>NC_066583.1:454528252-457169502 GCF_024323335.1 Lathyrus oleraceus | reverse complement strand
CGTGCCCCAAGGTGTAATGAATGTCGTCTTTTCCATGTCCTCTGGCGCCATCTTGATCTGATTATATCCAGAGAAACCATCCATGAAAGAGAATACCGAGGATTGAGCCGTATTATCAACCAATACATCAATGTGAGGTAATGGGAAATCATCTTTCGGACTCGCTCTATTCAAATCCCGGTAATCGACACACATTCTGACTTTGCCATCTTTCTTTGGCACAGGAACGATGTTGGCCACCCATGGGGGATAACTTGTAACAGCCAAAAAACCCGCATCCCACTGCTTCTGAACCTCTTCCTTGATCTTAGTTGCCATATCAGGACTCGTTCTACGAAGCTTCTGCTTGACCGAAGGACATCCTTCTCTAAGAGGTAATCGATGCACCACAATGTCTGTATCCAACCCAGGCATATCTTGATATGACCAGGCGAATATCTCCACATATGCTCTCAGCATCTCAATCAGCCTCCTCTTGACAGAGTCCTCTAAAGCAGCCCCAATCTTGATTTCTCTTTTGGCGTCCTCAGTACCCAAATTAACAACCTCCAACTCCTCCTGATGAGGTTGGATGACCCTTTCCTCCTGCTTCAGCAATCTGACCAATTCTGCAGGAAGTTCACAGTCTTCCTCACTCTCCTCTTCAGCTTGGTAGATGGGATTGTCGAAATCATACTGAGCCATAACAGAACTGTTCATAGTGAATGCCATAAGATCGCTTCTGCATGTTTAATGCTTTGTTTTAGAAAAAGAGTTCAATAAAGTCACAAAAAACAAAAACATTGCCAATTTTGTTGTTTTTGAAAAAAGATGAAAACAAAAAATAGAAAGACAGGGATCACAAAGTTTGATTGCAAAAATGTCCTTCATTAATGATAATCATTAAAACATGATGAGGCCCTACAATGAATCACTACGCCTTGGGCAGATCGTAGGATTTTCATGCAAAATGAAAAAACAACAGAAAATTACTCTGTCAGAAGAGTAACTTGAACCACTTCTTCAGCCGTCCAGTTGTTGATAGACTCCCCTGGTGCACACGGGCGAACCCAGTTGTCCAAATCACAATCACTGTCATAGTCTTCACTACCGGTTGCAGAGACGTCGCCATGATTCATCAGCCCAGCGCTGGTAAAGGTACTCGGACCCGCTTGACCATTCTGCTCTGCTTGGAGAGGCTCATAACCAACGCCAAATTTGTCTTCTTTGACAGGCAAGTCCACCATCTTGTGCCCCAGCCTTCAGCTTTGCCGGATCAACAACTTCTTTGCCTGCTTGTACGAAGCAATCGAAGCACCCGGCTTCCTCTGATCAGCGTACGCCACTTTCTCAAGAGCCACAGTCTCAAACGCCTGGCATAAGGTTTCGTGGATCTCGCCATCCACCTCAACATATTTGAACGAGGATAGATGACTCACCAGAATCTCTTCTTCACCGCACACGGTCACAATCTGACCGTTCCAGACATACTTGAGCTTTTGATGGAGAGTCGACGAGACTGCCCCTGCTGCATGAATCCATGGACGCCCCAATAAACAACTATAGGCGGGCTGGATGTCCATAACATAGAAGATGGTATCGAATACCTCAGGACCTATCTTCACAGGCAAGGTAACTTCCCCACACACAGAACGTTTGGATCCGTCGAAAGCACGAACGATCAGGTCACTGGGAGTAAGCACAAACCCTTCCACATCAATCTTCTTCAGAATCTACTTAGGCAGCACATTCAATGACGACCCGGTGTCTACCAATACGTGAGACAACACTGCCCCCTTGCACTCCATGGTGATGTGCAAGGCTTTGTTATGGTTTCGCCCTTCAGGCGTTAAGTCCAGGTTGGTGAATCCTACACCATGCCTGGTGCTCACATTGGCCAACACACCCTCCAGTTGATTGACAGAAATCTCCTGAGGCACGTAAGCCAAATTCAACATCTTCAGCAAGGCATTACGGTGTGCCTCAGAGCACAACAACAGTGAAAGTATAGAAATCTTGGACGGAGTTTGGTTCAACTGATCTACAATCTTGTAGTCACTCTTCTTGATTATTTTCATAAACTCCTCCACGTCTTTCTCAAATGAGCCCTCGGGCGCTTCCTTCTGGACAGGCTCTTCCTCAACCACAGCTTGCTTACCCTTTGCTTTGGCGAGAGCCTCAGCATTATTGTCCCTCAAAGGCTGCGGTGCGAACAGACGACCGCTTCTGGTAAAACCTCCTGGACCCCCTACATTATCCACAGCCGGACCAACAGTTGCAGGAACTCTATTCGGTAAACCAATGGTCACTGGAGTTTGATTCACTGGTCTCGTCTGACTTTCAGCCCTTCTGTTACTGCGATAAGCATTATCATACTTCCACGGCACGACTCTACTATTCTCAACAGCCCTTCTTCCAGACGCAACGATAGTAGTCGGAGCACTGATGGTTACAGGCACTGAAATGGTAACTGGGGTACCATTTGTTGCAGGTGCACTAACGACCCTTTGTCCACGTCCTTCAGACGGTTTAAAGTAAATGGTGATAGTTGACACTGTCCCACGATCTTTTACAGCCCTACTGAATTGCAAACAACCCTCATCCATCATACCCTGGATACCGGCCCTTAACTGGTCGCAACCATTCTCAGATTCTGCACAGCCCAAACAATCCTCATCACAGCCCGAGTAGACACCCCCATTCAGCAGACGGCCCTTCACAACTAACAGAGAAGTCTGAACATCATCAACATTAACAACCAGATCTTCAGCTTCTTTCCCCTCAATATTGTTCACTCTATGCCCACCATGCTGAGGCATAGGGTTGTTTACGACGTTAGGCACTGGAGCGAAGTTGATCGCCTTGGCATCGATCAAATCTTGGACCTTGTGCTGGAAAGCCCGACACTTCTCAGTATGATGCCCTGGTGCCCCAGAGTGAAAGTCACAACGGACGTTGGCGTCGTACCCAGGAGGCAATACTGTAGGCGGAGCCATTGTACGCAACTCAACCAACCCCAACCTGAGTAGTTCGGGCAGCAGTTCGGCGTACGACATGGGTAGCGAATCAAAACGTCGATCAGGCATCCTTTGTCTGGGCTGATACGGACGTTGCTGCTGTTGTTGTTGCGGTTGTTGAACTCTTTGTTGTTGTTGTTGACGAGGTTGAGGTGCCGGAATGGTCACTGCAGCAACCCGACAGTGTTGACTTCTGTTCTGATCTCTGCGGTATTGAACAGCATTAGTTTCACCCTCTCTTCGACGAGGTGCCCCAGGAAACGGCTTCTTAGAAGAAGAGGAACCAGCATCTTGGATCTTCCCAGTTTTAATCAAGCTCTCAGTCCTCTCTCCACAAATGACAACATCAGAAAAACTACCGAATGGGCAGCTCCCCATCCGGTCCATAAACACACCCTGAAGAGTGCCGATAAACATATCTGTCAACTCCCTCTCCAGCATAGGGGGTTGAACTCTAGCAGCCAGTTCACGCCACCTCTGGGCGTACTCCTTGAAGCTCTCTCCGGATTTCTGACATAGACTCTGCAGCTGAGTCCGGCTAGGCGCCATGTCCATGTTATGTTTATATTGCCTCAAGAAGGCCTCACCCAGATCCCTCCAGCATCGGATCGAATCTCTCTTTAATTCCATGTACCAGTCCAAAGAAGCCCCAGATAGACTATCTTGGAAAAAATACATCCACATCTTTTCATCATCGGTATACGCAGAGATTTTTCGATAATAAGCCTGCACATGGGTGCGAGGGCAAGAAGTACCGTTGTATTTATCGAAGGACGGTGCTTTGAACTTGTAAGGGATTCTCAAACCTTCCACCAACCCCATATTGGTAACATCAAAACCGAGAGAATTTTGACATTCCATAGCCCGGATCTTCTCAGCAAGGGCATCAACTTTACGATCCCTCTCGTCAACCCTTCCCAGAACGTCTTCGTCTTCACTGAGCAGAGTGAACATATCCTCTTGTCTGTCAACAATCGGAGCAGGATTACGGGCCGGGGCACGGACCGCTCTGGCATTAGCGGCATCTGGAGCAATAGGTTGACCGTTGATTCGAATTCCCCCCAACTCATCACCTACAACATAGTTGTTGATGGGTACAGCAGCAGCAACATTGTTATCATTGACCGGGCCTCCCTCTGGCGGAGCATGGTTGACCGGTGGAATTGCAGCCTCTTGTCTCTGAACCAGGGCTCGAAGTTCTTCTTGACCTTGTGCAACCCCTTGCATCATATTCATGAACTGGGCCATGTTAGCCTTCATCTCAGCCAACTCAGCTTGAACTTGATCCATACCTCTCTGTTGATTTAGTCTTGTTGAGTAGCGGTGCGGACGTTGATCAGCTATCCTGCCTAAAACAGGAACCAGAGTGAGAAGTCACGACCAAGTACACCTGTTATGCAAAATGATATGAGTATGGTGCTAATGATGCGTATGATGCACATGATATGTTCATTTCTCAGGCATTCAAAGAGCCTGAGTCATCCTCAAAAGATGGCAACCTGCAGCAAGAACAACACAGAAGCACAGAAACAACATACACAAGAGTGATGAGTACAAGGTGAAACCAACAACTTCATCTATATGAGTAACAGGATCATACAACAAAGTCGACAAAGAAAATCCAAACAATCGGAGTACAACAATGAATCCCATCCAACAAGCCTGGAGGTGATTCTCAACATACACATCAAAGATACAAGCTAAGACAAACGGCCTCCCGGAATGAGAGTCTTCAAGTACTGACACTGGTCTATCAACAGGTCACATTCTGAACATTCTGGCAAAAGAGTGATCTTCTCCTTCAGTTGTCGTCTAAGCTCTACCACTTCTCCTCCAAGGTGGTTCTCTGATGCCTGTCTCAAGTCTACTTCCTTCTTCAACTGGATGTCTTTATCTCTGAGTTGCTTCTCCAAGTCTCTGATCTTCTTCTGATAGCTGGCCTCAACTCTCTGCAGCCTCAAGCACTCCCGGTGTTCTGCATCTAACATGCTCTCCACCTCCTCGTAGGATCTCTTCTTGCTTCTCAGTCTGCTAGCATCTTCTCCTCGCACTCCTCTGAGTTGATGAGCCAAATTCAACCTATCAGCTTTGGCTTTGTACAACTCCATCTGGGTATCTTGCTCCTTCTCTCTCAAACGGCGATTCTCCATCAGGGCTTGCTTGTAGTGCTCCGCAGGCACACTCTCAGCAAGGATCAAAGGTGGTTGCTCCTGCAACGGCTCCATCCTATCGTAGGGTAACAACAAAGTTCCTACTCTCTCCTTGACCCAATCAGTGTAATCAGGCATAGCAACGGCAAACTTCTTCCCTAAGATAGATCCATCCTTCACACCAATAGACTTCCAAGCTCTCCCTATCTGCTCCAATCTGGCCGGGTCACTCTGCTTCTCAAAATACACACTTTCAGCTACCTCAGCCTCAAGTGGTCTTCCCTTCATCACAAACCCCAACCGGCGAAGAGAAAGAACCGGGTTGTAATTGATGCAACCCCTAGTCCCTACGAGTGGCACATTACGGAATCCTCCACAGCTCATAATGACGTTACGCACATCCATCCGGTAAGATTGCCACCTGATATCATAGGAGGTAAGAGACATAACCCTCTGAGTCCACTTATGCGTGCTCTGAGCATCCACAAAAGGTCCACTGACTGGCAGGAGAGACAAGAACCATCTGAGCAAAAGCGGGAGACAACACCTGATAGCCCCACCCTTACCATGCCTACTGTGAATAGCATAGTAAGTGTCAGCCAACAGAGTAGGAACTGGATTTCCTCCAATGAAAATACTGACTACAACATAGTCAACAAAATTGGGCATACTCGGAAACAGGACGATCCCATAGATCATGACGGCCAACTGAGCATGAAAGGCTTCCCAACTTCCCTTCTCTGCTTCTTCTCTAGCTACCCTCAACAGAAACTTCAAAGGCAATCCTACAACATCCCCACTGGACTTCCAACTATCACTGACTTCCTTGATACCCAAATGGAGAGCTCTGGCAACAACTCTGAAATCAACCTCCTTGGGCACATCCAAGAAAGGAACCTGATACCGGACCGGGACACTCAGCAGAATGGAGTACTCCTCAAGAGTAGGCGCCAACTGATAATCTTGAAAGGTGAAACAATGAAGCTCTGGGTCGTAGAACTGTAGAAGAGTCTACAACGGCACCGGATCGACTACCATCTTCAACAGTGTCAGAATATCTCCATACTGGTCAACAAACCCCTTCTGGTTACCACTGGTCATAAGGTTGCTCAACTCAATCAGAGACGTCAAAGGTTCACGGTGAAAGCTGTAGGAACAAGTCTTCCGCTTCAACTCTGGGACTGTTGCCATCTCTATCAGTGAACAAGCTCTGGAATGTACCTGAGAAATGATATGCATGCAGGGATTAGTTTTTTTTTATTTTTTTTATTGCGTATTTTTTTGAAAATAAACATGTTATGATGCAAATGATGCAGACAAGACTGGTTGGCTGTGTCTCTCGGAACACAGGATCAAAGCTTCGGCTTGAACTCGGAACCACAAATTCATCTGAAACCCAAAGTCATCTGAGACCCCAAACTTCTGAACCAATAGTCACCAACAGGATCACAAGTCACCAACAAGTCATCTACAAGTCACCAACTATACCTGTAATAATGATCATTCCCTCCCCACTCACGGGTGTCATCTAGGCCAGGGTAAGGTCGAGAGAAACGCAGCATAAATAACCTTTCGCAGAACATCATCATATACACACCCGAAGTATGTAACGATAATATCCCACCAGGGTCTGAACTGCTCGTGATATTAATGTTCCGCTAAGTGGCGCAATACCACCCGCTTCCCATGAATCACTCTATTCCTAAGCATCCTAGATTTCACTCATGGCCTGGGTATTGGGCCTTTTACCTCATGTAACTCCCACCCCAACAGAGAGAAACAGACAACCAGCCAGCCAGGTAAACAATGAATGAATGCAAACATTAATGCAAACAATAAATGCAAACGATAAATGCACATATATACAAATGAATGCAATAAATAACAGCCAACAGCAACCAAACCCTATCCTAGAGAGCGCTAGGAGAGACTCGCTCAGGGAAGACGGACCAGCACAGGTCAACTTCTCTCGTCCCCAGCAGAGTCGCCAGCTGTCGCATTACGCGAAAAACCGGCGGGAAACAAGAACAACAGAGCCGCCACCGTGCGTTATTTATCCCAAAAGAGGGAAAGGAAACGCTCAGAGTAAACCTGGAAAAGACATGGTCTCGCGACCAAAGAGAATGGGATCGGGAGTCGGTTATGCGAAGGGAAGGTATTAGTGTAACACCCCAATAAAAATAAGATAATTATTTGATTTAAATTAATATTATATTTATTAATTTAATTAAATAATTGGAATTATTGGATTATTATTATTATTTTGGAATAATAGTTATTGGAAAATATATAAGTGTGAAGTAAGGAAAAAGAATCCCATTTGGTAAAAAGAGTTTTACGTGAAACAGAGAGGCGGCTGAAAAGTGGAAAGTGGAGAAAGGGCAAAGAGGAAGAGCAAGGGCAAAGGTTGGAGAAGAGAAAAGCTTGGAGCTTAGAGATTGCCGGATTAACTCAGGTAAGGGGGGTTTATCGTCGTTTAATGGGTATTATGGATTAGCATGTAATGGGTAGTGATAAACCGTTGAATTGACCCTAATTGGGATTGTGAATGCTGAAAATTACGTTGGATAAACTGTGTTAAAAACTGTAATTGAATCGATAGTCGTGTGAGTCGTAATTTGCTGGACGTATAGCTTGTTACGGAATTGGAATCGGAGGTCCGGAAGTCCTCCAACGGCGGAAAATGCGGAGAATTCTGCATTCTGCCTTGTGTTAGCGCAGGAACAGCTTTCTGTCTTGCGTTAACCGGTTAACCCAGGGTGTTAACCGGTTAACACTGAGTTGTATTGTGTAAAATTGCTGTTTTGTCTGCGTTAACCGGTTAACCCAGGGCGTTAACCGGTTAACACTGTTGTGATTGCTGAGATATTGCTGTTCTGTCTGCGTTAACCGGTTAACCCAGGGCGTTAACCGGTTAACACTGTTAAGTTTTGGGCAGGAAGCGTGTTTGTGCTGCGTTAACCGGTTAACCCAGGGCGTTAACCGGTTAACACTGTTGCAGAGTGGAAAAATTGTTAATTGAAATGTTGTGTGCCTAATTGATGGTTGCCTATATCGGTGTGTGATATAGTAGGGATTATTTCCCGCTGTTTGAGCAGTATAGGTATTAGTAGGGTGTGCTAATACTGTGTTTAATTATTTGACATGATATGATGTGTTGATACATGTGTTGATAATGTATGATGGTATGCATAATGTTGTGAATGTGTATGTTATGCATGTGTTGTGAATGGACTGTTTTATGGCTTAGAGAGTGAGCATCGGTCCATTGTGGATTATTGTTGTGATGTTGCATTGCTAGGTGATTAGCGTGCATAATGTGGCCTTTATGGTGGTAGCTAATTCCCATGGTGAGGAATTAGTGATGTTAGTCATTTGGACTGTTTTTGATGTTTGCATGCTAGGTGAATTAGCGTGCATAGCATGGCCCTTGGGGTGGTAGCTAATTCCCATGGTGAGGAATTAGTGATGTGAGTCACTAGGTCTCAAATGAGTGGGACTGGTGAGCTTGGTAGCCGTACCTGGATTTGGTCGGTGAAGTTGAACTATATGTTCACGAATAGTCGGTACCGCATGCATGGAGTCTCATTGCATAATATATGTGTAGTGTATAATATGAATGGATGTATTCCAATGTTATACGTGTGTTGTGTTGGCATTGAGCATGAGTATGATTTGTGTTGATATTGAGTATGATATTTGAGTTGATGTGCCGTTACTGAATGTGTGATACGGTTAAGGGGATTAATGTGTTAAATTACTTAACATGACATTATATTCTATAATGCTTATTATATCGATTGAGGAACTCACCCTTACAACTATTTTTCAGGTAACGAGCAGTGTTTGAGTAGAAGCTAATGCTTGGAGTAGTGTAGTCTCCTTAGTGGGTCATGCTCTGATAGATGTAACATCGGGAGGGAACATTTTAATTGTGTTGTTGATGTTTGTTGAACCAGTTTACATGTAGTATGTTACATGTTTTGAATGATCGATTTGATCTCTATCCGCTGCGTATTGTGCAATACTTTATGTTTTGAGTTAAATAATGAGCATGACTAAATAGTATGACGAATGGTGCGAAATAAATGTGTGACACCCTTAATTGCATGATTACTCTGATTTATATGTTGTTATTTTAATTAAATATTTGGGGTATTTTAGAAGGGTGTTACATTAGTGGTATCAGAGCATAGTCGGTCGAGTCGAGTCGTAATTATTCTGTTTCCCCTGTACGGGATAGGTGTTGTGTAACCCTATCAGTACTTATTGTTTTAGCTTGTTGGGTTTTCAGAATAGAGATGGCGGGAAGAGGTAGAGACGATGCTGCGATTGCTGAGGCTCTGGGTATGCTAGCTGGAGTACTTGGAGGGAACCCGAATGTTGTGGGAATGGGAGCTGCTCGTCAACTGAGTGAGTTCCAGAAGAACAATCCTCCAATGTTCAAGGGAGCATACGATCCAGATGGCGCTCAGAAGTGGTTGAAGGAGATCGAGAGAATCTTCCGAGTGACTGAGTGTGCCGATAACCAGAAGGTCAGGTTCGGTACGCATATGCTGTCAGAAGAGGCTGATGATTGGTGGGTTGCTACCCGCACTGAGTTGGAAACCGCTGGGAATGCTGAGATCACTTGGGCTGTGTTCAGAGAGAGATTCCTGAGGAAGTACTTTCCAGAGGATGTCAGAGGAAAGAAAGAGATAGAGTTCTTAGAATTGAAGCAGGGTAACAGGTCTGTTACTGAGTATGCTGCTAAGTTCACAGAGCTGTCAAAGTATTACACTCCCTATAATGAGGCTGCTGGAGAATTTTCAAAATGTGTGAAGTTTGAGAACGGGTTACGTCCTGAGATCAAGCAGGCTATTGGGTATCAGCGGATTAGAGTGTTTTCTGATTTGGTGGACTATTGCAGGATTTTTGAACAGGATTCCAAAGCCAGAGCGGAGAGCTATCAGCAAAGGGTTGATAGGAGAGGCAAGAATCAGAATGATCGTGGGAAACCGTATGCAGCTGGCAAAGGTTTCCAGAGACAGAGTGGGATGAAGAGGCCTAGTGGGGGAGACTCTAGTGCTCCTGCTAAGTGTTACAGATGTGGTCAGGCGGGACATCGTTTCCACGAGTGTACCAGTGCTGAGAAGAAGTGTTTCAAGTGTGGTAAAGGTGGTCATTTGGCTGCAGAGTGCCGGTTGAAGACTCTGACTTGCTTCAACTGTGGAGAGGTGGGTCATATCAGTCCACAGTGTCCTAAGCCAAAGAAGGAGAACCAGTCGGGAGGCAAGGTCTTTGCTTTATCGGGTTCTGAGACTTTTGCAGACGATCGTTTGATCCGAGGTACGTGTTATATTAATGGCTTTCCTCTTGTAGCTATTATTGACACCGGTGCTACTCATTCCTTTATATCTTTGGACTGTGCTGTGAAACTTAAGTTAGAGATATCTGAGATGCATGGAAGTATGGTGATTGATACTCCTGCGAAGGGTTCAATGACTACTACTTCAGTTTGTTTGAATTATCCTTTGAGTATTTTTGGTAGAGACTTTGGGATAGACCTTGTGTGTCTTCCATTAGTGCAGATTGATGTTATCTTGGGTATGAACTGGTTGGTGTTTAACCGAGTTTCTATCAACTGTTTTGATAAGACTGTGATATTTCCTGAGATTGAGGAAGGTAAGGAATTGTTTCTATCAGCAAGGCAGGTGAATGAGGAAGTAGCAGGTGGGGCAGAGTTGTTTATGCTGTTAGCGACTTTGGAGGCTAAAGATAAACTGGTGATTGGCGATATAGCCGTGGTGTGTGATTTTCCTGATGTGTTTCCTGAAGAAGTGAATGAATTGCCGCCAGAGCGTGAAGTTGAATTCTCGATTGATTTGGTATCTGGTACTAGACCGATATCGATGGCTCCGTACCGTATGTCTGCTGTTGAGTTAGCTGAATTGAAGAGTCAGCTGGAAGATCTGTTGGATAAGAAATTTATTCGTCCGAGTGTGTCACCGTGGGGTGCACCAGTGTTATTGGTTAAGAAGAAAGAAGGTACTATGAGGTTGTGTGTGGACTACAGGCAACTGAATAAAGTGACGATCAAGAATCGGTATCCTTTTCCGAGGATTGATGATTTGATGGATCAGTTGGTTGGTGCGAGTGTGTTCAGCAAGATAGATTTGAGATCGGGATATCATCAGATACGTGTGAAAACTGAGGATATTCAAAAGACTGCTTTCAGAACAAGGTATGGACATTATGAGTATTCTGTAATGCCTTTTGGTGTGACTAATGCGCCTGGAGTATTCATGGAGTATATGAATAGGATTTTCCATCCGTACCTAGACAAGTTTGTTGTGGTGTTTATTGATGACATTTTGGTGTATTCGAAATCTGAAGAAGAGCATGCTGAGTATTTGAGAGTGGTTTTAGAAGTTCTACGAGAAAAGAAGTTATTTGCTAAACTATCCAAGTGTGAATTTTGGTTAGAGGAGGTTAGTTTTCTTGGTCATGTGATTTCAAGAGGTGGTGTTGCTGTTGATCCTTCTAAGATAGAAGCGGTGTCTAAGTGGGAAGCTCCGAAGTCTGTTGCTGAGATTCGAAGTTTCCTTGGATTGGCTGGTTACTATAGGAAATTCATTGAGGGATTTTCTAAGTTGGCGTTACCGTTGACGATGTTGACTAGAAAGGGGCAAGCATTTGTTTGGGACTCAAAGCGTGAAGAAGGTTTCCAAGAGTTAAAGAGAAGGTTAACTACTGCTCCTATTCTGATATTACCGAGTTCGTCGGAATCATTTGAGGTTTACTGTGATGCTTCATTGTTGGGTTTGGGTGGTGTGTTGATGCATAATAAGCAGGTTATAGCTTATGCTTCGAGACAACTAAGGATTCATGAAAGGAACTACCCGACACACGATTTAGAGTTGGCAGCTGTGGTATTTGTTCTGAAGTTATGGAGGCATTACTTGTATGGGTCAAGATTTGAGGTTTTCAGTGACCATAAGAGTTTAAAGTATTTGTTTGATCAGAAAGAGTTGAATATGAGACAGAGGAGATGGTTAGAGTTTCTGAAGGATTATGACTTTGGTTTGAATTACCATCCGGGTAAAGCAAACGTAGTGGCTGATGCATTGAGTCGGAAATCATTGCATATGTCTATGTTAATGGTTAAAGAATTGGATTTAATTGAGCAGTTTAGAGACTTGAGTTTGGTGTGTGAGAGTACTCACAATAGTGTTAAATTAGGAATGTTGAAGTTAACGAGTGGTATTCTGGATGAGATTAGAGAGGGTCAGAAATCCGATGTGTTTTTGGTTGATAAGTTGACTTTAGTGAATCAAGGTCAAGGTGGTGAATTCAGAGTTGATGAGAATGGTGTTTTGAGATTTGGTAATCGGGTGTGTATTCCGGATGTTATCGAACTTAAGAAGAGTATTCTTGAGGAAGGACATCGTAGTGGCCTGAGTATTCATCCTGGAGCTACGAAGATGTATCATGATTTGAAAAAGTTATTTTGGTGGCCGGGAATGAAAAGAGAAATTGCGAGTTTTGTTTATTCCTGTTTGACTTGTCAGAAGTCAAAGATTGAGCATCAGAAGCCGTCTGGGCTAATGCAACCGTTGACTATTCCAGAGTGGAAGTGGGATAGTATCAGTATGGATTTTGTGTCTGGTTTGCCGAGGACAATTAAGAATTTTGAAGCCATTTGGGTGATTGTTGACAGATTGACGAAATCGGCTCATTTCATTCCGATCAGAATGGATTATCCGTTAGAGAGATTAGCCGAGTTGTATATTGAGAAGATTGTAAGTTTGCATGGTATTCCGTCGAGTATTGTTTCGGACAGAGACCCGAGATTTACATCGAAGTTCTGGGAAGGTTTGCAGAAGGCTTTGGGAACTAAGCTGAGATTGAGTTCTGCATATCATCCGCAGACTGATGGTCAGACTGAGAGGACGATTCAGTCATTAGAGGATCTTTTGAGAGCTTGTGTTTTGGAAAAGGGAGGTGCTTGGGATTGTTATTTACCTTTGATTGAGTTTACCTACAACAATAGTTTTCATTCGAGCATTGGTATGGCACCGTTTGAAGCTTTGTATGGTAGGAGATGTTGGACACCTTTATGTTGGTATGAGTCCGGTGAGAGTGTTGTGGTTGGACCGGAGATTGTTCAACAAACCACAGAAAAGATTAAGATGATTCAGGAGAAGATGAGAATTGCTCAGAGTCGTCAGAAGAGTTATCACGACAAGAGGAGGAAGTCGCTTGAGTTTCAAGAGGGAGATCATGTGTTTCTTCGTGTCACTCCGATAACTGGTGTTGGTCGAGCTTTGAAGTCGAAGAAGTTGACACCTCGATTTATTGGTCCTTATCAGATTTTGGAGAGGATAGGGGAGGTAGCCTATCGTATCGCCTTACCGCCGTCGCTTGCGAATTTGCATGAGGTTTTTCATGTGTCTCAGCTGAGGAGGTACATTCATGATCCGTCGCATGTAGTCCAAATAGATGATGTACAGGTGAGAGATAACCTGACTGTTGAAACATCACCTATGAGGATTGAGGATCGAGAGTTGAAGCAGTTGCGGGGTAAATAGATTGCCTTGGTGAAGGTAGCTTGGGGAGGACCAGCAGGTGGCAATGTGACTTGGGAACTGGAGAGTCAGATGAAGGAGTCTTATCCGGAGTTATTCGCTTGAGGTATGTTTTCGAGGACGAAAACTCTTTTAGTGGGGGAGAGTTGTAACACCCCAATAAAAATAAGATAATTATTTGATTTAAATTAATATTATATTTATTAATTTAATTAAATAATTGGAATTATTGGATTATTATTATTATTTTGGAATAATAGTTATTGGAAAATATATAAGTGTGAAGTAAGGAAAAAGAATCCCATTTGGTAAAAAGAGTTTTACGTGAAACAGAGAAGCGGCTGAAAAGTGGAAAGTGGAGAAAGGGCAAAGAGGAAGAGCAAGGGCAAAGGTTGGAGAAGAGAAAAGCTTGGAGCTTAGAGATTGCCGGATTAACTCAGGTAAGGGGGGTTTATCGTCGTTTAATGGGTATTATGGATTAGCATGTAATGGGTAGTGATAAACCGTTGAATTGACCCTAATTGGGATTGTGAATGCTGAAAATTACGTTGGATAAACTGTGTTAAAAACTGTAATTGAATCGATAGTCGTGTGAGTCGTAATTTGCTGGACGTATAGCTTGTTACGGAATTGGAATCGGAGGTCCGGAAGTCCTCCAACGGCGGAAAATGCGGAGAATTCTGCATTCTGCCTTGTGTTAGCGCAGGAACAGCTTTCTGTCTTGCGTTAACCGGTTAACCCAGGGTGTTAACCGGTTAACACTGTGTTGTATTGTGTAAAATTGCTGTTTTGTCTGCGTTAACCGGTTAACCCAGGGCGTTAACCGGTTAACACTGTTGTGATTGCTGAGATATTGCTGTTCTGTCTGCGTTAACCGGTTAACCCAGGGCGTTAACCGGTTAACACTGTTAAGTTTTGGGCAGGAAGCGTGTTTGTGCTGCGTTAACCGGTTAACCCAGGGCGTTAACCGGTTAACACTGTTGCAGAGTGGAAAAATTGTTAATTAAAATGTTGTGTGCCTAATTGATGGTTGCCTATATCGGTGTGTGATATAGTAGGGATTATTTCCCGCTGTTTGAGCAGTATAGGTATTAGTAGGGTGTGCTAATACTGTGTTTAATTATTTGACATGATATGATGTGTTGATACATGTGTTGATAATGTATGATGGTATGCATAATGTTGTGAATGTGTATGTTATGCATGTGTTGTGAATGGACTGTTTTATGGCTTAGAGAGTGAGCATCGGTCCATTGTGGATTATTGTTGTGATGTTGCATTGCTAGGTGATTAGCGTGCATAATGTGGCCTTTATGGTGGTAGCTAATTCCCATGGTGAGGAATTAGTGATGTTAGTCATTTGGACTGTTTTTGATGTTTGCATGCTAGGTGAATTAGCGTGCATAGCATGGCCCTTGGGGTGGTAGCTAATTCCCATGGTGAGGAATTAGTGATGTGAGTCACTAGGTCTCAAATGAGTGGGACTGGTGAGCTTGGTAGCCGTACCTGGATTTGGTCGGTGAAGTTGAACTATATGTTCACGAATAGTCGGTACCGCATGCATGGAGTCTCATTGCATAATATATGTGTAGTGTATAATATGAATGGATGTATTCCAATGTTATACGTGTGTTGTGTTGGCATTGAGCATGAGTATGATTTGTGTTGATATTGAGTATGATATTTGAGTTGATGTGCCGTTACTGAATGTGTGATACGGTTAAGGGATTAATGTGTTAAATTACTTAACATGACATTATATTCTATAATGCTTATTATATCGATTGAGGAACTCACCCTTACAACTATTTTTCAGGTAACGAGCAGTGTTTGAGTAGAAGCTAATGCTTGGAGTAGTGTAGTCTCCTTAGTGGGTCATGCTCTGATAGATGTAACATCGGGAGGGAACATTTTAATTGTGTTGTTGATGTTTGTTGAACCAGTTTACATGTAGTATGTTACATGTTTTGAATGATCGATTTGATCTCTATCCGCTGCGTATTGTGCAATACTTTATGTTTTGAGTTAAATAATGAGCATGACTAAATAGTATGACGAATGGTGCGAAATAAATGTGTGACACCCTTAATTGCATGATTACTCTGATTTATATGTTGTTATTTTAATTAAATATTTGGGGTATTTTAGAAGGGTGTTACATTAGTGGTATCAGAGCATAGTCGGTCGAGTCGAGTCGTAATTATTCTGTTTCCCCTGTACGGGATAGGTGTTGTGTAACCCTATCAGTACTTATTGTTTTAGCTTGTTGGGTTTTCAGAATAGAGATGGCGGGAAGAGGTAGAGACGATGCTGCGATTGCTGAGGCTCTGGGTATGCTAGCTGGAGTACTTGGAGGGAACCCGAATGTTGTGGGAATGGGAGCTGCTCGTCAACTGAGTGAGTTCCAGAAGAACAATCCTCCAATGTTCAAGGGAGCATACGATCCAGATGGCGCTCAGAAGTGGTTGAAGGAGATCGAGAGAATCTTCCGAGTGACTGAGTGTGCCGATAACCAGAAGGTCAGGTTCGGTACGCATATGCTGTCAGAAGAGGCTGATGATTGGTGGGTTGCTACCCGCACTGAGTTGGAAACCGCTGGGAATGCTGAGATCACTTGGGCTGTGTTCAGAGAGAGATTCCTGAGGAAGTACTTTCCAGAGGATGTCAGAGGAAAGAAAGAGATAGAGTTCTTAGAATTGAAGCAGGGTAACAGGTCTGTTACTGAGTATGCTGCTAAGTTCACAGAGCTGTCAAAGTATTACACTCCCTATAATGAGGCTGCTGGAGAATTTTCAAAATGTGTGAAGTTTGAGAACGGGTTACGTCCTGAGATCAAGCAGGCTATTGGGTATCAGCGGATTAGAGTGTTTTCTGATTTGGTGGACTATTGCAGGATTTTTGAACAGGATTCCAAAGCCAGAGCGGAGAGCTATCAGCAAAGGGTTGATAGGAGAGGCAAGAATCAGAATGATCGTGGGAAACCGTATGCAGCTGGCAAAGGTTTCCAGAGACAGAGTGGGATGAAGAGGCCTAGTGGGGGAGACTCTAGTGCTCCTGCTAAGTGTTACAGATGTGGTCAGGCGGGACATCGTTTCCACGAGTGTACCAGTGCTGAGAAGAAGTGTTTCAAGTGTGGTAAAGGTGGTCATTTGGCTGCAGAGTGCCGGTTGAAGACTCTGACTTGCTTCAACTGTGGAGAGGTGGGTCATATCAGTCCACAGTGTCCTAAGCCAAAGAAGGAGAACCAGTCGGGAGGCAAGGTCTTTGCTTTATCGGGTTCTGAGACTTTTGCAGACGATCGTTTGATCCGAGGTACGTGTTATATTAATGGCTTTCCTCTTGTAGCTATTATTGACACCGGTGCTACTCATTCCTTTATATCTTTGGACTGTGCTGTGAAACTTAAGTTAGAGATATCTGAGATGCATGGAAGTATGGTGATTGATACTCCTGCGAAGGGTTCAATGACTACTACTTCAGTTTGTTTGAATTATCCTTTGAGTATTTTTGGTAGAGACTTTGGGATAGACCTTGTGTGTCTTCCATTAGTGCAGATTGATGTTATCTTGGGTATGAACTGGTTGGTGTTTAACCGAGTTTCTATCAACTGTTTTGATAAGACTGTGATATTTCCTGAGATTGAGGAAGGTAAGGAATTGTTTCTATCAGCAAGGCAGGTGAATGAGGAAGTAGCAGGTGGGGCAGAGTTGTTTATGCTGTTAGCGACTTTGGAGGCTAAAGATAAACTGGTGATTGGCGATATAGCCGTGGTGTGTGATTTTCCTGATGTGTTTCCTGAAGAAGTGAATGAATTGCCGCCAGAGCGTGAAGTTGAATTCTCGATTGATTTGGTATCTGGTACTAGACCGATATCGATGGCTCCGTACCGTATGTCTGCTGTTGAGTTAGCTGAATTGAAGAGTCAGCTGGAAGATCTGTTGGATAAGAAATTTATTCGTCCGAGTGTGTCACCGTGGGGTGCACCAGTGTTATTGGTTAAGAAGAAAGAAGGTACTATGAGGTTGTGTGTGGACTACAGGCAACTGAATAAAGTGACGATCAAGAATCGGTATCCTTTTCCGAGGATTGATGATTTGATGGATCAGTTGGTTGGTGCGAGTGTGTTCAGCAAGATAGATTTGAGATCGGGATATCATCAGATACGTGTGAAAACTGAGGATATTCAAAAGACTGCTTTCAGAACAAGGTATGGACATTATGAGTATTCTGTAATGCCTTTTGGTGTGACTAATGCGCCTGGAGTATTCATGGAGTATATGAATAGGATTTTCCATCCGTACCTAGACAAGTTTGTTGTGGTGTTTATTGATGACATTTTGGTGTATTCGAAATCTGAAGAAGAGCATGCTGAGTATTTGAGAGTGGTTTTAGAAGTTCTACGAGAAAAGAAGTTATTTGCTAAACTATCCAAGTGTGAATTTTGGTTAGAGGAGGTTAGTTTTCTTGGTCATGTGATTTCAAGAGGTGGTGTTGCTGTTGATCCTTCTAAGATAGAAGCGGTGTCTAAGTGGGAAGCTCCGAAGTCTGTTGCTGAGATTCGAAGTTTCCTTGGATTGGCTGGTTACTATAGGAAATTCATTGAGGGATTTTCTAAGTTGGCGTTACCGTTGACGATGTTGACTAGAAAGGGGCAAGCATTTGTTTGGGACTCAAAGCGTGAAGAAGGTTTCCAAGAGTTAAAGAGAAGGTTAACTACTGCTCCTATTCTGATATTACCGAGTTCGTCGGAATCATTTGAGGTTTACTGTGATGCTTCATTGTTGGGTTTGGGTGGTGTGTTGATGCATAATAAGCAGGTTATAGCTTATGCTTCGAGACAACTAAGGATTCATGAAAGGAACTACCCGACACACGATTTAGAGTTGGCAGCTGTGGTATTTGTTCTGAAGTTATGGAGGCATTACTTGTATGGGTCAAGATTTGAGGTTTTCAGTGACCATAAGAGTTTAAAGTATTTGTTTGATCAGAAAGAGTTGAATATGAGACAGAGGAGATGGTTAGAGTTTCTGAAGGATTATGACTTTGGTTTGAATTACCATCCGGGTAAAGCAAACGTAGTGGCTGATGCATTGAGTCGGAAATCATTGCATATGTCTATGTTAATGGTTAAAGAATTGGATTTAATTGAGCAGTTTAGAGACTTGAGTTTGGTGTGTGAGAGTACTCACAATAGTGTTAAATTAGGAATGTTGAAGTTAACGAGTGGTATTCTGGATGAGATTAGAGAGGGTCAGAAATCCGATGTGTTTTTGGTTGATAAGTTGACTTTAGTGAATCAAGGTCAAGGTGGTGAATTCAGAGTTGATGAGAATGGTGTTTTGAGATTTGGTAATCGGGTGTGTATTCCGGATGTTATCGAACTTAAGAAGAGTATTCTTGAGGAAGGACATCGTAGTGGCCTGAGTATTCATCCTGGAGCTACGAAGATGTATCATGATTTGAAAAAGTTATTTTGGTGGCCGGGAATGAAAAGAGAAATTGCGAGTTTTGTTTATTCCTGTTTGACTTGTCAGAAGTCAAAGATTGAGCATCAGAAGCCGTCTGGGCTAATGCAACCGTTGACTATTCCAGAGTGGAAGTGGGATAGTATCAGTATGGATTTTGTGTCTGGTTTGCCGAGGACAATTAAGAATTTTGAAGCCATTTGGGTGATTGTTGACAGATTGACGAAATCGGCTCATTTCATTCCGATCAGAATGGATTATCCGTTAGAGAGATTAGCCGAGTTGTATATTGAGAAGATTGTAAGTTTGCATGGTATTCCGTCGAGTATTGTTTCGGACAGAGACCCGAGATTTACATCGAAGTTCTGGGAAGGTTTGCAGAAGGCTTTGGGAACTAAGCTGAGATTGAGTTCTGCATATCATCCGCAGACTGATGGTCAGACTGAGAGGACGATTCAGTCATTAGAGGATCTTTTGAGAGCTTGTGTTTTGGAAAAGGGAGGTGCTTGGGATTGTTATTTACCTTTGATTGAGTTTACCTACAACAATAGTTTTCATTCGAGCATTGGTATGGCACCGTTTGAAGCTTTGTATGGTAGGAGATGTTGGACACCTTTATGTTGGTATGAGTCCGGTGAGAGTGTTGTGGTTGGACCGGAGATTGTTCAACAAACCACAGAAAAGATTAAGATGATTCAGGAGAAGATGAGAATTGCTCAGAGTCGTCAGAAGAGTTATCACGACAAGAGGAGGAAGTCGCTTGAGTTTCAAGAGGGAGATCATGTGTTTCTTCGTGTCACTCCGATAACTGGTGTTGGTCGAGCTTTGAAGTCGAAGAAGTTGACACCTCGATTTATTGGTCCTTATCAGATTTTGGAGAGGATAGGGGAGGTAGCCTATCGTATCGCCTTACCGCCGTCGCTTGCGAATTTGCATGAGGTTTTTCATGTGTCTCAGCTGAGGAGGTACATTCATGATCCGTCGCATGTAGTCCAAATAGATGATGTACAGGTGAGAGATAACCTGACTGTTGAAACATCACCTATGAGGATTGAGGATCGAGAGTTGAAGCAGTTGCGGGGTAAATAGATTGCCTTGGTGAAGGTAGCTTGGGGAGGACCAGCAGGTGGCAATGTGACTTGGGAACTGGAGAGTCAGATGAAGGAGTCTTATCCGGAGTTATTCGCTTGAGGTATGTTTTCGAGGACGAAAACTCTTTTAGTGGGGGAGAGTTGTAACACCCCAATAAAAATAAGATAATTATTTGATTTAAATTAATATTATATTTATTAATTTAATTAAATAATTGGAATTATTGGATTATTATTATTATTTTGGAATAATAGTTATTGGAAAATATATAAGTGTGAAGTAAGGAAAAAGAATCCCATTTGGTAAAAAGAGTTTTACGTGAAACAGAGAAGCGGCTGAAAAGTGGAAAGTGGAGAAAGGGCAAAGAGGAAGAGCAAGGGCAAAGGTTGGAGAAGAGAAAAGCTTGGAGCTTAGAGATTGCCGGATTAACTCAGGTAAGGGGGGTTTATCGTCGTTTAATGGGTATTATGGATTAGCATGTAATGGGTAGTGATAAACCGTTGAATTGACCCTAATTGGGATTGTGAATGCTGAAAATTACGTTGGATAAACTGTGTTAAAAACTGTAATTGAATCGATAGTCGTGTGAGTCGTAATTTGCTGGACGTATAGCTTGTTACGGAATTGGAATCGGAGGTCCGGAAGTCCTCCAACGGCGGAAAATGCGGAGAATTCTGCATTCTGCCTTGTGTTAGCGCAGGAACAGCTTTCTGTCTTGCGTTAACCGGTTAACCCAGGGTGTTAACCGGTTAACACTGTGTTGTATTGTGTAAAATTGCTGTTTTGTCTGCGTTAACCGGTTAACCCAGGGCGTTAACCGGTTAACACTGTTGTGATTGCTGAGATATTGCTGTTCTGTCTGCGTTAACCGGTTAACCCAGGGCGTTAACCGGTTAACACTGTTAAGTTTTGGGCAGGAAGCGTGTTTGTGCTGCGTTAACCGGTTAACCCAGGGCGTTAACCGGTTAACACTGTTGCAGAGTGGAAAAATTGTTAATTAAAATGTTGTGTGCCTAATTGATGGTTGCCTATATCGGTGTGTGATATAGTAGGGATTATTTCCCGCTGTTTGAGCAGTATAGGTATTAGTAGGGTGTGCTAATACTGTGTTTAATTATTTGACATGATATGATGTGTTGATACATGTGTTGATAATGTATGATGGTATGCATAATGTTGTGAATGTGTATGTTATGCATGTGTTGTGAATGGACTGTTTTATGGCTTAGAGAGTGAGCATCGGTCCATTGTGGATTATTGTTGTGATGTTGCATTGCTAGGTGATTAGCGTGCATAATGTGGCCTTTATGGTGGTAGCTAATTCCCATGGTGAGGAATTAGTGATGTTAGTCATTTGGACTGTTTTTGATGTTTGCATGCTAGGTGAATTAGCGTGCATAGCATGGCCCTTGGGGTGGTAGCTAATTCCCATGGTGAGGAATTAGTGATGTGAGTCACTAGGTCTCAAATGAGTGGGACTGGTGAGCTTGGTAGCCGTACCTGGATTTGGTCGGTGAAGTTGAACTATATGTTCACGAATAGTCGGTACCGCATGCATGGAGTCTCATTGCATAATATATGTGTAGTGTATAATATGAATGGATGTATTCCAATGTTATACGTGTGTTGTGTTGGCATTGAGCATGAGTATGATTTGTGTTGATATTGAGTATGATATTTGAGTTGATGTGCCGTTACTGAATGTGTGATACGGTTAAGGGGATTAATGTGTTAAATTACTTAACATGACATTATATTCTATAATGCTTATTATATCGATTGAGGAACTCACCCTTACAACTATTTTTCAGGTAACGAGCAGTGTTTGAGTAGAAGCTAATGCTTGGAGTAGTGTAGTCTCCTTAGTGGGTCATGCTCTGATAGATGTAACATCGGGAGGGAACATTTTAATTGTGTTGTTGATGTTTGTTGAACCAGTTTACATGTAGTATGTTACATGTTTTGAATGATCGATTTGATCTCTATCCGCTGCGTATTGTGCAATACTTTATGTTTTGAGTTAAATAATGAGCATGACTAAATAGTATGACGAATGGTGCGAAATAAATGTGTGACACCCTTAATTGCATGATTACTCTGATTTATATGTTGTTATTTTAATTAAATATTTGGGGTATTTTAGAAGGGTGTTACATTAGTGGTATCAGAGCATAGTCGGTCGAGTCGAGTCGTAATTATTCTGTTTCCCCTGTACGGGATAGGTGTTGTGTAACCCTATCAGTACTTATTGTTTTAGCTTGTTGGGTTTTCAGAATAGAGATGGCGGGAAGAGGTAGAGACGATGCTGCGATTGCTGAGGCTCTGGGTATGCTAGCTGGAGTACTTGGAGGGAACCCGAATGTTGTGGGAATGGGAGCTGCTCGTCAACTGAGTGAGTTCCAGAAGAACAATCCTCCAATGTTCAAGGGAGCATACGATCCAGATGGCGCTCAGAAGTGGTTGAAGGAGATCGAGAGAATCTTCCGAGTGACTGAGTGTGCCGATAACCAGAAGGTCAGGTTCGGTACGCATATGCTGTCAGAAGAGGCTGATGATTGGTGGGTTGCTACCCGCACTGAGTTGGAAACCGCTGGGAATGCTGAGATCACTTGGGCTGTGTTCAGAGAGAGATTCCTGAGGAAGTACTTTCCAGAGGATGTCAGAGGAAAGAAAGAGATAGAGTTCTTAGAATTGAAGCAGGGTAACAGGTCTGTTACTGAGTATGCTGCTAAGTTCACAGAGCTGTCAAAGTATTACACTCCCTATAATGAGGCTGCTGGAGAATTTTCAAAATGTGTGAAGTTTGAGAACGGGTTACGTCCTGAGATCAAGCAGGCTATTGGGTATCAGCGGATTAGAGTGTTTTCTGATTTGGTGGACTATTGCAGGATTTTTGAACAGGATTCCAAAGCCAGAGCGGAGAGCTATCAGCAAAGGGTTGATAGGAGAGGCAAGAATCAGAATGATCGTGGGAAACCGTATGCAGCTGGCAAAGGTTTCCAGAGACAGAGTGGGATGAAGAGGCCTAGTGGGGGAGACTCTAGTGCTCCTGCTAAGTGTTACAGATGTGGTCAGGCGGGACATCGTTTCCACGAGTGTACCAGTGCTGAGAAGAAGTGTTTCAAGTGTGGTAAAGGTGGTCATTTGGCTGCAGAGTGCCGGTTGAAGACTCTGACTTGCTTCAACTGTGGAGAGGTGGGTCATATCAGTCCACAGTGTCCTAAGCCAAAGAAGGAGAACCAGTCGGGAGGCAAGGTCTTTGCTTTATCGGGTTCTGAGACTTTTGCAGACGATCGTTTGATCCGAGGTACGTGTTATATTAATGGCTTTCCTCTTGTAGCTATTATTGACACCGGTGCTACTCATTCCTTTATATCTTTGGACTGTGCTGTGAAACTTAAGTTAGAGATATCTGAGATGCATGGAAGTATGGTGATTGATACTCCTGCGAAGGGTTCAGTGACTACTACTTCAGTTTGTTTGAATTATCCTTTGAGTATTTTTGGTAGAGACTTTGGGATAGACCTTGTGTGTCTTCCATTAGTGCAGATTGATGTTATCTTGGGTATGAACTGGTTGGTGTTTAACCGAGTTTCTATCAACTGTTTTGATAAGACTGTGATATTTCCTGAGATTGAGGAAGGTAAGGAATTGTTTCTATCAGCAAGGCAGGTGAATGAGGAAGTAGCAGGTGGGGCAGAGTTGTTTATGCTGTTAGCGACTTTGGAGGCTAAAGATAAACTGGTGATTGGCGATATAGCCGTGGTGTGTGATTTTCCTGATGTGTTTCCTGAAGAAGTGAATGAATTGCCGCCAGAGCGTGAAGTTGAATTCTCGATTGATTTGGTATCTGGTACTAGACCGATATCGATGGCTCCGTACCGTATGTCTGCTGTTGAGTTAGCTGAATTGAAGAGTCAGCTGGAAGATCTGTTGGATAAGAAATTTATTCGTCCGAGTGTGTCACCGTGGGGTGCACCAGTGTTATTGGTTAAGAAGAAAGAAGGTACTATGAGGTTGTGTGTGGACTACAGGCAACTGAATAAAGTGACGATCAAGAATCGGTATCCTTTGCCGAGGATTGATGATTTGATGGATCAGTTGGTTGGTGCGAGTGTGTTCAGCAAGATAGATTTGAGATCGGGATATCATCAGATACGTGTGAAAACTGAGGATATTCAAAAGACTGCTTTCAGAACAAGGTATGGACATTATGAGTATTCTGTAATGCCTTTTGGTGTGACTAATGCGCCTGGAGTATTCATGGAGTATATGAATAGGATTTTCCATCCGTACCTGTAAGACCCCAATTTTGGGCCCTAAGATCCCTCATGGCCCATATCATTCATATCATTGTCTCAAGGATCAATGCATGCCTTTGTCCCCTCTTAGTGGATAGTTTGCCTTGTGGGTTTGTTTCTTGATCACCAAGCATACTTTGCATTTGTATATCTTTGCTTTCATATGTTTATCATTCAAAAAGTACAAAATATTGTCAGTCTAACCTTGTTGCTTGCAGTTGAAGTAATCATCAGCAATTAGGTCAAAGACAGTCATTGATCAGTCAAAGCAATGGATGGTGGCCATTCTTGCAGACTTTGGGCACCATGATCATTAATCAAAGGTTCATACATCTTGGGACCTCATTTGAAGTCAAGTTCTCAAGGAATTAGGGTTTGGAATTCATCAGAAGAAGTTCAGTCATCTAAAACCCTAGACAGTCAAACTTGGTCAACTGTTGATTTAATCAAGATTTGATGGATAGAATTGATTTGAAGGAGCTCATTCATGCTTGTATAAACCTCATATATCATGTTCAACCTCATCATGGAAGAAAATCAAGTGAAATCAGAAAATTTTCCAGAAATAGAAAGTGGACCTGTAATTTCAACTGCCAAAAATGGAAACTTCTTGATCTTAAACTTACATCATGATACAAGCTTCAAATGAATTTTTGCCCAACATGAAAGTTGAAGATCTTGTCTTCCCATTTTCAAAAAGTCCAAGAACATCAAAATCACATGTATGGTTGTCAAGATATGATCAAATCATTTTCACCAATTTTTGAACTTCAACAAGCCATATCTCCCAAACCATAAGGCCAAATTTGGTGGGGTTTTTTCCTACACACCACATTTTTCATCCTCTTTCCAAAAATATAAATTTCATGACCTAAAACCTTACCATTCAAAATGGCATTTTTGGACCTTTTGCATTTAAATTCAAAGTTTGACCAAACTTTGACTTTTTGAGTCTTTGACTTTTTCTTGATTTTGCCAATTGGGAGGTGTTTCATATATCATTTGTGATTTGTTCCAAGCCTAAAATCATAACCATACCACCATTACACCATCATTTTTAACCAAAATGCAAAATGGACAAAATTGGCAATTGGCTTCATTTGAACAAATCAAGTACAGCAGGTCTGCAGCACACAAAAAAAGCAATTGGCAAGGTCATTTACAGCATTTCCAAGCCCAACTCGTGTACAGCTTTGCACCTCCAATTCCACATTCTTCCACTTAGCAAAAGTGCAAATGAGTGCATTAACACTAAACCAGCTTAACACATCATTAGCTGACCTTAAACAGATGATATAAAGCCTTGTTTCTGCACAAATGAACCCTAATTTTGACAGCCACCACACAGAAAATACACTCTCACTCTCATCTTGCATTTTTGCAAAAGCACATTTTCGGTAAAACCCTTGAAGAAACTCGAGCAAGCCCTGGTTCATCCACAATCCAAACAACATTTTGAAGCTTTTGGAACAACCATTTCTCAACTGGAACTCCATCTGCAGAACCTGTTTTCTCCAAGCATCTCAAATGGCAGCTCGAGTTATGTTTGTTTCCAAGCAAGATGAAGCCAAACCTCTTCAAGACTCCATCATTGTATAGCATAGAGAGGAACTGTTTCAGCTTCAAACCTTCAAACAGACACTGTTCCATTGATTTCCTCCAAACAAGTGAGTTTTTCGATTACCTTGTTTTGTCAAATAATGATATGCTTTAAGTAGGTTTTGTTTCACTGATTCTAAAGAGCTATAGTTTGTTTGAGATGATGGATTATTGCATGAGATATTTGAAAATAAAGTTTTGTGTTCAATGATATGTGTGCTCGATGCTTGCTATCCAACATGTTTCAATGAGTCTTGCTTATGGATTTGTGATGTTTATGCCTTGCTGAATTGATTGCCATGTTTAATTTAGATTTCTGGTTGTTTTAATTTTGAGTGCATGATGATGATTGAAGTTGATACCCTGTTCGTGCATGCTGTTATCTGTCCAGAATTTTGATGCATTGGTTGTTGCTATGTTGCAAATGTTGCATGAACCTATTGCTTGCCATGCTGTTTATGCCCTACTGTTTGAAGTTGGCTGTATGATGATAACATTGAATGATGAATGCTTTATGCCGTTGTTAGTTGTTTATTTGTTGGAATCTCAATGGATGATGATGTTGATGACCTCAATGTTGATTACATGATGAAACCATTGCCTTGATGTCTTGAACTTCCTTGTCCAGAATTTGCTCATGATCTTGTTGGGATTGTATGCTGTATGAGAAACCTAGTATTGCATGAAAACCCATAAAATTCAAAGTTGTTTGGTCTGCTGTTTGAATGATGATGATATCATGCTGCTGTTTCCAAAACATGCCCTATCCAGAAATTCCATTTGTTTTTGTTGTTTTGATGTTCATTGCTATGCTGCTATGTGCTGTTGTTTTTTGATGAACATTGTTGAATGATAGAGCATGAACACATACTGTCATAAACCCTCGAGCTTGTCCATGCCAAACCATAAACTCTGCTTGCTGTATGAACATTTCCAATGTTGCTGTTGTTTGGTTCTGTTTGGATGTTGGCTAAACTTGTTTGAAACTTCCCATGAGCATGCTTGTTCCAATGTTGGTTGATGTTCTATGATGATAGTTGTTGCAGGGCCTGTTAGATTATTGTTGCTGGATGTGTTGAATGTTGTTGATTGTTGCTGTTTTCTTGTTGTTTGAATGATGATGTTAATTGTGTTGCTGCATAAGCCAAACCCTCATACTGTTTCCAGAAATCCAGCATATGTTTTGGTTGTTGTGTGTTATATGTTGCATAAACATCATGGGTGTATTATCATGTGGTGTCCATGGGGCTGTTTGAGTTTTATTTGTTAATGAACATGAATGTATGCCTGCTGCTGTTTTGCAACCCTTATTCTTTCTTCCAGAAATCCAGCTCATATGTTTTGTTTGCTACTTGTCACATATGTGTGTGCTGTTGTGATAAACATGTGCTGCCCTGATGAAGTTTGCCATGCTGTTTGAAATCCTCGAAAATTCCCCAGAAGAAGAACCATATGTTTTGTGCTATATATTGTTGGTTTGCTTGCTATGAGAACATGATACCTGCCATACTGTATGGGATTTGTTGGTTTGATTTTCATTTGCTCATGTCGATTTTGAACCATGAAGGTGGATTGAATACCCTGACAGTTATTTCCATGCCATGTAGTATGCTATTGATTGTTTGATGTGTAAACATTGCCAATGCCATGTCAGTTGTTTGCTGTTGTTTGTTTTGGTGTGGATGTTGATAACGAATGCACACATCCTGCTGCTGTTAAACATAACCACGCCCATAATTCTCTCATGAATATGCTTATGCTGTGTTGGTTGATAATGCATGAGGTTGGTATGTCATGGTCCTGTTCGATTAGTGCTGTTGTTGTTTTGATAGTTTGATGATGATGAACTTTGAATGGTGAATGAATACTGCTGCTGTTTTGAACTTGTATGAAATGCCTTTGCCATGCTGTTAGGAAACCCTAAGGGTTTATGTAGAAAACCAGAATTTTGAGCTCATTGGCGCATGAGCACTGTTCCATTGGTTCCAGCCAATGAGAACATTTCATTTTGTTTGCCAAAGCTGTGCGTTTCAATTAGTGAAATCCATAATTACATCTGTGCCATCGGTTGACTTTGTTTGACTCCTTATATCATGTCATCTTGTTCATACTTTGTTCAATTATTCATCAACTTCCACAATTCATTTTAAATTCATTTCAACTCCAAAAATTGTGAGATTTTTTGCATTAAACTCATGAATGTGTCTAGAATTTTATGGTGAAGTTTAATTAATTTTTCATGGTCTGGATTTTAAATGATAAATATTTTCTTGACATGCATGCAAAAGTGATACATTGTGCCATTTCAATTGTGAAATTCTCATGTTATATCCAATGCCTTTGAAATTTTCTGTGGTGAAACTAGACACCTTGACCTTCATTTCCATATAAGGTTTGTGCATTTATCATTGGTGGATTGAGAGTTATGATTTTCTGAAGTTGTGTGTTGCATTTGGTGCTATACCATAATCATGCATTTTCACAATTTTTGTTCACATGCTTCCTCTTATCCAAATCACCCAAAATTTTGCATGAATGATCCTTCACATGTCTAGTTCATGTATGAATTTTCTTGGAATTAATCTTGCTGTTTTCCATTTGATTGAGAATTTTCTTCCATACTTGGTCATTTGTTGACTTTTTGTGCTATGCCTTGCCAAATCTTTTGTGAAATTCTCAAATCTTATTGTATGACCATGAAATTTCATATGTGATAACTAGACATCTCAAGCTTTGCATTGGTGTTAATCTCATTCATTTCTCTTCTGTTTTCAAATTGATATGATTTTTTGAAGTTGACCTATGCTTGTTGACTTTCACCATGCTTACTTGAATTTGATTTGACTTCATGAATTTCATTGACTGCCTTCCTCTCATCCAAATGCCATGAAATTTTACATGTATACCATGTTAGATGTTAGGATTGAGTGTGATTTATTTCATAATTTTTGAAAATGTTTTGGTTGACTTTTGAATGAAGTCTTTGCTGTTGACTTTTGTATGCTTCTCTTGCCATGCTTTGCATCCTTTTGCATATGAAATGACCATGATGCATGATATAATTGTGAATCCAATTGAGAATGCTTCTTGAATGTTTAGACTTGGTTTGGGTTGACTTTCCCTTGCTGCCTTGACTTTTTCTTTCATCTTTGACCCTAGGCTAGTCCTAGTGGTCCTTCAAGCTTATGTTGAGTTCATCTGTTTCAGGTTAAGCACCAATGCCTTGAGGATCATTCTAATTTGATTGAGTTGGTTTGTTTATCATGTGCTAACATTTGTTTTGTAGGTGACTCATATGCTTGAGTCTTTGTGCCTTGCACAATTGGTCCCACTGTGTGACTTTTGGTTTATTTCCTTTGATTTTGACTGTTGACTTGTTTACTAATGAGTTTGACTTTTTCAGGTACTTTAGTTGCCTAAGTTCTTTGAACTTGCTTGCTTGCTTTGCTTTTTAGCATTTGCTTTGAGGTATAATTACTTCTTCTTCATGTAGTCTAGAGACCCGGTCTGTTATTTGACCGGGCAAACTGTCTGAAGTCCTCCTTAAGAGGCAATGCCTGTGTTTGTTTATATTTGTCCTAAGCAGGAAAAGTCCTTCAAGTAAGGCAATTGGTGGAAGGTAGGGATAAGCAATCTATCCCCCACTATTCAGTGTGTCCTCTCTTTGCTCCCATTACATGGTTGAGCATTGAGATAAATACCCAAGATCTAATCGAGTCAATAATGTGGAGAGAGTTCCTACTTTCTGAACTCCCACACTTTCTTTGATGCTCTCTCTGATTTGAGATAGAAGCAATGAGGCACACCCCTCATTTCCTTTTCATCTGCTTCACCTGAGCCCCTCAATGGCCAGGTTAAGAGCGACCTTCACCTATTACAGTGGACTTTTAAAGTCAAACCCTCTTGTGTGAGCCCCCATTGTTTTGGCTATAGAGTGTGCTGTTTGTTATTCATTGATTGTTTGATTTGCGTCATATGCACTTGCTTGCCTGTATGCTATGCATTTATCATCATCATCAATTGCCATTAGTGCATGATCATCTCATTTGCTTTTGTGATGCTATCATTGTTGTTTGCCCATTGAGGACAATTGTAAGTCCATTGCTTTGGCATTTGCTCCTGTGATATGGAAGGATAGAGTGTAAGACCTCATTGGTCACTCATATCTTCCGTTTATCTGTATGTATGTGAGGATACAGTTATAAGTCCCTGTAAGTTGGCATTTGTTGTCCTGTGATCATGATTTGATTTCTGTTATCTGTTTGTATGTGAGGATACGGTTATAAGTCCCTGTAAGTTGGCATCTGCTTTCCTGTGATCATAGTTTGTTCATCTGTTTGTATGTGAGGTTGCAATTATAAGTCCCTGTAAGTTGGCATTTGCATTCCTGTGATCATGTTGTTGCTTTTGTTCTTGTATGTGAGGATCTATTGTAAGTCCCTGTGATGTGGCATTGGATTTCCTAGGACCATACTGTGAAGTTAACCTAAGTCCAGATAAATTGGCAGTTGACTTCCATGTCTCATTCTTGTTTTCTTCTGTGGAGATTAGTGTAAGTCCATTGAGTGGCATCTGATATCCTGTTCTGTTTTAGGAGACTGGTGTAAATCCATTTATTGGTATCCGGTATCCGCTTTTTATTTCTTTGCCTGTGGAGATTGGTATAAGACCATTGATTGGCATCCGGTATCCGTCTTTCTTATTTTGTTTGTTTGTTATTATTAATTGCTATTCCAAAGGACACACTTGAATCATCTGCTATATGATTTCAAGGAGTGAACCTTCTAAGAAGTTTTATTATCCATCCTTCATTCATTCATCATTCATTACGTCTTAGAACCTTTTCACACTTTATCTTTCAAACTTGACATAAGTGTTGTGCAAACATCTTCATGTTTTTCTAACTAAAAACCTGGACTCAAGTCCTTGACCTTTTTCAAACTTCATTTTCATGATACTTATTTGAATTGATCTTAATCATACTTTGACTCCATTTTTATAATCACAATCAGTAACTCCACTCATTCACTTGTTTTGGCTTTGTCCATTAATCTTTTCATACATGAGCTATAGGTTTGATTTATCTTAGTGGTTGATGTTAATCTCACCTTCTGTCTTTAGTGATTGAATTGTAAGTCTTCCTCGCCTATTATAGGGTTAACCCCTCTCTGGCCAGTTGAAGCTGTTCTCACATGGTGGACGTTGTTGTTTGTATAAGGTTGAGTTTTCTCCCGTGGATAACGTAAGACCTAGGGTTTGTGTTTAAAATTGAACCTAACCCACTTTTGGAAATCTTTTAGCCGAACTACGGCGTTCTGATCCTTACCTTTGATGGAAGGTACGTAGGCAACGGGTTCATCCGTTCGAACCCAATAATAATAAAAATGTATATTCTTTTCTCATCATCCCAATCATGTTTGCACAATATTTTTGTCATAACAAATAATAATTTAGCATAACAAGTGTGAAAAGGGCTCCCTAGGAGTACCTAGGACGTAGTGGGTGCCTAACACCTTCCCATTGCGTAATTTACCCCTTACCCAGAATCTCTGATCTTTTTATTAGTTTTCTACGTGTAAAACTTCTTAGGCTTTTGTTCGCTTTTTAGCCAATCCTTTGGATAAATAAAAGTGCGGTGGCGACTCGAAATTTCAACGTATCTCCTAGCTTATGGTTTAATCGATAGATCATATAGCGACGAATACACCGCTACAGAAAAGTGGCGACTCCGCTGGGGATCGAACCCAGAATCTCTGGTTGTATTGCCTACTTTTCACCCTTGTTGTGCTATATTGTTATTCTTTATCTGACATATTTTTGTACAATTTGGGATGAATGTATTGATTGTAATGTGTGAATTGCTTGATATACATTTGCTGTTTGCTTTGGTGATCTGTGAGATGAGTTCTATACCCGAACTCGAGTGCTCTCTAGGATAGGAGAATGGCATAGTCTTGTTGACTGGTGTGGAGTAGTCCTTAGCCAGTTGACTTGCGAGCCCATTCACTTGGTGGAGGTCATGTTGAACTAATAATGTCACACAAGTTATTTGTGGTTAGGCATTATTCTTTCAATCATGTTCCGCAGAAGCCAAGGACCTTAGTTTACCAAACCCATCTTGGCCTATTTTTAGGACCGTAGTGCGGAGGTCGTTCAGATGTCAGTTCTGATACGATTGTTACGCGATACTACACTCATAAGAGTTTCTCTTGAGAATATTCTTGGAATACGAGTATTCGTTCCTCCGATAATATTCGAAAGATGGAACGATGATTATGGGAACCTCTGATAGAACATGTCTGGCAGGTTTAAACCCTAGTACACTCCCTTTGGGTGGTTCTTAACCGAGACTCCATGCTCGTGACTCTCAACAAACCCGTGATTCGTGGTTGAGTCGTTCAAATATTGTTAATATCAATGGATCCCGGATCAGGTGTAAAACCTAAATCCATCAAAGCGGCTGGTTGATATTAGGAATGTTTGAACCGGTTCATGTACCGTTAATATCAATGGAACTTGGGTGTCGATAAGGTGAAAACCTAAATCCACCAAAATGGATGATTGATATTAGGGATACATAGAGCTTTCCCACGACCTTTGTTTGGTGTGCTTTGCTTGATCCTTGAGTGTGTTTGTTGCATTCATGCATTCACGCATTCATCCGCATTCATGTCATCAAAAGAGAAAATTTTCAAGGAACTTAAAGGGTTATTTGCAAAATTTTCAGACATGGAAAGACCGAAAAGGCATACAAAGAAGTACAGCTTTAAGCAGCCCGATGTAAAAGAGTTAAGGAATCTGACATCATATGTATTAGATCCCTTGGGTTTCAAAGCTCGATATGGGAAGCTTCTGCCGTTGCTGACTACTCAGGTGGATGAGGGATTGATGAGCACTCTTGCTCAGTTCTATGATCCGCTCTATCATTGCTTCTTATTTCCGGACTTCCAGTTGTTGCCAACTTTGGAAGAATACTCTCACCTTATTGGGATTCCGATTCTGGATCAAGTGCCGATCAGTGGCTTAGAGGGTATTCCATCTGCTCGAGAGATTTCCATCTTGTTGCACATAGATGAAGATCTGATTAGAGCTAATCTGACTACCAAAGGCGGAATTCAGGGTTTTCCTTCCGAGTTCCTCATTGCCCAAGCTACCTTTTATGGGAAGGCCATGAGTGAGGATGCCTTTGAGGCTCTATTTGTATTGCTCATCTATGGATTGGTGCTATTTCCCAACTTCGACAAGTTCGTGGATATGAATGCCATTAGGATCTTTTCAGTCCTTAATCCAGTTCCGACCTTGTTGGGTGATGCGTATGTCTCCATGCATCTAAGGAATATGAAGAATGGAGGAGTCATTGTCTGCTGTTTACCCCTGCTGTACAAGTGGTTTATTTCGCACTTGCCGCAGACAGTTGCTTTCAAGGAGAACAAGGGATGTCTACGGTGGTCTCAGAGACTCATGTCTCTCACCAATGATGATATCACCTGGTATGATCGCGTGTATGATACCGTTCAGATCATTAATTCTTGTGGTGAATTCCCCAATGTGCCTCTTCTTGGTACATGTGGTGGGATTACCTACAACCCTACGCTTGCACGTCGTCAGCTTGGGTTCCCCCTAAAGGATAAACCCCATAACATTCTGTTAGAAGGTGTGTTCTTTCAGGAGGGTAAAGATCCCCAAGGCCTGAAAGCCAGATTTGTCCGCGCTTGGCGCAATATTCGCATAAAGAGTAGGAATGAATTGGGTCCAAAGAACTGCATTGCTTTGGAGCCCTATACCTCTTGGGTCAGACAGAGGGCTGCTACCTACCTGATGCCATATGATCATCCAAGACCTACACTGTTGGATGTGGCTGGGCCTTCAACCTTCCCCACCCAACGTGTAGAGGAGTTGAGAGAAGAAGACCTTTCGCGTGCCTGGATCCGCGAGAGAGAGGAATTGCTGCAGCAGCTCAAGGAGAAGGATGATATGATTGAATTTCTCGAGCACCGAGTGATCGACGATCCGAACGACACTTGGACTTCTCTGCTTCCTCAATCTTCCAAATTCTGGAAAAGGAAGTATGATCAACTTGCAAAGGAGAAGGCTGATATGGAGGCTGCCTATGAGAGAGAGATCAAGAAGTTGTACACTTCTCGTCTTCCAGCATCCCGAGCTAATAGGGATCCATAGGATGTTATTTACCTTTTCTCTTTGTAATATTTAAAAGAATGCTGTACTTCTTTGTCTTAGTATTTTGAATGAAATATTTTCCATGAGCAATCAAAATGGTTTAAGTATTCAAAATATTGCAAACAAAACCCTAAGGGTTCCTTGAAAATCAAAGCATTTGCACGAGCATTTCATGCATCATTCCTGCATAAACAGGTACCCATCTTTTTCTGGTCTTCTGGTTCTAACCCTCTGCTCTTCATTTATTTTGAAGACAAGCTGACTCACCGGTATTATACGCGAGTCAACTCTGCAAGGATTATGGAGCAGTTGGAACAAGAGAACCAGAGTTTGAGAGATGAAGTCGCCAGACTTGGCGCACTGATGGAGCAACTTCTTGCTGCCCAGAATCAGCCTGCTCCTCAACCAGCAACTCCGGTTCAGCGGACTGTCATATCAGAGATAGCTACTTCATCGGTGCCTGTCAGTGCCCAGCAGCCAAATGCCATGCCTCCCGGTTTTCCTTGGGGGATGCCTCCAGGCTTCATGCCCGATCTGCCAGCTCCTACCTTTGCTCAAATGCCGGCATCTAGCCCGGTCCCTATTCCTGTTCCTCCTGTCGTGCATACCATGCCTAGGGTAGACGACACCATCTATCACTCTGAAGCTTCTGAGGGCTCAGATGTACATGAGAAAATGGATGCGATGAACGATCAATTCCTGGAGCTGAGAAAGGAATTGAGAACTCTTAGAGGCAAAGATCTCTTCGGCAAGTCAGCAGCCGAACTTTGTCTAGTTCCCGGTGTGAAGATACCTGTTAAATTCAAAGTCCCAGACTTTGAGAAGTATAAAGGGAACACTTGTCCTTTGGCACACTTAGTCATGTATGCCAGGAAGATGTCGACGCAGACTGACAACGATCAACTCCTGATCCACTACTTTCAAGACAGTTTGTCTGGTGCTGCTCTTCGTTGGTACATGAGTCTGGACAGCGTCAACATCCGCTCTTTCAATGATCTTGGCGAAGCTTTCGTCAAGCAATACAAATACAACGTTGACATGGCGCCTGACAGAGATCAACTCAGGTCTATGTCACAAAAGGACAAAGAGTCGTTCAAGGAGTACGCCCAGAGATGGCGTGAGCTGGCAGCTCAGATCACTCCACCATTAGAAGAGAAAGAGATGACCAAGATCTTTCTGAAAACTCTTGGGTCATTTTATTATGAGAGAATGGTGGCCAGCGCTCCCTCTGATTTCACCGAGATGGTGAACATGGGGATGCGTCTTGAAGATGGCGTCCGTGAAGGACGGTTAGCAAAAGATGATGGTTCTTCCTCTAAACGGTATGGAGCGTTTAAGAGGAAAGAAGGAGAAGCGCATGCTGTGCAGTCTCAGCCAAAGCATCGAAGACCCTCTGTTCAGAGAAAGCCTACACATCGTGCCGGACATCAGCATCAGGTGGCTAGTGTAGCGCCTGTATTCAAGGATAATGCTCAACAGTATCAGCATCAACAACAATACCAACAACCGCAGTATCAACAAGCTCGTCCACAGCAACAGGCTTACCAGCCTCGTGGAAGTACAACCAATCAAGCAAATATGAACTATGATAGGAAGAAGGTCAGCTTCGACCCTATTCCGATGACATATACAGAGCTTTATCCCTCCTTGTTGGAGAGGAAGTTGGTTTCTCCTAGGGATCCTCCTGCTATTCCTGCCAACCCGCAATGGTGGTACAAACCAGACCAGCATTGTGTCTACCATTCCGGTGCTCCGGGCCACAACGTTGAGAACTGTTTCCCGCTGAAGAATAAGGTTCAAGACCTTATGAGAAGTGGAATTCTGAGTTTCGAGGACTCCAACCCGAATGTCACCAGGAACCCATTGCCTTCGCATGGGAAGTCTGTGAATATGATCCAGGAAGACCTTGGGAAATACAAAGTGAAGTACATCAGTCATATCCGGCAGTCATTGGTTGGATTACATAAGATGCTGTGTCAGCACAGTCATTTGGAGCATAACCATGACCAGTGCCGTGTCTGTTCTGTTAACCGCTTGGGTTGTGATCAGGTTCGCCGAGAACTTCAGAAATTGTTGAATGAAGGTACCATTGAGATTCTCCAGAATCGCAATGTTGATGTTGTTGAGCCCGAGGTGAATGTCATATCCCCGGTGTTCAAATTGCCTGAACCTGTTGTTATTCGCTACAATAGCAACAAGCCGAAGGCTTCCCCTGCTTTGATCATCAAGCCAGCTGGCCCTGTGCCGTATTCTTCTGATAAAGCTGTACCATTCCGGTACAATCCTGTTGCTGTCCAGGATGGGGTCGAGGTACCTTTGCCGTCTACTTCCGTGACCACTGTTGCTGATGTCAGTGGATTGACCCGGAGTGGTCGTGTGTTTTCCGCACCTGCCAAAGCTCCTGCTGTTTCTTCTGAATCTGTTGAGCGCCCTGTAGGGAACGCTGTGAATGTTCAGAATCCGGCACTTGCTGTTGCCCAGCCTTCCTCCTCTGTACAAAAGACTCCTGTTTCTTCAGATGGCCCGAGTGGCATTGTTGATGAAGAATCTGATGAGATGCTGAGACTCATCAGAAAGAGCGAGTATAATATTGTAGACCAGCTTCTACATACGCCCTCCAAGATTTCCATTCTTTCTCTATTGCTGAATTCAGAGCCTCATAGGGAGTCTCTTCAGAAAGTCTTGGACCTGGCGTACGTTGATCATGACGTCACCCTGGAACAATTTGATAGCATCGTTGCAAACATTACCGCTTGCAACACTCTGAGCTTTTGTGACGCTGATCTCCCTGAGGAGGGAAGAGACCACAACATGGCTTTACATATCTCTATGAATTGCAAATCAGATGCAATGTCCAATGTACTGGTGGACACTGGATCGTCCCTTAATGTATTGCCAAAATCCACACTCTCCAGATTGTCATATCAAGGTCCTCCTATGAGGCAGAGTGGGGTTGTTGTAAAAGCTTTTGATGGGTCGCGTAAGACCGTGATTGGGGAAGTGGATCTCCCGATCAAGATAGGACCAACTGATTTCCAGATCACTTTTCAAGTTATGGATATTCACCCATCATATAGCTGTCTCTTGGGCAGACCATGGATTCACGAGGCTGGCGCCGTGACATCCACCCTACACCAAAAGCTGAAGTTTGTGAAAAACAAGAAATTGGTTGTAGTAGGGGGAGAAAAGGCTCTCCTGGTCAGTAATCTGTCTTCTTTCTCGTACATTGATGCAGAGGATGAAGTTGGAACTCAGTTCCAAGCTTTATCTATTGATAAACCAATCGAGAAGAAGTCTCCTTCATTCACTTCCTACCGAGATGCGAAGCTGGCCATTGAATGTGGTGCAGTTGCTGGATTAGGGAAAGTGCTTGAACTTGAAGATAACCGATCCCGGGCTGGCATTGGCTTTGGTTCTGGGGCATGCAATGAGCAAGGTCTGTTCACAAGTGGAGGATTCATCCATGCTGATCAACCTGCAGAGGAGGAAGCTGCTGCTATCATTGAAGAAGAAGATGCAGAAGATTTGAACAATTTTGTTATTCCTGGTGGTGTCTGCCACAATTGGGTCGCTGTGGATGTTCCTACAGTTATCCATAGATCAGAGTAATTGTTCATTTTGTTTAAAACCCTTCTCCCATGCCAAAAGGAGAAGTGATGACATTGTTGGCAAAGCATATATACAATGATGTTTTCATTCAATTTTTGCATTGTCAAAACATTTGTTTTTCCTTTGTTTTCACTTTTTGCTTTTCTTTATGAAATCAGTGATCACAAAAAACCATAAAAACAAAAATAAAAGCTGTAAAAGCAACATTCTTTCATCTGCATAATGATTTGCTTGTTTAAATGCTGAGTTTTTCCTAACCAAAATCATTATGCAGGTTGATCCTAAAACCCATTGAACATAATGATCCAACGCCATCTCCCAATTTTGAATTCCCTGTATTTGAGGCAGAGGAAGATGACGTTGAAGAGATCCTGATGAGATCACCCGTCTCCTTGAGCACGAAGAGAAGATCATTCAGCCGCATCTCGAAGACTTGGAAACAGTCAACTTGGGATCTGAAGATTGTGAGCGCCTGGTGAAGATTGGGGCACTTCTTGAAGGGTCTGTTAAGAAGATTTGATCAGCTTGCTACGAGAATATTCAGATATCTTTGCTTGGTCCTATGAAGACATGCCGGGTTTAGATACAGATATTGTGCAACATTTCCTGCCTTTGAAGCCTGAGTGCGTGCCTGTGAAGCAGAAGCTCAGAAGAACTCATCCAGATATGGCAGTGAAGATCAAAGAGGAAGTTCAGAAGCAAATTGATGCGGGGTTTCTGGTGACTTCGACATATCCTCAATGGGTGGCCAATATTGTGCCTGTTCCTAAGAAGGACGGAAAAGTCCGTATGTGCGTTGACTACAGAGATTTGAATAAAGCTAGCCCAAAAGATGATTTTCCTCTACCACACATTGACATGTTGGTAGACAATACAGCTAAATTCAAAGTCTTTTCCTTTATGGACGGATTTTCCGGATATAATCAAATCAAGATGGCACCAGAGGATATGGAGAAGACAACATTCATCACACCTTGGGGAACATTCTGTTATCGAGTGATGCCCTTCGGTTTGAAGAACGCCGGAGCCACGTATCAACGAGCTATGACTACCTTGTTTCATGACATGATGCACAAGGAGATAGAAGTCTATGTTGATGATATGATTGCTAAGTCCCGAACGGAAGTTGAGCATATTGAGCATTTGTTGAAGCTTTTTCAGCGTTTGAGGAAGTTCCAGCTTCGTCTGAATCCGAACAAATGTACTTTTGGAGTCCGTTCCGGAAAGTTGTTGGGTTTTGTGGTAAGTGAAAGAGGTATTGAGGTTGATCCTGCAAAGGTCAAAGCAATACAAGAGATGCCCGCACCCAAAACTGAGAAGCAAGTCCGAGGTTTTCTTGGCCGCTTGAACTACATTTCCAGATTTATATCCCACATGACTGCCACATGTGCGCCGATATTCAAGCTCCTCCGGAAAGATCAGTCTCATGATTGGACCGAGGATTGCCAGAAAGCTTTCGACAGTATCAAAGATTATCTGTCTGAACCTCCGATTTTGTCTCCGCCAGTGGAAGGAAGACCTCTGATTATGTACTTAACAGTTCTTGAAGACTCGATGGGTTGTGTACTCGGTCAACAAGATGAATCAGGGAAGAAGGAGTTTGCTATCTACTACCTCAGTAAGAAGTTTACTGATTGTGAGTCTCGGTACTCTATGCTTGAGAAGACGTGCTGTGCTTTAGCTTGGGCAGCTAAGCGTTTGCGCCAGTACATGATAAATCATACAACTTGGTTGATATCCAGAATGGATCCAATTAAGTATATCTTCGAGAAGCCTGCTTTAACTGGGAGGATTGCCCGTTGGCAGATGCTGTTGTCTGAGTATGATATTGAGTATCGAGCTCAGAAAGCTATCAAAGGTAGTATCTTGGCTGACCATCTAGCGCACCAGCCGATTGAAGATCATCAGTCTGTTCAGTATGACTTCCCTGACGAGGAAATTCTGTATTTGAAGATGAAAGATTGCGATGAGCCTACACTTGATGAAGGTCCAGAACCTGGTTCCAGATGGACGATGGTGTTTGATGGCGCTGTTAATCAATATGGAAATGGAATTGGGGCAGTAATTGTTAATCCCCAGGGTTCGCACATTCCATTTACAGCAAGGCTAACTTTCAAATGCACGAATAATATGGCGGAGTATGAAGCCTGTATTATGGGACTTGAAGAATGCATTGACTTGAGAATCAAGTATCTTGATGTCTATGGTGATTCAGCTTTGGTTGTCAATCAGATCAAAGGTGAATGGGAGACGAATCAACCAGGTCTCATCCCATACAGAGATTATGCAAGGAGAATTTCAACTTTCTTCACAGAAGTTGAATTTTATCATATTCCTCGAGAGGATAATCGGATGGCAGATGCCCTTGCAACGCTTGCTTCCATGATTGTTGTCAGATGGTGGAATGATGTCCCCAATATTACTGTGATGCGCTTGGACAGACCCGCTCACATATTTGCAATCGAAGACGTGAAAGATGACAAGCCTTGGTATTTTGATATCAAGAATTTCCTCCAGAACCAGGTCTACCCGCCTGGGGCATCTGTGAAAGATAGGAAAACTTTGAGAAGGTTGTCAGGCAGTTTCTACCTCAGTGGTGAAGTGCTGTACAAGAGAAATTTTGATATGGTTTTGCTCAGATGCGTGGATAGACACGAAGCAAACCTATTGATGACTGAGGTCCATGAGGGTTCATTTGGTACTCATTCCAATGGACATGCCATGGCTAAGAAAATGTTGAGAGCAGGCTACTATTGGCTGACAATGGAGTCTGACTGTTGCAAGTATGTGAAGAAATGTCACAAGTGTCAAATTTATGCGGATAAGATTCATATTCCTCCGACACTCCTGAATGTGATTTCATCACCATGGCCTTTCTCTATGTGGGGAATCGACATGATCGGCATGATTGAGCCGAAAGCGTCCAATGGACATCGGTTTATTCTCGTAGCAATTGATTACTTCACCAAATGGGTTGAAGCCGCGTCATACGCGAATGTAACCAGGCAGGTGGTTGTGAAGTTTATCAAGAACCAGTTGATTTGCCGTTATGGTGTGCCAGAGAGGATCATTACTGATAATGGATCCAATCTGAATAACAAGATGATGGATGAGTTGTGCGCTGAATTTAAGATTGCACACCATAATTCCTCTCCTTACAGACCTAAGATGAATGGGGCTGTTGAAGCTGCTAACAAGAATATCAAGAGAATTATCCAGAAGATGACTGTCACGTACAAAGATTGGCATGAGATGCTGCCATTTGCTTTGCATGGATATCGTACGTCTGTACGCACTTCAACAGGGGCAACCCCTTTCTCTCTTGTTTATGGCATGGAAGCCGTTCTCCCAGTAGAGGTGGAGATCCCATCAATGCGAGTCTTGATGGAAGCCAAGTTGACTGATGCTGAATGGATTCAGAGTCGTTATGACCAGTTGAATTGATTGAAGAGAAGCGATTAACTGCCATGTGCCATGGTCAGTTGTATCAGCAGAGAATGAAGAAAGCATTCGACAAGAAGGTCAAGCCTCGTGTGTTCCGAGAAGGTGACCTTGTGCTCAAGAAAGTTTTGTCTTTCGCGCCCGATTCCAGGGGCAAGTGGACTCCAAACTACGAGGGTCCATATGTTGTTAAGAGAGCCTTTTCAGGCGGTGCTTTGATGCTTACAACAATGGATGGGGAGGATTTCACTCGTCCTGTGAATTCAGATGCAGTTAAGAGATACTTTGCCTAAAAAAAAAAGTATATGCAAATAAAAAAAAAAGAATGAAAAAACAGAATAGCTCGCTAAGTTGAAAACCCGAAAGGGCGGCTTAGGCAAAAATGAGCGTCTCGGTGGAGAACCCGCAAGGGTAATCCAGGCAAAAATTAGAGACTAAAAAAAAAAGAAGAATATATTTGCATCCCGCTAGATTGAGTACCTCACCCTGGGGCAATCTAGGCAAAAATTAGGGATTTGGCAAGTAACTGCATCCTGACAAGACTTTCTGGTTCATCAGTCGTCATTTCGTCAGAGGATTCTCGATTCGTCGTCAACCGAAGCTTCGGATACATCGAGATTCAAATTGGTAGAGAAAAGATCATTATGTTCAATGTAGCCCTCTTCCAATATATATCACTGATTTCAAATTTGTACAGATCTATGGAGTCTTGCCATTTGCAGACTACCATTCTATCAAATCAATTTGAGCTTCTTATCCAATTTATTTGCACTCTTATTTGTTTCAATTCAACAAATGTTTTGCATGTTTTAAATTGATAAAATATCATTGTTTTAAACAAATCAATTTTTCAAAATTTTTGTTTAAACAAAGTGAACATCCACAAGATTGAAAGGATACTCAAGAATATCTCAGTGCTCTCCCGAGGGTGGCATGATTCCCAACAGGTAAGACATTTGTTCATATTCCTGGTTTGGTGGTATCTTCTTTCTTCAGATCTTTGTTGAGGCTGTTCCTCAAACAGAGTTGTTGTTGGGGCTGTTCCCCAGTACAGTCGCAAGTGATTTGGTTTTGAAGACCTTGTTTTCTCCAGCAGCAGTTTTCCCCTAGCATGGGTGTTTTCTTGAGAAGTTTCGGCGGTTGATGGTTTGTCACTTTGGTGCCCCGTTACTTTCTCCAGTGGGTCGATAGCCCCAGACTTTATTTGTCTCCTCAGCACAGTCATGAGTATAACTGTTGATTGATACTCCCCTCGGAGTCGCGAGTAGAGCTGATATTGATATCCCCACCAGGGTTGCAAGTGGAGTTGTTACCGCTTTTCCCCATGCAGTGTGCCAGCAGGATTTGTCTGTTTCCTCAGCACGTTTGTTCTCTTTGAAGATTCGGTAAGTCAGTGGTTTGATACCCGGTACTTTACCTTTCCCCGGCGAAGTCGTCTGTGGAATTGTTGCTGTCTCTCCATCAGAGTTATTCTCTCCAGCAGAGCAAGATTTATTTTCCTGAGCAGTTTTGATTTGGGTTGACGTCCCAGTTTTGCAATCATCTTTTCCTCAGCTTAGTCTGCAGAATGTTGTTGTGGCATTTTCGCCTGTTGATTACTCTTTCAATCCCCAGTATGGTCGGATGATGGCTCTAGCCTCCAGTGAACGGATTGATTTCCTGACTGTCTGTGATCCCCAGTAGAGTGGCTTGTATTGCAGAATCTACTCGTTGTGATCAATTTGCTGTATATTCTCCCCAAGTGGAGTGGTTTATTGCAGGATATACTTGTTTGATCTGTCCTCCCTCAGTGGTTTGTTCCCAAGAGAGTAGCCGACAGTTTTCCCCAATAGAGTTGCTTATGCAGTCAGATTCTATTTGGATGATATCATTCTCCCTCAGCGGGTTGTTCCCCAGCGGAGTTATGTGGATTTGCTTCTACAGCAGTTTGTGCTTGTGCAATGCACCCTTTTTGTTTCTCAGTTGACACTGGGATCCCCTGCAGATACTTTGGGATTTCTCTTGTTCCCCTACAGATTTGTCTTGGTGGCTGTTCTGCCCGTTGTGACTTTCTGTACCCTGATTGGGTTGTTTCCTGATATCTATGATTCTCTGCTTCTTCAGCAGTACCTGCAGATCTTTGCTTTTCAGCATATAGATCTCCGCAGATTGGCTCTCCAGTTGGTTTTTCCCCTGGAAGTATAATACCGGACGTTTGGTTCCTGAACCTGTTTGTGTTAGAATTGTCTGTTTTGTCAGCATTCATCAAACATAAATCACGCATATTCATGCATATTCATAAACATTCAGATATTCATGTTGCATTTCTTGCCATATATCTTTTGTTTGTCGTGTCTCCTGCTATGGTGATATAGATCTCTTTACAGATCTCCCCAAGCAGATGTGGGTGTTTAAAATCTCTCCATATAGAGTCAACCCCATAAGCAGAAAATGTTTGTCTTTCCTTCTGCAGTTCCCCACTGAGATTATCCTCGTGGATGACGGTTTCTTCCGTTTCCTCCCAACACATATATTGGGATGGATTTTCCTATTTGAGTTATATCCTCATTAGGACGTGTCTTTATTCAGTCTGTCTTTTCGGATCGTTCCCGAATTGGCTATTTGTCAGATGTCTTGTGTTTCCCAGTGGGTTGTTCCCCAGCGGAATGTTTTTGGGCCTCTACCCAGTAACCGGTAGTTGTAAGTCCTATCTTTCCTGGCTTTCTTAACAGAATTTGTGGTTATACACCCTTTTATTCTCCAGCCAGAGTTTTTGGTTTTCTACCTACTACCCGGTAGTTGTAAATCCTATTTTCCTGCTCTTCAGCAGTTTGTGGTTTGTTATAAACCCTGTTTTGGTTTCCCGTGCGGATTTGTGATTTGTTCTATCCCCACGCGGAGTTGTTGGTCTTCTACCCCGTATTCGGTAGATATAAACCCTAATTTTGTGGTTATCTTCATTCAATATTTGATGATGATTTTCCTTTGCCTGTATAAGTCGCTCAGATCAGCACTTATATCCTCAGCAAGTCTTTTGTGGATATTTGCCGTATGCTAGCAATTTTATCCCCAGTGGGTCTTTTCACCGTATGCTAGTGATTTGTTCCCCGGATCATTGGTTGTTTACCAGTGCATCCCCAGTTAGTCCCTGTCGATAATTGCCGGATGCTTGCAATTTATCCTCAGCAGTTCGCCTTTCATTTACCCTTTTGTTGGTAATGTCTGTTGCTCCTTTTGATTGGTTATCATTATATACCTAATTTGGTATCCCGATGCCTTTCTGTTCGGTTGATTTATCCTTTATAAACCCAGTAACCGGTTGTGGATAGTCTTCCATGCGAGTATATTATTCACGGTCTGTCGGTAATGAATAATATGTCTCATGCACTCTTCAGTCGAAGCCTTTTGCGTTTCCCCAGTCGAGTAAGATTCGCTTTTTCCCTTTGCGGAGTCGAATATTTCTTTGTTGTTGGATAATTGCCGGATGCTTGCAATTTATCCCTTTGAGTTGTCTTTCGTTTACCCGTATGCTTGGTATCGATTGTCTCTCTCTTTTGGTTAGTCACCTATTATATACCCAGTAACCAGTATCTCTGGTGTCTTTTCCTTTCGAGTGTATTATTCACGGTCTGCCGGTAATGAATAATATATCTCATGCGCTCTTTAGTTGGAATCCTTTGTTGATTTTCCCCAACTGAGCAAGATTCGTATTCTTTGTAGAATCGAATAGCCATCCTTTAACCAGTTTGTGTTTTGGATGATGAGTGTTTTGGAAGTGAAAACCAATTCACGTTTTCGGTAGATCACCTATTATATGCCCAGTAACCGGTATCTCTGGTGTTTCTTACCATGCGAGTTTATTATCTACGTTCTGACGGTAATAGATAATATATCTCATGCGAGTATTCTTATCCACGGTCTGCCGGTAATGGATATTGTATCTCATGCACTCTTTGGGTTTGTGTCCCCAGTTGAGTAAGATTCGTTTTCCCGTTGTGGATTCGAATGCCCATCCTGTAAGTCGATTTGCTTTTTCAAGCCCTCCTTTCGGATGATGAGTGTTTTGGAAGTGAAAACCAATTCACGTCTTCAGATTTTATCCTATAAGCAACCCAGTAACCGGTTCAGGATAATTTTCCTTTCGAGTATATTATTCACGGTCTGCCGGTAATGAATAATATGTCTCATCTGAGTATTTTATCCACGTTCTGACGGTAATGGATATTATATCTCGTTCGCTCTTGAGTCAATCTTTTGATTGTTTTCCCCTCAGAGTAAGATTCATTTTCCTTGTGGAATTGAATGTCCATCCTATAAACAAGTTTGCTTTTCTAGCTCTCTTCAGGATGATGAGTGTTTTGGAAGTGAAATCCAATTCACGCTTTGGTCGGTCACCTATTATATACCCAGTAACCGGTATCCTTGGTGTTCCCTCCTTTCTGCTCCCTATTTTGACCTCGGTCCCCCTGTGGAGTCAGATTTTCCTGAGTTTGTTACCCGTATGCCTGGTAACATCTCATTTCTTTGTTACTTCCCCAGCGGAATTTTCTTTTGCTTCTCCTCAGGAGTCAGCTTGTGTCTCTCCAATGGATTTATTTTCCATTTGGAATTCTTTCCCCAGTGTGAGTCCTTCACTCCCCAGTGAGTTCTCCAGTCTGTTTTTCTGTTTCTCTAATCAGAGTCGTGTCTTGTTCACGTTATGTCAGTTTTATCTTCCCCAGTTTGGAGTCGTGTATTGTTCACACATTTCTTTTTCTTTTATTATCCCCATAGAGTCTTATTAGAGTCTCTGTTCCTGGTGAGTGTACTACTCCGATGGATCGTCCTTTCTTCTGTGTGAATCATATTCCCCACAGAATTTGTGTCTTTTGCACGCATACATTTGCATCATGAGGTCTCTTAGGGACCAAAATTTGTCTCATTACTGTTATTTAAGTCCATTCTACCGCGTCGAGATGAAGATTTCTAAACTTCACTTCTCCGGCTAGAATGACCTTAAATAGGGGCATCTGTAAGACCCCAATTTTGGGCCCTAAGATCCCTCATGGCCCATATCATTCATATCATTGTCTCAAGGATCAATGCATGCCTTTGTCCCCTCTTAGTGGATAGTTTGCCTTGTGGGTTTGTTTCTTGATCACCAAGCATACTTTGCATTTGTATATCTTTGCTTTCATATGTTTATCATTCAAAAAGTACAAAATATTGTCAGTCTAACCTTGTTGCTTGCAGTTGAAGTAATCATCAGCAATTAGGTCAAAGACAGTCATTGATCAGTCAAAGCAATGGATGGTGGCCATTCTTGCAGACTTTGGGCACCATGATCATTAATCAAAGGTTCATACATCTTGGGACCTCATTTGAAGTCAAGTTCTCAAGGAATTAGGGTTTGGAATTCATCAGAAGAAGTTCAGTCATCTAAAACCCTAGACAGTCAAACTTGGTCAACTGTTGATTTAATCAAGATTTGATGGATAGAATTGATTTGAAGGAGCTCATTCATGCTTGTATAAACCTCATATATCATGTTCAACCTCATCATGGAAGAAAATCAAGTGAAATCAGAAAATTTTCCAGAAATAGAAAGTGGACCTGTAATTTCAACTGCCAAAAATGGAAACTTCTTGATCTTAAACTTACATCATGATACAAGCTTCAAATGAATTTTTGCCCAACATGAAAGTTGAAGATCTTGTCTTCCCATTTTCAAAAAGTCCAAGAACATCAAAATCACATGTATGGTTGTCAAGATATGATCAAATCATTTTCACCAATTTTTGAACTTCAACAAGCCATATCTCCCAAACCATAAGGCCAAATTTGGTGGGGTTTTTTCCTACACACCACATTTTTCATCCTCTTTCCAAAAATATAAATTTCATGACCTAAAACCTTACCATTCAAAATGGCATTTTTGGACCTTTTGCATTTAAATTCAAAGTTTGACCAAACTTTGACTTTTTGAGTCTTTGACTTTTTCTTGATTTTGCCAATTGGGAGGTGTTTCATATATCATTTGTGATTTGTTCCAAGCCTAAAATCATAACCATACCACCATTACACCATCATTTTTAACCAAAATGCAAAATGGACAAAATTGGCAATTGGCTTCATTTGAACAAATCAAGTACAGCAGGTCTGCAGCACACAAAAAAAGCAATTGGCAAGGTCATTTACAGCATTTCCAAGCCCAACTCGTGTACAGCTTTGCACCTCCAATTCCACATTCTTCCACTTAGCAAAAGTGCAAATGAGTGCATTAACACTAAACCAGCTTAACACATCATTAGCTGACCTTAAACAGATGATATAAAGCCTTGTTTCTGCACAAATGAACCCTAATTTTGACAGCCACCACACAGAAAATACACTCTCACTCTCATCTTGCATTTTTGCAAAAGCACATTTTCGGTAAAACCCTTGAAGAAACTCGAGCAAGCCCTGGTTCATCCACAATCCAAACAACATTTTGAAGCTTTTGGAACAACCATTTCTCAACTGGAACTCCATCTGCAGAACCTGTTTTCTCCAAGCATCTCAAATGGCAGCTCGAGTTATGTTTGTTTCCAAGCAAGATGAAGCCAAACCTCTTCAAGACTCCATCATTGTATAGCATAGAGAGGAACTGTTTCAGCTTCAAACCTTCAAACAGACACTGTTCCATTGATTTCCTCCAAACAAGTGAGTTTTTCGATTACCTTGTTTTGTCAAATAATGATATGCTTTAAGTAGGTTTTGTTTCACTGATTCTAAAGAGCTATAGTTTGTTTGAGATGATGGATTATTGCATGAGATATTTGAAAATAAAGTTTTGTGTTCAATGATATGTGTGCTCGATGCTTGCTATCCAACATGTTTCAATGAGTCTTGCTTATGGATTTGTGATGTTTATGCCTTGCTGAATTGATTGCCATGTTTAATTTAGATTTCTGGTTGTTTTAATTTTGAGTGCATGATGATGATTGAAGTTGATACCCTGTTCGTGCATGCTGTTATCTGTCCAGAATTTTGATGCATTGGTTGTTGCTATGTTGCAAATGTTGCATGAACCTATTGCTTGCCATGCTGTTTATGCCCTACTGTTTGAAGTTGGCTGTATGATGATAACATTGAATGATGAATGCTTTATGCTGTTGTTAGTTGTTTATTTGTTGGAATCTCAATGGATGATGATGTTGATGACCTCAATGTTGATTACATGATGAAACCATTGCCTTGATGTCTTGAACTTCCTTGTCCAGAATTTGCTCATGATCTTGTTGGGATTGTATGCTGTATGAGAAACCTAGTATTGCATGAAAACCCATAAAATTCAAAGTTGTTTGGTCTGCTGTTTGAATGATGATGATATCATGCTGCTGTTTCCAAAACATGCCCTATCCAGAAATTCCATTTGTTTTTGTTGTTTTGATGTTCATTGCTATGCTGCTATGTGCTGTTGTTTTTTGATGAACATTGTTGAATGATAGAGCATGAACACATACTGTCATAAACCCTCGAGCTTGTCCATGCCAAACCATAAACTCTGCTTGCTGTATGAACATTTCCAATGTTGCTGTTGTTTGGTTCTGTTTGGATGTTGGCTAAACTTGTTTGAAACTTCCCATGAGCATGCTTGTTCCAATGTTGGTTGATGTTCTATGATGATAGTTGTTGCAGGGCCTGTTAGATTATTGTTGCTGGATGTGTTGAATGTTGTTGATTGTTGTTGTTTTCTTGTTGTTTGAATGATGATGTTAATTGTGTTGCTGCATAAGCCAAACCCTCATACTGTTTCCAGAAATCCAGCATATGTTTTGGTTGTTGTGTGTTATATGTTGCATAAACATCATGGGTGTATTATCATGTGGTGTCCATGGGGCTGTTTGAGTTTTATTTGTTAATGAACATGAATGTATGCCTGCTGCTGTTTTGCAACCCTTATTCTTTCTTCCAGAAATCCAGCTCATAAGTTTTGTTTGCTACTTGTCACATATGTGTGTGCTGTTGTGATAAACATGTGCTGCCCTGATGAAGTTTGCCATGCTGTTTGAAATCCTCGAAAATTCCCCAGAAGAAGAACCATATGTTTTGTGCTATATATTGTTGGTTTGCTTGCTATGAGAACATGATACCTGCCATACTGTATGGGATTTGTTGGTTTGATTTTCATTTGCTCATGTCGATTTTGAACCATGAAGGTGGATTGAATACCCTGACAGTTATTTCCATGCCATGTAGTATGCTATTGATTGTTTGATGTGTAAACATTGCCAATGCCATGTCAGTTGTTTGCTGTTGTTTGTTTTGGTGTGGATGTTGATAACGAATGCACACATCCTGTTGCTGTTAAACATAACCACGCCCATAATTCTCTCATGAATATGCTTATGCTGTGTTGGTTGATAATGCATGAGGTTGGTATGTCATGGTCCTGTTCGATTAGTGCTGTTGTTGTTTTGATAGTTTGATGATGATGAACTTTGAATGGTGAATGAATACTGCTGCTGTTTTGAACTTGTATGAAATGCCTTTGCCATGCTGTTAGGAAACCCTAAGGGTTTATTTAGAAAACCAGAATTTTGAGCTCATTGGCGCATGAGCACTGTTCCATTGGTTCCAGCCAATGAGAACATTTCATTTTGTTTGCCAAAGCTGTGCGTTTCAATTAGTGAAATCCATAATTACATCTGTGCCATCGGTTGACTTTGTTTGACTCCTTATATCATGTCATCTTGTTCATACTTTGTTCAATTATTCATCAACTTCCACAATTCATTTTAAATTCATTTCAACTCCAAAAATTGTGAGATTTTTTGCATTAAACTCATGAATGTGTCTAGAATTTTATGGTGAAGTTTAATTAATTTTTCATGGTCTGGATTTTAAATGATAAATATTTTCTTGACATGCATGCAAAAGTGATACATTGTGCCATTTCAATTGTGAAATTCTCATGTTATATCCAATGCCTTTGAAATTTTCTGTGGTGAAACTAGACACCTTGACCTTCATTTCCATATAAGGTTTGTGCATTTATCATTGGTGGATTGAGAGTTATGATTTTCTGAAGTTGTGTGTTGCATTTGGTGCTATACCATAATCATGCATTTTCACAATTTTTGTTCACATGCTTCCTCTTATCCAAATCACCCAAAATTTTGCATGAATGATCCTTCACATGTCTAGTTCATGTATGAATTTTCTTGGAATTAATCTTGCTGTTTTCCATTTGATTGAGAATTTTCTTCCATACTTGGTCATTTGTTGACTTTTTGTGCTATGCCTTGCCAAATCTTTTGTGAAATTCTCAAATCTTATTGTATGACCATGAAATTTCATATGTGATAACTAGACATCTCAAGCTTTGCATTGGTGTTAATCTCATTCATTTCTCTTCTGTTTTCAAATTGATATGATTTTTTGAAGTTGACCTATGCTTGTTGACTTTCACCATGCTTACTTGAATTTGATTTGACTTCATGAATTTCATTGACTGCCTTCCTCTCATCCAAATGCCATGAAATTTTACATGTATACCATGTTAGATGTTAGGATTGAGTGTGATTTATTTCATAATTTTTGAAAATGTTTTGGTTGACTTTTGAATGAAGTCTTTGCTGTTGACTTTTGTATGCTTCTCTTGCCATGCTTTGCATCCTTTTGCATATGAAATGACCATGATGCATGATATAATTGTGAATCCAATTGAGAATGCTTCTTGAATGTTTAGACTTGGTTTGGGTTGACTTTCCCTTGCTGCCTTGACTTTTTCTTTCATCTTTGACCCTAGGCTAGTCCTAGTGGTCCTTCAAGCTTATGTTGAGTTCATCTGTTTCAGGTTAAGCACCAATGCCTTGAGGATCATTCTAATTTGATTGAGTTGGTTTGTTTATCATGTGCTAACATTTGTTTTGTAGGTGACTCATATGCTTGAGTCTTTGTGCCTTGCACAATTGGTCCCACTGTGTGACTTTTGGTTTATTTCCTTTGATTTTGACTGTTGACTTGTTTACTAATGAGTTTGACTTTTTCAGGTACTTTAGTTGCCTAAGTTCTTTGAACTTGCTTGCTTGCTTTGCTTTTTAGCATTTGCTTTGAGGTATAATTACTTCTTCTTCATGTAGTCTGGAGACCCGGTCTGTTATTTGACCGGGCAAACTGTCTGAAGTCCTCCTTAAGAGGCAATGCCTGTGTTTGTTTATATTTGTCCTAAGCAGGAAAAGTCCTTCAAGTAAGGCAATTGGTGGAAGGTAGGGATAAGCAATCTATCCCCCACTATTCAGTGTGTCCTCTCTTTGCTCCCATTACATGGTTGAGCATTGAGATAAATACCCAAGATCTAATCGAGTCAATAATGTGGAAAGAGTTCCTACTTTCTGAACTCCCACACTTTCTTTGATGCTCTCTCTGATTTGAGATAGAAGCAATGAGGCACACCCCTCATTTCCTTTTCATCTGCTTCACCTGAGCCCCTCAATGGCCAGGTTAAGAGCGACCTTCACCTATTACAGTGGACTTTTAAAGTCAAACCCTCTTGTGTGAGCCCCCATTGTTTTGGCTATAGAGTGTGCTGTTTGTTATTCATTGATTGTTTGATTTGCGTCATATGCACTTGCTTGCCTGTATGCTATGCATTTATCATCATCATCAATTGCCATTAGTGCATGATCATCTCATTTGCTTTTGTGATGCTATCATTGTTGTTTGCCCATTGAGGACAATTGTAAGTCCATTGCTTTGGCATTTGCTCCTGTGATATGGAAGGATTGAGTGTAAGACCTCATTGGTCACTCATATCTTCCGTTTATCTGTATGTATGTGAGGATACAGTTATAAGTCCCTGTAAGTTGGCATCTGTTGTCCTGTGATCATGATTTGATTTCTGTTATCTGTTTGTATGTGAGGATACGGTTATAAGTCCCTGTAAGTTGGCATCTGCTTTCCTGTGATCATAGTTTGTTCATCTGTTTGTATGTGAGGTTGCAATTATAAGTCCCTGTAAGTTGGCATTTGCATTCCTGTGATCATGTTGTTGCTTTTGTTCTTGTATGTGAGGATCTATTGTAAGTCCCTGTGATGTGGCATTGGATTTCCTAGGACCATACTGTGAAGTTAACCTAAGTCCAGATAAATTGGCAGTTGACTTCCATGTCTCATTCTTGTTTTCTTCTGTGGAGATTAGTGTAAGTCCATTGAGTGGCATCTGATATCCTGTTCTGTTTTAGGAGACTGGTGTAAATCCATTTATTGGTATCCGGTATCCGCTTTTTATTTCTTTGCCTGTGGAGATTGGTATAAGACCATTGATTGGCATCCGGTATCCGTCTTTCTTATTTTGTTTGTTTGTTATTATTAATTGCTATTCCAAAGGACACACTTGAATCATCTGCTATATGATTTCAAGGAGTGAACCTTCTAAGAAGTTTTATTATCCATCCTTCATTCATTCATCATTCATTACGTCTTAGAACCTTTTCACACTTTATCTTTCAAACTTGACATAAGTGTTGTGCAAACATCTTCATGTTTTTCTAACTAAAAACCTGGACTCAAGTCCTTGACCTTTTTCAAACTTCATTTTCATGATACTTATTTGAATTGATCTTAATCATACTTTGACTCCATTTTTATAATCACAATCAGTAACTCCACTCATTCACTTGTTTTGGCTTTGTCCATTAATCTTTTCATACATGAGCTATAGGTTTGATTTATCTTAGTGGTTGATGTTAATCTCACCTTCTGTCTTTAGTGATTGAATTGTAAGTCTTCCTCGCCTATTATAGGGTTAACCCCTCTCTGGCCAGTTGAAGCTGTTCTCACATGGTGGACGTTGTTGTTTGTATAAGGTTGAGTTTTCTCCCGTGGATAACGTAAGACCTAGGGTTTGTGTTTAAAATTGAACCTAACCCACTTTTGGAAATCTTTTAGCCGAACTACGGCGTTCTGATCCTTACCTTTGATGGAAGGTACGTAGGCAACGGGTTCATCCGTTCGAACCCAATAATAATAAAAATGTATATTCTTTTCTCATCATCCCAATCATGTTTGCACAATATTTTTGTCATAACAAATAATAATTTAGCATAACAAGTGTGAAAAGGGCTCCCTAGGAGTACCTAGGACGTAGTGGGTGCCTAACACCTTCCCATTGCGTAATTTACCCCTTACCCAGAATCTCTGATCTTTTTATTAGTTTTCTACGTGTAAAACTTCTTAGGCTTTTGTTCGCTTTTTAGCCAATCCTTTGGATAAATAAAAGTGCGGTGGCGACTCGAAATTTCAACGTATCTCCTAGCTTATGGTTTAATCGATAGATCATATAGCGACGAATACACCGCTACAGTACCTAGACAAGTTTGTTGTGGTGTTTATTGATGACATTTTGGTGTATTCGAAATCTGAAGAAGAGCATGCTGAGTATTTGAGAGTGGTTTTAGAAGTTCTACGAGAAAAGAAGTTATTTGCTAAACTATCCAAGTGTGAATTTTGGTTAGAGGAGGTTAGTTTTCTTGGTCATGTGATTTCAAGAGGTGGTGTTGCTGTTGATCCTTCTAAGATAGAAGCGGTGTCTAAGTGGGAAGCTCCGAAGTCTGTTGCTGAGATTCGAAGTTTCCTTGGATTGGCTGGTTACTATAGGAAATTCATTGAGGGATTTTCTAAGTTGGCGTTACCGTTGACGATGTTGACTAGAAAGGGGCAAGCATTTGTTTGGGACTCAAAGCGTGAAGAAGGTTTCCAAGAGTTAAAGAGAAGGTTAACTACTGCTCCTATTCTGATATTACCGAGTTCGTCGGAATCATTTGAGGTTTACTGTGATGCTTCATTGTTGGGTTTGGGTGGTGTGTTGATGCATAATAAGCAGGTTATAGCTTATGCTTCGAGACAACTAAGGATTCATGAAAGGAACTACCCGACACACGATTTAGAGTTGGCAGCTGTGGTATTTGTTCTGAAGTTATGGAGGCATTACTTGTATGGGTCAAGATTTGAGGTTTTCAGTGACCATAAGAGTTTAAAGTATTTGTTTGATCAGAAAGAGTTGAATATGAGACAGAGGAGATGGTTAGAGTTTCTGAAGGATTATGACTTTGGTTTGAATTACCATCCGGGTAAAGCAAACGTAGTGGCTGATGCATTGAGTCGGAAATCATTGCATATGTCTATGTTAATGGTTAAAGAATTGGATTTAATTGAGCAGTTTAGAGACTTGAGTTTGGTGTGTGAGAGTACTCACAATAGTGTTAAATTGGGAATGTTGAAGTTAACGAGTGGTATTCTGGATGAGATTAGAGAGGGTCAGAAATCCGATGTGTTTTTGGTTGATAAGTTGACTTTAGTGAATCAAGGTCAAGGTGGTGAATTCAGAGTTGATGAGAATGGTGTTTTGAGATTTGGTAATCGGGTGTGTATTCCGGATGTTATCGAACTTAAGAAGAGTATTCTTGAGGAAGGACATCGTAGTGGCCTGAGTATTCATCCTGGAGCTACGAAGATGTATCATGATTTGAAAAAGTTATTTTGGTGGCCGGGAATGAAAAGAGAAATTGCGAGTTTTGTTTATTCCTGTTTGACTTGTCAGAAGTCAAAGATTGAGCATCAGAAGCCGTCTGGGCTAATGCAACCGTTGACTATTCCAGAGTGGAAGTGGGATAGTATCAGTATGGATTTTGTGTCTGGTTTGCCGAGGACAATTAAGAATTTTGAAGCCATTTGGGTGATTGTTGACAGATTGACGAAATCGGCTCATTTCATTCCGATCAGAATGGATTATCCGTTAGAGAGATTAGCCGAGTTGTATATTGAGAAGATTGTAAGTTTGCATGGTATTCCGTCGAGTATTGTTTCGGACAGAGACCCGAGATTTACATCGAAGTTCTGGGAAGGTTTGCAGAAGGCTTTGGGAACTAAGCTGAGATTGAGTTCTGCATATCATCCGCAGACTGATGGTCAGACTGAGAGGACGATTCAGTCATTAGAGGATCTTTTGAGAGCTTGTGTTTTGGAAAAGGGAGGTGCTTGGGATTGTTATTTACCTTTGATTGAGTTTACCTACAACAATAGTTTTCATTCGAGCATTGGTATGGCACCGTTTGAAGCTTTGTATGGTAGGAGATGTTGGACACCTTTATGTTGGTATGAGTCCGGTGAGAGTGTTGTGGTTGGACCGGAGATTGTTCAACAAACCACAGAAAAGATTAAGATGATTCAGGAGAAGATGAGAATTGCTCAGAGTCGTCAGAAGAGTTATCACGACAAGAGGAGGAAGTCGCTTGAGTTTCAAGAGGGAGATCATGTGTTTCTTCGTGTCACTCCGATAACTGGTGTTGGTCGAGCTTTGAAGTCGAAGAAGTTGACACCTCGATTTATTGGTCCTTATCAGATTTTGGAGAGGATAGGGGAGGTAGCCTATCGTATCGCCTTACCGCCGTCGCTTGCGAATTTGCATGAGGTTTTTCATGTGTCTCAGCTGAGGAGGTACATTCATGATCCGTCGCATGTAGTCCAAATAGATGATGTACAGGTGAGAGATAACCTGACTGTTGAAACATCACCTATGAGGATTGAGGATCGAGAGTTGAAGCAGTTGCGGGGTAAATAGATTGCCTTGGTGAAGGTAGCTTGGGGAGGACCAGCAGGTGGCAATGTGACTTGGGAACTGGAGAGTCAGATGAAGGAGTCTTATCCGGAGTTATTCGCTTGAGGTATGTTTTCGAGGACGAAAACTCTTTTAGTGGGGGAGAGTTGTAACACCCCAATAAAAATAAGATAATTATTTGATTTAAATTAATATTATATTTATTAATTTAATTAAATAATTGGAATTATTGGATTATTATTATTATTTTGGAATAATAGTTATTGGAAAATATATAAGTGTGAAGTAAGGAAAAAGAATCCCATTTGGTAAAAAGAGTTTTACGTGAAACAGAGAAGCGGCTGAAAAGTGGAAAGTGGAGAAAGGGCAAAGAGGAAGAGCAAGGGCAAAGGTTGGAGAAGAGAAAAGCTTGGAGCTTAGAGATTGCCGGATTAACTCAGGTAAGGGGGGTTTATCGTCGTTTAATGGGTATTATGGATTAGCATGTAATGGGTAGTGATAAACCGTTGAATTGACCCTAATTGGGATTGTGAATGCTGAAAATTACGTTGGATAAACTGTGTTAAAAACTGTAATTGAATCGATAGTCGTGTGAGTCGTAATTTGCTGGACGTATAGCTTGTTACGGAATTGGAATCGGAGGTCCGGAAGTCCTCCAACGGCGGAAAATGCGGAGAATTCTGCATTCTGCCTTGTGTTAGCGCAGGAACAGCTTTCTGTCTTGCGTTAACCGGTTAACCCAGGGTGTTAACCGGTTAACACTGTGTTGTATTGTGTAAAATTGCTGTTTTGTCTGCGTTAACCGGTTAACCCAGGGCGTTAACCGGTTAACACTGTTGTGATTGCTGAGATATTGCTGTTCTGTCTGCGTTAACCGGTTAACCCAGGGCGTTAACCGGTTAACACTGTTAAGTTTTGGGCAGGAAGCGTGTTTGTGCTGCGTTAACCGGTTAACCCAGGGCGTTAACCGGTTAACACTGTTGCAGAGTGGAAAAATTGTTAATTGAAATGTTGTGTGCCTAATTGATGGTTGCCTATATCGGTGTGTGATATAGTAGGGATTATTTCCCGCTGTTTGAGCAGTATAGGTATTAGTAGGGTGTGCTAATACTGTGTTTAATTATTTGACATGATATGATGTGTTGATACATGTGTTGATAATGTATGATGGTATGCATAATGTTGTGAATGTGTATGTTATGCATGTGTTGTGAATGGACTGTTTTATGGCTTAGAGAGTGAGCATCGGTCCATTGTGGATTATTGTTGTGATGTTGCATTGCTAGGTGATTAGCGTGCATAATGTGGCCTTTATGGTGGTAGCTAATTCCCATGGTGAGGAATTAGTGATGTTAGTCATTTGGACTGTTTTTGATGTTTGCATGCTAGGTGAATTAGCGTGCATAGCATGGCCCTTGGGGTGGTAGCTAATTCCCATGGTGAGGAATTAGTGATGTGAGTCACTAGGTCTCAAATGAGTGGGACTGGTGAGCTTGGTAGCCGTACCTGGATTTGGTCGGTGAAGTTGAACTATATGTTCACGAATAGTCGGTACCGCATGCATGGAGTCTCATTGCATAATATATGTGTAGTGTATAATATGAATGGATGTATTCCAATGTTATACGTGTGTTGTGTTGGCATTGAGCATGAGTATGATTTGTGTTGATATTGAGTATGATATTTGAGTTGATGTGCCGTTACTGAATGTGTGATACGGTTAAGGGGATTAATGTGTTAAATTACTTAACATGACATTATATTCTATAATGCTTATTATATCGATTGAGGAACTCACCCTTACAACTATTTTTCAGGTAACGAGCAGTGTTTGAGTAGAAGCTAATGCTTGGAGTAGTGTAGTCTCCTTAGTGGGTCATGCTCTGATAGATGTAACATCGGGAGGGAACATTTTAATTGTGTTGTTGATGTTTGTTGAACCAGTTTACATGTAGTATGTTACATGTTTTGAATGATCGATTTGATCTCTATCCGCTGCGTATTGTGCAATACTTTATGTTTTGAGTTAAATAATGAGCATGACTAAATAGTATGACGAATGGTGCGAAATAAATGTGTGACACCCTTAATTGCATGATTACTCTGATTTATATGTTGTTATTTTAATTAAATATTTGGGGTATTTTAGAAGGGTGTTACAATTAGCACCCCTACGCATCCGTCGTACTCGACGGGATCCACGCACAAAAGGAAGGAAAAAATGGTTGCTAAAACACTGCTCGAACACACACACACTGGCTGAAAGAGACACAAGAAAACAGACTGAAACCGACTCGGCAGGATATCGCATCCTGGGCCTACTTAGTCTATCAAGCATAGACATCAGAGTCTAAGTAGTTCGGACTGGGGAAATGACACATGCTCGCTAGGATATCGCATCCTATGCATACATATCTCCTCAGACGAAGGAGAATCAGAGCATTCGTAGCTCGGCTAACACGCACACAAACAAACACAGGCAAAGGCAAACGTGGAGTCTGAATGCCAATCACTGGACTTACATCAGCATCCGAACCAACAAACACACACTGGAACCCGAATGCCACTCGATGGACTTACATCAGCTTCCAAGCACACAACAACACACACAGAGGGGTTGAAGACAAAAAGGTTGAAAAAGAAAAAAAGGGCGCCCGGAGAGATCAGCTCATCTCCTGCCTACGTACCTCATCTGGTATGAGGATCAGGGCGACGTAGTTCCCCTACGAAGGGATACAGGACTAGCTTAACCAGATAACAAAGGGAGACACAACTAGGGAGACTACGACTCGAGCCTAGATGTTATCATGCAAAATCGTCCCTAAGTCAAGGTTTCTAGCTAACTGGCACAGGGAGCCAGCCTATCCTAAAGCACAAGCAATATTAAACAATCAATCACAAACAGCACACACTATATGCACACAAGTGAGGCTCAAACAAAGGGTAAGGCTGCAGAGGCAAGCCAACTGTACAGGTGAGGTTTTGCTCTTAACCTTGCCATTAAAGGGCTAAGGTGAAGCTGATGAAAGGAGAGTGAAGATAAGACTTCACAACTCTTATCCCTGGTCAGGGAGAGCTTAAGACAAAGGAGCGTGGGTTCAGAAAGGAGGAACCCTTCTACACTCGAGACTCTGACACAACTGTACATTGTACAAGATCTTGGGTTTGTGTCCCAATGCATCAACACAGTGGTGTGAGCAGAGGAACGACTCAACAGAATAGCGGGGGATAGATTGCATATCCCTTGGGTTCCGCCAATTGCCTTAATCAAGGACTTTCCCTGCTTAGCACAAATGTAAACAAGCACAAACATCGCCTCTTAAGGAGGACTTCAGACAGTTGCCTGGCCAAGTAACAGGCCAGGTCTTCCAGACTACATGAAGGTTAGAAGTATACCTCAATGCAAATTGCTTATTCAAGCAAAGCAAAGCAAAAGTTCACAAGGAACTGGGCAACTAAAAGTACCTGAAATAGTCAAACAGACATTAGTATACAACTTCAAAATTAAGGCAAAAGGAAACAGATGTCAACCAGTCAACACAAACAAGCTAAGTGTGCAATGCACAAGGCTCAAGGCATGTGAGCCAAGCAACCTACAAAACAAATGGATTAGTCATGATAAAAAAACACACACAACCAATTTGTATTGGTCTCATTGGACAATTGTTGGCCAACCTGAAAACATGAGCTCAAATGTGAGTAACAGGACCACTAGGACAAGCCTAGGGTCAAAAGGGGATGAGAAAGTCAAAACAGCCAATGAAATCCAATCAAAATCATATTCAAACAATCAAGAAACAAAATCAATTGGGTTCACATTCATCTCAATCACCATCATCATTTCATGAGCAAAAGAAGTCAAAGCATGGCATTTAGAAGCTCATAGAAGTCAACAGCAAGACTTGAATCAAAAGCAATCTTAAACATTTCCAAAAATCATCAAATAAATCATGATCAATCATAACCCACAGCATGGTAAGCATGTCAAATTTCATCTCATTTGGACAAGTAGAAGATAGTCAATGAAAATCAGAAAGGCAATGCAATTTTGAACATGCTCAAAGAAGTCAACCAAACATACTTCATCTTGAAAAAATCATAAATCAGGGATGGCATATGAGAAATGAATGGGACTAAAACCATGGCAAAGCTTAAGATGTCTAGTAATCACATACCAAATTTCATGTCCATCTAATAAAATATGAGCATTTAACAAAACAAATGGGTACAAGTGTCACAAAAAGTCAACATAAGACCAAACAGGGGAGAAAATTCTCAAACAATTGGAAAATGTCATAAACAAATCCACAAAAAATCACATGTAAACTAGACATACTCAAGTGAATTCATGCAAAAATTCAGAGCAATTTGAGGTCAAGAGGCATGGTATTGAAAATCATCAAGTTGCACATCAATGGTGTGACACAAATTGTCACACCCTATTTCAGAAAATCATAACTCTCAAACCAGAAAGGATAAATTCACAAACTCCATACCAAAATCACCATGAATGTGTCTAGTTTAAGCACAAAAAAATTCAAAGCCATTGGACAAAGCATCATCATTTCACAATTAGTTTGGCAAAGTGTATAAAGATGGACACATGAACAAAACCCTAGCTCAATTAAAAAAATCCACACGTGCACTATTTGAATAAAAATGCTCATAAAAAACTAGATGAAGAATGGAGAATAATGCAAAAAATCCCATCTCAATTGGATCATTCTTTAATTATTTATGAATTTTTGAAGTTTGTAAAGAAAATGAAATAAATAAAAAAAAACGAAAATGCAAGGAAATGTTTATTGATTAATTATTTAATAATTATTAAAAAAAAGAAAAGAAAGAAACACACTTGCTGAGCATGAAGCTTCAGCGCTTCATTAAAGGAAGCTTTTTTTAACGCCAGCCTAAACAGTGAACAGACCAATAAAAAGAAAACACGGCAATTGCAATGGCAGTAAAGTAGGCACTTAAAAATGGGAAAGGTGTTTGCTGAATGTACAGACTCCAATAAATGGGATTTCCACGTCCCAGCCAAACAGGGCCCACGGCCACTTGCACAATTGCATGGCCCACGCGACCGGCCAATCACACTGCTTCTTTTAGAAACACATGCAGGGCGAAAAATAGAAAAAAGCAATGCATTAAAACAACCAGTAGCAGCAACAATTCCAGTGCTCATGTTGCAGGAAAATACTTCCAGTACAAGTGTTCATCACCAAAAAACCCAGCTCAACATTTTTTCTTCGAAATTCAAAAACAAAAATACCAATGTGTGCATCTAAACATGCTCAGACCTAAACCACCCTCCATTAATCCCAAATCATGCTAAAATGGACAAATCAAGTAAAAACATAAATGAACATCAAATTTGAATTTCATATTTCTCTCTCAATACCTATCCATTTCCTTCGATTCAAAGCTCAGCAAGTTCATGGCAAAAAGATCTACAAGATGTAGTTCATGATTTTAAGAATGGTTAAATGCGATTTTCACCTGATCTTGCAAGGCAGTGATGGTTCAGCGGTTTTCTGGCTGTGATTGATCGAAACAGTTGCTCTATGGTGTTGGTGTTGATGAATGGATGGAAGGCTTTAGCTTAGCAATGTTGGAATTAGCTCAAAATCAAAGTTGCCATGGACATGCTCTTTGATGCAACAAGGTAGAAATGATGCTACAGTTGTGATACATGGCTGCCAAGTGCTTCCAAGATGTTGGTATATGATGACAAAACCATAACAAGCTCGTGTGCTTTTGAGTTTTTTTAGCAGAATTTTGCAAATGAAGAAAATGGTGTTTTTTAGAGAAATGAGTTTTCTGTTGGTTTTGAGTGGCTGCTAGGGCTTCTCTTTGGCAGAAAATGTCATATATATGTGCTGTTTTGAGTTGGTTAAGCAAGGTTAATGGAAAGTTAATCACAACTTTGGTTTAATGAGTATTTTTTGCCATTTTGCTAACAAACCAACCATTTGCAAGGAGGTGCATGAAAGTGCACGAAATTGGGCTTGTGCATGTTCCAAATATCATATTTGAACTATTCCAATTGGCCAAAATTGTTAGAAATGCTTAAATCAAAAGTTCATTTTTGTACCACACTTGAAATAATTCAAAGTCATTCCAAAAATACCATTTTGATCTATCATGTTTTGGTGAATGATGATGACATATTTGGAAAGAGGGGATCAAATATGACTTGTTGCAAAAAAAACCACCCAATTTGGCCAAATGGTTTGAGAGATATGGCCTTTTGAAGTTCAAAAATTTCTGACAATGAATTGATCATAACTTGCCAACCATACATGGGAATTGAGAGTTCTTGGACTTTTTGGAAATGGGAGAACAAGATCTTCAACTTTCATGTTGGGCAAAAATCCATTTGAAGATTGTATCATGATGTAAGTTTGGGATCAAGAAGTTTCCATTTTTGGCAAGTTTCAATTACAGGTCAAGTTTCTATTTTTGGAAATTTCTTGCCTGGCTTCAAATTCTTCCCTGATGGTGTTTGACATGTTATATGAGGCCTATATGGACATGAATGAACCTTCTCAAACCAAATCCCACCATCAAAACCATAAAATCAGACACAGTTGACCAAGTTTGACTTTTTAGGGTTTCTGGCAAACTGTGCATTGACTGATGACTTCTGAACATCCAATCCCTGACCAAAACACTTCCAAAGGACCCCTAGGTCATGTGAACATGTTGGACCAACCCTAGGGCCTTGGCTCAATGGAGATTGTACTTGCTTGATTGATTGACTGATCTCCTGATCAGTTTGACCTAATTCTTCTGATGATCTTGCACTTGGGCAAAAGGGACAATGCAATGCTATGCAGTGGACCATGTTATGTTATGACCTAATATGAGAATGTATGTACAATGATAGGTGCAAATTTTGAGGTGCTACATCTTCCAATGTATCAGGTGAAGTATTCTTTGATCAAACTCAGAATAAAACATCAGACATAGACAATAGGAACAAAATAACAATTAAGCAAAAAGATAGGGTAACAAATGAAATCAAGGCCCCTCAAAGTCTTGCATCAGATGAAGGCATGGTTCCAGATATCTCAGCCTCAAAATGTTGGCATTGGCCAAGTCCTTTAGCATAGGGAATGTTGCCTAATTCTAAGTCCAAAATTCAGATCAAGTCCCAACAGTCCACCAAATGTTTTTTAGGGTTTTTGTTGTTATTATGTGTTTTAAGGTCCTAATACCACAAACAAAATCAAAATTAAACCAACAATATATACAATCACAAGATATGGCTCAAATGAGCAAAATGAAAATGGACTTAAACATAACAAGTTATATGAAATGTAAATGGCAATGGATGATAAATGACTGAAATTTAAATTGCATAAAGTAAATGACTTGAAAGTAAAAGCATAATGAATAAGAATTAGTCAATGGTTAGTCAAATGTTAGTGGTGAATTTTAATTGATTAAGTCATTCTTTAGAGAACACTCAACCATTCATTCACAAGTATGGATCCTTAAACCAAGACATCATCCATGAGAAGGGCTCCAACTTGGATAATTCAACAAGTATGCCACTAGCTCTCATGAAAGGAAAAAAGGTCAAGTCTTCATACAATGCCATGAAGAATGAGAGACTTACAATCTCACTTACTAGAATGTTGTGCCTTGAGGGTCAAATTTAGCTTTATGTTAAGCAATCGTAATTGGACTTATGTAGAAGTCATAACTATCTGAGGTTGAGCAATAAAAATATAGGTGTTAATACATGGTAAAGATTTGGTAGAAAGAACCAAACTCCTAAAACATACCACACATTAAAAGAAAATGGGAGGGACCTATCTCAGTCATACTTGTGTTGATTCATTTGACACAAGATCATTGATGAATCAATTAACCTTTTGACATTAGAGATTTCATTGGTCAAATGAGAGAACGGGGAAGAATAGGGATGAAGATTAAGAGGGAGGGGGAGATAGAAACACAAATTGATCATGAGAGGAATTTCATCTGATCAAAACCATGAAATGTACATTTCATCAATCCCCTAAATCCAATAGTTTTGATCCAACAAAAGTCAAATCAACCATGACCAAGGCCCAAACAGAAAGTAAAACATCACAAGACCATAAAAATGCTCAACATAATTTTTAAACAATTAATCAATTAAAAAATCAATTTAAAAATGAATTAAAATGCATTTTAATTTGCTCAAAACCTCAAATCCTTTCAAAACACCAAATAAATGTCCAAGGTATTTATCCTAGGTTAAACATGGTCAAAGGACCTTAGACAAAAAATTTCATGATTTTTAAAAAGTTAGAAGTATTTTTAAACAATTAAAAATATGCACAAAAACATTTAATTCATGAAAAATACCAAAACTAATCCAAAAATAATTTTAATTCAGAATATGTGAGAGAAAAATATATAAATAATTTTGGTGAAAGTCCCATATTTTTTGGATTAAAAATGGATTTATTATGAATTAAACAAAATAACACAATTAAATGAAATATCAGAAAATATGGAAAATCTGGGGCCATCAGATCTCCCTCATTAATTGAGGTGACAGATCTGATGGCCAAGCGCGCGCGTTCCCCAAACACCTCAGTAAACAGTGCCACACACATGGTAATCAAAAGCAAGGGACGAGATTAAAACATGGAGAGATGATCTGATGGATATGAGCTTGCCACCACACCACCAGAGCTAGGGCTCCGGTCATCTTCTCCGGTGGACCTCACCGGACTGGTCCACCACTAACTTTCACCAAAATGAAAAACAAGGACATGATTTTAAAGAAAAAATGCTCAGGAGCTCGAATTTGGCCTAAATTTTCTCCAATTCCAAGTATATTGAAAGATACATGGATTTGAATTTTGAGGATCATAAACTGAGTTGCTTCGATTTGACCTCCAAACAACTCAATCTTGTTGCCTACATTGGTAGGACTTCAGCCAACCAACAATCAATCAAAATGGATGAGAAATGAGGGAGAATTGAAGAAGAAAAGTTTCTTAAATCTCACCTCTAGGGAGCTTCAAATCATCTTGATCTTGCTTCCAACTTGGCTTGGCTCGACTCTAGAAGCTTACCGGAGATGATATTGATGATTAAAAAGCTTGGACTCTAGGAGTTTCAATTCCAAAACAGAATGTGAATTGAAACTTGATTTCTCAAGAAATCTTTAAGATTATCCTTTCAATGAGGTTTGGGGAAGAAGGGGGTCGAAGCTTGGGCAAGAGGATCCTTTTTCTGATCACCAAGGTCATGTATTTATAGCCATGTTCATTGCTTTTCACACACTTCCAAACTTTGGCCAAAAATAGAAATGTGAAGTGCATGCTTGCATGGGCGTGTGATAGGCCCCTGAGATGATGTAATCAGGTCCAAAAATGATCATAAATTATGCTGAAAGTCCAACATGAGGCCATGCATTTGTAATTGAGAAATGATCATGTGATTCATCCAAATGGAACCATGAAGAGTAACCATGTGCAAGTCATTCAAATCTTGTCCAAATGATGTGATCTTGGACTTTTTGGAAAGGTGGCATCAAGGATAAAAATCTCATGTTGAAAACTTTTCCTTTTGAAGCTTGTATCATGATGAATTTTGACGTGGAAGTTTGAGAAATCAAACATAATTGAAAATTTTCTAAGTACCAGGTCAAATATCCACTTCTTCCACCTTGAATAACTTTTGTTATGAGCTTCAAATGGAAAATGTTTCTTCATAAAAGTTGTATCTCTTTCAATCCTATAAAATTTGGTCACAAATTTTACCTCATTTGGTTTTGGGATGAAGGAGTTATGCATTTTAGAAGTTGAGGAAAATTGCTTGTTCAATGGTAATGGCCCAAAACGACCTATAATGTTTCCTCTTGGCACATGCCCTTGCAAGTTAAATTTGAAATTTCTCAAAGAATAAAAGTTTGAGAGGATATCTTAAAATTTATCATGAAACTTGGATGGCCTTCATATCATAAATATCTAGCAAGTTATAGTCCTTGGAAGTTGACCTCATAACTAGGGCACAGACAAAATGACCTATAATGTTTCACTATAAAAAATGACTTTCCCAGAAAAACTAGATCTTGATGTAAACATGAAAGTTGTTTGCAATGTCATAAGGGGTAGTATTTCTCTTGGAATCATTTTCATATGACAAAAAGTTTAGGAGATAGGGTCTACGGAACCCCAGTTTTGACCAGTTGACTTTCTCGGGTCAACCACCTAGAACCTACTTGCAAACTTGAGGTTCTCTTGATATTTGGGACTCATGGAGGATCATATATGTATAAGATGATGGAATATGAAGTATCCCTTAAAATATTTGTTCAAATTATGAAGAAACTTGTTGAGGAAGTCACACAAGATACCCAGATGAATTAGGGCTTCCTAGGTAAACAAGCTTCAAACTCTTGATGATTTCTTGATCAAAATGATAAGTGAAGAGAATGGAGATCCATATATGATGTTTAGAACCAATGTGAACCATATTTTGATTTATCTCCTTGTACCGAGGGTCTCAAACCCTAGTTGTGAGCTTGGTGAGGCATAGGTGGAAGCACACACTACCTACAAAAGAAACAAGGCTATACATAGACATATTTTTTTGCCATTTTGGTTATCAAACAAATAAAAATAAAGTATGATACAATCAAATGTGCTTGGTGATATCTCCCAGTGCAAACCCAATGAATGAGGGGTGAGGAGGATACCAAGGTGTGATCTAAAAGCCAATGCAAATGATGAGATAGCATGAGGGATCTTAGGGTAAAAATTAGGGTCTTACAAGTCATCCTTGATATGTTTACCCTGACCGGTAATGGATGTTCCTCTGTCATAGTATATTACCTTCTTACCCAGTAACCGGTAATAGATAATGTATCTCCTTTTACTCCTATATTAAAGTTTTTCTTCCCTAGTTGAGTTTGGTTTCATATTTCTTTGTGAAATCGAATTACCCTTTTTGTGTGAGTATTTAAGCTTGGTTTTAATTTACGCATTTCCCCTGCGAGTATTTCTTATTGTATTGGTATTATCCCGATACATGCAGATTCCCTTCTCCCCTGTCTGAGTCTTTCCATTGATTTATTTTCATGGAAATCCCCTCGCGTCTCCAGTATTTCTTCAAGTCGTAGCCTGGCCTACACATAGATTTTTATCCCCCAGTGAGTGTTCCTTCTAGATTGCATTATGCTTCTATGGACTTTTGGTCTCTCCAGAGTCTTTTTCGTTGTGGCAATATATTCCCCACAGAGATTATTTTAACATTCATATCATATGCATCATGAGGTCTCTTAGGGACCAAAATTTGTTTCTTGATGTTGTTATTTAAGTCCATTCTACTGAGCTAATACAAATATTTTAACCTTCACATCCTCAGCTAGAATACCCTTAAATAGGGGCAGTTGTAAGACCCCAATTTTGACCCTAAGATCCCTCATGCTATCTCATCATTTGCATTGGCTTTGGGATCACACCTTGGCATCCTCCTTACCCCTCATTCATTGGGTTTTCATTTGGAGAGATCACCAAGCATATTTGATTGTATCATACTTTATTTTATTTTGTTTACTAACCAAAATACCAAAAATATGTCTATATATAACTTTGTTTCTTTTGTAGGTAGTGTGTGCATCCACGTGTGCCATATCAAGCTCACAAATAGGGTTTGAGACCCTTATAGCAAGAGATCAATCAGGAAATGGTCCACCATTGGTTCTAAACATCATATATGGATCACCATGCTCTTCATTTATCATTTTGATCAATAATTCATCAAGAGTTTGAAGCTTTTTTTGCCTTGGAAGCCCTAATTCATCTGGGTATCTTGTGTGACTTCCTCAGCAAGTTTATTCAACAATTTGTCAAATATATCAGGGGATACTTAATTATACATCATCTTATGCATATATGATTTTCCTTGAGCTCTAAAGATCAAGAGAACTTCAAGTTTGCAAGTTGTTTCAAAGAGGTTGACCAGAGAAAGATAACTAGTCAAAACTGGGGTTCCCTAGACCCTATCTCCTACAATTTTTGTCATATGAAAATGATTCCAAGATACAATTTACTCTTTAGCACATTAAAAACAACTTTCATGTTGGCATCAAAAGCTAGTTTTTCTTGGAAATTCATTTTTTATGGTGAAATATTATAGGTCATTTTGTATGTGCCCTAGTTAGGAGGTCAACTTCCAAAAACCATAACTTGCTCAATTTTTATGATATGAAGTCCATCCAGGTTTCATAATTAATATTAAGATGTCTTCTATAACTTTTATTCTTTGAGAAATGTCAAATTCGACTTGAAAGGGCATGTACCAAGTGGAAATATTATAGGTCATTTTGGGCCATCACCATTGAACAAACAATTTTCCTCAACTTCTAAAATGCATAACTCCCATATGCCAAATCCAAATTATGTCAAATTTGTGACAACATTAAATAGGCATGAAATAGCTACAAATTTGGTGAAGAAACCATTGCCATTTGAAACTCATAGCAAAAGTTATTCAAGGTTAAAGAAGTGGTCATTTGACTTTGTACTTAGAATTTTTTTAACTATGTTTGATTTCTCCAACTTCCACCTCAAAATTCATCATGATCCAAGATCCAAATTGAAAAGTGTTCAACATCAAAGTTGTTCCCCTTGATGGCACCTTTCCATAAAGTCCAAGAATTGAGGTACTTCATTTGGACAAGAATTGAGGGACTTGCGCATGGGTTCTTTACATGGCTTCATTTGGTAAGATCATTGTCCGATTTCCATTTCCATAATGCATGATCACATGATATCATTTCAGGTTGATTACCACAAAATGTTATACCTTTTGGCATCATTCCACTGTCCTTGTACACGCTCATGCATCCATGCAACCAAGGTTGCTATTTTTGACAAAATTTTGAAAGTGTATGAAAAGCAATGCAAAACCCTATATATGCATGTCCTCTTGCTAGATATTGGAATGTTTGCTTGGATATTATGGCTATCTTTATGTGATGACTTGGTCTTGATATGATGCTTGGATATTTCTCATTGCTTATTGCTTGTTGATTGTCAAAGTCCAAAGAAAAATTGATTTCTATATGACATTCTTGTCTGTTGGATTGCAACCCATTAGTCAGATATTTTCAACTCTTAACTTTTAATTTTTGCCTATGATAGTCTCTTCATCTCCTCCCACTTTCTTTAATTTAAAAATCTCTCCCTCTTTTCAAAACTTTCTTTGCTTGTGATTTCAAACTTAGACATGTTTTAATGATTAGAAACTTTGGCCTTATGCCATTGAATTTTTTAAACTTTTTCTTAAATCAAACTTGTAAATGAACTTAACCATATTGACTTTAATTTCAAAAATACAAAAAGAACTAAAAACCCCATTCAAATATTTGACCATTTTTGTGCCTTTCTCTGTTAAACGTTTTTGTAAAAATCAATTCACCAACTTCTTTGAAGTTTTTACCATGAACTACGGGGTTTTGATCCCTCATTTTTATGCTGGTACGTTGGCATAAGATCGAAGGTCTTGTCAAAAATAAAAATATAATTAATAAATTATTTTCTCATCCCCTCAAAATATATTTCATCAAACAACATTTATACCAAAAACATATGCACACAAAAAGGGCTCCCTAGGAGTACCTAGGACACTTTGGGTGCTAACACTTTCCCTCTGTGTAACCAACCCCCTTACTGTGATTTCTGGAATTTTATTAGTTTTGATTTGAAACCTTATTATTTTTGGGTCTTGTTTGTACTTTTCCATTTTCCTTTGGAAATGATAAAAGCGCGGTGGTGACTCTGGTTTTACTGACGTCAAGTTATCCATGGTTTGATGGTCATGAATTTACCGCTACAAGATATCTTCAAACTCTTCTTCCTCTGCTTCATACACTGGGAACTCAAAGTCGGGAGAGGATGCAGAGTCATTGCATTCAATTGGTTTATTGAGAAATCTGCACATGCATTTATATTTTTTATTTTTAGAAACTGACCAAAATAAATTGCACATGCAGATAAAAATTTGAAGTTTTATTTTTAAAAGTTTTATTTTCTTTACCATCTTTCCAAATAAAGATAAAAGGAAAAATACATAATTGAAATCAAACTGAACTTTTATTTATGTTGTTAAGAGTTGCAACAAAATTTATGAAGCCCAAACAAAACACCTCTGCCTTGGGTCGAGCAGAGGGCAACTTTTTGAAAAGCAAAACAGAAAAAACAACAAAACAAATTACTCTAACACATGCATGACTTCAGGAATATCCATAGATGTCCAATTAGGAGTCCTTTGGCTCGATCCTTCATTCGTCACAAATCTTGGTCCTTCATTAGCATTATCTTGCAGGATAACACATGACTGGTTCATAAACCCAACACTTCTGAACATCTCGGAATCAACTTCACCTCTTGAATAGTCCTATGTGCCTTGGTTGACTGCTCACAAGGATTAAACCCTAACCCGTTACGGTTCTTCTTATCATTGAGTTGCACAATCCTGCCCCAACCCGAGGCTTGGCCGCTGACCACCACTTGCTGCACGTCTTTCAGAGATGTCATTGGGGTTCCCGCCTTAACCTCCTCATCGAGGTCCTCAATCCTTACTGCATTTGCAATTTCAAGCCCTTGAAACTGGGTGATGACAGCTTCCTCTTCTACGTCAATGTATTTGAAAGCAGATAATTGACTGATCACCAGGACTTATTCACCATAAACAATAGCAAGCTTGCCATTTCGGATAAATTTCAATTTCTGGTGTAAGGTGGATGTGATAGCACCTGCGTCATGAATCCATGGTCTCCCGAGAAGACTGTTGTAACCGGGATTAACATCCATCACCTGGAAGAGGGTTTGAAATTGTTACGGACCCACCATCATCGACAAGACAATTTCATGCATTACAGTCCTTCTGGAACCATCAAAGACCTTCACCACAACATCACTTGGCTTGATATCGACCTCAACATAGGACAACTTGGCAAGAGTAATCTCTGGCGTTACATTCAAAGAAGATCTGGTATCACCCAAAACATGCGAAAGAGAATCCTTTTCACATCCCATGGATATATAGAGAGCGTTGTTATGACTTTTACCCTCGACGGGCAACTCATTGTCAGAAAAGCTCAGCGTGTTGCAAGATGTAATGTTCCCAACTACATGGTCTAATTGATCAACCGTGACAGCTGGATTTATGTAGGCTTTCCCCAAGACTTTCAACAGAGCCTTGCGGCGCACTTCAGAATTTAAGAGCAAAGAAAAAACAGATATCTTTGACTGGGTTTGAAGAGGCTGATCCACCACCTTATAATCACTCCTTCGTATCAGGCGCAAAAATTCTTCAACATCTACATCCTATACAGGTTTGGTCTCAGGAATGACCAATGGAGCTTTACCATTGTCAGGTTTCTCGACCATAGCCTTTCCACTTCTAATATTAATAGGAGAGAAAACCATACCGCTTCTCGTGAGACTGCTTGCATCAGTAATATTAATGACAACTTTATTGTTAACCAATGGTTTCTCAATACCATCATGGTGGTAGTGGGCTCGTATCCCCATGGTACAGTTTTATCAAATTTGTAGGGAAAAGGAGATGGAATTTTGATGTCCAAGCGTTTAGCAGAGCTGGAAGGAGGTGTAACTTCCCTGGGTGGGAAAAAGATCTCAAAAGCTTTGGGCTTTCTAAAGACAGACACTATGACAGATACTTCATCGTTCTTCTTCCTCCCACTAACTTGTAACACACTGTTGGAAATCAACATATGTATATCTTTCTGCACATCAAAGCAACCTTTAGAGTCCCTCATATAAACAGAGCACTTCTCATGATCTTACTTTAGAATACCGGCCTTGAACAGCTTGAGGTGCACATGCACCAATGGAGTCTTCACCTTCAAGACCTCCATAATCAAGTTCTCATCTTCGATAACCATATTTACTACCCCATGCTCAGGAAATGGGTTAGTTTCCACATTTGGTGTATCACCAAACTTAATCAACCCCAATCTCACGAGTTCTTGGACTTTCCCTTTAAATACGAAGCAATTTTCAGTGTCATGCCCAGGTGTGTTAGAGTGGAAAGCACAATGTTCATTAGGTTTATACCACCTAGGTGTCGCATTACGCGAAAAACCGGCGGGAAAACGAAACAACAGAGCCGCCACCGTGCGTTATTTATCCCAAAGGAGGGAAAGGAAACGCTCGAAGTAAACCTGGAGAAGACATGGTCTCACGACCAGAGATGGATGGGTACGGGAGTCGGTTATGCAAAGGGAAGGTATTAGCACCCCTACGCATCCGTCGTACTCGACGGGATCCACGCACAAAAGAATAGAAGAAAGGTTGCTAGAAACTGCTCACAAACTGCACAAGGCTGGAAGGAAACACAGAAAAACGGAAGAAACGGGACTCGGCAGGATATCGCATCCTGGGCCTACGTAGTCTGTCAGACACAAACATCAGAGTCGACGTAGTTCGGGACAGGGGAAACGTGCTCGCTAGGATGTCGCATCCTATGCATACGTATCTAAACCAATCAGTACAAAATCCAGACAAACAGTCAACAGTCAATATTAGACAGACAGACAAATCCAATGTGCACAATGAGCAAACATGAGTGAGTTGTTCTCAAAGCCTTCAAAACAAGCAAATGTTAGCCAACAACAACATATGATCAAGCTCAAGTGAAGGAGCAACATCAACCATGGAGATGTATACTTGAACCTGAAATCACAACTCAAATGGTAAGTAACAAACCACTAGGTTAAAGCCTAGGGTCAAAAGAGGATCAAAAATCCAAAACAGAACCTCAAACTCAACATGAATCATATCTAATTAATCAAGAACAAATCCCAAAAAGGGCCAAATCAAGATCAATAAGCAAGTTCATGTAATAGGCATGTGAAGTCAAAGACCAATTCAAGGCACATATTTGAACATTAAGAATGAAAAATCCCAATCAAAACAGAAATGATTCAAATAATTCTGGAAAAAATCATGAACATTCAACACATCCAAAACATCCATCATGCAAAAAATCATAAGCATTAGAGATCATTTGGAATGGAAATCAAATTGCACAAGTTGAACATCAAAAGCTGTGACACAAATTGTCACACCAAGATAACACAAGCATAAAACAGAAATGGTGAATGAGAAAAATGTCAAACCAAAACCAAAATGTCCATCAATGTGTCTAGAATTAGCATGTAAAATTTCAAGTCCATTGGATTAAAAACAAGCATTTCATGATAGTTTGAACAAAGCAAGGTCATAAATGTACATGTGTTCAATCATCCTAGAGCAAATTAATTTTCCAGCCATGCACAAATTTCCAATTCATGATCATAAAAAACTAGACAAAACAAGGAGCATTTTGCAAAAAATTGGGATTGAATTGGATGATTTTTCAATTTGTTATGGATTTTACAAGTTGGCATAAAATTTGAAGTTTAAACATGAACAAGCATGGCAAAAGAGGAGGGAAATCATGAAAATAATGACCAATTTGAATAAAATGCGCTCGGCCAGAATCGATCCTTGGCCAAATTTGAAAAATGCGCGCTTAAGTGAAACGACACCGTTTCACTGGAAAACCCTAAGCCTGGCAAAATTCCAGAAATTCGTAGCTAATTCCAGAAATTCGTAGCTAATTCTCCAGGATTCGTAGATAATCTGGAAAAACCTCATGATCTTCATCTTCTTCATGAGGTTGAAGATGAAGATGAAGATGAACTTTATACAAATTCCAGAAAATTCCATAAAATTCCAGAAAATTCCAGAATCCAAAAATTTTAATGCCATTCGAATCCTCGTTTCATGCACATCAAAGATAAAACAACAAATCATGCTAAAACATCATATATTGTTCAAATCGAAGAGAATGAGATTGGACATCCAAATTTCAAACACACATATCTTCATGAATAATGCACCATTTCAATTGATTTTCTACCAGAATGATCACCAACACAAGATCTACACAAATATAACAATGAATTTGAGAATAAGTGAGATCGAAACTTGACCTCTTGAAGAACAGCAAGTTGGAAACGCGTGCTACAAGGCTCAACAATGGTCCAAAGCTCCTCTACAATGCTTGTTGAGATGATTGATGGAGAGATTGAAGCTCAAGCACGTGTAAATCCAGTTGAATTTGAAAATTCCATTAATGCTTCAAGCTTCATGTATGGTTGAGTATGGCACAAACTCCTCCAAATTCACGTTCAATCTTCCTCAGAAACACTTCATGATCATGAATTTAACAAGAGAAATGGTCTTTTTGTGAGAAAATTGGAAGTTCTTTTTGAGAGAAAAATTTGATCAATTCCAAGATCTAGATCTGAAAGTGTTGTTAATGATCAATGCAGTTGTGATTATGATTATATATGCCTTGTTAATGAATCTGAAATCATGCTTAAGCCAAAACTAATTGGGATTAACAAGTTACAAGGTGTGTGCACAAATTTGTGTTTTCACCTCATGCATGAGATGCATGCGTGAACAGTGCACTATGCTGGCCCAAATCCACTCAAAAAAGGCCCATGCACACTTTGGAATTGGTATTTCATGCATATGATCACCCAAATTGATTTTGATAACTTTCCCTTCAAAAATATCATGCATGAGCATATGATCATGCAAAGGGCTTTCATGCCATGTAATGAGATATTTGGAAAGTGCATGTCATGAGGAACAAAATGCAAAAAGAACCACCAAAATTGGAGTCTTGGCTCACAAGTTATGCTCATTTGAAGTTTCAAGCACCCTTTGTCAAGACTTGATCATAACTTCTCAACCACACATCATAAATCCATGATCTTAGACTTTTTGGAAATGGGAGAGAAAGATATTCAACTTTCATGTTGGACAAAATTTCATTTGAAGCTTATTTGATGATGTAAAATTAAGTTGAAGTTGGTCTAAAACCTTTCCATTTTTGGAAATTTCAAATTATGGGTCACTTTCTATTTTGGGAAATTTTTTACTTGACTTCAAATTCTTCAATGTGAGTGTTTGAAATGTCAAATGAGACTTGTTTGAACATGAATGAAGTATCTCTAATCACTTCCCACCTCCAAATCCACAGTTGACTTTGCAGTTGACTTTTATGGGCCTCGGATGACTTGGACATGCACTGTGGACTCTGAGCCTTCAACACTTGGCCAAGTTGCTTCAAAATGATCCTTGGGTCATGTAAGCTCATTGGAACCACCATAGGGCTTTCGTCTCATGGAAAATGCTCTTGCTCTCTTGCACAGTTGAATCTCCTGACCAGTATTGACTAATGAGATGTAACATGAGATGCAATACTAATGACCTAAAAATGAAATGAATATACAAATGGGAGGTGCAAATTTGAGGTGCTACAGCTGCCCCTATTCAATCAACTGGGAACCTGAACGGATGAGAGCAACGGCTGACAGACCTTCAAGGTAAACAGGGATTGAATACCAAAGAACCGTAGAAATTTGCACTCTGCGGGGATCCAAGAAAAAAACTGTTCACCAATGGCAATTTCCACTGGGATCTGATATTTATTACTGAACTAGACAAGATGTTTACCGACGACTCCACTGGGGATTTTGATTTTTTATCAAAAAAGGAACCACGTCCAGACATCGAAAGATGATGAATGGGGACAAAGAAATCACAACTAGACGCCAACGGACGACTAGGAAAAACTCGACGTTTACCGACACCAATGGAGAGGTGGCCAGACATCAACGGATGAATGGGAAGACTCGACCAGACGTCAACGGACGAACGGGAGAAGCTCGACGTTTATCGACACCAACGGAGAGGTGACCAGACATCAACGGATGAATGGGAAGACTCGACCAGACGTCAAAGGACGAACGGGAGAAGCTCGACGTTTATCGACACCAACGGAGAGGTGACCAGACATCAACGGATGAACTGGGAAGAAAGAGATACAACCATACGTCAACGGACGAAATGGGAAAAACTCAACGTTTACCGAAACCAACGGAGAGGTGACCAGACATCAACGAATGAATGGGAATAGTCGACCATACGTCAACGGACGAACGGGAGAAGCTCGACGTTTACCGATACCATCGGAGAGGTGACCAGACATCAACGGATGAACTGGAAGAAGGAGATACAACCAGACGTCAACGAACGAATGGGAAAAACTCAACGTTTACCGATACCAACGGAGAGGTGACCAGACATCAACGGATGAACTGGAAGAAGGAGACAACTAGACGTCAACGGACGAAAGGGAAAAACTCAACGTTTATCGACACCAACGGAGAGGTGACCAGACATCAACTGATGAATGGGAGAAAGGACTTGATGTTTACCGACATCGAAAGATGATGTTTACCGACATCAAAAAAAGGACGACCAAACATTTACCGATGATTGGAGTGAGACTCGATGTTTACCGACACCGAAACAATGGCGTTTACCGACACCAAAGAAAGAACACACACGAGTGCTGACATGACACTTACCGGTATCACAGGGATGACATCTACATATGTCAAGGCAAGGCTAAACACTTGCTGGGGATCTCATTGGGGAGCTCACTGGGGAGAATCAACCTTGAATGTTGTCCGTCAAGAGCAACTGTAGCAAGTGTGCCGTACAGATGTTGAACAATGATCCGCCTCTGCCGGGGATATGGTCTGATTAGGTTTGACATATGAATGCATATGTTTGAATTTTTCTATGGCGTAATGCTCCATGTTGAATGGAAATGCTACGCGCTTTGAGGATGCAATGATTACTACATGCAAGATGCAAAATGATGAAAACTCCTGCTGGGGAGCAAACGGATCGCTCTGTTGCGCACACAAATCTGAATAGATTCTCCAACTCTGTGGGGAGACGCACTGCTGGGGAACACACCAACTTCTCAAACGTGCTGGCGGATAGCATTGCTGCTGGAGAAAGGATAAATCCTACCGGGGATAACTTCCACTGAAACAAACCACTGAGGGACTCCGCTAGGGAAACAACCCATGCTCACCTCTACTGGGGATAATTGCCAACCCCTGGGGAATATAAACTCTACTGGGGGCGATTTTCACCGAACCTGATCCACTTGGGGACTTCGCCGGGGGAAACCATCAATACAAACCACCGCTGGGAAGACCTGCTAGAGGAAAACATTCACAACCCTGCTGGGGGAACTGCAAACTCAACCCTGCTGGGGATTACAGTACTTCAGACCCTACTGCTGCAGAACAAACTAACACAGACACTTCCGCTGGGGATAGGGAAACCTTCTGACCCGGTGGGGACTAACAGTCTTCAGACTAGCTGGGGACAAACCAACTTCAAACCTGCTACCCGACTGCTGGGGAAGAACAGTTCTAATAGTTTTCATACTTGCTTGGGGAAACAACCACCTTCAAGCCTGCTGGGGAAATGTCTTCAACCCTGCTGAGGAATCCCTAATCTTGAAGATGCTGGGGAGACCAGTCCTGAACTTGCTTTATCTGCTGGGGAAACATCCCCATCCTCTCACACTACTGGACAGTGCTGACAACATCCCTGAACAAACCGTGGCTTATCTACTTCAGCCAGGAACCAAAGGTGATAACCTGCAACCAATAAGACATACATGCCCCAGGGGATTGCATGGACAAGATACACTCAAGTGTACTCAACATTCAAAATGATTTTCAAATGTTTTATCTTTCTGCACGTTATTGTCTAGCCTTCATGTTTTTATATGCAATGTTTATCAAAAATTCGGACGTTTTTGCAAACAAAACAGTAAAAATAAAAACAAGAGAGCAATTTATCTGAATAACGACTTTTATTGATTGAAAATGGGCCTGAAAAGGCAAATACATCAGGAAGCAATTCCTAGGAAGAGGTAATTGCGCACAAAAGGAAAATAAACTATCCTAATGGCAATGTGAACACGGCATCCACTATTTCCCAATTCTGTTATGACTCACAGATCATCAATTTCTCCCTAAATTCCTTGCTTTCTGAGAAGAATGACTGGACCGGTCCTATCCTTCAAGATGGTAGACACTGAAGCGCGATGAAGTACAGATAACTCAGACTGTACTCTTCGCTTTAATCCCTCTTTTGCCTGGATCTCCCTTTCAGGTTTTCAATCCACCGGGATACCCATTTTTGCCTAAGCCGCCCTTGCGGGTTTTTGACTTACCGGGTGTACATATTTTTCATTTTTTATCCCTAAATTTTGCCCGAACCTTTTCTTCTTTTTTTTTTGGTTCGCCGGAATGCCCTTTTTTGCCTGGACTCTTTTATTCTTTTTGTCCAGCGGGTCAATTTATGCGAAGTATTTTTTGACTACATCTGAGTTAATAGGGGACGGAAAATCTTCACCATCCATAGTTGTAAGCATCAAGGCTCCACCAGAGAAAACCTTTTTAACAACATATGGACCTTCGTAATTAGGAGTCCGTTTGCCCCTGTTATCTGTACCGGGAGGAAGGATCCTCTTCAAAACTAAATCACCAGTCTGATAGCTTCGAGGACGCACTTTCTGATCAAAGGCTTTCTTCATCCTTCTCTGATACAACTGCCCGTGGCACACAGCTGCTAACCGTCTCTCTTCGATAAGGCTCAACTCGTTAAACCTCGTTCGAATCCACTCAGCTTCGTCAAGCTTGACATCCAACAAGACTCTCAGAGAAGGAATCTCCACTTCAACAGGTAGGACTGCCTCCATACCATATACTAGAGAGTAAGGGGTTGCCCCGGTCGACGTATGTACTGAGGTACGGTACCCATGCAAAGCGAAAGGCAGCATCTCATGCCAATCCTTGTACGTCACGACCATCTTCTGCACAATCTTCTTGATATTCTTGTTTGCAGCCTCTACAGCACCATTCATCTTCGGTCTGTAAGGAGAAGAATTGTGATGTTCAATCTTGAAATCTTTACAAAGCTCTTTCATCATCTTGTTATTGAGATTCGAACCATTATCAGTAATGATTCTCTCAGGAACCCCATAACGACAAATGATTTCCCTCTTAATGAACCGGGCAACCACTTGCTTGGTAACATTAGCATAGGAAGCTGCTTCCACCCACTTGGTGAAGTAGTCAATCGCAACCAGGATGAAACGATGTCCATTAGAAGCAGTAGGCTCAATCTTCCCAATCATATCAATGCCCCACATCGCGAACGGCCAAGGCGAATTCATGACATTCAGAGGGCTTGGTGGTACATGTACCTTATCAGCATAGATCTGACATTTATGGCACTTCCGAGCGTACTTGAAACAATCGGATTCCATAGTCATCCAGTAATAACCGGCTCTCAACAATTTCTTGGACATTGCATGACCACCAGCATGGGTACCAAACGATCCTTCATGCACTTCTTACATCAACATGTCTGCTTCGTGTCTATCCACGCATCTGAGCAGAACCATGTCAAAGTTCCTCTTGTACAATACATCATCCTGATTCAAATAAAAGCTTCCAGCTAGCCTTCTCAGGGTTTTCTTGTCATTCTTTGACGCTCCTTCAGGATACTCCTGACTCTTGAGGAAGTTCTTGATATCATAGTACCACGGCTTCTTATCAACAACAGACTCGGTTGCAAACACATGCGCAGGCCTCTCGAGTCGATTCACCGCAACATGTGGTACATGATTCCACCAATGAACTTTGATCATAGAAGACAAAGTAGCCAAGGCATCAGCCATCTGATTCTCATCTCGGGGGACATGATACAACTTCACCTTTTTGAAGAAAGTCAGGATCCTTCTGGTGTAATCTCTGTAAGGAATCAAATGCGGCTGGTGAGTATTCCAATCTCCATTGACCTGGTTAATCACTAGAGCGGAATCTCCATAAATGTCCAGAGTTTTGATCCTTAGATCGATGGCTTCTTCTATCCCCATGATACAAGCCTCATACTCAGCCTCGTTGTTGGTCACGTCAAAAGTCAATCTGGCAGAAAAAGGTATATGAGCCCCTTTAGGATTGATAAGCACTGCCCCAACACCATTGTCATTCACATTCACAACCCCATCAAACATCAATGTCCACTTGTCATCAGGATCCGGTCCTTCCTCGACAAGAGGCTCTTCACAATCTTTCATCTTCAGATACATGATGTCTTCATCAGGGAATTCAAACATCATCGGCTGATAATCCTCGATCGGTTGCTCGGCAAGGTAGTCTGACAGAATACTACCTTTGATGGCCTTCTGTGACGTGTACTGGATATCATATTCTGTTAAAATCATCTGCCAACGAGCAACACGTCCGGTGAGAGCCGGCTTCTCAAAGATGTATTTCACTGGATCCATCTTAGAAATCAACAAGGTAGTATGGTTCAACATATACTGCCTCAGTCGGCGAGCAGCCCAGGCCAAATCACAGCAAGTTTTCTCGAGCTGCGAATATCTTATTTCACAGTCGGTAAACTTTTTGCTAAGGTAGTATATGGCATGCTCTTTTCGACCAGACTCATCATGCTGTCCCAATACACACCCCATCGAGTTCTCAGTCACTGACAGGTACATTATCAGAGGCCTCCCAGGAACTGGAGGTATGAAGATTGGAGGTTTCTGCAAATACTCTTTTATCTTGTCAAAAGCTTTTTGACAGTCATCATTCCACCTGATTGCTTGATTCTTTCTTAGCAATTTGAATATCGATTCATACGTGGCAGTTGGGTGAGATACAAACCGTGCAATGTAGTTCAATCTCCCTAAAAACCCACGAACCTGCTTTTCAGTTTTCGGTTCAGGCATTTCTTGAATAGCTTTGACTTTCGCTGGATCAACCTCAATCCCTTTCTCACTGACAATGAAACCCAACAGCTTACCGGATCTCACCCCAAACGTACACTTGTTTGGATTCAGCCTCAGTTTGAACTTTCTCAGCCTTTCAAACAACTTCTACAGGTTTACCAGGTGCTCCTCTTCTGTCTGCGACTTCGCAATCATATCATCCACGTACACTTCAATCTCTTTGTGCATCATGTCATGAAAGAGAGTCGTCATAGCCCTCTGATAGGTAGCACCGACATTCTTCAGCCCAAATGGCATCACCTTATAGCAGAACGTGCCCCAAGGTGTAATGAATGTCGTCTTTTCCATGTCCTCTGGCGCCATCTTGATCTGATTATAACCAGAGAAACCGTCCATGAAAGAGAAAACCGAAGATTGAGCGGTGTTATCGACCAATACATCAATGTGAGGTAATGGGAAGTCATCTTTCGGACTGGCTCTGTTTAAATCCCGGTAATCGACACACATCCTGACTTTACCGTCCTTTTTCGGCACGAGAACGATGTTGGCCACCCACGGGGGATAAGTAGTAACTGACAGAAAACCCGCATCCAACTGCTTCTGAACCTCTTCCTTGATCTTGACAGCCATATCAGGACTAGTTCTCCGAAGCTTCTGCTTGACTGAAGGACAATCTTCCCTGAGAGGTAGCCTATGCACCACAATATCTGTATCCAACCCAGGCATATCTTGATACGACCAGGCGAATATCTCCACATATTCTCTCAGCATTTCAATCAGCCTTCTCTTGACATCTTCCTTCAAAGTGGCCCCGATCTTGATCTCTCTTCTGGCGTCCTCAGTACCAAGATTAATAATCTCCAACTCCTCCTGATGAGGTTGGATGACCCTTTCCTCCTGCTTCAATAATCTGACCAGTTCCTTGGGGAGTCCACAATCTTCCTCACTCTCCTCTTCAGCTTGGTAGATGGGATTATTGAAATCATACTGAGCCATAACATAACTGTTTATAGTGGAGTCCGTAAGATCAATTCTGCATGTTTAATGCTTTATTTTAGAAAAAGAGTTCAAGAAAGTCACAAAAACAAAAAACATTGCCATTTTTATTGTTTTTGAAAAAATAAAAACAAAACAGAAAGACAGGGATCACAAAATTGTTTGCAAAACGTCATTTATTAATGATATCATTGGAAAACATGATGAGGCCCTACAATGAACCACTACGCCTTGGGCAGAACGTAGGGTTTTGTGCAAAATGAAAAACAAAAGAAAATTACTCTGTTTGAAGAGTAACTTGGACCACTTCTTCGGCTGTCCAATTGTTGATCGACTCCCCTGGAGCACACGGTCGAACCCAGTTGTCCACATCGTAGTCACTGTCCCCGTCTTCACTACTGGCTTGCAAAGACGTCACCATGATTCATCAGCCCAGCGCTGGTGAAGGTACTCGGCCCTTTTTGCTCATGCTGCTCCGCCTGCAGAGGTTGATAACCAATACCGAATTTGTCTTCTTTCACGGGCAAATCGACCATCTTGCCCTAACCTTCTGCATTGCCCGAGTTGACAACCTCCACAGCCTGTTTGTAGGATGCAATCGAGGCACTTGGCTTCTTCTGCTCAGCGAAAGCCACCTTCTCAAGAGCAACGGTCTCAAACGCCTGGCACAGAGTTTCATGGATCTCGCCATCCACCTCCACATACTTGAAAGAGGATAAATGAGTCACCAGAATGTCCTTCTCGCCGCACACTGTTACAATCTGACCGTTCCAAACATACTTCAACTTTTGGTGGGGAGTTGACGAAACTGCCCCAACCCCATGTATCCAGGGACGTCCCAATAAGCAACTATATGCTGGTTGGATATCCATCACATAGAAGATAATATCAAATACCTCTGGGCCAATCTTTACTGGCAACGTGACTTCACCAAAAACAGACCGTTTGGATCCATCAAATGCACGGACAATGAGATCGCTTGGAGTGAGGACAACCCCTTTAACGTCAATCTTGCTCAGAGTCTTCTTGGGCAACACATTCAAAGACGAGCCAATATCCACCAACACGTGTGACAATACTGCGCCTTTGCACTCGATGGTGATATGCAGGGCTTTGTTATGGTTACGACCTTCAGGCGTCAGATCCAAGTCTGTGAACCCAAAACCATGCCTTGTGCTCACATTAGAAATAACACCCTCCAACTGGTTGACAGAGATCTCCTGAGGCACGTAAGCCAGATTCAACATTTTCAGCAAGGCATTACGGTGTGCCTCAGAGCACAATAGCAATGAGAGTATAGAAATCTTGGACGGAGTTTGATTCAGCTGATCTACAATCTTGTAGTCACTCTTCTTAATAATCTTCATAAACTCCTCCACATCCTTTTCAAAAGTCCCCTCAGGCACCTTCTTCTGAACAGGCTCTTCATCAACCACAACCTGCTTACCCTTCACTTTGGCGAGAGCCTCAACATTGTTGTCCCTCACAGGCTGCGGTGCAAACAGACGATCGCTTCTGGTAAACCCTCCAGGTCCCCCTACATTATCCACAACCGGACCAACAATTACTGGGGATCTGATTGGCACACCAATAGTTACAGGAGCCTGATTAACTGGCCTGATCTGACTTTCTGCCCTTCTGTTATTGCGATAAGCATTATCATACTTCCACGGCACGACCCTACTATTCTCAACAGGTCTCCTTCCAGAAGCAACAATAGTAGTGGGAGCACTGACAGTTATTGGAGCAGATATATTAACAGGAGCACTAACAGTTGCAGGTGCATTAACAGTTCTCTGGCCACGTCCAGAACCCTCAGACGGTTTGAAATAAATGGTGACAGTTGACACCATCCCACGATCTCTCACGGCCCTAGCAAATTGCAAATAGCCCTCATCAATCAAACCCTGGATACCAGTCTTCAACCGCATACACCCATTCTCTAAAGCCACGCAGCCTGAGCAATCCTCATCACAGCCCGGGAACACCCTCCCATTCAGCAGACGTTCTTTTACAACCAGCAATGGTGTCTGAATCTCATCAACATTAGCCACCAAATCCAAGGCTTCTTCACCTTCCACATTATTTACCTTGGGCCCACCATGTTGAGGCATAGGGTTGTTCACAACATTCGGAACAGGAGCAAAATTGATTGTTTTGGCGTCAATCAAGTCCTGGACCTTGTGATGAAAAGCCCGACAGTTCTCAATATGGTGCCCCGGTGCACCGGAATGGAAATCACAACGAACGTTGGCATCATACCCAGCAGGTATCTTCGTCAACGGAGCCATTGTATGCAACTCAACAAACCCCAACCTGAGCAATTCGGGCAGCAACTCAGCATATGTCATCGGCAACGGGTCGAAACGACGATCCGACATTCTCTGTCTCGGCTGAAACGGACGTTGCTGTTGTTGTTGTTGTTGTGGTTGTGGCGGTGGTCCTCTTTGTTGTTGCTGTTGTCGTGGTTGAGGTGCTGGGATAGTTACAGCAGCAACCTGGCGATATTGCCCTCTGTTCATATTTCTTCTACTGTGCACGACATTAGTTTCACCCTCCCTCCTTCGGGGTGCCCCAACAAATGGCTTCTTTGAAGACGAAGAACCAGCATCTTGAATCTTCCCCGCTTTAATGAGGCTCTCGGTTCTCTCTCCACAAATTACAACATCAGAGAAACTACCGAACGAGCAACTCCCCATCCGGTCCATGAACACTCCTTGTAAGGTCCCGATGAACATATCTGTCAACTCCCTTTCCAGCATAGGAGGTTGCACCCTTGCAGCTAATTCCCGCCATCTCTGGGCGTACTCCTTGAAACTTTCTCCAGACTTCTGACATAGGCTCTGTAATTGCGTTCGGCTCGGAGCCATATCCATATTGTGTTTGTATTGCCTCAAAAAGGCTTCACCCAAATCCCTCCAGCTTCTAATGGACTCCCTCTTTAACTCCATGTACCAATCCAAGGGAGCTCCAGACAAGCTATCCTGGAAAAAGTACATCCACATCTTTTCATCGTCTGTATAGGCAGAGATCTTTCTGTAGTAGGCCTGCACATGAGTGCGAGGACAAGAAGTACCATTGTATTTGTCAAAAGAAGGCGCCTTGAACTTGTAAGGAATCCTCAATCCATCAACCAAGCCCATATTTGGAACATCAAACCCCAAAGAGTTCTGACACTCCATGGCTCTGATCTTCTCAGCTAGGGCATCAACCTTTCTGTCCCTCTCTTCAACCCTTACAACTTCTTCTTCATCACTGAGCAGGGTGAACATGTCTTCCTGCCTATCAACCAGCGGAGCAGGATGGCGCACTAGAGCACAGGTCATTCTGGCATTAACAGTCTCTACAGCAAGAGGCTGTCCATTGATTCTGATTCCCCTCAATTCATCACCCACAGCATAATCATTGACAGGGACGGTGGCAGCAACAACATTATCATTCACAGGAACACCCACTGGCGAAGCACGACTGGCAGATGGGAGCATGGCTTCCTGTCTCTGGGCTAAGGCACGCAGCTCCTCTTGCCCTTGAACAACTCCTTGCATCATGGTCATGAATTGGGCCATGTTAGCCCTCATCTCAGCCAACTCAGCTTGCACTTGGTCCATATTCCTCTTTTGATTCAGTCTGGTTGCGTAGCGGTGCGGACGTTGATCAGCAATCCTGCCTAAAATAGGAACCAGAGTGAGAAGTCTCGATCAAGATCACCTGTAATGCAAAATGATATGTGTATGATGCTAATGATGCGTATGATGCACATGATATGTTCATTTCTCAGGCATTCAAGAGCCTAATTCATCTTTCAAGAAATGGCACCCTGCAATACAAACAACAAAGAAGCAACCTACACAGGATAATGAGCACAAAGTGAAACATCAATAATCTCATCTATAGACATGAGCAACAAAGATCATACAACATTATCCAGAGCAAAGATCCAAATGATCAGAGTACAACAATGAATCCCATCCAACAATCCTAAAGGTGATTCTCAACATAAACAACAAATACAAGCTAAAAAGGGTGCCCTCCTGGAATGAGAGTCTTCAGATACTGGCACTGGTCTATCAACAGGTCACATTCTGAACACTCAGGCAAAGGAGTGAGCTTCTCCTTCAGTTGTCTTCTGAGCTCCACAACTTCTCCTCCAAGTTGGCTCTCTGATGCATGTCTTAGGACTACCTCCTTCTTCAATTGGATGTCTTTGTCTCTGAGCTGCTTTTCCAAGTCTCGTATCTTCTTCTGATAATTAGCTTCAGCTTTCTGCAACCTCAAGTACTCACGGTGTTCTTCATTCAACAATGTCTCTAACTCCTCATAAGACCTCTTCTTGCTCTTCAATCTGCTAGCATCCTCACCTTGCATGCCTTTGAGTTGATGAGCCAAGTTCAACTTATCAGCTTTGGCTTTGTAAAGCTCCATCTGAGTATCTTGTTCCTTCTCTTTCAACCGACGATTCTCCATCAAGGCTTGCTTGTAGTGCTCAACAGGCACACTCTCAGAAAGGATTAAAGGTGGTTGCACTTGCAATGACTCCATCCTATCATAGGGAAACAACAAAGTCACAACTCTATTCCTGACCCAATCAATGTAATCAGGCATAGCAACTGCAAACTTTTTCCCCAACACAGCTCCCCCTTTGACACCAATAGTCTTCCAAGCTCTTCCCACTTGCTCCAATCTAGCCGGGTCACTCCACTTCTCAAAATACACACTCTCAGCTATCTCAGCATCTAATGGTCTTCCATTCATGACGAACCCCAACTGACGAAGAGAAAGAACCGGGTTGTAATTGATGCAAACCTTAGTCCCTATGAGTGGCACATTACGAAACGCTCCATAACTCATGATGACATTACACACATTCATCCGGTAAGCTTGCCACTTGATATCATAGGAGGTGAGAGACATAATCCTCTGAGTCCACTTATGAGTGCTCTGAGTATCCACAAAAGGTCCACTGGTTGGCAGAAGAGACAAGAACCACCTGAGCAACAATGGGAGACAACATCTGATAGCTCCACCCTTACCATGCCTGTTGTGTATAGCATAGTAAGTGTCAGCTAACAAAGTAGGAACTGGGTTTCCTCCAAGAAAAATAGTGACAGCAGCAAGATCCACAAAATTAGGCATACTCGGAAACAGCACAATCCCATAGATCATGATAGCCAACTGAGCATTGAACGCTTCCCAATTTCCCTCCTTTGCTTCCTCTTTAGCCATCCTCACCAGGTACTTCAAAGGCAAACCCACAACATCCCCACTTGACTTCCAATTGTCACTCACTTCCTTGATACTCAAATAAAGAGCTCTGGCAACAACCCTAAAATCAACCTCCTTTGGAACATCCAAGAAAGGCACCTGATATCTGATCGGGACATTCATCAGGATAGAATACTCTTCAAGAGTGGGAGCCAACTGATAATCCTGAAAAGTGAAGCAACGGAGCTCTGGGTCATAGAACTGTAGGAGAGTCTGCAACGGTATTGGATTTACCACCATCTTCAACAGTGTCAACAAATCCCCATACTGATCAACAAACACCTTCTGACTACTTCCGATCACAAGATTGCTCAACTCTATCAAAGATGTCAATGGCTCACGGTGAAAACTGTAGGTGCAAGTCTTCCTCTTCAACTCTGGAACGGCTGCCATCTCTCACAGTGAATAGACTCCTGAATGAACCTGAGAAATGATATGCATGAGGGGATTAGCTTTTTTTTTTCTTTTTTTTTCTTTTTTTTCTTTTTTTTTATTGCATTAATTTTTTTAAAAAATAAATATGCTATGATGCAAATGATGCAAACACGACCGGTTGACTGTGTATCACGGAGCACAGGATCAAAGCTTCGGCCTGAATTCGGAACCACAAAGTCATCTGAGACCCAAAGTCATCTGGAACCCATATATCTCTGAACCAAGTCACCAACAAGAGCCAAGAGTCACCAACAGATCAAGAGTCACCAACAGATCAATAGTCACCAACTGTACCTGTAATGATTCATTCCCTCCCCACTCACGGGTGTCATCTAGGCCAGGGTAAGGTCAAGAGAAACGCAGGATAAGTAACCCTTTCAAGAATATCATCCTGTACACACCCGATGTATGTACCGATAATACCCCATCAGAGTCTGAACTGCTCATGATATCATGTTCCGCTAAGTGGCGCAATACCACCCGCTTCCCATGAATCACTCTATTCCTAGGTATCCTAGAGTTCACTCATAGCCTGGATATTGGGCCTTTTACCTCTTGTAACTCCCACCCCACAGAGAGACAAACACACAGCCAGCACAATGAAAGCATGATGCATGCAAACATAAATGCACATATATATAACATAATAATCATAAATGCAATAAATAAAGCAATAAAAGCAACCAAACCCTATCCTAAAGAGCGCTAGGAGTGACTCGCTTAGGGAAGATGGACCAGCAAGAGGTCAACTTCTCAATCTTATCCCCAGCAGAGTCGCCAGCTGTCACATTACGCGAAAAACCGGCGGGAAAACGAAACAACAGAGCCGCCACCGTGCGTTATTTATCCCAAAGGAGGGAAAGGAAATGCTCGAAGTAAACCTGGAGAAGACATGGTCTCACGACCAGAGATGGATGGGTACGGGAGTCGGTTATGCGAAGGGAAGGTATTAGCACCCCTACGCATCCGTCGTACTCGACGGGATCCACGCACAAAAGAATAGAAGAAAGGTTGCTAGAAACTGCTCACAAACTGCACAAGGCTGGAAGGAAACATATAAAAACGGAAGAAACGGGACTCGGCAGGATATCGCATCCTGGGCCTACGTAGTCTGTCAGACACAGACATCAGAGTCGACGTAGTTTGGGACAGGGGAAACGTGCTCGCTAGGATATCGCATCCTATGCATACGTATCTTCTCTAACCAGAGAAGAATCAGAGCACTCGTAGCTCGGCTAACGCACGCCAAACAGAACACAAACAGGAAACCAACTGCCAATCGCTGGACTTATGTCAGACTCCACACAAACAGGCAAACATGGAAACCGAATGCCAATCGCTGGACTTACATTAGACTCCGAACCAACAAACACACACAGGAAACCAACTGCCAATCGCTGGACTTGCATCAGACTCCAACAAGCAAACAAGACACAGGAAACCAACTGCCAATCGCTGGACTATGTCAGACTCCTAACACACACAAAGGGGTTGAAAAAGAAAAAGGGAGCCCGGAGAGATCAGCTCATCTCCTGCCTACGTACCTCATCTGGTATGAGGATCAGGGCGACGTAGTTCCCCTAAACAGGGAAAGAACTTCTAACCTAACCAGAGACAAGGGAGATAACAAACTACTAGGGAGACTACGACTCGAGCCTAGAAGTTGTCATGCATACGATACCTATGTTGAGGTCTCTATCCTAACTTGCACAGGAAGCAAGCTAGCCTAAACAGCACATCATCAAACACAAGCACAAGTAGCACACACTATATGCAAACAATTGGCTCACACAAGGCTAGGCTTTAGTCAAAGGGTCATGTCAACCTCGACAAACAAGCCAACTGGAATGGGGTGTGGTTAGCTCTTAACCCTAACATTGAGAGTTAGGGTGAAGCAGATGAAATGGAGATGAGGGTAAGACCTCACAGCTCTTATCCCTGGCCTGGGAGAGCTTGACTCAAATAGAAAGTGTGGGAGTTCAGAATGTAGGAACTCTTCTCCACATGACTGACACAACAAGATCTTGGGTTCTTATTCACAATGCATCAACACACGGTGTGAGCAAAGTGAATGACACAACTGAATAGCAGGGGATGCATTGCACATCCCTTTTACCTGCCAATTGCCTCTTAAGAGGTCTTTACCTGCTTGGCACAAAATTAAACATCCAGAAGCATTGCCTCTTAAGGAGGGCTTCAGACAGGTGCCTGTCAAAGTAACATGACAGGTCTTCCAGACTACATGAAGATCAAGGAATTATACCTCAGTGGTAAGCAAACCGCAAGCAAGAAAAGCAAAGTTCAAATGAACTTAAAGCAACTTAGGTACCTGCGGAAACATCTAAACCAATCAGTACAAAATCCAGACAAACAGTCAACAGTCAATATTAGACAGACAGACAAATCCAATGTGCACAATGAGCAAACATGAGTGAGTTGTTCTCAAAGCCTTCAAAACAAGCAAATGTTAGCCAACAACAACATATGATCAAGCTCAAGTGAAGGAGCAACATCACCCATGGAGATGTATACTTGAACCTGAAATCACAACTCAAATGGTAAGTAACAAACCACTAGGTCAAAGCCTAGGGTCAAAAGAGGATCAAAAATCCAAAACAGAACCTCAAACTCAACATGAATCATATTTAATCAATCAAGAACAAATCCCAAAAAGGACCAAATCAAGATCAATAAGCAAGTTCATGTAATAGGCATGTGAAGTCAAAGACCAATTCAAGGCACATATTTGAACATTAAGAATGAAAAATCCCAATCAAAACAGAAATGATTCAAATAATTCTGGAAAAAATCATGAACATTCAACACATCCAAAACATCCATCATGCAAAAAATCAGAAGCATTAGAGATCATTTGGAATGGAAATCAAATTGCACAAGTTGAACATCAAAAGCTGTGACACAAATTGTCACACCAAGATAACACAAGCATAAAACAAAAATGGTGAATGAGAAAAATGTCAAACCAAAACCAAAATGTCCATCAATGTGTCTAGAATTAGCATGTAAAATTTCAAGTCCATTGGATTAAAAACAAGCATTTCATGATAGTTTGAACAAAGCAAGGTCATAAATGTACATGTGTTCAATCATCCTAGAGCAAATTAATTTTCCAGCCATGCACAACTTTCCAATTCATGATCATAAAAAACTAGACAAAACAAGGAGCATTTTGCAAAAAATTGGGATTGAATTGGATGATTTTTCAATTTGTTATGGATTTTACAAGTTGGCATAAAATTTGAAGTTTAAACATGAACAAGCATGGCAAAAGAGGAGGGAAATCATGAAAATAATGACCAATTTGAATAAAATGCGCTCGGCCAGAATCGATCCTTGGCCAAATTTGAAAAATGCTCGCTTAAGTGAAACGACACCGTTTCACTGGAAAACCCTAAGCCTGGCAAAATTCCAGAAATTCGTAGCTAATTCCAGAAATTTGTAGCTAATTCTCCAGGAATCGTAGCTAATCTGGAAAAACCTCATGATCTTCATCTTCTTCATGAGGTTGAAGATGAACTTCATACAAATTCGAGAAAATTCCAGAATCCAAAAATTTTAATGCCATTCGAATCCTCGTTTCATGCACATCAAAGATCAAACAACAAATCATGCTAAAACATCATATATTGTTCAAATCGAAGAGAATGAGATTGGACATCCAAATTTCAAACACACATATCTTCATGAATAATGCACCATTTCAATTGATTTTTCTACCAGAATGATCACCAACACAAGATCTACACAAATATAACAATGAATTTGAGAATAAGTGAGATCGAAACTTGACCTCTTGAAGAACAGCAAGTTGGAAACGCGTGCTACAAGGCTCAGCAATGGTCCAAAGCTCCTCTACAATGCTTGTTGAGATGATTGATGGAGAGATTGAAGCTCAAGCACGTGTAAATCCAATTGAATTTGAAAATTCCATTAATGCTTCAAGCTTCATGTATGGTTGAGTATGGCACGAACTCCTCCAAATTCACGTTCAATCTTCCTCAGAAACACTTCATGATCATGAATTTAACAAGAGAAATGGTCTTTTTGTGAGAAAATTGGAAGTTCTTTTTGAGAGAAAAATTTGATCAATTCCAAGATCTAGATCTGAAAGTGTTGTTAATGATCAATGCAGTTGTGATTATGATTATATATGCCTTGTTAATGAATCTGAAATCATGCTTAAGCCAAAACTAATTGGGATTAACAAGTTACAAGGTGTGTGCACAAATTTGTGTTTTCACCTCATGCATGAGATGCATGCGTGAACAGTGCACTATGCTGGCCCAAATCCACTCAAAAAAGGCCCATGCACACTTTGGAATTGGTATTTCATGCATATGATCACCCAAATTGATTTTGATAACTTTCCCTTCAAAAATATCATGCATGAGCATATGATCATGCAAAGGGCTTTCATGCCATGTAATGAGATATTTGGAAAGTGCATGTCATGAGGAACAAAATGCAAAAAGAACCACCAAAATTGGAGTCTTGGCTCACAAGTTATGCTCATTTGAAGTTTCAAGCACCCTTTGTCAAGACTTGATCATAACTTCTCAACCACACATCATAAATCCATGATCTTAGACTTTTTGGAAATGGGAGAGAAAGATCTTCAACTTTCATGTTGGACAAAATGTCATTTGAAGCTTATTTGATGATGTAAAATTAAGTTGAATTTGGTCTAAAACCTTTCCATTTTTGGAAATTTCAAATTATGGGTCACTTTCTATTTTGGGAAATTTTTGACTTGACTTCAAATTCTTCAATGTGAGTGTTTGAAATGTCAAATGAGACTTGCTTGAACATGAATGAAGTATCTCTAATCACTTCCCACCTCCAAATCCACAGTTGACTTTGCAGTTGACTTTTATGGGCCTCAGATGACTTGGACATGCACTGTGGACTCTGAGCCTTCAACACTTGGCCAAGTTGCTTCAAAATGATCCTTGGGTCATGTAAGCTCATTGGAACCACCATAGGGCTTTCGTCTCATGGAAAATGCTCTTGCTCTCTTGCACAGTTGAATCTCCTGACCAGTCTTGACTGATGAGATGTAACATGAGATGCAATACTAATGACCTAAAAATGAAATGAATATACAAATGGGAGGTGCAAGTTTGAGTTGCTACACTAGGCAACTTGTTAGGTACTGGTGGTGCGACATGCTTTTCTACGAGATTCTGAGCTAGTAGAGAAGGTAGCAGATCAGTGTACGATATCGGGATTTGATCAAACTGGAACTAAGGCTTCGGAGGACGCGAATTTTGCGGAGTAGCAGTTGTAGATGGGTATTATCTTTGTTGTTGTTAATGTTATTGTTGCCATGGTGGCTGATACTGAGGCAATTGTTTTTGTGGATAAGGCTGAAATTAGTGTGGCAACTGCGGATATTGTGAAGGATAAACGGGAAACATTGGATGTGGTGGCAATGGCAGATTTGACATCATAGGTGCCCTGGTGCCATTGCGGCCACCAAGGGTTATTGATATTAGCTTGGCACAGTTTGTTTCACTTGTGGAACTGGAGATGCTTGGGCAGCTGGTTGATGTTGTTGTCTTCTATTTTTTGGTCTATGGTGGGAAGAAACATTCGCATCTCCTTTCTTTCTTTTTCTACCATCCACTAAACTTTTTACGTCCATTAGCAGACGCATAATTATCATGGGCCACTCTCCCTTCCTTTACTCCTTCTTCAAGCTGCACACCGACCCCCGCCATCTCGGTGAAGTCACGAGGCATGCTTGAAATAAATTTGTTATAGTAAAAGGAGTCCAAGGTCCTTAAGAATAATTTGTACAACTCCTTTTCTTCAACAGGTGGAGTGACTTGGGCAGTAACTTCCCGCCACCTTTATGCGTATTCCTTAAATGATTCACGCTTTTTTTGGGACATGCTGCCCAATTGAGTATGATCTGGTGCCATGTCTAGATTATACTTGTAGTGCTACACAAATGCCTCACCGAGATCAAGAAAGTTTTGAATATTTGCACGTTCCAAACTCATGTACCACCTTAATGGAGCACCGGACAAAGAGTTTTGAAAGTAATGAATCAAGAGTTTTTCATCATCCGTGTAGGCGGCCATCTTCCGACAATACATGACCAGGTGTGTTTAAAGACAAGTATTTCCCTTATATTTCTCAAATTTCGGTACCTTGAATTTAGCAGGGAACCTTACATTCAGAACGAGGCACATTTAGCCTGTGTTATTGCCAAAGAGATTCTTCCCTTGGAGGGCATTCAGTTTCTTGTTAAAAGCTTGTATTTGACCTTATACTGCGCCTTCGGCAGCGTCTGAGTGGATGCTCGGGCCATAATACAAATCAGGAGGGTCCTCTTGAAGAGGGTAAGTAACCACAGCAGCAGGTGATACAATATAGCTAGGGTTTCCCATGGACATGGAAAGTTGAGCTCCAAATGGATTGGTGCCATAGTATTGAGGAACAAAGACCTGGGACACAGTTGTTTGCGAAGTAAGCGGATGAGAAACCAGGAGCAATGACCCAAGTGGTTGAGAACCAAGAGGTTGGGATCCATAAGGACCAAAGGGACCAAAAGGACTAGTGGAAAATCCTTGAGTCATTTCTGCCGGAGGAATGAATCATTGATACCCATGAGGAGGGCCATATGGATGACCAAAGGGGTAAGCAAATCCGGATGCCATACCGGAGTCGGTAGTTACATCAGTAGTGACCATAGTTGTAGCAGGTATAGTAGTATCAGAAACAACCGACACAGACACGGTTGTATGCAAAGGAGTTGAAGGTACTCTAACCTTGCTATCAAGGTGTCAATCAATGCAGCTTGTCTCTCCTGGCTAGCTCAGAGAGTGAAAATCTCTTCATGCAGTTCACGGTTCACTTGTTCAAGAGCATTCATCCTTAATTGAATATTAGCTCTTGTTGGATATCTGTGAGGGGTAGCAGGCACTTCTGAAGAAGAGAATAGACAAGAATGAGGCCCTTTGAAAAGTGTTTTATTTTGACAAGACATGACAATGAATGGCGGTGCAAATGATGCATGGATGCACATGATTTTGTTTTTTAATCACTTCTTACTTTCAAGGAATTTATAAGTTTTAAACATTTGCAAACTTCTTTCAAAGGAATACCAAAAGTGATTACAAATAAAGGTAAATGAAGAAAAGTACAAACAGGAATACAACAAATCAAGGGACCCTAAGCCTAGTCTTCAATTCAGCCTTCAGAGCGGTCTTCTCTTCCAATGCTTGTCCAAGAAGTCCTTTGGTCTACAGTAGCTTCTCCTTATGTCGATCGGAAGCAAACCAAGATGCCTTGAGATCTCTATCTAGCCTTTGCCTTTTGGCGGGCCCTTCTTCTAGATATACCTTTTATCGAACAATCACATCTTCCTTCTCTTGCAATTGACTACGAAGCTTAAAACATTCCCCATTAGCAAAGTAGAATTTGTTCTCCCAAATGTCTCTATCTTTCACCAATTGGGCGTTCTCTGCTTTTAGCTTCTTGAGTTCCTCAAAAGAGACATGAGCAAGTTCCACATGTATGCTACCTAAAGGTGGAGGAGGGAGGTATGGCATTTTGAGCTTAGAAGCCCAATCTTTAACCCAAGTGGTATAAGCCTTTTTTGCCACATAGTTTTGAGGACCTAACTCAGACTTTTTCTTGCGAGAAATATGAGACCAAGCCTTCACAACATCCCTTTTAAGATTCACGCTCTCTTCACCTTCTAGGATGACAACAGGAGTAACCAAAAGAGACTTAGGCTTATCGTCCATGGAATAGCCAAGTTGATGGTACGCTAAAGATGGATTGTAGGTAATAACTCTCTTGGTACCGATAGGAGGTACGTTAGGGAATTCTCCACAACTCACTACAATCGTCCAATATCATAAGCTGCATTGTACCATACTATGTCCCTGTTGGTAAGAGTCATAAGCATTTTTTACCACATGAGATTGTCCTTGTTGCATAAAATGGACTGCGGCAAGTGCGAAATAAACCATTTGTACTGTATAGGTGCACAACAACAGACACATCCGCCCTTTTTCTCGGTCCTATAGTGGATGGAGTAATAGACGTCTCCTAGTAGAGTAGGAATCAGATTACAAGTCATGAAAACCCGAATAGAATCCATATCGACAAAGTTTTAGAAGCTTGGAAAAAGAAGAATCCCATGAATCATCAAGGCCAAGATTTCCTTAAAAGCATCAATACTTCCCAAGTTGGCATAATGTGAATCTCTTTCCGCTAAGTACTTGATGGGGAAACTGGAAATTCCTCCTTTAGTGGTGAGACCATTTTCTACTTCAATCTTCGGTACATGTAGAGATACCCAAATAACGTGGGACTTTGGTATCTCTTCCCCTCCAACAAAAGGAACCTTATCACGGATTGGAGTTCCCGTGATGTAAGCGAATTCTTTGAGAGTCCGGGATAATTGATAATCGGGAAAAGTGAAACAATGACACGTTGGGTCATAAAAATGTGAAAGAAACCTCCAAGGCATGCTATACACCTTCACTTTCATCAATGACAATATATTTCCATACTTCTTCTTAACACCGTCAATATCTTCCACACGAGCGGCCAAGTCTTGTAATAGAGACATATCTGGATCAGGAAAACTGAACTGGAACGTACTCCTAATTTCTTTTTCCAAAGACATCCTCTAAACAAAGAAAGAAGTTTACAAATGAGAATACTTTTGAATCCTCGAAATTAAAATGATAATCAAAGCTTTTTTGACAATTTTTAATGTGAATGCTTTTTCCATCTTCAAAGATCGTAACCCGATTTATTGCAAGCTTGGAGAATAATACGAACATCGCAACCTTTTAGGGACAAACCAGTATATTTTTTATTGAAGGGGCATCGAGGGTCATCGAGGGACATACAAGTATTCTTTATCGAAGGGACTTCGAGGGTCAAATCGGTATAATATTCCAAGGGACTTTCTTTGTCCAAGTTTGCAATAATCTGGGTAATTTCTCCTGGAAAATGGATAAAGGATGTTTATGATTCATGAATGCATGAATACACAATGCAGGGTTATTGGTTTAGGATCACAAGCATGGAGCCAAGGTGGATAATGTCAAAAAACCCTCCCACAAGGTATGTGCAATAAGTTTAGGAGATAGAACCAGTAACCGGGTTCAACAATGGTGCTTGAATGTTAGCAATCCATCTCGAAGTTATTACCGACTTATCACGTAGGTGAGGGCCAATAATAACCTAAAGAGAATCTCGTTCAAGTGTGGTATCATGTATCAACCCCATGAGGCCTAGGCCAAAAGGGCATTATCAAACCATGTTCCTAAATAGGAAAAGATGGGTTAATTGGGTTCTATGGTTCTTGGTGTTCAGACCCTAGGGCCTTCCTCCTATAATACCACTATGACTGGATCATAAGGCCTCGAGAAATCGGGGGGAGTCTCCACCAAGTGCGAATCGCATGTCAACCCCACATCACCTAAGCCAAGGGGGTCTTCATGACTATATCACATCCTATTCTTACGTTTTTGCTCAAGCTTGGGTCAAAGCTTATCTCACAGTTCATGTATCCCCCATGAAACATACAACAACATATAAGCAATTTGGCTCGACTTTGCTATTGGGGTCTCCCCAGTAGAGTCGTCACCTATACACGACGGGATTTTTCTTTAAATGCAAGATATTGGATTACCCTGACTCAAGTTTGAAATCACTAAAAGCATGAGTCGCCACTGAATTTTATTGTATCCAAGGAGAACATGGAAAGGGAAAATATCGATAAAACCCTAAGAAAGAGATCTAGGTAAGCAAATCGGTTATGTAAAGGGAAGGTGTTAGGCACCCTTCACATCCTTGGTACTCCAAGGGAACCATTGATTATATATTGTTTGCATTATTATGGGTTTTAAAAGAAGGGTGAGTGAGTTAAAAATAATAAAAGGAAAGGGTGAGGTTGTATTTTTATTATGCTTGCAAAGATTTGTGTGAACATCTCATGCCTACGTACCCCCCAAGTGCAATGAGGGATCAAAGCTTCGTAGTTCACCTAAAAGGTTATTTTGTTTGTTTTGGATGATTTTATCAGAGCAAGTGATAATAGGCCTTCTCATTTAAGACAATGTACATTATACATCATTTTGTTCTTACTTTCCCTTTTATGGTCCACCCTTGTGGCCAGTTAATTGTGAGGCTAAAAAGACACTCAGCTTACAACATGGGTTAGGGGCTTGGTATATGGACCAAGTGAATGCGGGGGTTAAGAGTAAAGTGAATTTTGTGTTTTTTAATATTTGATTAGGTTAAATCCTTTATTATGCATTTTACAAAGTGTTTTGACATGCAAAAAGGCTGGCTTACTAAGTTATGGACAAAGGATGGTGAAAAGTTTTTCATGCAAGAAAGTAACTTTAGTTTTGAATGGTTGATTTTAGGTTGATTTTAGTTTTAAGGAATTAAAGCATACAACCTCTAACCTACCCCTCATGCAAAGCCCCATACCCCTATCTAAACATAGTATCCATATTATCCTTATTACATCACTTTGAAAAGCAAGAAAGAAAATTAATCCGAAGGTGATATCTCCCTCCCACACATGGAATCTCAAGACAAATAAAAGGGAAAATGAAAGAAAAGAAAACAAAATTAAGATATGAGGTGTCTCTTAGTCTCTTGCTAGCCTCCTTGATTTGGATTGGCTCTTCTTCTTTGCAATTTTCTTTTTCACCATGTTTGAATGAAATGCTCTTGAATGTAACAAGAAGAGAAATAATGCTAATGCAATGACTTAACAAATTTTAAATTATAACATAGAATCAAAATTGTTAGTAAACTTAAAAATATGAAATGGAAAAGTAAGAGTCCAGAATGACATATATTTTTTGGGTATTTTTCTCATGCAAGGAAAGTCACATTTGAACATGATTATCAAAATAAGTCACAACTGGAATGCAAACTACACATGTTTTCTAAACAAAATGAAATGAAAATGGAAAAAGATCCAAATGCAAAAAAGCGTAACATATGAAATTACACAAAGTGAGGTAAGAATCAAATGCAATTGAAATACATAAGTTATCATGTAAGTTGACAAAATGGAAATCAAAACAAGGCATGCTAGCAAGGTATAAACCCTAATCTACAACATGCTTGAAAATTGAACCAATGGTGCAAGATATAAACATGATATCAAAAACATTTGGGGATATGAAAGGAATAAAAATGATATGGCAAACCAAAAATGTTCATGAATTGCATTCATGATAAATATCAAACAAGTTATAGTGCTAATCATACAATGTATCACTTAAACATGCCAAAACTACGTCAAATCACTCATAAAATCAATGAAAATGAAAAGGACCTAAAAATGCAAAGTGGATAGAAGAAAACATATTCCAAAATGTCATACAAACATAAATATGGAAACACAAATCAAGCATCAAGATTGGAGGTCCATTCTCAAGTCAAAAACAAGCATAAACATCAAAATTAATATCTAAATGAGAAATATATGAAAAAGGGTTCGAATGAAATAACTTCCAACATAAGAAAGTCTCCAAATATCATATTAAAACCAGGGGTGCAATCATTTCACATTGATCGTGCATCAAGAACAAGTTTCAACTTGAACCAAGCAAAAGAGGGAAAAGGAAAACCCTAAGCTTGAACTCTAAGAAATAAACATCAAATGAGAAAGTGTTTAATATAAAAGATGCCACCAATCACCTATGTAAACCAAAAATGTAACTATATATCATTTATGAACCAATTTGAAACACTTAGGGTTTTAAAACTTTGGAAATAAATTAATAATAAACCCTAATTTCAAACTAAATGAAAAATGCTTCAAAATAGAAATCTCAAAGAAGGAAAAGCGCCACCTATTGTATAAGGATCATGCACAAATATTTGGGGATTTTTATCATGTAATCTGAAGTTACTATGATTTAAATACATTAAAAATAATACTTTAAAAGAGAAAAATGATTTTTTAATTTTCTAATGGTCAGAAAGATAAATAAAAATTATATTATGGAAGAGAAAATTATTCCAAACAACTTTCATGTTGGACATTTTTCCAAATTCCAAAAGGTTTGGGAAATATTAAATAATCAAAATTATTAAAATAAAATAGAAAAAATATTAAAAAACAATCCAGTGGAAAATAAAGGAGAATGGTCTATGGAAGAGGGCGCGCGCAGATCTACTCATTCACCTCATTAATGAGGTGGCCAAGTGTGAGCCATTGGATCCAATGAAGGCACACCATATCACGTGTTTCTTAATGCATGGGAACACAATAAGAATTCAAAAATTGGAGGACCATACTTCACACTCCCATTGGTCCAATTTGAACTTTTGGAGGGAGGTACGTGTGGTCGCCTGAGAAGACAACCGAACCACCATGGGTGGTGGCCAGTTTCTAGAAAAAATGTAAACAACTTTAAAATGCAAAACTTAAAAGAGCAAAGTTGTTTAGAATTTCATGGCGAGCAAGATGGTGGGATACAAAATTATTTATGAACAACCAACAATGCAAATCGAAGGTAGTACCAAAATAAAACCCTAGACTACAAATCAGAATTAAATGCTACTCATTTCATGAAAATGCAATTAAATGGCATGGTGATCATTAGGAACAAATTTCCAACAGCATGGCATCAAGAAATTTGAGATTTGGTTCAAGTTTCATACCTCTTGAAGATCACTCGAATGGCTGACTTCAGAGAACTTGTTCTTCCTCCACATGTCACTATTTTGATTGCTTCAAGTTACTACACCTTTACCACACTCCAGAAAACCTTGTTGAGCCAAAGGAAAATCTTGAGAGTGCTTGAGATTCGAAACCCGATTCAAAGTTCAGAGGTTTAGTGAGAAAAGTTACAGAGGTTCAATGGCTATCCAAGCTTGATAATGGAAATGCAGGAGTCTCTATTTATAGAGGGAGAGTGTGTTGGTCATTTGTTGAATGCTTCCAATTAGGTTAGAGGGTAAAAATGGAGTTTTACATAATCTTGCAAACCAAGTTTCGGTAAGGTGGCCTTTGTACCCTACTAATGGCATGTGCAAACACACTACACTTTCCACTATTCTGTTTTGAATCCAAAATTGTGGCCAGCTATTCCTGTCCTTGCATTTTAGTGACTTGCTTCCAAAAAGGTGAAAAATGCAAAATTGAGGAATATAGAACATAAAAATGGTACAGGTCATGGATGAGTGCAAACAGCAAATGCAAATGGGTCTTTCATGATCTGTTTGAGTTCCAATTGCAACAAGGTTGATTGGTTTGGGAGAAAAATGCTTTTTGGCCAAAATCTCATTATGGCTTGGGTTGGAAGACAATTCATGGTTTGAGCCATCAACCATGGCATACCGTGATGCACACACACCACATAATTGGTACATAATGGAATGGCACAAAACATTGAGCTCAAAAGTGTGTAATTTCGAAAATGGCTATCTGACATAAATGAATAACTTGAAATACAGGGTACAAGGTGGTCAATTTGAGTTTTGGCTTGAGTCAACCTCAAATAATGATGCGCACAAGTCATATGAACCATTTGTGATGTGTTTGAGTAGGGAAAACACCCAAAAAGTCTTTAGATAAAAACCTCATTTTTTCACTTTTGGACAATTTTGGCAACTTTGAGGTTTGCACTACAACCCCTTTATCAATGCATTTTTGGATTTTTGACAATGAATGAAAGTTGTAGAGAATGGAAAAATAAGATCATATAAAAAAGAACCACCTGATTTAGGTCAAAAATGAGAAAGTTGTGAGGTAGTGAAGTTGGAAAGATGACTTATAGTGTATGGACCTCATTCACCATTTTCCATTCAAAATTGGCATTGGATGTGTGAAAATAAAATGTTCAAAATGGTTGTGAGATTTAATTTGCAAAAAGAACCACCTCATTTGGCCCCAAAATGACCTATAATATATGGACCTCATTCACCATTTTCCATTCAAAATTGGCATTGGATGTGTGAAGATAAAATGTTCAAAATGGTTGTGAGATTGACTTTGCAAAAATAACCATCTCATTTGGCCAAATATTTAGGGAGTTATATTGTTTTGAAGTTGGCCCCAAAATCACTAGGAACCAAAGATGACCTATAATGTTTTCCAAAATTAAATGGGCTTCCACTCAAACTTGGACTTTGTAATCAAAAGAAAACTTATTAGGAATATACTCAAGATTGATTTGGTAAAAAGAAACACTCCATTTGGATTAAAACTTACCAAGTTATGGTCAACTAAAGTTGGGCGAAAATCAAGGTACATCATAGGGAGACCGTCAAACTCAAAAGCTAAACCAAGCTAAATATCTTCTTGAACAAAGGATAAATATTCTAGAGGGTCTCAATTGGAGCATATGAGAAAAAGAAAGGGCTCCATATGATAAGTATTGTCCAAGTTATGACCTTGGGAAGTTCAACTTGAAAGTTAGGTCAAAACCCTAGACAACTTGAGATGTTTTACCTTCAAAGATGGTTTTGCATCTATAATTAGCTCTTGACGTGTGAAGAGAAGTTGTAGAGGATAAAGATTAGAGTCCAATGTAAAAGGAACCATGTTCATAGCTTGCTTGGTGAAAAAGTTATGACCCTTGGAAGTCAACCCCTCTAGTCTTAGAACCAATGAAGTAATTAATGGGGATAAGAGACCAAGCAAGTCAAAGGTAACACAATTAATAGTACAAAGCAAGGTAATGAGTGATACAATGAGTGAGATACCAAACCCTAGCTTGAGCAAACAAACAAGGAGAGGTCATCAAGGCCAAAAATCACTTTGATCCTTGCTTGTGACCATATTAGGTATTGATAAATTGAAAGTATGAATGCAATGCTTGATTGAGATGCTATGAAGCTTAGGGGTAAAAATTGGGGTATGACACACTTCTTCTTTACTTCCTCATGCTTCTCTTCTTCCTTCCACTGCTTTGTTATTCCAATTCTTCTCTGATTTTCTACTCTGACCTTGACTAGAGAGTGGGACCTTCGTGAGTAGGAGCAGGGTGTAGCTCTTGAAGGAGTATGAGCATTCCCGTTAGGGAGCAAATTTTTTGACCCCAATGATTAGCAATGATTGCCATATTTATAGTGCAATCCAAGGGAGGATAATTTAGAGAGTTGGATATAAATTTGTTAAATCATATCATGAATTATCCAGCTGAAATTTAAATGAATTTCTGGAAATGAAATGTGAGTTTAATACAGAATTAGGTCACATGGGATTTAGCTGAATAGCACACTCTAATCTTCAAATCATTTGCTACAGATTCACTACTTATTTCGACTTTGGATATTTGCCCAGAACTAAATTGGTTTTGATATACTTAACTGAATTGCTTGCTCTTGGCTCATGAACCAATGTTTAATATCTAGCTTGGGTAATTTCTAGATTTCCCTGTTATTGTTATTGCTTTCATTGGTGGGTTTGGTATGGTCTGAACTTGGTTTGAGCAGCTTGTGATTTTGCAGGTTGGATTGGTTTTGCATCGTGTAGCATTAGGTTTTGGCATATTGACTTGGGTTCAAACATGCTCCCGATGTGCATTGATGTTCGGTCTGCTGCAATGCCTTGATGGTCCATGGTTAGGTCAGGTCTTGTAGCAGGGTCATGGAGTTTGATGATCCGCTCAACTTGGTGCAAGGCAATGTTGGTTCTGCAGGTCAGGAGTGAACCTCATGTTTGGCATGATGATGTGGTTGTGTGGCGGGTTTATATGGTATGCGCATGCTTGTTTTTATTATCATGCCTTGCAGATTATTGTTTACATTGATTTGCATTGTCTTGGTCTTCTTTGCTCATATTTCTTATCATGCCTATATGGTATGACCCTCATTTCATGGCATGATGCAACATAATTTATTAAGCTATTTTCCTATGGTGCAATATTGAACACTCTGTCCTAAACCAAGATTTGGCATGTGTTTGATGCAATTTTGCTGGCTAATGGACTTGTGTGATGGTGTATGACTCTGCTAGCATAACTATTCAAGGTTTGTCATTCTGATTGCAGCAGGTATGATGTCTTGCTTTCTGACTGCAACAAGTGTTTGTGCATTGCCTCACGGTTCAGGTTTTGCATCATGATTTGGAATTGTGTACTGTTGTTGTATTTTATGAAGCATGCCTATCCTGACTTGCCTACATGTTGATTTTGAAGCTCATTCTTTCCATATGCTATGAAGTGGATAATGGCATGGTTTTGATGTGATTCTGCAACATAGTTGTTTGGCTATTTGCCCGTGGTGCAGTACTGGACATCCTGTCATGAACCATGATTTGTGGTCTTGGGACTTGTTGTTTGCTAGGTGTTAGGTCACACATTTGCATTGCCAATTTTGCTTTGGTATGGCAGGGGCATGACATCTGCCAATGCTGATATGATTTGGATCATTTGGCACTATCTTGGAAGGTTTTCCATGGCTCTGAATTTGGTTGCAGAGGTCTGCAACATGCTGATATTATGCAGGGTCACATTGTGTTGTAGGTACCTTTGAAATGCAGCTTGTTTGTAGTAGATCATGGATGGTACAACAGGTGTTTGTGGAAGATGTGCAAGGCAATTTCATAATGCTTTGACTTGCTCATGTGAATGCTAAGTGTCCATGTTAGCTTACACATTCTGACTTGATTCTTGTTGTGTATGGTTTCTTCACTAAGTTTTTTGCTAGTGGTTAGGTACATAAGGTATGCAAAGATGACATTCCACCAAAGGTCAAAGCTTGGATTGTCATGGTGCACATGGTGAAACTTCAAGACCAAGGATCACCATTGAAGACTAGGAGCTGGATTGACATTGGGACTTTTAGAGTTTGGGGTTTGGGTTGACTTTGGTCAAAGTTGACAAAAAAGTCAACTATTGACCAAAGTCAACATGTGGTCAAACTTCCATTTTTGCGATTTTTTCCATTGTTTGGACATTTGTAATGAATATGTAGTGGAATTTGAACTTATATGAATGAAATGGATTGTTTATGAAGTGATACTTGTATGCTCTTGGTTAATTTGAACATGAACATTGAATCTTATATAAATTTGACCTTTGAAATGAATGGATACTTGGAATGAATGAATCATTAATAGGAATCAAGGGACATAATCATAACTTGAATGACCAATGATAAGCATGAAGTAAAGATCTTGGCAAGGACCTAGAGGCACAATGAACTAGGACCTAACCAGATATTCATTGACCAAACACCAATGGCAATGACAAAGGCATGGAGTGGATTTGAATAACATTGACCAACTGAAGCCAAGCAAAGCATGGACCATGTACTCGAAGAGACCAGATGAGATAGCACAATATGTACTTAGGCCCAAACCACGGGACACAATCATAGGATGCACATGTGGCAGTATGAAGCCTATGCGATCAAGAGCAAGAAGATCTACATGCATGAACTATGCCCAAGAGGTTGGATGAAACTTGGCCAAGCAAGAGAACCAAATCATAATGGCAGGAAAAATGAAATCAGGGTTAAGAGTATGGGACATGATTTAGGGTTTATGGAGCCATGATCAAGTGAGGATCCCCCAAGCTAGGGTTTTTCTTCCTCGGGAAGCCACGATTTACACACCAAGTATAGGCACAATACCTAAGCATCAAGGGCCACCTTCAATAAGGGGTTGATTGATTGAGCCACCTCAAGTTGCTGGGAAGCCCTAGTTTCCACTAGGTGCAAGCACAAAACCATGAATACAAGTCACATGTCTTCTTGTGTGGAACCATGCTTATGCAGATGAAATGAATGCTAATAATGATATGCAAATGATTAGGTTTTAGCAACCTATATGATCATTGTGAAAGGTAGGGTGAATTTGGGGGTATGACACGGAGCAATTTCTTTTATTAAAGTTTTCATCTTTATGCGACTTTCAGGTTTCACTTACTTGTTTTATTTAATTACCGTTCTTCACATGTATGCAATGAAAATGAATGCTTTATTTACTCTAGATAACATGTCAACTTGAATCAGCTGAGTCTGGAATGCAAGGACTGTCGTACCGAAGATACTCTAATAAGTCATAAAATTAATATTTGTAACGAGAATTTCTTTTATGTCTGAAAAATATTGTTTTTATAAATTAAAGTTTACTTCGAAAGTAGAGACATAGCGATGTCGATTTCAACTCGAAAGAGGGAAACCTGTATCTGACTATAGGAAAACTCAAAAATTAATTCTAAATACAATGAAAGCGCTTTTTAATTAATTTGGAAAAATCTAATTTTTAAAAAGGTAATTTTAAACTTATATTCAGACACGAAAAAACAGGAGTTTATATGTTTAAAATCTGGTATCAGACATGTGAAAGAGGATGATACCTTTAAATTTATTTTCTACTAAAAGCAACTTTTTAAGCAAAAAGTGATTACTTTTCAAACAGGATTTCGAAGTTGTAATACCATACACGTGGAAGCTAACAATTTGATTATAGAGTCAAAATCCAGGTTCGAACATGCGAAAGCAGGCGACACCTTTAATTTAATTCTTGTCAGTAAGAAAATAGTTCCCGTTATAATAATGTAATACGACGTTGTGAGTACCAATGGTTGACAAGAATCACATTCCGGTCTCTCGTCATTATAGTTAAGTTAAAAACCATCCTATTTTCTACTTCTGGAAAACAAACACCTTTGCATCGCCTTTGATAAACAACGTAATAGTAGAAAATAATAATTTTCATTTGGTCTCTGTGGGATTCGATACTTTTTATACTAAAACCGACAAAGTCATTCATTTGCGGCTCTGTCATGGTGCACCAAGAGAATCATATTTCCAAGGTGCTAGTCAAGTAATTACAATAGGGTTTCTTCATCGTCGAGGATTCTTTGAAGCAAGTAGAGTAATTGTTGGATTTATAAGAGAGAGGATCCATTTACCTAAAACTTTAAGGTTTTGGTTGAGATATGGTGTTGTAGCGGTAACATTTTTGAGATTAAGCTATTGATTAACTTAACTCGCAAAGTAAGAATCGCCACCACACCTTTATTATTTCCAAAGGAAAAGGGAAAAACTACGAACAAAACCCAAAGAAGTTTTAAAACAAAACTAATAAAAAGAGATATGGGTCTGAGGGTTAATTATGCAAAGGGAAGGTATGAGCACCCTAAACATCCATGGTACTCCATGAGAACCTCTTTGAAAATATGTACATTTTAGTTTGAAAAAGGATATTACTTGCAAAAGATTTGAGCGATGGGAAAAGAAATGTTTTTCTTAATTTTTGTGTTTACCAAGACTTTTGAAGTCTCATGCCTACGTACCAATAAAGTGCAATGGAGGATCAGAACCTCGTAGTTCGTGGTAAAAACAAAAAAGTTGTTTGTTTGGTTTTATTTTTAATGAAAAGACATTTCTAATTTTTAGGAGAATACTCAACTAGCCACCCACAAGTATGAGAACTTTGCATCACCATAGAGAAGGGCTCTAACTTGGATAAAGATCAACAAGTATGCCACTAGCTCTCTTAGGTGGAAAAGAATTATCATCAATACTATGGGGATAGGAGAATTATATCTCAACTATGGAAACGACTCATGTCTAAAATTTAAAAAAAAAATCAAAAGTGCACAAAAGGCACAAAATGGTTTGAATGAGTTATGCATTTTTCAAGTCTTTTGAAATTGGTATGAATATGCTTAAGATGGATTAGCATTTATTAGCAAAAGGTTTTGAAAATCACTTGAAAAAAGTCAAGGTTTTATTGAAAAAGTGATTCAAGTTTAAAAATAATGAGGTTTTGAAAATGGGGGAGAAGATTTGAAAATAAAAGAAAGAGAGGAGAAGAAGAGACTATCTTAGAGCATAAAGTAAAAGCTAGGGAGGAAAGATCTGACCAAGAGATAGAAAGCTTTATGACATAAGTCAAGCAAGAATTCCCTCCTTTGGATTAAGCCTCAAGCAGGCCGAATAAGCAAAGAATAATCGTGCATCAGATGAAACCAAAATAATCAAGCCAAGTCTTCACAAAGAAGTCTAGAGTTAAAGGTATTAGATGAATCCCAATGTCTCAAATCAAAATCTCTCAAAGCAAGGGTCAATGGCATAGCTCTAAGTTCATAACTCACTAACAATGCTAGCGATAGTAACCTCAAGTCCATTTATCAAGAGAACCAAAACCTGTAAGGGTTTTTCCTTTATTAATGTCTTTTACAAGGAATGAAAGTCCAAATGTACAAAAAACAAATAACAAGCCATAAAACAATATGATATTATCATACCCTAGTTTTCAAACATAAGATGCCACCATCATTTGTATCATTTGCATGACATCTAGCATCTTTGCATTACTAACCTATTGAAAATACAAAAAGATTTTCTACTTTGTTTGTCTTAAGTTAGGGTTTTGCACAAAGAGCTTTCAAAGATTGATCAATCAAGACTTGGCATGAGTTTCAACATTTCAAACTCCACATCCTCCCCAAGTGATAAAGTTACTTCCATCAACAAGAATCAGGTTCAAGATCATTTCATCTCAAATTCATCAAGGCCAGAGTTCATATGATACCCTCAACTAGGGTTTTGACCCCAAAGTCAACTAGTTGACTTTTTAGCTAAGGTATGATCCCAAAGCTTGAAGTATGGTTCAAAGACTCCAAATACATCATAAGTGATCCATTCATATCATCAAATGTGCCCAAGAGATCCCATTCATTAAAGATTGCAAGAATTTGATTCATCTGATACAAAGTCAACTAAGGCAAAGTCAAAGTTTGACTTTTGACATTTTTGGTCAACCATGGACTTCTCAACTTAAGGATCGTGAAAATATGGTTTATGGATGCATTTGATCAAGATAAAACAAGAGATTGGAGGTTACTTGCAAAAAGGGCAAGATTTGGTTTTGTAAATTTTTCTAAGTTGTGAAAAAAATACATGTTCAACTACCCAAATTTCCAAGGCCATACCTTGTGATCCAAGCCACCATTTTCTTTTCTCCAATGGTCAGATTAAAGGTCTTACTTCATACTTCAACTTTGTCCTTGATGATTGATTCCCAAAAAATGCAAGGATTTCAAGTTATGAAGCCATGAAGTTGGTACCATAAAATTGAAACACTTAGGAAAAGTTTCAACCAAATCTGCCTTCAAAAAGTGACTTACTTGATCATCATGTTTCACAATGATACACATTTATTCAAGGAAAAATACCAATAATAAAGTTGTATAGGATGGTCTTAGATTTCTAAAAAGTTCAAGAGCATTAAATTATCATATTTGAGCTAGGAGTTTCGAAGAGATGAAGTTGGCTCTCTAAATCTGAATTTTGGGTCATTTTCATGGCAAGTTCATCATGCAACCTTGAGCCAAAGCTACATAATCTTACTTTGTAGACTATCTTGATTCTAAATCTCACCTTAATCATAAGATTACATAAACCCTTGGTGCATTACACAAGGGATTGATCCATTGACCAAGTCTTGATGCCTTATTTGGAAGGTTTTGCAAAAAGCTTCATATCCATTTTGATAAAGGTCAACTTTTCCAACCACTCTTGCATTGAGTTTCCAAATTGTTTCTTCTGATCATACATAACCTCTAAACCAGAAAGCAACATCCTAAACCTCAAGAAAAGTACCTCTAAACTCCTCCTTTCACTCCACCTTTTCATCATGATCCATTATGCATTTTTGTGCAAAATGAAACCAAGTCACAAAACTAGCACTCCAATTGAACGAAGATTGGTTTCTTCAAGTTACATGAACCATATGGAGCCTCTATAAATAGAGAGCCAAGCCTCATAACTCAACACACCATAATTGGCACAAAAGCTCCATTGTAGCAAATTCTCCAAACCTCAAACTTCTAAATTCCATTGTACTTGTGTTTTCTCCAAACCAACACTTCAAACAACTTCTAAACATCCATTAAAAGTTGTCCAAACACTTGAAAAACTTCTGTAACATCCCTACCATCATCTTCCAAATCACATTTTCATAGCTTGCAACTTGATTTGGAAAGTAAGAACCAAACACTCTAAGCTCAAGCCAGGCATTCAAACACCTTCCTTGAGGTGTAAGGAAACTGTTCAGATCATAAAATTACATCTCGAGCACCCCTATTTCAAAACACAATTTTCATTTTTGAGGTATGTATTCATTTCTGCAATTTATGATTTAAGGCACCATTTTGCATCATTCTTGTTACCATTTCACTTGCCAAGATGTGAGGAACAAAACCCCTATGATCATTGGTCTTAATCGGTGATGTTTGGAATTTAATTTTAAATTCAATTCTTATGGTTCATATGTATTTTGTTTGATTTATGGAGATTTATGAAAAATAAATGAAATTGGTTAATACCATTAGATTCCTTGCGAAATTGTAAGCAATTTTGGTCTTTACAACTTTTGATTTCGTTAAGAATTGAGAGAGTTAGAGTTTTGAGAAGTTGTGAAAATGGTGGATTACGGGATGAATGAGGAAGATGAAGTTTGGAGCCATTTTTAAATTTTAAAAGTGACTTTAATATATATTTTAATTGATGTAACTTAATACATGAATTGGCATTTCACCCCAGTGGTAAAACACTAGTTTGTTAAGTCTCTTGCATGCATAAGGTTTGGAGTTTGAATCCCCCTCGCCCCAGATTTTGGTCTTCATTTTTCCAAATAGTGCATGGAATCCCAAGGACGTGGGTTTGAACCAGGCCAGTGTAATGTTTATTTTTTCTCACTTGTTAAATGTTCATTTTTCTTCATAACTTCAAATATCCATAACTTCATGATCCTTTAACATTTTTGACCCATTCTTTTTGCCATGTGTTCATGAGAATGTCTATTTTATTATGACACCAAAATATCCCAAAAAATATTATTTATTTAACCACTTTTGATTGGATGGAAAACATGTGCTTTTAAGTGTTTTTTTAAGGCTCCTAATTGATTATTTTGGCTTATGTCTTGGTTTTTCATGATGTTGAAAGCTTGTATGATTAAAGCACACTATTTTAAATGTTAATTGTTATCCTTAACATGTTTGAACTTGATTATCTTTATACAATATATCAATTTGATTCACCTTGAAAACATGTTTGAATGAATGGTTAGGAGGTGATTAGGTTTTCCACTTAAGTTTGGTCTTATCATGAACTTTGATTCAAATTTAATATTTATTTTGTGAAGAATTATGATGTGATGCATGTTAGACCTAAATTGATTCATGTAGTGTTTACCATGTACCAATGAATGTCTTTACCATGTCAAATATGATTTTGTCTTCACCATCAATATGTTATGTCTTGTGATGTTATGTGAAACTTCGTCATGTCTTGTTTATGTTTATCTAAATGCCTAAAAATCTTGATCAATATTGTCATCCATACATCACTCACCTTGTGATTGTCATTGTATTTAGACATATTTTGTTCCTTAATGTTAATGCATGTTCAACCTTGTTATTGTTCATATCCAAGGGAAGGGAATCATGACATTCTTGTCATTTTGCATGTGTGTCTTCATATGCATCCTATACAACTTTTCTTCCCTTTAATCCAAAACTTCTAGATACAATCTTAGGTTGCCTTTAACGTAAACCTTAGGATTCTCTCTCTCTCTCTCTCTCTCTCTCTCTCTCTCTCTCTCTCTCTCTCTCTCTCTCTCTCTCTCTCTCTCTCTCTCTCCTTCTTATAACCACTTTCATAATAAACTTTAACTTTGGTCATTGTTTTCCCTTTTATTTCTTAATCAAATGCTTCAAAACACTTAAGCATATTCAAAGATCTTTTCATAAGACCTAAAAAACACAAACTTAATTCAAACCCTTTTGCCACTTTGGATTTTACATGTTTAAAACCTTTTCATAAAAGGATTAGACATGAGTCATCCCTAGTTGAGATTTAAATCTCCTACCCCATAACATTGTTCAGATCGGTATTGATTATTTTTCATTTCGAAGAGGTATGTGGCATACTTGTTTATTATATATCTAAGTGAGAGCCATTCTTTCAATTTGATGAAAAGATCTATCTTCCACATGTTTGTGGTAGTTTAAAAGTGAGTTTTCTCCTTAAGATTACAATTTGTATCTTTCTCATAAAATTAACCCCAACAAATCCCTTCTTCCTTTTGAACCCTAACTACGAGGTTTTGATCCTTCACGGATATGTAGGCATAAGACTCAATGTCTTTCCAAATCATCAAACAATAAAAAGATGTTCTTTTTCTCATCTCCCCAATCAAATAACAAATAATTTTAAACCAAACACATATATTTAAAAGGTTCCTGTAGAGTACTACAAATGATTAGGGTGTCAATACCTTCCCTTTTCATAACACACCCCCGTACCTTAGAATCCCCCCCCCCTTTTTCTTAGCTTAAGTTTTATCTTCTAGCTTTGCATATACATATTGGGTTATTTTTAATCTTTTCTCCTTCCCTTGGATAAATTAAAGTTCGGTGGTGATATTTTGATTTATGAGTCAAGTCTAATCAATAGCTTGGTCTCTAATTCTTAACCGCGACAGAAATGGCGACTTCACTAGGGAAATTTTTTTAAGTGGGTGATACCTAACTTGTTTATATGTGTTTACTATTATTTGTTGCTATGTTTGCTTGGGTTTCATTATGGAGATCTATAAGTGGTAAGCAAATCCTAACCCAGATTAGAGAATACAAATAAGATAGGATGGTGGTATAATCAAAGTTACATGTCTGGAGTAATCCTAAGCATGATTAACATATGATATACCCCGCTCAGTGGAGACCCCTTTGATGGTAATATTTGTTGTTACGAGTAAATCATAGTGGCATTATTATCTTCGACCTATTAGTCTAAGAAACTGGGGACCTTTAGAACCCATTCAACCCCTCTAAGCCTTTTTAGGATGTAGTGCGGAGATTATCCAGGTGTAAGATATGAGGTAATTGTTAGGCGATGCTACATTCAGACGAATTTCTCTTGAGAATATTATTGGTCTGCGAGCAAGTCGTTAAACCGATAATATCTGAAAGATAGATCTATGACTCTAGGGACCACTTTAGAACCTTATTCTACAGGTACAAAATAAACCCATTAGTTCATACATTGTGGGATGGTTAGACCCTTGGCTCCATGCTTAATGTCAAAATCCTAAACCCATATTTGTGAAACATGCATTCATGCATCCATAAAAACCTTTTTGCATAAAAACCAAGAAACTCAATAGTTTTCTTTTGCAAATATCGATAGGTAAAATGGAACTTGGAAGGAGGAATACAAAGAAATAGACTTTCAAATATCCTAACTTAATAGAGTTAAAGAAGCTTGGTTCTATGATAGTTGGTATAGAGGATTTCAGAGCTCGGTATGGAAGACTTGTGGGTATCTTGAAGACGAAGGTTGAAGATGGAGTTCTCAACACCCTGGTACAGTTTTATGATCCACTCCACCATTGCTTCACATTTCCAGACTACCAGCTTATGCCTACTCTAGAAGAATACTCTTATTGGTTTGGTTTGCCATTCTCTGACAAATTACCATTCAGTGGTTCAGAGAAGATACCTACACCAGCAGTTATTGCAGAAGAACTTCACCTAGAAATGTCTGTTGTGAAGGCCAACTTCATTAAAAAAGGAGGGATTTTAGGTCTAACCTCTAGATTCCTTATGGAGAAAGGCTTTATCTTTGCAGAAGCAGATAGTAGAGATGCCTTTGAAGCCATTTTTGCTCTACTCATTTATGGAATTATGCTCTTCCCAAACATTGATTACTTTGTGGATGTTAATGATGTACGAATATTCTTAATTGGTAACCCAATACCCATATTACTTGGAGATACCTACCATTTTATCCATCACAGGACTAAGAAAGGCGGTGGAACCATTCTTTGTTGTGCCCATCTCCTATATAAGTAGTTTATTTCTCACTTACCCAACTCCAGTCTCTTTAGGGAGAATCCACATAAGCTCAGATGGTCTCAGAGGTTCATGTCCATTGATCAAGGGAATATACATTGGTATGACCCCTCCTATGATGTTGGAGTAATTATTGACAATTGTGGTGAATTTCCTAATGTACCTTTCCTTGGTGTACATGGGGGAATTAACTACAACCCCGTCCTTGCCAGACACCAGTTAGGATATCCTATGGCAGATAAACTCGATAATCTTCTGTTGTCAGGTTTCTTTTACCTTAACGAAGAAGATACTTTAAAGGATAGAATCATAAATGCTTGGAGAAACATTCACAGGAAAGGAAAGGGTCGATTAGGAAGAAAGAATTGTGTTGCTTTTGAGCCCTACGCCCAATGGGTTTGTGCTAGAGCTAGTAAACTTAAGATGCCCTATGCTCTTGAGAAGCCCCCATTCCCTTATGCTATAACATCATCATCCATCATTCCTATTGAGAATAGGGAAGAGTTTCAAGAAATTTTGGCTAGGTTGAAATTGGAAAGAGACACTTGGGAAGGCAAGTACCATGTCTTGAATGATAAGAAGATGAAGATGGAGCAGTAGCTAAAGAAGAAGGATGATTAGATTGAGATTCTGGAACAACAAGTTGTGAAGAAACAATAGGAACAAGAAGGTTTACTTATCTCTAAAGTCCAGCCATTTCATGAGTACTCCAGCATACCTCCCACCTCAGGTGCTTGGAAGGGAATCATCGACAAGCTTATGATCGAGAACGCTCAGCTAAAGAGGCAGAAGAGGAAGCATCAGCCAACAGCAGGACCTTCTACATATGAGATTCCTTAGGACTCATAGACTTAGCTGTTTTCCTGTTATATTGTTTAGGATCGTTGAAACTATATTTCATCCTTTGTAATCCCTCAATTGTTTAATAAAAAGAGGTTTTTGTTCAGCTTATACCAAATTTTGTCTCTATAATATTTGCAATAAATTATTGAGTTTCTTAAAAAATTAAAACTCATATTTTACATATGCATACCATGCATTATTCAAGCACAAGTTTCTGCATTTCAAGAAACTTACATGTGTCTTCTCCCTCCAATAGTCAAACTGAATCACCAGTACAACACTCGAGCCAGTCGCCGGAGAAGGATGAGTCAGCTTAAACAAGAAAATTAAGAGTTTAGGGAGGAAGTAATCACCTTAAAAGATAGTTTGGAAAGTCTTATTGCTATGATGGAGACTTTGGTGGCTACTCAAAATCAGTCATCGAACAATACTCAAGATCCAAGGCAATGAACAACAATCTCTGAGAACGTCTTGACGCCCATTCCAGTGGCACCCGTCAATGATCTAAAATATCACATCCCACCCGGTTTCCCTTGAGGAGTGCCTCACGGTTATATGCCAACTGGATACCACCCTCAAAAGTTGAAGCTCCAGTACTGATTGTTGGGATGTTTGTACCTCCTCCTGTGGTGCATACGACTCCTTATAATGAAGAAAACATTTATCACGCTACTCCACGCGAAGTAGTGAGAGTAGATGAAAGGTTAGAGGGATTTCAATATAAGTTCTTAGAAATGCAAAGGGAAATCAACGCTCTTCGAGGTAAGGATCTTTTTAGCAAGAACACTTCTGAACTCTGCTTGGTTCCTAATGTTCAAACTCTTCCCAAATTCAAAGTGCAAGACTTTGAGAAATACAAAGGAAACTCATTTCCTCAAAGTCATTTGGTGATGTATGGCAGGAAGATGTCCACTTAGACTGACAACCATCAGCTTCTGATCCATTACTTTCAAGACAGTTTAACTGGTGCCACACTTAAGTGGTACATGGGCTTGGACAACATGAAAATCCATACTTTCAATGACCTTGGTGAAACTTTTGTTCGTCAATACAAATATAATGTAGATATGGCTCCGGACATAGATCAACTTCGGGTCATGTCTCAGAAAGACAAAGAAAGTTTAAAGGAATATGCTCAAAGGTGGCGTGAAATTGTTACACAAATTTTCCCTCCACTTTAAGAGAAAGAGATGACTAAAATCTTTTTTAAAACTTTGAGTTCATTCTACTATGAACGCATGATCGCCGACGCACCCATTGATTTCATCGAGATGGTAAACATGGGCATGTGACTTGAGGAAGCAGTCTGAGAGGGGCGTTTGACTAAGGAAGTCGGCGCTTCTAGTCATGTTAAGAAATTCGCCAATAATTTCTCCTAGAAGAAAGAATCGTATGTTAGTGTCATTTCATATGGCTGACAAAGAAGAAAGTATCAACATGTTGCAGCCGTTTCACCAATCATTAGTCCACCAATGGTAGAGCCAATTTATCAGCCACAATTCTCGCATCAACATCATCAACATTATCCTCAACAACATTAGCAACAACAATATGTTCAGCAACAACCATCAAATCAACATCATCAATAGCCTCCACAACAGGATCGCTCTCAATTCAACAATCAAAATCGTATTCAAAAAAGGCCACAGTTTGATCTTATTCCAATGTTCTATGTGGAATTGTTTCCTGCACTGCTAGCTAAAAATCATGTCCAAACAAGGTCTCCACCACCCGTGCCAAAGGACTTTCCCTATTCGTACAAGGCAGATTAATTTTGTGCTTACCATCAAGGGGCACCAGGACATAGCATTGAAAACTGATTTGGTCTAAAGTCAGAGGTTCAGAGGTTCATCAAGAGTGTTATCCTTTCATTTAAGGACATAAACCCCAATGTTCAAGTTAATCCTCTACCGCAACATGGTTCAACCTTAGTTAACATGGTATATGGTTTTCCAGGAAGTTTTAGGATCTATGATGTACGGTTGTTGGGCGAGAACTTAGTAAAGAAACACGCAAGATATAACAAGAATGGTTTTGTGCCTCCACATAACTACGCCTCTTGCAGGGTTTGTTCCAGGAACTCTCAAGTATGCCTAACTGTTGTAACGGATCTCCAGGATCAAATGGACCAAGGTTACATTGTATCCTACCAAGCTAGAGATTATAATCAGGTCAATATGGTCAATAGTGATAACAAAGTAAATGTCATAGTTCCTCAGTTCAATGACTCTGAGCCTATACAAATTACTTATGACAGTCGGAAGACTTATGTGACTCCTCTGGTCATTAACTTACCAGGCCCAGTTCCCTACCAATTTGATAAAGTCGTGCCTTACAAGTACAATGCTACAATGACTGAGAATGGAAAGGATGTTCCTCTACCCTCCATTATTAACATCGATGATGTAAGCAGGGTCACAAGGAGTGGGCGTATATTTGCAAAAAGGACTGAGGATTTCGTAGAAGGAAAGCAGGCTCATCTTGAGATCTTTTTTGAACCGGTTGGCCAATCTGAAAGCATGAATCCGAAAAGTGATGATGATGAGATATTGAAGATCATCAAGAATAGTGAATACAATGTGGTGGAATACTTACGGCATACACCTTCCAAGATATTTGTGTTATCTTTGTTGATGAACTATGAGGCTTACTGTGAAGCTTTGCAGAAAGTCTTAGAATAAGCCTATGTAGACCATGATGTGACGGTCGGACAGTTTGATGGTATCGTCGCTAACATCACGGCCTGCAACAACTTGAGTTTCAATATGAAGAGCTCCCCGAAGAAGGAAGAAATCATAACATGGCACTAAATATCTCAATCAACTATATGAATAACTCTTTGTCAAGTGTGTTAGTGGATACAAGCTCATCTCTCAATGTCATGCCGAAGTCGACACTTTCCAGACTTTCTTTTCAAGGTGCTCCTATAAAGAGTAGCGGGATTATTGTCAAAGCTTTTGATGGTTCCAGAAAAACAATCATTGGAGAAGTCGACCTTCCTATGACCATCGGACCTCATACTTTCCAGATAACATTCCAGGTGATGGACATAGAAGCTGCTTATAGTTGTTTATTGCGTCGTCCTTGGATCCATGAAGTTGGGGAAATCACTTCCACTCTGCATCAGAAGCTTAAATTTGTGAAGAACGGGAAGCTAGTAACATTCTGTGGGGAGCAAACACTGGTTGTGCGTCACTTATCATATTTCTCTTATCTTGAACCTGAAGAAGCTGTTGGAACTCAATTCCAAGCCCTTTCTTTGATTGACAAAGATGCCAAGCGAGGAGTATCCATCTCTTCATTCAAGAATGCACAATGGCTAGTAAATAATGGTATAACTGATGGTTGGGAAACAGTTTTGGATCTCCCAGAAAACAAACACCTAGAGGGTTTAGGCTTTTCTCCTACTTCCAAGAAGATTGCAGAAGGAAGTAGATCTGCTCGTTCAATCAAAGAAACTTCCCATAGTGGAGGGTTCATCAATCCCAGTTTTCCATAAGTTAGTTCAATCATTGAGGATGATGATTCAGCATGGGAACCCTACTGCGACGATCCTGAATTTGATCATGAGGAAGAAGATACATATGTGCCTTTCTAGTTTCCTCATCATAGAGAACTTGGATATATCCTGGGGTCAGAAGACGAAGCAGTTGAAGCCAATGCCATTGTGGAAGACAATCCTAAAGATGTTCTGGACAACTTCATAGATCGCAGAGTGATTTGCCAAAATTGGATCTCTGTTGATGTTCCTTTTTTTGTTCATATTTCAAAGTAATATTTTGTTGTTTGTTTTCTTTTCAAAAAAATCCTTTCGTTATGCCTAAGGCGAAAGTGACAATATTTGGGCTTGTGTTTCAAGAATTAAATCAATGAAAATGTTATTTTGTTTCCATATTGTTGTTTTTATTGTTTTTCTATTTTTTGTGGAAAATGGTAATCTAAAATAAACAAATAAACACTTCCAGATAGCTGCACATAACTTCACACTTTTATCTATTTCTAAAACAAGCATAAAATCACATGTGCAGATTAATTCATGACATATCCATTAAAACCAATGACCTTATGCCTTCTGGCAACTTTGAATTCCCCGTGTACGAAGTGGAAGAAGAAGAAGAAGAGGAAGACATTCTAGATGAAATCTCTAGACTGCTCAAAAATGAATAAAGGAGCATTATCCATTCAAAGAGCCTATGGAAGTAACCAACTTGGGGTCTGAAGAGGATAGAAAAGAAGTCAAAGTTGGAGCACTGCTCGCGCCAGAGGTCAAAGAGAGGATGATAGAGCTTCTCCGAGAATATACCAATGTGTTTGCTTGGTCATACCAAGACATGCCAGGGTTGGACACCGATATTGTGGAGCATCGTTTACCATTGAGGCCAGAGTGCCCACCGATCAAGCAAAAGTTAAGAAGAACTCATTCGGACATGGCGATCAAAATAAAAAAGGAAGTGCAAAAGCAGATTGATTCATGTTTCCTTGTCACATCAGAGTATCTGTAGTGGTTGGCCAACATTGTGCCAGTTCCCAAGAAGGACGGAAAGGTTCGCATGTGCGTTGACTACAGAGATCTAAACAAAGCCAGTCCTAAGGATGACTTTCCTCTGCCACACATTAACATGTTGGTCGAGAGCACCACCAAGTTCAAGGTCTTCTCTTTCATGGATGGATTTTCCAGTTACAATCAAATCAAAATGGCGCCCGAAGATATGGAGAAAACAACTTTTATTACACCTTGGGGCACATTTTTCTACAAAGTAATGCCTTTTGGCTGGAAGAATGCTGGTGCCACCTATCAACGAGCTATGACTACTCTTTTTCATGACATGATGCATAAAGAGATTGAAGTCTATGTAGATGATATGATAGCAAAATCAAAGATTGAGGAAGATCATGTTGAGTATCTTTCAAAATTGTTTCAGCGTTTGAGAAAATACAAACTCCACTTCAACCCAAACAAATGCACCTTTGGGGTTCGATCAGGAAAGATCTTAGGCTTCATCGTCAGTCAAAAGGGCATTGAAGTTGATCCCGACAAGTTTAAAGCCATTCAGGAAATGCCAGCACCTCAAAGAAAAAAGCAGGTGAGGGGATTCCTTGGACGTTTGAACTACATTTCAAGGTTCATATCTCATATGACTGCTACTTATGCTCCCATTTTTAAGCTCCTTCAAAAGGATCAGGGTTGTGTTTGGATGGATGATTGTCAAAAATCCATTGATAGTATAAAAGAGTATACGCTAGAACCTCTTATCTTATCCCCACCAGTTGAGGGAAGATCATTGATTATGTATCTGACTGTGCGAGAAGAATCTATGGATTGTGTCTTGGGTCAATAGGACGAAACAGGAAGAAAAGAGTGTGCCATCTATTATTTGAGCAAGAAATTCACTGATTGCGAGTCCCGATATTCCATGCTAGAGAAAACTTGTTATGCTCTGACTTGGGATCTCAAGCGTCTCTGTCAATATATGATGAATCACACAACTTGGTTGATATCCAAGATGGATTCGATTAAGTATATCTTTGAAAAGCTTGCATTGATCGGGAGAATTGCTCGTTGGCAGATGCTCTTGTCCGAATATGACATTGAGTATCACACCTTGAAAGTTATCAAAGGAAGTGTCTTGGCCGATCATTTAGCTCATCAGTCAATCGACGATAAATTTTGAACTCCCAGATGAAGATGTGATGTACTTAAAAGCAAAAGATTGCAATGAACCACTACCAAATGAAGGGCCAGCGCCAGGTTCTCAATGGGGTTTAATATTTGACGGAGCAGTTAATGCTTATGGTAATGGTATTGAGGCAGTAATCGTCAATCCTCATGGCTCACATATCCCTTTTACTGCAAGATTAACATTCAAGTGCACGAACAACATGTCAGAATACGAAGCCTACATCATGGGTCTAGAAGAATCCATTGATCTTAGAATAAAAAATCCCGATGTTTATGGAGACTTAGCTCTAGTTGTCAATCAAATTAAAGGAGAATGGGAAAGTCGTCAACCCAGCCCAATCCCATACAAATACTATGCAAGGAGGTTATCTACTTTCTTCAACAAGATTGAATTTCATCACATCCCTCGTGAGAAAAATCAAATGGCACATGCCTTGGAAAATTTGGCTTCCATGATCATTGTGAATCGTAGGAATGATGTGCCTAAGATCGATGTTATGCGTCTTGATAGACCCGCTCATGTATTTGCAATAGAAGAAGTCTCTGATGACAAGCCATGGTACCACGACATTAAGTGTTATCTCCAGAGTCAAGAGTACCCACCCGGGGCATCAAACAAAGATAAGAAGACCTTGAGAAGACTGGCTAATAACTTCTTTCTGAATGAAGACGTGATATACAAGAGAAACTTTGACATGGTTTTGCTCAGATGTGTGGATAGACATGAAGCATACCTGTTGATGCAAGAAGTTCACGAAGGATCCTTTGGTACTCATTCCAACGGACATGCAATGGCTAAAAAATGTTAAGAGCGGGTTACTATTGGCTGGCAATGGAAGCTGACTGTTGCAAGTATGTGAAAAAGTGTCACAAATTCCGGATTTATGATGATAAGATACATGTACCTCCGACTCTTCTCAACATTCTCTCCTCTTCATGGCCTTTCTCTATATGGGGTATCAACATGATTGGTATGATTGAGCCCAAAGCTTCCAACAGACAACGTTTCATTCTAGTGGCTATTGATTATTTCACAAAGTGGGTCAAAGTAGCCTCATACGCCTATGTGACCAAGCAGGTGGTAGTTATATTTATCAAGAATCAACTTATTTGTCGTTATGGTGTGCCAAGAATAATCGTCACTAATAATGGTTCAAACCTGAATAATAAAATGATCAAGGAAATGTGTGAAGAGTTCAAGATTGAACATCATAATTCCTCTCCCTACAGACCCAAGATGAACGTGTTGTTGAAGCTGCCAACAAGAACATCAAGAAGATTATTTAGAATATGGTAGTGACTTATAAGGATTGGCATGAGATGCTCCCTTTTGCTCTGCATGGATATTGTACGTCTGTCCGCACTTCAACTGGGGAAACCCCCTTTTCTCTTGTCTATGGCATGGAAGAAGTGCTCCTAATAGAAGTAGAGATCACGTCAATGCATGTCTTAATGGAAGCTAAGTTATCTGAAGTTGAATGGTGTCAAAGCAGGTATGACCAACTGAATTTGATTGAAGAAAAGAGGATGACGACTTTATGCCATGGTCAATTATATCAGCAGAGAATGAAGAAAGCATTTGACAAGAAGGTTCGACCTCACGTATTCAGAGAAGGTGACCATATGTTTAAAAAGATTCAATCTTTCATATTTGATTCTAGGGGCAAGTGGACTCCTAATTATGATGGCCCATATGTTGTCAAGAAAACCTTCTGCGGTGGGGCCTTGATTCTTACAAATATGGATGGTGAGGAGCTCCCGCGTCCTGTGAATTCTGACATAGTCAAGAAATACTTTTCCTATAAAAATAAAAGAATAACTCGCTAAGTCGAAAACCCAAAAAGGCGACTTAGGCAAAAATGAGCGTCTCGGTGGACTGAAAACCCGAAAGGGCGATCCAGGTAAAAATTATAGACATAAACAGAAAATGATTATCTTGGTAGATTGAAAACCTGAAAAGGCAATCTAGGCAAAAATAAATGATTATGGCGTAACTGCATCAGATCAGATTGGATCACTTGAAGCAACGCATGCCTATCAAAGCTCTCAACTGGCTCTTATCAGAAGCCCAAATACATCTGGAATTCAAATTTGTTAGGGAGAATAGTTTCGTTGTATTTTAATGTATCCTTTTCCCATATTACCATTTTTCTAACTTTGTAAATATCCATGGGATTACGCCATTTGCAGATCACCATTCTATCAATAAAATTCGAGACTTATCCATTTATTGGCAATCCTTATTTTATTTATGTTCCGCAAAAATATCATTTTTACTTTGATAACGATTCTTGAAACGAATATTTGAAAAAAATTGTTTTTCAAAATAAACTTTTGTTTTCTTTTGAAGTAAGCTGTGAAGTGTTGGATGTTGGAACTCAATGTTCCCCAGCAAAGTGCTAAGCCTGGATTTTCTATCAAGCTTTAGAATAAACAGTCAAGCTTTTTCACCGATTTTCACTATCCCTGATGGAAGCTTCAAATTTTGATGATGTCCCCGGAAGAATCATTTTGAAGGTTTTCCTGACCAATCTACACCCGTCCTTGGTAGAGTCTACATGTTTTTTCCTAAGTGAAGTCTTCTTCTCCAAAGAAATTGGAACCCAGCAGCAAGATCTTTGCTCCATAAAAGGTTCACATTTCATCCCCAGACGAAGCATCTTCCTCTCCCTATAGAGAATTGGACCTCGTGACGAGACTTTTCTCCTTTGATGACCCTTAACTCATCTCCAGTGATGTTTTCCACCTTAATGAGACTAGCCAAGTTCATGTTGAGCTATGAAACATATTATGTCCCCAACATGTTTGTTTTGTTTGTTTTTGTCATCATAAACATAACGTGCATACATGCATATACACATACGTGCATATATATCATGAATAACCAAATTGACATCCATTTTGCATTCCTTGATGGCATTTACCTCAATTTATTTGACTATGCTCATCCTTGGGTGTTATGTTTCCTTCCCCATAGGAGTCGTCGACCTTAAGCAGAGAGTTTATATCCTTTCTAATTTCCAACTGAGTTTATTCCTCGTGGAAGATGGTTGCTTTAGTTGTCCTTTTCCATCTTTGGATAAGATAAAATCCCAATTGAGTTTCATTCCCCATTGGTAGAGTATTGCTTGATTATTTTCTCTCCACTTGTTCCTGAAGTGAGCCAAATATTTGGAAATTAATGGTGAATCTCTCTAGGTTGTTAAACCTAGATCGAGAGTGTATTTATTTTGCATTGTCTCCCTACGAGAAGCATCTTCATTATCGCCAGTGAAGACATATCCTTTCCCAAGTATGAACACAAGTGGTTATCTATTTTGAGAAGCTTGTCATTCTCGAAGGAATTATCAATATAGAAGTTTTCTTTCATCAGATGGTTTTCTCTCTAGAGAAGTTTGATGAAGACTTCCAACAGGTAGTTGTCTCTTTATTTGAGAAGCTTGTTTCATGATCTCTGATCCCTAGTAAGTAGTTGTCTTTTCCTGAGAAGTTTATTCTATTTCTGGACGCTCATTTTGGATAACAAATGGCAATCTCTTTTTGAGAATTTTGTTTATCCCCAATGAAGTTATCAACATATCAAACGTTCTTTCCCACAAATGGCCATCTCCCAAGAAAATCTCGTCAGAGAAGTTTGTTGAAGACTACTACAAGCACCTTTCTTTTATCACATGACTTTATATCCCTGGTGAGGTGTTCCGTTACAAGAACTTATATCACCAGTGAGGTGTTAATCATAACCAATGGTACTTTCCCCAATAAATCACGGTGGAAGTCTGTTGAAAATCCTTACTATGATTTTCTCTTTATTTGAGAATTCCAATTTTTTATAAGATTAATCGACCTGCATCCTTCAAAGATCCCTGGTGAAGTTACTTCTATTTCCCTGATAAGTGGTTACATTTTTAGGAGCTTGTTCCTTGATCGTTTCCGAGAGAAAGACTTGGTTAAAGAAGAAACCAAGGCCCGTTCGCTAGCTTATGACCCGAATCGTGGATAGGTTTATTTTGCCTTTTCTAAGTGGAATACTTAAGTAAAGAAGAAGTTGAATCATATTTTGATCATATAAGCTTATTTGGACTCGTTATTTGAACAGACGGTCATCTATACCTTTGAGAAACCTGTTGCAAAAGCCATAACTCGTTACTTGAACAGGCGGCCATCTCTACCTTTGAGGAACCTATTGCGAAGATATTTCCTCGGTGAAGCTTACTTTTATTTGGACTCGTTATTTGAACAGGAGGTCATCTCTACCTTTGAGAAACCTATTACGATCCAATACATTTCTAACAAGACGATTACCTTTGCTTAGGCTACCATATGTTTGATAGTAGGTACTATACTTCCCTCCTTGAGCTACCCTATTGTTTAAACTGCCCCGTGATTGGTAGTCGATAGTCTCATTCCCTAGTAGGGTTGATAATCTCATCCCATTGGAGCCATCAACCCTTCCTCAATTGAAGTCACGATCCTTTGGAATGATCTATTCCCCAGGAAGCCTGATCCATTGGAATTTGCAAATCTTCTTCCTCAGCTGAAGTTGTTATCTTTTCCTCAGTGGAATTTCCTTTTGTTTGTCCCCACAGTGGTGTTCCTTTATCCCTGTGTGTTTTCTCAACTAATATTACTCTCCAGTGACATTATTCCTCATAGAATTCCTGAGTCCTGCATGCATATCATATCATAAGCATTTGGTGGCCTCTTAGGGCCAAAAATGGTGCATGTTTGTATTTAAGTCTATCTAATCACGTCGAGATGAAAATTCCAATATTCAAGTCTCCAGATTGAAGAAACTTAAATAGGGGCATCTGTCATACCCTAATTTTCAACCCTAAGATTCCATCATCATTTGTATCATTTGCATGACATCTAGCATCTTTGCATTACTAACCTATTCAAAATACAAAAAGATGTTCTACTTTGTTTGTCTTAAGCTAAGGTTTTGCACCATGAGCTTTCAAAGATTGATCAATCAAGACTTGGCATGAGTTTTAACATTTAAAACTCCTCATCCTACCTAAGTGATCAAGTGACTTCCATCAACAAGAATCAAGTTCAAGATCATTCCATCTCAAATTCATCAAGGCCAAAGTTCATATGATACCCTCAACTAGGGTTTTGACCCCAAAGTCAACTGGTTAACTTTTTAGCCAAGGAATGATCCCAAAACTTGAAGTATGGTATAAAGACTCCAAATACATCATAAGTGATCCATTCACATCATCCAATATGCCCAAGAGATGTCATTCATTAAAGATTGCAAGAATTGGATTCATCTGATACAAAGTCAACTAAGGCAAAGTCAAAGTTTGACTTTTGACATTTTTGGTCAACCATGGACTTCTCAACTCAAGGATTGTGAAAATATGGTTGATGGATACATTTGATCAAGAGAAAACAAGAAATTGGAGGTTACTTGCAAAAAGGGCAAGATTTGGTTTTGTAAATTTTTCTAAGTTATGAAAAAAATACATGTTCAAGTACCCAACTTTCCAAGGCCATAACTTGTGATCCAAGCCACCATTTTCTTTGCTCCAATGGTCATATTAAAGGTATTACTTCATAATTAACCTTTGTCCTTGATGATTTATTCCCAAAAAATGCAAGGATTTCAAGTTATTAAGCCATGAAGTTGGTACCATAAAATTGAAACACTTCAAAAAAATTTCAACCAAATCTGCCTTCAAAAAATGACTTACTTGATCATAATTTTTCACCATGATCCATATTAATTCCAGAAAAACTCCCAAAATTAACATTGTAGAGGATGGTCTCGTCTTTCCAAAAAGTCAAATATCATGAAATTATCATATTTGAGCTAGGAGTTTCGAAGAGATGAATTGGCTCTCCAAATCTGAATTTTTGGTCATTTTCATGGCAAGTTCATCATGCAACCTTGAACCAAAGCTACATAATCTTACTTTTCAGGATATCCTGCTTCTAAATCTCACCTTAATCAGAATATTACACAAACCCTTGGTGCGTTGCACAAGGATTGAGCCATTGACCAAGTATTGATGCCATATTTGGAAGGTTTTGCAAAAAACTTCAATCCATTTTGATAAAGGCCAACTTTTCCAACCACTATTGCAATGAGCTTCCAACTTGTTTCTTATTATCACACTTAACCTCTAAACCATAAATAAACATCCTAAACCTCAAGAAAAGTACCTTTGAACTCCTCCTTTCACTCCACCTTTTCATCATGATCCATTATGCATTTTTGTGCAAAATGAAACCAAGTCACCAAACTAGCATTCTAATTTAACCTAGATTGATTTCTGCAAGTTACATGAACCATATGGAGCATTTATAAATATATAGTTAAGCCTCATCACTCAACACACCAGAATTGGCACAAAAACTCCATTGTAGCAAATTCTTCAAACCTCAAACTTTCAAATTCCATTGTGCTTGTGTTTTCTCCAAACCAACACTTCAAACAACTTCTAAACATCCATTAGAAGTTGTCCAAACACTTGAACAACTTCTGTAACAGCCCTACCATCATTTTCGAAATCACATTTTCATAGCTTGCAACTTGATTTGGAAAGGAAGAACCAAACACTCTCAGCTCAATCCAGGCATTCAAACACCTTCCTTGAGGTGTAAGGAAGTTGTTCAAATCATAAAATCACATCTGGAACACCCCTATTTTAAAACATGATTTTAATTTTTGAGGTATGCATTCATTTATGAAATTTATGATTTAAGGCACCATTTTGCATCATTCTTGTTACCATTTCACTTGCCAAGATGTGAGGAACAAAACCCCTATGATCATTGGTCTTAATCGGTGATGTTTGGAATTTAATTTTAAATTCAATTTTTAGGGTTCATATGCATTTTGTTTGATTTCTGGATATTTATGAAAAATAAATGAAATTGGTTAATACCATTAGATTCCTTGCAAAATTCTAAGCAATTTTGGTCTTTACAACTTTTGATTTCGTTAAGAATTGAGAGAGTTAGAGTTTTGAGAAGTTGTGAAAATGGTGGATTACAGGATGAATGAGGAAGATGAAGTTTGGAGCCATTTTTAAATTTTAAAAGTGACTTTAATAAATATTTCAATTGATGTAACTTAATACATGAATTGACATTGTGACCCAAGGGTAAAACACTAATTTGTTAATCTCTTACATGTTTAAGGTCTGGGGTTCAAATCCCCCTTGCCCTAGATTTTGGTTTTTATTTTTCCAAACCGTGCATGGAACCCGAAGGACGTAGGTTCGAACTTGGCCAGTGTAATGTTTATTTTTCTCACTTGTTAAATGTTTATTTTTCTTCATAACTTCAATTATCCATAACTTAATGATCCTTTAACATTTTTGACCCATTCTTTTTGCCATGTGTTCATGAGAATGTCTATTTTATGATGACACCAAAAAAGTCCCAAAATTTATTATTTATTTCACCACTTTTGATTGGATGGAAAACATGTGCTTTTAAGTGTTTTTTTAAGGCTCCTAATTGATTCTTTTGGCTTATGTCTTATTTTTTTGTTGTTGTTGAAAGCTTGCATGATTAAAGCACACTATTTTAAAGGTTGATTATTATCCTTAACATGTTTGAACTTGATTATCTTTATACAATATATCAATTGATTCACCTTGAAAATATGTTTGAATGAATGGTTATGAGGTGATTAGGTTTTCCACTTAAGCTTGGTCTTATCATGAACTTTGATTCAAATTTAATGTTTATTTTGTGAAGAATTATAATGTGATGCACGTTAGATCTAAATTGATTCATGTTGTGTTTACCATGTACCAATGAATTCCTTTACCATGTCAAATATGATTTTGTCTTCACCGTCAATGTGTTATGTCTTGTGATGTTATGTGAAACTTCGTCCTGTCTTGTTTATATTTATCTCAATGCCTAAAAACCGTGATCAATATTGCCATCCATACCTATTATTTTGGCCTATGTCTTGTTTTTTCTTGATGTTGAAAGCCTGTACGATTAAAGCACACTCTTTTAAATATTGATTGTTATCCTTAACATGTTTGAACTTGATTATCTTCATACAATGTATCAATTGATTCACCTTGAAAACATGTTTGAATGAATGGTTAGGAGGTGATTAAGTTTTCCACTTAAGTTTGGTCTTATCGTGAACTTTGATTCAAATTTAATGTTTATTTTGTGAAGAATTATAATGTGATGCATGTTAAACCTGAATTGATTCATGTTGTATTTACCGTGTACCAATGAATGCCTTTACCATGTCAAGTATGATTTTGTCTTCACCATCAATGTGTTATGTCTTGTGATGTTATGTGAAACTTCGTCATGTCTTGTTTATATTTATCTCAATGCCTAAAAACCATGATCAATATTGTCATCCATATCTCACTCACCTTGTGATTATCATTGTATTTAGATATATTTAGTGTCTTAATGTTAATGCATGTTCAACCTTGTTATTGTTTATATCCAAGGGAAGGGAATCATGACATTCTTATCATTTTGCATGTGTGTGTTCATTTACATCCTATAGAACTTAGCTTCCCCTTAATCCAAAACTTCTAGATACAATCTTAGGTTCCCCTAAATGTAAACCTTAGGATTCTATCTCTCTCTCTCTCCTTCTTATAACGAATTTCATAATAAACTTTGACTTAGGTCATTTTTTTCCATTTTACTTGTTAATCAAATGCTTCAAAACACTTAACCATATTCAAAGATATTTTCATAAGACCTAAAAAACACAAACTTAATTCAAACCCTTTTGCCACTTTGGCTTTTCCATGTTTAAAACCTTTTCATAAAAGGATTAGACATGAGTCATCCCTAGTTGAGATTTAAATCTCCTACCCCATAACATTGTTGAGATTGATATTGATTCGTTTCCATTTGGAAGAGGTATGTGGCATACTTGTTGATTCTATATCCAAGTGAGAGCCCTTCTTTCAATTTGATGCAAAGATCTATCTTCCACATGTTTGTGGTGGTTTAAAAGTGAGTTTTCTCCTTAAGATTACAATTTGTATCTTTCTCATAAAATCAACCCCAACAAATCTCTTCTTACTTTTGAACCCGAACTACGAGGTTTTGATCCTTCACGGGTACATAGGCATAAGACTCAATGACTTTCCAAATCATCAAACAATAAAAAGATGTTCTTTTTCTCATCCACCCAATCAAATAGAAAACAATTTTAAACCAAACACATATATTTAAAAGGTTCCTGTAGAGTACTACAGATGATTAGGGTGCTAATACCTTCCCTTTTCATAACACACCCTTGTACCTTAGGATCCCCCCCCCCCATTTTGCTTAGCTTAAGTTTAATCTTCTAGCTTTGCATATACACATTGGGTTATTTTTGAATTGTTTCCCCTTCCCATGGATAAATTAAAGTTCAGTGGTGATATTTTGATTTATGAGTCAAGTCTAATCAATAGTTTGGTCTCTGATTCTTCACCGCGACAAATATGAGATGCCAAAATAAAAGCATAAAGTAAATAACGAGAAGTAAAAGCATACAATAAATGACATTAAAATAAAGCTAATATAATAATGTGTTAGTAAATTATGTTAGTGATCAAGAATGAAAGATGGTTTGGTCATTTTTTGGAGAATACTCAACTATTCATCCACAAGCATAAAAATATGAGCCTATACATCACCATGCGTAGGGCTCTAACTTGGATAAAATCAACAAGTATGCCACTAACTCTCACAAATGAAAAGGGAGCAATATTTTCATACAATATCATGGGGAATAGGAGACTTACAATCTCACTTATGAAAATGCCTTACTTTCAGGATAAATTTAGCGCTATGTTAAGCAATTGTAATTGGACTTATGTAGAAGTCATAACTATCTGAGGTCGGTCAATAATAATGTATGTGTTAATATATGCTATAGAAATGATATGTAAAGTACACAAAAAAGGATAAAGCAAAAAGGTTAGCAGGATGGTCAGTTACTTCAATCCATACTTCATGATATTTAGGACAAACTTATGCATCAATCCAAAGTACCTTAAATTATTCATGATCAATTAGGAGGTAGATTTGAAATGGTGAAAGTTCATCAAGCACCAATCCACACATCATTGAACAAGATGAACACTAGTCATCCAATTGATCAAAGGGAAATGAAAAAGATGAAGAAGAAAGGAACAAGAGGTATCACAACCCAATTGGATCAAAGGTTTGATCAACCCGTCAACAAAGTCAATCATCCCTTTTGGTGGATTAGGGTTTTCACCCCATCAACACCCAAGATCCATTGAGTTTGATGAGATATATGGTCTAAACCATCATGATTCAAGGCCAAAAAAAGTCAACAAAGGTCACACAAATATAAAATTAAATTAAATGAAATAAAAATGCACCAAAAGTATTTTTAAATAGACTTTAAAATAGAAATAAAAATGAAAAATCCATAAGGTCCTTCAAAACACCAAATAAATTGCCAAGAAAATTATGGAAGGTTGGAAATAAAATAAGAAGCATGTAATAGTTTTTTCATAATTAAGAAATACAGAAAAGTATTTTTAAATCAATTAAAACAAAGTAAAAAAGAGAAATTCCACAAAAAATAGAAAATCAATAAAATAAAATGTGGAAAAAGAAAAATCAGATGAAAAAAAAAGAGAATTTTAGAAATTATTTTAGGATTTTTTTGGATGAAAAATGAAATTACTATGAATTAAAAAAAATTAAAAATAATAAAAGAAAAAGAATTAGAAAAAACACAGAGCGTTGGATCACACCTCATTAATTTAAGTGGTATATCCAACACTCCTCAACTTAGGGCGCATGATGGAATGCAACACAAACAACACACATGATCCAATTCAAAACAAGCCAATCAAAACATTTCGTTCCTTCAAGACTTGGTTAAACATGTTTAAGCCTAAAACACATGCTAATTTGGCTTGGAGTTGATATTAGTGAAGTTCAAATTTTGGGCAATGGTGATTTCTTTTGTTCCAAGTCACCATGTTCAACCCAATAAGGCATCCTACTCAGGAGGATTTTTGATCCCGTTCTTTTTGCAATATGTTGACATCATAACATAGGTTACAATGTGCCAAGAAAGATTGAATTTGGATGCTTGAGCACAAAGTTATGGCATGTTGAATTGGCATGAAAAATTGATCATGTAACTTAGAAAAATTCAAGTATCCAATGGTTGAAGATGATCTGTAATGTTTCAATGAATTCCATGGTCTTCCAAGCATATTTTGACTTTGATCTTTGAAGAAAACTTGTAGAGTGCATCACAAATGATATTGTGAAAAAATAATTAGCCTCAAATGTTTAAAATTGAATAAGTTACAATCCTTGAAAGTTGAGAAAAAGTCACTTGAAAATAGGTCAAATTTCACTAAGTCCACAAATGACCTATAATGTCTCCAAACGTTTGATACCCTCCAAGCATAATTGGATCTTGTAATGTAAATATAAGTTGTAAAGGATGTTGAGAAGAGTTATATTCAAAAATAAGCATTAAAAAATGTTGATAATTGAAGGAGTTGTGATCTTTGAAAATTTGACTTCAAATGTTGACTTTTTGGTCAAACCACTTGGAACAAACTTGTGTACTTGGACTTCCCTTGTATTTCAAAGAACATGGATGACCATAGGAACTAAAAATAGGGTTTCCATGAATTTATCTTGATTATATTTCTCAAAGCTTGAGGTATCTTGGTGAGGAAGGCGTGGAAATAAACACATGAACCTTTGACTTTTTTTGAGAAGTAAGCAACAAAACTTTGATGTACTCTTGATCAAAATGAGATTGAAAGGTGATTTAGAACCTTAAAGGTCATTCATTTAAATATAGACCCTTGATAATTAATGGATGGTCAAACTTTGACTTAAGGAACAAACTCTAGCTGAAGAGCCAAATGATACTCTTGATGACAAGCCCGACCTTACACAATAATCTTAAAGAAAAAAAACATATTTTGCTATTTTATTAGTGGTTAGATAAGTAATGAATATGTAAACACAAAGTTAAAAAAATAAGAGGTGCTTGATGGTCCCTGCAAAGTAAAACCCACAGATGAGAGGGAGAGGGACCAAGAGGTACCATTGTTTGTATGCAAGGATGTCAATGGTATGTGGGATCTTAGGGCCAAAAATTAGGGTATGACAGGTGTCTCCCTCTCTTGGCCCTGGAGAATTAGTCTCATTGGTGCTCCTAACTCTTTTGGACTCCCCAACAGTGGTATTAGAGCCATGGTTCGGCTTTGTGGGGGAGCGGGAGATGGATCTGGTGTTGGATCCTGTTAGAGGTTGTGGGGGAGAATGTTGGGTGAAAATGTGAGTAGTTAAAATCCCACATTGCCTATGAATGGGTGAAATATTGGATTTATAAGAGAAATTACCCATTTACCTAACACCTTAAGGTTTTAGGTTGAGATGTGGCGTCTGTTTCTCTTGTGGCCCTGAAGGATTAGTCTCATTGGTGCTATTGACTCTCCCGGACTCCCCAACCATGGTATCAGAGCCTAGTTTGGGTTTGTGGGTAAGTGGGAGCTAGATTTGATGTTAGATCATGTTATAGAACATGGGGGACTCACACTTGTGAGGGAGAATTTTGGGTGCAAGTGTGACTGGTTAAAGTCCCATATTATCTATGAATATGTGGAATGTTAAATTTATAAGAGATGACTTATTTACCTAACACCTTAAGATTTTGGATTGATATGTGGCGTCTCCCTCTCTTGTAGTCTTGGAGCATTAGCCCCATTCGCGCTCCTAACTCTCTCAGACTCCCAAACAATAATTTTTCCCGACATTCATATCTCTTAGGATCAAGTTTGTCCCAATCAAGATATCGAGGACGGGAAAATGGTCTCTTTGACGAACTAACTCTTTTTTTCAAATGAAGTGCTTGTGTTTGGAGTTTGCATAGCTTTGACATTTCTGTCTTGAAATATGTATACTAAGCTCGGGTGTAGAGCTTCACTCATGTAACATCACCCCAACCCAACAACAACATATATAAATATCCAGAATAATAGAGTATGCAAAATAAAAAACAGTAAAGAAAGCGATAAATAATATAAAGATAAAGCGAGTAAAGCATAAAGATAAACACTTAAAGCTAAGAAAGTAAACAAAAATAGGCTCGACTCCTTTTAGAGACTATGAAGTAATCAAAGCATCAAAGTATCCCCAACAGAGCCGCTAGCTGAAGCTAGCGGAAATATACCTGAATGCATCGCATGTTCGAACATACAACAGAGTCGTCATCGAACTTTATTTATTCCATAAGGAAAGGGAAAACATCAATAAAACCTGAGGAAAAGAGATAATGGGTAAGGAAGTCGGTTATGCAAGGGGAAGGTATTAGCACCCCTAACATCCCGGGAACCATTTTGACTGTTCTTGCTTGAATGGGTGTTATATCTAAAGATTACTCGCGAAAAAAAAGGAAAAAGTAATAGAATAGATAAAGTGCTCAGAGAGGATTAGGGTCATCATGCCTACGTATCCTTATAGTGCAATAAGGAATTCAGAGCTCCGTAGTTCATAGAACTAATCTTGGGATGTGAAAGAGGAGTGACAACAAATATGGTTTGAACCAAAGGATAATATTATCTGACTCCTAAAAGGGATGAAATCTGAACCCAAAAGGAAAGCTGACATTAACAGATATGTGGGGGCCATAGGCATCATACCACTATATACGGTATGACCGAAAACAAAGAGAATTAAGTATTTGGCATCAAGGAAAACATCTCTCGGTTCACAAGAAGACACAAAATGAAGCTTAAATAAATAGTGTATTTGGCTCAAAGATAACAGTATATCACATGAAGTAAATGAAGGTAGAAGATTATGAATGAATGCAGTGATCAATGGTCCATGGAGATGAATGGAGTGATAGAGAAAAGTAACCAAAGTCAAAGAAATGAAGGATTTGGTAAAAGTGACTGGATGGTATGGTTTGGAACCAAAGGTAAGGGTATATTGGAATCCATAAGAGAAATGGTATTTGCAACCTAAGAGGAAAGGTAACATGAACCAATATGTGAGGGGCCATAGGCATCATACCACTATATAAGGTCTGGGTGAAAATAAGGAATTAAATATTTGGCATCAAGGCAAATATCTCTTGGCACAAAGGTGGACAATTGTTCTAAAAGGGTATGTATGGAATTCCAAAGAAAATGGTATTTGGTTCCAAAGAGAGACAATATTTCACTGAGGTGAATGACTATGATTGAAGATAAATGATGGATCATGAGAGATATGAGTGATGCCCTAAGGCGGGAGAAGGAGGAATAAATAGGAATTTGCTCGCCAAGTATTCACATCCTCATGCCTACGTATTATCATCGTGTAATGATAAATTCAGAGCTCTGTAGTTTGTGGAACTACAAAAACGACGAGAAGAGAGATTAGGAGTGATGAAAAGTATAACTTGTACCAACAGAATGGTAGCATGGGAATCCATGAAGGCAAATGAACTTTGACCCAAAGAGTAAAGGAGGCACAGACCAAGATGGGGGCCGCCATAGGCATCATACCACTATTTTGGAATAACCAAAAACAAAGGAATTAAGTGTTTCGCATTAAGGCAAACATCTCTTGGTTTGGTTCACAAGGTAGGCACTAGAATTTCCCTAAAAGGATAGGTATGGAACCCAAAGGAAAATGATGTTTGGTACAAATATATCACTGTAGGGAACAAACAATTTGAAACCAAAGGAGAATGGTATATTGAATCCATGAACGAAGTAAACTCTCAACCGAAGAGTAAATAAGGTACAAACCAAGATGTGGGGGTCCAGAGGCATTAGACACAAGAACTTGGAATCTTGAGAACATGGTTTCAATATTCTCATCATCTTTCATTCTGAACAGCTCATACTGATGCACCAGAATATTTGCTTTAGCACCAGAATAAAAATTCAAAGATAGTTTTGGCATTAGACTTATTAATAATATCTATGTACTCAGAATGAGACAAGGCATAAAAAAGAATTCCTCTCACTCTATGATGTTTTATGTATATCTTTTTCTGTTCAAGAGTGAGAGATTTTATGTCAGAGACCATTCCAACACCATTGACTTGAAAGTCAATGTCATCTTCCAGGATATCCCATAACTCATCATCCAGACCAATGATGTGAGTGTATATCTTACTTTTCCACTATTTGAATTCGGTAGAATTTCCACTGAATGTTGGTGGTCTAGCAATATAGTTGTTTTGACCAGATTTACTTTCATTATGGTTATCATTTGCACAAGGAGGACTAACGGGACTAGTTACTTCAGAACTGTAAGACAAGATGGAAGTTGTATTTTTCTCAAGATCTTTTTTGCACCACTGTTAAGTGTTATAGTACAGACTGTGCTCTGATGCCAACTGAAAGTGAGAAAAATACACAAGAAGGGGGGTTGAGTTGTGTATGTCAAAAACATTTTGCTTCTAAAAAGAACAACTATAGAATTTGAACAAAGTTCAGAGTATGATGTCATAGATGATAATGACAATGTAAATTATGTATCATAAACAATAAGTAAATCAACACACAAATATTTATCCTGGTTTCTCTCCTCAATTGAGAGTAGTCCAGTCCCCTTGCCTCAACAAAATATTTCCACTATAATTTATCCTGATTACAACTGCTTAATCAATCTAGAAAGAGACTTATGCTTAAGCAATCCTGTTGCCAAAGTAAACTAGCAAGAAACTTCCTCTACTTTAAATAAATAGTTAAGTAGAAAAGGTTACAACTATACTTTGATACACAATCAGAAGTGTAGAAGTGTAGCGGGGTATTCGTTACCATTAGAGATATTGACTAAATCCAAGGTAAATCATACAAGTCGAGTCGCCACCGCACTTCTATTTATCCAAAGGAATGGTTAGAAAGCGAACAAAAACCTAAAAGTTTTATCGAATCAAAAACTAGTAAAAATGTCAGAGATCTGGGTAAGGGGGTTGGTTATGCAATGGGAAGGTGTTAGGCACCCAAAGCATCCTAGGTACTCCTAGGGAGCCCTTTTCACATTTGTTGCAAAGGTTGTTGTTTTTGTGAAAATTTATTTGTGCAAACATGATTGAAGAGATGAGAAAAGCGTGTATGTTTATCTAATGTACTACTTACTAAAAGAAGGGTCAAAAGAAAATGACTCGCACGAACATCGCATCCACTGCATACGTATCTCATTTGAATCTGAGAATCAGAGTCTTCGTAGCTCGGCTACCTATGGGTTAAAGAGGAGTGTGCTCGCTAAGATATCGCGTCTTATGCCTACGTATCTCATCTAGGATGAAAATCAGAGCAAAACGTAGTTCGACCACCTATGGGGTAAGGGTTGTGTTTTGGGGTGAACGACGTTACTACGCAATCTACCGGATGCTCGACCTTTGGAGACTTACTCGCCTGTAGTAGAAGGAGATAACGTGTTCTTAGGAGAAGAAAAATCAATGAGTTTGGGGTTTTAGGGATGCTCATGCAGAAAGGCAGTCCTAGATGAAGGAACCACGCAACCTTAATTGACATGCCACGAGAGGCTATACGAAAACTAAGAAAGCGGAAAAATGCGGGAAAAATAAAGTACCACGCGGATAAAGATCCGAAGCAACAACACTTTAAGAGGTAAGAAAACCAATGACCCTTCCAAGCTAAGCACCATCAAAGAAAGCGAGTCAGTACAGGTAATCGGAATAAACCTCCAGGTGGCATCCCACAAATAAAGTGGAACACCAGGCAAGCCATCTCTACAAGAGTCATATGAGCCCTCACAAAACAAAACTCAACAAACAGGTTAGAGAAACAAGATAGGGTAATCAAGAGTTGCCCCCAAATCAAAATGTAACCACATGAATCATGCCATTAAAATTCACAAAAAGCTCACAAAAAGCAACCAAGGGTAGGAGGCCTAAACCTCTTGTCAAACACATGCATCAAAAGGGTATCAAATTCACCCATAATACCTCATACATTCAGAGCATTCAAATTAAAAGCATAAAGTAATGGGAATAAGGCAAACCTGATTGGAGAGACCGATGAAATTGAATGGCACAGTTGGGAATTGGTTCTTTGCCGATGAGTTCCCTTCAGTCTCTGGAGGTTGCTCTGAACTCTGTTAGCTCTTCTCTCACTATCTTTTTCCCTGCCAGGGTAATAGGAATAGAATGGCCTTTTGTTTCACTGAAACTCTGAATTTATAACCTGATTTTTGTGGACCTGTGGGCTCAAATGAGAGAGGCCCAAGTCCAAAAATTTTCTGTTATATTTTATTTATTTATTTATTTATTTATTTATTTATTTATTTCGTTTTTTGTTCTTTTTTTTAAACACGTGGGCTTCGCCTAGCGAGCATGAAAGTTCAAGAAATTCCTCTGAGCGTAGGTGATTCTGGTGGCTTTTCTTAGGACTCGCTAGGCGACCCATTATGCTCGCCTAGCGAGCATGACAGCTCATGAACAAACTTTTGCTCCTTCAAGATTAACGTTTTGATTGACGAATAGACCCCATTTGAACCTGTTGGAAGTATCTCAAGCCATTCCCTTGTGTTGACTGATCATCTAAATAGAACCCACAAAGTGTCTTGGATGATACTCAAGCTTCAAACAAAAGATGTTAGTGACACATTTTTGTGCTTTTGGTTAGTAAACAAAAGTAAGAGAAACAATGATGTATAATTCAAGCATGCTTGGTGATCTCAAACCAATCACAAGGAGTCCCACCCAAAGGCAAAGGGAACCAAGATGCTAAAGATCCTTGAGGCAATGCAAATGCAATGTTATGATGCCATGAGGAATCTTAGGGTCAAAATTGGGGTCTTACAGATGCCCATATTTAAGGTCATTCTAGCCGGAGAAGTGAAGGTTAAAATCTTCGTCTCGACGGGGTAGAATGGGCTTAAATAATAACAAAGAGACGAATTTTGGTCCCTAAGAGACCTCATGATGCAAATGTAGGTATGAAAAATGGTAGCACTCTGTGGAGATATGTGTCCACAAAAGCAAAGAAATCAGAAGCCACTGATAATCCATATGAGCAATTCACTCCATGGGACCAAGATCCTGGGGACTCTCCTGGGGATAGAAAAGGGATAAAAATGCGCGAGCAGGTCACGACTCAAAGCGTGGGGAACAGAATTCCAAAGGGAAAAGATCCAATGGAAAGACTCGAGCTGACTCGAAGATGCATGTGTTGGGGAATATGCCAATACAGCAAAAAACTATCCACATCGGATACTTCAGATAAAATCCGGATGAAAACAATCCACTAAGGGACTTCGCTGGGGATGTCCACAAGGACACTCCTGGGGAAGCAGCGGGACGAGGTATTATCGGTTACTGGGTAGTAAGCTCAAGGAGACATGTGATCTGAACGCCAGGTATGAGGGTGAGAGATACAACATGCTCAGGAAGAGATGAATATCCAAGACCGGTATAAGGGTGAGAGATATCAAAACTTCAAAACGTCTGAGGAAAACCTAAAAGGTATACTTCAACTCAGGGATTCTGACTCCACAGGGGACAAAAAGTCATAATAGGGAGCAGAGAGGAAGGAACACCAGGGATACCGGTTACTGGGCATATAATAGGTGACCAACCATGGCGTGAATTGGGGAATATTCCCAAAACACTCATCATCCAAAAGAGGGCTAAAAGCAAACTCGATTACAGGATGGATATTCGACTCCACAAAGGGGATACGAATCTTACTCAACTGGGGAAGAACAAAAGGCTTCAGACCCGAGAGTGCATGAGATATACTATCTATTACCGTCAGAACGTAGATAATATACTCGCATGGACGATTATCCACAACCGGTTACTGGATTAATGAAGGATAAATCGACCGAAAAGAAAAGGCATCGGGATATCGAAACTAGGTATATAATGATGACCAATTCAGGAGAGAAACAATCGTCACCAACAACAACAGGGTAGACGAGAGATGACCCGCTGGGGATAAATTGCGTAATCAGGGCAATTATCCAAGCAGATGAGGGGATATCATCACCGAATATTGGATGAAGATAACTGTCACCAATTAAAGATGAGCAAAAATAGTTACACTGTAAAAAGGGAAGAAATAGGGTTTACAACTACCAGTATGAGGGTAGAGAACCGCAGACTCCGCCGGGGATAATGATTACTAATTATTAAGCCATTATTCATTTACCACGGGGAAACAGGAAAACAGTCTCAAGAGACCGATCTAGGATCAAACTAGATAGGCACACCAAATCAAGACTTGTCCCGGTGAGGATATAACTCAATGGGGAAAACCATCCCAATATATGTGTCGGGAAGGAACAAAAACAATCGACATCCACGAGGATATAACCCGGTGGGGAATATGGAAGAAAGGATAGACGCTTTCTGCCTATGGAACTTACTCTATATGGAGAGATCAGACACACACGTCTGCTCGGGGACGTATATCACCAAATAGCAGGAGACAGCAAACAAAGATATATGGCAAAGAATGCAACATGAATATCTGAATGTTATAATTATGCATGAATATGCGTGGTTTATGTATGATGTATGCTGACAGACAGAAATATTTAACACAACCAGGTCCAGGAATCAACCACCCGGTACTACATCTCAAGAGAGAAAGCCAAGTTCACCGGGGAGTATCCAATCTGCTGGGGATCAGAGATACCAGAAAGCAAAGAACTCTGCAAGGGATGAATCATCAATCATTCCAGCTAGGGACGAGAGTTATCACAGACAAGGTCCACCACACCAACAACTCTACTGGGGAATCTATCCGAGGAGATAAAGGATTTATCAGGATCAACCACCAAATACCGCTCTTGCCCAAAGAGATCCAAGCTGCTGAGGAAGAAAGATTGCTACTCTGCTGAAGGGAAGAGAGGTGACTCTCAACAAGCAATCCACTTGGTAGGATAAACCACAAGGGGTTCCGGAGGGAGGAGATATAGTCATGCCAGGAATATGGACAAAATCTTACCCTGTTGGGGATCGTACCACCCTTGGGAGAGCACTGAGGATCTCCTAAGTATCCTTTCGTCATTATGAATGTTCACTTTGTTTAAAAACAAATTATAAAAAATTTGATCGTTTAAAACAATGATATTTTCTTAATCAAAACATGCAAAACATTTGTTGAATAGAAACAGATAAGAGTGCCAATAATTGGATAAAAGGCTCAAATTTATTTGATAGAATGGTAGTCTGTGAATCGCAAGACTCCATAGATCTTTACGAATTTGAAATTGGTGATATATATTGGAAAAGGGCTACATTGAACATAATGACCATTTCTCCACCAATTCTGAATCCGATGTATTTGAAGCTTTGGCTGATAATGAGCAAGGATCTCTGACGGACGACAGTTGTAGAACAAAGTCTTGTCAGGATGCAGTTACTTGCCAAATCCCTAATTTTTGCCTAGATTTCCCCAGGATGAGGTACTCAATCTAGCGGGATACATATATCATTATTATATATTTTTTGTGTCTCTAACTTTTGCCTGGATCGCCCTTTCGGGTTTTCAATCCACCGAGACGCTCATTTTTGCCTAAGCCGCCCTTTCGGGTTTTCAACTTAGCGAGCTATTCAGTTTTTATTTTTTTAGGCGAAGTATTTCTTGACTGCATCTGAATTCATAGGACGAGTGAAATCCTCCCCATCCATAGTTGTAAGTATCAAAGCACCGCCTGAAAAGGCTCTCTTAACAACATACGGATCCTCATAGTTCGGAGTCCACTTGCCCCTGGAATCGGGCGCGAAAGACAAAACTTTCTTGAGCACAAGGTCACCTTCTCGGAACACACGAGGCTTGACCTTCTTATCAAAAGCTTTCTTCATCCTTTGCTGATATAACTGACCGTGGCACATGGCAGTCAATCTCTTCTCTTCAATCAAAATCAGTTGGTCATAACGACTCTGAACCCATTCAGCATCAGTCAACTTGGCCTCCATCAAGACTCTCATTGATGGGATCTCCAGCTCTACTGGGAGTACCGCCTCCATGCCATAAACAAGAGAGAAAGGGGTTGCCCCTGTTGAAGTGCGGACAGATGTACGATAGCCATGCAAAGCGAATGGCAACATCTCATGCTAATCTCTGTACGTAACAACCATCTTTTGGATAATTTTCTTAATGTTCTTATTGGCAGCTTCAACGGCCCCATTCATCTTGGGTCTGTAAGGAGAAGAATTACGATGTGCAATCTTGAACTCACTACACAACTCTTTCATCATTTTATTGTTCAAGTTAGATCCATTATCAGTAATGATCTTATCTGGCACACCATATCGGCATATGAGTTGATTATTGATAAACTTCACGCCCACCTGCCTGGTCACATTTGCATACGACGCCGCTTCAACCCACTTGGTGAAGTAATCAATTGCTACGAGAATAAATTTGTGTCCATTGGACGCTTTCGGCTCTATCATGCCAATCATGTCAATTCCCCACATGGAGAAAGGCCATGGTGATGAGATCACATTCAAAAGTGTCGGGCGAATATGAATCTTATCAGCATAAATCTGACACTTGTGGCATTTCTTCACAAATTTGCAGCAGTCAGACTCCATTATCAGCCAATAGTAACCTGCTCTCAACATCTTTCTAGCCATGGCATGTCCATTGGAATGAGTACCAAATGAACCCTCATGGACCTCAGTCATCAACAGGTCTGCTTCGTGTCTATCCATGCATCTGAGCAGAACCATGTCAAAATTTCTTTTGTAAAGCACTTCGCCATTGAGGTAGAAACTGCCTGACAATCTCCTCAAAGTCTTCCTATCTTTTACAGATGCCCCAGGCGGGTAAATCTGGCTCTGAAGGAAACACTTGATATCATAATACCACGGCTTATCATCTTTTACTTCTTCTACTGCAAATACATGAGTTGGTCTGTCCAAGCGCATCACGGTGATATTGGGGACTTCATTCCACAATTTAACCACAATCATTGAAGCAAGCTGTCGCATCACGCGAAAAACCGGCGGGAAAACAAGAACAACAGAGCCGCCACCGTGCGTTATTTATCCCAAAAGAGGGAAAGGAAACGCTCAGAGTAAACCTGGAAAGAACATGGTCTCGCGACCAAAGAGAATGGGATCGGGAGTCGGTTATGCGAAGGGAAGGTATTAGCACCCCTACGCATCCGTCGTACTCGACGGGATCCACGCACAATAGGATGGAAAATGGTTGCTAAAACACTGCTCAAACACACACACACTGGCTGAAAGAGACACAAGAAAACAGACTGAAACTGAAACCGACTCGGCAGGATACCGCATCCTGGGCCTACTTAGTCTATCAGGCATAGACATCAGAGTCGAAGTAGTTCGGACCGGGGAAACGACACATGCTCGCTAGGATGTCGCATCCTATGCATACGTATCTTCTCGGACGAGAGAAGAATCAGAGCATTCGTAGCTCGGCTGACACGCACACAAACAAACACAGGCAAAGGCAAACGTGGAGCCTGAATGCCAATCACTGGACTTACATCAGCATCCGAACCAAAACACACGCACACTGGAACCTAGCTGCCACTCGATGGACTTACATCAGCTTCCAAGCACACGACAACACAAAACAAAGACACAGGCGCCCGGAGAGATCAGCTCATCTCCTGCCTACGTACCTCATCTGGTATGAGGATCAGGGCGACGTAGTTCCCCTACGGAGGGAAAGAGGACTAGCCTAACCAGATAACAGAGGGAGACACAACTAGGGAGACTACGACTCGAGCCTAGATGTTATCATGCAAATCATCCCTAAGTTAAGGTTTCTAGCTAACTGGCACAGGGAGCCAGCCTATCCTAACCATGACTTGCACAGGAAGCAAGCCACACACACACTTAACTTGCACAGGAAGCAAGCCAAGCAAAACCTAACTTGCACAGGAAGCAAGTCTAAACTAAACCTAACTTGCACAGGAAGCAAGTCAAACAAACATACAAGCACAGATAGCACACACTATACACAAGCAAGTGGCTCAAACAAGGGTTAGGTTTTAGTCGAGGGGTCATATCAACCTCAACAAACAAACCTCTGGAACTGGGTGAATGTGCTCTTAACCTTGCCATTGAGGGGCTAAGGTGAAGCGGATGAAAGGTGAGTGAAGATAAGACTTCACAGCTCTTATCCCTGGCCTGGGAGAGCTTAAGACAAGAATGTGTGGGTTCAGAAAGTGGGAACCCTTCTACACATTTAAAACTGACTCAACTGTACAATTGTACAAGATCTTGGGTTTGTATTTGCAATGCATCAACACAGTGGTGTGAGCAAAGCAGATGACACACAGAATAGCAGGGGATAGGTTGCTTATCCCTTGGGTTCTGCCAATTGCCTCTTCACTTAGGAGGACTTTGACTCTATGCAAGGACAAAATTAAACATCCACAAACATTGCCTCTTAAGGAGGGCTTCAGACAGTTGTCTGGCCAAGTAACAGGCCAGGTCTTCCAGACTACATGAAGATGAGAAATATACCTCAATGCAAATTGCTTATACAAGCAAAGCAAAGCAAGTTCAAAGAACTAAGCAACTAATGGTACCTGAAATAGTCAAACAGATCAGTACACAATTCTAAAGTTAAAGCAAAAGGAAACAAAAGTCAACAGTCAACACAAGCAAGTGAATGTGCAAGGCACAAGGCTCAAGGCATGTGAGCCGAGCAACCTACAAAACAAACAAGTTAGACCATGATATTTAAGCAAGCTCAATCAAAAAGAATTGGTCTCATTGGTCATTTGTTGGTCAACCTGAAAACATAAGCTCAAAGGTGAGTAACAGGACCACTAGGGCAAGCCTAGGGTCAAAAAGGAATGAAAAAGTCAAAACAGCAAGTGGTAAGCATCCAAAATAATGTTCAAACAATCAAGAAACACAACCAATTGGGTTCACATTCATATCAATCATCATCATCATTTCATGATCAAATTAGGTCAAGGTATAGCAAACAGAAGCTCATAGAAGTCAACAGAAAGACTTGCATCAAAAGTCAACTCAAACATTTCTAAAAATTACCAAAACAATCATGACCAATCACAACCCACAGAATGGTAAGCATGTCAAATTTTATCTCATTTGGACAAGTGGAAGGCAGTCAATAAAAATCAGAAAGTCAAAGCAATTTTGAACATGCTCAAAGAAGTCAACCAAACATGCATCAAATTAGAAAAATCATAAATCAGGGATGGTGTATGATAAATGAATGGGACTAAAACCATGGCAAAGATGAGGATGTCTAGTTATCTCATGTAAAATTTCATGTCCATCTAATAAAGTATGAGAATTTCACAAATGAAATGGGAACATGTGTCACAAAAAGTCAACATATGACCAAGCAGGGGAGAAAATCTCAAACAATTAGGAAATGCCACAAATAATTCCAAGAAAATTCACATGTAAACTAGACATACAAGAGTAGGTTCATGCAAAAAATCAGATCAATTGGATGTCAAGAAGCATGGTAATGAAAATCATGAAGTTGGACATCAATGGTGTGACACAAATTGTCACACCCTAATTCAAAAAATCATATCTCACAAACCAGCAATGATAAATTCACAAACTCTACACCAAAATCACCATGAGTGTGTCTAGTTTAAGCACAAAAAAAATTGGGAGCCATTGGATAAAGTATCATCATTTCACAAATGTTTTGGAAAAGTGTACAAAAAATGAGCACATGTCACAAACCCTAATACCAATTAAAATCCACTCATCAAAAAAATCTGGAAAAAATATGATAAAAAACTAGAGATTGTGATGAACATGATGCAAAAAATCCCATGAATTTTGGATTAAAATTGGATGCGCAATGATTTTTGTAAGTTAGTGATCAAAAATGGAATAAAATGAAAAAACAACATGAATTTAATAGGTCATGTGCCACGACCGGTGGCATTTTTGTAAGTATGGGGCAGCTTTAATGAAACGCTGCGTCGCGTTTACATGCGTGGCGAGCTACCATTGGCCACATGGCCCAGAAACGTGGAAAAAACATGCAGGGCACGGTTTGGAAGATCAAACACGATCTTGGTATGAAAAAATTAGGGTTTTGGCCGTGTTCTTCATTATTTTTCCAGATTTTTCCAGCAAGAACGAAGTGTAACCAAAATCCACAAACAAGGTATCATCGTGTTCATCTAACAAAGTACATCAACATTACAACATCCATTTTCATTAATTTATGCTAACAAGAGAGAACCAAGCAAAGAACGCATTCATATGCCAAACTTTAAAACCTCATAACTTCACAAATACTCAACCATTTTCGAAAACAAAAACATCATGAAGCTCAGCATGGATAGACCTTTCTAAAGCATGTATTTATTTTAAGAAACAAGGAGGTTGAAATTTTACCAAAGTGGAAGGGCAGTGTGGATTCAGTTGCTATCTCGTGTTTTTGGCCTGAAACAGATGTCCCAAAGGTCTTCAAATGATGAATGATGAAGAAGGTTTGGTTTGAAATGGCTTGGTTTGGATGCAAACAACTTCTGCCATTGATGATGCTTTGCAAAAACAGTCCACAAAACCCTCTTACAGACGTGGAACAGGGGTTGCAATGAGTCCAAAATATGGTTTAGATGATGAATCAAGTAAGGCAAGGCTCAGTTCTTTGAGAGTTTTTGACAGATTTTGGAAAAATGCCAAAATGAAGTTTGAGAGAATGAGTGAAGTTTTTTTTGTGTTTTGGAGGCTGCAACTAGGGTTGCTTCTTGCAGAAAATGATCTCTAAATACTCTGTTTGATAGTACCAAGCATGGTCCATGAAATGGTGGGATAGATTTGGTGGGAAAATGTACTTTCTTTCAATTTTCAAGCAACTTGGCATGGGTGTATGTACTTGCACGAATTTGACTTTGAACATGTCCAAAATACAATTTCAGATCAATTCCCAATGGCCAAAATGATGGAAAAGGTTTATTTTAAAAAGTCAAAATTTCACTTCACTTGAAATTAATTCAAGTAAGTCAAAAAATGCCATTTTGATCCATAAGGTTTTGGTACATGAAAGTTACATTTTTGGAAAGAGGGGATCAAATGTGACTTGTAGGAAAAAACCCCACCCAAATTGGCCAAATGGTTTGAGAGATATGGCCTTTTGAAGTTCAAGAATTTCTGAAAATGATTCGATCATAACTTGCCAACCATACATGGGAATTGAGTGTTCTTGGACTTTTTGGAAATGGGAGAACAAGATCTTCAACTTTCATGTTGGGCAAAAATTCATTTGAAGCTTGTATCATGACGTAAGTTTGAGGATCAAGACTTTCCATTTTTGGTAAGTTTCAGTTACAGGTCCAGTTTCCATTTTTGGAAATTTCTGATCTGGCTTCAAATTCTTCCATGATGGTGTTTGACATGATATATGAGGACTATATGAACATGAATGAGACCTCTCAAACCAAATCCAACCATCAAATCACTGATTAAATGGACAGTTGACCAACAATTGACTTTTAGGGTTTCTGACTGATTGTGCATTGACTGATGACTTCTGAACATCCAATCCTTGACCTAAACACTTCAAATGGATCCCCAAGTCATGTGAACATGTTGGACCAACCCTAGGGCCTTGGCTCAATGAAAATTGTGCTTGCTTGCTTGACTGACTGATCTCCTGACCAGTTTGACCTAATTTCTTGATTGGCTTGCACTTGAGGCAACTGGGACAATGCAATGCTATGCAGTGGACCATGATGTGCTATGACCTAATATGAGAATGTATGTACAATGATAGGTGCAAATTTGAGGTGCTACACAAGCGTAGCAAGAGCATCTGCCATCCGATTCTCATCTCGAGAAATATGATGGAAGTCAACCTCAGTAAAGAACATTGAAATCCTCCTCGCATAATCTCTGTATGGAATGAGGCCAGGCTGATTCGGTTCCCATTCACCCTTAATCTGATTAACAACGAGGGCCGAATCACCAATACATCAAGATGCTTGATCCTTAGATCAATACATTCCTCCAATCCCATAATACAGGCCTCATACTTAGCCATATTATTCGTGCATTTGAAAGTTAGCCTTGCTGTAAAAGGAATATGCGCGCCCTGAGGAGTAATAATCACGGCCCCAATACCATTTCCATACTGATTTACAGCTCCATCAAACACCATACTCCATCTGGAACCAGGCTCTGGCCCTTCATCAAGTGTGGGTTCATCACAATCTTTCACTTTCAAATACAGAATTTCCTCATCCGGGAAGTCATACTGAACTGACTGATAATCTTCAATAGGTTGATGTGCCAAATGGTCAGCCAAGATACTACCTTTAATAGCCTTCTGAGCTCGATACTCAATATCATACTCAGATAACAACATCTGCCAACGGGCAATTCTCCCTGTTAAAGCAGGCTTCTCGAAGATGTACTTGATTGGATCCATTCTGGATATCAACCAAGTCATATGATTTATCATATACTGGCGTAAGCGCTTAGCAGCCCAAGCCAAAGCACAACATGTCTTTTCAAGCATTGAGTATCAAGACTCACAATCAGTGAACTTCTTACTCAGGTAGTAAATAACATACTCCTTCTTCCCTGATTCGTCTTGCTGACCAAGGACACAACCCATCGAGTCTTCAAGAACAGTCAGATACATGATCAAAGGTCTTCCCTCTACAGGCGGAGACAGAATCGGAGGCTCAGACAGATATTCTTTAATACTGTCGAAAGCTTTCTGGCAATCCTCGGTCCAATCATGGGACTGATCTTTCCAGAGGAGCTTGAATATAGGCGCACATGTGGCAGTCATGTGGGATATGAATCTTGAGATAATTTTTCAAGCGGCCAAGAAAACCTCGGACTTGCTTCTCAGTTTTGGGCGCAGGCATCTCTTGTATTGCTTTGACCTTTGCAGGATCAACCTCAATACCTCTTTCACTAACAATGAAGCCCAATAACTTGCCAGAACAGACTCCAAATGTACACTTGTTGGGATTCAGACAAAGCTTATATTTCTTCAAACGCTGGAAAAGCTTCAACAAATGCTCTACATGTTCAACTTCTGTTCTTGACTTAGCAATCATATCGTCAACATATATCTCAATCTCCTTGTGCATCATATCATGAAACAAGGTGGTCATAGCTCGTTGATACGTGGCTCCGGCGTTCTTCAAACCGAAAGGCATCACTCGATAACAGAATGTTCCCCAAGGTGTGATGAATGTTGTCTTCTCCATATCCTCAGGTGCCATTTTAATCTGATTATATCCGGAAAATCCATCCATAAACGAGAAGACTTTGAATTTAGCTGTATTATCTACCAACATATCAATATGTGGTAGAGGGAAATCATCTTTCGGACTAGCTTTATTCAAGTCTCTATAGTCCACGCACATCCGGACTTTTCCATCTTTCTTAGGCACGGGCACAATATTGGCCACCCATTGAGGATATATAGAAGTCACCAGAAACCGCGCATCAATTTGCTTCTGAACTTCCTCTTTGATCTTCACTGCCATATCAGGATGAGTTCTTCTGAGCTTCTGCTTTACAGGCATGCACTCAGGCTTTAGAGGTAGGAAATGTTGCACAATATCAGTATCTAGACCAGGCATGTCTTCATATGACCAGGCAAAGATGTCAACATATTCTCGTAGCAACTTAATCAACCCCTTCTTAACAGATTCTTCCAGAAGTGCCCCAATCTTTACCTCTTGCACACAATCTCCAGACCCCAAGTTGACTGTTTCCAGATTCTCAAGATGCGCCTGAATGATCTTCTCTTCATGCTCAAGTAGCTGGGTGATATCATCAGGAATCTCTTCAACATCATCTTCCTCTGCCTCAAATACAGGGAATTCAAAATTGGGAGATGGTGTTGGGTCATTATGTTCAATGGGTTTAGAAATCAACCTGCATAATGATTTTGGATATGAAAAGATTTAGAATTCAAACAAGGCAAATCATTATGCAGATGAAAAAATTGATTTTATTTTAGGGTTTTATGTGATCACCAATTTCATGCAAAAACGAAAAGGGAAAATAAATGGAAAAACAAACATTTAACATGAATTTATTGAATGAAAATATCATTGTACTTATGCGCCAACAATGTCATCACTCCTCCTTTTGGCATGGGAGAAGGGTTTTCAAACAAAGTGATTATTATGTTGACTTATGGACAACTGTTGGAATATCCACAGCGACCCAATTGTTGCAGACCCCTCCAGGGATGATGAAATTGCCAGAATCCATTGTATCTTCTTCTAAAACGGCAGCAGCCTCCTCATCTAGACCAGTGTGGATAAAACCTCCACTCTTGAATAACCCTTGCTTGTTGAAAGTACCAGAAGAAAAGCCTATGCCAGCCTGGGACTCGTTGTCTTCTAACTCAATCATTTTTCCTAAACCAGTGGTTGCACCACGCTCGATGGCCAACTTTGCATCTTTGTAGGAAGCAAATGAAGGAGTTCTCTTCTCAACAGGCTCGACAATAGATAACGCTTGGGAAGGAGTTCCAACTTCAGCCTCAGCATCTATATAAGAGAAGGAAGACAAATGGCTAACCAGGAGAGCCCTTTCTCCCCCTACCACCACTAGCTTCTTGTTTTTCACGAATTTCAATTTCTGGTGTAGGGTGGACATCACGGCGCCTGCCTCGTGAATCCATGGTCTGCCTAAGAGACAACTATACAATGGGTGAATGTCCATAACCTGGAAGGTAATCTGGAAATCACTTGGTCCGATCTTGATTGGGAGATCAACTTCCCCAATCACAGTCTTACGAGACCCATCGAAAGCCTTCACAACTATCCCACTCTGCCTCATGGGAGGCCCTTGATATGATAGCTTTGAGAGAGTGGACTTTGGCAATACGTTCAATGATGACCCGGTGTCCACCAGTACATTGAACATGGCATCGTCTCTACAACCCATTGATTTATGTAATGCCAGGTTGTGATTTCTTCCCTCCTCAAGGAGATCAGAGTCACAAAAGCTCAGTTGTTACAAGCAGTAATGTTTGCAACAATGCTATCGAATTTCTCCAAAGTGACATCGTGATCCACATATGCCACATCCAACACCTTCTGCAGAGCCTCTCGGTGTGGTTCTGAATTAAAGAGTAAGGATAACACAGATATTTTGGATGGCGTTTGTAGAAGTTGGTCTACAACATTGTATTTGCTCCTTTTGATGAGTCTCAGCATCTCATCACAGTCTTCTTTCACATTGCCACTCGGGCCGACAGAAGTAGGAGTTTTCAGTACGGAGGAGGGCTTAACAGCAAGTGTCGGATTCGGAGAATTCACAGCGTTCCCGATCGGGCGTTCAACAAAATCAGCATTAATTTGAGGCTTCGGCGGTGCTGAAAATACACGGCCACTACGGGTCAAACCGCTAACATCGGCAATATTCACAACAAAAGAAGAGGGCAAGGACACCTCTTTCCCATTCTCTACTGCTACAGCGTTGTAGCGATAGGGAACTTCCTTTTCAGAGGAGTAAGGCACAGGACCAGCAGGCTTAATAATCAGAGCGGGAGAAGCCTTCTGCTTGCTACCATTGTACTTGATGATAACAGGCTCGGGCATTCAGAACACTGGGGAGATCACATTGACCTCAGGCTCATTTTCATCAACATTCCTGTTTTGAAGGATCTCAATGACTCCTTCGTCCAGCATTTCCTGAACATCCTTGCGCACCTGGCAACAACCCAATCGGTTAACAGAGCAGACTCGGCATCTATCATGGTCATTCTCATAATGACTGTAGTCACACAACAAACGATGCATCTGGACCAGAGACTGTTGAATATGATTGACATATTTGACCTTGTATTTTCCAGGGCAACCCTGGACCATGTTGACAGATTTCCCATGTTCGGGCAATGGGTTCTTCTTCACATTAGGGCCTACGTCCTTAAAACATAAAATACCACACCTCACAAGGTCTTGAACCTTGGTCTTCAAAGGGTAACAATTCTCCACGTCGTGGCCGGGAGCACCAGAATGGTAAACACAATGTAACTCAGGCTTATACCACCACTGGGGGTTAGCAGGTATAGCCGGTGGGTCTCTCGGAGTAATCAGCTTCCTTTCTATCAAAGAGGGATATAACTCTGCGTACGTCATAGGAATAGGATCGAAGGTGACCCTTTTCCTCTCGTAACTTGTGCTGGTTTGATTACTGTTTCGAGGCTGGTAGGCCTGCTGCTGCGGTCGGTGCTGTTGTTGCTGATATTACGGATGTGGTTGCTGATTGTTACTATGTTGCTGATACTGTTGATTGTCTCTGAAAACAGGTGCTATATGAGCCACCTGGTGCTGGTTACTGGCGGGACGCACAGTTTTCCTCCTCACAGAGGGTCTTCTTGGTTTCTCATGGGAGATCACAGCATGTGCCTCTCCATCTTTCTTCTTTGCAAACGCCCCATAACGTTTGGCAAAAGAGATTTCTTCTCTGGTTAACCATCCTTCACGGACCCCTTCTTCTAGACGCATCCCCATATTCACTATCTCGGTGAAGTCAGAAGGAGCGCTAGCAATCATCCACTCATAATAAAAAGAACTTAAGGTCTTCAAAAAGATCTTAGTCATCTCTTTCTCTTCTAGCAGAGGCACGATCTGTGCTGCCACCTCTCGCCACCTCTGGGCGTACTCCTTAAATGTTTCTTTATCCTTCTGGGACATGGCTCTCAATTGATCTCTATCGGGAGCCATATCCATGTTGTACTTGTACTGCTTGACGAAGGCTTCGCCGAGATCATTGAAGGATCGGATGTTCGCGTTGTCTAAACCCATGTACCAACGCAAAGCGGCACCGGACAGACTGTCCTGAAAGTAGTGGATGAGTAGTTGGTCATTATCGGTTTGAGTTGACATCTTTCTGGCATACATGACCAGGTGGCTGAGAGGACAAGTATTTCTTTTGTACTTTTCAAAATCAGGGACCTTGAATTTCACAGGGATCTTCACATTTGGAACCAAGCAGAGTTCGGCAGCAGACTTGCCGAAAAGATCCTTCCCTCTGAGAGTTTTCAATTCCTTGCGAAGCTCAAGAAATTGATCGTTCATAGCATCCATCTTCTCATAAACATCTGGACCCTCAGACGGCTTAGAATGATAGATGGTGTCGTCTACCCTGGGCAAAGTATGCACGATAGGAGGAGGAACGGCAAGGACCGGGCTAGATGCCGGCAGAGAAGCAAAGGTAGGAACAGGACCCTCAGGCATGAAATTGGGAGGCATCCCCCATGAGAACCAGGTTGGCATGGCTGTTGGAACAAAGTATGCACTGGCAGCGGGCAAAGTAGAGGAGACAATCTTGGAGATAACTGTCCTCTGGGGAGGAGTTGAAGGTGTCGGAGAAGACTGGCTCTGGGCAGCCATGAGTGACTCCATTAGGGCAGTCAATCTGGCCACTTCCTCTTTCAGCTCGCGGTTCTCTTGCTCTAAGTGATCCATCAGTCTTGAAATGTTGGCTCTAATGTAGTACTGGTGAGTCAGCTTGTCTTCAAAATAAATGAAGGACACAGAGTTAGACCACTGGGCAAGGGACCGGAAACAAAACCTGCTTATGCATATGATGCATGCAATGTTTGTGCATATGATTTGTTTTTTATTTCAAAGGAACTTTAGAGTTTTATTTGCAAATTCTGGAAATATTAAGCATTTTATCACATATGGAAATGTCTCATCAAATAATATCAGGGAAAAGAAGTGCAGCATCATCAATCATGTACAAGAGAAAAGGAAAATAATCATCCTATGGATCCCTAGAAACAATCATCTAAAGCTTGGGACACAGGAAGATAAGATGCGCGAAGCCTCTTCACCTCCCTCTCGTAGGCTTCCTCCATATCGGCCTTCTCTTTGGCGAGTCGATCATACCTCCTCTTCCAGAACTTAGAAGACTGAGGAAGTAGAGAAGTCCATACATCATCAGGGTCATCAATAACCTGATGCTCAAGAAACTCAATCAACGCATCCTTCTCCTTAATCTGCTGAAGCAACTCTTCACGTTCACGGATCCAGGCACGTGAACGGTCTTCGTCTCTCAACTCCTCTACTCCTTGATTAGGGAGGGTTGAAGGCCCAGCCATAATCATAGGTGTAGGTCTCGGATACTTGTAAGGCATGAGATACTCAGACGCCCTCTTCTTAACCCAAACAGTGTAAGGCTCCAAAGCGATGCAATTCTTAGGACCCAACTCTTTCCTTCCTTTCCTATGAATCTTGCGTCAAGCGCGGACCATCCTAGCTTTTAAGCCTTGGGGATCTTTACCATCCTGGAAGAATACACCCTCTAACAGAATGTTATTGGGTTTATCCTTTAGGGGGAACCCAAGCTGACGACGTGCCAAAACAGGATTGTAGTTAATCCCACCACATGTACCAAGAAGAGGTACATTGGAGAATTCTCCACAAGAGCCAATAATCCGCACACCATCATACACATGGTTATACCAAGAGATATCATCATTAGTGAGAGACATAAGTCTCGTGGACCACCGTAGACATTCCTTGTTCTCCTTGAAAGCGACCGTCTGAGGTAAGTGAGAAATAAACCACTTATACAACAGAGGCAAACAACACACAATGGCGCCACCACCCTTTGCATTCCTCATATGCAAAGAGAAGTGGGTATCGCCCAACAGAGTCGGAACGGGATTAAGAGTAGAGAAGATCCTAATAGCGTTCACATCCACAAACTTGTCGATGTTGGGGAACAATACCAATCCATAGATGAGAAGTACAAATATGGCTTCAAAGGCATCCTTACTCATGGCCTTCTTATATATAGTAGCTTGAGAAATGAGGAACTCAGAAGGGAGACCTTGAATTCCCCCTTTGGTAGTCATATGAGCATCAACCAGAGATTCATCTATGTGTAACATGTCTGCTATCTCTTGAGAAGTGGGAACCCTTTCCAAGCCACTGAACGGCAACTGATCCAGAACAAGCATACCCACAAGATAAGCATACTCCTCAAGGGTAGGCAAAAGCTGAAAGTCCGGAAACGTGAAGCAACGGTACAAGGGATCATAAAACTGCACCAATACACTCATTAATCCTTCATCCACCTGAGTAGTCAGAAGAGGAAGAAGTTTCCCAAAACGAGCCTTGAAACCCAAAGGATCTAATACATAGGATGTCAGATTCCTTAACTCTTTCAAATCTGGTTTCCTAAAGCTGTACTTCTTTGTATTCCTTCTTTGTCTTTCCATGTCTGAAAATTTTGCAAATAAACCTCTTAAGTTCCTTGAAAATTTTCTTATTATTTTGATGACATGGATGCAAATGGGTGCATGAATGCATGAATGCAACAATCACACTCAAGGATCAAGCAAAGCACACCAAACAAAGGTCATGGGATGGATCATGTTATCCTTAATATCAACCATCCATTTTGGTGGATTATGGTTTACACCTTATCAACACCCAAGTTCCATTGATATTAAGGATTCATGAACGGATCAACCATGAATCAAGGGTTTGTTGTAAGTCACGAGCATGGAGTTAGGTTAAGAACCACCCAAAAGGAGTGTACTAAGGTTTAAACCTGCCAAACATGTTCTACAAAAGGTTCCCATAGTCATCATCCCATCTTTTGGATATTATCGGAGAAACAACTACTCGTATTCCAAAAATATTCTCAAGAGAGACTCTTATGAGTGTAGTATCGCGTAACAATCGTATCAAATCTTACACTTGAACGACTTTCGCACTACATCCTAAGAATAGGCCAAGATGGGCTTGGTAAACTAAGGTCCTTGGCTTCTAAGGTCTATATTGGAAAGAGTAATGTCTAACCACAACTTACTTGTGTGACATTATTGATCCCAACATAACCTCCACCAAGTGAATGGACTCGCAAGTCAACTTGCTAAGGAATAACTCCACACAAGTCAACAAGACTATGTCATTCTCCTATCCTAAGTGCACTCGAGTTCGGGTATAGAACTCATCTCACAAAGATCACCAAGCATACAAGGAATTAATATTCAAGCAATTCAATCATTACATACAATACAGTAATCCCAAATTGCACAAAAATACGTCACAAAAAAATATACAATACAATACAACAAATATGAAAAGTAGGCAAAACCCACTAGGATTCCATTTGTTCCCCAACAGAGTCGCCACTTTTCTGTAGCGGGGTATTCGTTACCATTAGAGATATTGACTAAATCCAAGGTAAATCATACAAGTCGAGTCGCCACCGCACTTCTATTTATCCAAAGGAATGGTTAGAAAGCGAACAAAAACCTAAAAGTTTTATCGAATCAAAAACTAGTAAAAATGTCAGAGATCTGGGTAAGGGGGTTGGTTATGCAATGGGAAGGTGTTAGGCACCCAAAGCATCCTAGGTACTCCTAGGGAGCCCTTTTCACATTTGTTGCAAAGGTTGTTGTTTTTGTGAAAATTTATTTGTGCAAACATGATTGAAGAGATGAGAAAAGCGTGTATGTTTATCTAATGTACTACTTACTAAAAGAAGGGTCAAAAGAAAATGACTCGCACGGACGTCGCATCCACTGCATACGTATCTCATTTGAATCTGAGAATCAGAGTCTTCGTAGCTCGGCTACCTATGGGTTAAAGAGGAGTGTGCTCGCTAAGACATCGCGTCTTATGCCTACGTATCTCATCTGGGATGAAAATCAGAGCAAAACGTAGTTCGACCACCTATGGGGTAAGGGTTGTGTTTTGGGGTGAACGACGTTACTACGCAATCTACCGGATGCTCGACCTTTGGAGACTTACTCGCCTGTAGTAGAAGGAGATAACGTGTTCTTAGGAGAAGAAAAATCAATGAGTTTGGGGTTTTAGGGATGCTCATGCAGAAAGGCAGTCCTAGATGAAGGAACCGCGCAACCTTAATTGACATGCCACGAGAGGCTATACGAAAACTAAGAAAGCGGAAAAATGCGGGAAAAATAAAGTACCACGCGGATAAAGATCCGAAGCAACAGCACTTTAAGAGGTAAGAAAACCAATGACCCTTCCAAGCTAAGCACCATCAAAGAAAGCGAGTCAGTACAGGTAATCGGAATAAACCTCCAGGTGGCATCCTGTCGCATTCGCGAAAAACAACCGGCGGGAAAAGACACAGAGCCGCCACCATGCGTTATTTACGCTCGAAGTAAACCTGAAAAAGGGAAAGGAATGGTCTTACGACCAGAGATTGCTAGGATCGGGAGTCGGTTACGCAAGGGGAAGGTATTAGTACCCCCTCACATCCGTCGTATTCGACGGGATCCACGCTAAAAAAGAATAGAATAAGGTTGCTGAATAACTGCTCAAAGAATGCACACACACTGGAATAAAACACAGATGAAGGAAAACAGAGAAAGCGGACTCGGCAGGATGTCGCATTCTGGGCCTACGTAGTTTGTCAGAAACAAACATCAGAGTCGACGTAGTTCGGGGAAACGGGAAACGTGCTCGCTAGGACATCGCATCCTATGCATACGTATCTTCTCTAACCAGAGTAAGAATCAGAGCACTCATAGCTCGGCTAACGCACGCCGAAACAAAACGCTGAAAGAAGACGCTGAGACGTCAAAACAAACGCACAACAGGAAACGGAATTCCAATAAATGGACTTACATCCAACTCCAAAAACAGATAGGAAACAGATAGCCAATCAATGGTCTTACATCTAACTCCACAGAACAAAACAAACGGGAAACCGAATGCCAATAGATGGACTTAAATCAGACTCCGGACAAGCAAACACCAACAGAAAACGGAATGCCAATGAATGGACTTACATCCAACTCCTAACAAACACACACGAAAAGAAGCAGGGTCTCGATTGCAACTAGGGCAAGAGAAAAGGAATGTCTCGATCACAACGAGGGCTAGAGAAAAGAATCGCAACGAGGGCGAAAACCAGCAAGGATCAAAGTTAGTTGTCAGTCAAACTCGACAAGACATTGCATCTCGTGCCTACGTATCTCATCTGGACATGAGAATCAGAGTTGTCGTAGTTCGGCTAAACTATTTCCATTTTGTTTTGTGTTTTTTAAGTGAACGACATTACTACGCAATCTACCGGATGCTCGACCTTTGGAGACTTACTCACCTGTAGTAGAAGGAGTCAACGTGTCCTTAAGGGAAGATAGAGTTTGTTTGTGTTTTAGGAAAGCTCACGCAAGAAAGGAAGTCCTAGACGAAGGAACCGTGCTACCTTAATTGACATGCAAACGAGAGACTATACGAAGTCTAGCAATCCTATGGGGATACAATCACGCCACACACAAACATATAACATGAAGTAAACACACCAACAAGGGGGCTTAAACATCCAAGGGTAAGGCTTTAGTCAAGGGGTCATATCAACCTCGACAAACAAGTCGGGCTTTAGTCAAGGGGTCATATCAACCTCGACAAACAAGTCAACTATAGGGGTATGCTGAAGCTCTTAACCACTGACATTGACCGTCAGGGTGAGCAGATGAAAGGTAATGAGGATTGGACCTCATAACACTTAACCCGGGCCTGGGTGAGCTTCAATCAATGAAAACGTGGGGATCCAGAATGAGGGACCCTACTCCACTTGACTGACTCTATATACAAGGATCTTGGGTTAGGTTCAAGAGCCTCAGCACGTAGTGCGAGCATAATGAACGACTCAACGATTAACAGAGGATTGATTGCTAATCCCTTATATCTGTCAATTGCCTCTTCACTTAGGAGGACTTAAGTATCCATGCCTCGACAAGGAGGTCTTTAGCACAAAAGTAAACAAACACAGGCATTGCCTCTTAAGGGGACTTCAGCCAAATGCCTGCCAAAAGAAACGACAGGGCTTCCAGACTACATGGAGTTAGAGGATGATTACCTAGGTGGTATGCCAACCACAAGTAAATCAAAGCTCAAGCAATGAGCTAAAAGCGACTAATGTACCTGTAAGAAAGTCAAACAAGTCAATATAGTATTCAGAAAAACCAAACAGACAACCAACAGTGGTGCTTCAATATGTACACAATACAAGTCCTATGTGTAAACAACTCAAATGAGTTCATCACCAAGTAACCTACAACACAACAAAGGTTAGTGTACAAAATAACTTGCATCTCTAATGGTTGACTTGATCTCATGACTTGAGATGCAAGTTATTTTGTACACTAACCTTTGTTGTGTTGTAGGTTACTTGGTGATGAACTCATTTGAGTTGTTTACACATAGGACTTGTATTGTGTACATATTGAAGCACCACTGTTGGTTGTCTGTTTGGTTTTTCTGAATACTATATTGACTTGTTTGACTTTCTTACAGGTACATTAGTCGCTTTTAGCTCATTGCTTGAGCTTTGCTTTGCTTGTGGTTGGCATACCACCTAGGTAATCATCCTCTAACTCCATGTAGTCTGGAAGCCCTATCGTTTCTTTTGGCAGGCATTTGGCTGAAGTCCTCCTTAAGAGGCAATGACTGTGTTTGTTTACTTTTGTGCTAAAGACCTCCTTGTCGAGGCATGGATACTTAAGTCCTCCTAAGTGAAGAGGCAATTGACAGATAGAAGGGATTAGCAATCACTCCTCTGTTAATCTTTGAGTCGTTCATTATGCTCGCACTACGTGCTGAGGCTCTTGAACCTAACCCAAGATCCTTGTATATAGAGTCAGTCAAGTGGAGTAGGGTCCCTCATTCTGGATCCCCACGTTTTCATTGATTGAAGCTCACCCAGGCCCGGGTTAAGAGCTATGAGGTCCAATCCTCATTACCTTTCATCTGCTCACCCTGACGGTCAATGTCAGTGGTTAAGAGCTTCAGCATACCCCTACAGTTGGCTTGTTTGTCGAGGTTGATATGACCCCTTGACTAAAGCCTTACCCTTGGATGTTTGAGCCCCCTTGTTGGTGTGTTTACTTCATGTTATATGTTTGTGTGTGGCGTGATTGTATCCCCATAGGATTGCTAGACTTCGTATAGTCTCTCGTTTGCATGTCAATTAAGGTAGCACGGTTCCTTCGTCTAGGACTTCCTTTCTTGCGTGAGCTTTCCTAAAACACAAATAAACTTTATCTTCCCTTAAAGACACGTTGACTCCTTCTACTACAGGTGAGTAAGTCTCTAAAGGTCGAGCATCCGGTAGATTGCGTAGTAACGTCGTTCACTTAAAAAACACAAAACAAAATGGAAATAGTTTAGCCGAACTATGGCAACTCTGATTCTCATGTCCAAATGAGATACGTAGGCACGAGATGCGATGTTTTGTCGAGTTTGACTGACAACTAACTTTGATCCTTGCTGGTTTTCGCCCTCGTTGCGATTCTTTTCTCTCGCCCTCGTTGCGATCGAGACATTCCTTTTCTCTTGCCCTAGTTGCAATCGAGACCCTGCTTCTTTTCGTGTGTGTTTGTTAGGAGTTGGATGTAAGTCCATTCATTGGCATTCCGTTTCCTGTTGGCGTTTGCTTGTCCTGAGTCTGATGTAAGTCCATCTATTGGCATTCGGTTTCCCGTTTGTTTTGTTTTATGGAGTTAGATGTAAGACCATTGATTGGCTATCTGTTTCCCATCTGTTTTTGGAGTTGGATGTAAGTCCATTTATTGGCATTCCGTTTCCTGTTGTGCGTTTGTTTTGACGTCTCAGCGTCTTCTTTCAGCATTTTGTTTCGGCGTGCGTTAGCTGAGCTACGAGTGCTCTGATTCTTACTCTGGTTAGAGAAGATACGTATGCATATGATGCGATGTCCTAGCGAGCACGTTTCCCGTTTCCCCGAACTACGTCGACTCTGATGTTTGTTTCTGACAAACTATGTAGGCCCAGGATGCGACATCCTGCCGAGTCCGCTTTCTCCGTTTTCCTTCATCTGTGTTTTATTCCAGTGTGTGTGCATTCTTTGAGCAGTTATTCAGCAACCTTATTCTATTCTTTTTGAGCGTGGATCCCGTCGAATACGACGGACGTGAGGGGGTGCTAATACCTTCCCCTTGCGTAACCGACTCCCGATCCTAGCAATCTCTGGTCGTAAGACCATTCCTTTCCCTTTTTCAGGTTTACTTTGAGCGTTTCCTTTCCCTTTTTTGGGATAAATAACGCACGGTGGCGGCTCTGTGTCTTTTCCCGCCGGTTGTTTTTCGCGAATGCGACAACTAGCGACTCTGCTGGGGAAAAAAAAGAAGTTGACCTCTTGCTGGTTCATCTTTCCTAAGCGAGTCAATCCTAGCGCTCTCTAGGATAGTTTAGGTTGCTTCTACTGTTTTATTTATTGCATTTGTGATTATTACATTGTGATTGTATATATTTGCATATATGTTTGCATGCATCATATTATCATTGCACTGGATCCTGTACAGGTTGTGCCTCTGATTTGGGGTGGGTGTTCTGAGTGGGGCTAAAACCCGGGCCCGAGTATACACCTAGGATTAGCGTGGTCTCATGTTTCTTCACATGTTGTATGACATGATGCGGAGACGTGATACCACAGCCGGACGAGGTTCATTTGAGAGAGTCCTTCCGTTTGGAGTATTCCACTTAGGTTGGGTTATCTCTTTTGAGTTGTTGACTTCGGTGACCGTTCTTTCCCGGATCTTTGGTTGAGATGATCTTGTGAGAGCTACAACGGCACACCCGAAAGGGCAAACCCATTGAGTATCTTGCCCGATTGTCGAGACCATTATCCGCCTTAGGATGACCTTATTAGACTTCACCTGTGAGGGGAGGGGTTTGATTCCTACAGTACAGGTTCTGCCAGTGATGTTATGATGGTGACTTTGGGTCAGTCAGATTTATGGATATTTATGTCCGGCACGCTGGAGTGTTATCCGCGGTATTTATCAGCGGGTTCCGTTTATTTCGGATCCCCGGGTTGAATCCGAGGGTACTTGTTCAGAGGATCTTGTTGTCATCCGTTCAGTGGATGTTCCTATGATGATGGTGATGTATCCTCCGGTTCCGTTTATTTCGGAACCCCAAGTTGGATTTGTGGTTACATGGGCCCTCAGATGACTGTGACCGGTTCAGAGACTTGATGGGTGTTCAGATGACTTGGAGGATGGCACCGTGACTTGCATTCATGCATCTACATCATTCCCACTTTGCATTCATCCGCATCTAACTCACGTCTATTCGTACTCAGGGTACATTCTCGATTGAGACTCTGGTTGAGAGACATCCCGATGTCAGAATGTTATTGTCAAATTAATATCCGTCTCGATGAAGCCAGAGTCAAAGGACAGAGCGTTCCTCATACGGATAGACATTGCATTCATGCGTGAGTCATAATAACCTGTCTTCTATTTTGCAGGTGTCAGTATCTAACCTGTTTGATTGACTTAGGAATCACTGCTCGCGCACGCCGAGTCATTCCTCTGCACGTAGCTCGTCCGCACAGATACCCTACCAGACGCAACCAACCCAGAATGATGGATCCACCCAACGCTGACATTCTCGAGCTGAAAGAGATAATGAGGGAGTTGATCAACATCATGCAAGGGTTCGCCTTAGGGCAGCAAGCGATCACCGAAAAGGTGGATAAGGCCGAGGCTTTAGCTAGGGCAAAAGGGAAACATTACGGTGAAAGCAGATAGGTCTGGGGTTGGCTATCAGTCGGGCCAAGGCTCGTCTGGACAGAGCAAAGGACGTCGTCAGCCGTTCATGTTCACCAGTGCTGGAATGCTAGATCCAGATCGCGTCTGTGCGGTGGGTGAAGAGATTAACAGTGACTGCGAGCTCGATCGTTGGATAAAATCGTGCGTACCAGGGATGGAGATCCAGAACTGGACGGCCTAAAAGATCATGACTGTCACTCTGCGTAAAGAGTAATATTTTTGTGTTTCAATTCTGTCTGCATGAAAGCCATGCGTTTTGCCCGAGACGTAATGGTTCATCGTAAGGGCCACCTCATGTTTCATTTTTCAACATTTTGCATCATTAATAAATGGATGTTTTTTGTATAAAAAGCGGTGTTCCCTGTTTTTCATTTATTTTTACCGTAAAAAATAAAAATGGCAATGTTTGTTTTCATTTTTCCTTCCTTTTGATTGGCTTCGTTCTGACTTTTGTATTCTCCGGATCTCATTGATAACGATTCTGTTACACCCTGTATGACTTCGACAATCCAATCTATCATGACCGAAGAAGAAGGCGAAGAAGATTGTGAACTGCCGGAAGAATTAGCCAGGTTGTTGAATCCAGAGGAGAAGGTGATTCAACCGCACGAAGAGCGAGTTGAAATTGTTAATCTGGGCACCAAGGAGGTCTGAAAGGAAGTAAAGGTTGGGGCCGCCTTGGAGGCGAGTGTCAAGAGTGGAGGTGATGCCATTCGGTCTAAGGAACGCCGGTGCCGTGTATCAGAGAGCTGTGGCAACTTTGTTTCATGATATGATTCATCATGAAATCGAATGCTATGTTGATGACATGATAGCAAAGTCCCAAACTGAAGAGAGGCATCTGGCAGATCTGGCCAAGTTGTTCGACCGGTTGAGACAATTCAGAATGAGGTTGAATTCGAATGAGTGCACTTTCGGAGTGCGGTCCGGTAAGTTGCTGAGGCTTATTGTGAGTAAAAAAGGAATCGAGGTTGATCCTGCCAAAGAAAAAGCAGTACGAGAAATGCCTGAACCGAGAACAGAAAAAGAGGTTCGTGGTTTCTTAGATAGATTGAACTGCATTTCACGGTTCATATCTCATCTAACAGCCCCGTGTGAACCCATAGTTCAGATTGTTGAGAAAAGATCAAACGGCCAGGAAGAATGACGATTGCCAAGCGGCGTTCGAAAGATAAAAGAATATTTGCAGGAGCCTCCGATTCTATTGCCTCCCGTGGAGGGACGACCGTTAATTCTGTACTTGACAGCCCTCGAGGGGTCTATGGGGTGCGTACTGGGGCAGCATAATGAGTCTGGTCGAAAAGAGCATGCAATTTACCTTAGCAAAAAGTTTACCGACTGTGAAACAAGATATTCACTGCTCGAGAAAACTTGTCGTGCTTTGGCATAGGCTGCTCGCCGACTAAGATAGTATATGCTGGTTCATACCACTTTATAGATTTCCAAGATGGATCCGATCAAGTATGTATTTGAGAAGCCAGCATTGAGAAGCCAGCATTGAGAAGCCAGCATTGACCGGACGGGTTGCGAGAGGGCAAATGATTTTGATTGATTTTGATATACAGTATACCTCTCAAAAAGCAATCAAGGGGAGTGTATTGTCTGATTACCTCGCCCAACAACCCATTGAGGATTATCAACCGATGAAGTTTGAGTTCCCTGATGAGGACATCATGGTTCTCGAATCGAAATATTGTGAGGAACTAATCCCGAAGGAGGGGCCTGACCCTGAATCCGAACGGATTCTGATGTTTGATGGGGCCGTTAACGTGGATGGTAACGGAGTTGGAGCTGTTGTTGCCCGGCTGACATTTGAATGCACCAACAATGTGGCTGAGTGCGAAGCTTGTATCCTGGGTATCGAACCTCGGTGCGTCTACTGGGGCAAAGCCTTTCTCGCTGTGTATGGGACGGAAGCCGTGCTACCAGTCGAGGTCCAGATTCCGTCATTGAGAGTCCTGATGGACGTGACATTGAAAGAGACAGAATGGGCAAGGACTCGGTACGAAGAGTTGAGCCTAATTGAGAAAAAGAGGCTGGCAACCATTTGTCATGGGCAGTTGTACCCAGCGAATGAAGCGGGCTTTTAACCGAAAGGTGCGACCTCGTGGGTATACCATGTGGGAGACGTGGTGTTGAAAAGGATCCTTCCTCCTCAGAACGATCGTAGGGGCAAGTGGACACCCAATCATGAATGCCCATTTGTGGTCAAGAAGGTTTTCTCTGGCGGAGCCTTGTTGTTGACGACCATGGATGGCGAGGATTTTTTCCCCATCCCTTGTGAATGTGGATGCAGTAAAAAAAATACTTCGTATAAGAGACCCACTGGACGAAAAGAATAAAACAGTCCAGGCAAAAAAGGGCATCCCAGCGAACCGAAAAAAAAAAGAAAAAGGTTCGGGCAAAAGTTAGGGATAAAGAAAGAATAAAATATGTACACCCGGTAAGTCGAAAACCTGCAAAGACGGCTTAGGAAAAAATGGGTATCCCGGTGGATTGAAAACCCGAAAGAGCGGTCCAGCCAAAAGAGGGATTGAAACGAACAACTGCGTCCGGCATGATCGTTTGTACTTTGGTTAAGACACCTGGATAATCCCCGGCAGAGATCGGTCGGAAACGTCTTGTTCAGAAGGCAGAAAGCACGGAGAGTCTTGAGGACATATGGGGTGTAACCGAGTTGGAACTTGATGAGATCACGGTTTCACATTGCCATTAGGATAGATTTTCCTTTTGTACGCAATTACCTCATTTCAGGGATTGCTTCCTGTGTTTTGCTCAGTTACGAGCCACCTTTTTCAATCAATAAATGCACATTCAATCAAATAATTTTGTTTTTGTTTTCATTACCGTTTTGATTGCAAAAACATCTGTTTGTTTTGATAAAGAATCTTTTCATTTTGAGACATAGGGGTCCCTTCTGATGCATGTTTACAAGGTTGAAAACATGAAATCTTATTCGGAAGTCTGAGTGACCTAAGTGTTGAAATCTTGGCACGCCTGGGGCACGTTTTTATCTAACGATCTCTTTTGCAGGTGCTGTTAGATATTTTCACTCACTTGCAGGTTGTGATGTGAAGCGTTTTGATAAGAGATCCCCGCGAAGTCCAATCAGGGACGAGGGATAGAAGAACGGTGAAAAGACGGCGAAAGAATCGCGACGATCCTAGAGGGTAATCAAGAAGACTCTTCAAAATCTGAAAATTAGAGAGTTGGCCCGGATCTGAGGAGATCGATTGTCTCGAAGTAGAGAGAAGTCGAGAATACAAGGTGATGAATCAAAAGAGACCGGATGAGTCTGGGAGCTCTCAAAAGTGAAAGATTGACACCATGGTTAGATGGTGAATGCCAGTGTTCGACGAGTCGACAGGTGTTCCGTGTCAAAATTTCGTACCTCCCCAGCAGTTTGAGATTGTTATCTCCCCTAGCAGGTTTGAGATTGTTATCTCCCCAGCGGATTCGAGATCGGTGCTTCCTCGGCAGCCAGGCTTGAAGGTTGTTGTTTTCCCCAGCGGTTTGAGATTGTTATCTCCCCAGCGGATTCGAGATCGGTGTCGCCTCAGCAGCCAGGCCTGGAGTTTGCTGTTTCCCCTAGCAGGGTTGAGAGTGTTATATCCCCAGCAAGTCTGAAGGTTGCTGTTTCCCCAGCGGAGGTGTGCGTTGATAGTTTTTCCCCAGTGAAATCCCCAAGCGGACCGGGTTCAGTGGAGGTCGTCCCCAGTGAGGATTATCCTCTCCCCAGCAGCAGTGCTATTCCCCAGCATGGTTGAGAGGTTGGTGTTTGCCCAACGAGTGACTCCCCCAGTTGAGGTGGTTTCTCTGCCGTTCCGAGAATGGTAGATCAGCAAGTATCCGCAGCAGGATTGTTGTGTCTCCCCACAGAGTTGGAAGATCGAACCAGAATTGTGTGCTCAGCAAAATGATCATTTGCTTTCCCAGCAGGAGTTTTCCTCCGTTTGCATCTTGCATGTAGTAATCATCATTTGCATTTGCATCCTCAAATCGCGTAGCATTTCCATTCGGTACGGAGCATTACGCCATGGAAAACTCAAACATATGCATACATGTGTTAAGCCAGATTGGATCATATCCCCAGCAGAGGTGGACCTTTTTTCAACATCTGTATGGCACATTTGCAGCGGTTGCTCTTGACAGCATTCAGAATTGACAATCCCCAGAGAGGTTTATTTCCTCACCCGTCTGTGAAAGGAAAGCGTGACTCCCCAGTGTAGTCCCTGGCAAGTGTCTGCCTTGTTTGACATAGGTAGATGTCATCCTTGCGATACCAGTAAGTGTCGTGTTGATCCCCGTGTGGGTCCTTTCTTTTGGTGTCAGTAGACATCATCTTTCGATGTCTGTAACATCGAGTCTCTTCCCATTCATCCGTTGATGTCTGGTCGTGGTTTCTCTTCCCATTCATCCGTTGATGACTGGTCGTGGCTTCTCTCTTCCCATTCATCCGTTGATGTCTGGTCGTGGTTTCTCTTCCCATTCATCTGTTGATGTTTGGTCGTGGTTTCTTCTTCTTATTCACCCGTTGATGTCTGGTCTTGGTTTCTCTCTTCCCATTCATCCGTTGATGTCTGGTCGTGGTTTCTCTTCCCATTCATCCGTTGATGTCTGGTCGTGGTTCTCTTCCCATTCATCCGTTTATATCTGGTCGTGGTTTCTCTTCCCATTCATCCGTTGATGTCTGGTCGTGGTTTCTCTCTTCCCATTCATCCGTTGATGTCTGGTCGTGGTTTCTCTTCCCATTCATCTGTTGATGTCTGGTCGTGGTTTCTCTTCCCATTCATCTGTTGATGTCTGGTCGTGGTTTCTCTTCCCATTCATCTGTTGATATCTGGTCGTGGTTTCTCTTCCCATTCATCTGTTGATGTCTGGTCGTGGTTTCTCTTCCCATTCATCCGTTGATAACTGGTCGTGGCTTCTCTCTTCCCATTCACCCGTTGATGTCTGGTCGTGGTTTCTCTTCCCATTCATCGAGAGATGTCTGGTCGTGGTTTTTCTCTTCCCATTCATCGAGAGATGTCTGGTCGTGGTTTTTCTCTTCCCATTCGTCGGTAGACGTCTGGTCGTGATTTCTCTTCCCATTCATTTGTTGATGTCTGGTCGTGGTTTCTCTTCCCATTCATCTGTTGATGTCTGGTCGTGGTTTCTCTTCCCATTCATCCGTTGATGTTTGGTTGTGGTTTCTCTTCCCATTCATCCGTTGATGTCTGGTCGTGGTTTCTCTTCCCATTCATCCGTTGATGTCTGGTCGTGGTTTCTCTTCCCATTCATCCGTTGATGTATGGTCGTGGTTTCTCTTCCCATTCATCCGTTGATGTCTGGTTGTGGTTTCTCTTCCCATTCATCCTTTGATGTCTGGTCGTGGTTTCTCTTCCCATTCATCCGTTGATGTCTGGTCGTGGTTTCTCTTTTCCCATTCGTCGGTAGACGTTTGGTCGTGGTTTCTCTTCCCATTCATCCGTTGATGTCTGGTCGTGGTTTCTCTTCCCATTCATCCGTTGATGTCTGGTCGTGGTTTCTCTTCCCATTCATCCGTTGATGTCTGGTCGTGGTTTCTCTTCCCATTCATCCGTTGATTTCTGGTCGTGGTTTCTCTTCCCATTCATCCGTTGATGTCTGGTCGTGGTTTCTCTTCCCACTCGTCAATAGACGTCTGGTCGTGGTTTCTTTCTTCGATAAATATCAAATCCCCAGTGGAAGCCGCCGTCGGTGAATGGCCTCGCTTCTTTCACTTCATCCCCCGCAGAGTGCAAATTCCAGGTTCTTTTGGTATTCAATCCCTGTTTATCTTGAAGGTCTGATAGCCGTTGCTCTCATCCGTTCAGGTTCTCAGTTGATTGAATAGGGGCAGCTGTAGCACCTCAAATTTTCACCCCCCCCCCCTTCATGCGTTCATTTCATTTTTTAGGTCATAAATCATTTCATATTGCATTGCATCTTGGCATTTAGCATTGGCATCAAGAGAATCATCAGTGCAAAAGGGCAAGTCTTTCCTTGAGATGAAGGCCACATGATTACTCTAAAGATCTTATATGAGCCAAGGGTCATTTTGAAGTAACTTTGCCAAGTGGTAGCGGCCCAAATTCATCAGTGCATCTCCAGGTCATCTGAGGCCCATAAAAGTCAACTGAAAGTCAACTGAGGGCTATGAGGTGGAGAAATGGTTTGAGACACTTCATTCATGTCCAAAAGAGGGTTATTCATCATGTCAAACATCTATCTTGAAGATTTTGAAGTCAAATCAAAAGTTTCCCAAAATGGAAAGTGACATGTAATTTCAAGTTTCCAAAAATGGCAAGTTTTTGGACCACATTCAACTTGACTTTCCAACATCAAATAACTTCAAATGAAATTTTGGTCAACATGAAAGTTGAAGATCTTTCTTTCCCATTTCCAAAAAGTCCAATATCATGAGCATCTGATGGATGGTTGAGGAGTTATGACCAAATGATCACCAAGTGTACATGAAACTTCAAAGTGCCATAACTTTTGATCCAAATCTCCAAATGAAGTCACTCTTTTTGCAAATTGCATATCATGACCAATATTTTCCAAATCTATCATTGCATTGCATGAAATAACATCACATGATCATTTGTCCATGCATGAGTATTTTGGAGGGAAATTTGCTAATTCAAATTTGGTGCATCATACATGCTTAATTCCAATCCAATTGTGTTCATGAAAGGATTTTAGATGATTTTATACACTCATGTGGTACTGTTCACGTCCATTTTGCCATGCATAAGGTGCAATTACCAATTTTGCATCACACCTCTTTTCTCATTAACTTTCCATTAGCCAAGCTTAATTATCATTAGCAAAGTGATTAACATGTGATATAAAAGCTTAATTGTAACAGAATTTCTCAGTTTTTACACATTCTAGATCTAGAAATTGGTTTTCCCTCCAAATTTTCTCTCAATTGAAACTACAATTTTTTGCACACAACTCATTGATTTTATTGCATAATTGTGTTTATTGAGCATTGTTGATGAAGAATCAAGCACTGGATTGAAGGTTTTGGTGAAGAATCAAGTTGCACAAGCTCATGAAGATGAACATGGAAGTTGCAAATTAATCAAGATCCAAGCCTTTTCAAGTCATATTTCGTGCATAAAGCTTCACTACAAGGTTGATAGAGGAGATCTGGAAGATTGGAGCTCTTGAATCCATTGTTTTCGTCCACTGCTCTCAAAAAAGGTTGGAATTCAAAACTCATAATTCTTCATTCTATTGCCATGAACATGTAGAGTTTTTGTCACTGATGATTCTGATATAAAGATCTTTGAATTTGGTCAAGTATTGCATGAGATATGTTGAGTTGAAGTTTTGTTGTGCATTATGTTTTCAATCGATTTGCATTATCCATGGAGCTTTAGAATAAATGGATGTTAGATCCTTGTTCCTGGCATCGAGACGGTTCCAATGATGCATGCCATGCAAAATTCTGGAAAAAATTATGGAGTTCATCATTTGCAGTCGCCGGCGATTGATCGGGGAAGATGACTGGAAGCACTGTTCCGGTCATCTGGTTCATAACATTAAGGTTTTACTGTGTAGCGCCTTTCACTTCCATGTACCCTGTTCGATCCCGTGTGTGAGCGTTTGAAAAATGCCATTTAATTTTCCCCTTACCTCCAAACGCAGCGTTTCGTTTGTGGAAACACGCTGGTAACCACACATACGCCTGTTCGATCCTTACGCCTTGCGTTTTGGATTTTAATTCCTTTGAGCGCTTCTTTTGACCCTAAGTGCGCTAGCTCGAATCCTGGCTGAGGCATTTTCTAGCTTTTGTTCATATTTCATTTTCCATGTAATGCTTCATGTTATTCCATTATTTTCATCAACTTGTGAAAATCATAACAAATTGAAAACTACTCTAAATTGATCCAAATTTTTGTCACATGTTCATTTGAATGTCTATTATTTTGTGATGGTGAATTCATGATTTTTGCCTTGCTGGAATTTTAAATGTGATTGCTTATTTGGACATGGTGCAAAATGTGACATGTTGTACCAATTGATTTGTGGAATGCTCATACTTGATCCAATTACCTTGAAATTTAACATGCTTGATCCTAACATGTTGCCTATTTTTTGAGAAATGGTTTGGCATTTTTAGAATTTTCCATCTCTGTTTTAGACACATGAATGTATGGTGTGACAATTTGTGTCACACATTTGGATGATGCATTTGTTCATTTTCATACATATGTCATTTGATATCTTCTGGACCTAAATTTTTGTATGAGGCTTGTGTTTAACATGTTGAGCTTGTATATAAATTTTCATGATCATTGGGTTCATTTTTGTTTTAATGTGCATTTTCTCACTTGCATGTCCAATTGTTGATCACATTGTGTGCCTTTGCCTCATCTTGCTCAATTGATGGACTTGCCTTAGGATTTGAGTCTGGTCCTTTTTAGGACATGTTATTACTTGAATAAATGTGCTTCATGTTGAATATTGGCTGCTGTTTTGACTTTTTGCTTTGCCTTTGACCCTAGTCTTGGTACTAGTGGTTTGTACTCACCTTTTGAGCTTTGCATTTCAGGTTCAAGCAATTAGCTCTAATGGTTGACTTGATCTCATGACTTGAGATGCAAGTTATTTTGTACACTAACCTTTGTTTTGTTGTAGGTTACTTGGTGATGAACTCATTTGAGTTGTTTACACATAGGACTTGTATTGTGTACATATTGAAGCACCACTGTTGGTTGTCTGTTTGGTTTTTCTGAATACTATATTGACTTGTTTGACTTTCTTACAGGTACATTAGTCGCTTTTAGCTCATTGCTTGAGCTTTGCTTTGCTTGTGGTTGGCATACCACCTAGGTAATCATCCTCTAACTCCATGTAGTCTGGAAGCCCTGTCGTTTCTTTTGGCAGGCATTTGGCTGAAGTCCTCCTTAAGAGGCAATGACTGTGTTTGTTTACTTTTGGGCTAAATACCTCCTTGTCGAGGCATGGATACTTAAGTACTCCTAAGTGAAGAGGCAATTGACAAATATAAGGGATTAGCAATCAATCCCCTGTTAATCGTTGAGTCGTTCATTATGCTCGCACTACGTGCTGAGGCTCTTGAACCTAACCCAAGATCCTTGTATATAGAGTCAGTCAAGTGGAGTAGGGTCCCTCATTCTGGATCCCCACGTTTTCATTGATTGAAGCTCACCCAGGCCCGAGTTAAGAGCTATGAGGTCCAATCCTCTCTACCTTTCATCTGCTCACCCTGACGGTCAATGTCAGTGGTTAAGAGCTTCAGCATACCCCTACAGTTGGCTTGTTTGTCGAGGTTGATATGACCCCTTGACTAAAGCCCAACTTGTTTGTCGAGGTTGATATGACCCCTTGACTAAAGCCTTACCCTTGGATGTTTGAGCCCCCTTGTTGGTGTGTTTACTTCATGTTATATGTTTGTGTGTGGCGTGATTGTATCCCCATAGGATTGCTAGACTTCGTATAGTCTCTCGTTTGCATGTCAATTAAGGTAGCACGGTTCCTTCGTCTAGGACTTCCTTTCTTGCGTGAGCTTTCCTAAAACACAAACAAACTCTATCTTCCCTTAAGGACACGTTGACTCCTTCTACTACAGGCGAGTAAGTCTCCAAAGGTCGAGCATCCGGTAGATTGCGTAGTAACGTCGTTCACTTAAAAAACACAAAACAAAATGGAAATAGTTTAGCCGAACTACGACAACTCTGATTCTCATGTCTAGATGAGATACATAGGCACGAGATGCGATGTCTTGTCGAGTTTGACTGGCAACTAACTTTGATCCTTGCTGGTTTTCGCCCTCGTTGCGATCGAGACATTCCTTTTCTCTTTCCCTAGTTGCAATCGAGACCCTGCTTCTTTTCGTGTGTGTTTGTTAGAAGTTGGATGTAAGTCCATTCATTGGCATTCCGTTTCCTGTTGGCGTTTTCTTGTCCGGAGTCTGATGTAAGTCCATCTATTGGCATTCGGTTTCCCGTTTGTTTTGTTTTGTGGAGTTAGATGTAAGACCATTGATTGGCTATTTGTTTCCCATCTATTTTTGGAGTTGGATGTAAGTCCATTTATTGGCATTTTGTTTCCTGTTGTGCGTTTGTTTTGACGTCTCAGCGTCTTCTTTCAGCGTTTTGTTTCGGTGTGTGTTAGCCGAGCTACGAGTGCTCTGATTCTTACTCTAGTTAGAGAAGATACGTATGCATAGGATGCGATGTCCTAGCGAGCACGTTTCCCGTTTCCCCGAACTACGTCGACTCTGATGTTTGTTTCTGACAAACTACGTAGGCCCAGGATGCGACATCCTGCCGAGTCCGCTTTCTCCGTTTTCCTTCATCTGTGTTTTATTCCAGTGTGTGTGCATTCTTTGAGCAGTTATTCAGCAACCTTATTCTATTCTTTTTGAGCGTGGATCCCGTCGAATACGACGGACGTGAGGGGGTGCTAATATCTTCCCCTTGCGTAACCGACTCCCGATCCGAGCAATCTCTGGTCGTAAGACCATTCCTTTCCCTTTTTCAGGTTTACTTCGAGCGTTTCCTTTCCCTTTTTTGGGATAAATAACGCACGGTGGCGGCTCTGTGTCTTTTCCCGCCGGTTGTTTTTCGCGAATGCGACACATCCCACAAATAAAGTGGAACACCAGGCAAGCCATCTCTGCAAGAGTCATATGAGCCCTCACAAAACAAAACTTAACAAACAGGTTAGAGAAACAAGATAGGGTAATCAAGAGTTGCCCCTAAATCAAAATGTAACCACATGAATCATGCCATTAAAATTCACAAAAAGCTCACAAAAAGCAACCAAGGGTAGGAGGCCTAAACCTCTTGTCAAACACATGCATCAAAAGGGTATCAAATTCACCCATAATACCTCATACATTCAGAGCATTCAAATTAAAAGCATAAAGTAATGGGAATAAGGCAAACCTGATTGGAGAGACCGATGAAATTGAATGGCACGGTTGGGTTTGCAAAGCACTCTTAGGGTTTATATAAGAGGGAATTGGTTCTTTGCCGATGAGTTCCCTTCAGTCTCTGGAGGTTGCTCTGAACTCTGTTAGCTCTTCTCTCACTATCTTTTTCCCTACCAGGGTAATAGGAATAGAATGGCCTTTTGTTTCACTGAAACTCTGAATTTATAACCTGATTTTTGTGGACCTGTGGGCTCAAATGAGAGAGGCCCAAGTCCAAAAAATTTCTGTTATATTTTATTTATTTATTTATTTCGTTTTTTGTTCTTTTTTTTTTAAACACGTGGGCTTCGCCTAGCGAGCATGACAGTTCAAGAAATTCCTCTGAGCGTAGGTGATTCTGGTGGCTTTTCTTGGGACTCGCTAGGCGACCCATTCTGCTCGCCTAGCGAGCATGACAGCTCATGAACAAACTTTTGCTCCTTCAAGATTAACGTTTTGACTGACGAATAGACCCCATTTGAACCTGTTGGAAGTATCTCAAGCCATTCCCTTGTGTTGACTGATCATCTAAATAGAACCCACAAAGTGTCTTGGATGATACTCAAGCTTCAAACAAAAGATGTTAGTGACACATTTTTGTGCTTTTGGTTAGTAAACAAAAGTAAGAGAAACAATGATTTATAATTCAAGCATGCTTGGTGATCTCAAACCAATCACAAGGAGTCCCACCCAAAGGCAAAGGGAACCAAGATGCTAAAGATCCTTGAGGCAATGCAAATGCAATGTTATGATGCCATGAGGGATCTTAGGGTCAAAATTGGGGTCTTACAAGAAGTATTGCAACAGACACAAAGATCTTAACACTTAAGATTTTTAAGATATACAAAGATAAGAAATCTTAAGGGCTTGTCCAAATGAACAGATGAAACTTTAGCTCAAAGTTTGTACTCAATGTGTTATGTTAACTTGTGTAGTAGTCGTGTTATAGTGTTGTAATCGAGCTTCAAATCTTCATCTTGTTTTTAGAGGCAGATAAAAGAGATGTTGGAAAGTTGTTTCCACAAGAGTTAGCTTTGTGAAGAAGCATGCCAAGGGAGACATTGGAGGATGTATCTCTTAGGAAAAATTTCCCGTTGAAGTACAAGGTATCTACCAAAAGGTATAAAAAAACTTAAGAGGTCACATCACCATTCCTTGAGCTTTGCAAAACGAAACCTTACATGACTCTTTCCAGAAACCTGGTGTTTGACAAGACTAGTATGCTTTTGGTACAAAGTACGAATCAAAGATGCCTTTAACCTCCAAAGTCTTAGCTGTCATAAGAGGATGGAGCACTATGATCAGAGTCTGAACCTTCAGAGGAAGAACCGCCTCGTTCAGAGTCTGGTCCTTCAAAGTCATCAGATTCTGATCTTCGAGAATCTGAGAGACTTTGCTTCTCCACATATGTTTTTAATATGGTCTATTCAGAGTTGAATGCTAAGGTTATGATCTTGCACACTTGAACATATGTTAGTATACCCACTTGTTCTTTAAGTACTTTATTATCATCAAAACTCAAGGGATGTGAACAAATCTTGTTCCAATAAATTACACTTCCTCTTCACTCTGAGTCACTCGATCATCATCCAACAGTCATTAGCATTTCGCATCAGACAACCCGGATGCAGTTACAACAATCTCACATATATAAGTGTCGTTGAGTCTCACTCATATACAATTCATTAAACATTAGCAAAGTTCCACCTTAATGTCTTAATGATTTGAGTATTAGAGTGCTATTTTTTTAGAGGCACCTTCTCTATTCGCCGAAGCGCCGTCTCAACTGCACCAGAAGCATCTCATAGTGATCACCATCACCGAATTAACCTTCTTCTACTCCAATTCACGACTACTAGCATGAAAATCTCACCTAGAGTAGATTCTTTTTAGAATATAATCCCTTTTAATACTTTACTTATTGTTTATGACTAAGGATGACAATAGGTACCCATGGGGACGAGTATTAATCTCCCGCTACCTGCCCAATTCCGTAAATACAATACATTTATTTGCCTCATAACTGCGCATGTCTTCGTCAGACGGATATATATATATATATATATATATATATATATATATATATATATATATATATATATATATATATATATATATATATATATATATATATATATATAATTAATTAAATTTTGTTATCCCTTTAAAAGACAAAAGAAAATCAAATTTAACACATAAAAATAATAACAAAAATAAATCACATTCATTTTATTTCGATTTTATCAAATAATTATATTAGATTTAACAAAATAATAATAATTTTATATTCAATTAAATAATAATAATAATAATAATAATAATAATAATTTCATATTTAACATAATAATAATAATAATAATAATAATAATGAGTTTAGATTAAACAAATTAATATTTAGGTAATTTGCTAATTAATTACATGAATGAGTATGATCAAGTTTGTATTTGTGTCCGTAAAAAATCAGATAATTAAGCATCTGTTTATTTAATCTATAGATTCTCGTTAACTTATCTGATCCATATCCGTAATAAATTTTACTTACGAGAGTCTCTAGGAATATGAGTTTTTTGCCATCTCTATTTATGACAATATTTTTAAACACATTTTATCACATTTAAATTGAAAATACATCTTCTGATCATTACTAATAAATAAATTTGATTTTTTTTATATAATTAATAACCAATGTATATAGGATATATATATATATATATATATATATATATATATATATATATATATATATATATATATATATATATATATATATATATATATATATTATATATATATATATATATATATATATATATATATATATATATATATATATATATATAAAATAATAATAATAATAATAATAGAAGGGTGTAAAATAAATGAGATAGTAGATGAGATTTTGTTAGACTTGTAAACTTTAAACTTTAGCTAATGAAAGAGAAAAATGAAGAGCCTTTTGCTCCGAATGTAGGAAACCAAGAGTTTCAAACTTTGGCTAAAGAAAGTGAAAAATGAAGAGATTTTGCTCCAAATGTAGGAAACCATTAAATTTCATATTACCATTCCTTAACCACCATGCTAATTGTCCTTCTTTTCATCATTCACAAAAGATGATGTACCACTGACAAACTCCACACAACCGCCAATCACCTACCCAAATAATACATTTTTACACTTAATAAATTTGTAATAAACCAATTCAAACCTAACATAGATGAGATATATAATTGGATAAAATTGTAAATGTGAGTCTTTTTCCCCCCAAAAGATAATAAGTAGTACTAGCATTCTCTAAGAGAAAAAAACCTTTGATGTGGATCCCGCATCAATTAGTTTTTCTCCTTCCTTACTTTCTCACTGCAACCATACAAGAGAAGATAATACATTCCCCCTTCATTTATTTTCTCTCAGAAAAACAAAGGGTAAACAAATTAATAATATCATTCCCAAACACAAATCAACCAAAATCCAACACTATCCCCAAATACATAAACAACATTAATCTTATCTTGTCTCCTGCAAATTATTATTTTTCTTTATTCCCATAGAAATGTTCTATCACAAAACATTTGCATATAACTTTTTCAAACTAAGCAAGTTTCTTTTGCTGCTTGGCCTTCCATGCTTTGATATTAGCATCTGTCCTTGCCTTCACCTTTGTCTCAAATCCAGGATATGGTTCATATCCAATCGTTGTTTGAAGAATCTACAAAAACAAATTAACATAATCAACTTCATTTATCAGTAACTATGAAACATACCCAACAAAAGTACTGTGACAAACAAAACAAAAAACTACCTCAAGAATCACAAAGAAAGGAGCCATTAGAAAAGCTTGAGAAAGGTTATCCAAAAATGCTGGCGCACGTTTCTGAACAAAAACGATAAAAGAATAATGAATTGTGAAAAACATACCAATCATGTTTTTCATACAACAGTATTTACCTCAAACACAAGATGTCCAAAAATCTGTCCTGACCAACAAAACAACTGAGCACCCAACACAACCTGAAACATCATAGTAATTCTCAAAAAATAAAACATGGTATTTTCTGTTACATGGTCAAATTAGTTTCAGATGAACGAATAAAAGTACCTTCCAGGCGAGTTCGAAGCCGATGGAATTCGCGACGAAACTGGAACCAGCCCAACAAAGTAAAGTAAGAAGAGCAACAAACGAACCAGCTTTAACATCCAAAGCAACGTAGAAGAGAGCATAGAAAACAGCATAGAAGAAACCGAAGTTGAAAATCAAGACAGAGGGAATATAGTTAAGGAGTGTTTGGGAAGGAGAGAAAATAGGAGGAGTAAAGTAGAGGAAAAGAAGAGCGGTGAAGAGGATAGGCCAAACAAGGAATACATGAATTACAATGTTGATTGGGTTGCTGTGATAAGAACCATAGAAGGCGAAGTGTTTTTCCAGATCTAAGAGACTCATTTTTTTCTGGTGTTTTTCTGGTCACACGAGAATGGTTTTCTGAAAACGTGATTATTTTGATAACCATTTATATATTGTTTGGTTCTCTACTTAGAAGTTATTGATTTGTTTTTTTTTAAGATGTGGGAAAAGAGGTTTGTGCTGAGTTGGAGTCATTGAAAACCAGCATTCTTGCATAATCCAATAAGATTATCCTTATGTGTTTTCCAAGATTCTAATGGATATAATTTTCCAAAATTTGAAAATATAATTCAACATAAAATATTAAAGTAGGCATGGTTAAACTAGCTTAAGAACAATATTTGAACAAAAATATTAAGGTACTTTAAGACCAATAAAGTTAAATTGTTAAAACTGAGTTTTTTTTTTTACAATTTGAGGCTTAGAAAATTCATCTAAATATAATTTTAGTTTTTTTATTATTTATAATTCATCTAGACATTTTGTTAAGAATATAAAAATCAATTAAAATACTTAATTTTGTTTTCTAGAATACAAATTTTCTAGAACACAAAAATAAACCATTACTACTAAATAATCTTGAGATTATGCTTATAAAAAACGTGATGGATTAACACGGTAAAAACTTGTTATGTTGACCATCCATGACAATTAAACATACAGATAATAATTTTAGTGGATTTGTTCAATATACCGTATTCTCTCAGTCAATACTTATAAGAAAAAAATACTACATTATTTTTCTTTTACAAATTATAAAAAAAATATATTTTTTTAAAAATACTATTTTTAAGGTGAAATTAAATACAATTTGCTTTCTCTCATTTTTACATAAGCAACAATCAAATTAAATTATTTTTACATATTCTCATCAAATATATTCTAAAAAGATACAAATTAAAATGTTTTCAATGTGTTAAATACTGACTATAAACTTTGAGCTTTTGAAGGTTATGTCCACGAATCTTAATACAATTTGATCTTGAGATTTTTAAATGCTTATCTCCAACCAATGACAGCTTTTATCAAAGGCTAAACTAACGAGCCGTTTATAGATTTATGACTTATCTCCATAAACAAAACACATCTCTTTCCGACAAAGCTTAAGAAACCAACCACTGAGATTTTATGACAGGTTTATCTCACAAACCAAACTCGATCTCTTAAGAGTATCGCACTCTTAAGAATTTAAACGACCAACACAACCACTTATAAAAATCTATTCCTCACAAACAAATATTCACTTACAAACACTAAGGTAATATTAAGTGAAAATAAATATTTTCTAGAGAGGGAGAAAGAAATTAGAGAGATAAATCTAAAATTATTGGTAATTCTAAGTTATTAATGTGACGCCCTCATTATTTGGTTAATTAATGCTCCTGTGTGTGCGTGCGTGCGTGTGTGTGTGTGTGTCGGGGAGGGAGGGATTGTCTTAGTAATTCTAAGTTACTTCCCTACTTTTATAATACTCGGGTTACTCAGATAGATACACAGACATATATGACCTGACGAGCTTTCACAAGTTATCTCAGGCTTCAAGATTCTTTGCTGGATTGTTTCTGATTATATATGCACTTTGATCTTGAATCTTTTTTTGTTGATGAGGCATGAAATGTTTCTTTGGATAGATCATCATCATCAAGGTTGAAAGTTGTTGTCACCGACTTGAAACGTCGTTGTCATCATCAAAACTTCAGATAGATCTTCGACAATATTTTTAATTTTATACATGCAAACACATAGATCCACATGTGTGTGTGTGTTTGTTTGTGTGTGTGTGTGTGTGTGTCAATAGTTAACTTTCAAACATCATGATTTCCAGCTGAATTTCCTACGAATTTTTATTTCACATCATTTTTTGCAAAAAATTCCTAAAGATTATCATTTCTTGTGAATATACTTGCGGTTTTTGCACATGCAACACTATCTATATTTTAACTTTCCTGACAACCGTTTAGTTATTTTTCGAGCAAAATTATATGAATAACATGGTACAACATGCGTTCGGAAGTTAACTTATACAAGGACACTTTAGATATTTATAAAATTTAAGAAAAATACTTAGGTGTAATGAGGAACCATCTAATTACATTTTTATACAGTATCACATTGGCTCAAGATAAATGAGATTAACGCTTTAGATCTCATATTTTTGGGCTTTTAATTAGATCTTAAATATTTAAAAATTAAGCCTCAATTTAATATATTTAATAAATGTTCTGCTAAAGTTAATGAGGTTGCTCTTCGCACCCATAGTGGTGAAGAGCCACCCTATGTAAACCCAAAATTGTCATTCATGAATCTGGAAGTATATTTTTGGACGCACTCCGTATACACCAAATGCTTACGAGCCAGACCCTCACTTTTCCATAAATGAGTTCCGAGATGCATCTACATAATAACCTCATATGTACCACATTCCTTTGTAATTGAGTCACACCTCATTTTCCCATAATTTAGTATGGAGACGCATCTCCGTAAAACTTACTAAAGTATACTTCCATAATCACCTTTTAGGTAGTAAAATTTGACATTTTTTAGAAATAAACTAATGTAATAGGTCATTTATAATTAGTATACTATCATAATAATTTTTTTATCAATTAAACCATACACTTGTGTAATAAGATTAAAATGTCATATATTAGAATCAATCCATATTTCATAATACTATCAAAATGACAAATTACATACCATAATATTATCCATAATCCCTAATACAAATACTATCAAAATACTATTAGGTATATCTGGCCCCCTTGTTTTTTCTTTGCCTCTTGTACTAATATGTTGTTTGTGCCTCAGATAGAATGAAATCTATAGTGGCCCTCACAGAAGTGCCTTCTAGAAAGTCTCCTCTCTTTATACTCGCTCGCACAATAGCCTCTATACGACGACATGCAGGTAACACTTTAACGACATGATCTACCCTAGCCAACTCCTCCTCTAATAGCTCTTGATGAGCTGACCTAGGTGGATCTCGTGAGCATGTGGTGTCATGTATGGATGTGACACTCTAAAATACCATTGGATGTAGTCGAATGCACTACTCCATTGGTGATGAGCTTCCATACTTCATGCTTTATCTAGTACTAGATGATTATAGAAATCACCATGCATCGCATCTTCATCTCTACGGACCATGGTGGGAGGAGTAGACAGATACGAGCATCTTGGAACAACGTATAGATACCCGAAAAAGCGCACGATTCTCTCAGGTAGATGTGGATACATCAGGCATGACTCACAAGTTAACCATCCAAAGTAGAAGGTTATGTCATCCAAGATTCGTGTATGAAGATGTTTGTTATACGATGTGTAGCTTATATCATCTATTGTAGTGTATTCATCAACATATGACAGATCGAAGATGCGTGGAAATTGTTGGAGGATCCATGCCTGTAAATGGTACATATGAACTATTAGTAATGGTGTATCACAAGTGTTATGAAAATGGTATAGTAACAATAAAGGTGAAAATATATTATAGTAAATAGTATGCATTCAGTTGTCACATGTTTGGTCTTCCAAAGACAACCTTCGGCTAACTTCGAGTACAGGTAAACCAAACAAGAAGTCCCCTAGTTGTACTCGTGAATCTACTCAAAGTCAATGAAGTATATAAGGTAAACCACATCAACGAAATAAACACTCTTGTCCATAAAAATGGGTGTGCAACTAAGTACATGACGTATGACCTAAATGCACATGCTCTATGATACATAACAGTGCATCATCACCATCAGCATCCATTGTTGCAGCCATGTGGTGTATATACAACTTCTTCAGAAATATAAATCTAGCATGACACCCTCTGGTGTGTTCCAGCTTCTTTTATGGGCATCCCGTGGGTCAGATTCCAAATAGGTCACCATCATATCCAGTGTATTAGGTCTTGTCATCCAGGAGTGGTATAATAATATTCCATTGATCAAAAGATGTAGCAGGGATGATAAATCATCCAGTGTGATGTACATCTCACCATGCAGAAAACACAAAAATGGCATAAACACGAGAAAAATGAAACGACTCATAACACATGAGTCAATAAACTATTTAACAATGAGTGTAACTACATATATATTAATGTTTCTTACACAACCTAATGTGTCTATTTTGTAATGCATGAAGAGAAAATCAAATGTGAAAAAAACATGGATTGAAAAGTATATCAAATGTGTAGTTGATGTTGAAGCACTTGGATTGCATGTATGTTGAGAAGTAATTGACAAACCACTTGGATTGAATGGATTAGAAAAAGAACTTGGATTGATGAAAAATTGGGATATTAGATAAGTGACTCGAGAAGAGATATTAGACTAAAAACCCATCAGAAAGTATATTTCTGTATTTTTTTATGGAGACGCATCTCCGTACTAGATTTTTTGGAAAAATGAGGGTGTGTCTCACTTATGAATAGATGAGGTCACTACTACAAAAAGTGATTTTTACCTCGGACACAAAATGCATAATACCTCAGCTAAAGAAGCGAGGTAACGAAAGGAGACATGAAAACTCGCCACTTATCATCTCGGTGGAAATAAAACCGAGAGGTGAAGTTATATGGACATGGGTTCGAGCCCTAGCATATGCACTTTTATCATTTTCAAAATTAGCTTATCTTACCTTTCGATTTACAAATAAAACCGAGGGGTAAGATTATTTCTTTTTTTTTAAATAAAATCGTTATATGGTTTATCCAGAATATTACATTCTTTACACAAAATATTAAAATCAAAATCCCTATAGATCTAGATTAAAATCAAATTTCCTAGGTGGGTGAAGATCAAATGTTGGTGCAAATATATTCTTCAAGACTTTGCATGCATTTGATTCTGAAGCAAAACAAAATAAGGGTTAGATAAATAAAATCAATATTCAAATATATGATTTTATGCTCAAATAACTATTTAAGAAAAAGAGACCTTAAACCCAAGTAATTTATGCTCTTGCAATTCATCTTAGAAAACTTTTCCAAACATCTTTATGTTCTAAGCCCTGCATGTTCCATATAGGTTAAATTTTCAATACTCAACATGCTTTTATAATGGACGTCCCTTAGGTTTAACGCAAATCACTAATGGTATATTCTTGAATATTGATAAACATTAAATGGACGCAAAAGATTTGTTTAAGGACATTTAATATAGTAAAAAAATGCTTAACTATCTCCTCGGCCACGAAGAAAACCGGGATGAATAAGTTGTTTTTTTTAATTATATTATTTACACAAAATATTAAAAATACATTGCAAAATCTGATTCCCAGTGAGAATTTGCATTTTTCATGTCCAGGTCTCATGCAAGATGCTAGAGATATGTTTCCCAATGAGAATTTTTATTTTCTGCACTTGGAATCCATCATAGAGATTTGTACTCATTATCAAATGGACGGTGGTGAATATTTCCTCTCTTTGGGGATGCTACATATAAGTTAGTCTTAGGATAAAATCTGTTTAACGAGTATTTTTATAGTAAAATATGATTATTAAACACCTCAGATTTATTATAAAACTGAGGTTTTTTATCTTCTCCTTTTAACCATCACCTCAGTGATGAAGAAAATCGATGTGAACGATTCTTATTTTTTAATTACATTGTTTACAAAAATATTAAAATAAATTATTTATAATAAATCTTTGCTCTTATTACGAAATATCTTCGCTAATATCCATATTTAGTTACATTCCCTTCTTCGTTCAGAGGTTAAACTTCATTCCTTGTTGGTTAAGTTCCCTTTTTTGTTGGCTAAGCTCCCTTGTTTGTGTAACTTGAAGCAAGAATGATTTTTTCACTTGCAATCTATCAACTGAGTACTCTTCAAAGGTTGAGCTTCATTCTTTAATGGAGGGTTATTCCAAAAATACAACAACAACATCAACCTATTATGTTAGATAGATTGCAAGGGCAGAAAAAATGTTTTGTTCAAGATAGAAGAACATTGAAGATTTTTTCTGTCTTGCAATCCATCCCAAAGAATGATGCTTTAGGGAGGCTTCATATTAGTAAGGATTAAGGTAATATTTGTTTAACAAGTACTTTTATAGTAAAATCTTATTATTTTATGCCTCGGTTAAATAGAAAACCGAAGAGTTAGAATATTTTGTTTACACTTTTAAACAAATAAAATCATAAACTACGATAGCAGAAAATCGAAGCTTGTACTGAGTTATTTTTTCACCTCGGTGTTATGAAAAACCGAGGGAATGTATGTTTTTTTAATTTTTTTAAATAATAAAAAATAGTGTGCCTTGGATTTATACCTCGGTTTTCTATTGTTCGTGGTGAAAGCTTCATCATGAAAATAATTAGTTATGGTAGTGGGTGTGGAATGAGGTGCGTTCAAAAATGCATTTTTGAATTCTATTAACATTTTTAATTTTTGACAAGAGTGTGTGAGCACCACAAAAGATGAGAAAAGTAATTCCCAATTTAATAACATATTTAAATTAGTGTAGTGAAAGCATTGACATCCACAAAAACTACCAAAGGGTCAAAGAGCCAAACATGTGGCTTTAAACCTCAATGTTTTGGACTAAAAAAATTAATTTAGTGTAATATCATGTGTTCCCTTAGATACTCAAATCTTTTTCAATTGAGATCAACTGAGTTCCTATATGCTCTATTAGTTATCAATTGGGACAAATATAGTAATTAATGAATCCATATTAACTTAATCATTATCCTTTGAGATTGACCTTTTATTAATTAATACAAGAATGAGCATTTTGGTAACATTAACAACTAGTAAATTGCTCTAGTAAACAAAATATTCTTAAGAAATATCATTTAAGATATTTTCTTTTCTATCTCTTATTCCCATCCACTCATATTTTCTTACCACTTTTTTCATCCACTCATTTTCTTTCTACTTGTAACCAAACACATTTGCCTTTTCATTTGGTATCAATAAATAAGGAAAGAAAAGGTGGAGCTTAGAAACATAGAGAATAGAAAGAGAAGAATAAGAAAGAAGAGGAAGCTTGAAGAAGAAGTAGAAACATCAACCAAACCATTTCCTTTTCATCATCACTTAACTCTTTAAGATGGATTCTAGTTAGATTTCTTTGTTAGATAAAACTAGGATTTTAGTGTTGATTATATGAATATGATGATTGGAAATAGTTAATAATTTTTGTGTTGATTCATGTTGTGATTGATAATATGTTTGTGTGGTTATGTTGGTTTCATGATTATATGTTTGTATATTTATGTTGGATTCATGAGAGAATGTTGTTGTGGGTGATTCTTGATGATTAACTAGTTGATTTCAAGAACTTGTGTTGATAAATGGTTTGACATGATTTGGAATAGTTAGAAATAAGGTGGGTTATGTTTGAAGTAAGAGGGTTGAAACAAATTGCAAAGAAATTGAACTGGTGTAGAAATTATGCAGGAAAAATCAATTTTTCGACATCACAATCGTTGCACCTATCAGACAATTGATTGTACCTGCCTAAAATTATGAAAATTTGCCAAAAATAAACTGTGGAATCGATTGCACACTTTTGAAAATCGATTAACTACGCAAAATTTCCAAATAGAGAGTTCACGAAGCTGATGCAATCGATTGCACTAAGGAAATCGATTGTATCCTCTATTATTCCCAAAAATCGTGTATTGTGAGGATTCTAAGCCATCTTAGGAGTCTTGTTACCTATACTATGATATGTGGGCATATAATTGTCATTGATTAACTATATTCGATGAGAATTAAGGTGTTTTCACCTAGAATCGTGAGTTGATTAAGAAGAATCATTTGGCATATTTCATGTATGAGCTTGTGATAAGTATGTTATGAATTTATTGTTCTGTATATGTGATAACATGATTAAAAACTTATGATGATGGGTGAGAAAACCTTAGGAGCATAATTAGGTTAATGAATTAGAAATATAAATAGGTTATGATGAATAACTTAGATGGTGATGCTTGTACGCAATGGTACCTCGACGTGTATCGTAGATGAATAATCACTTAGCTTATGAAAAAAAAATAGGCCTTGTATGGAACGTGTGGATGAGATTGGGTAAATGTGATTGTAACACCCCAACTTTTAAATAAAGCATTTTATTTAATTGTTAGTGTGGTCTATTCATTATATTTATTATTTAATTGTTAGTGTGGTTTATTCATTATATTTATTATTTAATTGTTAGTATGGTTTATTCATTATATTTAAATTTTGACGTGATTCAAAATGTATGGGTATCTTGGTAATTTACTAACTAATGGGGTTATGAGATTTGATAGTAGATAAATAAAATATTATTATTAAGATTTTTGTTGATAATTAGACATATTTAATTGTTTTGTAATAAGTTGAAATAGTCGAAAATATAGACATCATGAATAAATGATTCTTTGAATTAAACATTTATTTAATTTAAATAATAATTTAAATGAATAAATAAGAGAATTGACCCATTTGTGTGAGTGGAGTAAAGTATGAGGTGAGAGGAGTGAAGTTGGGAATGAGTTGGGCAAAAATTATAATTTTGAAAAATAGTGGAACCATATAAATTTTAAAAGTAGGAAGAACCTAGGTTTTGAGAAAACTTTACAGTACGTGAACAGGAGAGGCAAAAGAACAAAGACTTTTGGGAAGGAGAGTTAGGTTGGATAAGAGGAACCCATAGAAGTTGCTTTGGTGGAAATCTAAGTAATGGGGGATTATCATTTATGCATGCAGGATAGTGAACGTTCCTTACCCTCCTATCAGCACCTTGGGGTTTATATGATTTTCCCCTAATTTTTTCATTTTCTTACGATCGGTGTGAATTCACCAAATAAGGTTTGGGAAAAATCTTATTGGTGCGATTGATTTGTATATGATTTCTCTAAGACCCTAAAAGGGAATTTGGATAAATCCCTTACGGTCTCTATAAGTGCTATTGTTTGTACGTTTACAACCTTGATGTTGATGAATATTATATTATAGGGATTCTTTTGCTCGTATGGTTGATTGTTGTTGTAGAGTTTGGATTATTCCCTGGAGAGCTGAAGAACGACTATGTTTGGGTCGTTTGAATTTCCAAATGCGTGATGTTGAATACCATGTTTTGTTTCCCTATCTTTCTTTACTAAATCGATTAATTTTGTAAAAAAAATCACAAATATAGAAAAGTCTTAATTTTAATTTTTTTAAATGAAAATCAGGGTTTTGGTAAAATCTTAAAAAATGGAAAATCACTTTTTGAAAAATCGGAAACTTTAAAATAAAATCGAAAAAAAAACAGTTTGGGGGGGGGGGGGGGACAATCACGTCAGCAACACAGTCGTGTCGGGAAGGGGTCGCACGACGGGTTCTGTGGTGGCGGGTTGCACTGGTCAGCATTGGTGGCGATCGGCTTGCGTCGGTAGATGGCGGAGGCGATCGGGTTGCACCGGTAGATGGAAGTGGTGATAACGTCACACGGAGGCAGGCCTCACCAGTCGTCAGTGTCCGAGCTTCCGCGGATAGGCGACGATCGAGTTTCACAAGCAGAGCCGCGTCACGAGGCAGCGGCCGGGGGTGCCGCCCTTGACGAAAAATGATTAAAAACTGTAGGTGTTTAATTGGCTGCATTATATGGTAAAACACTAATGTCTTGACTGATGTCATGACATGTATGTGTGACTACATTGTAGTTACTGCAGGACTAGCTAACACAGGATTATTGAATGCTGTGACATTCATACCTGTCAACAGATACTAAGGAACAGAAGTTCTGTTAGAACTTAGTATTCATTTGCAGTCTGGTTATCAAGGAAGAACCAGACCTGGCATAAGGCCTACTGACTGAATGTCAAACTGGATGTTATGACATTCATCATTGACAGCAGCTACTGAAGATTAGGCAGAGTGGTGTTCTGCTATACTTCAGCATATAACTTAGTTTGTTCTTCAAGAGAATAACAGAACTAACTTAAGGCCAAATGTGTAAATGTTAAGTTGGACACTTTGACATTTATTAATGTAAGCTGTTACTGTAGTACGGTCATTTTGATCATGTACAGGTCAGCAAAATTGTACAGTCTGTTTTCTGGAAAAACAGACTCAGCATATGGACCTTGATGTCAAGCTGAATGTCGTGACATTCGTGCCTGACAGCATATGCTAAATTGTAGGTTGTTCAGTTTTCTGTTTCAGCTTTTTCTCAGGCTATTCTTTAGGGATTCAACAGCTGAGAGAAAATCCAGGAAATCAACAACCAAGCTACATTCAATGAACCTAACAAATAGCCTATTTGTTAGCAACCTAAATGTTGAATTTGAGGGAACTTGTGTGACCTAAAATTCAGGAAAATACAGGTGCAAAAGCCCAGGTGCTGCAATATAAAAAGGAAGGCGTTCCTTCATTCAGTTTCAGGGATTTTGAAGCGTGAAGATTTAGTGTGTCCATCATACTTCACTGCTGTATTTTGTGAGTCTAGTATTAGACGTATCTTGTAAGCCAAGCCATTATCAAGTAGATGATAGCTTTGGCATAGGGTGTTCATTGAGTTGTAAGTGTTGTGTCACTCAAAGCTTTTAAGCGTGAGTGCTGTGTATCTTGATTTAAGCTGTGAAGCATAATCAAAAGTTGTTTTTGAAGTGTGACTTCAAAGTGTCTTTAATATCACTGAGGTGATTGAGGGGGAGTGAGTAGGAACTCTGATCTTAGGTTAAGATTGAAATTGCATTGGGTAGGGATTAAGTGATAAGTTGTAAACGGGTGAGTTTAGCTTTGAATTGATACTACTAATAGTGGATTTCCTCCCTGGCTTGGTAGCCCCCAGATGTAGGTCATGTTGGACTGAACTGGGTGAACAATTACTTGTGTTATTTACTGCACTTACTGTTAAGTTCTGCATAATCCCTGTCTGTGCAGAATTGGACATCATAACAACCAGTGTGACATCCAAAGTCTGATAACTAGAATTTCAATTGGCATCAGAGCAGGCACCCTGCCTGTGAAGTTCTGGGTGAGATCTAGGGAAGTTACTTTCTAGTACCATGGACAAGGATTTAGGACACTCAAACAGACCACCCATGTTGGATGGATCTAATTATGATGACTGGAAGCCTCGTATGATAGCCTTCTTAAGGTCTCTAGACAGCAAAGTCTGGAGAGCTGTCAACAAGGGATGGGAACATCCAACGAGGACAGATGAAGATGGAGTCAGTGTGCAGATTCCTGAAGAAGATTGGGACAAGGAACAAGAGGCATTAGCTCTTGGAAATTCCAAAGCCTTGAATGCACTGTTCAATGGAATCACTAAGAACATCTTCAGGCTGGTGCACCATTGTGAACTAGCTAAGGAGGTTTGGGATACCCTCAAGGTAACTCATGAAGGTACTTCCAAGGTGAAGATGTCCAAACTTCAGATGTTGACAACCAAGTTTGAAAATCTGAGGATGAAAGAGGATGAGACTATTCATGACTTTCACATGAATATTCTTGAAATTGCAAACACCTCTGGTGGACTAGGTGAGAAAATGACTAAAGAGAAACTTGTAAGAAAGATTCTCAGGTCCTTGCCTAAGAGGTTTGCTATGAAGGTCACAGCCATAGAGGAGGCTCAGGACATCAGCAATATGAAGGTAGATGAGCTCATTGGTTCTCTCCAAACCTTTGAAATGGGCTTAGGTGAGTATGCTGAGAAGAAGAAAAGCATAGCCTTTATATCTAATGCTGAAGAGGAGTCAGAAGAAGGATATACTGGAGGTGATGAAAGTATATCAGAAGCCTTAGCCATGCTTGGGAGGCAATTCAACAAGTTCATGAAGAAGATTGATCAAAGAGGTAGACCTAATGTCAAGAACATCCCGTCTGACATTAAGAAAAGATCAACTTCTGAGGAGAAGTTCAACCATGGGAAGGGAATCCAGTGTCATGGTTGTGAAGGGTATGGACACGTCAGAGCTGAATGTCCTACTTACCTCAAATTGCAAAATAAGGGGCTAGCTATCACATGGTCTGAAGGAGATTCTGAAAGTGAATCTGAAGGAGAATTAGCCAAACATGTCACTGCACTAACCAGTGTTTGTGTCTCTGAAGATGACACAAGTGCAGATGAGCTGACATTTGATGAACTTGCTGCAGCATATAAGAAGCTGTGTGCCACCAGTGCAGAAGTGCGTGCACAAGGAGAAAAGCAGAAGAAACTCATCAAGGAACTGGAAGATGAGAGACAGAAGCAACTATCTGCCATAGAGGGGCTAAATGGTGAGATAGCCTTGCTGACCTCCAAGCTGAACCAGATGACCAAATCCATCAGAATGATGAATAAGGGAACTGACACCTTGGAAGAAATTCTAAAGGTGGGACAGCAGTCTAGAACCAAATCTGGGCTAGGATTTGGAAAAAGAGCTGAACACAAACGCCCAAAGGCTAGAGTTCAGAAGTTCAAGCGGATGTCAAAGCCAATGTCTTAACATCGAGGAACTAGGATGAATGATCATCAGAAGAGGAAATACCAGGATTGGAGGTGTCACCACTGTGGTAGGCTTGGACATATAAAAGCCTTCTGCTACTGGATTCATGGTTTCCCTAACAGAGCCTCACATGTCAGACCTAAGCATAAAACACGTAAGCGATGTGTTCCCATTAAGAAGCAACAATGGTATGCTAGGATAGCACACACTGCCCTAAGGGCTTCTTCCAGAGAAGACTGGTACTTTGACAGTGGATGCTCACGACATATGACTGGTATGGAAAATCTACTGGTAGATATTCAACCTCACACTACCAGCTATGTGACTTTTGGTGATGGTGCCAAAGGAAAAATAAGAGGTGTGGGCAAACTGGACTGTTCTGGAGTGCCAAAACTGAACAATGTGTTGTTAGTAAGAGGACTAACTACAAACCTCATCAGCATAAGTCAGCTGTGTGATCAAGGTTTTCATGTTCAGTTTACTAAGGAGCTGTGCATTGTGACAAATGGTGACAATCAGGAAGTTATGAGAGGAACCAGGTCCAAAGACAACTGCTACCTGTGGGAACCTGAACTCTCTAACTTTTCCACAACATGCTCCTCAGCCAAGGAAGAACAGGAGGTGAAGCTGTGGCATAGAAGACTTGGACATCTCCACTTACGGGGAATGAAGAAGATCATATCCAAGGAAGCAGTCAGAGGAATACCAAAGCTTCTGATTGATGAAGGAAGAGTCTATGGAGAATGCCAGGTGGGCAAGCAAACCAAGATGTCACACCCGAAGCTGGGACATTCCACAACCTCCAGAGTTCTGGAACTGTTGCACATGGACCTAATGGGACCTATGCAGGTTGAAAGTCTTGGTGGGAAGAAGTATGCTTACGTGGTGGTTGATGACCATTCCAGATACACGTGGATAAGCTTCATCAGAGAGAAGTCAGATACATTTAATGTCTTCAAAGATCTGTGCATAAGACTTCAAAGGGAAAAGGACAGTTGTGTGGTCCGGATTAGAAGTGATCATGGTACTGAATTCAAGAATTCCAAGTTTGATGAGTTTTGCTCGTCTGAAGGAATAAGCCATGAGTTCTCCTCTCCTATAACTCCTCAGCAGAATGGAATAGTTGAAAGAAAAAATAGAACTATTCAAGAATCTGCCAGAGAAATGATTCATGCAAAGAAGCTCCCTATGCACTTTTGGGCTGAAGCAATGAATACCGCGTGCTATGTTCACAACAGAGTCACCTTGAGAAAAGGAACCTCCTCCACTCTGTATGAAATATGGAAGGGCAGAAAACCCACTGTGAAGTACTTTCATATTTTTGGAAGTAAATGCTACATTCTCACAGATCGTGAACAGAGAAGGAAGCTAGATCCCAAAAGTGATGAAGGCGTATTTCTGGGATACTCCACTAACAGCAGAGCCTACAGAGTGTTCAACTACAGGACCAATGTCCTGATGGAGTCCATAAATGTCATTGTGGATGATAAAGAGGAAGGAACCGATGTCATGGAGGATGTTGAAACATTCCTTGACAGTCCAACTGACAGTCCAGTCAAGTCTGAAGAAGTACAGGAACCTCCTCCTGAATGTGAAGTAGAGGCACCCACCAAAGAGCCATCTACCAGAATTCAGAAAGACCACCCTAAGGATCTTATCATAGGGGATCCCACCAGTGGTGTAACTACCAGGTCAAGAGGAATAAACTCAAATTCCTGCTTTGTTTCCAAGGTTGAACCAAAGAATGTGAAAGAAGCCCTGACTGATGAATATTGGATCATTGCCATGCAAGAGGAACTCGAGCAGTTCACAAGGCATGAAGTATGGGAGCTAGTTCCAAGACCTGAAGGGTCCAACATCATTGGTACCAAGTGGATCTACAAAAACAAATCTGATGAGAAAGGAGTAATTACTAGAAATAAAGCAAGACTAGTAGCTCAAGGATACACTCAAGTTGAAGGGGTAGACTTTGATGAGACATTTGCTCCTGTGGCTAGACTTGAGTCCATCAGATTGCTATTGGGGGTAGCATGCATCCTGAAGTTTAAGCTATTCCAAATGGATGTGAAGAGTGCATTCTTGAATGGCTACCTGAATGAAGAAGTCTATGTGGAACAACCCAAAGGGTTCTGTGATCCTAACCAACCTGAGCATGTATACAAATTGAAGAAAGCCTTGTATGGGTTGAAGCAAGCACCCAGAGCTTGGTATGAAAGGTTAACCGAATTTCTGACCTCAAATGGATACAGAAAGGGTGGCATAGATAAAACCTTGTTTGTGAAGGATGAAGAAGGGAAAATCATGATAGCTCAAATCTATGTTGATGATATAGTCTTTGGTGGAATGTCAGAACAAATGGTTAAAAAATTTGTTCACCAGATGCAGTCTGAGTTTGAAATGAGTCTAGTGGGAGAACTGACCTATTTCCTTGGAATGCAAGTAAACCAAATGGAGGACTCTATGTTTCTCTCCCAAAGCAAGTATGCCAAGAACATAGTTAAGAAGTTTGGTATGGATAATGCCAGGCACAAGAGGACTCCTGCTCCTACTCATCTGAAGTTAACCAAAGATGATGGAGGGCCTAGTGTCGATCAATGCCTGTACAGAAGCATGATAGGTAGTCTGCTGTATCTAACTGCAAGTAGACCTGACATTTCTTATGCAGTTGGAGTGTGTGCCAGATACCAAGCAGATCCCAAGGTGAGCCACTTGAATCAAGTCAAAAGGATTCTCAAGTACATCAATGGGACGTGTGACTATGGGATGCTGTATTCACATGGGTCTGAGCCTGTCCTATCTGGGTACTGTGATGCTGATTGGGCTGGAAGTGCTGATGACAGAAAAAGCACATCAGGTGGATGTTTCTTCTTAGGAGAAAACCTCATATCGTGGTTCAGCAAGAAGCAGAATTGTGTCTCTCTATCCACTGCAGAGGCTGAATACATAGCTGCTGGAAGCAGTTGCTCCCAACTGGTTTGGATGAAACAGATGCTCACTGAGTACAATGTCTCTCAAAATGTCATGACATTGTTCTGTGATAATCTCAGTGCCATCAATATCTCCAAGAATCCCATCCAACACAGCAGGACCAAACATATTGGCATTAGGCACCACTTCATCAGAGATCTGGTGGAAGACAAGGTGATCACTTTGGAACATGTAGCCACGGATCTTCAACTGGCTGACATATTTACAAAGGCTCTGGATGCTACTCAGTTTGAAAACTTAAGGAGCAAACTGGGAATATGTCTCTCTGAGACCTTATAGCAACCACTGATGTTTGGGATAAATTGTTTAATATCTCTGCCTATTAAACAATTTGTACTAGGCTATGATGGGTCAACAGATCATAGCTATGCTGCTTACAACAAGGCTGGATACAAGAGGGTAAGGAGACACCCTACAGAGAGAAGGCCACTGTACCTGCAGGAGTTCAAGGATGCTGTTCATGCAGGAGTGGTTCTGGATGTCAGAAACAAAATCATGGCATCTGATATGGTGGTACCTACTGTAAAGCAAAAGTGGGTGATTACTTGATCGAAGCTGTGAAGCAAGATCAAGTGGATGTTAACTTGGTTGAAACTGTGAAGTAAAACCAAGTCTGGAACTCTGTCAGTGTGCTCTGGCTATGTTGCTGGCTTTGGCAACATTTTTGACAAAAAGGGGGAGTAATAACCACCAATACCCCTGACAAACAGAGTGGGTCTCTACAACAGACTCTCATGACAGATCTGAAGATTCCCCCCTGTCGCATTACGCGAAAAACCGGCGGGAAAAGAAAGAAACAACAGAGCCGCCACCGTGCGTTATTTATCCCAAAAGAGGGAAAGGAAACGCTCGAAGTAAACCTAAGAAAAGACATGGTCTCGCGACCAAAGAGAATGGGTTCGGGAGTCGGTTATGCGAAGGGAAGGTGTTAGGCACCCTACGCATCCGTAGTACTCTACGGGATCCACGCACAGAAGGAAGGAAAGTTGGTTGCTAAACACTGCTCAAATACTCACACACACTGGCTGAAAGAAACGCAAGAGACTGACTGAAACTGACTCGGCAGGATATCGCATCCTGGGCCTACTTAGTCTATCAGGCATAGACATCAGAGTCGAAGTAGTTCGGACTGGGGAAACGACACATGCTCGCTAGGATGTCGCATCCTATGCATACGTATCTTCTCGGACGAGAGAAGAATCAGAGCATTCGTAGCTCGGCTGACGCGCACACAAACAAACAAGACACAGGCAAACGTGGAGCCTGAATGCCAATCACTGGACTTACATCAGCATCCGAACCAGAACACACACAGGAAACCAACCGCCAATCGCTGGACTTATGTCGGACTCCAACCAGGACACACACAAGGGTGGTTAAGACACAAAGGGTGAAAAAAGAAAAAGGGCGAACAAACAGACTAAAAGGGAGACTAGAGCTCGAGCCTAATAGTTGCCAAACACACACAAAAAAGAAAAAGGGCGCCCGGAGAGATCAGCTCAATCTCCTGCCTACATACTTCATCTGGTATGAAGATCAGGGCGATGTAGTTCCCCTACGCAGGGACAAAGGATCTAGCCTAACCAGATAACAGAGGGAGACACAACACTAGGGAGACTACGACTCGAGCCTAGATGTTGTCATGCAAAGTCAACCCTAAGTTAAGGTTTCTAGCTAAATGGCACACGGGCCGACCTATCCTAGACACGGCTTGCACAGGAAGCAAGGGTCTCGATTGCAACAAGGGCAAGAGAAAGGGGAGGTCTCAATCGCAACGAGGGCGAGAGAAGAGAAAGATCTCAATCACACAGGGGTGAGAGAAAAGAGTTAGTGTTAGTGGTTAGTCAAACTCGGCAAGACATCGCGTCTCGTGCCTACGTATCTCACCTGAACGTGAGAATCAGAGTTGCCGTAGTTCGGCTACGGAGGGATAAAGGATCTCGATTGCAACTAGGGCAAGAGAAAGGGAAAGTCTCGATCGCAACGAGGGTGAGAGAAAAGATCGCAACGAGGGCGAAAACAAGCACGGATTAGTTGTTAGTCAAACTCGACAAGACATCGCATCTCGTGCCTACGTATCTCATCTGGACATGAGAATCAGAGTTGCCGTAGTTCGGCTACGGAGGGACAAAGGTCTCTATTGCAACTAGGGCAAGAGAAAGGGAAAGTCTCGATCGCAACGAGGGCGAGAGAAAGGAAAAGGCTCGATCGCAACGAGGGCGAGAGAAAGGAAAAGGCTCGATCGCAACGAGGGCGAGAGAAAGGATCGCAACGAGGGCGAAAACAAACAAGGAGAAACAAACAAAAGCACAGGTAGCACACACTATATGCACACAAGGGGCTCACACAAGGGTTAGGCACTAGGGCCAACTGGAATAGGGTAAGTGTGCTCTTAACCTTGCCATTGAGAGGCTAAGGTGAAGCAGATGAAAGGATGAAGTGAGGATGAGACCTCACAGCTCTTATCCCTGGCTAGGGAGAACTAATAGACAAATGAGCATGGGTCCAGAAAGTGGGAACCCTTCTATACTCGAAGACTCTGACACTGTACACTTTGTACAAGATCTTGGGTTTGTATCCCAATGCATCAACACACAGCAGTGTGAGCAGAGGGATGACACAACAAGAGTAGTGGGGGATAGGTTGCATATCCCTACCTTCCACCAATTGCCTTACTTGAAGGACTTTTCCTGCTTGGGACAATTTTAAACACACACAAGCATGGCCTCTTAAGGAGGACTTCAGACAATTTGCCCGGTCAAATAACAGACCGGGTCTCCAGACTACATGAAGTAAAAGAGATTATACCTCAATCAAGTTGCTAAAAAGCAAAGCAAATCAAGTTCAAAGAACTTAAGCAACTAAAGTACCTGCAAAAGTCAAACTAATCAGTAAACAGTTCACAAACAAAACAGATGATCAACTGTGCAAAGCAAGACTCAAACACATGAGTCACACCTACAAAACAAAGGTTAGCACATGGTAAACAATCAAGTTCAAACAAGTTTGAATGATCTTTGAGGCATTGGTGCTTAACCTGAAACAAAAACTCAATTGTGAGCTCAAAAAGACCACTAGGGCTAGCCTAGGGTCAAAGATGAAAGAAAAAGTCAAAACAGCAAAGAAAAGTCAACCAAAACCAAAGTCAAACATTTGAGAAGCTATCACAATTGGGCCCACATTCAAATCATGCATTATGATCATTTCATGAACATTTGAAGTCAAAGTAAGGCAAATGAAAGCTCAAAGAAGTCAACAGAATGACTTGCATCAAAAGTCAACCCAAACCATCCCAAAAATTATCAAATAAATCACATTCAATCCTAACATCTAGCATGGCAAGCATGTCAAATTTCATGGCATTTGGATGAGAGGAAGGCAGTCAATTAAAATCAAGAAGTCAAACCAAATTCAAGCATGCATAATGAAGGTCAACAAACATGGGTCAACTTCAAAAAATCATATCAAATTGAAAACAGATGAGAAATGAATGAGATTAACACCAATGCAAAGCTCAAGATGTCTAGTTATCACATATGAAGTTTCATGATCATACAATATGGTATGAGGATTTCCCAAATGATTTGGCAACATATATCACATAAAGTCAACCATTGACTAGGCAGGGAAGAAAATTCACAATCAAATGGAAAACAGCACAATTAATTCCAAGAAAATTCACATATGAACTAGACATGAAAGGGAGGGATCATGCAAAATTTGGGGACAATTGGATGAGAGGAAGCAAGTTAACAAAATTGGGAAAATGCACATCATTCATGTAGCACCAAATGTAACACCTATCTTCAAAAAATCAAAGCTCACACACCACATATGATAAATGCACAAACTTTATATGGAAACAAAGGTAAATGAGTCTAGTTTCATCACAAAACATTTCAGGGGCAATGGATACATCATGAGTATTTCACAATTGAAATGGCAAAGGGTGTCAAATATGCATACTTGTTAGGAAACCAATTACCAATTAAAATCCAGCCAATGAAAAATTAATTAAAAATCATAATTAAATACTAGACATCCATGTGAAGATGATGGAAAAATTTTCATGATTTTTGGATGAAAATTGAAAGAGAAATGAATTTTCAAAGTTGAGTGATTATTGGATGCAACATGATCACATAACATGGCAAGAGTGGTCAAACATGGTCAACGCAGTGGCAATTCAGTAAATAAGTGTGCCACTTAGTAAAACGACTGTGCATTGGGGGAGAGAACGAAATGTTCTCATTGGCTCTCAGCCAATGGAACAGTAAACCGACCAACCAACTTCAAAGTTCTGGGTTTATCATAAACCCTAGGGTTTAACAGCAAGGCTTCATGATTTGGTTCATCAACATCATCATCAATCGAAATTCCATCATAGTAAACAGCAGGGCAATAACACAACAATGTTCATGCACATCCAAACAGCAACAAACCATACACATTCATGCAAAAAATTCTGGCAAGTTCTAGGGTTTATAACAGCAGCATACATTCATCATTATTCATCATTAAGTCATCAAAACATGAACAACAACATTAACCAATAAACGTGGCCATGAAACACCATCATCATATAACATCAACCAGCAGCAAAACACACTTAATCATGGAGAAAATCTGGGCAGGGTTAGGTTTAAACAACAGGGTATATCCATCATCACCATGCATTCGAAAATTTCATATGCCCAGAAATCGAAACCAAGCATGCTAATATCATCAATAAACATCAAGCAACAAGAATATGGTGTCCATTTTCATTAACTCATCATGAATAGAGCAAATCGAGCTAAAACTTGTTTGAACATAAACAATGAAATTCACTTTTCTCACAGCATAATCAACCAATTAGCACGATGTAAGTTGCAATGGATTCAGTTAAGCAAGCTCTATCTAATACATGGCATGGATTAGAGAATGATGATGGTCGAGAACTTACTTGGTTGTGAAGAAAATCGAGATGCAGCAGTTGTTTGAAGGATGCAGCTTGAAACAGGTGCTTACAATGCTATGGAATGATGGAATCTTGAAGTAATCCAGCTCAATGATGCTTGGAACTCTTCAAATCTCATTTCACCATTGTTATGCTCTTTGAAAACAGAACAAGGAAGGGGCTGTGCAGATGATGATTGATGGTTCAAGAGAGTTCCAAATGTTGTCCAAGTGAAGCAAGAGCCAAAGGTTGCTCGAGTATTTGAATGTTTAAGCAGAAAAATGAAAATGCAAAAATGGAGAATGAGAGTATCCAGGTTTTTCCTGTCGTGTGGCTGCTGTTTCTAGGGTTGAAAATGAGCTGAAAATGTCCTCTTATACCTCTGTTTAGCATTCCTTAATTATGTGTTAAACTCAGTTAGCTCAAATGGCCCCATTTGCAAATTGCTAAGTTGAGCATGAGTGGAAATAGAGGTGTGAATTTGGCACGATTTTGGGCCTCAAAACAGGCTGCTACTGACCCTTAATTCATCTGTTTTTGGTCTGCTTATGAGTGGTTAACTTGTTTTGCTTTTGTGAAGCCAATTGTACAATTTGCCAAATTTGCACCTTGGTCCAAAATAGTAGTATGATGGTGGTATGTGCACAAATTGGACTTGGAACAAATTTCAAATGTCATTTAAAACATTTCCCAAATGGCCAAATGTGTAAAAGATGTTTAAATCAAAAAGTCAATGGTTGGTCAAACTTGATTTTTAAATGGAAAAGGTCAAAAAAATGCCATTTTGATTGGTAAGGTTTTGGCTCATGAAATTTATATTTTTGGAAAGAGGATGAAAAATGTGGTTTGTAGGAAAAAACCCCACCAAATTTGGCCTTATGGTTTGAGAGATATTCCCCTTTGAAGTTCACAAATTTCTGAAATTGAATTGATCATATCTTGACAACCATGCATGGGATTTGAGAGTTCTTGGACTTTTTGAAATTGGGAGAACAAGATCTTCAACTTTCATGTTGGGCAAAAATTCACTTGAAGCTTGTATCATGATGAAAGTTGAGGATCAAGAAGTTTCCATTTTTGGCAGTTAAAATTACAGGTACACTTTCTATTTTGGGAAATTTTCTGATTGGCTTCAAATTCTTCAATGATGTTGATTGTCATGATACATGAGGCCTATTGGGACATGAATAAGCTCCTTCAAACCATTTCCATCCATCAAAACCATAGAATCAACCACAGTTGACCACCTTTGACTTTCTGGGGTTTCTGACTGTCTATGCACTGACTGATGAATTCCAAACCCTAATTCCTTGAGACCTTGACTTCAAATGATGTCCCAAGTTGTGTGGACTTGTTGGACAAACTCTAGGGCCTTGGCTCCTTGAGAAACACCCTTGCTTGCTTGGTGGACTGATCTCCTGATCAGTTTGACCTAATTTCTCGATTGCTTGCTCTTGAGGCAACTGGGGACAATGCAAATGCTATGCAATGGATTATGATATGCTATGACCTAATATGAAATGGTATGTATAATGATAGGTGCAAATTTGAGGTGCTACACCCCCCTGCAGCTGATGTTGAAGTTTAGGTGCAACTTCTAATATGTGTGTGCTGCTATGTGAAGTTTTTTTAACTTCCATGTGTGTGAGTGTGCTGCCACTCTGAGTGTATTAGCTAGTATTATTCCGCTGCTATGAACTCTGTTATGGGGATCAACGTGTTTTAGCCAAAAATTTTCCAAAGGGGGAGTTTGTAGGTGTTTAATTGGCTGCATTATATGGTAAAACACTAATGTCTTGACTGATGTCATGACATGTATGTGTGACTACATTGTAGTTACTGCAGGACTAGCTAACACAGGATTATTGAATGCTGTGACATTCATACCTGTCAACAGATACTAAGGAACAGAAGTTCTGTTAGAACTTAGTATTCATTTGCAGTCTGGTTATCAAGGAAGAACCAGACCTGGCATAAGGCCTACTGACTGAATGTCAAACTGGATGTTATGACATTCATCATTGACAGCAGCTACTGAAGATTAGGCAGAGTGGTGTTCTGCTATACTTCAGCATATAACTTAGTTTGTTCTTCAAGAGAATAACAGAACTAACTTAAGGCCAAATGTGTAAATGTTAAGTTGGACACTTTGACATTTATTAATGTAAGCTGTTACTGTAGTACGGTCATTTTGATCATGTACAGGTCAGCAAAATTGTACAGTCTGTTTTCTGGAAAAACAGACTCAGCATATGGACCTTGATGTCAAGCTGAATGTCGTGACATTCGTGCCTGACAGCATATGCTAAATTGTAGGTTGTTCAGTTTTCTGTTTCAGCTTTTTCTCAGGCTATTCTTTAGGGATTCAACAGCTGAGAGAAAATCCAGGAAATCAACAACCAAGCTACATTCAATGAACCTAACAAATAGCCTATTTGTTAGCAACCTAAATGTTGAATTTGAGGGAACTTGTGTGACCTAAAATTCAGGAAAATACAGGTGCAAAAGCCCAGGTGCTGCAATATAAAAAGGAAGGCGTTCCTTCATTCAGTTTCAGGGATTTTGAAGCGTGAAGATTTAGTGTGTCCATCATACTTCACTGCTGTATTTTGTGAGTCTAGTATTAGACGTATCTTGTAAGCCAAGCCATTATCAAGTAGATGATAGCTTTGGCATAGGGTGTTCATTGAGTTGTAAGTGTTGTGTCACTCAAAGCTTTTAAGCGTGAGTGCTGTGTATCTTGATTTAAGCTGTGAAGCATAATCAAGAGTTGTTTTTGAAGTGTGACTTCAAAGTGTCTTTAATATCACTGAGGTGATTGAGGGGGAGTGAGTAGGAACTCTGATCTTAGGTTAAGATTGAAATTGCATTGGGTAGGGATTAAGTGATAAGTTGTAAACGGGTGAGTTTAGCTTTGAATTGATACTACTAATAGTGGATTTCCTCCCTGGCTTGGTAGCCCCCAGATGTAGGTCATGTTGGACTGAACTGGGTGAACAATTACTTGTGTTATTTACTGCACTTACTGTTAAGTTCTGCATAATCCCTGTCTGTGCAGAATTGGACGTCATAACAACCAGTGTGACATCCAAAGTCTGATAACTAGAATTTCAAAAACTATTTTTAAAAGCATATTTAGAGTATAGTAATCCAAAGGGATTACAGTGACAACCTTAATTGGTGATTTGAGTATAGTAATCTAGAGGGATTACAGTGATGGCATGTGAATGGTGACTTATAGGTTCAATAGTGGAATTTTGTTTAGTATGTTTTGTTGTTTGTGATTTTATAATACTATGATGTTGATGATGTTGCATGTTTACCTCGTTTATGATCATGCATAAATTTATTTTGGATTTATGTAGGACTTTTGTCCAGTGATGGCCTAGTTCAGAGAGGAACTATGGCGGTCTCACATCCAGAGAGGGACATGGTTCAGAGAAGAACCAGAGATATGGAAAAATCAGTAACATACCTCGGATCCCAGAGACTTGGTACCACATGCATTTTGAGAAAGAGTTGGTGGAATTAAAATTTGCATTTGCATTATTATCTATTCGATTGTGTTTTGGGGTGTGAATGATATATTTTATAGCTCATTATTATTATCTTGATGCTGAGTTTCACCGTTAACATTTGTAAGATATATTTTCACCCCATTTTTGTTGTTGTGGTGTATGTGCTCCTCGGGAGTACAAACAATCAGGTATAGGAGTAACCGCTTGAGTTAGAGGATGGCATCAATGCGTCTTTAGCTTTTATCATTGGATCTTAGAGGAGTCACACTAATATGTAGCATTGGGGATGGGATGTTCATTTTTCATTTGCATTATGATTTTCTTATGTTGGAGTTTCTTTTGTTGTTGAGACTTATATGTCGAACTTGATGATTTTTGCTGCTTATTTTCATATGACCATTTTGTGTAAATGTTTTTATGCTATGGTGAAGCATGTGTGAAACTCTAATTATATAATTTATTTTGAATTATCTTATTAAATATCGAGTCAGGGATTAGGGTGTTATAGTAATCACCTAGTGGTTGATGAATTCATTCACATTTTTTTGTGGAGTCCAATCACATATTCAGGTATTTTCCCTTGATCGTGCACATCTCCTTTTTGAGATGCTTATCTAAAGTATAAAATGGGATTTGTCACTAATGATTCGTGCCTCAAATGGGCTTGAGTTCCAACTATGGTTGAGCCATGGGGGAGAGGTGGGCACCTAAGTGGGTTCGAGTCCCATACGGAGAAAGTTACTCAAAGTGGGTTCGAGCCTCATATGAGTGACGATTATTGAAATGGGTTCGAGTACCATGGAGAACCCGATATCCACATGAAAGTAGAATCATACGAGCGTGTGTGAATCGAGCCTTGTCCTAGACGTAGGTCCAGTCGGGAATCGATATTTCCTAAATCTGAATAGTGATTTATTGAGTTATGTGAACTCAAATGATATGTTTCATACAATGCAAGAATCCCCCTGATACTTAAACCTTCATTCCCTTTTTATGAGTTTAGTTAAGAATCGATTAGAAACCAGGTAGAGTTGAATGGACCCATAAGAAAGGGAGCCCACTGATATTCTTATCTCACCCCATTATTGTTGTTATTTTTCAGGTAGTTCTATACAAGTGAAAGGTAAGGACAATTTGGCTTGTTGTCCTTGGAGACTTGATATTTCAGATGACGTTCCACTATGTAGATATCTATTTTGAGATCATTTAGAGGATGATCTAGTTCCTAGTTATATTTTAGGAACCTTTTTATATATCCTGCCTTAGTTGTATATTATTTATGGGCATGTATATATATATATAATTATTATCGATAGGCTCTTATGTATTTCAGTACCAAACTTACACTATGTATAATATGTATTCTAGAAATGTATTATATGTGGATGTTACAATTGGTATCAGAGCATGTCAAATCCTTGGCCCGACCGTGAAATATCATAAGTTATTATTTCTACCTCATATGTGTATTGTTATCATTTTTCTCGATGTCATATTTATATCATTGAGCCTAATCAACTTAATTCTATTTGTATGACATTTAGGATCATGGATGGTAAACACATAGTGTCGCACCTCGAAAAAATGGGGATATGACTTCAAAGCGAAGCGCGATCGCACGCTCGCAATGATGGACTGAACAGAGTCGCCACCGAACTTTATTTATTCCTAAAAAGGAAAGGGGAAATATCGATAAAACCCAAAACAAAAGAAAGGATAAGATATGGTCATCGTAACCAATATCAGGGTTCGGGAGTCGATTACGCAAGGGGAAGGTATTAGCACCCCTCACGTCCGTTGTACTCAACGGGAACCATTAGGTTAGTTGTGTGCGTTAGTGTTAGTGAAATGTTAGGCTTTTCAATTTATTAGGTGGGAAAAGAAAGAATATAAGAGAGAAGAATATTTTTGGATTTTTGACGAAGGACTAAACCTAAGTTTTTTATTAGTGGGCCTGACAAGATTTACAAATCCTGCTCCTACGTATCTCAAAAGAGAAATCAAGGCTTACGTAGTTCTGGGTAGAAAAATGTTTGTTTGTTGGTCGATTTTAGCGAAAGCTACTTTGTGTCAAATCGACGAAAACATTATTGGACTACTCAAAACAGGTGGAAAAATATTGCCTTGCATTGTTTTGAAACAAAGTACCTTTCGTTTGTGAAAAGATTTAAGAGTCAATCGCACGGCGGCGAGAAAAAGAAATTGATTGGTTTGATGTGTTTTGAGTGATGGCGAGAACTTGGATGAGCGAGATATACATCTCGAATCCTAGCCTCAGGAGTGCACGGTATACACCATGTTCCATTTCCATCTTTTTTGAAAGAGGTTAAAATAGGAATTAAGTGTTTTGGAATTTGATTGAGAAAGGGTTTGAAAGAAACCGCATTGACAATTTTAGGCGATGGCGAGAACTTGGATGAGCGAGATATACATCTCGAATCCTAGCCTCAGGAGTGCATGGTATACACCATGTTCCATTTCCACCTTTATTGAAAAAGTGTTAAATAAGAATTAGGTATTTTGAGTTTTGTTGTGGAAATGACTTGACCATAGATCAAGTATTGATGGACGTTTAAAAGAAATCTGAATGAGCGTTTGAGATAAAACAAAGTGGATAAATTTGGATGATGGCGAGAACTAGGATTGGCGAGATATACATCTCGAATCCTAATCTCAGGAGTGCGCGGTATACACCACGTTCCACTTCCATCTTATTGAAAAAGTCTTAACTATAAATTAATATTTTTTTGAGTTTTTTATCAGAAAAAATGGCTTGACGTTGAATTAAGCGTTTGGTGAAAGTTTGAAAGAAATGGAATAGAATAGGATGGAGAAATGCATTGGTTACAAAAATGGATATGGATTTTAGAAATAATCTGAGACTAATCAAAATTTCAATTAAAAATAAAAAAAACCAAATAAAACCAATGAAAATCAAGTTAATCTACAATTTGTTAAAATTACTTTGATATCAACTCTAACATTTATTTGGAAATTAAAATCAATTAGAGTTTGAATCATTAGTAAAACACAATTAAGATTAACTTGAAATTTGGAATTAGATTTACTTTGAAATTAAATTAAAATTGAAAATTAAAATCAAATAACTAAAATCCATTTTGTAATCACAAAGCACCATGATCAAAAAGCTAAATAATAACCAATGTTTATCACAAAATATGGATTTGGGAATGGACGGTTGCCTTTGGTCATGAATGTATGCAAATGAAATTTAGGCCAAGTGCCAAATAAAAAATGAGAAATGGAAAAAATTCAGGACCAAAATCGGGGTATGACAGTTGCCCCTATTTAAGTATCTTCAACTAGAGAATATGAAGCAGGACACTCTTCATATGATCATAGTGGGAGATGGTTAAATACTAAGAAGACCCGGATTTTGATCCTGAATCCCTATGATATGATGTGATATGATATGATATGATATGATATGATATGATATGCATGGATGCATGATTATTTTTTTTTTGTAATTTTCATCTGCTAGGGATATGGTGAACCCTTAACAGGACATGCTACTGGACAGACCGATCTGTGGGGAATGTTGATGATCCATAGGGAGACAGACAAATGGTAAAAACCAACTCGCTGGGGAAAACAATCCTGCTGGAGAATCAGACACACACTAGAGAGTACTCAAAGCGAAATTCGATGAACGACACTTAGAATACAAGAGGTTTTGACAGTAAGTTCACACATGACTTACTAACAACTCGAACATTTTGAGAAAGTTTCCACAACAAGTTCATACATGACTTGACAACATTGGAACAAAAGGTTCAGCAACAGGTTCATACATGACCTGACAACACTTGAAAAGATTCTTTAAAATAGGTTCATACATGACTTGGTAATACTGGAATAAAAGCTCAACAACAGGTTCATACATGACCTGACAATGTTGGGGAATATCAACAATTTCTGACAGCAAGTTCAAACATGACTTGACAACAAACAGAAAAAATTCAAAAAGGGTGTATCAACAAGTTCATACATGACCTGACAACACTGAAATAAACATAGAGAAAGATTCTTCAAAACAGGTTCATACATGACCTGGTAATACTGGAATGAAAGCTCAACAACAGGTTCATACATGACCTGACAATGTTGGGGAATATCAAGAATTTCTGACAGCAAGTTCAAACATGACTTGACAACAAACAGAAAAATCAAAAAGAATATATCAACAGGTTCATACATGACCTGATGACAAACTTGAATACTTTTGAGAAAATTTCCACAACAAGTTCATACATGACTTGCCGACACTGGAATAATCAAAGAGAAAGATTCTTCAAAACAAGTTCATACATGACCTAGTAGTATTGGAATAAAGGCTCAACAGCAACGAGTTCATACATGACCTCACAATGCTGGGGCAATCAAAGAATTTTCTGGCAGCAGGTTCAGGCATGACCTAACAAACTCAGAAAAATTCGAAAAGAGTATATCAACAGGTTCATACATGACCTGATGACAAACTTTGAACCTTTTGAGAAAACTTCCACAACAAGTTCATACATGACTTGACAACATTGGAACAAAAGGTTCAGCAACAGGTTCATACATGACCTGGTAATACTGAAATAAAAGCTGAACAGCAGGTTCATACATGACCTGACAAAACAGGAACGTTCAAAGAATTTTCAACAACAGGTTCATACATGACCTGACAACACTTGACTATTCAAAGAGTATTCAATTAACAGGTTCATACATGACCTGACATCGCTTGGGAAAAAATCAAAGGGAGTTTTATTAATAGGTTCATACATGACCTGAGAATATTGGAAAACATACAAAGGGACATCATTGGAGCTTTCTAACACGAAGAACCTCCAAGCTTCTGGAAATTCCTCAAGATGATAAGTCATACATGACTTTCACGGAACCATCAGGAAAGACAGGGTAATTAAACTCTCTGTATGTGCCAACAACACTTGGACTTTTGACCGTAAGTAATGGACTACAACCAACTTTGCCAGCAACAACTGGACTTTGACCAAAAGCAATGGATTACAACCAGCTTGCCAGCAACAACTGGACTTTGGGCCAAGGGATAACAATCACCAACGTGACCTGGGTCAATGCAAAATGAGCACAAAGTACATTTCGGCTATACATGGTTTGGATTTTGCTTATATGCATGATGTATGAATGATCATGAAATGGAAATGCTGACAATATACAGACTGATAATTAAGGAAAGCTTTAGGGAGGTACTGAATCCTCAACACCAATAACTCAACCAAAGGAGTGAGTAAATTCAATAAAGGAGGATCTATCAAGCTGAACAGTTACAACTGGCCCAATAATCCTTCCAGAGAATGATAAATTTGTGCTCTCTAGAGATAGATGTTGATCATCCAAGGGGAGTCTTGCAACTTGAGACTTGCGGGGAAAGACGAAAGATTTCCTTTTAATATTTCCACATGTCAAAGCTCAATTGTGTTTCTCAATATGTTTGAAAAATTCTTTTTGAGTTCAAAATTCATTATTAACAAATAAATGACATTTTGCATAACAAAGAAAATCAGAGAAAAAACAGCAAATGATAGAATTTGATAGGCAAACTTGTATTTATTCAAGAATGGTAGCACACAAATGGCGTAGCTCCATGGAATGTTAAAAATTTGAAAATGGCAATAGGGAAAGGTCTACATTGAATCGCAATGACTATTACTATCCCTAATAACAATGACTCCATAAAAATTTGCTTCCGAAGGGAGTAACTAGATTGATCTTCCATTTTTAGCTCTTCTGTGTTGATCAGTGACAACCGATGCAGCCTATGCCTTTTGTCCCTAATTTTTGACTGGATCGCCCTTTCGGGTTTTCAATCCACCGGGATGCTTTTTTGCCTAAGTCGCCCTTTCAGGTTTTCGACTTTGCGAGCTACCATTTTTTTTTATCCCTAACTTTTGCCTGGACCGCCCTTTCGGGTTTTCAGTCCACCGGGATTTGTTAGGCATAGTATCTTTTGACTGCATCAGAGTTCACAGGGTGAATGAGCTCTTCGCCATCCATAGTTGTGAGAAATAGAGCACCTCCAGAGTATGCTCTCTTTACAACGTATGGGCCTTCATAGTTGGGAGTCCACTTCCCACGTGAATCTTTGTGTACTGGCAAGATCTTCTTGAGCACGAGATCTCCTTCCTTGAACTCTCGAGGACGGACCTTTTTGTCAAACGCCTTCTTGATTCGTTGCTGGTACAATTGTCCATGGCACAGAGCGGCCATACGCTTCTCATCAATGAGGTTAAGTTGATCATAGTTGTTCTGGATCCATTCAGCTTCGTCTAGCTTAGCCTCCATCAATATTCTCATTGAAGGTATCTCTACTTCGACTGGGAGAACCGCGTCTATCCCATACACTAAGGAGAAAGGGGTTGCCCCTGTTGAAGTGCGGACTGAGGTTCGGTATCCATGCAAAGCAAAGGGTAGCATCTCGTGCCAATCCTTATAAGTTTTCACCATCTTTTGCAGGATCTTCTTGATATTTTTGTTGGCAGCTTCAACAGCACCATTCAACTTTGGACGATATAGAGAAGAATTATGATGGTCAATCTTGAAACTCTCACATAATTCTGTCATTGTCTTGTTGTTCAAGTTTGAACCGTTGTCAGTGATGATCTTGCTTGGGATTCCATAGCGGCAGATAATCTCCTTCTTGATAAATCGAGCAACCACATGTCTCGTCACATTGGCATAGGAAGCAGCCTCTACCCATTTAGTAAAGTAATCGATGGCAACCAGGATGAAGCGGTGACCATTGGAAGCCTTAGGTTCTATAGCACCAATCATGTCGATGCCCCACATTGAGAAAGGCCAAGGTGATGTCAAAACATTCAACAGTGTTGGCGGCACATGCACCTTATTAGCATAAATTTGGCATTTATGACATTTTCTTGCATAGCTGAAACAATCAGACTCCATGGTTAACCAGTAATAGCCAGCTCTCAAAATCTTTTTGGCCATGGCATGTCCATTGGCATGGGTCCCAAAGGATCCTTCATGAATCTCCTTGATTAACATGTCCGCTTCGTGTCTATCCACGCATCTGAGCAGAACCATGTCATGGTTTCTCTTGTAAAGCACATCATTGCTCAAAAAGAATTTGGACGATAACCTCCTAAGAGTTTTCTTATCCAACAATGTAGCATCTTCTGGATACTCTTGACTTAAAAGATATCGCTTGATGTCATGAAACCATGGTTTACCTTCAGTTTCTTCTTCAATCAGCTGACAGTAGGCAGGCTCATCTCTTCGCTCGATTCGAATAAGTGGAGCTTCATTATGGAACCTGACTTGGTACATTGATGCTAATGTTGCCAAAGCGCCAGCCACTTGATTTTCTACTCTTGGGATTTGATGGAAAGTGATATCGTCGAAGTATTCTATCATCTTCACAACATGAGCGCGATACGGGATCAGCTTCGCATCGCGGGTCTCCCATTCACCTTTGACCTGATAGATTACCAAGGCTGAATCTCCATACACCTCAAGGATCTTGATTCGGAGATCAATTGCGGCTTCAAGACCAAGGATACAAGCTTCATATTCAGCGACATTATTCGTACAATCAAAGCACAACCTTGCTGTGAAAGGGGTAAAGCCACCATTGGGATTCATCAAAACAGCTCCCACACCATGACCACTGTAATTGGAGGAACCATCGAACGCGAGCTTCCATCGAGATCCTGGTTCTGGTCCTTCATCTGGGCCTGGGGTCTCACAATCCTTTATCACCATTATATCCTCATCGGGGAAATCAAACTTCAATGGCTGATAGTCTTCAACTGGTTGGTGAGCAAGATACTCTGCTAACACACTTCCCTTAATTGCCTTCTAGGTTACGTACTGGATGTCATACTCTAACAAAAGCATCTGCCAACGGGCAAGTCTTCCCGTTAAGGCAGGTTTCTCAAAGATATACTTTATTGGATCCATCTTTGAGATCAACAAAGTAGTATGGCAAATCATGTACTGCCTCAAACGACGAGCGGCCCATGCTAGCGCGCAACAAGTTTTCTCCAAAAGCGAATATCGACTTTCACAATCGGTAAACTTTTTACTCAGATAGTAAATAGCATGTTCTTTCCGACCAGTTTCGTCATGTTGCCCCAGCACGCATCCCATTGACCCTTCAAGCACAGCCATGTACATGATTAATGGCTTTCCTGGGACAGGAGGAATCAAAATAGGAGGCTCTTGTAAGTATTGACGAATCTTCTCAAAAGCATTTTGACAATCAGAATTCCATTCAATAGCCTGATCTTTTCGAAGCAATTTGAAGATAGGCTCACACGTGGCCGTCATGTGTGAGATAAACCTTGAAATGTAATTCAAGCGTCCAAGGAAACCTCTAACTTCTCGCTCAGTGCGTGGAGCAGGCATTTCTTATATAGCTCGGACCTTGTCAGGGTCTACCTCAATTCCTCGTTGACTAACGATGAAACCAAGCAACTTTCCTGAACGGACACCAAATGTGCATTTTGCAGGGTTTAACCGTAATCTAAACTTTCTGAGGCGTTCAAACAGCTTCTTCAGATGGCTCATATGATCTTCTTCATTCTGAGATTTAGCGATCATATCGTCAACATAGACCTCTATCTCCTTGTGCATCATATCATGGAAAAGAGTGACCATAGCTCTTTGGTAAGTTGCCCCAGCATTTTTGAGACCGAAAGGCATTACCTTATAGCAAAACGTGCCCCAAGGGGTGATAAAAGTGGTCTTCTCCATGTCATCTGGAGCCATCTTGATTTGATTGTATCCAGAAAAACCATCCATAAAGGAGAATACAGCAAAACTTGCAGTGTTGTCTACTAGAGTATCAATGTGTGGTAGAGGGAAATCGTCCTTTGGGCTAGCTCTGTTCAGATCCCTATAGTCAACACACATCCTCACCTTTCCATCCTTTTTGGGCACAGGTACATAGTTAGCTACCCATTATGGGTACTTCGCCACTGCGAGAAAACCAGCGTCAAATTGTCGTTTGACTTCTTCACGAATCTTCAGAGCCATATCTGGTCTTGTTCTTCGGAGTTTCTGTTTTACTGGTGGGCATTCTGGCTGAAGCGGAAGCTTGTGCTCAACGATGTCGGTGTCTAGACCTGGCATATCCTGGTATGACCATGCAAATACATCCACATATTCTTGTAGCAGCTTAACCAATCTCTCTTTGATGCTGACTTCAAGTGTGGTGCCGATCTTGACTTCTTTCTTCTCTTCCTCTGTGCCAAGGTTGATTGTTTCCACCGGTTCTTCATGTGGCTGAAGGGCTTTGGACTCGTGCTCGAGCAGCCTTGCCAATTCGTCGGGGATGTAACAATCTTCTTCACCCTCCTCTTCCGCTTGGTAGATAGGGGAGTCAAAGTAATGAGAGGTAGTAAAGTCATTGGATTCAACGGGGTTATCGTTTATTCTGCATGTTTGAATGATTGATTTCTTTTAGAAAAGTAAAAATAAAATGCACAAATGAAATATTTTCTTTTTGTTTTTGAAAAGATTGCCATTTTCTTATGAGAAAACCCAGTAAATGAAAAAAAGAATTTAACAAAATGTCTTTCATTCATTGATAATGATTATTTGAAAATGAAAAGGGTCCCTACAACGTGATCCATTAGCCTTGGGCAGAGCTAAGGATTTGAAAGGAAAAATACAACAATTATTACTTTGACAAAGGAAAAATTTCGAGGATCTCAACCGCCTTCCAGTTGTTCAAAGCTGTCTCACACCGGTAAACCAAACATGGCTTATCTTCATTTGCGGTGCTATCTTCAATTGCATTGACTTGATCTCCATGGATGAATCCTGTGCTGAGGAATACTTCCTGGATGCTTCGGGTGTTGTCCTTTGTAGGGACTCGGGCTCCTTTCGCAGCGGAAGGCACATATCCCAGACCAAAGCGATCATGCTTCTCACGAATATCAATAAGTTGACCCCAACCTTCAGGGTTTCCTCCTTCAATACTAGACTTTGCGCTTTTCAGAGACGCGAAAGATGAACAAGCTTTCCCAACAGGGTCCTTCATTTCCACAAAAGTGGCATTGGCTATTTCAAGAGCTTGGAAAGAAGTTTCCAAAGCGTCCTCATCAGCCTCAATGTATCTGAAGGATGAAAGGTGACTAACCACAAAGTCCTCCTCTCCAGAAATGATGATTAATTGATTGTCCACTACAAACTTCATTTTCTGATGTAAGGTAGAGGTAACTGCCCCTGCAGCATGAATCCAGGGACGCCCCAATAAGCAGCTATATGCTGGATTAATATCCATGACTTGGAAGTTAATCGGGAATACATGAGGGCCAATCAATCTGGGCAATTCCACCTCTCCAATCACGGTTCTCCTGGAACCATCAAAAGCTTTCACTACCAAGGCACTAGGCTTCATAGCTGGTCCTTGATATGATAACTTGGCGAGTGTTCTCTTTGGCATAACATTTAGAGAAGATCCAGTATCAACCAACACTCTTGCCAAAGCATCATCTTTGCATTTTACCGAGATATGGAGGGCACGATTGTGATTTTGTCCATCCTCAGGTAATTCCTCTCCACTGAAGCTCAAAGTGTTGCAAGCTGTGATGTTTGCAACCACTCCATCAAATTGGTCTACTGTTATGCTTTGTGTTACATGAGCTTGAGCAAGCACCTTAAACAAAGCCTCCCTATGGGCTTGGGAGTTCAATAGCAGAGACAGAATAGAGATTTTAGATGGTGTCTGATGCAACTGGTCCACAACCTTGTAGTCACTTTTCTTGATCAACTTCAAGAATTCAACATCATCTTCGGATTGAACCACTTCGGGTTCTTTAGTGGGAGCTACAACTGTTGATTCCTTGGCCGGCCCTTGAGGGGTCACATTGAATTCAGGCGTATAGATTCGACCACTACGGGTCATTCTGCTCATTCCTGCAATATTGGTGACGTCTTCACTTACAGCTTCTGTCACTTCAGCGTCTGAACTTCCTTCAACAACCTTATCCACAACAGTAATCTCATATTTCCAAGGCACAACCTTGGTGCTCTCATACGGAAAAGGTGCGGGCATACATATTTCAACAGGCAACGAATGACTATTCTCAAGCGCCACCCTTCTGCTATAGTAAGGGATTTCCACTGGTTCGGGTAAATTGAAACAAGGTTCAATTACCAACACATCTTCGTTCTTCACAGCACTGGATATTTGAAGCACTCCTTCATCCATCAAGTTTTGGATATTGTCTCGTACCACCTGACATCCTTTTGGGTGTGTGGCACACTCTTCACAGTTGTTATGATCAACATTAACCAGGCCAGCTTCCACCAATCGGGCATGGAATGCTGCCAAAGGAGTCTTAACATCCTCCACCTTATCAACCGTAACACCAACAGAAGCGTCTTCAATGGCGTTGACTCCAGGATTTTCATGGGGAGGAAGAGGATTGTTCTTCACATTCGGTCCCATGTCTTTAAAAGACAAGATCTTGCTCTCAATCAATTCCCGAACCCTATGCTTCAGAGCGTAACAACCCTCTAAGTCATGCCCGGGGGCACCTTCATGAAAAGGGCAGTGCGCATTAGGGTTGTACCACGGAGGAAGATGATCAGGTGGAGGTCCCATAGGTCTGGGAACCACCAAACCCTTTTGCAACAAGGAGGGATAAAGCTCAGTGTACGACATTGGGATTGGATTGAAGGTTGCCCTCTCCCTTTGCCTCCTATTCTGGTTCTGAGCATTTTGCCTTGGAACTTGAGCTCTCGGTTGTTGATAAACAGGAGCTGCTGGTGCTTGTTGATAGGCTGGCGGAGTTGCAGCACGTTGTTGAACTGGAGCTGGTCGATAGACTGGAGGCACTTGATAAGCCTGAGCAGGCTATTGATTGAACGCAGGCGTCACAGCAGCTACGTATGGTTGCGGAGCATACTGGACGGGATACATGGGTTGTTGATAGGGAATTGGTTGTTGAACATACTGCTGAGGTGAGTATTGTTGTGGTCTCCTTCTTGGAGGAGCTCTTCCTTGACCAACAGTTACAGCATTTGTTTCCCCTTCCTTCTTCCTAGGAAACCCTCCAAAGAACTTCTTCTGATTAGCATTTGAAGTTCCAGCTACAGCCGCCAGTTTGCCATTCCTTACACCATATTCAACGCGAGCTCCTATAGCAACCAGCTCGGAGAATCCCAAAGAAGCACTTCCAACCATCTTCTCGTAGAACTGGGGTTGGACAGTGTCGATAAACAGTTCAGCCAATTCCTTCTCAGCAAGAGGTGGTTCAACCTGAGAAGCCAGTTCCCTCCATCTTTGAGCGTATTCTTTCAAGGACTCCTTATCATGCTGGAACATGATTTGCAACTGTCTTCTGTCAGGCGCCATGTCCATATTGTATTTGTAATGTTTTATGAACGCATCTGACAGGTCTTGGAAACACCTGATCCTGTTCTGATCCAGACTCAAATACCACTTGGAAGGAGCCCCACTCAAGCTATCCTGAAAGTAGTGGATCATCAGCTTGTCATCCTCCACGTGTGCAACCATTTTGCGGTAATACATGATGAGATGGCTTTTTGGACAAGTATGCCCCTTGTATTTGTCGAAGTCTGGAGTTTTGAATTTGGCCGGAATCACCAAACCGGATACAAGGCACATTTCTTTGGCAGCAGATCCAAAGACGTGGTCTCCTTCTAGATCTCGGAATTTCTTCTCAAGGAGCTGCATGTTCTCCTTTACCTCCCTGAAGTCCTCAAACCTTACTTCGTCACCAGCAACAGTTGAGTCAACAGTCTGATACATGTGGTTTTGATCTTCATAATGAGGAATATGCCTAGCATAGGCAGCTGGTGGAACCACAGTGTGGATGACTGGACGTGCATCAGTGTAAACCGGTAATGGCACGGCTTGTTGGACAGATTGCCCCATGTCGTGCACCACCTCCGCTCGGGGGACGAAGTCATAGGGTAGCCCATATGGAGGAATGGTTGAGGGTAACGTCCTCTGAGGTGGGACTTCCACTGCCGGGCCCGTGGTCTCTGAAATCACGGTCGCTTGTGGAATCTCAAAACTGAAGGTTAAAGCTTGCAGCATCTCTCGCATCTGGGACATGCCTCCCTTGATTTCATCTAGTTCAACTCTAACCCGGGCGCTCTCTTGTTCTTGTTCAGCCATTCTCTGTTTTGCTCTGGCGCGAGTATTATACTGGTGTTAAAAATTCAGCATGAAACTGGAGGAAGAAAGGGCGGAATGAGACTCTATTTTTCTTGAAAATGTATGAATGCATGTATGGATGCATTTGTTTGCAAAACTCTTGGTTAGTTTCAATCATTCATTTCAGAAATACCACAATACTTGTTTGCAAATATTTAAAGTAATAAGGAAATGAAACACAATAAAAATGAATCTCAAAAGCGATTTTTCATTAATCTCATATCCAAGTTCAAATACAAACAACGTGCTCATGACTTATGGGCTTTCCGAACCGTAGCAAGGTCGGTAGTCAGCCCTTCTAGCATTGCCTTACAAAACTTAATGAAATTAAAGACTTGATGCGGGGTATTCTCTGGATACATGCACCAATCAGCTTCTTGCAGCTTCTCAGGTAGCTCTCGCATGATGGAACTCGCAAATCCGGACCGCTTCAGAAATTTGCCCTTCCACTCAGTGTAAAGCCCTTGGAGATCTTGGATAATGCGCACGTCTTCAGCCTTGGTCACCTCTATGTCCCTATAGAGGTTTCTCCAATATCTGCACTCACCTAGCAACACCATATAGGCAGCATCCTGATCCCCACCTTCAAGTGCTTGGATTCTAGCATCGGCTCGATCCAAATGATGTTTCAACCGTGTGCAAACTCTTTCTAACTCTTCAGTCTTCAGCTTCTCGCGTTCCAGAGTATCCTTGTATTTCTGAATGGTATTCTCCAGTTCACGAGTACGAATCTCAGAAATCAACCGTGCTTCTCTTTTCATCTTAAGGGTCAGTTCCAGAGTCTTGTTGAGTTTTTGAATCCGGAGTAAAGCTCTATCCAACTCCTCTTCCTTTGATTTGAACACCGATTTAGTGCTATAGAGCGCTTGTCCAAACTTCTCCCTCCTTGCTTCAGACTCTCTAGCTCTTTTGTTGGAGACTTCAAGCTCTTTGTCCTTCTTTTGTTGATCGTCTTTCAAGTTCCCATTCTCTATCGAGACTCGACCAAGCTTGATTCTCAAATCAGCATTTTCCAACTCCAACTCCTTGATACGGGCATTGAGCTTCTCTACATCTTCAGGTAATATGGGTTCTGGCTCCGGAACCAATGGATAGATAGAAGGATCAAATGGATAAGGGAGTTTAATCATCTGAACCCTCTCTCTAACCCAACAAGTGTAAGGCTCTTGGGCAATGACATTTCTCTTACCCAACTCCTTACCTTTCCTGATAACTGCTTGCCAAGACCTCTTGATCTTTTTCACCATGGGATGATCCGCTTCAACACCATGTAAGATGAAAGGCTCTAGAGCTTCAGCTTTTGGAGGGCCATTCATAGGATACCCATGCTGCCTTAGAGATAACATGGGGTTATAGTTGATGCAACCCTTGGTTCCTATCAACGGCACATTGGGGAAGTCTCCAATGCTGACAATCACATTCTCGGTTTCCCAATCCCTGATATACCACTTAACATGACTGGAGGTGAGGGAAGCTAACTTTTGGAAGGGCTTGAGTTCCTTTGAGACAAAAGGACCTTCTTCGGGCATATGGGATCTAAACCAGGCATGCAACAACTGTGCACAACATAAGACGATTCCTCCCTTCTTCTCATGACGATCATGGAGAGTGTAGTAGAGATCTGCCAAGAGGAACGGTACAGGGTTACCAGAGAGGAAAATTCTCACCGCCAGGTGGTCCACAAAATGGTCAATATTTGGGAAGAGAACTATCCCATATACCAACACGGCTAACACAACATAAAAGGCTTCCCAATTCCCTTCTTTTTCCATCTTCTTGGCCTGATCTTCCAAGAACTTCCTAGAAAAACCACTGTAAGGTCCTTTCACATCCCAATTGTCTATGACTTCAGAAATTTTCAGACCCAAAGCTGAAGATATCCTCTTGGGAGGAATATCTTCATCGAGCTTAAGAAATGGATTATGATCCTTCAAATTCCGGCCTATGATCCTTTCAACCTCCTCCAAGGTAGGAGCCAACTGGAAGTCAGAAAACGTGAAACAACGTAGAGGTGGATCATAGAACTGAGCAATAGTCACCGCGGTCATCATGTCCATCTTCTCATTTAGGATGTCCAGAATTCTTTCATAGTTTTGTACAAAGCTGTTGAGTTTGAGGGGTGTTATTTTGGCACTCAACTTCTGCAGGCTAGTAAGGTCCACGTTCTTGTATTTGAACTGAAAAGTGCCTCTTCTCTCAGGATTCATCTTGCTAACAAGCCTTGGATTCCTGAAATAATGCGAAACAACTAAGAGTTTTGCTTTTTATGCATATGCAATGAATGGATGGATGCAATGTTTTTTTTTTCTTTTTTTTTCTTTTGATAGGTTCAAAGGTCGGAGGTATGGATAAATTTGATTGCTTTTCCAAAACGGGGTTCTCACCGGGTATGATCTAGGGCTTTGTTACAAAGGATCCCCAGAGTCATTGATTCACAAGAATGTTTGACGCTTACGGGAAATACTTTCCGGTCGTCAACTCCATCAAGGGAATTTATTCTGGGTGAGATTCTCGTACCGACTCTTACGAAGTATTCACCTCGGGAATCCGCACTACGCAACCATCGACTCGGTTCTAGACAGGGTACTCAGAGTCATGGATCCAAAAGACTGTTTGACGCTTACGGAAAATACTTTCTGGTCGTCAACTCCATCTAGGGAATCTATTCTGAGCGAGGTTCTCGTATCGATCCTTAGGAAGTATCCACTTCGAGAATCCATACTACGCAACCATCATTTTTAGTTGGTCAAAGTTCAATGTTCTAAAAGGTTCTTAGAGTCATGGACCCCTTTGAAACATCGAAGCTTACGAGGTATACACCTCGGGCGATAATATTTGCAAAAGAATCTACTCTAAGTGAGGTTCTCGTACCGACCCTTACGAAGTATACACCTCGGGAGTCTGTACTATTCAACCATCGTCCTATCTTATGTTTTTTCACTCTAGACTCGGGTGTAGAGTCTTTCCCACATGGTTTGCAATCAGATACCCAAGTACCCAACATAGTGGAACCAATATATAACAGAAATATCAATATAACAATAAAGATAATAAAAACAATAAATAAGGAAAAGCCACACAATTAAACAAACAAAAGCACACGAACGTCCTAACTAGGCTTGACTCACTTAGGGGTTGATCATTCCCCAGTAGAGTCCCCATCTGTCGCACCTCGAAAAAATGGGGATACGACTTCAAAGCGAAGCGCGATCGCACGCTCGCAATGATAGACTGAACAGAGTCGCCACCGAACTTTATTTATTCCTAAAAAGGAAAGGGGAAATATCGATAAAACCCAAAACAAAAGAAAGGATAAGATATGGTCATCGCAACCAATATCAGGGTTCGGGAGTCGATTACGCAAGGGGAAGGTATTAGCACCCTCACGTCCGTTGTACTCAACGGGAACCATTAGGTTAGTTGTGTGCGTTAGTGTTAGTTGAAATGTTAGGCTTTTCAATTTATTAGGTGGGAAAAGAAAGAATATAAGAGAGAAGAATATTTTTGGATTTTTGACGAAGGACTAAACCTAAGTTTTTTATTAGTGGGCCTGACAAGATTTACAAATCCTGCTCCTACGTATCTCAAAAGAGAAATCAAGGCTTACGTAGTTCTGGATAGAAAAATGTTTGTTTGTTGGTCGATTTTAGCGAAAGCTACTTTGTGTCAAATCGACGAAAACATTGTTGGACTACTCAAAACAGGTGGAAAAACATTGCCTTGCATTGTTTTGAAACAAAGCACCTTTCGTTTGTGAAAAGGTTTAAGAGTCAATCGCACGGCGGCGAGAAAAAGAAATTGATTGGTTTGATGTGTTTTGAGTGATGGCGAGAACTTGGATGAGCGAGATATACATCTCGAATCCTAGCCTCAGGAGTGCACGGTATACACCATGTTCCATTTCCATCTTTTTTGAAAGAGGTTAAGATAGGAATTAAGTGTTTTGGAATTTGATTGAGAAAGGGTTTGAAAGAAACCGCATTGACAATTTTAGGCGATGGCGAGAACTTGGATGAGCGAGATATACATCTCGAATCCTAGCCTCAGGAGTGCATAGTATACACCATGTTCCATTTCCACCTTTATTGAAAAAGTGTTAAATAAGAATTAGGTATTTTGAGTTTTGTTGTGGAAATGACTTGACCATAGGTCAAGTATTGATGGACGTTTAAAAGAAATCTGAATGAGCGTTTGAGATAAAACAAAGTGGATAAATTTGGATGATGGCGAGAACTAGGATTGGCGAGATATACATCTCGAATCCTAATCTCAGGAGTGCGCGGTATACACCACGTTCCACTTCCATCTTATTGAAAAAGTCTTAACTATAAATTAATATTTTTTTGAGTTTTTTGTCAGAAAAAATGGCTTGACGTTGAATCAAGCGTTTGGTGAAAGTTTGAAAGAAATGGAATAGAATAGGATGGAGAAATGGATTGGTTACAAAAATGGATATGGATTTTAGAAATAATCTGAGACTAATCAAAATGTCAATTAAAAATCAAAAAAACCAAATAAAACCAATGAAAATCAAGTTAATCTACAATTTGTTAAAATTACTTTGATATCAACTCTAACATTTATTTGGAAATTAAAATCAATTAGAGTTTGAATCATTAGTAAAACACAATTAAGATTAACTTGAAATTTGGAATTAGATTTACTTTGAAATTAAATTAAAATTGAAAATTAAAATCAAATAACTAAAATCCATTTTGTAATCACAAAGCACCATGATCAAAAAGCTAAATAATAACCAATGTTTATCACAAAATATGGATTTGGGAATGGACGGTTGCCTTTGGTCATGAATGTATGCAAATGAACTTTAGGCCAAGTGCCAAATAAAAAATGAGAAATGGAAAAAATTCAGGACCAAAATCGGGGTATGACACATAGGTCCTGGTAGGCCTAGAATTAGAATCTGGATCCATACCAGTAGTTGGGAATGATGGAGTACAGTGGCCTCAGTTTGTGCAACAAATCCAACAACAATAAAACCAATTCACGTATAACATGATGCAACAATTGAATGGTGGTGTTCACCCCTAAGTGATTCCACAAGAAGTTGCAGGTGGTAGTTTTCGGGATTAATTTTGTATGAGTCCTCCTGAGTTTCATGGTGGATTAGATCATGTGAAAGCTCATGAACGAATAACCAACATAGAGAGAATTTTTGAGATAGTGCATTGTAGTGAAGAGAATAAGGTTGTGTTTGTTTCTCATATGATGAGGGGTCCTGTTGTTAGATCGTGGGAGAGTGGTTCGGCTCTTATGACTAATCAAGGAGTACCCAGGGATTGTGAACATTTTAAGACTACTTTTATCGACAAGGATCTTCCAAGTACTTTGAGGACTCATAAGGAGTTTGAATTCCAGCAACTTAGACCAGGTAATATGTTAGTGGCTGAATATGCAGAAAAGTTTGAGGATATGGTTGCTTACTCCAAGCAAGTCATGTACGCACCAAATGAAAAGTGAAAAATTGATCAGTTTCTATTTGGATTAAGGGGTGAAATGTCTCATAATGTTTCTCAACGATAGTTCGCTACTTATTCAAAATTATTAAGACAGTGTTATGTGGCTGAAAATAGTTTGAAGAAGGTTCGAGAGGAAAGGGATCAGTATAGAGTTGGCCAGAAGGACAGAGGAAAACCAAGTCATCCGTTTAGGACCAGACCTTAATCTTTCAAAGGAAAACAAATACATAATGCAAAATCTACCCAAACTCCTCAATGTCAAATGTGTAAGAGGTTTCATTTTGGGAAATGTGTCGGAGGTTTACTTAGGTGTTTTCTATGTCATAGAGAAGGAATGACACATGGCTAGAGATTTCCCTCTGAGGAATTCTCAAGTGTAAGGGAAGAGTATTGGTCGGGTTTATACCTTGGATGCAAAGAAGGCTAAGGGTAACAATGAATTGATTGCTGGTACATGTCACTTAAATGATCACCCTTGTTTTTGTACTATTTGATTGTGGAGCAACACACTCTTTTGTATCAGTACAATGTATGAAGCGTCTTGGTTTGAAAGCAATTCCCTTATCTCCTCCTATGGTGGTAACTACCTCCATGTATGATGTTGTACAAACACCATTGGTTTGTGAGAATTGTTCACTGTCAGTGAACGATAGATTTTTTTAGATTGATCATATGTTTACCCTTTAAGAAAGTTAACGTAGTTTTGGGAATGGATTGGTTTTCTTCCAATTCGGTGTTTTTTGGATCTGAAGAGAAGATAATTATCATTCCATGTAATGAAGCTACTCCGAAGGATGTACTGACTACTATCTTGGAGAAAGAACAATTCTTAAATGTTCCCAATGCTCTTGAGAAAGAAGAGTTTGTTCTCTTAAGAATTGTTTTCCCAGTTCAATATGAGAAACAACTTTTTGCAAAGCTAAGTGAGTGTGAATTTTGGATGACCGAAGTTAAGTTTCTTGGTCATGTCATATCCCAAAGAGGAGTAGCGGTAGATCCATCTAAAGTTGAAGCAGTTACTAATTAGGAAAGACCATCTTAAGTTTCTTAGGATTGGAAGGTTATTACAAAAGGTTCATTAAAGGGTTTTCTTAGTTGGCTTTACTGATGACTCGACTTACTGGGAACAAGATTCCTTTTTGTTGGGACTCAAAGTGTGAGCAAAGTTTCATAAGTTTAAAGGAAAGGTTGAATATTGCACCTATTTTAATTATTCCATATCCTAGTAAGCCTTACAAAGTATTTTGTGATGCCTCTAAGAAAGAACTAGGTGGAGTGTTAAGGCAAGGTGGTCAAGTTGTGGTGTATGCTTCTCGTCAGTTGAAGACTCATGAAGATAATTATCGAACACATGATCTTGAGTTACTGGTTGTTGTTTTTACTTTTAAGGTGTGGCATCACTGCTTGTATGGAGTACACTTTGAGATGTTTAGTGACCATAAGAGTATGAAATGTCTATTTGATTAGAAGGAGTTAAATATGAGGCAAAGGATATGAATGGAATACTTGAAAGATTTTGACTTTGAACTAAGGTACCATCCAGGTAAAGAGAATAAAGTTGAAGATGCATTAATTCAAAAATAAATACATAAGGCTGAGCTAATGATGTTACAATCTGCATTGCTGGAAAAGTTTTGATACCTTAACCTCTAGTTTACTTGGACTCATAATGTTGTAATGATGGGAAATTTGAATGTTACTACCGATTTAAGAGAGGAAATTCATCAAGTACAATTATTGGATGATAAATTGCAAGTGTGTCAATTCAACCAGGTTTCACTAAAGCCATATACAAAGTTCTTCTCTTTAATCAAATGATTTGTGTGCCAAATGATGTAGAGTTAAAAAGAAGAGTTTAGGAGTAGGAGGTGTACAAAGGTGCGTTTACCATTCATCCAGGTTCATCAAAGATGTATCAAGACTTGAAAAAAACTATTGGTGTTTTGGTATAAATAAGGATATTATTGAGTTTGTGTCTGAATGTGTGGTATGCAAATAGGTACATATTGAACATCAAAAGTCAGGTGGATTGTTGCGACCCCTAAAAATTCGGGTGTGAAAATGGGATAGTATTTCTATGGACTTTGGAGTTTGTTTACCATGTACACAAGGTGGTTATGACTTTATATAGGTAATTATGGATCGATTGACTAAGTCAACCTATTTTAGATATTGTAAGATTGCATGATGTTTCACTAGTATTGGGTCTAATAGAGATCTGAATTTTACTTCAAGAATTTATGGAGCATTTTATCAGGCCATGGGGTCGAAGTTGTGTTTAAGTACATCTAATCATCCTTGGACGGATGGTTAGGCCGAGAGGATGAGGGAAGATATGTTAAGAGCATATATGCTTGAAAGTGGAGGAAACTGGAAGGAGCTCTTACCATTGATTGAATTTACATATAATAACAATGACCACACGAGTATCAATATGGCTCCTTATGAGGATTTGTATGGGAGGAAATGCAAAACACCTCTTTGTTGGACAGAGGTTGGTGAAGAAAGAGTTTTAGAGCCAAATTTTTTTCAAGAGACCACATATAAAATAAATATGATTTGAGAGAAAGTGAAGAAAGCCCAAGATCGTCATAAGAGTTATAAAAATAATATAAGGAAACCGTTAGAATTCAAGGAAGGTGACCACATATTCTTGAAGGTTACTCCAAGATGTATATTGAAAGGACCTTTTAAGTCATGGAAGTTAAGTATGATATACACTGGACCATATCATATCATTGAGTGGATTGGAAAAGTAGCTTACATATTAGCCATACCACCTTCTCTATCTAGGATGCATGATATTTTTCATGTATCTCAGCTTCAAAAATTCATTCTTCCAGATACAGTGGAAGTAGAATCATATCTTTCTTTTGAGTCTCAGCCAAGTCATATTGTAGGTTGTGAAACTAAAGTATTGAGAAACAAGGAGATTTCTATTGTTAAGGTTCAATGGGACAAATCATATCTACGAGAAACTAATTGGGAATTGGAGTATGAGATGCGAGAAGCTTATCCTTATATTTTTCATGTAATATTTCAATTGGAGGATGTATTTTCATTTTGGGGATGTAATACCCCGTGTTCCATTAGATACACAAATCTTTGTCAGTTGAGATCAACTGAGTTCCTATATGCTCTATTAGTTGTCAGTTGGGACAAATAGAGTAATTAGTGAACCCATATTGACTTAATTATTATCATTTCAGACTGACCTTTTATTAATTAGTACAAGAATGGACATTCTAGTAACATTTATAATTGATCAATTTCTCTAGTAGAGAAAATATTCTTAATAAATATCATTTCAGATATTCTATTTTCTATCTCTCATTTCTAACCACTCATATTTTCCTACCACTTTTTTCATCCACTCATTTTATTTCTTCTTTTTACCAAACACACTTGCCTTTTCATTTGGTATCAGTAAACAAGGAAATGAAAAGTGGAGCTTAGAAACATTGAGAAGAGAAAGAGAAGAATATGAAGTAAGAGGAAGCTTGAAGAAGAAGTATAAACATCAATAAAAACATTTTCTTTTCATCACCACTTAACTCTTAAGGTGGGTTCTGTAAGACCCTAATTTTGATCCTAATTTTGACCCTAAGATCCCTCATGGCATCATATCATTGCTCATTGAATTTTCCTCAAGGATCATAGCATGTGTGGCTCCTTTACCCTTGGGTTGGGACTTGTGTGAGTTATTTTGAGACCACCAAGCATGCTTGTATTGTATATTATTGCTTTTATTATTTTGTTTACTAACCAAAAGCACAAAAATATGTCACTAACCTCTTTTATTTTGAAGCTCAAGTGATCACATGTGCCCTTGCTCCTAGGAGGCTCCTATGCTCATTGAAGTGGCTAGATGAAGATGAAAACAAGCATGAAAATGGTTCACAAAGCTTATAATCATCATATATGCCTCCCAAGTGTCTCAATTTGCCAATTTGATCAAGGTAACCCGAAGGGCTTGAGGATTGTTTCCCAAGGAAACCCTAATTCAACTGTGCATTGAATGTGCCTTGCTCATGAAGCAACCTCAACCTATGATTAAACCCAATCAAGGGAAGTTATTTAATTCATTATTTTATGCATATATAAGCCTATGTGAGTATCCTCAATCATTCATTCATCAAGATTTGAAGTTTGGCCTTGAGAAGTTGACCAGTCAAGTCATCTGACCAATTTGAAGATCACTGAGACCTAACTTTTGATGTATTTGTCAAATGAAGATGGACCCAAGAGAAAACATGTTCTTAAGAACCATATGAAAAAACTTTCATGTTCATCAAAAATACATTTAAAACTTGTAAGTTCATCATTCATTTCAAAACGTTATAGGTCATTTTGACTGAAGCCCTAATTTTGGGTCAACTTCCCAAGGACCTAACTTCCTTATTTTTTTATGATTTTGAGGTGATACCAATTGTATTGGAAATCTTAAGATGTCTAATTCAAATGTTATGTTGTACAAAATTTCATACTCCTAAAAGAAACACATGTGATAATACAAAACATTATAGGTCACGTTGGACAAAAACCATTGAAAATCGAAAAATGTCAGTCTTCAAGTGACCATAACTTTCTCATAAAAAATCTAAATGATGAAAACTTTAAGTCCAAATTTATCATTTTGAAAATATCTACAACTTTGATGTTGGAGGTTTTTCCATTTGAGGCTTGCATCATTGAAACAGAAGGGCTTGAAGTTGATCATTTTTGGCAAATTTTCCAAAGACATGTTTTGTACCTCAAACTTCAAGGTCAGTTTTCACAAATTTCCAACTCCAAATGGATTTTTTCCCAACATAGATTTTGTTCCTTATGTCAAGACCTTTCTAACCATTACTCACATGCCTATGTTTGGATTTTCCATGTGGGACTTTCGAAGAGGTGGACATTTATGATCAATTATGCATTTCACTTTGAATCTTCATGCACAAGCTATTACAGTCCCAATTGCACATCCAATTCAGCTTTGTATGATCTCAGCTTGTGATTACACTCAAGTTTGGGCCTCACATGCGCCTGTACAGGCCCATGCATGGAGGACCCAAAGCTTCATGCACACGAGTTCTTCACCTTAATGCTTGCAGTTCAACTATAAATACAATGCTTCCCTCATTCAAATCTCAACCTCAAGGCAACCTGAAGCTCTGCTGAAACCAAAACCCAACCATACCAAAGGAATTCTGATTTTTATTTACTCAATTCAAGCTTGAATTTCAACAAAATTAGTTGATCTTCAAGACTTATTCCATAGCCTTGCATTCATATCACATCTCAAGATCAAATTGGAAGCAAGAGTTGGAAGGAATCGTGCTGATCAAAGCTGCTCTTCAAAGGTATATGATCCAACTGTTTTGATTTGAATATCATCATACAATGTGAATTGCTAGTGTTCAAATGGTTTTCTGAAGTCCTCGTGCAAGAGGCAAGCCAGTGGTGGCTTTGATTTCATGTTTTAAAGCACTTCAGTTTGCACACCTTGAATTTCTAGCTCAGATTTCTCACTTGATAGAGATCTTGAGGACAATCCAAGGTTACAGGGGTGATGTACATCACCCCAGCTTCATTTTGGTACCACGTTTGTGTATATTCATTGAGGTTCAAAAACCTGCAACTGGTGGCCGGAGTTGGTTGGTCCATCGGAGAAGATAGTGGTTTCCACCACTATCCCCACGTGGTGCGTTTGACTCATGACCATGGTGGGAGCGCGCTTCTGGACCGCTTGATGTGTCTGCGTCAATTAATGAACTCAATCAAGCGCTCCCTGATTTTTCTCTTTTTCTATTTTCTGTTTTATTTTCTTTTAATTCCATTTATTTTCAAAAATTCATAACTATTTAATTTGGAATCACAAAAATATGAGACCAATGACAAAAAAATTCTTAAAAAATCTAGTTTCATAATCTGATTTTTAATTATTTCTGTGATTCAATTTAATATTTTTTGTGAATTATTTTGTTTTTTAATAGTTTTTAATTCATTTTAAATTACTTTTTGATATCCAAAAATTCTAAAAATATTTTCTTAACACATATGGATCATGATAAGTCTATGAAAAATATTCTTATCAATTTCTTAATTGATTTGAGATTTTAATTCATTTGTGTTATATTTTGTTGATTTTTAATTGATTTTAAATAGTTTCTGTTTTCAAAAAATGTTGAGAAAATTTGTCAAACCTTGTTTGACCATGTTAGACCTATGATGATTCAATTGGACTTGCTGAAGTTGATTTGAATTGAATTTGACGTTTGACCATACTTTGTCCATTTTATTTTATGTTTTATTTTAATTCCAAAAATACCAAAAAATATGTTTGACTTTCTTGACTTCTAATGTTCATTTCTCTTCTGTTTTACATTGGTTGATGATGATTTGACCCACATTTGATCATTGTGTTTTGCTTATGTCATTTGAATTCTTCTTTATCCATTTCATTTCATCTTCATCTTCTTCTTCTTTTTATTTTGGCCAATGAGTTAATGATTTGTGGTAGGTCTTGACATATGAGAGGCTTAACCTTCTTTTATACAAACCAAATTCAACTTGATCAAAGATCAAGTGAGTTGCTTTGTGTCCAAGATAGGTTTCTTCTTAGTCAAGCAAAAAACCTAAAATCCATACAAGGCCTTTCTTCTTTTCTTTTGGCATGGAAAGTTGTAAGAGCTTGGCTTACTAGTCATGATCTCTAACTTGTGTTTATTTGCCTATAGTTTTATTGACCGAACTCAGATAGGTGTGACTACTACATTAGTCCACTTACGATTGCTTAACATAGCGCTAAATTGTCTTATGACACACTAACATTAACCATTAATTACTAACTTTAATTCAAGCATTTAATTTCTTGCAATTTTTCTTTAATGCAATTTACTTTCTTGCTCATTTATTCATATTGCCTTTTCCCTTTGCTCACTTGAGCTCATATTTTATGTTTATGCCATTTTCCTTTTGCTCATTTGAGCTCATTATTGTATATAAATATATTGTTGTTTTGTGTTTGTTTTGTGATTGTTTGTGTAAACCCAATGCAAAAAGGAGAAAGGACTTAGAATTAGGACCTTACCCATGCTTAAAGGAGTTCAAGAGCAACTAGGTCTCATGCCTTTAGAATGCTAAACTTGTTGAAGAGCAACTAGGCCTCATGCCTTTGGAATGCTAAATCTCAATGTTGACTTCAAATGACCCCTAATCTAAACTCATTCTTTGTCCATTCCTCTTATTGTATTGTGAACTTTTTGATGTTTGCTCTTGTGTGATAGGGATTCCAAACTTGAGATAGTAAGAAGGACCATTGTCATGAGTAGCCAAGTTAAGAGAGACAAGCCAAATGGAGATCCTAGGAGCTTGAATGAATATTTGTTTTGATTGCTTGAGTATTTGCTAAGTCCAAAGGAAAGGAGCATCTTGAATAATCCTTATGATCTCAAGAAAAGGAACTCCAAGGGTTTTATCTCTTATCTTATCTTTTCATGTTTAGGACTAGCCCTTCTCTTTTTCTCTCCACTCTAACCCAAGCCAAACTCATTTTGTGCAAAATTTGACATTGTTTTCAAATTAGAAACCTAGGCATTATGCCTTTGATTTTTCAAACTCTTTTCATTAATACTTATTTTGAATAAATCTTAACCATACTTTGACTTCATTTTTGTGAATACTTCTAACTTGTAAATACAACTCACTTCAAGTGATTTTTGTGGTTCCACTGGCCACCTTTGTTAAAACTTTTTTCATAAACATTAGCCATAGGTTTGAGTCATCATAGTGGTTGATGCAAACCTCACCTTATCCTTAGTGATTGGACTATAAGTCTTCCATACTTATTATAGGGTTAACCCCTCACTAGTATGTTGAAGCCCTCCTCACATGGGGGATTGTTGGTTTAGGTTGAGTTTTCTCCCTTTGATAACAAAAGACCTTAAGGCTTTTGATCAAATCAATTCATCAATCTTTTGAGATTTTTACCCCGAACTACGAGGTTTTTATCCTACCTTTGTGATGGTACGTAGGCAATGGGTTCATTCATTCAAACAACAAAATTGTAAATAATATGTATATTCTTTTCTCATCTCCCCAATCTTGTTTGCACAAATGTTTTCACAAATACCAACCTACAATACACTTTGCAAAAAGGGCTCCCTTAGAGTACTAAGGATATTTTGGGTGCTTAAAACCTTCCCATTTCATAACCAACCCCCTTACCCAGATCTCTGACATTTTTATTAGTTTTTGATTTGTTAAAACTTCTTACTTGGTTTTTGTTCGCTTTCTAACCTTTCCTTTGGATAAATTGAAGTGCGGTGGCGACTCGAATTGTATGCTTACTTTTGATTTAGTCAATAAATCTAAAGGTAACGAATACCCCACTACAGGTTCTAGTTAGATTTCTTCTTTAGAAAAAACTACGATTTTAGTGTTGATTCTGTTAATATGATGATTGGAAATAGTTCATAATTATTCTATTGATTCGTTTGTGATTAATAATATGTTTGTGTGGTTATGCTGGGTTCATGATAATATGTTTGTGTGTTTATGTTGGATTCATGAGAAAATGTTGTTGTGGTTGATTCTTGGTGATTAAACTTGTTGGTTTCAAGAACTTGTGTTAATGAATGGTCTGACATGATTTGGGATAGTTAGAAATGAGGTGGGTTGTGTTATAAGGAAGAAGGTTGAAAAAATTGGAAAGGAATTGAACTGGTGTAAAAATTATGCATAAAAAATCAATTTTTCAACATGACAATTGATTCCACTTATCAGAAAATCGACTGCACCTGCCTAAAATTGGGAAACATTACCAAAAATAGATTGTGAAATCTATTGCACACTTTTGACAATCAATTAACTCCACAAAATTTCCATACAAAGAGCTCACGAAGCCGACGCAATCGATTGCACTCCTTAGGAAGTCGATTGTATCCCCTGTTTTCTTTATAAAAAATCATGTATATTAAGGATTCTAAGCCACCTTAGGAATCTTGTAACTTATACTATGATATGCGGGCATAGAATTATCATTGATTAACTATATTCCATGAGAATTAAGGTGTTTTAACCTAGAATCATTTGGTATATTTTACGTATGATCTTGTGATGAGTATGTTATGAATTCATTTTTGTGTATATGTGATAACATGATTAAAAACTTATGATGGGTGAGAAAATCTTAGGAGTATAATCAGGTGAATGAATTAGAAAGATAACTAGGTTATGATGAATAACTTAGATGGTGATGCTTATACGCAATGGTACCTTAGAGTGTATCGTGGACGAGTAATCGCTTAGCTTATGAAACAATAGGCCTTGTATGGAATATGTGGAATCATTTGCATTAGGTTTAGGATCACATCTTGGCATCCTCCTCACCCCTCATTTATTGGGTTTGTATTGGGAGAGATCACTAATCACATTTGATTCTAACATACTTTATTTTCTTTTTTCTACTAACCAAAATACCAAAAATATGTCTATGTGTAGCTTTGTTTCTTTTATAGGTAGTGTGTGTGTCCACCCGTGCCTCATCAAGCTCACAACTAGGGTTTGAGACCCTCAATGCAAGGGGTCAATAAAATAAAGGTTCATAATGGTTCTAAGCATCATATATGGATCCCCATGTTATTTATTTGTCAATTTGATCCAGAATTCATCAAGAGTTTGAAGCTTGTTTGGCTTGGAAGCCCTAATTCATCTAGGTATCTTGTGTGACTTCCTCGACAAGCTTCTTCGTCAATTGGTCAAAGATATTAAGGGTACTTAATTATACATAATCTCAAACATATGTGATCCTCTATGAACCCCAAAGATCAAGATAACTTCAAGTTTGCAAGTTGGTTCAAGGAAGTTGACCAGAGAAAGTCAACCGATCCAAACTGGGGTTCCCTAGACCCTATCTCCTTAAGTTTTTGTCATATGAAAATGATTCCAAGAGAAATGTTACTCTTTATGAAATTAAAAAACAACTTTCATGCTGACATCAAGATCTAATTTTGCTTGGAAATTCATTTTTTATGGTGAAAGATTATAGGTCATTTTGTATGTGCCCTAGTTGGGAGGTCAACTTCCAAGGACCATAACTGGCTCACTTTTTATGATATAAATACCATACAAGTTCCATGATCAATATCAATATTTATTCTCCAACTTTTATTCTTTGATAAATGTCAAAATCTACTTGGAAGGGCATGTGCCAAGAGGAAACATTATAGGTCATTTTGGGCAATTACCATTGAACAAGCAATTTTCCTCAACTTCTAAAATCCATAACTCCCTCATGCCAAATCCAAAGGATGTCAAATTTGTGACCAAATTTAATAGGAATGAAAGATATACAACTTTGGTGAAGAAACAATTCTCATTATAAGCTCATAGCAAAAGTTATGCAAGGTGGAAGAAGTGGTCATTTGACTTTGTACTTAGAAAATTTTCAATCATGTTTGATTTCTCCAACTTCCACCTCAAAATTCATCATGAAGGAAGTTCCAAATGGAAAAGTGTTCAACATCAAAGTTGTTCCCCTTGATGTCACCTTTCCAAAGCATCCAAGATCACTCCATTTGGCTAAGAATTTAGGGACTTGCACATGGCTCCTTTGTTTGGTTTGTTTTGACAACTTTTTCACTCAAGTGAGTAATTCCTTTTGCATGCTTCCATGTAATGACTTCAACATTAATTGCACACGAATTGGAAGTGGATTGCATCATTGGTTGGGCCTAATTCCATGCCCATGCACCTATGCACAACATTGTAATTTTTGGCCAATTTTTCAAGTGTGTGAAAAACAATGCAAAAGCCTATATATACATGCCCTCTTACTCAAAATGAGAGGACCCTGGCCCAAGCTTTGAACTGAAAACACCCTCACCTCCATTAAAGGATAATCTTGCAGGTTTTCATTTGAAAATCGAGTTTCAATTTCACTTCTGTTTTGAAGTTGAAACTCCAAGAGTCCAAGCCATTCAGGCTTCCATTTCACCTCCTGCAAACAATTAGAAGCAAGCCAAGCTAATTGAGATCTAGATCTAGCTTTATAATTTCCCAAAAGAAGGTGGATTTTCTAAATTGTATCTTCTTCGATTCTCCCTCAATTCTCAACTATTTTGATTAATCTTTTGGTTGACTGAAGTCCTACCAATGTAGGAAACAAGAATTAGTTGCTTTGAGATCAAATCAAAGCAACTTAGATCATGTACCTCAAAATTCAATTCCTCATATCTCTCAATATATTTGGAATTAGGTCAAATTTATGCCAGATTCGAGCTCTTGAGCTTTTTCTCTTTAAAATAGTGTCCTTACTTTTCATTTTCTTGATGGTTGGTGGTGCACTAGTCCGATGAGGTCCACCGGAGAAGACAACCGAAGCTAGGGCTCCGGTGATGTGTTGTCATGTCTCCTTGCCATTTGATCTATTTGAAATGTTTTAATCTTAGCCATCTGTTTTGATTACCAAGCCTATGTCACATTGACTGAAGACCTTGGTGGAAAGCATGCGCTTGACCATCAAATTTGCCACCTCAATTAATTAGGGAGATCTGATGGCCCTCGTTTTTTCTATTTTCTTTTCTTATTCTTATTTTTCATTTAATCCATTTATTTTGTTTAATTCATATAAATTTCATTTTTAATCCAAAAAATATGGAAATTTTACCAAAAATCTTTAAATATTTTCCTCTTCTATATTTTGAATTAAAATCATTTTTTGGATTATTTTTGATATTTTTCATCAATTAAATGATTTTTGACTTGTTTTAAATATTTTTTAAATACTCATGACTTTCCAAAAATTGGGAAATTTTTTGTCTAAGGTTCTTTGACCTTGTTTAACCTAGGACAAATCCCTTGGCCATTTATTTGGTGTTTTGAAGGGATTTGAGGTTTTGTCCATTTTAGAATGCATTTTGATTCATTTTTAATTTGATTTTTAATTGAATAATTGTCTAAAATTGTGATTGAACCGTTTTTATAATCTTGTGATGTTTGACTTTCTGTTTGGCCTTGATCTTGGTTGATTTGACTTTTGTTTGACCAATACTATTGGATTTAGGGGATTGATGAAATGTACATTGCATCTCCAAAATGAATGGGTAGTATTGATCAGATGAAATTCCTCATATGATAGATTTTGGGTTTCTACTTTCCATTCCCTCTTCATCACCATCCCTATTCTTTCCCAATCCATCATTGACCAATTATTTTTCTAATGTCTAAATGCTAGTTGATTCATCCATGACCTTGTGTCACATAAATCAACATAAGTCTGACTGAGATATGTTTTTCCTTTTTTCTTTTAGTGTGTGGTATGTTTTAGGCGTTTGGTCCTTTGTATCAAATCTCTAACATGCATTAACACATATATTTTTATTGCCTAACCTCAGATAGTTGTGACTTCTACATTACTCCAATTATGATTGCTTAACATAGAGCTAAATTTGTCCCTCAAGGCATAACATTCTAGTAAGTGAGATTGTAAGTCTCCCATTCTTCATGGCATTGTGTGGGAACTTGACCTTTTTTCCATTCATGAGAGCTAGTGGCATACTTATTGATTTATCCATGTTGGAGCCCTTCTCATGGATAATGTCTTGGTTCATGGATTCATACTTGTGAATGAATGGTTGAGTGTTCTCCAAAGAATGACTTAATCAATTAAAAATCTTCACTAACATTTGATTAACTTCTTGATTAATGTCTCTTTACTTTCAAGTCATTTACTTTATGCACGTTAAATTTCAAGTACCTTTATCATTCATTGCCATTTACATTTCATGCAACTTGTTTATGTTTCAAGTCCTTTTCACTTTGCTCATTTGAGCCATATCTTGTAATTGTATATTGTTTGTTTGTCTTTGTTTTGTTTGTGGTCTTAGGACCTTAAAACACCTAATAACAACAAAAAAAACCTAAAAAACATTTTGGTGGACTGTTGGATTTGATCTGAACTTTTGGACTTAGAATTAAGCAACATTCCCTATGCTTTAAAGGACTTGGCCAATGCCACTATCTGAGACTGAGATATCCTTGACTATGCCTTTCATATGATGCAAGACCTTGAGTTCCTTTGATTCATTTGTCACTCTGCTTCTGTGCTTAATTGCCATACTGTTATTACTGTTTATATCTGATGACTATTTCAGTAAGTTTGTCAAAGGAATATTTTCATCTGATACATTATAAGACATTTGAAGACTACTAGCTATTGGAGTGCTTGCTTGGATATTATGGCTATCTTTATTTGATGTCTTGGTCTTCATATGGTTTGCTTTGGATATTTCTTATTGCTTGTTACTTGCCAAACTCCAAAGGAAAATGGGTTTCTATATAACACTCTTGTCTGTTGGATTGCATCCCATTGGTCAGATCTTTTCAACTCTTAACTTTTAATTTTTTGTCTAGGATAGTCTTTTCATCTCCTCTCACTTCTTAAATTTAAAAATCTCTCCCTCTTTTCAAAAACCTTTTTTGCTTGTGATTTCAGACTGACACATGTTTTAATGATTAGAAACTTCGGCCTTATGCCACTGAACTTTTAAAAATTTCCTTAAATCAAACTTGTGAATGAACTTAACCATATTGACTTTAATTTCAAAAACACAAAAAGAACTAACAACCCTATTCAAATCTTTGGCATTTTGTGCCTTTTCATTTAAACTTTTGTTAAAACCAATTCACCAATTTCTTTGAAATTTTTACCACGAACTACGGGGTTTTGTCCCTCATTTTTATGTTGGTACGTAGGCATAAGACTGAAGGTCTTGTCAAATACAAAAATGTAATCAATGAATTCTTTTCTCATCCCCTCACACTATATTTATCAAACATCATTTAGACCAAATCACTTGCACACAAAAAAGGGCTCCCTAGGAGTACCTAGGACACTTTGGGTGCTAACACCTTCCCTTTGTGTAACCAACCCCTATATCCGTAATCTCTAACATTTTATTAGTTTTGATTTGAAAACTTCTTATCTTTAAGTTCTGTTCGTACTTTTCCCTTTTCCTTTGGAAACAATAAAAGCACAGTGACGACTCTAGCTTTATTGACATTAAGTTTACCCATAACATGATGGTCATGAATTTACCGCTACAGTTAGGTCAATTGAGCTTGCTCCTATATTTAAATAGGAAGTGCCAATTAAATTGATATTCTGTATTTTGTTTTAATTTTATTTACATTATATGTGTATTTTCCTATAGAAAATTATATTTTATTTTATCAGGTAAAACATTATGTAGGTAAACATGCAAACAAAAAGTTACAGGTAACATCAAATATATAGAAAAATTTGCAGTTAATGTAATTTTTTTATAAAAAAATACAGAAAATAAATTCAATTAGCATATCCTATTTAAATATAGGAACAACTGTAACATCCTAACACAAAAAAAATCTTAATTAAAATAAAAACATACGATTATCATATTTAAATAGAAAGGGTGTCACACATCTCCCTCAAATAATCATGTTTCTCAAAAGATTTTAGAACAACGCAACAAAATTCAAAATATATCATCTCAACTGAAAATATCTCGTTATATTTAAATAATTCATAAATCTCATAAAATAACAAATAACGAAACTCGTCTCGATATTACACTATCACAGAGACACTGCAGAAAACTAAACTCAAAACAGTAAACAAAAGAAGTTGGCATCTATGCCAATCGTTCACAATAAGCAGCATCTAGTGCTCCTCTACCTTAATATCTGCAATATCAGCATAATGAACAACACAACAACAAAAAGGGGGTGAGAATAACTTCACAGGTGTTATCGGTGTATTAAATAACAATGATAGTTTCCAAATAACAAAAGCATCAACACCAATATTAATTCACATCCACAATCAATTATAATCCAAATAACAATATGCATGTGATGCCAAGGTTTGGATTTTAGAGTTATGTTATTGAGTTATCCATGTCTCTGGTTCCTCTCTGAATCGTGTTCCTCTCTAAACTTGAGACCGTCATTGGTTCCTCTCTGAACCCTGACCTCGTTGGACCGAAGTCTTACCTATCTACGATATACATGAATGCATGATACTCAACAACAAATCTCAAACCACAGACTCAACAGTCAAACTCGAAGATCAAGGAAATAGCATTCACATCTCGTACTCAACAAGGTTCTCTCTGAACCACAATTTTGTCAATGTAATGTCAACTCTGTAGTTCCTCTCTGAACTACTCAACTCAAAAGATTATATAAAATACAACTCAATTTAATATAATTATATAAATTTTCACAGTTACTCATCAACATGGTAAAATATTATTACTCATATAAGGCCACCAACAAGGTAAGACAACAATTACTCAAGGCATACTCTCGCCTTATCAAAATAACTATGAACCTATCAGATTACTCAAATTTTACTCAACAACTCAATAATATTAATATAAATTACTCAACAACTCAATTTTAACTCTTTTGACCTGACAACCTTAAACAAATAAAAAAATTACTCAAAAAGAAACCTTATAGTGTCAAAAGGCTTCAAACTCAACTCAAGTGTATCCTATATTCCGAACTCCAACTCTAAACAACTCTGACAACTCTAATATAACAACTCTGACTCTTAAATTTATCAAAAAGGTAACAAAAAAGTCACCGAACTACAAATTGCTCAAAACCACACCGAATTGGACACCGAACCGAAAAAGCCGACCTGCAGACCTGCCTAGTTCTGACGCAGCACTGCGCGTTATCGTTGATATCGGCCTAACACCATCGCAGAATCACGCCTGCACTACTATGGTACCTCGTCACATGTGCATCGTGGCGCTTCTAACCACAACCTCTTATCGTTGCATCGCGTACTAGTCGTTGCCGACCAGGCGCGTCATCGCGCCACCCTGGGCGGGCTAGGCCTTTAGCTATCACGGCTACACCGCGCGTCACCCCTTTCCTTTAATTCGATTCGATTTTTCAATTTTTTAGATTAAATTGATTTTTTGAGAAAAAAAGTCATTTCAGATTTTTCTGACTTTTTATAACTTTTGCCTAACAATCCAGATCAACAACACATCAATAATACATATAAAGTATATGTCATGATCTAATTATTATCAAAATAATGTATCAACAAGGATTTCAAGTAAAACAATACTCAAGAATCAATCAGAGGGGTTTAAGGCAAACCCTTTAGCACAACACATATAAGGAATTAATAAGGAAAAAAATATGAGGGTTAGGATCCATCCCCATTCGACTGTCGTAACACCCATATATGTAAAGAGTTTTCTCCCTTTACCTCAAAGTTGACAATCGATGAAAAATCTTTTGTCTCTAAGGGGATTATTCCACGCCCTCCAAGAGTTCACCTAGATATGTCTCTCCTCCAAGTTTTGTACATACTGTACAAAAGTCCATCAACTTAACTATATAAATTAACCTAATTATTTCAATCGCCTCTCTCACCCCTCAAATCTCCTCACATCCTCATCTTACTATTTTCTATTTTATTTTAATTTATATATTCTCTATTATTTGATTTAAATAAATAATACTCTAAATTTAATTATTTCTACAACTCTCATCACACTCTTAACTCTTCATCCACCCATCACTCCTTAATTTTAATAAAATTTATATTTTCTCTTAACTCTATAATATCTTTAATATTAATTAAATTAAATAAATTACCAATAATTAAAATAAATCATGATCAATCAAATGAATAAAATAAAATAATATAAATTTTAAAAACAAATCATTAAAGTTTGGGTATTACAACTATTACCAATTGACCTAAGTAAAAACAAAAGATTGCTAATTTATAATATATGAGAGAAAATTAATTATTTTAGATAGGCTTAAATTATCTTTTAGTCTCCGTAAATTATCATATTTTTGTTTTTAATTCCTATTTTATTTTTTTATAAAGTTCTTAAATATTAGATTTTATTTAGTTTTAATTCTTAAAATTAAAATTCACAAATTTTTACACATTTTCTTTCAAATTTTTCTACAGATTTTAATTTTAAAATTTAATATTCAGAGATTATTTTAAAAAAAAAATACAAAAACGAAAATAGAAAACACGTTAAAAAATTATTTAAACCTTCAAAACATAAGATGAAAAAAATAGGTATATAGATAAGAGATTCTAGATCTCAATATTCGATTTCTAACTTTAAGGTTTGTCATTATTTTAATATTTCCAATCTAGTTGTAACTATATAATAGATATCGCCTCATGTGCGCATTTCACCCATTGGATCTATATTGAGGTTTTTTTTATCAAAATAACCCAGTTTTTCAAGGAAATTCCCCAAATACCCCTGGTTTCAAAAAAAATCCCAAAATACCACACTTTTAGGAGGAGTCTCTAATTGAATTGGCGACTCCTCTTAAAACTTGAATGGAGGCACCAATTGGATTGGCTAGGGCAGGTGCCCTAGCCAACCCAATTGGCGCCTATGTGTAGGTTTTAAGAGGAGTCACCAATTCAATTGGAGACTCCTCCTAAAATGCATTTTTTGTGTTTTATGGTATAAGTGAAAGATAAATTTGATATAATACACTTGATATTAATAAAGTTTGGAGTTTACACAAAGAAACCTAATGGTGATGACCGGGATCACCTAACCGACCTCCGGTCCCACATCCTCTAGCTACCCTAACCCTTGGCCCCAACCCACGTTGACGATTCTGCACCGGTGTTTGATCATCTGAGGGGCCAGGAGCGTCACTTCCAACTACAGGAAAAGGTCCGTTGAGGTATTCAGACAACTCAGCGTAGTCTTCAGTATGCATCGAAAGGTGGGATTTCAATTCTGCAGAGTGTTAGGCGCCTTAAGGTTGGAATTGATAGAAGCCAAGCACCTGTATTTATAGTAGAAGCTGATGCAAACAATGGCAAACTCGTGTGCATGTGGAATAAGGGCCTCCATGCATGGGCATGTAAAGGCGCATGGCAGGCCCAAATTCAATTGGTTTAGCATGCTGAAGTGTAATTGGAGTGTTTTAGATGTGCGAATGTGATTGAATTGGCTTGTACGTTAAGTTTCAACATGTTATGCATACATGAACATAAAACTTCTCCTTTTCGAAAATGCATTTTGCCAAATTGGAACATGGTCATGTGGGTAATGGTTGGAAAGGTATTGACATGAGGAACAATTGTTATGTTGAATAAAAATCCATTTGGGATTGGGAAATTTATGAAAACAGACCATGAAGTTCAAGGTGCAAAACATGTGTATGTGAATTTTGCCAAAATGGACCAACTGCAAGCCCTTCTGTTTCAATGATAAAAGTCTCAAATGACAAAACCTACAACATAAAAGTTGTAGATCTTTTCAAGACAATGAATTTGGACTTAAATTTTTCATCATTTGGATTTTTAATGAGAAAGTTATGGGCACTTGAAGTTGGACTTTTTCACATTTCAATGGCTTTGGTCCAAAGTGACCTATAATGTTTTAGTATTATCACATGTGACCTATAATTCAATTGGAGACTCCTCCTAAAATGTATTTTTTTGTGTTTTATGGTATAAGTGAAAGATAAATTTGATATAATACGACTTGATATTAATAAAGTTTGGAGTTTACACAAAGAAACCTAATGGTGATGACCGAGATCACCTAACCGACCTCCGGTCCCACATCCTTTAGCTACCCTAACCCATGTTGACGATTCTGCACCGGTGTTTGATCATCTTAGGGGCCAGGAGCGTCACTACCAACTACAGGAGAAGGTCCGTTGAGGTATTCAGACAACTCAGCATAGTCTTCAGTATGCAATGAAGGTGTACCGCCGTAGCTGAGCTCATGACCCATGCCAGAGAAGTTGGGATGTGGTTGACTCATGGATGGGCCACCAGGACGGTTGAAGGAAGACATGGGTGTGAATGATGCATCGAGGAAAGGTTGGAAAGGTTGTTGGGGTGTTTGGTAGAGATAGGGTTGTGGGATGTTTTGGTTTTGTGATGTTTGGGCTTCTTGGCTACGGTAGGAGGAGGGGCGGTTGGTGTTTTGGCTAAGGCGACTTTGGTAGGGTGATGGTGTGGGTGCGAAGCGATGTTGGGTCTCAGGTTGATGGTCAATTTGTTGGTGGTGGTATGGGGTATGTTCTTGGTATTGGGGTTGGGTGAATGGCATGTTTTGGTTGTATGTTTGTGTGTTTGTGGAACGGAAAGTTTGACGGATAGGGGGTTGTGAGTAACCGGGCTGAGAATGTTGTTGGGGGTTAGATGTTGATCCTTCTTGTGTGTAACTTGCCTGGCGTGGGTCATAGAGGTACATATCTTTGGCGATGAATTGAAAACCAACCGATCTGTACCAAGCCATATAAGTACGACTTGGTTTTACCTCAGTTGGCATGACTGTGTCAGTTAAGACATGGTCGTGACGGTGCTTCCACTTGCGACACTCTGATCTTGCGAAGTTTTGCCATGGGTTGAAGTTCCATTGGTCGTTAACTTTACGCAGATGCCATTCTCCTAGGCTAGCTGGGGGATCTGGGATATTCTGGACCATACCAAACTGCAACTTCACACGATCGGTGTTGTGCATCTCCACAGTTATGAACCATATTATCGGTGTGCATGTTGTCCATACGGCTGCGTCTTCAGCGTTGACCTCATGGTCATGGTCCAGATTAAGGTATGGATGCCAAATGAACTGAAATGTTAAAGAAGATAGGATTATAATGAATGTAGAAAAAGTTAACAAAATATAACGAAATAATTAAGTTATTTTGCTTACATCTGTCGGTCGAAGGTGATCCAACAGGTTGCGATACTGAGTAATATAGTGTCTCGGACATCTGTTGTAACTCATACCACGTGCCGACCATCTACACCAAAAAGTTAAAAAAAAATTAGTTTGAGGTAATAAACTTTAAGGAAGTAAGTAAAGATATAGCAATTTAAACAACTTACTTTTGTGCATATGGAAAAGTGAAAGGGTTGTTATTGCCCGGTGCTAGAGACGGTAGTCTTGACCAACCCCATGCTTATAGCAAAACAGCACATCCAGAAAATGTAGATGTGTCTTTGTGGGAGTTTTTGCACAACGAGCTATAGAGATAGGCTAGACAAGTAGATCCCTAATTGTAACTTCCTATTCTATCTACATGTCTAAGTAGAGGTAAGTACATAATATGCATGCTAGAACCACTACCTTCGGGAAATAAAAAGGATCCTATTAACAAGATAATGTAACACCTAGTTTTTATTATTCGAGCATCTTCGATAGAATGCTCATCTAAGTATAAACTATTATAATATGACTTTAGGCGTGAGAGTAGTATACCTTGACGTCTAGCATTATCATCTAACAAATCAGTGTCTAAGAGCTCCATGCAAATTGAATTTGCATAGTTGGTCTTACCATTAACAGCCTTGCCTTCAATTGGTAGTCCTAAAAGCATGTAGACGTCTTCTAACGTCACAGTACACTCACCGGTTGGGAACCAAAACGTGTGTGTCTCTGGTCTCCATCTTTCGCATAAGGCTAGAATGAATTTGTTATCTATAGACAAAGACATAATCTTGCTAATATGACCAAAACCGGCGAGTTCAACATAAGGTTGAATCATCGGGTCCATATGGACATATTCGTGGACCCGAGTTCGAAACCTTGATACATCCTATAAAAGAAAGAATAGAACACTTGACTAAGTTGGTATGTCAACATAAAATGGGGTTGGTGAAGATGAAAGATAAAAAGTTAACAAAAGAAAAAACTTACATATGTTGCGATGTTTGCAACCGTTCCTCTATGTGCTTCGCCCATTGTGAGTAAAGACATTTTGTTGGGGGGTTGGTGTAGATGAAACTAGAAGATGTTGTTGAAGATGAAATTGTAAAAGAAGTATTGTAGAGGAAGTAGTGAGAGTGATGGTGTGGAAGAAGTGTTAAAGGTGTGGATGTATTTATAGGCAAATGGATGGGAGCATGAAAAGTTGTGCTTGCATGGTGTCTCCATATGAACTGGCGACCATGTACAAGCTTTAAGAGGGGTCGCCATTCAAATTGGCGCCTCCATAGGGACATGCATGCAAGACCTAGGTCTGAATGCTTGGTTTCGAGGTCTGAATGTATGGTGTCTCCACTTGAATTGGTGACCATGTACAAGAAATAAGTGGAGGCGCCAATCCATTTGGAGTGTGTGTCTGCATGTCTTACACGTGGCTGTCTTGTCTCCTGCATGTGTTGGAAGTAGTTTTGATGTCGGGTTTTTGTTATCGTCTCCACAGGGATTGTGAGATATCGCCGCCTTTCGACAGTTGTTTTAATTCTTAACTCGCAGTAACAAGGGGGGTTTGGTTTAGTCACGGTAGCTTGCATAAAAGTGTAAGAAAATGCGGTAAAAGTTTTGGTTTTTCTATTTGAGAAAGATTGTCAAAGTTAGGGTTCGACGATCACTTTGCATGTATATGTTCGATCAACAAAAGTTATAAACTCCTTTAGATGACAAACTATTTCACAAAGTCCTCCCAATGTGTTTATCTCTAACACACATTGTGGGTTTTCCCATTTTGATCCATTGTTTATCTCTAGCACAATCTATCAAAATGACAACTTTTTTGGTTCAACCTTATGGTGAACAAAATCATTCATTACTATCTCTAGCTAACAAACAAGATTGGATGAAAACCTAGGTAAAGAGTTGGTAAACATCTCTCGATCATAACCCAACACAAAGAGTTTTCAATAAAACAAAGTTTTCACCATATATTCATCATTAAAGAGTTTACAAATGAAGATCATCCCATTTAAACACAAAGCTAATGATCATCTACATCTAACCTTGACAAAATGAAGAACTTAGCCACTCATTTTCATGGTGGCTTGCACAACAAGTCTCGGTTGAAGGTTGATCAACATCCAAGTCAAAGAATCGAGATTGGATGGGAATCCACCTTCTTTTTGTAGAATAATGTTAAGAGATGAAGAAAAATAGGTTTCTAGGTTACAAAATATCTCTAGAGCAATGCTGAAAATATCTAAAAAAAGTACAAAGTATGTAAGTGTAAAAGTATGGCTCCAAAAAGTAGCCCCTGCTACTTATAGTGCTGCTACTGAGCTGTCATGCTCGCTAGGCGAGCATAATGGTTCGCCTAGAGAGCCCCTAAAATAGGCACCAGAGGCACCTGCGCCCAGAGAAATATCCTTTGCCAGATTTGCATGTTCGCTAGGCGAACAAAACCTTCGCTAGGCGAAGCCCACGCTTCAAGCTTCGCTCCAGCGAGCTTAGGAGGTTTTGCTACTGGAATTGCTCGTTGGGAGCTCGCTAATGGCTCGCCTAGCGAGTAAGTGTTGGCTGTGCTTTTGACCTGGTCTGAGAGTGTTCGCTACCTCCTTCGCTGGGTGCTCGCCTAGCGAGTTTATTGATGTTTGCTACTGTAAAATACTGGAGATGTTCGCTGGGTGCTCGCCTAGCGAGCACTTCGCCACAGCACTCGCCTAGCGAGCATGCTGATGAATGCTTTCTTCTCTTGGTCCCTTTGCCAACTTTCTTGTGCCTTCATTTTCTATTATTTCATGCCTAATTCCTGCACAATAATGCACAAATCAAAGGTACCAAGATCGTTTAACATTGTATTGAGATTCATCTAAGACAAAGGCGGTTTCGAACACTTTAGCAACAAAAAGGAGTGAAAGATGCCCACATTTGATAGCTCAAATAAGCACTTTTGGGCATCTAACAGCATGCTGACCAAGTGACTTCTTGATGGCTTGCATGGTTGACACATCATCTCAAACTATCTTGCTTGTCCGACACATGGCTGTCTTGTCTCCTGCATGCTGAACAAGTCACTTCTTGATAGCTTGCATGGTTGACACATCATCTCAGACTATCTTGCATGTCTGACACATCATCTCAGACTAGCTTGCATGTCCGACACGTCATCTCAGACTATATTGCATGTCCGGCACGTCACTCCGAACTAGCTAGCATGTGAGACACTTCACTCATCTATTTAAGTGTCTTACTATCAACATCCAAGACACTTCACTCACATTCATCTGCAATAAGAAAATAGTTTTCATCTGCACAATGTCATCTTCATCATTATACAGTGTCAATGTTCACTGCAACGGTGAAACATTCGAGTCTGAGCTAGATGGTTTTTGTTTTCGAAACACGGATACCATAAGAATCACGATCAAGAGAAATGCAACCTTCTTGCATTTGAAAAAAAGAATACAATCCTTTATAGGATCGGGTATTGTGTCAAAGATCACATATCAAAATCCAATATTTTTTTAGAATGGTCAATGCAAGTATTTCCCCCTTAAGGTACGAGACGATGAAGCTGTTGAATACATGTTTGTTAGTCATGAACATACAGGCTACAACTGTATCGAGTTGTACATTACTCTTCAACCATGTATACCATCTCAACAGTCTCAACTAACCGATCAGGATGAAGCTGGTGACGATGATCCATAATGGTCAGATGAACTCAACCCAGAAGCAGAAGCAGAAGTGGACGTTGTTGATGAAGAAGAAGAGGAGACCGAGATATAGGTTGATCACATGCTGAACAACGACGATGAAGATGATGATCAACCACCACCAATACCTCCTAGTCATGTCTACAATCCGCCTCAACATATGACAAATATGGATCTTCACGATGATGAAACATCCAACAGTGTTTTCTATAATCCGTATCTGAGATCAGAAGGCGAATTAAAGGTGGGAGACATGTTTCGTACCAAAGAAGAATGTGTTCTGGCAATAAAAAAATTCCACATGAACAACTCTACTGACTTTACAGTGAAACGCACTGATTCTAGAAGGTATGTTATCGAATATCGTAACATGCTTTGTAAGTTTCGTTTGGCTGCGTCTTACAAGAAGAAAAACGACTCTTGGGAGATCGCTTCAATAGACCCACCGCACAGTTGCATTGCAACTAACGTTCAACAAGATCACCGTAAACTAAGCACAACTTTGATATGTCAAGACATTCTGCCATTGGTAAATAAAGACCCATCAGTGAAGGTGAGTATAATCATATCCCATATCAGAACAACATATAATTATACTCCATCTTACAAGAAAGCTTGGATTACAAGAAAGCCTGGATTGCGAGATACGTAGGCAGTGGATGCGACATCCTTGCGAGTCATTTTCTTTTAACCTTCCTTTTAGTAAATAGTACTTTAAATATACCTACACCCTTTAGACTAGAACAACACTTATGAAAAGGGCTCCCTAGGAGTACCTAGGATGTTTTGGGTGCTTAAAACCTTCCCATTGCATAACCAACCCCCTTACCCAGATCTCTGACATTTTTACTAGTTTTTTATTCGATAAAACTTTTAGGTTTTTGTTCGCTTTCTAACCATTCCTTTGGATAAATAGAAGTGCGGTGGCAACTCGACTTGTATGGTTTACCTTGGATTTAGTCAATATCTCTAATGGTAACGAATACCCCGCTACAGAAACGTGGCGACTCTGCTAGGGACTATCATTTGCCTAGTGGGTTTTGCCTACTTTTCATATTTGTTGTATTGTATGGTATATTGCTTTGTGACATATTTTTGTGCAATTTGGGATTACTGTATTGTATGTAATGATTGAATTGTTTGAATATTAATTCCTCGTATGCTTGGTGATCTTTGTGAGATGAGTTCTATACCCGAACTTGAGTGCATTTAGGATAGGAGAATGGCATAGTCTTGTTGACTTATGTGGAGTTATTCCTTAGCAAGTTGACTTGCATGCCCATTCACTTGGTGGAGGTTATGTTGGGATCAATAATGTCACACGAGTAGTCGTGGTTAGGCATTACTCTTTCCAATATATGCCTTAGAAGCCAAGGAGTCTCTCTTGAGAATATTTTTAGAATACGAGTAGTCGTTTATCCGATAATATCCGAAAGATGGGATGATGACTATGGGAACCTCTTGTAGAACGTGATTGTCAGGTTTAACCATAGTACACTCCCTTTGGGTGGTTCTTAACCAAGACTCCATGCTCGCGACTCGCAACAAACCCTTGATTCGTGGTTGATCCGTTCTTGTGTATCCTTAATATCAATGGAACTTGGGTGTTGATAAGGGGTAAACCATAATCCACCAAAATGGATGATTGATATTAAGGATGACTTGATCCATCCCATGACCTTTGTGTGGTGTGATTTGCTTGATCCTTGAGTGTGATTGTTGCATCCATGCATTCATGCATTCATACACATCCATATCATCAACAATGAGAAAATTTTCAAGGAACTTAAGAGGTCTATTTGCAAATTTTCAGACATGGATAAGCAAAGAAGGAATACGAAGAAGTACAGTTTCAGACAACCCGACTTGAAAGAGTTAAGGAGTTTGACATCTTATGTATTAGATCCCTTGGAATTCAAGGCTCGTCATGGGAAGCTTCTGTCTATTCTGGCTACTCAAGTGGATGAAGGTCTAATGAGTGTGTTGGTGAAGTTTTATGATCCCTTGTACCGTTGCTTCACTTTCCCGGATTTCCATCTTTTGCCTACGCTTGAGGAGTATGCCTATCTTGTGGGCATACCTATCCTAGACCAGTTGTCGTTCAGTGGCTTGGAGAGAGTTCCTTCTTCTCAAGAGATTGCTGACCTGCTTCACATAGATGAATCCGATATTGGTGCTCATATGACTACCAAAGGTGGAATTCAAGGTCTCCCGTCTGATTTCCTCATTGATCAAGCTACTATGTTTGGGAAGGCCATGAGTGAGGACGCCTTTGAGGCCATATTTGTACTTCTCATATATGGGCTAGTGTTATTCCCCAACATCGACAAGTTCGTGGATGTGAACGCCATTAGGATTTTCTCTACTCTTAATCTCGTTCCTACTCTGTTGGGTGACACTTATTTCTCTTTGCATATGAGGAATGCAAAGGGCGGTGGTACCATTGTGTGTTGTTTGCCTCTATTGTACAAGTGGTTTATTTCGCACTTGCCTCAGACGCTCGCCTTCAAGGAGAACAAAGGATGTCTATGGTGGTCCACGAGACTTACGTCTCTCACTAATGATGATATCTTTTGGTACAACCGTGTATATGATGGTGTGCAGATTATCGACTCTTGTGGTGAATTCTCCAATGTACCTCTTCTTGGTACATGCGGTGGAATTAACTACAACCCTATTTTGGCACGTCGTCAACTTGGGTTCCCCCTAAAGGATAAACCCAATAACATTCTGTTAGAGGGTGTGTTCTTTCAGGAGGGTAAAGATCCCCAAGGCTTGAAGGGCAGGATGGTCCGCGCTTGGCGCGAGATCCATAAGAAAGGAAGGAAGGAGCTAGGTCCGAAGAACTGTATCGCTTTGGAACCCTATACCTCTTGGGTTAGGAGGAGAGCTTATGAGTACCTCATGCCTTATGAGTATCCAAGACCCACACCTTTGGTTGTGGCTGGGCCTTTAACCCTCCCTAGCCAAGGAGTAGAGGAGTTGAGAGACGAAGACCGTTCACGTGCTTGGATCCGTGAACGAGAGGAGTTGCTTCAGCAGATTAGAGAGAAGGATGCTTTGATAGAGTTCCTTGAGCACCAGTTTATTGATGATCCTGATGACGCATTGACTTCTCTACTTCCTCAGTCTTCTAAGTTTTGGAAGAGGAAGTATGATCGACTCGCCAAAGAGAAGGCAAATATGGAGGCAGCCTATGAGAGGGGGGTGAAGAGGCTTCGTGCAACTTATCTTCCGGTCTCGAGGGCTTTGGAGGATTGCTTCTAGGGATCCATTCTTTGGCGTAAAAATATTTCCAAATATTAATTGACGTGATATTTCCGTATGTGATAAACGTTTAATATTTCCAAAATTTGCAAATAAGACTCTAAAGTTCCTCTGATATAAAAATTAAATCATAAGCATTGCATGCATCATATTTATCTATTCCTAGGGGTTTATATCTTCTTCTTGATTCTAGTCGGGGTTTTCTTACACTGTTTATCTAATGTGAGACTGGAATCAAGGGGTAGAATACCCTTTGAAATTGATAAACATGTCATTGCATTTGCATATTCATTAGCATGTCTTGCATAATAGGTACCGCCGCAGTGTTCTCATCTTGTTTGGTATTCCACTATTAGGATAGCTGACTCAGGCATTCACCGATACGGTACCCGAAGGAATCAACAGAGAGCAATGGAAGGTTTACAAGCAGAGCTCGCTGAGATGAGGATTCGCATGAATCAGTTCATGGAAGTGGTCCAAGGAGTGGCTCAGGGACAGCAGAAGATTAGATTGTTGGTATAGGGGAATCCCCCTACTACTCAACCGGAGGTTGTGGCTGATCCTCCCGTTGGAGAGGCTAATGGACCCAATGGACCAGGGCCTATCCCAATCCCACATGGCAACCTTGGTCAACAACCCATCCATGATGATCAGGAGGATCAATTCCCCCTGCTTCAGGAGGACTTTGGCATGGACCATGGTATGGACCCTATGTTTCGGAGATTGGAAGAGAGGTTGAAAGTTGTGGAAGGGCAGAATGCTCTTGGTGTGGATGTTGCTGACTTGGGGCTGGTCCCAGGCGTGAGAGTTCTGCCAAAATTCAAAGTCCCCGTGTTTGATAAGTACAATGGCAACTCTTGCTTGAAGACTCATGTACAAGCTTACTTCCGCAAGATGATCGCGTATTCTGATGATGAGAAGCTGCTCATGTACTTCTTCCAGGACAACCTAGTTGGGGCATCCTTGGAGTGGTATATGAGGCTGGACAAAGCCCATATTCGCTGTTGGAGAGACTTGGCTGAGGCTTTTGTGAAGCAGTATCAGTACAATGCAGATATGGCACTTGATAGGACTCAGCTCCAAAATTTGTCTCTCAAGAGCAATGAGTGCTTCAAAGAGTATGCTCAACGCTGGAGAGAGATGGCTTCCCGTGTTCAGCCTCCGATGTTGGAAAAAGAGATGGACAACATGTTTATGAACACACTGCTTGGGTCTTATTTGGAGCGTCTGGTGGGTTGCAACGCCTCGAATTTTGTTGATGTGGTCTCTACCGGTGAGAGGGTGGAGAACTACTTGAAGACATGTAAGATCCAAAATGGGGTTGGATCATCTTCGGGGTCAAAGAAGCCGTTCTTAGGAGGACAGAAGAGGAGAGAAGGGGATGCAAATGTTGCGTCTTCTTATCAGAGCAGAGGTAACCGAAGGAGCAATTTTCAGAATTACCATCAGCAACCTTATGTTGCAGCAGTGACCATTCCGGCTGCAGCACCAGTGCAACAACAACAACCTCAACGTCAACAAAATCAATACCAACAACAACAGGGTAACAGACCTGCTTATCAACAGAGACAGAAGATGATGGATGGGCGTTTCGACACTCTTTCGATGTCGTATGCCCAGTTGCTTCTCAACCTTCGACATTTGCTACTTGTGCAGTTACGCACTTTGGCTCCTCCCGTTGGCAGGCTTCCAGTGGGTTATGACGCCAATGCTAGGTGTAATTTCCACTCTGGGGCACCTGGCCACACTATTGAGAACTGCAAAGCTTTTAAGCACGTAGTTCAGGACCTTATTGATTCAAAGGCCATTAACTTTGCGTCGGCTCCTAATGTTGTCAACAATCCTATGCCGCAACATGGTAGAGCAAATGTTAACATGGTTGAAGGAGAAGCCAAATTAGTCAAGGAGGTGTTGAAGCTGAAGACTCCGCTGTTAGAAATCAAAGAAGACTTGCTAAAGGCATATGTTTTCCCCGACTGTGGGAGCGGTTGTTTGGGTTGTGTTGCACAGAGTGGGGGTTGTGTGAAGCTGTAGCAGGGTATCCAGGCCTTGCTTGACAATGGTGTCCTTCAGGCTGAAGACCTATCTGCCCAAAGGTCTGTTGAAGGGGTTGTTGAGAATGCAGATGTTGATCCTCTCTTTCCTGAAGATGCTGAAGAATTTACAAATGTTGTTCCTGCTGATGTGATTAATTTTTCTGATGTTGTTGCTAATATTCCAAACATGGTGTTTGATTCTGATGTACTTGCTGAACTTGATTCTGATGTTTCGGATGTTTGTACTTCAATAAATAAGATTTTTGAGTATGACTGTGACGTTGCCACTATCACAATTTTCTACCCGACCGCTCAGATCAGTGCGCTAGTAGTGCAACTGGTACCACCAGTGCGACCGCATCAATCCACTATGACCATCACGACCCCTGGTCCTTTACCTTTCACCAGCGAAAGGGCCATTCTTTGGCATTACGGGGGGAGTGTGTACACGCATGATCATGGAGTGGAGCAGCCACTGAAAGTAGAAGAGATGCAGGATCAGAAGTCTGAACCTGGAATTGAGATAAAAGATCCCACAGTGGACAATGTTGGTGGAATCGGGCGATTCACCAGAAGTGGTAGACTGTTCTCACCACCGGTTACCCAACCTGATAGTGCTGACGCCGCGGCGAAGGCCAAAGGCAAGCAAGTTGTGAATGAGGGTACCTCTGCACCACAGGCTGGCTCTGAGCCTGCTTTTGCGAAGGATGTGGACGAGCTCTTGAGAATTATAAAGAAAAGCGACTACAAGGTAGTCGATCAGTTGATTCAGACGCCATCCAAGATATCTATTCTCTCACTCCTACTGTGTTCGGAGGCACACAGGGAGGCACTCCTGAAGGTCCTTAATGCTGCATATGTGCCTCAGGAGATCTCAGTGAACCAACTAGAAGGGATCGTTGCAAATGTTAATACAAGCAACGGGTTGGGTTTTACTGATTCTGACTTGACGCCATCTGGACGCGATCATAACAAGGCTTTGCACATCTCGCTAGAGTGTAAAGGCACTGTGCTATCCCATGTTCTGGTGGATACAGGTTCCTCTCTCAATGTGCTACCCAAGAGAGCCCTGTCAAGGTTAGATGTAGAAGGTTTGATCTTGAAGCCTTCCGATCTTGTGGTAAGAGCCTTCGATGGTTCTAAGAGGTCGGTGTTCGGAGAGGTAGAATTGCCAATTCAGATTGGATCACAAACCTTTAACATCGTATTCTATGTGATGGATATCAGTCCTTCGTATAGCTGCTTGCTGGGTTGTCCTTGGATCCACAATGCTGGGGCAGTCTCCTCGACCTTGCATCAGAAGATCAAGTTCCCGGTCAACAAAAGAGTTATCACTGTCTGTGGTGAGGAGGATATTCTGGTCAATAACCTGTCTACATTCAAGTATGTAGAGGTAGAAGGTGAGATTCATGAGACCCTGTGTCAGGCCTTTGAGGCAGTTCAAGTCAAGGATGCAGCTCCAGTGGAAGAGGTTGAAGCAGGTGCATCTTTATCGTCCTTCAAGCAGGCACATGCCTTGGTAAATTCAGGTGTTGCTCCCGGTTGGGGACGTCTGATGGATTTACCTGTAAAGGAAGACAAGTTTGGGATTGGGTATCAGCCGGCATTGACTTCTACAACTTCAACGCCTCAGACTCGTCAGGGGCCGATTACTTTCTCTAGTGCTGGCATCATTCAGTACGGCCAGGTCTCTGCAATCAACAAAGAAGATGGGGATAGTGATTGCGACATTGACAACTGCGTGCGTCCAAGGGTCCCGGGTGAAGTTCTCCGCAACTGGTCTTCTGAAGAGATTATCCAAGTCACTCTTCTTAAAGAGTAATTTTCTTTGTTTACTCATGCATATCCAAGTCTTACGTTCCGCCCAGGGCGTGATGACTCATTGTAGGGCTCATCTATGTAGATCCCTGCATTTTTTATCATATATAAAGGACGTCTTTTTTGCATTCAAATATTTTGTTCACTGTCTTTCTATTTTTGCAATTTAAAAAAAAAATACATTTGGCAATGTTTTGTTTAGTTTTCACTTCTTGTTCACACTCATAAGCACATACCATCACTCATGCAGATGCACATCACCGGATCCTATTGATAACAGTTCTGTTATGGCTCGCTTCGACTTTGAAAATCCAATCTTTCAAGCTGAAGAAGAGGGTGATGAAGACTGTGAACTCCCTGAAGAACTTGCCAGGTTATTAAAACAGGAGGAAAGGGTCATTCAACCGCATCAAGAGTCTGTTGAAGTGATTAATCTCGGCACCGAGGACGCCAAGAGAGAAATCAAGATAGGGGCTGCTTTGGAAGATAATGTGAAGAAGGGGCTGATTGAATTGCTGCAAGAGTATGTTGACATCTTCGCTTGGTCTTATCAGGACATGCAAGGGCTTGACACAGACATTGTGGTACACCGTTTGCCTCTCAAAGAGGATTGTCCTTCGGTCAAGCAGAAGCTCAGAAGAACAAGACCAAAGATGGCTGTCAAGATAAAGGAAGAAGTGCAAAAACAGTTGGATGTAGAGTTTCTAGCGGTTACAAATTATCCGCCATGGGTTGCAAATATCGTTCCAGTACCTAAAAAGGATGGAAAGGTACGGATGTGTGTTGACTACCGGGATTTGAACAGAGCTAGTCCTAAAGATGATTTCCCATTACCTCACATCGACATTTTGGTGGATAACACAGCTCAGTTCTCGGTATTCTCCTTCATGGATGGCTTTTCTGGCTATAATCAAATTAAGATGGCACCAGAAGACATGGAGAAGACAACTTTCATAACCCCATGGGGCACCTTCTGCTGCAAGGTGATGCTGTTTGGTCTAAAAAATGCTGGGGTAACATATCAACGAGCTATGGTAACTCTTTTCCATGATATGATTCATCATGAAATCGAGGTTTATGTTGATGATATGATTTCCAAATCTCAAACGGAAGAAGAACATCTGGTGAATTTGCAGAAACTGTTTGAGCGTTTGAGGAAATTCAAACTGAGGCTTAATCCGAACAAGTGTACTTTCGGGGTGAGATCTGGAAAACTGCTGGGTTTTATTGTTAGTGAAAAAGGGATTGAGGTGGATCTGGCCAAAGTGAAAGCGATACAAGAAATGCTTGAGCCAAGAACAGAAAACAAGTTTGTGGTTTCTTAGGAAGGTTGAACTACATTGCAAGGTTCATCTCTCACCTAACAGCCACGTGTGAGCCAATATTCAAATTGTTGAGAAAAGATCAGGCCATCAGGTGGAATGATGATTGCCAAAGGGCTTTCGAGAAGATAAAAGAGTATTTGCAGAATCCTCCAATCCTTATGCCTCCAGTCCCAAGGAGACCGCTGATTATGTATTTGACAGTACTTGATAATTCCATGGGTTGTGTTCTCGGTCAACACGACGAGACAGGTAGGAAAGAGCATGCCATCTACTACCTGAGTAAAAAATTCACAGATTGTGAGTCGAGATACTCAATGCTTGAAAAGACATGTTGTGCACTTGCATGGGCTGCTAAGCGATTGAGACAATACATGCTGACTCACATGACCTTACTAGTCTCCAAAATGGATCCAGTCAAGTATATATTTGAGAAGCCAGCTTTCACCAGAAGGGTTGCTCGTTGGCAAATGGTACTGACAGAGTAAGACATCCAGTATACATCCCAGAAAGCCATCAAAGGGAGTATTCTGTCAGACTATCTTGCTCAACAGCCGATTGATGATTATGAGCCGATGAAGTTTGATTTTCCGGATGAAGACATCATGTTCCTCAAGATGAAAGACTGTGAAGAGCCAGTTATTGAGGAGGGACCTGATCCAGATGAAAAGTGTACTTTAATGTTTGATGGGGCCGTCAATGCCAAAGGAAGTGGAATTGGTGCTGTCATTACCACTCCGAAAGGTGCCCACATGCCTTTCACCGCTCGTCTAACTTTTGAGTGCACCAATAATGAAGCTGATTATGAAGCGTGTATCTTGGGTATTGAGCAAGCCATTGATTTGAGAATCAAGACTCTGGACATCTTTGGAGATTCAGCTCTAGTGATCAATCAAGTGAATGGTGATTGGAATACTCTCCAGCCTAATCTGGCCCCCTATAGAGACTACACGAGAAGACTGTTGACTTTCTTCACAACAGTAAGGCTGTATCATATACCTCGTGATGAGAACCAGATGGCAGATGCTCTTGCTACTCTGTCCTCCATGATCAAGGTGATTCGGTGGAACTATGCTCCCAGGATCGATGTTATGCACCTTGATAGGGCCGCGTATGTGTTTGCTGTTGAACTAGTAGTTGATGACAAGCTCTGGTACCACGACATCGAGCGCTTTCTGAAAAATCAAGAGTACCCTGCAGGGGCCTCCAACAATGATAGAAAGACTTTGAGAAGATTGGCAGGAAGTTTCTTCTTGAACAAAGACGATGTGCTGTATAAGAGGAACTTCGACATGGTTTTGCTCAAATGCGTGGATAGACACGAAGCGGACATGTTAATGCAAGAAGTTCATGAAGGCTCCTTCGGTACTCATGCCGGCGGACATGCAATGGCTAAGAAATTGTTGAGAGCGGGTTATTACTGGATGACCATGGAATCTGATTATTTCAAATATGCTCGGAAGTGTCATAAATGCTAGATTTATGCTGATAAGGTGCATGTGCCGCCAAATCCTCTGAATGTGATGTCTTCGTCGTGGTCGTTCGCTATGTGGGGCATTGATATGATTGGAAAGATTGAGCCGACTGCTTCCAATGGGCATCGCTTCATCCTTGTTGACATCGACTATTTCACCAAGTGGGTCGAAGCAACGTCATTTGCGAAGGTCACCAGACATATGGTTGCCCGATTCATCAAGAAAGAAATCATTTGTCGTTATGGGATTCCCGAAAGAATCATTACTGATAATGTTTCTAATCTCAATAACAAAATGATGAAGGAGTTATGCAAGAACTTCAACATTCAGCATCACAATTCTTCCCCTTATCGTCCTAAGATGAACGGTGTTGTTGAGGCAGCAAATAAGAACATAAAGAAGATTGTGCAGAAGATGGTCATTACGTTCAGAGATTGGCATGAGATGCTACCCTTCACCTTGCATGGGTATCGTACTTCAGTACGTACATCGACCGGGGCAACCCCTTATTCCCTTGTGTATGGTATGGAAGCAGTCCTACCTGTTGAAGTGGAGATTCCTTCTCTAAGAGTCATGTTAGATGTCAAGTTAGACAAAGCTGAATGGATTCCGACAAGGTTCAATGAGTTGAGTCTTATCGAAGAGAAGCGAATGGCAGCCATTTGTCATGGGCAATTGTATCAGAGTCGGATGAAGAGAGCCTTTGATCAGAAAGTGCATCCTCGATGCTTCCAAGTCGGAGATTTGGTGTTGAAAAGGATCCTTCCTCCTCAGACAGATCACAGGGGAAAGTGGACTCCTAACTATGATGGACCGTATATTGTCACCAAGGTTTTTGATGGTGGAGCCTTAATGCTTGCAACTATGGATGGTGAAAACTTCACTTCCCCTATGAACTCAGACGCAGTTAAAAAATACTTCGCATAAAATAGGCCCGCTGGACGATAAAAAGAATAGTCCAGGCAAAAAATGGGCATCCCGGCGAACCAAGAAAATGAAAAAGGTTCAGGTAAAAGATAGGGATTAAAAAATGAAAAGATTGTACACCCGGTAATTTGAAAACCTGAAAGGGCAACTTAGGCAAAAATGGGTATCCCGGTGGATTGAAAACCTGAAAGGGAGATCCAGGCAAAAGTTAGGGATTAAGCGAATGGCTGCGTTCTGAGTAGTTCTAAATATCATCTCGTATCGATAACCGGAAACTTCCGAAGGATAGGAAACAGTCCAATCACCTTTTTCGGAAAGCTGATCATCTGGAGGATCTTGAAGACGAGCGAATCATAGCAGAATTGGAACCCGATAGAAATTCACTTCACAATGCCATTAGATTAATTTCAGTTTTTATCTGTTGTGCAATTACCTCTTTCCAGGGATTGCTTCCTGATGTAAATACCTATTCAGAGGCCACTCAATCAATAAAATCATGTTATTCAGTACATCTCTATGTTCATTTTCATTTTACTATTTTGTTTGCAAAAATGACGTCCGAATTTTTGATTAGCATTGCATCATGAAACATAAGAGCTTTACAGGTACGTGCTTAATAAACATTCAAAATTGTTGTAAATTTTAAGTGCTTTGGATTGTCTATTCAGAACAGGTACACTCAGGGCATTTCCTTAAGGTCCCCATCAAATGATCGCGGATGTTTTTCCTCAACAGTTGGAATTTGGTATCTTATCCCTGCAGAGCTAGTCCGAGCGTTGGATTCTTCAATCCCCAACAGGCTCTCATTGCTGTACTTCCCCAAGCATTTGTTTCAGATTATACATTCACCAGTAGAGTCGACAGTGTCTGACTGTATATCCCCAACGGAGTTGACAGTGTCTGACTGTATATCCCCAGCGGAGTTGACAGTGCCAGACTGTATCTTCCCAGCAGAAGCGGCTGCTCCTCAGAGTTCGATGCCAGATCAATGATCTCGACGCTAGACCCATGGTCTCTTTCCTTGAAGCAGAATCTTGGTACCGTATCGGTGTTTGCTTCCCCTACTGAGTCGTCTCTCTCACAGATTATGGTTGCCAGAACCACTGTCGCTTTCCTCAGCAGCAAGTTTTCAGTGCCATTCTCTCCCCAGTCAGAGCCTCAGTATTTTGTTATTTCCCAGAACACCGTGTGACGGGTTATTTCCCCACAGAGTTCTTTGTGTTGTGCATCTCCAACAGCCTTGCCAGGGTCCAGAAGATGGTGGTCATTTCCCCAGCAGAATTCCTTGCCTCAGCTTGGCGTTCTCTCTAATCAAGCATTTCGCATCCCTGCATGTAGAATCATATTGCATTGCATCCTCCCAAATTGCGTAGCATTTCCATTTTCATGGAGCATTACGCCATGAAAAATTCAAGCATACGCATGTAAAGCATAAGGCATTCTAGGTATCCCAAGTGATAAGCCAGAAGTTGTTTCCAGTACTCAGACTGAAGATTGTTCATGACTTATCTTTATTATTCCTAGCAAGGGTCGTTGGCCCACGCGCCGCCTCAATTATCATTTTCCCTATTTCTGCCGATACTGACAGGCATGAAAGTTTCCGGTATTCAGACCGAAGTGGCATTCAGGCCAATTTTTCGATGTTCGGGTCGAAGAAGTTTCCAACATTCAGGTCGATGCAACTTGTGGCATTCAGGCCAGTTTTCCGGTATTCAGACCGAAGTGGCATTCAGGCCAGTTTCCCGGTGTTCAAACCGATGTTTGATAATCTAATATCTTCCGATGTTCAGATCGAAGAAGTTTCCGAAATTCAGGTCGATGCAACTTGTGGCATTCAGGCCAGTTTTCCGGTATTCAGACCGAAGTGGCATTCAGGCCAGTTTCCCGGAGTTCAGACCGATGTTTGATAATCTAATATCTTCCGATGTTCAGATCGAAGAAGTTTTCAGTATTCAGATTGGTGGACGGCATTCAGGCCATGGTTATTTCTATGTTACCATTTATTTTGGTATTCAGGCTAACATTCCTTGTTTCGGTGTTCAGACCGACTCTCACCGTACCAGACGGGTTCTTTTTCAAGACCACCTCTTGGCCGATTCTGACAGGCATTGTTACTTCATTTTTTCACTTCAGTGTAAATTTTCGTGCTTTTATCGTATTCAATCACTTGATACCTCGAAAGTGCGAAAGCCGTTGCTATCTTCCTTTCGGGTTTCCAGTTGATTGAATAGAGGCAGCTGTAATACCCCAAAATTTACCCTTCATTTTTCCTGGAAGCATGGGATTATGTTTTACACTTCATTAGCATCATATTAGGTCATACTCATTGCATACTGCATTAGTGACATGGAGATCAGGTTTTGATCGATCACTCCTTAACAGAAGGAGCCCACACAAAGCAAGATTGAGAATTGGACTTCATTTTCTAAGTATACAAGTCTCAAGGGTATCAGGGGGGTCCAAGTATCTTATTATGGTCCTCAGTTCATCAGTGAAGGATTCAAAGCTATCAGAGTGTTCATCTGGATTTAATCAGAAATTAGGGTTTCATGGCTACCTGCAACAGGCAATATTTGGTTGGAAGTAGAGGAGCTTATCCATGTCATGATTAGAGAGGCATCTTGGCCTAGGAAGATTCACAATTATCTTAGAAAGATCCATTGGCAATCAGTGCAATCAGTTCCTGATCATTTTGCCCTAAAACTAGGGTTTGGTATAAAATCAGTTTATTTCTGATTCTTTGGGTGAAAATCTTTTCCACAGCCCTCCATATGTTCACAAGGGTCTACATACAAAAAATCAGCTCTTTATTTGAGCTAGAAGTGCTTCAATTGATCAATGGAATCGAGAATCAGACAGTTTGGGAAAAGTCAACTGTGGGGCCAGAAAAGTCAACTCCTAACATTTTGAGAGTGGAATCTCAAAATCCATGCCTAGGGGATCCTACATGTGAAATTGGATCAAGGTTGGATCATGGATTCATCATTAAATCAGGAATTGGAAAAGTTACTTAATTTGGAAATGGTTGACTGTCCATTTAGGGCAAGTTTTCATGATCGTTGCACTCAATTTAATCCCATTTTGCATCAAGATAAAAGCTCCATTTGAAAATTTATCCAACATGAAAGTTGTTCCTCTTGTTCCAAGCTTTCTATAGATATAAAGTTTGCTCCATTTGGATTAGAATTGAGAAAGTTATGCTTAGTCAAAGTGAGACATTTTTTTAGGACTTCAAAGCATTATTTGAAAATACTTTCTTCACAACAATTGTACCTTGCCATGTCCTCTTTCACATTCTTTTGGAATTATCTCATTTGGATCCATGGTTTGAGAGATACATTCATTTAAAGTGGGCACCATGACTTGATTTTCTAGGCAGATTTTGGGCCTGGTTGGCCCAATAAAATTTTCTAAGCATGCTGCACAAACCAATCATGTTTTTTACCTTTTTTGGCCATGCATTGGACATCTATTCACTTAAGTTTGGCCCAAAATAACAACATTTTACACCTCACTTCACACTTTTATTCTTATGGATAAATCACTTATTAAAAAGCCCATGAGAACACCTAGTCCACCCTATTTAAGAAGTTGAAACCCTAACCCTAAAGGAGCATTGGAATTTCGTGGCAAGGAGGCAAAGCTTCATCACATATCAGATTCCATTCCACTTCTATTGTCCATTAGGTAATCATCTCTTCCATGGCCATGTTTTGATATATCTACGCTTGCTTACCATGTTCATCACCATTAATCCTTCTGTTTTCATATTTCTTTTTCTTATTTAAAATATTTTCTTCGTCCATTAAATTACCCAAAAATATTTTTCACTTTTCTTAACGTTTTATTTAATTTTATATAATTTTTATTTTCGTATTTTTTTAATATTAACATTTTATTTTAATTATTTATTCTGAATGGTCCATTTTAACACACTTTGTTTTATTGATTTTATTTTTATGACTTAAAATAATTTTTAGCATTTGATTTTTGAGATGAAGGTTGACCATTGTCTCATGATCAACCTGAGATTTTCTTGGAATTTTATTTCACATTTTCAATTTATTTTGGATTTCTTTTTGACCTAGTTTGGTTGGTTGACTTTTAATTTGACTTATGTTTTGTTTTAATTAATTCATGCACCAATTTTCATTATTTTTAAAATCTTTTTGGAGGATGATGATGTCCTCACCCCACCTTATTTAGTTTAATTTTTCATAATTTTCTTGATTAATTTACTATTTATTCTTGATTTATTTCAAACCTAGTCTTATTAATTGACTTTTGGTTTGACCTATGTTTTGTTTTAATTAATTCACGTGCCAATTTTCATTATTTTTAAAATATTTTTGGGGGATGATGATGTCCTGACCCCACCTTATTTATTTTAATTTTTCATAATTTTCTTGATTGATTTACTATTTATTCTTGATTTATTTCTAACCTAGTCATATTAATTGACTTTTGGTTTGACCTATGTTTTGTTTTAATTAATTCACATGCCAATTTTCATTATTTTTAAAATATTTTTGGGGGATGATGATGTCCTGACTCCACCTTATTTAGTTTAATTTTTCATAATTTTCTTGATTAATTTACTATTTATTCTTGATTTATTTCTAACCTAATCTTATTAATTGACTTTTGGTTTGACCTATGTTTTGTTTTAATTAATTCACGTGCCAATTTTCGTTATTTTTAAAATCTTTTTGGGGGATGATGATGTCCTGACCCCACCTTATTTAGTTTAATTTTTCATAATTTTCTTGATTAATTTGCTATTTATTTGTTATTTTTTAAGTTGACTTGAATTTTTAGTTGATTTCTTTATGATCGATGTTTGACTTAGGGATTGCTTATGACAATTGAAGAGATCTTTTTATCCTCCCTCGTTCATATCATATGCCATGTGTTAGAGGCCTTTTACCTTGATTTTATTTGGTCATTACCTCATTTCCTGAATAAATTATTCAGTGGACCCTTCGTGTGCATATTTTCATCTGTTTGATTCATCTGTTATCTTTTTCACTTGTTTCTCTCATTCATGCTTTCTATTGCTTGATTATTTAACATGCTCATACTCCCATGCATTGTTTAAATGCTCCATTATTTGATTCTTTGGTTTGATTATATATTGTTTATTTATCCGATCTGATTGATAACTGTTGCCTACTTGTATGATATATGAGGCATATATTCTTATTGTTTGTTTGCCATGAACAATCCCCATTCATAATAAATGTATCCCTCTACCATAAAGTGTATATATTTATTTCTTTATTTCTTTAGTCACCTGTTAATACAAGAATTAAAACGAACATCCGATAACCATTTCAAAATAAGATCAAAAGCTCGATCCAACATCGAGTAATCATTTTCAAAACTTAACAGAACCAGTACGCATTCATCCATACTCTTGTAAGTCGATTGCCTCAGGCATCGCCATCTACCTGTAAGTCGATTGCCTCCGGCATCGCCATCTACCCTTATACGTAACTCCTCTCCGCGCTCCATCCATCGACTCTTGTTCCATTTAGGTAGCACCCATTAGGTAGAACCCTTTGTATGATAACATAGGTAGAAGTCCCCTATTCTTTGCATGCTAACATTAGGTAGATGTTCCCCTTTGTAAATCCTAACACATAGGTCCATATTGCATGACAACTCTAGAACAAAGCTTCCCCACTTTTAGACCTTCCGTGCGTCTCCGATCTTGTGGCATCTCAGTATGTTCTATTGCAAAGAGGTAACTGCCTAGTACTTTAAATATACCTACATCCTTTAGACTAGAACAACACTTATGAAAAGGGCTCCCTAGGAGTACCTAGGATGTTTTGGGTGCTTAAAACCTTCCCATTGCATAACCAACCCCCTTACCCAGATCTCTGACATTTTTACTAGTTTTTGAGTCGATAAAACTTTTAGGTTTGTTCGCTTTTTAACCATTCCTTTGGATAAATAGAAGTGTGGTGGCGACTTGACTTGTATGGTTTACCTTGGATTTAGTCAATATCTCTAATGGTAAAGAATACCCCGCTACAAACGGCTGAGAAGATTTTAGTTCAGTGACGCTTCCTAGAAACTGCTAGAATACCTGAAATCTAAATGTGCAGATCCCTAGCAACAAATTGGGAGGTTTTAGTTCAGTGACGCTTCCTAGCAATGACTGATATACCTGAAATCTAAAGGTGTAGACCCCTAGCAACGACTTGGGAGATTTTAGCTTAGTGATGCTTCCTAGCAACTGCTGGAATACCTGAAATCTAAAGGTGTAGATCCCTAGCAACGGTTGGGGAAACTTTAGTTCAGCGACGCTTCCTAGCAATGGCTGGAATACCTGAAATCTAAAGATATAAATCCCTAACAATGGTTGGGGAGATTTTAGTTCAGTGACGCTTCCTAGCAATGGCTGGAATACCTAAAATATAAAGATATAAGTTCCTAGCAACGGTTAGGGAGATTTTAGTTCAGTGACGCTTCCTAGCAATGGCTGGAACACCTGAAATCTAAAGATATAAGTCCCTAGAAACGGTTGGGGAAGTTTGAATTTTGAAAGTGTCAATCCCTAGCAATGGCTGGGAAGGTTTGAATTTTGAAATTGCTAATCCCTAGCAATGGCTGGGAAGGTTTGAATTTTGAAATTGTCAATCCTTAGCAATGGTTGGGAAGGTTTGAATTTTGAAAGTGTCAATCCCTAGCAATGGCTGGGAAGGTTTGAAGTTTGAAAGCGTCAATCCCTAGCAACCGCTGGGAAGGTTTGAAGTTTGAAATTGTCAATCCCTAGCAACGGCTGGGAAGGTTTGATTTTGAAAATGTAAATCCCAAGCAACGACTGGGAAGGTTTGAATTTGAAAGTGTGCAAAAGGCACATGGGTACTTGCAAAAGGTAGGTGAATAGATATGGTGGTTATCATACACAAGGTAGAGGAAAATTTACAGTAGGTACGAAAAACTCATTATATCCCTCAGGCATAACAGCGGGGATGAAATTTTCGAAATATGGCTACCACTCGGGACTTGCCAAACCTACATCAGATGTTTTAAGACAAACGATAAGAGAATAGATCAATCGTCCAATCTCTCATTTTTGCTTAACATGCAAAGTTGATCAAGGTAAACTCTCTCGTGCAAAAGGCAACAAGGATGCTTGCAAAAAGGCAAAAAGCAGATGGGTCTTGCAAAAGGCGAGGTACTGACAAAGGGTCAACAATAATTGCAAAAGGCAAATAAAGAGAGATACTTTGGGGAAACCTATTGGGGGTTGTTCACGGGGACCCTTGCACTTTCGAGAAAGGCTTGAATCCAACTTATACTAAACATACCTGCCCCACTATGAAGAGTGTCTTATGATGCAATGTTATGTATGTAAAATGTCGATGTATGCAGAAAGTCGATGTATGCTCGGGCTGCTGGGGTATGCAAATGCGCGGTCTATGGATTGTGCCAAGTATGGTTTGGCTTTAGTGGAACTTTCCGTTTCGGAGGGAAAAAATATGCATGAAGTGATGCATGCAATGCATGTGGGACTACAACTGGGTATTTGGATTTTTGTAGGGATTTATTTTTGTTTTCAATGAGAGATTGTTGGCGAATATCATCATCAAAGGGTTGATGAAAAATGGTTTGGAACATCGTCATCACGAGGTTGATGGAAAAGGGTATCCTCATCAAAGGATTGATGGGAAAGGGATGTCCTCATCAAAGGGTTGATGGAAAAGGGTGTCGTCATCAAAGGGTTGATGGAAAAGGGTGTCGTCGTCAAAGGGTTGATGGAAAAGGGTGTCATCATCAAAGAGTTGATGGAAAGGTAAATGTCATCGTCAAAGGGTTGACGGAAAGGTAATTTGTCATCGTCAAAGGGTTGACGGAAAAGACTATGTCATCGTCAAAGAGTTGACGGAAAGAAGTAAAGGATGGCATGACCAAAGGGTTGGTGGGAAGGATCATCATCAGAGGACTGATGGAAAGGTAAATGTCATCGTCAAAGGGTTGACAGAAACATAATTTGTCATCGTCAAAGGGTTGACGGAAAAGAATTTCTCATTGTCAAAGGGTTGAGGGAAAGAAGTGAAGGGTGGCGTCACCAAAGGGTTGGTGGAAAGGATCATCATCAGAGGGTTGATGGAAAGGTAAATGTCATCGTCAAAGGGTTGGCGCAAAGGTTATTTGTCATCGTCAAAGGGTTGACGGAAAGAACTAAGGCAGGTTATGTCCTCATCAAAGGGTTGATGGGAAGGATTTATTATGTTATGTATGCATATGGTGCATGTTAATGAGAATTTCTCATTTTTGTGAGAGAGCTTTTTGATATGCAACTTCCTTATTTTGAAAGAAGGTCATGTGGGTTTATTGTATGCAGTGCATGTGGTAATGTAAGATGAATATTGATTGTCTTTGGATTGATCTCCCTTTTGGGAGGTGAGACTTTCTGGGTACCAATGTTGATTGGAATTGAGTTTATGAAGATGCCAGCGAAGTGGACTTTTATTTCTAGTGATGGCTAATAAGGAGTGGGCTTTCGGTTTTGGAGATGCCAATAGCGACTGGGCTTTATAGTTAATGATAGAGATTTATTTTGGGAGGTGCCAATAACGATTGGGCTTTATGGTTTTTTGGTTTGGATGGGATCAGGTTGGATCTGATGATGATTAGATTTTTGGGTTTGCCAAGTAGGCTTTAATTTTGGAAGGTATCAAGTGAGGCTTGGCTTCATTATTCTTGTTGGGGAAGGGCTTTATGTTATGCATGATGCATGATATGTATGAGTGAAGCAACATGGTTGGTGCATAATGACTGATGCAATGGTTTTGGATAATTCAACAAATGTCCTTGGGGTGGGTCAAGAATGGTTGAAATTGGGAAATGTTTTTGCTTGGCTTTAAGGCTCATTGTTGACAAGTTATGGGATGATATGTTTAACATGACTTCCCGACATTTGCTTTGAACCTGGCTGACATAGTGAGCTTGGTCTGGATATTTCATGTGGTGCTTTTCGTAAGTATATAAATGCGTCAGAGTAATATAAAAGATTATCGAATCCACAGAGACCAAGTGTCAATCTATCGTTATCTATTGTTATGGTGTTTATCAAAGGCAATCAAAATAGGTGTTTTTAGAGTGTGCAATGAAAAGTACAGTATTGAATAAAGTTTAATTAATAAAGACAGGGTCGAATGTAATTCACATAATCAATTAATAATCCAAGTACTTGCTAATAGAACTACTTATGGGCAATGTTTCCTACTTTGAAAAGAACTAATTTAACGGGAATTGTCACTTTCGCGTATTCAGAACCGAGTTGTACTCCCTAATCAAACCCTCTTATTGTCACTTATAAAAAGGCGCGCATTGCGTTAGAGTAGTAAACATGTTTTTAAGAAATATAGTATCTTGACTAAGTTGAAAAGTATTATAACCTGGATTTCTTAACCAAAAGAGGTTCTTACGAACCAGACTCTAAACTTATAAACGCGTCCGAGAATAGTTTTAAAATCTCTTTTCTTCTTAAATTAAAAACTCTTAATGAACTAAACAAAGCGCTTTCGCTGTTTTTGAAATAGTTAAAAACAATTAAGTTTAGATAGACGTTGGACGGCTTTCGATCTTACCCAACGGAATTGAAGTGCGGGAAAACTTAAGTTGAAAGCTAAAATAACCCTTAAGTTCTTCTACGAACAATTGTACGGATTATCGGTTCAATTACGATCCTTACATTCTAACCTTATAAATTTAGTTAGACATGGTAAAGTAAAAGTGCATTAATTTAAATAAAAGTAGTGCGAGTGCGGAAAATAAATAAAGTAAAGCGAGTGCGAGGAAATAAATAAAAGTAAAGCGAGTGCGAGGAAATAAATAAAAGTAAAGCGAGTGCGAGGAAATAAATAATTTAAAGCATGTGCGAGGAAATAAATAATTTAAAGCGAGTGCGAGGAAATAAATAATTTAAAGCGAGTGCGGGAAAATAAATAAGATAAAGACAAGTAATAATAACCTGCTCCAATCGGAGGGTTGGATAAATTGCAAAGCGGAAATGAAAATGGCGGCATGATTAACTTCCTTCCAAAGTGCTCCAAACTCGATTACAGACTCGATTACACGATTGTGGTAACACTCCAATGCGAAGTGATTACCACTTTAAAATACTGAATATATGCCTAAGTGAAACAAAGTTGCTATGAGTTTGCCTCTATTCTAAGTTTGGATGCTTGAAAAAGTGATTTCGAGTTTCTATTTATAAGCAAGTAAAAAGATGGAAATGACAAGGATGCCCTTCAACTTGAAAATGGGAGGGAAACTTTTCCTCTTGTGGCGCCCGCCACAAGACCATTCTGAGGCGCCTTAGTGGAAGTAGTGGGGAACGTGGCAGTTGAGGGAATTTGAGCTTGGACACGTCATGGCATGGTCTATGGCGCCAGCCATGGGGGAAGCCACAAGTACAAATGCTGAATTTTAGGGTTTTTGGCTCTTTTTCGCTCCTTTTCTCGATCGGGGCTCCGATTAAAGTAAAAACCTGAAAACAAAGAAAAACATAGTAATAACACAACAAAATAGCAATAAAACAACTAGAATGCATGTGAAATCGGAGTCGAAAATACGGTAAATTTCAGTGTTATCAATATTCTAATGCCCCATGCTTGATCTGAGCAAGAAAATCCAAAATATAAGGAAATGCTTCCTCTCAATGGCCAGTCTTGCCCTAATCTGTTAGGTATCTACATGGACTGCCCCAGTTACAAGTTATGAAGCAAACCATGGGTAAAGTTGTTGGTGTAAGCCCTAGAGGCCAATACTTTTGGTACTTGTATCGAATTATTTAAAGGCATTTTCTTTATTATGGTTGATTAATAAAGTCCCTGGAATAGATAGTCTGTTTAATGTATTAAGTGTGACTTAATCATGAGAACACATTAAACATAAGGACACTATTCTTAAAGTATCCGTAGTCGAGCTTTAATGTGAAGTGGGATAACATTAAAGCATTAAGACTATTATGTTTGTAGACTGATGATCACATCTCATGGATCATGGATAAAGAGTTATCAAGTCTTAAACATAGGTATGAATATTAGGAGTAATATTTATACCAGATTGACCCGCTATGAGAATACTATATAGAAAGTTATGCAAAGTGTCATAAGTTATTCTCATGGTGATAATAGTGTATACCACTCTTCGACCTGAAACCACTATGGATCCTAGATGTAGAGTCGAGTGCTTTATTGCTGATCCAACATTGTCCGTAACTGGATAACCATAAAGACAGTTGATGGGTACTCCACGAAGCATGCTGAGGGACATGAGTGTCCTAGATGGAATTTGCCAATTCTGCGTAACAGGATAAATGTCTATGGGCCCAATATTGAACTGGACAAGGGTGACACGGTCTATACCTTGTGTTCAATATAGACATAAGGGCAAAGGGGTAATTATACACATAATTATTATCACAGAAGGTTTTGTCAGATCACATGACATTTTCGTGACTTGGGTAGCAGTGATGTGTTGCTAGATACCGCTCACTGTTTATTATGTTAAATGCGTGATTTAATATAATTGCCAACGTCGTGAAAACCTATAGGGTCACACACAAAGGACGGATTGATGAGAGATAGAGTAACTAAGGAACACCCTAAGGTACGGTGCACTTAAGTGGGAGACGAAATATGGTAAGGTACCAAATACTTAAGTGATTTTGGGCATATTATAAGATATGGGCCAAAATACACTTAAGTGGGCTTTTTAGCTTGAAGCCCACACAAGTGGTTCTATAAATAGAACCCCTTGGGTAGAAGCATTGTCACTCCAATCCACTCAGACGGAAATTCAAGTAGAGGCTTGGAATTTTGTTTCCCTCTTTCTCTCACTCAAAGCCTTCATTCATAACAGCTAGCACTGCGATTGAAGGAATCCGTTCATGTGGACTGAGTAGAGACGTTGTCATCGTTCAACGTTCGTGATCGCCCCGTGGATCTGTATCAAAGGTTTTGATCATTATCAGAGATCTGCACCAAAGGTTTGAATCGCCACAAGAGGTAACGATTCTATCACTGATCATGCCCATTCGTAAGGATCACTAAATGGAGAAATTTTGAAATTTCGCTGCGCCTTGGATGGCAATTCTCCTACAAAAGTGATCTTGATCTTATATTCCCCAACGTCTTGGGTCTGCCTACCCCTATTCATCCATCTCTTGGAGTGTTTTGACTTTCTCATGCTTTTGAGGTGGTCTGCCCTTATACGAACCTTGAAGGGATTTTGCCCCTGACTGGTCGATATTTGAGGGAATGCCCCTGGCCAACTTCCTTTGCCTAATCTCGACGTGGTTGTCCCAGACTGACTGAATCTTGAAGTGGCTTGCTCAACGGAGTTATCAAATGCCTTTCCCCCTGGTGAGATTAATCTAAGAGGATGGCCTTTGCTCATCGGAGTCCTTAGGAAATTTGCCTCTTTTGGGTGACAAAAAACTTCTCAAGTCATGTTCATTGTGAAAACGCTCTTGATGTCAATGCTCGTTCACAAGTAAAACTATTTATGCTAATGTTATGTTTATGTCAGTTTTAGAAATCCAAGTATGTCCACTGAAAAGATGACATATAGTGAATGGATCACTAGTTACAAAAGTCATACTGATACTTAGCAAAACAAATAGGAGCCAGTTTCGACACAAGCTCTAATGCAATATGCTTTCAAAATAGACCTTGCTTCAATTAGATCTTTTGAGGGTTGTAATGTGGGATGGTTCACGGTTTAAGAAACAAAGGATTTATGGCTCAAAAATTTATTTAGCCTGCCCATTCTTCTTGATACCCTTCAGTCCTACGATCAACTAGTTTGACACAGACGTTTGTCTCTTAGAATGATGGGAGTGGTAGTAAGAGAACCCACAAGGTTTTGGGAGTGACAATCACTTGCCTTCCTATTTTTGTGTTTGCAGTCACACGACTTTGTTCTTGCTGAGGATTTCTGTTTTTGATTCCTCTTCTGCTCTTTTTTTGTTTTTCGACTTCCCTAATTTTGCCTGGACTGGGTTTTTTGCTTACAGTCCATCGGGATACCCTAATTTTTGCCTAAGCCACTTGTTTTCAAGTTTCGACTTAGTGGGCCTTTTCTCTCTCTCTATCTCTTTTTTTAGAGTTTTTTTTGTGGAACAAATCGTGTGACGTTTGTTGATTTGGTTTGAAAGGATTTGTGACTGTCTCACTTGTTTTGTTGGCGAGGGACAACCACTGGATTTGTGATTTCGACCTCTCGTGAGGGAAATGATGTGGTTGTCCTTTAGACAAGACACTCCCTAGAATATGGTTGATTCTCAAATGGTACACTCCCTTACTTTTTCTTTTTAAGAATTGAACGCGTGGTTAAATTAGCTGAAGACTACCCTACCCCGGGTTTAAGATGTGAGGGTTTCTCTGCTTGGAAGAAAACTCCTACTTCTAGGCTCAAAGGGGTTGACTAGGGATTATCATCCTTATACCTCCAGTGTTTGGGGATTTGAAGCAATGCCTTACATCATTAGCAAGGTGTTTATTTAAAAGCATACATGCAATGAGCTATTGTACCTTATATTCATCATTCTCCTTCTAAGTTTCATTTTTAAATAAAAGTAAGATAAGAGTGAACACGATTGTATTGACTTAAAACATGCATATTCATTTCATTGTTGCAAAAACAAGTTTTTAAGAGTGAATATTACAATGACAAGCAAGAAAGTTACACATGAAGACAAATGAATGATAACATAATTGCTGGCGTGATTAGCCTTGTTTCAACCGTAGAGTGGTGTCATCGTGCTTGTAGGAACTTATGTATGATAATCCCCAAGGAGGCTCTTATTCAGCTTCTTGTTCCTCATCCATTGGAACTGGTTGTGGCATTGCAGAAGTGCCTTCATGTGGAAGCATGAGGTTGCTCATTATATCCAGGTCGTTTGGTATGAATGTGATAGCCTTTGAATCAATCAGTTCCTGGACCTTGTATTTGAAGGCCTTACAACTCCCGATCGAGTGTCCGAGTGCTCCTGAGTGGAACTCACACCTAGCATTCATGCCGTAGTTCAAGGGAATAGGTGTTGGAGGAGGTCCTAGTACCCTTAACTTCACCAATGATCTGTTGAACAAAAGAGGGAGAATTCGACCATACGACATGGGAATCAGGTCAAACTGTTTTTCTGACCTCTTTGATTTTTTCTGGCCTTTTTTAGCATAAGAGTTTTGCCTTCCACTTGAGTACCAATTCTGATTCTGCATTTGGTTTCCCAGAGCTAGCTGAGGAACGAACATTGGCTGTTGATTAAGAAACCTTAGCAGTTCGGGTTGGGGACGGTATCCCTGAGGCAACTCATGATGTAAGGTGGAGCCGGACAGAGGCATAGGGGAGACCATTTCCATCCTGGAGGTTGGTGTGGGATTTCCTTCCTTTTTCAACAGTGTTTGCAAGATTTCCATAACCAAACTCATATGAGTCTTTAGTTGGCTGATGTCTTCCTTCAATGCAGCTTGACCTTGTTGGAGTTCTTCCACAGTGGCTTGAGACATACTCCTAGTTCTAAGCGTATGTCGGGAAATCAGCTAGTGGGGTAGAAACAGAAGGTGGTATAAGGTTTTGCTTATGAGATGCAAATGATGCATGAATGCGATGTTTATTTATGAATGGATGGGTGAGAAGGTTTCCATAGGTTTTTAGGAATGGGTCATGGTTTTGGACCATCGTGACGAAGCATGGAGTTAATAATGATTGCTTGGTAAACCAAGGTTCTCGCTTTGTGTGATATAAGGCTTTTGGAAAATTGGGTGTAAGACACTTCCCCTAGAGTCATGAACTTCCTTGACTGTCAGTCGCTTATGTCAATTTACTTGCCAGCCGACTGCTCCATCAAAGTCATCTACTCTAAGTGAGATCTTCGTATCGACCCTTACGACGAAGGCACCTCGGTGGCCTATACTACGCGACCATCGGTCTAGGCTATCCCTAGTATTAAAGGTTCTAAAAGGGGTATTAGGTTCATTGACTCTAGTAAAATAAAAGATGCTTACGCCGAAAGCACGACGGTCATCAATCCCCTTAAGAGAATCTATCACTAAGTGAGGTTCTCGTACGACCCTAACGAGGAAGACACCTCGCAGATCAATACTACTCAACCTCTCCTATCTCAAGCAAACTCTCAGACTCGGGTGGGGAGTCTTTCACACAAGGTTTTTTCTTTGCAATCATTATTGCTTCAAAAAATTCTTCGTCCCAGAGTCAGGGTTTCGGACCAACAAGCAAACAAAGAAAATATGCACAGGTTAGCAAAGAAAGCAATATATACAGAAAAAATAGATAACAGATAAATCTCCACGTACGTAAAAAAGGAACAACCCAAACTAGGATAGACTTGCTTAGGGAAAATCGTATCCCCAGCAGAGTCGCCAGCTGTCGCTACCGGGATTTCACGATAACGAAACCGGGACTAAAGAGACGCCAAAGAGAGGCAAAGTCAGAAGAGTTGCCATCGAATTTTATTTAGTTTACCTCTATCGGAGAGGAGATGGGAAATAGTCGATAAAACCCTCGGAAAAGAGACGCGCACGGGAAGCGCTAAAAGAGAATAAGGAATCGGTCTCGCAACCGAGATTTGGGTTTGGAAGTCGGTTACGCAAGGGGAAGGTATTAGTACCCCTCACGTCCATGGTACTCCATGGGAACCATTTGGGTTGTTTTACATACATGGGATTTATCTATTATTGTTTTATTTTCAAAAGAATGTGTGAAAAGAAGGGGGTGTTTTTGTTATTATAGTGCTCGCCAAGGATTGAGGTCCTTGTGCCTACGTATCACTCATTCGGGGATGAGGAATCAGAGCTCCGTAGTTCGGAGTAGAAAATATTTGTGTGTTGGTTGATTTTACCTTTGAGAAAAGGGTTTTCAGGATGATGCCCTAAGGCACAAAAATGAGTTTGATGAGTTGTATTGTTTTTACCTTAAATAAGGGTTTTATGAAATGAGTGTTTGTGATTATATTGTACTAAAGTCTATGGGCGGAGGTGATTATTCTAGACAACAAGTCAAGTGTCTTGCGTCCAAAATAATCAGAGTAAGGGTAGGAATGATCAATTCTCACTCCTTCTCCACCACTTAAGGCTCGTGGCGCACAATAATAATCGTAACTATTAAGTGTTTCGAATTTGATTATAAAATGCCACTTGACGTTGAATCAAGGGTTTGTTTTATTTAATTATGAAATTTGGCTTATGCAACATGAATGCAAAGTAACCAACAAGAAATAAAGAGTCTCATTGTTAGGTAGCCCAAGAGAAATCCTTTTGTGTGCAAAAAGTGACCTAAGCTAAACAAAGGATAATGGTCTTACAAACATGTCCCCCTAAGGTGGTGCCATGATGCCATTCTTACAACATGCATGTAAGTTACAGATGAAAATCCAAGTGTTTACAAAGTATCACAAAAAGTAAAGGAAGACCTCCAAGCAAAGGTCCTAAGATGAAATCCTCTAAGCCCAAGTTGATTAAGAGTGGAGTGAATATATTTGGTCATTACCATTTTATCATGTTTTAGTTATTTTTAATGTATGATGACAATAAAATAAATAACAAGTAAATAAACATGCATGATGAGTTTGTACAATGATGATGATAATGAGTACTTGAATGTAAATTTCAAGGTAATGACATAAAAGTAAATCACAAGATAAAGAATGACAATATCACAATAATAATGATTAGTGAATGTAAATGAACAATAAAATAAATTGCAAGGAAGTAAAGTGCAATAATGTAAATGTTAGGAGTTAGTATTTAATAGTTAGTAGTTAGTAGAATAACAATAAGTAAATAGAATAACAAGTTAATGTAAAGAAAATGGTTTCATCTATGTATCAAATGACCCAAACATGGTTGAAATAGAGGCAACCTATCAATGCCTCAAAGTATCATGAAGGATCTATTGATCAATCATTAATAGGTTTGAAACATTGAAGGTTTTATCAACTCTAAACAACCATAGTCATGATCTAATAGATCTCATCAACCAATAAATATAAATGATAACAAGAAACAAAGTTTGATTGAAAATGGTGGATAAAAAGTAGTAAGAGCAAAAAATCCCCAAAAGGGTGTAAACCCAACAAAAACCACTTGTCTCAAAGTTGACTCAAATCTCTCTCAAAACACAACCCAAGAGTAAAAACTCATTTTCAAACATAAAACAAAACCAAAAATGTTAAGGAGTTTGAGTCCAAAATATTACCAAGAGTGTGGTGTCAAAACTAGGTTATTGTTGTGTTTGGGTTTGAGAATGAAGCAAAAAGCTTGGAAGAGGGTAGCTATAGTTGTTGTGGTAGGAAAATGGAAGAGAGGGAAGGTGTATGTTTATATGGTGGTGGTGAATGATTATGTAAGTGAAGGTCACAAGTTTGCTACTGTTTTTATTGTGTGGAGATTGTGGATTTTTACATGGTGGTTGGGTGGTTCAAAGAAGAAAAGAGGGTTTAGGTGAGTTAGGGTTTAGGTTGAAAAGAGGGATCTTGAATGTGATTTGGACAGAGGTTTTGTGGCTTTCAATCTTGAAAAATGAGTGGGGATAGTGCTCTATTTATAGAGGGAGCAAATGGGTTGAAGTGGGTGAAAGAGAATTACTTTGTGGTGAAAAAATAGAGTTACTACTGATGTCTGCGCAGGTGTAATCGATTACCATGATTAGGGTAATCGATTACATAGTCCAAAATGGCCAAAAAATCAATTTTTTGTCTGTGTAGTCGATTACCATGATTAGGGTAATCGATTACACAGTCCAAAATGGCCAAAGAATCAATTTTTTGTCTAGGTAATCGATTACCATGATTAGGGTAATCGATTACCCAGTCCAAATTTTATTTTTTAGAACTTTAATCGGATAACCCCATTTTTTTCTCGGATATAAACACCATGCCTTGAGTCCGTGTAATATGTATTTGGTTATGAAAGTTCAATGAAATGATGATGAAATAATGAAAGCATGCATGTGCAGTGGGGCCATGGATCAGATGAAAGTTGTATCGGGGTAGGGTGAATTTTGGGGTATGACATTAGGTAATTATTTATAGGTGAAAGGTAAGACAAACTGGCTTGATGTCCTTGGTGACTTGATATTTTGGATGATATTTCGTTGTGTAGATATCTATTTTGAGATCATTCAGAGGATAATTTAGTTCCTAGTTTTTTTAGGAACCTTTGATATATTGTGCCTTAGTTGTATATTATTTTTAGACATGTATATATGTACACCGTTGTCGATAGGCTCTCATGTATTTCAGTACCAAACTTACACTATGTATAATATATATTCTAAACATGTATTATATGTCGGTGTTACACTTAGTTATAAATATATGTCAACATTATTGTAAATGTTTTTTAATCGAATCACTAAAAATGACCTCTCATGATCATGGAATCAACTCCTAACTTCAACAAAATTTATTATTTTTATTTATTTTAAAAGGTCTCTATATAATTTGTTTTAGATCTCATAATCGTTTACCTTAATATCTATTTTTTTCCAACTTATATTCCAAAATAAAAAACTTTCCCTCATATATCTCAACTTACCCAACTTTCAAACATAAAATAATGGACTAGTTAGTGTAAGACCCCAATTTTGACCCTAAGATCCCTCATGTTATCTCATCATTTGCATTAGCTTTGGGATCACATCTTGGCATCCTTCTCACCCCTCATTCATTGGGTTTGTATTGGGAGAGATCACTAAGCACATTTGATTTTATCAAACTATATTTTCTTTTTTTTACTAACCAAAATACCAAAAATATGTCTACGTGTAGCTTTGTTTCTTTTGTAGGTAGTGTGTGTGTCCACCCGTGCCTCATCAAGCTCACAACTAGGGTTTGAGATTCTCAATACAAGGGGTCAATAAAATAAAGGTTCATAATGGTTTTAAGCATCATATATGTATCCCCATGATATTTATTTGTCAATTTGATCAAGAATTCATCAAGAGTTGGAAGCCCTAATTCATCTAGGTATCTTGTATGACTTCCTCAGCAAGCTTCTTCGTCAATTGGTCAAAGATATAAAGGGTACTTAATTATACATAATCTCAAACATATTTTATCCTCTATGAACCCCAAAGATCAAGCTAACTTCAAGTTTTCAAGTTGGTTCAAGGAAGTTGACTAGAGAAAGTCAACCGATCAAAACTGGGGTTCCCTAGACCCTATCTCCTTCAGTTTCTGTCATATGAAAATGATTCCAAGAGAAACATTACTCTTTATGATATTACAAACAAATTTCATGTTGACATCAAGAGCTAATTTTGCTTGGAAAGTCATTTTTTATGGTGAAATATTATAGGTCATTTTGTCTGTGCCCTAGTTGGGAGGTCAACTTCCAAGGACCATAACTGGCTCACTTTTTACGATATAAATACCATACAAGTTCCATGATCAATTTCAATATGTCTTCTCCAACTTTTATTCTTTGATAAATGTCAAAATCTACTTGGAAGGGCATGTGCCAAGAGGAAACATTATAGGTCATTTTGGGCCATTACCATTGAACAAGCAATTTTCCTCAACTTCTAAAATCTCTAACTCCCTCATGCCAAATTCAAATGATGTCAAATTTGTGACCAAATTTAATAGGAATGGAAGATATACAACTTTGGTGAAGAAACAATTCTCATTATTGTCGCATCCGCGAAAAACAATCGGCGGGCAAAAGCAAAACAAACAGAGCCGCCACAGTGCGTTATTTATCCCAAAAGAGGGAAAGGAAACGCTCGAAGTAAACCTGGAAAGGAAATGGTCTTACGACCGGAGATTACAAGGATCGGGAGTCGGTTACGCAAGGGGAAGGTATTAGCACCCCTCACGTCCGTCGTACTCGACGGGATCCACGCTCAAAAGAATAGAATAAGGTTGCTGAATAACTGCTCAAAAAGAATGCACACACACTGGATTAAAACACAGATGGAAGAAGAGGGGAACGGGCTCGCTAGGATATCGCATCCTATGCCTACGTATCTCATCTGGAATGAGAATCAGAGCTACCGTAGTTCGGCTAACGCACGCCGAAACAAAACACACGCACAGACGCTGAGACATCAGAGCAAACACACAATTGGAAACGGACTGCCAATAGCTGGTCTTACGTCCGACTCCAACCAACAAACACAAACAAGGAAACCGACTGCCAATCGCTGGACTTACGTCAGACTCCAAACAAACAAACACATAGGAAACCGACTGCCAATCGCTGGACTTACGTCAGACTCAAAGCACACAAACAAACACAGGAAACCGACTGCCAATCACTGGACTTACGTCAGACTCCAAACAAGCACACGCTGACCGGACGCTGAGTCGTCAAAAGAAACACAAAGGTTGAACAAACAAGCTAACAGGGAGTCTGGTACTCGAGCCTGCTAGCTGTCAAGCAAACACACACAAAAAGAAAAAGGGTTCCCGGAGAGACCTCGCACGATCTCCTGCCTACGTACCTCATCTGGTATGAGGATCAGGGCAACGTAGTTCCCCTGAACAGGGGAGAAATTTCTATCCTAACCAGAGACTGGGAAATGACAGACTAGAAGGGAGACTGACTCGAGCCTAATAGTTATCATGTAATCCACAATAGTCCTAGGTTGAGGTTTCTAACAAGAGTTTGACTCACACAGGCAGTGAGTCAACTCAAGTCTATCCCTACGTACATCAACTTCCTCAAAAGTTGATCATACGACTCCTACAGAAAGGAGATGATAAGCTAAGCAGATAAACATCAAAGCAAATAGCATACACTATACACAACCAAGGGGCTCAAGCAAGGTTAGGTTTTAGTCAAGGGGTCATATCGACCTTGACAAACAAACCAACTGGAAATGGGTGTTTTGAGCTCTTAACCCTAACATTGAGAGTTAGGGTGAAGTAGATGAAATGGGAATGAGGGGTGTGCCTCATAGCTCTTATCCCTGGCCTGGGAGAGCTTTAATCAATAGAAAGTGTGGGAGTCCAGAATGAAGGAACTCTTCTCCACATGACTGACACTACAAGATTTTTGGTTTTTATTCAAAATGCATCAACACATGGTGTGAGCAAGATGAATGACACAACAGAATAGCAGGGGATGGATTACATATCCCTTTTATCTGCCAATTTCCTCTTAAGAGGACTTAACCTGCCTGGTACAAAATTAAGCATACAAAAACATGGCCTCTTAAGGAGGGCTTCAGACAGGTGCCTGCCAACATAACATGGCAGGTCTTCCAGACTACATGAAGAATAGGGATTATACCTAAGTGGTATGCCAACCACAAGCAATAGCAAAGCAAAGTTCAAATGAACTTAAAGCAACTTAGGTACCTGTGGCAACAACTAAACCAATCAGTACATTATTCAGACAACAGTCAACAGTCAATAGTTTATAACAAACAGACAATCCCAATGTACAATGTGTAAGCCATAAGTCAAACTCAAATGACTTATCATCAACCTACAATACACACAAATGTTAGCAATCGATAGCAAATATCAACATTCAAATGGTGAAGCATCATCAACCATGGAGATTAGGTGCTTAGTCCTGAAATTCAAAGCTCACATGTAAGTATACACCACTAGGTCAAAGCCTAGGGTCAAAGATGAAGAAAAAATCCAAAACAGAAGCTGAAATATAACACAATACAACTTCAAACACATATTGACATGTCCTAAAAAGGCTCACATCAAAATCATCCATCAAAAGCATTTCATGATCAAGAGAAGTTAAAGGCAATTTCAAAGCTCATATTTGATCATCATGAATGAAAAATCCAAATCAAAACAGAAATGATTCAAATAATTCTGGAAAAATTCATGAACATTCAACACATCTAACATGATCAACATACAAAAAATCAGAAGCATCAAAGATCATTTGTCATGGAAATTAAATTGCACAAGTTAGACATCCAAAGGTGTGACACAAATTGTCACACCATGCAAACACATTCATAAAACAGAAATGGAGCATGAGAAAAATGTCAAACTAAAACTAAAATGTCCATCAATGTGTCTAGAATCATCATGCAAAATTTGGTAGCAATTGGATTAAAATCAAACATTTCACAACAAGATGAATAAGGCAAGGTCACAAATAGACACATGATCACATATGATAGCACCAAATAAATTCCAACCATGCACAACTTCAGAAAAAATCATCATAAAAAACTAGACATCTGAAGGAACAATTAGCAAAAAACTAGGTACTTTTTGGATCATTTTTCAATTTGATATGCATTTTACAAGTTGGAAAAAATAATGAAAATCAAGATGAACATATATTGGAAATTTGAAGGGAAAGGCAATAAAATATGAATGGATTTGAATATTTGTCTTCGCTGGGAATCGAACCAGGTTGAGATTCAAATGAGGAGCGCGCCTAGCAATGAAACTACGTCGTTTTGGCTGAAAAGCCCTAGGGAAATAGCGGCGGTTACAACCGTCACAAAAACCGACGCAAATGATGAATCTTCATCTTCTTCATGAAGAACACGAAGAACACTCATGAACTTCAATGGAGTTTTTCCAGATTTTTCCAGATTTCCAGAAATGCTCAGATTTTCAAAAACTTTATACCAAAACGAATCTCATGCAAAGGAAATAATAGATCAAGCATCAATTAATCCTAATTCAACATGATTCATGCAAATCGAAGCAAATAAAGTTTGACATGTGAAACTTCAATCAAGCATATCTCTCTCAATTTTTATCCGTATCGCACGAAATTTATATCAAAATGATCAGTAAAGCAAGATCTACAAGAATATCTACATGAATTGTGAAATTATGAAGCTCTAAAAACTCACCTCTTGAAGAGCAGTTCCTTGTTTGGCACGATTCAAAGCTCCAGATGATCCAAATCAGTTCCAGAATGCTTGTGATGATGTTTGATGAAGAAAAGGAAGCTTGAGAACGTGTAGATCTAGATTAATAATCAACTTCCATCTTTGAGTTTTGAGCTTCAAATGCTTGGTTCTTGCACGAATTCAACAAACCAATACTTGATTCACACTCTAATCAACTCACTGATCATGAATCTTTAACAAAAACAAGGTGTTATGTTGAAGGATTTTGAAATTTGGTTTGAAGAAAATTTTGGAGGGAGAGAGAAACTAGATCTAGAAATGTGAAATTATGATTAACCTCCCAAATTCTGTTATGATTATGGTATTTATATGCTGTACTAATCACACTAAAAATGTTAATTAGCAATGGTTAAGGGTAATTAGCAAAAATAAGGTGTTTTGACAAAAATTGAAAAATTGCATGGTGCATGTAGTAATTCTACGTGAACAGTAACATTTGCTTGGTTAAATCCACTTAAAAACTTCCAATTAACACAATGGCAATGGTGATTTGCTCCCATGATGCATAAATTTCAAATTTGTGAATTTCCCTCCAAAAATGGCTTGAAAAATCAAATCATCATGTGATGGAAATTCATGCAATGTGATGATTGTTTTGGAAAGTTCCTGTCATGAGAAGAATTTTAGAAAAAGAGGCACCAAATTTGGAGTTATGAATCAAAAGTTATGGCCATTTGAAATCCCATGCACACTTGACAATGATTTGACCATATCTCCTCAACCATACATCATAAATTCATGATCTTGGACTTTTTGGAAATGGGAGAGAGAGAGATCTTCAAATTTCATGTTGGACAAAAAATCATTTGAAGCTTCTTTGGTGATGCAAGATTGAGTTGAATTTTAACCAAAACCCTTCCATTTTTGGAAACTTTCAATTATGGGTCACTTTCCATTTTTGGCAACTTTTGCCATGACCTCAAATTCTTCAAGATATGCATTTGTAATGACACATAAGCCTCTTTGGGACAAGAATGAGATGTTGAAACTCATTTCTCCACTTCCAAGCCCTCGGTTGACTTTCTGTTGACTTTTTGGTGTCCTAGATGACTTGAACATGCACAGATGGCTTTGAGCGTCAACCACTTGATGAAATGGCTCCAAAATGAACCCTAGCTTATACAAGCTCAATAAAATCATATGATGACCTCCATCTCAATAAAGACCTCATCTCCTTGAGAATCCCTGATTGGGAGAATGCCATTGATTAGGGTTGACCAGAGGTCAAAACCCTAATCCCAAGGAACATGAACAAGCATACTGAACCCCTTGAGGATGATAAGACCATGATGATGGTGATATATCCTTGCCAACAAGATAATACTCCACCTCCTTGAAGAACCAATAAAACCCTAATTGAAGATCAACCCTCAGATGGCTGGTGATCAATCCATGAAGACCCTCAGGCTTGAATCTCTTGACCTCTATATCTTCTGAGAAAGACTTAGGAGGATGACTTGTTTATTTCTCATGATATGCAATATGCAATGACTAATGCCTTAAAAATGAAAGATTCAAAAATGCAAAACTAGTCCCAAGAGAGGAGGGCAAATTTTGAGGTGTTACAGCTGCCCCTATTCAATCCACTATGAACCTGTCGATATGAACAGCCTCGGCTTTCAGATGATCAGGGTGAAGAGTGATTGAATACCAAGAACAGACGAACAATTTGCGCTCTGATGGGGAATAATTAACAATGCCTGTCAGAATCGGTCAAGAAGTGACCTTAAAAGAAAAATCTGTCGGGTACGAAGAAAGTTGGCCTGAATACCGAAAAGAATGTTGACCTAGATACCAAAATAAATGGTAACACAGGAACCACCATGGCCTGAACGCCGCTCATCAGTCTGAATACTGAATATCGGAATATGAGATTATTAATGCCGGTCTGAACACCGAGAGATTGGCTTGAATGCCCGAAAAACTGGCCTGAATGCCATTTCAGTCTGGATACCACTTCGGTCTGGGTACCACTTCGGTCTGAATACCACTTCGGTCTGGATACCGGGAGATTGGCCTGAATGCCACTTCGGTCTGGATACCGGGAGATTGGCCTGAATGCCACAAGTACTTCAACTTGATCATTGGAAACTTCTTCGATCTGAAAACCAGAAACTGGTCTGAATACCCACCTCGGCCTGAACACCGGAAACTTGGCCTGAATGCCGCAAGCTGCATCGATCTGAACTTCGGAAGCTTCTTCGATCTGAAAATCGGAAAATCTGGTCAGAACACCCACCTCGGCCTGAACACCGGAAACTTGGCCTGAATGCCATAAGCTGCATCGATCTGAACTTCGGAAGCTTCTTCGATCTGAAAATCGGAAAGTCTGGTCTGAGTGCCACAACGGTCTGAATACCCGAAAAACTGGCCTGAACGCCACATCGGTCTGAATACCCGAAAAACTTGTCATGCCTGTCAGCATCGGCAGAGATAAGGAACAGTGATAAATGAGGCGGCATGCGCGCCAACGACCCACGCTGGGGATAACAAGCCATGAGCATGCCATCCTCTATCCAACCCTAGCAACCGAACAATTCGCACTCAGCTGGGGATTTTTCTCTCTTTACTTTTTCTTTTTGGACCCCGAAACTTCTTGGATTATCACTTCCATCTCCGCCTGACAGAAATCCTTCCTCCAATATCGCACTACTGGGGAATACTGGTTGATTCAAAATCACGATGCCAAACTCCTCAGAGTAACGTCTTCACCCTCTGGCGAAACCAATCCTCAAGCGGTAACCACGGCTTGAGACTAGCTTATGCTTGCAATGCTGATGCATGACGATTTTTTTTAGCGCAATGCTCCATAACTATGGAAATGCTACGCAATGAACTATGCAATATGTTATGCTTATCTACATGATGAATGCATAAAAAGTATCCCCCTCAAGGGACTCCTCTGGGGGGCTCGAGGCACTCTGTTGAGGAACTCGACAACACTCCGATCTCCACCCTGCCGGGGAATAGCACTGTTGCTGGGGAATAGGCAACCCTCACCAGGGATAACCTCCTCTGCACCCGATCCGCTTGGGGATTTCGCTGGGGAAGAAACCACCAACGCACTCTGTGGGGAAAACAACAATCTTCGACTGGCTGGGGAACTTAACAAGCTCCACCATGTTAGGGGAAACAACTACCAACAGACACCTCCGCTGGGGAAATAGCAACCTTCAGGCCTGGCTGCTGAGGAAACACCAATCTAAAACCTGCTGGGGAGATAACCATCCTGACCCTACTAGGGAAGACACAGACCTTGAATCTGCTGGGGAGGTAACAATCCCAACTCCGCTTGGGGAAATAAGGAAAGTCTGGCACAGAACAACCGTCGACTCGTCGAACCATGGTATTCACCATCTAACTCCAGTGTCAGCTTTCCACTTTTGAGAGCTCCCAGACTCGTCTGGACTTTTCTGATTCATCACCTTGTATTCTCAACTTCTCCATACTCCATGGAGATCGAACCCTCTGGATTCATACAAACTTTCCAGTCTTCAGACTTTGAAGAGTCTTCTTGATTAATCCTCCAGGATCATCGCACGTCTCTCACTGTTTCTTCACCATTCTCCGATGCCTTGTCCCTGATTGGACTCCACGGGGATCTTTTGTCAAAAAGGCTTCACATCACAACCTGCAAGTGAGCGAAAATATCTAACAGCACCTGCAAAAGAGATCGTTAGATAAAAATGTGCCCCAGGCGTGCCAAGATCCCAACACCTGAATCACTCCACCTTCCGAATAAGATTTCAAGTTTTCAATCTTATAAACATGCATTGGAAGGGATCTCCATGTCTCAAAATGCAAAGATTCTATATCAAAAATAATTGGATGTTTTTGCAATCAAAGCGGTAATGAAAAACAAAAACAAAATTATTTGACTGAATATGCATTTTATTGATTGAAAAGGTGTGGCTCAAACTGAGCAATACACAGGAAGCAATTCCTGAAAAGAGGTAATTGCGCACAAAAGGAAAAATCTATCCTAATGGCAATGTGAAACCGCGATCTCATCGAGTTCCAACTCGGTTACACCCCATATGTCCTCAGACTCTCCGCACCTTCTGCCTTCTGAACAAGATGCTTCCAATCGATCCCTACTAGGGATTATCCATGGTGTCTTAACCAAAGTAAACGATCATCCTAGACGCAGTTGTTCGTTTCAATCCCTCTTTTTCCTGGACCGCCCTTTCGGGTTTTCAGTCCACCGGGATACCCTTTTTTGCCCAAGCCGCCCTTGTGGGGTTTTCGACTTGCCGGGTGTACAGTTTTTTTCTTTTTATCCCTAATTTTTACATGAACCTTTTCATTTTTTTCTCTTGGTTCGCCGGGATGCCCATTTTTGCCTGGACTATTTTATTCTTTTCGTCCAGCGGGTCTCTTTATACGAAGTATTTTTTTAACTGTGTCCGCATTCACAGGGGATGGAGAATCCTCGCCATCCATGGTCGTTAACAACAAGGCTCCGCCAGAGAAAACCTTCTTGACCACGAATGGACCTTCATAATTGGGTGTCCACTTGCCCCTTCGATCGTTTTGAGGAGGAAGGATCCTTTTCAACACCATATCACCCACGTGATATACCCGAGGTCACATATTTCGGTCAAAAGCACGCTTCATCCGCTGCTGGTATAACTGCCCATGACAAATGGCCGCCAACCTCTTTTCCTCAATCAGACTCAACTCTTCGTACCGAGTCCTTACCCATTCGGCCTCTTGCAATTTCACGTCCATCAGGACTCTTAAAGAGGGAATCTGAACCTCGACCGGTAGCACGGTGTAAGACCCCAATTTTTTCCCTAAGATCCCTCATGGCATCACATCATATCATAACATTTCATTGCCTCAAGGATCATTGGACACCTTGCTTCCTTCCCTGTGGGTGGGTCATCTTTTTTAGAGTGATTCTTGATCACCAAGCATGTTTGCATTTGTATATCATTGCTTTTCTTTTTAATCACTAACCAAAAAGTACAAAAATATGTCATCTAACCTTTGTCTTGCAGATGAAGCAATAACAGGTCAAGGCAATCAAAGGCATTCATTGAGCAATAGATGGTGGTCATTCTTGAGATTTGGGCCCCACAATCATTATCAAGAGTTCATATGAGCTATGATGTCATTTTGAAGCAAAATCCCAAGTGGTAGAGGCTTGAATCTCATCAGAACATTTTCAGGTCATCTGAAGACCTAAAAGGTCAACTGCAAAGTCAACTGTGGATTTGGAGGTGGGAAGTGATTAGAAATACTTCATTCATGTTCAAACAAGTCTCATTTGACATTTCAAACACTCACATTGAAGAATTTGAAGTCAGGTCAAGACTTTCCCAAAATAGCAAGTGACCTATAATTTGAACTTTCCAAAAATGGAAAGATTTTGGACCAACTTCAACTCAATATTACATCATCAAGAAAGCTTCAAATGAAATTTTGTTAAACATGAAAGTTGTAGATCTTTCTCTCCCATTTCTAAAATGTCCAAGATCATGAGCATATGATGTGTGGTTGAGGAGATATGATCAAATCATGGCAAAGTGTGCATGGAACTTCAAATGGCCATAACTTTTCAACCAAAGCTCCAAAATGAGTGGTTCTTTTTGCATTTTGTTCATCATAACATGCACTTTCCAAATGTACCATTACATGACATGAATTTCATTTGCATGGCCTTTGGCTTATTCATGAAGATTTTTGAAGAAAATTCCATAAAATCATTTTGGTTGATCATGAGCATACAAAACCAATTCAAAAGCTTGCATGGGTTGTTTTTAAGTGATTTTGGTTCAGCAACATGCACTGTTCACGTGGCCACCACATGCATGAGGTGAAAACCCAATTTGTGCATACACTCTAAAACTTAATTAACCTCCATTGCATTTGGCTTAAACATGATTACAAAATGATTAGCATGTAGTATATAAGGTTAAACATAACTGCATTTGCCAAAAAACTGCAATTTCAGATCTAGATTCAAAAAATTCTCAAAACTTTTCTCTCAAATTTTTTCCAATTTTCTTAACACAAGAACCTTTCCTGTTGGTTGATTCATGATTATGAAGCATTGTTAAGCAAGATTGGACGTCGAATTGAGAGAAATCGTGCCACATTTGAACATACTCGAAGCTTGAAGCATCCATGGTGATTTCAAAATCTGCTGGATTCATGTGCAGTTGAGCTTCAAATTCATCATCAATCAACTCCATAAGCATTATAAAGAAGATTTGGAGCATTGGATGAGCTTGTAGCGCGATATTTCAACTTCTGCTCTTCAAGAGGTCATGATTCGATCTCTCTAATTCTCAAATTTATTGTGATATTTGTGTAGATCTAGGTTTGCTGGTAATTCTGAGCTTTGAATCGTGCAATTTGGTGATGTTTTGAGCTAGATATGATTGATTGAAGTTTTGATGATGAGTTTTATTCTCTTCGATCCGTGCTTGTTTTGATGTTTCTGCATGATTTGGTTATGGATTCTTGATGTACATGACATGATGATTCGAATGTTGTGCTTGATTTTGATTTCTGGACACATTTTTGAAAATCTGGAAAATCCAGATGAAGATCATCATGATCTTCATCTTCAACCTTTGAAGTTCATCATTTCCAGGTTTTGCTACGAACTGGCTTCGGATTAGCTACGAAAATTTGAATTAGCTACGAAATTTTTGGCGCGCTAGGGTTTAGGTACTAAACGGCGTCGTTTTGATTGAGCGCTCAAATTTGAATGTGCGCCAGGTTCGATTCTCACCGAGCGAATATTTTCAAATGCCTTCATCATTTTCCATTTTCCCTCCTATTTTCACATACTAGGTCCAATTTCATTTTTAATTTTTTCCTTAACTTCCAAAAATCATATAAAATTGAAAACTCAACCAATTTGATCCCAATTTTTTGCTATGTTCTCCTCATGTTGTCTAGTTTTTTATGAGCATAAATTGGAAAGTTGTGCCTGGATGAAAAATTGAGTTGTGCTAGGATGTTTGAGTACATATGCTTGTTTGACATTGCCTTGCTTATTCCTTCATGAAATGCTCAAAAATGATCCAATGACTCTGAAATTTTGTGTGTAGTTTCTAGACATGTTGATGAACATTTTGGTTTTGGTTTGACATTTTTCTCAATTACCATTGCTGTTTTATGCTTGTGCTAACTTGGTGTGACAATTTGTGTCACACCTTTGCTTGTTCAACTTGTACCATGTGATTTCCATACCAAATGATCTCCAATGCTTCTGATTTTTTGTATGTTGTTCATGTTAGAAGTCTTGAATATGCTTGAATGTTTTCAGATTTATTTGAATCATTTCTGTTTTGATTTGAATTTTTCATTCTTGTTGATCACATATGAGCTTTGAAATTTCTTGAACTTCTCTTGATCATGAAATGCATTTGGTGATGGATTTTGATATGAGACCTTTTGGAATGTGTTAAGATGTGATTGAAGTTGATTCATGTTAAATTTCAGCTCCTGTTTTGAATTTTTTCTCCATCTTTGACCCTAGGCTTTGACCTAGTGGTTTGTGGCTTACATTTGAGTTTTGATTTCAGGTTGAACATCTAAGTTCCATAGTTGATGATGCTTCATCATGTGAGCATTGATGTTTGCTTTTGATTACTAACATTTGTGTGTTTTGTAGGTTGATGCTAACTCATTTGAGTTTGCCTTTTGGCTTACACATTTTGTACATTGGGATTGTTTGTTGCTTATTGACTGTTGTTTGATTGTCTGAGTATTGTACTGATTTGTTTAGTGTTTCCACAGGTACCTAAGTTGCTTTAAGTTCATTTGAACTTTGCTTTTGCTTGGTTGCTTAACCACTTAGGTATAATCTCTAATCTTCATGTAGTCTGGAAGACCTACTGTTATTGGTAGGCACCTGTCTGAAGCCCTCCTTAAGAGGCAATGCTTGTGGTTGTTTATCTTTTGTGCCAAGCAGGAAAAGTCCTCTTATGAGGCAATTGGCAGATAAAAGAGATGTGTAATCCATCTCCTGCAACTCAGTGTGTCATAAACCTTGCTCACACAATGTGTTGATGCATTGTGAATAATAACCCAAGATCTTATAGAGTCAATCATTTGTGGAGAAGAGTTCCAACTTTCTGAACTCCCACACTTTCCATTGTTTAAAGCTCTCCCTGACCAGGGATAAGAGCTATGAGGCACACCCCTCATCTCCATTTCATCTGCTTCACCCTAACTCTCAATGTTAGGGTTAAGAGCACAAAATACCCCATTCCAGTTGGCTGTAAAGCCTAACCCTGCTTGAGCCTAATTGATTGTGTATAGTGTGTGCTAATTGACTTGTTTGTCTGCTTACCTGATTCATCTGTGCATATTTGCTTATGTGTGCCTTTGTGCATGTATCTTCATCACTTGTATATCATTTCATAAACGTTGTTCATTACTTTGTGACATTTTGGTTTGTCCATTGAGGAGTCAATTGTAAGTCCAGCTATTGGAAGTTGTTTCCTATGATCTGGTGGGATTTGGAACTAAGACCATTCATTGGCATTCCTTTCCTTGGAGTTGAGTGTAAGACCATTTATTGGCAACTTGTTTCCTCTTGCTTATTGCATTTGTTATTTGTTTCTTGTGAGGAGTCAATTGTAAGTCCAGTTGTTGGCAGTTGTTTCCTATGATCATTCCTTGGAGATTGGTATAAGTCCATTGATTGGCATCTGGTATCCATGTTTTATTTTGTTTTGGGAGATTGGTATAAGTCCATTGATTGGCATCCGGTATCCATTTTTGTTTTGTGAGATTGGTATAAGTCCATTGATTGGCATCCGGTATCCATTTACTTTGTCCATCTGTTATTTGCTTGTTGCCTATTCCAAAGGAATCACTTGGATCATCTACATATGATCTCAAGAGGTGAACATCTAAGAAGTTTTACTTCCTCACTCTCCCACTTTTTGTTTCTTTAAACCTCCATTTGCATGTTAATCCAAACCTAAAAGACTATTGTGCAAACATTCTCATTTGTTTTCAAATTAGAAACCTAGGCCTTAAGCCTCTGATTTTTCAAACTTCATTTTCATAATACTTCTTTTGAATTGAATTCTAATCATATCTTGACCACTTTTGTGAATAATCCTAATTGGTTAATTTCACTCACTCAATTGTTTTGTAGCTTTGTCCATTCTTGATAAGCTTTCATACATTAGCCATAGGTTTGATTTATCATAGTTGGTTGATGTTAATCTCACTTTTTGTCCTTAGTGATTGAATTGTAAGACTTCCTTGCTTATTATAGGGTTAACCCCTCACTAGCAAGTTGAAGCTTTTCTCACATGGTGGACTTGTTGTTTGTATAAGGTTGAGTTTTCTCCCATGGATAACGAAAGACCTTAGGGTTTTTGTTTTAAAATGAATCCACCCATATTTTGGAAATCTTTTAGCTGAACTACGGCGTTTTGATCCTTACCTTCCATGGAGAGGTACGTAGGCAACTAGTTCATCCGTTCAAACACAAAAATAATAACTTGTATATTCCTTTCTCATCCCTTCATCCATGTTTGCACAATAAATATTTCATAAACAAATAACATTTCGTACAACAAGTTGTGAAAAGGGCTCCCTAGGAGTACCTAGGACGTTTTGGGTGCCTAACACCTTCCCATTGCGTAATTAACCCCTTACCCAGATCTCTGATCTTTTCATTAGTTTTCTATGTGTAAAACTTCTTAGGCTTTTGTTCGCTTTTTAGCCATTCCTTTGGATAAATAAAAGTGCGGTGGCAACTCGATATCTTTGTATGCTTTGCTTTTGATTTAATCAATAAATCATAAAGTGACGAATACACAGCTACAGAAAAGTGGCGACTCTGCTGGGGATACTCCTTGGTGGTTTTGCCTACTTTTCACCCTTGTTGTATGATATTTGTTTATTTGTTATATGACATATTTTTGTACAATTTGGGATTACTGTATTGATTGTAATGATTGAATTGCTTGATATACAATTGATGTTTGCTTGGTGATCTCTGTGAGATGAGTTCTATACCCGAACTCGAGTGCACCTTAGGATAGGAGAATGGCATAGTCTTGTCGACTTGTGTGGAGTATTCCTTAACAAGTTGACTTGCGAGTCCATTCACTTGGTGGAGGTCATGTTGGATTAATAATGTCACACAAGTCATTTATGGTTAGGCATTATTCTTTCAATCATGTGCCTTAGAAGCCAAGGACCTTAGTTTACTAAGCCCATCTTGGCCTATTTTTAGGACGTAGGGCGGAAGTCGTTCAGATGTAAGATCTGATGCGATTGTTACGCGATACTACACTCATAAGAGTCTCTCTTGAGAATATTTTTGGAATACGAGTATTCGTTCCTCCGATAATATTCGAAAGATGGGATGATGACTATGGGAACCTCTGGTAGAACATGTTCTGCAGGTTTAAACCCTAGTACACTCCCTTTGGGTGGTTCTTAACCGAGACTCCATGCTCGTGACTCTCAACAAACCCGTGATTCATGGTTGAGTCGTTCAGACATCCTTAATATCAATGGAACTTAGGTGTCGATAAGGTGTAAACCATAATCCACCAGAATGGATGATTGATAATAAGGATGTTTGAGCCGGTTCATGTATCGTTAATATCAATGGAACTTGGGTGTTGATAAGGTGAAAACCGTAATCCACCAAAATGGATGATTGATATTAAAGATGCTATGAGCTTTCCCATGACCTTTGTCTGGTGTGCTTTGCTTGATCCTTGAGTGTGATTGCTGCATTCATACATTCATGCATTCATCTGCATTCATGTCATCAGAAAAATGAGAAAATTTTCAAGGAACTTAAAGGGTTTATTTGCAAAATTTTCAAACATGGAAAGACCAAAAAGGCATACAAAGAAGTACAGCTTTAGACAGCCCGATGTGAAAGAGTTAAGGAATCTGACATCCTATGTATTAGATCCCTTGGGTTTCAAAGCTCGTTATGGGAAGCTTCTGCCTCTGTTGACTACTCAGGTTGATGAAGGGTTGATGAGTACTTTGGCGCAGTTCTATGATCCTCTGTATCATTGCTTCTCTTTTTCGGACTTTCAGCTGTTGCCTACGCTTGAGGAGTATGCTCATCTTGTGGGTATTCCCGTTCTGGATCAGGTGTCGTTCAGTGGCTTAGAGAGTATTCCGACTTCTCGAGAGATCGCAGACTTGTTGCACATAGATGAATCCCTGATTGAAGCGCATATGACCACCAAAGGTGGAATTCGGGGTCTTCCTTCTGATTTCCTCATTGCTCAAGCTACTGTTTATGGGAAGGCCATGAGTGAGGATGCCTTTGAGGCTTTATTTGTGCTGCTCATCTATGGTTTGGTATTGTTCCCCAACATCGACAAATTTGTGGATGTGAACGCCATTAGGATCTTTTCTGTTCTTAATCCCGTTCCGACTCTGTTGGGTGATGCTTATTTCTCTTTGCACCTGAGGAATGCAAAGGGTGGAGGAGTTATTGTGTGTTGTTTGCCTTTGTTGTATAAGTGGTTTATTTCTCACTTACCGCAAACGGTCGCTTTCAAGGAGAACAAGGGATGTCTACGGTGGTCTACGAGACTTATGTCTCTCACTAATGACGATATCTCTTGGTATGATCGCGTGTATGATACAGTTCAGATCATTGATTATTATGGTGAATTCCCTAATGTGCCTCTTCTTGGTACATGTGGTGGGATCAGCTACAACCCTATCTTAGCACGCCGTCAGCTTGGGTTCCCCCTAAAGGATAAACCTCATAACATTCTATTAGAAGGTGTGTTCTTTCAGGAGGGTAAAGATCCCCAAGGTCTGAAAGCCAGGATGGTCCGCGCTTGGCGCAAGATTCACAAGAAGGGTAGAAATGAGTTGGGTCCGAAGAACTGCATTGCTTTGGAGCCGTATACTTCTTGGGTCAGACAGAGAGCTTCTGAGTATCCTATGCCATATGATTATCCGAGACCTGCACCATTGGTTGTGGCTGGGCCTTCAACCCTCCATAACCAAGGCGTAGAGGAGTTGAGAGAAGAAGACCTTTCACGTGCCTGGATCCGTGAAAGAGAAGAGTTGCTTCAGCAAATCAAAGAGAAGGACGCTCTGATCGAATTCCTCGAGCATCAGGTGATAGATAATCCGAATGATACCTGGACTTCTCTGCTTCCTCAGTCTTCCAAATTCTGGAAGAGGAAGTATGATCGACTTGCTAAGGAGAAAGCAGATATGGAAGCAGCATATGAGAGAGAGATCAAGAGGCTTTGTGTATCTCGTCTTCCAGCATCTCGAGCTTCTAGGGATCCATAGGATGTTTACTTTCCTTTTCCCTTGTAATATAATTGATAATGTTGTACTTCTTTGTCTCGAATATATATTTGATGAGATATTTTTCCATATGCGATTAAATGCTTTAAATTTCAAAAATTTGCAAATCATACCCTAAAAGTTCATTGAAATAAAAAAAACAAAGCATGTGCACAAGCATCGCATGCATCATTTCGCATAAGCAGGTGTTGTTCTGGTCTTCTTGTTTGTGGCCTAACTCTGTGCTCTTCATTTATTTTGAAGACAAGCTGACTCATCGGTACTACACCCGAGCTAATTCTACAAGAGTGATGGATCAACTTGAACAAGAGAACCGTGAGCTGAAGGAAGAGGTCGCTAGACTGAGCGCTCTGATGGAGCAGTTTCTAGCTGCTCAAAATCAACCGTCTCCACCTCCTGCAACTCCTCCCCAGAGGACTGTTATATCTGAAGTGGTTTCTTCAACTGTGCCAGCTGCCAGTGCCCATTTCATGCCAGCCATGCCAGCCGGGTTTCCGTGGGGTACGCCTCCGGGTTTTATGCCAGATATTCCAGCTCCTACATTTGCTTCCATGCCGGCATCTAGCCCGGTCCTTGCAATTCCTCCTCCTGTCGTGCATACCACTCCCAGGGTAGACGACACCATCTATCATTCTGAGCCGTCTGAGGGCCCAAATGTTAATGAAAAGATGGAAGCTACGAATGACCAATTCCTTGAACTCCACAAGGAATTGAAGACCCTTCGAGGGAAAGATTTGTTTGGCAAGTTTGCTGCTGAATTATGCTTGGTTCCCGGTGTTAAGATACCTGTCAAATTCAAAGTCCCTGACTTTGAGAAGTATAAAGGGAACACCTGCCCTCTCAGTCACCTGGTTATGTATGCCACGAAAATGTCTACTCAGACAGATAATGATCAGTTGCTAATTCATTATTTTCAGGATAGTTTGTCTGGTGCAGCTCTTCGTTGGTATATGAGCCTTGATAGTGCAAACATTCATTCCTTCAACGACCTTGGCGAAGCTTTCGTCAAGCAGTACAAATATAATGTTGATATGGCTCCTGACCGTGATCAACTCAAAGCTATGTCCCAGAAGGACAAAGAGACATTTAAGGAGTACGCCCAGAGGTGGCGAGAGCTGGCAGCTCAGATTACTCCTCCGCTGGAAGAGAAGGAGATGACTAAGATCTTTCTGAAGACTCTTAGTTCATTTTATTATGAGCGGATGGTCGCTAGTGCTCCCTCTGATTTCACCGAAATGGTGAACATGGGGATGCGTTTGGAGGAAGGAGTCCGTGAAGGACGGTTATCTAAAGATGAAGGCTCTTCTAAACGATATGGGGCGTTTAAGAAGAAAGATGGGGAGGCACATGCTGTGCAATCCCATGCTAAACCAAGAAGACCCTCTGCCAAGAGGAAGCCTGTGCGTCATGCCAGCAATCAGCATCAGGTGGCTCATATAGCACCTGTCTTCAGAGACAACAATCAGCATAACCAGCAACAACAGCAGTATCAACAGCAGCATCGCCCACAGCAACAGGCTTACCAGCCTCGTGGCAACAGTAATCAGGCTAATTTGAATTATGATAGGAAGAAGATCACTTTCGATCCTATTCCTATGTCATACGCTAAGCTATATCCCTCTTTGATAGAGCGGAAACTGATTACCCCGAGGGATCCTCCGGCTGTACCTGCTAACCCGCAGTGGTGGTACAAGCCCGACCAGCATTGTGTTTATCATTCCGGTGCTCCCGGTCACAATATAGAAAACTGCTATCCATTGAAGACTAAGGTTCAGGACCTTATGAGATGCGGCATTCTGAGCTTTGAGGACTCAGGCCCCAATGTTACGAAGAACCCATTGCCCGAGCATGGGAAATCAGTGAACATGGTCCAGGGTTGCCCTGACAAATATAAAGTCAAATATGTAAGCCATATTCGACAGTCATTGGTCGAGTTGCATCGTCTGCTGTGTGATTACAGTCATATGGAGCACGACCATGACAAATGCCGTATCTGCTCCGTCAATAGATTGGGTTGTCGCCAAGTGCGTAGAGAGCTTCAAGAGCTGTTGGATGATGGTACCATTGAGATTCTTCAAAACAGGAATGTTGATGAAGACGAACCAGAAGTAAATGTGATTTCTCCTGTGTTCAAGATTCCTGAACCTGTTGTCATCCGTTATGATGGTAGCAAGCCGAAGGTCTCTCCTTCTTTGGTGATCAAACCTGCAGGCCCTGTGCCTTATTCTTTCGAGAAAGCTATTCCCTTCCGTTATAATCCAGTTGCTGTGGAAGATGGGAAAGAAGTGCCTTTGCCTTCAACCTCTATGGTAAATATTGCTGATGTGAGCGGGTTGACCCGTAGTGGTCGTGTATTTTCTACACCCCCGAAGCCCCAGGCTAGAGCTGATGTTGCTGATACTGCTGAGCGTCCGGTTGGGACTGCAGTGAATGTTCCGAATCCGGCACCTGTTGCTAAACCCTCCTCTGTACAAAAGACTCTTGCTTCTTCTGTTGGCCCTAGTGGCATTGTGAATGAAGACTGTGATGAGATGCTGAGGCTCATCAAGAAGAGTGAGTACAACGTTGTAGACCAGCTTCTACAAACGCCGTCCAAGATCTCCGTGCTATCTTTGCTTCTGAATTCAGAACCCCATAGGGAGGCTCTGCAGAAAGTATTGGACGTGGCTTATATCGATCACGACGTCACTATTGAACAGTTTGACAGTATTGTTGCAAACATCACTGCTTGCAACACTTTGAGTTTCTGTGACGCTGATCTCCCTGAGGAGGGAAGAGACCACAACATGGCTTTACATATTTCCATGAGCTGCAAGACTGATGCCATGTCCAACGTGCTGGTGGACACTGGGTCATCTTTGAATGTATTACCGAAGACCACTCTTTCGAGATTGTCATATCAGGGGCCTCCCATGAGGCAGAGTGGTGTTGTTGTGAAAGCTTTCGATGGGTCGCGTAAGACCGTGATTGGGGAAGTTGATCTCCCAATCAAGATTGGACCAAGCGATTTCCAAGTTACCTTCCAGGTCATGGATATCCACCCATCTTATAGCTGTCTCCTTGGTAGACCATGGATTCACGAGGCTGGCGCCGTGACATCCACCCTACACCAGAAGCTGAAATTCGTCAAGAATAAGAAATTGGTTGTGGTAGGGGGAGAAAAGGCTCTCCTGGTTAGCCACCTGTCTTCTTTCTCATATATTGATGCTGAGGATGAAGTTGGAATGCCTTTCCAAGCTTTATCTATAGCTGAGCCGATTGAGAAGAAGTCTCCTTCATTTGCTTCCTATCGTGATGCGAAACTGGCCATTGAATGTGGTGCAGTTGCTGGTTTAGGGAAGATGATTGAGCTTGAAGACAATAAATCCCGGGCTGTTATTGGCTATTCTTCTGGGGTCTTTAATGAGAAAGGGTTGTTCAAGAGCGGAGGTTTCATCCATGCTGATCAAGCTGAGGAAGCCGCTGCTATTCTGGAAGAGGATGTAGAGGATTTGAGCAACTTTGTTATCCCTGGCGGGATCTGCCACAATTGGGTCGCTGTGGATGTTCCTACGGTCATTCATAAGTCAGCGTAATTTGTTCACTTTGTTCAAAACCCTTCTCCCATGCCAAAAGGAGAAGTGATGACATTGTCGACAGCATTTATACAATGATATTTCATTCAATTAGTGCATTGTTAAACATTTGTTTTTCCATTTGTTTTCACTTTTTGCTTTTGCATGAAATCGGTGATCACAAAAAACCCTGAAAAACAAAAATAAAAGCAATCTTTTCATCTGCATAATGGTTTGCTTGTTTAAATTCTAAAGTTTTATTATCCAAAATCATTATGCAGGTTGATTCTAAAACCCATTGAACATAATGATCCAACGCCATCTCCCAATTTTGAATTCCCTGTATTTGAAGCATAGGAAGATGATGTTGAAGGGATTCCTGACGAGATTACCCGTCTCCTTGAGCACGAGAAGAAGATCATTCAGCAGCATCTCGAAGATCTGGAAACAGTCAACTTGGGGTCTGAAGATTGTGTTCGTATGGTAAAGATTGGGGCACTTCTTGAAGAGTCTGTCAAGAAGGGGTTGATCAGTTTGCTACGAGAATATTCCGATATTTTCGCTTGGTCGTATGAAGACATGCCGGGTCTAGATACAGATATTGTGCAACATTTCCTGCCTTTGAAGCCTGAGTGCGTGCCAGTGAAGTAGAAGCTCAGAAGAACTCATCCAGATATGGCAGTGAAGATCAAAGAGGAAGTTCAGAAGCAAATTGATGCAGGGTTTCTGGTGACTTCTACATATCCTCAATGGGTGGCCAATATTGTGCCTGTGCCTAAGAAGGACGGAAAAGTCCGTATGTGTGTTGATTACAGAGATTTGAATAAGGCTAGTCCGAAAGATGATTTCCCTCTACCACACATTGATATGTTGGTAGACAATACAGCTAAATTCAAAGTTTTTTCCTTTATGGACGGATTTTCCGGTTATAATCAAATCAAGATGGCACCCGAGGATATGGAGAAGACAACATTCATCACACCTTGGGGAACATTCTGTTATCGAGTGATGCCCTTCGGTTTGAAGAACGCCGGAGCCACGTATCAACGAGCTATGACTACCTTGTTTCATGATATGATGCACAAGGAGATAGAGGTCTATGTCGATGACATGATTGCTAAGTCCCAAACGGAAGTTGAACATGTTGAGCATTTGTTGAAGCTTTTTCAGCGTCTGAGGAAGTTTAGGCTTCGTCTGAATCCGAACAAATGTACATTTGGAGTCCGTTCTAGCAAGTTATTGGGTTTTGTTGTCAGCGAGAGAGGTATTGAGGTTGATCCTGCAAAGGTCAAAGCAATACAAGAGATGCCTGCACCCAAAACTGAGAAGCAAGTCCGAGGTTTTCTTGGCCGCTTGAACTATATTTCCAGATTTATATCCCACATGACTACCACATGTGCGCCGATATTCAAGCTCCTCCGGAAAGATCAATCTCATGATTGGACCAAGGATTGCCAGAAAGCTTTCGACAGTATCAAAGAATATCTGTCTGAACCTCCGATCTTGTCTCCGCCTGTAGAAGGAAGAGCTCTGATCATGTATTTGACTGTTCTTGAAGACTCGATGGGTTGTGTACTCGGTCAGCAAGATGAATCAGGGAAGAAAGAATCTGCTATCTACTACCTCAGTAAGAAGTTTACTGACTATGAGTCTCGATACTCTATGCTTGAAAAGACGTGTTGTGCTTTGGCTTGGGCTGCTAAGCGCTTACGCCAGTACATGATAAATCATACAACTTGGTTGATATCCCGAATGGATCCAATCAAGTATATTTTTGAGAAGCCTGCTTTAACTGGGAGGATCGCCTGTTGGCAGATGTTGTTGTCTGAGTATGATATCAAGTATCGAGCTCAGAAAGCTATCAAAGGTAGTATCTTGGCTGACCATTTAGCGCATCAGCCGATTGAAGATCATCAGTCTGTTCAGTACGACTTCCCAGATGAGGAGATTCTGTATTTGAAAATGAAAGATTGTGATGAGCCTACACTTGATGAAGGTCCGGAACCTGGTTCCAGATGGACGATGGTGTTTGATGGCGCTGTAAATCAGTACGGAAATGGAATTGGGGCAGTAATCATTACTCCTCATGGCACGCATATTCCGTTTACAGCAAGGCTAACTTTCAAATGCACGAATAATATGGCTGAGTATGAGGCATGTATTATGGGACTGGAAGAATGTATTGATTTGAGAATCAAACATCTTGATGTGTATGGTGATTCGGCCCTAGTTGTCAATCAGATAAAGGGAGAATGGGAGACGAATCAGCCTGGTCTTATTCCGTATAGAGATTATGCGAGGAGGATTTCAACGTTCTTTACTGAAGCTGACTTTCATCATATTCCTCGAGAGGATAATCGGATGGCAGATGCGCTTGCTACGCTTGCTTCAATGATTGTGGTGAAGTATTGGAATGAAGTTCCCAATATTACCGTGATGCGCTTGGATAGACCAACTCATGTATTTGCAGTTGAAGAAGTCAAAGATGATAAGCCTTGGTATTTTGATATCAAGAATTTCCTCCAGAACCAGGTCTAATCGCCTGGGGCATCTGTGAAAGACAGGAAAACTTTAAGAAGGTTGTCAGGCAGTTTCTACCTCAGTGGTGAAGTGTTGTACAAGAGAAATTTTGACATGGTTTTGTTCAGATGCGTGGATAGACATGAAGCAAACCTGTTGATGACTGAGGTCCATGAGGGTTCATTTGGTACTCATTCCAATGGACATGCCATGGCCAGAAAGATGTTGAGAGCAGGCTACTATTGGCTGACAATGGAGTCTGACTGTTGCAAATATGTGAAGAAATGCCACAAGTGTCAGATTTATGCGGATAAGATTCATATTCCTCCGACACTTTTAAATGTGATTTCATCACCATGGCCTTTCTCTATTTGGGGAATCGACATGATCGGCATGATTGAACCGAAAGCGTCCAATGGACACAAGTTTATTCTCGTAGCAATTGATTACTTCACCAAATGAGTTGAAGCCGCTTCGTATGCGAATGTGACCAGGCAGGTGGTCGTGAGGTTTATCAAGAATCAACTGATTTGCCGTTATGGTGTGCCAGATAAGATCATTACTGATAATGGATCTAATCTGAATAACAAGATGATGGAAGAGTTGTGCGCTGAATTCAAGATTGCACACCATAATTCCTCTCCTTACAGACCTAAGATGAATGGGGCTGTTGAAGCTGCTAACAAGAACATCAAGAAGATTATCCAGAAGATGACAGTCACGTACAAAGATTGGCATGAGATGCTGCCATTTGCTTTGCATGGATATCGTACATCTGTCCGCACTTCAATAGGGGCAACCCCTTTTTCTCTTGTTTACGGCATGGAGGCTGTTCTCCCAGTAGAGGTGGAGATCCCATCAATGAGAGTCGTTATGACCAACTGAATTTGATTGAAGAGAAGCGATTGACTGCCATGTGCCATGGTCAGTTATATCAGCAGAGAATGAAGAAAGCATTCGATAAGAAGGTTAAGCCTCGTGTGTTCCGAGAAGGTGACCTCGTGCTCAAGAAAGTTTTGTCTTTCGCGCCCGATTTCAGGGGCAAGTGGACTCCAAACTATGAAGGTCCATATGTTGTTAAGAGAGCCTTTTCAGGCGGTGCTTTGATGCTTACAACAATGGATGGGGAGGATTTCACTCGTCCTGTGAATTCAGATGCAGTCAAGAAATACTTTGCCTAAAAAAAAAGTATATAAAAGAAAAACAGAATAGCTCGCTAAGTTGAAAACTCGAAAGGGCGGCTTAGGCAAAAAAATGAGCGTCTCGGTGGAGAACCCGAAAGGGCGATCCAGGCAAAAGTTAGAGACTTGGAAAAAAAAGAGAATATTTGCATCCCGCTAGATTGAGTACCTCACCCTGGGGCAATCTAGGCAAAAATTAGGGATTTGGCAAGTAACTGCATCCTGACAAGACTTTCTGTTCCACAGTTGTCTTTTCGTCAGAGATTCTCGATTCGTCGTCAACTGAAGCTTCGAATACATCGAAATTCAAATTGGTAGAGAAAGGAACATTATGTTCAATGTAGTCCTCTTCCAATATATATCACTGATTTCAAAATTGTACAGATCTATGGAGTCTTGCCATTTGCAGGATACCATTCCGTCTAATCAATTTGAGCTTTTATCCAATTATTTGCACTCTTATTTGTTTCAATTCAACAAATGTTTGCATGTTTTAATTGATAAAATGTCAGTGTTTTAAACAAACAAATTTTTCAAAATTGTTTTAACAAAGTGAACATTCACGATGATAAAAGGATACTTAAGAATTTCTCAGTGCTCTCCCAAGGGTGACATGATTTCCAACAGGGTAAGACATTTGTTCATATTCCTGGCATGGTTGTATCCTCTTTCTTCAGATTGTTGTTAGGGTTGTTCCCTAAGCAGAGCTTCTGTTGAGATTTTGTTCCCTAAGCAGAGTGTTTGTTGAGGACTTCACAATCCTCTCCAACAATTTTCTCTCCCCAGCATGGATGCTTTCCTTTTGGAAGATTCGGTAGCTGGTGGATTGACATCCCGGTACTTCATTTGTTTCCTCAGTAAAGTCGCCAGCGGAGTGGTTGGTATGATGTACTTCATCTATGCTATCTCTCCCCATCAGAGTGCTTGTTGAGGTTTTCACCTCTTATCCCTTAAGTAGAGCAGTGATTATTTCCTCCTCAGCGGTTGGTTTCTTCTTGGAAGGCTCAGCATTTGGTGGTTGATCCCCAGTTTTCCTTCTCTTCCTCAGATAATCCCCCAGTAGATTTGTGGTATGGTGGATTGTATCTGTGATGTTTCCCTGCAGAAGTTTTGTGCTTTCCCTGCAGTATCACCAACAGAGTTGGTATCCTCAACAGAGTTACTTTTGTGGCGGTTTCTGTAACACCCTTCTAAAATACCCCGAGTATATAATTAAAGTAACAACATATCAATCAGAGTAAATATGCAATCAAGGGTGTCACACGACTACTTCACACCATAATAACTGTCATGCTCTTTATTTAATCAAAATAACATTTTTGCATAATTCGCAGCGGATAGAAATCAAATCAACCAATCAAAACATATAATATATTACATGTAAATTGGTTCACAACCAACAATAAAACAATTAAAGACATCCCGTCCCGATGTTACATCTATCAGAGCATGACCCACTAAGGAGACTACACTAGACTCCAAGCACTAGCTTCTACTCAATCACTGCTCGTTACCTGAAAAATAGTTGTAAGGGTGAGTTCCTCAATCGATATAATAAGCATTATAAAATATCATGCAATGTTAAGTAATTTAACACGTTTCATCACCCAAATCAGATTACACATTCAGCAACGACAATATCAACTCAATCATAGTCAACATCAACACAACACACAACACACATATAATACTGGAATACATCCATTCATACTATGTTCCATACAACAAACCAACACAATGCAACTCTAATGAGACTCGACTCGTCATGCATGTGGTACCATTCGGAGTAAAACTCCCAACTTAAAAATCATTGCCATTTTATTGGGCATCAAGGCATAAGCCTTCAACTTTCAACTTTTGCCAATCCAGGCCAACGTGGTGTGAGCAAAGCTCCGACTTAATGCATATGGATTTACATGACATGCACGACTTAAAATTTCGACAACATGATAATAATAGCAACACAACAATGGTTTCAACATAAGCAACTTATAATCAACTTTGGCTCACCAAGCCTACAACTCAGTATCTTTAACAACTTTCCGTACACGGAACAACTTAGCAACATACTTGTATCGACACTTCATAACATAAACTCAACAAAATTACTCATCACAATTAACGATAATATCACCCGACTCACCCCGACGAATTCCATTAAATTCTGAGCAAAATTCGATTTTTATCACTTTTCCAACAGTGTTAACCGGTTAACGCCCTGGGTTAACCGGTTAACGCAGGACAGAACACGCTTTCTGGCCATTTACAACAGTGTTAACCGGTTAACGCCCTGGGTTAACCGGTTAACGCAGACAGATTAGCAATTTTCACAAATTACAACAGTGTTAACCGGTTAACACCCTGGGTTAACCGGTTAACGCAAGACAGAAAGATGTTCCTGCGCTAACACGAAGCAGAATGCAGAATTCTCCGTATTTTCCGCCGTTGGAGGACTTCCGGACCTCCGATTCCAATTCCGTAAGAAGCGATACGTTCGGAAAATCACAATACACTCAATTACAGATTTAAGTACAACTTTAACACACTTATCCAACAAAATTTCTCAGCATTCAACATCCTAATTAGGGTCAAATCAACGGTTTATCACTACCCCTTACATGTTAATCTATAATACCCATTAAACGACGATAAACCCCCCTTACCTGATTAATCCGGCAAATCTTTGAGCTCCAAGCTTTTCTCTTCTCCAACCTTTGCCCTTGCTCTTCCTCTTTGCCCTTTCTCCACTTTCCACTTTTCAGCCGCTTCTCTGTTTCACGTAGAACTCTTTTTTACCAAAAATGGGATTCCTTTTCCTTATTTCACACTTATATAATTTTCCAATTTATATTATTATCCTAATAATAATAATTCGATAATTCCAAAAATAATAATAATAATAATCCAATTATCTAATTAAATTAATAAATATATTATTAACTTAATTTAATAATTATCGTATTATTATCGGGGTGTTACAACTCTCCCCCACTAAAAGAGTTTTCGTCCTCGAAAACATACCTCAAGCGAACAACTCCGGATAAGACTCCTTCATCTGAGTCTCCAGTTCCCAAGTCACGTTGCCACCTGCTGGTCCTCCCCAAGCTACCTTCACCAAGGCAATCTCTTTACCCCGCAACTGCTTCAACTCTCGATCCTCGATCCTCATAGGTGATGTTTCAACAGTCAGGTTATCTCTCACCTGTACATCATCCACTTGGACTACATGCGACGGATCAGGAATGTACCTTCTCAACTGAGACATATGAAAAACTTCATGCAAATTCGCAAGTGACGGCGGTAAAGCGATACGATAGGCTACCTCTCCTATCCTCTCTAGAATCTGATAAGGACCAATAAATCGAGGTGTCAACTTCCTTGACTTCAAAGCTCGACCAACCCCAGTTATCGGAGTAACACGAAGAAACACATGATCTCCCCCTTGAAACTCAAGTGACTTCCTCCTCTTATCATGATAACTCTTCTGACGACTCTGAGCAATTCTCATCTTCTCCTGAATCATCTTAATCTTTTCCGTAGTTTGTTGAACAATCTCCGGTCCAACCACAGCACTCTCACCGGACTCATACCAACATAAAGGTGTCCGACATCTTCTACCATACAAAGCTTCAAACGGCGCCATACCAATGCTCGAATGAAAACTATTGTTGTAGGTAAACTCAATCAAAGGTAAATAACAATCCCAAGTACCTCCCTTTTCCAAAACACAAGCTCTCAAAAGATCCTCTAATGACTGAATCGTCCTCTCAGTCTGACCATCAGTCTGCGGATGATATGCAGAACTCAATCTCAGCTTAGTTCCCAAAGCCCTCTGCAAACCTTCCCAGAACTTCGATGTAAATCTAGGATCTCTGTCCGAAACAATACTCGACGGAATACCATGCAAACTTACAATCTTCTCAATATACAACTCAGCTAATCTCTCTAACGGATAATCCATTCTAATCGGAATGAAATGAGCCGATTTCGTCAATCTATCAACAATCACCCAAATAGCTTTAAAACTCTTACTTGTCCTCGGTAAACCAGAAACAAAATCCATACTGATACTATCCCACTTCCACTCTGGAATAGCCAACGGTTGCATTAGCCCAGACGGCTTCTGATGCTCAATCTTTGACTTCTGACAAGTTAGGCACGCATACACAAAACGAGCCACATCTTCTTTCATTCCGGGCCACCAAAATATTTTCTTTAAATCCTGATACATTTTAGTAGCTCCTGGATGAATACTCAAACTGCTTCTATGACCCTCTTCTAGAATGCTTCTTTTCAAAATCGCATCATCAGGAATACAAATTCTTTCCCCCAATTTCAACACACCTCTCGCATCAATCTTAAAGTCACTCTTCTCTGATTGACCACAACGATTAAGGATATCTACTAATTTCACATCCAATGTCTGTGCCTCTCGGATACTATCCATAAAATCATTATTAATCTTTAGCATTCCTAGAATTACACTCTGCGGGGTTACTTCGCAAACCAAACTCATGTCACGAAATTGCTCAATTAATTCCAACTCCTTAATCATCATTGCTGACACATGCAAGGTCTTTCTACTTAAAGCATCGGCCACAACATTTGCTTTTCCTGGATGATAATTCAACCCGAAATCATAATCCTTAAGCAATTCTAACCACCTACGTTGTCTCATGTTCAGCTCTTTCTGATCAAATAGATACTTTAAACTTTTATGATCGCTGAAAACTTCAAATCTGGAACCATAAAGGTAATGCCTCCAGATTTTTAGCACAAACACCACAGCAGCAAGTTCAAGATCATGCGTAGGATAGTTCTTTTCATGAATTCTTAACTGTCGCGACGCATAAGCAATTACTTTATTATTTTGCATGAGCACACCTCCTAAACCCATCAATGAAGCATCACAGTAGATTATAAACGGTTCCTCCGGATTTGGCAAAGTCAAAACCGGCGCCGACGTCAACCTCCTTTTTAATTCATTAAAACTTTCTTCGCACTGGACATCCCACACGAAAGCTTTACCTTTACCAGTTAATTTAGTTAACGGAAGTGCTAACTCAGAAAATCCTTCAATAAACCTTCTATAATATCCAGCTAATCCCAAAAAGCTTCTAATTTCGGTAGCCGACTTAGGGGTCTCCCATTGCAAAACAGCTTCGACCTTGGAAGGATCTACAGCAATACCTTTTCCTGAAATTACATGGCCGAGAAAACTGACTTCTCTTAACCAAAACTCACACTTGGACAGCTTCGCATAAAGTTTCTTATCTTTCAAAACATCCAACACTAATCCCAAATGTTCCTTGTGCTCTTCTTCGGACTTAGAGTAAATCAAAATATCATCAATAAATACTACCACAAAATGATCCAGATAAGTATGGAAAATACGATTCATGTATTCCATAAATACTCCCGGCGCATTAGTAACACCGAAAGGCATCACAGAATACTCATAATGTCCATACCGAGTTCTGAACGCTGTCTTCTGGATGTCTTCATCTTTCACCTTGATCTGATGATAGCCCGATCTCAAATCAATTTTACTGAACACACAAGCACCCACTAATTGATCCATCAAATCATCTATTCTCGGTAGTGGATACTTATTCTTGATCGTTACCTTATTCAATTGTCTATAATCAATACAAAGCCTCATACTACCATCTTTCTTCTTTACTAGCAACACTGGAGCTCCCCACGGTGACACACTTGGTCTTATAAACTTCTTCTCAAGTAAGTCTTCCAATTGCTTCTTTAATTCATACAATTCCGATGCCGACATTCTATACGGTGCCATCGAAATAGGCCTAGTACCAGGTACCAGATCAATAGTAAATTCAACTTCCCTCTCTGGCGGCACACTAGGAATTTCATCAGGAAAAACTTCAGGGAATTCTTTCACCACTAACAGTTCCTCAATCTTAGCTTTACTCTCAACCGACAACGTCGCCATCAAAGAAAACATCTGAGCTCCCTCTTTCATCAATTTTCGCAATTCTCCGAAAGGTAATAAGTCAACTCCTTCCTCTTCAGGAGTGGAAAACCTTACCGATTTATGATGACAATTTATATGAACATAATTATACTCTAACCAGTTCATACCAAGAATTACATCCATCCCATCCAACGGCAAACATACTAAATCAACATAGAAATCTCTATCGAAGATCGACAAAGGACATTTTAAACATACCAAAGAAGTAGTTATTGATCCCTTAGCTGGGGTCTCAACAATCAATTCACCATCCAAAGCGGACAATTTTAAACCCAGTCTTCGAGCACAGTTAGCAGAAATAAAACAGTGTGTAGCACCGGTATCAATAATAGTAATTAAAGGAGTACCATTTATGAAACATGTACCTCGGATAAGTCTGTCCTCACTGGAGGTTTGAGTTCCGGTCAATGCGAACACTTTTCCAGTTTGAGATTTCTTTGGCTTCTGACACTGACTTCCAATATGCCCCTCTTCGCCACAATTAAAACAAATCATTTCCTTGTGCTTGCAATCAGCTATTGCATGGCCAGTCTTACCACAGCGAAAACACCTCTTTACTTCAGTAGTGCATACATTACTCTTATGACCAGCCTGACCACATTTGAAACAAACTATACCAGCAGGATCACCTCCCCTACTAGTCCTCTGAGCCGGAGCAGCTCCTTGTTTCCCTTTTCCCACTGGGGCATCATACGGCTTGCCACGGTTTTGATGTTGCTTGCCCCTGCGGTCACTGACAATCTTGTAATGAGCATTATTGTCTTCTTCAAATATCCTGCAGCTATCAACCAATTCAGTAAAAATGCGTATCTTCTGATACCCAACAGTCTTCTTAATTTCAGAGCGCAGTCCGTTTTCAAACTTGATGCACTTTGAAAACTCAGCACCAGCACCAGTGTAATGAGGATAAAATTTGGACAGCTCCACAAATTTTGCAGCATAATCAGTGACAGACATGTTTCCTTGCTTCAGTTCAAGGAACTCAATTTCTTTCTTACCACGGACATCTTCCGGATAATACTTTCTCATGAATTCCCTACGGAATACATCCCAAGTAATGACTTCACCTGCCACGGTCAACCTCTCGTGAGTCTCTAGCCACCAGTCATCAGCTTCGACTGCTAGCATGTGAGTACCATATCGAACCTTCTGAGCTGGAGTGCAATCCATAACACGGAAGATTCTCTCGATCTCTTTCAACCATCCCAAGGCTGCATCTGGATCATGCTTCCCTTTAAACACCGACGGATTCTCTCTTTGAAAAGTCGCCAAGCTACGTGATCCAGCATCTCCACCAGCATTTGGCAAGTTCTGCACAGCTTGTGCCATTGCTTGCATTGCGGCAGCCATTGCAGCATCATTCCTTCCAGCCATTCCAACTTATCAATACAACACAACTTAAAAGTTAGATTAGTAACAATACACAATTGTTACACAGTAACGACACGACAACTGGCCGAACAGACCGACCTGCTCTGATACCACTAATGTAACACCCTTCTAAAATACCCCGAGTATATAATTAAAATAACAACATATCAATCAGAGTAAATATGCAATCAAGGGTGTCACACGACTACTTCACACCATAATAACTGTCATGCTCTTTATTTAATCAAAATAACATTTTTGCATAATTCGCAGCGGATAGAAATCAAATCAACCAATAAAAACATATAATATATTACATGTAAATTGGTTCACAACCAACAATAAAACAATTAAAGACATCCCGTCCCGATGTTACATCTATCAGAGCATGACCCACTAAGGAGACTACACTAGACTCCAAGCACTAGCTTCTACTCAATCACTGCTCGTTACCTGAAAAATAGTTGTAAGGGTGAGTTCCTCAATCGATATAATAAGCATTATAAAATATCATGCAATGTTAAGTAATTTAACACGTTTCATCACCCAAATCAGATTACACATTCAGCAACGGCAATATCAACTCAATCATACTCAACATCAACACAACACACAACACACATATAATACTGGAATACATCCATTCATATTATATTCCATACAACAAACCAACACAATGCAACTCTAATGAGACTCGACTCGTCATGCATGTGGTACCATTCGGAGTAAAACTCCCAACTTAAAAATCATTGCCATTTTATTGGGCATCAAGGCATAAGCCTTCAACTTTCAACTTTTGCCAATCCAGGCCAACGTGGTGTGAGCAAAGCTCCGACTTAATGCATATGGATTTACATGACATGCACGACTTAAAATGTCGACAACATGATAATAATAGCAACACAACAATGGTTTCAACATAAGCAACTTATAATCAACTTTGGCTCACCAAGCCTACAACTCAGTATCTTTAACAACTTTCCGTACACGGAACAACTCAGCAACATACTTGTATCGACACTTCATAACATAAACTCAACAAAATTACTCATCACAATTAACGATAATATCACCCGACTCACCCCGACGAATTCCATTAAATTCTGAGCAAAATTCGATTTTTATCACTTTTCCAACAGTGTTAACCGGTTAACGCCCTGGGTTAACCGGTTAACGCAGGACAGAACACACTTTCTGGCCATTTACAACAGTGTTAACCGGTTAACGCCCTGGGTTAACCGGTTAACGCAGACAGATTAGCAATTTTCACAAATTACAACAGTGTTAACCGGTTAACACCCTGGGTTAACCGGTTAACGCAAGACAGAAAGCTGTTCCTGCGCTAACACGAAGCAGAATGCAGAATTCTCCGCATTTTCCGCCGTTGGAGGACTTCCGGACCTCCGATTCCAATTCCGTAAGAAGCGATACGTTCGGAAAATCACAATACACTCAATTACAGATTTAAGTACAACTTTAACACACTTATCCAACAAAATTTCTCAGCATTCAACATCCCAATTAGGGTCAAATCAACGGTTTATCACTACCCCTTACATGTTAATCTATAATACCCATTAAACGACGATAAACCCCCCTTACCTGATTAATCCGGCAAATCTTTGAGCTCCAAGCTTTTCTCTTCTCCAACCTTTGCCCTTGCTCTTCCTCTTTGCCCTTTCTCCACTTTCCACTTTTCAGCCGCTTCTCTGTTTCACGTAGAACTCTTTTTACCAAAAATGGGATTCCTTTTCCTTATTTCACACTTATATAATTTTCCAATTTATATTATTATCCCAATAATAATAATTCGATAATTCCAAAAATAATAATAATAATAATCCAATTATCTAATTAAATTAATAAATATATTATTAACTTAATTTAATAATTATCGTATTATTATCGGGGTGTTACAACTCTCCCCCACTAAAAGAGTTTTCGTCCTCGAAAACATACCTCAAGCGAACAACTCCGGATAAGACTCCTTCATCTGAGTCTCCAGTTCCCAAGTCACGTTGCCACCTGCTGGTCCTCCCCAAGCTACCTTCACCAAGGCAATCTCTTTACCCCGCAACTGCTTCAACTCTCGATCCTCGATCCTCATAGGTGATGTTTCAACAGTCAGGTTATCTCTCACCTGTACATCATCCACTTGGACTACATGCGACGGATCAGGAATGTACCTTCTCAACTGAGACACATGAAAAACTTCATGCAAATTCGCAAGTGACGGCGGTAAAGCGATACGATAGGCTACCTCTCCTATCCTCTCTAGAATCTGATAAGGACCAATAAATCGAGGTGTCAACTTCCTTGACTTCAAAGCTCGACCAACCCCAGTTATCGGAGTAACACGAAGAAACACATGATCTCCCCCTTGAAACTCAAGTGACTTCCTCCTCTTATCATGATAACTCTTCTGACGACTCTGAGCAATTCTCATCTTCTCCTGAATCATCTTAATCTTTTCCGTAGTTTGTTGAACAATCTCCGGTCCAACCACAGCACTCTCACCGGACTCATACCAACATAAAGGTGTCCGACATCTTCTACCATACAAAGCTTCAAACGGCGCCATACCAATGCTCGAATGAAAACTATTGTTGTAGGTAAACTCAATCAAAGGTAAATAACAATCCCAAGTACCTCCCTTTTCCAAAACACAAGCTCTCAAAAGATCCTCTAATGACTGAATCGTCCTCTCAGTCTGACCATCAGTCTGCGGATGATATGCAGAACTCAATCTCAGCTTAGTTCCCAAAGCCCTCTGCAAACCTTCCCAGAACTTCGATGTAAATCTAGGATCTCTGTCCGAAACAATACTCGACGGAATACCATGCAAACTTACAATCTTCTCAATATACAACTCAGCTAATCTCTCTAACGGATAATCCATTCTAATCGGAATGAAATGAGCCGATTTCGTCAATCTATCAACAATCACCCAAATAGCTTTAAAACTCTTACTTGTCCTCGGTAAACCAGAAACAAAATCCATACTGATACTATCCCACTTCCACTCTGGAATAGCCAACGGTTGCATTAGCCCAGACGGCTTCTGATGCTCAATCTTTGACTTCTGACAAGTTAGGCACGCATACACAAAACGAGCCACATCTTCTTTCATTCCGGGCCACCAACATATTTTCTTTAAATCCTGATACATTTTAGTAGCTCCTGGATGAATACTCAAACTGCTTCTATGACCCTCTTCTAGAATGCTTCTTTTCAAAATCGCATCATCAGGAATACAAATTCTTTCCCCCAATTTCAACACACCTCTCGCATCAATCTTAAAGTCACTCTTCTCTGATTGACCACAACGATTAAGGATATCTACTAATTTCACATCCAATGTCTGTGCCTCTCGGATACTATCCATAAAATCATTATTAATCTTTAGCATTCCTAGAATTACACTCTGCGGGGTTACTTCGCAAACCAAACTCATGTCACGAAATTGCTCAATTAATTCCAACTCCTTAATCATCATTGCTGACACATGCAAGGTCTTTCTACTTAAAGCATCGACCACAACATTTGCTTTTCCTGGATGATAATTCAACCCGAAATCATAATCCTTAAGCAATTCTAACCACCTACGTTGTCTCATGTTCAGCTCTTTCTGATCAAATAGATACTTTAAACTTTTATGATCGCTGAAAACTTCAAATCTGGAACCATAAAGGTAATGCCTCCAGATTTTTAGCACAAACACCACAGCAGCAAGTTCAAGATCATGCGTAGGATAGTTCTTTTCATGAATTCTTAACTGTCGCGACGCATAAGCAATTACTTTATTATTTTGCATGAGCACACCTCCTAAACCCATCAATGAAGCATCACAGTAGATTATAAACGGTTCCTCCGGATTTGGCAAAGTCAAAACCGGCGCCGACGTCAACCTCCTTTTTAATTCATTAAAACTTTCTTCGCACTGAACATCCCACACGAAAGCTTTACCTTTACCAGTTAATTTAGTTAACGGAAGTGCTAACTCAGAAAATCCTTCAATAAACCTTCTATAATATCCAGCTAATCCCAAAAAGCTTCTAATTTCGGTAGCCGACTTAGGGGTCTCCCATTGCAAAACAGCTTCGACCTTGGAAGGATCTACAGCAATACCTTTTCCTGAAATTACATGGCCGAGAAAACTGACTTCTCTTAACCAAAACTCACACTTGGACAGCTTCGCATAAAGTTTCTTATCTTTCAAAACATCCAACACTAATCCCAAATGTTCCTTGTGCTCTTCTTCGGACTTAGAGTAAATCAAAATATCATCAATAAATACTACCACAAAATGATCCAGATAAGTATGGAAAATACGATTCATGTATTCCATAAATACTCCCGGCGCATTAGTAACACCGAAAGGCATCACAGAATACTCATAATGTCCATACCGAGTTCTGAACGCTGTCTTCTGGATGTCTTCATCTTTCACCTTGATCTGATGATAGCCCGATCTCAAATCAATTTTACTGAACACACAAGCACCCACTAATTGATCCATCAAATCATCTATTCTCGGTAGTGGATACTTATTCTTGATCGTTACCTTATTCAATTGTCTATAATCAATACAAAGCCTCATACTACCATCTTTCTTCTTTACTAGCAACACTGGAGCTCCCCACGGTGACACACTTGGTCTTATAAACTTCTTCTCAAGTAAGTCTTCCAATTGCTTCTTTAATTCATACAATTCCGATGCCGACATTCTATACGGTGCCATCGAAATAGGCCTAGTACCAGGTACCAGATCAATAGTAAATTCAACTTCCCTCTCTGGCGGCACACTAGGAATTTCATCAGGAAAAACTTCAGGGAATTCTTTCACCACTAACAGTTCCTCAATCTTAGCTTTACTCTCAACCGACAACGTCGCCATCAAAGAAAACATCTGAGCTCCCTCTTTCATCAATTTTCGCAATTCTCCGAAAGGTAATAAGTCAACTCCTTCCTCTTCAGGAGTGGAAAACCTTACCGATTTATGATGACAATTTATATGAACATAATTATACTCTAACCAGTTCATACCAAGAATTACATCCATCCCATCCAACGGCAAACATACTAAATCAACATAGAAATCTCTATCGAAGATCGACAAAGGACATTTTAAACATACCAAAGAAGTAGTTATTGATCCCTTAGCTGGGGTCTCAACAATCAATTCACCATCCAAAGCGGACAATTTTAAACCCAGTCTTCGAGCACAGTTAGCAGAAATAAAACAGTGTGTAGCACCGGTATCAATAATAGTAATTAAAGGAGTACCATTTATGAAACATGTACCTCGGATAAGTCTGTCCTCACTGGAGGTTTGAGTTCCGGTCAATGCGAACACTTTTCCAGTTTGAGATTTCTTTGGCTTCTGACACTGACTTCCAATATGCCCCTCTTCGCCACAATTAAAACAAATCATTTCCTTGTGCTTGCAATCAGCTATTGCATGGCCAGTCTTACCACAGCGAAAACACCTCTTTACTTCAGCAGTGCATACATTACTCTTATGACCAGCCTGACCACATTTGAAACAAACTATACCAGCAGGATCACCTCCCCTACTAGTCCTCTGAGCCGGAGCAGCTCCTTGTTTCCCTTTTCCCACTGGGGCATCATACGGCTTGCCACGGTTTTGATGTTGCTTGCCCCTGCGGTCACTGACAATCTTGTAATGAGCATTATTGTCTTCTTCAAATATCCTGCAGCTATCAACCAATTCAGTAAAAATGCATATCTTCTGATACCCAACAGCCTTCTTAATTTCAGAGCGCAGTCCGTTTTCAAACTTGATGCACTTTGAAAACTCAGCACCAGCACCAGTGTAATGAGGATAAAATTTGGGCAGCTCCACAAGTTTTGCAGCATAATCAGTGACAGACATGTTTCCTTGCTTCAGTTCAAGGAACTCAATTTCTTTCTTACCACGGACATCTTCCGGATAATACTTTCTCATGAATTCCCTACGGAATACATCCCAAGTAATGACTTCACCTGCCACGGTCAACCTCTCGTGAGTCTCTAGCCACCAGTCATCAGCTTCGACTGCTAGCATGTGAGTACCATACCGAACCTTCTGAGCTGGAGTGCAATCCATAACACGGAAGATTCTCTCGATCTCTTTCAACCATCCCAAGGCTGGATCTGGATCATGCTTCCCTTTAAACACCGGCGGATTCTCTCTTTGAAAAGTCGCCAAGCTACGTGATCCAGCATCTCCACCAGCATTTGGCAAGTTCTGCACAGCTTGTGCCATTGCTTGCATTGCGGCAGCCATTGCAGCATCATTCCTTCCAGCCATTCCAACTTATCAATACAACACAACTTAAAAGTTAGATTAGTAACAATACACAATTGTTACACAGTAACGACACGACAACTGGCCGAACAGACCGACCTGCTCTGATACCACTAATGTAACACCCTTCTAAAATACCCCGAGTATATAATTAAAATAACAACATATCAATCAGAGTAAATATGCAATCAAGGGTGTCACACGACTACTTCACACCATAATAACTGTCATGCTCTTTATTTAATCAAAATAACATTTTTGCATAATTCGCAGCGGATAGAAATCAAATCAACCAATAAAAACATATAATATATTACATGTAAATTGGTTCACAACCAACAATAAAACAATTAAAGACATCCCGTCCCGATGTTACATCTATCAGAGCATGACCCACTAAGGAGACTACACTAGACTCCAAGCACTAGCTTCTACTCAATCACTGCTCGTTACCTGAAAAATAGTTGTAAGGGTGAGTTCCTCAATCGATATAATAAGCATTATAAAATATCATGCAATGTTAAGTAATTTAACACGTTTCATCACCCAAATCAGATTACACATTCAGCAACGGCAATATCAACTCAATCATACTCAACATCAACACAACACACAACACACATATAATACTGGAATACATCCATTCATATTATATTCCATACAACAAACCAACACAATGCAACTCTAATGAGACTCGACTCGTCATGCATGTGGTACCATTCGGAGTAAAACTCCCAACTTAAAAATCATTGCCATTTTATTGGGCATCAAGGCATAAGCCTTCAACTTTCAACTTTTGCCAATCCAGGCCAACGTGGTGTGAGCAAAGCTCCGACTTAATGCATATGGATTTACATGACATGCACGACTTCAAATGTCGACAACATGATAATAATAGCAACACAACAATGGTTTCAACATAAGCAACTTATAATCAACTTTGGCTCACCAAGCCTACAACTCAGCATCTTTAACAACTTTCCGTACACGGAACAACTCAGCAACATACTTGTATCGACACTTCATAACATAAACTCAACAAAATTACTCATCACAATTAACGATAATATCACCCGACTCACCCCGACGAATTCCATTAAATTCTGAGCAAAATTCGATTTTTATCACTTTTCCAACAGTGTTAACCGGTTAACGCCCTGGGTTAACCGGTTAACGCAGGACAGAACACGCTTTCTGGCCATTTACAACAGTGTTAACCGGTTAACGCCCTGGGTTAACCGGTTAACGCAGACAGATTAGCAATTTTCACAAATTACAACAGTGTTAACCCGTTAACACCCTGGGTTAACCGGTTAACGCAAGACAGAAAGCTGTTCCTGCGCTAACACGAAGCAGAATGCAGAATTCTCCGCATTTTCCGCCGTTGGAGGACTTCCGGACCTCCGATTCCAATTCCGTAAGAAGCGATACGTTCGGAAAATCACAATACACTCAATTACAGATTTAAGTACAACTTTAACACACTTATCCAACAAAATTTCTCAGCATTCAACATCCCAATTAGGGTCAAATCAACGGTTTATCACTACCCCTTACATGTTAATCTATAATACCCATTAAACGACGATAAACCCCCCTTACCTGATTAATCCGGCAAATCTTTGAGCTCCAAGCTTTTCTCTTCTCCAACCTTTGCCCTTGCTCTTCCTCTTTGCCCTTTCTCCACTTTCCACTTTTCAGCCGCTTCTCTGTTTCACGTAGAACTCTTTTTACCAAAAATGGGATTCCTTTTCCTTATTTCACACTTATATAATTTTCCAATTTATATTATTATCCCAATAATAATAATTCGATAATTCCAAAAATAATAATAATAATAATCCGATTATCTAATTAAATTAATAAATATATTATTAACTTAATTTAATAATTATCGTATTATTATCGGGGTGTTACAACTCTCCCCCACTAAAAGAGTTTTCGTCCTCGAAAACATACCTCAAGCGAACAACTCCGGATAAGACTCCTTCATCTGAGTCTCCAGTTCCCAAGTCACGTTGCCACCTGCTGGTCCTCCCCAAGCTACCTTCACCAAGGCAATCTCTTTACCCCGCAACTGCTTCAACTCTCGATCCTCGATCCTCATAGGTGATGTTTCAACAGTCAGGTTATCTCTCACCTGTACATCATCCACTTGGACTACATGCGACGGATCAGGAATGTACCTTCTCAACTGAGACACATGAAAAACTTCATGCAAATTCGCAAGTGACGGCGGTAAAGCGATACGATAGGCTACCTCTCCTATCCTCTCTAGAATCTGATAAGGACCAATAAATCGAGGTGTCAACTTCCTTGACTTCAAAGCTCGACCAACCCCAGTTATCGGAGTAACACGAAGAAACACATGATCTCCCCCTTGAAACTCAAGTGACTTCCTCCTCTTATCATGATAACTCTTCTGACGACTCTGAGCAATTCTCATCTTCTCCTGAATCATCTTAATCTTTTCCGTAGTTTGTTGAACAATCTCCGGTCCAACCACAGCACTCTCACCGGACTCATACCAACATAAAGGTGTCCGACATCTTCTACCATACAAAGCTTCAAACGGCGCCATACCAATGCTCGAATGAAAACTATTGTTGTAGGTAAACTCAATCAAAGGTAAATAACAATCCCAAGTACCTCCCTTTTCCAAAACACAAGCTCTCAAAAGATCCTCTAATGACTGAATCGTCCTCTCAGTCTGACCATCAGTCTGCGGATGATATGCAGAACTCAATCTCAACTTAGTTCCCAAAGCCCTCTGCAAACCTTCCCAGAACTTCGATGTAAATCTAGGATCTCTGTCCGAAACAATACTCGACGGAATACCATGCAAACTTACAATCTTCTCAATATACAACTCAGCTAATCTCTCTAACGGATAATCCATTCTAATCGGAATGAAATGAGCCGATTTCGTCAATCTATCAACAATCACCCAAATAGCTTCAAAACTCTTACTTGTCCTCGGTAAACCAGAAACAAAATCCATACTGATACTATCCCACTTCCACTCTGGAATAGCCAACGGTTGCATTAGCCCAGACGGCTTCTGATGCTCAATCTTTGACTTCTGACAAGTTAGGCACGCATACACAAAACGAGCCACATCTTCTTTCATTCCGGGCCACCAAAATATTTTCTTTAAATCCTGATACATTTTAGTAGCTCCTGGATGAATACTCAAACTGCTTCTATGACCCTCTTCTAGAATGCTTCTTTTCAAAATCGCATCATCAGGAATACAAATTCTTTCCCCCAATTTCAACACACCTCTCGCATCAATCTTAAAGTCACTCTTCTCTGATTGACCACAACGATTAAGGATATCTACTAATTTCACATCCAATGTCTGTGCCTCTCGGATACTATCCATAAAATCATTATTAATCTTTAGCATTCCTAGAATTACACTCTGCGGGGTTACTTCGCAAACCAAACTCATGTCACGAAATTGCTCAATTAATTCCAACTCCTTAATCATCATTGCTGACACATGCAAGGTCTTTCTACTTAAAGCATCGGCCACAACATTTGCTTTTCCTGGATGATAATTCAACCCGAAATCATAATCCTTAAGCAATTCTAACCACCTACGTTGTCTCATGTTCAGCTCTTTCTGATCAAATAGATACTTTAAACTTTTATGATCGTTGAAAACTTCAAATCTGGAACCATAAAGGTAATGCCTCCAGATTTTTAGCACAAACACCACAGCAGCAAGTTCAAGATCATGCGTAGGATAGTTCTTTTCATGAATTCTTAACTGTCGCGACGCATAAGCAATTACTTTATTATTTTGCATGAGCACACCTCCTAAACCCATCAATGAAGCATCACAGTAGATTATAAACGGTTCCTCCGGATTTGGCAAAGTCAAAACCGGCGCCGACGTCAACCTCCTTTTTAATTCATTAAAACTTTCTTCGCACTGAACATCCCACACGAAAGCTTTACCTTTACCAGTTAATTTAGTTAACGGAAGTGCTAACTCAGAAAATCCTTCAATAAACCTTCTATAATATCCAGCTAATCCCAAAAAGCTTCTAATTTCGGTAGCCGACTTAGGGGTCTCCCATTGCAAAACAGCTTCGACCTTGGAAGGATCTACAGCAATACCTTTTCCTGAAATTACATGGCCGAGAAAACTGACTTCTCTTAACCAAAACTCACACTTGGACAGCTTCGCATAAAGTTTCTTATCTTTCAAAACATCCAACACTAATCCCAAATGTTCCTTGTGCTCTTCTTTGGACTTAGAGTAAATCAAAATATCATCAATAAATACTACCACAAAATGATCCAGATAAGTATGGAAAATACGATTCATGTATTCCATAAATACTCCCGGCGCATTAGTAACACCGAAAGGCATCACAGAATACTCATAATGTCCATACCGAGTTCTGAACGCTGTCTTCTGGATGTCTTCATCTTTCACCTTGATCTGATGATAGCCCGATCTCAAATCAATTTTACTGAACACACAAGCACCCACTAATTGATCCATCAAATCATCTATTCTCGGTAGTGGATACTTATTCTTGATCGTTACCTTATTCAATTGTCTATAATCAATACAAAGCCTCATACTACCATCTTTCTTCTTTACTAGCAACACTGGAGCTCCCCACGGTGACACACTTGGTCTTATAAACTTCTTCTCAAGTAAGTCTTCCAATTGCTTCTTTAATTCATACAATTCCGATGCCGACATTCTATACGGTGCCATCGAAATAGGCCTAGTACCAGGTACCAGATCAATAGTAAATTCAACTTCCCTCTCTGGCGGCACACTAGGAATTTCATCAGGAAAAACTTCAGGGAATTCTTTCACCACTAACAGTTCCTCAATCTTAGCTTTACTCTCAACCGACAACGTCGCCATCAAAGAAAACATCTGAGCTCCCTCTTTCATCAATTTTCGCAATTCTCCGAAAGGTAATAAGTCAACTCCTTCCTCTTCAGGAGTGGAAAACCTTACCGACTTATGATGACAATTTATATGAACATAATTATACTCTAACCAGTTCATACCAAGAATTACATCCATCCCATCCAACGGCAAACATACTAAATCAACATAGAAATCTCTATCGAAGATCGACAAAGGACATTTTAAACATACCAAAGAAGTAGTTATTGATCCCTTAGCTGGGGTCTCAACAATCAATTCACCATCCAAAGCGGACAATTTTAAACCCAGTCTTCGAGCACAGTTAGCAGAAATAAAACAGTGTGTAGCACCGGTATCAATAATAGTAATTAAAGGAGTACCATTTATGAAACATGTACCTCGGATAAGTCTGTCCTCACTGGAGGTTTGAGTTCCGGTCAATGCGAACACTTTTCCAGTTTAAGATTTCTTTGGCTTCTGACACTGACTTCCAATATGCCCCTCTTCGCCACAATTAAAACAAATCATTTCCTTGTGCTTGCAATCAGCTATTGCATGGCCAGTCTTACCACAGCGAAAACACCTCTTTACTTCAGCAGTGCATACATTACTCTTATGACCAGCCTGACCACATTTGAAACAAACTATACCAGCAGGATCACCTCCCCTACTAGTCCTCTGAGCCGGAGCAGCTCCTTGTTTCCCTTTTCCCACTGGGGCATCATACGGCTTGCCACGGTTTTGATGTTGCTTGCCCCTGCGGTCACTGACAATCTTGTAATGAGCATTATTGTCTTCTTCAAATATCCTGCAGCTATCAACCAATTCAGTAAAAATGCGTATCTTCTGATACCCAACAGCCTTCTTAATTTCAGAGCGCAGTCCGTTTTCAAACTTGATGCACTTTGAAAACTCAGCACCAGCACCAGTGTAATGAGGATAAAATTTGGACAGCTCCACAAATTTTGCAGCATAATCAGTGACAGACATGTTTCCTTGCTTCAGTTCAAGGAACTCAATTTCTTTCTTACCACGGACATCTTCCGGATAATACTTTCTCATGAATTCCCTACGGAATACATCCCAAGTAATGACTTCACCTGCCACGGTCAACCTCTCGTGAGTCTCTAGCCACCAGTCATCAGCTTCGACTGCTAGCATGTGAGTACCATACCGAACCTTCTGAGCTGGAGTGCAATCCATAACACGGAAGATTCTCTCGATCTCTTTCAACCATCCCAAGGCTGCATCTGGATCATGCTTCCCTTTAAACACCGGCGGATTCTCTCTTTGAAAAGTCGCCAAGCTACGTGATCCAGCATCTCCACCAGCATTTGGCAAGTTCTGCACAGCTTGTGCCATTGCTTGCATTGCGGCAGCCATTGCAGCATCATTCCTTCCAGCCATTCCAACTTATCAATACAACACAACTTAAAAGTTAGATTAGTAACAATACACAATTGTTACACAGTAACGACACGACAACTGGCCGAACAGACCGACCTGCTCTGATACCACTAATGTAACACCCTTCTAAAATACCCCGAGTATATAATTAAAATAACAACATATCAATCAGAGTAAATATGCAATCAAGGGTGTCACACGACTACTTCACACCATAATAACTGTCATGCTCTTTATTTAATCAAAATAACATTTTTGCATAATTCGCAGCGGATAGAAATCAAATCAACCAATAAAAACATATAATATATTACATGTAAATTGGTTCACAACCAACAATAAAACAATTAAAGACATCCCGTCCCGATGTTACATCTATCAGAGCATGACCCACTAAGGAGACTACACTAGACTCCAAGCACTAGCTTCTACTCAATCACTGCTCGTTACCTGAAAAATAGTTGTAAGGGTGAGTTCCTCAATCGATATAATAAGCATTATAAAATATCATGCAATGTTAAGTAATTTAACACGTTTCATCACCCAAATCAGATTACACATTCAGCAACGGCAATATCAACTCAATCATACTCAACATCAACACAACACACAACACACATATAATACTGGAATACATCCATTCATATTATATTCCATACAACAAACCAACACAATGCAACTCTAATGAGACTCGACTCGTCATGCATGTGGTACCATTCGGAGTAAAACTCCCAACTTAAAAATCATTGCCATTTTATTGGGCATCAAGGCATAAGCCTTCAACTTTCAACTTTTGCCAATCCAGGCCAACGTGGTGTGAGCAAAGCTCCGACTTAATGCATATGGATTTACATGACATGCACGACTTCAAATGTCGACAACATGATAATAATAGCAACACAACAATGGTTTCAACATAAGCAACTTATAATCAACTTTGGCTCACCAAGCCTACAACTCAGCATCTTTAACAACTTTCCGTACACGGAACAACTCAGCAACATACTTGTATCGACACTTCATAACATAAACTCAACAAAATTACTCATCACAATTAACGATAATATCACCCGACTCACCCCGACGAATTCCATTAAATTCTGAGCAAAATTCGATTTTTATCACTTTTCCAACAGTGTTAACCGGTTAACGCCCTGGGTTAACCGGTTAACGCAGGACAGAACACGCTTTCTGGCCATTTACAACAGTGTTAACCGGTTAACGCCCTGGGTTAACCGGTTAACGCAGACAGATTAGCAATTTTCACAAATTACAACAGTGTTAACCCGTTAACACCCTGGGTTAACCGGTTAACGCAAGACAGAAAGCTGTTCCTGCGCTAACACGAAGCAGAATGCAGAATTCTCCGCATTTTCCGCCGTTGGAGGACTTCCGGACCTCCGATTCCAATTCCGTAAGAAGCGATACGTTCGGAAAATCACAATACACTCAATTACAGATTTAAGTACAACTTTAACACACTTATCCAACAAAATTTCTCAGCATTCAACATCCCAATTAGGGTCAAATCAACGGTTTATCACTACCCCTTACATGTTAATCTATAATACCCATTAAACGACGATAAACCCCCCTTACCTGATTAATCCGGCAAATCTTTGAGCTCCAAGCTTTTCTCTTCTCCAACCTTTGCCCTTGCTCTTCCTCTTTGCCCTTTCTCCACTTTCCACTTTTCAGCCGCTTCTCTGTTTCACGTAGAACTCTTTTTATCAAAAATGGGATTCCTTTTCCTTATTTCACACTTATATAATTTTCCAATTTAAATTATTATCCCAATAATAATAATTCGATAATTCCAAAAATAATAATAATAATAATCCAATTATCTAATTAAATTAATAAATATATTATTAACTTAATTTAATAATTATCGTATTATTATCGGGGTGTTACAATCCACGTTCTGACGGTAATGGGTATTATATCTCATGCGCTCTTGGGTTTTTTCCCAGCTGAGTAAGAATCGTTTTCCTGTTGCGGAGTCGAATGTCCATCCCGTAAGTCGATTTGCTTTTTCAAGCCCTCCTTTCGGATGATGAGTGTTTTGGCATATATACCAATTCACGCTTTGGTCGGTCACCTATTATATACCCAGTAACCGGTATCCCTAGTGTTCCTTCCTTTCTGCTCCCTATTATGGCTTTGGTCCCCTGTGGAGTCAGATTTTCCTGAGTTGATGTGCCTTTTTCAGGTCTTTCTCAGATGTTTGGTTGATTGATATCTCTCACCCTCATACCGGTCTTAGATATTCATTCTTCCTGAGCTTGTTGTTCTTTCACCCAGTAACCGGTGTTTAGATCACATGTCTCTTTGAGTTTGTTACCCAGTAGCCGGTAACACCTCATCTTGCAGATATTTCTCCAAGAGAGTCTCTTTGTTAGACATTCCCCAGTGGAGTTTCCGTTGTGATTTTGCCCTTTTGTTGTATTGGCGTTTTCCCCAATATATGCAGTGTTCCCCGGCAGGGAGATTCTGTGTGAATCTTTTTCCCCAGTCCGAGTCCGGATTTTCATCCGAAGTATCCGTCGTGGATAGTTTGAGTCATCTTGAGTCTTTCCGATGGATGTGTCTTCCTTTGGAACTCTTTTTCCCAGTTTGAGTCCTTTACTCCCTAGTAAGGTCTCTAGTCCAGTCGTGTCCTGCTCGCGCTGTGTCTAGTTTGTTTCCCCTAATTCAAAGTCGTGTCCTGCTCACGCATTCTTTTTCTTTTCTTATCCCCATGAGAGTCCTGTTAGAGTCTCTGTTCCTAGTGAGTGTATTACTCCGATGGATCGTCTTTTCTTCTTTGTGGACCAGTATCCCCACAGAGTTTGTTTCTTTTGCATTCATACATTTGCATCATGAGGTCTCTTAGGGACCAAAATTTGCCTCATTTCTGTTATTTAAGCCCATTCTACCGCGTCGAGATGAAGATTTTAACCTTCACTTCTCCGGCTAGAATGACCTTAAATAGGGGCATCTGTAAGACCCCAATTTTGTCCCTAAGATCCTTCATGGCATCACATCATATCATAACATTTCATTGCCTCAAGGATCATTGGACACCTTGCTTCCTTCCCTGTGGGTGGGTCATCTTTTTGAGAGTGATTCTTGATCACCAAGCATGTTTGCATTTGTATATCATTGCTTTTCTTTTTAATCACTAACCAAAAAGTACAAAAATATGTCATCTAACCTTTGTCTTGCAGATGAAGCAATAACAGGTCAAGGCAATCAAAGGCATTCATTGAGCAATAGATGGTGGTCATTCTTGAGATTTGGGCCCCACAATCATTATCAAGAGTTAATATGAGCTATGATGTCATTTTGAAGCAAAATCCCAAGTGGTAGAGGCTTGAATCTCATCAGAACATTTTCAGGTCATCTGAAGACCTAAAAGGTCAACTGCAAAGTCAACTGTGGATTTGGAGGTGGGAAGTGATTAGAAATACTTCATTCATGTTCAAACAAGTCTCATTTGACATTTCAAACACTCACATTGAAGAATTTGAAGTCAGGTCAAGACTTTCCCAAAATAGCAAGTGACCTATAATTTGAACTTTCCAAAAATGGAAAGATTTTGGACCAACTTCAACTCAATATTACATCATCAAGAAAGCTTCAAATGAAATTTTATTGAACATGAAAGTTGTAGATCTTTATCTCCCATTTCCAAAATGTCCAAGATCATGAGCATATGATGTGTGGTTGAGGAGATATGATCAAATCATGGCAAAGTGTGCATGGAACTTCAAATGGCCATAACTTTTCAACCAAAGCTCCAAAATGAGTGGTTCTTTTTGCATTTTGTTCATCATAACATGCACTTTCCAAATGTACCATTACATGACATGAATTTCATTTGCATGGCCTTTGGCTTATTCATGAAGATTTTTGAAGAAAATTCCATAAAATCATTTTGGTTGATCATGAGCATACAAAACCAATTCAAAAGCTTGCATGGGTTGTTTTTAAGTGATTTTGGTTCAGCAACATGCACTGTTCACGTGGCCACCATATGCATGAGGTGAAAACCCAATTTGTGCATACACTCTAAAACTTAATTAACCTCCATTGCATTTGGCTTAAACATGATTACAGAATGATTAGCATGTAGTATATAAGGTTAAACATAACTGCATTTGCCAAAAAACTGCAATTTCAGATCTAGATTCAAAAAATTCTCAAAACTTTTCTCTCAAATTTTTTCCAATTTTCTTCACACAAGAACCTTTCCTGTTGGTTGATTCATGATTATGAAGCATTGTTAAGCAAGATTGGACGTGGAATTGAGAGAAATCGTGCCACATTTGAACATACTCGAAGCTTGAAGCATCCATGGTGATTTCAAAATCTGCTGGATTCATGTGCAGTTGAGCTTCAAATTCATCATCAATCAACTCCATAAGCATTATAAAGAAGATTTGGAGCATTGGATGAGCTTGTAGCGCGAGATTTCAACTTCTGCTCTTCAAGAGGTCATGATTCGATCTCTCTAATTCTCAAATTTATTGTGATATTTGTGTAGATCTAGGTTTGCTGGTAATTCTGAGCTTTGAATCGTGCAATTTGGTGCTGTTTTGAGCTAGATATGATTGATTGAAGTTTTGATGATGAGTTTTATTCTCTTCGATCCGTGCTTGTTTTGATGTTTCTGCACGATTTGGATATGGATTCTTGATGTACATGACATGATGATTCGAATGCTGTGCTTGATTTTGATTTCTGGACACATTTTTGAAAATCTGGAAAATCCAGATGAAGATCATCATGATCTTCATCTTCAACCTTTGAAGTTCATCATTTCCAGGTTTTGCTACGAACTGGCTTCGGATTAGCTACGAAAATTTGAATTAGCTACGAAATTTTTGGCGCGCTAGGGTTTAGGTACTAAACGGCGTCGTTTTGATTGAGCGCTCAAATTTGAATGTGCGCCAGGTTCGATTCTCACCGAGCGAATATTTTCAAATGCCTTCATCATTTTCCATTTTCCCTCCTATTTTCACATACTAGGTCCATTTTCATTTTTAATTTTTTCCTTAACTTCCAAAAATCATATAAAATTGAAAACTCAACCAATTTGATCCCAATTTTTTGCTATGTTCTCCTCATGTTGTCTAGTTTTTTATGAGCATAATTTGGAAAGTTGTGCCTGGCTGAAAAATTGAGTTGTGCTAGGATGTTTGAGTACATATGCTTGTTTGACCTTGCCTTGCTTATTCCTTCATGAAATGCTCAAAAATGATCCAATGACTCTTAAATTTTGTGTGTAGTTTTCTAGATATGTTGATGAACATTTTGGTTTTGGTTTGACATTTTTCTCAATTACCATTGTTGTTTTATGCTTGTGCTAACTTGGTGTGACAATTTGTGTCACACCTTCGCTTGTTCAACTTGTACCATGTGATTTCCATACCAAATCATCTCCAATGCTTCTGATTTTTTGTATGTTGTTCATGTTAGATGTCTTGAATATGCTTGAATATTTTAAAATTTATTTGAATCATTTCTGTTTTGATTTGAATTTTTCATTCTTGTTGATCACATATGAGCTTTGAAATTGTCTTGAACTTCTCTTGATCATGAAATGCATTTGGTGATTGATTTTGATATGAGACCTTTTGGAATGTGTTAAGATGTGATTGAAGTTGATTCATGTTAAATTTCAGCTCCTGTTTTGAATTTTTTCTCCATCTTTGACCCTAGGCTTTGACCTAGTGGTTTGTGGCTTACATTTGAGTTTTGATTTCAGGTTGAACATCCAAGTTCCATAGTTGATGATGCTTCATCATGTGAGCATTGATGTTTGCTTTTGATTACTAACATTTGTGTGTTTTGTAGGTTGATGCTAACTCATTTGAGTTTGCCTTTTGGCTTACACATTTTGTACATTGGGATTGTTTGTTGCTTATTGACTGTTGTTTGATTGTCTGAGTATTGTACTGATTTGTTTAGTGTTTCCACAGGTACCTAAGTTGCTTTAAGTTCATTTGAACTTTGCTTTTGCTTGGTTGCTTAACCACTTAAGTATAATCTCTAATCTTCATGTAGTCTGGAAGACCTACTGTTATTGGTAGGCACCTGTCTGAAGCCCTCCTTAAGAGGCAATGCTTGTGGTTGTTTATCTTTTGTGCCAAGCAGGAAAAGTCCTCTTATGAGGCAATTGGCAGATAAAAGAGATGTGTAATCCATCTCCTGCTACTCAGTGTGTCATTCACCTTGCTCACACAATGTGTTGATGCATTGTGAATAATAACCCAAGATCTTATAGAGTCAATCATTTGTGGAGAAGAGTTCCAACTTTCTGAACTCCCACACTTTCCATTGTTTAAAGCTCTCCCTGACCAGGGATAAGAGCTATGAGGCACACCCCTCATCTCCATTTCATCTGCTTCACCCTAACTCTCAATGTTAGGGTTAAGAGCACAAAATACCCCATTCCAGTTGGCTGTAAAGCCTAACCCTGCTTGAGCCTAATTGATTGTGTATAGTGTGTGCTAATTGACTTGTTTGTCTGCTTACCTGATTCATCTGTGCATATTTGCTTATGTGTGCCTTTGTGCATGTATCTTCATCACTTGTATATCATTTCATAAACGTTGTTCATTACTTTGTGACATTTTGGTTTGTCCATTGAGGAGTCAATTGTAAGTCCATCTATTGGCAGTTGTTTCCTATGATCTGATGGGATTTGGATCTAAGACCATTCATTGGCATTCCTTTCCTTGGAGTCGAGTGTAAGACCATTTATTGGCAACTTGTTTCCTCTTGCTTATTGCATTTGTTATTTGTTTCTTGTGAGGAGTCAATTGTAAGTCCAGTTGTTGGCAGTTGTTTCCTATGATCATTCCTTGGAGATTGGTATAAGTCCATTGATTGGCATCCGGTATCCATGTTTTATTTTGTTTTGGGAGATTGGTATAAGTCCATTGATTGGCATCCGGTATCCATTTTTGTTTTGTGAGATTGGTATAAGTCTATTGATTGGCATCCGGTATCCATTTACTTTGTCCATCTGTTATTTGCTTGTTGCCTATTCCAAAGGAATCACTTGGATCATCTACATATGATCTCAAGAGGTGAACATCTAAGAAGTTTTACTTCCTCACCCTCCCACTTTTTGTTTCTTTAAACCTCCATTTGCATGTTAATCCAAACCTAAAAGACTATTGTGCAAACATTCTCATTTGTTTTCAAATTAGAAACCTAGGCCTTAAGCCTCTGATTTTTCAAACTTCATTTTCATAATACTTCTTTTGAATTGAATTCTAATCATATCTTGACCACTTTTGTGAATAATCCTAATTGGTTAATTTCACTCACTCAATTGTTTTGTGGCTTTGTCCATTCTTGATAAGCTTTCATACATTAGCCATAGGTTTGCTTTATCCTAGTTGGTTGATGTTAATCTCACCTTTTGTCCTTAGTGATTGAATTGTAAGACTTCCTTGCTTATTATAGGGTTAACCCCTCACTAGCAAGTTGAAACTTTTCTCACATGGTGGACTTGTTGTTTGTATAAGGTTGAGTTTTCTCCCATGGATAACGAAAGACCTTAGGGTTTTTGTTTTAAAATGAATCCACTCATATTTTGGAAATCTTTTAGCCGAACTACGGCGTTTTGATCCTTACCTTCCATGGAGAGGTACGTAGGCAACGGGTTCATCCGCTCAAACACAAAAATAATAACTTGTATATTCTTTTCTCATCCCTTCATCCATGTTTGCACAATAAATATTTCATAAACAAATAACATTTCGTACAAAAAGTTGTGAAAAGGGCTCCCTAGGAGTACCTAGGACGTTTTGGGTGCCTAACACCTTCCCATTGCGTAATTAACCCCTTACCCAGATCTCTGATCTTTTCATTAGTTTTCTATATGTAAGACTTCTTAGGCTTTTGTTCGCTTTTTAGCCATTCCTTTGGATAAATAAAAGTGCGGTGGCGACTCGATATATTTGTATGCTTTGCTTTTGATTTAATCAATAAATCATAAAGTGACGAATACACCGCTACACACGGCTTCCATTCCATATACCATTGAGAAAGGCGTTGCCCCAGTAGACGTACGCACCGAGGTTCGATACCCATGCAATGCAAATGGCAACATCTCATGCCAATCTTTATAGGTCACGACCATCTTCTGCACAATCTTCTTAATATTCTTATTAGCTGCCTCAACCGCCCCATTCATCTTCGGACGATAAGGAGAAGAATTGTGATGCTCGATTTTGAATTCCCGGCACAATTCTGCCATCATCTTATTATTCAAATTAGAACCATTATCAGTAATAATTCTTTCAGGAACCCCATATCTGCAAATGATGTCTCTCTTCAGGAACCTGGCGACGACCTGCTTCGTCATGTTTGCATAAGAGGCTGCTTCCACCCACTTGGTGAAGTAATCAATAGCCACCAATATGAATCGATGCCCATTCGAAGTCGTAGGCTCAATCTTCCCGATCATATCAATGCCCCACATAGCAAACGACCATGGAGATGACATCAAGCTCAACGGATTTTGAGGCACGTGCACCTTGTCAGCATAAATCTGGCATTTATGACACTTCCGCACGAAATTGAAACATTGGGCCTCCATGGTCATCCAATAATACCCATCTCTTAACAGCTTTTTCACCATGGCATTCCCACTGGCATGGGTACCGAACGACCCCTCGTGAACCTCTTTCATCAATTGGCTTGCTTCTTTGTCATCAACACATCTAAGCAAGACCCAATCGAAATTCCACTTGTACAAAACCCCATCCTTATTCAGATAGAACACCATAGCCAACCTCCTCAGAGTCTTTCGGTCCTTCTTGGATGCTCCCTCAGGATATTCTTGGGTTTCCAGATAGCGCTTGATATCGTGATACCACGGCTTCTCATCATCAGGTGTTGTGTCAACAGCAAACACATAAGTCGGTCTATCCAGACGTCCCACCTCGACACTTGGGAACTGATTCCACCACTGCACCTTAATCAAGGCAGCCAAAGTAGCCAAAGCATCTGCCAACGGATTCTCTTCTCTCGGCACATGATGCAATTTCACCTTGGTGAAGAACGTCAACAGTCACCTCGTATAGTCCCGGTATAGAATCAAATGAGATTGATGCGTATACCATTTTCCGTTAACCTGATTCACAACCAAAGCTGAATCTCCATATATGACAAGGTTCTTGATTCTCAAATCAATCGCCTCTTCAATCCCCAATATGCAAGCTTCGTATTCAGCCATGTTGTTGGTGCATTCAAATGTTAGCCGGGCAGCAAAAGGAATGTGGGATCCTTTCGCCGTAACCAAAACAGCACCAACACCGCTACCATTCACGTTAACGGCCCCATCAAACATCAGAATCCATTCGGATTCAGGGTCAGACCCCTCCTTCGGGATTGGTTCCTCGCAATCTTTCGATTTGAGAAACATGATGTCCTCATCAGGGAATTCAAACTTCATCGGTTGATAATCCTCAATGGGTTGCTGGGCGAGGTAATCAGACAATACACTCCCCTTGATTGCTTTCTGAGAAGTATATTGTATATCATATTCGGTCAAAATCATTTTCCACCTCGCAACCCGTCCGGTCAATGCTGCCTTTTCAAAAATATACTTGATTGGATCCATCTTGGAAATCAATAAAGTGGTATGAACCAGCATATACTGCCTCAGTCGGCGAGCAGCCCAGACCAAAGCACAACAAGTTTTCTCGAGCAGTGAATATCTCATTTCACAGTCGATAAACTTTTTGCTAAGGTAGTATATGGCATGCTCTTTTCGACCAGACTCGTCATGATGCCCCAATACACACCCCATAGACCCCTCGAGGACCGTTAAGTACAAAATTAATGGTCGTCCCTCCACAGGAGGCATCAGAATCGGAGGCTCTTGCAAATATTCTTTTATTTTTTCAAATGCCGCTTGGCAATCATTATTCCACCTGACCGTTTGATCTTTTCTCAATAACTTGAATATTGGTTCACACGTGGCTGTTAGATGAGATATGAACCGCGAAATGTAGTTCAATCTACCTAAGAAACCACGAACCTCTTTCTCTGTTCTCGGTTCAGGCATTTCTCTTATTGCTTTTACTTTAGCAGGATCAACCTCGATTCCTCTTTCGCTTACAATAAACCCCAGCAATTTACCGGACCGCACTCCGAAAGTGCACTTGTTCGGATTCAACCTCAGTCTGAATTGTCTCAACCGGTCAAACAACTTGGCCAGATCTACCAAATGCCCCTCTTCTGTTTGGGACTTTGCTATCATGTCATCAACATAGCATTCAATTTCATGATGAATCATATCATGAAACAAAGTCACCATGGCCCTCTGATAAGTAGCACCGACGTTCTTGAGACCGAATGGCATCACCTTATAGCAGAAAGTGCCCCACGGTGTGATGAACGTTGTTTTCTCCATATCATCTGGCGACATTTTGATTTGATTATAGCCAGAAAAGCCATCCATGAAGGAAAACACCGAGAATTGAGTTGTATTATCTACCAACACATCAATGTGAGGTAATGGGAAATCATCCTTTGGACTAGCTCTGTTCAAATCCCGGTAGTCCACACACATTCTCACCTTCCCATCTTTCTTCGGCACTGGGACAATATTCGCGACCCAAGGTGGATAATTGGTGACAGTGAGGAAACCAGCATCCAACTGCTTCTGTACCTCCTCTTTGATCTTCATGGCTATCTCAGGTCGAGTTCTGCGCAACTTCTGTTTCACTGGAGGACAATCTGCTCTTAATGGTAACTTGTGCACAACAATATCGGTATCTAACCATGGCATATCCTGATAAGACCAGGCGAAGATATCAACATACTCTTTCAACAATGCTACCATTCTGCTCTTGACATTTTCCTCCAGAGCGGCCCCAATCTTCACTTCTTTCCTGACCTCGTCGGTACCCAGATTCACAACCTCAACCTGCTCTTCGTGCGGCTGAATCACCTTCTCCTCTTGTTTTAACAACCTGGCTAATTCCTCCGGCAGTTCACAATCTTCTTCGCCTTCTTCTTCGGCATGATAGATCGGATTGTCGAAGTCATATGAGGGTGTAACAGGATTGTTATCAATGAGATCCGGAGAAAGATCGCATCTGCATGAATGTTGATTCATGCACTGCTTTAGAATCAGAGTGAAGAAAACGAAAAGGAAAATGAAAATAAACATTGTCATTTTTATTTTTGTTTTTAAACTGCACAAATAACTGAAAAACAAGGAACACCACTTTTAATTGAAAAACATCCTTTTATTTATGATGCAAATATTGCAGAATGAAACATGAGGTGGCCCTTACAATGAACCATTACGTTTCGGGCAAAACGTATGGCTTTCATGCAGACAAAATTGAAAAACAGGAAATATTACTCTTCACGTAGAGTGACAGTGATGATCTTCTCGGCCTTCCAGTTCTGGACTTCCATCCCTGGTACGCACGGCTTTATCCATTGATCAATCTCACAATCACTGTCAACTTCTTCACCCACCATACAGATGTGATCTGGATCCAGCATTCCAGCACTGGTGAACGTGAATGGCGTACGACGTCCTCTGCCCTGTCCAGACGAGCCTCGGCCCGACTGATAACCAACCCCAAATCTGTCTTTCTTGGTGGCGATGTCCATCATCTTCCCCCAACCTGGAGCTTCTCCACTCTTCACCACCTCGGCAGCCTGCTTGTATGAAGAAATGGACGGCTTCTCCTCTTCTTTGGCAAAAAGAGCATTCTCCACCTTGACGGTTTCGAACGCTTGACTTGGCGTTTCAACAATTTCACCGTCCATTTCCACATATTTGAACGATGATAGGTGGCTGACGAAGATATCTTCTTCTCCACAGACTGTGAAGACCTGCCCGTCCCAGATATACTTCAGCTTCTGGTGCAAAGTCGAAGTCACTGCCCCAGCAGCATGAATCCATGGGCGACCCAACAAGCAACTGTATGCCGGCTGGATATCCATGACATAAAATACCGACTTGAACACCTCGGGCCCAATCTTCACGGGGAGCTCCACTTCCCCGAACACAGCCCGCTTAGAACCATCAAAGGCTCTCACAACCAGGCCAGTGGGCCTCAGGATTAACCCTTCACAATCCAGCTTCGCCAGGGCTTTCTTCGGCAACACATTGAGCGATGAGCCGGTATCAACCAACACGTGTGAGAGCACGGCTCCTTTGCACTCCATGGCAATGTGTAATGCCCTATTATGATTTCGCCCATCCACGGTCAGATCCAAATCAGTGAAACCCAGCCCATGGCTGGCATTGAGGTTTGACACCACCGTCTCCAACTAATTAATTGTTATCTCCTGAGGAACATAGGCTCTCTTCAGTATTTTTAGCAAAGCCTCTCTATGCCCCTCAGAGCTCAGCAATAAGGACAAGATTGAGATCTTGGATGGAGTCTGCTGCAAGTGGTCAACAAGCTTGCACTCTGACTTCTTGATGATTCTTAAAAATTCTTCAGCTTCATCATCAAGTTCTCTCTCCGATCCACCAGGCGCCGGTGTCACCATAGGAGTTCCCTCATTCACCACCTGCTTCCCTCTCGCCCTGGCTAAAGCCTCGGCCTTATCCTTCTTTTCTTTTTCTCCCTCTCCATTCCTCAAAGCATCAGGTGAAAACAACCTTCCACTACGAGTGAAACCACTAGGTCCGACATTATCCACCTTTGAAACGGTGGTTTCACCTGCAGTCTGATCCTCCAACCTCTCCCCATTACAGTACACCTCTCCACCATAATGCCATGGCACAGCGTCATCATTGTCATAAGGAATTGGCCCAGGTACCGTGATGGTAACTAGAGCCGCATCTGCCAGCGTTGACAAATCAACCGGGTCAAAGTAAATGGTTATGGTGGAGATATCTTCCTTCCCTGAATCAATCTTTTCAAATCTGGGGCTTCCCTTATCCATCATCTTCTGGACAGCCTCCCTCAATAATATACACCCATCAGGAACAACAGTGCATGCAACACAACACTCATCACAACCCGGAAAGACCCCATTTTTCAACAACTGTCTCTTGACCTCAGCCAAGGGAGTCTTCAACTAGTCTATATCTGTCAGCCCAACTGTTCTACCATCTTCAGAAATTGCATTCACCCCCATTTGACCATGCGCGGGCATGGGATTAGCATTAACATTTGGAGACGGTGCAAAATTGATGGCCTTAGAATCCACCAAGTCCTTGACCACATGCTTAAAAGCTTTACAATTTTCTACATTGTGTCCAGGGGCACCAGAGTGGAACTCGCACTTGGCATTTTCATCATAGTTGGGAGGCCTCTGATCAGGTCTCAAAGGAGCCAAAGTCCTCAGTTGAACCAACCCCAAGTCCTTCAACTTCTTCAGCAAGAAAGAATATGTCACAGGTGGCCTATCAAATTGACGATCATTCATTCGCCCTCTCACCTGATACCCGGCCCTCTGCGGTCTTTGTTGAAATGACTGGCGTTGCTGTTGCGGTTGTTGTTGTTGTTGTGCAGGCTGATTGTCAGCAGGAATAGTTACCGCAATAGTGTGCTGGTAGTAACGATCCCTACTCTTTCCTCTTTGGGTATACACAGCACTTGTATCACCCTCCTTCTTTCTCTGACCATTTCCAAAGGGCTTCTTCAATCCAGACGACGAAGCACTACCCTGGATTTTCCCCATCTTTAACCAGCTTTCTATTCTTTCTCCAGCCACCACTATATCAACGAAGTTGGTAACCGGGCATCCCACCATTCTTTCTGCGAATGTCCCCTGAAGGGTACCCATAAACAAATCAGACATTTCCCGGTCTACCAACGGAGGTTGGACTCGGGCAGCCAGCTCCCTCCACCTCTGTGCATATTCTTTAAACCCCTCATTAGGCTTCTGAGACATACCCTGCAGATGGGTACGACTAGGAGCCATACCAGCATTGAACTGGTATTGTTTAAAGAATGCATCACCAAGATCCTGCCAACTCTTGATATCAGATGACCTCAACTTAGTGTACCATTCCAAAGACCCCCCAGACAGACTGTCTTGGAAGAAGTACATCCAAAGCTTTTGGTCCATTGTATACACAGAAATCTTTCGGACAAAAGCCTGGAGATGAGTTTCCGGGCAAGAACTCCCATTATACTTGTCAAACGCAGGCGCTTTAAACTTTTGTGGAATCACAATTCCCTCAACAAGCCCCATATTCGACATATTAACAACCCCCGGAGTAGCATGACTTTCAAGAGCCCTGATTTTCTCCGCCGGCACCTGAATCTCTCTGTTTGGTGGTTGAACACCGTATTGCCCAAACTGTTCATTAAGCACGGAGAACTGATCTTCCTCTTTATCCTCCTCTGCCCCGAAGAAAGGAGGAAACATGCTATCCTTCAAATTGTTGCCCATCGGACCCGGTCCACCGCCTATGGCAACACCAAAACCACCAGCATTATTAGTCACTACACCAACAGTTGTCTTCTTTCCGAGATCTCCTCCATCCCTAGAACCACCAAGACCGTGGTTGGAGACCCCCTCTAAATTGACACCACTATTAGCAGCTGAAGCCCGCTCGAGCTTCTCCACTTTATCAGCAAGTGCTTTTTGCCCCACGACAAACCCTTGCATGACATTGATCAGTTCATTCATTTTCTCCTTCAGCTCAAGAATATCTGCGTTGGGTAGATCCATCAGCCTGGATGTGTTGCGTCTAGTAGGATATCTGTGCGGACGTGCTGCGTGCAAAGGAATGATTCTACGTGCGCGAGCAATGATTCCTGAAACAATCAAGCACGTTAGAAACTGACACCTGTAAAATAGAAGACAAGTTATTATGATTCATGCATGAATGCAATGTCTATCCATATGAGGAACACTCTGTCTTTCGATCCTGGCTTCATCGAGACAGATAATAATCCGGCAGTAATATTCTGACATTCATCGATTGATTTTGACATACAGTGCAGAGAATTATGATTTAGCAAAGATACCACCCAACCATGTGTGTGCTATGTGTGTGAAGAAATGGCAAAGCAAATAAAGCTTGAAGACCAATCACTGAATGAAAACAACCATTGCATATCAAAAGTGCACCATATGTGCGAGAGTCATATATCAAGTCTGATACAAATCAAATACAATTCTCCAGAAACAGAAAGAAAATACAAACAAGTGAATTCCGTCAACAGGCCTGACGGTAATCCAACACAAATGATAACAAAAGGCTACACTGAAGAAGGCCCCACAGAAGGCTCCGCATCATCTACCATCTTGGTAAACTTCACAGTAAACCTGAGTTCAGTGTTCTCCTGCTGCAATCTTCCTATCTCCTTCTGGTGAATCTTCATCTGTCGGAAATAATGATTCCTCTCAGCAAGATAATGATCTCTTTCAGCAATAATCTTCACGTTCTCTGCTTCCTTAATCTTCAGCTTTGCTTCCCACTCGGTGATAAGGATTCTGACTCTGTCTTCCCTCTGATCCCTCACAAGGATTTGTCTCCTCTTCTCATCTTCGATGACCTTCGAAGCTCTAGCCAACCTCTCCTTGGTGATGTCGTGCTCCCTCGTGGATGACTCTAAAGCTTGGCTAACCTTGCCATAATAAGCGGTGTCTATCTCAAATCGCTTCACCACAAGAGCATGCCTCTTATCCTGGTCTTCTATTCTCCCTTTGATTTCCTGATTAGCCATCTGAATTCTAGCAACACTCATCTCCAACTCAGTCTTCTCTGCTTGCAGCTGATCTCTGGCTTTCTTCATCTCAAGGAACTCTTCCATGCTGACAGAAGAACGTGGCCCTTCAATCAAAGGACACCAAGGATCACCTCCAGGAAATGGTAGATGTGTGAGCTCAATCCTCTTCTTAAGCCAATCATCAAACGGAGGAAAAGACCTGCTGTTAACCTTGCCAAAAGGAACCTTGCCCTTTCTCTGAATGTCGTGCCATTCATCAGACACTTGCCTCAACTTTGGCTGATTACCCTCAATTGGGAAGTAGAAAGACTCCTGAATCTCTCGCCCGAGAGAAGGACCCTCCACAGCAAACCCCATCTGTCTCCTAAGAAGCACCGGGTTGTAATTAATGCAACCTTGAACTCCTATAAGAGGCACATTGGGAAGACTCCCACAACTGTAAATGAAATCTCGTCCAACCATACCATTGTGAGTCCAAGCTATGTCCTTGGCCCGCAAACCCATCAACCTAAATGACCACTTGACAGTAGGATCAAGAAAGACAAAGGCACCCCTGGAAGGCAAATACCCCATGAACCATTTGTACAACAGCTGAGCACAACATCGGATCAATCCCCCACGCCGCTTCTCGTTCCGATTATGGACCGAGTAATAAACATCCCCAACCAGAGTAGGAATAGGATTCCTCTGCATAAACAACCGGACGGCATTAATGTCCACAAAGTTCTTCTGATTAGGGAACATGATGATCCCATAGATGCTGACAGTAAGTAAAGCGCAAACAGCCCTCCAATCACCCAAAACAGCATGCTCCTTGGCTTTAGCCTCCAAGAAACTCAGATGAAAACCAGACAACTTTCCCTTCTCCTTCAAACCCCCCTTAATCATCTCTAGGCTCAAATAAAGAGCACGAGAGATCTCAGCAACATCAGGCTCCCCCTTAGTGGCATAGAAAGGAATCTGATCTCTGATCTGAATACCCAGGATGCTGGCATAGTCCTCCATCAAGGGTCCCAACAAGTAATCCAGGAACACGAAGCATCTCAAGCCCGGGTCATAGAACTGGAGAAAAGTATGGATGGCACTCCTGTCACTGTCTGTGAGCTTGAAAACCAACTTCAGGATACCACCATAAGTCTCACGGAACATCCCCACATGGTCAGGTGTAATCAATGATATCATATCCTTCAACACACCAATCTCTGGGTCATAGAAGCTGTAGACAACATCGTCTTTCAAACCGGTCCTCATGTCTAGAACAAAGAAGTCTCTCAACCAGGATCTCGATCAAGAATGTCCCCTGCATATGGATAAAAATGTGTTAGATCCAGATAAATGCGAAATGTGAATGATGCTGATGCATGAATGCAATGCACTGTGCCATCCTCCAAGTCATCTGAACATCCACTGCACTGGATTCCGGTCTCTGAACTGATTACAACCATCTGAGGTACTGAGTAACCACAAATCCGATTCGGGGTTCCGAAATAAACGGAACAGATATATCGCCATCATCTGGAGAACCACTGATCTGATAACCACACAAAATCATCTGTGCCAACCCAGGGAATCCTAAAATAAAAGGATCCCCACTGATAAATTCCACGGACAGAACTCCGGCGTCTCAGAAATAAATCCATAAGTCCGACTTATAATTAGGACTCTGATTAATAACTGAACCATTAGTCACCATCAGAACATGCATCTGTAGGAATCAACCCTCCTCTCACAGGTGAATTCTAATCAGGTCATCCTAAGGCGGATAATGGTCTCGACAATCGGGCAAAGATACTCAACGGGTTTGCCCTTTCGGGTGTGCCGCTGCAGCTCTCATAAGATCATCTCAACCAGAGATCCGGGAAAGAACGGTCACCGAAGTCAACAGTCCTAAAGAGATAACCCAACCAAAGTGGAATACCCCACTAAGGAAGAGCTCACTCAGAAGAACATCGTCCGGCTTGTGGTATGTCACGTCACAACAACATGTTGATCCAACATGTGAGGAAACGTGAGACCACACTAATCCTAGGTGTATACTCAGGCCTGGGTTTTAGCCCCACTCAGAACACCCACCCCAAACAGAGGAACCAACCTGTACTGATGACAGCACAATGATAATATGATGCATGCGAACATATATGCAAATATATACAAAATATAATGATCGTAAATGCAATAAATAGAGCAGCACAAGCAACCTAAACTATCCTAGAGAGCGCTAGGAGAGACTCGCTTAGGGAAGATGGACCAGCAAGAGGTCAACTTCTAACTCCCCAGCAGAGTCGCCAGCTGTCGCATCCGTGAAAAACAACCGGCGGGCAAAAGCAAAACAAACAGAGCCGCCACCGTGCGTTATTTATCCCAAAAGAGGGAAAGGAAACGCTCGAAGTAAACCTGGAAAGGAAATGGTCTTACGACCGGAGATTACAAGGATCGGGAGTCGGTTACGCAAGGGGAAGGTATTAGCACCCCTCACGTCCGTCGTACTCGACGGGATCCACGCTCAAAAGAATAGAATAAGGTTGCTGAATAACTGCTCAAAAAGAATGCACACACACTGGAATAAAACATAGATGGAAGAAGAGGGGAACGGGCTCGCTAGGATATCACATCCTATGCCTACGTATCTCATCTGGAATGAGAATCAGAGCTACCGTAGTTCGGCTAACGCACGCCGAAACAAAGCACACGCACAGACGCTGAGACATCAGAGCAAACACACAATTGGAAACGGACTGCCAATAGCTGGTCTTACATCTGACTCCAACCAACAAACACAAACAAGGAAACCGACTGCCAATCGCTGGACTTACGTCAGACTCCAAACAAACAAACACACAGGAAACCGACTGCCAATCGCTGGACTTACGTCAGACTCCAAGCACACAAACAAACATAGGAAACCGACTGCCAATCACTGGACTTACGTCAGACTCCAAACAAGCACACGTTGACCGGACGCTGAGTCGTCAAAAGAAACACAAAGGTTGAACAAACAAGCTAACAGGGAGTCTGGTACTCGAGCCTGCTAGCTGTCAAGCAAACACACACAAAAAGAAAAAGGGTGCCCGGAGAGACCTCGCACGATCTCCTGCCTACGTACCTCATCTGGTATGAGGATCAGGGCAACGTAGTTCCCCTGAACAGGGGAGAAATTTCTATCCTAACCAGAGACTGGGAAATGACAGACTAGAAGGGAGACTGACTCGAGCCTAATAGTTATCATGTAATCCACAATAGTCCTAGGTTGAGGTTTCTAACAAGAGTTTGACTCACACAGGCAGTGAGTCAACTCAAGTCTATCCCTACGTACATCAACTTCCTCAAAAGTTGATCATACGACTCCTACAGAAAGGAGATGATAAGCTAAGCAGATAAACATCAAAGCAAATAGCACACACTATACACAACCAAGGGGCTCAAGCAAGGTTAGGTTTTAGTCAAGGGGTCATATCGACCTTGACAAACAAACCAACTGGAAATGGGTGTTTTGAGCTCTTAACCCTAACATTGAGAGTTAGGGTGAAGCAGATGAAATGGGAATGAGGGGTGTGCCTCATAGCTCTTATCCCTGGCCTGGGAGAGCTTTAATCAATAGAAAGTGTGGGAGTCCAGAATGAAGGAACTCTTCTCCACATGACTGACACTACAAGATTTTTGGTTTTTATTCAAAATGCATCAACACATGGTGTGAGCAAGATGAATGACACAACAGAATAGCAGGGGATGGATTACACATCCCTTTTATCTGCCAATTGCCTCTTAAGAGGACTTAACCTGCCTGGCACAAAATTAAACATACAAAAACATGGCCTCTTAAGGAGGGCTTCAGACAGGTGCCTGCCAACATAACATGGCAGGTCTTCCAGACTACATGAAGAATAGGGATTATACCTAAGTGGTATGCCAACCACAAGCAATAGCAAAGCAAAGTTCAAATGAACTTAAAGCAACTTAGGTACCTGTGGAAACAACTAAACCAATCAGTACATTATTCAGACAATAGTCAATAGTCAATAGTTTATAACAAACAGACAATCCCAATGTACAATGTGTAAGCCATAAGGCAAAATCAAATGACTTATCGTCAACCTACAAAACACACAAATGTTAGCAATCGATAGCAAATATCAACATTCAAATGGTGAAGCATCATCAACCATGGAGATTAGGTGCTTAGTCCTGAAATTCAAAGCTCACATGTAAGTATACACCACTAGGTCAAAGCCTAGGGTCAAAGATGAAGAAAAAATCCAAAAAAGGAGCTGAAATTCAACACAATACAACTTCAAACACATATTGACATGTCCTAAAAAGGCTCACATCAAAATCATCCATCAAAAGCATTTCATGATCAAGAGAAGTTAAAGGCAATTTCAAAGCTCATATTTGATCATCATGAATGAAAAATCCAAATCAAAACAGAAATGATTCAAATAATTCTGGAAAAATTCATGAACATTCAACACATCTAACATGATCAACATACAAAAAATTAGAAGCATCAAAGATCATTTGGCATGGAAATTAAATTGCACAAGTTAGACATCCAAAGGTGTGACACAAATTGTCACACCATGCAAACACATTCATAAAACAGAAATGGAGCATGAGAAAAATGTCAAACCAAAACTAAAATGTCCATCAATGTGTCTAGAATCGTCATGCAAAATTTGGTAGCAATTGGATTAAAATCAAACATTTCACAACAAGATGAATAAGGCAAGGTCACAAATAGACACATGATCACATATGATAGCACCAAATAAAATCCAGCCATGCACAACTTCAGAAAAAATCATCATAAAAAACTAGACATCTCAAGGAACAATTAGCAAAAAACCAGGTATTTTTTGGATCATTTTTCAATTTGATATGCATTTTACAAGTTGGAAAAAATAATGAAAATCAAGATGAACATATATTGGAAATTTGGAGGGAAAGGCAATAAAATATGAATGGATTTGAATATTTGTCTTCGCTGGAAATCGAACCGGGTTGAGATTCAAATGAGGAGCGCGCCTAGCAATGAAACTATGTCGTTTTGGCTTAAAAGCCCTAGGGAAATAGCGGCGGTTACAACCGTCACAAAAACCGACGCAAATGATGAATCTTCATCTTCTTCATGAAGAACACGAAGAACACTCATGAACTTCAATGGAGTTTTTCCAGATTTTTCCAGATTTCCAGAAATGCTCAGATTTTCAAAAACTTTATACCAAAATGAAGCTCATGCAAAGGAAATAATAGATCAAGCATCAATTAATCCTAATTCAACATGATTCATGCAAATCGAAGCAAATAAAGTTTGACATGTGAAACTTCAATCAAGCATATCTCTCTCAATTTTTATCCGAATCGCACGAAATTTATATCAAAACGATCAGCAAAGCAAGATCTACAAGAATATCTACATGAATTATGAAATTATGAAGCTCGAAAAACTCACCTCTTGAAGAGCAGTTCCTTGTTTTGCATGATTCAAAGCTCCAGATGATCCAAATCAGTTCCAGAATGCTTGTGATGATGTTTGATGAAGAAAAGGAAGCTTGAGAACGTGTAGATCTAGATTAATAATCAACTTCCATCTTTGAGTTTTGAGCTTCAAATGCTTGGTTCTTGCACGAATTCAACAAACCAATACTTGATTCACACTCTAATCAACTCATTGATCATGAATCTTCAACAAAAATAAGGTGTTATGTTGAAGGATTTTGAAATTTGGTTTGAAGATAATTTTGGAGGGAGAGAGAAACTAGATCTAGAAATGTGAAATTGTGATTAACCTCCCAAATTCTGTTATGATTATGGTATTTATATGCTGTACTAATCACACTAAAAATGTTAATTAGCAATGGTTAAGGGTAATTAGCAAAAATAAGGTGTTTTGACAAAAATTGAAAAATTGCATGGTGCATGTAGTAATCCTACGTGAACAGTAACATTTGCTTGGTTAAATCCACTTAAAAACTTCCAATTAACACAATGGCAATGGTGATTTGCTCCCATGATGCATAAATTTCAAATTTGTGAATTTCCCTCCAAAAATGGCTTGAAAAATCAAATGATCATGTGATGGAAATTCATGCAATGTGATGATTGTTTTGGAAAGTTCTTGTCATGAGAAGAATTTTAGAAAAAGAGGCACCAAATTTGGAGTTATGAATCAAAAGTTATGGCCATTTGAAATCCCATGCACACTTGACAATGATTTGACCATATCTCCTCAACCATACATCATAAATTCATGATCTTGGACTTTTTGGAAATGGGAGAGAGAGATCTTTAACTTTCATGTTGGACAAAAAATCATTTGAAGCTTCTTTGGTGATGCAAGATTGAGTTGAATTTTAACCAAAACCCTTCCATTTTTGGAAACTTTCAATTATGGGTCACTTTCCATTTTTGGCAACTTTTGCCATGACCTCAAATTCTTCAAGATATGCATTTGTAATGACACATAAGCCTCTTTGGGACATGAATGAGATGTTGAAACTCATTTCTCCACTTCCAAGCCCTCGGTTGACTTTCTGTTGACTTTTTGGTGTCCTAGATGACTTGAACATGCACAGATGGCTTTGAGCCTCAACCACTTGATGAAATGGCTCCAAAATGAACCCTAGCTTATACAAGCTCAATAAAATCATATGATGACCTCCATCTCAATAAAGACCTCATCTCCTTGAGAATCCCTGATTGGGAGAATGCCATTGATTAGGGTTGACCAGAGGTCAAAACCCTAATCCCAAGGAACATGAACAAGCATACTGAACCCCTTGAGGATGATAAGACCATGATGATGGTGATATATCCTTTCCAACAAGATAATACTCCACCTCCTTGAGGAACCAATAAAACCCTAATTAAAGAGCAACCCTCAGATGGCTGGTGATCAATCCATGAAGACCCTCAGGCTTGAATCTCTTGACCTCTCTATCTTCTGAGAAAGACTTAGGAGGATGACTTGTTTATTTCTCATGATATGCAATATGCAATGAATAATGCCTTAAAAATGAAAGATGCAAAAATGCAAAGCTAGTCCCAAGAGAGGAGGGCAAATTTTGAGGTGTTACAATTATAAGCTCATAGCAAAAGTTATGCAAGGTGGAAGAAGTGGTCATTTGACTTTGTACTTAGAAAATTTTCAAATCATGTTTGATTTCTCCAACTTCCACCTTAAAATTCATCATGATCCAAGTTCCAAATGGAAAAGTGTTCAACATCAAAGTTGTTCCCCTTGATGTCACCTTTCCAAAGCATCTAAGATCACTCCATTTGGATAAGAATTTAAGGACTTGCGCATGACTCCTTTGTTTGGTTTATTTTGACAACTTTTGCACTCAAGTGATTAATTCCTTTTGCATGCTTCCATGTAATGACTTCAGCATCAATTGCACACGAATTGGAAGTGGATTGCATCATTGGTTGGGCCTAATTCCATGCACATGCACCTATGTACAACATTGTTATTTTTGGCCAAATTTTCAAGTGTGTGGAAAGCAATGCAAGAGCCTATATATACATGCCCTCTTGCTCAGAATGAGAGGACCCTGGCCCAAGCTTTGAACTGAAAACACCCTCACCTCTATTAAAGGATAACCTTTCAGGTTTTCATTTGAAAATCGAGTTTCAATTTCACTTCTGTTTTGAAGTTGAAACTCCAAGAGTCCAAGCCATTCAAGCTTCCATTTCACCTCCTGCAAACAATTAGAAGCAAACCAAACTAATTGAGATCTAGATCTAGCTTTATCACTTCCCAATAAAAGGTGGATTTTCTAAATTGTCTCTTCTTTGATTCTCCCTCAATTCTCAACTATTTTGATTAATTTTTTGGTTGGCTGAAGTCCTACCAATGTAGGAAACAAGATTGAGTTGCTTTGAGATCAAATCGAAGCAACTCAGGTCATGTACCTCAAAATTCAATTCCTCATATCTCTCAATATATTTGGAATTAGGTGAAATTTAGGCCAGATTCGAGCTCTCGAGCTTTTTCTCTTTAAAACAGTGTCCTTACTTTTCATTTTCTTGATGGTTGGTGATGGACCAGTCCGATGAGGTCCACCGGAGAAGACAACCGAAGCTAGGACTCTGGTGATGTGTTGTCATGTCTCCTGGCCATTTGATCTATCTGAAATGTTTTAATCTTAGCCATCTATTTTGATTACCAAGCCTATGTCGCGTTGACTGAAGGCCTTGGTGGAACGCGCGTGCTTGACCATCAAATTTGCCACCTCACTTAATGAGGGAGATCTGATGGCCCTCGTTTTTTCTATTTTCTTTTCTTATTCTGATTTTTCATTTAATCCATTTATTTTGTTTAATTCATATAAATTTCATTTTTAATCCAAAAAATATGGGAATTTTACCAAAAATCTTTAAATATTTTCCTCTTCCATATTTTGAATTAAAATTATTTTTTGGATTAATTTTGATATTTTTCATCAATTAAATGATTTTTTACTTGTTTTAAATATTTTTTAAATACTTATGACTTTCCGAAAATTGGGAAATTTTTTGTCAGGTTCTTTGACCTTACTTAACCTAGGACAAATCCCTTGGCCATTTATTTGGTGTTTTGAAGGGATTTGAGGTTTTGTCCATTTTAGAATGCATTTTAATTCATTTTTAATATGATTTTTAATTGAATAATTGTCTAAAATTGTGATTGAGCCGTTTTTATGGTCATGTGATGTTTGACTTTCTGTTTGGTCTTGATCTTGGTTGATTTGACTTTTGTTTGACCAATACTATTGGCTTTAGGGGATTGATGAAATGTACATTGCATCTCCCAAAATGAATGAGTAGTATTGATCAGATGAAATTCCTCCTATGATCAATTTGGGTTTCTACTTTCCATTCCCTCTTCATCTACATCCCTATTCTTTCCCAATCCATCATTGACCAATGATTTCTCTAATGTCTAAATGCTAGTTGATTCATCAATGACCTTGTGTCAGATAAATCAACATAAGTCTGATTGAGATATGTCTTTCCTTTTTTCTTTTAGTGTGTGGTATGTTTTAGGCGTTTGGTCCTTTGTATCAAATCTCTAACATGCGTTAACACATATATTTTTATTTTCTGACCTCAGATAGTTTGACTTCTACATTAGTCCAATTATGATTGCTTAACATAGAGCTAAATTTGTCCCTCAAGGCATAACATTCTAGTAAGTGAGATTGTAAGTCTCCCATTCTTCATGGCATTGTGTGGGAACTTGACCTTTTTTCCATTCATGAGAGCTAGTGGCATACTTATTGAATTATCCAAGTTGGAGCCCTTCTCATGGATGATGTCTTGGTTCATGGATTCATACTTGTGAATGAATGGTTGAGTGTTCTCCAAAGAATGACTTAATCAATTAAAAATCTTCACTAACATTTGACTAACATTTGATTAACTTCTTGATTAATGTCTCTTTACTTTCAATTCATTTACTTTATGCACGTTAAATTTCAAGTACCTTTATCATTCATTGCCATTTACATTTCATGCAACTTGTTTATGTTTCAAGTCCTTTTCACTTTGCTCATTTGAGCCATATCTTGTAATTGTATATTGTTTGTTTGTCTTTGTTTTGTTTGTGGTCTTAGGACCTTAAAACACCTAATAACAACAAAAAAACCTAAAAAACATTTTGGTGGACTGTTGGATTTGATCTGAACTTTTGGACTTAGAATTAGGCAACATTCCCTATGCTTTAAAGGACTTGGCCAATGCCACTATCTGAGACTGAGATATCCTTGACTATGCCTTTCATATGATGTAAGACCTTGAGTTCCTTTGATTCATCTATCACTCTGTTTCTGTGCTTAATTGTCATACTGTTATTATTATTTATATATTATGATTGTTTCCGCAAGTTTATCAAAGGATATTTTCATCTGATACATTTGAAGACATTTGAAGACTACTAGCTATTGGAGTGCTTGGTTGGATAATATGGCTATCTTTATTTGATGTCTTGGTCTTCATATGGTTTGCTTTGGATATTTCTTATTGCTTGTTGCTTGCCAAAGTCCAAAGGAAAATGGGTTTCTGTAAGACCCCAATTTTGCTCCTAAGATCCCTCGTGTAATTCCATCATAAGCATTAGCATTGGGATCATATCTTGGCATCCTCCTTGCCCCTTTTCATTAGGTTTGTTTTTGGAGAGATCACCAAGCACTTTGTGATTATATCATACTTGTATTTTATCATTTCACTAACCAAAGTACCAAAAATATTTCTTTGCATTTGTCTAACTCTTTTGTAGGAAGGGCATGATTACATTGATTCATCAACTTCACATCTAGGGTTTGAGACCATCATGAACAAAGAGAACAACCAAGAATTGATTCAAGAATGGTTATGAGCACCATATATGAGTCCCAATGTTCTCTAAATGTTACATTGGTCAAGATTTCTTCAAGAGTTTGAGGGTGATTTGCCTTGGAAACCCTAGTTTGACTGGGTATCTTGAGTAACTTCTCCAACAACCTATCCAAAAATTGATCAAATTTCTCAAGGGACACTTCAAAATTCATCATCTTATGCATATATTATCTACCATGAGCCAATAAAGTAAAGAGAGTTGGAAGTTAGCAAGTTGGTTGATGATGGTTGGCCAGATGGATCATCTAATCAAAACTGGGTCTCCCTAGACCCTATCTCCTACAATTTTCACCATATGAAAATGATTCCAAGATAAAATTTACTCTAAATGACATTACAGACAACTTTCATGTTGAGACCTAGAGCTAGTTTTACTTGGAAAATCATTTTCTATGTTGAAACATTATAGGTCATTTTGTCTAAACCCTAATTTGAAAGTCAACTTCCCAAGGCCATAACTTGCTCAATTTTTATGAGATGGAAGATTTCCAAGTTGCACAATCAAATTCAATGTGTCTAATTCAACTTTTATGTTTGGAGTGGGAGCTAATTCAACTTTTTTGAGCATGTGATATGAAGTTACATTCTAGGTCACTTTTGACCTATACCATTGACCAAGTGATTTTTCCAAACTTCAAAAATGCATAACTCTATCATTTTAAATCCAAATGACATGAAATTAGTGACCATTTTGAAGGACTTTTAGAAATATACAACTTTTATGAAGACACTTTTCTCATTTGAAGCTCATATAAAAAGTTAAGCAAGGTGGAATATTGAGACATGTGACTTGACACTTAGAAAAATTTTGATATGTAAAAAATTTCCAAACTTCCACCTCAAGTTTCTCCAAGTTGCAAGCTCCAAATTAAAAAGTGTTGAATATGAAAGTTGTTCCTCGTGATCTCACCTTTCCAAAGAGCTCAAATTCATTCATTTTGGACAAGGAATGCATAGGCTGCGCATGGCATGAACATCGTGTCATCACTTGGCAAAGATCAAACTTCAAATCCAAATGTACACTGGCCTTGCAATCCAAGCTGAATTCAGACTATCTAACATTCATTTGTGGAATTATGGAAATGATTTTATGGGCCTATGCGCGCCCATGCATCCATGCATCATCAATGACCAAATTTGGAAAGTGATTTCAAGTGTGCAAATATCAATGGTTTCAGCTATAAATAGAGCCTCATATGCTCAGCAATCAACACACATTCGCGCCAGCTTTGATCCCCCATCTCAAACCCTCACTTTGCAAAGGATAAACTTGAGAAATTCATTTGAATTTGAGGTTGAATTTCCACTGTTTTGAAATTCAAATCTCTAGGAATCCACAGCCTTGTAAGCATCCAATCCTTCTTCTGCAAGCAAGTGGAGTGAGATCAAGCATAAGCAAGATCAAGATCAGTTGAATCCAGACCTCCATTGAAGGTATTTTCCAGAAATTTTGATCTTTTCGATTCTCTCAAATTCTTGCTCAGTTCTATTGATTCTTTCGTTATCTGAAGTCCTACCAATGTAGGCAAGAAGATTGAGTTGCTTTGAGGCCAAATCAAAGCAACTCAGTTCATGTACCTCAAATTTCAACTTCATGTATCTCTCAATATACTTGGAGTTAGAGTGAATTGAGGCCAGATTCGAGCTCAGTGCCATTTTTACTTTGAAATCATATCCTTGTTTTTAATTTTGGTGATGGTTGATGGTGGACCCGTCCGGTGAGGTCCACCGGAGAAGAAGACCGGAGCTACAGCTCCGGCCATGCGATGGCATGTCTCACAGCCATATAATCCTCTTGTTTTGTTTTAATCACGATCGTCCCTTTTAAATACCAATATTGTGGCGCGCTGACTCATGTCCATCGTGGATAGCGCATTTCTGGCCACTTGATCTGCCACCTCAATTAATGAGGGAGATCAAGTGGTCCACGTTTTTTCTGATATTTTAATTTTCATTTTAATTGCATTATTTTCAATAATTCATATTAAATTCAATATTGATCCAAAAAATATGAGACTTTCACCAAAAAATTTCAAATATTTTTCTCTTTCACATTCTGAACTAAAATTAGTTTTTGGATCATTATTAATATTTTTCATGAATTAATTGATTTTTCATTTGTTTTTAATTGTTTAAAAATATTTTTAAATGTCCAAAAATTATGAAATTTTTTCTCCACGGTCCTTTGACCTTGTTTGACCTATGATAAATCTCATGGCCATTTCTTTTGGTGTTTTGATGAGATTTTAGGAATTGGACAAACCATATTTAATTTAAATGCACTATTTTAGTATTTTTAATTTGAATAAATGCCAAATAAATTTGTTGACCAATTGTGATGACTTGTTTATGTTTCACTCTTGTTGTTGGGCCTTGGTCAAGGTTGATTTGACTTTGTCAAATTAACATCATTGGATTTAGGGGATTGATGGAATGTACATTCCATCTCCCAAAATGAATGGATGATATTAATTTGGTAAAATTCCTCTTTTGACCAATTTGTGTTTTGATCCATCCCCCTCCCTCTTCATTTTATTTCTCTTCTTCATTCATTCATTTCATTTGGCCTATGACATCTTAAAGTCCTAATGCTAGTTGATTGAAAAATTAACATGAGTATGGATGAGATTAGGTCACACCTTTTGCATATTATTTTTGTGTGTGGTATGTTTCATGAGCATAGTCCATTATACTATGTCTCTAACATGTATTAACACCAAAATTCTATTGTCCAACCTCAAATAGTTGTGACTTCTACATAAGTCCAATTACGATTGCTTAACATAACGCTAAATTTGAGACATAAAAGGCATAAGCATTCTAGTTAGTGAGATTGTAAGTCTCCCCTCTTTTATGGTATTGTGTGGAAACTTGGCCTTCTTTCCTTCCTTTGGAAGATGTTTTGGCTCAAGGATTCATGCTTGTGATAAGTGGGTTGAGTGTTCTCCAAAGAATGTCTTGAAATGAAAAGCAAAAGCAAAACAATACTAACTTCTAACCTATTAACTACTAACTTTTAATTTCAAGCTTTTACTTTAATGCAATTTACTTTTAGCACTCTATTTCATTTGCCATTGTTCATATCATTCTAATTGTTTATGTTAATGCAATTTTCACTTTGTCCATTTGGACCATATTGTGTGAAATATTTTGTTTGTGTATACTTTGCTTGTTTGTATGGTCTTTGACCATTAATGTACATAATAATAACAAAAACCCTAAAAAACTTTTGTGTGGACTGTTGGCTTGATCTTGGACAAATGGACTTAGAATCTAGGCAACCTTCTTAAGCTAAAGGACTTGGCCAATGCCAATTTATTGAGAAATCAAGTGCTTGCAATTTGAACTTCATCTGACACATCTTTGAAGACCTCTATAAGTTCATCTGCAACATGATCATTGTGAAGCTGTTATTTTGAACCTGTGACTTATAGAATTCATCTGTTACATGGGCCATTTTGAAGAAGATCATGGAATGGATAAGCTTGGATGTGGCCATCTTTATTTGATGCCTTGCTCTTCAAGATAATATAATTGTGCATTTGTGTGTTGCTTGATTCTAAAAGTCCAAGAGAATTCTTAGTTTCTATTAACATTCTTGTCTATTGGATTGCTACCCACTTGGTCAGATCTTTTCAACTCTCAACTTTTAATTTTTTACATAGGATAGTCTCTTCATCTTCTCCCTATTTCTTTAATTTCAAAATCTCTCCCTCTATTTTTTTCAAAATCTTCTTTGTGTGAACTACTTTTGTTCTAAACTTTGACCACTTTTGCAAAAAAGATAGAAACTTTGGCCTTATGCCATTGCATTTTCAAACTTCTTTTCTTAAATCAAACTTGTAAATAAACTTAACTATACTTGACTTAAACTTTCAAAAGGAAAAAAAAAACTAACTCATTCAAACCATTTTTAGGCCTTTGTACCTTTCAATCTTAATTTTTGTTAAAAACAATGCATCCAGTTTGAAATTTGTATCACGAACTACGAGGTTTTGATCCCTCATTTTTATGTTGGTATGTAGGCACAAGACCGAAGATCTTGTCAAACACCAAAAATATAATTAATGAATTCTTTTCTCATCCCCCATTCTATCTTTTTGTAAACATCACTTTGTATAAAATACATATGCACACAAAAAGGGCTCCCTAGGAGTACCTATGACACTTTGGGTGCTAACACCTTCCCTCTGTGTAACCAACCCCCTTACCTGTGATCTTTGACTTTTTATTAGTTTTGATTTGAAAACTTCTTACTTTTGGGTTCTGTTCGTACTTTTTCCCTTTTCCCTTGGAAAAAATAAAAGCGCGGTGGCGACTTTTGTTATTTGATCTCTAGCTTGTCAATAGCTTGATGATCATGAATTTCTCGCTACAATTTCTATATGACACTCTTGTCTGTTGGATTGTATCCCATTAGTCAGATCTTTTCAACTCTTAACTTTTAATTTTTTGTCTAGGATAGTCTTTTCATCTCCTCTCACTTCTTAAATTTCAAAATCTCTCCCTCTTTTCAAAAACCTTTTTTGCTTGTGATTTTAGACTTAGACATGTTTTAATGATTAGAAACTTCGGCCTTATGCCACTGAACTTTTAAATCTTTCCTTAAATCAAACTTGTGAATGAACTTAACCATATTGACTTTAATTTCAAAAAGACAAAAAGAACTAATAACCCCATTCAAATCTTTGGCATTTTGTTCCTTTTCATTTAAACTTTTGTTAAAACCAATTCACCAATTTCTTTGAAATTTTTACCACGAACTACGGGGTTTTGATCCCTCATTTTTATGTTGGTACGTAGGCATAAGACCGAAGGTCTTGTCAAATACAAAAATGTAATCAATGGATTCTTTTCTCATCCCCCCACACTATATTTTATCAAACATCATTTAGACCAAATCACTTGCACACAAAAAAGGGCTCCCTATGAGTACCTGGACACTTTTGGTGCTAACACCTTCCCTTTGTGTAACCAACCCCCTTATCCATAATCTCTGACATTTTATTAGTTTTGATTTGAAAACTTCTTATCTTTGGGTTTTGTTCGTACTTTTCCCTTTTCCTTTAGAAACAATAAAAGCATGGTGGCGACTCTAGTTTTATTGACGTTAAGTTTACCCATAACTTGATGGTCGTGAATTTACCGTTACAGTTAGGTCAATTGAGCTTGCTCCTATATTTAAATAGGAAGTGCCAATTAAATTGATATTCTATATTTTGTTTTAATTTTATTTACATTATCTATGGATTTTCCTATAGAAAATTATATTTTATTTTATCAGGTAAAATATTATGTAGGTAAATATGCAAACAAAAAGTTGCAGGTAACATCAAATATATAGAAAAATTTGCAGTTAATGTAATTTTAAAAAAAAAAATACAGAAAATAAATTCAATTAGCATATCCTATTTAAATATAGGAACAATTGTAACATCCTAACACAAAAAAAAAATCTTAATTAAAATAAAAACATACGATTATCATATTTAAATAGAAAGGGTGTCACACATCTCCCTCAAATAATCATGTTTCTCAAAAGATTTTAGAACAACGCAACAAAATTCAAAATATATCATCTCAACTGAAAACATCTCGTTATATTTAAATAATTCATAAATCTCATAAAATAACAAATAATGAAACTCGTCTCGATATTACACTATCACAACAACACTGCAGAAAACTAAACTCAAAACAGTAAACAAAAGAAGTTGGCATCTATGTCAATCCTTCACAACAAGCAGCATCTAGTGCTCCTCTACCTTAGTATCTGCAATATCAGCATAACGAACAACACCACAACAAAAAGGGAGTGAGAATAACTTCACAAGTGTTATCGGTGTATTAAATAACAATGATAGTTTCCAAATAACAAAAGCATCAACACCAATATTAATTAACACCCACAATCAATTATAATCCAAATAACAATATGCATTTGGTGCCAAGGTTTGGATTTTAGAGTTATGTTATTGAGTTATCCATGTCTCTGGTTCCTCTCTGAATCGTGTTCCTCTCTAAACTTGAGACCGTCATTGGTTCCTCTCTGAACCCTGACCTCGTTGGACCGAAGTCCTACCTATCTACGATATACATGAATGCATGAGACTCAACAATAAATCTCAAATCACATACTAAACAGTCAAACTCGAAGATCAAGGAAATAGCATTCACATCTCGTACTCAACAAGGTTCTCTTTAAACCACAATTTTGCCAATGTAATGCCAACTCTGTAGTTCCTCTTTGAACTACTCAACTCAAAAGATTATATAAAATACAACTCAATTTAATATAATTATATAAATTTTCACAGTTACTCATCAACATGGTAAAATATTATTACTCATATAAGGCCACCAACAAGGTAAGACAACAATTACTCAAGGCATACTCTCGCCTTATCAAAACAACTATAAACTTGTCAAATTACTCAAATTTTACTCAACAACTCAATAATATTAATATAAATTACTCAACAACTCAATTTTAACTCTTTTGACCTGACAACCTTAAACAAATAAAAATATTACTAAAAAAAAACCTTATAGTGTCAAAAGGCTTCAAACTCAACTCAAGTGTATCCTATATTCCAAACTCCAACTCTAAACAACTCTGACAACTCTAACATAACAACTCTGACTCTTAAATTTATCAAAAAGGTAACAAAAAATTCACCGAACTACAAATTGCTCAAAACCACGCCGAATTGGACATCGAACCGAAAAATGCCGACCCGCAGACCTGCCTCATTCTGACGCAGCACTGCGCCTTGTCGTTGATAGCGACCTAACACCATCGCAGAATCATGCCTGCACTACTGTGGTACCTCATCGCATGTGCATCCTGGCACTTCTAACCACAACCTCGTGTCGTTGCATCGCGCACTAGTCGTTGCCGACCAGGCGCGTCATCGCGCCACCCCTGGGCAGGCTAGGCCTTTGGCCATCGCGGCTACACCGCGCGTCACCCCCTTCCTTTAATTCGATTCGATTTTTCAATTTTTTAGATTAAATTGATTTTTTGAGAAAAAAAGTCATTTCAGATTTTTCTGACTTTTTATAACTTTTGCCTAACAATCCAGATCAACAACACATCAACAATACATATAAAGTATATGTCATGATCCAATTATTATCAAAATAATGTATCAACAAGGATTTCAAGTAAAACAATACTCAAGAATCAATCAGAGGGGTTTAAGGCAAACCCTTTTGCACAACACATATAAGGAATTAATAAGGAAAAAATATGAGGGTTAGGATCCCTCACCATTCGACTATCGTAACACCCATATGTAAAGAGTTTTCTCCCCTTACCTCAAAGTTGACGATCGATGAAAAATCTTTTGGCTCTAAGGGGATTATTCCACGCCCTCCAAGAGTTCATCTAGATATGTCTCTCCTCCAAGTTTTGTACATACCGTAAAAAAAGTCCATCAACTTAACTATATAAATTAACCTAATTATTTCAATTGCCTCTCTCACCCCTCAAATCTCCTCACATCCTCATCTTACTATTTTCTATTTTATTTTAATTTATATATTCTCTATTATTTGATTTAAATAAATAATACTCTAAATTTAATTATTTCTACAACTCTCATTACACTCTTAACTCTTCATCCACCCATCACTCCATAATTTTAATAAAATTTGTATTTTCTCTTAACTCTATAATATCTCTAATATTAATTAAATTAAATAAATTATCAATAATTAAAATAAATCGTGATCAATCAAATGAATAAAATAAAATAGTATAAATTTAAAAAACAAATCATTAAAGTTTGGGTATTACAACAATTACCAATTGACCTAAGTAAAAACAAAAGATTGCTAATTTATAATATATGAGAGAAAATTAATTATTTTAAATAGGTTTAAATTATCATTTAGTCTCTATAAATTATCATATTTTTGTTTTTCATCCCTATTTTATTTATTTATAAAATTCTTAAATATTAAATTTTATTTAGTTTTATTTCTTAAAATTAAAATTTGCAAATTTTTACACATTTTCTTTCAATTTTTTTTATAAACTTTAATTTTAAAATTTAATATTCAGAGATTATTTTAAGAAAAGAAATACAAAAACGAAAATAGAAAACACATTAAAAAATTATTTAAACCTTCAAAACATAAGATGAAAAAAATAGGTATATAGATAAGAGATTCTAGATCTCAATATTCAATTTCTAACTTTAAAGGTTTGTCATTATTTTAATATTTCCAATCTAGTTGTAACTATATAATAGATATCGACTCATGTGCGTATTTCACCCATTGGATCTATATTGATGTGCAGTTATGCCAACTTTTTTTTATTTTAAAAAATTATATAATTTTAACACAACACATAACTATTTTAGTTATGGAGAAATAGGTCAAAATTTACTATTTATGATAAATAGATAGATAGATAGATAGATAGATAGATAGATAGATAGATAGATAGATAGATAGATAGATAGATAGATAGATAGATAGATAGATAGATAGAGAGAGAGAGAGGGAGAGAGAGAGATTAATTGTTATGCACTGTCAGTGTAAAAAGTTTTACATTGTCAAAGCATTACAATTATCCGTTTGTATTACTTTTTAAATGTTTAAAATAAAAGTCAAACATTTCAAATAAATAAGTGGTTGTGATTAACTGATAGTGTAAAAAATCTTTACACTGTCAGTGTATATCAATTAAATTTTATATATATATATATATATATATATATATATATATATATATATATATATATATATATATATATATATATATATATATATATATATATATATATATATATATATATATATATATATATATATATATATATATATAAAATGACAAAGCTTTCACCTCAGTTAATGAAAATCTAAGATCAAATGACCTAAAATACGTCAATTTTTTAAAAGTTTAATCATTGTTCTTGGTTTTGCAGAAAAACAACAGGATATATAGCTCAAGGTTTGAGATTCGATTTCCAGCTCCTGCAAATTTATACTTTATATAAAACTAAAATGTCGCTTTTATAGTATAAATCATCTTATCCTTAGATTGTTAAGAAAATCGACATTAAGTATTGTTTAATATTTTATTTTATTAAATTGTACGAAATTTTTACTTCGTTTATGTTCTCTTAATTTTTTGAAAACCAAAATGTAAGCTCTAAACAATATTTTACTCACTCAATAGAATGTTAAGTTCATTCTACGCCCTAGCAAAGTAAACACCATTCTCTCCACCCAATGAACTGAAACACCATCTTCTCCAAGAAGGAAGAAAGCTCGAACCTCAACTAATTTTCTTTGACTCTCTTATCATGTTTCCTGTATGTAATACTCTCTCCATGTTGTTGTTGATGTATTTGTAGTTGTTGTTGTCATCAACGACCACATCGTTGTTTTTATTGTTGTTGTTGTTATTGTCATGGTTTTTGAGATATAGGGTATAATATAGTGTTATTTTCTGATATTTATAGTTGTTGTTGTTTATTATTATTGTTGTTTTATTTTAGAATGTTCATTTTTATTTTACTTTTAAAATTTGCATGTGATATTAATCGTTGTTGGATGAGAGCCAATAGATTAAGTAAAGAGTATGAGAATTGAATGATTCGACTTCTTGAATTTGCGGGAAAAAACCTTCTTGACGATAATAGGATTTTTTTGGTGTCCTTGTAAAATTTGTCGAAATACGCAAAAACATCCAAGGGATGTTATATTCAGTCATTTAGGTTGTGATGAAATTATTCAAAATTACACGAAATGGGTCTGGCATGGTGAAGTGATAAAAAAGACCTATGTCACATAGAGTTGAAGATGATGAATTTATGAATGATAATCTAGAAGATATGATTCGTGATATTGAAGTAGATGCTTTTAAGAAAGCTCATGTGGAAGATATTTGCAAAGAGACCGTGAAAAGTCATATCTAGGATGCAAAAATTGTACAAGATTGTCAGTTGTGTTAAGACTATCTAATCTTACGACAAAAGGTGGGTGGACGGATAAAATTTTCACATAATTGCTTGAATTGTTGCAAGATATTCTTTCAGAAGCTAACACGTTGTCGAACCATAGTTATGAGGCCAAAGATATTGTGTCCAATGGGTTTGGACTATGTAATAAAAAAACTGAATCGTTATTTCCATATTTTCTCCTTAAGTTAAAGAACCTTGGACATGCCACTGACAGAACGAACATGTTTGGTAAATTGATTACTAACCATACTTCATGGCATGTTCTTCTCATAATCTATAACCTATCTCCTTGGTTGTGCATGAGGTGCAAATATATGATGTTATCAATGATGATTTTCAGTCTAAAATAACTAAGAGACGACATAGATGTTTATTTAACACCATTGATTGAAGATTTGCGAATTATGTGGGAGGAATGTATTGATGTTGATGATGCATATACATGTGATAACTTTAATCTGCGTGCCAAGTTGTTTTGCACAATCAATGACTTTCTTGCATATGATAATTTGTATGGGTACATCGTCAAGGGATATAAAGCGTGTCCAATATGTGAAAACGATTCATGCTTCCACCAATTAAAAAAATGGAAAAAAGACTATTTACCTCGGGCATCAAAAATTTCTAAGACCTAATCATCCATACCGTAGATTGTGGAAGGCTTTTAATGGAAAAAAGGAGTTTGGTACCGTCCAAAGCCCTTAATCGAGAAGGAAGTTTATAAAAGACAACAACACATTAAAGTTGTCTTTAGAAAGAAATGAATAGGGCTCATGGAGATTTTTTTTGGAAAAAGAGGTCGATGTTCTTTGATCTTCCATATTGGTCTAGCCTCGATGTAAGACATTGTCATGATGTGATGCATGTGGAGAAAAATGTATGTGATAGTTTGATTGGAACACTTCAAAACATTAAAGGAAATACAAAAGATACTAAGAAATCCCGCGAAGATATGATGTGATGGATATACGACAAGAGTTAGCCCCAAAAGATATAATAAATATAACATATTTGCCCCCAGCATGTCACGCTCTATCTAAAAGGGAAAAAGAAAGTTTTTTCGATTGTTTGCAGGGTACCAAAGTTCCCCAAGGGTACTCATCAAATATGAAGAAACTTGTGTCAATGAATGATCTCAAATTAGTTGGCTTAAAATGTTATGATTGCCATGTCTTGATGTAACAACTTTTACCAGTGACTATTTGTGGCATTCTACTGAAAATTTTAACCGTAACTATAACCAGATTGTGCTCATTATGCAATGTTACATGTAATACATTCATTGAACCTGTAAATTTAGATGAGTTGGAACATGAGGCTTCCATTATATTGTGTCAATTAGAGATGTTTTCTATCCATCATTTTTTGACATTATGATTCACTTAATTATCCATCTAGTAAGGGAGATTAGAATATATGGTCTAGTTTATTTACGGTGGATGTATCTGGTAGAGTGATACATGAAGATCTTTAAAGGGTATACAAAGAATCATCACCGTCCTAAAGCTCTGATCGTCGAACAATACATCACAGAAGAAGCTATTGAGTTTTGTACAAACTATTTTTCAAAATTGAACTCCATAGGAATTCTCGAGTTTCGTCATGATGGAAGATATGATGGTAGAGATATTCAATGTTTAAATGTCAAGACATTGGACTAAGATGTAATTCTTTAAGCACATTTGTATGTATGTAATAACGTTGGTGAATTTCAACCTTACTTGATCATTCGCAAAAGTCTTATCAAGGAAAAATTTCCCCGGATGAGTGTGTAGTGGTAAATTCATGACCATTGAGCTATTGGTTAGCTCAACGTCAATAAAACAAGAGTCTCCACCGCGCTTTTATTGGTTCCAAAGGAAAAGGGAAAAAATACGAACAAAACCCAAAGATAGGAAGTTTTCAAATCAAAACTAATAAAATGTTAGAGATTACAAGTAAAGGGGTTGGTTACACAGAAGGAAGGTATTAGCACCCAAAGTGTCCTAGGTACTCCTAGGGAGCCCTTTTTGTGTGTAAGTGTTTTGGTTGGAAAAGATGTTTGTTTTAAAATAGAATGGGGGGTGAGAAAAGAATTCATTATTTACATTTTTGTGTTTGACAAGACTTTTAGTCTTATGCCTACGTACCAACCTAAAATGAGGGATCAAAACCTCGTAGTTCGTGGTAAAAATTTCAAAGAAGGATAGATTGATTTTAACAAAAGCTTAAAGATCTTTCGTTATCAATGGGAGAATACTCAATCAAACATCCACCGATAATGAGGGCTTTACAACATTTAAGAGGGAGGGCTCTAACTTGGATTCAATCAACAAGTATGCCACTAACCCCTAATAAATGGAAAGTCTTACACTCAACAAATCATGGAATGGGAGAATTATATCTCAACCAAAGATAACTCAAATTTAAATGCCTTCTTTGAAAAAGTTAAAATGAAAAGGCACAAAGTGGCCAAAAGGATTAGATGAGGTTGTTAGTTCTTTTTGTCTTTTTGAAAGTAAAGTCAATATGATTAAGTCCATTTGCAAATTCGATTAAGAAAATAGTTTGAAAACCAATGGCATAAGGCCAAGGTTTCTGCTCATTAAAACAAGTCTAAGTTGGAAAACACAAGCAAATAAGTTTTGGAAATGAGAGAGAGATTTTGAAATTAAATAAGGAGAGGAGGAGATAAAGGTACTATCCTAGACAAGATTAAAAGTTTAGAGTTGAAAAGATCTAACTCATGGGAAGCATCCACAAGACAAAAGTGTCAGATAGAACCCCATTTCCTTTGGATTGTCAAGCAAGCAACAAAACCATAATCATCCAAGCAATTAATAAGAAAACCAAATGGTATCAAATAAAGATAACCATGCATCCAAGAAAGCAATCTTCAATGTCCTTTTGATGTATCATATGAAAAATCTCCTTGAAGCATATTCACAGAGAAAACATCAAATGATAACAATAAGATCAAAATAACAATTCAGACAAAGAGAAAGTGTGTATCAGATAAACCAAAGGAGTCTCTCGAGGCTTGTATCAGATGAATGGCATTGGCCAAGAAATTGTCTCAGATTAATGGCATTGTCCAAGAATCTTCCATAGCTCAGGGATGTTGTCTATTATAAGTCCATAGATCCAAATCAAGTCACAAACAGAGGTCCAACATTCCACCAATATATTTTTTAGGATTTTTTTATTAAGTGTTTTAAGGTCCTAAGACCACAAACAAAATAAGATTACAAGCACAAATTATATCACAAGCACAAATACAATGACTCAAGTGAACAAAGTGAAAACGACTGAAACATAAACAATTTGCATGAATGTAAATGACAATGAATGATAAAGTGCAAGAATTTAAATTGCATTAAAGTAAATGACACTTAAAATAAAGTCAATATAAATAGATGTTAGTGGAAGAAGAAAAGATTATTTTAGTCATTTTTTGGAGAACACTCAACCATCGACTCACAAGTATGAAGATATGAAACTAGGCATCATTCATGAGAAGGGCTCCAACTTGGATAAAATCAACAAGTATGCCACTAGCTCTCACAAATGGAAAAGGGGAAAAATCTTCACACAATACCATGAGGAATAAGAGACTTACAATCTCACTTACAAAAATGCTATTACCTTTGGGACAAATTTAGCGCTATGTTAAGCAATCATAATTGGACTTATGTAGAAGTCACAACTATCTGAGGTCGATCAATAATAATATTGGTGTTAATGCATGCTAGAGACAAGGTATCAATACCAAACTCCTAAAGCATACCACACACAAAAATGAGAGGGGAACCTATCTCAATCAAGCTCATGTTGATTCATCTGACACAAGATCGTTGATGAATCAACTAGCATTTTGATCTATGAGAAATTATTAGCCAAGAAAGAATTGGGGAAGAAATGAGATGAAGTGAAAAGGATCCCAAATTGGTCAAAGGATGAACCTCACTTGATCAATATCATTCATTCATCTTGAGTGATGAAGTTCAAACTTCATCAACCCCCTAAATCAAATGGTTCAACAAGGTCCAATTCAACCAAGACTAAGGCCAAACAGAAGTTGAGTCAACACAACGTCAATAAAATAGTTCAACAAAATATTAAAGCAATTAAAACAATTTAAAATAATTTTTAAAATGAAGAAAATACATTTTAAAAGGGAAGAAACCTAAAATCCCTTCAAATCACCAAAGAAATGGCCAAGGGATTTATCATAGGTCAAACAAGGTTAAAATACCATTGAATAATTTTTTGGCATTTTTTGAAAGTCAGAAGTATTTAAAAATCAATTAAAACAAGTCAAAAATCACAAAATTCATTAAAAATATCAAACTCAATCCAAAGAGTAATTTTAATTCAGAAATGGGAAGAGGGAATTATTTGTGAAATTTTGGTAGTGCTCCCATAATTTTTGGATTAAAAATGAAATTATAGTGAATTTTGTAAGAAAATGCGATTTAATATATCAATTTGAAAAAATAAAACAAATCAGAAAAACAAGGGCCATCAAATCTCCCTCATTAATTGAGGTGGCAGATCTGATGGCCACGCGCGCGCTATCCACCAAGTCCACAATCAACGTGTTCACACAATTGGTATTTAAAAGGGACGAACCAAATTAGAATGTGCCATCAAGATCTAAGGGTGTGGGATGAACCGACACACCACCAAAGCCCTGGCTCCGGTCATCTTTTTCGGCTAGCTCGTCGAACTGGTCAAATTAAAAATGTCCCAAAAATGGAGGGATCGTATACCAATTTGAAGAGAAAAATGAAAGGAATCCAAATATCACCTCCAAATCTTCCAACTCTCACTCTATAGTCAAAAAAGTGGAGTTGAAAATTGAGGTGTCTAAACTAAATTGCTTCGATTCAACCTCAAAGCAAATTAGTATCAATGCCTACATTGGTAGGACTTCAGTCATCCACAAATCAAGCCAAGATCTTAAGAAATGGGAGAGAATTGAAGAGTTAAAAATTGAAGAAGTTCACCTTCGGGTAGCAGCATTGAAGGTCAATTCTTGATGCAATTCCACTTGGTTCCTCTTCCTCTTGCTTGCAGGAGTTGAATGAAGTGAAAATGGTGATGAATCCTTGGAGTTCTTGTTCACAAATAGAAGTTGAATCAAGAACTCAATTTCAAATAAATCCTCAAGGTATTCTGTAGAGTGAGGCTATGGGGTTGATTGGCAAAGCTTGTGCAAAGGTTCTTTTTCAATCTGAGGCAATGCACTTCATTATATAGGCAAGGCAATTGATCTCTACACCATTCAAAGTTTGAACCAAAAATAGTAAATCCATGTGCATGGGTGCATGGGCATGTGTTCAAGCCCAAATGATCATTGCAATCCACTCAAATTCGTGCCAAAATGCTACTGATGTCACTACATGAGGCCATGCAAGGTTGTGTAACAATTGAGTTCAAAAGTTGCTAAATTAAGCCATGAAAAGAACATATGCACAAGTTCTCCAATTCTCATCCAAATGAAGTGATCTTGTATTCTTTGGAAAGCTATCATTATGGGGAACAAATTTGATGTTGGGACTTTTTCCATTTGATGCTTGGAACATGGTGAGTTCTGGCCTTGAAGTTTGAAGAATCAAACATACTTAGAAATTTTCTAAGGTAAAAGTCAAATGAACCTTTTTTCCACCTTGAATAACTTTTGATATGAGATTCAAATGACCCTGGTTCCTTCTACAAAGTTGTATCTCTTTAAATTATATTCAATTTTATCATAAATTTGACACCATTTGATCTTTCATGATGTAGTTATGTATTTTAGAAGTTGAGGAAAATTGTTTGTTCAATGATGAGGACCAAAATGGACCTATAATGTTTCCTCATGGCTCATGGCTTTGTAAGGGAAATTTGATCTTTCTCAAAGAATAAACATTGAAGAATACATCTTTAAATTAATCATGAAACTTGTATAACCTTCATATCATAAAAATTGAGGATGTTATGGTTCTTAGAAGTTGACATTCTATCTAGGGCACAAACAAAATGACCTATAATCATTCACCATAAAAAATAACTTTTCAAGCAAAATTATCTCTTTATGACGACATGAAATATGTTTGAAATGTCATAAAGAGTAATGTTTCTCTTGGAATAATTTTCATATGACAAAAATTGTAGGAGATAGGGTCAAGGGAACCCTAGATTTGACTAGTTGACTTTTCTGGTCAACCTCCTTGAACCAACTTGCAAACTTGAAGTTCCTTTGCTCTTTGGGGCTCATGGAGGATCATATATGTTTATGATAAAGTATAATGGAGTATCCCTTTATATTTTTGACCAAATGTTGAAGAAGCTTATTGAGGAAGACACACAAGATACCCAAATGAATTAGGGCTTCATTGACAAACAAGCTTCAAACTCTTGATGAATTCTTGATCAAAATGACAAATAAGGAACATGGGGATCCATATATGATGTTTAGAACCAATGTGGACCCTTTATTGGTTGATCCATTGCATTGAGGGTCTCAAGCCCTAGTTGTGTGCTTGGTGAGGCATAGGTGGACACACACACACACACTACCTATAAAAGAAACAAAGCTACACTAGACATATATTTGGATTTTGGTTAGTAAACAAAGAAAATAAAGTATGATACAATCAAATATGCTTGGTGATCTCTCTCAATGCAAACCTAATGAATGATTGGTGAGGAGGATACCAAGGTATGATCCCAATGCTAATGCACATCCATGAGATGACATGAGGGATCTTAGGGGTCAAAATTGGGGTCTTATTGAGTGAAAAAATGTTGTTGACATAACATAACAAAACTTCCATAACTTGGTTTAATGAAAGGGTTTCTAAAGAGAGTAGTGCATCAGAGATGATTAAATGAATGTTACACATGCCTAAGTTTAAAGTAATCATTTGGAGTGCATACGACATTAGTAAATATTCATTCTATACAAAATTAAAGGATGATCGTAGTACCGTCCAAAATAGTGGGGTTATTGTTGAAGATGAATCCATGTACATCTATAGTTTGAAAGATAAGAATCTTGTACTGGTATCTAGTACGTAGGGTCATTGAAGAGATTATTGAGATTTATTATGTTACTTTTAAAGTTTCTTTATTTAAGTGCAAGTGGATTGATAGTAACACTAGTGTAAAAACCGATGAATTAGGATTCACATAGGTTGATCTTTGAAAGGTGACTTATATGAACGAACTATTCATCATGGAATCCCAAGAAAAGCAAGTTTTTATGTCACTGATCCTTCTAACACAAGATGATCAATTATTCTACAAGGAAAATATATTCATGATAGTGATGAAAATCAAGATTTAAATTTTAATACCCCCTCTTTCACAACACATGTATGTGTCTCATCTAAAGAAATTGATTTTGTGATGATGTGCATGTTATTCATCATGATCATCAAGAAGGAATATGGGAAAACTAGTAAGTAAATATTTTATATCACATAGTAATATATATTTATTCATTTATCTTTTTATATTATTTTTACTAACGATTTATTGTTGTTGTTATTGATAATCTTAATTAATTCCAAGTCTGATTCAAATTATAGGTGCTTAACGACTGGTGACAAATTACATAGAACTTTTGGAGGGCCTATAAGATTTTGCATTTTGGTTATTGATCTTGTTGGTTAATCATTATTTTAGTTTTAATTTGTTGAAAAATTATAAGGTGTACGTATTCCATTTTTTTTTTGTAAATTATTTAAATAATGAATATTTTTGGTACAATGTGTCTGTTTGAAAAATGGACAAAAGGTACATTGTTTCTCTTTCAGAAATGGTTAAAATGTGGTTCTGTAATACATGTTCAAATCAAAATATAAAAAAAATGTTTTCTCCTCGATTATTATTATAAATCGAGGTGATAATTATTCTCTATTACCTCGGTTTCTTATATAACCGAGAGAAATATGGGGTGCACCATCTAGTTCTAAAAATAATAAAAATGTAGAAGTTGGGGATCAAACCCATGTGAAAAATACTTTATCCATTGGATATTTCAAAACGGAGGCGTAATGTGACAAATTTTCATGACACCCTTCGTTATCTCGCATCTATAATTGAGGTTAAATCCCCTTTGTGCCCGAGGTTAAATGTGTTTTTTATTGTAGTAATATATATATATATATATATATATATATATATATATATATATATATATATATATATATATATATATATATATATATATATATATATATATATATATATATAATATATATATATATATATATATATATATATATATTAGAAAGTCGATTTAAGTTTTACCTAAATATTATTGTAGTTTTGGTCCCTCAATTTATCTGATTCACGAAATTAATCCTCTTATTTTAAATTTAAATAGTTTTAGTCTTCTCACGATTTTCATAGAAAATGGATGAGAGGTTAATTTTTTTAACGTATATCTTTATCTATAAAGTTCCGCAATAGATTTATATACAATGATTTATCATGTTTCACAAGAAACTTGTCATTTAAAAAATGGAAACATCGTTAATTTTAAAAACAAAGGTAAGAGAGAGACCAAAAATGTTTAAATTTACAATAAGAAGACCAATTTCGTGACTCAGATAAAATAGCGTGAACAAAACTGTAATTAAACCTTATATATATATATATATATATATATATATATATATATATATATATATATATATATATATATATATATATATATATATATATATATATATATATATATATATATATATATATATATATATATATATATATATAAGAGAGAGAGAGAGAGAGAGAGAGAGAGAGAGAGAGAGAGAGAGAGAGAGAGAGAGAGAGAGAGAGAGAGAGAGAGAGAGAGAGAGAGAGAGAGAGAGAGAGAGAGAGAGAGAGAGAGAGAGAGAGAGAGAGAGAGAGAGAGAGAGAGAGAGAGAGAGAGAGAATTGAAATGTTCTGACAGCATAAAGATATTTTACACTGTCAGTTAATTACAACCATTGATTTGTTAGAGAAGTTTGAATTTTATTATAATCACAAATAAAGTAACACAAATGGATGATTGTGATGTATTGACAGTGTAAATTTTTTTACACTAACAGTGTATAACAATTAATCTTTTATATATATATATATATATATATATATATATATATATTGAATTTTATTATAATCAACTGATATGAATGTGAGAGCTATGACTTTACATTGAAGTCATAAATAACAATATTATGGGGAACCAAGTCCTTCTCCTCTTTCTCAAGCTTTTGCAAAAGTAATTATGGCCCCATATTAACTATTGCACCATCATCAATCAATATTTTGTTTATTTTCATGTCATCAAATTTAATTTAAAGGAACAAAGGTTTCAAATAAGCTTATGCATCCCTTAAGGACATAAGCTATCATGCATGAAGTTTATTGGAAGCCTAAACTATAGAAAATTTCCTCTAATTCTTCAAGTCCAAAGAATCTATCAACTCATTCCACTACTAGGACTAGGATGCCATTCAAACAACATATATCTTGCAAGTCATCAGCCAATACAGTTGCAAAGTTATCAGAAAATTCTATGTCGTCTTCATATTCTTCTGATGTTGGACTTCCCATCTTGGTGATTATCCCTATATACACTTTACCAACATTTTGTTAGTTAATCTTATTATCAACTTTATATTTAATAGTGGTGTTCATGGGTTTGTTGTTACTTCCATAATTATCATAAACCTCTTTTCAAGCATGATGAGCCCTTCAATTTAAGATCGAGACATACTTTCTCAATTCCAACTTGGGTGTACATAAAAATGAGCCATTGGATCACCCTAGTAAAAGTGGTTAATTTTCTGCTTGTTAGTGTTTGAATTACTCACTTGGAATTATTAGCTAGTTATCTAGAGGCCTCGCATTGTGAATGGATAACTGCTTCTGAAACATTTCTATCCTTTGAACTGTTTTCGTATAGAGACATTGTAAGAATAGGGCATACGTTTTTTTTCTCATTTGGAGGAAAATGAGGTCCTTTTATTCTTAGGAGGCTCATAACTTCTTCTCAAATTCTAGAACTTTCTTCACTAACATGGAAGTTGTTACTTTTTTGTTAACTATTTCTTTGGCCCTTCTCTGTTTAATTTTTTTTTACTTTTAGATATCTCAAAGGCATGAGATGCAGCTTTATCAAACACCAGATAGTAGTGAGGACATAACATGACCTCTTGGTTGGTGTTGTATGTCTTCTGAAAAAATTCCAAAATAGACTCATTGTTCTTAGTATAAACTTTTTCTAAGGTTTATTCTTTGAACTTATTTATAACAACATAAATGTGGTCGTCTTCTAGGAACAAAACTTCTACAACACATATGTTTAACTTAGGTTCAGCAAAATATGAATCCTCGTCAAAATGACGATCATTTACTTTCATTTGTGCCATGATCTTGTCATCAGATACAAATTTTCCTTCCTCTATGGCCTTTTGTATTGTGTATCTGAAACAAAATTATAAATTAAGTGTTGTTCAAACATGTTATGCATTGAATAGTATTTTCTTCCTCTTATTTGTACAAAAGAGGGAATTTTATGGCACTCGCTTCAGAGTATTGGTTGATCTTTCAACAAGATATCAAAAATTTGATCAGTCTCATTAATATCAAATGTAAATTATTTTACTGAATTTTCAATTAAAGTTTGATTGTATGGGTTTGAAATTTGGGCATTTATAGGTGGCCCTAATTTTAGTTTAGCAAGAATAGTACTTTGATAACTCGATTTGTTGTAATGATCATCTAACATTTCCTCACTCTCAACGAAAGCCATATAAAGATCTTTATCCTTTCTTAATTTGTATGGCACTATCAAAAGTTTGTAACATATCTCTAAGTTTTTTACTAACCATTTTCTTTCCAACATCATAATGTAAGCGGAAAAATTTACCGATCGATTATATGAAATTATAACATTAATACTTATTTGTTGAAGTCTTGACTCAGAATCCTGAAAAGATGAATGACTGGATCTTCCTCTGTATCTCACACTCCCGTTAACAACTCTCAATGGGGGCAAGTTGTGGGACCGTCAATTATCTTTCTGATTCTTGTGATTGCAGCGGGACCTAGTCATATAATATATATAACCCTAGTCCCTACCCATTATGGGCCCAGGGTTAAAGCTCATACTTTTTTCCACACCAATCGGGTTTCAAATACTCAGACTTTAATTAAAAATATCACTTAACCAATAAAAGGGTTTATTTATGCACCCCATCAGAATCTCAATTAACCTGTTTTTCACAAACTAAACAACAATTGATTGTAGACCATAAAAAAATAGATAAGTCTAACATTATCCCACTTGGGCAAAATCAATTGTGTGATTTTTATTTTTAAAATACATTTTGAAAATTACTCTCGGATTGATGACTAATTTCTTAAAATGCGTTCGCATTGCATTTTAAGGAAATGAATGATTTCAGGTGCAGTATCTGAATATGACTATGTCCAACAAAAGTCAAGCAGTATTGAATCACAACGATCATTATATCCTTCATTAACATAAAATCTTATGTGGTTACAAATACTACGGACTCCGTCAACTAGTCATCAGTGTGGAGTGTGGCAAGAAAATAGCATGTCAATGTGATCTAACAACCAACTGCTATTTTCTTTCCCAGTCCTTAACAGTTTCTCTCAAATGCATTAAAGCCAAAGAAATTGCATATTTTATAAACCATAATGCCTCTTCTCCAATATGGCGTCGACCACCGGCATAGTGGTCCTGACGACAGTGAGCTTAAAATCATACCTCAGCTCTAATATAGTAGCGACCACCGGTATAATGGTCTCGAAGATGTCGAGATCAAAGTTATAAGCATACCTCGTACTCCAAACTAGTGTCGACCATAGGCACGGTGGTCCCAATGACACCAAGTCTCAATTTTAACAATTGACATATAAATAAACAATGACAAATACTAATAATAATATTCGTTGTAATATCAATTTCTCAAAATAAAAAAGTACTTGACAATCCAATACTTAAAGTGTCCAAAATAAAATACAATATGATAAGAAAATGACATAAAGAACAAAGTCCCACTAACCAAATACATCAAAAAAACTCACAATTCCCATGCTCTCAACATGGTTTTTGAACACAATGGGCCTAAGTCCCTTGGTTAGAGATCGACTAGCATGAAATCAGTACCAATGTACTCAACAACAATGTCATTTTTCTTTATAAGATCTATGACTGTCAAATACTTCAACTCCAAATGCTTAGAACCACTAGAAGTTTTATTATTCTTAGAGTAGAACACAACTGCACTGTTATCACAGTAAAGCGTTAGTGGCTTGGTAATGGAATCAAAAATACGAAGTCCAGTCACTAAATTTCTCAATCAAACAACGTGAGTGGCAGTAGCATAACAAGCAATAAACTATGTCTGCATAGTAGAAAAGGCGACAAGGGTTTGCCTTTTACTCTTCCATGATATCGTACCTCTAGCCAAAATAAAAATGTAACCAGAAGTAGATTTCCTATCATTAACATACCCAACAAGATTAGAGTTAGTATACCTAACTATTTCCAAGTTGTCAACCCTCTTAAAAACAAGCATACACTCTTTAGTTCTCTACAAACATCTCATCACTTTCTTAGCAGCAATCCAATGATCGTTCCCAGGATTAGACTGGCATCGTCCCAAGACGACAACTATGAAAGCAATGTCAGGCCTAGTGCATACTTGAGCATACATCAAGTTGTCCAATGCACTGTCAAGGGGTTTTCCCTTCATCTCTGCCCGCTCAATCTCATTTTTAAGACATTGAACTTTACTGAATTTGTCTCCTTTAGTAATTGGAACATCCTATGGCTTACAGTTCTTCATATTGAACCTTTTCAGGACTCTATCAATATAATCCCTCTATGACAAGCCAAGTAGACCACATGATCTATATTTGTGTATTTCAATTCCTAACACAAAGGATACTTCACCAAGATCTTTCATATCAAAGAACTTGGTAAGCATACGGTTGGTCTCATGAAGTAGACCAAGATCACTATTGGAAAGCAAAATATCATCAACATACAACACGAGAAAAATTAATTTGCTCCCACTGGCCTTAAGGTAGACGCACTGATCGACTTTATTTTCTTCAAAACCCAATGAAGTCACCACCTCATCAAATTTCAAGTACCATTGTCTAGAAGCCTATTTCAAACCATAAATCGATTTTCTCAATTTACTAAGTAAATTTTGATTACCACTTGACACAAAACCCTCAGATTGTTGCATGTACACCTCCTCATTAAGATCACCATTTAGAAAAGCGGTCTTAACATCCATCTAATGCAACTCTAAGTCAAAATGTTTCATTAAAATAAATCCCCTCTTTTTGTGTGAAGCCTTTAGCCACAAGTCTTGTCTTAAACCTCTCAATTTTACCTTTTGAGTCCTTATTTGTTTTGAATATTCACTTACAGCCAATCAACTTACAGTTTCAAGGTAACTCCACTAGTTCCTAAACATCATTATTTCCCATGGATTTCATTTTATCATGCATTGCATCTATCCACATGCTAGATTGAGAACAAGTAATCGCTTCTAGATAATTTTTAGGATTAATAATGATACCAACATCATAAGCATCCTCACTAAGATAAACTACAAAATTATCAAGGATAGCAGGTCACTTTTGTCTTACCGACCTTCTAACATGAATTTGCTCAACTGGCTCATCATGTTGTGCAACTTCAGCTATAATTAGAGGATCAACTACATTTACAACAAGTGGTTCAACTACATTTTCAACTGGATGTTCAACCACATTCTCATTTGGAGCAGAACCTCCATGAGCAGTGGATGATCCAACATTATCAAAATTAGGCAGTGACAAAGTAACAATGTCAGGCATAACATAATCAATATTATCAGATGCAATCACAGGCTCAATAATATCAAGCTCAACGGATATTTCATGCACGGACTCCACAATTTTATTACCTCTACCAGGACAGAAGAATATGTATCCTTTAGCTCGATCTAGATATCCAATGAAAAAATTATGACTTGTTTTTGGGTCAAGATTCGTCTCAGAAGGATTATATATTTTAACCTCTGTGGGGCAACCCCAGACATGAAGATGGTTAAAACTAGGTTTTCTACCTGTCCAAAGTTTAAAAGGTGTTTTTGGAACTGATTCACTAGGAACTCAGTTTAGTACATAAAGATATGTTTTCAAAGTGTTGTAGCGGGGTTTTCGTTACCTTTAGGTTTATTGACTAAACCAAAAGTAAACATACAATTCGAGTCGCCACCGCACTTTTATTTGTCCAAAGGAAAGGCTAAAACGCGAACAAAAGCCAAGTAAGAAGTTTTATCAAATAAAAAACTAATAAATGTCAGAGATCTGGGTAAGGGGGTTGGTTATGAAATGGGAAGGTTTTACGCACCCAAAACATCCTTAGTACTCTAAGGGAACCCTTTTTGCAAATATGTGTTGTAGGTTGGTATTTGTGAAAATATGTGCAAAAGATTGGGGGAATGAGAAGAGAATAGATTATATTTACAAATTTTGTTGTTTGAATGGATGAACCCATTTCCTACGTACCGTCACAAAGGAGGATCGAAACCTCGTAGTTCGGGGTAAAAATCACAAAGATTGGTGAATTTATTTGATCAAAAGCATTAAGGTCTTTTGTTATCAAAGGGAGAAAACTCAACCTAAACCAACAATACACCATGTGAGGAAGGCTTCAACATACTAGTGAGGGGTTAACCCTATAATAAGTATGGAAGACTTATAATCCAATCACTAAGGATGAGGTGAGATTTACATAGACCACTATGATCACTCAAACCTATGACTAATGTTTATGAAAATGTTTTAATCAGGTGGCCATTGGAACCGCAAAAAACAACTTGAATGAGTTGTATTTACAAGTTAAATTTATTTACAAAATGAAGTCAAAGTAGGGTTAAGATTCATTCACAATGAGTATTAATGAAAATAGTTTTGAAAAGTCAAAGGCATAAGGCCTAGGTTTCTAATTTGAAACAAAGTCAAAGTTTGAAGAAAATATTTTTGGCTTGGGTTAGAGTGAGAAGAAGAAGATAAGGGCTAGTCCTAAAGCATACAAAGATAAGAGAGAAGATAAAACCCTTGGATTTCCTTTTCTTGATATCATAGAGATGATTCAAGATGCTCCTTTCCTTTGGACTTAGCAAACAAACAAGCAATCACACAAATTAGATTCAAGCTCCTAGGATCTCCATTTGGCTTGTCTCTCTTAACTTGGCTACTCATGACAATAGTCCTCTTTACTATCTCAAGATGGAATCTCTATCACACAAGAGCAAACATCAAAAAGTTCATAACACAATAAGAGGAATGGACAAAGAACAAGTTTAGATGAGAAGTCCTTTAAAGTCAACTTTGAAATTTAGCATTCTAAAGGCATGAGGCCTAGTTGCTCTTGAACTCCTTTAACATTCTAAAGGCATGAGGCCTAGTTGCTCTTGAACTCCTTTAAGCATGGGTATGTCCTAGTTCTAAGTCCTTTCTCCTTTTTGCATTAGGTTCGCACAAAACAAAGACAAAACCAACACAAGACAATAATATATTTATATACAATAATGGGCTCAAATGAGCAAAAGAAAAATGACATAAACATAAAATATGTGCTCAAGTGAGCAAAATGAAAAGCAATATGAATAAATGAGCAAGAAATAAATTGCATTAAAAGTAAATTGCAAGAAATTAAATGCTCAAATTAAAGTTAGTAATTAGTATGGTTACGTTAGTTTGTCATAAGACATTGTAGCGCTATGTTAAGCAATCGTAAGTGGACTAATGTAGTAGTCAAACCTATCTGTGGCCGGTCAATAAAACTATAGGCAAATAAACACAAGTTAGAGATCATGACTAGTAAGCCAAGCTCCATAAACTTGCCATGCCAAAATAAAAGGGGAAGGGCCTTGTATGGCCTTTAGGTCTTTTGCTTGACCAAGAAGCAACCTATCTTGGACACAAAACAACTCACTTGATCTTGGATCAAGATGAGTTTGGTTTGGATCAAAGAAGGTTAAACCTCTCATTTGTCAAGACCAACCATAAGACATTAACTCATTAGCCAAATTATGAAAAGAAAGGGATGAAGATGAAATGGATGAAAAGAGAATTCAAGCATCAAACTCAATTGATCAAATGTGAACCAAGTCATCATCAATAAATGCCAAACAGAAAAGAAATGAAGATTACAAGTCAACAAGTCAACCATAATTTTTTTGGTATTTTTGAATTAAAAATAAATGCAAAATAAAATAAACAAAATATGGTCAAACCTCAAATTTAATTCAAATCAACTTCAACAAGTCCAATTAAATTCTCATAGGTCTAACATGGTCAAACAAACTTTGACAAATTTTCTCAATAATTTTTGAAATCAGAAACTATTTAAAAACAATGGAAAACAATGGAAAATAACACAATATGAATTAAAATCTCAAATAAATCTGAAATCAAATAAGAAATTGATGAGACTATTTTTCATTGACTTATCATGATCCATAGGTGTTAGAAAAATATTTTTGGATTTTTCAAATATCAAAAAGTATTTTAAAATGAATTAAAACTATCAAAAACCAAATAATTCACAAAAATAATTAAAAATCAAAATATGAAACTAGATTTTTCAAGAAATTTTTTGGCATTGGTTTCATATTTTTGTGACTTATTTATGAATTTTTGAAAATAAAAGGAATTAAATGAAATTAACAAAAAATAGGAATAATAGAAAAATCCAACGGCACAGGATCAATTCATTAATTGACGTGGCATGACCAAATGGCTCAAAGGCGGGGATGCATGGTGATCTCAAGTCAAGCGCGCAACACATAGCATTAAAACAAGTAAGCACATTGGACGCTCATGATTAAAACGTTGAGGCACGATCCAAAGGCTGGGAGGCTACCACGTGGGGATGGTGGTGGAAACCACCATCTTCTCCGGCGATATAACAAGTTCCGGCCACCTCGCCCAGGAAAATAAATTGCAATGAAAATAAAAACAGAGGGCATCAAAATGAAGCTCAGGTGATGTACATCACCACTATAACCATGGACCATCCTCACCATTCCTATTTAGAGAGAAATGTGAGCTTGAAAATCATGGTGTGTCAACTGGAATGGCACGATTTGCACAATTAAGACCACCACTGGCTTGCCTCAAGTATGAGGACTTCAGAAAACCACACAAACCAAAGAAAATCACATTGAATTGCAAGATCTAGATCAAAAAAGTTTGAGGTTCTACCTCTAAAATGAAGCTTCAAATGCCACGAATTCTCCAAGATTTTGATCTGCTTTTGCTCTGGAAGTGTGATGGAGATGATAGGTTAAGGAATTGAGCTTTGAAAATCAACTAATGATGTTGAATTTCAAGCTTGAAAACGAGAAAGAAAACTAAAAATTCCTTTAGTGAGGGATGGGATTTCAATTCAACAGCAATTCAGATCTCCACTTGGTTTCCAATTGAATGAGAATGAACACTTATTTATAGCTGAAACGGATTGCAAGGCATGGTTCCCTCGTGTGCATGGGATTTGAATTCTCCTTGCATGGGCCTGTACAGGCGCATGTAAGGCCCAATGATGGGTGCAAATCCTTGTTGATAGCAACTGGAAATGAATTGGACGTGCATAATGAACTACACAAGCTTGCGCATCAAGTTATATCAAGAAATGCCAAAATGGACATAAAAAGAAAGCTCTTTGAAACTCCCATATGGAAAGTCAAAAAAATTAATGTGAGTAATGGTTGGAAACCCCTTAAAATAAGGAACAACAGTCATGTTGGGCAAAAATTCATTTGCCATTTGGAAATTAGTGAAAACTGACTGTGAAAGTTTGGGTACAAAACATGTCTAAGTCACCCTTTGAAACTTTCCACCAAAAGCAAGCATCTTCAAGCCCCTCTGTTTCAATGATGCAAACCTCAAATGGAAAAACCTCCAACCTCAAAGTTGTATGTCTTTTCAAGATGATCAATTTAGACTAAACTTTGGCATCATTTGTATTTTTCATGAAAACGTTATGGGCACTTGAAGTTGGGCATTTTTCAAATACAATGACTTAGGTCCAAAGTGACCTATAATGTTTTGTATTATCACATGCATTTATTTTGGGATTATGAAATTTTGTCCAACATAACATTTGAAGTAGACATCTTAAGATTTTCAATGCATTTGGTTTCACTTAAAAATCATAAAAATTGAGGAAGTTAGGTCCTTGGGAAGTTGACCCAAAATTAGGGTTTCAGTCAAAATGACATATAATGTTTTGAAATGAATGATGACCTTCCAAGTTTCAAATAGATTTTTGATGAACATGAAAGTTGTTCATATGGTTCGTAAGAACAGTTTCTCTCTTGGAATCATCTTCATTTGACAAACACATTAAACGTTGTATCTCAGTGATCTTCAGTTTAGTCAGATGACTTGACTGGTCAACTTTTCAAAGCCAAACCTTCAATCTTGATGAATGAATGATTGAGGATCCTAAAATAGGCTCACACACTATGCCAAAAACTGGAATAGACAGCGCACCTTAGAGGGCGCTTTATTACAAAAGCGCTCTCTAAAGTGAAGCGAAAAAATAAGGAGCAATAGACAGCGCACTTTAGAGGGCGCTTTTGTAATAAAGCGCCCTCTAAGGTGAAGCGAAAAAATAAGGAGGAGATAGAGGGACAACAATACATGGCGCTTTTTAGAAAGCGCCCTCTAAGGTTACCCTTAGAGGGCGCTTTTAATAAAGCGCTGTTATAAGTCCATGTGCATTTCCAGCTTATAAAGCGCTTTTGGAAAGCCTTAGAGAGCGCTTCCATAAGCGCCCTCTTAGGCCCCCTTTAGAGGGCGCTTTTTTAATAAAGCGCCCTCTAAGGTGAAGCGAAAAAATAAGGAGGAGATACCTTAGAGAGCGCTTTTAATAAAGCGCTGTTATAAGTCCATGTGCATTTGCAGCTTATAAAGCGCTTCTGGAAAGCCTTAGAGAGCGCTTCCATAAGCGCCCTCTTAGGCCCCCTTTAGAGGGCGCTTTTTTTCCACAAGCGCCCTCTAAGGTCCCCTTTAGTAAACATTAAAATTATAACATACTGCGCGTTTTGTTATTTCACTCTCTGTTATTTTCGTTCTTTTTCACGTTAGGGTTCTAAGGCGTTTTCCTTCCACCTCTGTTAGATCTACATTATTACTGCGCATTTCCTCCTTCTACCAATCAAAGGTACACGATGCATACATTATTACTTTTACTATTGCTTTGTTTTAGCTTTGCCCAATTTCAGTTTTATGTTATTGTTTTACTATTGCTTTGTTTTAGCTGCGCGTTTACTATTGCTTTGTTTTAGCTTTGTTTTAGCGCATGCAATGGGACTACATTACCCAGTAGTTAGGGTTATACGACCTATGAACATCTGATTTTGTGTCAACACCAGTATCATTAGAAACCTAGGTCCGAATGTGTTTGAACTCTTCTGAAATTGTTTTTTATTTATTCTAATTAGTAATGGATAATACATGGATGTCTTTCAATCGATTGTCGAGAGAGTACGAGAATGGGGTATCAGAATTCGTTAAGTTTGCCGTTGCGCACGCCGAAGACCCCAGTAGAATGATATGTCCTTGCTTGCGTTGTTGTTATGGGAAACGGGTTGACGCAGTTCAGTTGACATCGTATCTAATGAGGCATGGAATTGATCGAAGTTATACATGTTGGAATTTGCATGGTGAGAAAAGTAACGAGAATGTTGAACCGGGTGATAGTACGACCTATGCCTCAAACTATAGTGGCGCAGATACATACGATTGTGATCGAGTTGAAGAGATTGCGGAAGCACTTGAAGGAGATCTTAAGGATTGTCCCGAAATGTTTGAGAGGTTGGTAAGTGATGCAGAGAAACCTTTGTATGATGGTTGCACTAAATTCACAAGATTGTCTGCGGTATTAAAGTTGTACAACTTAAAGGCGGGCAATGGATGGTCGGATAAAAGTTTCACAGAGTTATTAGCCCTTTTGAAAGATATGCTTCCTGAGGATAATGTTCTTCCCAATCGAACATATGAGACCAAAAAGATGTTGTGCTCTATTGGCATGAGCTATGATAAGATACATGCATGTCCAAATGATTGCGTTTTGTTTCGAAATGAGTATGCATCGTTAAATGAGTGTCCTAAATGCGGTGTCTCGCGATTTAAGAACAAGTTGTCTCCAGCAAAAGTCTTGTGGTATTTTCCTGTTATTCCGAGATTTAGACGCATGTTTCGTAGTGAAACCGATTCAAGACACTTGACCTGGCATGCAGATGAAAGAATTATAGATGGAAAGTATCGACATCCGGCAGATTCACCACAGTGGTTGAAAATTGATAATGATTATCCTGAATTTGGAGAAGAATCAAGAAACCTTCGCTTGGCATTATCTACTGATGGAATGAACCCACACGGTATCCAGAGTATCTCACACAGTACATGGCCTGTGATTATTATGATTTATAACCTACCTCCATGGCTATGTATGAAGCGTAAGTACATGATGTTGTCTATGTTGATTTCTGGACCTAAACAACCAGGGAATGACATAGACGTGTACTTGAAGCCCCTAATCGAAGATTTAAAGATTTTGTGGGAGACCGGTGTGGAGGTTTATGATGGATATAGGAAAGAAAGTTTCAACTTGAGGGCGATGTTGTTTGGCACAATTAATGATTTTCCAGCATACGGAAATCTATCAGGGTATAGCATAAAAGGTCAATGTGCGTGTCCTATTTGTGAAGATAAAACAGATTGGAAGCGCTTGGAGTTTGGTCAGAAGAATGTCTTTCTCGGTCATCGGAGATTCTTAAATTCAAATCATCACTACCGTGGATGGAGAAAGGCGTTCAATGGAGAGACAGAACAAGGCAGAGCTCCACATATATTGACGGGTGATCAAATTTTTGAAAAGGTGAAAGATTTGGATACTCAGTTTGGCAAGCCTTTTGCCCACACACTTGTCAAAAGTGGGTGGAAGAAGAGGTCAGTTTTTTTTGAATTGCCGTATTGGAAGTCCTTGTATGTGAGACATTTTCTTGATGTTATGCATATTGAAAAAAATGTATTTGAAAGTGTTATTGGCACGTTACTCAATATACAAGGAAAGTCTAAGGATGGCCTTAAGGCAAGAAAGGACTTGATAGCGATGGGAATAAGAACTGAATTAGGACCCTTGAAGAAAGGAAAACGAACATATCTACCGCCTGCTGCTTATACTCTATCTAGAAAGGAGAAAAAAACATTGTGTAAGTTTCTAAGTGAAGTTAAAGTTCCAGAAGGGTACTCTTCAGATATTAGAAGACTTGTGTCTATGAAAGACCTCAAGTTAAAGAGTTTAAAGACCCATGATTGCCATGTTATAATGGAACATTTTCTCCCAATAGGTATACGTTCTATTCTTCCAGAAAAAGTAAGAAGCTCTATAACTAAGTTGTGTTCTTTCTTCAAGTCAATTTGCAGTAAGGTGATCAATCCTGCGATCTTACCAATGTTGCAAAAAGAAATCGTTATTACTTTGTGTGAGCTTGAAATGTTCCGAAAAGTACGAAATGGTCTATAGTTCTTTTTTCCAACAAAGTAATTGATGAAAACACTGGAGATCAAGGTGATATTGATGTTGAGATTGAATCGTTTACCAGAAATGATCAAGATGAGAATATTATATCAAATGATTCATATATTAGAAATGATCATAATGAGGGTATTTGGATCAATCCAACCGTCCGTGTTGTTAAGAGACATGTAGAACATATTCCAACCAAGAAAAGAAAGAGAACTTAGTGAAAAAGGTACAGGTCAAATGATTTTAATTGTGCTCTTTATTACAGGTAAAATGACTTTTATGATTTTAATTGTTTTTACATTTGTCATCTGATTTTAATTGTTTTCTTTATTACAGGTAAAATGGCTATTATGAAGTCAATCATTCGTGCAAGGGGCAAGGGATACTCGAAAGTATCAATTGATATTTGTTTAGATGGAGATGTTCCATTGTCGTCAAGCCTCATTCGCGTAGATGATGATGCTGGATATTTGAAAGTATCCCTCTACGACAATGGAACATGTCCATCTAAACAAATATCAATTATATCTTCAAAAGATAAGAGACCAAAAATATAAGGGGATTACGCAGCAAATCGAGTCAGTTGCATAAAAAAAAAGGTATAAACACAATTATATGATATTTATGCATAGAAAATGTTAATTCTTGATCTTATACTTCACCTAACTAATTTTATGATATTTTAGGTTCATGCTATTGATATTGAACAAAAAGAGGTTGTTGCTAAGAAGACTGCTGCTAGCAAAAAAAACATACATCTCAGAGACGCTTTTGCTACTTAGTTTTATTTCTTTTTAAGTTATGAATTGGTTGTATATAGAATCTTTAGAAGTTAAACGATTATATATGATTATATATCAGTGGATTGTTGTATATGTATGGATTGTTGTATATAAGGCTTGTTGAATGCAATGTGTGAAAAAGGGCTTCAAATTATATAGTTTTGGGTGTACTGCTTCAATATACAGGTTGTCTAAAATAAATAAAAAAATATAGCGCTTTTTAAAAAAAAAAAATCAATAACCACCCACTTTAGAGGGCGCTTTTTAAAAAAAGCGCCCTCTAAAGTGGAAACATTTAAGGGTTTAGAGGGCGCTTTTACTGGAAAGCGCCCTCTAAACCCTTAAAAGTTTCCACTTTAGAGGGCGCTTTCCAGTAAAAGCGCCCTCTAAACCCTTAAATGTTTCTACTTTAGAGGGCGCTTTTTTGAAAAAGCGCCCTCTAAAGTGGCCCTTAAAGGGCTTAAAGAGCCACTTTAGACAGCGCTTTCACTAGGAAAAAAAGCGCTGTCTTTACCTATGCCAGCGCCAGATTAGAGGGCGCTTTAAAGCGTTGTTATAGGCCAAAAAAAGCGCCCTCTAAACCCTTATTTGGCGTAGTGACATATGCATGAAATAATTAATGGAAGAACTTACCTTGATTAAATTTGATCATAGGTTGAGGTTGCTTCATGAGCAAGGCACAGTCAAGGCACAGTTGAATTAGGGTTTCCTTGGGAAACAATCCTCAAGACCTTTGGGTTATCTTGATCAAATTGGAAAATTGAGATACTTGGGAGACATATATGATGATTAGGAACTTTGTGGACCATTGTCATGCTTTTTATCATCTTCATCTAGCCACTTCATTGGGCTTAGGAGCCTCCTAGGAGCATGGGAGCACATGATCACTTGAGCTTCAAAGCAAAAGAGTTAGTGATATATTTTTGTGCTTTTGGTTAGTAATCAAAATAAGAAAAGCAATAATATACAATACAAGCATGCTTGGTGGTCTCAAAACACTCAAACAAGTCCCACCCCTAGGGTTAAGGAGCCAAACATGCTATGATCCTTGAGGCAATGCATTGAGCAATGATATGATGCCATGAGGAATCTTAGGGTAAAAATTAGGGTCTTGCAGATGCCCCTATTTAAGATCATTCTAGCCGGAGATATGAAGGTTAAAATCTTCGTCCCGACGAGGTAGAATGGGCTTAAATAATAACAAAGAGACGAATTTTGGTCCCTAAGAGACCTCATGATGCAGATGTATGTATGCAAAATAAAATATTCATGGTGAATAATTGTCACGAAGGAAAAGAAATCAGGAGAAACTGAAAAATCCATAGGAGTAACACACTCACTAGGGAGACAGAGACTCTGGGGGAAATAAGGTAAAACGTGTGAGCAGGTCACGATTTGAAAACTTGCTGGGAGACACGAAGGGATTCCACGAAAATAAATCGATGGAAAGACTCGAGCTGACGCAAAGATGCATGTTTTGGGGGAATATGCCAATATAGCACAACTATCCATAAAGGATACATCGGGTAAAAATCCGGACTCAGACGAGGATGTCCACAAAGGACTCAACTGAGGAAGAAATAACGAGATATTACCGGTTACCGGGTAATAAACTCAAAGAGAGACATGTTATCAAAACACCGGTTATTGGGTGAGAGAACAACACGCTGAGGGAGAAGAATATCTAAGACCGGTATAAGGGTGAAAGATATCAATCATCCGAAACATCTGAGGAGGACCCAAAAGGCACATCTCAACTCAGGAAAATCTAACTCCACAGGGGAAAAAAGTCATAATAGGGAGCAGAAGAAAGGAACACCAGGGATACCGGTTACTGGGTATATAATAGGTGACCAACCAAGCATGAATTGGGAATATATCCAAGACACTCATCAGCCGAAAGGAGGGCTGAAAAAGCAAATTCGACTCACAGGATGGACATTCGATTCCACAAGGAAATACGAATCTTACTCGACCGGGGAAGAAAAAAGACTTCGACTGAAGAGCGCATGAGATATATCATCTATTACCGTCATAACGTAGATAACATACTCGCGTGGAAGATTATCCACAACCGATTACTGGGTTAATGAAGGATAAATCGACCGAAAAGAAAGGACATCGGGATACTGGTTACTGGGTATAAAATGATGACCAATCTGAAGGAGAAACAATCATTACCAAACAAGAGTAAATGAAAGATGACTCGCAAGGGATAAATTACCTGACAAAAGCAATCATCCAGGAGATATATCACCGGTTACTGGGTGAAATACTCAAGAACGAAGGATTATCAATACCAGTTACTGGGTAAAGATAACCAACAAATAGGGGATTACATCTACCGGTTACTGGGTAGAAAACCACAGAAATAGGACTTACAACTACCGGTTATTGGGTAGAAGGCCAGAAAGTCCGCTGGAGAAAAGGATGAACAATTACTGGTTACTGAGCAATTGAACAACTGAACCACAGGGAACTGCAGGGGATAACAAGAAAGGAGTCAATCTAGGAACAAACTAGAAAGACAAAATTAAACAAGACTCAACCCAATGAGGATATAACTCAGGGGAATAATTCCAAATTGATACATGATTGGGGTGGAATACTGGAATAATAATCATCCACGAGGAGATAACTCAGTGGGGAAGAAAGAAGAAAAGATACACACTTTCTGCCTCTAGGGCTGACTCTATATGAAGAGATCAGACACAAACATCTGCTTGGGGAAGAACATTTCACCAATAGCAGGAGATAACAAGCAAAGATATATGGCAAAGAATGAATCATGAATATCTGAATGCTTTGATTATGCATGTATATGCGTGATTTATGCATGATTAATGCTGACAGACAGACATATCTAACGCAAACAGGCTCAAGAGCCACGAACAGACATTCGGCGCAATATCTCAAAAAGAAGGGCAAGGCCCACAGTAGAACTCAGCTCTAGTGAGGATGCATCAAGTGCCGGAAGACACCGATCACAGCTGGGGACATGCAAAGTCACAACTTCCGACTGCTAGGGATTTTCCAACAATTCTTGGGGACAAGTTATTGAATATAAATAAGATCCTTCGTAGAAGAAACTCTACTGGGGAACTTATCAAGGAATGAGGTGAAACTCCATGGGGAACAACCGCCAAACAGATACCCATCAATCAAAACAATCCCTTCTAACCGCTGAAGAGACATCTCTGCTAAGGGGAGAAAGAACAATTTGCTCCGCTGGGGGTAACCAACACATCTTCCTCATCATCCCTCAATACTTAGAAGAAAACTTCAAACACGGATGGGATACAAATTATCAAACTCGGATCGAGTAAACCTGCAGGGGATGAGCTGTAGGCAACCTCAAAGGAAACTGTCTAGGCTGAGGGGATCGGAAATGAATCCTTCGTCAACACGTGTCATGCTGGGGATGAAAAGGGACATAAGCCCTTCACCGACTGCTCTAGACAACTTCTTGCTGAGGAGACAACTGAAAGTTGATGAAGAGGATATAAACATGTCAGAATGTGAACAAATGTCTTACCTTTTGGAAATCGTACTATCCTTGGGAAAGCACTGAGGACATTCCATTTATCCTTTCAGTCATTGTGAATGCTCATTTTGTTTAAGACAATTTATAAAATTTTATTTGTTTAAAACAATGATATTTATTAATTAAAACATGCAAACATTTGTTAAACAAAAACAAGTAGGAGTGCCAAGAATTGGATAAAGGCTCAAATTTATTTAATGGGATGGTAGTTCGCAAATGGAGAGACTCCATGGATATTTACAAATTTGAAATTGGTGATATACATGGAAAAGGGCTACATTGAACATAATGATCGTTTCTCCACCAACTCTGAATCCACTGTATTTGAAGCTTCAGTTGACGATGACTGAACGAGAATCTTTGACAGACAACATTAGTAGAACAAAGTCTTGTCAGGATGCAGTTACTTGCCAAATCCCTAATTTTTGCCTAGATTGCCCCAGGTTGAGGTACTCAATCTAGCGGAATATATATTCATTATTTTTTCATGTCTCTAACTTTTGCTTGGATCGCCCTTTCGGGTTTTCAATCCACCGAGACACTCATTTTTGCCTAAGACGCCCTTTCGGGTTTTCAACTTAGCGAGCTATTCTGTTTTTATTTTAGGCGAAGTATTTCTTGATTGCATCTGAATTCACAGGACGAGTGAAATCTTCCCCATCCATAGTTGTAAGCAACAAAGCACCACCTGAAAAGGCTCTCTTAACAATGTATGGACCTTCATAGTTTGGAGTCCACTTGCCCCTGGAATCGGGCGCGAAAGACAAGACTTTCTTGAGCACGAGGTCACCTTCTCGGAACACACGAGGCTTGACCTTTTTATCAAAGGCTTTCTTCATCCTTTGTTGATACAACTGACCATGACACATGGCAGTTAATCTCTTCTCTTCAATCAAGTTCAACTGGTCATAACGACTCTGAACCCATTCAGCTTCAGTCAACTTGGCTTCCATCAAGACTCTCATTGACGGGATCTCAACCTCCACGGGGAGCACAGCCTCCATGCCATTTACAAGGGAGAAAGGGGTTGCCCCTGTTGAAGTGCGGACGGATGTACGATATCCATGTAAAACAAATGGCAGCATCTCATGTCAATCTTTGTACGTAACAACCATCTTCTGAATAATCTTCTTGATGTTCTTGTTAGCAGCTTCAACAGCCCCATTCATCTTGGGTCTATAGGGAGAAGAATTATGATGTGCAATCTTGAACTCGCTACACAGCTCTTTCATCATCTTGTTGTTCAAGTTAGATCCATTATCAGTAATGATATTGTTTGGCACACCATATCGGCATATGAGTTGATTCTTGATAAACTTCACAACCACCTGCCTGGTCACATTCGCATACGATGCCGCTTCAACCCACTTGGTGAAGTAATTAATGGCTACGAGAATAAAACGGTGATCGTTAGACGCCTTTGGCTCAATCATGCCAATCATGTCAATTCCCCATATGGAGAAAGGCCATGGTGAGGAAATAACATTCAGAAGTGTGGGGGGATTATGAATCTTATCCGTATAAATCTGACACTTGTGGCATTTCTTCACATATTTGCAGCAATCAGACTCCATTGTCAGCCAATAGTAGCCTGCTCTCAACATCTTCTTTGCCATAGCATGCCCGTTGGAATTAGTACCAAATGAACCCTCATGGACTTCAGTCATCAACAGGTCTGCCTCGTGTCTATCTACGCATCTGAGCAGAACCATGTCAAAATTCCTCTTGTAAAGCACATCACCATTAAGGTAGAAACTGCCAAATAATCTCCTCAAAGTCTTCTTATCTTTAATAAATGCCCCAGGCGGGTAAGTCTGACTCTGAAGAAAACACTTGATATCATAATACCACAGCTTATCATCTTTCACTTCTTCAACTGCAAACACATGAGATGGTCTATCCAAGCGCATCACGGTAATATTGGGGACTTCATTCCAATACTTCACTATAATCATTGAAGCAAGCGTAACAAGAGCATCTGCCATCCGATTCTCATCTCGAGGAATATGATGGAAGTCAACCTTGGTAAAGAAAGTTGAAATCCTCCTCGCATAATCTCTGTATGGGATGAGGCCAGGCGATTCGTCTCCCATTCACCCTTAATCTGATTAACAACAAGGACCGAATCACCATAAACATCAAGATGTTTGATCCTAAGATCAATACACTCCTCCAAACCCATAATACAAGCCTCATACTCCGCCATATTATTCGTGCATTTGAAAGTTAGCCTTGCTGTAAAAGGAAAATTTGTGCCTTGAGGAGTAATAATCACTGCCCCAATACCATTCCCATATTGATTGACAGTGCCATCGAACACCATACCCCATCGGGAACCAGGCTCTGGCCCTTCATCGAGCATAGGCTCATCACAATCTTTCATCTTCAAATACAGAATCTCCTCATCAGGGAAGTCATATTGCACCGACTGATAATCTTCAACTGGTTGATGTGCCAGATGGTCAGCCGAGATACTTCCTTTAATAGCTTTTTGAGCTCGATACTCAATATCATACTCAGATAACAACATCTGCCAATGGGCAATTCTCCCAGTTAAGGCAGGCTTCTCAAAGATATACTTGATTGGATCCATTTTGGATATCAACCAAGTCGTATGATTCAACATATACTGGCGTAAACGCTTAGCAGCCCAAGCCAAAGCACAACATGTCTTTTCAAGCATTGAGTACCGAGACTCACAATCAGTAAACTTCTTACTCAAGTAGTATATCGCATACTCTTTATTTCCTTTTCATCTTGCTGACCCAATACACATCCCATGGAATCATCAAGCACGGTCAAGTACATAATCAATGGTCTCCCTTCAACAGGCGGAGACAGGATCGGAGGCTCAGACAAATACTCTTTGATACTGTCAAAGGCTTTTTGGTAATCCTCGGTCCAATCATGACGCTGATCTTTCCGAAGAAGCTTGAATATAGGCGCACACGTGGCAGTCATGTGGGATATAAATCTCGAAATGTAATTCAAACGGCCAAGAAAACCTCGGACTTGCTTCTCGGTTTTGGGCGCAGGCATCTCTTGTATTGCTTTGACCTTGGCAGGATCAACTTCAATACATCTCTCGCTGACAATAAAGCCCAATAACTTGTTGGAACGGACTCCAAATGTACACTTGTTCGGATTCAGGCGGAGTTTGTACTTCCTCAAACGATGGAAAAGCTTCAACAAGTGTTCTACATGTTCAACTTCCGTTCTCGACTTTGGAATCATATCATCGACATATACCTCAATCTCGTTGTGCATCATATCATGAAACAAGGTAGTCATAGCGCGGTGATACGTGGCTCCAGCGTCCTTCAAACCAAAGGGTGTCACTCGATAACATAATGTTCCCTAAGGTGTGATGAATGTTGTCTTCTCCATATCCTCGGGTGCCATTTTAATTTGATTATAACCGGAAAATCCGTCCATAAATAAGAAGACATTGAATTTAGTTGTATTGTCTACCAACATATCAATGTGTGGTAGAGGAAAATCATCTTTCGGACTAGCTTTATTCAAGTCACGGTAATCCACACACATTCGGACTTTTCCGTCTTTCTTAGGCACAAGCACAATATTGGCCTCCCATTGAGGATATGTAGAAGTCACCAGAAACCCCGCATCAATTTTCTTCTGAACTTCTTCTTTAATCTTCACTGCCATATCAGGATGAGTTCTTCTGAGCTTCTTCTTCACAGGCACACACTCAGGCTTCAATGGCAAGAAATGTTGCACGATATCAGTATCTAGACCAGGCATGTCTTCATACGACCAGGCAAAGACATCGACATATTCTCGTAGAAACTCAATCAACCCCTTCTTAACAGACTCTTCAAGGAGTGCCCCAATCTTTACTTCACGAATGCAGTCTTCAGTCCCCAAGTTGACTGTTTCCAGATTCTCGAGATGCGGCTGAATGATCTTCTCCTCGTGCTCAAGTAGACGGGAAATCTCATCAGGAATCTCTTCAACATCATTTTCTTCTACCTCAAATACAGGGAACTCAAAGTTGGGAGATGATGTTGGATCATTATGTTCAATGGGTTTGATCAACCTGTATAATGATTTTGAGTATAAAAGAGATTTTAGAATTCAAACAAGGCAAATCATTATGCATATGAAAAGATTGATTTTATTCTCTTTTTTAGGGTTTTATGGTGATCGCCAATTTCATGCAAAAAGCGAAAAGGAAAAATAATTTGGAAAACAAACATTTAACATGTGATTATTGAATGAATATCATTGTATTAATCAAATTATGCCAACAATGTCTTCACTTCTCCTTTTGGCATGGGAGAAGGGTTTTTAAACAAAATGAACATATTACGTTGACTTATGGATAACTGTTAGAACATCAACAGCGACCCAATTATTGCAGATTTCTCCGGGTATGACGAAGTTGCCAAGGTCTTCCTCTTCACCATCTTCAACAATGGCAGCGGTTTCCTGATCTTCAACGGTGTGGATGAAACCTCCACTCTGGAATATCCCACTCTCATTGGAAACACCGGAAGAATACCCTATGCTAGCTCGGGACTTATTATCTTCCAACTTGATCATTTTCCCCAAACCAGTAGTTGCACCATGCTCAATGGCCAACTTTGCATCATTATAGGAGACAAATGAAGAAGGTCCTTCCCTTGAAGGCTCAGCAATAGATAAGGCTTGGAACGGAGTCCCAACCTCATCCTCAGCATCAATATAGGAGAAGAAAGATAAGTGACTGACCAAGAGAGCCTTCTTTCCCCCTATCACCACCAACTTCTTGTTCTTCACGAACATCAACTTTTGGTGTAGGGTGGATGTCACGGCACCTGCTTCGTGAATCCATGGTCTGCCAAGCAAACAACTGTAAGTCGGATGAATATCCATGACCTGGAAAGTGATCTGGAAATCACTAGGTCCATCTTGACCGGGAGTTCTAATTCTCCGATCACGATTTTATGCGATCCATCAAACGCCTTCACAACCACTCCACTCTGCCTCATGGGAGGCCCCTGATATGAAAGTTTAGCAAGAGTGGATTTTGGCAACATATTAAGTGATGATCCTGTGTCTACCAACACATTGGACAAAGCATCATCCTTACAATTCATGGAGATGTGTAAAGCCAAATTATGGTCTTTTCCCTCCTCGAGAAGATCAGCATCACAGAAGCTCAAATTGTTGCAAGCGGTTATATTTGCAACGATGCTATCGAACTGCTCTATTGTGACATCGTGGTCCACGTATGCCACGTCCAACACCCTCTGCAAAGCCTCACGGTGTGGCTCTGAATTCATCAACAAAGATAACACAAATATCTTTGATGAAGTTTGTAGCAGCTGATCCACAACATTGTATTCACTCCTTTTGATGAGCCTCAACATCTCATCACCATCCTCTCTCAAAATGCCAGACTGGTCAACCAGTATAGGAGTATTATTATTCTTAACGGCAACAGGGTCAACACCCTTCACAACAAGAACAGAATCATTTGAAGAAGAAGTCCCCACGGGACCGACAGGATTAACAGCAGTTCTCTTCATGATATCTTCATGGGATTTCGAGTGAGCCGAGAAAACACGACAACTACGGGTCACACCACTGACATCTGAAATGCTCACCATAGAAGTTGAGGGCAACGACACCTCTTTCCCATCCTCTAGCATGACTGTGTTATATCGATAGGGAACAGCTTTGTCTGATACATACGGGACAGGACCCGCTGGCTTGATCACAAGAGCTGGTGATACCTTCTTCTTCCTGCCATCATACTTGATGATGACAGGCTCAGGAATTTTAAACACAAGAGTAATTACATCAACTTCATCCTCATTACGATTCTGAAGTATCTCAATCATCCCTTGATCAATCATCTCTTGGATGTCCTTTCTCACCTGACGGTATCCTCTCTCATTGATAGTGCACACCTGACACCTATCATGGTCATGCTCGTAATGACTGTGTTCACACAACAGCTTGTGCATCTCGACCAAGGACTGCCTTATGTCATTCACATAAAGGACCTTGTATTTTCCAGGGCAACCCTGAACCATATTAACAGTTGCCTTCCCATGCTTGGGCAATGGGTTCTTCATCACATTTGGACCTACGTCCTCAAAAAACAATATCCCACTTCTCACAAGGTCTTGCACCTTGGTCTTTAATGGGTAATAATTCTCCATATCATGTCTAGGAGCACCGGAATGATACACACAATGAAGCTCGGGCTTATACCACCACTGAGGATTGACTGGTACAGCGGGAGGGTCTCGTGGAGTTATCAGCTTCCTATCTATCAAGGAAGGATAAAGCTCATCATATGTCATCGGAATTAGGTCAAAAGTTACCCTCTTCCTCTCGTAGTTGCTGGTGCTGGTGTTATTATTGTTGCGAGGCTGGTAGGCCTGTTGTTGTTGACGATGTTGTTGTTGTTGTTGACGATGTTGTTGTTGTTGTTGTTGATGTTGTTGATGAACTTCTCTGAAAGCAGGTGCTATATGAGCCACCTGGTGTTGGTTGACGGATGGACGCACATCCTTCCTCCTTATAGAGGGCCTTCTTTTGATATGAAAGGACACGACATGGGTCTCTCCCTCTTTCTTCCTAGCAAAGCCTCCATACTTCTTTGTTGAGGAACCATCATCTCTAGATAAACGTCCTTCACGGACCCCCTCTTCTAATCTCATCCCCATATTCACCATTTCGATGAAGTCTGAGGGAGCACTAGCAATCATTCTGTCATAATAGAAAGAGCTCAAAGTCTTCAAAAAGATCTTTGTCATCTCCTTCTCTTTCAGGGGTGGCACTATCTGAGCTGCCAGTTCTCACCATCTCTGGGCGTACTCCTTGAAGGTCTCCTTGTCCTTCTGAGACATCTCCCTCAATTGGTCCCTGTCTAGAGCCATATCCACATTATATTTATACTGCTTAACGAAGGCCTCGCCTAGATCGTTGAAAGAGCGGATGCTTACACTCTCCAGCCCCATATACCACCGAAGCACAGCACCTGTCAGGCTATCCTGAAAGTAGTGAATCAGCAGTTGGTCGTTACCAGTCTGTGTGGACATCTTGCGAGCATACATCACAAGATGGATGAGTGGGCATGTGTTTTCCTTATATTTCTCAAAGTCAGGCACTTTGAATTTAACAGGGATTTTTACGTTGGGCACTAGGCACAACTCAGCAGCACTTTTTCCAAAGAGGTCCTTACCCCTCAAAGTCTTCAGTTCCTTGCGCAGCTCAAGGAATTGATCTTTCATTTCATCCATCTTCTCATATACATCCGGATCCTCAGATGGCTCAGAATGATAAATGGTGCCCTAAACACGGGGAAGGGTGTGCACAACGGGAGGTGGCACAGACAGGACCGGACTAGATGTCGGCATAGAAGCGAGAGTATGAGCAAAACCCTCTAGCACAAAATTAGAAGGCATTCCCCAAGGGAACCCGACTGGCATAGTCGAAGCAAAGTGGGCTGTTGCAGTAGGCACGGTTGACGTAGCTACCTCGGATATGACAGTCCTCGCAGGAGTTGGTGAAGCTTGGCTTTGTGCGGCCAGAACTGACTCCATCATGGCAGTCAGCCTAGCAATCTCTTCTTTCAGGTCCCTGTTCTCTTGCTCTAGATGCTCCATTATCTTCGAATGATTGGCTCTGGCATTATACAGGTGTGTCAGCTTGTCTTCAAAAGAAATGAAGAGCAAAGAGTTAGACCACTGATCAAGAGCTCGGAACAAAACCTGCTTATGTATATGATGCATGCAATGTTTGTGCATATGGTTTGTTTTTATTAGAGGAACTTTATAGAGATCTATTTGCAAATATTTGAAAAAAATTAACTTTAAAGACATATATGGAATACTCATAATATTTGGAAAAATTTTACACCAAAGAAGTAATACAGTTTTGGTAACCAAATACAATACAAGAGAAAAGGATAATGAACATCCTATGGAGCCCTAGAAACAATCGTCCAAAGCCCTCGAGATTGGAAGAAAAGTTGCACGAAGCCTCTTCACCTCTCTCTCATAAGCTGCTTCCATATCGGCCTTCTCCTTGGCGAGCTGATCATACTTCCTCTTCCAGAATCTAGATGAGTGAGGAAGAAGATAAGTAACCATATTATCAGGCTCATCAATAACCTGATGCTCTAGAAATTCTATCACTGCATCCTTATCTTTGAGTTGCTGAAGAAGTTCCTCTCGTTCACGAACCCATGCACGCGACCAGTTTTCATCTCTCAACTCCTCTACTCCTCGGTTAGGGAAGGTTGAAGGCCCAACCATAACCATAGGGGTAGGGCTCGGATAATCATACGGCATGCGGTACTCAAGAGCTCTCTTCCTCACCCAAGCATTGTAAGGTTCCAAAGCAATACAATTCTTCAGACCAAGCTCAATCATCCCTTTCCTTTGAACTTTGCGCCAGGCACGGACCATCCTATCCTTCAAGTTCTGGGGATCTTTACCCTCTTGAAAGAATAAGCCTTCCAAAGAAACGTTGTTAGGTTTATCCTTTAAGGGGAACCCAAGCTGACGGCGAGCCAAAGCAGGGTTGTAGTTAATTCCACCACATGTCCCAAGAAGAGGCACATTGGAGAACTCACCACAAGAATCAATAATCTGAACGCCATCATAAACACGGTTATACCAAGAGATATCATCATTAGTGAGAGACATAAGTCTCGCAGACCACCGTAGACATCCTTTGTTCTCCTTGAAGGCAATCGTCTGAGGCAAGTGTGAAATAAACCACTTGTACAACAGAGGCAGACAACACACAATGGAACCACCACCCTTTGCATTCCTCATATGCAAAGAGAAATAAGTGTCACCCAACAGAGTCGGAACGGGATTAAGAGAAGAGAAAATCCTAATAGCGTTCACATCCACAAAATTGTCGATGTTGGGAAATAACACTAGCCCATAGATGAGTAGCACAAACATGGCTTCAAAAGTGTCCTCACTCATGGCCTTCCCAAACAAAGTAGCTCTGGCAATGAGAAAATCAGATGGGAGACCTTGAATTCCGCCTTTGGTAGTCATATGAGCAACAATGTCAGATACATCTACATGAAGCATGTCAGCAATCTCTTGAGAAGACGGAATCTTCTCCAAGCCACTGAACGGCAACTGATCAAGAATAAGTATACCCACATGATAGGCATACTCCTCAAGTGTAGGCAAAAGTTGGAAATCCGGAAAAGTGAAGCATCGATACAGAGGATCGTAGAACTGCACCAACACACTCATCAGACCTTCATCCACCTTGGTAGAAAGAATAGACAGGAGCTTCCAATGGCGAGCTTTGAACTCCAAGGGTTTTAATACATAAGATGTCAAACTCCTTAACTCTTTAAAGTCGGGTTGTCTGAAACTGTAATTCTTCGTATTCCTTCTTTGCTTATCCATGTCTGAAAATTTGCAAATAGACCTCTTAAGTTCCTTAAAAACTTTATTGTTGATGATATGGATGCGAATGAATGCATGGATGCAACAATCACACTCAAGGATCAAGCAAGTCACACCACACAAAGGTCACAGGATAGCTCACGTTATCGTCAATATCAATCATCCATTTTGGTGGATTATGGTTTACACCTTATCAACACCCGAGTTCCATTGATATTGAGGATATACGAGAACGGATCAACATTGAATCAAGGGTTTGTTGTAAGTCACGAGCATGGAGTCTCGGTTAAGAACCACCCGATGGGAGTGTACTATGGTTAAACCTGACAATCATGTTCTAAAAAGGTCCCCATAGTCATCATCTCATCTTTCGGATATTATCGGATAAAATGACTACTCGTTTTCCAAGAATATTCTCAAGAGAAACTCTTATGAGTGTAGTATCGTGTAACAATCGTATCAAATCTTACACTTGAACGACCTTCGCACTACATCCTAAAATAGGCCAAGATGGGCTAGGTATCTAAGGTCCTTGGCTTCTAAGGTTTATATTGGAAAGAGTAATGCCTAACCACGACTACTCGTGTGACATTATTTATCCCAATAAGACCTCCACCAAGTGAATGGGCTTGCAAGTCAACTTGTTAAGGAATAACTCCACACAAGTTAAAAAGACTATGTCATTCTCCTATCATAAGTGCACTCGAGCTCGGGTATAGAACTCATCTCACAAGAAACCACCAAGCATACAAGCAATTAATATATCAAGCAATTCATACATTACAAACAATACAGTCATCCCAAATTTGCACTAAAATATGTCACAAACAAATATAGACATACAACACATACAAGAAAAAAGTAGGCTAAACCCACTAGGAAGTAACAGAGTTCCCTAGCAGAGTCGCCACTTTTCTGTAGCGGGCTTTTCGTTACCTTTAGGTTTATTGACTAAACAAAAAGTAAACATACAATTCGAGTCGCCACCGCACTTTTATTTGTCCAAAGGAAAGGCTAAAAAGCGAACAAAAGCCAAGTAAGAAGTTTTATCAAATCAAAAACTAATAAAAATGTCAGAGATCTGGGTAAGGGGGTTGGTTATGAAATGAGAAGGTTTTACGCATCCAAAACATCCTTAGTACTCTAAGGGAACCCTTTTTTACAAATATGTTTTGTAGTTTGGTATTTGTGAAAATATGTGCAAAAGATTGGGGGGATGAGAAGAGAATAGATTATATTTACAAATTTTGTTATTTGAATGGATGAACCCATTGCCTACGTATCGTCACAAAGGAGGATCAAAACCTCGTAGTTCGGGGTAAAAATCACAAAGATTGGTGAATTGATTTGGTCAAAAGCCTTAAGTTCTTTTGTTATCAAAGGGAGAAAACTCAACCTAAACCAACAATCCACCATGTGAGGAAGGCTTCAACATACTAGTGAGGGGTTAACCCTATAATAAGTATGGAAGACTTATAATCCAATCACTAAGGATGAGGTGAGATTTACATCAACCACTATGATAACTCAAACCTATGACTAATGTTTATGAAAAGGTTTTAATAAGGTGACCATTGGAACCACAAAAAACAACTTGAATGAGTTGTATTTACAAGTTAAATTTATTTACAAAATGAAGTCAAAGTAGGGTTAAGATTCATTCACAATGAGTATTAATGAAAATAGTTTTGAAAAGTCAAAGGCATAAGGCCTAGGTTTCTAATTTGAAACAAAGTCAAAGTTTGATGAATTTTTGAAATAAAAGGAATTAAATGAAATTAACAAAAAATAGGAATAATAGAAAAATCCAGCGCCACAGGATCAATTCATTAATTGACGTGGCATGATCAAATGGCTCAGAGGCACGGATGCATGGTGATCTCAAGTCAAGCGCGCAGCACATAGCATTAAAACAAGTAAACACATTGGACGCTCGTGATTAAAACGTTGAGGCACGATCCAAAGGCTGGGAGGCTACCACGTGGGGATGGTGGTGGAAACCACCATCTTCTCCGGCGATCTAACAAGTTCCGGCCACCACGCGCAGGAAAATAAATTGCAATGAAAATAAAAACTAAGGGCATCAAAATAAAGCTCAGGTGATGTACATCACCACTATAACCATGGATCATCCTCACCATTCCTATTTAGAGAGAAATGTGAGCTTGAAAATCATGGTGTGTCAATTGGAATGGCACGATTTGCACAATTAAGACCACCACTGGCTTGCCTCAAGTATGAGGACTTCAGAAAACCACACAAACCAAAGAAAATCATATTGACTTGCAAGATCTAGATCAAAAAAGTTTGAGGTTCTACCTCTGAAATGAAACTTCAAATGCCACGAATTCTCCAAGATCTTGATCTGCTTTTGCTCTGGAAGTGTGATGGAGATGATAGGTTAAGGAATTGAGCTTTGAAAATCAACTAATGATGTTGAATTTCAAGCTTGAAAAAGAGAAAGAAAACTGAAAATTCCTTTAGTGAGGGTTGGGATTTCAATTCAGCAGCAATTCAGATCTCCACTTGATTGCCAATTGAATGAGAATGAACACTTATTTATAGCTGAAATGGATTGCAAGGCATGGTTCCCTCGTGTGCATGGGATTTGAATTCTCCTTGCATGGGCCTGTACAGGCGCATGTAAGGCCCAATGATGGGTGAAAATCCTTGCTGATACCAACTGGAAATGAATTGGACGTGCATAATGAACTACACAAGCTTCCACATCAAGTTATATCATGAAATGCCAAAATGGACATAAAAGGAAAGCTCTTCGAAACTCCCACATGGAAAGTAAAAAAAAAAAAGAAATATGAGTAATGGTTGGAAATCCATTGAAATAAGGAACAAAAGTCATGTTGGGCAAAAATTCATTTGGCATTTGAAAATTAGTGAAAACTGGCTATGAAAGTTTGGGTACAAAACATGTCTAAGTCACCCTTTGAAACTTTCCACCAAAAGCAAGCATCTTCAAGCCCCTCTGTTTCAATGATGCAAGCCTCAAATGGAAAAACCTCCAACCTCAAAGTTGTATATCTTTTCAAGATGATAAATTTAGACTAAACTTTGGCATCATTTGTATTTTTCATGAAAAAGTTATGGGCACTTGAAGTTGGGCATTTTTCAAATTCAATGACTTAGGTCCAAAGTGACCTATAATGTTTTGTATTATCACATGCATTATTTTGGGATTATGAAATTTTGTCCAACATAATATTTGAAGTAGACATCTTAAGATTTACAATGCATTTGGTCTCACCTAAAAATCATAAAATTAAGGAAGTTAGGTCCTTGGGAAGTTGACCCAAAATTAGGGTTTCAGTCAAAATGACCTATAATTTTTTGAAATGAATGATGACCTTCCATGTTTCAAATGGATTTTCGATGAACATTAAAGTTGTTCATATGGTTCTTAAGAACAGTTTATCTCTTGGGGTCATATTCATTTGACAAACACATTAAAAGTTGTATCTCAGTGATCTTCAGTTTAGTCAGATGACTTGACTAGTCAACTTTTCAAAGCCAAACTTCCAATCTTGATGAATGAATGATTGAGGATCCTCAAATAGGCTCACATATGCATAAAATAATTAATGAAATAACTTCCCTTGATTAAATTTGATCATAGGTTGAGGTTGTTTCATGAGCAAGGCACAATCAAGGCACAGTTGAATTAGGGTTTCCTTGGGAAACAATCCTCAAGCCCTTTGGGTTATCTTGATCAAATTGGAAAATTAAGATACTTGGGAGACATATATGATGATTAGGAACTTTGTGGACCATTGTCATGCTTTTTCTCATCTTCATCTAGCCACTTCATTGGGCTTAGGAGCCTCCTAGGAGCATGGGAGCACATGATCACTTGAGCTTCAAAACAAAAGAGTTAGTGACATATTTTTGTGCTTTTGGTTAGTAATCAAAATAATAAAATCAATAATATACAATACAAGCATGCTTGGTGGTCTCAAAACACTCAAACAAGTCCCACCCCTAGGGTTAAGGAGCCAAACATGTTATGACCCTTGAGGCAATGCATTGAGCAATGATATGATGCCATGACGGATCTTAGGGTAAAAATTAGGGTCTTACAAGTGTCACCCCACAAAAATTATAGTAAATTGTACCTACTCATCATATCCTTAAGAGTACCAGTCATGGTGTATTATGGAACAATTCCACAATCTTGCAAGTATTTTGCAAAAGGCCCCATGTGTTTCCTAGTAGAATCATCTCTACCATAATACTCTCCACCACGGTCAGAATGTACCACAATTATCACTTTTCCTAAATGCTTTTCAACCTCAGTTTTAAAGATTTTAAACTTTTCAAGTGCTTCTGATTTTTCTTTAATCAAGTAGAGCTAGCCATACCGGGAAAAATCATCAATGAAAGTGATAAGAGATTTATTACCACAAATAATGGGAGAAATGTGGCCACTAGTGTCTATATGAATAACTTCCAAAAGGTTTTAACTTCTAGTTGAACCTTTCTCATTGGTCTTAGTAAATTTTCCTCTATGACAATCCACACAAGTCCCTAAATCATTGAAATCTAACAAAGGTAAAATATCATATAGAATTAACCTTTCAACTCTTTCTTTAGAGATATGGCCTAAACGCTTATGCCACAACAAAGAGGAATTTTCTCTAATTTTATATCTTTTATAAATGGAGCTTTCAACGCTCAAGGATGAGGAAATCATATCGCAATCCAAAGATAACTTATATAAACCATCCAACAAGATACCATTACTAACAACTTGAGAATTCAATATCAAATTTAATTTTCCATCATAAAAGGTAAATTGAAATCCAAACTTATCCAAACAAGATACTTAAATCAAATTCCTCCTAAAAGAAGGTACATAAAATGTATCTTTCAAAATAATTTCAAAACCAGTTCCTAAAACTAAGTTAACATCTCCCACTAGCTCCACAATGACTTCAATATCATTTCCTACCCTACTTTTGCTTTCCCTCAGATTTGGTCTCCACTGGTTTTTGAACCCCTGTAAAGACACATCAATATGGGTTGTAGAACCACTGCCTAGCCACCAAGAATTAATGGGAACATCAACTAGGTTAGACTCAAAACAGACAAAAGCTAAATGATTACCTCCAGATTTATTCTTGTTGTCTAACCAAGCTTTAATAGCATAACAATCAGTTTTCTTATGCCCCTTTTCCTCACACCAAAAGGATTTCTTAAAATAAACATGCTTAAGACCTCCTATATTATGGTGTTAACCATTATCTGGTTTCCTAAATTCGGGATATCTATGAGAAGCACTATGAGTGTTTTTATTATTTTTCCAAGAATTCTTACCAGAATGGAGTTTAGCATGAAAAGTTAGGATGTCTAGATCACTTCTTTCCTTCTTGAGTTTCTCTTATTCAGCTACACACTTAGTAATTAGGTTATTGAAAATCCACTTATCACCAAAGATATTATAGGCAGTTTTGATTTGAGTGAACTCAGCAGGTAGGCAGTTCAAGGCATGAGACACAATGAAATTCTCATTCAGGTCAATGTCATGAGATTTCAGTTTGGTTTGGACATGAACCATCTTAAGAATGAACTCCCTAACACCCCCAATGTTATCATATTTCATGTCTGTGAGTTGTTTCATTAAACATCTAGATTCAACATTATCAGATACCTGAAACCTCTCTCCAATAGCAGTAAGATATTCTTTAGCATTCTCTTTATCAGGCAATCCACTTATCAGATGTTCAAAATGGTCATGTTCATAGCACACAAGCTAAGTCGGTCACTCATATCCCACTTAGATAGTTTTTCTTTCTCTTCAAGTGTACTCTGATCATTGATCACGAGTTTGGTTTCACGCAATGCCATGTTAGGGTCAACAATCCCTAATGAAAACTCTAAGTCTTTCTTCCATTTCTTAAAATTAAACTCATTCAAGATCTCAATCGAAGCAGAACAATTATTCATAAAGAAGGTTATTGTTGGGACAAAACAAGAATGCATTAGAACAAATAATAAAGGAAAGATATAATGAACATAATCTATCACAAAGAGGCCAACATTATCACGCAATCCCCTTTGGATGGAATGCGCAAACCCATGTCATAACAAGGGGCAGAACCTTAGATGAGTTAATTAATGAACATACATTGGGTTCTAAAATCTATCTCTTTTGGGTACATAAATTCTCTAAACCAAAACACATCCAACAACTTCATCCACTAATTTCAAGAATAAGCTACTCAATGAGCATACATCGGGTTTAGAAATTTATCTCCTTTGGGAAAATAAACTCCTTAGACCAAAGCATCTCCAATAGTTATATCTTTAATTAAATATAATCTCTATATACAATTGTCCTCCTTTGGGAAGTCAATCATAATAATGACTTAAAACCATTCCTCAAACTATTAAGAGACTTTTATAAATTAAAATGAGTGATCTCACTTTGGTGATAATCAGTGGCGGAGCCAGATAAAAAAATTTGGGATGGCCGCTAACGTAAAATAAAGATTATAAATAAAATGTAAATAGTATTTTAAATAAAACATTAAAGTTAAAATAAATACAAAGTTAATTACTAAAAATTTAAATTACATGACTTAAAACTACCTTAAAGTAATGCTTTACGCGTTCCGAGTGACTTGAAATCGTCAATAATTGACTCTGAACTAATGCTTGCACTAATCTCCCTTTCAATATATATTGTCATGCTATCTCCAAGAAACCCATCATCCATCTTGTTTCTCAACTTAGTCTTAATAATTTTCATTGCTGAAAAAGACCTCTCAGTTGTGACCGTAGAAACGGGAAGAGTCATGATAAGACGAAGTAGTCTATCAATCAAGAAGTAAGTTTCAGCCTGTCCAGATGCAACCAAACATGAACATAGTTCTTGAATAGTTGATAAATTATTCAAGTTTGATGCTTGACGAGCAACAAATAGAAAATGTTGGAGTTGAAATTGCAAATTATTCTTCTCTTGATACTAAAATCCATAGGATAATATTTTTCAACTAAAGAACAAATAATATCAATGCTAAAAGCTTTATATCCATCCTTAGGAGATAAAGAACAAGAAAGAGTTAACAAATCCATTGCCTGCTCACTGAATCTGCTATTCAACTCTTGTAACTGTTTGTCAATGGTAGTGAAAAAGATTTCAACTTTAAAGTAATGTTGAATTGTGACTTGATTCTCTTCAAGACGGGAGCGTCCAAATCTTGTTGTTGAATGAACATCATTAAGATCAGGAATCTCAATACCATGCTTTTCACAAAAAGATACCACTTTAGTAAACAATATATCCCAATCATTTTCTCTCAAACCTTGAATAAGATGTTTTGTTGAACGAACCAAGTTCGTAGCATTAACTACATCTTGATTTTTTTTGTAAGGCTTGACAAAGCATATCTGTTATTCCCATGATTTCTTTCATCAAGTGTAAAATAAATATAAAATCAAATGCCTTCAAGTAATTGTAACAACTATCTGCATCCCCACGTGTAGCATAACTCCCTCTATCTTTTGCAAATTTTTTTAAAACCAAACAAGTTGCTTCATACATGTTTATCAAGCTAGAAATCGAATCGTAATGTGATCCCCAACGAGTATCTCCAGCTCGTTTCAATGTACCAACTTGATTTGCACCTTTACCAGTTACAATCTCATCAATCTCTAACAAATAAGCAATTTCTTCTAATTGGGCAGCTTGTAACTCATCATGGCGCTTTGTAGAAGAACAAACAACATTCACAACAAATATCAGCTTCTCAAAAAATTTATGAACAGGTTTGACTTCTCTTGATGATGTAACTAATGCAAGTTGCAATCGATGAGCAAAACAATGAACATAGTATGCATAAGGATAATCCTTCATAAAGAGGGCTTGTAAACCATTCATTCTCCTCTCATATTGCTAGCATCATCATACCCTTGGCCACGAATGTTAGAAACGTCAAGGTTATGTCGAGAAAGTATATCACATATTGCTTCCTTAAGAGTTAAAGATGTGGTGTCCTTAACATGTGCCACATCAAAAAATCTCTCTTGTATTAAACCAACTTTATGTTGAAAAGTATATCTTCGGCAAATATTTTTGTATCGTATCCACAGAGATTGGGTAATATTACCGCCGTTTTATAATTCAAATGTTATAAGTTTAGAAAGTAACAGGGTTGTTTTGTTTGGAAAAATATCTTGTTAATAAATGTTAACAAAAACTATGAAATGGGTTTAGTCAAATATAAAGGCTTGGCAAGATTGGAGTTCACTATTTCAAATGTTTATGATTCCTTATGATAAATAAATAGATTCAAGATTATTGATGATGTTCAAGTATCCTCTCAAAGTCATTTATGTCTAAATGATATCGTGATAATCACTATATTGATCCTTAGACGATCTCTCCACCTAACTATCAATATAGCAATCTTTAATGTTTAATACCAAAGAAGAGTAATGAATAAATCTATCTCTACAACCTATTCACTACTTGAAAATCTGTTTTAGGTCAAGACTCAAATAATCTCTCTCGACAACTACTCAAATCTGGTTTTCAAAGTAAAGCAAAAACAGTTTCAATACATCAACAATCTTTATCATATATATAAATCAAATGAAATACATAAACAGATGAGAATAGCTACTACCTCCAATCTTGACAAAAGGGAGTTTAGCTCCTCATCACCATTGTTACAAAGCAGAAGGTTTTTACAGAAAAACTATGTTTTTTTTTCCAAAAGCTCTCAAGAACAATCTATGAATGATAATCAATGATGTTCCAATGCCCTAGGTTAATCTATTTTGTCTCTACCAAAAAAGATTGACATTTCCCTAATTGGACATTGTCATCTAAAGCAGAAAAGCAATTCCCAGGCAGACATCAAAATGGCAATTAACTTTTCCTGCACAGCAGCACTTTTGACCCTTGGTCAGCTTGCTGGATTCGCAGCCTTCGCGGCGCGAAGGAAGTTCGCGGCGCGAACTGTTGCTTCTCCAGCTTCCTTGTTTGGCAAGCTTCCTCCAAAATGTATTGTTGCAATCCAAGGTCTTGCTTATCCACAATTCTACACAACTAACAAAAAATGTGAAATAACTATTCAAAACAAAATAAATTAAACCTAATTGCATTTATACAAAATAGTGAGGATAAAAGTGTGTAATTAAATCAAAACTTGGTAAAAGGGACCAATAAAATGGTATAAAAAGTAGTACAAATTGGTCCCTAACAACTCTCCCCAACTTAGCATTTTGTTTGTCCCTAAACAAAAGTTTCCACCCTCACAACCAAGATCATGACACAAAAGATTTAAACAAGCATTTATCAAGGACATTCAAATGGTTCAAAAGTGTTTGGCCTCTTCTCAATTCACCTACCTCAATTCTAGACAAACATGAATAAGGGAAATGGTAAAGTGCAAAAATCATTCCAAGGAATTCAAAGCCATATATGTCAAAATTGAATCAAGCTTACACACACACATCATGATAATGATGAATAACATGAAGGGTTATTTTCACTCATCCAAGCAATTAAATCAACAACAACTCAAATCATGCGGTTATCACAACAAGTACCAAATTATGTGAAAAATGAGAATCAAGAGGTCTTTAAAAGGTTGTAATGTGGCTTAGGTTACAAGAAAGGATAAGATTAAGAGAATTCAACCAAATTGCCTATCCTAAGGGAGCATTCCCAAAGATTCACTCTACACAACTTCCCTTTCTTTGATCCCTAACTTTTTCTTTTTTTCTTTTTCTTTTCAAACCCACACAACCATGAGCATTTCCTTTGCTTTTTCTTTTGTCTAATTTTTCTATGCTCTATGGTTTCAAGGGTGATTTCTTTTTCTTGTTTCTTTTTATATTTTTACCCTTTCATAGAAACTCACTTTTCCAAGTTTCTAATCAACTTTTCATTATACTCTCCCCAACTTTAGATTCCAAAACCAAATTTATTCAAAAATGCTCCCTACTTAGACATAAGCAAAAGGCAAAATTTTGCAAACAACTCGGTTTGAGGTTTCAACTGATACGAAAGAAATTAGGATTCATTTATTCCACAATTTTCAATTGATTTTACAATGATCAATCAAATGAATCCTAAATTAAGCTCAAAGGGATTAACTAAGGACTATTCCTCACAAGGTTAGTTGATTCAAGCTTTTTGGTCAAGTAGTTTTTCTCACAAACAATGCCTCTATCATTTTCAAAAATTCCACACAAAATTAGATTGATGCATGATTTAGCATGATAAGAATGAGTTAAAATAATGCTTGGTTTCCCGCTTTTTAATGTACAATGGAAAGCTTCCTCACAAATGGTTAAGTCCTATTTTGATTCAAAGATGACATCTATTTCAATGAATTTATGAAATGGAATTTGCACACAACATCAACCTACTCATGTTAAGTCTAGAAAGCGATAAAGTGTACCTTGAAATGCCGACACTAATTCTTATCATCACCACTCGAAGTAGCCTATGCTTCTTTCTCTGCGAACAATTCTTGGTTGCTTTAAGCTTGACTTAAGAGTAAGAACAATTAAATAGAGATGTTGGTAAACCAATTTGATTAAAAACACACTTAAATTTCAAAAAGTACTCATGCAATTATAAAAATACTAAAGAAAAATTAAAGTGCTAAGATAAAGTCATGGTGAACTAGAGCCACCCAAAAGTACATTACAAAATTCCCCAAAAACAAAAACAGAATTAGTAAAAAGAAACTCAAAAATACAACACTCTCAAAACTCCACATATTCAATCCTCCTCCTCTTCATCACCACCTACACTTCCGAGAACATCTTCCATCTCCTCATTTGGGTCAGCACTACCTCCTGCACCCCCCAAAAAATTTGGCCTGCCCACAGGCCAATTAGCATAAGCTGCATAGTCAGCCTGCGATGGAAAAGTTCGGGCCTCTGGTGCCAGAAACGTGTTCTGGAACTGCTGCTGCATGGCATCGAAAAGAAAGGATTGAGACCTCCTGGAGGCCTCAAAGTTCTCACAGCAGTAGTTGGCAAATGCCATCTGATCAAAACCTGGGGTACTTTGAGGTTGAGGTTGAGGTCGGGATCTGGCTCGGGCTCGAGAGGAAGAAGTACCAGGTGCATCAGTCTTTTCATTTGGGGTTTGCAGAAACCTGTTCAAATAAGCGTCACTGATCACACTAGTGATCGAGAAGTGTACTTCCTCAGGGATGGGAACATTTGCCTTAAGGCACAGTCCCATGATAAGTCCTGGATAAGCTAGCACACCAGCTTTGCCTCCGAAATGGGTTCCGCTTAACACTATCTTTCTCAATTCACCTGCAATGAGGGCTGCAACATCCACCGACTTCCCGACCATGATGCAGTACAATAGACACCCTACATCCATAGGAATTGTGGTGGTGTGGCTTCTTGGTCTGATATTAGTCAACAGTAGCACCAAAAAGCCCTAGCTTCCAAATTGAAATTTTCCCTTTTCCACAATTTCGGATGCCCTTGATCATTCACTTCAAAAGATTTTCCGCTGAGACATAAGGTAGCATTAACCGCTTCTAAATTCCATCTGTTAGCTGCCTCCATGATACTGTACTCACAACGCTCACCCTCTCCAAGAGTTAAGGGATTACCTAGATAGGAATTAATGTCATCCCTTCCAAATGAAACGATCTTGCCCCTTACCCTGGATCGGTAAATGAAAGCCGTACCCTCCTCGCGATGCATAGCATTCGCATAAAATTCTCGGACAAGGTCGTAGTTGATTTCGGCTTCCGGCTCGCATAACTTCATCCACTTCCGTTGCTCAAAAGCCGCAACCACGCTGTGATACACCCCGGTCGGAGCTAACCGAATAAACCTTTCAGGCAAAATGGTTCTCTTGACGAGGCTCTCGAATCGTGCTTCGTGTTCATCACTGATGAACCTTCGGATTGAACGGGCCTGAGGAGGTGCCATGGTTTTAGTTCTCTTAGACATCTACAATCAACACCAGAACAACCACAGAGCAAATATGAACAGCATTAGCCAACAATTAACAAAAAGAAAATGTTGCTGGAATTCACAGTTCGCGGCGCGAAGGGTAGTTCGCAGCGCGAACTCTGCGAATTCAGGAAATCCCCAAAGCTTCCTAGGGTTCCACCATTGAGGGATTAAACTACTCCCAAACAGCCAAAATGCTCAACCCTACACTAATCCTATTCTAATTCAAACATGCATAGTGATTTCAAGCAGTATTCAACAGAGAAATTAGATTTCTAACCAACCCTAATTGAAAAACCCAAAAAGGGATTGGAAAAGAGCAATTTAAGAGTACATACCTTTTGAATCACTAAAACTTGCTAAAGATGAAGATTTAAACAATGGAAAATGAAGGATTTTGAAGATTTGGTGGGATTTTGAGATTGGGGTGAAAGCGCGGCAAAGTGATTTGAAATGAGGAATGTTTGAAATGAAAAAGAAATAACCTAAACAATATTTAAATGATTTCTGTCACGCAAAGTTCGCGAGGCGAACAGTGTTCGCGGCGCGAACTGCATAAAACAGAACCAATTAAAAATTTTTCACTCAGTTCGCGGCGCGAACAGGGGTCGCGGCGCGAACTGCAAAAAACAGAACCCACTCAAATTTATTCATTCAGTTCGCGGCGCGAACAGGAGGTCGCGGCGCGAACTGCAAAAAACAGAACTTTAAAATTCTAAAACTTTAACAGAGCTAAAAATCACAGAACAGAGAAAATTAAAATGCACACTAACAACGTTGGGTTGCCTCCCAACCAGCGCTTTGTTTAACGTCGTTAAGAGCTCGACGGTACCTCAATTAGCTTGATCCAAATAAGGAAAGGACACACACATCACGGTTTATGTCACCGCTATGATAGACTTTCAGTCTTTGACCATTGACAGTCCAGCTTTCTTGCGACTTTGGGTCCTCTATCACAATGGCTCCATAATTCCGTACTTCCTTGACAACAAATGGTCCTGACCATTTAGACTTCAATTTACCCGGAAACAACTTCAACCTTGAGTTAAAAAGCAATACCATCTGTCCAACATGAAACTCTTTATGGCGGACCTTTCCATCATGGTATGCTTTTGTCTTCTCCTTGTACAGCTTATTAGAATGGTATGCATCGTTCCTTAGTTCCTCCAACTCATGGAGTTGACCTTTCCTTCTTTCTCCAGCTAGAGTGGAGTCGAAGTTCAAGAACTTAAGAGCCCATAATGCTCTATGCTCCATTTCAACTGGAAGATGACAAGTCTTCCCATACACCAGTTGAAACGGAGTCAGCCCAATAGGTGCTTTGTAAGCAGTGCGATACGCCCACAAAGCCTCATCTAGTTTTAAGGACCAATCCTTTCTTGAGTTCGAAACTGTTTTCTCAAGGATCCGTTTAATTTCCCGGTTTGAAACCTCAGTTTGACCGTTCGCTTGTGGGTGGTAGGGAGTGGTCACCTTATGCTTTACACCATAATGTTGCAGAACTTTTTCTAAGGGTGTATTGCAGAAGTGTGAGCCTCCATCACTCACCAACACTCGAGGCACACCAAAACGTGAGAATATGTTCTTCTTTAAAAATTTGATCACAGTTTTGGCATCGGCCTTGGGTGAGGCAATTGCTTCCACCCACTTCGATACATAATCGACAGCTACTAAGATGTACTCATTTGAGAAAGAAGAGGGGAATGGGCCAACGAAATCAATGCCCCAACAATCAAAAACTTCTACTTCTAGCATGTTGGTTAAAGGCATTTCATCCCGTTTTCCTATTCCTCCACTCCGTTGGCATGCATCACAACTCTTCGCATGTTCGTGTGCATCTTTGAATAAAGATGGCCAATAAAAACCCGATTGGAGTACTTTAGTGGCTGTTCTCAAACCACTATAGTGACCTCCATACGGAGAGTTGTGACAGTGCGACAGAATGTCTCTTGACTCCTCAATTGTTACACACCTTCTCAAAATATTGTCTGCTCCTACTTTAAAAAGATAAGGGTCATCCCAGACATAATATTTTGCATCAGCTAAGAATTTCCTTCTTTGATTGCAAGTGAGGTCTTCCGGTGTTAAACCAGTTGCTTTGTAGTTAGCAAAATCAGCAAACCAAGGCCTCACTTGAATCGCATAGAGTTTTTCATCTGGAAATTCTTCTCTCACCTCTTCTTCTTTGTTTGTAATTTCTACATTGACCAATCGAGACAAATGATCTGCCACCAAGTTCTCGGAACCTTTTTTATCCCGAATCTCTAGATCAAACTCTTGTAATAAAAGGATCCAGCGAATAAGCCTTTGTTTTGAATCCGGCTTGGTAAGCATATATTTTATCGCAGAGTGGTCAGTGTAGATTACAACTCTTGAACCAATCAAATAAGCTCTAAATTTTTCCAGTGCATATACTATGGCTAGTAATTCTTTTTCAGTTGTTGCATAATTAACTTGCGCGTCATTCAACACCTTACTAGCATAGTGTATGGCATGGAAAACTTTATCGCTTCTTTGTCCTAACACCGCACCAACTGCATAATCACTAGCATCACACATGAGTTCAAAATCAAGGTTCCAGTTTGGTGCTACGATTATTGGTGCGGTGATCAACTTTTCTTTCAAATCTAAGAAAGCTTTAAGACATGACTCATCAAAAAGAAAAGGCGTACCTTTGTTGAGCAAATTGCTCAATGGCTTTGCAATCTTTGAAAAGTCTTGTATGAATCTCCGGTAGAAACCGGCATGTCCTAGAAAACTTCTTATTCCTTTAATGTTAGTTGGAGGTGGCAGTTTTTCAATAACCTCCACCTTGGCCTTGTCCACCTCTAGCCCTTCAGAAGAAATCTTGTGACCAAGTACTATACCCTCAGTGACCATAAAATTGCATTTTTCCCAGTTGAGCACTAGGTTGGTCTCCACGCATCTCCCCAGAACTACATCGAGGTGCTTTAAGCACATTTCAAAAGATGATCCATAAACAGAAAAATCGTCCATGAATACCTCAATGCATTCTTCTATCAAGTCTGAAAAGATAGCTTGCATACACCGTTGAAATGTGGCCGGTGCGTTACATAATCCAAAAGGCATTCTTCGGTAAGCAAAGATGCCAAAAGGACATGTAAATGCTGTTTTCTCATGGTCTGCCGGATTTACTGAAATTTGATTATACCCCGAATATCCGTCCAAGAAACAGTAGAAATTTTTGCCGGCGAGCCGCTCCAACATTTGGTCCATGAAAGGTAGTGGGAAATGATCTTTCCTTGTGGCTTGGTTCAACCTTCTATAGTCGATGCACATCCTCCACCCTGTCACTGTTCTCGTCGGAATCAACTCATTTTTATCGTTTTTAATCACCGTCATTCCGCCTTTCTTGGGGACCACTTGTACCGGACTCACCCATGCACTATCAGATATAGGATAAATCATTCTGGCTTCTAAAAGTTTGACAACTTCTTTCCGAACCACCTCTTTCATTGATGGATTCAGACGCCTCTGAGGTTGCGCAACTGGTTTGAAATTTTCCTCCATCATTATCTTGTGCATGCAATAGGCCGGACTAATACCCTTCAAATCGGATAACACCCACCCTATCGCACCTTGGTTCTTTTTCAATACTTGAATCAACTTATCTTCCTCTTGCGTGGACAATGTGTTGCTTATAATCACTGGTTTAGTACACTCATCTCCAAGAAACACATACTTCAAGTGTGACGGAAGCATTTTCAATTCTAACTTTTGCTCTTCAGTTTCCTTCTTTGCATCCAAATCTTCCACTAATTCTTCTTGATAGGCCAGCTCACCACAAGATTCTAGCTCGTGCAACATCGCTTCGATCTCTCGTTCCTCATTGTCGGTTAATACATTGTATGCTCCGATAAGGGATCTTTCCAAAGGATTAGAAATATGGATTTGATTCACGACCTCCACTACTTCCTCTTCACTTGCATCGATTCGAAAAGAATCATGCTTGTCGGTTGGATGTTTCATTGCTTCGAAAAGGTTAAAAGTCACCTCTTCATCTTGCACTCTCACCTTCATTAGCCCATCATCTATGTCGATCATCATCCGAGCTGTCTTCATAAAAGGTCTTCCAAGAATTAGGGGTACATCGCGGTCCTCATCCATCTCCACTATTACAAAGTCCACCGGAAACAAAAATTTGTCCACTTTCACGAGCATGTCTTGGGCGATTCCGTATGGTGAGGTTGTAGACTTGTCTGCTAGTTGTAGGGTCATTCTTGTTGATTTAATCTCCACATTTCCCAATCGTTTGACAATGGAAAGGGGGATTAAATTTATACTAGAGCCCAAATCTATCAAACCATTCCCAACGTATGTGCTTCCAATGGTTACCGGTAGAACAACCCGGCCCGGGTCGGACTCCTTCCTTGGTAAAGTCTTCTGGATGATGGCGCTACACCGTGCATCAAGAAATATGGTCTCATCTTCCACGTGTCGCCTTTTCTTGGTAAGAATGTCCTTCATAAATTTAGCATACCGTGGCATTTGTTCTAGTGCATCAGCAAATGGAATGTTGATTTGGAGTTGCTTGAAGATGTCCATGAACCGTGCATAGTGCCTAGCATTGTCTTTCCTTGATGGAGCATGTGGATAGGGTAGATGTTGAGTTGGAATGACGCTCACTCCCTTCTCAGATTTCTTCTTTTTCTTTGATTCAGCATCTTTTTTCCCTTCTAAATCAGTCTGCACAGCAGTGGGCAAAACCTGCTCTTTTCGCGGCGCGAAGGTGGTTCGCGGCGCGAACTGAGCATTTCCAGAAGCATTTTCCCCTTCACCAACTATATCTGTTTCTTCCAGCATCCCATCAGTGGTGTTCTCTTCTATAATTTCTTCACCTTTTTCACTTACCAACGCTTTACCGCTCCTTGTGACGACTGCTTTGCAATGCTCCTTTGGATTTGGTTGAGTGTTAGCAGAGAAAGAAGGCCCTGCGTTTTGTTCCGACAGTTGCTTCGCGAGTTGGCCTACTTGATTTTCCAGATTTTTAATTGCCGCCTCGTTACTCTTCTGATTTTCCATGGAAGCTTGCATGAATTGTTGAAGAGTGTCTTCTAGCTTGGAATTTCCTCCTTGCGACTGCTGACCTTGAGAGTTTGGTTGTTGGTAAGGGCTTTGCTGTTGATAATTCTGATTGTTGAACCTTGACGGTTGGTAGCCTTGATTGTTTCTTGGTTGATAGCCTTGATTGTTAGGCTGTTGTCTTTGATATCCCTGATTTTGATTGTTCACATAACTCACTTCTTCTTGGGGTGGAGGACAAAAACCAGTAGGGTGATCCCCTTGACATAATTCGCAACATGCTACCTGATGCTGAACTTGAAACCCTTGAATCTCTTTTATTTGTTGTGGAAGCTTGGCCATTTGTTGAGTAAGAAGCTCCACTTGTTGAGAGAGTAGCTTGTTTTGAGCAAGGATGGCATCATTGGTATTCAACTCTAGAACTCCAGGCTTACGTTGTGAAGGGCTACGATCATGTTGACCTTGATGATCATTGCGGGCCATCCGTTCAATAATGACTTTAGCTTCTTCCGCAGTTTTTGATATAAGCGACCCACCCGCGGTGGCATCCAGAAGTGTCTTATGAGTTGATTGGAGACCATTTAAAAAAATATGGATTTGAGTGAGCTCATCAAAACCATGTCCCTTACATTTCCTCAACATTGATTTGAATCTTTCCCAAGCTTCATTTAGAGACTCGTTGCCTCCTTGAGTGAATACCGCAATAGCCGTTTTGGCTTCCATGAATCGGGATTGGGGGAAGTATCTTTCTAAGAACTTTTCTTCTAACAAATTCCAATCCGTCATCACTCTTGATTCTTGATCAAGGTACCACTCTTTTGCCTTTCCCACTAAGGAGTGTGGGAACATCCTCTTGAATAATGTTTCTTCACCCGCTTCGTCTATTCCCGTAGAACCCGCACTCATAGAATTTGATGAGATGGGTATACGGATCTTCGTGATCCATTCCGGTGAATGGATTTGCATAGAGAAGTTGGAGGATTCCGGTCTTCATCTCCGTATTTCTTCCTCCACGGGCAAATTGAGCATTCCTTCTTGGACTATTAGCGGACATTTCGGTACGATTATCATCCGCCATGTTTCCGTCACAAGCCTCTACAACCACTTCTTCTATAGGAACAAGTGCGGAAGTAGATGCTTCTTCTCTCCGGTTCCTCTCTTCGGCTAGTTTCCTTCTTCTTCGTGTTTTGCTATTGAGCTTCCGAAGTGTTCTTTCAATTTCAGGATCGAATTGAAGTTGCTCCTCGGTTACTTTTCCTCGCATGCACTAGAATCTACAAAACTAACAAACCAAGTGAAACAAAAGAGGGATAGCAATAAAAGTAACAAAACTTAAAACAATGAATTATTGCAATGCTTGTAATATCGACACCAATCCCCGGCAACGGCGCCAATTTGTTGAAAAGTATATCTTCGGCAAATATTTTTGTATCGTATCCACAGAGATTGGGTAATATTACCGCCGTTCTATAATTCAAATGTTATAAGTTTAGAAAGTAACAGGGTTGTTTTGTTTGGAAAAATATCTTGTTAATAAATGTTAACAAAAACTATGAAATGGGTTTAGTCAAATATAAAGGCTTGGCAAGATTGGAGTTCACTATTTCAAATGTTTATGATTCCTTATGATAAATAAATAGATTCAAGATTATTGATGATGTTCAAGTATCCTCTCAAAGTCATTTATGTCTAAATGATATCGTGATAATCACTATATTGATCCTTAGACGATCTCTCCACCTAACTATCAATATAGCAATCTTTAATGTTTAATACCAAAGAAGAGTAATGAATAAATCTATCTCTACAACCTATTCACTACTTGAAAATCTGTTTTAGGTCAAGACTCAAATAATCTCTCTCGACAACTACTCAAATCTGGTTTTCAAAGTAAAGCAAAAACAGTTTCAATACATCAACAATCTTTATCATATATATAAATCAAATGAAATACATAAACAGATGAGAATAGCTACTACCTCCAATCTTGACAAAAGGGAGTTTAGCTCCTCATCACCATTGTTACAAAGCAGAAGGTTTTTACAGAAAAACTCTGTTTTTTTTTTCCAAAAGCTCTCAAGAACAATGTATGAATGATAATCAATGATGTTTCAATGCCCTAGGTTAATCTATTTTGTCTCTACCAAAAAAGGTTGACATTTCCCTAATTGGACATTGTCATCTAAAGCAGAAAAGCAATTCCCAGGCAGACATCAAAATGGCAATTAACTTTTCCTGCACAGCAGCACTTTTGACCCTTGGTCAGCTTGCTGGATTCGCAGCCTTCGCGGCGCGAACTGTTGCTTCTCCAGCTTCCTTGTTTGGCAAGCTTCCTCCAAAATGTATTGTTGCAATCCAAGGTCTTGCTTATCCACAATTCTACACAACTAACAAAAAATGTGAAATAACTATTCAAAACAAAATAAATTAAACCTAATTGCATTTATACAAAATAGTGAGGATAAAAGTGTGTAATTAAATCAAAACTTGGTAAAAGGGACCAATAAAATGGTATAAAAAGTAGTACAAATTGGTCCCTAACAACTCTCCTCAACTTAGCATTTTGTTTGTCCCTAAACAAAAGTTTCCACCCTCACAACCAAGATCATGACACAAAAGATTTAAACAAGCATTTATCAAGGACATTCAAATGGTTCAAAAGTGTTTGGCCTCTTCTCAATTCACCTACCTCAATTCTAGACAAACATGAATAAGGGAAATGGTAAAGTGCAAAAATCATTCCAAGGAATTCAAAGCCATATATGTCAAAATTGAATCAAGCTTACACACACACATCATGATAATGATGAATAACATGAAGGGTTATTTTCACTCATCCAAGCAATTAAATCAACAACAACTCAAATCATGCGGTTATCACAACAAGTACCAAATTATGTGAAAAATGAGAATCAAGAGGTCTTTCAAAGGTTGTAATGTGGCTTAGGTTACAAGAAAGGATAAGATTAAGAGAATTCAACCAAATTGCCTATCCTAAGGGAGCATTCCCAAAGATTCACTCTACACAACTTCCCTTTCTTTGATCCCTAACTTTTTCTTTTTTTCTTTTTCTTTTCAAACCCACACAACCATGAGCATTTCCTTTGCTTTTTCTTTTGTCTAATTTTTCTATGCTCTATGGTTTCAAGGGTGATTTCTTTTTCTTGTTTCTTTTTATATTTTTACCCTTTCATAGAAACTCACTTTTCCAAGTTTCTAATCAACTTTTCATTATACTCTCCCCAACTTTAGATTCCAAAACCAAATTTATTCAAAAATGCTCCCTACTTAGACATAAGCAAAAGGCAAAATTTTGCAAACAACTCGGTTTGAGGTTTCAACTGATACGAAAGAAATTAGGATTCATTTATTCCACAATTTTCAATTGATTTTACAATGATCAATCAAATGAATCCTAAATTAAGCTCAAAGGGATTAACTAAGGACTATTCCTCACAAGGTTAGTTGATTCAAGCTTTTTGGTCAAGTAGTTTTTCTCACAAACAATGCCTCTATCATTTTCAAAAATTCCACACAAAATTAGATTGATGCATGATTTAGCATGATAAGAATGAGTTAAAATAATGCTTGGTTTCCCGCTTTTTAATGTACAACGGAAAGCTTCCTCACAAATGGTTAAGTCCTATTTTGATTCAAAGATGACATCTATTTCAATGAATTTATGAAATGGAATTTTCACACAACATCAACCTACTCATGTTAAGTCTAGAAAGCGATAAAGTGTACCTTGAAATGCCGACACTAATTCTTATCATCACCACTCGAAGTAGCCTATGCTTCTTTCTCTGCGAACAATTCTTGGTTGCTTTAAGCTTGACTTAAGAGTAAGAACAATTAAATAGAGATGTTGGTAAACCAATTTGATTAAAAACACACTTAAATTTCAAAAAGTACTCATGCAATTATAAAAATACTAAAGAAAAATTAAAGTGCTAAGATAAAGTCATGGTGAACTAGAGCCACCCAAAAGTACATTACAAAATTCCCCAAAAACAAAAACAGAATTAGTAAAAAGAAACTCAAAAATACAACACTCTCAAAACTCCACATATTCAATCCTCCTCCTCTTCATCACCACCTACACTTCCGAGAACATCTTCCATCTCCTCATTTGGGTCAGCACTACCTCCTGCACCCCCCAAAAATTTGGCCTGCCCACAGGCCAATTAGCATAAGCTGCATAGTCAGCCTGCGATGGAAAAGTTCGGGCCTCTGGTGCCAGAAACGTGTTCTGGAACTGCTGCTGCATGGCATCGAAAAGAAAGGATTGAGACCTCCTGGAGGCCTCAAAGTTCTCACAGCAGTAGTTGGCAAATGCCATCTGATCAAAACCTGGGGTACTTTGAGGTTGAGGTTGAGGTCGGGATCTGGCTCGGGCTCGAGAGGAAGAAGTACCAGGTGCATCAGTCTTTTCATTTGGGGTTTGCAGAAACCTGTTCAAATAAGCGTCACTGATCACACTAGTGATCGAGAAGTGTACTTCCTCAGGGATGGGAACATTTGCCTTAAGGCACAGTCCCATGATAAGTCCTGGATAAGCTAGCACACCAGCTTTGCCTCCGAAATGGGTTCCGCTTAACACTATCTTTCTCAATTCACCTGCAATGAGGGCTGCAACATCCACCGACTTCCCGACCATGATGCAGTACAATAGACACCCTACATCCATAGGAATTGTGGTGGTGTGGCTTCTTGGTCTGATATTAGTCAACAGTAGCACCAAAAAAGCCCTAGCTTCCAAATTGAAATTTTCCCTTTTCCACAATTTCGGATGCCCTTGATCATTCACTTCAAAAGATTTTCCGCTGAGACATAAGGTAGCATTAACCGCTTCTAAATTCCATCTGTTAGCTGCCTCCATGATACTGTACTCACAACGCTCACCCTCTCCAAGAGTTAAGGGATTACCTAGATAGGAATTAATGTCATCCCTTCCAAATGAAACGATCTTGCCCCTTACCCTGGATCGGTAAATGAAAGTCGTACCCTCCTCGCGATGCATAGCATTCGCATAAAATTCTCGGACAAGGTCGTAGTTGATTTCGGCTTCCGGCTCGCATAACTTCATCCACTTCCGTTGCTCAAAATCCGCAACCACGCTGTGATACACCCCGGTCGGAGCTAACCGAATAAACCTTTCAGGCAAAATGGTTCTCTTGACGAGGCTCTCGAATCGTGCTTCGTGTTCATCACTGATGAACCTTCGGATTGAACGGGCCTGAGGAGGTGCCATGGTTTTAGTTCTCTTAGACATCTGCAATCAACACCAGAACAACCACAGAGCAAATATGAACAGCATTAGCCAACAATTAACAAAAAGAAAATGTTGCTGGAATTCACAGTTCGCGGCGCGAAGGGTAGTTCGCGGCGCGAACTCTGCGAATTCAGGAAATCCCCAAAGCTTCCTAGGGTTCCACCATTGAGGGATTAAACTACTCCCAAACAGCCAAAATGCTCAACCCTACACTAATCCTATTCTAATTCAAACATGCATAGTGATTTCAAGCAGTATTCAACAGAGAAATTAGATTTCTAACCAACCCTAATTGAAAAACCCAAAAAGGGATTGGAAAAGAGCAATTTAAGAGTACATACCTTTTGAATCGCTAAAACTTGCTAAAGATGAAGATTTAAACAATGGAAAATGAAGGATTTTGAAGATTTGGTGGGATTTTGAGATTGGGGTGAAAGCGCGGCAAAGTGATTTGAAATGAGGAATGTTTGAAATGAAAAAGAAATAACCTAAACAGTATTTAAATGATTTCTGTCACGTAAAGTTCGCGAGGCGAATAGTGTTCGCGGCGCGAACTGCATAAAACATAACCAATTAAAAATTTTTCACTCAGTTCGCGGCGCGAACAGGGGTCGCGGCGCGAACTGCAAAAAACAGAACCCACTCAAATTTATTCATTCAGTTCGCGGCGCGAACAGGAGGTCGCTGCGCGAACTGCAAAAAACAGAACTTTAAAATTCTAAAACTTTAACAGAGCTAAAAATCACAGAACAGAGAAAATTAAAATGCACACTAACAACGTTGGGTTGCCTCCCAACCAGCGCTTTGTTTAACGTCGTTAAGAGCTCGACGGTACCTCAATTAGCTTGATCCAGATAAGGAAAGGACACACACATCACGGTTTATGTCACCGCTATGATAGACTTTCAGTCTTTGACCATTGACAGTCCAGCTTTCTTGCGACTTTGGGTCCTCTATCACAATGGCTCCATAATTCCGTACTTCCTTGACAACAAATGGTCCTGACCATTTAGACTTCAATTTACCCGGAAACAACTTCAACCTTGAGTTAAAAAGCAATACCATCTGTCCAACATGAAACTCTTTATGGCGGACCTTTCCATCATGGTATGCTTTTGTCTTCTCCTTGTACAGCTTATTAGAATGGTATGCATCGTTCCTTAGTTCCTCCAACTCATGGAGTTGACCTTTCCTTCTTTCTCCAGCTAGAGTGGAGTCGAAGTTCAAGAACTTAAGAGCCCATAATGCTCTATGCTCCATTTCAACTGGAAGATGACAAGTCTTCCCATACACCAGTTGAAACGGAGTCAGCCCAATAGGTGCTTTGTAAGCAGTGCGATACGCCCACAAAGCCTCATCTAGTTTTAAGGACCAATCCTTTCTTGAGTTCGAAACTGTTTTCTCAAGGATCCGTTTAATTTCCCGGTTTGAAACCTCAGTTTGACCGTTCGCTTGTGGGTGGTAGGGAGTGGTCACCTTATGCTTTACACCATAATGTTGCAGAACTTTTTCTAAGGGTGTATTGCAGAAGTGTGAGCCTCCATCACTCACCAACACTCGAGGCACACCAAAACGTGAGAATATGTTCTTCTTTAAAAATTTGATCACAGTTTTGGCATCGGCCTTGGGTGAGGCAATTGCTTCCACCCACTTCGATACATAATCGACAGCTACTAAGATGTACTCATTTGAGAAAGAAGAGGGGAATGGGCCAACGAAATCAATGCCCCAACAATCAAAAACTTCTACTTCTAGCATGTTGGTTAAAGGCATTTCATCCCGTTTTCCTATTCCTCCACTCCGTTGGCATGCATCACAACTCTTCGCATGTTCGTGTGCATCTTTGAATAAAGATGGCCAATAAAAACCCGATTGGAGTACTTTAGTGGCTGTTCTCAAACCACTATAGTGACCTCCATACGGAGAGTTGTGACAGTGCGACAGAATGTCTCTTGACTCCTCAATTGTTACACACCTTCTCAAAATATTGTCTGCTCCTACTTTAAAAAGATAAGGGTCATCCCAGACATAATATTTTGCATCAGCTAAGAATTTCCTTCTTTGATTGCAAGTGAGGTCTTCCGGTGTTAAACCAGTTGCTTTGTAGTTAGCAAAATCAGCAAACCAAGGCCTCACTTGAATCGCATAGAGTTTTTCATCTGGAAATTCTTCTCTCACCTCTTCTTCTTTGTTTGTAATTTCTACATTGACCAATCGAGACAAATGATCTGCCACCAAGTTCTCGGAACCTTTTTTATCCCGAATCTCTAGATCAAACTCTTGTAATAAAAGGATCCAGCGAATAAGCCTTTGTTTTGAATCCGGCTTGGTAAGCATATATTTTATCGCAGAGTGGTCAGTGTAGATTACAACTCTTGAACCAATCAAATAAGCTCTAAATTTTTCCAGTGCATATACTATGGCTAGTAATTCTTTTTCAGTTGTTGCATAATTAACTTGCGCGTCATTCAACACCTTACTAGCATAGTGTATGGCATGGAAAACTTTATCGCTTCTTTGTCCTAACACCGCACCAACTGCATAATCACTAGCATCACACATGAGTTCAAAATCAAGGTTCCAGTTTGGTGCTACGATTATTGGTGCGGTGATCAACTTTTCTTTCAAATCTAAGAAAGCTTTAAGACATGACTCATCAAAAAGAAAAGGCGTACCTTTGTTGAGCAAATTGCTCAATGGCTTTGCAATCTTTGAAAAGTCTTGTATGAATCTCCGGTAGAAACCGGCATGTCCTAGAAAACTTCTTATTCCTTTAATGTTAGTTGGAGGTGGCAGTTTTTCAATAACCTCCACCTTGGCCTTGTCCACCTCTAGCCCTTCAGAAGAAATCTTGTGACCAAGTACTATACCCTCAGTGACCATAAAATTGCATTTTTCCCAGTTGAGCACTAGGTTGGTCTCCACGCATCTCCCCAGAACTACATCGAGGTGCTTTAAGCACATTTCAAAAGATGATCCATAAACAGAAAAATCGTCCATGAATACCTCAATGCATTCTTCTATCAAGTCTGAAAAGATAGCTTGCATACACCGTTGAAATGTGGCCGGTGCGTTACATAATCCAAAAGGCATTCTTCGGTAAGCAAAGATGCCAAAAGGACATGTAAATGCTGTTTTCTCATGGTCTGCCGGATTTACTGAAATTTGATTATACCCCGAATATCCGTCCAAGAAACAGTAGAAATTTTTGCCGGCGAGCCGCTCCAACATTTGGTCCATGAAAGGTAGTGGGAAATGATCTTTCCTTGTGGCTTGGTTCAACCTTCTATAGTCGATGCACATCCTCCACCCTGTCACTGTTCTCGTCGGAATCAACTCATTTTTATCGTTTTTAATCACCGTCATTCCGCCTTTCTTGGGGACCACTTGTACCGGACTCACCCATGCACTATCAGATATAGGATAAATCATTCTGGCTTCTAAAAGTTTGACAACTTCTTTCCGAACCACCTCTTTCATTGATGGATTCAGACGCCTCTGAGGTTGCGCAACTGGTTTGAAATTTTCCTCCATCATTATCTTGTGCATGCAATAGGCCGGACTAATACCCTTCAAATCGGATAACACCCACCCTATCGCACCTTGGTTCTTTTTCAATACTTGAATCAACTTATCTTCCTCTTGCGTGGACAATGTGTTGCTTATAATCACTGGTTTAGTACACTCATCTCCAAGAAACACATACTTCAAGTGTGACGGAAGCATTTTCAATTCTAACTTTTGCTCTTCAGTTTCCTTCTTTGCATCCAAATCTTCCACTAATTCTTCTTGATAGGCCAGCTCACCACAAGATTCTAGCTCGTGCAACATCGCTTCGATCTCTCGTTCCTCATTGTCGGTTAATACATTGTATGCTCCGATAAGGGATCTTTCCAAAGGATTAGAAATATGGATTTGATTCACGACCTCCACTACTTCCTCTTCACTTGCATCGATTCGAAAAGAATCATGCTTGTCGGTTGGATGTTTCATTGCTTCGAAAAGGTTAAAAGTCACCTCTTCATCTTGCACTCTCACCTTCATTAGCCCATCATCTATGTCGATCATCATCCGAGCTGTCTTCATAAAAGGTCTTCCAAGAATTAGGGGTACATCGCGGTCCTCATCCATCTCCACTATTACAAAGTCCACCGGAAACAAAAATTTGTCCACTTTCACGAGCATGTCTTGGGCGATTCCGTATGGTGAGGTTGTAGACTTGTCTGCTAGTTGTAGGGTCATTCTTGTTGATTTAATCTCCACATTTCCCAATCGTTTGACAATGGAAAGGGGGATTAAATTTATACTAGAGCCCAAATCTATCAAACCATTCCCAACGTATGTGCTTCCAATGGTTACCGGTAGAACAACCCGGCCCGGGTCGGACTCCTTCCTTGGTAAAGTCTTCTGGATGATGGCGCTACACCGTGCATCAAGAAATATGGTCTCATCTTCCACGTGTCGCCTTTTCTTGGTAAGAATGTCCTTCATAAATTTAGCATACCGTGGCATTTGTTCTAGTGCATCAGCAAATGGAATGTTGATTTGGAGTTGCTTGAAGATGTCCATGAACCGTGCATAGTGCCTAGCATTGTCTTTCCTTGATGGAGCATGTGGATAGGGTAGATGTTGAGTTGGAATGACGCTCACTCCCTTCTCAGATTTCTTCTTTTTCTTTGATTCAGCATCTTTTTTCCCTTCTAAATCAGTCTGCACAGCAGTGGGCAAAACCTGCTCTTTTCGCGGCGCGAAGGTGGTTCGCGGCGCGAACTGAGCATTTCCAGAAGCATTTTCCCCTTCACCAACTATATCTGTTTCTTCCAGCATCCCATCAGTGGTGTTCTCTTCTATAATTTCTTCACCTTTTTCACTTACCAACGCTTTACCGCTCCTTGTGACGACTGCTTTGCAATGCTCCTTTGGATTTGGTTGAGTGTTAGCAGAGAAAGAAGGCCCTGCGTTTTGTTCCGACAGTTGCTTCGCGAGTTGGCCTACTTGATTTTCCAGATTTTTAATTGCCGCCTCGTTACTCTTCTGATTTTCCATGGAAGCTTGCATGAATTGTTGAAGAGTGTCTTCTAGCTTGGAATTTCCTCCTTGCGACTGCTGACCTTGAGAGTTTGGTTGTTGGTAAGGGCTTTGCTGTTGATAATTCTGATTGTTGAACCTTGACGGTTGGTAGCCTTGATTGTTTCTTGGTTGATAGCCTTGATTGTTAGGCTGTTGTCTTTGATATCCCTGATTTTGATTGTTCACATAACTCACTTCTTCTTGGGGTGGAGGACAAAAACCAGTAGGGTGATCCCCTTGACATAATTCGCAACATGCTACCTGATGCTGAACTTGAAACCCTTGAATCTCTTTTATTTGCTGTGGAAGCTTGGCCATTTGTTGAGTAAGAAGCTCCACTTGTTGAGAGAGTAGCTTGTTTTGAGCAAGGATGGCATCATTGGTATTCAACTCTAGAACTCCAGGCTTACGTTGTGAAGGGCTACGATCATGTTGACCTTGATGATCATTGCGGGCCATCCGTTCAATAATGACTTTAGCTTCTTCCGCAGTTTTTGATATAAGCGACCCACCCGCGGTGGCATCCAGAAGTGTCTTATGAGTTGATTGGAGACCATTTAAAAAAATATGGATTTGAGTGAGCTCATCAAAACCATGTCCCTTACATTTCCTCAACATTGATTTGAATCTTTCCCAAGCTTCATTTAGAGACTCGTTGCCTCCTTGAGTGAATACCGCAATAGCCGTTTTGGCTTCCATGAATCGGGATTGGGGGAAGTATCTTTCTAAGAACTTTTCTTCTAACAAATTCCAATCCGTCATCACTCTTGATTCTTGATCAAGGTACCACTCTTTTGCCTTTCCCACTAAGGAGTGTGGGAACATCCTCTAGAATAATGTTTCTTCACCCGCTTCGTCTATTCCCGTAGAACCCACACTCATAGAATTTGATGAGATGGGTATACGGATCTTCGTGATCCATTCCGGTGAATGGATTTGCATAGAGAAGTTGGAGGATTCCGGTCTTCATCTCCGTATTTCTTCCTCCACGGGCAAATTGAGCATTCCTTCTTGGACTATTAGCGGACATTTCGGTACGATTATCATCCGCCATGTTTCCGTCACAAGCCTTTACAACCACTTCTTCTATAGGAACAAGTGCGGAAGTAGATGCTTCTTCTCTCCGGTTCCTCTCTTCGGCTAGTTTCCTTCTTCTTCGTGTTTTGCTATTGAGCTTCCGAAGTGTTCTTTCAATTTCAGGATCGAATTGAAGTTGCTCCTCGGTTACTTTTCCTCGCATGCACTAGAATCTACAAAACTAACAAACCAAGTGAAACAAAAGAGGGATAGCAATAAAAGTAACAAAACTTAAAACAATGAATTATTGCAATGCTTGTAATATCGACACCAATCCCCGGCAACGGCGCCAATTTGTTGAAAAGTATATCTTCGGCAAATATTTTTGTATCGTATCCACAGAGATTGGGTAATATTACCGCCGTTCTATAATTCAAATGTTATAAGTTTAGAAAGTAACAGGGTTGTTTTGTTTGGAAAAATATCTTGTTAATAAATGTTAACAAAAACTATGAAATGGGTTTAGTCAAATATAAAGGCTTGGCAAGATTGGAGTTCACTATTTCAAATGTTTATGATTCCTTATGATAAATAAATAGATTCAAGATTATTGATGATGTTCAAGTATCCTCTCAAAGTCATTTATGTCTAAATGATATCGTGATAATCACTATATTGATCCTTAGACGATCTCTCCACCTAACTATCAATATAGCAATCTTTAATGTTTAATACCAAAGAAGAGTAATGAATAAATCTATCTCTACAACCTATTCACTACTTGAAAATCTGTTTTAGGTCAAGACTCAAATAATCTCTCTCGACAACTACTCAAATCTGGTTTTCAAAGTAAAGCAAAAACAGTTTCAATACATCAACAATCTTTATCATATATATAAATCAAATGAAATACATAAACAGATGAGAATAGCTACTACCTCCAATCTTGACAAAAGGGAGTTTAGCTCCTCATCACCATTGTTACAAAGCAGAAGGTTTTTACAGAAAAACTCTGTTTTTTTTTTCCAAAAGCTCTCAAGAACAATGTATGAATGATAATCAATGATGTTTCAATGCCCTAGGTTAATCTATTTTGTCTCTACCAAAAAAGGTTGACATTTCCCTAATTGGACATTGTCATCTAAAGCAGAAAAGCAATTCCCAGGCAGACATCAAAATGGCAATTAACTTTTCCTGCACAGCAGCACTTTTGACCCTTGGTCAGCTTGCTGGATTCGCAGCCTTCGCGGCGCGAACTGTTGCTTCTCCAGCTTCCTTGTTTGGCAAGCTTCCTCCAAAATGTATTGTTGCAATCCAAGGTCTTGCTTATTCACAATTCTACACAACTAACAAAAAATGTGAAATAACTATTCAAAACAAAATAAATTAAACCTAATTGCATTTATACAAAATAGTGAGGATAAAAGTGTGTAATTAAATCAAAACTTGGTAAAAGGGACCAATAAAATGGTATAAAAAGTAGTACAAATTGGTCCCTAACAACTCTCCTCAACTTAGCATTTTGTTTGTCCCTAAACAAAAGTTTCCACCCTCACAACCAAGATCATGACACAAAAGATTTAAACAAGCATTTATCAAGGACATTCAAATGGTTCAAAAGTGTTTGGCCTCTTCTCAATTCACCTACCTCAATTCTAGACAAACATGAATAAGGGAAATGGTAAAGTGCAAAAATCATTCCAAGGAATTCAAAGCCATATATGTCAAAATTGAATCAAGCTTACACACACACATCATGATAATGATGAATAACATGAAGGGTTATTTTCACTCATCCAAGCAATTAAATCAACAACAACTCAAATCATGCGGTTATCACAACAAGTACCAAATTATGTGAAAAATGAGAATCAAGAGGTCTTTCAAAGGTTGTAATGTGGCTTAGGTTACAAGAAAGGATAAGATTAAGAGAATTCAACCAAATTGCCTATCCTAAGGGAGCATTCCCAAAGATTCACTCTACACAACTTCCCTTTCTTTGATCCCTAACTTTTTCTTTTTTTCTTTTTCTTTTCAAACCCACACAACCATGAGCATTTCCTTTGCTTTTTCTTTTGTCTAATTTTTCTATGCTCTATGGTTTCAAGGGTGATTTCTTTTTCTTGTTTCTTTTTATATTTTTACCCTTTCATAGAAACTCACTTTTCCAAGTTTCTAATCAACTTTTCATTATACTCTCCCCAACTTTAGATTCCAAAACCAAATTTATTCAAAAATGCTCCCTACTTAGACATAAGCAAAAGGCAAAATTTTGCAAACAACTCGGTTTGAGGTTTCAACTGATACGAAAGAAATTAGGATTCATTTATTCCACAATTTTCAATTGATTTTACAATGATCAATCAAATGAATCCTAAATTAAGCTCAAAGGGATTAACTAAGGACTATTCCTCACAAGGTTAGTTGATTCAAGCTTTTTGGTCAAGTAGTTTTTCTCACAAACAATGCCTCTATCATTTTCAAAAATTCCACACAAAATTAGATTGATGCATGATTTAGCATGATAAGAATGAGTTAAAATAATGCTTGGTTTCCCGCTTTTTAATGTACAACGGAAAGCTTCCTCACAAATGGTTAAGTCCTATTTTGATTCAAAGATGACATCTATTTCAATAAATTTATGAAATGGAATTTGCACATAACATCAACCTACTCATGTTAAGTCTAGAAAGCGATAAAGTGTACCTTGAAATGCCGACACTAATTCTTATCATCACCACTCGAAGTAGCCTATGCTTCTTTCTCTGCGAACAATTCTTGGTTGCTTTAAGCTTGACTTAAGAGTAAGAACAATTAAATAGAGATGTTGGTAAACCAATTTGATTAAAAACACACTTAAATTTCAAAAAGTACTCATGCAATTATAAAAATACTAAAGAAAAATTAAAGTGCTAAGATAAAGTCATGGTGAACTAGAGCCACCCAAAAGTACATTACAAAATTCCCCAAAAACAAAAACAGAATTAGTAAAAAGAAACTCAAAAATACAACACTCTCAAAACTCCACATATTCAATCCTCCTCCTCTTCATCACCACCTACACTTCCGAGAACATCTTCCATCTCCTCATTTGGGTCAGCACTACCTCCTGCACCCCCCAAAAAATTTGGCCTGCCCACAGGCCAATTAGCATAAGCTGCATAGTCAGCCTGCGATGGAAAAGTTCGGGCCTCTGGTGCCAGAAACGTGTTCTGGAACTGCTGCTGCATGGCATCGAAAAGAAAGGATTGAGACCTCCTGGAGGCCTCAAAGTTCTCACAGCAGTAGTTGGCAAATGCCATCTGATCAAAACCTGGGGTACTTTGAGGTTGAGGTTGAGGTCGGGATCTGGCTCGGGCTCGAGAGGAAGAAGTACCAGGTGCATCAGTCTTTTCATTTGGGGTTTGCAGAAACCTGTTCAAATAAGCGTCACTGATCACACTAGTGATCGAGAAGTGTACTTCCTCAGGGATGGGAACATTTGCCTTAAGGCACAGTCCCATGATAAGTCCTGGATAAGCTAGCACACCAGCTTTGCCTCCGAAATGGGTTCCGCTTAACACTATCTTTCTCAATTCACCTGCAATGAGGGCTGCAACATCCACCGACTTCCCGACCATGATGCAGTACAATAGACACCCTACATCCATAGGAATTGTGGTGGTGTGGCTTCTTGGTCTGATATTAGTCAACAGTAGCACCAAAAAAGCCCTAGCTTCCAAATTGAAATTTTCCCTTTTCCACAATTTCGGATGCCCTTGATCATTCACTTCAAAAGATTTTCCGCTGAGACATAAGGTAGCATTAACCGCTTCTAAATTCCATCTGTTAGCTGCCTCCATGATAATGTACTCACAACGCTCACCCTCTCCAAGAGTTAAGGGATTACCTAGATAGGAATTAATGTCATCCCTTCCAAATGAAACGATCTTGCCCCTTACCCTGGATCGGTAAATGAAAGTCGTACCCTCCTCGCGATGCATAGCATTCGCATAAAATTCTCGGACAAGGTCGTAGTTGATTTCGGCTTCCGGCTCGCATAACTTCATCCACTTCCGTTGCTCAAAATCCGCAACCACGCTGTGATACACCCCGGTCGGAGCTAACCGAATAAACCTTTCAGGCAAAATGGTTCTCTTGACGAGGCTCTCGAATCGTGCTTCGTGTTCATCACTGATGAACCTTCGGATTGAACGGGCCTGAGGAGGTGCCATGGTTTTAGTTCTCTTAGACATCTGCAATCAACACCAGAACAACCACAGAGCAAATATGAACAGCATTAGCCAACAATTAACAAAAAGAAAATGTTGCTGGAATTCACAGTTCGCGGCGCAAAGGGTAGTTCGCGGCGCGAACTCTGCGAATTCAGGAAATCCCCAAAGCTTCCTAGGGTTCCACCATTGAGGGATTAAACTACTCCCAAACAGCCAAAATGCTCAACCCTACACTAATCCTATTCTAATTCAAACATGCATAGTGATTTCAAGCAGTATTCAACAGAGAAATTAGATTTCTAACCAACCCTAATTGAAAAACCCAAAAAGGGATTGGAAAAGAGCAATTTAAGAGTACATACCTTTTGAATCGCTAAAACTTGCTAAAGATGAAGATTTAAACAATGGAAAATGAAGGATTTTGAAGATTTGGTGGGATTTTGAGATTGGGGTGAAAGCGCGGCAAAGTGATTTGAAATGAGGAATGTTTGAAATGAAAAAGAAATAACCTAAACAGTATTTAAATGATTTCTGTCACGCAAAGTTCGCGAGGCGAATAGTGTTCGCGGCGCGAACTGCATAAAACATAACCAATTAAAAAATTTTCACTCAGTTCGCGGCGCGAACAGGGGTCGCGGCGCGAACTGCAAAAAACAGAACCCACTCAAATTTATTCATTCAGTTCGCGGCGCGAACAGGAGGTCGCGGCGCGAACTGCAAAAAACAGAACTTTAAAATTCTAAAACTTTAACAGAGCTAAAAATCACATAACAGAGAAAATTAAAATGCACACTAACAACGTTGGGTTGCCTCCCAACCAGCGCTTTGTTTAACGTCGTTAAGAGCTCGACGGTACCTCAATTAGCTTGATCCAGATAAGGAAAGGACACACACATCACGGTTTATGTCACCGCTATGATAGACTTTCAGTCTTTGACCATTGACAGTCCAGCTTTCTTGCGACTTTGGGTCCTCTATCACAATGGCTCCATAATTCCGTACTTCCTTGACAACAAATGGTCCTGACCATTTAGACTTCAATTTACCCGGAAACAACTTCAACCTTGAGTTAAAAAGCAATACCATCTGTCCAACATGAAACTCTTTATGGCGGACCTTTCCATCATGGTATGCTTTTGTCTTCTCCTTGTACAGCTTATTAGAATGGTATGCATCGTTCCTTAGTTCCTCCAACTCATGGAGTTGACCTTTCCTTCTTTCTCCAGCTAGAGTGGAGTCGAAGTTCAAGAACTTAAGAGCCCATAATGCTCTATGCTCCATTTCAACTGGAAGATGACAAGTCTTCCCATACACCAGTTGAAACGGAGTCAGCCCAATAGGTGCTTTGTAAGCAGTGCGATACGCCCACAAAGCCTCATCTAGTTTTAAGGACCAATCCTTTCTTGAGTTCGAAACTGTTTTCTCAAGGATCCGTTTAATTTCCCGGTTTGAAACCTCAGTTTGACCGTTCGCTTGTGGGTGGTAGGGAGTGGTCACCTTATGCTTTACACCATAATGTTGCAGAACTTTTTCTAAGGGTGTATTGCAGAAGTGTGAGCCTCCATCACTCACCAACACTCGAGGCACACCAAAACGTGAGAATATATTCTTCTTTAAAAATTTGATCACAGTTTTGGCATCGGCCTTGGGTGAGGCAATTGCTTCCACCCACTTCGATACATAATCGACAGCTACTAAGATGTACTCATTTGAGAAAGAAGAGGGGAATGGGCCAACGAAATCAATGCCCCAACAATCAAAAACTTCTACTTCTAGCATGTTGGTTAAAGGCATTTCATCCCGTTTTCCTATTCCTCCACTCCGTTGGCATGCATCACAACTCTTCGCATGTTCGTGTGCATCTTTGAATAAAGATGGCCAATAAAAACCCGATTGGAGTACTTTAGTGGCTGTTCTCAAACCACTATAGTGACCTCCATACGGAGAGTTGTGACAGTGCCACAGAATGTCTCTTGACTCCTCAATTGTTACACACCTTCTCAAAATATTGTCTGCTCCTACTTTAAAAAGATAAGGGTCATCCCAGACATAATATTTTGCATCAGCTAAGAATTTCCTTCTTTGATTGCAAGTGAGGTCTTCCGGTGTTAAACCAGTTGCTTTGTAGTTAGCAAAATCAGCAAACCAAGGCCTCACTTGAATCGCATAGAGTTTTTCATCTGGAAATTCTTCTCTCACCTCTTCTTCTTTGTTTGTAATTTCTACATTGACCAATCGAGACAAATGATCTGCCACCAAGTTCTCGGAACCTTTTTTATCCCGAATCTCTAGATCAAACTCTTGTAATAAAAGGATCCAGCGAATAAGCCTTTGTTTTGAATCCGGCTTGGTAAGCAGATATTTTATCGCAGAGTGGTCAGTGTAGATTACAACTCTTGAACCAATCAAATAAGCTCTAAATTTTTCCAGTGCATATACTATGGCTAGTAATTCTTTTTCAGTTGTTGCATAATTAACTTGCGCGTCATTCAACACCTTACTAGCATAGTGTATGGCATGGAAAACTTTATCGCTTCTTTGTCCTAACACCGCACCAACTGCATAATCACTAGCATCACACATGAGTTCAAAATCAAGGTTCCAGTTTGGTGCTACGATTATTGGTGCGGTGATCAACTTTTCTTTCAAATCTAAGAAAGCTTTAAGACATGACTCATCAAAAAGAAAAGGCGTACCTTTGTTAAGCAAATTGCTCAATGGCTTTGCAATCTTTGAAAAGTCTTGTATGAATCTCCGGTAGAAACCGGCATGTCCTAGAAAACTTCTTATTCCTTTAATGTTAGTTGGAGGTGGCAGTTTTTCAATAACCTCCACCTTGGCCTTGTCCACCTCTAGCCCTTCAGAAGAAATCTTGTGACCAAGTACTATACCCTCAATGACCATAAAATTGCATTTTTCCCAGTTGAGCACTAGGTTGGTCTCCACGCATCTCCCCAGAACTACATCGAGGTGCTTTAAGCACATTTCAAAAGATGATCCATAAACAGAAAAATCGTCCATGAATACCTCAATGCATTCTTCTATCAAGTCTGAAAAGATAGCTTGCATACACCGTTGAAATGTGGTCGGTGCGTTACATAATCCAAAAGGCATTCTTCGGTAAGCAAAGATGCCAAAAGGACATGTAAATGCTGTTTTCTCATGGTCTGCCGGATTTACTGAAATTTGATTATACCCCGAATATCCGTCCAAGAAACAGTAGAAATTTTTGCCGGCGAGCCGCTCCAACATTTGGTCCATGAAAGGTAGTGGGAAATGATCTTTCCTTGTGGCTTGGTTCAACCTTCTATAGTCGATGCACATCCTCCACCCTGTCACTGTTCTCGTCGGAATCAACTCATTTTTATCGTTTTTAATCACCGTCATTCCGCCTTTCTTGGGGACCACTTGTACCGGACTCACCCATGCACTATCAGATATAGGATAAATCATTCCGGCTTCTAAAAGTTTGACAACTTCTTTCCGAACCACCTCTTTCATTGATGGATTCAGACGCCTCTGAGGTTGCGCAACTGGTTTGAAATTTTCCTCCATCATTATCTTGTGCATGCAATAGGCCGGACTAATACCCTTCAAATCGGATAACACCCACCCTATCGCACCTTGGTTCTTTTTCAATACTTGAATCAACTTATCTTCCTCTTGCATGGACAATGTGTTGCTTATAATCACTGGTTTAGTACACTCATCTCCAAGAAACACATACTTCAAGTGTGACGGAAGCATTTTCAATTCTAACTTTTGCTCTTCAGTTTCCTTCTTTGCATCCAAATCTTCCACTAATTCTTCTTGATAGGCCAGCTCACCACAAGATTCTAGCTCGTGCAACATCGCTTCGATCTCTCGTTCCTCATTGTCGGTTAATACATTGTATGCTCCGATAAGGGATCTTTCCAAAGGATTAGAAATATGGATTTGATTCACGACCTCCACTACTTCCTCTTCACTTGCATCGATTCGAAAAGAATCATGCTTGTCGGTTGGATGTTTCATTGCTTCGAAAAGGTTAAAAGTCACCTCTTCATCTTGCACTCTCACCTTCATTAGCCCATCATCTATGTCGATCATCATCCGAGTTGTCTTCATAAAAGGTCTTCCAAGAATTAGGGGTACATCGCGGTCCTCATCCATCTCCACTATTACAAAGTCCACCGGAAACAAAAATTTGTCCACTTTCACGAGCATGTCTTGGGCGATTCCGTATGGTGAGGTTGTAGACTTGTCTGCTAGTTGTAGGGTCATTCTTGTTGATTTAATCTCCACATTTCCCAATCGTTTGACAATGGAAAGGGGGATTAAATTTATACTAGAGCCCAAATCTATCAAACCATTCCCAACGTATGTGCTTCCAATGGTTACCGGTAGAACAACCCGGCCCGGGTCGGACTCCTTCCTTGGTAAAGTCTTCTGGATGATGGCGTTACACCGTGCATCAAGAAATATGGTCTCATCTTCCACGTGTCGCCTTTTCTTGGTAAGAATGTCCTTCATAAATTTAGCATACCGTGGCATTTGTTCTAGTGCATCAGCAAATGGAATGTTGATTTGGAGTTGCTTGAAGATGTCCATGAACCGTGCATAGTGCCTAGCATTGTCTTTCCTTGATGGAGCATGTGGATAGGGTAGATGTTGAGTTGGAATGACGCTCACTCCCTTCTCAGATTTCTTCTTTTTCTTTGATTCAGCATCTTTTTTCCCTTCTAAATCAGTCTGCACAGCAGTGGGCAAAACCTGCTCTTTTCGCGGCGCGAAGGTGGTTCGCGGCGCGAACTGAGCATTTCCAGAAGCAGTTTCCCCTTCACCAACTATATCTGTTTCTTCCAGCATCCCATCAGTGATGTTCTCTTCTATAATTTCTTCACCTTTTTCACTTACCAACGCTTTACCGCTCCTTGTGACGACTGCTTTGCAATGCTCCTTTGGATTTGGTTGAGTGTTAGCAGAGAAAGAAGGCCCTGCATTTTGTTCCGACAGTTGCTTCGCGAGTTGGCCTACTTGATTTTCCAGATTTTTAATTGCCGCCTCGTTACTCTTCTGATTTGCCATGGAAGCTTGCATGAATTGTTGAAGAGTGTCTTCTAGCTTGGAATTTCCTCCTTGCGACTGCTGACCTTGAGAGTTTGGTTGTTGGTAAGGGCTTTGCTGTTGATAATTCTGATTGTTGAACCTTGACGGTTGGTAGCCTTGATTGTTTCTTGGTTGATAGCCTTGATTGTTAGGCTGTTGTCTTTGATATCCCTGATTTTGATTGTTCACATAACTCACTTCTTCTTGGGGTGGAGGACAAAAACCAGTAGGGTGATCCCCTTGACATAATTCGCAACATGCTACCTGATGCTGAACTTGAAACCCTTGAATCTCTTTTATTTGCTGTGGAAGCTTGGCCATTTGTTGAGTAAGAAGCTCCACTTGTTGAGAGAGTAGCTTGTTTTGAGCAAGGATGACATCATTGGTATTCAACTCTAGAACTCCAGGCTTACGTTGTGAAGGGCTACGATCATGTTGACCTTGATGATCATTGCGGGCCATCCGTTCAATAATGACTTTAGCTTCTTCCGCAGTTTTTGATATAAGCGACCCACCCGCGGTGGCATCCAGAAGTGTCTTATGAGTTGATTGGAGACCATTTAAAAAAATATGGATTTGAGTGAGCTCATCAAAACCATGTCCCTTACATTTCCTCAACATTGATTTGAATCTTTCCCAAGCTTCATTTAGAGACTCGTTGCCTCCTTGAGTGAATACCGCAATAGCCGTTTTGGCTTCCATGAATCGGGATTGGGGGAAGTATCTTTCTAAGAACTTTTCTTCTAACAAATTCCAATCCGTCATCACTCTTGATTCTTGATCAAGGTACCACTCTTTTGTCTTTCCCACTAAGGAGTGTGGGAACATCCTCTTGAATAATGTTTCTTCACCCGCTTCGTCTATTCCCGTAGAACCCGCAATCTCATAGAATTTGATGAGATGGGTATACGGATCTTCGTGATCCATTCCGGTGAATGGATTTGCATAGAGAAGTTGGAGGATTCCGGTCTTCATCTCCGTATTTCTTCCTCCACGGGCAAATTGAGCATTCCTTCTTGGACTATTAGCGGACATTTCGGTACGATTATCATCCGCCATGTTTCCGTCACAAGCCTCTACAACCACTTCTTCTATAGGAACAAGTGCGGAAGTAGATGCTTCTTCTCTCCGGTTCCTCTCTTCGGCTAGTTTCCTTCTTCTTCGTGTTTTGCTATTGAGCTTCCGAAGTGTTCTTTCAATTTCAGGATCGAATTGAAGTTGCTCCTCGGTTACTTTTCCTCGCATGCACTAGAATCTACAAAACTAACAAACCAAGTGAAACAAAAGAGGGATAGCAATACAAGTAACAAAACTTAAAACAATGAATTATTGCAATGCTTGTAATATCGACACCAATCCCCGGCAACGGCGCCAATTTGTTGAAAAGTATATCTTCGGAAAATATTTTTGTATCGTATCCACAGAGATTGGGTAATATTACCGCCGTTCTATAATTCAAATGTTATAAGTTTAGAAAGTAACAGGGTTGTTTTGTTTGGAAAAATATCTTGTTAATAAATGTTAACAAAAACTATGAAATGGGTTTAGTCAAATATAAAGGCTTGGCAAGATTGGAGTTCACTATTTCAAATGTTTATGATTCCTTATGATAAATAAATAGATTCAAGATTATTGATGATGTTCAAGTATCCTCTCAAAGTCATTTATGTCTAAATGATATCGTGATAATCACTATATTGATCCTTAGACGATCTCTCCACCTAACTATCAATATAGCAATCTTTAATGTTTAATACCAAAGAAGAGTAATGAATAAATCTATCTCTACAACCTATTCACTACTTGAAAATCTGTTTTAGGTCAAGACTCAAATAATCTCTCTCGACAACTACTCAAATCTGGTTTTCAAAGTAAAGCAAAAACAGTTTCAATACATCAACAATCTTTATCATATATATAAATCAAATGAAATACATAAACAGATGAGAATAGCTACTACCTCCAATCTTGACAAAAGGGAGTTTAGCTCCTCATCACCATTGTTACAAAGCAGAAGGTTTTTACAGAAAAACTCTGTTTTTTTTTTTCCAAAAGCTCTCAAGAACAATGTATGAATGATAATCAATGATGTTTCAATGCCCTAGGTTAATCTATTTTGTCTCTACCAAAAAAGGTTGACATTTCCCTAATTGGACATTGTCATCTAAAGCAGAAAAGCAATTCCCAGGCAGACATCAAAATGGCAATTAACTTTTCCTGCACAGCAGCACTTTTGACCCTTGGTCAGCTTGCTGGATTCGCAGCCTTCGCAGCGCGAAGGAAGTTCGCGGCGCGAACTGTTGCTTCTCCAGCTTCCTTGTTTGGCAAGCTTCCTCCAAAATGTATTGTTGCAATCCAAGGTCTTGCTTATCCACAATTCTACACAACTAACAAAAAATGTGAAATAACTATTCAAAACAAAATAAATTAAACCTAATTGCATTTATACAAAATAGTGAGGATAAAAGTGTGTAATTAAATCAAAACTTGGTAAAAGGGACCAATAAAATGGTATAAAAAGTAGTACAAATTGGTCCCTAACACTTTATCAACAAATCTTAATACAAGAGTCATTTGTTCCTTTTTTGACTTATCACGAGCTTCATCAACAACGATACAAAATTTGGAATCACCAATTTCCTCACGAATACTCTTTTTCACCCTACTAGAAAGTATTTGCAAGAGCTCTTTTTGAATTTGATGTGAAGTATACTTGCAATTTTGTGGAGCATTTTCCAGCACAACTTTTGCAACTTCATCATTGTAGGATGCTAAAAGTTTCAATAACTCAAGAAAGTTACCTTGATTTTTTGATTTGCTACTTTCATCGTGACCCCTAAAAGCACAAGCTTGTAGTGTTAACCAACGAACAGTGTCAATTGAAGTCTTGAGTCGTAACCGATTATTCATTGTTTGACTTGAACTTTGCACTTGAATAACATTTCTAATATGACCATCTTGATTCAACAAGTCTTGACAAGCTTTCATTGCATTATTGTATGGTGAGCAAGGATCCTTCCCTATGTGTTTAAGAAAGGAACAATGTTTTCCATTCCTAACTTTCTTCCAATTTCTAAAACCCATAGAAATAAAGACAAGTGATCCGGGACGTCCACTTAGTTTTTTCTAAAAAGGTAACATGGTAAGCAATATGCGGCATCTTCAGATGGTGAATAACCATGATGGAAATATGTTAAACCAAGTATGTTGAAACCTTCTCGGATGATCCTCGTTACCGGACAAAGGATAGTTTTCTAAATGAATTTGATATGGACCCCATTTTAGATAAGCTCTTCGTATTGCATCCACTTGATTTGGTGGATATTGCCAAATCGGAGGACGCTTTCCAGGATCGCGTTCCAAAGAATTTTCAAAATCATGATGCTCTTCAATTGTTGGATTCTCAAGAACAGTTTCAGATTCGGATGTCAGGATTATAATTTCTTCATCTCTCTCTTCTCTTTCAATTTCACATACTTTCCTTTTGAAAAAAGAATCAATTTTCCTATTATTCATCTTTATTCTTCCTATAATATCATATCAGATAGAATAATATTACCTCATTTGATAAAATTTAATAAAATTTATTTTTTATGTATCTTGCTAATATGAGGTAATTCTTTATTGAAATTATATTTTATAGGCGTAATTTATATAAATTAAAAATTCATAAATATATAATCTAACAATCTTTATTTACTTTTTTTTCAAAAAATTGTTTAATTCATTAAAAATTATTTAATAAATAAAAATTATCTACTAAAAAACTTGAGTTGATGATTGGTTCGTCTTTTGTCCACTTACCATTGCCTATAAGTCATACTCATTTTGTAAACATGCATTTTCTTACTATATTTATATTTATAAAAATGCCTCTATTTATATAAAAGTTAATGATGAAGAGAAAAAATTTGAAATAATTTTAGCATTTTCATTTGAACGTATAATATATCTATGATATTTTAATTAAATTATAGTGTTAAATATATTTATGATATTTTTAAATATTTCATATTTTATTTTTAATATTCAAAATTTTATTTTCAAAGAATCGTTATTCTAAAAATTTACAATATTTCGATTTAAACCGTCGTTATTTCAATCGTTAAATAGTAACTCGTCATTAAAATCGTCGTTAATTATATCGTTAAATCGTAAAAATCGTCGTTAAATTATAGGAATGACAAAAATAAAAATAAAATATTTAGAATAACCATTTTATTAAGTCGGAAAATATAGATTTATATATTAAAAAAATATAGATTTCATTTTATTAAGTCGGAAAATTATACAATACAGAAGAAAAATTAATTAAATTAGATAATATCTCCACAATTGTATAACTTTAATTATAATATGAACACTACATCGAAATAAGCACTCTTATTTACCACATTGTAGAGTGCAAGTGACGTGTACGAACTAGTGTTGTAAAAACAAATTGAACTTTTCTACTCATAAAATAAATTTAAAAAAAATTTATTATTTCTCGTTCCTTTTTAAGTTTTATTTTTTTGACTTTTTACACATATTAAGAAAATAAAATTATTATTTTTACTTTTCAAACAATAATTCTTCTTTTAGCTATAATACTCTTAATTATTTATTACATTCATTTTACTTTTTTTCTCCCTTTAATAATTACCTAGAAATAATTTTGACAAAAACACAATTAATACTCTCTTGAACTTTACAATTACAATTACAGTTAAAAAGAAAAAAAAAATTCAACAAAGTGACACGGAGGGAGTATATACAACAATTAATCTAAGAAGAAGCTGCAGGAGGTTGAGTTGGATTTGTTTCAAGTTCATTAAGCAGCTTCAAAATCTCTTCTCTCTTAGCCACCAAAGGCTGTATTTTGGAATCTAACTTTTCAAGCTTTTGCTTAAGTATTACAGGATCCTTCTTATCTTCAGGATTCTTCTTCTTTTTCTCTTTCTTTTCCTTCTTATCCTTCTTATCAACCTCAACCTCTTCTTCATGTTTAACTTCTTCTTCCGTTCCTCCCATTCTTGAAAATAGTTTTGTAATATTCCTCTGAAAAATCAATAGTGTTTAAGATAGTCAAAAATCTCATATCTCATGTTTATATATATTTTGACATTCAATGACATACCGATGCATATAAAATTAATAAACAAAAAATGCAGAAACAATTGAGCAGTGGAGTTAAATTGATTAAAGAAATGAAAGAATATATCACCTGGAAGCTGGACTCCAACAAAAGTGCTTAATCAATATGCAGAGCAAACTCAATTCAATTTGTATGGAACTGGCAGAGCCAAATAACAAAATCTCCTTCGCTAATTTTCAAGACCAATTAAGCGAAAAGCACTGTTACCCATATATTTGTAATCCAATGGTTCTAAATACTACTATCATTTTTTCCACTAATAGTCGCAGGTCCCTAATTATTTGCTATTTTTTACTTTTCTAATACCCATTGATTTGATTGGGTAGTATCAGATTTAAAAATATGGCTTTTTTTTTTTATCATATGAAAATTATCGTAGGTATATGAAAATTGATAATCTCTTTTTACTTTTTATAATATTAAAAAAAAAATTAAATTGCTACTTTTCAATCAATATTTTTTTGAATTTAATTGAAATATACTGACAGTGTAAAAGAATTTTACACCGTCAGTTAATCATAGACGTCGAATATTAAAAGAAGTTTGACTTTTATTTTAAAAATCTATAAAGTAATACAAACGGATGATGGTGATGAATCGACGGTGTAAAACTTGTTACCCTGACAGTGTATAGTAATTAATCTCTATTTTTTTTATATATATAATATCTTTAATTATTTATTATTATTTATTTTACTTTTTCTCTCTACAATAATTATCTAGGACTAATTTTGACAAAAGTACAATTAATATTACGTTAAACTTTGCAAGTGACAGTTAAAATAGAATATTTTTTTTAAAATGACATTTAAAAAAAACAGATGGAATATTAATTTTGTAATTATTTTAAAAAGACTTAAGTACACTTTTGGTCCCTTTTGTTTAGGCATTTTAAACAATTGGTTCCCCTATTACAAAATCTATGATTTTGGTCCCTTAATTTTGATTGTGTTTGGATTTGCATGGTGTCATACGGTGAACTGGACTTTATTGGATTTTTAATCGCAATGTCGCGGTTAGCAAGAGTCGCCACCGACTTTTCTTTTATCCCATAAGGAAAGGTGGAAAAGAACAGGAAAGACCTTAATTTTAAATTCTTAGGTTCGGGAGGTACTTTATACAAAGGGAAGGTATTAGCACCCTTTGTATCCATGGTTATCCATGGGCTCTTAATTGCTCAATCATTTATGTTTTCTAGTTTGAAAAAGGTGGTTGAGAAATGTGTGAAAAATGTTTTGAAAATGAGAATTTAACTTTGTAATGATTCTTGCATGAATGTATACAAAGTGGTTATCTCGTATAGTTTTTGAAAGTAGTTTAGAAAAATATAACTCGGCAATGATCCTAGTACGGATGTATGCTAAGTGATGATTTTCCAAAAGATGTTTGAAAGGTGTGAGGTGTGAAAAGTATTTTTTTGTTATGAATGAGCAATTAAGGTTATACCTGTCCGAGGTCTTTCCGGGCATTTCCTATCCTTATGAGGGTAAAACTGTCCTGACTATTGAGAAGTAAGTAGTTTTATCCTTGGGATGTAGAAGGGTCATCGTAGGGTCATTGATAGGTCATTGAAGGCAACAGTAGTGAGGATACCTTAGCATTCGAAGGGACGATCATCATTTAACCGTAGGCTACACCGAAGGGTCATCGAGGGACAAAATCGTATTTTCGAAGGCAACATCCGAGGGACTATGATGATTTAACCGAAGGGTCTTTGCTAAGGATATCCCCATATTCGCGGGACATGACCGTATTACGTAATCGTGGGGTAATAAAGAGAGGTCCGATATCATTTATTTAAAGTCCGGATTTTAACAATTAATTAAATAGCCGTAATCAGTTAGGTAATTAGGTCCACAGGAAATCAATGAAATCAATACATTAAAAATCAAGCTTGGTGATTCAAGATGAATCTCCATATTAAACTTAGGTCATCCAAAAGCCATCTCCTCAAGAATGTCCACACCTAAAGCGGCATGCCTAGCCGGTTATTTCTTTGGAAGTATGCTAGCCTTTACATCATGCAACACACGGATTAGAGCATTGAGGCAAAATACAATTGGAAATTGCCCCATAAAATAAATATAACAGTAAGAAATTTAAGCCAAATAATGCAGAATCATGATTAGATGAACATAAAATGGACAACAAAGAGACAAAACAGCCACTGTCCCGTTCGCCTCTGCTTCGCCTAGCGAAGGCTCAGCGAAGGCTCGCTGCAGGCTCGCCTAGCGATGAGCTAGCGAGCGACCACGGGTTTGGAATTTGAGAACAGTATGACCTCAACCTGCGGCATGGCTTATGGCATCCAACACATAATTACATGGTTCAGCATTCACAATATTCAGGCACACTTAAATTCACATGCAAAACTTCAAATATGTTTATGAATTCAATTATAATATCATCCACAAGTTAAGAACATGAAGCGGTACCACATGCCAAATGAGAACACAAAGCGATATCACATGCAGATTAAGAACCTAAAGAGGTACCACATGCAAAATAAGAACATAAAGTGATAATCACATGCAGATTAAAAACCTAAAGCGGTACCACATGCAAAATAAGAACATAAAGCGATATCACATGCAAATTAAGAAAATACAGCGATAATAGTGATGCAAACCTGTTTGCAATCGAATTGCAACCTTGAATTGGCGAGCCGGATTGAGTTGGGCGGCGGTAGCTTCGGAGCGGGTGAGCGGCCTTCAGGGTTTCCGTCTTCCAAATTCTCTGGATCAGCAGGGTTTCAGTGTTTCTCCCTCTGGGTCTGTGTGTGTGTTCGTCCGTCCGTGTGTTTTCTTTTTCGTGGCAGAGGAGCTGGTATTTATAGTGGTAGTGGTGGTGACCTAATGGGCTTAAAATGAGGTCCAAAACTTCAAATTTTCGCAAGCTTCGCTAGGCGAAGGAATTGCTCGCCTAGCGAGCAAGCTAGGTCTGGGCTTTTTCTGGACCTGGTGCTTCGCTGGGCGAGTGGCATGCTGAGATATTCGCTAGGCGAAGGAATTGCTCGCCTAGCGAGCAAGCTATTTTGGGCCACTTTGGATTAGGCCTGTTGTGAGCTGGGCTTTTGTCCATTTGATATCAGTGCCTTGCAGATCAAGTCAGAGGGTCTTGGAAAATGCTTTGTAATATCAACGGGCAAATTTTGGGGTATGACAGCTGCCCCTGTTCAATATTCTTGAACCGAGAGAGTAGAATGGTATGTGCCGTTCGTGATCTGGAGGTGAAAGATTATTAAACACTAGAATGCCCCAAAAATTTGCGATTGTCAATCAGGAGCTAGTCTTGAGGGAGATGGGCTTAGAGATGCCATCCAGGAAGTTTGATGACGAGCTTCCGATGGTGTCGTACGTTAGACGATGTCTGAAGCCATGGATGTCATGCCGGGTCATACGCTACGCCGTATAGCGAATCATCCATCATGCTGTTGACTTCGTTGGGGAGTCAGAGTATGCTATACACTGCTGGGGATGAGGGATCAGAATGGATCGTATATTAGACCGTGTCTGAATACCAGAGTGAGTTATTCATTAGGCGGATGACTTTGCTGGGGATGAAAGATCAGAATGGATCGTACGCTAGATCGTATCTGAGTTGAAGATCCAAATGGGCCTTATGATAGACTGTATTGGATGAGCCGTCCATTAGGCTGAATCTGATGATAAAAGGGGGTAGTCGTACACTAGACTACACTTCAGAAATGTACCGTACACTAGGTAGCATCTGAGAAGATGAAGGTTTAACTTGGTCGTACATTAAACCATATCTGAGCAGAATGAGCCGTCCATTAGGCTGAATCTGCTGAAAAGGGAGTAGTCGTACACTAGACTACCATTCAGAAATGTACCTGTCCGAAGGTAGCATCTGAGTAAGGGAGTAGTCGTATACCAGACTACCATTCAGGAATGTACCTGTCCGAAGGTAGCACCTGAGCCAGGGAGTAGCCGTATACCAGACTACCATTCAGGAATGTACCTGTCCGAAGGTAGCACCTGAGCAAGGGAGTAGCCGTATACCAGACCACCATTCAGGAATGTACCTGTCCGAAGGTAGCACCTGAGCAAGGGAGTAGCCGTATACCAGACCACCATTCAGGAATGTACCTGTCCGAAGATAGCACCTGAGCAAGGGAGTAGCCGTATACCAGACTACCATTCAGGAATGTACCTGTCCGAAGGTAGCACCTGAGCAAGGGAAGTAGCCGTATACCAGACTACCATTCAGGAATGTACCTGTCCGAAGGTAGCACCTGAGCAAGGGAAGTAGCCGTATACCAGACTACCATTCAGGAATGTACCTGTCCGAAGGTAGCACCTGAGCAAGGGAGTAGTCGTATACCAGACTACCATTCAGGAATGTACCTGTCCGAAGGTAGCACCTGAGCAAGGGAGTAGCCGTATACCAGACTACCATTCAGGAATGTACCTGTCCGAAGGTAGCACTTGAGCAAGGGAGTAGCCGCATACCAGACTACCATTCAGGAATGTACCTGTCCGAAGGTAGCACCTGAGCAAGGGAGTAGCCGTATACTGGACTACAATTCAGAAATGTACCTGTCCGAAGGTAGCATCTGAGCAAGGGAGTAGTCGTATACCAGACTACCATTCAGGAATGTACCTGTCCGAAGGTAGCACCTGAGCAAGGGAGTAGCCGTATACCAGACTACCATTCAGGAATGTACCTGTCCGAAGGTAGCACCTGAGCAAGGGAGTAGCCGTATACTAGACTACCATTCAGGAATGTACCTGTCCGAAGGTAGCACCTGAGCCAGGGAGTAGCCGTATACCAGACTACCATTCAGGAATGTACCTGTCCGAAGGTAGCACCTGAGCAAGGGAGTAGCCGTATACCAGACTACCATTCAGGAATGTACCTGTCCGAAGGTAGCACCTGAGCAAGGGAGTAGCCGTATACTAGACTACCATTCAGAAATGTACCTGTCCGAAGGTAGCATCTGAGGAGATAAAGGTCTAACTTGGTCGTACATTAAACCTTATCTGAGTTGTCCAAGGACTTGACGTTCTAACTTGGTCGTACATTAGACTGTATTTGCAGAATCCGACTTGAAGGTCTAACTTGGTCGTACATTAGACTGTATTTGAGTGGTATTTGAAGATTTGAAGGTCAGAATGGATCGTACGCTAGATCGTATCTGAGTTGAAGGAGTCATGTGTTGAGATGAATCAGGGTGGACCGTATGCTAGGCAATACCTGAGAAGTGAAGGTCCAACTGGGTCGTACATTAGACCGTGTTGGGAGTAGTTGAAGATCAGAATGGATCGTACGCTAGATCGTATCTGAGTTGTTGAAGGTGTCATATGTTGAGATGAATCAGGATGAACCGTACGCTAGGCTATATCTGATAGTATTTGTGTATGCTGTATTTGCAATGAATATCTGGGATGGGCTCGGAATATACCGTACGCTAGGCAGTATCTGAGGGATATAGTTAAATCTTGAATGTAATAGATAAAGATGCCCGTCTGAATGGACCTTTGTTTTGACTGTGTCAGGAGGATAATTGACCTGAAAAATAAAGTTAGCTTCATGCCATGTCATGATGCATGAGATGCAAATGTTGTATGCATGCGAAATGATGTAATGAATGAATTATGCGTCTGAAATAAATGCGAACATTGTATGCATGTATATGTTACGAAATGATGTAATGTATATGATGCGGAATGAAAATTGTATGTAGGTATGTGATGTGAAATGATGTAATGAATGCACTATGCGTCTGAAACGTTCTTCCAGGGGACTCTACTAGGGAATAAATCTCAGTCTTCTGGCCGGAGATATTTGTATCGATGACCCTTTCTTAGCTGGGGATACTTGATTTCTGTCTGACGATGAAAACACTCAACAGAGCCTGGTTGGGGATGGAAGAGATGACATGTCTGTCTGGTGGTGCCGACCTCTTCTGGGGAATAATTGGCGTTGCCGGGGAATCGAATTAGCAACGGATTCATTGGAAAGCGTGGTTAGACCTTCTCCTTGGTCCTGAAGTCTTGTAGTAATCGCTATTTCTATTTTAGGCATGTATTTTTGATAAACATTAATCATATTCAAATGCATATATCAATTCAAATTAAATCAATGGACGTTTATGCAATCAAAACGGAAAAAGTAAAAACAAAAGCATCTTTTTTGGAGATAAAATTGTATTGATTTTGAAAGAGGGCCTATAAACAGGCAATTTGTGTACAAGGAGACAGAAATCCTAGTAAGAGGAAATTGTCAAGAACACAAAGAGAAAGCTATGCAGAGAAAGTCCTATTGATTTTAATTCCACTACTGTCATCATGTCTTCGAGCATCTCATCTCCTGCTGGCGAATAGAAGTGATTGGCTTGTTCAGTCCCTTGAACTTGGTTGAAGCTGACAGAGAACGGGACATAGTCCTACGCTTTAATCCCTAATTTTTGCCTGGACCGCCTTTTCAGGTTTTCAGTCCACCGGGATACCCTTTTTTGCCCAAGCCGCCTTTTCAGGTTTTCGACTTGCCGGGTGTACATTTTTATATGTTTATCCCTAATTTTTGCCCGAACCCTTTTGGTTCGCCGGGATGCCCTTACTTTTGCCTAGGTACGTCGACCTAGCGGGTCTCTGTTATGCGTAGTATTTTTTAACTATGTCCGCGTTCACAGGATGCGGGAACTCTTCGTCATCCATTGTAGCAAGCATCATGGCTCCACTAGAGAATACCTTCTTAACTACAAATGGCCCTTCGTATGTGGGAGTCCATTTGCCCCTGGGATCACCTTGTGGTAGAATGATACGCTTGATAACTAAGTTGTCGATTTGGTACACTCGTCTCTTGACCTTTTTGTTGAATGCCTGGGTCATGCGCTTCTGATATATCTGCCCATGACAAACAGCCGCAAGTCTCTTTTCATCAATCAGATTTATCTGATCGAGTCGAGTTTGAATCCACTCATCCTCATCTAAGCCCGCATCTTTCACAATTCTTAGAGAGGGAATCTGAACTTCCACTGGTAAAACGGCTTCCATTCCATAGACTAAAGAGAAAGGGGTTGCCCCTGTCGAAGTGCGGTAACCATGAAGAGCAAAAGGTAACATCTCATGCCAGTCTTTGTATGTTACTGTTATATTCTTGATATTGTTAGCAGCCTCCACGGCGTCGTTCGTCTTTGGCCGGTACGGAGAAGAGTTATGGTGTTTTATTTTGAACTGCATGCAGAGTTCAGTTTAGTACCATTATCAGTGATAACTCTTTCAGGAGACAGCAGGTTTCTCGAATGTATATTTGATAAGATCCATCTTAGAAATCAATAAAGTGGTATGATTCAACATATACTGTCTTAGTCGGCGAGCAGCCCAAGCCAAAGCGCAGCAAGCTTTCTCGAGCTGTGAGTATCTTGCTTCACAGTCGGTACCTTTTGCTAAGGCAGTGTATGACATGCTCTTTTCGACCAGACTCGTCATGTTGCCCCAGCACACCCTATTGAATTTGCTAACACGGTCAAATACATAGTTAGAGGTCTTCCTTCAACTGGTAGCATCAGAATTGGAGGTTCTTGGAGATACTTCTTGATTTTGTCATTCATCATTCCATACCATCTCTTGATTTTTCCTTTTTAGTAATTTGAAGACGGGTCTGCAGGTAGCAGTCAAGTGTGGAATGAATCGGGAAATGTAATTCAAGTGTCCCAAGAAACCTCTGACTTCTTTCTTGTCTATTTCAGTACCCAGATTTACAATTTCAATTGATTCCTCATGCGGCTGTATGGTCTTTTCTTCTTGTAGTACCAGTCTGGCAAGTTCTCCAGGGACTTCACAATCTTCCTCACTTCCATCCTCGGCTTGGTAGATCGGATTTTCAAAGTCATAATGAACAGTAGCAGAGTCATTACCAACAGGATCCAGAGTGGATATGGATCGGCAAATTGTTACGTGAGTGTGTGCAAGAAAACATAGCTTGTTTGAAAAATGACAGGAAAGATAAAGAGCGCAATATTTGAATGCAAAAAGTCCATTGATCTATTGAATATGAATATGCTTATGAAAATGACAAAACCCTTTGAAAAATTAGCTATTGTGCCCCGGGTATAGACACAATGCTTTAAAACACTAAAATAGCACTAACAATTACTCCTGACTAAAGGACATCGGGATAGTGTCTTCCGCCTTCCAATTATTGAGTCCGTCACCAATTGTTGGGAAAATCCAGCTATCCAAGTCATAATCGTTATCAGTGTCTTCCACAGCATTGACAGTCTCGCCCTGATTAGGCAGAGGAGCAGTGATGACATTAGGAGTCTCAGGCGGATCAGATTTAAATTCTCCAGCGTCGATCATATCCTGAATTTTGTTCTTCAGCGACCAACAATTGTTTGTATCATGCCCGGGGCTATCGGAGTGATAGGCACACCTGGCATTGGGATTATAACGAGGAGAAGTAGTGTTGGGTTTTGCAGGAGGATCTCTGAGGGTAATTAAATTTGCTTTTAGCATACCCTGCAGTGCCTGTGCTAAAGTCATATTGATCTTCGTAAACTGCCTTCTTCCCGGGTTAGTGTGCCTCACAGATTTCTTGTCTTTTTTCTTCTCGAGCAAAAGAGCCTTCAGTTCCTTCTGCCCCCTGGATAAGTTCAAGATTATCTTCTGGAGTTGAGCATTCTGAGCCTGGAGGTCTTTGACAATTTGTTCGAGGTCCATTTTTCTGTGTGGAGGAAAACCGTGAGAACACTGATCCCTTTAGAGTACCTGTTATGCTATGTTATGCTATGCAATGCATGAAATGTTTTCAAGGACTTTTGGACTTTAACTTTGCATAAACTACCAAAAAAGGAAACTTTTTTTTTGTTTTTTTTTTTATTTTTTTTTTATTTTTTTTTTATTTTTTTTTTTTATACAAAACAGAGCAAAGTTAAATCCCTAAGTCCTTGAAATGGTTAGTACAATGTTATGATGTCATGATGTTATGCAAGCACAAGCATGTCACACAACAATTATTCCTAGGTTTTAAGGCTTGCATGAGTTCCATAGGTAAGTACCCTCCCCACTGAAGTTTGGTTGGTTCAACCTGTCCTAGAATAGTAACCGGGTTCTAGAAGGATCTCAGATCATCGACCTTTCTTTAAGTCCACTTCAGTGCAACGCCAAGTGGTTGACCGAAGCTTCCCTAAAGTCCAATCTCAAAGAGTGTAGTATCGAGTATCAACCAACCTCAGTCGGAACCGAAGCCGGTTATCTCACTACTTTCTAATGGCTAGGATGAGTCAATTAGGGTTCTAAACGTCTGGTTAATGCTTTGATGACACCACGCGGAAGCCAAATTTTTCCTCAAGTAACATGAGGAACATCAGGACAACCAAAGTGTCACATTAACCGTATCCATCATTTTAACCATTCCAGTATACGCCGGATAGTCGCGATGATCTATTGCTACTTACCTAAGGTACACTAGATCCGGGTGTAGGATCTTTCACTCAAACAATCCCTTAAACGAAGGAACAATTTAAAACATAAATGATTTTTTTTTTAAGATGGACCTCTCTTTAATCGTCCCCAGCAGAGTCGCCAGTTCTGTCATACGGTGAACTGGACTTTATTGGATTTTTAATCGCAATGTCGCGGTTAGCAAGAGTCGCCACCGACTTTTCTTTTATCCCATAAGGAAAGGTGGAAAAGAACAGGAAAGACCTTAATTTTAAATTCTTAGGTTCGGGAGGTACTTTATACAAAGGGAAGGTATTAGCACCCTTTGTATCCATGGTTATCCATGGGCTCTTAATTGCTCAATCATTTATGTTTTCTAGTTTGAAAAAGGTGGTTGAGAAATGTGTGAAAAATGTTTTGAAAATGAGAATTTAACTTTGTAATGATTCTTGCATGAATGTATACAAAGTGGTTATCTCGTATAGTTTTTGAAAGTAGTTTAGAAAAATATAACTCGGCAATGATCCTAGTACGGATGTATGCTAAGTGATGATTTTCCAAAAGATGTTTGAAAGGTGTGAGGTGTGAAAAGTATTTTTTTGTTATGAATGAGCAATTAAGGTTATACCTGTCCGAGGTCTTTCCGGGCATTTCCTATCCTTATGAGGGTAAAACTGTCCTGACTATTGAGAAGTAAGTAGTTTTATCCTTGGGATGTAGAAGGGTCATCGTAGGGTCATTGATAGGTCATTGAAGGCAACAGTAGTGAGGATACCTTAGCATTCGAAGGGACGATCATCATTTAACCGTAGGCTACACCGAAGGGTCATCGAGGGACAAAATCGTATTTTCGAAGGCAACATCCGAGGGACTATGATGATTTAACCGAAGGGTCTTTGCTAAGGATATCCCCATATTCGCGGGACATGACCGTATTACGTAATCGTGGGGTAATAAAGAGAGGTCCGATATCATTTATTTAAAGTCCGGATTTTAACAATTAATTAAATAGCCGTAAACAGTTAGGTAATTAGGTCCACAGGAAATCAATGAAATCAATACATTAAAAATCAAGCTTGGTGATTCAAGATGAATCTCCATATTAAACTTAGGTCATCCAAAAGCCATCTCCTCAAGAATGTCCACACCTAAAGCGGCATGCCTAGCCGGTTATTTCTTTGGAAGTATGCTAGCCTTTACATCATGCAACACACGGATTAGAGCATTGAGGCAAAATACAATTGGAAATTGCCCCATAAAATAAATATAACAGTCAGAAATTTAAGCCAAATAATGCAGAATCATGATTAGATGAACATAAAATGGACAACAAAGAGACAAAACAGCCACTGTCCCGTTCGCCTCTGCTTCGCCTAGCGAAGGCTCGCTGCAGGCTCGCCTAGCGATGAGCTAGCGAGCGACCACGGGTTTGGAATTTGAGAACAGTATGACCTCAACCTGCGGCATGGCTTATGGCATCCAACACATAATTACATGGTTCAGCATTCACAATATTCAGGCACACTTAAATTCACATGCAAAACTTCAAATATGTTTATGAATTCAATTATAATATCATCCACAAGTTAAGAACATGAAGCGGTACCACATGCCAAATGAGAACACAAAGCGATATCACATGCAGATTAAGAACCTAAAGAGGTACCACATGCAAAATAAGAACATAAAGTGATAATCACATGCAGATTAAAAACCTAAAGCGGTACCACATGCAAAATAAGAACATAAAGCGATATCACATGCAAATTAAGAAAATACAGCGATAATAGTGATGCAAACCTGTTTGCAATCGAATTGCAACCTTGAATTGGCGAGCCGGATTGAGTTGGGCGGCGGTAGCTTCGGAGCGGGTGAGCGGCCTTCAGGGTTTCCGTCTTCCAAATTCTCTGGATCAGCAGGGTTTCAGTGTTTCTCCCTCTGGGTCTGTGTGTGTGTTCGTCCGTCCGTGTGTTTTCTTTTTCGTGGCAGAGGAGCTGGTATTTATAGTGGTAGTGGTGGTGACCTAATGGGCTTAAAATGAGGTCCAAAACTTCAAATTTTCGCAAGCTTCGCTAGGCGAAGGAATTGCTCGCCTAGCGAGCAAGCTAGGTCTGGGCTTTTTCTGGACCTGGTGCTTCGCTGGGCGAGTGGCATGCTGAGATATTCGCTAGGCGAAGGAATTGCTCGCCTAGCGAGCAAGCTATTTTGGGCCACTTTGGATTAGGCCTGTTGTGAGCTGGGCTTTTGTCCATTTGATATCAGTGCCTTGCAGATCAAGTCAGAGGGTCTTGGAAAATGCTTTGTAATATCAACGGGCAAATTTTGGGGTATGACACATGGTTCCCTATCCGATTTTGATTATGTATCAATTCATTAATGACGTGACAAGTACTATTTAGATCCATGTCAGCATTTCTTACTATTTTAATTCCCAGCTGGATTGTAAGAAATATTAAAAAACATTTTGGAAATTAAAAAAAACAATTTATAAAATCATAAATTGAAATTCATCCATGCATTTTCTTCGTTCTTAGAAATTAAAATCCTAATCCTCTTTTGGCAACCCCTAATCTCCGAATCACCTTTACTGTTCAAGTGTGCGTTTTGTACAGGCCGGAATTTGTGAACTTGTGTTTCAGAGGTGAGTTTTTACGAAGATGAAGAACTCTGGAAGTCAAAAGGAGGGGAATGAAAGGGTCAAATATTATGTAAGGTATGTATTGTTGTCTTTGTGGTCCTGTTAGTTTAGTTTTGCTAAAGCATTGTTGTGATCCTTGTGGTCCATGGTGTTAGTTTATGTTTGTTTGATTCCATTTTTGTCAAAACAAATCCAAGTCTGCTATGACTAATAAGATTAAGTTGAGAATACATCATAGGGGAAAATTAGTTGAGACATCTGTAAAGTGGTATGTAAATGGGGAAGTTAATGAGATGAACTGGAGTTGGGATATTGATTATATGTCTTACATCGAATTAGGGGATATGATTAAGAGTGAGGGTTATGTAAATATAAAGTGCTTGTGGTATTGGAACCCTGCATATAGTTTTTCTCGTGGTCTTAGACCCTTGAACAACGATCAGGATGTACTGCAATCTTCAAAAGATATTGTAGACTATGATGTAATAGATGTGTATGTGGAGCATAGTATGGGGATTCCTGAGATTATTTATGATAGTGAACTAGATGTTGAACTAGATGTTGAAGATGATGTACAATGCACTGGATTTAAAAGGGCGGATGTTACTGAGGAAGTCATTATTGATCCTAATGTTGTTGTTGAAGAAGTCACTACTGATCCTAATGGTGTTGCTGAAGAAGTCACTACTGATCCTAATGTTATTGCTGAAGAATTTACTACTGATCCTAATGGTGTTGCTGAAGAAGTCATTATTGATCTTAATGTTGTTGTTGAAGAATTTACTATTGATCCTAATGGTGTTGCTGAAGAAGTCATTATGGATCCTAACATTGTTGTTGAAGAATTTACTACTGATATTGATGAGGATTATGTTGCAAGTGAAGGTAGTTTTAAGGATAGTGAATTTCAATTTAGTGAAGAATCCGAGGAGAGTGAGATGGATTGGACTACGGTACTTCCCCAAGAGACTTTAGGTGAGGTTTCTAGCTGCCAAAATAAGAAAGACCAGGTTGAGATGGTTCATGATGAGAGTGAGGATTTAGGCCATTTATATACACCTCCAGGGAGTGATGATGACCTTACCTACAAGTCTGGTCAGGGAATGGAGTTTCAGTTAGGGATGATATTTACTAACAAAGAAATGATAAGGGATGTTGTCAAGGATTATGCCATGGAAAATCAGAAGAATGTATTCATTAAGAAGAATGATTCCAAAAGGATTGTGGTTAAATGTACTGATGGTTGTAAGTTCTACATGAGATTTAGCAAGAGGATTGGCAACCAGTTTTGGCAAGTTGTGACTTTAATTAAGGATCATACATGCCGTAGGACTGCTGACAATAGGAGTGCAAAGACAAAGTGGTCTGCCAACAAGTTTGCAAGCATACTTAAACATAGTCCTCATATGAAACCATCATGCCTCAGAGCTGAAGCTGTTGAGAGATGATTAGTGAAACTATCACATGATCAGGCATACAGGGCAAAGAGGAAAGCAATGAAGTTAGTTCAAGGGGCCGGTATTGAATAATTCATTGAGAAGTTATGGACAAGAGTTATTGAAATCAAGTCCTAATAATACTGATGCAATACAATGTGCTAATAGTAATGACAACCATGTGTTTGAAAGAACTTATGTATGTTTAGAGGCTTGCAAGACAGGGTTTGCAAAGACATGTGTTTAGGGAAACAACAGTTCCAGCATGGGAAAGAGAAATGTTGAGGATGAAGGCAATGAAAGAGGATGCATGGAAAGATATGTTAGATGTTTCTGCGTGCCATTGGAGCAGACCACACTTTAGAACATATTCGAAGTGTGACTTACAAGTGAAAAACATGTGTGAAGCATTCAATAGGGAAATATTGGAGCATAGAGAGAAGCCTATTATCCCTCTATTGGAAGGCATCAAGCATTACATCACCAAGAGGATGACAAGTCATAAGGAGTTGTTACATGGTTACACTGGATCCATATATCCTAAAATTCAGTTGGTTATTAAGAAGAATAAGAAGCAAGCACAAGAGTGGAGTCCCGCATGGCATGGTGATGATGACATATCAATATTTGGTTTCATTAATGGCGTTGAAACTTATTGTGTTGATCTGAAAAAGGAAGTTTGCTCATGCAGAAAGTGGGACTTATCTGGTATACCTTTCTGCCATATAATTTCCTGCATATGGAAGATCAAGAAGCAACCTGAGGATTATGTTGTTGCATGCTATATGTCTGTTTTGTTTATGTATACTTGTTCTATTTTGTTTTTTGTATAATTGGTTTGTTTTGTTTATGGACATTTGTTCTATTTTTGTTTAGGAAATCTACATTTATTGACACTTACTCAAACATTGTGTATCCAACCAATGAACCACAATTGTGTCATATAGATGATCTGAATACAATGGCACCACCAATGATGAGGAGAGCCATAGGCAGGCCAAAAAAATAGAGGAACAAGATGAATGATGAATCTAGAAATTCCCACAAACTACCAAGGAGATTTTCAACTGCCACATGTGCAAAATATGGTGCTATGGGACATAATAAGAGATGTAAAGGAAAAAGGGAAATTGACAGAGCAATTTTAAAGGGTGGTAATAAGTCACAAAAGACTAAGAAAGTGAAAGGTGGAAAGAGAACAAAAAAGTCCAAAGAAAAGCAAACAGAAATTGCTCAATGTTCACAAGCTCCTCAACCTACTCAAGAATAGTTTCATTATGACTTAAGTAGTTTATGATTTATTTTGGTTATATTGTATGATTTATGTAGTTTATGACTTATTTTGGTTGTATTGTATGAGTTAAGTAGTTTATGACTTAAGTAGTTTCATTTTGACTCAAGTAGTGTCTTGGATTTTATTTTGGAAGTTCACATATTAATGTTCAAACAAGGTAAATGTTAAGTATATTGGTGTTTACCTTGAAAATCGGTAAACAACCGTTGATCTTCCAAATTTCTAAATTTGGTTACTTACAGGATCGATCAGATTGATCCTAGGATATATGCTAACCGTTTTGAAAATGAATTTTGGTAGTAACGAAAGCTCCAATCATAAGCGCAAAATTAGAGTTTGAAAACTAATAAAAAGGGTGATATGAACGAGAGAAATTGTAAAGGACTTGTGATCAGTGCATTTTGATGCATATTATTCTATATTTATACTTATGCATTTCCATGTTTTAGTTTGGTTATTTTTCCCTTTTAATGTGTTTTCATAATTTATTTTATTTTTGCACTTATTTAATTTTCGTATTTAATTTTCAGCATTAGCAGCTTTCGCGAGAAAAATCATATCTTGAGCTAGGAGTATCGGATTGAGACGTGCTAGCAGTTGATGGAAAGCTAAGAAAAAGATCTACAACTTTTATTCAGAAGTCGAGAGCTGAATCAGACTGTAGCAGGGACAGAAAATTCGTTGAAGTTGCAGCATTAGTTTTATTTAAGTTTTGGGTCATTAGTTTTGGGTTTGGGTTATGTTTTCGATCCAGTTGGGTTGTAAACCAAATTCCTTGTTTTCCATATACCTAGCAACCGCATAACATTAGGATGACTATTCACGAAATACTTGAAAGCTTTGGCAAGAATTCTCATGAAGAACTAATCGATCCAAACAAATTGCTGTATTCGGGTTCCGATACCTTGAGATTTTAGTAATTCTTATTCAGGTTTTTTATTCCTTTCAATATTAATATATGTATTTTGTTTGCTTAATCCGATTTACATATGCTATATTGATTTAATCCAATTAATTGTGTGATGCTAACTATAGTCACGATTTCGTTTGCTTAATTCGTTATCGAGTCCGTTTAATTCATGTTTGTTTAATTCATGAAACTTAATCCCGTTTGCTTAATTCGGATAATAGGAACATACAACTTATACTATCAATTGCACTTGTCAGTTGATATTATAATCGAATAGGAATAGTTAATCTGCAGTTGGAATTACGATAGTCGATGATATGCAAAGACCGAATCAGTAAATTGTTGTTACAACTTATTTCAATAATCACTTATTTTAATCTATTTTTTTAATTGAATCCTAAACCAACAAAAACCCCATTAATCGTTACTATCATTGGTTAATTCATTCAAGAATCCTTGTGAGAACGATAATCCGAGTCAATTTGTCGCTAACTACGTTTTATCAAAAAATACTCGTTTTTGATCCGCGCGCGACAGCGGATCAAATTGGCGCCGTTGCCGGGGATTCTTGATTATAATAATCGTGTTTATAGTCATAGGTGTTTTTTTATAGCATTTTTTGCCTTAACTTCCTTGCGTTCGGTTCTTTTTGCGGTTTAGGAAAAAAATCTGTTTTTAAACAAATTATCTCAGATTATTCTGATTTTTTGTCGATTCATTAGGAAAAAATCAGTAATCAAAAGCCTCTAAATAGTGGATGCCGCCCTAAAAAACCGAAATTCTTTATTTTTCTATTTTTTATGATTTTTTTTCTGTTTTGATAGTTTTAGAAAATTCCGAAAAAGTTCTCAAAAATTTTAAATGACGTCATTAGATTAATTTCGGTACTAGTTTATTTTTCTAAATTTATTTTAATCGTTTTCCTTCATTGTGTTTGTTTTTGACTATGGCTGACCAAAGAACTTTAAGGCAGTTAGCTGCTCCTGATGTAAATTACAATGGTTTGTGTATTGAATATGATGTTGCTGCTGTTCCTTTTGAATTAAAATCGAGTTTAATACACTTGTTGCCAAAGTTTAATGGTCTTGCAGGTGAGAATCCACATAAACATCTCAAAGAATTCCAGGTTGTGTGCTCTACACCGTTGAGGCCTGAAGGAATAACTGAAGACCATATCAAACTTCGAGCTTTTCCTTTTTCATTACAGGGTGCAGCAAAGGATTGGATATATTATCTTGAGCCAAATTCGATCACAAGCTGGAATGCTCTAAAAAGAGTGTTCTTAGAGAGATACTTCCCTGCCTCCAGAGCAGCCTCGATCAGAAAAGAGATTTGTGGTATTAGACAGGATAATGAGTCGTTGACCGAGTATTGGGAGAGATTCAAGCACTTGGTATCTAGCTTCCCTCAACACCAGATCACTGAGCAACTCCTCATCCAATACTTTTATGAGGGGTTGTTACCGATGGACAGGAACATTCTTGATGCTGCTAGTGGTGGAGCATTAGTCGATAAAACTCCAGCTGCTGCCAAAGCCCTTATTGAAAATATGTCTCTTAATTCTCAACAGTTCACCACTAGAGACAATTCTGTGCAAAGCAAAGGCGTGAGTCAAATTCAAGTTTCTTCCAACAAAGCTTTAGAGACCAGAATTGACGAACTCACTGCCTTAGTCAAATAGCTGGCAGTAGTAAAACCTTAAACAACAACTTTGTGTGGCATTTGTACTTCTCCTGAGCACCCAACCGATACTTGTCCTATTCTGAGAGACGAGTCCATTACTGAGCTGCCACAAGCTTATGCAGCCAACCTTTACAATCAAAACAGGTACAACAACACTCCTGACCTGTCCACCAACAAATACAATCCCAATTGGAGGAACCATCCCAACCTTCTATATGGAAACCCACAACAGAACCCACCTTAAGTGGCAGCCCCTGTGTAACACCCTTCTAAAATACCCCAATATTTAATTAAAACAACATATAAAACTCAGAGTAATTATGCAGTTAAGGGTGTCACACACACACTTCACACCATGTTCCAAATTATCCTGTCATGCTCATTTATTTAATCAAATAAAACATTTGCATAATTCGCAGCGGAATAAAATCCAACATCAATACAAAACATGTAACACAATACGTGTAAGCTTATTCAACAATCATCAATGAAAACAAGTAAAACATCCCGTCCCGATGTTACATCTATCAGAGCACGACCCACTAAGGAACTATACTAGACTCCAAGGACTAGCTTCTACTCAATCACTGCTCGTTACCTGAAAATAAAGTTGTAAGGGTGAGTTCCTCAATCGATATAATAAGCATTATAAAATCTCATGTAATGTTAAGTAAATAACACATTAATCACCCTAATCGTATCACACATTCAGTAACGGCACATCAACTCAATTATCATATTCAACACCAACACACAACACACGTATAATACTGGAATACATCCATTCATATTATACGCCATACAAAATTTATGCAATGAGACTCCATGCATGCGGTACCGACTATTCGTGAACATATAGTTCAACTTCACCGACCAATCCAGGTACGGCTACCAAGCTCACTAGTCCCACTCATTTGAGACCTAGTGACTCACATCACTAACTCCTCACTATGGGAATTAGCTACCACCCCAAGGGCCATGCTATGCACGCTAAATCACCTAGCATGCAACATCAACAACAGTCCAAAATGACTAACATCACTAATTCCTCACTATGGGAATTAGCTACCACCATAAAGGCCACATAATGCATGCTAATCACCTAGCAATGCAACATCACAACAATAATCCACAATGGACCTATGCTCACACTCTAAGCCATAAAACAGTCCATTCACAACACATGCATAATATATACATTCACAACATTATGCATACAATCATACATCATGAACATATTCATCACATAATCAAATTATGATATGTCACATAGTCAATCACAGCATTAGCACACTCTACTAATACCCCTTTTTCTCAAAACAATGGGAAATGATCCCTAGTACATCATACGCCAACATAGGCCTAACCTCAATTGGGTACATAATATTAAAAGCCAATCTTTCCTCTCTGCAACAGTGTTAACCGGTTAACGCCCTGGGTTAACCGGTTAACGCAGGCAAAACACGCTTACTGCCCAAAACTTATCAGTGTTAACCGGTTAACGCCCTGGGTTAACCGGTTAACGCAGGCAAAACAGCACTAATTCTCAATTCGTAACAGTGTTAACCGGTTAACACCCTGGGTTAACCGGTTAACGCAGACAAAACAGCAGTTCCTGCGCTAACACAAAGCAGAATGCAGAATTCTCCGCATTTTCCGCCGTTAGAGGACTTCCGGACCTCCGATTCCAATTCCGTAAAAAGCTATACGTTCGGGAAAACACGACTCACACAATTACGGATTCAATTTCAGTTTCAAAACAACTTATCCAACACAATTATTCAGCATTCGACAAATTCCAATTAGGGTCAATTCAACGGTTTATCACTACCCATTACATGCTAACCCATAATACCCATTAAACGACGATAAACCCCCCTTACCTGATTAATCCGGCAAATCTTTGAGCTCCAAGCTCTTCTCTTCTCCAACCTTTGCTCTCTGGTTCTTCCTCTTGCTCTGCCTCTTTCAGCCGCTTCTCTGAGTTTCACGTGAAAACCTTATTTCCCAAAAATGAACTCTTTTTACTTATTCCAGCTTATATATATTTTCAAATAATTATTATTCCAATAATAATAATAATAATAATAATCCAATTATCTAATTAAATTAATAAATATATTATTAACTTAATTTAAATAATTACCATATTATTATCGGGGTGTTACAACTCTCCCCCACTAAAAGAGTTTTCGTCCTCGAAAACATACCTCAAGCGAACAACTCTGGGTAAGACTCCTTCATCTTACTCTCCAGTTCCCAAGTCACATTGCCACCTGCTGGTCCTCCCCAAGCTACCTTCACCAAGGCAATCTCTTTACCCCGCAACTGCTTCAACTCTCGATCCTCGATCCTCATAGGCGATGTTTCAACAGTCAGGTTATCTCTCACCTGTACATCATCTACTTGGACTACATGCGACGGATCATGAATGTACCTCCTCAACTGAGACACGTGAAAAACCTCATGCAAATTCGCAAGTGACGGCGGTAAAGCGATACGATAGGCTGCCTCCCCTATCCTCTCCAAAATCTGATAGGGACCAATAAATCGAGGTGTCAACTTCTTCGACTTCAAAGCTCGACCAACCCCAGTTATCGGAGTAACACGAAGAAACACATGGTCTCCCTCTTGAAACTCAAGTGACTTCCTCCTCTTGTCGTGATAACTCTTCTGACGACTCTGAGCAATTCTCATCTTCTCCTGAATCATCTTAATCTTTTCCGTAGTTTGTTGAACAATCTCCGGTCCAACCACAACACTCTCACCGGACTCATACCAACATAAAGGTGTCCGACATCTCCTACCATACAAAGCTTCAAACGGTGCCATACCAATGCTCGAATGAAAACTATTGTTGTAGGTAAACTCAATCAAAGGTAAATAACAATCCCAAGCACCTCCTTTTTCCAAGACACAAGCCCTCAAAAGATCCTCCAGTGACTGAATCGTCCTCTCAGTCTGACCATCAGCCTGCGGATGATATGCAGAACTCAATCTCAGCTTAGTTCCCAAAGCCCTCTGCAAACCTTCCCAGAACTTCGATGTAAATCTAGGATCTCTGTCCGAAACAATACTCGACGGAATACCATGCAAACTTACAATTTTCTCAATATACAACTCAGCTAATCTCTCTAACGGGTAATCCATTCTGATTGGAATGAAATGAGCCGACTTCGTCAATCTATCCACAATCACCCAAATAGCTTCAAAATTCTTACTTGTCCCCGGTAAACCAGAAACAAAATCCATACTGATACTATCCCACTTCCACTCTGGAATAGCCAACGGTTGCATTAGCCCAGACGGCTTCTGATGCTCAATCTTTGACTTCTGACAAGTCAAACAAGAATAAACAAAACTCGCAATTTCTCTTTTCATTCCCGGCCACCAAAATAACTTCTTCAAATCATGATACATCTTCGTAGCTCCAGGATGAATACTCAGACCACTACGATGTCCTTCCTCCAGAATCCTCTTCTTAAGTTCGGTAACATCCGGAATACACACCCGATTACCAAATTTCAAAACACCATTCTCATCAACTCTGAATTCACCACCTTGACCTTGATTCACTAAAGTCAACTTATCGACCAAAAGCACATCGGATTTCTGACCTTCTCTAATCTCATCCAAAATATTACTCGTTAATTTCAACATTCCCAATTTAACACTATTGTGAGTACTCTCACACACCAAACTCAAGTCTCTAAACTGCTCAATCAAATCCAATTCCTTAACCATTAACATAGACATATGTAACGATTTCCGACTCAATGCATCAGCCACTACATTTGCTTTACCCGGATGGTAATTCAAACCAAAGTCATAATCCTTCAGAAATTCTAACCATCTCCTCTGTCTCATATTCAGCTCTTTCTGATCAAACAAATACTTTAAACTTTTATGGTCACTGAAAACCTCAAATCTTGACCCGTACAAATAATGTCTCCATAACTTCAGAACAAATACCACAGCTGCCAACTCTAAATCGTGCGTCGGATAGTTCCTCTCATGAACTCTCAGCTGTCTCGAAGCATAAGCTATAACCTGCTTATTCTGCATCAACACACCACCCAAACCCAACAATGAAGCATCACAGTAAACCTCAAATGATTCCGACGAACTCGGTAATATCAGAATAGGAGCAGTAGTCAACCTTCTCTTTAACTCTTGGAAACCTTCTTCACATTTTGAGTCCTAAACAAATGCTTGCCCCTTTCTAGTCAACATCGTCAATGGTAACGCCAACTTAGAAAATCCCTCAATGAATTTCCTATAGTAACCAGCCAATCCCAGGAAACTGCGAATCTCAGCAACAGACTTCGGAGCCTCCCACTTAGACACCGCTTCTATCTTAGAAGGATCAACAGCAACACCACCTCTTGAAATCACATGACCAAGAAAACTAACCTCTTCTAACCAAAATTCACACTTGGATAGTTTAGCAAATAACTTCTTTTCTCGTAGAACTTCTAAAACCACTCTCAAATGCTCAGCATGCTCTTCTTCAGATTTCGAATACACCAAAATGTCATCAATAAACACCACAACAAACTTGTCTAGGTACGGATGGAAAATCCTATTCATATACTCCATAAATACTCCAGGCGCATTAGTCACACCAAAAGGCATTACAGAATACTCATAATGTCCATACCTCGTTCTGAAAGCAGTCTTCTGAATATCCTCAGCTTTCACACGTATCTGATGATATCCCGATCTCAAATCTATTTTGCTGAACACACTCGCACCAACCAACTGGTCCATCAAATCATCAATCCTCGGCAAAGGATACCGATTCTTGATCGTCACTTTATTCAGTTGCCTGTAGTCCACACACAACCTCATAGTACCTTCTTTCTTCTTAACCAATAACACTGGTGCACCCCACGGTGACACACTCGGACGAATGAATTTCTTATCCAACAGATCTTCCAACTGACTCTTCAATTCAGTTAGCTCAACAGCAGACATATGGTACGGAGCCATCGATATTGGTCTAGTACCAGGTACCAAATCAATCGAGAACTCAACTTCACGCTCTGGCGGCAATTCATTCACCTCTTCCGGAAACACATCAGGAAAATCACACACCACGGCTAGATCGCCAATCACCAGTTTATCTTTAGCCTCCAAAGTCGCTAACAGCATAAACAACTCTGCCCCATCTGCCACTTCCTCATTCACCTGCCTCGCTGATAGAAACAAACTCTTTCCCTCCTCAATCTCAGGAAAGACCACCGTCTTATCAAAACAGTTGATAGAAACTCGGTTAAACACCAACCAGTTCATACCCAAGATAACATCAATCTGCACTAGTGGAAGACACACTAGGTCCATCCCAAAGTCTCTACCAAAGATACTCAAAGGACAATTTAAACAAACTGAAGTAGTAGTCACTGAACCCTTCGCAGGAGTATCAATCACCATACTTCCAGGCATCTCAGATATCTCTAACTTAAGTTTCACAGCACAATCCAAAGATATAAAGGAATGAGTAGCACCGGTGTCAATAATAGCTACAAGAGGAAAGCCATTAATATAACACGTACCTCGGATCAAACGATCATCTGCAGAAGTCTCAGAACCCGATAAAGCAAAGACCTTGCCTCCTGACTGATTCTCTTTCTTCGGTTTAGGACACTGTGGACTGATATGACCCACCTCTCCGCAGTTGAAGCAAGTCAGAGTCTTCAACCGGCACTCTGCAGCCAAATGACCACCTTTACCACACTTGAAACACTTCTTCTCAACACTGGTACACTCGTGGAAACGATGTCCCGCCTGACCACATCTGTAACACTTAGCAGGGGCACTAGAGTCTCCCCCACTAGGCCTCTTCATCCCACTCTGCCTCTGGGAACCCTTGCCAGCTGCATACGGTTTCCCACGATCATTCTGATTCTTGCCTTTTCTATCAACTCTCTGCTGATAGCTCTCCGCTCTGGCTTTGGAATCCTGTTCAAAAATCCTGCAACAGTCAACCAAATCAGAAAACACTCTAATCCGCTGATATCCAATAGCCTCATTATAGGGAGTGTAATACTTCGACAGCTCAGTGAACTTAGCAGCATACTCAGTAACAGACCGATTGCCCTGCTTCAATTCCAAGAACTCTATCTCTTTCTTTCCTCTGACATCCTCTGGAAAATACTTCCTCAGGAATCTCTCTCTGAACACAGCCCAAGTGATCTCAGCATTTCCTGCAGATTCCAACTCAGTGCGGGTAGCAACCCACCAATCGTCAGCTTCTTCTGACAGCATATGCGTACCGAACCTGACCTTCTGGTTATCGGCACACTCAGTCACTCGGAAGATCCTCTCAATCTCCTTCAACCACTTCTGAGCACCATCTGGATCGTATGCTCCCTTGAACATTGGAGGATTGTTCTTCTGGAACTCACTCAGTTGACGAGCAGCTCCCATTCCCACCACATTCGGATTCCCTCCAAGTACTCCAGCTAGCATACCCAGAGCCTCAGCAATCGCAGCATCGTCTCTACCTCTTCCAGCCATCTCTATTCTGAAAACCCAACAAGCTAAAACAATAAGTACTGATAGGGTTACACAACACCTATCCCGTACAGGGGAAACAGAATAATTACGACTCGACTCGACCGACTATGCTCTGATACCACTAATGTAACACCCTTCTAAAATACCCCAATATTTAATTAAAACAACATATAAAACTCAGAGTATTTATGCAGTTAAGGGTGTCACACACACACTTCACACCATGTTCCAAATTATCCTGTCATGCTCATTTATTTAATCAAATAAAACATTTGCATAATTCGCAGCGGAATAAAATCCAACATCAATACAAAACATGTAACACAATACGTGTAAGCTTATTCAACAATCATCAATGAAAACAAGTAAAACATCCCGTCCCGATGTTACATCTATCAGAGCACGACCCACTAAGGAACTATACTAGACTCCAAGGACTAGCTTCTACTCAATCACTGCTCGTTACCTGAAAATAAAGTTGTAAGGGTGAGTTCCTCAATCGATATAATAAGCAATAAGCATTATAAAATCTCATGTAATGTTAAGTAAATAACACATTAATCACCCTAATCGTATCACACATTCAGTAACGGCACATCAACTCAATTATCATATTCAACACCAACACACAACACACGTATAATACTGGAATACATCCATTCATATTATACGCCATACAAAATTTATGCAATGAGACTCCATGCATGCGGTACCGACTATTCGTGAACATATAGTTCAACTTCACCGACCAATCCAGGTACGGCTACCAAGCTCACTAGTCCCACTCATTTGAGACCTAGTGACTCACATCACTAACTCCTCACTATGGGAATTAGCTACCACCCCAAGGGCCATGCTATGCACGCTAAATCACCTAGCATGCAACATCAACAACAGTCCAAAATGACTAACATCACTAATTCCTCACTATGGGAATTAGCTACCACCATAAAGGCCACATAATGCATGCTAATCACCTAGCAATGCAACATCACAACAATAATCCACAATGGACCTATGCTCACACTCTAAGCCATAAAACAGTCCATTCACAACACATGCATAATATATACATTCACAACATTATGCATACAATCATACATCATGAACATATTCATCACATAATCAAATTATGATATGTCACATAGTCAATCACAGCATTAGCACACTCTACTAATACCCCTTTTTCTCAAAACAATGGGAAATGATCCCTAGTACATCATACGCCAACATAGGCCTAACCTCAATTGGGTACATAATATTAAAAGCCAATCTTTCCTCTCTGCAACAGTGTTAACCGGTTAACGCCCTGGGTTAACCGGTTAACGCAGGCAAAACACGCTTACTGCCCAAAACTTATCAGTGTTAACCGGTTAACGCCCTGGGTTAACCGGTTAACGCAGGCAAAACAGCACTAATTCTCAATTCGTAACAGTGTTAACCGGTTAACACCCTGGGTTAACCGGTTAACGCAGACAAAACAGCAGTTCCTGCGCTAACACAAAGCAGAATGCAGAATTCTCCGCATTTTCCGCCGTTAGAGGACTTCCGGACCTCCGATTCCAATTCCGTAAAAAGCTATACGTTCGGGAAAACACGACTCACACAATTACGGATTCAATTTCAGTTTCAAAACAACTTATCCAACACAATTATTCAGCATTCGACAAATTCCAATTAGGGTCAATTCAACGGTTTATCACTACCCATTACATGCTAACCCATAATACCCATTAAACGACGATAAACCCCCCTTACCTGATTAATCCGGCAAATCTTTGAGCTCCAAGCTCTTCTCTTCTCCAACCTTTGCTCTCTGGTTCTTCCTCTTGCTCTGCCTCTTTCAGCCGCTTCTCTGAGTTTCACGTGAAAACCTTATTTCCCAAAAATGAACTCTTTTTACTTATTCCAGCTTATATATATTTTCAAATAATTATTATTCCAATAATAATAATAATAATAATCCAATTATCTAATTAAATTAATAAATATATTATTAACTTAATTTAAATAATTACCATATTATTATCGGGGTGTTACACCCTGCACCTTCCAGACCATCCTTAGAAGATCTTGTCAAACAAATGGCCGCCAACGATCTCCAATTCCAACAAAGGACCGATTCTAGCATTCAGACCTTGAACACCCAAATGGGACAACTTGCTACTCAAATAAATAACATGCAAGCCCAAGGGTCGAACCAGCTTCCAGCTCAAACAGTTGTCAATCCAAAGGATTCTAATGCTAATGTGAGTGCGATTTTGTTGAGATCTGGAAAGGTTACAGAAACAGCCCCTGAAAAAAATAAAAAAATTATTGAGGTAACATCTGAACCTGAACCTACTCCATCTGAACCTGTTTCATCTGAAAAATTAAAGAAAAGGAGTATGTGCCACCAGTCCCCTTCCCACATAGAGTTCTGAAAAATAAAAGAATTGAGGAGGGAGACAAGGAAAGAGAGATATTGGATGTTTTTAGAAAAGTTGCGGTAAATATTCCGCTTCTTGATGTAATTAAACAGGTTCCTAAGTATGCAAAGTTTCTGAAGGATTTGTGTACAAATAAGAGGAGGATTAAAGGAAGTGAGAGAGTTAACTTGGGAAGAAATATTTCTGCTTTTATTCAGCCAAAGCCTTCATCTAAAAAAGTTACACGCGAGAAAAATGTTTCAGCCATCACTCAGCTCTTACCACAAAAGCAAAAGGATCCGGGAACTTTTACTGTCCCTTGTACCATCGGGGATAGTAAATTCGAGAATTGCATGCTTGATTTGGGAGCGGGCATTAATGTTATGCCTACTTCTATTTATAATAACCTTAATCTTGGTCCTTTGCAGCATACAGGTTTAATCTTTCAATTGGCGAACAGGAGCAACGCTCGACCCGCCGGGGTAATTGAAGATGTCCTTGTCCAAGTTAACGATTTAATTTTTCCTGCAGATTTTTATATTCTGGACATGGAAGGAGAGGCTAAGACAAGCAGAGCTCCCATCATTTTAGGCAGACCGTTCATGAAAACGGCGAAGACAAAAATTGATGTTGACGATGGAACCATGTCCATGGAATTTGGTGACATTGTCACAAAATTTAACATTTTCGATGCCATGAAACAACCCTTGGAAGAACATTTTGTTTTTCAAATAGATTTGATTTCTGAAATTGTTGATGATACTTGTAGTGATTTGTTTGCATCTGATTTTCCATCATTGTCTGGTTTTGATGATGTTTATTCTTGTGATATTTGTACTGAAACTAAAATTTGCTCTGTTTGTGTTGAAATTGAGGTTGCCTTGCAAGTTGATATTCTTACTGCAGATGAGGTTGCAAATAAAGTTGTTCATGTAGATAAAGCTCTTGACATCCCGGCTGCCCCAAACACTCCTTCTATTGAGCAGTCACCTTCCCTCGAGCTGAAGCAACTTCCTGAAAATATGAAATATGCTTATTTAGAGATGAATGAAAAACTACCGGCTATAATTTCTTCTAACCTTGATTTCGATCAAGAAAATAAGCTTTTGCAGGTTTTAAGGAAGCATAAAAAGGCATTTGGTTGGACATCGGCTGACATTCCAGATCAGATCACCTTCACGTGTCCATTTGACACGTTTACTTTTAGAAGATTCTTTGATTCTGGAATAAAAGGCGAAGATACTAATAAAAGTTTCAAGTTCAATGGGCATTACCCAAAGCTATTCCATGACAGCCCCACTTTGGAAGAAGAAAGTGTAGAATATATCTCTTTGGAAAAGGCTGCTTATGCGATCACCTATCCTCCTTGACTACTCGGGTGTGTTCTTTCCTCTCTCTTCTCTCTCTTATTTTATGTTTGTTTCTTTCATTGAGGACAATGCATATTTTAAGTGTGGGGGAGGGAATACTTTATTCTCTTTGTTTTTGTTCTTTGTTTTGTTTTTGTTTTCTTTCTAAAAAAAATTGCATTTTTGTTGAAAATTTTAGGCTATAGAATAATTTGAGGTCGAGTTTGCGGAGACTTGGGAAAAATTCACAAGATCGGTATTGTTTTAACACCGTAAGTCTCCTGCATATGGAAATTGAGTTGAATTTTTATTATGACATAGCCTTAAATTCTCATTCTCTGACAGCTCTTGAGTAGTTTATTTCAGCAGTCAGCACCATCTCACACACACTCTACGCAGGGAAGCCGATGAATATAAGTGAGTGTTCCGGAAAAGAAAAAAAAAAGAAAAAAATAAAGGAATGCACCTTCTAAGTCTGGTGACCCTAAATAAAGGAATGCACCTTCTAAGTCTGGTGACCCTAAATAAAGGAATGCACCTTCTAAGTCTGGTGACCCTCACCCGGTCACTTAACCCAACGGTTGTGGAACCTTCAAAAAAGAAGTTGGAAATAAGACTCTTTTGTAGTTGGTTCAACGGTTTCTGGTGCTGAACTTGGTAGGGCGGATTATGGTCTGATCCCCCGCAACTACAACTGAATAAGCAAAGGGTTATGCCACTTAAGTACCAGAACCCCGTGCAGAAAAGGATCAGAGTCACTAACCGGTCACCTTGCTATGAGTGTGTGGAGACAACGTGCTTAATGTGATTGCGCCTGAATGAAAAAGAGCCAAAGAAGGATGAGTAAGTTAGGCTTTAATAAAATAACATGATTCGAGTTGATTTGTGTATTCAGGAGGTTTATGTCTGCATAACGGTGGATTAGTGTTCTTACAATGTCCTTAGTGTGCAAGATTAGTATCCATTGAAGCAAACTTAACCGAAGATGACTTGTAGCCTAGAATGAGTAATTGTTGATGTGTCGGTGTTTTGTTTTGTTTTTCATTTTGCTCGGAGTGCAAAAGTTCAAGTGTGGGGGAATTTGATCAGTGCATTTTGATGCACATTCTTCTATATTTATACTTATGCATTTCCATGTTTTAGTTTGGTTATTTTTCCCTTTTAATGTGTTTTCATAATTTATTTTATTTTTGCACTTATTTAATTTTCGTATTTAATTTTCAGCATTAGCAGCTTTCGTGAGAAAAATCATATCTTGAGCTAGGAGTATCGGATTGAGACGTGCTAGCAGTCGATGGAAAGCTAAGAAAAAGATCTACAACTTTTGTTCAGAAGTCGAGAGCTGAATCAGACTGTAGCAAGGCCAGAAAATTCGTTGAAGTTGCAACATTAGTTTTATTTAAGTTTTGGGTCATTAGTTTTGGGTTTGGGTTATGTTTTCGATCCAGTTGGGTTGTAAACCAAATTCCTTGTTTTCCATATACCTAGCAGCCGCATAACATTAGGATGACTATTCACGAAATACTTGAAAGCTTTGGCAAGAATTCTCATGAAGAACTAATCGATCCAAACAATTTGCTGTATTCGGGTTCCGATACCTTGAGACTTTAGTAATTCTTATTCAGGTTTTTTATTCCTTTCAATATTAATATATGTATTTTGTTTGCTTAATCCGATTTACATATGTTATATTGATTTAATTCGATTAATTGTGTGATGCTAACTATAGTCACGATTTCGTTTGCTTAATTCATTATCGAGTCCGTTTAATTCATGTTTGCTTAATTCATGAAACTTAATCCCGTTTGCTTAATTCGGATAATAGGAACATACAACTTATACTATCAATTGCGCTTGTCAGTTGATATTATAATCGAATAGGAATAGTTAATCTGCAGTTGGAATTACGATAGTCGATGATAGGCAAAGACCGAATCAGTAAATTGTTGTTACAGCTTATTTCAATAATCACTTATTTTAATCTATTTTTTTAATTGAATCCTAAACCAACAAAAACCCCATTAACCGTTACTATCATTGGTTAATTCATTCAAGAATCCTTGTGAGAACGATAATCCGAGTCAATTTGTCGCTAACTATGTTTTATCAAAAAATATTCGTTTTTGATCCGCGCGCGACAGCGGATCAACTTGCAATTGACGGAGTAAATGTTGAAAGTAAAGAAATCTTAAGATTGTAACATAAATATTGAAAATAAGGAAATCTTAAGACTTTAAATGATAAAGCAAAGGGAGATTGTTTGAAATGAAGAAGTAAGGAAGTATATTTTAAAAAAAAAAGTAAAGATAAATTTGTATTGCTTTGAAGCAACTAACAATGGTGTAAACAAACGTACATTTTGTGATTTACGATTCTTCTTCACATGAGTACTTGGTAAATTTACAGATTTTTGTACACACTTTGACACACCTTTTTTTCTAACACTAAGACCCTATATTTATACTAAATCGAGATAACCATTTCTAATGGTTCTTCAATCACGTCGAGACACATGGCGCCTTGCATGTGCGCATCTATCCACTATGCTCCACGTGTGCTCTTAACGGTTTCTGATGGGGGCGAAGTTCCATCCCTTATTTGAATTTTGAATCTTTGATTGAAAACCATTTTCAACCGTCTTTAAGAGACCCTTTTCTGGAATCTCAACTGTATGTTGATCCTTATTAACCTTGCCCAGTCGAATCATCTCCAGTTGGTCGAATACCACTTCCTGGTCGAAAAGTAGTTGTACATATGATTTCCAATTTTGGTAATCCTTAATGGGCGTCGAAAATATGAGCTAACAAATTTCCCCCAAAAAATGTTATTTTCGACACTTGTGAGAAAAATACATTTTTTGAGACCTTGTTTCGACGCCTTAGTAACCCTGACATTATGCCAAGTGTCCCAATGTTAGCAAAACTTTTCAGTTTCTCCAACTTGTCTAGTGACATCAGAGTCATCATTGTCTTTTTCCTACCCACGTCTTTTCAGCCCACAACCGAATCTTTTCACTCATCGTGTTTCCTAGACTCTATGAAATCATGGGCTATAACATTAATTGACATCTCCATTACACTTCCCGAGGGAGACACGTGTCCCACTAACTAGTCCACCATTAATACTGATTTAAAACGCTCTTTCTTCCAAGCATGCATATAAAACTCACCAACTTACCCATTTCACATTTTTTTTTCACGCCTTCTGAATTTCCAAACTCTCTAGCTCTCCTTTCTTCAAACATTCTTCAACTAAACCCAGATTTCCTTCAAACTCTAACAATGGCAACATCAAGCAAAGCTCTTAAGGGAACAGGTGTCTCTGTCAAAACCACCGCCAATAGGACAAAAGCTCCAAAAAAACATCTCGTAACTTCCTCCATTCGCCATGTTGTCTGCTCCACTCGTAGTTGGCAACCGACAATACATACCAGAGCCCTAGACAGAAGAACAATGCAAAATTTACGCTTCTCAGCTACTTATTCCTGTTTCTATTTCTGAAAAGACTTATGCATTATCTTGGCCCTTAGCTGATTTAGATGCAGATGCTAGTAAGCTTAGAGAATTCTTCCCCTCTTACCACAAATATAAACTCATAGGGTAAGCTAGAAACCCTAGAACTGAAACCCCCTCCACTGAAAACCCTAAGGCTGGGGATATTATAGATCTGAGGTTTATGAATAATGGTTTCAGAGCCTTCCGTGTTACTCCCACCTTTAAAGACCCTACTAATGACCTAAACTGGTTAACCAAAGTAGAAAAGGTTAAAACCCAGCTTGGAAAGACATAGGAATATATGACCTGATTATGCTGTCGAAACTGAATTTAGATTACAACACTCCCATGTTGTTTTCCTCGTTGTACTTCTGGGATAGTACACATTACACCTTCCATCTTCCTTATGGTATGGCCACACAAACCTTTTTCGACATGGTCGCTATCACATGGCTGAAGCCTACTGGACACACTTATGATCCCGACATCGACTCTATGGACACCATCGCTTTTTCGACCACCAGAGCAACGTACTCGACACATATTGCTCATTACCATGATAAGGATACTGATGTTGTATCTGACGTGGAGAATATAGCCTTCTTAGCCTTGTGGTTGTCACACTCCGTTTTTTGTTCGAAATCCCTACAAGTTGCCAAGAAGTATCTCACTTCGGCGAACCAACTACACGCGGGGCATGATATCTGCCTAAGCGAGATGATCTTGGCAAGCCTTTATGAATCTCTGAGCGATGGAGTAGCTCAATTGAAGAATTTGGGGGACAAAGGGAACCTTCTCCTGTCTGGCCCTTTTTGGTTATTGCATCTCTGGCTAAATGCCATTTTTGAGGCCAACCTGCCGAACAAAGGCCTTGTCGACGAAGATGCTAAGGAGACCCTGAACAGAAGGGTCGAAGGCCCTAGGATAGCTCAGCTGACTCCAAATGATGAAGGACAAGCCCTCCAATCGACTTTCATAGGCTATATCATGATGTTTGTTAAGCGCCATGTCTTTACTTCGAGCATGGCCCCATTCGCCTTCAGGAAAATCGGTCCCAAGTGGTTTACTAGGACCTTCCCATCTCTATCCAAGAAACAGGAGACAAAATATTTGCTGATTCGGGAAGCCTTTTTGACCCCTAGGATTCTAACCCTTCGGCTCAACCCTTCAAAGGTTCAGGTTACTTTGATAACCTATCAACCCAACCTCGTCGCTCGACAATTTGGGTTAGTTCAGGTCCTCCCAAAATTCCTGTATGACAAGTCGGGTAGTCTCCTTCTCCATAATGCAGTCCATTCCGAAGTTACTTCTCTTAAACAAATAGCCAGGTATACTGGTAGAACCCAACTTACTCCATTCAACTTCGAGCCCAGCTTCCTCTGCAGCCGAGAGTTTGGGAAATGGTGGGCTAAGTACTACATCAAAGAATTATGTGATGTCACCTCTTTCATTCAACTATTTGATAAAGATTTTCTTCTTGTGCAGGAAAAGACCAGGAAAGGTACTTATACACTTATAAGAGAAATTCAAGCTTTTCAAACCTACTTTGAAACTGCCTATAGGCCTGATGATCTTAGTCAAACCATCCGCGAAGTAGCTGTCACGCTTAAAGAGAAATTTTCAATGAAAATGGAAAACCTAAATATTCCCTCATACGTTCCTCATGAGAAACGCTATGAAATGGCTCTTGAAATGTTTCCCCCAAAATTTCCTCCACTGCCTAATGATGACTTCGGAGTGGCCCTTTCCCCTCCATTTCCAGATTGGTTTTTTTGTGGGGATTCCATTAAAATACTTCGACAGCAATCTCAGAAAAAAGCTCAGCGGGTGGTTGCGACTAAGCATACTCTAGGCAGTTTCAAATGGCATCTTCGTATAGGGATTAAAGATGTCTGAATCGAATCAGACCTATATGAAGGTGTGACACAGGAAGTTTCCCTCGAAGTACATCACCTTTGAAAGCTATTTACTCTTAGCTAACACCAACTGTTTTATGTTTTTCTCATTTAGCTATCAAGATTCCACCTAAAAAACCCACCACCAAGAGACCAGTCGAGTCAAAGACTGAAGGAAGCAACAAGCCTGCAAAGGTACCCTCTTATTTTCTTGTTTCCTTTGTCTTTGTTGTATATTGATGATACTAATATTCCCATTCTTAACTAAGGTTGCTCGAAAATCTCCAGTAAGTCCCTTAAAAATCCAAAAGCCTGCTGACATTCCCATCATTGTAGAATCTGACGAAGAGGATTTATCACCGGTTCTCGACCTAACTTCTAGGAAGAGGAAGCCACAACCAAAGGCTATTGATGCTTCGGACCAGCCTCCAGTCAAACTTCCAAGGAAAATGCCTCTTATACTCGTTATCCAAGAGCCTACTCCTGAAGAGGTGGCGAAGATAGCGGCGACCCAAAGTGAGAGTGACAACTCCATCCCTGGGGTCGAAGGTGACAAGGTATAACAAACTTCTTTCTCCCTTACATAACTTGTTTACCATCTTTCGCCATTTATAATTTTCGATCGTATTGATTTTAGGGTGGCGTAAGCACTACCGTCCGAACCAAGAATACTACCTCCTTTGCGCCTGCCTCCGCACCAGATGTTTTAAATAGTGCTGGAGAACCTACTTATCGACCATCATCTGAAAAAGGGTCTATAAGTGAGATTAACCAACCTCCCCCTGGTGACCTCAACGCTTCACCACCGAAGACTGCCACTCAACATTCTCAAACTAGTGACTCCGGTCACGAAACTGATTCAAGCGAAGAAGGTGGGGCTGGAGGCGATCCAGAACCCATGGTTGTAGATGAATTAGCCGAAGACGAGGAAACCCCTGGGGCTGATTTACATACAACTGAAGGAGCGAACAATCCTCAGGGAGAAGGTGGCGATGTCGAGAATATGATTGTGGAGGAGGAGAATGAAGGCAACCCCATCACAATCTCGGATGATGACGAAGGATTTGAAGGGGGAGAAGCTAATGTAGGCGAATAGCAAGCTCGAACTCAAAATCTTGTCACTCCCACCATGGCCGATGTTCCAACGACCGGAGTTTCGACGAGTAGTATCGGGGGTCTTTCCGCAGAAAAATTGGCTATGCTGAAATGAAGCCAACCCCTTGAGTATTTGAAGGCTATGTTAAACTGCAGGGAAAGTTCCTCTGACAAAAGCCTTAGTACTTCGGTGTCTGAAGATCAACCTTCGAGCACTCCTGCAGGCGAAGTTCTTTCTAAGATCAAAGACAAAGTCTTCAAAGGCGACTTGTTTCTAATGCTGTTGGATGATCCCTCTGCCCCTTTGACTCTAAAGGCTCTTCTCAGCCAAGTTGACTTGTTAGAAGCTTCTCCTGAAGTGACGAACGTTATCTTAGAAATAGGAACTATGATCGACCAAGCTGTTGCGGATCATAAGTTGTTACCTCAGCTCACAGGGGAAATTGAGAAGAAGTCTGGTTCTGAGGCTACTGCTTGGGATGCTGCCACCGGATCTACCAATAGGGAAATGGAATTGGAGCAGACAAAACAGAAGAACAAGGAAAATGTCAAAGCTCATAACCGTGACATTTCTTTCTGGAGGAAACAAATAGAAGAACTTTAGGCGAAGATCTCTGACGCCAAAAGAAGCAAAAATTATTTGGCCTGGAATTTTTCGAAAAGGCTCGACAACTTGAGTCTGACGCCAAACTTCTGCAATCAAAGAGATCTCTGTGCGAAAAATGTCAAGAGCTTCTTAAAGCTAAGTATCTTCAGATCAAGGCCAACATTCCTTTCTAGTTTTTTCTTTATCTATTTTGCAGTGTAATGATAATTTTCTTTGTAATGAATATTGGTCCTTTGGACCTTCAAACTCAATATAAACCATCTTGGAATTTTTACCATATTGGCTTTGTTTTATTTATATAACTATCTGTCTCTTATTTTTATCTCTTGGAGTATCGGTTTATATTTTTCCAAATATTTCCCATTTACTCTTTGAATCCTTTTATCTTCATTAAGCTCTTCGATTTCATATGCACCATTAGAGAATACCTGTAAAATCTGAAAAGGGCCTTCCCACTTTGGGGACCACTTCCCCAGGGCTCTATCCTTTAGATCCATTGGAAGGATTACTTTCCAGACCGAGTCTTCAGGCGCAAAATTTTTGAGTTTTACCTTCTTATTATAAGAGATTTCTATTCTCTTCTTTTGCCGTTTTAGCAACACTAAGGCATTTAACATTTCTTCATCTAAGTCAACCAATTCATCCAACATCATGCTCCAATATGACTCTATTGGAAGTTCATAGTGTATTTGAATACTTATGGATTGTAGGTGAATTTCTACTGGTAGAAAAACATCATGGCCAAAGGTTAACCGAAAGTGGGTCGACTTAGTGGCCTCTTTGGGAGAGGTGCGACATGCCCATAAACAGTGGCGGAGCCAGATAAAAAAATTTGGGATGGCCACTAACGTAAAATAAAGATTATAAATAAAATGTAAATAGTATTTTAAATAAAACATTAAAGTTAAAATAAATACAAAGTTAATTACTAAAAATTTAAATTACATGACTTAAAACTACCTTAAAGTAATGCTTTACGCGTTCCGAGTGACTTGAAATCGTCAATAATTGACTCTGAACTAATGCTTGCACTAATCTCCCTTTCAATATATACTGTCATGCTATCTCCAAGAAACCCATCATCCATCTTCTTTCTCAACTTAGTCTTAATAATTTTCATTGCTGAAAAAGACCTCTCAGTTGTGGCCGTAGAAACGGGAAGAGTCATGATAAGACGAAGTAGTCTATCAATCAAGAAGTAAGTTTCAGCCTGTCCAGATGCAACCAAACATGAACATAGTTCTTGAATAGTTGATAAATTATTCAAGTTTGATGCTTGACGAGCAACAAATAGAAAATGTTGGAGTTGAAATTTCAAATTATTCTTCTCTTGATCACTAAAATCCATAGGATAATATTTTTCAACTAAAGAACAAATAGTATCAATGCTAAAAGCTTTATATCCATCCTTAGGAGATAAAGAACAAGAAAGAGTTAACAAATCCATTGCCTGCTCACTGAATCTGCTATTCAACTATTGTAACTGTTTGTCAATGGTACTGAAAAAGATTTCAACTTTAAAGTAATGTTGAATCGTGACTTGATTCTCTTCAAGACGGGAGCGTCCAAATCTTGTTGTTGAATGAACATCATTAAGATCAGGAATCTCAATACCATACTTTTCACAAAAAGATACCACTTTAGTAAACAATATATCCCAACCATTTTCTCTCAAACCTTGAATAAGATGTTTTGTTGAACGAACCAAGTTCATAGCATTAACTACATCTTGATTTTTTTTGTAAGGCTTGACAAAGCATATCTGTTATTCCCATGATTTCTTTCATCAAGTGCAAAATAAATATAAAATCAAATGCCTTCAAGTAATTGTAACAACTATCTGCATCCCCACGTGTAGCATAACTACCTCTATCTTTTGCAATTTTTTTAAAAACTAAACAAGTTGCTTCATACATGTTTATCAAGCTAGAAATTGAATCGTAATGTGATCCCCAACGAGTATCTCCAGCTCGTTTCAATGTACCAACTTGATTTGCACCTTTACCAGTTACAATCTCATCAATCTCTAACAAATAAGCAATTTCTTCTAATTTGGCAACTTGTAACTCATCATGACGCTTTGTAGAAGAACAAACAACATTCACAACAAAGATCAGCTTCTCAAAAAATTTATGAATAGGTTTGTCTTCTCTTGATGATGTAACTAATGCAAGTTGCAATCGATGAGCAAAACAATGAACATAGTTTGCATAAGGACAATCCTTCATAAAGAGGGCTTGTAAACCATTCCATTCTCCTCTCATATTGCTAGCACCATCATACCCTTGGCACGAATGTTAGAAACATCAAGGTTATGTCGAGAAAGTATATCACATATTGCTTCCTTAAGAGTTAAAGATGTGGTGTCTTTAACATGTGCCACATCAAACAATCTCTCTTGTATTAAACCAACTTTATCAACAAATCTTAATACAAGAGCCATTTGTTCCTTTTTTGACTCATCACGAGCTTCATCAACAACGATACAAAATTTGGAATCACCAATTTCCTCACGAATACTCTTTTTCACCCTACTAGAAAGAATTTGCAAGAGCTCTTTTTGAATTTGATGTGAAGTATACTTGCAATTTTGTGGAGCATTTTCCAACACAACTTTTGCAACTTCATCATTGTAGGATGCTAAAAGTTTCAATAACTCAAAAAAGTTACCTTGATTTCTTGATTTGCTACTTTCGTCGTGACCCCTAAAAGCACAAGCTTGTAGTGTTAACCAACGAACAGTGTCAATTGAAGTCTTGAGTCGTAACCGATTATTCATTCTTTGACTTGAACTTTGCACTTGAATAACATTTCTAATATGACCATCTTGATTCAACAAGTCTTGACAAGCTTTCATTGCATTGTTGTGTGGTGAGCAAGGATCCTTCCCTATGTGTTTAAGAAAGGAACAATGTTTTCCATTCCTAACTTTCTTCCAATTTCTAAAACCCATAGAAATAAAGACAAGTGATCCGGGACGTCCACTTAGTTTTTTGCTAAAAAGGTAACATGGTAAGCAATATGCGGCATCTTCAGATGGTGAATATTCTAACCATGATGGAAATATGCTAAACCAAGTATGTTGAAACCTTCTCGGATGATCCTCGTTACCGGACAAAGGATAGTTTTCTAAATGAATTTGATATGGACCCTATTTTAGATAAGCTCTTCGTATTGCATCCACTTGATTTGGTGGATATTGCCAAATCGGAGGATGCTTTCCAGGATCGCGTTCCAAAGAATTTTCAAAACCATGATGCTCTTCAATTGTTGGATTCTCAAGAACTGTTTCAGATTCGGATGTCGGGATTATAATTTCTTCATCTCTCTCTTCTCTTTCAATTTCACATGCTTTCCTTTTGAAAAAAGAATCAATTTTCCTATTATTCACCTTTACTCTTCCTATAATATCATATCAGATCCAAAAATCAATTTAGAGAACATAAAAATTAAAAGAGAAAAAAATTAATAAATATAATTAATCAACTTTAATCCGTTTTCAAATACGGTAACTTCACTATTAGAAATTAGCAGCAACAATGATTAAATAAACCTTATTACAGTGTATAACTATATTTGTAAATTACAGTGTTATGAATTGCTTAATAAACCTCATATAGATTATTTTAACACATCAAGAAAGAAGAACCCTAAAAATCTCAAAAACACAAATCAAGCAATCACTTTAATTTGTTACTTTTTATAAAAGAAGAATGAATAAAGTTTTTTACCTGTTAGATGCCGATCACTTTAATCTGTTCCGATTCCGGTGCCGGTAGCAAACCCATATGAGAAAGAAAAGAAAGGTATGAGCTTTTTACCTTATCTGTATTTTAACCTGACTTTGAATGAAAAAGAAAAAATAAAAATTAATTTTAATTTAAAATAAAAATGTTTTAGTAATTTAATATATATGAATTTAAAATTAAAAAAAGTTGAGGGGTGACCGTCGCCTTCTCACGTCCCCCTCAGTTCCGCCACCGGTGATAATCACACACAATTATTTATAAAAATTCTTGTATAGAAATTAAATTTCTCTCCCTCAAAATTAAACAATACAACAATCTCAATAAATATTTTTTCTCACTAGTAACAATCTCAATATTATAGGAGATATTACATAATATTTCAAGATATTTGACAACACAAATGTATCACAGGTTTATATAAACTAATATTTATTTAATAAAATATCCAAGATAATACAATTAAAAAATAATAGAAATTTAGAGATGTACCGTACATATTGTTTTGTAAATAATTATTTCAATTAGTTTTATATATAAATTCAATCAGTTTAATATATATAATTGGAACAATTAAAAACAATTAAAACAATTATATATACTGTAATTTTATTAACCATCGTGCCGTCATTTTAGAAACCAAATATATATATATATATATATATATATATATATATATATATATATATATATATATATATATATATATATATATATATATATATATATATATATATATATATATATATATTATATTATGAATAATGCGAACGAATTTTTTACAAAGAGTCATGAGTTGCCATCCAATCAATATTGTAAAAATTGAATCGAATCAGTCGATTTAATTGGTTGAAGATGGATCCGGTTAAGTCAATCTTTCAAAATTGTTAGTGACTCAAAATCGGAGTAAAATTAGAAAAACCGGATTGAACCATCTAAAACCATTCGAATCAAAGAACCGAAACCGATTTTGTAAAATCGCCTAATTAAAAAAAAAGCATAAAATTAATCATTTTTTAAATATTTTTTTAAAATTTTAATATGTCAATATCAAAACTTAACATACATTCCTCAATCACAAAAAAAATTATATTTTCTTTTACAACCATACAAACTTCTAAAATTTGTCACTTCATTATGATTTTTCTTTCGACCACTCTCTATCATCACATCGTTTCTTTTAAACACAATGACAATATCCAACTCCATTATGGTTTTTTTGTTTAATAAAATATATTGTATTATTTATTTTTGATATTCTATCTTATTTAATTTAGGTATTCTTAATTATTTAAATTTTATTTTAGTTATTATATTTTATTATTTTAATTTTGTTTTGAATTAGTTTAACTTTTTTTTATTATAATTATGTAATTTGATCAAATTATAATTAAATGAAGATTGAAATGAAGTGTAGAACTATGTTATAATATTATATGTATTATCAATATTGTTTTATTAACTTTGTAATAGATTTTTAAAATATTTATTTTATTAATTTATGAATATGTGATTATGTTTATTTAATAAACGGTTCAACAGTAATTTTAATCAATTGAATTAATTAAATCTTAAACAATAAGTTTTAGCGGTTCAATATCCAATTTAATTTTTAAAATATTGCATCTAATCAATCAAAATCAAAATATATCTTTATTGAAATATATCTTTATTGAAAAATGCGTAGGTTGACATTCTTATTAATATTATAAAAAGTTGTTAGTGAGGCATGATCTAAGAGAAAGAAAACATAAAATCTAACGTATCATGTGCGGCTACCTTATTCGCATGAATTCACACGAACTTTGCCTTCGCTATATATATATATATATATATATATATATATATATATATATATATATATATATATATATATATATATATATATATATATATATATATATATATATATATATATATATATATATATATATATATATATATATATATATATATATATATATATATATATATATATATATATATATATATATAGATACACTTGTAATTTCATCATACATAATTCAAAGCAGTATCACAGTAATTCCATATATAATTTTAATTCCAATTTTCATATTATATATTGAAGAAGCAGTTATATACTATGTATTGCAATAATTAATATTATATTATTATTATTATTATTTGTAAGTGGAAAAATTTACGGATTGATTATATGAAATTAAACATCAATATTTATTAGTTAAAATCATGATTCGGAATTACAAAAAGATAAATGATCGAATCTTCCTTCATATTTCACACTCCAGTTTACAATTTTCAATGAGACAAATTGTGGAGTCATCAATTATTTTTCTAATTTTTGTGATTATAAAGAGGATCTAGCCATATAGTAATATATAGGAATATAACCTAATCCTATCAATTACGGGCTCATGATTAAAACTCACACTTTTGCCCACACTAATCATGTTTCGAATACGCTACATCAATCAAATAATTTATTTATGCAACCTATGATATGGGCTACCTCAATTCTGTTTTGTCTTCTTCAAGTCAGGTTCATGATGCTGATGATTCACCTGTTATTGGTGGAGGACTCAAGTTTGTTGACAGTAGTTGTAAGTTCACAAAGACAGCAACAACGACAGATATATGATGGGAGTAAAAATACGACTATGGGTTTCACAATGTTTGATTTTTTTCAGGTTCTCTCTATTTGTTTTTTGTTGATGAAATATGGTTATGTTTGAATTAGTGAAAGTTTGAGTAAATGAAGGTTTGTAATGATCATAATTTTTCTACTTTTATTTATTATACTCAAGAATTAGGTTTAAGATGAAGGAAAATGCCAAATGTGAAAAAACAAATGGAAAGCAAAATTCAGAATAGCCTAAGAAGAAAGATCCGTAGATTCTCTCTTTTGATTTTCGGTTATCTTCTGAATTTTCAGTTCTAATTTATACTCTAAAATTAAGGTTTTTGGGAACAATTTGATCCGTTGGCATGATCTTGAAATAGATGAACAATTTGATTTGAAACAATGGTGACATGATGGTGGTTTGATCATAATGTATTGCTTATTTTTTTCTTTACTTACAATTAGTTATTTTATTTCTTTTGATGAAAAGATCCTATCATTTTGAGTAATTATTCATCGTAATGATGAATTTAAAGATTGTCTTCATACCTCTTATAGTTTTTGAATTAATGATTCTGATTTATAACATTAAATAATTATCTTTTTTCTATTTATAGCTTGCCAAAATTTATATTCTCTATAGGTTGCTAATATTCCTAAAATGTGGTCTCTCATAACCTTTGTTTACGTTGATTGCAAATAAATGGATGAGTTAGACATGTAGCAGCGTTTTACTGTGCATTTGAAATCATAACCTCTATTTTTCTACAGCTAATTACATCAACTGAGTGAATGCTTTTAATTTGACAATACTATTTATTATATACATATACTTTCTAAACTCTGTGATAATATATCTATAAATATTAGTACTATTTGCAGGAACAAAGACACTTTATCATATAGGCTAATTTGTTTTTGAATGATTTAAATTAACCCATGATTAATGATCTTTAGATTAACTTAGATGCAAAATTGAGTTTGGTTCATTTCAGAACATTTTCAAAATAAAAATTCCATATTAATTTTTTATTTGAAAGAAGATTACATTAATAGAGAAGAAAAATAGTTGCATACATATATCATATAACTAATTAACTTAATTATTCTTAGTTTAAAAATTAAATATATCAATTGAGGTGAAAGGTCACTACTACACAATATCAAAATAAAAAAGAAAAGGTAAAGAAAAAGCCTGTCAAAATAAAAGGAAAAGGCAATAAAAAAGTATGGTGATATGAAATATACTTTAATAATATGACATATTTGCTACACTGTCAAAATAAAAGGAAAAGACAATAAAAAGTATGGTGATATGAAATATATTTTTTTAATAATCTGACGTATTGAGACTAAACTTTTTGACCACAGTGCCTCCATACTCCTATATTAAAAATTAAATCTCAATGTGCCATTTTCTGAAGAAAAAAAATCTCAGAATATCCCACTTTTTTCTTTGAACTCGCCCATTCAATGACCGAGTGGATGAAGCTAGAATACCCCACTTTTTTCTTTGAACTCGCCCATTCAATGGCCGAGTGGGTGAAGCTTTTCATTTGATGGGTAGACTCGGCCAATGGTTGGCCGAGCTTATGAAGGATATTTTTATTTATTTTAAATACAATTTTATAATTAATTACCTTATTAAAATTATTATTAAATAAGTTTCTAATTAATTCTATATTTAAATAATAAAAATGATTTTTTTAAAATACTAATAATATTTTTGTAAAATACTAAGAATAGTTTTCTAATTTTTTTTTTAAAATACTAATAATATTTTTGTAAAATACTAATAATAGTTTTCTAATATATTTTTTTAAAATACTAATAATAATTTTTTTTTAAAATACTAATAATAAAACTATAAATATTATAATGAGGCATATAATGAATTGTAATGAGTAATAATAATTTTATTGATATAATGGAAGAAATACATTTTATTTATAGTGGTCGCTTGTTCCACATCTTGTGCCAACTTTTTTGCGTTTTCCCTTGTCCAAGTCTTCTTGTCTTTGTCTTGCGAGAGACGGAGATAAGTCGGAAGACATATCTTCATGTTGATCTTGTTGTTGACTTTGATGTTGCTGTGATGTGTTTGGAGGGATATCAATACCGTCGAGTTCTTGAATGGAAAAAGAAGCCATATTCAGTAGACGGTCATCAGTGAGGTCAAAGTCGGGTAGTGAATGTGTGGGTTGTGTGTAGGTGCTGGGTTGAGTGTGTTGGATAGGAGGATAATAGACATCATCAGGGTTGTATGTAGGAGTGGGTTGTGCGAATGTGGTGTTAAATGTTTGGGGTTGAGAATGAGGGTTTGAGTTATCAAAGTTGGGTTGAGGAATTGAAGTGTATTGTATGGGTGGGTGTAGTGGTTTGTTATTGATATTATTGGTTATAAAAGTAGTTTGTTTGAGGGAATGGAGTGTGGGGATTATGGTGTTGGGTTGAGGTGGAATAAATGGTGTGTTGTTGGGTGGTCTGGTGTGTTGGTAAGTTTGTTGAGCTGATGATGATAGTTGGGCCCCAAATTGGGATGTGTGTGTGGGGGGAATGTCTTGATGTAAGGGTGATGTTGTTTGTTGGGTTGAAGAAGCTACACGTTGACGGGGATCAATAAAAAATAGTGTCGGAGCAACGTGCGTAAAAGGAATTGACAAAAACCAATTCATGTATTCTCTACCCGGCTTAGACTCACCAATTACCGAGTTACCTTGTAACACCAAATGCCTTCTCCTTTTCCATTCTTTTAGCTCTTCTTTGTTTAAATCTTGCCAATGTTTATCCCAAGCTTGGACCATAGTCATATTATGGTGTTCACTTAGACATATTGGCTGAGACGAGATTTGTTGTTCAAATCCAAATTGGAGTTTGACCCGATCCGTCTGATGCATCTCAACGGTAAAGAAACATACTATATATGTCGTTGCACTCCAAACTCGGCAGTCACTATAATCAGGCACTGGATATTGTATGTATGACCTCCATATAAATTGTTAAAAGAAATATAACTATTAGAATGTATAAAATAAATTTAGATAAGTTGAATATTATAATTAACCATTCTTACATCGTTTTCTTCCATGTGTTCAATTGCAACACGGTACCCCCGTAGATGATGACGATGATTATTTCCGTAATGCATACCTCGTTTGCACCATCTTGCATATGAAAAAAAAATACCTTAAAGCAACGTATAATTAATTTTGAGAAATATAAATTGCATTTCAATGAAAATTAGTACCTTAACGCATACGGGTGTGATGGAACCTCGTTACTAACTGAGGCAAACAAGGGTATGCACATATGTCTATATAGTGTTGCCAGACAAGCAGGACCCCAACTGTATGTGTTACATTTTTCTAGGTCTCCTACTAAAGATAACCAAGAAGAATGCAATAAATTGTGACTCTTATCTGACATTAAAAAAGTAGCAATTAATAGTAAAATATAAACTTTTGAATGGAGAATCTTTTCCGCCTCCGTTGGGTTAGAGTTATTTTTTAGCTGTGTTAATAGAGCTTCTAACCAAACAATTTTGACAGAAGCCCCATTTTTATCTGAAGCGGTTGGTTCGACGCCCAAATTCTCCATGTAAACATCACTGGTTACATTTGTTGGGCCATTAACAACTTTACCATTAATTCGGAGACCGAGTAACATACTCACATCCTCCAGTGTGATAGTACATTCACTAGTTGGTAAATGAAATGTATGTGTCTCGGGTCTCCATCTCTCTAACAATGCAACAATTAGTTTAGAATCTACTTTTAAACTTGCTATCTTGGCTACATTTGTAAAACCAGCTAGTTCCAAATACGGTATTATAACGGCACTTGGTTGAATGTAAGTATGATAATGGACCCGGAACCTAGTGTCTTCCTGAAATTCAAATAAAAATGGTAATGAATATTTGATGCGAGAAATTGAAGGTAGTGGATAAAAAAGTATTAAAGTAAAGAATACACAAACTTACATATTCAACAATGTTCGTTGTTGTCCCACGGTGTGATTCGCCCATCCACAACAAAGACATTTTGGATTTGTGAAATAGATGTGAAATAGAAGAGAGTGAATATTTGATGTGAAATGGATTTGTGAATATTTGTGAAATAGAAACTGAAGGAAGTTGATGAGAATGAATTGTAGAGGAAAGGTTAATCTATAATGGTGAAAAAATATTAAATCAATTGGTGAAAATAGTGTAGGTTGATTGGACTTATGAGTGAATGCATGCAAAAATTCATTTACCGTGTGACTTTGCAAGGAATCCCTGCAAGAACGATTCCCTGGCTGATTGGGAATGTGACTGCAAAGTTGCATGCGTGCAGACTCGCCCCTTTGATGGCCGAGCTAAGTCTTGTATCTTGTTGACTCGTCCAACGAAAGGACGAGCTTAGTCTTATAGGGTTTTGAGTCGTCCAACGGATGGATGAGCTAGGTCTTCACGTTTTCTCTCTCGTAAAATTGAAGGACGAGCTACTTCTGATTGATTTTTAAAATATAAATTTGGTCTTTAGGGTTTGGTTTACTTGGAAATTGTTTTTTTTACTATAAATTAGGTCTTTAATGGTATTCATTGTCATCAAACCAAATCTCCTACATTCATATCTTTATCCATTGTCATCAGACCAAATCTCCTACATTCATATCTCCTACATTCATGGCTCAAAGAAATTTAGTTGTGTCTATCCATTCTAATGGGTCAATTTTCACAGATGTTAATGAAGGATTCTCATTTAGCAATACAAATATGCATTTATTCAAAATCCACATTAATTCTGACTTCCATCATCTAAAAGATCGAATTGAAAAAAAGTTACAAAGTTGTGTTGAAGACATTATTTATCGCCATCCATTAATTAATGGAGACGATGATACCGTCTTTTACATAATGACACCCATTGAGAATGACGAAGATGTCAAGTAGATGTTTCAATGTTATATACCATTTTCTCAGTTACCCATCATTGAGATATATGTTCGTCTACTTGAAAGTCTTGAAACATATCCAACGGAATCCATACAGTCACACCAGTACGGAATAAGCCAAACCATTGACGAAGAACCGACTCAAAATAATGAACCTTTCATACCAAATGAAGAGGTAGGAGACAATAGTGAGGATGATCAAGAAGAGGTTCGATTCGAAGATCTATTTGGTGTTAGCGATGACGATGACAATGAAGATATCATCGATACACCGACCGTTGTACTAAGAGCTCAACCGATTAGTTTGTACAACCCAACTGTTCACATGCAAAATATAAGTTTGGATGATGCTGAACCAATCTCCGTTTTTGGAAGTTTCATACCAACTCACAATGGTGACGAAATAGAGGAGGGCATCGAGTTTGAAAATAAGAAAGTGTGTGTTCTTGCGGTGCAACAATGGCATATAAAACGTAGTATAGATTATTCTGTGACTAAATTTGACAATGTACCTTACGTCATCAAATGTAGAAATTCTACATGCAATTTCAAATGCAGGGTTTCTTTGCGTAAGGGCAACTCAAAGTGGAGAGTTGGTAAGTCTGGTGGGCCTCATACATGCACAACCACTTCTATGTCACAAGACGATACAAAACTCAGTTCAGAATAGATTAGTAAGAGCATAATGGAGCTTGTAAATCGCGATGTTTATCTTAAGGTGACGGTGATCATCGCTCATGTTTATGAAAAATATAGGTATATCATATCCTACAAAAAGGCATGGATTGCAAAGTGTAAGGTAATTGAGTCTCTGTATGGAAATTGGGAGACATCTTATAACGATATGCCGCAATGGATACTGGTAATGAAAACATATCTACCATGTACTATTATAGAATTGCAATCCTTACCTGTGATTTCAAATGATGGATCACACTTGGGTGACCAAAGGATCTTTCATCGTCTTTTTGGGGCGTTTCGACCATGTATACGTGGTTTCGCGTATTGTAAACCTATTGTGCAGGTTGATGGAACATGGTTGTATGGAAAGTACAGAGGGACTCTGTTGATGGTTGTGGCACAGGATGGGAACGAGAACATTTTTCCAATAGCGTTCGCATTGGTTAGAAGTGAGACAAAGGATGCTTGGAGTTTCTTTCTTAAGAATTTGAGAACATACGTTACTCCCCAAGAAAATTTGTGTCTAATATCAGACAGACATGAATCAATAAAGAGTGCATATAACAATCCGGAAAATGGATGGCAGTATCCTCCGCCATCACACGTCTATTGCATTAGACACATTGCGCAAAACTTCATGCGTGAGATTAAAGACAAGGAACTGTACAAAATAGTTGTTAACATGAGTTATGTGTTGACAGAGGCGAAATTTAACTACTATCGAGGGGAAATCCGAAGAACAAATAATGACGCTTTATCATGGATAGACAACATCCCTCGGGAGAAGTGGGCAAAGGCATTTGACGGAGGGCAACGCTGCGGTCACATTAAAACTAATCTGGCAGAAGCAATGAACTCGGTACTCAAAGAAACCTGAAACCTTCCAATCACTGCATTGGTCAAATCTACGTACTATCGATTATGATCACTATTTGGTAAAAGAGGCCATCAATGGACAAAAATGTTAGCCTCTGGGCAGGTTTTCACTGATAAATGCAACAAGGGGATGGTTGAGGAAGTCATGAAAGCTAACACGCATAACGTCATGCAATTTGATTGCGAGAGATTCTATTTCATGATCCAAGAGAAGATTAATCAGAATGATGGTCGACCAACCGGTATATTCAGCGTTGATATGAGGAAACAACACTGCGATTGTGGGAAATTTCAGGCATTTCACTTACCTTGCTCTCATGTAACCGCATCATGTTCGAGTATACGCCATGACTACTCCATTCATATTCCAGACGTGTTCAAAATTCTTAACATCTTCAAAGTCTATAAGGAGAGTTTCCTAGGACTTCCCCATGAGGAGAATTGGCCATAATATGAAGTATTTACTCTTTGCCACGACGACTCTATGAGAAGGAGGAAGAAAGGGCACCCAAACAACACCCAAATTAGAACCAAGATGGACAACGTTGAAAAGGAAAAGAGAAGGTGTGGAATTTGCCATAAAATAGGACATATGCGTAGGAAATGTCCAAATGTTGCAGGACCCTCCATATGATTATGTTTTTTTAATTATTAACTACTATGCACGTACTATATATAAACCATTGTGTATTAATAATGTCTTCTGGAAACAAACATTATGAAATACATTTGATAATAAAAGGCTTTTGGTTACAAGGTACGATCACATCAACTAAAATTCTTAGAGGTTATTAAAAATCTAATCAACAACAACAACCAACACAAGTGGACCTTCAACTCCTTTGTTAACTTCACCACTATGTCCCGAAAACATACACTGAACATCTTCAGTATTTTCTATACGATCCAGGTAATACATGTATGTACCATCGGGGCTTGCATCAGTCAACATTATGTATGGACAATGATACTCTACTTTCCTCACCTTCATACGACGCCCGCCCAACTGTCGGAACCCAGTGTGGATGGCTGAAATCAGTGTTCTGAAATTCCATTGCGGATCGAGACAAACACTTATTTTTTCACCTTGTCCATAAAATACAAGATCCGAAACAAACATTTTTACCAAAATAAAGGATTTTGTGATCTGAGTTACATTTCTACAAGTACTGCTATTTATAGAAAATTAATACTTGAATATTCGGCCAATCATTGGCCGAGACAATACAAACAGAAAGAAATTGCTCGGTCATTGAAAGTAAAATATTATTCCAAAACAATATTCATTCATTACCTTTTTTAAATTTATTTAAAAACACAAAAAAATTAATACTGCATACACTCGGTCATCCATTGGCAGAGTTCAAGCATGGCAATAATTGACGTGGCTACTCGTCCAATCAAAGGGCAAGTCTATGCAGCCAAATGCAACGCTTCACCCACTCGTCCATTGAATGGGCGGGTCCAAAGGGAAAAGTGGGGCATTCTGGATTTTTTTCCTAGAAAGAGGTATATTGGGATTTAAATTTTAATATAGGGGTACTGTGGGCAAAAAGTCATTGAGACTATGAGTACATAAATAAGTGACTCCTCAATGCACATTTATCATTCAATAACTTTTATGCTAAAAAGTCAAATATCTTGCACTCTTTTTCATACATATTATCAACCTACTAGGGGTGGACATCGGTCGGATTCGGATGAAAAAACCTCAATCCGAAGAAACCCATGGATGTTAATATTTCATCCACTACCGTCTGTTTGATGCCATCGGTTTCAATTTTGGCGGTTTGTCGGTTGGGTCGGGTGAGTCTAATCGGTTACAAATCAATTGGAAAAAAAATTACACTTTTAGTAGTAGCAAGAGAACAAAAATCGGACATTTTCACGATTGATGCAGAAAAATAAAATTCCAAGAATATTAAAGCTTTCTAAATTGATGAAGAATGACATAATAACCATATTCATGACAAAATAACATGGATAAAGAATGGCCGATAAATAGATCTGTGTTGAAAACAAATAAGAATATAATGGTTGTAGAGGAAGCAAAGAACAAATATCAGAAGACATCATCACTTACAAGAAGATTGTTTACATTAAAGAATTAAGAAAAAGATGATAAAGTGAAGAGATCCAGAGAAGAATGAAATAGTAATATTGTAGCTTATGTTTTAGAGAGAATGGTTAGCTGAGTGTGAGATGTAAGGAAGAAAAAAAATTAAAATTACACCTTCAAGTAAACAACTTTAGAAAAAATTGGACTTTATTTTAATTTAATAACGAGCCTATCATTCTAGAATTGTACTAGTACAAGTTAAGATTGAGTCTATGAATCTATGATTATACAAGTTACTGATTAAATAATAAAATAAAATTGTTTTTTTAATATCCAAGTTAGATGATGTACAAGTTGTATTGATGAAGTAATAAGAATAAAAAATTGGACTTTATCATTATCTGACAATATCAGTATAAGTATGTCTGACGGTATAGAGTATCGATGAATAATTTTAGTGTATTCGCAACCGTCCGTTTATACCCATCAAAGACCAAAAATGTTCATTCGAAGAACCCACAGTTTAAAACAACCCAACCGTATTGTTGTTTCTGCAAACGGTTAGACCGGATTTCGGACGGTTCGGAAGATATTGTCCACCCCTACGACCTACTATTACTGCAGCCAATTCAAATTCAAATTCTTGTAAAATTGAAATACATTAATATTTAACAATATAAAAAAAATTAATCGAAATAATTAACATGTACTCAAACATTTTAAGAACTTGTCTCTCCAAGAATTTAATTAATGTTACACCTCAATAAAAAAAGTAATGTTAATTATTTAACCAACTCTGGCCTTTAAATTCATAATCTAAAAGTATAGTAGTACATATCTATTATACTCATTTCAATTTTTTTGAATGGACATTATTTAATTTTTATAATATTATACTCATTTCAATTATTTATACGTTTAATTATATTGATATGATAGTTTAATTATTGGTATTTTTTAATTCAATTCTTATCTAAAATACATGTTTCCCTATATGAAGCGTCTCCTGACTAAAGAATACTCTCATACATTCAATTAACCAAAAATCTTGGACAGTATGTCTTTGAAAAAGTGAAAGAACTAAAAAATCCAAGCTATAATAGTGTTTTAAATAATATATAGAAAACTAAAATAAATAAAAATCACAAACTCTTTTAAATTTTTTTAAAATAAAAAATGCATATTTTTGTTTATCTATTTTCTAATAGACATAAATAGAATTTAAAGAATAATAAAACAAGAATAAGAATAGAACAAAAGGAAATCAAATTGAATGCATTATATTTAATGACTTTTAATTTGTTTTATTATTTCTCTATGTGTTGCAAATCACAAATAAAATATAATCACAATTTAATCATTAATAGATTATATATTTTTCTAATTTCAATTTTTTATACAAAAATGTTAACCTAAATAAATTATACTAAATAGATGCTTTAATTAAATAAAATATAAAATAAAATATTCTTATCAAAATTCAAATCAGACAGATGAAAAGTGAGATGAAAAAAATAAACAAAAGAAAAAACGTATTGCTTATGAGTTGTTATTCAAGAATAACATTTATGGGGAAAATCAATATTTTTAGCAATGATATATAAAATATTGATAAATACTTTTAATAAGGATTTATTATCACATTTTTAGTAATAATTTTTTTATCATATATTTGGCAAATGAGAATTTTGAACAAGGGAATCATTATTTTTATATTATTATTTTTGTTATAAAGTATCTCATTAATTGTCTTTCCTATTAATTTTTGTAATTGTCAATTAATAAAAATGCATAAAGACTCAGAGTAAGTTTCAACTATATTTTTACACCGTCAAAAAACTATAGTTTTACAATATGTTGTTACAGTATTTATATGAAAAATTGGGCATTTTTCTTCTAAATTGATTTAATTTTATAAAATATGTGATAATGATGTTGTGGAATGATATGAGAAAAAGAAAGATAGCTCCATTCAATAAATATTTAGGTTAAATTCTCTCTATTTCAAATCAAAGTTGAGATAATAATAATTTTACAAATCAAAGTTGAGATAATATTAATTTTACTAATTAAGAATTATTATAATTATAAAGTATTTATCGGATTATTTTAATTTTTAATTGTTTTAGTTTGGTTATCAAATCAATGTTTAATTGTTTTAAGGGATTAATTACTATACACTGTGATTGTAAAAAGTTTTATCCCGTCGGTTCATCACCATCACCCGTTTGTATTAGTTTATACATTTTTAAAATAAAAGTCAAACTTCTTTTAATATACAATACCTAAAAGTCAAACTTCTTTTAATATACAATGTCTATAATTAACTGACGGTGTAAAACCCTTTTACAGTGTCAGTGTATTTCAATTAATCTCTGATTATAGATAGAGTTAGATATTAAAACAATAAATTACCATTATAACTAATGCGCGATAAATATTGAAATTTTAAAACAATAAATAACTATGGCTAATATGGACATTAAAACAATAAATTATTTACATACATTAAAACAATAATTAATTAATCGTAATTTATTATTATATCCTTATCATTAATTTTTAATATTGAGTAATTTATTATTTTAATGTCATAAATTTATTGTTTTAAAATTGATTTAATGTCATAATAATTTTTTGTCTTAATGTCATAATAAATTATTGTTTTATTGTTTTATTATTTTAAACACAACACTAATGGTATGAGCCCATGAGTATACAGGTAAGATTCCATGCGAACACACGCGTTATTTTTTTTTTTTACAATTAAAGAAAATAAAGATAAATATATTTATTTATTTATACAATTAAAATAATATTTACCAACACTTTATTATTAGTTGATATTTTTAAAATTAAATGATTGTATAAATATTTTTATAAATAATGTCAAAACAAAGTTTATATTTACATACCATAAAAATATAAAGTTAACCCAAATATTTATTTATATGGAAAAATCATATTTATGCTACAAATATAAATAAAAATATTTTTTTCTTTTGAAAATAATAAACTTTCTTGATTAAATAATTTGTCTTTCTGTTTTTTCATTCTTATTACATTTTAGAAATAAATGTGCGTAACACATCAGTACACGTACGAGCGCACAGATATCCAGAGCAAAATTCGTGCGAATGCACGAGTTATTTCATTTTTTGTATAATTAAAAAAAATAAAAAAAAATATATTTAAAATAATATATGGAATCAAATACGGATTATTTCACAAATATATGTTATTAATGAAAAATATTACTTTAAATTAATGAATGAATTTTAATATACATATTTCAAATGCTTTTATAAATAATGTCAAAACAAATATAAAATAAAATACAAGAAAACACGCTCTCGTGCGGATGCACGTGTATAATTATTTATAACATTTTTCATATCAAAATTTGCATTTTTTTAAAACAATTTTATTTGTGTGTTTAAATAATGGCAAAACAAATGATTCAATCAACAAATTATTATTTTTATTTAAAATTTTGATAGAATTTTTCTTTTCTGTTCATTTATCTTTCTATAAATATAATGTTTTTTTTAATAATGAATATTATATGACTATAAATTTTTGTACTATATTCTTTCTATAAATTATAATTCATTTTTAAAATTATTTTTAAAATAAATGCGAATATTTTACTCAACTAACCCCTTTTTAAAAAAAAAATCCAAAATAACCCACTTTTCAGATTAATTCCCAAACTACCACACTTTGAAGAGGTGGTGATCGCGACTTTATGAGTCTATTGGGGTATTAACTGCAAGTGCACAGTCTAATCGCGTAGTTTTAAAAGATATCGATCCCACAAGGACTTAATGAATCGATATACCATTTTTCTAGGGTTACTTCGTAAAGCTAAGGCGGATGATACTTTGATAATTAGGGGGAAAAATAAAACTAAATTCGGATCTAGATTAAATATCAAATAACACGGATATCGGTATGTCGTAATTAGGGAATCAAATCTTCGTTGGTCTTTTTCTTAGTTTTGAAATAAGTCTTTTCAGTAGACACTATTAATTAAAAATCTTTTCCTCAAACTCTCGCTCTGTTGAATCAGACTATGACTTTATATTAACGTACGCTCTCACTATTTAGTTAAATCTAAAATCACTTTTTGAAAACAATAGAATCCATAGAAACTCTTTTTAAGAAAATACTAACTGTTTAAACGCCCTCGTCTCAAACTCTCGCTCTGTTGACTTAGACTATATGATTAAACTTAAATGCTTAACTCTCGTCCTCACATTTAACCTTTAAAAATAAATTTTGAAAACGATTAGAATTTAATTAACTTTAAAAATTGCTTTCGCCCTGATTTAAAGTTAATGTTCAATTTACACTGTCCAGTTAAAAGCTCAAACCGTCGTTCTATTGATTTTAACTTCTTTATGTCTTTTACTCTCGTACAAAAACTTTGGTATTAACTCTGTAAATTGAGACCAGAAAAAGAGTGACTGTATTTTGAAATAAATTTAAACCAACTCAGTTTTGATTCCTTTATTCCGCTTACTTTACATACCGATATCTAAATCGATTAGCCGGACATGCTAAACATGCCTAAACAATAATCATGCATAAATACGGCCATATCAAACAGACAATATATATAAACAGTAGCACAAAGCATATGTAAATTAAAACAATAATTCAATTAATTAATGAACCTGGTAAATTACTAGAAATCTTGGTTTTGTTCCTAGCTTCGATGCTCGAACACTCCACCACAAGTCGGTTGGATTTGTTCTTCACAATTCTTGATCAGACAGGTAAAAACAAGGAAATAAAAAAATACTGTGATCTGACGTAAGGTTAGATCCAGTGAAAATTACACAATAGTTTCCGGTGTAGCAACTATTGTGAGAAAATAAATTGAATGCTTAGTAAATTAAGCTAGCAAAGAAAAGAAAATAAAATGCCAAGAAAATAAAATGCTAAGAAAATGGAATGCTGGAAAATTAGAAAGCAGGAAAAATATTGCACGGTGTAGAGAGATTTCAATTGGATCCTTTGAGGTCTATTTATATTCCTCCATAAAGTAACCGTTTTCTCAAAGGTATCTTCCGTAGGTTTTTTTCAAGCGTCAACGAGTCAAGAGGAAGAATAGGAGAGAACTGCCTTCTGTTACGCACGTCAATGCCAAAAAATAGGAGTGGGGTGTGTGACGTCCGTCATACCATGTGTTACGGTCGTAACACTAAGTAGAGGGGCGTGACGCTCGTCACATGCCTGTGGCGGTCGTCACATCCATTTTCCTTGTAGTTGGCGTGGGTTGGGCTTTAGTGAGATGCTTTCCTACAAAGTCTTCTTTTTTGCACCCCTTTTTCTTTCCTTTTCACACATGCTTCAAATAATGTTACCTGAAATAAATAATAATAGAATACCAAGTAATATCGAATAATATAAAATAAATTGAATCAAATAACAATATAATTTAATTAAATCAAGTCCAAAAATGTGATATTATTTCATGTTATCAGGTGGCGCCAGATGAATTGGAGTCTACTCTCTAAGTTAAAGAGGTGGCACCAATTGGATTGGCTAGTGCACCTGGTGTTGCCAATCCAATTGGTGCCCATGTGTAAAAAAGGAAAGGAGGCGCCAATTGATCTGACGCCTCTGTGTATTGCGTAATTTTTCTTTAAAAAATAATGTATGTTTTAGATAAAAGTCGAAATCAGACCAATTGATATTAATATTAATCTGCTTTACATACGAATACCATAAAGGCTAATGTTGTTGACCGAGATGACCTAACCGATCTCCGGTACCACATTCCCTAGCTACCCGAACGTTTGTCCCTAACCCACGTTGATGATTCACCCCAGGTGTTTGAGGATTTGAGGGGCCAGGAACATCACCACCACCTGCAATGAAGCACTACCTCCATAGCTGAGTTCGTGATCCATGCCAGAGTAGTTGGGATGTGTTTGAGTTATTGGAGGACAACCAAGACGATTGAAGGGAGACATTAGTGTGAATGATGCGTCGAGGAAAGGTTGAACTGATTGTTGTGGTGTTTGGTAGTCATATGGTTGTTACATCATCCATTGTGTATGCTTCACTTGTCTGGTCAAGATCCATTCAAGGCCCACTTGTTCATGGTTTATTATGGAGGTTTCTTTGGTCTGTTTAACATTCACTTCTTGGTCTTACATGTTCATCTTTTGCTTGTCTATGTTCATTGGTTCAAGCCCATTTCCATGGCATCACAACTTCCACTTGATTCAATTCTTCCCTAGCATTGCATCTGATCATATCCTCATGCTTAGTCCACGCCTAACCTATTTCATCTGGCCAATGTCATTCATGCCATTTGCATTGCCATTGTTGTTTGGTCCATGAATCTTTGATTATGACCTAGTTCATTGTACATCTTGGGTCTTGCTATAGTTTTTGTTTCATGCTTGACATTGTTCATCCAAGTTATGGTCATGTCCATTGATCCATGATTAGGTATTCATCAAGTTCATCACATAGTATATTCCATGTTGATTCATGTTATCATGTTCATTCATTTCAGTATCTTTCATATCCATACAATTCATTTCAAACAGTCAATGCATTCAAATATCAAATATCATTTCATACAATCACATTCAAAGTCCATACATGTACAAAGACTACAAAATTGACCATTTATACAAAGTTGACTTTTTGTCAACTTTTTGTCAACAATTGACTTTTTGCACGACAACCACAACATTTAAAAACAACATTTCTAATTAATTACAACAATGAAACTGATATCATTTGGTTCAAACATCACTTCCATAACATCCTTATCATTTTTTACTCGCACTCATCCATGTAAGACATCGAGTCTCTCAATACTTCTATTTTTTTTTTGCCTTTAGGCGTGTTTCCGTCTAACCAACGAACCAACTCGCATCAACGTGGGTTAGGGTCACGCGTTCGGGTAGCTAGGGGATATGGTACCGGAGGTCGATTAGGTCATCCCGGTCAACGACATTAGTCTTTATGGTATTCGTATGTAAATGCATATTAATATTAATATCAATTGATCCAATTGGCGCCTCCTCTCCATTTTTACACATGGGCACCAATTGGATTAACAACACCAGGTGCACTAGCCAATCCAATTGGTGTCACCTCTTTAACTTAGAGATCAGACGCCAATTCATCTGACGTCACCTCTTCAAAGTGGATAGTTTGAGAATTAATCTGAAAAATGGATTATTTTGGGGTTTTTTTTTGAAAAAGTGGATTAATTGAGTAAAAATTTCAATAAATGCGGGTAACCATTAGTTATTTAAGAATATGGATACAAAATAAGAAACCATGTTTTTTTTAAACTGACATTTTCAACATTTTGCCCTTCATAATTTTATTTCTAATTTGATGAATACTATTCTTCCATTTGATGACTTCGGGACTTTCAGATATTTTTAGTAAGTGAATATGACATGTAGTTATCTAAAGGGTTTTTTTGTAATGGCTTTCACAAAACCATCCACAGTAATTTGAATCCAATATATTTGAGGAGGCCTCTAATGGCTTTAGAACGATGCTGGAATCTGAGGCTGAGATTGTACAATTAGAATCTGCTTCTAGTATCACCCGATAAATCAACTAGCATCACAAACTCCTCATCATGAATCTTCTTGTTTCTACATTACCACAAGGAATGACAAGCTGTGGCCCATATTTCCTTCTAATTCTTCTGCTCACCATGACCATAGCTACTATGCAAATTCATTTGAATCCACTTTTGCAATCTTGCACCAAAAAAGTTATCCCAACATGTGACTATGATAAGAGAGCACCACACAGATTTTGCTGGGTCATAGTCCCTAATAGCATGAATGATTTTAAGAAGACATGCTTTATTAGTTGCAACTAGGTTTCTCATACCCAATCCTCCCATTCTCTTAGGTTTTTTAAGAGTACCTCAATTCAATGGATGCATGTGATTCTCTCCTTTAGTGTCTTCTAGATAAAGTTCCTTTGAATTTTATGGATTTACTTGAGGCATTCATTAGGCATGGCACAAGACATAATAGTAGGTTGGGATAACCTCAATTACAAATTTGGCTAAGGTAGTAATTCCTATAAAAGCCAACCTTTATCACAAAGAAACCAGTTTTATCTTTCCTACTATTCATAGTATAAAACATTTCTTGAGCCACAACTATATTTTCTTGCATAAATCTTCCCGAAATTAATATAGTTTGAAAGGGCCCAATGATAACATCAATATAACTTTAAGTTTATTCACTAAAACTTTGCTCAAAATCTTGTATATTGTGTTGCACAAAGAAATTGGTCTGAATTGTTGAACAAGTATAGGATTTGGCACCTTCAAAATCAAGCATATATCTATTTGATTGATATCTGGTTTTTAAATGGTGTATCTTTTTTTTCTTGTTTGATGTGATAATGGATGAAAGCAGTAAATGCGGAAAATAAAAAACACCAACGATATATCATGGTTCCCCTCACAATCTAAGAGTATTCTAGTCCCCTTACGCAATAAGAGATTTCGATAATATTAGAACTTTTGTATAAGCCTAATCTAGACTTCTATACTCAAGGTTCTAACCTAATCACCAAGAACAATTCTCTTGTAACTTACAACTCAAAAAAAGAAAACAATCCTTCATTTTCCCTTACTCTTATTTACAACAATCCTGGATAACAAGTACAATAACCACATAATCTTATATCCGACAATCATGGAAAAATAAGATGTTGATACAATACGAATTTGAGTGGTAATAAGTTCGATAAATTAAATCCTAACTTGTAGGACTTCTTCTCTTTCAAATATGAAAGTTCAATATCATAAACTCTCTAAGTGTTCAATTATTCTTTTAGAATAATATGAAAGTTTTCAAAAAGCATCTAGGTCTGGAACAAATGAATTGAAAATTATGCAGAGAGTTTTGTATAATTAGTTTGAAAGAGGTAATAGTAAAGTAAAAGTTTGAATTCTATTTATAGAATAAGAACAACTTTTGATAAAACATGACAATGGTTGGATAATTTTACTGAAAAATAATGAGTTTAAAATTAGGAGATGCCATTAAAATGAGTGAATAAAGGAGTGCACACGTTTCAACATTTTTCAAAAATTGTTTAGTGTGAATTGATTGCACAAGCCCATCAATCGATTGCATGGAATAAAAATTTGAAAATTTACACTGCTGTAATTGATTGCAAGGACTAGTCAATCAATTACATGAGTTAAAAAGTTGTTTTCTAAAAGGTCATTCAATCGATTGCAGAAATGGATCAATCTGTTGCATGCTGAAACTTTTTGAAATTTTTTCTAAGAATTAAAACTTCATGATGCATAAATCTAATTTTCGACCAATGCTAGTTGTCATACCCCAAAATTTGCCTCCATTTTCGCTTTTTACCAAACCCGTGATTCTAACCTCATCCATGTCTCATGCATACTCATCATTCATTCATGATTAACATTAATTAACAAATATCATAGATTCAGTGATCTTGGTTAACGAAGCAGGTTTGGATTGAAGGTTTCGGGTATCACTCATCGTGTGGGTTGCGACCCTATATCTTGGCCTTGAGGGATCTTGTTGCTTGGCCTCCATACATGAACTGGACTTCTAAGTCCTAGTTGTGGGTCCATGATTTAGAATGTTACTTATGGAGCTTTGTGCTTGATCCAAAACCCTAATCAGGGATAATTTGTGTTCAAGGGTATTGCTTGGTTGACTTTGGGACTTGGGATTCATCAAAATCCTAGCATTGATCTTTGAGGTTCGTGAATCAAAGGACTTATTTTGAGGGGGTGGAAACCTTAGTTTCTAGCTATGTCGTCATCATCAGTGGAGTATACATTCAAAATTGAGTTTTCATCTAGTTCATCTGATCCGTTAAGGATGGTTCCTGGACTTAGAAGATTCGTGGTCCTGATTCATCGATGGGGATTCATTCAAAGCTTTGCACGATCATGATATGTTGCTTGGTTGGTATGCATCTGGTTTGATTCTTAGCATGGAGTATTCAGAGGCATTGTGGTACGTATCCAACTATCTATAAGAAAGTACACTTTTTTACAACTATTGACTCTTGGCCAACTGTTTTCTACCCTTAAGTCCTCAATAACATAATCCATAATTCATTACCATGTAGTTCACTTTTACTTTGATTCACTTTCGTATTTTTAAGCCATTTGACCGAAATCATTTTTAAGTTAAACCACCTCTATTCATGTTCATGTTCATTTCTAATCCTAGTCCAAACCCTCATTCAATAAACTTCTAACACAAACTATTGAGATTACAACTTCACAACAATAACCCATTTACAAATTAACAAGCTTAATAGGTTAGCAGTGGAAAACATGTACCACAGAACTAATTAAGTACAGTAAGAATTGTTGGTGCAAAGGTAGAATAAATGATGAACGGAAGTACTATTAAGAGAATGACGGCTACAAAACATGATAAAAGTTACAATGATTGCCACCCTATTTATAAGCTAAAACTAGGGTTACTAGAATAGGATAAAATACTAAAATACCCTCTAACAAACTTAGGGGCTAAGAAAATAGTACAACTAAATATGAATTACTTCTAATACCATCCCTTAATTCATATTCCATTAAAACTTGTAACACCAATTCCATCCCTTAATCTGAGAAATTGATCAGTCTTGATAGCTTTCGTCAGAACATCTGCCAACTGTTTCTGAGTGCTGCAGTGTACAACTTCTTGTTGGTGTAAGCCCTAGAGGCCAATACTTTTGGTACTTGTATCGAATAATAAAAGGCTTTTCTTTATTACGTTTGTTTAATAAAGTCCCTAGAATAGCTAGTCCGTTTAATGTATTAAGTGTGACTTAATCATGAGAACACATTAAACATAAGGACATTATTCTTAAAGTATCCATAGTCGAGATTTAGTGTGAAGTGGGATAACATTAAAGCATTAAGACTATTATGTTTGTAGACTGATGATCACATCTCATGGATCATGGATAAAGAGTTATCAAGTCTTAAACATAGGTATGAATATTAGGAGTAATATTTATACCGGATTGACCCGCTATGAGAATACTATATAGAAAGTTATGCAAAGTGTCATAAGTTATTCTCATGGTGATAATGGTGTATACCACTCTTCGACCTGAAACCACTATGGACCCTAGATGTAGAGTCAAGTGCTTTATTGCTGATCCAACGTTGTCCGTAACTGGATAACCATAAAGACAGTTGATGGGTACTCCACGAAGCATGCTGAGGGACATGAGTGACCTAGATGGAATTTGCCCATCCTGCATAACAGGATAAATGTCTATGGGCCCAATATTGAACTGGACAAGGATGACACGGTCTATGCCTTGTGTTCAATATAGACATAAGGGCAAAAGGGTAATTATACACATAAGTATTATCACAGAAGGAATTGTCAGATCACTTGACATTTTCGTGTCTTGGGTAGCAGTGATGTGTTGCTAGATACCGCTCACTGTTTATTATGTTAAATGCGTGATTTAATATAATTGCCAACGTCACGAAAACCTACAGGGTCACACACAAAGGACAGATTGATGAGAGATAGAGTAACTAAGGAATACCGTAAGGTACGGTGCCCTTAAGTGAATTATAGAACATCGTAAGGTACGGTGTACTTGAGTAGAATACGAAATATGGTAAGGTACCATGGGCTTAAGTGATTTTGGGCATATTATAAGATATGGGCCAAAATACACTTAAGTGGCTTTTAGCTTGAAGCCCACACAAGTGGTTCTATAAATAGAACCCTTGTGCAGAAGCATTGAGCGCGGTTGCATTATTTTCGTCTTCTCACTCTCTCTCTCTCTCACTCAAAGCCTTCATTCGTACCAGCTAGCACTGAGATTGAAGGAACCCGTTCGTGTGGACTGAGTAGAGACGTTGTCATCGTTCAACGTTCGTGATCGCTCCGTGGATCTGCATCAAAGGTTTTGATCGTCACAAGAGATCTGCACCAAAGGTTTCAATCGTCACAAGAGGTAAATATTCTATCACTGATCATGACCATTCATAAGGATCTCTAAAGGAGAAAATTTTATTTCTGCTGCGTTTTGGACCGCAAATTCTCCTTCACTTCTAACACTCCCCTCTGAACTTGATGTCTCAGAAAATGATACTTGGTCTCAATGTGCTTGCTTCTCCCATGCAACACTGGGTTTCTGGCAAGATTGATTGCAGAGTTGTTGTCAATCATCAGCTTCAGAGGTTTGTTTACTTTAATCTTCAGATCCTGCAATAGATTCAGAATCCACACAGCTTGGCATGCAGTAACAGCACCTGCAATGTATTTAGCTTCACAAGTTGACAACGCCACAACAGGTTGCTTCTTGGAACACCAAGAAATGGGACCTCCCAGAAATTTGAATAAGTACCCAGACGTACTTCTTCTGTCAACTCTGTCTCCACACCAATCAGAATCTGAATAACTCAGAAGTTCTGACTCATCCTTTCTTCCAGAAGGAAATAATACTCCATACTTCAGAGTTCCCTTGATATACCTCAGAATCCTGACAACAGCTTGGTAATGGGACCACTTAGGTTTACTCATGAACCTACTAACCATCCCAACTGAATAGCAAATATCAGGTCTGGTATTGCACAAATACCTCAGAGAACCAACCAACTGTTTGAAGGTTGTAGCGTCCACATCCTTTCCATCAGAGTCAGAATCCAGTTTCTGATTTGTATCAGAAGGTGTGACAGCAATCTTACAATTCTTCAGATTAAATCTCTTCAGAAGTTCTAATTCATACTTGAGCTGATGCAAAATAATACCTTTCTCAGAGTATCTGAATTCCATCCCTAGAAAGTATGTCATTTTGCCTAGATCAGTCATTTCGAATTCATTCATCAGAACTTTCTTGAACATGGCTATCTCCTGTTCAGAACTTCCAGTCAGCAGTATATCATCAACATATAAACATACCAGAGTCATATTTCCTTCAGAAGTATGCTGAACATAGACACCGTACTCCATCTCACATTTCTGAAAGCCTTGCTTCTTGAAAAATGAATCAATCTTCTGATTCCAAGCTCTGGGCGCTTGTTTCAATCCATATAGAGCTTTGTATAATATGTACACCATCCCTTCCTGATTCTTTTTCACAAATCCAGGAGGTTGTGACACGTAAACTTCTTCTTCTAATGGACCGTTCAGAAATGCAGATTTTACATCTAAATGCATCAGAGGCCAATTCCTGTTAGCAACTATTGCAATCACCATTCTGATTGTTTCATGTCTTGCTACAGGTGCAAACACTTCAGAGTAATCCAGCCCAGGTTTCTGTAGAAATCCTCTGGCTACCAACCTTGCTTTATGTTTGCCAATTGAACCATCTGGCTTTAACTTCTGCTTGAAAACCCATCTGACGCTGATGGCTTTCTTGTCTTTTGGAAGTCCTGTCAGCTTCCAAGTCTTGTTTCTCTCTATAGCATCAAGTTCTTCTTTCATGGCCTTCAGCCAGAGCTTCTACTTAAGAGCCTCTTCTGTACTCATGGGTTCAGAGTCTACTAACATGGCACACTGAATAACTTATCCTTCAGAGTCTACTTCAGTGTCTTGCAGCATGTCAAATTCTGCATATCTTCTGGGGATGTTTTTGATTCTTTGTGGTCTCTGAACTTGTTCAGAGTCTTGAGCTTCAGAGTTTCTAGCTTCAGATGGTTGACTTCCTCCAGAGCTTTGACCATCTTCAGGGGCTGGCATATTTCCAGAATCTGAATTGCCACCAGAATCTGGATTACCATCAGAGTCTGGGTCATCAGAGTCTGGATCATCAGAGTCACCTTCATCTTCTGAGTCTTCTTCAGAGGCAGAATCACTATCAGAATCAGAATCAACGTCAGAGTTTACTCCAACTTCAGAAATTCTTAACTCTGACCTTTCTTCAGAAGTTCTAACATCAGAATCAAATTGAGACTTATCCCAATTCCAAAATTCTGATTCCTTCACAATCACATCTCTGCTGAATTCAATTTTGTTGGTTTCTGGACAATAGAGCTTGTATGCACCTGTACTGTGGTACCCTATCAGAATCATCACTTTGCTTCTATCATCCAACTTCTGTCTTCTGGCTTCTGGAACATGTTTATAGCAAACAGAACCAAACACCTTCAGATGACTAACACTTTGCTTATCTCCAGTCCACTTCTGTATTGGAACTATTTCCTTCAACTTCTTCGTAGGACATCGGTTGAGTACATACGTTGCAGTGGCAACAACTTCTTCCCAAAGCTTCTGAGGAAGTTTCTTCTCCTTTAGCATGCTTCTCACCATATCAAGCAAAGTGCGGTTTCTTCTTTCAGCAAGACCATTGTGTTGAGGGGTATAAGGAGAAATAACCTCATGCTCAATTCCATTCTCCTCACAGAACTTCTGGAACTCTTTGGAGTTATACTCACCTCCACCGTCAGTTCTAAGAATCTTCAACTTCTGACCACTATGATTCTCAGCCTTCATTCTGAACTTCTTGAATTCATCAAACACCTCGTGTTTAAACTTAATAAGGGATACCCTTGTCATTCTTGTGAATTCATCAACAAATAACACAAAATATTTATTCCCTCCAATCGATGCTACTGGAAATGGACCACACACATCAGAATGTACAACTCCCAAGGCATGTTTTGCTCTTGGAGCAGTTTCTGACGCAAATGGCAATCGTGGTTGTTTTCCTTCCATGCAAACTTTGCATGACTTTTCAGGATTCTTAATTGCAGGAATTCCATGTACCAACTTCTTTGAATTCAGATGTTTTAAGCTTCTGAAATTCAAATGACCAAATCTTCTGTGCCACAACTCACTCTCCTTCTCAGCACTTGTTGCACTAAGACATTCTGAGTCTGCAGTTCTGACATTCACCTTGAATGTTCTATTCCTTCCCTGTTCTGACTCCATAATCAACTTCTGATTGCAGTCATACAACTTCAGAAGATTGTCCTTCATGGTAACTGAAAAACCTTTCTCAATTAATTGTCCCACACTCATCAGATTGCTTCTGATGCCAGGTACATACCACACGTTCTGAATCAATGCTGTTTTCCCATTGTTCAGAATCACTATGACATTTCCTATACCTTCTGCATTAAGATATTTGTCATCAGCACATCTGATCTTTGTCCTCTTTTCAGAGTCAAAGTCAATCAGCCATTTCTTATTTCCAGTAAGATGATTTGAACAGCCAGTGTCCATATACCACCAGTCTATCAGATCCATATCATCAGATTCAGAGGCCATCAATAGCACAGATTCATCATCAGAACTTCTGGCTATATTTGCTTCTTCTGATTTTCTCTCCTTGTTTGACCAACAGTCTCTAGCAAAGTGACCAAACTTCTTACAACAGTAACATTGGATCTTCTTCTTGTCATACTTCTCTTTTCCCTTCTGAGCATTCTTTTGTCTATCAGAGGTTGAGCTTTCTGACTTCTGACCACCATCAGATCTTCTCCTGGCTTCTGACTGCTTCTGATACCTCCTATCAGAAGTTGCTTTCAGAGTCTGCTGCTCTACTTCCCTTTCAGAAGTTCTCTCAGTCAAACGCAACTCTTGCGCTTCTAGACTGCTCTGCAGCTCTTCAATTCTCATGGTGCTCAGATTTTTGGAATGTTCTATTGCTACCACAATGTAATCAAATTGAAAGGTAAGGGATCTCAATACCTTCTCCATGATTGTTTCTTCAGAAAGAGTTTCTCCACACGCTTTCATCTCATTAGTGATCAGAATTACTCTGGAGATGTATTCAGAAACTTTCTCATTATTCTTCATGTTGAGATTCTCATATTGCTTTCTCAAGGACTGAAGCTTCACCTTCTTCACTGATGCGTCACCACCATAACATCTAACCAGTGTGTCCCACGAAGCCTTTGCCGTCGTTGAATCTGCAATCTTCTCAAACACATTTACATCAACACATTGATGAATGAAGAACAATGCTTTCTGATCCTTCTTCCTTACTTCCTTCTGCGCGTTTTTCTGTTCATCCGTCACATCTGCTGCTACCGGAACATAACCATCAGTGACAAGATCTAGAACATCTTGAGCACCGAACAGTACACGCATTTGGATCATCCAACGATTCCAGTTTTTACCGTCAAATACTGGAAGTTTGGTGTTCATGTTGCCGTTTCCGTTCATCTTTCTACCTTGCACAATACACTCAGATTTCTCACAGTGTTTCCCAACCCACAGAATTAAAATTCTGATCAGATTTTGTTCAAGATTCAACACGAATCTAAGAATCAAAATCAAACACACAAGACCTCACATTCACTCGTGTTTCCCGTGTTTCCCAAAGAATCCGAACCGGAGCTCTAGATACCAATTGTTGGTGCAAAGGTAGAATAAATGATGAACGGAAATATTCTATTAAGAGAATGACGGCTACAAAACATGATAAAAGTTACAATGATTGCCACCCTATTTATAAGCTAAAACTAGGGTTACTAGAATAGGATAAAATATTAAAATACCCTCTAACAAACTTAGGGGCTAAGAAAATAGTACAACTAAATATGAATTACTTCTAATAAGAATAACATGCGGTGCATTTTAAAGTTAAGCATTATTAGTTGCTAACACATAGCAGGCTCTCATAGCTAACCAATTTCAATTAACCATTGATTTCGAAGCTACACGATAACACTTGCTGACTATCCTGTCACGGAAGGTATGCCGTTCAGAATGTCCCATGAAGCAGCTGGAAAATCGGTTTTCTTGTGTACTTTAAAGAAGTCTCGATTGCTGCCTTGATAACTTGAGAAGCATAAAAGGCTCGGCCAACAAATCCGTTCTAGGTCTGCCGACGTTGGTCGCCTTAGCCATCAACCGGTCGTCATGAAAGCTGCTCACTAAACAACCTGTTGCACAAAGATGTTGGAAGTGATTGTTAAGTTTCTAAGTGCCAAACTCTAGTCATACACCAAGATACACAATCATGCACACATACAATAGAAGGGAACCGATCAAACATGCTAGTATAACAAGTTCACACTAATATTCCGTAAGAAAATCAAGCACGACGCCAACATCAATTCATTGGCAGTTCAATTCAAGCATTTTCAAAGCATGATAGACAAAATAGAGAAAATGTGGTAAGGCGGCATGGGATTCGGCTTAAGTGCGGTTAACTTAATGACTAAACGTGGTATTTATACTAATGTCGCATCCTGTCCTGATAGCAGATTCATGAATTTTTCTAACAATGGCTCCTAATTCATAATATCATCACCATGATAAGCCAAACAGTCCAAACAACTCGTTTTAATCCTTAACTATTTCATTCAAAAAATTTCAAGCATTGCAAATGAAGAATAGATTTTATTTCATTAACTAACTTGTGAATTCGTAACAAACTGTTCTCGGTGGCATTTGGGAGGAATTTAAATTTCATTTTAACAAAGTATCATAACCTCTAACCAACTCATTTCACTCTCATTTAACTCACATCTCTAACTGAACCAAAACTGATTAACTATTTTTTAAGCTCTCAAATTAACACTAACCTAATTCACAATTAACTCATAAGAGAATAAGTTATAGTATACTAACCGCAACATGAATTTACATCATGAAAGCCTTGAACTTGTAGTTGACAATACCGGTTCAGCATTTCACTAATCTAACAACCCAACAGTTTCATACACAATCCATATTTAATATGTAATTCAAACATTCAATTCAATCATCTATAACTGATAACCATGACCGTGTCTTTTCAAAATGCAAGAAGAATTCTTTTCAAATTGGCTTGTATATAGAATTACAATTTCACATAACAGAGTTAGCATATTCAATTGACAATCCCTAGCCAATATTAAATTCTAGGTGACACATTTCAAGTTCATGGCATTTTCTACCGACATTGCAAGAATAAGTTAACAAGTCCACAAGGTGTTTCGCTCGCTACTTGCAGCTTCATTCAAAATCAAACCTATTAAAGCTAACAAAAATCCATTCCAATTTAACAACTCATTAATTTCCTAAGTTCTAATCAACCATTTTTAACTCCAGAATATGACAGCACTAGAGGTTAACCAGCAGTCTAATTTTCTGACTTCATAACTAACTCTGACCTAACAGAATAACCTTCCTTAACTGCCACTACCAGACCTGCCCGATTCGGTTGTATCCTACAAACACTATATAAGAGTAACCACTGCAATCATTTAGGGATTTTTTTATCACTATCAATTCTGCAATTCTCAAAAACTCCATTTCATTCCTCTCTCCCTCAACCTTGCGTAAAAACTCCATTAAGAAGCCATTGGAGCTTTACCTTGAAGCTCCAATTGTGCTTGAGCTAGGCCACTCGCAGTGCTTAACACAAATCACTTGTTCGCACAAATCTAGACAGAGAAGACGAAGAAGAAAAGTACGGAAACGAAAAGCATTCATCAAATCACGCAACCGAAACGGAATCGCAACAGAATAGCAGAACAGAACAAGATTGTTAGATAATTAATTCCTCTCTAGAATTTTAATTAGGTAGCAAGACATGATTAGAATTCAATTAGAAAGTAATTAGAAATACGTGATTAGATTATTAGATTTAGATTAATTTTAGAAGATTAGACTTTGCTGAAAAAAAATTTAGATTAGATAAAAGTCTTAGAATAGTTGAATTTTAGAAACATTAGTTTAATTAGAATTAAACCTAGAATGCAAGATTTGATTAGATTAGCTCTTTCAACAATTAGATTTGTTTAGGACTTAATTGAATTTTAATTATAATTGATAATTAGAATTTTAATTCAATATCCCATAATTGTGAATAATGATTGTTTTGCTCCTAGGTTAGAAATAGTCCAATTTTTGCATGTTCCCATAGTTTAGGCTTTAAGAAAATAATTCCAAATAAACATTAACCCTTTAGGTAGTTGTACATCCACTTTCAACTAATTTTTTCCCACCAATTAAATTGATCAAAATACGCTTTGATTAACTAAATCCTTTGACTGTGCTTAATCCCCAAGCTTAGTCAAGTGATCAAAAGATCCTTGATCACTTGATAAAGCAAGTCCTTGTGATCAAGATGCTGGATACTGGATCTCCAAGTTCAATCAAAATTCAAAGATCAAGATCGAGAGTTCAAGCTATCCAAATCAGTACAAGACAGGACTACTATTCAAGCACTACAAAGTTCAAAAATCAACACTTGTTAATCATGAGCCAAGTTGTGTGCCATGAGTCTTAAGTAATAGAGAAGGAGTGGGACTGGAGGATTCCTACCCCCATTCTGAATGTCTTTGGGTGCATGACAAATGACCTGTTTGCTCATTGTATTCACCACTATTCATAGGCTTTAGCACAACTCGATTCAAGTTGATTAACAAGCCTCTTCATCATTCAAAGACAACCATTTATCATAGGAAGCTGCAAGGAGATTCAAATTCAACATTCATCGATTACGATGCGAATTGCACGTCGTGAGCCTTAAGTAGTAGAGAAGGAATCAGACTGGAGTATTCCTACCCCCATTCTGAATATCTTTGAGTGCAGGACGAATGACCTGTTTGCTCACTATATTCGCCTCTATTCATAGACTTTAGTGCAATTTAAATCGAATAATTGATAAGTCTTTCTACCCAGATTGAAGTACATATTGAAACACAAATTGAAGCACAAGTTGAAGATCAGACTGAAGATCAGACTTCCACCTTTCAGGGTTTCACTTTCTATCCTTTGTTCTCCCAGTAAAACAAAAACCATTTTGTAAATAAACTCAAAACAATTAACCCTACGATTAGGATTGTACGAAACGAGCCTTAAGCAATGGAGAAGGAATGAGACTGGAGTATTCCTACCCCCATTCTGAATATCTTTGGGTGCATGACGAATGACCTAGTTACTCACTGTATCCACCTCCATTCATAGACTTTAGTACGATTCGAATCATGACTCTCATTTCAGAATAAAATCAAACTCACCTCATCAAACTCAGTTTTACCTTTGGGCTTCATTTTCTGTTTAAAACCTTTTCAGAAAGGACGTGTTACTTCCGTTCTACCGTGAATGACGCTTAAGCCTCCATGTGCAAGCAAGCAATGCCTAACTACTAGAGTGCGATCCGAGTCATCCATTCTACCACAAACAGACAGACGCTTAAAGCTCCCATGCTCGAGCATACAATCCAGTCGACAGTAGAACACGAACGTTAATACTGTCCACTAAAAACAACTAACCCATCAGTCCTAGCTTCACGAACTATGAAGCTCTAATTTCCTCATTGCACGAATGAGGATACGTAGGCACGAGGGCCCAAATCCTTGGCGAGAACAATCATCTATTACCTTTCATTTTCCTCACAATTATCTATTTATCACCTTTCCACAATTATCTATTTCTCACCTTTTTCACACTTATCTATTAAACCCCCGTTTCCCCTTTCTGCGAGTAATCTTCAGATAATAACGCCTATTCTTGTGAAGAACATTCAAAACGGTTCCCATGGAGTACCATGGATGTTAGATTTATATCAGAGTAATCATGCACCAAGGGTGTCACACAACATTTCACACCATAATAACTGTCATGCTCTCTATTTAATCAAAACAACATTTTTTTGCAAAATTCGCAGCGGATAGAATCAACCAACCATTCAAAACATATGACGTTTTACAGGTAAAAAGGTTCAACAATCAATAATAAACAATTAAAACATCCCGTCCCGATGTTACATCTATCAGAGCACGACCCACTACGTAGACTACACTAGACTCCAGGCACTAGCTTCTACTCACTCACTGCTCGTTACCTGAAAAATAGTTGTAAGGATGAGTTCCTCAATCGATATAATAAGCATTATAAATCATCATGTAATGCTAAGTAAATTTACACGTTAATCACCCTAATCATATCATGCATTCAGTAACGGCACATCAACTCAAATATCATACTCAATAACAACGTAAAATGCAACTCAATAACGACATAAAATGCAACTCAATAACAACATAAAATGCAACTCAATGACGACATAAAATGCAACTCAATAACAACATAAAATGCAACTCAAATGAGACTCGACTCGTCATGCATGTGGTACCATTCGGAGTAAAACTCCCAACTTAAAATCATTGCCATTTTAGTGGGCATCAAGGCATAAGCCTTCAACTTTCAACTTAAAATTTTGCCAATCCAGGCCAACGTGGTGTGAGCAAAGCTCCGATTTTTGCCAATCCAGGCCAACGTGGTGTGAGCAAAGCTCCGATTTTTGCCAATCCAGGCCAACGTGGTGTGAGCAAAGCTCCGACTTAATGCATATGAATGTACATGGCATACACGACTTTAAATTCCGACAACATAATAATAACAGCAACACAACAATGTTTTCAACATAATCAACTTATAATCAACGTTGGCTCATCAAGCCTACAACTCAGTATTTTCAACAACTTAACACAACTTATCAACATATTTATATCAACACTTCATAACATAAACTCAACAAAATTACTCATCGAAATCAACGAGAATATGCCAATCTCCAATCATGTTCACAACATTAAAATATCAAATTTTCCAATTTCCAACAGTGTTAACCGGTTAACGCCCTGGGTTAACCGGTTAACGCAGGACAAAAATACATTTTCTGGCAAAACGCAACAGTGTTAACCGGTTAACGCCCTGGGTTAACCGGTTAACGCAGGCAAAACAGCACATTTTCACAAATTATAACAGTGTTAACCGGTTAACACCCTGGGTTAACCGGTTAACGCAGGCAAAACAGCAGTCCCTGCGCTAACACAAGGCAGAATGCAGAGTTCTCCGCATTTTCCGCCGTTGGAGGACTTCCGGACCTCCGATTCCAATTCCGTAAAAAGCTATACGTTTGGAAATTCACAACTAACCCAAACACATATTCAATTACAGCCTAAACACAGTTTCATCCAACGTAATTTTCCAGCATTCATAATCCCAATTAGGGTCAATTCAACGGCTTATCACTACCCATGACATGTTAATCTATAATACCCATTAAACGACGATAAACCCCCCTTACCTGGGTTAATCCGGCAAATCTTTGAGCTTCAAGCCTTTCCGTTCTTCAACCTCTGCTCTTGCTCTTCCCCTTTGCCCTTTTCCACTTTTCTATCGCTTCTCTGCTTTTTCACGTAAAACTCTTTACCAACAATGAAAACCCTTTTTCTTATTCCAACTTATATATTTTCCAAAATAATAATAATTATTCCAAATAATAATAATAATAATAATCCAATAATTCAATTTATTTAATTAAATTATTAAATATATTATTAACTTAATTTAAATAATTCTCTTATTTTATTCGGGGTGTTACAACTCTCCCCCACTAAAAGAGTTTTCGTCCTCGAAAACATACCTCAAGCAAATAATTCCGGATAAGACTCCTTCATCTGACTCTCCAGTTCCCAAGTCACATTGCCACCTGCTGGTCCTCCCCAAGCTACTTTCACTAAAGCAATCTCTTTACCCTGCAACTGCTTCAACTCTCGATCCTCAATCCTCATAGGCGATATTTCAACAGTCAGGTTATCTCTCACCTGTATATCATCTACTTGGATCACATGCGACGGATCATGAATGTACCTCCTCAACTGAGACACATGAAAAACCTCATGCAAATTCGCAAGTGACGGCGGTAAAGCGATACGATAGGCTACCTCTCCGATCCTCTCCAAAATCTGATAAGGACCAATAAATCGAGGTGTCAACTTCTTTGACTTCAAAGCTCGACCAACACCAGTTATCGGAGTAACACGAAGAAACACATGATCTCCCTCTTGAAACTCAAGTGACTTCCTTCTCTTGTCATGATAACTCTTCTGACGACTCTGAGCAATCCTCATCTTCTCCTGAATCATCTTAATCTTTTCCGTAGTTTGTTGAACAATTTCCGGTCCAACCACAACACTCTCACCGGACTCATACCAACATAAAGGTGTCCGACATCTCCTACCATACAAAGCTTCAAACGGTGCCATACCAATACTCGAATGAAAACTATTGTTGTAGGTAAAGTCAATCAAAGGTAAATAACAATCCCAAGCACCTCCCTTTTCCAAAACACAAGCTCTCAAAAGATCCTCTAGTGACTGAATTGTCCTCTCAGTCTGACCATCAGTCTGCGGATGATATGCAGAACTCAATCTCAGCTTAGTTCCCAAAGCCTTCTGCAAACTTTCCCAGAATTTCGATGTAAATCTAGGATCTCTGTCCGAAACAATACTAGACGGAATACCATGCAAACTTACAATCTTCTCAATATACAACTCGGCTAATCTCTCTAACGGATAATCCATTCTGATCGGAATGAAATGAGCCGACTTCGTCAATCTGTCAACAATCACCCAAATAGCTTCAAAATTCTTACTTGTCCTTGGTAAACCCGAAACAAAATCCATACTGATACTATCCCACTTCCACTCTGGAATAGCCAACGGTTGCATTAGCCCAGACGGCTTCTGATGCTCAATCTTTGACTTCTGACAAGTCAAACAGGAATAAACAAAACTCGCAATTTCTTTCTTCATTCCCGGCCACCAAAATAACTTTTTCAAATCATGATACATCTTCGTAGCTCCAGGATGAATACTCAACCCACTACGATGTCCTTCTTCAAGAATACTCTTCTTAAGTTCGGCAACATCCGGAATACACACTCGCCTACCAAATTTCAGAATACCATTTTCATCAACTCTGAATTCACCACCTTGACCCTGATTCACCAGAGTCAACTTATCAACCAAAAGCACATCGGATTTCTGACCCTCTCTGATCTCATCCAGAATACCACTTGTTAACTTCAACATTCCCAATTTAACACTATTGTGAGTACTCTCACACACCAAACTCAAGTCTCTAAACTGCTCAATTAAATCCAATTCCTTCACCATTAGCATAGACATATGCAATGATTTCCGACTCAATGCATCAGCCACTACGTTTGCTTTACCCGGATGGTAATTCAAACCAAAGTCATAATCCTTCAGAAACTCTAACCATCTTCTCTGTCTCATATTCAGCTCTTTCTGATCAAACAAATACTTTAAACTTTTATGGTCACTGAAAACCTCAAATCTTGACCCATACAAGTAATGCCTCCATAACTTCAGAACAAATACCACAGCTGCCAACTCTAAATCGTGCGTCGGGTAGTTCCTCTCGTGAACTCTTAGCTGTCTCGAAGCATAAGCTATAACCTGCTTATTCTGCATCAACACACCACCCAAACCCAACAATGAAGCATCACAGTAAACCTCAAATGGTTCCGACGGACTCGGTAATATCAGAATAGGAGCAATAGTCAACCTTCTCTTTAACTCTTGGAAACCTCCTTCACATTTTGAGTCCCAAACAAACGCTTGCCCCTTCCTAGTCAACATCGTCAATGGTAACGCCAACTTAGAAAATCCCTCAATGAACTTCCTATAATAACCAGCCAAACCAAGGAAACTTCGAATCTCAGCAACAGACTTCGGAGCTTCCCACTTAGATACCGCTTCTATCTTAGAAGGATCAACAGCAACACCACCTCTTGAAATCACATGACCAAGAAAACTAACCTCTTCTAACCAAAATTCACATTTGGACAATTTAGCAAATAACTTCTTTTCTCGTAGAACTCCCAAAACCACTCTCAAATGCTCAACATGCTCTTCTTCAGACTTCGAATACACCAAAATATCATCGATAAACACCACCACAAACTTGTCTAGGTACGGATGGAAAATCCTATTCATATACTCCATAAATACTCCAGGCGCATTAGTCACACCAAAAGGCATTACAGAATACTCATAATGTCCATACCTTGTTCTGAAAGCAGTCTTCTGAATATCCTCGGTTTTCACACGTATCTGATGATACCCAGATCTCAAATCTATCTTGCTGAACACACTCGCACCAACCAACTGATCCATCAAATCATCAATCCTCGGCAAAGGATACCGATTCTTGATCGTCACTTTATTCAGTTGCCTGTAATCCACACACAACCTCATAGTACCTTCTTTCTTCTTAACCAATAGCACTGGTGCACCCCACGGTGACACACTCGGACGAATAAATTTCTTATCCAACAGATCTTCCAACTGACTTTTCAATTCAGTTAACTCAACAGCAGACATACGGTACGGAGCCATCGATATCGGCCTAGTACCAGGCACCAAATCAATCGAGAACTCCACTTCGCATTCTGGTGGTAATTCATTCACCTCTTCCGGAAACACATCAGGAAAATCACACACCACGGCTAGATCGCCAATCACCAGTTTATCTTTAGCCTCCAAAGTTGCTAACAGCATAAACAACTCTGCCCCATCAGCTACTTCTTCATTCACTTGCCTTGCTGATAGAAACAAACTCTTTCCCTCCTCAATCTCAGGAAAGACCACCGTCTTATCAAAACAATTGATAGAAACTCGGTTAAACACCAACCAGTTCATACCCAGAATAACATCAATCTACACTAGTGGAAGACACACTAGGTCCATCCCAAAGTCTCTACCAAAAATACTCAAAGGACAATTTAAACAAACCGAAGTAGTAGTCACTGAACCCTTCGCAGGAGTATCAATTACCATACTACCAAACATCTCAGATATCTCTAACTTAAGTTTCACAGCACAATCCAAAGATATAAAGGAATGAGTCGCACCTGTGTCAATAATAGCTACAAGAGGAAAGCCATTAATATAACACGTACCTCGGATAAGTCTGTCCTCACTGGAGGTTTGAGTTCCGGTCAATGCGAACACCCTCCCCGTCTGAGATTTCTTTGGCTTCTGACACTGACTTCCAATATGCCCTTCTTCGCCACAATTAAAACAAATCACTTCCTTGTGCTTGCAATCAGCTATTGCATGACCAATCTTACCACAGCGAAAACACCTCTTTACTTCAGCAGTGCATACATTACTCTTATGACCAGCCTGACCACATTTGAAGCAAACTATACCAGCAGGAGCACCTCCCCCACTAGCCCTCTGAGCCGGAGCAGCTCTTTGCTTCCCTTTTCCAGCTGGAGCATCATACGGCTTGCCACGATTTTGATGTTGCTTGCCTCTGCGGTCACTGACAATCTTGTAATGAGCATTATTGTCTTCTTCAAATATCCTGCAGCTATCAACCAATTCAGTAAAAATGCGTATCTTTTGATACCCAACAGCCTTCTTAATTTCAGAGCGCAGTCCATTTTCAAACTTGATGCACTTTGAAAACTCAGCACCAGCACCAGTGTAATGAGGATAAAATTTGGACAGCTCCACAAATTTTGCAGCATAATCAGTGACAGACATGTTTCCTTGCTTCAGCTCAAGGAACTCAATTTCTTTCTTACCACGGACATCTTCCGGATAATACTTCCTCAGGAATTCCCTACGGAATACATCCCAAGTAATGACTTCACCTGCCACGGTCAACCCCTCTTGAGTCTCTAGCCACCAGTCATCAGCTTCGACTGCTAGCATGTGAGTACCATACCGAACCTTCTGAGCTGGAGTGCAATCCATAACACGGAAGATTCTCTCAATCTCTTTCAACCATCCCAAGGCTGCATCTGGATCATGCTTCCCCTTAAACACCGGCGGATTCTCTCTCTGAAAAGTCGCCAAGCTACGTGATCCAGCATCACCACCAGCATTTGGCAAGTTCTGCACAGCTTGTGCCATCGCTTGCATTGCGGCAGCCATTGCAGCGTCATTCCTTCCAGCCATTTCAACTTATCACTACAACACAACTCAAAAGTTAGACTAGTAACAATTACACAATTGTTAGACAGTAACGACACGACAACTAGCCGGACAGACCGACCTGCTCTGATACCACTAATGTAACACCCTTCTAAAATACCCCAAATATTTAATAACAACAACAATATTTATATCAGAGTAATCATGCACCAAGGGTGTCACACAACATTTCACACCATAATAACTGTCATGCTCTCTATTTAATCAAAACAACATTTTTTTGCAAAATTCGCAGCGGATAGAATCAACCAACCATTCAAAACATATGACGTTTTACAGGTAAAAAGGTTCAACAATCAATAATAAACAATTAAAACATCCCGTCCCGATGTTACATCTATCAGAGCACGACCCACTACGTAGACTACACTAGACTCCAGGCACTAGCTTCTACTCACTCACTGCTCGTTACCTGAAAAATATTTGTAAGGGTGAGTTCCTCAATCGATATAATAAGTGTAAGACCCCAATTTTGGCCCTAAGATCCCTCATGGCCCATATCATATCATATCATGGCCTCAAGGATCATTGCATGCCTTTGTTTCCCTCCTAGTGGGTAGATTGCCTTGTGAGTATGGTTCTTGATCACCAAGCATGTTTTGCATTTGTATATCTTTGCTTTTCATATGTTTACTAACCAAAAAAGTACAAAAATATTGTCAGTCTAACCTTGTTGCTTGCAGCTGAAGCAATCATCAGCAATTAGGTCAAAATCAGTCAAAGTCAGTTATTGCAGTGGATGGTGGCCATTCTTGCAGAATTTGGGCACCATGATCAATAATCAAGAGTTCATATAACTTGGGACATCATTTGAAGTCAAGGTCTCAAAGAATTAGGGTCTGGAATTCATCAGAAGTGGTTCAATCATGCAAAACTCTAGAAAAGTCAACAGAAAGTCAAACTTGGTCAACTGTCCATTTAATCAGTGATTTGGTGATGGGATTTGGTCTGAGAGGTCTCATTCATGCCTATACAAGCTTCATATATCATGTCAAGCATCCACAATGAAGAAAATAAAGTCAGACAAGAAATTTCCAGAAATAGAAAGTTGACCTGTAATTCAAATTTGCCAAAAATGGAAACTTCTTGATCTTAATCTTGCATCATGATACAAGCTTCAAATGAATTTTTGCCCAACATGAAAGTTGAAGATCTTGTTCTCCCATTTCCAAAAAGTCCAAGAACTCTCAATTCCCATGTATGGTTGGCAAGATATGATCAATTCATTTTCACAATTTCTTGAACTTCAAAGGGCCATATCTCATGAACCACTTGGCCAAATTTGATGGGGTTTTTTCCTACAAGCTCTATTTGTTCCCCTCTTTCCAAAAATGCATTCATCTTCCACCAAAACCACACCATGCAAAATGGCATTTTTGGACTTGTCTTCATTAAATTCAAGTGGTGCAAAAAGTGATTTTTTTGAATTAGACATTTTCAGCACATTTGGCCATTTGGGATTTGTTTAAGATGGTATTTGAAACTTGTCCAAGGCCCAAACTCGGCCAGAACTTACACCTCCATGTGCATATGTTGAAAAATTAGCAATTGGCAATTTGGCTTCATTTAAGTTAACCTTGCTTAACACTTCATTAACCAATGCTAAACAGTCCATATATAATTCATTTTCTGTCAGATAAACCCTAGCAGCAGCCATAACACAACAAAATTCTCTCATTCTCTAAAATCACCATTTTCACATTTTGCTATTTCTGCTCAAAAAACTCCAAAGAACCACGAGCAACATTGTTTGTTTCATCATCTGGACATCACTTGGAGACCATTTCAAGCTCCATTCTCCTACTGTAAAGCATTCCACGTTCTGTTTTTCTCCAAAGCACAACAATGGTGAAACTTGATTTGAACATTTCCAGGCCTTGCTGAGCTCGATTTCTTCAAGAATCCATCAATATCAAGCATAAGGAGGATCTGTTTGAGCTTGCATCTCCAAAACAACCACTGTTTCTCAAGTTTCTTCACAACCAAGTAAGATTTCGATTCTCCCTTTTCTCTAATCCATGCCATGTTTCTGGTAGATCTTGCTTTGCTGGTTGTAATGAAACTTGAATCATGTAAAATAGTTAAGAAATGCATGAGAAATCTGGATTTTATTTTTTGTGCTCAAATATGTTTTTAGTCGATTTGCTTTGATGATGATGATTTCATGAAAACTATGGTTGGATTATGCATGTGCTTGGTTCACTTGTTCGAATGGTATGCTTGCTGTTGATTTCTGGGCATGTTTGTATTCCACGATTGTTGGAAGTGATGAAGCTATACTGTAGCTGTTGAAACCCTAAGAACCTTGTTCCAGATTTTCTTTTCAAATTGCAATTGGCTGCTGTTATTGTGTTTTGCATGGTCCTGTATTGTTTCATTGCCATGCTGTTTGTGAAAGTGTGGATGAATTTCGTTTTTCCATGATGATGAACATGAAGGTGTAGCTGCTGTTTTAAAACCCTAAGTTTCCTTAAACCCTAATGGCCATTTTCCAGAAAACTTGATTTTCACGTGTATTTGCTGCTTGCTATTACTGTTCCATTGGTGACAACCAATGAGAACATTTCATTTCCCATGCCCTGTACGCACCGTTTTGGTTAATGAGGGTGATATTTACTGAATTGCCACCGGTCAACCTTTGACTTATTAAAACCATGTTCATTTTGTTCATTTGTTCCAATTTGTTTACTCATCTTTTAAAAATCATAACTCGTGCATTTCAAATCCAAATTTCATGAATTTTTTTTCATCATGTCCTGTTTGATGTATACTATTTTATCATGATTTTTAATGATTTTTTTGGATGACTGGATTTTTAATGGCATTAGGGTTCTTGACATGTATGCACATTTTGTACCTTTTGCCAATTCTTTTGTGAAATTGTGATGATGCATCCATTTGATCTGAAATTTTTTGTGGTTAATCTACACTCATTCATGTTTGTTTTGATGTAGAGTTTTTGAATTTATCTTATTTGGTTGCTGAGTTATGATTTTTTGAACTAGGGTGTGACAATTTGTGTCACACCATTGATATGCAATTTCATGATTTTTGTTGACATGCTTCCTGACCTCCAATTAATGTGAAATTTTGCATGAACCTTCTCTTATATGTCTAGTGGACTTGTGATTTTTCTTGGAATTAATTATGCCATTTCCTAATTGTTTGAGATTTTTCTCCCCTGCCTAGTCAAATGTTGACTTTGTGTGACACATCTTGCCATTTCATTTGGGAAATTCTCATACTTTATTGGATGATCATGAAATTTTACATGTGCATACTAGACATCTTAAGCTTTGCATTGGTGTGGATCCCATTCATTTCTCATCTGTTGTCATTGAGTTATGATTTTTTGAAGTTGATGTATGTTTGTTTGACTTCTTTGAGCATGCTTGAAATTGTTTTGACTTTCTGATTTTAATTGACCATCTTCCCATGATCCAAATGAGCTGAAATTTTATATGCATGTCATGTTATGGATTGTGTTTGACCATGAATTATTTGGTAATTTTTTGAATTGATTATGTTTGCTTTTGAGCTGAGTCTTGCTGTTGACTTCTATGAGCTTTCATTTGCCATGCTTTGACTTCTTTTGCTTATAAAATCATGATGATGAATGATATTGTCATACGGTGAACTGGACTTTTTTGTGGTTTTAATCGCAATGTCGCGGTTAGCAAGAGTCGCCACCGACTTTTCTTTTATCCAATAAGGAAAGGTGGAAAAGAACAGGAAAAACCTTAATTTAGATTTTGGGTTCGGGAGGTACATTATACAAAGGGAAGGTGTTAGCACCCTTTGTATCCATGGTTATCCATGGGCTCTTAATTGCTCGATCACTTATATTATTTTTGTCTAAAAAAAGTGTTTGTGAATTGTTTAGAAAAATTGTTTTGAAAAGAGAATTTAACTTTGTAATGATTCTTGTATGAATGTATACAAAGTGATTATCTCGTTTAGTTTTGAATATTGTTTAGAAAAATATAACTCGGTAATGATTCTAGTATGAATGTATACCAAGTGGTGATTTTCTGAAGGTATTTTGAAAGGTGTGAGGTGTGAAAAAATGTTTTAGGTTGTGAGCCAGCAATTAAGAGTTATACCGACCCAAGGTCTTTATGAGTATTTCCTATCCTTATGAGGGTAAAACTGTCCTTATTATTGAGAAATAAGTAGTTTTATCCTTTGGATGTAAAAGGGTCATCGTAGGGTCATCGATTGGTCATTGAAGGCAACAGTTATGAGGATACCTTAGCATTCGAAGGGACTATCATCATTTAACCGTAGGCAACATCGGAGGGTCATCGAGGGACAAAGTTGTATATTCGAAGGCAACATCCGAGGGACTATAATTTATTTTATGATGATTTAACCGAAGGGTCTTTGCTAAGGGTATCCCCACGTTCGCGGGACATGACCGTAATATCGTAATCGTAAGGCAACAAAGAGAGGTCCAAGATCACTTATTCAAAGGCAAAGTTTTACAATTAATTATATAATTAGGATGAAACTCCACATTAAAATTATTAAAAATAATATATTAAAAAATTAATACATTAGAAATTAATACATTAAAAAATTAATTTAGGGTGAAACTCCACAAGGGTATCCCACAAATAAAGTGGAATACCTAGCCAATAACCTTTTCCTGGGATATGTGAACCTTTACGAAACTCAAAAAAAGAAACATGTTAGAACACCAAATCAGGGTGCAATCGAAGATTACACCGGAGAAATATCACAACAATAAATAGGATAGGATGAATAATGCATGGCTATGATAAAAACATAAAAAAAAACAGACTAGAAGAATCAGGTACTGTCTCGTTCGCCTCTGCCTCGCCTAGCGAAGGCCACGGATTTTGAATTTGAAAACAGCCCCATGTTAGGAACTTTGAATTTTATGGCATTTTATCACAGGAATAACATGGTCAAACATTCAGGGTATTCAGGCATATTTAAATTCCCATACGAAAGCAAATTATATATCAACATTTAATCATGATGCATTATATATGTAGATATGGCCAATTGAAAGTATAAACAATAGAGATACGCAAAACCTGTTTGCCAATTCAAGGTTGAAGGGATTGACCACTTGTAGTATCGGAATAAGTTAGGCAGCGGGAATTGGACGGCGATGGCTTCGGTGCAGATGGGCTGCCTTCAGGGTTTCTTTACTCTGAATTCTCCGGGTAGGCAGGGTTCCTATGCCAAAGTTTCTATCCGTCCTTCTCTGTTCTCTCTCTTTCTTTTTCCTCAAGGTTTTGTTCCAAGGAAACCTCAGAGTGTTATGCTTCTCTTCCTTCTTTCTCCAATGAATCTCCCAGTGTAAATCCCAGTCTCTCCCCTACTGAAACTTCAGTATTTATAGACTAATTTCGTGGGTAATGGGCTTGGAATGAGGGAGACCCAAGTCCAAAATAATTTGTTATATTTTATTTATTTATTTATTTTAATTATTTAATTAATTAATTAATTAATTAATTAATTATTTTTTTTTTTTTCTTTTTTTTTTTCGTTTTTTTTTTCGTTTTTTTTTTTTTTTTTTTTTTTTTTTTTTTTTTTTAGGAAAAATGATGGGTAATTTTTGGGGTATGACAGATATGAACATGAAATCAATTGAGTTTGCTTCTTAAATGTTTGAACTTGATTTTGATTGACTTTCCTTTGCTGTTTTGACTTTCTCATTCATTTTTGACCCTAGGCTTGTCCTAGGGGTCTCCTGGCTTATGTTTGAGTTCATTGTTTCAGGTTAAGCTACGAATGCTTCAAAGAAACTTTTGCAAGTTGACTGAGCTTGATTGTTTATCATGAGCTAACCTCTTTGTTTTGTAGGTGGCTTGACTCATGTGATTTGAGTCTTGTGCTTTGCACATTTGCCTGTCTGTTTTGACTTTTAATTCTATTCTCATTTTGCTTTGACTTTTGAATTGTGTACTGATCTGTTTGACTATTTCAGGTACCATTAGTTGCTTAGTTCTTTGAACTTGCTTTGCTTTGCTTTAGTAGCAATTTGCATTGAGGTATAATTCCTTTTTCTTCATGTAGTCTGGAAGACCTGGCCTGTTACTTGGCCAGGCAACTGTCTGAAGTCCTCCTTAAGAGGCAATGCTTGTGTGTGTTTACATTTGTCCCAAGCAGGAAAAGTCCTTCAAATAAGGCAATTGGTAGATCAAAGGGATAATCAACCTATCCCCTACTATTCTGTGAGTCTTCTCCTTGCTCCCATTACATGGTTGTAGCATTGAGATCCAAACCCAAGATCAATCGAGTCAATAATATGTGGAGAGAGTTCCTACTTTCTGAACTCCCACACTTTCTGATATTCAAATGCTCTCCCTGATCAGGGATAAGAGCAATGAGGCACACCCCTCATCTCCTTTCATCTGCTTCACCTTAGCCCCTCAATGGCAAGGTTAAGAGCACCTGTGACCCTATTCCAGTTGGCTTCAATGCCTAACCCTTTTGTATGAGCCTCCTTGTTTGGTTATAGTGCGTGCTGATTGACTTCATTGATTGATCACTTGCTTCATATGCACATGCTTGCTTGTATGCTCTATGCATTTATCATCATTTATTGCTCATCAATACATAATCATCTCATTTGTCTTTGTGACATTATCATTGCTGTTTACCCATTGAGGACAATTGTAAGACCATCCATTGGCCATTGCTCCTATGATATGGAAGTGAGTATAAGACCATCACCTTGGCCACTCATCTTATCTTTGCTTGATGCATTTGATTGTATGTGAGGATGCAACTGTAAGTCCCTGCAAGTTGGCATTTGCTTTCCTGTGATCATAAGTTGCTTTGTTTGTTTGTATGTAAGGATGCAATTATAAGTCCCTGCAAGTTGGCATTTGTATTCCTAGGACCATACTGTGGAGGTTAGAGTAAGCCCAGATAGATTGGCATCTGACGTCCATGTTTTGCTTTCCTTTGTTTATGTGAGGATGCAATTGTAAGTCCCTGTAAGTTGGCATTTGCTCTCCTGTGATCATAAGTTGGTTTGTTTGTTTACATGTGAGGTTGCAATTATAAGTCCCTGTAAGTTGGCATTTGCTTTCCTATGATCATGTGTTGCTTTTGTTCTTGTATGTGAGGATCCATTGTAAGTCCCTGTGATGTGGCATTGGTTTTCCTATGATCATATGTGGAGTTAACCTAAGTCCAGATAGATTGGCAGTTGACTTCCATATTTCATCTTTGTTTTCTTTTGAGGAGATTAGTGTAAGACCATTGAGTGGCATCTGATATCCAGTTTTATTTTAGGAGATTGGTATAAGCCCAGTGATTGGCATCCGATATCCGCTTTTGTTGACTTTCTTGTTTGTTTATTATTATCCATTGTTATTCCAAAGGACACACTTGAATCATCCCCTATATGATTTCAAGAAGTGAACCTTCTAAGAAGTTTTACAATCCATCTTCATCCATTCATTCTCATTATGTCCTAAACCTTTTCACACTTTGATTTCAAACTTGACATAGATATTGTGCAAACTTCTTCATGTTTTCAAATTAAAAACCTGGACCCAAGTCCTTGACTTTTTTTCAAACTCCATTTCATAATACTTCTTTTGAATCAATCTTAATCATACTTTGACTCCACTTTCATAATCACAATCAATTAACTTCACCCATTCACTTGTTTTGGCTTTGTCCATTGTTAATCCTTTCATGCATTAGCCATAGGTTTCAATTATCATTGTGGTTGATGTAAACCTCACCTTATCTTTAGTGAGTCGACAGTAAGACTTCCGTACTGAAAACAAGGCTAACCCCTCTAGTACGTCGAAGCTATCCTCGCATGGTGGATGTTGGTCTTGGTCGAGTTTTCTCCCATTGATAATGAAAAGCCTCAGTGCTATTGTTTAAAATTGAATCCACCAACTTTTGGAAATCTTTTAGCCGAACTACGGCGTTTTGATCCTTACCTATGATGGAAGGTACGTAGGCAGCGGGTTCATCCGTTCAAACCCAATAATAAAATTGTATATTCTTTTCTCATCATCCCAATCATGTTTGCACAATATTTATGTCATAACAAATAACAATCTTTTACAACAAGTGTGAAAAGGGCTCCCTAGGAGTACCTAGGACGTAGTGGGTGCCTAACACCTTCCCATTGCGTAATTTACCCCTTACCCAGACTCTCTGATCTTTTTATTAGTTTTCTACGTGTAAAACTTCTTAGGCTTTTGTTCGCTTTTTAGCCAATCCTTTGGATAAATAAAAGTGCGGTGGCGACTCGAAAATCATTGTATCTCTTGCTTATGATTTAATCGATAGATCATATAGCGACGAATACACCGCTACAGAAAAGTGGCGACTCTGCTGGGGAGATCTCACCAGAATCCTTGGTGGTATTGCCTACTTTTCACCCTTGTTGTGCTATATTTGTTATTTGTTATATGACATATTTTTGTACAATTTGGGATAACTGTATTGATTGTAATGTTTGAATTGCTTGATATACAAATGCTGTTTGCTTTGGTGATCTGTGAGATGAGTTTTGTACCCGAACTCGAGTGCACTCTAGGATAGGAGAATGGCATAGTCTTGTTGATTGGTGTGGAGTATTCCTTAGCCAGTTGACTTGCGAGTCCATTCACTTGGTGGAGGTCATGTTGAACTAATAATGTCACACAAGTTATTTGTGGTTAGGCATTATTCTTTCAATCATGTGCCGTAGAAGCCAAGGACCGTAGTTTACCAAACCCATCTTGGCCTATTTTTTAGGACCGTAGTGCGGAGGTCGTTCAGATGTCAGTTCTGATACGATTGTCACGCGATACTACACTCATGAGAGTTTCTCTTGAGAATATTCTTGGAATACGAGTATTCGTTCCTCCGATAATATTCGAAAGATGGAACGATGATTATGGGAACCTCTGATAGAACATGTCTGGCAGGTTTAAACCCTAGTACACTCCCTTTGGGTGGTTCTTAACCGAGACTCCATGCTCGTGACTCTCAACAAACCCGTGATTCGTGGTTGAGTCGTTCAAACATCGTTAATATCAATGGATCCCGGATCAGGTGTAAAACCTAAAATCCACCAAAGCGGCTGGTTGATATTAAGGATGTTCGAGCCGGTTCATGTACCGTTAATATCAATGGAACTTGGGTGTCGATAAGGTGAAAACCTAAATCCACCAAAATGGATGATTGATATTAGGGATACAATGAGCTTTCCCACGACCTTTGTTTGGTGTGCTTTGCTTGATCCTTGAGTGTGTTTGTTGCATTCATGCATTCATGCATTCATCCGCATCCATATCATCAGAAAAAAAGAAAATTTTCAAGGAACTCAAAGGAGTTTATCTGCAAAAAATTTCAAAACATGAAAAAACCGGGAAAATTTTTTCACCTGATATATCTGATGAGATATTCTCAGATACAATCAAAATGCTTAAATATTTCAAAGTTTGCAAATAAAACCCTCAGGTTCCTTTGAAATAAAAAACAAGCATATGCATAAACACTTCATGCATCATTTGCATAAGCAGGTGTTTTGTTCCGGTCTCCCGTCCTGTGGTCCGACCCTGCGATCTTCATTTATTTTGAAGACGCATTTTGCCGGTATTATACCAGAGCCATCTCTGCCAGATTGATGGATCATCCTAAGCAAGAGAATTGTGAATTCAAGGAGAGATTTTTGCCAGACTAAGTGCTGTTGATGGATTTATTCCTGTTTAACCGATCCCGGGCTGGCATTGGCTGCTGTTCTGGGGCACTTAATGAGGAAGGTGTTCACAAGTGGAGGATTCATCCATGCCGATCAACCAGAAGAAGCCGCTGCTATCTTGAAAGAGGATGCAAAGGACCTGAACAATTTCATCATTCCTGGTGGTGTCTGCCACAATTGGGTCGCTGTGGATGTTCCTACGGTCATTCGTAAGACAGCGTGATTTGTTCACTTTGTTTAAAACCCTTCTCCCATGCCAAAAGGAGAAGTGATGACATTGTTGGCAGCATTTAATACAATGATGTTTTCATTCAATTAATGCATTGTTAAACATTTGTTTTTCCATTTGTTTTCACTTTTTGCTTTTTGCATGAAATCAGTGATCACAAAGAACCCATGAAAAATAAGAAAACAGCATTTTTCATCTGCATAAATGATTTGCTTGTTTAAAATTTAAAAGCTTTTTATTATCCAGAATCATTATGCAGGGATTTCTAAACCCATTGAACATAATGATCCAACGCCATCTCCCAATCTTGAATTCCTTGTATCTGAGGTAGAGGAAGATGATGTTGAAGGGGATTCCTGATGAGATTACCCGCCTTCTTGAGCACGAAAAGAAGCTCATTCAGCTGTATCATGAGAATCAGCAAAACAGTCAAACTGGGGCATTACAAAAATGTAAAAAAAAAAAAAAAAAAAAAAAGAGAAAGAGGGTGAAAAAGATGAAAAGATCAAAAATCAGGAAATTTTTTCAAGATTTTTCAAAAGAAAGAAAGAAAATTATACCCTCAAGTCCCTAGTTGACTGATGCTGAATGGATTCAGAGTCGTTGTGACCAACTGAATTTGATTGGAGAGAAGAGATTGACTGCCATGTGTCATGGTCAGTTATATCAGTAGAGAATGAAGAAAGCATTCGATAAGAAGGTCAAGCCTCGTGTGTTCAGAGAAGGTGACCTTGTGCTTAAGAAAGTTTTGTCTTTCGCGCCCGATTCCAGGGGCAAGTGGACTCCAAACTACGAGGGTCCATATGTTGTTAAGAGAGCCTTTTCAGGCGGAGCTTTGATGCTTACAACAATGGATGGGGAGGATTTCACTCGTCCTGTGAATTCAGATGCAGTCAAGAGATACTTTGCCTAAAAAAAAAAAAAAGTATATGCAAATGAAAAAAAACAGAATAGCTCGCTAAGTTGAAAACCCAAAGGGGCGGCTTAGGCAAAAATGAGCGTCTCGGTGGAGAACCCGCAAGGGTAATTCAGGCAAAAATTAGAGACTTGAAAAAAGAGAATATTTGCATCCCGCTAGATTGAGTACCTCACCCTGGGGCAATCTAGGCAAAAATTAGGGATTTGGCAAGTAACTGCATCCTGACAAGACTTTCTGGTTTATCAGTCGTCATTTCGTCAGAAGATTCTCGATTCGTCGTCAACTGAAGCTTCGGATACATCGAGATTCAAATTGGTAGAGAAAGGATCATTATGTTCAATGTAGCCCTCTTCCAATATATATCACTGATTTCAAATTTGTACAGATCTATGGAGTCTTGCCATTTGCAGGCTACCATTCCATCAAATCAATTTGAGCTTTTTATCCAATTATTTGCACTCTTATTTGTTTCAATTCAACAAATGTTTTGCATGTTTTAAATTGATAAAATGTCATTGTTTTAAACAAATCGAATTTTTCAAAATTTTTGTTTTAAACAAAGTGAACATTCACAAGATTGAAAGGATACTCAAGAATATCTCACTGCTCTCCCGAGGGTGGCATGATTTCCAACAGGTAAGACATTTGTTCATATTCCTGGTTTGTTTGTATCTTCTTTCTTCAGGACCTTTGTTGGGGTTGTTCCTCAAACAGAATTGTTGTTGGGGTTGTTCCCCAGTATAGTCGCAAGCAGAGTGTTATTGAAGACTTTGTTTTCTCCAGCAGCAGTTTTCCCTAGCATGGGTGTTTCTTGTAGAAGTTTCGGCGGTTGATGGTTTGTCATCTTGGTGCCCCGTCACTTTCTCCAGACTTTATTTGTCTCCTCAGCACAGTCATGAGTAGAGCTGTTATTGATATCCCCATCGGATTTGCGAGCAGAGTTGTTATCACTCTTCCCAGAGCAGTTGCCAGCGGAATTGTCTGTTTCCTCAGCACGATCGTTTTCTGTTTGAAGACTCGGTAAGTCAGTGGTTTGATACCCGGTACTTTACCTTCTCCCCGGCGAAGTCGTCTGCGGAATTGTTGCTATCTCTCCATCAGAGTTTTTCTCCTCAGCAGAGCAGGATTTATTTTCCTATTCAGTGGTTGATTGGGTTGATATCCCAGTATATTTCAACCATCTTTTCCTCAGCGTAGTCTGCAGAGTGTTTGTTGTGGCAGTTTTGCCCGTTGAATACTCCTTCAATCCCCGGTATGGTCGGATGATGGCTCTAGCCTCCAGTGAACGGATTGATTTCCTGACTGTCTGTGATCCCCAGTAGAGTGGCTTATCTTGCAGATTCTACTTGTTGTGATCAGATTGCTATGTGTATTCTCCCCAAGTGGAGTGGTTTGTTGCAGAATCTACTTGTTTGATCTGTCCTCCCTCAGTGGTTTGTTCCCCAAGAGAGTAGCCGACAGTTTTCCCAGTAGAGTTGCTTATGCAGTTAGATTCTATTTGGATGATATCATTCTCCCTCAGTGGGTTATTCCCCAGTGGAATTATGTGGAGTTGCTTCTACAGCAGTGTGTGCTTGTACAATGCGTCTTTTGTTTCTCAGTTGACACTGAGATTCCCGGCAGATACTTTGGGACTTCTCTTGTTCCCCTACAGATTCGTCTTGGTGGCTGCTTTGCCCGTTGTGACTTTCTGTACCCTGATTGGGTCGTTTCCTGATATCTCTGATCCTCTGCTTCTCCAGCAGTACCCGCAGATCTTTGCTTTACAGCATATGGATCTCCGCAGATTGGCTCTCCAGCTGGTTTTTCCCCTGGAAGTATAATACCGGGCGTTTAGTTCCTGGACCTGTTCGTGTTAGAATTGTCTGTTTTGTCAGCATTCATCAAACATAAATCACGCGTATTCATGCATATTCATAAACATTCAGATATTCATGTTGCATTTCTTGCCATGTATCCTTTGTTTGTCGTGTCTCCTGCTATGGTGATATAGATTTCTTTACAGATCTCCCCAAGCAGATGTCGGGTGTTATAAATCTCTCCATATAGAGTCAGCCCCATAAGCAGAAAATGTGTCTGTCTTTTCTTTCTGCAGTTCCCCACTGAGATATATCCTCGTGGATGACGGTTTCTTCCGTTTCCTCCCAACACATATATTGGGATGGATTTTCCTATTTGAGTTATATCCTCATTAGGACGTGTCTTGATTCAGTCTGTCTTTTCGGATTATTCCCGAATTGGCTATTTGTCAGATATCTTGTGCTTCCCAGTGGGTTGTTCCCCAGCGGAATGTTTTTGGGCCTCTACCCTCATACCGGTAGTTATAAGTCCTATTTTTCCTGGCTTTCTTGACAGAATTTGTGGTTATACACCTTTTATTCTCCAGCCAGAGTTGTTAGTTTTCTACCTAACAGTCGGTAGTTGTAAATCCTATTTTCCTGCTCTTCAGCAGTTTGTGGTTTGTTATAAACCCTATTTTGGTTTCCCGTGCGGATTTGTGATTTATTCTATCCCCACGTGGAGTTTTTGGTCTTCTACCCCGTATTCGGTAGATGTAAACCCTAATTTTTGTGGTTATCCCCACCAATTTTGGCCCTCTGCCTACAAACCAGCAGTCGTAAGTCCTATCTTTGCGGTTTTTTCTACCTACAAACCGGTAGTTATAAACCCCGTTCTCTCCTTTGCAGAGTTAACTTTGTTGTTCATCCCAACCGATGACAATTTCCCCCTTGTGGTTATCTTCATCTAGTTCTTGATGTTGATGATTTTCCTTTGCTTGGATAAGTTGCTCAGACCAGCACTTATATCCCCAGCAAGTCTTTTGTGGATAATTGCCGTATGCTAGCAATTTTATCCCCAGCGGGTCCATTCACCTTGTGTCAGTGATTGTGTTCCCCGGATCATTGATTTTCATCAATGCATCCTCAGCAGATCGCCTTTCATTTACCCTTTTGTTGGTAATGTCTGTTGTTCCTGTTGATTGGTCATCATTATATACCTAGTTTGGTATCCCGATGCCTTTCTTTTCGGTTGATTTATCCTTTATTAACCCAGTAACCGGTTGTGGATAATCTTCCATGCGAGTATATTATTCACGGTCTGCCGGTAATGAATAATATGTCTCATGCGCTCTTTAGTTGGAATCCTTTGTTGATTTTCCCCAGCTGAGCAAGATTCGTATTCTTTGTAGAATCGAATATCCATCCTTTAACCAGTTTGTGTTTTGGATGATGAGTGTTTTGGAACACACACCAATTCACGTTTTTTCGGCCATCCTATAAACAAGTCTGCTGTTCTAGCTTTCTTCAGGGTGATGAGTGTTTTGGAACACACACCAATTCACGTTTTTTCGGCCATCCTATAAACAAGTCTGCTGTTCTAGCTTTCTTCAGGGTGATGAGTGTTTTGGAACACACACCAATTCACGTTTTTTCGGCCATCCTATAAACAAGTCTGCTGTTCTAGCTTTCTTCAGGGTGATGAGTGTTTTGGAACACACACCAATTCACGTTTTTTCGGCCATCCTATAAACAAGTCTGCTGTTCTAGCTTTCTTCAGGGTGATGAGTGTTTTGGAACACACACCAATTCACGTTTTTTCGGCCATCCTATAAACAAGTCTGCTGTTCTAGCTTTCTTCAGGGTGATGAGTGTTTTGGAACACACACCAATTCACGTTTTTTCGGCCATCCTATAAACAAGTCTGCTGTTCTAGCTTTCTTCAGGGTGATGAGTGTTTTGGAACACACACCAATTCACGTTTTTTCGGCCATCCTATAAACAAGTCTGCTGTTCTAGCTTTCTTCAGGGTGATGAGTGTTTTGGAACACACACCAATTCACGTTTTTTCGGCCATCCTATAAACAAGTCTGCTGTTCTAGCTTTCTTCAGGGTGATGAGTGTTTTGGAACACACACCAATTCACGTTTTTTCGGCCATCCTATAAACAAGTCTGCTGTTCTAGCTTTCTTCAGGGTGATGAGTGTTTTGGAACACACACCAATTCACGTTTTTTCGGCCATCCTATAAACAAGTCTGCTGTTCTAGCTTTCTTCAGGGTGATGAGTGTTTTGGAACACACACCAATTCACGTTTTTTCGGCCATCCTATAAACAAGTCTGCTGTTCTAGCTTTCTTCAGGGTGATGAGTGTTTTGGAACACACACCAATTCACGTTTTTTCGGCCATCCTATAAACAAGTCTGCTGTTCTAGCTTTCTTCAGGGTGATGAGTGTTTTGGAACACAAACCAATTCACGATTTCGGATTTTATCCTACAAACAACCTACAACCCGGTTCAGGATAATCTTCCTTTGTGAGTATACTATCCACGTTCTGACGGTAATGGATATTATGTCTCTTTCGCTCTTGGGTCAATCTCTTGATTGTTTTCTCCGCAGAGTAAGATTCGTTTTCCCGTTGTGGAATCGAATATCCGTCCTATAAACAAGTCTGCTGTTCTAGCTTTCTTCAGGGTGATGAGTGTCTTGGAACACAAACCAATTCACGATTTCGGATTTTTATCCTATAAACAACCTACAACCCGGTTCAGGATAATTTTCCATGCGAGTACATTATCTATGTTTTGACGGCTATAGATAATATATCTCATGCACTCTTTTGTCGAACACTTTGTTTGTTTTCCCAACTGAGTAAGATTTGCATTCTTTATAGAATCAAATATCCATCCTATAAACAAGTTTGCTTTCGCTCTCTTCAGGATGATGAGTGTTTTGGAACACACACCAATTCACGTCTTTGGTCGGTCACCTGTTACATACCTACAACCCGGTATCCTTGGTGTTCCTTCCTGAGTTTGTTACCCTTATACCCGGTGACATCTCATTGTTTGGTGCTTCCTCAGTGAAGTTTTCTGTTGCTTCTCCCCCAGGAGTCAGCTTGTGTCCTTCCAATAGATTCATTTTCCTTTGAAATTCTTTTCCCCAGTGTGAGTCCTTCACTCCCCAGTGAGGTCTCCAGTCTGATTTCTGTTTCCCTAATCAGAGTTGTGTCTTGTTCACACTATATCAGTTTTGTCTATTCCCCAACTAAAGTTTTGTTAGAGTCTCTGTTTCTGGTGAGCTTATTACTCCGATGGATCGTCTTTTCTTCTGTGTGAATCATATTCCCCACAGAATTTGTGTCTTTTGCATACATACATTTGCATCATGAGGTCTCTTAGGGACCAAAATTTGTCTCATTACTGTTATTTAAGCCCATTCTACCGCGTCGAGGCGAAGATTTCTAAACTTCACTTCTCCGGCTAGAATGACCTTAAATAGGGGCATCTGTAAGACCCCAATTTTGGCCCTAAGATCCCTCATGGCCCATATCATATCATATCATGGCCTCAAGGATCATTGCATGCCTTTGTTTCCCTCCTAGTGGGTAGATTGCCTTGTGAGTATGGTTCTTGATCACCAAGCATGTTTTGCATTTGTATATCTTTGCTTTTCATATGTTTACTAACCAAAAAAGTACAAAAATATTGTCAGTCTAACCTTGTTGCTTGCAGCTGAAGCAATCATCAGCAATTAGGTCAAAATCAGTCAAAGTCAGTTATTGCAGTGGATGGTGGCCATTCTTGCAGAATTTGGGCACCATGATCAATAATCAAGAGTTCATATAACTTGGGACATCATTTGAAGTCAGGGTCTCAAAGAATTAGGGTCTGGAGTTCATCAGAAGTGGTTCAATCATGCAAAACCCTAGAAAAGTCAACAGAAAGTCAAACTTGGTCAACTGTCCATTTAATCAGTGATTTGGTGATGGGATTTGGTCTGAGAGGTCTCATTCATGCCTATACAAGCTTCATATATCATGTCAAGCATCCACAGTGAAGAAAATAAAGTCAGACAAGAAATTTCCAGAAATAGAAAGTTGACCTGTAATTCAAATTTGCCAAAAATGGAAACTTCTTGATCTTAATCTTGCATCATGATACAAGCTTCAAATGAATTTTTGCCCAACATGAAAGTTAAAGATCTTGTTCTCCCATTTCCAAAAAGTCCAAGAACTCTCAATTCCCATGTATGGTTGGCAAGATATGATCAATTCATTTTCACAATTTCTTGAACTTCAAAAGGCCATATCTCATGAACCACTTGGCCAAATTTGATGGGGTTTTTTCCTACAAGCTCTATTTGTTCCCCTCTTTCCAAAAATGCATTCATCTTCCACCAAAACCACACCATGCAAAATGGCATTTTTGGACTTGTCTTCATTAAATTCAAGTGGTGCAAAAAGTGATTTTTTTGAATTAGACATTTTCAGCACATTTGGCCATTTGGGATTTGTTTAAGATGGTATTTGAAACTTGTCCAAGGCCCAAACTCGGCCAGAACTTACACCTCCATGTGCATATGTTGAAAAATTAGCAATTGGCAATTTGGCTTCATTTAAGTTAACCTTGCTTAACACTTCATTAACCAATGCTAAACAGTCCATATATAATTCATTTTCTGTCAGATAAACCCTAGCAGCAGCCATAACACAACAGAATTCTCTCATTCTCTAAAATCACCATTTTCACATTTTGCTATTTCTGCTCAAAAAACTCCAAAGAACCACGAGCAACATTGTTTGTTTCATCATCTGGACATCACTTGGAGACCATTTCAAGCTCCATTCTCCTACTGTAAAGCATTCCACGTTCTGTTTTTATCCAAAGCACAACAATGGTGAAACTTGATTTGAACATTTCCAGGCCTTGCTGAGCTCGATTTCTTCAAGAATCCATCAATATCAAGCATAAGGAGGATCTGTTTGAGCTTGCATCTCCAAAACAACCACTGTTTCTCAAGTTTCTTCACAACCAAGTAAGATTTCGATTCTCCCTTTTCTCTAATCCATGCCATGTTTCTGGTAGATCTTGCTTTGCTGGTTGTAATGTGTCGCATCTCGAAAAATACGATTCCTTGCGATGGTCGCGGAAAAGTTTTATGTTCGAACAGAGTCGCCACCGAACTTTATTTATCCCAATGAAGGAATAGGAAAATATCGATAAAACCTTTTAGAAAATGGAATAATGGTCGTCGCAACCATATTCGGGTTCGGGAGTCGATTACGCAAGGGGAAGGTATTAGCACCCCTCACGTCCGTTGTACTCAACGGGAACCTTTTAGTCTAATTTGCTATTTGAATGTTAGTTAAATGTTATTTGCTTTCTTCGAGTAAGTAGAGTTGATAACAAGTATGGGTGAAGACCTCAAGAGGGGGAAATGGGAGGTTTTTTATTAGTGTGCTCGCCAAGATCTCGCAATCTCGTGCCTACGTATCCTTATGGTGCAATAAGGAAATCAGAGCATTCGTAGTTCGGGCACTACGGTTTTTGTTGCTGTCTTTTAATGAACGACTATGTAGATCGCGTCCTAAAGGCTAAATGCTGGCTTGTTTACTCTCGGCGGAGGCCTAAGCATTGGTTTGTTATGCGCATTAGAAAGGATTAACAGTGTTCTTTTGAAAAGAATTTTTTAAGTTGTTGGTCGCACGGGGGCGAGGAATTAAGTTTGATTTGTGAAGGTGTTTTGAATTTGTTCGATTGTGTTTTAATTTGATGACGAAGATTCGAGCAATGTGGCGTACGCCAATTATTCAAATAATCGAGAGATAATGAAGCGGATGCTCACTATTCTCCTTTTCATTCAAAGATTAATTATTAAAATAAAGCTTTTAGAATTTATAATTAATCGAGGGAGTAATTTTAGTTTTAAGGCGTTTTGGGGTTTTAATTAAATGACGAAGATTCGAGCAATATGGCGTACGCCAATTATTCGAATAATCGAGAGATAATGGAGCGGATGCTCATTAATCTCCTTTTCATTTAAACATTAATTATTTAAAAAAAAAGACTTTTAGAATAATTAAATTGGAGAAATGATTTTAATTTTATATAGTTTTTTAAGGTTCTAATTAAATGACGACAATTCGAGCAATATGGCGTACGCCAATTATTCGAATAGTCGAGAGGTAGTAAAGCGGAAGCTTACTATTCTCCTTTTCATTCAAAATTAAATTATTAAATGATTTTAAGAGAATATTAGAATAATTAAATTGGGAAAATGATTTTAATTTTATAGAGTTTTTTAGGTTTTAATTAAATGACGACAATTCGAGCAATATGGCGTACGCCAATTATTCGAATAATCGAGAGATAATAAAGCGGAAGCTTATTAATCTCCTTTTCATTCAAAAATTAATTTAAATAGTGCTTTTAGAATTTCTAATTAATTTGAGAAAATAATCTTAATTTTATAGAATTTTTAGGGTTTTAATTAAATGACGACAATTCGAGCAATATGGCGTACGCCAATTATTCGAATAGTCGAGAGGTAGTAAAGCGGAAGCTTACTATTCTCCTTTTCATTCAAAATTAAATTATTAAATAATTTTAAGAGAATATTATTTAAATATGGTGGATTTGAATTTATTTAGAATTAATATACTTTGAGAAGGACTATTTGGTATTGGACCTAGATTGTTTGTTTTTTTTAGAGGAATTATCTATTAAATTCTCTTTTCAATTAGTTCGTAACGTCCTAACGAAAATAAATAAAGATATAAGTGAATAAAATAAATAAAACAAATAAAAAAAAGTCAAAAACAAATTGAATAGAATTTCTACTATTATTATTTTAATCATAGTCATCTCAATTTTTAATTTAAAATGTCCTAAATATATAGTAAATTAAATCAATTAAATTGGAATAAAAGTGAGTGAAGCTCTAAAATAATGGATCAGGGGGGAGGCCCAATAGAGGGCCTCAACAGTAGGTGGCTTCGCAGTGGGCTCTAAGGCCCAATAACAACTTTGTTACATTCTAAAATAAACAGAGTAAAGAAAATGCAAAAGGTGAAGAGACCTCAAGTCTGCAATCACTCACTTCATCGATCCAAGTGGAAGGCAGCTGTACAGCCGCTTGAGACATGTGGTAATTAAAACCTTTTGGCTTTCCCAACGGTAGAAAACCAAATGAATTTGCCAGCTAACTAACTAATGATCATTCATGTATATTAAAACCAAATAAAACCAATTTATTAATTACATTATAAGTCCTTGTTTAAGAAACACAAGTTTCCTCCAAAAACCGGAATTAATACTCACACAAAAGCAACGAGCCTCTCTTCTTCTCTCCCTGTTTCCATTCTTACCTTAAACCAAACAAACACATTTCTTTACCAGTTTCTACAAGAAATGGAGGAAAATGAAATGCAAGGAGCATCATAAACCTAACACACATGCAAACAATCGATCACACCCTAAATCTCAATTTTCCCAAATTGAAACCTATTCCTCAAAATAGATCGCACACAAATGGAGGAAAATGAAATGCAATGAGCTTCGATGACACATTCAAAACGAAGATCGAGATAAACACACTCATTCAACAGATATCAAGTTATTATACAGTAAGGTGAAAGTCGAAACGCCGATTCCATATTGAGTGAATAAACATTATGTTAGAGATTTTAGCATGAGGTGAGTAAATGGGGAAGAAGAAGTACCGACGGAAGAAAATCTGAAGCGTTCGGCCACTTAAACTCTGATGACTCTTCGAGCAAAAATCTCTCCAAATCCCCAGTAAGCTCCGTTCGGTTTCTTTTCGCCTTTCGTCGTTTTCCTTCACTGACTTTGGGTGTATTGACTTGACAGGGGCTTCAGCTCAGTTTTCTCAAAGTTCTAATGATGAACTTTGAGTGAACTTTTGGTAGTGTTGAGCTTTGGTGAATGGGTGTGAAAGAAATCTCAGTAGAGTAACGGTGTCAAAATTCGGATCCCTCTTCAGTGGATTTCACTCCCTTCTTATAGAGAGGTGGTACGAGGTTCATACGTCCTTATCCTTCATGAGCTGGCAAATCTATTCAAAATCATTCCGTTAGAGAGGAATTTTTGGGCTAGATTTGGTGGGGACCAAGGTACGTGAGTCATTTCCTCAATTTGTCTGTAGCGAAATCCACCAAAAAGTGTGGTCCTGTATTAGCTCTATTTTACTGCTGTGAAATACTTGCGTGCTTGTGGTAAAATCTCGGTTTTTACTGTTCTTTAACTCTGAGTTCTTTCACAGGTTTTGGTTAACTGATGCGAAAAGGAGAAGTTACCACTGATGTACTGCAGGATATTGCCATGAATTCACACATTGATGTAGGGTGGCTAACTCTTCATGTTGCCATTGATATGAGGACTTTATAAACAATTTAACTTGTGATATTTGTTGGCTGCTTAATGACATTTTCATGACACTTTGGTTTATGCAGGTAACGTGATGCTATTGCACTCTCATTAAGCTGTTATGCAGTCCATGCCGGTCTGTTATGGATTTGTTGGTTCGGCAAAGCTCTTGTAACTCCATCTCGGCAGGTTTATCCGTACTGGAATTGTTCCTTATTGTTGGTTATGTCTGTTCGCACGACAATGATGTCTCTACTTGATTACAACTTGTTTTGCTACCAGTGAACCGGTTTCTTTCAGGAAGGGTAAGATGAATCAACTATGCCCCTTCTAGTTTTCTTTTTCGATCTCTAATAACCTGTATCATAATTTATTCCTTTTCTGCAATTTCAGAATTTGGAGCTTGGGAATTAATATGACCAACTTCTGCTTGCGATTCTTGTGACCTGCTTCGATGTGCCATTGACATTTTAGCTTGGTATAACTAGTAACTTTGATCTATTTATCCTGCATGGAATCCGGTATAATATGCTGATCACTATAACCTTGCTCTCACTTATTCATGATTTTACTTCTGATCAAACTGCTGTGGTACCATTCAGGCATTGCAAAACTTGTATCCTGCATGTTCTTTGGCTCATTTGTGATATGCAAGTTGCAGCTGGCCTACTGGCAGGTCTAGCTCCCTGATAGCTAATTCTGATTTACACACAGATGGTATGGTTAACTCTCATCACAGTCCCGTGATAGCATTTCCTTACACCGCATTAATCATGACGAGCTATGTGCAATCGCGGTTTTTATTGGCTTTCCTCTATGTACACCTGCAGTTGATTCACAATCTCAGTCCTTGTCATTGACAGCTAGCCAACAATGGCCTGAAAGCCAAGCGATATCCCACAAAGATTGTTGAGACCTCCTGGTCCAGTCTGTGGAAACCGTAGTAACAGGTTTTATTATGTACCCTTTGTCTTGATGAGTGTATTGAATTTGTAGCAGGTCTGTTATAAGGAAATGACAGGCTTCTAAACAACATCCTTCACGTTGCACGCATCCAATGGCTGTTCTTAGCAAGTATCTTCATCTTGCACTTGTCATGTTCACTTTTTGATGCACCTCTGGACTGTGCCGTTCCTTAACTTTGTGATCTTACTGTATTGCTACAGGTATAGACTATTTGCAGCTTGCTCTAAGTGGTATTCCTCTTACAGTTCGACATGGTTTGTTTATGACCTTGCAGCTAGGCCCTTACCTTCGTATATCACAACGTGGTCGCTTTGTTGCTATCACAGGGTACTGATACATACTGATATGGATCGGTTGGCTCCTTACAGTTTTTTTGTTAGCAATGCCTGATCTTTATCCTGCGTAGTCGAAACACGATGGCATAATCCTCACAGCTCAGAAGATCAACATGCACTTGATCCATTACAAGTCATGCCCTTTGACTTATTGTACCCTACTGCAGTCGGTGATGGTTGGGAGCAACGGCAACAGGCTGTGTTGGTGTAGCTATATGACCTGAAATATACGGGGAAACCGGTGGCTTGGGTGGTTCGCTTGGATCTAAACCGGATCCAAAACATAAAGCTTGCCCCTGCATTATTTGTGTGTTTTGATGACCTTTCTCAACAGGTTGGCTTCCTGAAGCAGTTTCCTTTCCTTTGCCAATCGGATTGCATAGGCCTGTCGTGAATTTGAGGCATGGTTTTGCATATGTTGTACTAACGCTTAGGTCATGTGCTTTAGTGATGGTATTGTGTATGTCAGCACGTGAGTTGGTTTTTGGTTGTAATAAGAATGGAAAAGGTTTATGTGTTTTGGTTATAATAATTTATGCAATACAGTTTTGGCTTTTGCAATGAACATGGTTTGTATTACCTTATGTATGGAAGTGTAAGAAGTATTGGATTAATACTGTAGTGATCAAGCTTCAAAAGAAACAATGAATGTTTATGGTTTAAAAAGATTTGAAAATGAAAATGAAAATGACTAAAATGTTTTTTATTAGCTAAAGGGTTGACTTTGGTCAACCGGTTGACCAAAAGGTCCACGGTTGACAAAAGTCAACATCTCATTATCATTTCTGAATTTTATAGCTTTTCATGTAATGAACAATGGAATGTAACCTAATAGCTAAGTGCATGAGATCTTTGTAAATGAAGGACTTGGAATGTATGATTTGTTATGCATATGATGCATAAATAAAAAATGAAATTAATTCTATAAAAATTTAAATATGCCCGGACAAAATTGGGGTATGACAGCTGCCCCTATTTAATTACAGTGAACTAGAAAGCAGAAACGACAGTGGTCTTCATGCGTTCATAGTGAACGGTAATTAAATACAAGAAGACCTGAGTTTTGTCCTTTGAAGTGGAAGAAGTAAATTCATACAGAAAAAATGTAGTAAGAAATACAGTATGAGAAGGAATCGTCAGCATAATATCTTGGATAATTACAATCGAAGTATCCCTTTAAAGGAATGATACCCCAACTGTATCCAAGACTGTCTGGTAATAAGCGAAACAATGTTTCTAAAAATGAATGAGACTCTTCATGTTGATGAAGCAGCATCTCAAACAGTAAAGAAAATGAGATTCTCTGCATCGAGTCGAAGCAGCATCTCATATGATAGAATTAAGATATTCCGAACAAGGGAATGATACCTTAATTGAATCTGAGACTCTCCGAGGATACTAGAGCAGTATCTCAAAAGAAAAACTGGAATGAGACTCCTCATATTAATGAGACAGCATCTCAAACAGCGAAAGATGAGATTCTCCGTATCGAGTCGAAGCAGCATCTCATGCGATAGAATTAAGATATTCCGAACAAGGGAATGATACCTTAATTGAATCTGAGACTCTCCGAGGATACTAGAGCAGTATCTCAAAAGAAAAACTAGAATGAGACTCCTCATATTAATGAGACAGCATCTCAAACAGCGAAAGATGAGATTCTCCATATCGAGTCGAAGCAGCATCTCATGCGATAGAATTAAGATATTCCGAACAAGGGAATGATACCTTAATTGAATCTGAGACTCTCCGAGGATACTAGAGCAGTATCTCAAAAGAAAAACTAGAATGAGACTCCTCATATTGATGAGACAGCATCTCAAACAGCGAAAGACGAGATTCTCTGTATCGAGTCGAAGCAGCATCTCATGCGATAGAATTAAGATATTCCGAACAAGGGAATGATACCTTAATTGAATCTGAGACTCTCCGAGGATACTAGAGCAGTATCTCAAAAGAAAAACTAGAATGAGACTCCTCATATTGATGAGACAGCATCTCAAACAGCGAAAGATGAGATTCTCTGTATCGAGTCGAAGCAGCATCTCATGCGATAGAATTAAGATATTCCGAACAAGGGAATGATACCTTAATTGAATCTGAGACTCTCCGAGGATACTAGAGCAGTATCTCAAAAGAAAAACTGGAATGAGACTCCTCATATTGATGAGGCAGCATCTCAATCAGTGAAAGATGAGATTCTCTGTATCGAGTCGAAGCAGCATCTCATACGATAAAATTAAGATATTCCGAATAAAGGAATGATACCTTAATTGAATCTGAGACTCTTCGAGGATACTAGAGCAGTATCTCAAAAGAAAAACTGGAATGAGACTCCTTATATTGACGAGGCAGCATCTCAAACAGCGAAAGATGAGATTCTCTGTATCGAGTCGAAGCAGCATCTCATACGATAGAATTAAGATATTCCGAATAAAGGAATGATACCTTAATTGAATCTGAGACTCTTCGAGGATACTAGAGTAGTATCTCAAAAGAAAAACTAGAATGAGACTCCTCATATTGATGAGACAGTATCTCAAACAGTAATGAAAATGAGATTCTCCATATAAATGAAGTGACATCTCAATGAATGAAAGTCTGTTGGGGGGATATTTTGGAGAAGATTCCTTTTGGAGGGAACCTGTTGAAGAAGCTCTGCAGGGAAGAAGCTCACAAGAGACCTTTATGGTAACTTCTGCTTGGGGAGCAGTGGTAGCAAAGAAAATGCTGGGAATATCACTATCAACCACGAAGTTGAGGGAAATGATTGGCCAGGAAATGATTCCTTGAGCGTACGTAGGGTAATAACTGTATTTGGGAAATGAGGAAAATCTAGGATAGACATGAATGACCTTAGATCCTTATCATATTATGTTTGATTTTTGTATGATGTTCCACTTTGGGTGGAAATGTCATGCATGGGAGGATGCCTGAGGTGTATGCATTATGCATTTGCTGGGGATATTTAACTGTGCATATAGGAATGCGGACCGTGTGAGGCTATGCATATGTATGCCAATGATTGATATGATTTCTTAATGGTGAATCTTCCTATTTGGTAGGAAAATTATGTATGTAATTGATGCACATGGCGCATGTGATGCATGCGGGCATGCGAATGGATAATTGGGATTTGCCCTGGTTAGGGCGTTTTTGCTTTGGGTGATGATGCCAATGGTGTGGACTTTTTGTTATGATGGAGATCAAAATTTTGATGCCCCACTGGGTGATTTTGGGAATATATTCGGGATGCCCCAAACCACTGAAGGGTTCGGACTTCTCAACACGCGATACTCCAACTACGATTTAATGTTTCTGCTGGAAATGCATTAGAGACTTGCCCCGGTTTGGCTATACCATGAGTATATCTTTGAGAGGTGATGATTAACAATTGGAATGGATACAGGTGCCTGCACACAATCCTACACCTCTATGAAAAACAAGAGCAAACTTGGAGACCCAGAGGTTTATCCTTTTACTATTTCAAAAGCAATTTTATTACTTCATTCTATTACGTGTTTTTATTTTCTCCAAAATCTTTAAGAGTGATGTTTATCAAAAATAAAGGTGCTTTGCAAACAAACAGATAAAATGCAAAAATAATTTGGGCACAACTTTTGTCGAGAAAATTTCTCTTTTATTGATTTGACCCTTAAATGGGCGATTGTACATAAAGATGCAATTCCTTAATGAGGTAATTGCTGTGTGTAAAAACAAAGCGGCAATAAAATTGAGTTCCTATTGAGTCTCCACACTGCTATGATCCTTATGTCTTTGATAATCCAATCACTTCGCCTTTTGAAGAGTCAGGTAGATTGATTCTTTGTCTTCAAGGGACATGCTAGATGCCTGAAAGTACAGTTCTTTGCCTTGGAATTAATCCCTAACTTTTGCCTGGATCGCCCTTTCGGGTTTTCGATCCACCGGGATACCCATTTTTGCCTGAGCCGCCCTTTCGGGTTTTCAACTCAGCGGGTCAATTTTTTATTTTTATCCCTAATTTTTGCCTGGATCGCCCTTTCGGGTTTTCGATCCACCAGGATAGCCATTTTTGCCTAAATCGCCTTTTCAGGTTTTCGATTTAGCGGCCTTTTATCATTCCACTTTTCTAGGCAAAGTACTTTTTAACAGCATCAGCATTGGTGGGAAGTGGCAATTCATCGCCATCCATAGTTGCCAGGATTAGAGCGCCTCCGGAAAAGGCTCTAACCACCACAAATGGACCTTCATAATTCGGTGTCCACTTCCCCCTAGAGTCCTTGTGAATGGGCAAGATTTTCTTCAGCACCAAATCACCCTCTTGAAACACCCTGGGACGAACTTTCTTATCAAATGCCTTCTTAAGACGCCTCTGATAGAGTTGACCGTGACCTAACGCTTTCAAGCGTTTCTCCTCAATAAGGTTGAGCTCGTCGTACCTTGATTGAACCCATTCTGCCTCGTCTAACTTAGCCTCCATTAAGACTCTCATCGAGGGAATCTCCACTTCTATGGGGAGAACTGCTTCCATGCCATATACTAAGGAGTATGGGGTTGCCCCTGTTGAAGTTCGTACTGACGTACGATAACCATGTAACACGAAAGGTAGCATCTCATGCCAATCCTTATACGTGACTACCATCTTCTGGATGATCTTCTTGATATTTTTGTTCGCAGCTTCAACAGCCCCATTCATCTTAGGTCGATATGGTGACGAGTTGTGATGCTCGATTTTGAAAGTTGTGCATAATTCCTTCATGGTCTTGTTGTTGAGATTGGACCCATTATCAGTGATGATTTTGTTGGGAACCCCATATCGGCATATGATGTTGTTCTTTAAGAAACGGGCGACTACGTGCTTTGTGACATTCGCATAAGATGCGGCTTCCACCCATTTGGTAAAGTAGTCTATGGCCACCAAGATAAACCTATGCCCATTAGATGCTTTGGGTTCTATCATCCCGATCATGTCAATGCCCCACATAGAGAAAGGCCAAGGTGATGCTATAACATTCAGCGGGGTAGGCGGTACATGTATTTTGTCAGCATAAATCTGGCATTTGTGGCATGCTCTGGTGTAATGATAACAGTCAGCTTCCATCGTTAACCAGTAGTAACCTGCCCTAAGGATCTTCTTCGCCATGGAGTGCCCATTTGCATGTGTGCCGAAAGACCCTTCATGTATGTCCTTCATAAGCTGATTAGCTTCGTGTTTGTCCACACACCTCAACAAAACCATGTCATAATTCTGCTTGTACAATACTTCCCCATTCAAGAGGAACTTCGATGCCAGTCTCCGGAGGGTCCTTTTGTCAAGGCTAGAGGCCTCTGCCGGGTATTCCTGCTTCTCTAGATATCGTTTAATGTCAAAGAACCAGGGTTTACCATCTGGCTCTTCTGCTGTCGTCAAGCAATGCGCGGGTTCATCAAAACGCCTAATTTCAATGTGAGGCTGATGGTTGGGCCATATTAACTTGTACATGGAAGCCAAGGTTGCTAACGCATCTGCCATCTGATTCTCTTCCCGAGGAATGTGCGAGAAAGTGATTTTGTCGAATTTTGGGAGTAACTTCAGCACGTAATCCCGATACGGAATTAGGTTGGCATGTCTTGTTTCCCAATCACCTCTAATCTGATGTATCACCAGGGCGGAATCCCCAAATACTTCTAGCACCTTAATCTTCAACTCAATGGCTTCTTCCAACCATAGTATGCAAGCTTCATACTCAGCCATGTTATTTGTACAGGTAAAACAGAGCTTTGCAGTGAATGGTAGATGGAAATTCTTGGGAGACATCAACACTGCCCCAATTCCATGGCCTATTGCATTTGAGGCACCGTCGAACATGAGGGTCCATCCTGCTTTTGGCTCGAGATTCTCCTCTTGTTCAGAGTCTTCAGCATCCTTGACAACCATAATGTCCTCATCTGGGAAGTCAAACTTCAAAGGTTGGTAATCCTCCAATGGTTGGTGAGCAAGATGGTCTGCCAGTACGCTTCCTTTGATTGCCTTTTGTGCAACATATTGAATATCGTATTCTGATAACAACATCTGCCATCGAGCAATCCTACCGGTAAGAGCTGGTTTCTCGAATATGTACTTGATGGGATCCATTTTAGATACCAACCAAGTCGTGTGAGTCAGCATGTACTGTCTGAGACGTTTGGCGGCCCATGCGAGTGCACAACAAGTCTTCTCGAGTAAGGAATATCTGGTCTCGCAATCATTAAACTTCTTGCTCAGATAATATATGACATGTTCCTTTCTACCAGTCGCATCTTGTTGTCCCAATACACAACCCATGGACTCGTCGAGCACTGTTAAGTACACGATGAGGGGTCTCCCTTCTGCAAGGGGCATCAGAATCGGTGGCTCTTGTAAGTATTCTTTGATTTTATCGAAGGCTATCTGGCAGTCATCATTCCACTCCACGCCTTGATTCTTCCTTAAAAGCTTGAATATCGGTTTACATGTGGCAGTAAGATGAGAGATAAACCGAGCGATGTAATTCAATCTTCCCAAGAAACCACGGACTTCCTTCTCAGTTCTTGGTGATGGCATATTCTGAATGGCTCGAACTTTGTCAGGATCTACCTCAATTCCCTTTTGGCTTACAATAAAGCCTAAAAGCTTCCCGGATCGAACCCCAAATGTGCATTTGTTAGGATTAAGTCTCAACCGAAACTTCCTCAAACGAGCAAACAGTTTCTCCAGATTAGTGATATGTTCCTCTTCTGTCTGGGATTTGGCAATCATGTCGTCAACATACACCTCAATCTCTTTATGAATCATGTCATGAAAGAGGGTCACCATAGCGCGTTGATATGTTGCCCCAGCGTTCTTTAATCCAAACGGCATTACCTTGTAACAAAAGGTGCCCCAAGGGGTAATGAACGTGGTCTTCTCCATGTCCTCGGGATCCATTTTAATTTGGTTGTATCCGGAGAAACCATCCATAAAGGAAAATACAGAGAACTGGGCTGTGTTATCTACCAATACATCGATGTGAGGTAATGGGAAATCGTCTTTGGGACTAGCTCTATTTAGGTCTCGGTAATCTACGCACATGCGGACTTTCCCATCTTTCTTTGGTACCGGTACAATGTTGGCAACCCATTGTGGGTACTTTGCGACTTCTAGGAAACCAGCGTCAAACTGCTTTCTCACCTCTTCTCTGATTTTGAGAGCCATATCCGGTCGAGTTCTTCTTAGCTTCTGTTTGACGGCAGAGCATTCTTCTTTAAGGGGAAGTTTGTGGGTCACGATATCAGTGTCTAATCCGGGCATATCTTGGTAAGACCATGCAAACACATCGTTATATTCACGGAGGAGCTCTATCAATCTAGTCTTCACTGCATCTTGAAGCGCGGCGCCTACTCTTACTTCTCTTTTGTCTTCTTCTGTTCCCAGGTTGATAACTTCGACGTCCTCTTGGTGTGGTTGAATGACCTTCTCTTCCTGTCTGAGTAATCTGGCCAACTCTTCAGGGAGTTCGCACTCTTCACCCACTTCCTCTTCAGCTTGGTAAATCGGACAATCAAAGTCATGCCAGACCCTAGCAGTGTCGTTATCAATGGTCTCGGTGGTGTTTCTGCATGTTATGATTTATGCAGTTTATTTAGAAAGTGCGTGCATAAAAATTGATGCCATTTTTTGTAAAAAACGAAAGGAAAGGAACAAAAAAAATTGAATGCAAATCTCCATTTATTATTGATAGAAAAATTCTTAAAAAAAGATAAAGGGGGCCCTACAACATGCCACTGTGCCTTGGGCAGAGCACAGGGTTTTGTCTAAAATAATAAAATTACTTTTGAAAAATTTGAGGGACTTCCACAGCCTTCCAGTTTGTCAGTTCTTCATTAGGCGCGGCTTGTCGTATCCAGCTAGACGCTCCTTCCTCATGATCTTCAACATTGATCATGGCCACCTGGTTTCCAAAAATGTGGCCAGCGCTGATGAACGTTTCTTTTACAGGAGGAATCTGCTCTTCATCGTGTTGGTTACTGGCTTCAGTCAACGATGGGTCATACCCTAACCCAAACTTGTCTCGCTTCTGGTTCACTTCCACCACTTTGCCCCAGTCTTGAGCGTTTTCACTTTCCATCACAGCTTTAGCTCCTTGCCACGAGGCCATGGATGGTCCTGACTTCGGAGTCTCCAATGTCTTTTGAACAGCCATCATATTCACCACTTCCAAGGACTGGAATGGTGTCTCGGTTATCTCGCCATCTACTTCGATATATCGGAAAGATGTTAAGTGGCTAACCAAGATATCCTCCTCCCCTCCAATCACAATCATCTTGTCATTGGTAATGAATTTTAGCTTTTGGTGTAAAGTGGAGGTGACGGCACCTGCAGAGTGGATCCATGGTCTCCCAAGTAAGCAGCTATAACCGGGATGTATGTCCATAACCTGGAATGTGATATTGAAGAAAGTTGGGCCTATTTTGATTGGTAGGTCAACCTCTCCTATCACTGCTCGTCTTGAGCCATCGAATGCTTTCACAATTAGGGTGCTGGGCTTCATATTCATCCCTTCCATCGGCAGCTTTATCAACGTGGTTTTTGGCATGACGTTCAGTGAGGAACCTGTGTCTACTAATACCCTTGATAATATAGTATCTATACACTTCAAGGAGATATGTAGGGCCTTGTTATGGTTCTTTCCCTCAACTGGTAGTTCATCATCATTAAACCCCAAAAAATTTCCAGTGGTTACGCAAGCTATCACATCGTCAAACTGTTCTATTGTTATGTCTTTCGTGATATGTGCTGCGCTTAACACTTTCAACAATGAATTCCTGTGTGCTTCTGAGTTGAGCAACAGAGATAACATGGAGATTTTTGAAGGTGTTTGATTCAATTGGTCCACCACTTTATAATCACTTTTCTTGATTATCCTTAGAAATTCCTCAGCCTCCTCACGAGTGACCGCAACTTTAGGCGACAGGTGCATTTCTTGCATTTCTTGATTTGGGACAGGGATTTGGACAGGAGTAGCAATTTCTTTCCCTTTGGCTTTTGTAGAAGCATCAACAGCCCTTGGCGCGAACACTCGGCCACTGCGCGTCATTCCGGCTGGCCCCACAATTGAGGTAACGTTTGGTTCACTGATCACTACGGGTCGGTCTTCCTGCCCTTGCTTAAAAGCTCTGGGCTGATATATCCACGGTACCGCCTTCTCATCCTTGTACGCGAACGGTGCTGGAAACTCTATCACCAATGGGTTTATGGGGATTTCCACATTAACCTCATCATAAGGGATGGCCACATTAACCTCATCAAAAGGGATGTCCACGTTAACCTCATCAAAAGGGATGTCTACGTTAACCTCATCAAAAGGGATGTCCACGTTAACCTCATCATAGAGGATGTCCACCACGACGGCTATCTCTTTCTCTCCCTTGTTCTTGACACAGCGATTTATCTGTAACTCGCCTTGGTCCAGCATTTGTTGTATAAAATTTCTCAACCCTTCATCATTCTCATCATTGACTAGCTCCTCTGGGACTAGACCACCTTTTAGCAGTTGTGCCCCTATCATGGTGATAGGGGTTTGAATCTCTTCAACCTTAAGAATCAGTTCTCCCTGATCACTCTCCTCAATGGCACTGACGGAAGCATCTCCATGTGTTGGCATGGGATTAGTGTTCACGTTCGGGCGTCTTGGAGTGAAAGTAACAACTTTTGCTTCAATCAGGTCTTGTACCCTATTTTGGAATGCAAAACAATTCTCCAGAGTATGGCCGGGCGCTCCCATGTGAAATTCACAATGGGCGTTAGCATCATATCCTGGTGGATATGGAAAAACAGCCGGTTTCAACTCCCTCAATGTCAGGAGACCCTCCTTTTGCAAATATGGGAATATTTGGCTATAAGGCACTGGTAGAGGGTCAAGTTGCCTTCTTGGAGGCTTTGGCTTGAATTGTCTTGGTGGTGCTGTGTTCTGTTGTTGACGAGGTTGTTGATGTTGTGGTTGATACATTGGTTGTTGTTGTATGGGTTGTTGATAAGGTATGGGTACCACGGCAGCGACTTGGCCATATGAAGCCTGTTGCTTCCCTTTGTAGCCTCTAGATACAGCATTCGCTTCACCCTCTTTTTTCTTTTGGAAGCCTCCAGAATACTTTTTCGGTGCGCTAGAGGTTGCCACGGCTCCTGAAATCTTTCCATCCCTCAGACCCTTTTCTATACGATCTCCGATTGTGACCAGATGTGCAAAATCGGATGCTGCACTACTCACCAATCTATCAAAGAATGGGTCCTTCAGCGTGTCCACAAATATTCCAGTCATTTCCTTCTCAGACAATGGTGGCTCTACCTGAGCAGCCAACTCTCTCCATCGCTGGGCGTATTCTTTAAAGGACTCATTTTCTTTCATTGCCATCCCTTGCAACTGCATTCGGTCAGGTGCCATATCCAAATTATATTTGTACTGACGGAGGAATGCGTCAGCCAAATCTTCCCAGTTTTGAATCCGCCCTTGCTCTAAGCTCATGTACCATCTCAGAGATGCTCCACTCAAGCTGTCCTGGAAACAGTGTATAAGCAGTTTGTCATTTTCGGTATGAGCAGCCATTTTCCTGAAGTACATCACTAGGTGACTTCTTGGGCAGGTCTGGCCTTGGTATTTCTCGAAATCAGGAGTTTTAAATTTAGCCGGGATGACCAAATTTGATACCAGACGCATGTTCATGGCAGAGGCACCGAAGATATTATTCCCTTCGATAGCTTTGATCTTCTTTTCCAAGGCACGAAGCCTATCTGCAGATGGATCTGGAAGTGTTTTAGGCTTTGGTTGATCCGGCACATAGAAAGCTTCATACGGGTCATCTCCCATTTCGGACCCATAATGAGCAGGTGCTTCAGAAGGCTCTGCACGATCCCCCTCTCCTTTGCTTCCTATTGGTATGTGAACCAGACTCTTCTTGGCGTGGACGTAGCTCTCATCTGGGTGGACCAAACTTGATGGGTTATCATTCCTTCTAGCCTCATTTTCTGCATCAGCAACCCTCTCTCTCTGGGCGATGGCGAGCATTGTTTCCAGCAGTTGATCCATCTTCTCTTGGATCGTATTGATGTCTGACCTCATGGTAGCTTGGTTAGCCTCCACTTGCTCTAACGTCATCTTGTAGTTGCTTCGCGTCTCGTACCGGTGTTGATTAGTCAGCGTTACTGGATAGAGGGCAAAAGGTTGGGTAAGTTTTTTGTTTTTTTCGTTTTTATGAAGCATGATGCATGAAGATGCGAATGTTATGCATATTTCATTTTCAGGGAATTTTCATCACAGTTGTAGTTATATTAAGCATTCGAAGAAAACATAAAGTTAGGAAATAAAAATGAGGATCATCCTCCTCTATTCAAATGTTTAAAGTACGGAGTACAAAGGCATAACCGCCCAAATCAATACAGCTCAAATACTAAACTGAATATAAGAAAAACAACAGAATCACACAGCAGTCTTTCGAGTTATGAGTTCTTCTAATTCAAGCTTGAACCTCTTCACCATCCCCTGACACATCATAACAAAATGGATTACGGCGGGATGTGTGCCATGTTGGTCCAATCCTTCCACCGCCTCTCTCAACCTCCAAGGCATTTCTTGTGTCGTCCAGTTGCAGAATTGTACCAAACCGTTGAGCTTTGCACGGTACCCATCTTTGTCCGCTTGCAAGAAATCGATAGTTCTTCTAAAAGTATCGTAATCCTCAATGACTTGCTCTCTTTCTCTTAGCCATATCACACTGTCTTGATGGAATGCCTCAAATCTGTCCTTCCAATGTTGAGCAACCTCTCTAGCATCTTTTGCTTCTTGACATTTGTCGGCCCAAGTCGTAGGTGTGACTCGAGAAGCTTCAAGGGCTCTTTCCTTAAGTCGGCGCTCGTGCTCGGCTTGGGTCTCAGCATTATGGAGGGAGATAGTGAGATCTTGTATTTTAGCCTCCAATATCTCTCTAACTTCCTTTTTCTCTTCTGTAGCTCGTAGCCACCATCGCCTATTCTTCTGGCATTCTTTCTCAACTTGTCTTAACTGCTCTTTAAGGGTTTCTAGGCAGTGATCAGCTTGTTCCATGCCTACCTTCACTTTCTTTCTCTTATGTTCTTCCTTGTCGACCTTTTCCTCAGTCGCCTCAAGCTGGGCCTTCTTCCTCTCTAGTTCCCATCTTATTTCATTTCTTTCATTTGAAACTTGTTGGAAGCTGGTCTGTAGCTCTTCATTTTCTCGTCCAAGTCTTTCTATAGTAGCTTTCAACACTTCCATTTCTTCCATGGAGACAGGGATGGGTTCTGGTGGTGAAGGTTGAGTTGGAGGATCGAGGATGAATGGCAGCTTGATCTCTAGACTTCTTCTGGTGACCCATTGATGATAGGGTTCTCTATCCCCTATGACACCCTTTCCTTTGTCTTGTCCTCTGAAGCAAATTTTCTCCCAGGCTCGGATAACCCTTCTCAGCATAACGGGATCGTCCATATCATGGAACACAAAACCTTCTAACAACTGGTCGTCCGGCTTATAGGTGATAGGATAACCCAACTGCCTCATCGCTAAAATAGGATTGTAGCTAATGCATCCTTTTGACCCTATCAATGGTACATTCGGAAATTCTCCGCAACTAGTAATTGTATCTCCCACATTCAAACCATGAGGATACCAAATAATGGTATTTTCAGTGAGTCCTACTAGCTTTTGAGACCACTCATATCCATCCATACTTTCAATTGTATCAACCTCTTTGAACACATGAGAGACAAGCCATTGGTAAAGGAGTGGTATGCAACATAACATCAGTCCTCCCTCCTTCTCAAAGCGTAAGTGCAAGGTGTGATAGACATCTGCTAGGAGTGCGGGTACTGGATCTTCGTTCTTAACCTTGACGGCCCAAAACACGCTAATAGCTGCTACATCAATTAACTTCTCCATGTTAGGAAATAACACCAATCCAAAAATAAGTAAAGCCATGATAGTATCATGGGCTTCCCACTTCTGGGCTTTGGCAAAGCTTTGAGCAGTTTTTTCCAGGTACTCTTGTGGAATTCCTTGCACCTTCCCCCAAATTTTGATGTTAGGGGTTAGATCTTTGACTGGGATGTCTAGTACTTCTGCCAACTCTTCGGGTTTAGGGATTTGACCTAGCCCCCTGTATGGTCCCTTCTTCTGCTTAGGAGAGTCCAATATTCTTCCGAATTCTTCCAAAGTCGGGGCCAACTGGAAATCTCTAAAGAGGAAACTTCTGAGTGGTGGATCATAAAACTGGGCTAGTGCGGTAATAGCTTCTTTCTGCACCGGTACAGACAACAAGTGTAGAATCTTCCCATATTTGAGTGTGAATGCGTCTCGACGGATATTAGTCAACCCATCTCTGAATGCAATGAACTTCTTCACACACGGTACCTTAGCTTTGATTTGGAATGTTTTTTTCTTTCCTGACTCCATTTGTTCTTGAATGCTTAATTAACTGAAAATTTTGAAATTCCCTGAAAATAAGAAAGTGTGTAAATGATTTTGCTATGCTCATAATGAATGCAACATGATGTTTATGCAATGGCAGGGATCCAGGTTTCACATATATCACAAGGTTCAACTTAACAACGGTTCTATGTCTTTTACCCCACACATCAAGGATTTCTCCTAAGGTTATCCATTTTCATGATAAGAAATTAGAGTCATGGACCAAGTTCAGTCTTCCATCGCAATAATGGGCTAGCCACATTGAAATGGAAGTTCTGAATCGGTCTACTCTAAGTGGGATCCTCGTATTGTTCGAACAGGGTGTACACCCTTCGGTTCAATACTACACGATCGCCAATCATGAAGACGGACTTCAGTTTAAGATGAGGTTCCCAAAGTCATGGACCATGTTCAACGTTTCCTCGCAATGATGGGCTAGCCATATTATGATGGAAACTCTGAACAGATCTACTCTAGGTGGAGTTCTCGTATTGTCCCAATGAGGTGTACACCCCCCGGTTCAATACTACACAACTCCGGGTTCTAAGTTCTTCTCAAAGCTCAGGTACGGAGCTTATCTCACAACATATATCAAACACCACAGATCACCCAACACAAAGCAGAATAAATTACATAGCATAAATAATACATCAAGATATACAGAAGAAAATAAAAAGAGGTATTCTAACATTCATAGCAAATTGACTAAGTTAGGCTTGACTCTCTCTTGCTTGAAACAATGAGTCCCCAGCGGAGTCGCCATCTGTCGCATCTCGAAAAATACGATTCCTCGCGATGGTCGCGGAAAAGTTTTATGTTCGAACAGAGTCGCCACCGAACTTTATTTATCCCAATGAAGGAATAGGAAAATATCGATAAAATCTTTTAGAAAATGGAATAATGGTCGTCGCAACCATATTCGGGTTCGGGAGTCGATTACGCAAGGGGAAGGTATTAGCACCCCTCACGTCCGTTGTACTCAACGGGAACCTTTTAGTCTAATTTGCTATTTGAATGTTAGTTAAATGTTATTTGCTTTCTTCGAGTAAGTAGAGTTGATAACAAGTATGGGTGAAGACCTCAAGAGGGGGAAATGGGAGGTTTTTTATTAGTGTGCTCGCCAAGATCTCGCAATCTCGTGCCTACGTATCCTTATGGTGCAATAAGGAAATCAGAGCATTCGTAGTTCGGGCACTACGGTTTTTGTTGGTGTCTTTTAATGAACGACTATGTAGATCGCGTCCTAAAGGCTAAACGCTGGCTTGTTTACTCTCGGCGGAGGCCTAAGCATTGGTTTGTTATGCGCATTAGAAAGGATTAACAGTGTTCTTTTGAAAAGAATTTTTTAAGTTGTTGGTCGCACGGGGGCGAGGAATTAAGTTTGATTTGTGAAGGTGTTTTGAATTTGTTCGATTGTGTTTTAATTTGATGACGAAGATTCGAGCAATGTGGCGTACGCCAATTATTCAAATAATCGAGAGATAATGAAGCGGATGCTCACTATTCTCCTTTTCATTCAAAGATTAATTATTAAAATAAAGCTTTTAGAATTTATAATTAATCGAGGGAGTAATTTTAGTTTTAAGGCGTTTTGGGGTTTTAATTAAATGACGAAGATTCGAGCAATATGGCGTACGCCAATTATTCGAATAATCGAGAGATAATGGAGCGGATGCTCATTAATCTCCTTTTCATTTAAACATTAATTATTTAAAAAAAAAGACTTTTAGAATAATTAAATTGGAGAAATGATTTTAATTTTATATAGTTTTTTAAGGTTCTAATTAAATGACGACAATTCGAGCAATATGGCGTACGCCAATTATTCGAATAGTCGAGAGGTAGTAAAGCGGAAGCTTACTATTCTCCTTTTCATTCAAAATTAAATTATTAAATGATTTTAAGAGAATATTAGAATAATTAAATTGGGAAAATGATTTTAATTTTATAGAGTTTTTTAGGTTTTAATTAAATGACGACAATTCGAGCAATATGGCGTACGCCAATTATTCGAATAATCGAGAGATAATAAAGCGGAAGCTTATTAATCTCCTTTTCATTCAAAAATTAATTTAAATAGTGCTTTTAGAATTTCTAATTAATTTGAGAAAATAATCTTAATTTTATAGAATTTTTAGGGTTTTAATTAAATGACGACAATTCGAGCAATATGGCGTACGCCAATTATTCGAATAGTCGAGAGGTAGTAAAGCGGAAGCTTACTATTCTCCTTTTCATTCAAAATTAAATTATTAAATAATTTTAAGAGAATATTATTTAAATATGGTGGATTTGAATTTATTTAGAATTAATATACTTTGAGAAGGACTATTTGGTATTGGACCTAGATTGTTTGTTTTTTTTAGAGGAATTATCTATTAAATTCTCTTTTCAATTAGTTCGTAACGTCCTAACGAAAATAAATAAAGATATAAGTGAATAAAATAAATAAAACAAATAAAAAAAAGTCAAAAACAAATTGAATAGAATTTCTACTATTATTATTTTAATCATAGTCATCTCAATTTTTAATTTAAAATGTCCTAAATATATAGTAAATTAAATCAATTAAATTGGAATAAAAGTGAGTGAAGCTCTAAAATAATGGATCAGGGGGGAGGCCCAATAGAGGGCCTCAACAGTAGGTGGCTTCGCAGTGGGCTCTAAGGCCCAATAACAACTTTGTTACATTCTAAAATAAACAGAGTAAAGAAAATGCAAAAGGTGAAGAGACCTCAAGTCTGCAATCACTCACTTCATCGATCCAAGTGGAAGGCAGCTGTACAGCCGCTTGAGACATGTGGTAATTAAAACCTTTTGGCTTTCCCAACGGTAGAAAACCAAATGAATTTGCCAGCTAACTAACTAATGATCATTCATGTATATTAAAACCAAATAAAACCAATTTATTAATTACATTATAAGTCCTTGTTTAAGAAACACAAGTTTCCTCCAAAAACCGGAATTAATACTCACACAAAAGCAACGAGCCTCTCTTCTTCTCTCCCTGTTTCCATTCTTACCTTAAACCAAACAAACACATTTCTTTACCAGTTTCTACAAGAAATGGAGGAAAATGAAATGCAAGGAGCATCATAAACCTAACACACATGCAAACAATCGATCACACCCTAAATCTCAATTTTCCCAAATTGAAACCTATTCCTCAAAACAGATCGCACACAAATGGAGGAAAATGAAATGCAATGAGCTTCGATGACACATTCAAAACGAAGATCGAGATAAACACACTCATTCAACAGATATCAAGTTATTATACAGTAAGGTGAAAGTCGAAACGCCGATTCCATATTGAGTGAATAAACATTATGTTAGAGATTTTAGCATGAGGTGAGTAAATGGGGAAGAAGAAGTACCGACGGAAGAAAATCTGAAGCGTTCGGCCACTTAAACTCCGATGACTCTTCGAGCAAAAATCTCTCCAAATCCCCAGTAAGCTCCGTTCGGTTTCTTTTCGCCTTTCGTCGTTTTCCTTCACTGACTTTGGGTGTATTGACTTGACAGGGGCTTCAGCTCAGTTTTCTCAAAGTTCTAATGATGAACTTTGAGTGAACTTTTGGTAGTGTTGAGCTTTGGTGAATGGGTGTGAAAGAAATCTCAGCAGAGTAACGGTGTCAAAATTCGGATCCCTCTTCAGTGGATTTCACTCCCTTCTTATAGAGAGGTGGTACGAGGTTCATACGTCCTTATCCTTCATGAGCTGGCAAATCTATTCAGAATCATTCCGTTAGAGAGGAATTTTTGGGCTGGATTTGGTGGGGACCAAGGTACGTGAGTCATTTCCTCAATTTGTCTGTAGCGAAATCCACCAAAAAGTGTGGTCCTGTATTAGCTCTATTTTACTGCTGTGAAATACTTGCGTGCTTGTGGTAAAATCTCGGTTTTTACTGTTCTTTAACTCTGAGTTCTTTCACAGGTTTTGGTTAACTGATGCGAAAAGGAGAAGTTACCACTGATGTACTGCAGGATATTGCCATGAATTCACACATTGATGTAGGGTGGCTAACTCTTCATGTTGCCATTGATATGAGGACTTTATAAACAATTTAACTTGTGATATTTGTTGGCTGCTTAATGACATTTTCATGACACTTTGGTTTATGCAGGTAACGTGATGCTATTGCACTCTCATTAAGCTGTTATGCAGTCCATGCCGGTCTGTTATGGATTTGTTGGTTCGGCAAAGCTCCTGTAACTCCATCTCGGCAGGTTTATCCGTACTGGAATTGTTCCTTATTGTTGGTTATGTCTGTTCGCACGACAATGATGTCTCTACTTGATTACAGCTTGTTTTGCTACTAGTGAACCGGTTTCTTTCAGGAAGGGTAAGATGAATCAACTATGCCCCTTCTAGTTTTCTTTTTCGATCTCTAATAACCTGTATCATAATTTATTCCTTTTCTGCAATTTCAGAATTTGGAGCTTGGGAATTAATATGACCAACTTCTGCTTGCGATTCTTGTGACCTGCTTCGATGTGCCATTGACATTTTAGCTTGGTATAACTAGTAACTTTGATCTATTTATCCTGCATGGAATCGGTATAATATGCTAATCACTATAACCTTGCTCTCACTTATTCATGATTTTACTTCTGATCAAACTGCTGTGGTACCATTCAGGCATTGCAAAACTTGTATCCTGCATGTTCTTTGGCTCATTTGTGATATGCAAGTTGCAGCTGGCCTACTGGCAGGTCTAGCTCCCTGATAGCTAATTCTGATTTACACACAGATGGTATGGTTAACTCTCATCACAGTCCCGTGATAGCATTTCCTTACACCGCATTAATCATGACGAGCTATGTGCAATGGCGGTTTTTATTGGCTTTCCTCTATGTACACCTGCAGTTGATTCACAATCTCAGTCCTTGTCATTGACAGCTAGCCAACAATGGCCTGAAAGCCAAGCGATATCCCACAAAGATTGTTGAGACCTCCTGGTCCAGTCTGTGGAAACCGTAGTAACAGGTTTTATTATGTACCCTTTGTCTTGATGAGTGTATTGAATTTGTAGCAGGTCTGTTATAAGGAAATGACAGGCTTCTAAACAACATCCTTCACGTTGCACGCATCCAATGGCTGTTCTTAGCAAGTATCTTCATCTTGCACTTGTCATGTTCACTTTTTGATGCACCTCTGGACTGTGCCGTTCCTTAACTTTGTGATCTTACTGTATTGCTACAGGTATAGACTATTTGCAGCTTGCTCTAAGTGGTATTCCTCTTACAGTTCGACATGGTTTGTTTATGACCTTGCAGCTAGGCCCTTACCTTCGTATATCACAACGTGGTCGCTTTGTTGCTATCACAGGGTACTGATACATACTGATATGGATCGGTTGGCTCCTTACAGTTTTTTTGTTAGCAATGCCTGATCTTTATCCTGCGTAGTCGAAACACGGTGGCATAATCCTCACAGCTCAGAAGATCAACATGCACTTGATCCATTACAAGTCATGCCCTTTGGCTTATTGTACCCTACTGCAGTCGGTGATGGTTGGGAGCAACGGCAACAGGCTGTGTTGGTGTAGCTATATGACCTGAAATATACGGGGAAACCGGTGGCTTGGGTGGTTCGCTTGGATCTAAACCGGATCCAAAACATAAAGCTTGCCCCTGCATTATTTGTGTGTTTTGATGACCTTTCTCAACAGGTTGGCTTCCTGAAGCAGTTTCCTTTCCTTTGCCAATCGGATTGCATAGGCCTGTCGTGAATTTGAGGCATGGTTTTGCATATGTTGTACTAACGCTCAGGTCATGTGCTTTAGTGATGGTATTGTGTATGTCAGCACGTGAGTTGGTTTTTGGTTGTAATAAGAATGGAAAAGGTTTATGTGTTTTGGTTATAATAATTTATGCAATACAGTTTTGGCTTTTGCAATGAACATGGTTTGTATTACCTTATGTATGGAAGTGTAAGAAGTATTGGATTAATACTGTAGTGATCAAGCTTCAAAAGAAACAATGAATGTTTATGGTTTAAAAAGATTTGAAAATGAAAATGAAAATGACTAAAATGTTTTTTATTAGCTAAAGGGTTGACTTTGGTCAACCGGTTGACCAAAAGGTCCACGGTTGACAAAAGTCAACATCTCATTATCATTTCTGAATTTTATAGCTTTTCATGTAATGAACAATGGAATGTAACCTAATAGCTAAGTGCATGAGATCTTTGTAAATGAAGGACTTGGAATGTATGATTTGTTATGCATATGATGCATAAATAAAAAATGAAATTAATTCTATAAAAATTTAAATATGCCCGGACAAAATTGGGGTATGACATAATGAAACTTGAATCATGTAAAATAGTTAAGAAATGCATGAGAAATCTGGATTTTATTTTTTGTGCTCAAATATGTTTTTAGTCGATTTGCTTTGATGATGATGATTTCATGAAAACTATGGTTGGATTATGCATGTGCTTGGTTCACTTGTTCGAATGGTATGCTTGCTGTTGATTTCTGGGCATGTTTGTATTCCACGATTGTTGGAAGTGATGAAGCTATACTGTAGCTGTTGAAACCCTAAGAACCTTGTTCCAGATTTTCTTTTCAAATTGCAATTGGCTGCTGTTATTGTGTTTTGCATGGTCCTGTATTGTTTCATTGCCATGCTGTTTGTGAAAGTGTGGATGAATTTCGTTTTTCCATGATGATGAACATGAAGGTGTAGCTGCTGTTTTAAAACCCTAAGTTTCCTTAAACCCTAATGGCCATTTTCCAGAAAACTTGATTTTCACGTGTATTTGCTGCTTGCTATTACTGTTCCATTGGTGACAACCAATGAGAACATTTCATTTCCCATGCCCTGTACGCACCGTTTTGGTTAATGAGGGTGATATTTACTGAATTGCCACCGGTCAACCTTTGACTTATTAAAACCATGTTCATTTTGTTCATTTGTTCCAATTTGTTTACTCATCTTTTAAAAATCATAACTCGTGCATTTCAAATCCAAATTTCATGAATTTTTTTTCATCATGTCCTGTTTGATGTCTACTATTTTATCATGATTTTTAATGATTTTTTTGGATGACTGGATTTTTAATGGCATTAGGGTTCTTGACATGTATGCACATTTTGTACCTTTTGCCAATTCTTTTGTGAAATTGTGATGATGCATCCATTTGATCTGAAATTTTTTGTGGTTAATCTACACTCATTCATGTTTGTTTTGATGTAGAGTTTTTGAATTTATCTTATTTGGTTGCTGAGTTATGATTTTTTGAACTAGGGTGTGACAATTTGTGTCACACCATTGATATGCAATTTCATGATTTTTGTTGACATGCTTCCTGACCTCCAATTAATGTGAAATTTTGCATGAACCTTCTCTTATATGTCTAGTGGACTTGTGATTTTTCTTGGAATTAATTATGCCATTTCCTAATTGTTTGAGATTTTTCTCCCCTGCCTAGTCAAATGTTGACTTTGTGTGACACATCTTGCCATTTCATTTGGGAAATTCTCATACTTTATTGGATGATCATGAAATTTTACATGTGCATACTAGACATCTTAAGCTTTGCATTGGTGTGGATCCCATTCATTTCTCATCTGTTGTCATTGAGTTATGATTTTTTGAAGTTGATGTATGTTTGTTTGACTTCTTTGAGCATGCTTGAAATTGTTTTGACTTTCTGATTTTAATTGACCATCTTCCCATGATCCAAATGAGCTAAAATTTTATATGCATGTCATGTTATGGATTTTGTTTGACCATGAATTATTTGGTAATTTTTTGAATTGATTATGTTTGCTTTTGAGCTAAGTCTTGCTGTTGACTTCTATGAGCTTTCATTTGCCATGCTTTGACTTCTTTTGCTTATAAAATCATGATGATGAATGATATGAACATGAAATCAATTGAGTTTGCTTCTTAAATGTTTGAACTTGATTTTGATTGACTTTCCTTTGCTGTTTTGACTTTCTCATTCATTTTTGACCCTAGGCTTGTCCTAGGGGTCTCCTGGCTTATGTTTGAGTTCATTGTTTCAGGTTAAGCTACGAATGCTTCAAAGAAACTTTTGCAAGTTGACTGAGCTTGATTGTTTATCATGAGCTAACCTCTTTGTTTTGTAGGTGGCTTGACTCATGTGATTTGAGTCTTGTGCTTTGCACATTTTCCTGTCTGTTTTGACTTTTAATTCTATTCTCATTTTGCTTTGACTTTTGAATTGTGTACTGATCTGTTTGACTATTTCAGGTACCATTAGTTGCTTAGTTCTTTGAACTTGCTTTGCTTTGCTTTAATAGCAATTTGCATTGAGGTATAATTCCTTTTTCTTCATGTAGTCTGGAAGACCTGGCCTGTTACTTGGCCAGGCAACTGTCTGAAGTCCTCCTTAAGAGGCAATGCTTGTGTGTGTTTACATTTGTCCCAAGCAGGAAAAGTCCTTCAAGTAAGGCAATTGGTAGATCAAAGGGATAAGCAACCTATCCCCTACTATTCTGTGAGTCTTCTCCTTGCTCCCATTACATGGTTGTAGCATTGAGATCCAAACCCAAGATCAATCGAGTCAATAATATGTGGAGAGAGTTCCTACTTTCTGAACTCCCACACTTTCTGATATTCAAATGCTCTCCCTGATCAGGGATAAGAGCAATGAGGCACACCCCTCATCTCCTTTCATCTGCTTCACCTTAGCCCCTCAATGGCAAGGTTAAGAGCACCTGTGACCCTATTCCAGTTGGCTTCAATGCCTAACCCTTTTGTATGAGCCTCCTTGTTTGGTTATAGTGCGTGCTGATTGACTTCATTGATTGATCACTTGCTTCATATGCACATGCTTGCTTGTATGCTCTATGCATTTATCATCATTTATTGCTCATCAATACATAATCATCTCATTTGTCTTTGTGACATTATCATTGCTGTTTACCCATTGAGGACAATTGTAAGACCATCCATTGGCCATTGCTCCTATGATATGGAAGTGAGTATAAGACCATCACCTTGGCCACTCATCTTATCTTTGCTTGATGTATTTGATTGTATGTGAGGATGCAACTGTAAGTCCCTGCAAGTTGGCATTTGCTTTCCTGTGATCATAAGTTGCTTTGTTTGTTTGTATGTAAGGATGCAATTATAAGTCCCTGCAAGTTGGCATTTGTATTCCTAGGACCATACTGTGGAGGTTAGAGTAAGCCCAGATAGATTGGCATCTGACGTCCATGTTTTGCTTTCCTTTGTTTATGTGAGGATGCAATTGTAAGTCTCTGTAAGTTGGCATTTGCTCTCCTGTGATCATAAGTTGGTTTGTTTGTTTACATGTGAGGTTGCAATTGTAAGTCCCTGTAAGTTGGCATTTGCTTTCCTATGATCATGTGTTGCTTTTGTTCTTGTATGTGAGGATCCATTGTAAGTCCCTGTGATGTGGCATTGGTTTTCCTATGATCATATGTGGAGTTAACCTAAGTCCAGATAGATTGGCAGTTGACTTCCATATTTCATCTTTGTTTTCTTTTGAGGAGATTAGTGTAAGACCATTGAGTGGCATCTGATATCCAGTTTTATTTTAGGAGATTGGTATAAGCCCAGTGATTGGCATCCGATATCCGCTTTTGTTGACTTTCTTGTTTGTTTATTATTATCCATTGCTATTCCAAAGGACACACTTGAATCATCCCCTATATGATTTCAAGAAGTGAACCTTCTAAGAAGTTTTACAATCCATCTTCATCCATTCATTCTCATTATGTCCTAAACCTTTTCACACTTTGATTTCAAACTTGACATAGATATTGTGCAAACTTCTTCATGTTTTCAAATTAAAAACCTGGACCCAAGTCCTTGACTTTTTTTCAAACTCCATTTCATAATACTTCTTTTGAATCAATCTTAATCATACTTTGACTCCACTTTCATAATCACAATCAATTAACTTCACCCATTCACTTGTTTTGGCTTTGTCCATTGTTAATCCTTTCATGCATTAGCCATAGGTTTCAATTATCATTGTGGTTGATGTAAACCTCACCTTATCTTTAGTGAGTCGACAGTAAGACTTCCGTACTGAAAACAGGGCTAACCCCTCTAGTACGTCGAAGCTATCCTCGCATGGTGGATGTTGGTCTTGGTCGAGTTTTCTCCCATTGATAATGAAAAGCCTCAGTGCTATTGTTTAAAATTGAATCCACCAACTTTTGGAAATCTTTTAGCCGAACTACGGCGTTTTGATCCTTACCTTTGATGGAAGGTACGTAGGCAGCGGGTTCATCCGTTCAAACCCAATAATAAAATTGTATATTCTTTTCTCATCATCCCAATCATGTTTGCACAATATTTATGTCATAACAAATAACAATCTTTTACAACAAGTGTGAAAAGGGCTCCCTAGGAGTACCTAGGACGTAGTGGGTGCCTAACACCTTCCCATTGCGTAATTTACCCCTTACCCAGACTCTCTGATCTTTTTATTAGTTTTCTACGTGTAAAACTTCTTAGGCTTTTGTTCGCTTTTTAGCCAATCCTTTGGATAAATAAAAGTGCGGTGGCGACTCGAAAATCATTGTATCTCTTGCTTATGATTTAATCGATAGATCATATAGCGACGAATACACCGCTACAATAAGCATTATAAATCATCATGTAATGCTAAGTAAATTTACACGTTAATCACCCTAATCATATCATGCATTCAGTAACGGCACATCAACTCAAATATCATACTCAATAACAACGTAAAATGCAACTCAATAACGACATAAAATGCAACTCAATAACAACATAAAATGCAACTCAATGACGACATAAAATGCAACTCAATAACAACATAAAATGCAACTCAAATGAGACTCGACTCGTCATGCATGTGGTACCATTCGGAGTAAAACTCCCAACTTAAAATCATTGCCATTTTAGTGGGCATCAAGGCATAAGCCTTCAACTTTCAACTTAAAATTTTGCCAATCCAGGCCAACGTGGTGTGAGCAAAGCTCCGATTTTTGCCAATCCAGGCCAACGTGGTGTGAGCAAAGCTCCGATTTTTGCCAATCCAAGCCAACGTGGTGTGAGCAAAGCTCCGACTTAATGCATATGAATGTACATGGCATACACGACTTTAAATTCCGACAACATAATAATAACAGCAACACAACAATGTTTTCAACATAATCAACTTATAATCAACGTTGGCTCATCAAGCCTACAACTCAGTATTTTCAACAACTTAACACAACTTATCAACATATTTATATCAACACTTCATAACATAAACTCAACAAAATTACTCATCGAAATCAACGAGAATATGCCAATCTCCAATCATGTTCACAACATTAAAATATCAAATTTTCCAATTTCCAACAGTGTTAACCGGTTAACGCCCTGGGTTAACCGGTTAACGCAGGAGAAAAATACATTTTCTCGCAAAACGCAACAGTGTTAACCGGTTAACGCCTTGGGTTAACCGGTTAACGCAGGCAAAACAGCACATTTTCACAAATTATAACAGTGTTAACCGGTTAACACCCTGGGTTAACCGGTTAACGCAGGCAAAACAGCAGTCCCTGCGCTAACACAAGGCAGAATGCAGAGTTCTCCGCATTTTCCGCCGTTGGAGGACTTCCGGACCTCCGATTCCAATTCCGTAAAAAGCTATACGTTCGGAAATTCACAACTAACCCAAACACATATTCAATTACAGCCTAAACACAGTTTCATCCAACGTAATTTTCCAGCATTCATAATCCCAATTAGGGTCAATTCAACGGCTTATCACTACCCATGACATGTTAATCTATAATACCCATTAAACGACAATAAACCCCCCTTACCTGGGTTAATCCGGCAAATCTTTGAGCTTCAAGCCTTTCCGTTCTTCAACCTCTGCTCTTGCTCTTCCCCTTTGCCCTTTTCCACTTTTCTATCGCTTCTCTGCTTTTTCACGTAAAACTCTTTACCAACAATGAAAACCCTTTTTCTTATTCCAACTTATATATTTTCCAAAATAATAATAATTATTCCAAATAATAATAATAATAATAATCCAATAATTCAATTTATTTAATTAAATTATTAAATATATTATTAACTTAATTTAAATAATTCTCTTATTTTATTCGGGGTGTTACAAGCGGTGCTAATACCTTCCCCTTGCATAACCGACTTCCTTACTCATTTCTCTTTCCCCTGGGTTTTATCGATGTTTCCCTTCCCTTAAGGGATAAATAAAGTTCGATGGCGACTATGTTGTATCTTTGAGCGTGCGATGCGCTCGGGTATAGTTCGCGTAGCTTCACTAGTAAAATCATTTGAAAAAATATTTTAACAAAGCATAAAATGAATTTTTCAAATGCATGATCAAATATATATTGAGAACTTCAAGATTGCCTATGATAAGGATTTCATATACCTTGAGTGTTGATCATAAACAATTTTCCTTCTTATTTGATAATAAGACTTGAGTTTTAAAACATTATCTTCATCAAAACATGTTGGAAGCTTGTCTTCACAATCTCCCCTTTTTTGATGATGACAACCATATGAGCAAAAAAGATTAATTTTGATCACAATGCTCCCCCTTTCTCTTTGAATCATATGCATGGATATCTTCCCCTAAATTTGACAAATCATACTAACTTTGATTCTTCTTAAAAATGTTAGATCACAAGCATGCACATATAAATAGTATCTTCTCTCCCCTTTGTCATTATCAAAAAGAAGGGAAAAATGTAATTGAAAGTAAATATAGAGAAAGTAGAGAATGATCAAGAAATATAAAACTTAACATAAAAATATATTGTCTTAGCATATAAAGACTTGAAAATATAACAACAACATAAACTTAATAGTACAATGACATAGTCTTTAAAACATAACAATAACATAAACTTAACTTAACAATACCATAAAAACCATACTACAATTAAACACAATACATAACAAATAATAGACAAATTAATCTTGGTGCATAAACTCTTGGTCAAAGTCATCTTGAGGGTTGACTTGGTCAAAATTGTTGTTTGGTGGAGCATTTTATTGTTGAAGGAATGGATATTGGCATGGAGAGATTTCACATTGAGGAACTTGAATATTGTCATACCCTAAAATTTGTCCTACATTCTTTCATTTTTCATATGACTTTTGACCCTAAGTTCATCTGCATACTCATGCCATATGAATTCATTTACAATTGCATTCTTCAAATAAGCATAATCTATTCAAGGGTTTTTCTAATTATGATACAAGGTGATGCTGGCACAATAGTGATGGTTGGTTCATTCCTTGAGAATCAAGTTTGTGGAACTCTAATCTTCCGTATATGCTTGTGGTTATGTTGATCACATCATGGCATAGGATATGGAGGTTACTTAGGGATTATATTGAGCTTTGATTTGTTTTATCCATGGCACAACACTTCATTCAGAGTCAAGTCAAAGAAATCAAGATTCATTCCTTTAGGTTCAAGATTCATTCAAATTTATTCAAGTACAAGTTCAAATATTCAAACCAAGCTTTGGAAGGAAACCATTTTTCTCAAAACACGAGACATGATTCATTCAAAAAGTCATTTAAGTACAAAAACATTCAACATCCCATTACAAAAAACCCAAACTAAAAAATTACACAAAATTATGTCGTTTTTGCCTAGAGTTATCTTTTGGTCAACTATTGACTTTTTGGTCAACCACTACTCCTAAACACTAATCCCACTTTTTTTCATTTGCATGTCAACCCATATCTTTGTGTTTTTCCAAAGCCTCAAAGTGTCCAATTTTCTCTATGGAGGAACCTTGAGCAATGAACATTGTGTTCCATACCCCTTGACCATAGCCAAGTCTTGACTACATTAGCCCTGTAAAATCACATAAACAATGAGAAAAAGCTAAGACCTTATGCTTCATACACAAGACCTTATGCTCTGCACACCTCCTTTCTCTAACAAAGCGCACAACAACAACACTTTGCACTGGGCTTCAACCTGTTAGATCCAACGACTCTATTTTTAGGCCACACTCCCTTCTTGCTTGTACACCCCTCTACAATAGTGATTTTTTTATTGAATTGATGCTTGTTTTTCTTTAATTTCTTTTCTATACTTTTTCTACACTTTAATGCAAATTAATACATTTTAATAAACATGTTAATAGTATTTTTTTTATACATTTTATCTTGATATGAAAAAACTTATAAAATTCATGATAATAGACTTTAATTTATTCTAATACTATTTTCTAAAGTTTTCTACACTTTAATGCATTTTAATACATTTTAGTTCATTTTAATTCTTCTTAATACTTTTTTTAATACATTTTATTTTGACATGAAAAATACTTTGAAAAATGATATTAATGCTTAGGTTTTAATTAGGCTTTAATTGTTTACTCATGAGTCCACTTATTGATTGAAATAATAAATCATCATTAATTTTAGTTAATTTTTATAAATTAATATGCATGATAACATATTAGTTTCTTTAGGATTCTAGTCCTTGATCACAAATCCATGTGCTTGTAGTTCATATGTTGATCATGTCCATGAGTGACTGATTGATCAAAGTCAATTTTGATCAATTAATCACTCCATATTTGTCTACTTCCCCTATCCAGTCAGGTGATCATGAGCTTTCTAATCACTTGATAGTATTAGTCCTTTACATGAGCACTGCATTGGAACACCCAAGTCAAACACAAGCTCAAGACATCATGCAAGACTCTGAAGACTATGGACTTCAGGATTGGATCATTGCTTCACCATTTAAGCATAACCAAAATATTTTTCTTTCAACACTTGTTAGTTATGATGCGAGTTGTGCGCCATGAGCCTTAAGTAGTGAAGAAGGGATGAGATGGAGTATTCTTATTCTAATTCTGAATATCTTTGGATATGAGATGTCTGACCCAATTGTTTAAAGTATTCACCTCCATTCATAGACTTTAGTGCAATTCAAATCGGATAACTGTCAATTCTTCTCCCTCACAAACCACACTTTAACAATCAACATCAAAAATGCACTCCCCTTTGGACCAGACACTTCATCCTTTGGACTTTCATACATTCTTTAGGTTAATCACCTGATGGTTAAACACCTGTATCTGAATCAAAACCTCTTATTCATGCATGTTTGTCTTGTTAGTCTCATGCTTAGACAAACCATTTCATACTTGCCTTGTTAGTCTCATGCTTAGACAAGTCCCCTCCATGCATGTTTTCCTTGTTAGTCACATGCTTAGGTGAACACCCCTTCTTATAGGTCTTGATCTCCCGGATCTAAGCAAAATCCTATAATTATACATTGACCACACCATCTATTGCTTAACCCCACACACTCTTTGGTTCAGATACACCTGCCCTATAGATCTAACAACACAACCTTTGATCCCAACAATACTTCTACAACATCTCAACACCATTTTTCATATTCAAGCAACTCTTTTTCACTTCAAGCAATTTCTTTTCCTATTTAAATAACTCTTTTTTTATCACACAAACCTTTTGCAAAGAAAACTCTTCTTTTCCGAAAAAGAACTATTATAATTCGTTCCTTAGCAGTCAGACTAAAAGCTTAGAGCACCAGAACAAGGCTCAGAATCAGCTAACATCTACACACTTCTAGGATACAATTATAACTGTATCCTAAAATCAAGCAACACATCCATATTTTCTACCACGAACTTCTGAGCTCTAATTTTCTCATTTCACTATGAGAATACATAGGCACGTGGGTTCAAATACTTGGTGAGCACACTAATCAATAAACTAATTTTTCCTCTTTCACAAGTAACTTTTAGATATAATACCCATTTACACAAAGAATAAGCAAAACGGTTCCCATTTAGTACAATGGATGCACGGGGTGTTAATATCTTCCCCTTACATAACCGACTTCCTTACCCGTTTCTATTCCCTTGGGTTTTATCGATATTTTCCCTTTCCTTTTATAATAAATAAATTTTGGTGACGACTATGTGTATCTTCGAGCGTCCGATGCGCTCGGATACTTTTCACGGTGCGACAGCTGGCGACTCTGCTGGGGAGTTCATAAGCAAGTCAAGCCTAGTTTTTTTCGTTTGCTTATTCATTTGGGTATTTATCTTTACTGTTTACTTTCTTCATCTTTATGTTATTTATCACATTCTTTATTGCTTTAAATATTCATTATATGTTGGATATCTGTTATGCTCTCTATTGTGGGGTATGCTTTATGATGATATAATGAGAGAAAAGCTTTATACCCGAGCTTGAGTACACACACAAAATAGTATTGTGGCAAGAGTCGTGTTGACCTACTTGGTGTTATTCCTCTATTAGGGTCAACAGGAGACGCCACACCTAGAGTAGATTCTTTTGGGAGCATGATTGTACGACAAGTCATTCGTTCTAGGCAGTGGCGTCTCAAAATGAGTCTATGACTTTAGGGACCTCCTTCTTTGAAGACTAGTACCTACCTGTGAGGGAATATTGGGTTTTTGCAGGAAACCAAGACCCTACATACCTTGATCATCATGTATACGTCGAACCTTTGAACCTACTTCAAGAAGTATAGACAGATTATCCAGAATACGATGAACTTATGAATTAATGGATATTGCAATTTGCTTCTTTGTATGATTGAGCATTTATCTTTATTGTTTTAATTACCTTTATTACATTTATTCCATCTTTATTGCTTTATATTTTGGACGTATGTTATATATTCTTTATTGTGGGATGTGCTTTGTGATTTGAGAGAAGCTCTACACCCGAGCTTGAGTATTCACACAGGATAGAATCATGGATAATCATGTTGACCTGCGTTTCGCGAATTGGGTTGGCACGAGACCCACTCCCAGACTATATTCACTTGGAAGTATCATTGTCTTGCAAGTATTTTCTACGACAAGGTATTTTCATTTGATCCATGACTTTGGGAGGCCTTTTAGGGGTCATCTTTTGTCGCGCTAAAAATACCTTAGTGCATTGCACGCTCGAAGATACAACATAGTCGCCAACAAACTTTATTTATTCTTGAAGGAAAGAGAAAATATTGAAAAACCCAAGGGGAAGAGAAACAGGGTAAGGAAGTCGGTTATGCAAGGGGACGATATTAGCACCCCTCACATTTGTTATACTTAATGGGAACCATTTTGATTATTCTTTGTGTGAATGAGTGTTACTACCTAAAGGTTACTTGAGAAATCTAAAAGGATAAAAATAATTTTATTAATTAGTGTACTCTCCAAGGATTCAAACCCTCGTGCATACGTATTCCCATAGTGCAATGAGAAAATCAAAACTTTGTAGTTTATGGTAGAAAATAAAGATGTGTTAATTAATTTTAGGGATCATTTGTAATCGAATCCTAGAAGTGCTTAAACGTTAGATGATTTTGACCCCGCTCTGGTGCTCTAAGCTTTTAGTCTGACCGCTAAGGAACGGATTATAATAGTTTTTTTATGAAAAGAAAGAAAATTGTTTTGAAAAGACTTAAGTGATAAAAGGAAAAGAAAGAGTTGCTTGACTGAATTAAAAAGAGCTTGAATTGAGAAAATGTTGTGAAAGATTTGTGAAATGGTGTTTAAATCGGGTAGTGGTGTTTAAAACAAAGAAGAAAATAAAAGTGGTGTTTAAACTGAAGAAGAAAAGAAAGTGGTGTTTAAACCAACAGGAAAATAGAAGCGGTGTTTAAACCAAGTAGAAGATATAAGTGATGTTTAAACCAAGCAGGAGATAGAAGTGTGGTGTTTAAACCGAAGGGAAAATATAAGTGTGGTGTTCAAACCAAACAGGAAATGAAAGTGGTGTTTAAACCAAACAGGAAACGAAAGTCATAAAGGTGGTGTTTAAACCAAACATGCATAAAAGTCATAAAGGTGGTGTTTATACCAAGAGAAGTAGTTGAAGTCAAAAGAGTGGTGTTTAAACCAAGAGGGTTGTAGGATTTCGCCTAGATCTGGAAATCGAGACGTACAAGAAAGCGGTGTTTAAACCAGATAGAAGTAATAAAAGTGGTGTTTAAACCAAAGAAGTGGTGCTTAAGCCAAAGAGAAAATGAAAGTGGTGTTTAAACCAAGAGAGTGGTGTTTAAACCAAGAAAACGAATAAGAATGGTGTTTAAACCAAAGAAGTGTGATGTAGATATGGGTATTGTTGATGTTGATTGTTGAATTGTATGTGAGGAAGAAAACTTGACAATTACTTGATTTGAATTGCACTAAAGTCTATGATATAAGTGGATACTTTGAACAACTAGATCAGGCGTCATGTATCCAAAGATATTCAGAATAAGGATATGAATACTTCCTCTTATTCCTTCTCCACTACTTAAGGCTCATGACGCACAATTCATGTCATAATTGACAATTATTGAAAGAAGAACCTTGTTATGCTTGAATGAAGTAATAATCCAGTCTTTATGTCCTATTGTCTTCGATTTTTTGAGCATGAAGTCTTGAAGTTGAGTTTGACTTGAGTGGTCTAATCCAATTCCAGGGTGCAACCCAATCAAGTGATCAAGCGACCTATGCCCACTTGAATGAATAGGGGGGAAGCATGCCAATTATTAAAAGGTTGAATGCCAAAGTAAGTAATTAATAAAGAATAAACATGATCAACTAATCAAAGGGGTGAACATGTCAAAGCATACACTAAGCATATGGAAAATGTAAGAAATTAACAAGGGTCTAAAAATTGGGATTAAACAAGTTAGCCTAATTTTTAATGAATTTCATGAAGCATTAAAGAAACTCCAATATCAAATTTAATTAAATTCTAAAAAATAAATATACCCTAATTAACCAAATTCGTGCATTTTCTATGAATTTATCATGAATTAAAATGTGGATAGACATGACTAAAAACTAGTAGAAAAAGGTGACAAAAGAATTAACAGAATAGCAAGTAATTCTGCAGGGATGCATAAACTAATGGGTGTGCAGCCTGAAAACAAAGGTTTTGGGCCTAACAAATAAAGCCCAAAGACAAGGTATTTTTGTTTGGTTCAACAGAGGTATCCTAAACAAAACAGGGGTGTATGGATGCAAAACACCATGGGCTTATGGCCCTAAGCCCAATCCAAAAATGGCAAGGGGGTGGGGAAATTTTAGCAACAAGAATTCTTTATTCTATACACCATGTTTCATGTCATCTCTCTCTCTCTCTCTCTCTCTCTCTCTCTCTCTCTCAAGAGCACCTCCACCATAATTTTTTCTCCACCGCGCCGGAGGCAGCGGGATTGGTCGGAACAACCAAATATCACCACCAATCTACTCCTCTCAACCTCCTCTTTCCTAATCTCTTATCAATTTTTTCCAAAACTCAACCAATTTTTAGAATTGCATTAAGAAAGTGATGAACCCTAACCTCTAAAAAAATATTAAATGATTTAGGAGAAGAATCAAGCCACAAAACCTTGAGGATTTGATTCTCTATTCCTAGAGCTACATTTTGGTATCAAGATTCAAGCAAACAGAGGAAGTTGAAAAATTCATTGACCTGTAAGATGGAGGTTTTTCTTGGAAATCGTTGAAATATGAAGGTGATGAAGATGAAGAAAACTAGAGGTATGTGTCGCATTACGCGAAAAACCGGCGGGAAAAAGAAACAGAGCCGCCACCATGCGTTATTTATCCCAAAGGAGGGAAAGGAAACGCTCGAAGTAAACCTGGAAAGGACATGGTCTTACGACCAGAGATTGATAGGATCGGGAGTCGGTTATGCGAAGGGAAGGTATTAGCACCCCTACGCATCCGTCGTACTCGACGGGATCCACGCTCAAAAGAATAGAAGACAGGTTGCTAAATAACTGCTCAAAAACTGCACAAAACTGGGATGAAATACAGGAAAGACGGAAGAAGCGGACTCAGCAGGATATCGCATCCTGGGCCTACGTAGTTTGTCAGACACAAACATCATAGTTGACGTAGTTCGGGGGAAACGGGAAACATGCTCGCTAGGATATCGCATCCTATGCATACGTATCTTCTTGAACCAGAGTAAGAATCAGAGCACTCGTAGCTCGGCTAACGCACGCCAAACAAACGCTAAACTGAGACGCTGAGATGTCAAAGCAAACACACAACTGGAAACGGAATGCCAATCAATGGCCTTACATCCAACTCCAGACAAACAACCACAAACGGGAAACCGACTGCCAATCGCTGGACTTACGTCAGACTCCGAACAAGCAAACACACACGGGAAACCGACTGCCAATCGCTGGACTTACGTCAGACTCCGAACAAGCAAACACACACAGGAAACCGACTGCCAATCTCTGGACTTACGTCAGACTCCGAACAAATAAAACACACACAGGAAACCGACTGCGAATCGCTGGACTTATGTCTGACTCCAAACAAGCAAACACACACAGGAAACCGACTGCCAATCGCTGGACTTACGTCAGACTCCAAACACACACAAGAGGGAGAAGGGTCTCGATTGCAGCTAGGGCAAGAGAAAGGGAAGGTCTCAATCGCAACGGGGGCGAGAGAAAAGGATCAAAGTTAGTTGTTAGTCAAACTCGACAAGACATCGCATCTCGTGCCTACGTATCTCATCTGGACATGAGAATCAGAGTTGCCGTAGTTCGGCTAAACAATTTCTACTTGTTTTGTGTTTTTTAAGTGAACGACGTTACTACGCAATCTACCGGATGCTCGACCTTTGGAGACTTACTCACCTGTAGTAGAAGGAGTTAACGTGTTCCTAAGGGAAGGTAATGTTTGTTTGTGTTTTAGGAAAGCTCACGCAAGAAAGGAAGTCCTATACGAAGGAACCGTGCTACCTTAATTGACATGCAAACGAGAGACTATGCGAAGTCTAGCAATCCTATGGGGATACAATCACACCACACACAAACATATACAACATGAAGTAAACACACCAACAAGGGGCTCAAACATCAAGGGTAAGGCTTTAGTCAAGGGGTCATGTCAACCTCGACAAACAAGCCGGTACTGGAAGGGTATCTGAGGGCTCTTAACCACTGACATTGACCGTCAGGGTGAGCAGATGAAAAGGTAATGAGGGTAAGACCTCATAGCTCTTAACCCGGCCTGGGTGAGCTTCAATCAATGAAAACGTGGGAGTCTAGAATGTGGGACTCTACTCCACTTGACTGACTTTATATACAAAGGATCTTGGGTGTTTATTCAAAATGCATCAGCACGTAGTGCGAGCAAGATGAAAGACTCAACTGAATAGCAGGGGATAGATTGCACATCCCTTCTATCTGCCAATGCCTCTTCACTTAGGAGGTCTTTGAAGTACATGGCACAAACATAAACAACCATAAACATATACTCTTAAGGAGGGCTTCAGACAGGTGCCTGCCAAAAGAAAATGACAGGTCTTCCAGACTACATGGAGAATAGGAAGTTACCTAGGTGGTATGCCAACCACAAGCAAAGCAAAGCAACTCAAGCAATGAGTTAAAGCTACTAAAGTACCTGTGTAAACAACCAAACAATCAGTATAGTATTCAGACAAACAGTCTACAGACAAACAATAGTGATTTCCAATATACACAACAAACAAGTCATAAGAGCACTCATTCAAATGAATCCACCACCAAAAGACCTACACACAATCAAATGTTAGCAAGCAAAGCAAATATCAGAGCTCAAGTGATGAGGCAACATCAACCATGGAGATTAGATGCTTGATCCTGAAATACACAGCTCAAATGTGAGTTCAAACCACTAGCACCAAGGCTAGGGTCAAAGGTAAAGAAAAAAGTCAAAACAGCAACCAATATTCAACATGAAGCATATTTAATCAATCATGAACATGTCCTAAAAAGGACCAAGTCAAAAGCATTAGGCAAGGCCATGTAATGAGCAAGATAAGGCAAGACACACAAAAGGTGCATACCATTGGTCATCAAGAATCAAAATTCCATATTAAAACAGAAATGACTCAAACAATTCTGGAAATTTTTATGTGCACACAACATGTCAAGTACAATCATCATGCCAAAAATCAGAATCAACATAGTCCATTTGACCTAGAAATAAAAATGCACAAGTATGACATCAAATTGTGTGACACACATTGTCACACCATACAATCATGTGTCTAAAACAGAAATGACAAATGCTAAAAATGCACAACCAAGCCTCAAACATCAAGTAACATGTTGGGAACCAGCATACAAAATTTCTTGGCAATTGGAGAAAGTATGAGTATTTCACAAGTCAAATGGCATAACATATCACATTTTGTACCATGATCAAACAATCCATCACATTCAAAAATCCAGGCATGGTAAAAATCAGAAAATCACATCATAAAGTAATAGACATTTCAAGGAGCATGTGAGAAAAAATTTGGAATTATTTGGATCATTATTCTATTTATTATGATTTTTTGAAGTTGACATGAAAATATTGAAATAATGAAGAATAAACATGTTAATTTGGAGGGAAAGAATAAAGGTTGATTAATTTGAAAAACTGCTGGAGACAGGGATCGAAGCCAGGGACACCAAAACGCAGCGCTTAGTAAAATCAAAGAAAAATAAAGAAATTGCCATCGCTGGGAATCGAATGGCGTGCCTGACCTGTTCATGAAGGCGCTACAGTAAGCCCTAACCAGACGGTGGATGTACTATTCCTAGCGGCGGCTGGTACGGTGGAAACCACCGTCTTCTTCATGAAGACGGTGGATGAACAATGGTCAACAAATTATTTTTTTCCAGAATTTTGTAAAACCTATACCAAATGAAAGCTCTCAATGTGTACAATCCAAATCCACTAATATTTTGGCATAATTCCTCATAAACAAAGCAAATCGATGAAGAACATTTTTGAACACAAACTTTCATCTCAACATAACTCCATGAATACTCAACCAAATTGCATGAAATTTAGATCAGAATGTTCAGCAATCAAAGCTCTACAACATTATGCACATAAAATCATGAATTAAAAGACTCGAAAATCACACCTCTTGAAGCTCCAACAATGGCAGTAGTGGATTCTGGTGCCTAGCAACGTGTAGATCTCTTCTATCAACCTTGTTATCACTTCTGAAGCATGAATCAACTCTTGGAAGGGCTTGGATCTAGCTCAAAGGTCAATTTCCATCTTCATGTTCTTGAGCTTCATGTGCTTAATTCTTCACCAAATTCTGCAAATCAAAGCTTGATCTATACTGAATAATGATCAAAGAACACAAATATGCAAGAAAATCCAAGTGTTATGTGGAAAAATTTTGAATTATGGTGGAGAGAAATTTTGGAGGGAAATTTTGGATCTAGATCTAGAATGATGAAATCTGAAAAATTCTGTTACAATTAACCTTTTATATGCTGTGTTAATCCATTTGCTAATTAGAATTAAGCATGACTAATGAAAGTTTAGTGAAAAATAAGGTGTAATGCAAAAATTGATTTTTCACCCCATGCATGCAACATGCACGTGAACAGTACCACATGGCCATGCAATTTCACTTAAAATCATCTTATGAACATGTTGGAATGGTTAAAAAGCTCATATGATGCACCAAATTCAAATTCATGAATTTCCCTCCAAAATGAGCATGAATGAGCAAATGGTCATGTGATGAAATTTCATGCAATGCCTTGATGGATTTGGAAAATATGAGTCATGACAAGCATTATGCAAAAAGAGGCACTCAATTTGGAGTTCTAGATCAAAAGTTATGGCTTGTTGAAGTTCCATGCACACTTGGCAATGATTTGATCATATCTTCTCAACGATTCATCAGATGCTCATGATCTTGGACTTTTTGGAAATGGGAGAGAAAGATATTCAACTTTCATGTTGGACAAAATTTCATTTGAAGCTTCTTTGATGTTGGAAAGTCAAGTTGAACTTGGTCCAAAAACTTGCCATTTTTGGAAACTTGAAATTACAGGTCACTTTCCATTTTTGGAAACTTGAAATTACAGGTCACTTTCCATTTTTGGAAACTTTTGATCTGGCTTCAAAACCTTCAAGGTAGATGTTTGACATGATGAATAAACCTCTTTTGGTCATGAATGAAGTGTCTCAAACCATTTCTCCACCTCCTAGCCCTCAGTTGACTTGCAGTTGACTTTTATGGGCCCCAGATGACCTGAAACTGCACTGTGGACTTTGAGCCTCTGGCACTTGGTCAAATTGCTTCAAAATGAACCTTGGTTCATATAAAATCTCTAGCATACTCATGTGGCTTCTTTTCAAGGAAATGCTTGGTCTCTTGCACTGGTGATTCTCCTGATGCCAATTCATGACTGCCAAGATGCAATGCAATATGCAATGTTAATGACCTAAAAATGAAATGAATGTATGGGTGAGGGGTGCAAATTTGAGGTGCTACAACTGCCCCTATTCAATCAACTGAGAACCTGAACGGATGAGAGCAACGGCTGTCAGACCTTCAAGGTAAACAGGGATTGAATACCAAAGAACCATAGAATTTGCACTCTGCGGGGGATGATCAAAGAAACAGTCAACTTGATATACACTGATATCAAGGAAAGCGGGGCCATTTACCGATGGCGGCTTGAAATAGTCGACTTGACATACACTGATATCAAGGAAAGCGAGGCCATTTACCGATGGCGGCTTGAACAGTCGACTTGATATACACTGATATCAAGGAAAGCGAGGCCATTTACCGATGGCGGCTTGAACAATCGACTTGATATACACTGATATCAAGGAAAGCGAGGCCATTTACCGATGACGGCTTGAACAGTCGACTTGATATACACTGATATCAAGGAAAGCGAGGCCATTTACCAATGGCGGCTTGAACAGTCGACTTGATATACACTGATATCAAGGAAAGCGAGGCCATTTACCGATGGCGGCTTGTGGAACAGTCGACTTGATATACACTGATATCAAGGAAAGCGAGGCCATTTACCGATGGCGGCTTGTGGAACAGTCGACTTGATATACACTGATATCAAGGAAAGCGAGGCCATTTACCGATGGCGGCTTGTACAGTCGACTAGATATACACTGATATCAAGGAAAGCGAGGCCATTTACCAATGGCGGCTTCGACTGGGGAGAAAGAGGATGTTCACAATTGGAACCAGACAAGACGTTTACCGACGACTCTATTGGGGATTTTGAAAAGGTACATGACCATACATTTACCGATGACTGGAAAAAGAGGATACACAACCAGACGTCAACGGACGAATGGGAAAAAACTCGACGTTTACCGACATCGAAAGATGATGTTTACCGACACCAACAAAAGGACAACCAGACATTTACCGATGACTGGGAAAAAGATACTCAACCAGACGTCAACGGACGAATGGGAAAAACTCGACGTTTATCGACATCGAAAGATGATGTTTACCGACACCAACAAAAGGACGACCAGACATTTACCGATGACTGGAAAAAAAGGATACACAACCAGACGTCAACGGACGAATGGGATAAAACTTGACGTTTACCGACATCGAAAGATGATGTTTACCGACACCAACAAAAGGACGACCAGACATTTACCGATGACTGGAAAGGAAAGATACACAACCAGACGTCAACGGACGAATGGGAAAAAACTCGACGTTTACCGACATCGAAAGATGATGTTTACCGACACCAACAAAAGGACGACCAGACATTTACCGATGACTGGAAAAAAAAGATACGCAACCAGACGTCAATGGACGAATGGGAAAAAACTCGACGTTTACCGACATCGAAAGATGATGTTTACCGATACCAACAGAAGGACGACCAGACATTTACCGATGACTGGAAAGGAACTCGATGTTTACCGACACCGAAAGATGGTGTTTACCGACACCAACAAAGGAACGACCCACACGGGGATCAACATGACTCCTACTGGTATCACCAGGACGACATCTACATATGTCAAGACAAGACCAATCACTTGCCGTGGACTACTCTAGGGAGTCAAGCTTTCCTTTCACGAACGGGTGAGGAAATAAACCTCTCTGGGGCTTGTCAATTCTGCATGCTGTCTGTCAAGAGTAACTGCAGCAAATGTGCGATTCAGATGTTGAAAAATGATCCACCTCTGCTGGGGATATGATCCAATCCGGTTTAACACATGTATGCATATGTTTGATTTTCTATGGCGTAATGCTCCATACTGAATGGAAATGCTACACGTTTTGAGGATGCAAATGCAAATGATTACTACATGCAAGATGCCAAGGGAGGAAAACTCCTGCTGGAAAGCAAATGATCACTCTGTTGAGCGCACAAATCTGATTTGATCCTCCAACTCTGTCGGGAGACACAACAACTCTGCTGCGGATGCTTTGCTGATCTGACACACTGGGCAACAGAGAAACCAACTCAACTGGGGAGTCACTGGCTGGGGAACACACCAACCTCTCAAATGTGTTAGGGAACAACACTGCTACTGGGGGAAGGGATAAACCTCACTGGGGCGACCTCCACTGAACCCGATCCACTTGGGGACTCCTCTGGGGGAAACAACCAATGCTCACCTATACTGGGGATAACTACCAACCCATGGGCAGGATAAACTCTACTAGGGGTAACTTTCATCGAACTTGATCCGCTTGGGGACTTCGCTGGGGAAAACCATCAACACAAACCTCCGCTGGGGAGACTGCCCAATTCAGACTTGCTAGGGGAAAACACTCACAACCCTGCTGGGGAAAGGCACTCACAACCCTGCCGGGGATTACAGTACTTCAGACCTGACTGCTGAGGAACAAACTACCCACAGACATCTTCGCTGGGGAAATAGCAACCTTCAGGCTCGCTGGGGAACTAGCAGTCCTCAGACTCGCTGGGGAAAAGGCCACCTGCAGACCTGGCTGAAAAAACATCTTCAACCCTGCTGGGGATTATAGTACTTCAGACCTGACTGCTGAGGAAACACTGGCCTCGGACCCGCTGGGGAGACAAGCTCTGAACTTGCTTTGTACAACCCAACTTCTCACACTACTGGACAGTGCTGAAATACCTTTGAACAAACTGTGGCTCATCTGCTTTAGCCAGTAATCAAAGTTAGTAATCTGCAAAACAACAAGACATACATGCCCCAGAGGACTGTATGGACGAGATACACCCAAGTATACTCGACATTCAAAATGATTTTCAAACGTTTTATCTTTCTGCACGTTATTGTCTAGCCTTCATGTTTTTTATATGCAATGTTTATCAAAAATTCGGACGTTTTTTGCAAACAAAACAGTAAAATAAAAACAAGAGAGCAATTTAACTGAATAACGATTTTTATTGATTGAAAATGGGCCTGAAAAGGCAAATACATCAGAAAGCAATTCCTAGTTAGAGGTAATTACGCACAAAAGGAAATAAACTGTCCTATTGGCAATGTGAACACGGCATCCACTATTTTCCAATTCTGTTATGACTCGTATATCCTTAATTTCCCCCCAAATTCCTTGCTTTCTGAGAAGAACGATTGGACCGATCATATCCTTCAGGATGGTAGGCGATGAAGCGCGATGAAGTATAGATAACTCAGACTGTAGCCTTCGCTTTAATCCCTCTTTTTCCTGGATCTCCCTTTCAGGTTTTCAATTCACTGAGATACCCATTTTTTCCTAAGCCGCCCTTGCGGGTTTTCGACTTACCGGGTGTACATATTCTTTTCATTCTTTATCCCTAACTTTTGCCCGAACATTTTTTTTTTCGGTTCGCCGGGATGCCCCTTTTTTGCCTGGACTCTTTTATTCTTTTCGTCCAGCGGGTCAATTTACGCGAAGTATTTTTTGACTACATCTGAGTTCACAGGGGACGGAAAATCTTCACCATCCATAGTTGTTAGCATCAAGGCTCCACCAGAGAAAACCTTTTTAACAACATATGGACCTTCGTAATTCGGAGTCCACTTGCCTCTGTTATCTGTACCGGGAGGAAGGATCCTCCTCAAAACCAAATCACCTGGCTGATAGCTTCGAGGCCGCACTTTCTGATCAAAGGCTTTCTTCATCCTTCTCTGATACAGTTTCCCATGGCACACAGCTGCTAACCGCTTCTCTTCGATAAGGCTCAACTCATTAAACCTTGTCCGAATCCATTCAGCTTCGTCTAGCTTGACATCCAACAAGACTCTCAGAGAAGGAATCTCCACTTCAACAGGTAGGACCGCTTCCATACCATACACAAGGGAGTAAGGGGTTGCCCCGGTCGACGTACGTACTGAAGTACGGTACCCATGCAAAGCGAAAGGCAACATCTCATGCCAATCCTTGTACGTCACGACCATCTTCTGCACAATCTTCTTAATATTCTTGTTTGTCGCCTCTACAGCACCATTCATCTTCGGTCTGTAAGGAGAAGAATTGTGATGTCCGATCTTGAAATCTCTACAGAGCTCTTTCATCATCTTGCTATTGAGATTCGAACCATTGTCAGTGATGATTCTCTCAGGAACCCCATAACGACAAATAATCTCCTTCTTGATGAATCGGACAACCACTTGCTTGGTAACATTGGCATAGGAAGCTGCTTCCACCCACTTGGTGAAGTAATCAATCGCGACCAGGATGAAGCGATGTCCATTAAAAGCAGTAGGTTCAATCTTCCCAATCATATCAATGCCCCACATCGCGAACGACCAAGGCGAATTCATGACATTCAGAGGGCTTGGTGGTACATGCACCTTATCAGCATAGATCTGGCATTTGTGGCACTTCCGAGCGTATTTGAAACAATCGGATTCCATGGTCATCCAGTAATAACCGGCTCTCAACAATTTCTTGGACATTGCATGACCACCAGCATGGGTACCGAATGATCCCTCGTGCACTTCCTGCATCAACATGTCTGCTTTGTGTCTATCCACGCATCTGAGCAGAACCATGTCAAAGTTCCTCTAGTACAACACATCATCCTGATTCAAATAAAAGCTTCCAGCGAGCCTTCTCAGGGTCTTCTTGTCATTCTTTGACGCTCCTTCAGGATACTCCTGGCATTTGAGGAAATTCTTAATATCATAGTACCACAACTTCTCATCAACAACAGACTCGGCTGCAAACACATACGCAGGCCTCTCGAGTCGGTTCACAGCAACGTGTGGCACATGATTATGCCAATGAACTTTGATCATAGAAGACAAAGTAGCCAAGGCATCAGCCATCTGATTTTCATCACGGGGTACATGATACAACTTCACCGTCTTGAAGAAAGTCAGGATCCTCCTGGTGTAATCTCGATAAGGAATCAAATGCGGCTGATGAGTATTCCAGTCTCCATTGACCTGGTTAATCACTAGAGCGGAATCTCCATAGATGTCCAGAGTTTTGATCCTTAAATCGATGGCTTCTTCAATCCCCATGATACAAGCCTCGTACTCCGCTTCATTGTTGGTTACCTCAAAGGTCAATCTGGCAGAAAAAGGTAAGTGCGCACCTTTAGGATTGATGAGTACTGCCCCAACACCGTTACCATTCACATTTACCGCCCCATCAAATATCAGCGTCCACTTGTCATCGGGATCCGGTCCTTCCTCAACAAGAGGCTCTTCACAATCTTTCATCTTTAGATACATGATGTCTTCATTAGGGAATTCAAACATCATCGGCTGATAATCATCAATCGGTTGCTCAGCAAGGTAATCAGACAGAATACTACCCTTGATGGCCTTCTGCGACGTGTACTGAATATCATACTCAGTTAGAATCATCTGCCAACGAGCCACACGTCCGGTGAGAGCCGGCTTTTCAAAGATGTACTTCACTGGATCCATCTTAGAAATCAACAAGGTAGTATGGTTCAACATATACTGTCTCAGTCGGTGAGCAGCCCATGCCAAAGCACAACAAGTTTTCTCGAGCTGTGAATATCTTATTTCACAGTCGGTAAACTTTTTGCTAAGGTAGTATATAGCATGCTCTTTTCGACCAGACTCGTCATGCTGTCCCAATACACACCCCATCGAGTTCTCAGTCACTGAAAGGTACATTATCAAAGGCCTCCCAGGAACTGGAGGTATAAGGATTGGAGGTTTCTGCAAATATTCTTTTATCTTATCAAAAGCTTTTTGACAGTCATCATTCCACCTGATTGCTTGATCTTTTCTTAGCAATTTGAATATTGGTTCACACGTGGCAGTTAGGTGAGATACGAACCGTGCGATGTAGTTCAATCTCCCTAAAAACCCACGAACCTGCTTTTCCGTTCTCGGTTCAGGCATTTCTTGAATAGCTTTCACTTTCGCTGGATCAACCTCAATCCCTTTCTCATTGACAATGAAGCCTAACAGCTTACCGGATCTTACTCCAAACGTACACTTGTTTGGATTCAGCATCAGTTTGAATTTTCTCAGCCTTTCAAACAACTTCTGCAAGTTTACCAGGTGCTCTTCTTCTGTTTGAGACTTCGCAATTATATCATCCACGTACACTTCAATTTCTTTGTGCATCATGTCATGAAAGAGAGTCGTCATAGCCCTCTGATAGGTAGCACCGGCATTCTTCAGCCCAAATGGCATCACCTTATAGCAGAACGTGCCCTAAGGTGTAATGAATGTCGTCTTTTCCATGTCTTCTGGCGCCATCTTGATCTGATTATAGCCAGAAAATCCATCCATGAAAGAGAAAACCGAGGATTGAGCAGTATTATCAACCAATACATCAATGTGAGGTAATGGGAAGTCATCTTTCAGACTGGCTCTGTTTAAATCTCGGTAATTGACACACATCCTGACTTTACCATTCTTCTTTGGCACAGGAACGATGTTGGCCACCCACGGGGGATAATTGGTAACTGCCAGAAAACCCGCATCCAACTGCTTCTGAACTTCCTCTTTGATTTTGACAGCCATATCAGGACTAGTTCTACGAAGCTTCTGCTTTACCGAAGGACAATCTTCTCTGAGAGGTAGCCTGTGCACCACAATATCTGTATCCAACCCAGGCATATCTTGATACGACCATGCGAAGATTTCCACATATTCTCTCAGCATCTCAATCAGCCCTCTCTTGACAGATTCCTTCAAAGCAGCCCCGATCTTGATCTCTTTCTTGGCGTCCTCAGTACCAAGATTAATAATCTCCAACTCTTCCTGATGAGGTTAGATGACCCTTTCCTCCTGTTTCAATAATCTAACCAATTCTTTAGGGAGTTCACAATCTTCCTCACTCTCCTCTTCAGCTTGGTAAATGGGATTATTGAAATCATACTGAGCCATAACAGAACTGTTTTTAGTGGAGTCCGCGAGATCGATTCTACATGTTTAATGCTTTATTTTAGAAAAGAATTCAAGAAAGTCACAAAAAAAACAAAAAAAAAACATTGCCATTTTGTTGTTTTGAAAATGAAAATAAAAACAGAAAAACAGTGAGCACAAATTTGTTTGCAAAACGTCATTTATTTATGATAATCATTGAAAACATGATGTGGCCCTACAATGAACCACTACGCCTCGGGCAAAGCGCAGGGTTTTTTGTGCAAAATGAAAAAAACAAAAGAAAATTACTCTGTTTGAAGAGTAACTTGGACTATTTCTTCGGATGTCCAATTGTTCACCATCTCTCCTGGAGCACACGGGCGCACCCAGTTGTCCACATCATAATCACTGTCACCGTCTTCACTACCGGCTGCGAAGACGTCACCATGATTCATCAACCCAGCGTTGGTGAAGGTACTCGGCCCTTTCTGAACACCCTGCTCTGCCTGAAGAGGCTGATAACCAATACCGAATTTGTCCTCCTTGACGGGCATGTCAACCATCTTGCCCCAGCCTTCTGCATTTCCAAAATTAACAACCTCCACAGCCTGCTTGTATGACGCAATTGAGACACCCGGTTTCTTCTGCTCAACAAAAGCCAACTTCTCAATCGCAATGTTCTCAAATGCTTGGCACAGAGTTTCATGAATCTCGCCATCCATCTCCACATACTTGAAAGAGGATAGATGACTCACAAGAATGTCCTCCTCGCCACACACAGTCACAACCTGACCATTCCACACGTACTTCAGCTTCTGATGGAGAGTTGACGAAACTGCCCCAGCCCCATGTATCCAGGGACGCCCCAATAAACAACTATATGCTGGTTGAATATCCATCACATAGAAGACAATATTGAACACCTCTGGGCCTATCTTCACTGGCAACGTGACTTCACCAAAAACAGATCGCTTGGATCCATCGAAAGCACGAACCACAAGATCACTCGGAGTGAGAACAACCCCTTCAACATCAATCTTGCTCAAAATCTTCTTGGGCAACACATTCAAAGACGAGCCAGTATCCACTAGCACATGCGACAATACTGCACCTTTGCACTCCATGGTGATATGTAGAGCTCTATTATGGTTGCGACCCTCAGGCGTCAGATCCAGGTGTGTGAACCCCAAACCATGTCTTGTACTGACATTCGCAATAACACCCTCGAGCTGGTTGACAGAAATCTCCTGAGGCACGTAAGCCAGATTCAACATTTTCAGCAAGGCGTTACGGTGTGCCTCAGAACACAACAACAGAGAAAGGATAGAGATTTTGGACGGAGTTTGGTTCAGCTGGTCCACAATCTTATAATCGCTCTTCTTAATAATCTTCATGAACTCCTCCACATCTTTCTCAAAAGAACCCTCAGGCACTTCTTTCTGCACAGGTCCTTCTTCAACCACAACTTGTTTCCCTTTTGCTTTGGCAAGAGCTTCAGCATTGTTATCTCTCAGAGTTTGTGGTGCGAACAGACGACCACTCCTAGTGAACCCTCCTGGTCCTCCCACATTGTCCATAGCCGGACCAACAGTTACAGGAGCTTTAACTGGCACACCAATGGTCACTGGAGCCTGACTTACCGGTCTGATCTGACTTTCTGACCTTCTGTTATTGCGGTAAGCATTATCATACTTCCAAGGGACGACCCTACTGTTCTCAACAGGTCTTCTATCAGAAGCAACAATAGTAGTAGGAGTACCAACCATTACTGGAGCAGATATGGTGACAGGGATACCAACAGTTACGGGTGCACTAACAGTTCTCGGAGCACGTCCAGGACCCTCGAACGGTTTGAAATAAATGGTGACAGTTGACACCACCCCACGATCTCTCACAGCCCGACTAAACTGCAGGCAACCTTCATCAATCAGACCCTGGATACCGCTTCTTAGCTTTTCACAACCATTCTCTTGATTAGCACAATCTGAGCAACCTTCATCACAGCCCGGGAACACTCCCCCTTTCAACAGACGTTCCTTTACCACCATCAGCGACGTCTGAACCTCATCAACATCGACCACCAGATCCACAACATCTTCACTTTCCACATTGTTCACCCTGGGCCCACCATGCTGAGGCATAGGGTTGTTCACAACATTCGGAACATGAGCAAAGTTGATTGTTTTGGCGTCAATCAAATCCTGGACCTTATGATGAAACGCCCGACAGTTCTCAATATGATGCCCCGGTGCACCGGAATGAAAGTCACAACGGACGTTGGCATCATACCCAACAGGTATCTTTGTTAACGGAGCCATGGTGCGAAGCTCAACAAATCCCAACCTGAGTAGTTCGGGAAGCAACTCAGCATATGTCATTGGTAGTGGGTCAAAACGATGATCCGACATTCTCTGCCTTGGTTGAAACTAGCGTTGCTGTTGTTGTTGTTGTGGTGGTGGTCCTCTCTGTTGTTGTTGCGGTTGAGTCGTTAGGATGGTCACAGCGGCAACCTGACGATACTGTCGTCTGTTTATGTTCCTCCGATGATGCACATCATTAGTTTCACCCTCCCTCCTTCGGGGTGCCCCAGAAAATGGCTTCTTCGAACTCGAAGACGAGGAACCAGAATCTTGAATATTCCCTGCTTTAATAAGGCTCTCAGTCCTCTCTCCGCAGATTACCACATCAGAAAAGCTACCGAACGGGCAGCTTCCCATACGGTCCATGAACACCCCCTATAGGGTCCCAATAAACATATCCGTCAGCTCTCTCTCCAACATAGGAGGTTGCACTCTTGCAGCTAACTCACGCCATCTCTGGGCGTATTCTTTGAAACTTTCACCAGACTTCTAACACAAGCTTTGCAGTTGGGTTCTGCTCGGAGCCATATCCATGTTGTGCTTATACTTCCTCAAGAACGCTTCACCCAAGTCCCTCCAGCTTCTAACAGACTCTTTCTTCAGGTCCATATACCAGTCCAAAGACGCTCCAGACAAGCTGTCCTGGAAAAAGTATATCCACATCTTCTCGTCTTCAGTATATGCAGAGATTTTTCTGTAGTAAGCCTGCACATGGGTGCGAGGACAAGAAGTGCCATTATATTTGTCAAAGGATGGCGCCTTGAATTTGTAAGGGATCCTCAGCCCATCAACCATTCCCATATTTGTTACATCAAAACCCAAAGAGTTCTGACACTCCATGGCACAGATCTTTTCAGCAAGGGCATCAACTTTTCTATCCCTCTCTTCAGTTCTTCCCACTTCATCATCATCACTGAGGAGAGTAAACATGTCCTCCTGTCTATCAACCAATGGAGCAGGATGACGAACTGGAGCACGGGTTGCTCGAACATTAGCAGTCTCAGCAGCAATAGGTTGTCCATTGATCCTGATACCCCTCAACTCATCACCCACAACATAGTTGTTGACGGGAATAGTAGCAGCAGCAATGTTATCATTAACAGGGATTCCCTCTGGCGAAGCACGGTTGACCGGTGGAATCACAGCTTCCTGTCTCTGGGCTAAGGCTCGCAGCTCCTCTTGCCCCTGCACAACTCCTTGCATCATACTCATAAACTGGGCCATGTTAGCCCTCATCTCTGCCAACTCAGTTTGAACTTGGTCCATACATCTCTGTTGATTCAGTCTTGTAGCGTAGCGGTGCGGACGACGATCAGCAATCCTGCCTAAGACAGGAACCAGAGTGAGAAGTCTTGTTCAAGAACACCTGTTATACAAGAATAATATGTGTATGATGCGTATGATGCGTATGATGCACATGTTATGTTCATTTCTCAGGCATTCAAGAGCCTAATCCATCTTCTGAAAAATGGCAACCTGTAACATAAACAGTAGAAACAACCTACACTGGATGATGAGCACAAGGGAAATATCAACAATCTCATCTATAAACATGAGCAACAAGGATCATATAATAATTCAAACAAAGGTTCAGATCAGCAGAAAGAAACAAGGAATCCCATCCAACAATCCTGGAGGTGATCCTCAACATAAATAACAAATACAATCTAAGAAAGTCGTCCTCCAGGAATGAGAGTCTTCAGATACTGGCATTGGTCTATCAACAGGTCACACTCTGAGCACTCAGGTAAAGGAGTGAGCTTCTCCTTCAATTGCTTCCTGAGTTCCACCACCTCTCCTCTGAGCTGGTTTTCTGATGCATGCCTCAGGTTCACTTCTTTCTTCAACTGAACATCTTTGTCTTTAAGCTGCCTTTCCAAGTCTCGTATCTTCTTTTGGTAATTGGCTTCCGCTTTTTGCAACCTCACGCGCTCACGGTGTTCTTCATTCAACATTGTCTCTATCTCCTCATAGGACCTCTTCTTGTTACTCAATCTACTAGCACTTTCACCTTGCGCATCTTTGAGTTTGTGAGCCAAGTTCAACTTATCAGCTTTGGCTTTGTAAAGCTCCATCTGGGTATCTTGTTCCTTCTCTTTCAACCGGCGATTCTCCATTAAGGCTCGTTTGTAGTACTCAGCAGGCACATTCTCAGAATGTATCAAAGGTGGTTGCTCTTGCAATGGTTCCATCCTATCATATGGTAACAACAGAGTTTCGACTCTATCCTTGACCCACTCAATGTAGGCCGGCATAGCAATAGCAAACTTCTTCCCTAACACAGCTCCATCCTTGACACCAATAGTCTTCCAAGCTTTTCCCAATTGCTCCAATCTAGCTGGGTCACTCCGTTTCTCAAAGTACACACTCTCAGCTATCTCAGCATCTAGTGGCCTTCCATTCATGAAAAAACCCAACTGACGGAGAGAAAGAACCGGATTGTAGTTGATGCAACCCTTAGTCCCTATGAGTGGAACATTACGAAGCTCTCCATAACTCATAATGACATTGCGCACATTCATCCTATAAGCTTGCCACCTGATGTCATAGGATGTGAGTGACATAATCCTCTGAGTCCATTTATGAGTATTCTGAGTATCCACAAAAGGTCCACTGGTTGGTAGAAAAGATAAGAACCATTTGAGTAGCAATGGGAGACAACACCTAATAGCTCCACCCTTACCATGCCTGTTGTGTATAGCATAATAAGTGTCAGCTAACAAGGTAGGAACCGAGTTTCCTCCAATGAAAATAGTGATAGCAGCAAGATCCACAAAATTAGGCATGCTAGGGAACAACACAACTCCATAGATCATGACGGCCAACTAAGCGTGGAAAGCTTCCCAATTTCCTTTCTTTGCTTCTTCTCTAGCCACCCTCACCAGGTACTTCAAAGGCAAACCCACAACATCACCACTTGATTTCCAACTGTCACTCACTTCTTTGACACCCAAATGGAGAGCCTTAGCAACAACCCTGAAATTTACCTCCTTTGGCACATCTAGGAAAGGCATTTGGTATCTGATTCGGACATTCATAAGGATGGAGTACTCTTCAAGAGTGGGTGCTAACTGATAATCCTGAAAGGTGAAACAACGGAGCTCTGGATCATAGAACTGTAGGAGCGTCTGCAGAGGTACCGGATCAACCACCATCTTCAACAGTGCCAGAATATCCCCATACTGATCATCAAACACCTTCTGATTACAGTCGGTCACAAGATTACTCAACTCTACCAAAGATGTCAACGGCTCGCGGTGAAAACTATAGGTGCAAATCTTCCTCTTCAACTCTGGGATGGCTGCCATCTCTCACAGTGAACAGACTCCCGAATGAACCTGAGAAATGATATGCATGCAAGTTAGCTTTTTTTCTTTTTCATTCTTTTTTTTCACTTTTTTTTTGCATTTTTTTTTTGAAAATAAACATGCTATGATGCAAATGATGCAACTATGACTGGTTGGCTGTGTATCACAAGGCACAGGTTCAGAACTTTGGCATGAATTCGGAACTGGAAACCACAAATCAAGGTCATCTGGAACCCAAGGTCATCTGGAACCCAAGGTCATCTGGAACCCATACTTCAGAACCAAATCACCAACAAGGACCAAGAGTCACCAACATGATACGGTCACCAACAGATCAAGTCACCAACAGTACCTGTAAATGATTCATTCCCGCCCCACTCACGGGTGTCATCTAGGCCAGGGTAAGGTCAAGAGAAACGCAGGATAAACAACCCTTTCAAGAATATCATCATATACACACCAGATGTATGCAACGATAATACCCCATCAGAATCTGAACTGCTCGTGATACCATGTTCCGCTAAGTGGCGCTATACCACCCGCTTCCCATGAATCACTCTATTCCTAGGTGTCCTAAAGTTCACTCATAGCCTGGGTATTAGGCCTTTTACCTCTTGTAACTCCCACCCAACAGAGAAACAGATACACAGCCAGCACAATGATAATATGATGCATGCAAACACATAATGCACATATACACAATCACATCATAATAAACAAAATGCAATAAATAAAACAGTAAAAGCAACCACAACTATCCTAGAGAGCGCTAGGATTGACTCGCTTAGGGAAGATGGACCAGCAAAAGGTCAACTTCTTTTTAAATCCCCAGCAGAGTCGCCAGCTGTCGCATTACGCAAAAAACCGGCGGGAAAAAGAAACAGAGCCGCCACCGTGCGTTATTTATCCCAAAGGAGGGAAAGGAAACGCTCGAAGTAAACCTGGAAAGGACATGGTCTTACGACCAGAGATTGATAGGATCGGGAGTCGGTTATGCGAAGGGAAGGTATTAGCACCCCTACGCATCCGTCGTACTCGACGGGATCCACGCTCAAAAGAATAGAAGACAGGTTGCTAAATAACTGCTCAAAAACTGCACAAAACTGGGATGAAATACAGGAAAGACGGAAGAAGCGGACTCGGCAGGATATCGCATCCTGGGCCTACGTAGTTTGTCAGACACAAACATCAAAGTCGACGTAGTTCGGGGGAAACGGGAAACGTGCTCGCTAGGATATCGCATCCTATGCATACGTATCTTCTCGAACCAGAGTAAGAATCAGAGCACTCATAGCTCGGCTAACGCACGCCAAACAAACGCTAAACGGAGACGCTGAGACGTCAAAGCAAACACACAACTGGAAACGGAATGCCAATCAATGGCCTTACATCCAACTCCAGACAAACAACCACAAACGGGAAACCGACTGCCAATCGCTGGACTTACGTCAGACTCCAAACAAGCAAACACACACGGGAAACCGACTGCCAATCGCTGGACTTACGTCAGACTCCGAACAAACAAACACACACAGGAAACCGACTGCCAATCGCTGGACTTACGTCAGACTCCGAACAAACAAACACACACAGGAAACCGACTGCCAATCGTTGGACTTACGTCAGACTCCAAACAAGCAAACACACACAGGAAACCGACTGCCAATCGCTCGACTTACGTCAGACTCCAAACACACACAAGAGGGAGAAGGGTCTCGATTGCAGCTAGGGCAAGAGAAAGGGAAGGTCTCAATCGCAACGGGGGCGAGAGAAAAGGATCAAAGTTAGTTGTTAGTCAAACTCGACAAGACATCGCATCTCGTGCCTACGTATCTCATCTGGACATGAGAATCAGAGTTGCCGTAGTTCGGCTAAACAATTTCTACTTGTTTTGTGTTTTTTAAGTGAACGATGTTACTACGCAATCTACCGGATGCTCGACCTTTGGAGACTTACTCACCTGTAGTAGAAGTAGTTAACGTGTTCTTAAGGGAAGGTAATGTTTGTTTGTGTTTTAGGAAAGCTCACGCAAGAAAGGAAGTCCTATACGAAGGAACCGTGCTACCTTAATTGACATGCAAACGAGAGACTATGCGAAGTCTAGCAATCCTATGGGGATACAATCACACCACACACAAACATATACATCATGAAGTAAACACACCAACAAGGGGCTCAAACATCAAGGGTAAGGCTTTAGTTAAGGGGTCATGTCAACCTCGACAAACAAGCCGATACTGGAAGGGCATCTGAGGGCTCTTAACCACTGACATTGACCGTCAGGGTGAGCAGATGAAAAGGTAATGAGGGTAAGACCTCATAGCTCTTAACCCGGCCTGGGTGAGCTTCAATCAATGAAAACGTGGGAGTCCAGAATGTGGGACTCTACTCCACTTGACGGACTTTATATACAAAGGATCTTGGGTGTTTATTCAAAATGCATCAGCACGTAGTGTGAGCAAGATGAAAGACTCAACTAAATAGCAGGGGATGAATTGCACATCCCTTCTACCTGCCAATGCCTCTTCACTTAGGAGGTCTTTGAAGTACATGGCACAAACATAAACAACCACAAACATTGCCTCTTAAGGAGGGCTTCAGACAGGTGCCTGCCAAAAGAAAATGACAGGTCTTCCAGACTACATAGAGAATAGGAAGTTACCTAGGTGGTATGTCAACCACAAGCAAATCAAAGCAACTCAAGCAATGAGTTAAAGCTACTAAAGTACCTGTGTAAACAACCAAACAATCAGTATAGTATTCAGACAAACAGTCAACAGACAAACAATAGTGATTTCCAATATACACAACAAACAAGTCATAAGAGCACTCATTCAAATGAATCCACCACCAAAATACCTACACACAATCAAATGTTAGCAAGCAAATCAAATATCAGAGCTCAAGTGATGAGGCAACATCAACCATGGAGATTGGATGCTTGATCCTGAAATACACAGCTCAAATGTGAGTTCAAACCACTAGCACCAAGGCTAGGGTCAAAGGTAAATAAAAAAGTCAAAACAGCAACCAATATTCAACATGAAGCATATTTAATCAATCATGAACATGTCCTAAAAAGGACCAAGTTAAAAGCATTAGGCAAGGCCATGTAATGAGCAAGATAAGGCAAGACACACAAAAGGTGCATACCATTGGTCATCAAGAATAAAAATTCCATATTAAAACAGAAATGACTCAAACAATTCTGGAAATTTTTATGTGCACACAGCATGTCAAATACGATCATCATGCCAAAAATCAGAATCAACAGAGTCCATTTGACCTAGAAATAAAAATGCACAAGTATGACATCAAATTGTGTGACACACATTGTCACACCATACAATCATGTGTCTAAAACAGAAATGACAAATGCTAAAAATGCACAACCAAGCCTCAAACATCAAGCAACATGTTGGGAACCAGTATACAAAATTTCATGGCAATTGGAGAAAGTATGAGTATTTCACAAGTCAAATGGCATAACATATAACATTTTGTACCATGATCAAACAATCCATCACATTCAAAAATCCAGGCATGGTAAAAATCAGAAAATCACATCATAAAATAATAGACATTTCAAGGAGCATGTGAGAAAAAATTTGGAATTATTTGGATCATTATTCTATTTATTATGATTTTTTGAAGTTGACATGAAAATATTGAAATAATGAAGAATAAACATGTTAATTTGGAGGGAAAGAATAAAGGTTGATTAATTTGAAAAACTGCTGGAGACAGGGATCGAAGCCAGGGACACCAAAACGCAGTGCTTAGTAAAATCAAAGAAAAATAAAGAAATTGCCATCGCTGGGAATCGAATGGCGTGCCTGGCCTGTTCATGAAGGCGCTACAGTAAGCCCTAACCAGACGATGGATGTACTATTCCTAGCGGCGGCTGGTACGGTGGAAACCACCGTCTTCTTCATGAAGACGGTGGATGAACAGTGGTCAACAAATTATTTTTTTCCAGAATTTTGTAAAACCTATACCAAATGAAAGCTCTCAATGTGTACAATCCAAATCCACTAATATTTTGGCATAATTCCTCATAAACAAAGCAAATCGATGAAGAACATTTTTGAACACAAACTTTCATCTCAACATAACTCCATGAATACTCAACCAAATTGCATGAAATTTAGATCAGAATGTTCAGCAATCAAAGCTCTACAACATTATGCACATAAAATCATGAATAAAAGACTCGAAAATCACACCTCTTGAAGCTCCAACAATGGCAATAGTGGATTCTGGTGCCTAGCAACGTGTAGATCTCTTCTATCAACGTTGTTATCACTTCTGAAGCATGAATCAACTCTTGGAAGGGCTTGGATCTAGCTCAAAGGTCAATTTCCATCTTCATGTTCTTGAGCTTCATGTGCTTAATTCTTCACCAAATTCTGCAAATCAAAGCTTGATCTATACTGAATAATGATCAAAGAACACAAATATGCAAGAAAATCCAAGTGTTATGTGGAAAAATTTTGAATTATGGTGGAGAGAAATTTTGGAGGGAAATTTTGGATCTAGATCTAGAATGATGAAATCTGAAAAATTCTGTTACAATTAACCTTTTATATGCTGTGTTAATCCATTTGCTAATTAGAATTAAGCATGACTAATGAAATTTTAGTGAAAAATAAGGTGTAATGCAAAAATTGATTTTTCACCCCATGCATGCAACATGCACGTGAACAGTACCACATGGCCATGCAATTTCACTTAAAATCATCTTATGAACATGTTGGAATGGTTAAAAAGCTCATATGATGCACCAAATTCAAATTCATGATTTTCCCTCCAAAATGAGCATGAATGAGCAAATGGTCATGTGATGAAATTTCATGCAATACCTTGATGGATTTGGAAAATATGAGTCATGACAAGCATTATGCAAAAAGAGGCACTCAATTTGGAGTTCTAGATCAAAAGTTATGGCTTGTTGAAGTTCCATGCACACTTGGCAATGATATGATCATATCTTCTCAACCATTTATCAGATGCTCATGATCTTGGACTTTTTGGAAATGGGAGAGAAAGATCTTCAACTTTCATGTTGGACAAAATTTCATTTGAATCTTCTTTGATGTTGGAAAGTCAAGTTGAACTTGGTCCAAAAACTTGTCATTTTTGGAAACTTGAAATTACAGGTCACTTTCCATTTTTGGAAACTTTTGATCTGGCTTCAAAACCTTCAAGGTAGATGTTTGACATGATGAATAAACCTCTTTTGGTCATGAATGAAGTGTCTCAAACCATTTCTCCACCTCCTAGCCCTCAGTTGACTTGCAGTTGACTTTTATGGGCCCCAGATGACCTGAAACTGCACTGTGGACTTTGAGCCTCTAGCACTTGGTCAAATTGCTTCAAAATGAACCTTGGTTAATATAAGATCTCTAGCATACTCATGTGGCTTCTTTTCAAGGAAATGCTTGGTCTCTTGCACTGGTGATTCTCCTGATGCCAATTCTTGACTGCCAAGATGCAATGCAATATGCAATGTTAATGTAATGTTAATGACCTAAAAATGAAATGAATGTATGGGTGGGGGGGTGCAAATTTGAGGTGCTACAGTATGCTACTTTGATCCTTCAAACTCCTTCCGTAATACGTTTCCTCTCTTTAAGAATCAACTTTGTAGAATTATAAACCAAACAATTGTTGTTGTTGTTGTTGTTGTTGATTATATGAGTGTGAGAGTAGTGTAGAGAGTAGAAGGCTTAGCTCAATTGGTGAAAACCTTCAAGGTGAAGCTTGCTCCAACAGTGGTGTTTTGGAGATTTGGTGTGAGGTGAAAGAGATTAATTGAGAGAGTAAAAATTCTCAGTTTGAATGAATGATTATTATCATTGTTGTTGAGGATTTAAGAGTGCGGTGAGTTTATATAGATGAATTTTCAACTATTTTGATCATTTTTATGATCATCTATGTTAGAGGTTAGGGAAACAGTTAGTGTTAGATGATTTAATGAGTAAGTTGGTTATGAAGTTAAAAAAGTTAGAGTTTCTGTTAGATTGAATTTGATAGTTGAAATTGTTTGTGAAATGATATTTAGGGACTGTTATGACAAATTGGTGAGGTTAGGATTAAAGTGAGTTAGTGTAGTTCAAGTATTGTTGAATGTTAGTGCTCTTGTAGTAATGTTTGGTTCAAAGATAGGAAGCTACTAGCATTGCTGCATTAAATTAACTGGAAGTGTTTTGGAATAGGTATTATAATATGTCTTGGAACTGAACTGATTATGGCTACTGGTGCAGGTGTAACTGGTTACTTGCTATTAGGTAACCGGTTACCAGATGAAAACATGGGTTCTGATGTGCTGAATGAGACTAAGAAACACAAGTGTAACTGATTACCATGTTTTGAGTAACTGGTTACCAACGCAATTACAGGGTTTTTGCCTACTAGGAGTTGATGAAATGAAGGTGTAACCGATTACCATGTTTTAGTTAACTGGTTACCAAAACGAAAACTTGGCTTCTTTGGTATGCTGGAGGGTATGGAAAGCAGGTGTAACCGGTTACACCGCTTTAGGTAATCGGTTACCAACATGAAACTTGGACTTTTCAATGTTTTTATGTATTGGCTAATGTGAATGTAAGTTATGCAATGTCTTGATCTTTGTAGCTAATTGTGTATTGAATACAATATGGTTTTGCTGGGCTAGCGCATGGTAAGAACAACACTTTGGCAAGTTATTTTGGTCATGAAGAAACATGAAGATTTGGAAGCTCAAACATGGATGACTCATGAGGGGATGAAACAAGTAGAGTTTAGGATATTCAATTGACTTTGGTCAACTGTTTTGATCAAAAAGTCAACAGTTGACCAAAAGTCAACTATAGGTCAAATGATGCAAAATTGTGTAATTGATTTGGATTCTTTTGTGTAATAAAATTGGATGTTTTTGAAATGGAAAATGGCCTTTTTTTGAATGAATTGTGTCTTGTATTTTTGAAAAAAATGGTTTCCTTCCAAAGCTTGGTTTGCATATTTAAACTTGTACTTGGATAAATTTGAATGAATCTTGAATCTGAAGGAACGAATATTGATTTCTTTGACTTTACTCAGAATGAAGTGTTGTGCCATGGATAAAACAAATAAAAGCCCAAGATAATCCCCAAGTAACCTTCATATCCTATGCCATGATGTAATCAACATAACCACAAGCAAATACCGAAGATTAGAGTTCCACAAACTTGATTCACAAGAATGAATCAACCATCACTATTGTGTCAGCATCACCTTTGTATCATGATTAGCAAAACCCTTGAATAAATGATGCTTATTTTAAGAATGAAAATGTAACTGAATGCATATGCCATGATATGCAGATGAACTAAGGATCATGAGCCAAGTAAAAATGAAAAAAAGGTAGGGAAATTTTTGGGGTATGACACCTTTGAAGACTAGAACCTACATGTGAAGGGATGTGTTTTTTTATAGGAAACCATAGACTCTACATTCCTCGAAAATCACAAATACGTTGAACCTTTGACCCTACATTGAGAATCGTATACAAATTATCCAGAACATGTTGAACGTTTAACCTATATTATCGCATACCATTATTGTATCATAGTGTATATACCGAACTTTTGAACCTAAATTATTGCACCATCAAACCTTTGAATAAATGGATGTTGCATATCTTATTGGCATTCCATCCGCATAAAAATCATATGCATACATTCGTACATTTCCATTTCATGCATACAAACCAGAAAAAGCTTATGTTTTCCCTTCCTTAACCAGAAAGACGACAACTCTCTAACACAAGTATCTTACCAGGGCTAATCGTTAGAAAATTATGGCTAATATGGAGCAAGAAAATGTCACTTACAAGGAGACCTTGGGCCAATTCCAAGGTAGGATGGATCAATTTTAGGGAAAGATGGACATCATCCTAAAGTACCTTCGTACTCAAAAAGACTCTACTACGGTTGATGTTGTTGAGACTCCAAATGAGACTGTTGCTCAACCTGTTCCTAATAACTCAGGCTCTATTCTAGGGCCTATTGGTCATGCTGTTGCTTATCCCTAGGGGATGCCTCAGAATTTCAACCCTCAAGTTGAAAACAGTAGTGCCTTTGTTCCTTACCCGCCCATGTTGATGCCTACTGTTAATGGAAATTATGTTGTTCACCCTTGGGGAATTCCTCCTCAATTCTCTCTTATGGTGGTTAATGTTGATAGTGGTGATGTTCCTTAAGAGAAACCTCACCAGAACTTCGTGCCAGTAACTGCTGAGGCACCTACTGAGACTGGGCATGAATATAGGGGTCCTCACATTCATGTTCAAATTCCTCCTCAAGTTGTTGAATCTGTTGCACAATATTTTTATCAAGGCTTTCAATCTATTAACTCTGGAATGCCTCCTGCCTATCTTGGGGCACCTTCTGCCACTGCTGCACCTTAACATGTTTATCCTGGGGAACCTTATGCTCCATATAGGGTCCAATATGGTCAAACTGCCAATTTGGGTACACAAATGGTTAATCTTGGTATGAACTCTCCTCAAATGTTTCCTCAGTTTGCCATTCTGCAAGCACCTACTCAGATTACTCCACAAGCTCCTAAGTTTCCTACTTCTCAAGCTTATCCTCAAGTAAAGTTTATTAATCAAAATCTTCCTGATATGAATCTGAATAAGCTGGCTAATTATCAACTTTTAGATGAACACATCAAAGTTATTAAAGGGTTCTCTGCATATGGTATGGACGCGAAAGAGTTATGTCTGGTACCAAATGTGGTTTTACCTGAGAAATTTAAAGTTCCTAATCTACAAAAGTATAAGTTATTGAGTTGTCCAAGTAGTCACATCACGATGTATTGTACGAAGATGGCTTCTTACATAGACAATGACCCCTTGCTAATTCACTGCTTTCAAGATAGCCTGTCTAGGGATTCCCTTGACTGGTACATGGGGTTGGAGTTTAGTAAACCTAGAAGGATCTTTCTAAAGCTTTTTTGAAACATTACAAATATAATCTGGACATGGCTCCAACCAGATTACAACTTCAAAATCAGACCTAGAGGACCAATGAAACTTTCAAGGAGTATGTCCAAAGGTGGCGACAAATGGTTGCACGTGTTCGACCTCCGTTGTCTAACACTGAGCTAGTTGATATGTTTATGGGTACACTCCATGGGATGTACTTTGAGAAGATGGTGGGTATCATGTCGTCTAACTTCTCTAATGTTGAAATGATAGGGGAACGCATTGAAAATAGGTTAAAGACTGGAAAGATTTAGGGAACTACTAATCATCAGGAAGTGGCTAAGAAATCTTAAAACAACTTCAGCAAGAAGATATAGGGAGAAACAAGTGTTGTCATGGAAAATTTGCATCCTCAATTTCAGGCACCTATGGCTCCCATGCCATGCTACCCATTCCCATATGTTTTTGCATCTCAGTATCAATAGCCTCCACAGGCTCAGGCTCTGGAAGGTCACCGAACTATATAAAATAACATAAATCAAAGGCAAGGATAACTGAGGAAAAGGAAACCAGAAAGAAGGATACAATGGGTTCATATGCCTTACGGTCAGCTACTTCCTCAATTGCTCATTGGTTCAATTAAAGGAACTAGGACATCCTCCAACACCTCTCCCTCATGGCTATAACGTAAATGCTAGATGTAAATGCAGAGCCCTGAAGAACAAAGTACAAGACCTGATCGACTCAAAGGCTATCATGTTCATGCCAAATGACCCAAACATACTAAACAATCCCATGCCTCCACAAGCAGGAACATCTGCAATTCCATAATCGGTACAACTAGAAGCAAGGGTAGATTCGAAGAGGTTGCATATGTTGGAAGATTTTGAAGGGGAACCTCCTTGGGGACTATCACGTCAAATTTTACAAGTACGATGACCCCGACCTTGTTGGTGTAAGCCCTAAAGTCCAATACTTTTGGTACTTGTATCGAATTATTTATTAATAATAAAAGGCTTTTTCTTTATAAAGTTTGTTTAATAAAGTCCCTAGAATAGCTAGTCCGTTTAATGTATCAAGTGTGACTTAATCATGAGATCCCATTAAACATAAGGACATTATTCTTAAAGTATCTGTAGTTGAGCTTTGTTGTAAAGTGGGAATTCTCACATCCTACGTAACAGGATAAATGTCTAAGGGCCCAATATTGAACTGGACAAGGATGACACGGTCTATGCCTTGTGTTCAATATAGACATAAGGGCAAAAGGGTAATTGTACACATAAGTATTATTACAAAAGGATTTGTCAGATCACATGACATTTTCGTGTCTTAGGTAGCAGTGATGTGTTGCTAGATACCGCTCACTGTTTATTATGTTAAATACGTGATTTAATATAATTACCAATGTCGTGAGAACCTACAGGGTCATACACAAAAAGACGGATTGATGAGAGATAGAGTAAATAAGGAACACCATAAGGTACAATGCACTTAAGTGAATTATAGAACATCGTAAGGTACGGTGCACTTAAGTAGAATACGAAATATGGTAAGATACCACATGCTTAAGTGATTTTTGTATATCATAAGATATAGGCCACATACACTTAAGTGAGTTTTTTAGCTTACAACCCACACAAGTGATTCTATAAAAAGAACCCTTCTGCAGAAGCATTTCATCATATGAAATTTCGTTTCTCTCTCTCTCTCTCTCTCTCACTCAAAGCCTTCATTCGTAGCAGCTAGCACTGAGATTGAAGGAATTCGTTCGTGTGGACTGAGTAGAGGCGTTTTTACTATTCAATGTTCGTGATCACTCCTTAGATCTACATCAAAGGTTTCAATCGCCATAAGAGGTAACGATTCTATCACTGATCATGCCCATTTGTAAGGATCACTAAAGGAGAAATTTTAAATTCCGTTGCGTTTTGGATCGTTATTCTCCTTCAGACCTATGGGTCGATACAAAGGCTAATCATGTAGGCGATCTTTAGACTGCTTAATCATTTTCATTTGTAATCTTTCTTGTTTGGTAAATACCATTCACTTGTTAAACTCATTTGTTTTCAAATAATAATAATAATGAAATGAATATGCATGTTTCAAATCAATCCATTCATGTTCACTAATATTTTATTTATCAGTATCAAACTCTTGTTTAAGCAAAATAGAAAGGAGAAAGATGAAAACAAAATACACGAAACTACTTGTTGTATGCTTTTGAATAAAACCTTGTTGATGAAGTAAAGCATTGTTTCAACTCCCAAATACATGAGGTATAAGGAATATAATCCCTCGCCAACCCTTTTGAGCCTAGTAGTAGGAGTTTCTTTTTTATACGAAAAAAAACCCTTAATCTTAACTAGGGATGGGGTAGTTTTCATTTAATCTGACCATCCGTTCAGATTTCAAAAAGGGAAAGGAGGAATATCCCGTATGAGGATCAATCACATCTTATCCCTCACGCTGGGTCGAAAACCGCAAATCCACAACAGTTATCCCTCACCAACAAAAAGAACGAGGCAGTCACAACCCTTTCAACAAATGAAACAAACAAATGTCACACGATTTGTTCCCACAAAAATAACGAGAATATCAAAATAAAAAAAAAGCAAGAGAAAAGCCCACTAAGTCAAAAACTTGAAAACAAGTGACTTAGGCAAAAATTAGGGCATCCCGGTGGACTACAAACTCGAAAAATCAATCCAGGCAACACTTAGGAAAAACAAAAACGAAAAAGAAAAAGAAAGGATCAAAAGGGAAAAGTCCTCAGCAAGAACAAATCCGTGTGGTTACAAATAAAAAAACAAAAGGTGGCTGACTGCTACTCTGAAAACCTCGTTCATTCCCTTACCATCATCATTGTAAGACCCTAATTTTGTCCCTAAGATCCCTCATGGCATCATAGCATTGCATTTGCATTGCCTCAAGGATCACTAGCATCTTGGTTCCCTTTGCCTTTGGGTGGAACTTCTTGAGAGTGGTTTGAGATCACCAAGCATGCTTGAATTGTATATCATTGCTCTTCTTATTTTGTTTACCAGCCAAAAGCACAAAAATATGTCACTAACATCTTTTGTTTGTAGCTTAAGCAATCACAAGGTCAAAGCTTCTAGAAGATCATATGTGCAATGATAAAGCCAAGAGGAGGTGATAACAAGCATGGTAATGGTTCCCAAAGCTCTCATACATCAAATATGCCCCCCTAGCATCTCAATTCATCATTTTGATCAAGACAAGTCAAAGGGTTTGAAGCTTAGAAGCCCTAATTCATCTGTGCACCACAATGCCTTGCTCATGAAGCAACCTCAGCCCATGATCAAATACAATCAAGGGAAGTTCTTTAATTCATCATTTCATGCATATTTGAACTTATTTGAGTGTCCTCAGTCATCAATTCATCAAGATATGAGTCAAGGACTTGAGAAGTTGATCAGTCAATTCATCTGACTATTTTGAAATGCACTGAGACCTAACTTTTTATGTGTTGGTCAAATGGAGATGGTTCCAAAAGAAAAAGTGTTCTTAAGGACAATATGAACAACTTTCATGTTCATCCAAAATTTATTTGAAGTTTGGAAGGTCATCTCCCATTCCAATACATTATAGGTCATTTTGACTAAAACCCTAATTTTGGGTCAACTTCCCAAGGACGTAACTCATTCATTTTTTATGATTTTGAGGTGGGATCAAATGAATTGGAAAGCTTAAGATGTCTACTTCAAATGTTATGTTGAACAAAATTTCAAAATCTCAAAGGAAATACATGTGATAATGCAAGATATTATAGGTCATTTTGGACCAAATGCATTGAAAGGCAAAAAAGTCCAACTTCAAGTGCCCATAACTCTTTCATAAAAAATCCAAATGATGCAAAATTTAAGTCCAGTTTGATTATATTGAAAAGATATACGACTTTGATGTTGTAAGTTTTTTCATTTGAAGCTTGACTCATCAAAACAGAAGGGCTTGAACATTGGCCAAATTTGGAAACCTTGCATTGACATGTTTTGCACATCACACTTTAAACTCAAAATTCACCAATTTCTAAACTTCAAATGGATTTTTGCCCAACATAACAATTGTTCCTTACATCAAGACCTTTCCAACCATTACCCACATGCTTATGTTTGGATTTTCTAATTGGCACTTTCGAAGAGGTGAATGTTTAGGTCAAAATATGGAATTCACATGAAATCTTGATACACAAGCAAATGCCATTCAAATTACACGTCCAATTCAACTTGGTTTGAGTTCAGCATTCATTTGCATCATCTTTTGGGCTTTGCACGCGCCTGTACAGGCCCATGCATGAAGGGTCCAAGTTCCATGCACACGAGAATTCACGTTGCTTGCAGCTTGTTTTGCTATAAATAGAAGTGCTCAGCTTCATTCAAAGTCAACCTAATGGTGCCTAAGATGTTGCACAATTGAATCCATAACCATTACCAAAGAAGCTAGTTCATTTTTCTCCAAATTTTTCAGATCCAAAATTCAACTACATCTGGCTGAATCCTTGGATCTAGAGCTTCTAAACCTTCAGCCTGCATCTCATTGATCTTTTGTTTTGGCAAAGAAAGCAAGGAATCGAGCTCAAGTTTCCAGAAATCAAGTTTGCTCTTCAACTGGTATTTCTTTCGAAACTCACCATATATTGACCTATTTGCTTGGATCTTGTGTTGGCTGAAGTCCTCTCAATGGAGGCATCATGATTGTGCATTTAATTTTTGAAATCCATTGAGTTCATGATGAACACCACAAAACTTCCATCTCTGATTTCTCTCAATATAGAGACCTAGAGTGGAATTGAGTGGCACAGGGATGATGTACATCATCCCAGCTTTCTAAAGATGTATAAATCGTGCATTTTGGTTGCCTTTTGAATCTCTGCAAATTCTGGACTCCACCGGAGCTGGCCGGAGAAGACGGTGGCGCTGGCCACCATCCCATTTCCAGATCAATCCTGGACCCTTGGATTCGTTTTCCAGATTTAATCAGAGCCTCTCTTTTTTATGACTTTATTTAATACTACATGTGGCACGGTTGACTAGTGTGTTTGGTAGGCGCGCACATATGATCCGTTTGATACGCCAGCTCAATTAATGAGCTCTTGATCCAATGCCTCACATTTTTTCTCATTTTTAATTTCTGATTTTAATTTCCATTTAATTTCTTTTATTCCATTGTTTTCAAAAATTCATATCTTCTTTGTTTTAAATCCAAAAATTATGGGACCAATTGCATTAGTCTCCAAATAAATTCTAGTTCCTATTTCTGATTTTTAATTTTTTTTTTATTTTGTCATTTGATATTTTTTGTGAATTTTCTCTTTTCTGGTTGTTTTTAATTCATTTTAAATAGTTTTTGATATTCAAAAAATACAAAAATATTTTCCTAATCTATTTGAATGATGATGAATCTATGGAAAATATTCTCATCAATTTTTTAATTGATTTGAGATTTATTTGAGATTTTAGTTCAATTAGGTTACTTTTATTCATTTTTAATTGATTAAAAATAGTTTCTGGCTTTTAAAAATTCTGACTTCTGTTTTTGATTGTTTGACTTTGACTTTCAATGTTATTGGTCAACATATGATGATTGGTACATTTTATTTCATTTAATGCATTTGTACTTTTGCCATTTTTTTTCCATTATCCATCTCCTTCTTCTTCCTCTTCTTATTTTCTTTTTGATCAATGAGTTGAAGGTTGACTTAATCTTCCTTGATCCAAATCTAATTCATCTTGATCAATTGATCAAGTGAATGGCTTTGCATTAAGGATAGGTTGTTTTCTAAATCATGCAAAAGGCTTAAACCAATACAAGATCAATTCTCATTATCTTTTTGGCATGGCAAGTTATTGGAACTTGGTTCACTAATCAAGACTTCTAACTTGTGTTGTTGCCTACATTATTATTGACCGGCCTCAGATAGTTGTGACTTCTACATAAGTCCAATTACGATTGCTTAACATAGCGCTAAATTTGCCTTATGGCACATTAACTACTAACACTAACTATTAACAATTAACATTTACTTTTTTCTCTTTACTTTTATGCAATTTACTATTCTTGCACATATTATCCATTTGCTTTTCTCTTTGCTCACTTGAGCACATGTTTATGTTAATGCCATTTGCCTTTTGCTCACTTGAGCCCATAATTGTGTATATACTATTGTGCTTGTGTTTTTGTTTTGATTGTTGTGGACCAAATGCAAAGAAATGGACTTAGACTTTAGGACTTTCCCTATGCAAATTTGGAGTCAAAGAGCAACTAGGCATTGGGCCTTTAGAGTGCTATAAAAATCAAAGAGCAACTAGGCATTGAGCCTTTAGAATGCTTAATATTGAAGATGACATTGAAAGGACCATATTATAATCTCCCTCTTGTCCATTCTTTGATTGTATTATAGAACCTTTTGATGTGTGTTTTCTTTGTGCTAGGAGTTCCAATTTGAGCTTAATTGAGGAACCATTACCATGAGCTTCCAAGAGAGAGAGATCCAAGATACATTGAGGAGTCTTTCCAAGAGTTCATTTGATTGTTGTTTGCTTGAGTTTATGCTTTGTGTGATTGCTTATTCCAAAGGATGGGAGCTACTTGGATCATCTATATGATCTCAAGAGAGGAACTCCTTGTGTGGTTTTGTTCTCTTTCCCCTCACCTCTTGTATGTTTAGGATTTAGCCATTCTTCTTCTTCTCCCCAGTCTAACCCAAGCCAAAACTCTTTGTGCAAACATTTAACCTTTGTTTTCAACTATTAGAAACCTAAGCCTTATGCTTTTGATTTTTAAACTTTCTTTTCATAACACTTATTTTGAATTAAATCTTTAAGTCAACTTTGACCACTTTTGTATATACTTCTAATTGGTAAATATAACCCATTCAAATGTCTTTTTATGGTTCCAATGGCCACCTTTTTAATCAAATTTTTCATAACCTTTAGCTATTAGGTTTGAGTTATCCTTGTGGTAGATGTCATACTCACCTATATCCTTAGTGATGGACAATGAGTCTTCCATGCTTATTATAGGGTTAACCCCTCACTAGCATGTTGAAGCTATCCTCACATGGTGGATTTGTGGTTTAGTTGAGTTTTCTCCCTTGGATAACAAAAGACCTTAAGGCTTTTGGACCAATCAATTCACCAACTTGTTTTGAGATTTTTATCCCGAACTACGAGGTTTTGATCCTAATCTTTTTATAAGATGGTACGTAGGCAATGGGTTTATCCATCCAAACACAAAATGTCAATAAACTTGTATATTCTCTTCTCATCTCTTCAATCATGTTTGCACAAACAAATTTTCACAAAACAACAACCTTACAACAAGTATGAAAAGGGCTCCCTAGGAGTACCTAGGATGTTTTGGGTGCCTAACACCTTCCCATTACATAACCAACCCTCTTACCAAGATCTCTGTTTCTCTTTTTACTAGTTTTTGTTAAAACTTTTAGGTTTTTGTTCGCTTTCTAACCATTCCTTTGGATAAATAGAAGTGCGGTGGCAACTCGACTTGTATGATTTACCTTGGATTTAGTCAATATCTCTAATTGTAACGAATACCCCGCTACAGAAAAGTGGCGACTCTACTGGGGAAGCATTTTGCCCAGTGGGTTTATCCTACTTTTCATATTGTGTTGTATTGTTTTGTGAAATATTTTTTGTGCAATTTGGGATTACTGTATTGTATGTAATGATTGAATTGCTTGATATTAATTCCTTGTATGCTTGGTGATCTTTGTGATATGAGTTCTATACCCGGACTCGAGTGCACTTAGGATAGGAGAATGGCGTAGTCTTGTTGACTTGTGTGGAGTTATTCCTTAGCAAGTTGATTTGCAAGTCCATTCACTTGGTGGAGGTCATGTTGGGATCAATAATGTCACACAAGTAAGTTGTGGTTAGACATTACTCTTTCCAATATAGACCTTAGAAGCCAAGGACCATAGTTTACCAAGCCCATCTTGGCCTATTCTTAGGATGTAGTGCGAAAGTCGTTCAAGTGTAAGATTTGATACGATTGTTACGCGAAACTACACTCATAAGAGTCTCTCTTGAGAATATTTTTGGAATACGAGTAGTCGTTTCTCCGATAATATCCGAAAGATGGGATGATGACTATGGGAACCTCTTGTAGAACATGTTTGGCAGGTTTAAACCCTAGTACACTCCCTTTGGGTGGTTCTTAACCAAGACTCCATGCTCGTGACTTGCAACAAACCCTTGATTCATGGTTGATCCGTTCATATATCCTTAATATCAATGGAACTTGGGTGTTGATAAGGTGTAAATCATAATCCACCAAAATGGATGATTGATATTAAGGATGATATGATCCATCCCATGACCTTTGTTTGGTGTGCTTTGCTTGATCCTTGAGTGTGATTGTTGCATTCATGCATTCATGCACTCATTTGCATCCATATCATCAAAATAATAAGAATTTTTTCAAGGAACTTAAGGGGTTTATTTGCAAAATTTTCAGACATGGAAAGACAAAGAAGGAATACAAAGAAGTACAGTTTCAGACAACCAAATTTGAAAGAGTTAAGGAATCTGACATCCTATGTATTAGATCCTTTGGGTTTCAAGGCTCGTTTTGGGAAGCTTCTTCCTCTTCTGACTACTCAGGTGGACGAAGGGTTGATGAGTGTATTGGTACAGTTTTATGATCCTTCATACCGTTGCTTCACGTTTCCGGATTTTCAGCTTTTACCCACGCTTGAGGAGTATGCCTACCTTGTGGGTATACCTATTCCAGACCAGTTGCCGTTCAGTGGCTTAGAGAGTATTCCTACTTCTCAAGAGATAGAAGACATGTTGCACATAGATGAATCTCTGGTTGGTGCTCATATGACTACCAAAGGTGGAAGTCAAGGTCTCCCTTTTGAGTTCCTCATTGCTCAAGCTACTGTGTATGGGAAGGCCATGAGTGAGGATGCCTTTGAGGCCATATTTGTACTTCTCATCTATGGGTTGGTATTGTTCCCCAACATCGGCAAGTTTGTGGATGTGAATGCTATTAGGATTTTCTCTACTCTTAATCACGTTCCGACTCTGTTGGGTGATACCTATTTCTCTTTGCATATGAGGAATGCAAAGGATGGTGGTGCCATTGTGTGCTGTTTGCCTCTGTTGTATAAGTGGTTTATTTCTCACTTACCGCAGACGGTCGCCTTCAAGGAGAACAAGGGATGTCTACGGTGGTCCACAAGACTTATGTCTCTCACTAATGACGATATTTCTTGGTATAACCGTGTGTATGATGGCGTGCAGATTATTGACTCTTGTGGTGAATTCTCCAATGTACCTCTTCTTGGTACATGTGGTGGGATTAACTACAACCCTGTTTTAGCACGTCGTCAGCTTGGGTTCCCCATAAAGGATAAACCTAATAACATTTTGTTAGAGGGTGTGTTCTTCCAGGAGGGTAAAGATCCCCAAGGCTTGAAGGGCATAATGGTCCGCGCTTGGTGCAAGATTCATAGGAAATGAAGGAAAGAGTTGGGTCCTAAGAATTGTGTTGCTATGGAGCCTTACACTGCTTGGGTTAGGAAGAGAGCGTCTGAGTATCTTATGCCTTACGAGTATCCAAGACCTACACCTTTGGTTATGGCTGGGCCTTCAACCCTCCCTAACCAAGGAGTAGAGGTGTTGAGAGACGAAGACCGATCACGTGCTTGGATCCGTGAAAGGGAGGAGTTGCTTCAGCAGATCAAGGAGAAAGACGCTTTGATAGAGTTCCTCGAACATCAGGTTATTGATGATCCTGATGATGCATGGACTTCTCTACTTCCTTAGTCTTCCAAGTTTTGGAAAAGGAAGTACGACCGACTCGCCAAGGAGAAGGAAGATATGGAGGCAGCCTACGAGAGGCAGGTGAAGAGACTTCGTGCATCCTATCTCCCTGTGTCCCGAGCTTTAGATGATTGTTTCTAGGGATCCATAGGATGATTATTTTCCTTTTCTCTTGTATATGATTGACGATGTTGTACTTCTTTTCCCGATATTATTCGATGAGATATTTCCATATGTGATAAATGTCTAATATTTCCAAAAATTTGCAAATAAAACCCTATAGTTCCTTTGGAATAAAAGAAAAAAATCATATGCACAAGCATTGCATGCATCATGTGCATAAGCAGGTTTTGTTCCCGGCTTCTTGTCTTGTGATCTAACTCTGTGTTCTTCATTTATTTTGAAGACAAGCTGACTCACCGTTACTACACCAGATCCAACATTTCAAGACTGATGGATCATCTAGAACAAGAGAACCGCGAGCTGAAAGAGGAAGTGGCCAGATTAAGTGCCTTGATGGAATCATTCTTGGCTGCCTAGAGCCAGTCTTCTCCGACGCCTTCAATTCCTCCCCAGAGGACAGTCATCTCTGAGATTGTCTCCTCGACTGTGCCTGCAGCCAGCGCATACTTTGCTCCAACGACCATACCAGCCGGATTCCCGTGGGGGATGCCTCCCAATTTCATGCCCGAGGGTCCTGCTCCCACCTTTGCTTCTATGCCGGCATCTAGCCCGGTCCTATTGTTCCTCCTCCTGTCGTGCATACTTTGCCCAGAGTAGACGACACCATCTATCATTCTGAGCCGTCTGAGGGCCCAGATGTCTATGAGAAGATGGACGCTGTGAACGATCAATTTCTTGAGCTCCTCAAGGAATTGAAAACTCTCAGAGGAAAGGATCTTTTCGGCATGTCTGCTGCCGAACTTTGTTTGGTCCCTAATGTGAAGATTCATGTGAAATTCAAGGTCCCTGACTTTGAAAAGTACAAGGGGAATACTTGTCCACTCAGCCACCTGGTCATGTATGCCAGGAAGATGTCGACTCAGACCGACAACGACCAATTGCTCATTCACTACTTTCAGGACAGTCTGTCCGGTGTGTCGCATTACGCGAAAAACCGGCGGGAAAAAGAAACAACAGAGCCGCCACCGTGCGTTATTTATCCCAAAGGAGGGAAAGGAAACGCTCGAAGTAAACCTGGAAAAGACATGATCTCGCGACCAGAGAAAGATGGGATCGGGAGTCGGTTATGCGAAGGGAAGGTATTAGCACCCCTACGCATCCGTCGTACTCGACGGGATCCACGCACAAAAGAATAGAAGAAAGGTTGCTAAAAACTGCTCAAACACTGCACAAGGCTGGAAGGAAACACAGGAAGACAAAAGAAACGGAAGAAACGAGACTCGGCAGGATATCGCATCCTGGGCCTACGTAGTCTATCAGACACAGACATCAGAGTCGACGTAGTTCGGGACAGGGGAAACGTGCTCGCTAGGATGTCGCATCCTATGCATACGTATCTTCTCTAATCAGAGAAGAATCAGAGCACTCGTAGCTCGGCTAACGCACGCCAAACAAAACCACACAGGAAACCGACTGCCAATCGCTGGACTTACGTCAGACTCCACACAAACAGGCAAACATGGAAACCTAATGCCAATCGCTGGATTTACATCAGACTCCAACAAACAAACACACACAGGAAACCAACTGCCAATCGCTGGACTTACGTCAGACTCCAACAAGCAAACAAGACACAGGAAACCAACTGCCAATCGCTGGACTTATGTCAGACTCCAACACAACACAAAGGGGTAAACAAAGAAAAAGGGCGCCCGGAGAGATCAGCTCATCTCCTGCCTACGTACCTCATCTGGTATGAGGATCAGAGCGACGTAGTTCCCCTAAACAGGGGAAGAACTTCTATCCTAACCAGAGACAAAGGGAGGATAACAAGCCACTAGGGAGACTACGACTCGAGCCTAGAAGTTGTCATGCATACGATCCCTATGTTGAGGTCTCTATCCTAACTTGCACAGGGAGCAAGATAGCCTAAACAGCACAATCAAACAAATACAAGCACAATAAAGCAAACACACACACTATATGCAAACAATTGGCTCATACAAGGCTAGGCTGTAGAAACAAGCCAACTGGAATGGGGTGTTTTTAGCTCTTAACCCTAACATTGAGAGTTAGGGTGAAGCAGATGAAATGGAGATGAGGGTTATGCCTCATAGCTCTTATCCCTGGTCTGGGAGAGCTGGAATCAATGAAAGTGTGGGAGTCCAGAATGAGGAACTCTACTCCACATGACCGACACAACAAGATCTTGGGTTCTTATTCACAATGCATCAACACATGGTGTGAGCAAAGTGAATCACACAACTGAATAGCAGGGGATGGATTGCACATCCCTTTTATCTGCCAATTGCCTCTTAAGAGGACTTAACCTGCTTGGCACAAAATTAAACAACCATAAACATTGCCTCTTAAGGAGGGCTTCAGACAGGTGCCTGCCAAAGTAACATGACAGGTCTTCCAGACTACATGAAGATCAAGGAATTATACCTCAGTGGTAAGCAAACCACAAGCAAGCAAAGCAAAGTTCAAATGAACTTAAAGCAACTTAGGTACCTGTGGAAACATCTAAACCAATCAGTACAAAATCCAGACAAACAATCAACAGTCAATATTAGACAGACAGACAAATCCAATGTGCACAATGAGCAAACACAAGTGAGTTGTTCTCAAAGCCTACAAAACAAGCAAATGTTAGCCAACAACAACAAATGATCAATCTCAAATGAAGGAGCAACATCAACCATGGAGATGTATACTTGAACCTGAAATTTACAACTCAAATGTAAGCAACAAACCACTAGGTCAAAGCCTAGGGTCAAAAGTGAATCAAAAATCCAAAACAGAACTTCAAACTCAACATGAATCATATTTAACCAATCAAGAACAAGTCCTAAAGAGGACCAAACCAAAAGCAATGGGCAAGTTCATGTAATAGGCAAGAGAAGTTAATGACCAATTCAAGGCACACATTTCAACATTAAGAATGAAAATTCCCAATCAAAATAGAAATGATTCAAATAATTCTGGAAAAAATCATGAGCATTCAACACATCTAACATGATCATCACACAAAAGATCAGAAGCATTAGAGGTTATTTGGTATGGAAATCAAATTGCACAAGTAAGACAATCAAATTGTGTGACACAAATTGTCACACCATGCAAACATAGGCATAAAACAGAATTGGCAAATGGGAAAAATGCACAATCAATTCTCAGGGGTCCAGCAACATGTCCAGAAGCATCATGCAAAATTTCAAGCAATTTGGATCAATATCAAGCATTTCATGATAGAAAAAGCAAGGCAAGGTCACACATACACCTATGTTCAAAGAGTGTCGCACAAACAGAAATCTAGCCATGCACAACTTCACACTTCATGATCATAAAAAACTAGACATCACAAGGATCATTTTGCAAAAAATTGGGAGTGATTTGATGCATTTTTCAATTAGATATGGATTTTAGAAGTTAGCATAAAAATAAAAAGTCAAAGTGATCACATGATGGAAAATAAGGAGGGAAAAGTAAAAATATGAATTAATTTGAAAAAGTGGCGTAGGAAGGAATCGAAGCGTGTACGCGCGCTGAACCAGACAAGCCCTAGCAGGTGATACGCGTATGGTACACGTAAGGTACTTGTACGCGTATGGTACGCGTATGGTGCGTGGTAGTTTCCACCGTCTTCTTCGCGAAGACGGCGGAGCTACAGTGTACGTGCTTCAAATTTTTTCCAGAATCGCGCGAAACGCATACCAAACGAAAGCTCATGCTACGTACATTACAGATCAATCAATAACTAAGCCTAATTCATCAAGATCAAAGAGAATCGAGCAAAATAAAATTGATGCATCAAACTTTAATTAAGCATATCTCACTCAATAATGCACCAAATCATGTAAAATTTAGCTCAGAATTAACAGCAAAGAGAGATCTACATGAACATGTTAATGAATTGCATAATTATGAGATTCGAAAACTGAATCTCTTGAAGAGCAACTTCTTGAAATGCACGATTCAAGGCCTTGAATGATCCAAATCAACTCCAAAATACTTGTGACGAAGTTTGGTGAAGAAATTGAAGCTTGAAACCGTGTAGATCTTGCTTAACAATCAACTTCCATACTTGAGTTCTTGAGCTTGCACCACACAATTCTTGGCCAAATTCTGCAATTGAGAGCTTGATCCACACCAAATACCAGTCACAGAACCAGCATATGCAATAAAATGACAAGGTTATGTGGAAGAAATTTGAATTATGATTGAGAGAAAAAAATGAAGGGAAAAAAATCTCTAGATCCAAAAAATGGTGAAGAAGTGAGAATTCTGTTATGATTATGTATATATACCCTATGCTAATCCACTCTTAATCCAAATTAATCATGCTTAGTTGAAATTAAGTGAAAAATAAGGTGTTTGGCAAAACTTGGTTTTTTCACCCCATGCATGCAAGCCTATGTGAACAGTAACAATTGCCATGCATTTTCACTTAAAACCATGCTATGAACATGTTGGAATGGTTAAAAAGTCCATGCAATGCACCAATTTTGAATTCATGATTTTCCCTCCAAAATGGACATGAATATGCATATGATCATATGATGAATTTTCATGCAATGTGATGAATGATTTGGAAAGTTCATGTCATGAGAAGAATTATACAAAAAAACCACTCAATTTGGAATTATGAGTCAAAAGTTATGGCCTTTGGAAGTTCCATGCACACTTGGCAATGATTTGACCATATCTCCTCAACCATTCATTAGATGCTCATGATCTTGGACTTTTTGGAAATGGGAGAAAGAGATCTTCAACTTTCATGTTGGACAAAATTTCATTTGAAGCTTCTTTGATGTTGGAAATTGAGTTGAAGTTGGTCTAAAAACTTTCCATTTTGGGAAACTTTCAATTATAGGTCACTTTCCATTTTTGGAAACTTTTGATCTGGCTTCAAAATCTTCAAGGTAGATGTTTGACATGTTGAATAACCTTTTTTGGGACATGAATGAAGTGTCTCAAACCATTTCTCCATCTCCTAGCCCTCAGTTGACTTGCAGTTGACTTTTATGGGCCTCAGATGACTTGATCATGCACTGTGGACTTTCAACCTCAAACACTTGGCCAAATTGCATCAAAATGAACCTTGGATCATGCAAACCCTCTAGAACAACCATAGGGCCTTTTTCTCAATGAAATGCTTTGATCCTTTGCACAGTTGACTTCTCCTGATCTGTTTTGACTGATGAAATGCAATGCACCATGCAATGTGAATGCAATGTTAATGACCTAAAATGAAATGAATGTACAAATGGGAGGTGCAAATTTGAGGTGCTACACGGTGTCGCTCTGCGTTGGTACATGGGTTTAGACAGTGCGAACATCCGATCCTTCAACGATCTTGGTGTAAGACCCCAATTTTGTCCCTAAGATCCCTCATAGCATCATAACATTGTATTGCATAGCCTCAAGGATCATTGAGCATCTTGGTTCCCTTTGCCTTTGAGTGGGACTCCTTGTGAGTGGTTTGAGATCACCAAGCATGCTTGAATTGTATATCATTTATTTTCTCATTTTTTTATTTACTAACCAAAAGCACAAAAATATGTCACTAACATATTTTGTTTGTAGCTTGAGCAATCACAAGGTCAAAAACTTCTAGGAGATCCTTTGTGCAAAGACATGGTTAAGAAAAGATGATAGCAAGCATGGTAATGGTTCCCAAAGCTCTCATCCATCAAATATGCCTCCCTAGCATCTTAATTCATCATTTTGATCAAAGCAAGTCAAAGGGTTGGAGGTTTGTTTCTCAAGGAAACCCTAATTCATCTGTGTACCACAATGCCTTGCTCATGAAGCAATCTCAGCCCATGGTCAAATACAATCAAGGGGAGTTCTTTAATTCATCATTTCATGCATATTTAAACTTATTTGAGTGTCCTAAATCATCAATTCATCAAAATATGAGGCGTGGACTTGAAAAGTTGATCAGTCAATTCATCTGACTATTTTGAAATGCAGTGAGACCTAACTTTTTATGTGTTGGTCAAATAGAGATGATTCCAAAAGCAAAAATGTTCTTACGGACAATATGAACAACTTTCATGTTCATCAAAATTTTATTTGAAGCTTGGAAGACCATCTTCCATTCCAATACATTATAGGTCATTTTGACTGAAACCCTAATTTTAGGTCAACTTCCCAAGGACATAGCTCATTCATTTTTTATGATTTTGAGGTGGGATCAAATGCATTGGAAATATTGAGATGTCTAATTCAATGTTATGTTGAACAAAGTTTCAAAATCTCAAAGGAAATACATGTGATAATGCAAGACATTATAGGTCCTTTTGGGTCAAAGGCATTAAAAGTCAAAAAAGTCCAACTTCAAGTGCCCATAACTCTTTCATCAAAACTCCAAATGATGCAAAATTTAAGTCCATTTTGAGTGTCTTGAAAAGATCTACAACTTTTATCTTGGAGGTTTTTCCATTTGAAGCTTGTATCATCAAAACAGAGGGGCTTGAAAGTTAGCAAATTTTAGAAACCTTGCCTTGACATGTTTTGCACATAACACTTTAAACTCAAATTTCATAAATTTCCAAATCCCAAATGAGTTTTTGTCCAACATAACATTTGTTCCTCATACAAAGACCTTTCCAACCATTACTCACATGGCTACATTTGGATTTGGCAAATATCATTTTCGAAGAGGAGAACTTTAAGTGCATTTTTGGGAAACTTGATTCAATTACCATGCATGAGCTGATTGCATCAAAATTGCACGTCCATTTCATTCATTCTTGATCTCAGCTTGCCAATCCATGTGGAATTGGGCCCTCCATGCGCCTGTACAGGCCCATGCATGGAGGCCCCCTTCATTCATGCAAGTTTGAAATCACACTTTCAGCATGGCATTGGCTATAAATACATGGCATGAGAGCTTCCATGAGAGACACAATTTCAACCTGAAATGCTGCTGAAATCTTTCCCTAACAATCACTAAAGAAGCAATTGCATTTTCTTCAAAAAAATTCAGATCTAGAATTCAGCTTCATCTGGTTGTATTCTTAGATCTAATGCTTCTAGACCTTCATCATACACTCCATTGAACTTCTGTTTTGATAAAGCAAGCAAGGTTTCAAGCTCAAATCACCAGAACTCAAGCTTACATTCCAACTGGTATTTCCTTCGATTCTCCTAATCCATTGACCTATTGGCTTAGATTTTGTGTTGGCTGAAGTCCTCTCAATAGAGGCATCATGTTTATGCTTTTAATTTTTACAATTCATTAAGCTCATGATGAACACCAGATTTTTCCATCTCTGATTTCTCACACCATGGAGATCTAGAGGGAAAAAGGATGGTATAGGGATGATGTACATCATCCCAGCTTTCTATTGATGTATAGATCGCACGATTTGGTTGAGGTTTTAATTTCTGCAATTTGGCCGGAATTCTGGAGCTCACCTGAGAAGACGGTGGCTCCGGTGGCTTCATCCTCTCCAGTTTAAATCTGGACCGTGTGATCTAATCTCCAGATTTAATCTCGTCCCTTGCTTGTTATGACTTTTAATTCTTTCTCATGTGCACGCATTCACTTGGATCCATGGTAGGCGCGCACTTCATGACCTCTTGATTTGCCAGCTCAATTAATGAGCTTAGATCAGACAGTCCACGCTTTTTTCTAATTTCTATTTTTCTGTTGTATTTTCCTTTTATTTTCTTTAATTCCAATTATTTTCAAAAATTAATATCTCTTTCATTTTTTATCCAAAAAATATGGGACCAATTGCATTATTTCCCAAATAAATTCTATTTTCTATTTCTGATTTTTAATATTTTTTATTTTGTCATTTGATATTTTTTGTAAATTTTCACTTTTCTGATTATTTTTAATTCATTTTAAATAGTTTTTGATATTCAAAAAATACAAAAATATTTTCCTAACCTATTTGAATGATGATGGATCTATGAAAAATATTCTCATCAATTTTTGAATTGATTTGAGATTTATTTGAGATTTTAGTTCAATTAGGTTATTTTTATTCATTTTTAATTGATTAAAAATAGTTTCTGACTTTTAAAAATGCTGAAATTTTTTGTCAAACTTTGTTTGACCTTGTTGAACTTAGGATAAATCACTTGGACCTTTCAAGGTTGATTTGAAGTGATTTTGAAGTTTGACCTTTCCATTTATTTTAATTCAAGTTTATTTTTAATATTAAAAAATGCCAAAAAATAGTTTATTCATTTCATGACTTCCAATCTTCATCTCACTTCTGTTTTTGATTGTTTGACCTTGACTTTCAATGTTATTGGTCAACATATGAGGATTGGTACATGATGTTCCATTTAATGCATTTATACTTCTTTTACCATTTTGTCATTTCCATTTCTCTTATTCATCTCCTTCTTCTTCTTCTTCTTTTCTTTTTGAACAATGAGTTGAAGGTTGATAAGTTAGCATTGATTAGGGAGATTTAACCTTCCTTGATTCAAATATAATTCATCTTGATCAATTGATCAAGTGAATGGCTTTGCATTAAGGATAGGTTGTCTTTTAAATCATGCAAAAGGCTTAAACCAATACAAGATCAATTTTCTTCTCCTTTTTGGCATGGCAAGTTGTTGGGACTTGGTTCACTAATCAAGACTCCTAACTTGTGTTTGTTGCCTACATTATTATTGACCGACCTCAGATAGTTGTGACTTCTACATAAGTCCAATTACGATTGCTTAACATAGCGCTAAATTTGCCTTATGGCACACTAACTACTAACACTAACTATTGACAATTAACATTTACTTTATGCCATTTACTTTATGCCATTTACTTTATGCAATTTACTTTAACGCAATTTACTATTCTTGCACATATTATTCATTTGCTTTTCTCTTTGCTCACTTGAGCACATGTTTATGTTAATGTCATTTGCCTTTTGCTCACTTGAGCACATAATTGTGTATATATTATTGTGCTTGTGTTTTGTTTTGATTGTTGTGGACCAAATGCAAAGAAATGGACTTAGTTTCTAGGACTTTCCCTATGCAAAGAAATGGAGAATTGGACTTAGTTTCTAGGACTTTCCTTATGCAAATTTGGAGTAAAAAGGATCTTAATGATGAAGATGGATTAGAAGAACCAAATCTCTAAACTCACTCTTGTCCATTCTTGTTTTACTTCATGGAACTTTTGATGTGTGTGCTTTTGTGCTAGGAGTTTCCATTTGAGCTTAATTGGAGGACCATTGCCATGTTCATCCAAGTGGAAGAAACAAGATACATTGAGGATCTCTTGAGAGACTTGTTTGATTGCTTATGCTTTGTGGTTGCTTATTACAAAGGATGGGAGCTACTTGGATCATCAATATGATCTCAAGAGAGGAACTCCATTGTGGTTTTGATCCCTTTATCCCTTCTCTTTTTGTTTTGCTTAGGATTTAGCCCTTCTTCTTCATCTCTCCACTCTAACCCAAGCCAAAAAATTTGTGCAAACATTTCAATTGTTTTCAACATTAGAAACCTAAGCCTTATGCTTTTGATTTTCAAACTTTCTTTTTTTACAACACTTATTTTGAATTGAATCCTTAAATCAACTTTGACCATTTTTTGTACATACTTCTAATTGGTAAATATAACCCATCCAATGTGCTTTTGTGGTTCCAATGGCCACCTTCTTAATCAAATTTTTTATAACCTTTAGCTATTAGGTTTGAGTTATCTTTGTGGTAGGTGTAATACTCACCTATATCTTTAGTGATGGACAATGAGTCTTCCATGCTTATTATAGGGTTAACCCCTCACTAGCATGTTGAAGCTATCCTCACATGGTGGATTTGTGGTTTGGTTGAGTTTTCTCCCTTTGATAACAAAAGACCTTAAGGCTTTTGGACCAATCAATTCACCAACTTATTTTGAGATTTTTACCCCAAACTACGAGGTTTTGATCCTAATCTTTTTATAAGATGGTACGTAGGCAATGGGTTTATCCATCCAAACACAAAAATGTAAATAATTTGTACATTCTTTTCTCATCTCTTCAATCATGTTTGCACAAACAAAATTTTCACAAGACAACAACCTTCACAAGTGTGAAAAGGGCTCCCTAGGAGTACCTAGGATGTTTTGGGTGCCTAACACCTTCCCATTGCATAACCAACCCCCTTACCCAGATCTCTGTTTCTTTTACTAGTTTTTGTTAAAACTATTTGGTTTTTGTTCGCTTTCTAACCATTCCTTTGGATAAATAGAAGTGCGGTGGCGACTCGACTTGTATGATTTACCTTGGATTTAGTCAATATCTCTAATGGTAACGAATACCCCGCTACACTTGGTGAGGCCTTCGTCAAGCAGTACAAGTATAATGTGGATATGGCTTCCGATAGGGATCAATTGAGAGCCATGTCCCAGAAGGACAAGAAAACGTTCAAAGAGTACGCCCAGAGGTGGTGAGGGTTAGCAGCACAGATCGTGCCTCTGCTAGAAGAGAAAGAGATGACTAATATCTTTTTGAAGACCTTAAGTTCTTTTTATTATGAGCGGATGATTGCTAGCGCTCCTTCTGATTTCACTGAGATGGTGAATATGGGGATGCGTCTAGAAGAAGGGGTTAAAGAAGGACGTCTAACCAGAGAAGAAGGCTCTTCTGCCAAATGATATGGGGCGTTTGCGAAGAAGAAAGATGGAGAGGCACATGCTGTGACCTCCCATGTGAAACCAAGAAGACCCTCTGTGAGGAGGAAGGCTGTGGGTCCCGCCGGTAACCAGCACCAGGTGGCTCACATAGCACCTGTTTTCAGAGACAATCAACAGTACCAGCAGCATAACAACAATCAGCAACCACATCCGCAATATCAACATCAGCAGCACCGACCGCAGCAGCAGGCCTACCAGCCTTGAAACAGTAATCAAACCAGCACGAGTTACGAGAGGAAAAGGGTCACCTTCGATCCTACTCCAATGACGTATGCAGAATTATATCCCTCTTTGATAGAGAGGAAGTTGATTACTCCGAGAGACCCACTGGCTATACCTGCTAACCCCTAGTGGTGGTATAAGCCTGAATTACACTGTGTTTACCATTCTGGTGCTCCCGGCCATGACGTAGAAAATTGTTACCCTTTGAAGACCAAGGTTCAAGACCTTGTGAGGTGTGGTGTTCTGTGTTTCGAGGACGTAGGTCCTAATGTGAAGAAGAACCCATTGCTCGAGCATGGGAGATCTGTCAACATGGTCCAGGGCTGCCCTGGCAAGTACAAAGTCAAATATGTCAGTCATATTCGACAATCTTTGGTAGAGATGCATCATTTGCTGTGTGATTACAGTCATTATGAGCATGACCATGATAGATGCCGAGTTTGTTCTGTCAATCAAAGAGGTTGTCGCCAGGTGTGCAAAGATGTTCAGGAAATGCTGGATGAAGGAGTTATTGAGATCCTTCAAAACAGAAATGTTAACGAAGATGTTGATGAGGTCAACGTAATTTCTCCAGTATTCCGGATCCCCGAACCTGTTATCATCAAGTATGATGGTAGCAAGCAGAAGGCCTCTCCTGCTCTGATCATTAAGCCAGCCGGACCAATACCATACTCTTCTGAAAAGGCGATTCCCTATCGCTACAATGCTATTGCGGTAGAAAATGGGAAAGAAGTGTCCTTACCATCTTCCTCTGTTGTTAACATTGCAGATGTTAGTGGTTTAACCCGCAGTGGTCGTGTGTTTTCAACACCTCCAAAGCCCCAAGCTAATGTTGATTCTGTTGAACGCCCGATTGGGAATGCTGTGAGCACTCCGAATCTGGCACTTGTTGTTAAGCCCTCCTCTACATTGGGAACTCCTGCTTCTGTTGGCCCAAGCGGAAATGCGAAAGAAGACTGCGATGAGATGCTGAGACTCATCAAAAGAAGCGAGAACAATGTTGTAGACCAGCTTCTACAAACGCCATCCAAGATATCGGTGTTATCATTGCTATTGAATTCAAAACCACATCGAGAGGCTCTGCAGAAGGTTTTGGATGTGGCATATGTGGATCACGATGTCACGATAGAACAATTCGATAGCATTGTTGCAAACATCACTGCTTGTAACAACTTGAGTTTTTGTGACTCTGATCTCCCCGAGGAGGGAAGAGACCACAACTTGGCATTACATATATCTATGAACTGCAAAGACGACGCCATGTCCAATGTGCTGGTGGACACTGGGTCATCACTGAACGTATTGCCAAAATCCACTCTCTCGAAACTGTCATATCAAGGGCCTCCCATGAGGTAGAGTGGAGTAGTTGTGAAGGCTTTCGATGGGTCTCACAAAACCGTGATTGGGGAAGTTGATCTCCCAGTCAAAATCGGACCAAGTGATTTCCATATCACCTTCCAGTTTATGGACATTCACCCATCGTATAGTTGTCTCTTAGGTAGACCATGGATTCACGAAGCAGGCGCTGTGACATCCACCCTACACCAGAAACTGAAATTTGTGAAGAATAAGAAGCTGGTGGTGGTAGGGGGAGAAAAGGCTCTCCTGGTTAGCCATTTGTCTTCTTTCTCATACATAGATGCTGAGGATGAAGTTGGAACCCCTTTCCAAGCTTTATCTATTGCTGAACCTATTGAGAAGAGAACTCCTTCATTTGCTTCCTATAAAGATGCAAAGTTGGCCATTGAGCGTGGTGCAACTGCTGGTTTAGGGAAAATGATTGAGCTAGAAGACAACAGATCTCGGGCTGGCATAGGTTATTTGTCTGAGATTTTCAACACGTAAGGGTTGTTCAAGAGTGGAGGATTCATCTACACCGGTCAAGGCGAGGAAGCTGCTGCCATTCTGGAAGAGGACGAAGAGGATCCTGGCAACTTCGTCATCCCTGGGGGAATCTGCAATAATTGGGTCGCTGTGGATATTCCAACAGTTATCCATAAGTCAAAGTAATGTTCATTGTGTTTAAAAACCCTCCTCCCATGCCAAAAGGAGGAGTGATGACATTGTTGGCGCATTAATACAATGATATTTTCATTCAATAAATTCATGTTAAATGTTTGTTTTTCCAATTATTTTCCCTTTTTGCTTTTTGCATGAAATTGGTGATCACATAAAACCAAAAAAATAGAATAACATCAATCTTTTCATCTGCATAATGATTGCCTTGTTTGAATTCTAAAGCTTTTCATATCCAAAATCATTATGCAGGTTGATCAAACCCATTGAACATAATGACCCAACACCATCTCCCAACTTTGAATTCCCTGAATTTGAGGCGGAAGAAGATGATGTTGAAGAGATTCCTGATGAGATTACCCGTCTACTTGAGCATGAGGAGAAGATCATTCAGCCACATCTTGAGAATCTGGAAACGGTCAACTTGGGGTCTGAGGATTGCGTGCGAGAAGTGAAGATTGGGGCACTCCTGGAAGAATCTGTTAAGAAGGGGTTGATTGAATTGCTACGAGAATATGTCAACGTCTTTGCTTGGTCGTATAAAGACATGTCGGGTCTAGATATTGATATTGTGCAACATTTCCTACACTTGAAGCCTGAGTGCGTGCCTGTGAAGCAGAAGCTCAGAAGAACTCATCCCGATATGGCAGTGAAGATCAAAGAGGAGGTTCAGAAGCAAATTGATGCAGGGTTTCTGGTGACTTCTACATATCCTCAATGGGTGGCCAATATCGTGCCCGTGCCTAAGAAAGACGGAAAAGTCCGAATGTGTGTGGACTATAGAGACTTGAATAAAGCTAGTCCGAAAGATGATTTTCCACTACCACATATTGATATGTTGGTAGATAATACAACTAAATTCAATGTCTTCTCATTTATGGATGGATTTTCCGGATATAACCAGATCAAGATGGCACCCGAGGATATGGAGAAGACAACATTCATCACACCTTGGGGAACATTCTGTTATCGAGTGATGCCCTTCGGTTTGAAGAACGCCGGAGCCACGTATCAACGGGCTATGACCACCTTGTTTCATGATATGATGCACAAGGAGATTGAGGTGTATGTTGATGATATGATTGCTAAGTCAAAAACGGAAGTTGAACATGTAGAGCACTTGTTGAAGCTTTTTCAGCGTTTGAGGAAGTACAAGCTTCGTCTGAACCCCAACAAGTGTACATTTGGAGTCCGTTCCGGCAAGTTATTGGGTTTTATTGTCAGTGAAAGAGGTATTGAGGTTGATCCTGCAAAGGTCAAAGCAATACAAGAGATGCCTGCGCCCAAAACCGAGAAGCAAGTCCGAGGTTTTCTTGGCCGCTTGAATTATATTTCCAAATTCATATCCCACATGACTGCCACGTGTGCGCCGATATTCAAGCTCCTCCGGAAAGATCAGTCCCATGATTGGACCGAGGATTTCCAGAAAGCTTTTGACAATATTAAGGAGTATCTGTCTGAACCTCCGATTCTGTCTCCGCCCGTGGAAGGAAGACCTTTGATCATGTATCTGACTGTTCTTGAAGACTCAATGGGTTGTGTCCTTGGTCAGCAGGACGAATCAGGGAAGAAAGAATATGCCATCTACTACCTGAGCAAGAAGTTCACGGATTGTGAGTCTCGATACTCGATGCTTGAGAAGACATGCTGTGCTTTGGCTTGGGCTGCTAAGCGCTTACGCCAGTATATGATAAATCATACGACTTGGTTGATATCCAGAATGGATCCAATCAAGTATATCTTCGAGAAACCTGCTTTAACAGGGAGAATTTCTCGTTGGCAAATGTTGCTATATGAGTATGATATTGAGTATCGAGCTCAGAAGGCTATTAAAGGTAGTATCTTGGCTGACCACTTGGCACATCAGCCGATCGAGGATTATCAGTCAGTTCAGTATGATTTTCCGGATGAGGAGATTCTGTATTTGAAAATGAAAGATTGTGATGAGCCTACACTCGATGAAGGGCCAAAGCCTGGTTCCAGATGGAGTATGGTGTTTGATGGCGTTGTAAATCAGTATGGAAATGGTATTGGGGCAGTGATTATTACTCCTCAGGGCACACATATTCCTTTTACAGCAAGGCTAACTTTCAAATGCACGAATAATATGGCTGAGTATGAGGCCTGCATTATGGGATTGGAGGAATGCATTGATCTAAGGATCAAGCATCTTGATGTTTATGGTGATTCGGCCCTCGTTGTCAATCAGATTAAAGGTGAATGGGAAACGAATCATCCTGGTCTCATCCCATATAGGGATTATGCGAGGAGGATTTCAACGTTCTTTATCGAGGTTGACTTCCATCATATTCCTCGAGATGAGAATCGGATGGCAGATGCTCTTGCTACACTTGCTTCAATGATTGTGGTAAAACTTTGGAATAAAGTCCCCAATATCACTGTAATGCGCTTGGACAGACCAGCTCATGTGTTCGCAGTAGAAGAGGTGAAAGATGATAAGCCGTGGTATTATGATATCAAGTGTTTCCTTCAGAACCAGGTTTACCCGCCAGGGGCATCTCTGAAAGATAGGAAGACTTTGAGGAGATTATCAGGAAGTTTCTACCTCAATGGCGATGTGCTTTATAAGAGGAATTTTGACATGGTGTTGCTCAGATGCGTGGATAGACACGAAGCAGACCTGTTGATGACTGAGGTCCACGAGGGTTCATTTGGTACACATTCCAATGGACATGCCATGGCTAGAAAGATGTTGAGAGCAGGCTACTATTGGCTGACAATGGAGTCTGACTGCTGCAAATATGTGAAGAAATGCCACAAGTGTCAGATTTATGCGGATAAGATCCATATTCCCCCGACACTTTTGAATGTGATCTCATCACCTTGGCCTTTCTCCATGTGGGGAATTGACATGATTGGCATGATAGAACCGAAAGCGTCCAACGGACACAAATTTATTCTCGTAGCAATTGATTACTTCACCAAGTGGGTTGAAGCGGCATCATATGCAAATGTGACCAGGTAGGTGGTCGTGAAGTTTATCAAGAATCAACTCATATGCCGTTATGGTGTGCCAGATAAGATCATTACTGATAATGGATCTAACTTGAACAACAAAATGATGAAAGAGATGTGTAGTAAGTTCAAGATCGCGCATCATAATTCTTCTCCTTACAGACCCAAGATGAATGGGGCTGTTGAAGTTGCTAATAATAATATCAAGAAGATTATCCAGAAGATGGTTGTCACGTATAAAGATTGGCATGAGATGCTGTCATTTGCCTTACATGGATATCGTACGTCTGTCCGCACTTCAACAGGGGCAACCCCTTTCTCTCTTGTTTATGGCATGGAGGCTGTACTCCCAGTAGAGGTGGAGATCCCATCAATGAGAGTCTTGATGGAGGCCAAATTGACTGATGCTGAATGAGTTCAGAATCGTTATGACCAGCTGAATTTGATAGAAGAGAAGAGATTAACTGCCATGTGCCATGGTCAGTTATATCAGCAGAGAATGAAGAAAGCTTTTGATAAGAAGGTCAAGCCTCGTGTGTTCCGAGAAGGTGACCTTGTGCTCAAGAAAGTCTTGTCTTTCGCTCCCGATTCCAGGGGCAAGTGGACTCCAAACTATGAAGGTCCATATGTTGTTAAGAGAGCCTTTTCAGGCGGTGCTTTGATACTAACAACTATGGATGGGGAGGATTTCACTCCTCCTGTGAATTCAGATGCAGTCAAGAAATACTTCACCTAAAAATAAAAACAGAATAGCTCGCTAAGTTGAAAACCCGAAAGGGCGGCTTAGGCAAAAAATGAGCGTCTCGGTGGATCGAAAACCCGAAAGGACGGTCCAGGCAAAAGTTAGAGACATAAAAAATGAATATATGTATCCCGCTAGATTGAGTACCTCATCCTGGGGCAATCTAGGCAAAAAATAGGGATTTGGCAAGTAACTGCATCCTGACAAGACTTTGTTCTACAACTGTCATCCGTTAGAGATTCTTACTCATTCGTCATCAACTGAAGCTTCAAATACATCGGATTCAGAATTGGTGGAGAAATGGTCATTATGTTCAATGTAGCCCTTTTCCAATATATATCACCAATTTCAAATTTGTAAAGATCTATGGAGTCTTGCCATTTGCAGACTACCATTCCATCAAATAAATTTGAGCCTTTTATCCAATTATTTGCACTCTTATTTGTTTCTATTCAACAAATGTTTCGCATGTTTTAAATTGAGAAAATATCATTGTTTTGAATAAACGAATTTTTCATAACTTGTTTTTAAACAAAGTGAACATTCACAATGACAAAAGGATATTTAGGAGATCCTCAGTGCTCTCCCAAGGATGGTATGATCTCCAACAGGGTAAGACATTTGTTCGTATTCCTGGCATGACTGTATCTTCTTCCTCCGGAACCTTTTGTGGTTTATCCTACTGAGCAGAGTGTTTGGTAAGATATTCACCACCTCTCTTCCCTTCAGCAGAGTAGCAATCTTTCCTCCTCATCAGATGTGATCTCTTTGATGAGCACGATTCTTGGTGTTTGATCCCCAGAATCCCTTTACCTCCTCGGATAGATTCCCTAGTTGAGTTGCTTATGCGGTAGATTTTTATCTGTGCAATAAACTCCTGTCCCCAGCCGGATTGACCGATGATTCACCCCCTGCAGAGGTTTTGTTACTTCCTGGTATCTCTGATCCCCGACAGATTGGATACTCTCCGGTGAACCTGGCTTTCTCTCTTGAGATGTAGTACCAGATGTTTGTGTGCTTATTCTTTGAAACTGTTTATGTTAGAAATGTCTGTCTGTCAGCATTCATCATACATAAATCATGCATGTGTGCATATAATTTTCAAACATTCGGATATTCATATTACATTTTTTGCCATATATCTTTGTTTGTTATTCCTCTGCTAGTTGGTAAAACATTTGCCAAGCAGATGTCGGTGTCTGATCCCTCAATATAGAGTCATCCCATTAAGCAGAAAGTGTTTATCTTTCCTTCCGCATTCCCCACTGAGTTATATCCTCATGGACGACGGTTGTTTTCGCTTCCTCCCAACACATATATTGGGATGGGTTCCCCTATTGAGTTATATCCTCACTAGGATGAGTTTTGATTCAGTTTGCCTCTTTGGTTTGATCCTAAATTGGCCTCTTGTGATTGTTTCCTGTGTTTCTCCGTGGTATAAATGAATAATTGCTCAGTAATCGATAATTATTCACGGCGGAGTCTGTGGTTTTCTACCCTTATACAGGTAGTTGTAAACCCTATTTTCTCCCCTTTGCAGAGTTAACCTTTTTGTTCATCCTAATCGATGACGGTTACTCTTCCGTGGCTTTCTACCCAGTATCCGGTAGATGTAATCCCCTCCTTGCTGGTTATCATTATCCAATATTCGGTGTTGATATTACCTTGTTCTCTTGGATAATTGCTCTGTTTAGGCAATTTTATCCCCAGCAAGTCATCTTTCATACCGGTTGCCGGTAATGTTTGTTGCTCCCCTTGAATGGTCATCATTATATACCTAGTTTCAGTATCCCGATGCCTTTCTTTGTTGGTCGATCTATCCTTTATTAACCCAGTAACCGATTGTGGATAATCTTCCATGCGAGTATATTATCTACGTTCTGACGGTAATAGATAATATATCTCATGCACTCTTTGGTCGAAGCCTTTTGTTCTTCCCCAGTTGAGTAAGATTCGTATCCCTGTTTCGGAATCGAATGTCCATCCCTTAATTGAGTTTGCTTTTTGCCCTCTTTTTGGATGATGAGTGTTTTGGGAACATTCCCAATTCACGCTTTGGTTGGTCACCTATTATATGCCCAGTAACCGGCATCCCTGGTGTTCCTCCCCTTTTGCTCCCTATTATAACTTTTTGTTCCCTGTGGAGTCAGATTTTCCTGAGTTGAGATATACCTTTTTAGGTCTTCCTTAGATGATTTGGTTGATTGATATCTCTCACCCTCATACCGGTCTTAGATACTTATTCTTCCCGAGAAGGTTGTTCTCTCACCCTTATACCGGTGTTCAGATCACACGTCTCTTTGAGCTTATTACCCAGTAATCAGTAATACCTCATCCCGTTGCTTCCCCGGGAGATTTCTGTTGGGATCTTCCTCAGTTGAGTCCTTAGGGGACATCCCCACCTGAGTCCGGATTTTATCTAGAGTATCCGTTGCGGATAATTTTTGGATGTATTGGCATATTCCCCAATACATGCATCTTCGAGTCGGCTCGAGTCCTTCCATTGATTTATTTCATGGATCCTCTCTGTGTCTCTCAGCATGTCTCAAGTCGTGACCTGCTCATGCATTTTTACCCTTTACTCCCTCAGAGTCTCTGTCTCCCTAGTGAGTGTATTACTCCTTTGGATTTTTAGTTTCTCCGGATTTCTTTTTCTTTTGTGGACGCATATCCCCACAGAGTTTTACCATTTTTGCATGCACACATCTGCATCATGAGGTCTCTTAGGGACCAAAATTCGTCTCTTTGATATTATTTAAGCCCATTATACCCCGTCGAGACGAAGACTTTAACCTTCACTTCTCCGGCTAGAATGACCTTAAATAGGGGCATCTGTAAGACCCTAATTTTGTCCCTAAGATCCCTCATGGCATCATAGCATTGCATTTGCATTGCCTCAAGGATCACTAGCATCTTGGTTCCCTTTGCCTTTGGGTGGGACTTCTTGAGAGTGGTTTGAGATCACCAAGCATTCTTGAATTGTATATCATTGCTCTTCTTATTTTGTTTACTAGCCAAAAGCACAAAAATATGTCACTAACATCTTTTGTTTGTAGCTTAAGCAATCACAAGGCCAAAGCTTCTAGAAGATCATCTGTGCAATGATAAAGCCAAGAGGAGGTGATAACAAGCATGGTAATGGTTCCCAAAGCTCTCATCCATCAAGTATGCCCCCCTAGCATCTCAATTCATCATTTTGATCAAGACAAGTCAAAGGGTTTGAAGCTTAGAAGCCCTAATTCATCTGTGCACCACAATGCCTTGCTCATGAAGCAACCTCAGCCCATGATCAAATACAATCAAGGGAAGTTATTTAATTCATCATTTCATGCATATTTGGACTTATTTGAGTGTCCTCAATCATCAATTCATCAAGATATGAGTCAAGGACTTGAGAAGTTGATCAGTCAATTCATCTAACTATTTTGAAATGCACTGAGACCTAACTTTTTATGTGTTGGTCAAATGGAGATGGTTCCAAAAGCAAAACTGTTCTTAAGGACAATATGAACAACTTTCATGTTCATCAGAAATTGATTTGAAGCTTGGAAGGTCATCTCCCATTCCAATACATTATAGGTCATTTTGACTGAAACCCTAATTTTGGGTCAACTTCCCAAGGATGTAACTCATTCATTTTTTATGATTTTGAGGTGGGATCAAATGCAATGGAAAGCTTACGATGTCTACTTCAAATGTTATGTTGAACAAAATTTCAAAATCTCAAAGGAAATACATGTGATAATGCAAGATATTATAGGTCCTTTTGGACCAAATGCATTGAAAGGCAAAAAAGTCCAACTTCAAGTGCCCATAACTCTTTCATCAAAAATCCAAATGATGCAAAATTTAAGTCCATTTTGATTATATTGAAAAGATATACAACTCGTATGTTGGATGTTTTTTCATTTGAAGCTTGCATCATCAAAACAGAAGGGCTTGAACATTGGCCAAATTTGGAAACCTTGCATTGACATGTTTTGCACATCACACTTTAAACTCAAAATTCACCAATTTCTAAACTTCAAATGGATTTTTGCCCAACATAACAATTGTTCCTTACATCAAGACCTTTCCAACCATTACCCACATGCTTATGTTTGGATTTTCTAATTGGCACTTTCGAAGAGGTGAATGTTTAGGTCAAAATATGGAATTCACATGAAATCTTGATACACAAGCAAATGCCATTCAAATTACACGTCCAATTCAACTTGGTTTGAGTTCAACATTCATTTGCATCAGCTTTTGGGCTTTGCACGCGCCTGTACAGGCCCATGCATGAAGGGCCCAAGTTCCATGCACACGAGAATTCACCTTGCTTGCAGCTTGTTTTGCTATAAATAGAAGTGCTCAGCTTCATTCAAACTCAACCTAATGGCGCCTAAGATACTGCACAATTGAATCCATAACCATTACCAAAGAAGCTAGTTCATTTTTCTCCAAATTTTTCAGATCCAAAATTCAACTACATCTGGTTGAATCCTTGGATCTAGAGCTTCTAAACCTTCAGCCTGCATCTCATTGATCTTTTGTTTTGGCAAAGAAAGCAAGGAATCGAGCTCAAGTTTCCAGAAATCAAGTTTGCTCTTCAACTGGTATTTCCTTCGAAACTCACCATATATTGACCTATTTGCTTGGATCTTGTGTTGGCTGAAGTCCTCTCAATGGAGGCATCATGATTGTGCATTTAATTTTTGAAATCCATTGAGTTCATGATGAACACCACAGAACTTCCATCTCTGATTTCTCTCAATATAGAGACCTAGAGTGGAATTGAGTGGCACAGAGATGATGTACATCATCCCAGCTTTCTAAAGATGTATAAATCGTGCATTTTGGTTGCCTTTTGAATCTCTGCAAATTCTGGACTCCGCCGGAGCTGGCCGAAGAAGACGGTGGCGCTGGCCACCATCCCATTTCCAGATCAATCCTGGACCCTTGGATTCGTTTTCCAGATTTAATCAGAGCCTCTATTTTTTATGACTTTATTTAATACTACATGTGGCACGGTTGACTAGTGTGTTGGTAGGCGCGCACATATGATCCGTTTGATGCGCCAGCTCAATTAATGAGCTCTTGATCCAATGCCTCACATTTTTTCTCATTTTTAATTTCTGATTTTAATTTCCATTTAATTTCTTTTATTCCATTGTTTTCAAAAATTCATATCTTCTTTGTTTTAAATCCAAAAATTATGGGACCAATTGCATTAGTCTCCAAATAAATTCTAGTTCCTCTTTCTGATTTTTATTTTTTTTTATTTTGTCATTTGATATTTTTTGTGAATTTTCTCTTTTCTGGTTGTTTTTAATTCATTTTAAATAGTTTTTGATATTCAAAAAATACAAAAATATTTTCCTAATCTATTTGAATGATGATGAATCTATGGAAAATATTCTCATCAATTTTTTAATTGATTTGAGATTTATTTGAGATTTTAGTTCAATTAGGTTATTTTTATTCATTTTTAATTGATTAAAAATAGTTTCTGACTTTTAAAAATTCTGACTTCTGTTTTTGATTGTTTGACTTTGACTTTCAATGTTATTGGTCAACATATGATGATTGGTACATTTTATTTCATTTAATGCATTTGTACTTTTGCAATTTTTTTTCCATTATCCATCTCCTTCTTCTTCCTCTTCTTATTTTCTTTTTGATCAATGAGTTGAAGGTTGATAAGTTAGCATTGATTAGGGAGACTTAATCTTCCTTGATCCAAATCTAATTCATCTTGATCAATTGATCAAGTGAATGGCTTTGCATTAAGGATAGGTTGTTTTCTAAATCATGCAAAAGGCTTAAACCAATACAAGATCAATTCTCATTTTCTTTTTGGCATGGCAAGTTGTTGGAACTTGGTTCACTAATCAAGACTTCTAACTTGTGTTGTTGCCTACATTATTATTGACCGGCCTCAGATAGTTGTGACTTCTACAGAAGTCCAATTATGATTGCTTAACATAGCGCTAAATTTGCCTTATGGAACACTAACTATTGACAATTAACATTTACTTTTTGCTCTTTACTTTTATGCAATTTACTATTCTTGCACATATTATCCATTTTCTTTTCTCTTTGCTCACTTGAGCACATGTTTATGTTAATGCCATTTGCCTTTTGCTCACTTGAGCCCATAATTGTGTATATACTATTGTGCTTGTGTTTTTGTTTTGATTGTTGTGGACCAAATGCAAAGAAATGGACTTAGACTTTAGGACTTTCCCTATGCAAATTTGGAGTCAAAGAGCAACTATGCATTGGGCCTTTAGAGTGCTATAAAAGTCAAAGAGCAACTAGGCATTGAGCCTTTAGAATGCTTAATATTGAAGATGACATTGAAAGGACCATATTCTAATTTCCCACTTGTCCATTCTTTGATTGTATTATAGAACCTTTTGATGTGTGTTTTCTTTGTGCTAGGAGTTCCAATTTGAGCTTAATTGAGGAACCATTACCATGAGCTTCCAAGAGAGAGAGATCCAAGATACATTGAGGAGTCTTTCCAAGAGTTCATTTGATTGTTGATTGCTTGAGTTTATGCTTTGTGTGATTGCTTATTCCAAAGGATGGGAGCTACTTGGATCATCTATATGATCTCAAGAGAGGAACTCCTTGTGTGGTTTTGTTCTCTTTCCCCTCACCTCTTGTATGTTTAGGATTTAGCCATTCTTCTTCTTCTCCCCACTCTAACCCAAGCCAAAACTCTTTGTGCAAACATTTAACCTTTATTTTCAACTATTAGAAACCTAAGCCTTATGCTTTTGATTTTCAAAGTTTCTTTTCATAACACTTATTTTGAATTGAATCTTTAAGTCAACTTTGACCACTTTTGTATATACTTCTAATTGGTAAATATAACCCATTCAAATGTCTTTTTGTGGTTCCAATGGCCACCTTTTTAATCAAATTTTTCATAACCTTTAGCTATTAGGTTTGAGTTATCCTTGTGGTAGATGTCATAATCACCTATATCCTTAGTGATGGACAATGAGTCTTCCATGCTTATTATAGGGTTAACCCCTCACTAGCATGTTGAAGCTATCCTCACATGGTGGATTTGTGGTTTGGTTGAGTTTTCTCCCTTGGATAACAAAAGACCTTAAGGCTTTTGGAACAATCAATTCACCAACTTGTTTTGAGATTTTTATCCCGAACTACGAGGTTTTGATCCTAATCTTTTTATAAGATGGTACGTAGGCAATGGGTTTATCCATCCAAACACAAAATGTAAATAAACTTGTATATTCTCTTCTCATCTCTTCAATCATGTTTGCACAAACAAATTTTCACAAAACAACAACCTTACAACAAGTATGAAAAAGGCTCCCTAGGAGTACCTAGGATGTTTTGGGTGCCTAACACCTTCCCATTACATAACCAACCCCCTTACCCAGATCTCTGTTTCTCTTTTTACTAGTTTTTGTTAAAACTTTTAGGTTTTTGTTCACTTTCTAACCATTCCTTTGGATAAATAGAAGTGCGGTGGCGACTCGACTTGTATGATTTACCTTGGATTTAGTCAATATCTCTAATGGTAACGAATACCCCGCTACAATCATTCAAAATCCTGTTGAAAAATGAACGCTTGAGTTAAATTAGCTGAACGTAGGACTGAAGAACATCAAGGAGAATGAGTGAGTTAAAATAAATCTTGAGCCATAAACCCTTTCTTTATGAAACTGTGAACCATGCCACGTTACAACTCTAAAAAGATCTAATTGAAGTAGGGTTTATTTTGAAAGCATACTACGGTAAGATCACGTTAAAATTAACTCCTAAAGATTTGCTTATCATTTGTGTTGGTATCGATATGGAATTCTAACCAGTGACACATTCACTGAATGTCACAATATCATTTCAGTGAACAAACCTGGATTTCGAAACTGACATAAGCATATAAATAGAATTAGCATCTTCAAAACAAACAATTTTATTCGCGAATAAACACTTTACATCAAGAAAGTTTCCATAATGAGAAGAATGGTCATACCAAGGGGAAAAGCGATTGAAAACTCCGTTGAGCAGAAAGGTGAGCCACTTCGAGATTCAATCAATTTGGGGAAATCACGTCGAGATTCAACAAATCAATATGGGGAAATCAAGGAGAGTCGTTTTTTTAGTACTCGTTTGTATTGGTTTCTAACACCCGTCCTTGTTGATCATACCTCTTCAATACTCGTCCGTATTGATTTCCAACACTCGTCCGTGTTGATATTACCTTTTCAATACTCATCCATATTGCTTTCCATCACTTGTCCAGGTTGATCTTACCTCTTCAATACTCGTCTACATTGAGTTCCAACACTCGTTTGTGTTGACTTTCCCTTTTCAATACTCGTCTGTATTGATTTCCAACAATCGTTCATGTTGACATCTCCCGTTTCAATACTCGTCTGTATTTATTTCCAACATTCGTCTGTATTGGCATCACTTTTTTTAATACTCATCTGTATTGATTTCCAACACTCGTCCGTGTTTACATTACCTTTTTCAACATTCGTCTGTATTGATTTCCAGCACTCGTTCATGTTGACACTCTCTTTTCAATATAAGTTCGTATTGATTTCCAACACTCATCTGTATTGACATTCTCTATTCAGTACTCATCCATATTGATTTCCAACACTCGTCCATGTTGACATTACCTGTTTCAATACTCTTCCATATTAATTTCCAACACTCACTCATGCTAATCTTACTTTCTCAATAATCGTCTGTATTGACTTCCAATATTCGCCTCTATTAATCACTTCCCAACGCTCATCTGTGTCGGGTTATTTCCCCAACAGATCGTTCCAGTCAATCCCCAACAGATAAACCTATAAAAGCTTACCTACAATTCTATATCCCTAATAAACAAATCCTCAACAATACACTTACCTTCATCACACCATATTCACTTTGTTCTCAATGGATAAATTATTGGATATTCTTGTATTTAATCCTCTTCTACCTCGAATACCCAAAAAGCTATCACCATTTGTACATTATAGTTCAAGATGATTAAATAAGGGCACTTGTCATACCCCAAAATTTTCCCTACCTTCTTTCATTTTTCATCTAAATTTTGACCCTAGGTTTATTTGCATACTCATTCCATATGCATTCATTTACAATTGCATTATTTAAATAAGCACCATTGGTTCAAGGGTTTTGCTAATTGTGATACAAAGGTGATGCTCGCAAAACAGTGATGGTTGGTTCATTCCTTGCGAATCAAGTTCGTGGAACTCTAATGTTCGGTATAAGCTTGTGGTTATGTTGACTACATCATGTCATAGGATATGGTGGTTACTTTGGGATTATCTTGGGCTTTGATTTGTTTAATCCATGGCACATCACTTCATTCAGAGTCAAGTGGAAGAAATCAAGATTCATTCCTTCAGATTCAAGATTTATTCAAATTTATTCAAGTACAAGTTCAAATATTCAAACCAAGCTTTGGAAGGAAACCATTTTTCTCAAAACACAAGACATGATTCATTTCAAAAAGCCATTTTAGTACAAAAACATTCAACATGACGTTACAAAAAGCCCAAAATAAAAAATTATAAAAAATTATGTCGTTTTTTTCCTAGAGTTGACTTCTGGTCAACCATTGACGTTTTGGTCAAACAGTTTACCAAAGTCAACCATTACTCCTAAACATTAATCCCACTTTTCTTCATTTTTAAGTCATCCCATATCTTTGTGTTTCTACAAATCCTCTAAGTTTCCAATTTGCTCCATGAATATTATGCTCCCTACCTCTTGACTAATGCCAAGTCTTGACCATATTAGTGTCACACCCCGATTTTGACCCTGAATTACCGATTCAATACATTCATCATAGATGTTGCATCTATACATATCATAACATGCATTTTATAGCGTATACTGTCTAGAACGTCATTCAAAATAAATTTTCGGATCTACAGGCATATTGGTTGAATAAATTTTCAAATGTGCATCAAACAGCGGGTGAAAATTTTCAAAATCAAGCCTAAAGACATCAATTTTATTAATCTATGTTTCGGTTAGTTTAATCTGATGTGCTCGATTTTTTTCCAGCTATTTTTTTGGTCACATTTTGATCCGTCTGAGTGTTTTAAGCGAGCATTTTCCATTTCAAAATTTGACAAAAAAACTATATGTTTTCGAGAAATTCATTGTGCTGATCATTGTGATGCGTTCATTGTAAATTTTCGAGTATTTTTGCGCACCATTTTTATTCTCTTTTGAATATTTTATTTGTGTTTTTTAGTCAAAATTATTGTTACAATTAGAATTATGTATGTTGTGAGTTTTGATTTTTTTTTATGGTGTGTTTTGTTTGTTTTAATTTAGTTAAAAAATATTTTATTTTTATAATTCAAAGGATAATAAGATAAGTAAAAGAAATCAAAACAATTTTCATGCATTGGATCCTCATTCCGTACTACACAGTACATGACATGCACTCCTCAATTGAGGAAGTATACAATGCAACCAACTGCATTTTTCTTGGCTGACAAAAAAATAGGAATAAAAAGGGAATATAAGTCTCCAACCAAAGCCTGCCACGCATACAATGAGTTGTCTCTCACCCAATTTCATGTCATACACCACTCAAAGTTCTCACTAAAAAAAATCTAACTCTCCCTTTCTCCTTTAGATATCATGAAAAAGACAACAACAAAAAACCATTACCACCTACCTATTTATCTCTCTCTCACGAATTTTGAAAGGACACCTATATACACCTAGCAGGCCCAACGTTTTTCTAGAGGATAGGAATAGAAGAATGAAAAAGCCACATGAGGGGGGAGATTGAAAAAGGGGAGAAGATTTTTCTGAATTTTTTTTTCGCAACCGCTACTGTTCATGTTTCCTCTACGACTTCTTCAAACATTTGAAACACCTCTTTTCCTCCATAGAACAATCACCACTCCCCTATGTTCAGCGCATACAACCCAAAAAACCACCCTTAAAACATCCTCCAAATCATCGGTAATAAAACCTCCATCACTACTCCTTCACCTTCACGACACAACAACAACAAACATTGATTTTCTCCCTCCTCACACAAACCACCAAACCTCCATCCCTACTCCTTCATCTCCACCGCCTTGAACCTCCGACACCACTGTTGTAGACCACCGTTAACCTCCATACTACATGTTGCAACCACCACAAAACACTACAAACAACCTCCTCCGTCCGATTTCAACATCACGACTTCTCCTCCAACACCTCTCAAACACACAACTCATAACTTCCTTTCCTCCCTCTGATTCAACACCATGGTTACTCCCATAACCTCAACTCAAACCCTCATTTTTATCAACTTAAACACAAACCAGCATCATGATCATAACCTTTTGAAAACAACTAGAACTTGTTTTTATTCGCAAATTGGTGTGTATGCTTTTGAGAAGGTTTTGTATGTGTGTTTAAGAGAGAAGCATAGAGATATTGAAAGAGATTTTCAAGTGTTGTTGTTAAGCTCTTCTTGGTGCATCTCACATAGAGAAAGAAGGTGAATCATGTGTGTGTGTGTGTGTGTGTGTGATGTTTCATGAAGATAAATAGTGATCATATATTTTGGACATGTTATTGTTGTTGTTGTTCTTCTTCTTCTTCTTCTTTTGGTTTTTTCATTTTATGGTGTATTGTTATATCATATAGTTATGAGTTCACTATAATGGAAACTAAATGGTTATGGTGGAGTGTTCGAAGCCTCAGTCTCCCAACCACCATGACCACGGTTCGAGCCATGCGCGCCCCCTTTCTGCCCTTTTTCATTTTTTTTTGTTCTTTTCCATTTTTACAAGGCATTGAATATTATATATTTATGAAGGTGATTGTTTATCAACAATAGCATCATTGGGGAATGGTTGAAGCTTCATTTCTCCGGTCCCCATCTCCTGGGTTCAAACCCTTGCTGCCACTTTTTCTTGTAGTTTTCCATTTTTTCCATTTTTCCATTCTTTTTCAATCTTATTTTTGTTTTCTTTTACATTTTTTTAACCATCCAAATTGTTTTTCTTTCTATTTTTTGTGACACATACTTCTTATTTGTGACATTATATTTACAATTTATTTTATTTTTTCATTTATTTATCCCGATTACGACCATTGTAAATACGCCATTTGAATGTCTAAAACAATGCGATACTTTATTAGATTTTTGCCTTGTTCCTTTGAATCCTTTCATTGTTAAGCTCGATTTTAATCCGTGGATTCCATATTTCCCATGTCATTATTCCACCGATTATTTTATCGATACATTGATGGTATTTTTCCCCATTTTGACCCTTTGCATACGACATTTCCATTGTTGTTAATACGCGTAAACCGGCTTTAAGCACATTACCTAGGTTTTTGCTTACACCTGTCAATTTAATTTTTTCCTTGCACGTCCTTGTGTTACGTGACTTTGATTCGCATCCTCGCATCCCAGTTTTATTCCGTGCACGCTTCGATTTTACTTCTTTCGATTTAATTATTGAACATGTTATAAATATAACTTGTGTGTCGCTATTTTCTTCACATGGCTTACTCTTGGGCCTTCTTACAATGAGACAATTCTCTTGCACTTACACTTATTTATTATTATTTGTTGATTGGGCTTGATTTAATTGTTTCATTATCTTATATCCCCATTCAAAAAAATGTACCCCCATTCCCATGATGTGTAATAATTTTCACTGCTTTATTTCTTTGTTTGCTTGCTTGTTTAGCTAGTTCTAACACAAGAATAAAATCAACCATTTCTTAAAAAAGATCAAAAATAAAAACTCGATCCAACTTCGAGTATTTTCTTAGTAACCAATTCAACCTTCCATTCCAATCCATGTCTATCCGTTCCAATCTTTCAAACCATTTTCACTTAAACTCTTTCACAATCGTTCATCAAATGCTTGATCCAACGTCAAACCATTACCACAATAAAACTTAAAAATACTTAATACCTATCAAACACTTTTCAATAAATATGGAAAAGAAACGGGATGGATACCACGAGCTCCTGAGACTAAGATTCGATATGGATATCTCGCCCATCCTAGCTCTCGTTATCATTCAAAACTTTCAATGCGGTTTCTTCAAACTTTTTCTCAATTAAATCTCAAAACACCTAAAAATATCAAACACTTATGCAAAGAAGATGGAAACGGAACATGGTGAATACCATGCATTCCTTAGGCTAGGATTCGAGATGAATATCTCGCACATCCAAGTTCTCTCCATTAATCATAACACATTCAAACCAATCAAGCTCTTTTCTCACCACCGTGTGATTAATCCTGAAACATTTTTTGTAAACGAAAGGTATTTTGTTTCAAGATGATGCAAAAAAAATGTTTCGTCCACTTGAACGTGTGAGTAAGCTTGCGACATTTCCCATGAATGTTGATTTGTAAATCCATTCGGTTGTGATACAAGCGTCCCCTTCTCCACTTGTTTTGGGTAGTCCAACAATGTTTTCGTTGATTGATACAAAGTAGCTTTCGCTAAAATTAACCAACAAACAAACATTTTCTATCTAGAACTACGTAAGCCTTGAGTTCTCTATTGCACCCGGAGATACGTAGGAGCAGGATTTGTAAATCTTGTCAGGCCCATTAATAAAAAACTTAGGTTTAGTCCCCTTCATTTTAAAAATTCAAAAACATTTTCTCTTTTCTTTTGATCCTATTCTTTCTTTCTCTCTTAATAACTCGAGAAGCCTAACATTTATAAGCTAACACTAACGCGCAAAACTAACCTAACAGTTCTCGTTGCGTACAATGGACACGAGGGGTGTTAATACCTTCCCCTTACGTAATCGACTCCCGAACCCTGATTTGGTTGCGACGACCAATATCATTGTCATTCTTTCTTGGGTTTTATCGATATTTACCCTTTACTTTTTAGAAATAAATAAAGTTTGGTGGCTCAGTCCATCATGAAATTGTGTGATTTCACTTCGCTAAGTCGTGTTCTCATTTTTCAAGGTGCGACTGATGGCGACTCTACTAGGGACTCTAGTTCCCTAAGTGAGTCAAGCCTAGTTAGGTCATTTGTATGCCTTTGTTTGTTTACTTGTGCGGGTTTTCTTTATTCCTTTTGTTATCTTTATTGTTATATTGATATTATTTATTATATTGGTTCCATTATGATGTGGTACTTGGATAATCTGATTGCGAACCATGTGGGAAAGACTTTTTACCCAACTCTCAAGGGAATGCATAAGATAGGATGATGGTTGAGTAGTTTGGACTTCCGAATTGAGTACCTCGTAAAGTTCGGTATGAGAACCTCACTTAGAGTAGATACTTTTTCAAATATTGTCGCCCGAGGTGAATACCTCGTAAGCTTCAATGTTTTAGAGGAGTTCATGACTCTAAGGACCTTTTAGAACATTGAACCCTTGGCTAACTAGGAATGATGGTTGCATAGTAGGGATTCCCAAAGTGAATACTTCGTAAGAATCGATACGAAAACCTCACTCAGAATAGATTCTCTTGATGGATTTTATGCCCAGCAAGCATTTTATATAAGTGGCAAACAATCTTGTGAATCCATGACTTTGCGTACCCTGTCTAGAACTAAAGTAGACGGTTACATAATGCAGACTCCCAAGGTGGATACCTCGTAAGGGTCAGTCTGAGAACCTCACCAATAATAGATTCCCTTGATGGAGTTGGCGACCGACAAGAATTTTTCGTAAGTGTCAAACGTTCTTGTGAATCTGTGACTCTAGGGTCCTTTGTAAAAACCCTAGATCATACCCGGTGAGAACCCCGTTTTGGAAGGCAGTCAGATTCATCCGTACAGCGGACCTTTGAACTTGTACAAAAAAAAATGCATTCATTCATTCATTGTATACCCCATTTTACGAATTCCCGATATTTGTAAGAAAAATGAATCCCGAGAGAAGAAGCACATTTCAGTTCAAGTACAAGAAAGTGGACCTTATCAGCTTACAGAAGTTGAGTGCTAAAGTGACACCAATCAAACTCACTGACTTCATGAAAGATTATGGAAGAATTCCGAGCATCTTAAATGAGAATATAGGCATGATATTTGTTGTAACTATAGCTCAGTTCTATGATCCTCCTCTACGTCGTTTCACCTTTTCTGATTTCTAGTTGGCTCCTACCTTGGAGGAATTTGAGAGGACTGTAGGCCGGAATATGAGAGATCATAATCCATTTCCTAGGTTTGATGAAGGTATCTCTCCCAAGAGGATAGCTTTAGCTTTGGGTTTGGATGTTTTTGTGGTCATAGCAAATTGGGGTGTGAAAGGAATCTCCAGTGTTTTTTCTAGAAAGTTCTTGGAAGATCAAGTTGTGAAGATAGAAAAGGTTGGGAATTAGAAAGCTTTCTATGTTGTATTATATTTGTTGGTGTATGGGATAGTTCTCTTCCCAAATATTGACTCCATTTGCAGATTTTCTTGTCTGATAATCATGTACATTCCCTCCTAGCTGACCTTCATTATGCTCTCCATTTCCGTCATGAAAAGAAGGGAGGAACTCTTTTGTATTGTGCACAGTTGTTGCATGCTTGATTCAAGTCTCACATGCCCAAAGAATGCCCTTTTATCTCCAAAGATATCAAGCTATCTCAGAAGTTAGCTTCCTGTACCTCTAGTCATGTCAAGTGATACATAAGGGAGTGGGAAACTAATGATATCATTGTCAGCATTGAAGCTAGCAGAAATATACCCGAATGTATCGCACGCTCGAACATACAACAGAGTCGTCATCGAACTTTATTTCTCCCCAAAGGGAAGGTAAAACATCGATAAAATCTGGGGGAAAGAGATATGCTGGGTAAGGAAGTCGGTTATGCAAGGGGAAGGTATTAACACCCCAAACATCCATGGTACTCCATGGGAACCGTTTTGATTATTCTCGCTTGAATAGGTGTCATATATGAAGATTACTCATAAAAGATTGGTAAAAGGATAGAAATAGATAAAGTGCTCGGTGAGGAATGGGGCCCTCATGCGTACGTATCCTCATAGTGCAATGAGGAATTCAGAGTGTCGTAGTTCAAGGAACTAGAAGTGGGAGGTGAAAAGAATTATGATAAAGGTATGGTCTGAACCAAAGAATTGTATGATTTAAACTCCAACAAGGGGGGAAAATGTGAACCCATGAGTAAACAGGTATGAACCAACAAGGGAGGGCCTACAACACAGTATCACTATATTGGGACAACCGAGAAAGAGAGGAATTAGGTGTTTGGGTTACGGGCCAAACAACTCTTAGTTCACAAGGAGGTACAAGATGGAGCACAAAGGTATAGGGTATTTGGCTCAAAGGATAGGTATATCATATGGAATGAAGGAAGGTAGAATAATGAATGTATCATGGAGATGAACAAAATGAAATGACAGAAGTCACAGAAATGATTATCTGGTGACAAGTGACTGGAGAAGTATTGTTTGAAACCGAAAGGTGAAAGTGTATTGGAATCCATAAGAGAAATGGGATTTGTACCATAGGGATGTCTGGGTGGCGGGCCAAATAACTCTAGATAGAAACGCGGACTTTACGTTAGGCGTCCAAAAAGGGTAGATATGGAATTCGAAAGAAAGTGTATTTCGATGTCAAAGGAGTAATGTGTCACTGGGTGAACGATTTATGATCGAAGGTAGGTAATGAATAGTGAAAGATATGAATGATTCCCTAAGGCGAAGGAGGAATAATTAGAAGTATGCTCGCCAATGATTTGCATCCTCATGCCTACGTATTCTCATCGTGCAATGAGAAAGTCAGAACAATCGTAGTTCGGAACCACGAGAATAGAGAGAGAGAGAGAGAGAGAGAGAGAGAGAGAGAGACATACAGTGATGAAAAGTATAACTTGTACCAACAGAATGGTATCAAGGGAACCCGCAACTGGAGGGATCTTGGAATCAAATAGTAAACAAGCCTCTCAACCAAAGGACTGAATTGAATGTCTGGATACGAGCCAAACAACTCTCGATTCACAAGATGAACTGGTGTTACAACGTCTCAAAGAGGTAGAAGTGGAGCCCAAGAGAAAGTATTATTATGTACAAGGAAACAATATATTACCGATGGGGAACCAACAGTTCGATATCAAATAAGAATAATATATTGGATCCAATAAAGGGATAGCCTCTGAATCGAGGAGCAAAGTGGCGTCTTAGCCGAAAAAGAATGAATTAAATGTTTGGGTGACGTGTCAAACGACTCTTGATTGATGAGGTGTATTGTTGTTAGAATGTCCTAAGAGGATAGACAAGGAGTCCAAGGAGAAGTATAATTGATCTCAAAAGGATGGTATCGATTGAATGAATGAAGAATGATTGATTGATAAATAGGGTAGAAATAGATAAGGTAGCTCATGAATAATCTTAATTCTTCTGCCTACGTATCCTTATAGTGAAATAAGGAAATCAGAGCTTTCATAGTTCAACCCACTAGGGCTGAAAACAAGATGATTGATGAGGCAAAAGAAGTAGAATTGATTGAAATGAAGGATGGATTATAAATAAGGCAGCTCGCGGAGAAACTGGGTTCTCCTGCCTATGTATCCTTATAGTGCAATAAGGAAGTCAGAGCTTTCGTAGTTCAGCCTACTAGGGCTGAAAGCAAGAATGATTAGAGGCAAAAGAGTGTGATTGAATGATTGAATTGAAATGATTAGAATGGAGAGTGGACTAGACTTGATAGTTATTTGATAAGAATCACACTAAAGTCTATGAGTAAAGGTGGATACAACAAGCAACGAGCCAAACGTCTCGCACCTAAAGCTATCCAGAATGAGTGTAGGAAAGCTCCAGTCTCATTCCTTATTTACTACTTAAGGCTCATGGCATGTAATTCTCATCTTAACTTTCAAGTTGAGAGAGAAGAATCTTTTGTTGTTTCTTGTATTGATGAAGACCTTATCAATCGTTTGATTCGAATTGCACTAAATTCTATGAATATAGGTGAATACGATGAGCGTTGGATCATTCGTCCCATACCCAAAGGCATCCATAATGGGGGTAGGAATTCTCCAGTTCCACTCCTTCTCCATTGCTTAAGGCTTGTGTCGTATAATTTGATTCATGATTGATAAGTTATTGATGTAGTCCTTGCTTGTTGCATGATGCTTTATGAAGAAGGAGAGACTCGTCAATCATGTGATTAGAATTATGCTAAAGTCTATGAATAGAGGTGAATTCGATGAGCGTTGGGTCATTCGTCCCATACCCAAAGATATTCATAATGGGGGTAGGAATTCTCCAGTCCCATTCTTTCTCTATTACTTAAGGCTCATGCCACACAATTCTAACTTTGATTTGACAAGTTTTTGCAGTTTTCCACCTTTGAAGCACTCGTATAATCCACTGTTGGATATGACTGAGGATGCCTTGATCGAGAATCTGACTTGAGGCTTCGAGCTCCACAGCTTATAGAAAAAGTCTTATTAAGTGACCGAGGGTCTTTTGGTCGCTCAAGTTAGACTGTGGGATTATACAAGTTCAAAGGATTTAATTAATCAAAATTGCTTTTGATCAATTTGAATCATGGGTTTAATTTGATTGGAAAAACTAGGTTAGCACCTAATCTGATGGTTAACATTGAATTCAACTATCCTAAAGGATCATGTCATGGTTGATTACAAATTCTATGTTAGAAAAATCCTAAGGGAGCATGTTAATCTTAAGACTTTTGGATTAAAATTCTATGTTAAATTCTATTCCTAAAGGAGCATGTGATTATATGGAAAAATGTCCAAAATTATCCCTAAAGGGTAAAATGGTCTTTTGACAACTTTATGGTTATTGAATCAAGAATTCTAATAATGAAAATTCTAGTTAAACTCACTTAAATTCTAAAGTATTCTATTGTTAAAGATTCTATTAGGTGCTAAAATCTTTCAATTTCTAAAGATGGTTAATATTCCTAAAAATTCCTATTCAAATCTAAAATAAAGAGTTTTGACAAACATAACAATATTTCTAATATTTTGGCAATCCTAATTAACTCCTAATTGGTCTAATTAACCTAAATTCTAACAATCAAAATTATCTAATTAACAAAACTAAATAACAAACAAAGAACAAAGAAAAGAGAATGGGCCTTTGCATAACAGGGGGTGTAGGCTCGATTTGGGTGTGTGCTGGAAAAAGAGGGAAAGATAGGGTCCAAATGGACAGGCTTCAGTCGCCAAAGCCCAATGTTGAACATGTTCTTTTCAGCCAGGGGGTGCAGCGTGAAACTGGTGTGGGATAGCAATTTCACTTTGGGCTTTGATGAACCAAGACCAAATAGGATTAATCCCAATTGTTGGGTTTTGACTTGGAAAAAGCCAGCAGAATTTGAACTTGCAAGCGCGCTGCTCATGGCACTGCAGACCTCCGGCGCCGGACCTCCACCACGGGCCACCGCACCAAAAGTCGCCTCCGGTGACGGTGGCGGCCAGAGCTAAAAAAGGATCTACCTCCGGTTTCATCTTGACATCCCGATCACGAATCCAACAATCAACTTCTATATTTTTGGCCTAGATCCGCAATTGAAACCAATCCCTTAAGAACCTTAAAAAATCAAATCTAGAATACACCTTCATGAACAAGATTCAAGGTTCCTCGTGATAGGGATTTGAATTACCTCAATGAAAAGTGCAGTATGGTAATCAGAAGATGAAGAAACAAAGAAAATGGACCTACCTCCGAAGCTGAGACTTGCTCCGACGAATGTTAATCGGAGAAGATGAAGACGGAAAATCACTTGTTCAAACAGGTACAATGTTGGCTTTATCTTCTTCTGATTTGCTTGTTCTCCAATTCTTCTTCTTCCAAAATTCTGTAGTGTGATGAGGTTAAGCTCTCTCTTCTTGAAGCTTCAATGTTAAGCTTCAATGGAGTTTTAGAAACTGAGCTTTGAGTGTGAGAGGGAGAGGCTTCAAAGAGAATTCAGGAACTTCAGAGTGATGGTTGCCAAGGGTCCAAAGTGATGGTGAAGATGTATATTTATAGTGATTAGGCTTGGAAATAATGTGTCTTGGAGTTAGTTATTGGCATGTTAGGAATCAGCTTAGGAGTTAGTTGGGATGAACTCAGTGAGCTTAGTTGGTTAACTCACTGAGTTGGAAGTTAGTTGGTTGGATTGGTTAATTAGTTAATTGGTTGGTTTTGAGTGATTCCAATAGTGACTGGTTATAGCAGGTTGACCTTAAGTGGATTTGACTTTGAAGTTTTGTTTATGAATTGTTAATTAATTGGCTTAGGTGCAAGGTAACTTGCAGTTGTAGGTAAATGGCAGTTCAAGTGTGATGCCAGGACATGCTGAACCTTCTGTAAGTCAAACTCTGCTATGGGTTATTCTATTCCCTTGTTTTGCTATGCATTGCCCACTGATAGTTGTTTGTGAATTTTGTTGCACTTGTTTGCTGCAGATTTACTGTATTCACAATGTGTTTGGTTGAAGCTTAATTATGTACTGAACTTGTTATTTGAAGTCTCGTCGAGTGCTTGTACCGAGACCTGTCGTGACATGAATGAGGTTTTGCAGGATGCTTCAGCTGACTCATGGTTTTTTGTGTGTGTTTATGCAGGTGTGCATTTGTCTTGAATTGTAAGCCTTGGCTATCTTCGATGATGGGGGTTCATGCTTCAATCTAGAGGTTCAATTCTCATAACTGTGCAAAAATTTCTGTAAAACAAGCTATGAGTCGACTCAAATAGGGAATGAGTCGACTCAAACAAAGTTTATTCCAGGGTGTCGCATCTCGAAAAATACGATTCCTCGCGATGGTCGCGGAAAAAATTATGTTCGAACAGAGTCGCCACCGAACTTTATTTATCCCAATGAAGGAATAGGAAAATATCGATAAAACCTTTTGGAAATGGAATAATGGTCATCACAACCATATTCGAGTTCGGGAGTGGATTACGTAAAGGGAAGGCATTAATACCCCTTACGTCCATTGTACTCAACGGGAACCTTTTAGTTCTAATGTGCGTTTCGAGTGTTAATTTATGTTTGTTTGTTATCTTTTGGTTATAAAATTATTTAAAATAGAAATGGATGAAAACCTTAGAAAGGGAAAGGGGAGGTTTTTTATTAGCGTGCTCGCGAAGATACAACAATCTCCTGCCTACGTATCCTTATGGTATAATAAGGAAATCAGAGCATTCGTAGTTCGGGGAACTACGGTTGGTTGGTGTCTTTTATTGAACAGTTGTTTTAGATCGTGTTCTAAAGGCTAAACGCTGGCTTGTCTACTCTCGGCGGAGGCTTAAGCAATAGTTTGTTGTGCGCATTAGAAAGGATTAACAGCATTCTTTCTGAAAGAGTTTTGGGTTACACAGGGGTGGCAAGTTGGATTAATGTGTTGGATGTTTTGATTGGTTGAGATGTTTTTGGTTAGATGACGAACACTCGGATATTCGAGTAAGACAACTCGTATCCTAACAGTCGGGAAAGGGAGTAGAAGACTCTAGACCACTTTCTTTTTTATCCTTAATTATAGAAAGGATTTGATAATAGTTAAGGTATTTTGAACAGATGACGAATACTCAGATAATCGAGTAAGACAACTCGTATCCTAATAATCGGGAAAAGGAATAGAAGACTCTAGACCGCTTTCTGTTTCATCTGAATATTTATGAAAATAAGGTTGTATATGGTTGACGTATTTTAGAATGAATGACAAGTACTTGAGTGGCTGAGTAAGACAACTCATATCCAAGCATTTGAGAAGAGGAATTGAAAGCTCAAAACCATCTCCCTTTTCGTATAGTTTGTTAAGAAAATGATTTGATTAAGTTGTGTGTTTGTGAAAAAATGACAATTGTTCGACTGACCGAGTAAGAAAACTCGTATTCGACCAATTGAGGAGTGAAGTTGAAAACTCAAAGTCAACTCCCTTTTCATTTATCTTACTGTGAAAATATTTGATTTAATCGGGGTTTGGATATTTGTAAAAGAACAATAACTATTTGACTAAACAAGTAAGACTTGTACTCAAATAGTCGAGGAGAAAAATTGAAGACTCAAAGTCATCTCCTTTTTATTCCTTAATGTAAAAGAATTTGATTTATTTGCGCTTAGGTGGATTAGAAATGCCAGTTGTTCGATTAATCGAGTATAAGAGTTCGTGTTTAAATAATCGAGGAAAGGAGTTGAAAACTCAAAACCATTACCTCTTTTATTCTTAAGTGAAATAGTATTTGATTGTGATTAGGTATTTTTAATTCTTGATAAAGAATACTCGAAGTTGGGTCGAGGTTTTAAAATTTGTATTTTTTCATGAATGAGTTGAATTTATTGATTGAATAGTTCATCTAATCGATTAATAAAAAAACCGAATAGGTCTCATTGTAAGAAGGCCCAAGACTAAGCCATGTGAGGTTGATGGCGATACTTTTACAAGTAATCGACTTACGAAGATGTTTTAAAAATGGGCTCGACTTTGAATCGAGAAGTATGTGATTTATTTTTGAAATTGGCTTGAATAGTTTTAAATCGGTGAAAGCGACATAATTTTGTCACAATTATAACATGTCATTTCATGTGCACTCAAGGTTCGGTATAAATAAATAAATAAAGAACAATCATGCACATACACTCCATAAAATAAATAATTATCTAAATCATAAATGACATTAATAATAATATAATTAATTAATTTAATATTTAATAGATTATTTTAATTAAATAATAAGTAATTAAAAAGATAATGAATATAACCAAATAATTGCATATTTATTAAATATTAATAATAAAAACAATAATGTAATTGCATATTTATTACTAAGTATTAATAATAATATATAATTACATGATTTTGAAAGAAAATAGAATAAAATATTGTTTGATTCTTTGTTTGATAACCATAAAAATTAATGTATATATTTTATATATGTATATGAATAAAAGAAAATAAGGGAACAAATTAAAAGAAATAAGAGAAAATGGGCTAATGCTGAAAAAACAGGGAGAAATCTGGGTCACACGATGGGGAGACTCTGATCTGGTCAAAAGATCAACAGGTGGGGGTGTGAGGGCGCACCACCATATGGTGGGGGGATCCACATAGGATTCCCTGGTTGACCAACCAAGTGGCGCCACCAGAAGGGGCCATGTGGCGCCCAAATAATCAACCCAAACAACATATAAAAATGAAATTTCAGAGAGAGAAATCATTTTCTCACTTTCACTCTCTCTCTTCTCTTCACACTAAGTTGCTCTGCAACTTTTCCAGTTTATCGCCGCCCCTCTCACGGCCAACCTTGACCGGAGAAGACGGTGGCGGCCGGCCAACCGCAGCGGCGCCACCGTCTCTTCCGGCGACCAACCACCCCAATCCAAAAAATCCAAACGTGAACCCTACCTTATTTTGGCCGCTCTTTCCGAATCCGACCTTGTTTTCTTCAAACTCCTTCTCCAATGTCCGGATCGGTACCCAAAAGGAGGAGAAAAAAAACCTAAACCCTAATACTGTCTCTCTCTCTCTCTCGCGGCCAACAACCCTGGTTCGCTCTTAACCTAAACCACAAAACTTAAACGTCCAAAAACCTAACCCTAAATTCAAGATTTAAAGTTCTACAATAATGTTTTTGAAGAAATTGAAAGGGGGGTTTTAACCCACGCGAAGAAGCAAAGGCGATGGCGTGGAAAGACGGATGAGAACGGAAAACTTACTTTTGAGGTCGAACTCCGGCGACGCTCCCCTCCTTCAAGATAAGTCCTTCGTCTCCTTCTCTTGTTTCTTCTTCTTTTCGTTTTGAATGTTGTTGTTGTTGGTTCGAAACCTAGGGTTTTAGATTTTTTATGGAATATTGTTGATTGTGGCTTTGATGTTAGGGTTCTGGATGTTCTGTTTTATGTTTGATTGTTTCTTGATTTTTCCAGAACATACACTTTGTTTGGTTTGTTGTTTAAAAAAATTGATCGTTCTCTTGGATTTCCAAAAAAAACCGTCCTCTTCTTGTTAATTGATTTGTTGTTTATATATGTGAATTCTGTTTTTGAGATCACTTGTTGAATCCCGTTTCCAGATTTTGTGGGATATTTGCTTTGTGGATTTAAGGTTGTTTTGGATTGAATATTGGGATGTATTTTGAGCGCTCACTTTGGTTCATTGTGTAACCAACCTAACCTGTTCATTCTGTTAGTTATTTTCCAGTTTTATGTAAGTGCTTATTTTGATAAGCAGTTTTTAATTTTGAATTGTTTTGTTTGCAGGTGAAGTGATGTTGATTAGGAAAGAAAAGGGGGGCGCTGCTATTAGAACTAGGGGGCGCTGGAACTACAAACCCCTGACTTTGGAAAAAGTCTCTGAAGACTACTTCAAACCAATGGATTTTTACATCTTGTTCAATTATTTCCATAACTTTGGATAATTTTTGTAACATGTAAATTAATCAAGTGCTCCTTTGGATTTTTGTGTAAATTTGGATTATTTGGAGTTTGGATTATGTAACTTTTTGACTAATCGTGTAACCTCTTTTGAATTATTTGTAATATTTGGATAAATTTAAATTAAGCTCTCTTTAATTATGCATTGGCCTTTTTAGAGTAATTTGTAACATTTGGATTTAATTGGACTATGATTTGGAATATCATTTGGAACATTATTTGGAATATGACTTGGAATATGATTTGGAACATTATTTGGAATATGATTTATGCAATTAGTCCCTTTTCTTAAATTTTAAATCTTGCCTTAACAATTTAATTATATTAATCAAAAGAAAATTTAAACTATAATTCAAACTGAAAATGGATTGGGCTCAACAATGCAATCTAATGGATTTTCAATTTTATTAACTTTAGCACATTAATATTAACAAAAATAAAATGTGCCAAAAAGGCCTAAGATAAAACATGTCACAAAAATATTGCAATTTCAAATTTTGATCATAAAAACTAATTAAGTACTCGTGCATGTGATATCTTAATCTTAAACCAACATACTCACTTAGAAAAGATGCAAGTTTAGTTTAAGGATTTTTTATGAATGGTTTAGAGATTTGGCGTATGTATTTGAGACGTGCAAATGGGTTTAATGTTGAGTGATCATAAAATATATCCATGACTCTTAATACCTTACTAATAATCAAATGGATTTTGGATTAGTAATGTAAAAAGATTCAAACCACACTTTGTAATATTAATCATGGACACGTTTATGTGAATAGGCCTTTGAAACAAAGAGATCTCATGGATAAATCAAAATGGGCTTTGCTAGCCAAAAATGCACATACCATCCCATGCTTCAGTAAAAGACAAATACAACAAATATTTTCTTAAGGATCTTTAACAGATGAAAGTGTCATTGAAGACTTGATGTCACCAAGGGCTGAGAAACCTCAAGATGAAGCTTATGTCTTAAGATAAGATACATGTCTTATAACATTGGGTAGTGAATGTTGGTTGAATATTTTTCCTTACCCGTACAAAATTGGGGTATGACAGCTGCCCCTATTTAATTACCTCAAACAGGAAAGTAAGAATGACAATAGTCTTCGTGCATTCGCGGTGGGAGATAATTAAATACAAGAAGACCCAAATTTTGTCTTAGGAAATGCAAGGAAGAAAATATAGGAAACAATGCGGTGAGAAATGGCAAAAGACATTATCCCACAGTAAAATGGAACAGTCAAGAATTTATGTGAGTCGTTAGAACAGTATCTTGGACATCTCGGTTGAGATATTTGGAATGGCATCCCTAGCTAAATCTCAAGACTTTCCAGGATGCTAGAATAATATAAAGGAAATCTGGGGTGAGACTCTTCATTTTGATGAAGCAGTATCTCAAATAGTAACAATGAGATTCTCTGTATCGGGTCGAAACAGCATCTTATATGATAGAATTAAGATATTCCAGCAAGGGAAAGATACCTCAATTGAATCTAAGGCTCTCCGAGGATATTAGAGGAGTATCTCAAAAAGAATCTGAAATGAGACTCTTCATATTGACGAAGCAGCATCTCAAACAGTAAAAGTGAGATTCTCTGTATCGAGTCGAAACAGCATCTTTTGTGCTAGAATTAAGATATTCCAGCAAGGGAAAATACCTGAATTGAATCTAAGACTCTCCGAGGATATTAGAGCAGTATCTCTTAAAAAACTCTGAAATGAGAGTCTTCATATTGATGAAGCATCATCTCAAACAGTAAAAGTGAGATTCTCTGTATCGAGTCGAAACAGCATCTTATATGATAGAATTAAGATACTCCAGCAAGGGAAAAATACTTTAATTGAATCTAAGACTCTCCGAGGATATTAGAGCAATATCTCTAGATTAATCTGAAATGAGACTCTTCATATTGATGAAGCAACATCTCAAACAGTAAAAATGAGATTCTATGTATCGAGTCGAAACAACATCTTATATGATAGAGTTAAGATATCCCCACAGGGGAAAAATACCTTAATTGAATCTAAGACTCTCTGAGGATATTAGAGAAGTATCTCTAGAAAAATCTGAAATGAGACTCTTCATATTGATGAAGCAGCATCTCAAACAGTAAAAGTGAGATTCTCCAAATAAATGAAGCAGTATCTCGAATATTCGTCTGTTGGGGGGATATTTTTTAAGAAAGGACTCCTTTTGAGGGAGATTTACTAGAAATGCTCTGTAGGGGGAAAATCTCATGAGATACTTTTTAGGGTAACCTCTGCTTGGGGAGAAATGATTGTAAAAAATGTTGGGAATATCATTTTTAATTATAAAGTTAAAATATGATTTGCTAAGAAAATGATCCCACGAGCATATGCAGGGTAATTACCTCATTTGGAAATGAGAAATGTCCAAGATACACATGAATGACCCTGGATCCTGATATTTTACTTTTGATTTTTTGTATTATGTCCCACTTTATGTGGGAATTCCATGCATGGGATGATGCATGAGATACATGCAGGTATGCAATTGCTGGGGATATTTGGTTGTGCATGTGGGAATGCGAATGATTTTTATTTGTTGAACTTCCAACTTTATGGAGGGCTATGCATGAGTATGCTGATGATTGATATGACAGTGTTTCATTAATTTTTCTGTTTGATAGAGAAAAACCAATAATGAATGATTTATATGACGCATGTTAGAATGCAAATGGATAATCGAACATGCCCCGGCTAAGACATTTTGCTTTGAGGTATGATGCCAATAGTGTGGACTTTTCTTCCAATTTTTAAAGATGGTTAATATTCCTAAAAATTCCTATTCAAATCTAAATCAAGAGTTTTAACAAATCTAACAATATTTTTAATATTTTGGCAATCCTAATTAACTCCTAATCGGTCTAATTAACCTAAATTCTAACAATCAAAGTTATCTAATTAACAAAACTAAATAACAAACAAAGAACAAAGAAAAGAGAACGGGCCTTTGCATAACAAGGGGGTGTAGGCTCGATTTGGGTGTGTGCTGGAAAAAAGAGGGCAAGATAGGGTCCAAATGGACAGGCTTCAGACGCCAAAGCCCAATGTTGAACATGTTCTTTTCAGCCAGGGGGGCAGTGTATAACTGGTGTGGGATAGCAAATTCACTTTGGGCTTGGATGAACAAAGACCAAATAAAATTAAGCCAAATTGTTGGGTTTTGAAATGCAAAAAGCCAGCAGAATTTGAACTTGCAAGCGCGCTGCTCATGGAACTGCTGACCTCCAGCGTCGGACCTCCACCACGGGCCACTGCGCTGGAAGTCGCCTCCGTGGCGGTGGCAACCAGAGCTAAAAAAGGATCTACCTCCGGTTTCGTCTTGACATCCCGATCACGAATCCAACATCCAACTTCTCTAATTTCTGGCCTAGATCCACAACTGAAACCAATCCCTCAAGAACCCTAAAAAATTAAATCTAGAATACACCTCCATGAACAAGATTCGAGGTTCCTCATGATAGGGCTTTGAATTAGCTCAATGAAAAGTGCAGTATGGTAATCGGAAGACGAAGAAACAAAGAAAATGGACCTACCTCTGATGCTGAGACTTGCTCTGGCGAATGTTGATCGGAGAAGATGAAGACGGAAAATCACTTGTTCAAGCAGGTATAGTATTGCCTTTATCTTCTTCTGATTTGCTTGTTCTCCAATTCTTCTTCTTCCAAAATTATATAGTATGATGAGGTTAAGCTCTCTCTTCTTGAAGCTTCAATGTGAAGCTTCAATGGAGTTTTAGAAACTAAGCTTTGAGTGTGACAGGGAGAGGATTCAGATAGAATTCAAGAGCTTGAGAGTGATGGTTGCCAAGGGTCCAAAGTGATGGTGAAGATGTAGATTTATAGTATTAGGCTTGGAATTAATGTGGATTGAAATTAGTTATTGGCTGGTTAGGAGTCATCTTAGGAGTTAGTTGGGATGAACTCAGTGAGTTTAGTTGGTTAACTCACTGAGTTGGAAGCTAGTTGGTTGGATTGGTTAATTGGTTAATTGGTTGGTTTTGAGTGATTCCAATAGTGACTAGTTATAGAAGGTTGACCTTAAGTGGATTTGGCATGAAGTTTTGTTTATAACATGTTAATTATTTGGCTTAGGTGCAAGGTAACTTGCAACTGTAGGTAAATGGCAGTTCAAGTGTGATGTCAGGACATGTCGAACCTTCTGTGAGCCAAACCCTGCTATGGCTTCTGCTATGCACTTCCCACTGATAGTTGTTTGTGAATTTTGTTGCACTTATTTGCTGCAGATTTACTGTATTCACAATGTGTTTGGTTGAAGCTTAATTATGTACTGAACTTGTTATTTGAAGTTTCGTTGAGTGCTTGTACCGAGACCTGTCGTGACATGAATGAGGTTCTGCAGGATGCTTCAGCTGACTCATGGTTTTTTCTTGTGTTTATGCAGGTGCGCATTTGTCTTGAATTGCAAGCCTTGGCTATCTTCGATGATGGGGGTTCATGCTTCAATCCAGAGGTTCAATTCTCACATCAGTGCAAAAATTCTTGTAAAACAAGCTATGAGTTGACTCAAACAAGGAATGTGTCGACTTAAACAAAGTTTATTCTAGGGTTGAGTCGACCTATGACTTGACCTGTTCGGACCCGCAGTGAAATGGTTCAAAGAAAAATGGGACATGAGTCGACGTAAAGGGCGGATAAGTCGACTCATTCAAGTTTTCCAGAATTGAGTCGACTTGGGAGTCAACCTGTTCGGACCCGAAGGGACAAGGTTTAAGAAAAAAAAGGGAATGAGTCGACGTAAGGAGTGAATGAGTCGACTCAATCAGGTTTCCCAGAATTGAGTCGACCTGGGAGTCGACCTGTTCGGACCCGAAGCAACATGATTCAAGGAGAAATGGAAAATAAGTCGACGTAAGGAGTGGATGAGTCGAATCATTCAGGTTTCCCAGAATTGAGTCGGCCTGGGAGTTGACCTGTTCAGACCCGAAGGTTTTGCTTCGAGTCATGAGTCGACTCACAGGGGAAAAACTTCCAAAAATGAGTTTTGCAATGAGTTATGACATTTTCTTGTACCTTTTTTGTATGTGATGAATATTTTAGGGATCAAAATGAATTGAGTTGGCCAATTAAATGAAAATGAATTGGCTTAATATGGCTATGTCACTTGAAATGGATTGAATTTTGGGCTTCTATGATCATGATGAATGGAAGTTATGAGACCATGGACTTGGGTTATGACTAATAGACTCAAGCACCATTGATGGAACCACAACCAAGGAGACAAAATGAATGAACCAAGCACAGGAGGCCGAGCGGAAAACGCACTGAGTGAAAGATCACATGAGATTAGGGTTAGGAGGCAACATTAGGGTTTAGAGGCCAAGTTCATGCACGGAGGCCAAGCAACAAAATCCCTCAAGACCAAGAATTAGGGTTGTAACCCATATGATGCACGATACCAAAATCTTCAATCCAAACCTACTTTATTAACCAGAAACCTTGAATCTATGATGTTTGTTAGTCTCTGTTAACCATGAATGAATGATGATGAATATGCATGAGACATGAATGAGGTTAGATGGGTCTCAGGTTATGGATTAGATGATTGTAAAAAATGGGGGGCAAATTTTGGGTTATTACAAGCATTAGGGACTTCGCCAATGTACCTTTGATAAGAACCAGGGGCTACATCAACTACAACCCTTTGTTATCCTTGAGACATCATGGTTACCCTATGGATGGTCCCCCAGGAGTTGATGCCTTAGAGTCCTTTATCTTGCACAGTATTGAAGCAGATAATATAGTGGTGAAAAAGATCAAGATATCATGGCAAGCAGTTGTCAGAAAAAGGTAAGGAGTTAGGTAAGAGAAATGCCATCACTCGTGAACCTTACATTTGTTTGGTAAAGGAGAGAGTTCAAATGGTTAAACTCCCTTTTCCATTTGACCCCTCCAGTTTTCCTTTGGTCCCTGAGCCATAACCCATCTTGCCTGAAGACGTTGGGAAGCTTAATGTCAGAATTAAGCAGTTTGAAGCTGAAAACACTGAGTTGATGATTAAGCTCAACCATGTTACCTTGGAGAATAAGTCTGAAGGATAATAAGCAAAAGAAAGACTAAGAGCTTGAAGCTTCCAACAAAAGGGAAAGAGAGTCTAATGAAAGGAGAGAGAAGTTTGGTCATGCACTTAAGGGTACTAAGTTTGTATTCAAGACTAAGAACCAAGAGTTGGATCAAGCTATACTAAAGATTCAGGAGCTAAATAAAACTGTGGAAAGAACCCTTGAGATGAAGAGGGAAGCCAAGTTGATCTCTGAGATCCGCACTCGTGAACTTGAGAATACTATCTAGAGGTACAATGATACTTTGGCTCGTGAGCAGTTGAGAACCAAAGAGTCTGGAAGAGCTTGTATCCGTTTGAATTATCAGTCAGAGCAAGCTAATATAAGATCCAAGAACTTGAGAGTATGTGTCAGGATGCTTCTTATATGTTATTGTCGGATGAGTGCACATATTAGAGAAACCTCTATAGGGACATTGAGGTGACCAAGGCTGAGGACTTGTGCATCATTCAAGATCTCCAAGGACTTTATGTTGAATGGAAAGGAAAACTTCTGAGGCTATCCATATTTGCAAATTCTACATGCAAGAGCTACCTAGAAAATTGCAAGAAGTTGATTGGTGCATGCGTCCTGATAACACTATGCATCAAGTTTTTAATTTCATTAAGTTTTGTAAAATGATGTTGGAGGGGTTGACCACCGACCTTGGAGGGCCCGAATGCCTTAGGCTTTTTTGCTTGTATTTGAACATTGATTTAAATTAATGGAAAGTCGCTTTTGGATTCATTTATGGTGTTTTATTTCTTTATTGCTTTAAATACTTGCAAACAAATGTTGTAACATTGCTGAAATGAATGATTGAAATTAACCAAGAATTTTGCAAACAAAAAACTACATCCTTACATGCATCCATGCATTTTCCAAATAAAAATCTCACTTCATCATTTGTCCATGACCATCAAGGTGATTACCGACACGCGTTTAGAACAAAGAACCATGTCTCAACAGATGATGGACGGGCTAAGGAAAGGTCAAGAAGTGTTGAAAGAGGGGCTGAATCTTTTGAAGAGCCAAATGGGATGAATCTTGGAAACCCTACAAACCTTGTTGAGAAAAGAGGGTCACCATGTACCCATTTCTACAACATAGTTATCCATTAGCGCAACTTATTCTAATAAGTAGTGATCATATATTAGCCAAGGGTCATCCATTAGCGTACCATATTAATCCTCTTCATTATTGAATGTCATTAGATTATAACCTTGTCCAAGATCCACGATGTTGAGCACTCCTTTTCTTTCTCACATTTGGTTCAAACGATTCTCTAAGGCTTTATATCACATTCTTCTTCCTATCATCTTCACGATAACTCCTCCTTTTCAGGGTCCGATGATTCTTTGTTCTTCCTTCCTCGAGAGAATTATTTTAGGGCATTCATAGTCTCCAAACGTATGTTCTTCAATCTTCAATTTTCCGAAGGAATCAACAACTTCCTCCTCCACACTAACTTCTCCTTTTCTTGATTCCATTTTTTTATGTAAACAATTTTCATGTGACTATTTCCTTGTAAGAGATGGGAGATTGGCTTCTATTTCCTGCTCCATGGTTAAATTGTAAGTTGTATGGAACAACTGATTACATATGGTTCTCCTGTGCAGTCTCCACTCCTTTCACCTGCTTCGAGCATTTTGATCCTCTTCCTCTGTTGGTGTTTGATGACCATCACCAGTTTACCCTGGCAACTTACTCATTTTCTCACAATTATGTTTTTTTATAGATAACTTTATTATAGTATTTCTCTTTGAACCAAACTGTTTGACATGCCTTTTTTTAAATCTGCAACTTCTCTCAAGTTTCCTCTGAATTCATGACATTGTGTCTGAAGCTTTAGGCCTTTTCGAACAGGGTCATGCTTCTCCTTACTTTGAAGAAGCCTTGTAATTCAAATTTCAAGTTTTATATTTGAGTTTGAAGAAGTAATATTTGAGATTTAATATTACTTCTATTGAATTTAGGATGTGAATGGATTTAAAAAACTAGACTCCATATAATAAATGTGATGATATTTATGGACTAGAATAAATTTATTGAAGGATACCATGAAAAAGAAAGTGTGACAGGCCTGGCGTGTGAAAGTATCTTAATTATCTTGTTTTGAGCAACCGTGTTTTTTTTTGCTTGTACTACTAGTTGTTGCCTTTATCACGAGTGAAAGTATCCTCTTTGTTTACTTACTGTTTTTCAAGTGTTTTAGTTTGGCGCCACTTTGATATGTAACACTAGGGATATGTAACACTGGGGATAGGTTTCTTTGTTACATGTTATGTTTTTTATATGTTTTATTGATTTCATTAAGCACTTATGTTGAGACAAAATACATTTTTTTCTTTAAAGTTTTTGATGTTTTGCTACTATTTACTATATGTTATATTTGGAGAAAGATGCATGTTGTGCATCTGTAACACCGATGTTGTGTAACTTATATGTTTTATTTTCATAAATAAATCAATGGTGTTGGGTTTATGCAGTTACATTACTCCCCCATCTAATTCTATAAAAGGATATTAAAATTTGTAACCACCATAAAAACAAATAAGATTTTTATTCCAAGACCATGGCCTTATCGAGGGTTTCCTCAACAACACCCATGTCTGAGTCTTCTTCTTCAAGATGCAACGCTGTGTGTGAACCAAAATGTCCATAATTGATAAAAATGATATACAGTCCTTCACATTCTACTTTATAATGCCTCCCTTTGATGGAAAACAATGCTAGTAAAGCCTTGGTTAAATTAACTTGAACCCAAAGCCTTGCACATTTTCCTATTTACCTGTTCAGCGTGTTCCTACCTATATTGACTGAGGAGCATATGTGATGTCCAATTAAATATAGAACTCTTGCACCATAGTAATCTATGGGTAACCCTAAGACACGAACCCAAACAACAACTTGTTCTATGGCATCGCTAGCTGGGTAAAAGTTCGGGCTCTATTGCCTAATTGATAAGTAATAATCATATATTAGCCAAGGCCCATCCATCAGCGTAACATAGTAATCCTCTTCATTAGTGAATGTCACTAAATAATAATCATGTGCTAGATCCACGATGTTGAGCACTCTTTTTCTTGCCGACATTTGACTCAGACGATTCTCTAAGGCTTTATACTTTATTCTTCTCCCCAACATCTTCACGATAATCCTTTTTCCAGGATCCAACAATTCTTTGTCCTTCCTTCTTCGAGAGAATTATTTCAGGACATTCATAGTTTACAAACTTATCTTCTCCAAAGGAATCAACAACTTCCTCCTCCACACTAGCTGTTCCTTAGCTTGATTCAGTTTTTCCTATAAATATTTTTCCTGTGACCCTTTCCTTGTAAGATATGGGTGATTGACTTCTATTTCTTGATCCTTGGTTAAACCGCAAGTTGTATGGAACAACTCATTACATATGGTTCTCATATGCATTCTCCATTCCTTTCACCCGCTTCGAGCATTTTGATACTCTTCCTCTGTTTGTGTTTGATGACCATCACCAGTTTAACCAGATAGCTTACTCTTTTTCTCACAGTTATGTTTTTTTATAGGTAACTTTATTAAGTCTTTCTCTTCAGACATAAATGTTTAGCATGCCTTTTTTTAATCTGCAACTTCACTCAAGTTGTCTATGAATTCATGACGTTGTATCTGAAGCGTTGTGCCTTTTTGAACAAGGTCATGCTTCTCATGGGTTTGAATAAGCCTTGTAATTCAAATTTCAAGTTTTATATTTGAGTTTAAAGAAGTTATATTCGATATTTAATATTACTTCTATTGAAATTATGGTGTGAATGGATTTAAAACACTAGACTCCATATAATAAATGTGATGATATTTATGGACTAGAATAAATTTATCTAAGGATACCACGAAAAAGCAAGTGTGACAGGCATGGCGTGTGAAAGTATCCTAATGGTATTTTTTTGAGAAACCGTGTCTTTTTTTTGCTTGTACTACTAGTTTATGCCTTTATCACGAGTGAAAGTATCCTCTTCGTTTACTTACTATTTCTCAAGTCTTTTAGCTTTGGCGCCACTCTAATATGTAACACTATGGATGAGTTGCTTTGTTACATGTTATGTTTTTTTAGATGTTTGATTTGTTTCATTAAGCACTTATGTTGAGACAAAATACATTTTTTCTTTAAATTTTTTGATGTTCTGATGCTATTTACAATATATTATATTTGGAGAAAGATGCATGTTGTGCATGTGTGACACCAATGTTGTGTGACTTATATGTTTTATATTAATAAATAAATTAATGGTGTCGGGTTTAGGCAGTTGCATTACTTCCCCTTACAATTCTATAAAAGGATATTAAAATTTGTAACCACCATAAATATAAATTAGAGTTTTGTTCCAAGACCATGGCCTTAGTCGAGGGTTTCCTCAACAACACCCATGCCTGAGTCTTCTTCTTCAGGATGCAACGCCTGGTGTACACCAAAATATCCATAATTGAGATAGATGATATGAAATCCTTCATATTCTACCTTATAATACCTCCCTTTGATGTAAAACATTGCTAGTACAGGCTTGGTTAAATCAACTTGAACCCAAAGCCTTGTGTATTTTCCTCTTTCCCTGTTCAGCGTGTTTCTATCTACCTTGATTGAGGATCATATGTGATTTCCAATAAAAGATAGAAATCTTGCACCATAGTAATCTATAAGTAACCCTGAGATACGAACCCATACAACAACTTGTTCTATGGCATCGCTAGCTGGGTAAAAGTTCGGGCTCTATTGTGTAATTGATAAGTAATGACCATATATTAGCCAAGGGTCATCCATTAGCGTAACATGTTGATCCTCTTTATTATTGAATGTCACTAGATAATAATCTTGTCCAAGATCCACGATGTTGAGCACTCCTTTTCTTTCTCACATTTGGTTCAAAGGATTCTCAAACGCTTTATATCCCATTCTTCTCCCTACCATCTTCACGATAACTCCTTCTTTTCAGGGTACGGTGATTCTTTGTTCTTCCTTCCTCGAGAGAATTATTTTAGAGCATTCATAGTTTCTAAACATATGTTCTTCAATCTTCAATTTTCTGAAGGAATCAACAACTTCCTCCTCCACACTAACTTTCTATTTGCTTGATTCCATTTTTTTATGTAAACATTTTGCACGTGACCATTTCCTTGTAAGAGATGGGCAATTGGCTTCCATTTCCATCTCCTTGGTTAAACTACAAGTTGTACGGAACAACGGATAATGTATGGTTCTCCTATGCATTCTCCACTCCTTTCACCCACTTCGAGCATTTTGATCCTCTTCCTCTGTTGGTGTTTGATGACCATCACCAGTTTACCCTGGAATCTTATTCATTTTCTCACAGTTATGTTTTTTTTTATAGATATCTTTTGTTAGTACCTTAAGATTGGCATTAATTTTGTAAAACAAATAATGTAATCACCTCTGTTGTTTTAATATGTTGGGTTGAAGAAGTTCAACATCTGGACCAACATGTCATGTAAGATGTCACGACATCGGGACTGTGACATCTCACATGTGTATCAAACTGAATCAGTTAATTCTGGTTTGGTTTGTGATTAATTAGGAGATCTGGTGAATATCCTATCTCCTATGTGAAGATATTGAAGATTCAATCAGAAGATTTGGTAAATATATTTGGTGAATATACAGTTCCCAAATATGGAGATCTTTTAGGAAATTGTAAGACCCCAATTTTGTCCCTAAGATCCCTCATGGCATCATATCATAACATTGCATTGCCTCAAGGATCATTGGACACCTTGCTTCCTTCCCTGTGGGTTGGTTATCTTTTTTTGAGAGTGGTTCTTGATCACCAAGCATGTTTGCATTTGTATGTCATTGCTTTTCTTTTTATCACTAACCAAAAGTACAAAAATATGTCATCTAACCCTTGTCTTGCAGATGAAGCAATAACAGGTCAAGGCAATCAAAGGCATTCATTGAGCAATAAATGGTGGTCATTCTTGAGATTTGGGCCCCACAATCATTATCAAGAGTTCATATGAGATATGATGTCATTTTGAAGCAAAATCCCAAATGGTAGAGGCTTGAATCTCATCAGAACATTTTCAGGTCATCTGAAGACCTAGAAAGTCAACTGCAAAGTCAACTGTGGATTTGGAGGTGGGAAATGATTAGAAATACTTCATTCATGTTCAAACAAGTCTCATTTGACATTTCAAACACTCACATTGAAGAATTTGAAGTCAGGTCAAGAATTTCCAAAAATAGAAAGTGACCTATAATTTGAACTTTCCAAAAATGGAAAGATTTTGGACCAACTTCAACTCAATCTTACATCATCAAGAAAGCTTCAAATGAAATTTTGTTGAACATTAAAGTTGTAGATCTTTCTCTCCCATTTCCAAAAAGTCCAAGATCATGGATTTCTGATGTGTGGTTAAGGAGATATGATCAAATCATGGCAAAGTGTGCATGGGACTTCAAATGAGCATAACTTTTTAACCAAAGCTCCAAAATGAGTGGTTCTTTTTGCAATATTCTCCTCTTGACCTCTAACTTCCAAATCATGCATCACATTACATGAATTGTCATCACATGATCATTTGTTAATCCATGGTTTTTTTGGAGGGAAATTACAAAATTCAAAATTGGTGCATTGTATGGACTTTTTGCCATTGCCATTGGTTTTAGAAAATGATTTTAAGTGAAAATAATGGAGCAAGTGGTATTGTTCACGTGTAAATGATACATGCACATGCAAATTTAGATTTTTGTAATTTGCCTTATTATCATTAACCAAACTAATTAGGGATTAACAAGTTGATTAGTAAACCATATAAATACCTAAACCCTAACAGAATTGAGGGGAATGAATCATTTTTCACACTTCAAGATCCAAATTTCTCTCTCTCAAAATTTTTCTCTCATTCATAATTCAATTTCCTTCCAAATACCATTGCATTTTAACTTCAGATTCATATTCCTGAGCTTGGATTTAGTAGAGATCAAGGTTTGTTGTGCTGAATTCGTGGAAGAAAAGTGCAGTTCATGTCCATGAAGATGCAAATGGAGTTTCTGTTTTGAGCTAGATCTAGAGCCATTTGAGCTTCCATTGATTCATCAAACTTCATTTCAAGTATTGTGGAGTAGATTGGAACACTTCCAGGCTGCAGATCGTGTGAATTCAAAGGCTCTGCACTTCAAGAGGTCACAATTCGAATCTCTTAATTTTAAAATCCATTGCAATGTTGTTGTAGATCTTTTTGTCCTGATGAATCTGAGCTTTGAATCGTGCGATTTGGTGACCTGTTGACTGAGTTGTGGTAGATTAAAGTTTCATGCATGAATCTTATTTTGTTCGATTTGATCTTAATACTTGAAATTATGCTTAGCTTTTCATTGATTCATGATCTCCATTGAAAGACCTACGTAATGATGTCCTTGATTTTGATTTCTGGAAAAAAAATTCTGGAAACGCATGAAGGTTTCCACTGTTCATCTTCATGAAGATGATGTTCATGTTTAGGCAACGGTTTTCACCATAGGCCACGCTTTCCTGGTTTTGTCCACGGTGTACTAGGGTTTGTTCATGATTGGTCCACGTTTTGCCTTGTTTGCACATTGATTGGTCTGGATTGGTTTGACCAGGCGCTGACTAGCCACGTCGTTTAATGAAACGACGCGTTTCATGCTTGGCGCGCCAACATTTCAAATGCCAACCTACTTCGATTCCTGGCGAGTGAAAAATTTCAAATGCTTCATCATTTTTCTCATTTTCCCTCCATAATCATGCTATGTGCTTCTCATGTTTTTTTATTTTTTTCTCAACTTGTAAAAATCATAACAATTTGAAAATTGATCCAAAAAATACCTGGTTTTTTGCATAATGATCCTTGAGATGTCTATTATTTTTTTATCATAATTTCCAAAGTTATGCTTGGCTGGATTTTATTTGGTGCTAGATTGATTGATCATATGTCTAATGGTGACCTTGCCTTGCTTATCTCTTTGTGAAATGCTTGTTTCTTATCCAATGAACTTGAAATTTTGCATGATGAAACTAGACACATTGCTTGACATTTTGGTTTTGGTTTGGAATTTTTCCAATGCTCCATTTCTGTTTTATGCATGTGCTAACTTGGTGTGACAATTTGTGTCACACCTTTTGATGTTCAACTTGTACCATGTGATTTCCATACCAAATGATGTCCAATGCTTCTGACTTTTTGTGTGATGGATGTTTTAGATGTCTTGAATGTGCATGAATTTTTCCAGATTTATTTGAATCATTTCTGTTTTGATTTGAATTTTTCATTCATGATGATCACATATGAGCTTTGAAATTGCCTTTGACTTCACTTGATCATGAAATGCTTTTGGTGATTGATTTTGATGTGAGACCTTTTGGAATGTGTCAATATGTGTTTGGAGTTGCTTTGTGTTAAATTTCAGCTCCTGTTTTAAATTTTTTCTCCATCTTTGACCCTAGGATTTGACCTAGTGGTTTGTTGCTTACATGTGAGTTTTGATTTCAGGTTGAGCATCCAAGTTCCATAGTTGATGATGCTTCATCATGTGATTGTTGATGTTTGCTTTTGATTACTAACATTTGTGTGTTTTGTAGGTTGATGCTAACTCATTTGAGTTTGCCTTTTGGCTAACACATTTTATACATTGGGATTGTCTGTTGCTTATTGACTGTTGTCTGTTTGTCTGAGTATTGTACTGACTTGTTTAGTTATTTCCACAGGTACTTAAGTTGCTTTAAGTTCATTTTGAACTTTGCTTTGCTTGGTTGCTTAACCACTTAGGTATAATCTCTAATCTTCATGTAGTCTGGAAGACATACTGTTATTGGTAGGCACCTGTCTGAAGCCCTCCTTAAGAGGCAATGTTTGTGCTTGTTTAATTTTGTGCCAAGCAGGAAAAGTCCTCTTATGAGGCAATTGGCAGATAAAAGAGATGTGTAATCCATCTCCTGCTACTCAGTGTGTCATTCACCTTGCTCACACTATATGTTGATGCATGGTGAATAATAACCTAAGATCTTATAGAGTCAATCATTTGTGGAGAAGAGTTCCTACTTTCTGAACTCCCACACTTTCCATTGTTTGAAGCTCTCCCTGACCAGGGATAAGAGCTATGAGGCACACCCCTCATCTCCATTTCATCTGCTTCACCCTAACTCTCAATGTTAGGGTTAAGAGCACAAATTACCCCATTCCAGTTGGTTGTAAAGCCTAACCTTGCTTGAGCCTAATTGATTGTATATAGTGTGTGCTAATTGACTTGTTTGTTTGCTTACCTAATTCAATCTGTGCATATTTGCTTGAGTGCGCCTTTGTGCATTTATCATCATTACTTGTATACCATTTCATAATCATAGTTCATTGCTTTGTGACATTTTTGTTTTGTCCATGGAGGAGACAAGCATAAGTCCATTGCTTGGCAGTTGTTTCCTGTGATATGGTGGGAGACTAGTATAAGTCCATTGATTGGCATCTGGTATCCATCTTTGTTTTGTGAGATTGGTGTAAGTCCATTGATTGGCATCTGGTATCCATGTTTTGTTTTGTGAGATTGGAATAAGTCCATTGATTGGCATCCGGTATCCATTTACTTTGTTCATCTGTTATTTGCATTGTTGCCTATTCCAAAGGAATCACTTGAATCATCTATATATGATCTCAAGAGGTGAACATCTAAGAAGTTTTACTTCCTCACCCTCCCACCTTTTGTCTCTTTAAACCTCCATTTGCATGTTAATACAAACTTGAAAAATATTGTGCAAACATTCTCATTTGTTTTCAAATTAGAAACCTAGGCCTTAAGCCTCTGATTTTTCAAACTTCATTTTCATAATACTTCTTTTGAATTGAATTCTAATCATATCTTGACCCCTTTTTGTGAATAATCCTAATTGGTTAATTTCACTCATTCAATTGTTTCGTGGCTTTGTCCATTCTTGATAAGTTTTCATACATTAGCCATAGATTTCAATTATCTTAGTGGTTGATGTTAATCTCACCTTTTGTCCTTAGTGATTGAATTGTAAGACTTCCTTGCTTATTATAGGGTTAACCCCTCACTAGCAAGTTGAAGCTTTTCTCACATGGTGGACTTGTTGTTTGTATAAGGTTGAGTTTTCTCCCGTGGATAATGAAAGACCTTAGGGCTTTTGTTTAAAATTAATCCACTCATATTTTGGAAATCTTTTAGCCGAACTACGGCGTTTTGATCCTTACCTTCCATGGAAAGGTACGTAGGCAACGAGTTCATCCGTTCAAACACAAAAATAATAACTTGTATATTCTTTCCTCATCCCTTCAATCATGTTTGCACAAATAAATATTTCATAAACAAATAACATTTCGTACAACAAGTTGTGAAAAGGGCTCCCTAGGAGTACCTAGGACGTTTTGGGTGCCTAACACCTTCCCATTGCGTAATTAACCCCTTACCCAGATCTCTGATCTTTTCATTAGTTTTCTATGTGTAAAACTTCTTAGGCTTTTGTTCGCTTTTTAGCCATTCCTTTGGATAAATAAAAGTGCGGTGGCGACTCGATTCTTTGTATGCTTTGCTTTTGATTTAATCAATAAATCATAAAGTGACGAATACACCGCTACAGAAAAGTGGCGACTCTGCTGGGGATCATTCTCCTTGGTGGTTTTGCCTACTTTTCACCCTTGATTGTATGATATTGTTTATTTGTTATGTGACATATTTTTGTACAATTTGGGATTACTGTATTGATTGTAATGATTGAATTGCTTGATATACAATTGTTGTTTGCTTGGTGATCTCTGTGAGATGAGTTCTATACCCGAACTCGAGTGCACCTTAGGATAGGAGAATGGCATAGTCTCGTCGACTTGTGTGGAGTATTCCTTAGCAAGTTGACTTGCGAGTCCATTCACTTGGTGGAGGTCATGTTGGATTAATAATGTCACACAAGTTATTTGTGGTTAGGCATTATTCTTTCAATCATGTGCCTTAGAAGCCAAGGACCTTAGTTTACCAAGCCCATCTTGGCCTATTTTTAGGACGTAGTGCGGAAGTCGTTCAGATGTAAGATCTGATGCGATTGTTACGCGATACTACACTCATAAGAGTCTCTCTTGAGAATATTTTTGGAATACGAGTATTCGTTCCTCCGATAATATTCGAAAGATGGGATGATGACTATGAGAACCTCTAGTAGAACATATTCGGCAGGTTTAACCCCTAGTACACTCCCTTTGGGTGGTTCTTAATCGAGACTCCATGCTCGTGACTCTCAACAAACCCGTGATTCATGGTTGAGTCGTTCAAACACCCTTAATATCAATGGAACTTGGGTGTCGATAAGGTGAAAACCATAATCCACCAAAATGGATGATTGGTATTAAGGATGATTGAGTCGGTTCATGTATCGTTAATATCAATGGAACTTGGGCGTTGATAAGGTGAAAACCATAATCCACCAAAATGGATGATTGATATTAAGGATACTATGAGCTTTCCTATGACCTTTGTCTGGTGTGATTTTCTTGATCCTTGAGTGTGATTGTTGCATTCATGCATTCATGCATTCATCTACATTCATGTCATCAGAAAAAAAATCAGAAAATTTTCAAGGAACTTAAAGGGTTTATTTGCAAAATTTTCAGACATGGAAAGACCAAAAAGGCATACAAAGAAGTACAGCTTTAGACAGCCCGATGTGAAAGAGTTAAGGAATCTGACATCCTATGTATTAGATCCCTTGGGTTTCAAAGCTCGTTATGGGAAGCTTCTGCCTCTGTTGACTATTCAGGTTGATGAAGGGTTGATGAGTACTTTGGCGCAGTTATATGATCCTCTGTATCACTGCTTCTCTTTTCCAGACTTTCAGTTGTTGCCTACGCTTGAGGAGTATGCTCATCTTGTGGGTATTCCTATTTTGGATCAGGTGTCGTTCAGTGGCTTAGAGAGTATTCCGACTTCTCGAGAGATCGCATACTTGTTGCACATAGATGAATCCCTTATTGAGGCTCATATGACCACCAAAGGTGGAATTCAGGGTCTTCCTTCTAATTTCCTCGTCGCTCAAGCTACCGTTTATGGGAAGGCCATGAGTGAGGATGCCTTTGAGGCTTTATTTGTGCTGCTCATCTATGGATTGGTATTGTTCCCCAACATCGACAAATTTGTGGATGTGAACGCCATTAGGATCTTCTCTGTTCTTAATCCCGTTCCTACTCTATTGGGTGATGCCTATGTTTCTTTGCACCTGAGGAATGCAAAGGGTGGAGGAGCTATTGTGTGCTGTTTGCCTCTGTTGTATAAGTGGTTTATTTCTCACTTACCGCAGACGGTCGCTTTCAAGGAGAACAAGGGATGTCTACAGTGGTCTACGAGACTTATGTCTCTCACTAATGACGATATCTCTTGGTATGATCGCGTGTATGATACAGTTCAGATCATTGATTATTGTGGTGAATTCCCTAATGTGCCTCTTCTTGGTACATGTGGTGGGATTAGCTACAACCCTATTTTAGCACGACGTCAGCTTGGGTTCCCCCTAAAGGATAAACCTCATAACATTCTGTTAGAAGGTGTGTTCTTTCAGGAGGGTAAAGATCCCCAAGGCCTGAAAGCCAGGATGGTCCGCGCTTGGCGCAAGATTCACAAGAAGGGTAGAAATGAGTTGGGTCCGAAGAACTGCATTGCTTTGGAGCCTTATACTTCTTGGGTCAGACAGAGAGCTTCTGAGTATCTTATGCCATATGATTATCCGAGACCTACACCTTTGGATGTGGCGGGGCCTTCAACCCTCCCTAACCAAGGTGTACAGGAGTTGAGAGAAGAAGACCTTTCACGTGCCTGGATCCGTGAAAGAGAAGAGTTGCTTCAGCAAATCAAAGAGAAGGACGCTCTGATCGAATTCCTCGAGCATCAGGTGATAGATGATCCGAATGATACCTGGACTTCTCTGCTTCCTCAGTCTTCCAAGTTCTGGAAGAGGAAGTATGATCGACTTGCTAAGGAGAAAACGGATATGGAAGCAGCATATGAGAGAGAGATCAAGAGGCTTTGTGTATCTCGTCCATCTCGAGCTTCTAGGGATCCATAGGATGTTCATTTTCCTTTTCCCTTGTAATATGATTGATAATGTTGTACTTCTTTCTCTCGAATATATATTTGATGAGATATTTTCCATATGCTATTAAATGTTTAATATTTCAAAAATTGCAAATAGAACCCTAAAAGTTCCTTGAAATATAAAAACAAAGCATATGCACGAGCATTGCATGCATCATTTTGCATAAGCAGGTGTTGTTCTGGTCTTCTTGTCTGTGGCCTAACTCTGTGCTCTTCATTTATTTTGAAGACAAGCTGACTCATCGGTACTACACCCGAGCCAATTCTGCAAGAGTGATGGATCAACTTGAACAAGAGAACCGTGAGCTGAAGGAAGAGGTCGCTAGACTGAGTGCTCTGATGGAGCAATTCTTGGCTGCCCAGAATCAACCATCTCCACCTCCTGCAACTCCTCCCCAGAGGACTGTTATATCTGAAGTGGTTTCTTCAACTGTGCCAGCTGCCAGTGCCCACTTCATGCCAGCCATGCCAGCCGGGTTTCCGTGGGGTATGCCTCCAGGTTTCATGCCAGATATTCCAGCTCCTACATTTGCTTCCATGCCGGCATCTAGCCCGGTCCTTGCAATGCCTCCTCCTGTCGTGCATACCACTCCCAGGGTAGACGACACCATCTATCATTCTGAGCCGTCTGAGGGCCCAGATGTTAATGAAAAGATGGATGCGATGAACGACCAATTTCTTGAACTCCGCAAGGAATTGAAGACCCTCCGAGGGAAAGATTTGTTCGGCAAGTCTGCTGCTGAATTATGCTTGGTTCCCGGTGTGAAGATACCCGTCAAATTCAAAGTCCCTGACTTTGAGAAGTATAAGGGGAACACCTGCCCGCTCAGTCACCTGGTTATGTATGCCAGGAAAATGTCTACTCAGACTGATAATGATCAACTGCTGATTCATTATTTTCAGGATAGTTTGTCTGGTGCAGCTCTTCGTTGGTATATGAGCCTTGATAGTGCAAACATCCGTTCCTTCAATGATCTTGGCGAAGCCTTCGTCAAGCAATACAAATATAATGTGGATATGGCTCCTGACCGTGATCAACTCAGAGCTATGTCCCAGAAGGACAAAGAGACATTTAAGGAATACGCCCAGAGGTGGCGAGAGCTAGCAGCTCAGATTACTCCTCCGCTGGAAGAGAAGGAGATGACTAAGATCTTTCTGAAGACTCTTAGTTCATTTTATTATGAGCGGATGGTTGCGAGTGCTCCCTCTGATTTCACCGAGATGGTGAACATGGGGATGCGATTGGAGGAAAGAGTCCGGGAAGGACGTTTGACTAAAGATGAAGGCTCTTCTAAACGATATGGGGTGTTTGCTAAGAAGAAAGATGGGGAGGCACATGATGTGCAATCCCATGCTAAACCCAGAAGACCCTCTGCCAAGAGGAAGCCTGTGCGTCATGCCAGCAATCAGCATCAGGTGGCTCACATAGCACCTGTCTTCAGAGACAACAATCAGCATAATCAGCAACAACCTCAGTATCAACAGCAACATCGCCCACAGCAACAGGCTTACCAGCCTCGTGGCAACAGTAATCAAGCTAATTTGAATTATGATAGGAAGAAGATCACTTTCGATCCAATTCCTATGTCATATGCTGAGCTATATCCCTCTTTAATAGAGCGGAAACTGATTACCCCGAGGGATCCTCCGGCTGTGCCTGCTAACCCGCAGTGGTGGTACAAGCCTGACCAGCATTGTGTTTATCATTCCGGTGCTCCCGGTCACAATATAGAAAACTGCTATCCATTGAAGACTAAGGTGCAAGACCTTATGCGATGCGGCATTCTGAGCTTTGAGGACTCAAGCCCCAATGTTACGAAGAACCCATTGCCCGAGCATGGGAAATCAGTGAACATGGTCCAGGGTTGCCCTGGCAAATATAAAGTCAAATATGTAAGTCATATTCGACAGTCATTGGTTGAGTTGCATCGTTTGCTGTGTAATTACAGTCACATGGAGCACAACCATGACAAATGCCGTATCTGCTCTGTTAATAGATTGGGTTGCCGCCAAGTGCGTAGAGAGCTGCAAGAGCTGTTGGATGAGGGTACCATTGAGATTCTTCAAAGCAGAAATGTTGATGAAGACGAACCAGAAGTAAATGTGATTTCTCCTGTGTTCAAAATTCCTGAACCTGTTGTCATCCGTTATGATGGTAGCAAGCCGAAGGTCTCTCCTTCTTTGGTGATCAAACCTGCAGGCCCTGTGCCTTATTCTTCAGATAAAGCTATTCCCTTCCGCTATAATCCAGTTGATGTGGAAGATGGGAAAGAAGTGTCGTTGCCTTCAACCTCTGTGGTAAATATTGTTGATGTGAGCGGGTTGACCCGTAGTGGTCGTGTGTTTTCTGCACCCCCGAAGCCTCACGTTGTTTCTGATTCTGCTGAGCGTCCGGTTGGGACTGCGGTGAATGTTCTGAATCCGGCACCTGTTGCCAAACCCTCCTCTGTACAAAAGACTCATACTTCTTCTGTTGGCCCAAGTGGCACTGTGAATGAAGATTGTGATGAGATGCTAAGGCTCATCAAGAAGAGTGAGTACAACGTTGTAGACCAGCTTCTACAAACGCCGTCTAAGATCTCCGTGCTATCTTTGCTTCTGAATTCAGAACCCCATAGGGAGGCTCTGCAAAAATTATTGGACGTGGCATATGTTGATCATGACGTCACTATTGAACAGTTTGATAGTATTGTTGCAAACATCACTGCTTGCAACACTTTGAGTTTCTGTGACGCTGATCTCCCTGAGGAGGGAAGAGACCACAACATGGCTTTACATATTTCTATGAATTGCAAGACTGATGCCATGTCCAATGTGCTAGTAGACACTAGGTCATCTTTGAATGTATTGCCGAAGACCACTCTTTCGAGATTGTCATATCAGGGGCCTCCCATGAGGCAGAGTGGTGTTGTTGTGAAAGCTTTCGATGGGTCGCGTAAGACCGTGATTGGGGAAGTTGATCTCCCAATCAAGATTGGACCAAGTGATTTCCAAGTTACCTTTCAGGTTATGGATATCCACCCATCTTATAGCTGTCTCCTTGGTAGACCATGGATTCACGAGGCTGGCGCCGTGACATCCACCCTACACCAGAAGCTGAAATTCGTCAAGAATAAGAAATTGGTTGTGGTAGGGGGAGAAAAGGCTCTCCTGGTTAGCCACTTGTCTTCTTTCTCATATATTGATGCTGAGGATGAAGTTGGAACGCCTTTCCAAGCTTTGTCTATTGCTGAGCCGATTGAGAAGAAGTCTCCTTCATTTGCTTCCTATCGTGATGCGAAACTGGCCATTGAATATGGTGCAGTTGCTGGTTTAGGAAAGATGATTGAGCTTGAAGACAACAAATCCCGGGCTGGCATTGGCTATTCTTCTGAGGCATTTAACAAGCAAGGACTGTTCAAGAGTGGAGGTTTCATCCATGCTGATCAAGCGGAAGAAGCTGCTGCTATTCTGGAAGAGGATGCAGAGGATTTGAGCAACTTTGTTATCCCTGGCGGGATCTGCCATAATTGGGTCGCTGTGGATGTTCCTACGGTCATTCATAAGTCAGCGTAATTTGTTCACTTTGTTCAAAAACCCTTCTCCCATGCCAAAAGGAGAAGTGATGACATTGTTGGCAGCATTTATACAATGATATTTCATTCAATTAATGCATTGTTAAACATTTGTTTTTCCATTTGTTTTCACTTTTTGCTTTTGCATGAAATCGGTGATCACAAAAATCCCTAAAAAACAAGAATAAAGGCAATCCTTTTCATCTGCATAATGATTTGCTTGTTTAAATTCTAAAGTTTTTATTACCCAAAATCATTATGCAGGTTGATTCTAAAACCCATTGAACATAATGATCCAACGCCATCTCCCAATTTTGAATTCCCTGTATTCGAGGCAGAGGAAGATGATGTTGAAGGGATTCCTAACGAGATTACCCGTCTCCTTGAGCACGAGAAGAAGATCATTCAGCCGCATCTCGAAGATCTGGAAACAGTCAACTTGGGGTCTGAAGATTGTGTTCGTATGGTGAAGATTGGGGCACTCCTTGAAGAGTCTGTCAAGAAGGGGTTGATCAGTTTGCTACGAGAATATTCTGATATCTTTGCTTGGTCGTATGAAGACATGCCAGGTCTAGATACAGATATTATGCAACATTTCCTGCCTTTGAAGCCTGAGTGCATGCCTGTGAAGCAGAAGCTCAGAAGAACTCATCCAGATATGGCAGTGAAGATCAAAGAGGAAGTTCAGAAGCAAATTGATGCGGGGTTTCTGGTGACTTCTACGTATCCTCTATGGGTGGCCAACATTGTGCCTGTGCCTAAGAAAGACGGAAAAGTCCGTATGTGTGTTGATTACAGAGATTTGAATAAGGCTAGTCCTAAAGATGATTTCCCTCTACCACACATTGATATGTTGGTAGACAATACAGCTAAATTCAAAGTCTTTTCCTTTATGGACGGATTTTCCGGTTATAACCAAATCAAGATGGCACCCGAGGATATGGAGAAGACAACATTCATCACACCTTGGGGAACATTCTGTTATCGAGTGATGCCCTTCGGTTTGAAGAACGCCGGAGCCACGTATCAACGTGCTATGACTACCTTGTTTCATGATATGATGCACAAGGAGATAGAAGTCTATGTTGATGATATGATTGCTAAGTCCCGAACGGAAGTTGAACATGTTGAGCATTTGTTGAAGCTTTTTCAGCGTTTGAGGAAGTTCAGGCTTCGTCTGAATCCGAACAAATGTACATTTGGAGTCCGTTCCGGCAAGTTGTTGGGTTTTGTTGTCAGCGAGAGAGGTATTGAGGTTGATCCTGCAAAGGTCAAAGCAATACAAGAGATGCCTGCACCCAAAACTGAGAAGCAAGTCTGAGGTTTTCTTGGCCGCTTGAACTATATTTCCAGATTTATATCCCACATGACTGCCACATGTGCGCCGATATTCAAGCTCCTCCGGAAAGATCAGTCTCTTGATTGGACCGAGGATTGCCAAAAAGCTTTCGACAGTATCAAAGAGTATCTGTCTGAACCTCCGATCTTGTCTCCGCCTGTAGAAGGAAGACCTCTGATCATGTATTTGACTGTTCTTGAAGACTCGATGGGTTGTGTACTGGGTCAGCAAGACGAATAAAGGAAGAAAGAATCTGCTATTTACTACCTCAGTAAGAAGTTTACTGATTGTGAGTCTCGATACTCTATGCTTGAGAAGACGTGTTGTGTTTTGGCTTGGGCTGCTAAGCGCTTACGCCAGTACATGATAAATCATACAACTTGGTTGATATCCCGAATGGATCCGATCAAGTATATTTTTGAGAAGCCTGCTTTAACTGGGAGGATTGCCCGTTGGCAGATGTTGTTGTCTGAGTATGATGTCGAGTATCGAGCTCAGAAAGCTATCAAAGGTAGTATCTTGGTTGACCATTTAGCGCACCAGCCGATTGAAGATCATCAGTCTGTTCAGTACGACTTCCCAGACGAGGAGATTCTGTATTTGAAAATGAAAGATTGTGATGAGCCTACACTTGATGAAGGTCCAGAGCCTGGTTCTAGATGGACGATGGTGTTTGATTGCGCTGTGAATCAGTATGGAAATGGAATTGGGGCAGTAATCATTACTCCTCATGGCACGCATATTCCGTTTACAGCAAGGCTAACTTTCAAATGCACGAATAATATGGCTGAGTACGAAGCTTGTATTATGGGATTAGAAGAATGCATTGTCTAAGGATCAAGCATCTCGATGTGTATGGTGATTCGGCCTTGGTTGTTAATCAGATCAAGGGAGAGTGAGAGACGAATCAGCCAGGTCTCATTCCGTACAGAGATTATGCGAGGAGGATTTCAACGTTCTTTACAGAAGTTGACTTTCATCATATTCCTCGAGAGGATAATCGGATGGCAGATGCGCTTGCTACGCTTGCTTCGATGATTGTGGTAAGATATTGGAATGAAGTTCCCAACATTACCGTGATGCGCTTGGATAGACCAGCTCACGTGTTTGCAGTTGAAGAAATGAATGATGATAAGCCTTGGTATTTTGATATCAAGAATTTCCTCCAGAACCAGGTCTACTCGCCTGGGGCATCTGCGAAAGATAGGAAAACTTTGAGAAGGTTATCAGGCAGTTTCTACCTCAGCGGTGAAGTGTTGTACAAGAGGAATTTTGACATGGTTTTGCTCATATGCGTGGATAGACACGAAGCAAACCTGTTGATGACTGAGGTCCATGAGGGTTCATTTGGTACTCATTCCAATGGACATGCCATGGCTAGAAAGATGCTAAGAGCAGGCTACTATTGGCTGACAATGGAGTCTTACTGTTGCAAATATGTGAAGAAATGCCATAAGTGTCAGATTTACGCGGATAAGATTCATATTCCTCCGACACTCCTGAATGTGATTTCATCACCATGGCCTTTCTCTATGTGGGGAATCAACATGATCGGCATGATTGAACCGAAAGCGTCCAACGGACACAGGTTTATTCTCGTAGCAATTGATTACTTCACCAAATGGGTTGAAGCCGCATCGTATGCGAATATGACCAGACAGGTGGTTGTGAAGTTTATCAAGAATCAACTTATTTGCCGTTATGGTGTGCCTGATAAGATCATTACTGATAATGGATCTAATCTAAATAATAAGATGATGGAAGAGTTGTGCGCTGAGTTCAAGATTGCACACCATAACTCCTCTCCTTACAGACCAAAGATGAATGGGGCTGTTGAAGCTTCTAACAAGAATATTAAGAAGATTATCCAGAAGATGACAGTCACGTACAAAGATTGGCATGAGATGCTGCCATTTGCTTTACATGGATATCGTACATTTGTCCGCACTTCAACAGGGGCAACCCCTTTTTTCTCTTGTTTACGGCATGGAGGCTGTTCTCCCAGTAGAGGTTGAAATCCCATCAATGAGAGTCTTGATGGAAGCCAAGTTGACTGATGCTGAATGGATTCAGAGTCATTACGACCAACTGAATTTGATTGAAGAGAAGCGATTGACCGCCATGTGTCATGGTCAGTTATATCAGCAGAGAATGAAGAAAGCATTCGATAAGAAGGTCAAGCCTCGTGTGTTCCGAGAAGGTGACCTCGTGCTCAAGAAAGTCTTGTCTTTCGCGCCCGATTCCAGGGGCAAGTGGACTCCAAACTATGAAGGTCCATATGTTGTTAAGAGAGCCTTTTCAGGCGGAGCTTTGATGCTTACAACAATGGATGGGGAGGATTTCACTCGTCCTGTGAATTCAGATGCAGTCAAGAAATACTTTGCCAAAAAAAAAAGTATACAAAATAGAAAAACAAAATAGCTCGCTAAGTTGAAAACCCGAAAGGGCGGCTTAGGCAAAAATGAGCGTCTCGGTGGAAAACCCGAAAGGGTAATCCAGGCAAAAGTTAGAGACATGATAAAAAAAGAAAATATTTGCATCCCGCTAGATTGAGTACCTCACCCTGGGGCAATCTAGGCAAAAATTAGGGATTTGGCAAGTAACTGCATCCTGACAAGACTTTCTGTTTCGCAGCTGTCTTTTCGTCAGAGATTTGTGATTCGTCGTCAACTGAAGCTTCGAATGCATCGAAATTCAAATTGGTAGAGAAAGGATCATTATGTTCAATGTAGCCCTCTTCCAATATATATCACTGATTTCAAATTTGTACAGATCTATGGAGTCTTGCCATTTGCAGGCTACCATTCCATCAAATAAATTTGAGCTTTTATCCAATTATTTGCACTCTTATTTGTTCCAATTCAACAAATGTTTTGCATGTTTTAATTGATAAAATGTCATTGTTTAAACAAATAATTTTTTTTCGAATTATTGTTTTTAAACAAAGTGAACATTCACAATGATGAAAGGATACTCAAGAATTTCTCAGTGCTCTCCCAAGGGTGGCATGATTTCTAACAGGGTAAGACATTTGTTCATATTCCTGGCATGGTTGTATCCTCTTTATCCGGATCGTTATTGGGGTTGTTCCCTAAGCAGAGTGTTTGTTGAGAACTCCACAGTCCTCTCCAACAGTATTCTCTCCCTAGCATGGGTGTTTTCCTTTTGGAAGATTCGGTAGTTGGTGGATTGACATCCCGGTACTTCGGCTGTTTCCTCAGTATAGTCGCCAGCAGAGTGGTTGACATGATATACTTCATCTATACTATCTCTCCCCATCAGAATGCTTGTTGAGGTTTTCACCTCTTATCCCTTCAGCAGAGTAGTGTTTATTTCCTCCTCAGCGGTTGTTGGTTTCCTCTTAGAAGGTTCAGCATTTGGTGGTTGATCACCAGTTCTCCTTCTCTTCCTCAGATAAATCCCCAGTAGATTTGTGGTATGGTGGATTGTGTCTGTGATGTTTCCTGCAGAAGTTTCGTGATTTCCCTGCAGTACCACAAACAGAGTTGGTATTCTCAACAGAGTTGCTTTTGTGGCAGTTTCTGCTTGTTGTAGACTTCTGTTCCCCAGTAGGGTTGGTTGCTGATCTATCATCCTTAGACTTGGTGATTTCTTGATGCTTTTGATCCCCAGTAGAGTGGCTTGTGTGGCAGAATCTACTTGTGAGATCTATTTTCCCTCAGTGGGTTTATCCCCAATGGAGTGACTGACAGTATCCCCAGTAGAGTTGCTTGTGCGGCTAGATTCTACTTGTGTGTTCTGTTCTCTTCAGCAGTTCTTGCTTATGCAGTGAACTCTTGTTTCCCAGTTGATACTGAGAATCCCCCTGCAGAAATCTCGGGATTTCTCCATTTCCCCAACAGATTTGTCTTTGTGGCAGTTTCTGCCTGTTGTGGACTTCTGTTCCCCAGTTGGGTTGATTGATGATCCATCACTCAGAGATTTTGTGATTTCTTTGATATCTCTGATCTTTTTGCTTTCCGGCAGATCTTTGCTTTTCAGCATTTAGATCTCCAGCAGATTGGCTTTCCAGTTGGATTTCTTTGGATTTTTTTCCTCTGGAAGTGTAGTACCAGGTGTTTGATTCCTGGGCCTGTTTGTGTTAGAAATGTCTGTTTTGTCAGCATTCATCAAACATAAATCACGCATATTCATGCATACTTTCAACATTCAGATATTCATGATTGCATTTTTGCCATATATCTTTTGTTTGTTGTCTCTTGCTAATGGTGATGTAGATCTCTCCAGTAGATCTTCCCAAGCAGATTTCGGGTGTCTAATCTCTCAATATAGAGTCAGCCCCATAAGCAGAAAGTGTCTGTCTTTCCTTCTGCAATTCCCCACTGAGATATATCCTCGTGGATGACGGTTTTTTTCGCTTCCTCCCAACACATATATTGGGATGGATCTTCCTATTGAGTTATATCCTCATTAGGACGAGTCTTGGTTCAGTTTGCCTTTTTGGTTTGATCCTGAATTGGCATTTTTCAACTGTCTCTTGTGCTTCCCTGTGGAATAAATGAATGAATTGCCCAGTAACCGGCAATAATTCTTTTTATCCCCAGTGGAGTGTGGGCCTCTACCCAGTATTCGGTAGTTGTAAGTCCTATGTTCCCCTTTCCCTCTTGGCGGAATTTGTGGTTATGTGCCTTTTATTCCTCAGGAGAGTTGTTGGTTTTCTACCCAGTACCCGGTAGTTGTAAATCCTGTATACCTTTTTTCCCTTTTGTGGAATAGGTGCTTGTGAACATCTTTGTTCCTCAGCAAGAGTCGATGGTTTTCTACCCAGTATTCGATAGTCGTAAACCCTACTATTTCTTCTTGCTCCTCAGCAGTTGGTGGTTTGTTATAAACCCTATTTTGTTTCCCCGTGCGGAGTTGTGATTCTTTCATTCCCCATGCAGAGAGTTGTTGGTTTTCTACCATGTATTCGGTAGTTATAAATCCTACTTTCTATCCCCTAGCAGAGGTAACCTTTGTGGTTCATTCTGGTTGATGGTGGATTTTGTGGTCTTCTACCCAGTACCCGGTAGTTGTAAATCCTATGTTGTTGTTGTATCCCTAGCGGAGTCTGTGCTTTCTTGTGGATAATTTCCGTATGCTAGCAATTTTATCCTCAGCCAGAGTTTTTGGTCTTCTACCCCATATTCGGTAGTTGTAAATCCTAATTTCTCTCCTTTGCAGAGTTAACCTTGTTGTTCATCCTAACCGATGATGGTTACTCTTTGTGGTTATCTTCATCCAGTATTCGATGTTGATATTTCCTCTTTCTTCTGGGTAATTGCCGTATGCTAGCAATTGTATCCCCAGCAGATCTTTCCTTGTGGGTAATTGCCGGATGCTAGCAATTTTATCCTCAGTGGGTCCTTTCACCGTTTGCCAGTGATTTGTTCCCCGGATCATTGATGTTTATCAATGTATCCCTAGTGAGTTCTCTTTCATTTACCCTTTTGTTGGTAATGATTGTTGCTCCCTTTGATCGGTCATCCTCATATACCTAGTTTTGGTATCCCGATGCCTTTCTTTTCGGTTGATTTATCCTTTATTAACCCAGTAACCGGTTGTGGATAATCTTCCATGCGAGTATGTTATCCACGTTCTGACGGTAATGGATAATATATCTCATGCACTCTTCAGTCGAAGCCTGTTGTGTTTCCCCAGTCGAGTAAGATTCATTATTCCTTTGTGGAATCGAATATTCTTTGTTTCTGCCCCTTGTTGAGCGTATCTCCCAGTAACTGGTGATATGTCTCCTGGATAATTGCCGGATGCTTGCAATTTATCCCCTGTGAGTTATCTTTCGTTTACCCTGTTGATGTTGGTATCGATTGTCTCTCTTTTCGGTCGGTCACCTATTATATACCCAGTAACCGGTATCCCTGGTGTTCCTTCCATGCGAGTTTGTTATCTACGTTCTGACGGTAATAGATAATATATCTCATGCGAGTATACTATCCACGTTCTGACGGTAATGGATATTATATCTCATGCACTCTTTGGTTTTTTCCAGCTGAGTAAGATTCGTTTTCCCGTTGCGGAGTCGAATATCCATCCTGTAAGTCGATTTGCTTTTTCAAGCCCTCCTTTTGGATGATGAGTGTTTTGGCATATATACTAATTCACGCTTCGGTGGGTCACCTATTATATACCCAGTAGCCGGTATCCCTGGTGTTCCTTCCTTTCTGCTCCCTATTATGACCTTGGTCCCCTGTGGAGTCAGATTTTCCTGAGTTGATGTACCTTTTTCAGGTCTTTCTCAGATGTTTGGTTGATTGATATCTCTCACCCTTATACCGGTCTTAGATATTCATTCTTCCTGAGCTTGTTGTTCTTTCACCCAGTAACCGGTGTTTAGATCACATGTCTCTTTGAGTTTGTTACCCAGTAACCGGTAACACCTCATCTTGCGGATTTTTTCTCCAGGAGAGTCTCTTTGTTAGACATTCCCCAGTGGAGTTTCCGTTGTGATTTTGCCCTTGTGCTGTATTGGCGTTTTCCCCAATATAGATAGTTTTCCCCGGCAGGGAGATTCTGTGTGAATCTTTTTCCCCAGTCCGAGTCTGGATTTTCATCCGAAGTATCCTTCGTGGATAGTTTGAGTCAGCTTGAGTCTTTCCAATGGATGTGTCTTCCTTTGGAATTCTTCTTTTCCCCAGTTTGAGTCCTTTACTCCCCAGTAAGGTCTCTAGTCCAGTCGTGTCTTGCTCACGTTGTGTCTAATTCTTGTTTCCCCTAATTCAGAGTCGTGTCCCGCTCACGCATTCTTTTTCTTATCCCCATGAGAGTCCTGTTAGAGTCTCTGTTCCTGGTGAGTGTATTACTCCGATGGATCGTCTTTTCTTTGTGGACCAGTATTCCCCACAGAGGTTGTTTCTTTTGCATGCATACATTTGCATCATGAGGTCTCTTAGGGACCAAAATTTGTCTCATTATTGTTATTTAAGCCCATTCTACCGCGTCGAGATGAAGATTTTAACCTTCACTTCTCCGGCTAGAATGACCTTAAATAGGGGCATCTGTAAGACCCCAATTTTGTCCCTAAGATCCCTCATGGCATCATATCATAACATTGCATTGCCTCAAGGATCATTGGACACCTTGCTTCCTTCCCTGTGGGTTGGTTATCTTTTTTTGAGAGTGGTTCTTGATCACCAAGCATGTTTGCATTTGTATGTCATTGCTTTTCTTTTTATCACTAACCAAAAGTACAAAAATATGTCATCTAACCCTTGTCTTGCAGATGAAGCAATAACAGGTCAAGGCAATCAAAGGCATTCATTGAGCAATAGATGGTGGTCATTCTTGAGATTTGGGCCCCACAATCATTATCAAGAGTTCATATGAGATATGATGTCATTTTGAAGCAAAATCCCAAATGGTAGAGGCTTGAATCTCATCAGAACATTTTCAGGTCATCTGAAGACCTAGAAAGTCAACTGCAAAGTCAACTGTGGATTTGGAGGTGGGAAATGATTAGAAATACTTCATTCATGTTCAAACAAGTCTCATTTAACATTTCAAACACTCACATTGAAGAATTTGAAGTCAGGTCAAGAATTTCCAAAAATAGAAAGTGACCTATAATTTGAACTTTCCAAAAATGGAAAGATTTTGGACCAACTTCAACTCAATCTTACATCATCAAGAAAGCTTCAAATGAAATTTTGTTGAACATTAAAGTTGTAGATCTTTCTCTCCCATTTCCAAAAAGTCCAAGATCATGGATTTCTGATGTGTGGTTAAGGAGATATGATCAAATCATGGCAAAGTGTGCATGGGACTTCAAATGAGCATAACTTTTCAACCAAAGCTCCAAAATGAGTGGTTCTTTTTGCAATATTCTCCTCTTGACCTCTAATTTCCAAATCATGCATCACATTACATGAATTGTCATCACATGATCATTTGTTAATCCATGGTTTTTTTTGGAGGGAAATTACAAAATTCAAAATTGGTGCATTGTATGGACTTTTTGCCATTGCCATTGGTTTTAGAAAATGATTTTAAGTGAAAATAATGGAGCAAGTGGTATTGTTCACGTGTAAATGATACATGCACATGCAAATTTGGATTTTTGTAATTTTCCTTATTATCATTAACCAAACTAATTAGGGATTAACAAGTTGATTAGTAAACCATATAAATACCTAAACCCTAACAGAATTGAGGGGAATGAATCATTTTTCACACTTCAAGATCCAAATTTCTCTCTCACTCAAAATTTTTCTCTCATTCATAATTCAATTTTCTTCCAAATACCATTGCATTTTAACTTCAGATTCTTGTTCCTGAGCTTGGATTTAGTAGAGATCAAGGTTTGTTGTGCTGAATTCGTGGAAGAAAAGTGCAGTTCATGTCCATGAAGATGCAAATGGAGTTTCTGTTTTGAGCTAGATCTAGAGCCATTCGAGCTTCCATTGATTCATCAAACTTCATTTCAAGTATTGTGGAGTAGATTGGAACACTTCCAGGCTGCAGATCGTGTGAATTCAAAGGCTCTGCACTTCAAGAGGTCACAATTCGAATCTCTTAATTTTAAAATCCATTGCAATGTTGTTGTAGATCTTTTTGTCCTGATGAATCTGAGCTTTGAATCGTGCGATTTGGTGACCTGTTGACTGAGTTGTGGTAGATTAAAGTTTCATGCATGAATCTTATTTTGTTCGATTTGATCTTAATACTTGAAATTATGCTTAGCTTTTCATTGATTCATGATCTCCATTGAAAGACCTACGTAATGATGTCCTTGATTTTGATTTCTGGAAAAAAAAATCTGGAAACGCATGAAGGTTTCCACTGTTCATCTTCATGAAGATGATGTTCATGTTTAGGCAACGGTTTTCACCATAGGCCACGCTTTCCTGGTTTTGTCCACGGTGTACTAGGGTTTATTCATGATTGGTCCACGTTTTGCCTTGTTTGCACATTGATTGGTCTGGATTGGTTTGACCAGGCGCTGACTAGCCACGTCGTTTAATGAAACGATGCGTTTCATGCTTGGCGCGCCAACATTTCAAATGCCAACCTACTTCGATTCCTGGCGAGTGAAAAATTTCAAATGCTTCATCATTTTTCTCATTTTCCCTCCATAATCATGCTATGTGCTTCTCATGTTTTTTTATTTTTTTCTCAACTTGTAAAAATCATAACAATTTGAAAATTGATCCAAAAAATACCTGGTTTTTTGCATAATGATCCTTGAGATGTCTATTACTTTTTATCATAATTTCCAAAGTTGTGCTTGGCTGGATTTTATTTGGTGCTAGATTGATTGATCATATGTCTAATGGTGACCTTGCCTTGCTTATCTCTTTGTGAAATGCTTGTTTCTTATCCAATGAACTTGAAATTTTGCATGATGAAACTAGACACATTGCTTGACATTTTGGTTTTGGTTTGGCATTTTTCCAATGCTCCATTTATGTTTTATGCATGTGCTAACTTGGTGTGACAATTTGTGTCACACCTTTTGATGTTCAACTTGTACCATGTGATTTCCATACCAAATAATGTCCAATGCTTCTGACTTTTTGTGTGATGGATGTTTTAGATGTCTTGAATGTGCATGAATTTTTCCAGATTTATTTGAATCATTTCTGTTTTGATTTGAATTTTTCATTCATGATGATCACATATGAGCTTTGAAATTGCCTTTGACTTCACTTGATCATGAAATGCTTTTGGTGATTGATTTTGATGTGAGACCTTTTGGAATGTGTCAATATGTGTTTGGAGTTGCTTTGTGTTAAATTTCAGCTCCTGTTTTAAATTGTTTCTCCATCTTTGACCCTAGGCTTTGACCTAGTGGTTTGTTGCTTACATGTGAGTTTTGATTTCAAGTTGAGCATCCAAGTTCCATAGTTGATGATGCTTCATCATGTGATTGTTGATGTTTGCTTTTGATTACTAACATTTGTGTGTTTTTTAGGTTGGTGCTAACTCATTTGAGTTTTCCTTTTGGCTAACACATTTTGTACATTGGGATTGTCTGTTGCTTATTGACTGTTGTCTGTTTGTCTGAGTATTGTACTGATTTGTTTAGTTGTTTCCACAGGTACTTAAGTTGCTTTAAGTTCATTTTGAACTTTGCTTTGCTTGGTTGCTTAACCACTTAGGTATAATCTCTAATCTTCATGTAGTCTGGAAGACCTACTGTTATTGGTAGGCACCTGTTTGAAGCCCTCCTTAAGAGGCAATGTTTGTGCTTGTTTAATTTTGTGCAAAGCAGGAAAAGTCCTCTTATGAGGCAATTGGCAGATAAAAGAGATGTGTAATCCATCTCCTGCTACTCAGTGTGTCATTCACCTTGCTCACACCATATGTTGATGCATGGTGAATAATAACCCAAGATCTTATAGAGTCAATCATTTGTGGAGAAGAGTTCCTACTTTCTGAACTCCCACACTTTCCATTGTTTGAAGCTCTCCCTGACCAGGGATAAGAGCTATGAGGCACACCCCTCATCTCCATTTCATCTGCTTCACCCTAACTCTCAATGTTAGGGTTAAGAGCACAAATTACCCCATTCTAGTTGGCTGTAAAGCCTAACCTTGCTTGAGCCTAATTGATTGTATATAGTGTGTGCTAATTGACTTGTTTGTTTGCTTACCTGATTCAATCTGTGCATATTTGCTTGAGTGTGCCTTTGTGCATTTATCATCATTACTTGTATATCATTTCATAATCATAGTTCATTGCTTTGTGACATTTTTTTTTTGTCCATGGAGGAGACAAGCATAAGTCCATTGCTTGGCAGTTGTTTCCTGTGATATGGTGGGAGACTAGTATAAGTCCATTGATTGGCATCTGGTATCCATCTTTGTTTTGTGAGATTGGTGTAAGTCCATTGATTGGCATCTGGTATCCATGTTTTGTTTTGTGAGATTGGAATAAGTCCATTGATTGGCATCCGGTATCCATTTACTTTGTTCATCTGTTATTTGCATTGTTGCCTATTCCAAAGGAATCACTTGAATCATCTACATATGATCTCAAGAGGTGAACATCTAAGAAGTTTTACTTCCTCACCCTCCCACCTTTTGTCTCTTTAAACCTCCATTTGCATGTTAATACAAACTTGAAAAATATTGTGCAAACATTCTCATTTGTTTTCAAATTAGAAACCTAGGCATTAAGCCTCTGATTTTTCAAACTTCATTTTCATAATACTTCTTTTGAATTGAATTCTAATCATATCTTGACCCCTTTTTGTGAATAATCCTAATTGGTTAATTTCACTCATTCAATTGTTTCGTGGCTTTGTCCATTCTTGATAAGTTTTCATACATTAGCCATAGATTTCAATTATCTTAGTGGTTGATGTTAATCTCACCTTTTGTCCTTAGTGATTGAATTGTAAGACTTCCTTGCTTATTATAGGGTTAACCCCTCACTAGCAAGTTGAAGCTTTTCTCACATGGTGGACTTGTTGTTTGTATAAGGTTGAGTTTTCTCTCGTGGATAATGAAAGACCTTAGGGCTTTTGTTTAAAATTAATCCACTCATATTTTGGAAATCTTTTAGCCGAACTACGGCGTTTTGATCCTTACCTTCCATGGAAAGGTACGTAGGCAACAGGTTCATCCGTTCAAACACAAAAATAATAACTTGTATATTCTTTCCTCATCCCTTCAATCATGTTTGCACAAATAAATATTTCATAAACAAATAACATTTCGTACAACAAGTTGTGAAAAGGGCTCCCTAGGAGTACCTAGGACGTTTTGGGTGCCTAACACCTTCCCATTGCGTAATTAACCCCTTACCCAGATCTCTGATCTTTTCATTAGTTTTCTATGTGTAAAACTTCTTAGGCTTTTGTTCGCTTTTTAGCCATTCCTTTGGATAAATAAAAGTGCGGTGGCGACTCGATTCTTTGTATGCTTTGCTTTTGATTTAATCAATAAATCATAAAGTGACGAATACACCGCTACAGAAATAAAAGATTGATTGAAGACCTTGATTGAAGCAGAAGAAATCTGCCAGCTCCGTAACAGCAAAGAAGAAGATTTGCTACGATTTGTGAAGGCCCAAATCCAGTTGGGTGATTAGGTTATAAATAGGAGATTGTAACCTAGGTTTTGTAAGCCTCAAACAATGTAAAAATTAGAGGTGTGTGTGTGAGGTAAACCTCCCAACCTGTGGGAAGGTTACCAAGTGTTTCTCAGTGCTTGAAAGCATGAGATTATTTGTAACTCAAAGCCCGTAGGCAAGAGTGATTATGTTCTTGAACGAAGCTGTGAAGCAAGCTCAAGTTGTTTAAACATTACATGGGACTTGTTGTAACACCCTTCTAAATACCCCAAATTATTATAATTAAAATAATAACATATCAATCATCAGAGTAATTATGCCCCGAAGGGTGTCACACAATCATTTCACAAAATTATCAGAATACCCTGTCATGCTCATTATTTAAATCAAAATAAGGTTCTTTTGCATAATTCACAGCGGAATCAAATTCAACATCAATGTAAAACATGTAACGCCATACATGTAAATCATTCAACAACCAATATCAAATTAATTAAGACATCCCCGCCCGATGTTACATCTATCAGAGCATGACCCATAAGAAACTACTCTAGACTCCAAGCATTAGCTTCTATTCAACTCATTTCTCGTTACCTGAAAAATAGGTGTAAGGGTGAGTTCCTCAATCAATATAATAAGCATTATAGAACAACATGTAATGCCAAGTAATTAACACATTAATTCACCCTAATCAGACCACACACTCAATAACAGCAGTATCAATTCAAACATCATACTCAACAATAACATATAGCATATGTATAATCTCAAATCATGCTCAATATCAACAACACAACACACGACACACATATAATATTGGAATACATCCATTCAGATTATATGTCATACACTCATTATGCAATGAGACTCTATGCATGCGGTACCGACTATTCTTGAACATATAGTTCAAGCTCACCGTCCAAACCCAGGCACGGCTACCAAGCTCACTAGTCCCACTCATTTGAGACATAGTGACTCACTCACTAATTCCTCACCATGGGAATTAGCTACCACCCCAAATGGGCCATGATATGCAAGCTAATCACCTAGCATGCAAACAACAACAACAACAATCAACATGTTTTACTCACTAATTCCTCACCATGGGAATTAGCTACCACCCGAAGGCCACAATATGCATGCTAATCACCTAGCAATGCAACATCAACAATAATCAAGAATAGACACATGCTCCCACTCGAAGCCATAGAATAGTCTATTCACAACTGCATACATTCACAACATCATGTATACCATCCCACATTATCAACACAATTTATCACAAAAGCACATTATATCATGCCAAACAACAACCACAACATTAGCACACTCTACTAATATCTATACTGCTCAAAACAGCGGGAATTAATCCCTAGTACACCATAGGCCAACATAAGCCACCCTCAAATAGGCACACAACAATTAACATTAACATTTTTCCACTCTGCAACAGCGTTAACCGGTTAACGCCCTGGGTTAACCGGTTAACGCAGCACAACACGCCTTCTGTCTCAAAACTTAACAGTGTTAACCGGTTAACGCCCTGGGTTAACCGGTTAACGCAGCAAAAACAGCCATATATCAGAATTCACAACAGTGTTAACCGGTTAACGCCCTGGGTTAACCGGTTAACGCAGACAAAACAGCAATAATTCACAATTCAACACAGTGTTAACCGGTTAACACCCTGGGTTAACCGGTTAACGCAAGACAGAAGCTGTTCCTGCGCTAACTCAAAGCAGAACGCAGAATTCTCCGCAATTTCCGCCATTTGAGGACTTCCGGACCTCCGAATCCGATTCCGTAAAAAGCCATACGATCGGAAATTACAACAGACTCAATTACCGATTTAATTTCAACTTCTAACACGGTTCATCCAACAAAATTTCAGCATTCACAATTCCCAATTAGGGTCAATCAACAGCTTATCACTACCCATGACATATTATCCCACAATACCCATTAATCGGCGATAAACCCCCCTTACCTTAACAATCCGGCAAAATCTTTGAGCTTCAAGCTTTCGTTCTCCAACCTTTGCTCTTCAGCTCCTCTTCTCTGCCCTTTTCCCTTTTCACGATGCTTCTCTGTTTCACGTGAATGTTTTTCTTCCAAAAATGAGAACTTTTCCTTATTCCAATCTATATATATTTTCCAATAATAATAATCCAAAAATAATAATAATAAAATTTCTAATTATTCAATTAAATTAATAATTACATCATTAACTCAATTTAAATAATTATTTTATTATTATCGGGGTGTTACAACTCTCCCCCACTAAAAGAGTTTTCGTCCTCGAAAACATACCTCAAGCGAACAACTCTGGATAAGACTCCTTCATCTTACTCTCCAGTTCCCAAGTCACGTTGCCACCTGCTGGTCCTCCCCAAGCTACCTTCACCAAGGCAATCTCTTTACCCCGCAACTGCTTCAACTCTCGATCCTCGATCCTCATAGGTGATGTTTCAACAGTCAGGTTATCTCTCACCTGTACATCATCTATTTGGACTACATGCGACGGATCATGAATGTACCTCCTCAACTGAGACACATGAAAAACCTCATGCAAGTTCGCAAGCGACGGCGGTAAAGCGATACGATAGGCTACCTCTCCTATCCTCTCCAAAATCTGATAAGGACCAATAAATCGAGGTGTCAACTTCTTCGACTTCAAGGCTCGACCAACACCAGTTATCGGAGTAACACGAAGAAACACATGATCTCCCTCTTGGAACTCAAGTGACTTCCTCCTCTTATCATGATAACTCTTCTGACGACTCTGAGCACTTCTCATCTTCTCCTGAATCATCTTAATCCTTTCTGTAGTTTGTTGAACGATCTCCGGTCCAACCACAGCACTCTCACCAGACTCATACCAACATAAAGGTGTCCGACATCTCCTACCATACAAAGCTTCAAACGGTGCCATACCAATGCTCGAATGAAAACTATTGTTGTAGGTAAACTCAATCAAAGGTAAATAACAATCCCAAGCACCTCCCTTTTCCAAAACACAAGCTCTCAAAAGATCCTCTAGTGACTGAATCGTCCTCTCAGTCTGACCATCAGTCTGCGGATGATATGCGGAACTCAATCTCAACTTAGTTCCCAAAGCCTTCTGCAAACCTTCCCAGAACTTCGATGTAAATCTAGGATCTCTGTCAGAAACGATACTCGACGGAATACCATGCAAGCTTACAATCTTCTCAATATACAACTCGGCTAGTCTCTCTAACGGATAATCCATTCTGATCGGAATGAAATGAGCCGACTTCGTCAATCTGTCCACGATCACCCAAATGGCTTCAAAATTCTTACTCGTCCTTGGCAAACCAGAAACAAAATCCATACTGATACTGTCCCACTTCCACTCTGGAATAGCCAACGGTTGCATTAGCCCAGACGGCTTCTGATGCTCAATCTTCGACTTCTGACAAGTCAAACAGGAATACACAAAACTTGCAATTTCTCTTTTCATTCCCGGCCACCAAAATAACCTTTTTAAATCATGATACATCTTCGTAGCTCCAGGATGGATACTCAAACCACTACGATGTCCTTCTTCAAGAATACTCTTCTTAAGTTCTGTAACATCCGGAATACACACCCGACTACCAAATTTCAAAATACCATTCTCGTCAACTCTGAATTCACCACCTTGACCTTGATTCACTAAGGTCAACTTATCAACCAAAAGCATATCGGATCTCTGACCCTCTCTAATCTCATCCAGAATACTACTTGTTAATTTCAACATTCCCAATTTAACACTATTGTGAGTACTCTCACACACCAAACTCAAGTCTCTAAACTGCTCAATCAAATCCAATTCCTTAACCATTAACATAGACATATGTAATGATTTCCGACTCAATGCATCAGCCACTACGTTTGCTTTACCCGGATGGTAGTTCAAACCAAAGTCATAATCCTTCAGAAACTCTAACCATCTTCTCTGTCTCATATTCAGCTCTTTCTGATCAAACAAATACTTTAAACTCTTATGGTCACTGAAAACCTCAAATCTTGATCCATACAAGTAATGCCTCCACAACTTCAGAACAAATACCACAGCTGCCAACTCTAAATCGTGAGTAGGATAGTTCCCCTCATGAACCCTCAGCTGTCTCGAAGCATAAGCTATAACCTGCTTATTCTGCATCAACACACCACCTAAACCCAACAATGAAGCATCACAGTAAACTTCAAACGATTCCGATGAGCTCGGTAATATTAGGATAGTAGCAGTAGTCAATCTTCTCTTTAACTCTTGGAAACCTTCTTCACATTTCGAGTCCCAAACAAACGCTTGCCCCTTTCTAGTCAACATTGTCAACGGTAACGCCAACTTAGAAAATCCCTCAATGAACTTCCTATAATAACCCGCCAATCCAAGGAAACTTCGAATCTCCGCAACAGACTTAGGAGCTTCCCACTTAGACACCGCTTCTATCTTAGAAGGATCAACAGCAACACCACCTCTGGAAATCACATGACCAAGAAAACTCACTTCTTCTAACCAAAATTCACACATAGAGAGTTTAGCAAATAGCTTCTTTTCTCTTAGAACTCCCAAAACCACTCTCAAATGCTCAACATGCTCTTCTTCAGACTTCGAATACACCAAAATGTCATCGATAAACACCACAACGAACTGATCTAGATACGGATGGAAAATTCTATTCATGTACTCCATGAATACTCCAGGCGCATTAGTCACACCAAAAGGCATCACAGAATACTCATAGTGTCCATACCTCGTTCTGAAAGCAGTCTTCTGAATATCCTCAGTTTTCACACGTATCTGATGATACCCAGATCTCAAATCTATCTTGCTGAACACACTCGCACCAACCAACTGATCCATCAAATCATCAATCCTCGGTAAAGGATATCGATTCTTGATCGTTACTTTATTCAGTTGCCTGTAGTCCACACACAACCTCATAGTACCTTCTTTCTTCTTAACCAACAACACTGGTGCACCCCACGGTGACACACTCGGACGAATAAATTTCTTATTCAACAGATCTTCCAGCTGACTCTTCAATTCAGCTAACTCAACAGCCGACATACGGTACGGAGCCATCGATATCGGTCTAGTACCAGGTACCAAATCAATCGAGAACTCAACTTCACGCTCTGGCGGTAACTCATTCACTTCTTCCGGAAACACATCAGGAAAGTCACACACCACTGCTAGATCACGAATCACCAGTTTATCTTTAGCCTCCAAAGTTGCTAACAGCATAAACAACTCTGCCCCATCTGCTACTTCCTCATTCACCTGCCTGGCTGATAGAAACAAACTCTTCCCTTCCTCCATCTCAGGAAATATCACAGTCTTATCAAAACAGTTGATAGAAACCCGGTTAAACACCAACCAGTTCATACCCAAGATAACATCAATCTGCACTAATGGAAGACACACAAGGTCTATCCTAAAATCCCTACCAAAGATACTCAAAGGGCAACTTAAACAAACTGAAGTAGTAGTCACTGAACCCTTCGCAGGAGTATCAATCACCATACTTCCAAGCATCTCAGATATCTCTAACTTAAGTTTCACAGCACAGTCCAAAGATATAAAAGAATGAGTAGCACCTGTGTCAATAATAGCTACAAGAGGAAAGCCATTAATATAACACGTACCTCTGATCAAACGATCATCTGCAAAAGTCTCAGAACCTGATAGAGCAAAAACCTTGCCTCCTGACTGATTCTCCTTCTTCGGCTTAGGACACTGTGGGCTGATATGACCTACTTCTCCACAGTTGAAGCAATTCACAGTCTTCAACCGGCAATCTGCAGCCAAATGACCACCTTTTCCACATTTGAAACACTTCTTCTCATTACTGGTACACTCATGGATACGATGTCCAGCTTGACCACATCTGTAACACTTAGCAGGAGCACTAGAGTCTCCCCCACTAGGCCTCTTCATCCCACTTTGCTTCTGGAAACCTTTGCCAGCTGCATACGGTTTTCCACGATCCATCTGATTCTTACCCTTCCTATCAACCCTCTGCTGATAGCTCTCTGCTCTAGCCTTGGAATCCTGTTCAAAAATTCTGCAACAGTCAACCAAGTCAGAAAACACCCTGATCCTCTGATATCCAATAGCTTGTTTGATCTCGGGACGCAACCCGTCCTCAAACTTCACACATTTTGAAAATTCTCCAGCAGCCTCATTATAGGGAGTATAATACTTTGACAGCTCTGTGAACTTAGCAGCATACTCAGTAACAGTCCGGTTACCCTGCTTCAATTCCAAAAATTCTATTTCTTTCTTTCCTCTGACATCCTCTGGAAAATACTTCCTCAGGAATCTCTCTCTGAACACAGCCCAAGAGATCTCAGCATTCCCAGCAGATTCCAACTCCGTGCGGGTAGCAACCCACCAATCATCAGCTTCCTCTGACAGCATATGTGTACCGAACCTGACCTTCTGGTTATCCGCACACTCAGTTACTCTGAAGATCCTCTCTATCTCCTTCAACCACTTCTGAGCACCATCTGGATCGTATGCTCCCTTGAACATTGGAGGATTGTTCTTCTGGAACTCACTCAGTTGACGAGCAGCTCCCATTCCCATAACATTCTGATTTCCTCCAAGTACTCCAGCTAGCATACCCAGAGCCTCAGCAATTGCAGCATCATCTCTACCTCTTCCAGCCATCTCTATTCTGAAAACCCAAACAACCAAAACAATAAGTACTGATAGGTTACTCACCACCTATACCGTACAGGGAAAACAGAATAATTACGACTCGACTCGACCGACTATGCTCTGATACCACTAATGTAACACCCTTCTAAATACCCCAAATTATTATAATTAAAATAATAACATATCAATCATCAGAGTAATTATGCCCCGAAGGGTGTCACACAATCATTTCACAAAATTATCAGAATACCCTGTCATGCTCATTATTTAAATCAAAATAAGGTTCTTTTGCATAATTCACAGCGGAATCAAATTCAACATCAATGTAAAACATGTAACGCCATACATGTAAATCATTCAACAACCAATATCAAATTAATTAAGACATCCCCGCCCGATGTTACATCTATCAGAGCATGACCCATAAGAAACTACTCTAGACTCCAAGCATTAGCTTCTATTCAACTCATTTCTCGTTACCTGAAAAATAGGTGTAAGGGTGAGTTCCTCAATCAATATAATAAGCATTATAGAACAACATGTAATGCCAAGTAATTAACACATTAATTCACCCTAATCAGACCACACACTCAATAACAGCAGTATCAATTCAAACATCATACTCAACAATAACATATAGCATATGTATAATCTCAAATCATGCTCAATATCAACAACACAACACACGACACACATATAATATTGGAATACATCCATTCAGATTATATGTCATACACTCATTATGCAATGAGACTCTATGCATGCGGTACCGACTATTCTTGAACATATAGTTCAAGCTCACCGTCCAAACCCAGGCACGGCTACCAAGCTCACTAGTCCCACTCATTTGAGACATAGTGACTCACTCACTAATTCCTCACCATGGGAATTAGCTACCACCCCAAATGGGCCATGATATGCAAGCTAATCACCTAGCATGCAAACAACAACAACAACAATCAACATGTTTTACTCACTAATTCCTCACCATGGGAATTAGCTACCACCCGAAGGCCACAATATGCATGCTAATCACCTAGCAATGCAACATCAACAATAATCAAGAATAGACACATGCTCCCACTCGAAGCCATAGAATAGTCTATTCACAACTGCATACATTCACAACATCATGTATACCATCCCACATTATCAACACAATTTATCACAAAAGCACATTATATCATGCCAAACAACAACCACAACATTAGCACACTCTACTAATATCTATACTGCTCAAAACAGCGGGAATTAATCCCTAGTACACCATAGGCCAACATAAGCCACCCTCAAATAGGCACACAACAATTAACATTAACATTTTTCCACTCTGCAACAGCGTTAACCGGTTAACGCCCTGGGTTAACCGGTTAACGCAGCACAACACGCCTTCTGTCTCAAAACTTAACAGTGTTAACCGGTTAACGCCCTGGGTTAACCGGTTAACGCAGCAAAAACAGCCATATATCAGAATTCACAACAGTGTTAACCGGTTAACGCCCTGGGTTAACCGGTTAACGCAGACAAAACAGCAATAATTCACAATTCAACACAGTGTTAACCGGTTAACACCCTGGGTTAACCGGTTAACGCAAGACAGAAGCTGTTCCTGCGCTAACTCAAAGCAGAACGCAGAATTCTCCGCAATTTCCGCCATTTGAGGACTTCCGGACCTCCGAATCCGATTCCGTAAAAAGCCATACGATCGGAAATTACAACAGACTCAATTACCGATTTAATTTCAACTTCTAACACGGTTCATCCAACAAAATTTCAGCATTCACAATTCCCAATTAGGGTCAATCAACAGCTTATCACTACCCATGACATATTATCCCACAATACCCATTAATCGGCGATAAACCCCCCTTACCTTAACAATCCGGCAAAATCTTTGAGCTTCAAGCTTTCGTTCTCCAACCTTTGCTCTTCAGCTCCTCTTCTCTGCCCTTTTCCCTTTTCACGATGCTTCTCTGTTTCACGTGAATGTTTTTCTTCCAAAAATGAGAACTTTTCCTTATTCCAATCTATATATATTTTCCAATAATAATAATCCAAAAATAATAATAATAAAATTTCTAATTATTCAATTAAATTAATAATTACATCATTAACTCAATTTAAATAATTATTTTATTATTATCGGGGTGTTACACTTGTAATGATAGGAATGGAAACTGGAGGTTTCTATCTAGGAGTGCCTAGGTATAGATTGCACTGGGTAGGGATTAAGTGAGGAGTTGTAAATGGGGGAGTTTAACTCTGAATTGATACTGCTAATAGTGGATCTTCTTCCTGGCTTGGTATGCCCCCAGAGTAGGTAATGTTGTACCGAACTGGGTTAACAATTACTGGTGTTTTTACCTTCTGCACACTATATTCTGTATGTTCTAACTCAGTCTGGTTTTAGTCTGTTTATGAAGGGAATAACAGACCTAACACATAGTCTGCAGTCTGATTGCAAAACAGAATGTTATGACATTCATTATTGACTGCTGTTACTGATAGACTGGTTAGTCTGTTACAGTTTATCCATCTGTAATGTTGTGACAGATGATGTTCAAAACAATGTTGAGACATCCTGCTTAGAACTGGGCAGGATCAATAAACATAAGGGCTATGTTTGATCTCTACTGAGTGTGTACACTAGATGGAAAGAAACTGGATGTTCTTATTTCCATGATGGTATATTATCAGATGTCTTGACATCTGTGACTGAGTGCATATCAGTACTGGATTTTAATTATTAGAACTGTCTTGCTGTAACAATGTTGGATCAGATGTCATGACTTCGTGTAGAACATCTGAACTCTGACTATACCAGAATTTCATCTTTATTGTAGTCTTTCTCTTCGTACCTAACTGTTTGACATGCCTTTTTTTAAATTAGCAACATCTCTAAGTTACCTCAGAATTCATGATATTGTGTATAAAGCTTTATGCCTTTTCGAACAAGGTCATGTTTCTCCTGGCTTTGAAGAAACCTTATGATTCAAATTTCAGGTTTTATATTGGAGTTTGAAGAAGTAATATTTGATATTTAATATTACTTCTATTGAGTTTAGGATGTGAGTGGATTTAAATCACTAAAACCCATATAATAAATGTGATGATATTTATGGACTAGAATAAATTTATTGAAGGATACAACGGAAAAACAAGTGTGACAAGCCTGACGTGTGAAAGTATCCTAATGGTCTTGTTTTGAGCAACCATGTCTTTTTTTTTGCTTGTACTACTAGTTGTAGACTTTATCAGGGTGAAAGTATCCATTTCGTTTACTTACTGTTTTTCAAGTCTTTTGGTTTTGGCACCAATCTGATATGTAACACTGGGGACGAGTTACTTTGTTACATGTTATATTTTTTTAGATGTTTGATTTGATTCATTAAGAACTTATGTTCAGCGTGTTCCTATCTACTTTGACTGAGGAGCATATGTGATTTCCAATGAAAGATAGAACTTTTGCACCATAGTAATCTATAGGTAACCCTGTGACACGAACCCAGATAACAAGTTGTTCTATGGCATCGCTAGCTGGGTAAAATTTCGGGCTCTATTTCCTAATTGATAAGTTATGATCATATATTAGCCGAGGTCTATCCATCAGCGCAACATATTATTCCTCTTCATTAGTGAATTTCACTAAATAATAATCTTGTGCTAGATCCACGATGTTGATCACTCTTTTTCTTACCGACATTTGGTTCAGATGATTCTCTAAGGATTTATACTTTATTCTTCTCCCTAACATCTTCATGATAATCCTTTTCCAGGATCCATCAATTCTTTGTTCTTCCTTCTTCAAGAGAATTATTTTAGGACATTCATAGTCTCAAAACTTATATTTTCCAATCTCCAATTTTCCAAAGGAATAAACAGCTTCCTCCTCCATACTAACTGCTCCTTTTCTTGATTCAATTTTTCCTATAAACATTTTTCCTTGTAAGAGATGGGCGAATGGCTTCTATTTCTTGCTCATTGGTTAAACTGCAACTTGTATAGAACAATTAATTGCATATGGTTCTCCTGTTCATTCTCCACTCCTTTCACCCGCTTCGAGCATTTTGATCCTCTTCCTATATTGGTGTTTGATGACCATCACCAGTTTACCCTGGCAGCTTACTCATTTTCTCACAATTATGTTTTTTTATAGATGGCTTTATTGTAGTCTTTCTCTTTGAACCTAACTGTTTGACATGCCTTTTTTTAAATCTGCAACTTCTCTCAGTTGCCTCTGAATTCATGACATTGTGTCTGAAGCTTTGTGCCTTTTTAAACAAGGTCATGGTTCTCTATGCTTTGAAGAAGCCTTGTAGTTCAAAGTTAAAGTTTTATATTTGAGTTTGAAGAAGTAATATTTGATATTAAATATTACTTCTATTGAATTTAGGATGTGAATGGATTTTAAAAACTAGACTCCATATAATAAAAGTGATGATATTTATGGACTAGAATAAATTTATTGAAGGATACCACAGAAAAGAAAGTGTAACAGGCCTGGCGTGTGAAAGTATCCTGATGGTCTTATATTGAGCAATCGTGTCTTTTTTTCTTGCTTGTACTACTAGTTGTTGCCTTTATCACGAGTGAATGTATCCTCTTCGTTTACTTACTATTTTTCTAATGTTTTAGTTTTGGCGCCACTATGACATGTAGCACTGGGGACAAGTTGCTTTTTTACATGTTATGTTTTTTTAGATGTTTGATTTATTTCATTAAGCACTTATGTTGAGACAGAAAACATTTTTTCTTTAAAGTGCTTGATGTTCTGGTGCTATTTACTATATGTTATATTTGGAGAAATATGCATGGTGTGCATGTGTAACACCGATGTTGTGTAACTTATATGTTTTATTTTCATAAATAAATCAATGATTTTGGTGGTAGGAAGTTACATTCAAGGATATTAAAATTTATAACCACCGTAAAAACAAATAAGAGTTTTGTTCCAAGACCATGGCCTTGGTCGGGGGTTTCCTCAATAACACCCATGCCTGAGTCTTCTTCTTTAGGATGCAACGCCTCTTGTACACCAAAGCTTCCACAATTAAGACAGATGATATGCACTCCTTCATATTCAACCTTATAATGCCTCCCTTTGATGGAAAATATTGCTAGTAAAGGCTTAGTTAACTCAACTTGAACCCAAAGCCTTGCGTATTTTCCTCTTTCCCTGTTCAACGTGTTCCTATCTACCTTGACTGAGTACCATATGTGCTTTCCAATTAAAGATATAAATCTTTCACCATAGTAATCTATAGGTAACCCTAATACACAAACCCAAACAACAACTTGTTCTATGGCATCACTAGCTAGGTAAAAGCTCGGGCTCTATTTCCTAATTGATAAGTAATGATCATATATTAGCCAAGGGTCATCCATCAGTGCAACATATTAATCCTCTTCATTAGTGAATGTCAATAAATAATAATCTTGTTCTAGATCCATGATGTTGAGCACTCTTTTTCTTACCGGCATTTGGTTCAGACGATTCCTTAAGGCTTTATACTTTATTCTTCTCCGCAACATCTTCACGATAATCCTTTTTCCAGGATCCCGAAATTCTTTGTTCTTCCTTCTTCGAGAGAATTATTTCAGGACATTCATAGTCTCTAAACTTATATTCTCCAATCTTCAATTCTCCGAAGGAATCAACAACTTTCTCCTCCACACTAGTTGCTCCTTTGCTTAATTCAATTTTCCCTATAAACAGTTTTCGTGTGACCCTTTCCTTGTAAGAGATGGGTGAATGACTTCTATTTCTTGCTCCTTGGTTAAACCGTAAGTTGTATGGAACAACTCATTACATATGGTTCTCATGTGCATTTTCCACTCCTTTCACCCGCTTCGAGCATTTTGATCCTCTTCCTCTGTTGGTGTTTGATGACCATCACCAGTTTACCCTGGCAGCTTACTCATTTTCTCACAGTTATGTCTTTTATAGGTAACTTTATTGTAGTCTTTCTCTTCGAACCAAACTATTTGACATACCTTTTTTTAAATCTACAACTTCTCTTAGTTGCCTCAGAATTCATGACATTGTGTCAGAAGCTTTGTGCCATTTTGAACAATGTCATGCTTCTCCTGGCTTTGAAGAAGCCTTGTAATTCAAAATTCAAGTTTCATATTTGAGTTTTAAGAAGTAATATTTGATATTTAATATTACTTCTATGGAATTTAGGATGTGAATGGATTTAAAAACTAGATTCCATATGATAAATGTGGTGATATTTATGGACTAGAATAAATTTATTGAAGGATACCACGAAAAAGCAAGTGTGACAGACCTGGCGTGTGAAAAATCCTAATGGTCATGTTTTTTGAGAAACCGTATCTTTTTTTTGCTTATACTACTAGTTGTTGCCTTTATCTCGAGTGAAAGTATCCTCTTCGTGTACTTACTGTTTTTCAAGTCTTTTACTTTTGGTGCCATTCTGATATGTAACACTAGGGACGAATTGCTTTGTTACATGTTATGTTTTTTAGATGCTTGATTTATTTCATTAAGCACTTATGTTGAGACAAAATACATTTTTTCTTTAAAGTTTTTGATGTTCTGTTGCTATTTACTATATGTTATATTTGGAGAAAGATTCATGTTGTGCATGTGTAGCACCGATGTTGTGTAACTTATATGTTTTATTTTCATAAATAAATAAATGGTGTCGGGTTTAGGCAGTTGCATTACTTCCCCTACAATTCTTTAGAAGATATTAAAATTTGTAACCACCACAAAAACAAATTAGAGTTTTGTTCCAAGACCATGGCCTTGGTTGGGGGTTTCCTGAACAAGACCCATTAATGAGTCTTCTTCTTAATGATGCAATGCTTTGTGTACACCAAAACATCCACAATTGAGACATATGATATGCACTCCTTCATATTCTACCTTATAATGCCTCCCTTTGATGAAAAACATTGCTAGTAAAGGCTTGGTTAAATCAACTTGAACCCAAAGTCTTGCGTATTTTCCTCTTTCCCTATTCAGCGTGTTCCTATCTACCTTGACTGAGAAGCATTTGTGATTTCAAGTGAAAGATAGAAATCTTGCACCATATTAATCTATAGGTAACCCTGAGACACAAACCAAAACGACAACTTGTTATATGGCATCGCTAGCTGGGTAAAAGTTTGGGCTATATTGCCTAATTGATAAGTAATGATCATATATTAGTCAAGGGCCATCCATCAGCGCAATATATTGATCCTATTCATTAGTGAATATCACTAAATAATAATCTTGTGCTAGACCCACGATGTTGAGCACTCTTTTTCTTGCCAACATTTGGTTCAGACGATTCTCTAAGGCTTTATACTTTATTCTTCCCCAAAACATCTTAACAATAATCCTTTTTCCAGGATCCAGCAATTCTTTGGTCTTCCTTCTTCAGGAGAATTATTTCAGGACATTCATAGTCTCCAAACTTATATTCTTCCTCCTCCACATTAGCTTCTCATTTTCTTGATTCAATTTTTCCTATAAACATTTTTCCTTGTGACCCTTTCCTTGTAAGAGATGGGTTATTGGCTTCTATTTCTTGCTCCTTGGTTAAACCGCAAGCTGTATGGAACAACTGATTGCATATGCTTCTCCTGTGCATTCTCCACTCCTTTCACCCGCTTTGAGCATTTTGATCTTCTTCCTCTGTTGGTGTTTGATGACCATCACCAGTGTACCCTGGCAGCTTACTCATATTCTCACAATTATGTTTTTTTATAGATACCTTTGTTGTAGTCTTCTTCTTCGAACCTAACTGTTTGACATGCCTTTTTTTAAATATGTAACTTCTCTCAGTTGCCTCAGAATTCATGACATTGTGTCTGAAGCTTTGTGCCTTTTCGAACAAGGTCATTTTTCTCCTGGATTTGAAGAAGCCTTGTAATTCAAATTTCAAGTTTTATATTTGAGTTTAAAAAAGTAATATTTGATATTTAATATTACTTCTATTGAATTTAGGATGTGAATGGATTTAAAACACTAGACTCCATATATTAAATGTGATGATATTTATGGACTAGAATAAATTTATTGAAGCATACCACGGAAAATCAAGTGTGACAGGCCTGGCGTGTGAAAGTATCCTAATAATCATGTTTTGAGCAACCTTGTTTTTTTTGCTTGTACTACTAGTTGTTGCGTTTATCATGAGTGAAAGTATCCTCTTCGTTTACTTACTATTTTTCAAGTCTTTTTGTTTTGGCGACACTCTGATATGTAACATTGGGGGCGGGTTGCTTTGTTACATGTTATGTTTTTTTTATCTTTGATTTATTTCATTAAGCACTTATGTTTAGACATAATACATTTTTCTCTAAAGTTTTTGATGTTCTGTTGCTATTTACTATATGTTATATTTGGAGAAAGATGTATGTTATGCATGTGTGACACCGATGTTGTGTAACTTATATGTTTTATTTTCATAAATAAATCAATGGGGTCGGGTTTAGGAAGTTACATCACCCCTCTACTCTTCTATAAAAGAATATTAAAATTTGTAATCACCATAAAAACAAATTAGAGTTTTGTTCCAAGTCCATGGCCTTGGTTAGGGGTTTCCTGAACAACACCAATGTCTGAGTTTTCTTCTTCAGGATGCAACGCCTCGTGTACATCAAAACGTCCACAATTGAGACAGATGATATGCACTCCTTCATATTCTACCTTATAATGCCTCCCTTTAATGGAAAACATTGCTAGTAAAGGCTTGGTTAAGTCAATTTGAACCCAAAGCCTTGCATGTTTTCCTCTTTCCATGTTCAGTGTCTTCCTATCTAACTTAACTAAAGAGCATATGTGATTTCCAATAAAAGATAGAACTCTTGCACCATAGTAATCTATAGGTAACCCTGAGACACGATCCCATACAACAACTTGTTTTATGGCATCGCTAGCTGGGTAAAAGTTTGGGCATTATTTCTTAATTGATAAGTAATGGTCATATATTATCCAATGACCATCCATTAACGCAACATATTAATCCTCTTCATTAGTGAATGTCACTAAATAATAATCTTGTGCTAGATCCACGATGTTGAGCACTCTTTCTCTTGCTGACATTTGGTTCAGACGATTCTCTAAGGCTTTATACTTTATTCTCATCCCCAACATCTTCACGATAATATTTTTTCCAGGATCCATCAATTCTTTATTCTTCCTTCTTTGAGGGAATTATTTCAGGATATTCATAGTCTCCAAACTTATATTCTCCAATATTCAATTCTCCGAAGGAATCAACAACTTCCTCTTCCACACCAGCTGCTCCTTTGTTTGATTCGTTTTTTCTATAAACATTTTCCTGTGACCCATTCCTTGTAAGAGATGGGTGTCTGACTTCTATTTATTGCTCCTTGGTTAAACCACAAGCTGTATCGAACAACAAATTGCATATGGTTCTCATGCACATTCTTCACTCCTTTCACCCGTTTGGTACTCCGAGCCTTTTAATCCTCTTCTTCACTTGGAGTCTGATGACCATCACTAGTTTACCCTAGCAAAACACTCATTTTCTTAAAATTAATTTTTCTTATTTATAAAAAATAAATTTTAAAAAATTTATAATATTTTGAAAAATATTTTTGGAGAATCTATTTTCAAAAATAAAAATAAAAATCTATTTTTAAGTCTTAAGCTAAAAAACAATCTGGTGTTAATATTACTCCTATTGAATTTAGGATGTGAATGGATTTACTAAAAGACTATACTCCAGATAATAAATGTGATGATATTTATGGACTAGAATAAATTCATCGAATGATACCACGGAAAAGCAAGTGTGACAGGCCTGGCGTGTGAAAGTATTCTCATGGTCTTGTGTTTTGAGCAACCGTGTCTTGTTTTGCTTGTACTAGTTGTTGCCTTTATCACGACTGCATCGATGCAAGTTTCTATCACGGGTCCCGCATCCATTTATTTTTTTCCTTCTTTATTTTCACAAAACAAGCGTGTACAAGAGAAAATAATACTACAACAAATTGATAATTTCATTCCAAAATATATACTCCAAACAATTTCCAACACTATCCCAAAACACATAAACAACATTAATCTTATCTAACCTTCTGTAAATTTTTATTTCTTATGACAGAAATATCTATCACAACAACATCTGCAAACAAATTTTTCAAGTTAAGAAACTTTCTTTTGCTGCTTGTCCTTCCATTCTTTGATATTAGCATCTACCCTTGCTTTCACCTTTGTCTCAAATCCAGGATATGGTTCATATCCAATAGTCGTTTGGAGAATCTACAAAAACAAATTAACATAATAAACTTCATTTTAATTTTTGAAAGAAACCGGTCCAGAACTATTAGAAAAGCAACCCCATTCAAGAGAATATAAATACTATAAAAAAAACAAAAACAATGTACTCCTTAAAGTTCCTTTATCAATAAATATGAGACATATCCAACAAAAGTACTATTAGAAACAAAATAAACTACCTCAAGAACTACAAAGAAAGGAGCCATTAGAAAAGCTTGAGCAAGGTTGTCCAATAGGGCTGGTGCACGTTTCTGACATAAAATTGATACAACATAAGTGAATTGTGAAAAATGTATAATTAACAAAATGGTCCATTCCGGCAAAACCGGCACCACAACAAGATCTCGGAAAGTGCCGATTATAATAAACCTGGTTAATTCACAAAAATATTTGCTTTTTAGAGATGAAAGAATGATTTACCTCAAATACACCGTGGCCAATAAACTGTCCCGTCCAACAAAACAATTGACCAGCCAAGCCAACCTGAGACATCATAGATTATCATACTCATGTAAATAAATAATTAAGTCAAAAAATAAAAAGTAAACAAAAACATAAGCATTCAGATTCAGAAACTAATTTCATTAACAACAGTTACAAAACTTAACAAAAGAAGCAAACAGAAAAACTCGAATCAAGTACCTTCCAAGCGAGTTCGAAGCCCAAGGAATTAGCGACGAAACTCGAAGAAACCCAGCAAAGAAAAGTAAGAACAGCAACAAAGGAACCAGCTTTAACATCCAAGGCAACGTAGAAGAGAGCATAGAAAACGGTAAGGAAGAAACCGATGTTGAAAATCAAGACATGGGGAATAAAGTTAAGGAGTGTTTGGGAAGGAGAAAAAAGGGGAGGGGTGAAGTAAAGAAGAATAAGAGAGGTGAAGACGATAGGCCAAACAAATAATATGTGAATTATGATGTTAATTGGGTTGCTGTGATAAGAGCCATAGAAAGCAAAGTGCTTTTCCAGATCTAACAACCCCATTTTTTCTTGTTATGGAAAAAATGCTTATTCTGAATTTGATTTATTCAAAGTGATTTATGTAGTGTTTCGTTGGGTTGCGTATCAGAACTTGTTGGTTCGGTTTTCTCAAGATAAGGGTTTTTCGCACACGGGTTTGAACAAAATTATGATTAAATATGGGATTTCATCTTTAGTTGGATGCTAGCACACAATACCTTAGAAACTTCTTTTAATATTTTTTTATGATTCATTGAATTTTTTAGATATATATAATCCAACTTTTCTTTTCATAAAATTTAAATTTAAACATAATTTAAATTCCCCTATTTTTTATTTATTTAAAACTTCATATTTTAAGAACTTGAGTTTTGGTTCTCTATTTCAATATTTTTGAAATTTTAATATTCAGTTCAATTTTAATGTCATTTTTAAGACATGACAATTGAATTTATGATATAATATTGATTAAATTATACAATTGAAATTTCACAAAACTTAAATTATTATTTATTTTAATAAAAATATTAATTATTATATTTATAATGAAATAAGTGAATAAAATAAATTAAAATTATTAAGAAAATTATTACCTAATATTTTTTATTTTAACCAATAATATAAATTGTTATATTTAAAAAATAAATAAAACACAAATAAAAACAAATAGTAATTTAAATTAAATTACTAAGATTTACTATGCTGAAGTGTTAAATTTTTTTAAGGAGAGTCATATCCAATGATTAACTTATGTAATTATGCACAGAGAATATCCAATTTATATAAAAGAAATTATTAAAAAAATTTAATTATTTGTTTTTATTCTAGAAGCCAATGGCTTTAATATTTTTTTAATGAAGAGATTCTTTCAAATTACTTAAATTTTTTAATAAAAAATAATTAATTAAAATTATCAAAATTTAAAAGTTGTCACTCGGATTTTGAACCAAAGACCTCAATGAAGCAACTACCTAAACTACCTAAAGTTTAGCATGTGGGCCACCACAACTTATTGATGTAAGTATCTTTTTGTTCACTAATATTTAATATTTAATGTTTTAAGATCCGATGAGTCATTAGTTAGATCGATCTAATAAATTAAAAATTAAAAAATTTAATTGAGACAAAATTATGATTATAAAACCTTTAAAAAAGATTTTTTTTTTTTTTATTTAAATAAATTTTCAATGCACATAATACCAAAGTAAGATTAAAGAACTTGAGAAATTTGGTTTGGGCCGGTCAAAGTCCAAAATATCAAGGTTCAATCCAATACAAATCAATTCAAAATGACTCAGCGTATGAAGGCCATGATATGTGAGATTCAAGGTATATTTTTCTAATCTCCATTTTTACTACATTCATCTTGAATTTTGAACATAGTTGGGCGTTGAAGTGCAACCTTGCTAGTCCATCCTGTGCCGCCACATTGAAGATCAATGCCATTGGTTCCTCATCATCGTTATACACCAATTTTGGTTCTCAAATGGAACAGTGGCACCGTATGTGGGAATTGACTCCTAATTCCCGCGAAATCCCACGGATACACCATCATCAATCTAAAGTCAAAACTCTACTAGATGAGAGATAAGAAGATAGTTAACTTGTACTTCTCGATTAGGAGATCGATTAAATATTCATATTTTTCTCCATCTTAATTTACCATCATCGTTGAAATCCATAACATTGTAAAATTCGGCGATGATCTGACATTGGAGCACTTTTTTCTAGCAGCAATTAAGACTAAACCGCAAGGCGAGCATCAAGTGGCGTTAAGATGCCTAAGGTATGAGAAGACAAGTAAAACCTCTAATTAGGAGTCTCCTATAGGTATCATCGTCAGTTTCACTAGAAAAGGACCTATCAGATCTATCATAGACGACAGAATGACCATAACAACTTATGATCTGGCGCAATTGAGCAATCAAATATCCGCCAGTCAGATCTGAGCGCATACGATGGCAGAGTTCCATTGACCTTCGACAATTATATAATTCAACCTTGTGGAAAAAAAGTATAACACCGATGATTGGGAAAGAATGGGTGAGAGAAAGGCATGCATAGTTTTCTAATAGTTCGACGCGGAGGCGCCATCGAAGACATCCTCGTTAAGTCTGTCCTGGCCAGTTAAGCTTCCTAACCAATTTTGCTTGGAAATATTCTAGCAGGAAAGAAAACTATAATCAATCCATATTGGACGAGAAGAAGCATATTAAGGAAGTCGCCTTCACGAAACCTAATCACTTCTAACAACATTTTTCGAAATAAACCATATTGAGCTAATCTAGTCGGATCTATGAAGGAAATTTTGAACCTCTTTTCAAGCACACCATTGACTGAACTTCGAGGATCTCTAGAGGCCAACGTCAACCCTAAAGCAAAGAGACGGAAGGGAAAAATAACTCAGTCAATCGTTCGTAAGAGTTGGCTAAGTGCAATTATCTAGAGATCGTCTGACCACTACGGTCATGGACAGGCAAAGGATCCATAAAGACATTTTACGCCATATATCGCCCCTCGAACAAGGCATGTTTGTCGGGCATCTAAAGAGGAGGACTGCATCCGCGAAACCAAAGATACATATCCCTGTAAAGTGAGGTCGACCGATAGACCCCTCCATTGTGACATCCCCGACAGTGCATTCACCTGAAGAGTGATTAAAAGAGAAGTATAATGCACCTCCATTACGACTTTCTCTATGAGATAGGTACTTCGTAATGCTTTTCCCAATTTCAATACTAAATTGACTAACTATTAGAAATATTGCAAAAATAAGGGGTTTTGTAACCCTTTGCATGATCGTGTTAGTTATTCTTCTAAGGCAGATTTAACACTTGGTGAACATGCTTCAAGCGTAGCTGGTGCACCCTCTCTTAGGAACTAGTCGCTCAAAGAGCGTAGGCGGTGGAGTCCAAAGATGCCTACCCTAAACCAGGACAAACCTTGGTGTCATATCCTAAATTTTACCCTAAGTATTTTACCTGCATCAGCAAACACAATCATATCATTTTATCATACATTACATCAGTCAGAAGCATTCATCAAGGTTTAGATGAAAGGTCAGAAGTTCTGGAATTTTATTTGGTCTTGATGATATTCATTCAGTCATCTATTGATTAAGAAGTCAAGACTTGATTTCCTAGTCTTAGTGCATCGTCCATTCCATCACATCATGTTTCATAGGTTCAGAAGGTGACAATCAAGAGTATTGTCATCATCTGAATCTTTGTGGGGTTTAATTGTGTTTGAGAATTAGAAGCAAATGGTCATAGAGTGACTCATTTGCATATGATTATCTATTTATTTTTCTTCAGTCATTAAACCAATGCACTCATAAGTCATCTGTATCATTTATTCATCACAACATTCATTTCATTACGCATAATGTTTAAAATATCAAGCAGAATAAATTTCTGGAACTACAGAAATCAACGATTCGTGTAGTTTAATCGCGTCAAATTAACGGGGGGAAAATTTCAAAATCGAGCTTGGAGATGTTAGTATTTTTAATCTATAGTTCATGTAGTTTAATCTGGCATGCTCATTTTAATTTTTCGACTACTCTTTAGGTCGCATTCTTATCATCCTGGGCCATTTGACCTGTAGTGATAAATTCATGATCATCAAGCTATGGATAAGTTAGACATCAAATAACAAGAGTCGCCACCGCGCTTTTATTGTTTCCAATGGAAAAGGAAAAAAGTACGAACAAAACCCAAAAGTAAGAAGTTTTTAAATCAAAACTAATAAAATATCAGAGATTATAGGTAAGGGGGTTGGTTACACAGAGGGAAGGTGTTAGCACCCAAAGTGTCATAGGTACTCCTAGGGAGCCCTTTTTGTGTGCATATGTATTTGGTATAAAAATGATGTTTACAAACAAATAGAATGGGGGGGATGAGAAAAGATTCATTAATTATATTTTTGTGTTTGATAAGATCTTCGGACTTGTGCCTACGTACCAACATAAAAATGAGGGATCAAAACCTCGTAGTTCGTGATACAAATTTCAAAGTGGATGCATTGTTTTTTAACAAAAATTAAGTTTGAAAGGTACAAAGGCCTAAAAATGGTTTGAATGAGTTAGTTCTTTTTGGCTTTTTGAAAGTTTAAGTCAAGTATAGTTAAGTTTATTTACAAGTTTGATTTAAGAAAAGAAGTTTGAAAATACAATGGCATAAGGCCAAAGTTTCTATCTTTTTGCAAAGTGGTCAAAGCTTAGAACAAAATAAGTTCAATCAAAGAAGATTTTTGAAAGGGGAGGGAGAGATTTTGAAATTAAAGAAATGAGGAGAATATGAAGAGACTAATCCTATGCACAAAAATTAAAAGTTGAGAGTTGAAAAGATCTGACCAAATGGGTAGTAATCCCATAGACAAGAATGTCAATAGAAACCCAAAATTCCCTTGGACATTTAGAATCAAGAAACACAAAAATGCACAATTATATTATCTTAAAGAGCAAAGGCATCAAATAAAGATAGTCACTTTCAATATTTAGCCACTCCATGATCTTCTTCAGATTAGCCCATGTAACAGATGGATTCCACAAGTCACAGGTTCACAATAACAACTTCACAATGATCATGTTGCAGATGAACTCAGAGGGATCTTGAATGATGTATCAGATGAAGTTTCAAATTGCAAGCACTTGGTTTCACAGAAAGTTGGCATTGGCCAAGTCCTTTAGCATAGGAATGTTGCCTAAGTTCTAAGTCCATTTGTCCAAGATCAAGCCAACAGTCCACACAAAAGTTTTTTAGGGTTTTTGTTGTTGTTACGTACATTAATGGTCAAAGACCTCACAAACAAGCAAAGTATACACAAACAAGATGTATCACACAATATGGTCCAAGTGGAAAAAGTAAAAATTGCATTAACATAAACAATTAGAATGGTATGAATAATGGCAAATGAATAAAGGCTAAAATTAAATGACATTAAAGTAAATGACTTGAAATTAAAAGTTAGTTGTTAATGACTTAGAAGTTAGTATTGTTTTGCTTTTGCTTTTCATTTTTTTAGACATTCTTTGGAGAACACTCAACCCATTTATCACAAGCATGGATCCTTGAGCTAAGGCATCTTCCAAAGGAAGGAAAAAAAGGCAAAGTTTCCACACAATACCATGAAAGAGGGGAGACTTACAATCTCACTAACTAGAATGTTATGCCTTTTGTGTTACAAATTTAGCGTTGTGTTAAGCAATCGTAATTGGGCTTATGTAGAAGTCACAACTATTTGAGGCGGGCAATAGAATTTTGGTGTTAATGCATGTTAGAGACATATTATAATGGACTATGCTCATGAAACATACCACACACTAAAGAAATATGCAAAAGAGGTGGCCTAATCTCATCCATACTCATGTTAATTTTTCAATCAACTAGCTTTAGGACTTTGAGATATCATAGGCCAAATGAGATGAATGCATAAAGAAGGGGAATGAGATGAAGAGGGAGGGGAATGGATCAAAACTCAAATTGATCAAAGGAGGACCTTTACCAAACTAATATCATCCATTCATTTTGGGATATTAACTTGACAAAGTCAAATCAACCTTGACTAAGGCCCAACAACAAGAGTCAAACTCAAACAAGTTATCACAATTGGTCAACAAAATTATTTGGCATTTATTCAAATTAAAAATACTAAAATAAGGCATTTACATTAAATATGGTTTGTCAAATTCCTAAAATCTCATCAAAACACCAAAGAAATGGCCATGAGATTTATCATAGGTCAAACAAGGTTAAAGGACCTTGGAGAAAAAATTTAAGAATTTTTAAAGACTTAAAAGTAATTTTAAACAATTAAAAATAATCACAAAATCAATTAAATCTTGAAAAATATTAATAATGATCCAAAAAATAATTTTAATTCAGAATATGAAAGAGGAAATTATTTAAATTTTTTTTGTGAAACTCTCATATTTTTTTGATCAATACTAAAATTAATATGAATTAATGAAAATAAAAGGATTAAAATGAAAATCAGAAAATAGCAAAAAGCGTGAGCCACTTGATCTCCCTCATTAACTGAGGTGGCAGATCAAGTGGACTAGAACGCGCGTTCCAAGATGGAACCTAGTCAGCGCGTCACACGCGTGGTAGTCAAACCCAACGCCTCAGATTAAAACAAAATGACAAGATCATGTGGCTGGAAGACGTGCCAATGTACGGCCGGAGCTGTAGCTCCGGTCTTCTTCTCCGGTGGACCTCACCGGACTGGTCCACCCTCAACCATCACTAAAATAAAAAAGGAGGACATGATCTGAAAGAAAAAATGGCGTAGAGCACGAATCTGACCTTAACTTTAACTAACTTCACATATATAGAAAGATATGAGGAGTTGAATTTTGAGGTGTGTCAACTGAGTTACTTCGATTTGACCTCTAAGCAACTCAATCTTCTTGCCTACATTGATAGGATTTCAGAGAACCAAAGATCCAAGAGAATTGAGTAGAATTGAGAGAGAATCGAAGAGATGAAGTTTTCTGAAAATTACCTTCAATGATATGCAGTTCTTGATGTTGCTTTCTCCAAACACGATCTGATCACACTTGAGAAGCTAGCAGGAAGTGATTGATGAGGTTGCAAGGCTTTGGATCCTGGATTTTCTGAATCTCCAACAATTGTGATTCAAACTCAAATTTCAAACTGAAATTTATCAGGTTTTCCTTTGGAATGAGAGGGTTTCAATGGGGGGAAAACTGATGCACAAGGTGTGATTCAAATGAGCACAAAGGTCATGTATTTATAGCATGAATGAATGATATTTGCACACTTCAAATTTTGTCCAAATTTAGCAATGTTGATGGCACGAGTGCATGGGCATGTGCAGGCCCATGATGCAATGCAAAAAGGTCCAGAATCATTCCAAATGAAGTCTGAATGGAAGCTTGATTGGCAAGGCAAAGGGAACTGAAGTTTTGAAGCTTGATTCTTTCCAAAGATGCAGCTTTGTTAAAGCCATGCGCAGACCTAACGAACCTCATTCAAAGCGCATGAACTTGGGTTCTTTGAAAAGCTTGGATAAAGGGGAACAAGTTTGACGTTCAACACTTTTTCATTTGGATCTTGGAACATGGAGAATTTTGAGGTGGAAGTTTGGAAATTTCAACATGTTGAAATTTTTTCTAAGTGTCAAGCCATATAGCTAAATATTCCACCTTGCTTAACTTTTTATGTGAGCTTCAAATGAGAAAAATGTCTTCATAAAACTTGTAGATCTTTCAAAGACCTTCAAAATGGTCACCAATATAATGTCATTTGGGTTTAGAATGATATAGTTATGCATTTTTTAAGTTTGGAAAAATCACTTATTCAATGGTATAGGTCAAAAATGACCTATAATGTAACCTCATATCACATGCTCATAAAAGTTGAATTAGCTCTCACTCCAAACATCAAAGTTGAATTATACATATTGAATTTGATTGTGCAACTTGGAAATCTTTCATATTATAAAAATAGATCAAGTTATGGCCTTGGGAAGTTTACTTTCAAATTAGGGTTTAGACAAAATGACCTGTAACGTTTCCACATAGAAAATGATTTTCCAAGAAAAACTAGCTCTAGGTATCAACATGAAAGTTGTTTGTAATGTAATTTAGAGTAATTTTGATCTTGGAATCATTTTCATATGGTGAAAATTATAGGATATAGGGTCTAGGGAGACCCAGTTTTGATAGATGAATCCATCTGGCCAACCACCATCAACCAACTTGCTAGCTTGCAATTCTCTCGACTTTTGGGACTCATGGGAGATAATATATGAATAATATGATGAAATTTGAATTATAACTTGAAATATTTGATCAAATGGTAAGATAACTTGTTGAAGAAGTTACTCAAGATACCCAGTCAAACTAGGGTTTCCAAGACAAATCACCCTCAAACTCTTGAAGAAAATTTGATCCATATAACATGTAGGAATAAATGGAACTCATATATGATGCTCATAACCACTCTTGGATCAATTCATGGTTTTGCTCTTTGTCATGAGGGTCTTAAACCCTAGATATGAACTTGATAGATCAATGAAGATCATGCCCTACCTACAAAAGATTTAGGCAAATGCAAAGACATATTTTGGTATTTTGGTTAGTAAATGGATAATATACAAGTATGATACAATCACAAAGTGCTTGGTGATCTCTCCCAAAACAAACCCAATGAAAAAGGGGTAAGGAGAATGCCAAGGTATGATCCTAATGCTAATGCTTATGATGAAATTGCATGAGGGATCTTAGGGTCAAAGTTGGGGTCTTACAGCTGCCCCTATTTAAGGACATTCTAACTGAGGAGGTGAAGGTTAAAATCTTTGGCTCGATTCAGTAGAATGGGCTTAAATAACAACACATAAAAACAAATTTTGGTCCCTAAGAGTCCTCATGATGCATATGATATGAATGTAAAAGTTAATGCTCTGTGGGGAAATATTACCACAAAGGAAAAGAAATCAGAGAGACCAAAAATCTGCAGGAGTATAACATATTCCGTAAGGAAAACTCACTGGGGAAACAAAGACTCTGGGGGGAAATACAAGTTATGCGTAGGCGAGGCTACGACTTAAAACTATTGGGGGACTCGAGGAATTCCATACAAACATGGAAAGACTCAGCCGGGGAAACAACAACATCTGCAGGGGATACGAGTAAGTCAGGATAAAACTGAAGTACTTGAATCATGCAGGAAAAGCGATTTCATTAAGGAAAAACGCACTCAACTCAACTGGGAAGAGATAAACTTCAACACAGGAGGAGCATAAATCTACTATCTACTACCTGTTACTGGGTGAGGAGATAATAAAGATCTGACAGAAAGGACATCCATCATCGGTTAGGATGAGCATATCAAGGATGACTCGCTGGGAAAAGCCATGAGGGAGTATTCATTACCGGTTACTGGGTAAGAACAACCTTGCTGGGGAAAACTGCAGAAAATAGGATTTACAACTACTAGTTACTGGACAGAATACCAAGGGTGAGAATATCTGTCATCGGTTAGGATGAACATATCAAGGATAAACTCAACAGGGAATAAAATCCTTCATCGGTTAAGATGAATATATCAAGGATAGACTCGCCTGGGATCGTCAAGGAGGATATCCGTCATCGGTTAAGATGAACATATCAAGGATAAACCAACTGAACAAAAAGTAGGAATTATATCTATCGAAAGCTGGATAGAAGACCATCAAAGAGACAATCCGTCACCGGTTAAGATGAACATATCAAGGATAGACTCTGAGACGGGAGGAAAAATAGGAATTACATCTATTAGTTACTGGGTAGAATACAATCGAAGAGAAAATCCATCACCGGTTAGGATGAACATATCAAGGATAGACTCTGCGGGAAAAATAGAGTTTACAACTACCAGTTACTGGGTAGAATACCACAAAGAGAAGGAAACCTGTCATCGGTTAGGATGAACATATCAAGGATTAAATCTCTGGGGAACAAGGATAGGGATTACAACTACATTTTTACTGGGTAGAACACCAAGGTCAAGAATATCCATCATCGGTTAGGATGAACATATCAAGGATAAACTCAGGCAATGGGGAGAAGTATATCCGTCATCGGTTAGAATGAACATATCAAAGATATACTTCCTGGGGAATCAGAAACAAATGAATCCACTAGGAACTCCACTGCTGGGAAAACAAAGGTATTTTTGCCAGGTATTGGGAAGGAAGTAACAAACTGCAAACTAAGAAGAATATTACCAGTTACTGGGTAATAATCTCTTAAGAGACTCAAAGCATCTATCTAGGCATGATCTAGAAAGAAACAGTCAATCAAGACTCAACCCAATGAGGACATAACTCAAGGGGAGTGGTTCCATCCAGATAAATAACTGGGGAGGAAACTGAAATAGTAATCATCCACGAGGAAACAACTCAGTGGGGAAGAGGAGAAAGGTTAAAGTCTTTCTGCCTAAGGGGCTGACACTCTACAATTGAGAGAGGACTGACACCAAGGTTCGTATGGGGATAAAGTAATGACATACAAAGAATGAGAATTTCAAATCGACAGATCAAACAAATATGATGGTGCCAATACGCAATTATGTAATCATTTGAATGTATATGTATATGTATATGATGATTATGCTGACAAAACGACCACGAAGGATACAAAGGTGTCGCAAAGAACTTGAATCATCGGTACAATCCTCGGTCATTCCACAAAAAGAGGGAGACAAGTGCTGTAGAACAGAGAAATCATAAACCAAAGGCTCAAATCTAGCCGAGGGAGGAGATCTGCTGAGGAGAGGCAAAATTATTGAGTTCAGAAACCAGAAGGAAACTCTGACTAGGAGCGAGTCGGATGGCGACTGATGGGGAAACCAATGCGATCTACTGGGGAAAACATCTTACTCTACTGAAGAAACGTGAACCCTGTTGGGGAATACAAAAATACTACCGAGGAAATAACACGCCGCAAAGTACTGAATCAACCAACTTAGCCGGGGAAAAGCATCGGAACTTCGCTAAGGAACAAACACTTCACAACGGAACCAGATCAAGACAAACAACTAGGGATACCCGAAGGGCTAACTGCTTAGGGAACCTCTGATGCTTAGCACTTAAGGACTTGCTGCTCTTGAAGTGCTGTTGATACTTCCTTTTAATTTGCTTTGAAAATTTCTTGTTTTTATATGTTTTAAGAAAAAAGATTTTGATTAAAAAATTTAAATTTCCAAAATGATCATAATAAAATTTAAACTATTGGCTGAAGTAAATAAGAGTAGAAACAATTGGGTAAAAGCTCAACTTTATTTAATGGGATGGTAGTCCGTAAATGATAAGACTCCATAGATTTTTACAAAGTTGAAAATGGTAATTTACATGGTAAAGGGCTACATTGAATACAAATGATCCTTACTCCTTCTACCAATCCTTTGATATCCACTGTGCTCTTGACCGCTGCTGGGATGATGAATTGACGTCAACCCTTTTGCTCAATAAAGTCTTTCCAAAATTGGATGAACAGTAGACTGCAGTTACTTGCCATAATCCCTAATTTTTGCATAAGTTAGCCCAAGATGGGGTACTCAACTTATCGCGAAATTTCTGTTTTTATGTGTCTAATTTTTGCCTGGATCGCCCTTTCGGGTTTTCAATCCACCGAGACGCTCCTTTTTTTCCTAAGCCACCCTTTCGGGTTTTCAACTTAGCGATTTGTTCTTTTCTTTTTAGGCGAAGTATTTCTTGACTGCATCTGTGTTCACAGGACGAGTGAACTCTTCCCCATACATAGTTGTAAGAATCAAAGCACCGCCTGAAAAGGCTCTCTTAGCACCATATGGGCATTCATAATTAGGAGTGCATTTTCCCCTAGAATCTAGTTTGAACGATAAAATCTTTTTGAGCACAAGGTCACCTTCTCTAAGCACACGAGGTCTGACCTTCTTATCGAAAGCTTTCTTCATCCTTTGCTGATATAACTGACCCTGACACATGGTAGTTAATCTCTTCTCTTCAATTAAATTCAGCTGGTCAAACCTGGTCTGACACCATTCAGCCTCAGTCAACTTGGCTTCCATGAGCACGCGTAATGAAGGAATCTCAACTTCTACGGGGAGCACTGCTTCCATGCCATATACAAGAGAATAAGGGGTTTCCCCTATTGAAGTTCGAACGGATGTATGATACCCATGCAAAGCAAACGGGAGCATCTCATGCCAATCCTTGTATGTGACAACCATCTTCTGGATAATCTTCTTAATGTTCTTGTTCGCAGCTTCAACATCCCCATTCATCTTAGGTCTGTAGGGAGAAGAATTATGGTGTGCAATCTTAAAGTCTTTGCAAAGAGCTTCCACCATATTTTTATTCAAGTTCGATCCATTATCAGTAATGATCTTACTTGACACACCATAACGGCATATGATCTGATTCTTGATAAACCTTACAACAACTTGCTTGGTTACATTTGCATACGATGCCGCTTCAACCCATTTTGTGAAGTAGTCAATTGCCACCAAAATGAAATGATGTCCATTCAAAGCTTTGGGCTTAACCATCCCAATCATATCAATTCCCGACATGGAGAAGGGCCATGGGGAAGAGATAACATTCAATAGTGTCGGAGGAATATGAATCTTATCAGCCTAAATTTGACACTTGTGGCATTTCTTCACAAACTTGCAATAATCAGATTCCATTATCAGCCAATAGTAACCTGCTCGCAACATCTTCTTAGCCATTGCATGTCCATTGGAATGAGTACCAAAGGAACCTTCATACACTTCAGTCATCAACAAGTCTGCTTCGTGTCTATCCACGCATCTGAGCAAAATCATGTCGAAGTTTCTCTTGTACAATATATCACCATTCAAGTAGAAATTACCGACTAATCTTATCAAAGTCTTCTTATCTTTCAAAGATGCCCCAGGCGGGTAAATCTGACTCTGGAGGAAACATTTGATGTCGTAATACCACGGCTTATCGTCTTTGATCTCTTCAACAACAAACACATGAGTTGGCCTATCAAGACGCATTATAGACAAATTGGGAACTTCATTCCAATACTTTACTATAATCATTGACGCCAATGTTGCAAGAGTATCTGCCATCCGATTCTCATCTCGAGGAATATGATGAAACTCAACCTTTGTAAAGAAAGTTGAAATCCTCCTCGCATAATCTCTATATGATATTAAACCGGGTTGATTCGTCTCCTATTCACCTTTGATCTGATTCACAACCAAAGCTGACTCTCCAAAGACATCCAAATACTTGATTCTGAGATCCATGGCCTCTTCAAGCCCCATAATGCAAGCTTCATATTCGGCCATGTTGTTTGTACACTTGAAAGTCAATCTAGCTGTAAATGGTAGATGCGTGCCTTGAGGAGTAATAATCTCTTCCCTAATTCCATTTCCATACTGATTAACAACTCCATCAAATACCATGCCCCAACGGGAACCAGATTTTAGCCCTTCTTCAAGCAATGGTTCATCACAATCTTTCATTTTCAAATACTAGATCTCTTCATCAGGAAAACCATATTGTACTGACTGGTAATCTTCAATTGGTTGGTGAGCCAAATGGTCATCCAAGATACTACCTTTGATCGCTTTCTGAGATCGGTATTCAATATCATACTCTGATAACAACATCTGTCAATGAGCAATTCTCTCGATTAAAGCAGGCTTCTCAAATTGGATCCATTTTGGATATCAACCAAGTGGTATGATTCAACATATATTGGCGCAGACGCTTATCAGCCCAATCCAATGTGCAACAAGTCTTCTCAAGCATAGAATACCGAGTCTCACAGTCGGTGAACTTCTTCCTGAGGTAGTAAATTGCAAATTATTTCTTTCCAATCTCGTCTTGCTGACCAAGAACACAACCTATACTATCTTCAAGCACAGTCAAATACATGATCAACGGTCTTCCTTCAACAGGTGGAGACAAAATCGGAGGTTCAAGCAAATATTCTTTGATACTGTCAAAAGCTTTCTGGCAGTCTTCGGTCCAATCACAAGACTGATCTTTCTGAAGAAGCTTGAATATAGGCGCACATGTGGCAGACATTTGTGAAATGAATCTGGAAATATAATTCAAGCGGCCGAGAAAACCTCTGACTTGCTTCTCAGTTTTGGGTGCAAGCATCTCTTGTATTGCTTTGAACTTGGTAGGATCAACATCAATACCCTTCTCACTGACAATAAAGCCCAACAACATACCAGAACGAACACCAAAAGTACACTTATTGGGATTCAAGCGGAGTTTATACTTCCTCAAATGCTGAAATAGCTTCAACAAATGCTCAACATGTTCCTCTTTATCAATCTATTTAGCAATCATGTCATCGACATATACTTCAATCTCTTTGTGCATCATATCATGAAAGAGAGTAGTCATTGCTCTTTGGTAAGTTGCTCCAGCATTCTTTAAACCGAAAGGTATTACTCTATAATAGAATGTTCCCTAAGGTGTAATGAATGTGGTCTTCTCCATATCTTTGGGTGCCATCTTGATCTGATTATATCCGGAAAATCCATCCATAAACGAAAAGACTTTGAATTTAGCAGTATTGTCTACCAACATATCAATGTGTGGCAGAGGGAAATCATCTTTTGGACTGGCTTTATTCAAATCTCTATAGTCAACACACATGCGGACTTTTCCATCTTTCTTTGGCACAGGCACAATATTGGCCACCCATTGCGGATACTCAGTGGTTATAAGGAAACCAACATCAATTTGCTTCTGCACTTCCTCTTTGAGCTTTGCAGCCATATCAGGATGCGTTCTTCTCAACTTCTGCTTGACGGGCGGGCATTCTGGTTTTAACGGCAATCTATGCTCCACAATCTCAGAATCTAAACCAGACATGTCTTGATAGGATCAAGCAAACACATTTGAATACTCTCGAAAAAGATCAATCAACCCTTTCTTGACATCTGGACACAATCGAGACCCAATCTTGACTTCCTTCATATCATCCTCGGAACCCAAGTTGACTAACTCAACCTGCTCTTCGAGTGGTTGAATGATCTTTTCATCTTGCTCAAGAAGACGAGATAATCCATCACTCACTTCTACATCACTTTCCTCCTCGGCTTCAAACACAGGGAATTCAATATTTGGAGAAGGAGAAGGATCATTGTATTCAATGGGGTTAGGAACCAACCTACATAATAATTTGATATTTTTTATTTTAGAGAAGTGAATTTGTGACAAAATATTATGCAGATGGAAAATTTTATTGTTTATTTATGTTTTTTGTGATTACCATTTTCAGAATAAAGCAAAAAGTAAAACAAGACATCATAGATGTGGATGAATAAAATTAATTTTATTAATGATCAATTTGAAAATGCCCAAACAATGTTCACTTCTCCCTAAGGGATAGGAGAAGGATTTTAAAACATATAAAAGCAATTACTTAGATTGATGCAAAATAACAGGAATATCAACAGCAGTCCAATTGTTGCAAGCCTTTCCATGCGTCACAAAATTGGTGCAGTCTTCCTCTTCGTCAACTTCTAGCACATCAGCTAAGTGTTGTTTATTGCCATGAATGAACCCTCTGCTATAGAAACTAAGTTGCATATCTTCAGTCCTTGCAGTTGTTGAACCTCGTTGGAACCCCAAACCAATTCTGCCTTTGTTATCGGATACCTCTACCATGTGCCCATACTGATCAACATTACCTTCTTCCACAATCTTCTTAGCATCTTTCAATGAGGACATAGGTGCCCCAACTCTATTTTCAACAGCAATAGATAAGGCTTGGAACGGAGTCCCAACCTCATCCTCAGTTTCAACATAAGAGAAAGATGACAGGTGGCTAACCAACAGTGCCTTCTCTCCACCAAAAATCACAAGCTTTCCATTCTTCACAAATTTGAGTTTCTGATGCAAAGTTGAAGTAACAGCTCCTGCCTCATGGATCCATGGCCTTCCCAACAAGCAACTGTAGGCTGGATGGATATCTATAGCGGGAAATTCATGATCATTAAGCTATTGACAAAGCTAAAGATCAATTAACAAGAGTCGCCACTGCGCTTTTATTATTTCCAAGGGAAAAGGGAAAAAGTACGAACAAAACCCAAATAATAAGAAGTTTTCAAATAAAAACTAATAAAAATCAGAGATCACAGGTAAGGGGGTTGGTTACACAAAGGGAAGGTGTTAGCACCCAAAGTGTCCTAGGTACTCCTAGGGAGCCCTTTTTGTGTGCATATGTATTTTGTACAAAGTGATATTTACAAGCAAATAGAATGGGGGGATGAGAAAAGAATTCATTAATTATATTTTTGTATTTGACAAGACCTTCGGTCTTGTGCCTACGTACCAACATAAAAATGAGGGATCAAAACCTCGTAGTTCGTGCTACAAATTTCAAAATGAGTGTGTTGATTTTAACAAAATTTAAGTTTGAAAGGCACAAAGGCCTAAAATGATTTGAATGGGTTAGTTCTTTTTTGTCTTTTTGAAAGTTTAAGTCAAGTATAGTTAAATTCATTTACAAGTTTGATTTAAGGAAAGAAGTTTGAAAATGCAATGGCATAAGGCCAAAGTTTCTATCTTTTGCAAAAGTGGTCAAAGTTTAGAACAAAAGTAGTTCACACAAAGAAGATTTTGAAAATGGAGGGAGAGATTTTGAAATTAAAGAAATGGGGAGAAGATGAAGAGACTATCCTATGCACAAGATTTAAAATTTTAGAGTTGAAAAGATCTGACCAAATGAGTAGCAATCCAATAGACAAAAATGTCAATAGAAACCCAGAATTCCCTTGGACTTTTAGAATTAAGCAACACACAACTACATAATTATATCAATCTTGAAGAGCAAAGACATCAAATAAAGATGGCCTCATCCAAGCTTATCTACTTCATGATCTTCTTCAAAATAGCCCATGCAACAGATGAATTCCACAAGTCACAGGTTCAAAATAACATCTTCACAAATGATCAATGTCGCAGATAAATCATAGAGAGATCTTCAAATATGTATCAAATGAATTTCAAATTGCAAGCACTTGGTTCTTCCACAAATTGGCATTGGCCAAGTCCTTTAGCTTAGGGAGGTTGCCTAGATTCTAAGTCCATTTGTCCAAGATCAAGCCAACAGTCCACACAACAAATTTTTTAGGGTTTTTGTTTTGTTATGTACATTAATGGTCAAAGACCAAACAAGCAAACAAAGTATATACAAACAAAATATATCACACAATATGGTCCAAGTGGACAAAATGGAGATTGCATTAACATAAACAATTAGAATGATATGTACAATGGCAAATGAAATAAAGTGCTAAAGGTAAATTGCATTAAAATAAAAGCTTGAAATTAAAAGTCAATAGTTAGTAAGTTAGAGGTTAGTTTTGTTTTATTTTTCATTTCAAGACATTCTTTGGAGAACACTCAACCCACTTACCACAAGTATGGATCCTTGAACCTAAACATCTTCCAAAGGAAGGAAAGAAGGCCAAGTTTCCACCCAATACCATGGAAGAGGGGAGACTTTCAATCTCACTAACTAGAATGCTTATGCCTTTTGTGTCAAAAATTTAGCGCTATGTTAAGCAATCGTAATTAGACTTATGTAGAAGTCACAACTATTTGAGGTCGGGCAATAGACTTTTGGTGTTAATACATGTTGGAGACATAGTATTATGAACTATGCTCATGAAACATACCACACACAAAAAATATGCAAAAGGGGTGGCCTAATCTCATCCATACTCATGTTAATCTTTCAATCAACTAGCATTAGGACTTTGAGATGTCATTGGCCAAATGGAAATGAATGAATGAAGAAGGAGAATCAGATGAAGAGGGAAGGGGATGAATGAGATCACAAATTGATCAAAGGAGGACTTTTACCAAATTAATATCATTAATTCATTTTTGGAGATGGAATGTACATTCCATCAATCCCCTAAATCCAATGATATTAATTTGACAAAGTCAAATCAACCTTGACCAAGGCCCAACAACAAACAATCAAACCCAATCAATTCAATACAAATGGTCAATATAATTTAAATGGCATTTATTCAATTAAAAATAATAAAATAGTACATTAAATTCAAATATGTTTTGTCCAAATCCTAAAATCTCATCAAAACACCAAAGAAATGGCCATGAGGTTTATCATAAGTCAAACAAGGTCAAAGGACCTTGGAGAAAAGATTTCATAATTTTTGGACATTTAAAAATATTTTTAAACAATTAAAAACAAATGCAAAATCAATTAATTCATGAAAAATATTAATAATGATCCAAAAATAATTTTAATTCAGAATATGAAAGAGAAAAATATTTGATTTTTTTTGGTGAAAGTCCCATATTTTTTTGGATCAATATTGAATTTAATATGAATTATTGAAGAAAATGCAATTAAAACAAAATATCAGAAATTCAAAAAATACGTGGACCATCAGATCTCCCGCATTAATTGAGGTGGCAGATCTGATGATCCAAAATGCGCGTTCCACATGTGTCCAAGTCAACCGCGTGGCATAAATGGTAATCAGCATCAACGCTCAAGATTAGAACGTGGCATAAGGATCCTATGGTTCAGATGCAAGACACATCATCGCCGGAGCTAGAGCTCCGATCGTCTTCCCCGGTGAGCTCCACCGGACTGGTCAAGATGTACCATCACCAAAAAAAGAAACAGGGACATGATCTTAAAGAAAAAACATCACTGAGCTCGAATCTGACCTCCAATTCCCCCAATTCCAAATATATTAAGAGATATGTGGAATTGAAAAATGAGGTACATGATCTGAGTTGCTTCAATTTGACCTCAAAGCAACTCAATCTTCTTGCCTACATTGGTAGGACTTCAGACAACCAAGGAATCAATGGAATTAAGCAATCAATTGAGAGAATCGAAGAGTTTAAAATTTCTGCAAATTACCTTAAATGGAGGTCTGAACACGATGGGTCTTGATTTGGCTTGTGCTTGGACTCACTTCAATTGCTTGCAGGAGAGGAATGGAAAGGTTTAGAAGCAATGGATTCCTGGAGAATTGAATTCCAGAATAGTGGAGATTCAAGCTCAAATTCAAATGAATTTATCAGGTTTATTCTATGAGAGTGAAGGGTTTTCAATGGGGGATCAAAGCTGGCGCGATGTGTGTGTTAATTCTGAGCAAATGGAGCTTCATTTCTAGGTGAATCAAGTGATATTTGCACACTCACTTCCACTTTCCAAAATTGGCAAATGATGATGCCATGCTGCATGAGCGCGCATAGGCCCATGAAATGATGGTTTGAAGGTCCAAATTGAAGATCAGATGCTTTGAAGATTGATTGGATTGCAAGGCAACTGAACATTGATGCTTGAAGTTGGATCCATGCCAAATGATATCAGCTTGTTTAAGCCATGCGCAACCTATGCATTTCATGTCCAAAATTAATGAATTTGAGCTCTTTGGAAAGGTGAGATCAAGAGGAACAAGTTTGATGTTGAACACCTTTTCATTTGGAGCTTGAAACTTGGAGAATTTTGAGGTGGACGTTTGGAAAAATTTGACATATCAAAAATTTTCTAAGTGTCAAGCCATATGTCTCAATATTCCACCTTGCTTAACTTTTTATGGGAGCTTCAAATGAGAAAAGTGTCTTCATTAAAGTTGTATCTCTCTCAAAGAAATTAAAAATGGTCACCAATTTCATGTCATGTGGATTTGAAATGATAGAGTTATGCATTTTTGAAGTTTGGAAAAATCACTTGATCAATGGTATAGGTCAAAAGTGACCTATAATGTAGCCTCATATCACATGCTCAAAAAAGTTGAATTAGCTCCCACTCCAAACATCAAAGTTGAGTTAGACACATTGAATTTAATTGTGAAACTTGGAAATATTTCATCGCATAAAAATTGAGCAAGTTATGGCCTTGGGAAGTTAATTTTCAGATTAGGGTTTAGACAAAATGACCTATAATGTTTCATCATAGAAAATGATTTTCCAAGCAAAAATAGCTCTAGGTATCAACATGAAAGTTGTTTAGAATGTCATGTAGAGTATGTTTTCTCTTGGAATAATTTTGATATGGTGAAAATTGTAGGAGATAGGGTCTAGGGAGACCCAATTTTGATCAGATGAATTCATTTGGCCAACCACCATCAACCAACTTGCTAATTTCCAATTCTCTTGACTTTCTTGGCTCATGGTAGATCATATATGCATAAGATTATGAATTTTGAAGTGTCCCTTGAGAAATTTGATCAATTGGTGAGATAGCTTGTTGGAGAAGTTACTCAAGATACCTAGTCAAACTAGGGTTTCCAAGGCAAATCATCCTCAAACTCTTGAAGAAAACTTGATCAATATAACATGTAGAGATCATTGGGACTCATATGCGATAATTATAACCATTATTGAATCAATTCTTGGTTGTGCTCTTTGTTCATGAGGGTCTCAAACCCTAGATGTGATCAATGAATTAATGAGATCATGCCCTTCCTACAAAAAGAGTTAGACAAAAGGAAAGACATATTTTTGGTATTTTAGTTAGTAAAATGATAATATACAAGTATGGTATAATCACAAAGTGCTTGGTGATCTCTTCCAAAACCAACCTAATGAAGGAGGGGTAAGGAGGATGTCAAGACATGATCCCAATGCTAATGCTTATGATGGAATTGCATGAGGGATCTTAGGGTCAAAATTGGGGTCTTACATCTTCCCCTATTTAAGGACATTCTAACTGAGGAGGCGAAGGTTAAAATCTTCATGTCGACTCAGTAGAATGGGCTTAAATAACAACATAGAGAAACAAATTTTGGTCCCTAAGAGACTTCATGATGCATATGATATGAATGCAAAAGGTTAACGCTTTGTGGGGAGATATTGCCACAAAGGAAAAAGAAATCAGAGGGACCAAAAGTCCGCAGGAGCATAATGCATTTCGTAAGGAAAAACTCGCTGAGGAGACAGAGACTCTGGGGGGGGGGTAAAAAGGAGTTATGCGTAGGCCAGGCTACAAATTAAAACTATTGGGGGACTCAAGGGATTCCACACAAAATGGAAAGACTCAGCCGGGGAAACAAAACATCTGCAGGGGATACGAGTAGGTCAGGATAAAACTGAAGTACTCGACTCGCGCAGGGGAAAAGCGATTTCACTAAGGAAATGCGCATTCAACTCCACTGGGGAAGAAATAAACTTCAACATAGGAGGATCAGAAATCTATTATCCACTACTTGTTACTAGGTAAGTAGATAATAAAGATCTGACTGAGAGAAACATCCGTCATCAGTTAAGATGAACATATCAAGGATGACTCGCTGAGGAAATGCCAAGAGGGAGTATTCATTATCGGTTATTGGGTAAGAATAATCTTACTGGGGAAAAACTGCAGAAAATAGGATTTACAACTACCAGTTACTGGGTAGAAGACCAAGGATGAGAATATCCGTCATCGGTTAGGATGAACATATCAAGGATAGACTTAATAAGGAAGAAAATCCGTCACCGGTTAAAGTGAACATATCAAGGATAGACTTTCCTGGGGATGTTCAGGAAGATATCTGTAATCGGTTAGGATGAACATATCAAGGATATACCAACTGAATAAAGGGGAATTACATATATCGAAATCTGGATTGAAAACCGTCGGAGAGAGAATCTGTCACCGGTTAGGATGAGCATATCAAGGATCAACTCTACGAGGGGACAACGTAGGATTTACAACTACCGGTTACTGGGTAGAAGACCAAATCAAAGAGAAAATCCGTCATTAGTTAGGATGAACATATCAAGGATAGACTCTGAAAAGGGGAACAAAAGTAGGAATTACATCTATCAGTTACTGGATAGGATAACAATCAAAGAGAAAAAATTTCACCGGTTAAGATGAACGTATCAAGGATAGACTCTATGAGGAGATAAAATAGGGATTACATCTATCAGTTACTGGATAGAAAACCACAGAAGATAAAATCCATCACCGGTTAGAGTGAACATATCAAGGATTAACTCTGTACAAGGGGAAAAAGTAGGATTTACAACTACCGGTTACTGAGTAGAAGACCAAAAGGAGAAGAAAATCCGTCATCGGTTAAGATGAATATATCAAGGATTAACTCTCTGAGGAACAAAATAGGGATTACAACTACCTTTTTACTGGATAAAATCCCAAAGAAGAGAATATCCGTCACTGGTTAGAGTGAACATATCAAGGATAGACTCCTGCGGGGGAAAAAAGAAAGATATTCGTCACCGGTTAGGATGAACATATCAAGGATATACTTCCAGAGGACTCTACTGGAGAGAAAAAGGGTACTTTTGCTGTGTATTGGGCGAAAAGTAACAAACTGCAAACTAAGAAGAATATTACCAATTACTGGGTAATAGACTCTTAGGGGACCAAAATATCTAACTAGGTAAGAGCTAGAAAGAAAATAATCGATTAAAACTCAACCCAATGAGGACATAACTCAAGGGGAGTGATTCCATCCAGCAAATTTACTGGGGAGGAAACTGAAATAACAACCATTCACGAGGAAACAAACTCAGTGGGGAAACATAGAAAGGTTAAAGTCTTTCTGCTTAAGGGGCTAACACTCTACAATTTGAGAGAGGACATACACCAGATTTGGTATGGGGATAAAGTACCACCATAACAGAGAGTGAGAATCTCAAACAAATCAAAGATGGAGATGCAGGATATGTAAATCACAAAATTATATGAATGTATATGTATATGTATATATGATGATTATGTTGACAAAACGATCACGAAGGATACAGAGGTGTCACAAAGAAATTGAACCACCGGTACAATCCTCGGTGAATCCACCAAAATATGGAGACAAATTGCTGGAGAACAGAGAGATCGACATCCCAAGGGCTCAACCCTAACTGGGGAAGGAGGAGATCTGCTGAGGAGAGAACAACCAACTCTGTATGGAATTTTAGGTCAACACCATAAAAATGGGAGACAATCCTACAGAGAAAACAAATCAAAAAAAGCTGCTCAAAAACCAGGAGGAAACTATGACTAGGAGCAAAGATACAACGATTGGTGGGGACACCAAAGAGGTATATTGGGGAAACATCAAATATCTCTTGATGAAGATCCATCTGCTGAGGAAATATGAACTCCGCTGGGGAACACCGAAACTTTGCTGGAGAAGGTAGAAACTCTATTGGGTACAAGGACACGCCATAGGGTATCTGAATCAACCAACTTAGCTGGGGATAAAGAAAGTAGTTCCACTGGGGATAACAATATGCCAAGGAACTGAATCAACACAAACGTCCAGGGATACCCGAAGAGTTACTGCTTGGGGAACCTCCGATGCTTCAGACTTAAGGACTTGCTGTCCATCAAAATGCTGTTGATATTACTGTTACTTGCTTTGGAAAAGTTCTTGCTTTTATATTTTAAAGAAAACTTGATTTTGATTTAAAAATTTAATTTCAAAATGATCATAATAAAATTTAACACTATTGGCTGAAGTAAATAAGAGCAGAAATAATTTGGATAAAGGCTCAACTTTATTTAATAGGATGGTAGTCTGTAAATGACAAGTCTCCATAGATTTTACAAAGTTGAAAATGGTAATTTACATGGAAAAGGTTACATTGAATACAAAAGATCCTTAATCCTTCGACCAAATCTTGATATCCACTGTGCTTTTGACCGTTGCTGGGGTGATGAACTGATGTCAACACTTGTGCTCAAACAAGTCTTCAAAAATCACTGAAGATTAGCATAATGTAGTTACTTGCCATAATCCCTAATTTTTGCATAAGTTGCCCCAATGTGGGGTACTCAACTTATCGGGAAATTCTTCTATTTTATGTCTCTAATTTTTGCCTGGATCGCCTTTTCGGGTTTTCAATCCACCGAGACGCTCATTTTTGCCTAAGCCGCCCTTTCGGGTTTTCAACTTAGCGAGTTGTTCTTTTATTTTTTAGGCGAAGTATTTCTTGACTGCATCTGCGTTCACGGGACGAGTGAACTCTTCACCATCCATAGTCGTAAGAATCAAAGTACCACCTGAAAAGGCTCTCTTAACAACATATGGGCCTTCATAATTGGGAGCCCATTTTCCTTTGGAATCTGGCTTGAACGTCAAAATCTTCTTGAGCATAAGGTCTCCTTCTCTAAACACTCGAGGTTTGACCTTCTTATCAAAAGCTTTCTTCATTCTCTACTGATATAACTGACCATGACACATGGCAGTCAATATCTTCTCTTCAATTAAATTCAACTGGTCAAACCTGGTCTGACACCATTCAACCTCAGTCAACTTGGCTTCCCTGAGCACACGCAATGAAGGAATCTCAACCTCTACGGGGAGCACTGCTTCCATACCATACAAAAGAGAGAAAGGGGTTGCCCCTGTTGAAGTGTGGACGGATGTATCATACCCATGTAAAGCAAATGGGAGCATCTCATGTCAATCCTTATATGTGACAACCATCTTCTGAATAATCTTCTTGATGTTCTTGTTCACAGCTTCAACAGCCCCATTCATCTTGGGTCTGTAGGGAGAAGAATTATGATGTGCAATCTTGAAGTCTTTGCAAAGAGCTTCCACCATATTATTATTCAAGTACGATCCATTATCAGTAATGATCTTACTTGGCACACCATAATGACATATGATCTGATTCTTGATAAACCTTACAACAACTTGCTTGGTCACATTTGCATACGATGCCGCTTCAACCCATTTTGTGAAGTAGTCGATTGCCACTAAAATGAAACGATGTCCATTCGAAGCTTTAGGCTCAATCATCCCAATCATATCAATTCTCCACATGGAGAAGGGCCATGGGGAAAGAGATAACATTCAATAGTGTCAGAGGAACATTAATCTTATCAGCATATATTTGACACTTGTGGAATTTCTTCACAAATTTTCAACAGTCGGATTCCATTGTCAACCAATAGTAACTTGCTCGCAACATCTTCTTTGCCATTGCATGCCCATTAGAATGAGTACCAAAGGAACCTTCGTGCACTTCGGTCATTAACAAGTCTACGTCGTGTCTATCCACGCATCTGAGTAGAACCATGTCAAAATTTCTCTTGTACAGTATATCACCATTCAAGTAGAAATTACTGGCTAATCTTCTCAAAGTCTTCTTATCTTTCAAAGATGCCTTAGGTGGGTAAATCTGACTTTGGAGGAAACGCTTGATGTCGTAATACCACGGCTTCTCATCTTTGATCTCCTCAATGGTGAACACATGAGATGGCCTATCAAGATGCATCACAGACAAATTGGGAACTTCAGTCCAATACTTCACTACAATCATTGATGCCAACGTTGCAAGAGCATCTGTCATCCGGTTCTCATCTCGAGGAATATGATGAAATTCAACCTTGGTAAATAAAGTTTAAATCCTCCTCGCATAATCTCTATATGGTATCAAACCGGGTTGATTTGTCTCCCATTCTCCTTTGATCTGATTCACAACCAAAGCCGAATCACCGAAGACATCCAAATATTTGATTATGAGATTCATGGCCTCTTCAAGCCCCATAATGCAAGCTTCATATTCGGCCATGTTGTTTGTACACTTGAAAGTCAATCTAGCTGTAAATGGTAAATACGTGCCTTGAGGAGTAATAATCACTACCCCGATGCCATTTCCATATTGATTAACAGCTCCATCAAATATCATTCCCCAACGGGAACCAGGTTCTGGCCCTTCTTCTAGCAATGGTTCATCACAATCTTTCATTTTCAAGTACAAAATCTCTTCATCAAGAAAGTCATATTGCACTGACTGGTAATCTTCAATTGGTTGGTGAGCCAAATGGTCAGCCAAGATACTACCTTTGATCGCTTTCTGAGATCGGTATTCGATATCATACTCTGATAACAATATCTGCCAACAGGCAATCCTCCTAGTTAAAGCAGGCTTCTCAAATATATACTTGATTGGATCCATTTTGGATATCAACCAAGTGGTATGATTTAGCATATATTGACGCAGACGCTTAGCAGCCCAAGCCAATGCGCGACAAGTTTTCTCGAGCATAGAATACTGAGTCTCACAATCGGTGAACTTCTTACTGAGGTAATAAATTGCAGATTCTTTCTTCCCAGTCTCATCTTGTTGACCAAGAACACAACCCATACTATCTTTGAGCACAGTCAAATACATGATCAACGGTCTTCCTTCAACAGGGGGAGACAAAATAGGAGGTTCAAGCAGATATTCCCTGATACTATCAAATGGTTTCTGGAAGTCTTCGGTCCATTCACAAGACTGATCTTTCCGAAGAAGCTTGAATATAGGCGCACATGTGGCAGTCATGTGGGAAATGAATATGGAAATATAATTCAAACGGCCGAGAAAAACTCTGACTTGCTTCTCAGTTTTGGGCGTAGGCATCTCTTGTATTGCTTTGACCTTGGCAGGATCAACTTCAATACCCTTCTCGCTGACAATAAAGCCCAACAACTTACCAGAACGAACACCAAAAGTACACTTATTAGGATTCAAGTGGAGTTTATACTTCCTCAAACGCTGGAATAGCTTCAACAAATTCTCAACATGTTCCTCTTCATCAATTGATTTTGCAATCATGTCATCGACATATACTTCAATCCCTTTATGCATCATATCATGAAAAAGAGTGGTCATTACTCTCTGGTAAGCCGCACCAACATTCTTTAAACTGAAAGGCATCACTCTATAACAGAATGTTCCCCAGGGTGTAATGAATGTGGTCTTCTCCATATCCTCGGGTGCCATCTTAATCTGATTATATCCGGAAAATCCATCCATAAACGAAAAGACTTTGAATTTAGCAGTATTGTCTACCAACATATAAATGTGGGGCAGAGGGAAATCATCTTTCGGACTGGATTTATTTAAATCTCTATAGTCAACACACATGTGGACTTTTTCATCTTTCTTCAGCACAAGCACAATATTGGCCACCCATTGTGGATACTCAGCAGTCACAAGGAAACCGACATCAATCTGCTTTTGAACTTCCTCTTTAATCTTCACAGCCGTATCAGGATGCGTTCTTCTCAATGTCTGCTTGACAAGCTGGCATTCTGGCTTCAACGGAAATCTATGCTCCACAATCTCAGAATCCAACCCAGGCATGTCTTGATAGGACCAAGCAAACACATTTGAATACTCTCGAAGAAGATCGATCAACCCCTTCTTAGCATCTAGACACAGTCAAGACCCAATCTTGACTTCCTTCACATCATCCTCGGAATCCAAGTTGACTAGCTCAATCTGCTCTTCAAATGGCTGAATAATCTTTTCATCTTGCTCAAGAAGACGAGACAATTCCTCACTCACCTCTACGTCACTTTCCTCCTCGGCTTCAAACACAGGGAACTCAAAATTTGGAGAAGGAGGAGGATCATTGTATTCAATGGGGTTAGGAACCAACCTGCATAATGATTTGATATTTTGATTTTAGAGAAGTGAATTTGTGACCAAATATTATGCAGATGGACAACTATATTGTTTATTTATGTTTTTTGTGATTACCATTTTCAGAAATAAGCAAAAAGTAAAAATAAACATCAAATATGTGGATGAATAGAATTAATTTTATTAATGATCAATTTAAAATGCCCAAACAATGTTCGCTTCTCCCTTAGGCATAGGAGAAGGATTTTTTTTTTAAAAAATAAAGCAATTACTTAGATCGATGCAAAATAACCGGAATATCAATGGCAGTCCAATTGTTGCATGTCCCTCCATGCGTCACAAAGTTGGTGCAGTCTTCCTCTTCATTATCCTCTAGCACAACAGCTGAGTGTTGTTCATTGCCATGAATGAACCCTCCACTATGGAAGCTAAGTTGCATCTCTTCAGATCTAACAACTAACGAGCCCTTCTGGAACCCTAAACCAATTCTACCTTTATTCTCGGAGACCTCTACCACTTGCCCCCACTGATCAACAGGACCTTCTTCAACAATCTTCTGAGCATCTTTCAGAGAGGACATAGGTGCCCCAACTCTCTTCTCAGCAGCAATAGATAAGGCTTGGAACAGAGTTCCAACCTCCTCCTTAGCTTCCATATACGAGAAAGATGACAAATGGATAACCAACAGTGCTTTCTCTCCTCCCATAATCACTAGCTTGCCATTCTTGACAAATTTGAGCTTCTGGTGCAGAGTTGAGGTAACAACCCCTGCCTCGTGAATCCATGGCCTTCCAAGTAAATAGTTGTAGGCCGGGTGGATATCCATTACTTGAAAAGTAATTTGAAAATCACTCGGACCTATCTTAACTGAAAGGTCCACTTCACCAATAACCATCTTGCGAGAGCCATCAAAGGCTTTGACAATCACTCCACTATACCTCATGGGAGCTCCTTGGTAAGATAACTTTGATAATGTTGACTTCGGAAGCACATTGAGTGACGAACAGGTGTCAACTAGCACATTTGACAAAGCATCTTCTTTATAATTCATTGAAATATGCAAAGCTAGGTTGTGATTTCTTCCCTCCTCAGGGAGTTCTTCATCGCAAAAGCTCAAATTATTGCATGAAGTGATGTTAGCCACAATGTGATCAAATTAATCCACAGTAACATCCTGCTCCACATATGCCTGTTCAAGAACTCTCTGGAGTGCTTCTATGTGCGCTTCAGAATTTAAAAGCAGAGACAACACGAAAATCTTGGAGGGAGTCTGGAGCAACTGCTCAACCACATTAAATTCACTCCTCTTAATCAGTCGGAGTACCTCATCATCATCATTGGCTTTCAAATTGTTGGATTCACCAGACTTATCCTTTAAAAAACCAACTGGGTCTACATTAGGTATCTCCGCCTTCTTACCAACAATCATTTCTTCTTTATTTTCCGGGAACACCGGTCCAAATACTCGACCACTGCGGGTCACCTTCGTTACATCAGCAATGCTCACCACTGAACTGGTCATAGGCCACGGGACCTCTTGACCATTCTCTAACATTATAGCATTATACTGATACGGTATAGCCTTATCAGATGCATACGGGACTGGGCCCGCTAACCGTATTACCAACAACGAAACTGATCTATTGCTGACGTTCTTATTGCTGCTGCTATCATACTGAATCACCAACCACTCTTGTTGCTTGAAAACAGGCACTATGACATTGACATTGTCATCCACATGACAGGATTGAACAATCTGAATCATGCCTTTGTCCATCAGACGTCGGATGTCCCTTTTCACCAAATCACACCCCCTTGGGTTCACACTACAAACAACACAACCATCATGGTCATGTTCACAGTCACTCACCAAACAAATATCTTTGTGCATCTGCACCAAAGATCTTCAGATAAACCGGACATCAAAAACCTTGAATTCAGCGGGACAACCTTCCACCATATTCATAGAAGAGTTCCCATGAGCGGGCAAAGGATTAGCTTTCACATTAGGCGCGCGGTCCTCAAAGGACACCATACCACTCTTCATAAGCTTTTTCACCTCATACTTCAATGGATAACAGTTTTCAATATCATGCCCAGGTGCACCCTGATGAAAAGCACAACAAAGTTCAGGTTTATACCACCAAGGAAGTGGCTTTGGGATCTGCGGTGGGTTCCTCGGTTGAATCAAGTTTTTGAGGACCAGGGATGGATATAATTCTTCGTATGACATTGGAATCGGGTCAAAAGAGACCTTCTTCCTCTCGAAGTTCTGCTGATGCTGGTTGTTGATATTGTTGTTGTTGTAGGTGTTCGTTCTTTGTTGCGGTTGTTGTTGTTGACGTTGATGTTGATGTTGTGGTTGTTGCTGAATTGGAGTTGTTTGCTGATTAGAAAATACTAGAATAATGGAAGATACTTGATGATGATGATGTTGACGGGGTGGTGGATTTCTTCTTGCTTGAGGCTTCCTCTGCCTCCCACTGGAAATTGCATTGGTTTCACTATCTTTCCTCTTGCTGAAACTACTGCCATACTTCTTGCTTGTCGACGCCTCATCTTTTGACAATCGTCCTTCACGGACCCCTTCCTCAAGTCTCATCCCCATATTTACCATTTCGGTAAAGTCATTGGGGGCACTGGCGATCATGCGCTCATAGTAAAATGAACTCAGGGTTTTCAGAAAGATTTTTGTCATCTCTTTCTCCTCCAAAGGAGAAGTGATCTGGGCAGCCAACTCCCTCCATCGATGCACATACTCCTTGAATGTCTCCTTATCTGTCTGAGACATAGACCTTAACTGGTCTCTGTCTGGCACCATATCCACGTTGTACTTATACTGTTTCACGAAAGCCTCTCCTAGATCATTGAAAGTAAGGATGCTTGCATTATCTAACCCCATATACCAACGGAGTGCAGCACCTGTCAGGCTATCCTGGAAGTAGTGAATCATCAATTGGTCATTATCTGTTTGAGTCGACATCTTGCGGGCATACATCACAAGATGACTGAGTGGACAAGAGTTTCCCTTGTATTTTTCAAAGTCAGGCACTTTGAATTTCACTGGGATCTTAACATTGGGTACCAAGCACAATTCAGCAGCACTCTTCCCAAACAGATCTTTACCTCTCAGCGTCTTCAATTCCTTGCGCAGCTCAAGAAATTGGTCTTTCATTTCATCCATCTTCTCATAAACATCCGGACCCTCAGACGACTCGAAATGATAGATAGTGTCCTCTACGCGAGGCAAAGTATGCACAAAGAGAGGTGGCACAGATATGACCGGGCTAGATGCCAGCATGGAAGCAAAGGTAGGCGCAAAGCCCTTTGGCACAAAATTGGGCGGCATTGGGAATCCGGCAGGCAGGTTTGGTGTGAAGTGGGCGGTGGCAGCTGGCATGGTAGAGGTAACCACTTCAGAAATAACTATCCTCGCGGGAGGAGTTGCAGGCGTTGGAGAAGCTTGGCTTTGAGCAGCAAGAACTGACTCCATCATGGCAGTCGGACGGGCAATCTCCTCTTTCAACTCTCTGTTCTCTTGCTTAAGGTGCTCCATAATTCTTGGATGATTAGCCCTGTTGTTGTACCGGTGAGTCAGCTTGGCTAAAGCACAGAAGAACACCAATCAGACACCTAGCAAAAACCTGCTTGTGCAAATGATGCATGAAATGCAATGCTTGATTATTTTTATTTTCCAAGGAACTTACTATATCATTTGCAAATATATAATATTTAAATGGCAATTGCAATAATTTGATATGACCAAAAATTTCTTTTTATTTATATAAATTGGAAGGATTACACTGAGTACAATTTCAGAAACCAAAATAAAAAGATACAAGAGAAAAGGAGACTAGTCATCCTAAGGATCCCTAACAACAATGTCAGAAGATCTGGCTGAAGGCGCATACTTCCTTCGAATGCGATGAATCTCGGTCTCAAAAGAAGCCTTCATTTGAGTCTTCTCAAGGACAAGCTGGTCAACAATCTTCTTCCAAGCAACGGAAGGCTGAGGCATGCTAGAAGATGAAACCTCTGACTCTCTCTGTCTCTTCGTTACTCGGTCTTCAAGTAGCTCAATCAATGCATCTTTGTCCTTATACTCTAACTGTAACTCTTCATGCTTCTTGCTTAAAGCATGGAAACGCTCTTCCCACATATCCTTCTCTTGCTTCATCTTGATGAGCGCGTCTTCCAACTCCTCTACATCTTGGTTAGGGAGAGTTAATGGCTCAACCACAACCGTAGACATAGGTCTTTCACAAGGATAAGGCATCTTCAACTCCAAAGCTCTCTTCTTCACCCAAATAGTGTAAGCTCCCAAATCTACACAATTGCGTGGACCAAGCTCGGATCTTCCTTTCCTATGCAAATTATGCCAAGCATGCACAATCTTTTACTTCAAATGTTAGGGATCTTTACCCTCTTGATAGAAAAGACCTTCTAACAACGTGTTATTAGGCTTGTCTCTCAAGGGGAACCCAAGTTGACGACGAGCCAAAACAGGGTTATAGCTAATTCCTCCTTGTGTACCAATGAGAGGCACATTAGAGAATTCACCACAACTATCAATAATCTCCAAACTGCTTAAAGATGGGTCATACCAAACTATATCATCATTAGTGAGAGACATAAGTCTCTGGGACCACCTTAGACATTGTTTGTTCTCCACAAAAGCAGATGTCTGAGGCAAGTGCGAAATAAACCACTTGTATAGGAGAGGAATACAACAGACAATCGTTCCACCACCCTTAGAATTCCTTAGATGCAAAGGTAAATACATATCACCCAACAAAGTAGGCACATGATTCCCAATCAAGAAAAGTCTAATGGTGTTAACATCAACAAAACCGTCAATGTTAGGGAACAAATCTAACCCATAGATGAGCAACACAAAGATAGCTTCAAAAGCATCCACACTACCAGCTTGAGCAAAAGTGGTAGCTTCCTTGATGAGGAAAACAGATGGCAACCCAAATGACCCTCCTTTTTTCACCTAATGAGCCTCTATCTCAGACTTCTTCAAGTGAAGAGCTTCAACAATAATACTAGATCGGGGAATCTCCTCCAATCCACTAAAAGGCACTCTACTAGAAACAGGTCTCCCCAAAAGATGAGAATACTCCTCTTATGTAGGCACAAGCTAAAAATCAGGGAAAGTGAAACAATGGTAGAGAGGATCATAAAACTGCACCAATACACTCAAAAGTCCTTCAACTACATCAGCAGACAAGACAGATAGAAGCTTCCCATGACGTTGTTTGAAGTCCAAGGGATCTAATACAAAAGATGCTAGCTTCCTTAACTCTTTAAAGTCGGGACATCTGAAACTGTACTTCTTAGTGTTCTTTCGTCCATATTCTATGGTCTGAATTTTTTTGCAAATGATACCTTAGTTCCTTGAAATTTTCGTGTGATGAATGTTATGATGCACATGAATGCATGAATACAACAATCACAAATAAGGGATCACACACAAGGCAAACAAAGGTCAAGGGATGAATCAAGTCATTGTCAAGATCAATCATCCATTTTGGTGGATTATGGTTTACACCTTATCAACACCCAAGTTCCATTGATATTAACAAGATTTGATTGGATCAACCAAGAATCAAGGGTTTGTTGCAAGTCACGAGCATAGAGTATGGTTAAGAACCATCCCAAGGGAGTGAACTAAGGATAAAAACCTGTAGATCATGTTCTAAAAAGTTCCCAGAGTCTTAATTCCCTTTATCGGATATTACGGGTTAAGATGACTGACTTATCGACCCATAATATTCTCAAGAGAAACTCGTCTGAGTGTAGTATCCCGTAACAACTATTATCAAGTCTACACTTGAACAGTTTCCACACTACATCCTAAATAGGCCAATATGGGTTAGGTGTTCTAAGGTCCTCAGCTTCTCAGACCCAATTAGAAATAGTAATGCCTAACCATAAATACTTGTGTGACATTTCCTAATCCAAAGGAGTCTCCACTGAGCAGATGGATCTCAAGCCAACTTGTTAAGGACTACTCCACACAAGTCGAACATGACTATACCATCCTCCTATCTTAATTTCACTCAAGTTCGGGATAGAACTTATCTCACCACTCAGAGATTACCAAGCACAACAAGCAGATTATATCACACATACATATATACAAACATCACATATATACAAGTATATTCACCCAAAAAGTAGGCTAAACCCACTAAAGACTACTCCCCAGCAGAGTCGCCACTTAATTTCTGTAGCGGGAAATTCATGATCATTAAGATATTGACAAAGCTAAAGATCAATTAACAAGAGTCGCCACCGCGCGTTTATTATTTCCAAGGGAAAAGGGAAAAAGTACGAACAAAACCTAAATAATAAGAAGTTTTCAAATAAAAACAAATAAAATCAGAGATCACAGGTAAGGGGGTTGGTTACACAAAGGGAAGGTCTTAGCACCCAAAGTGTCTTAGGTACTCCTAGGGAGCCCTTTTTGTGTGCATATGTATTTTGTACAAAGTGATGTTTACAAGCAAATAGAATGGGGGGATGAGAAAAGAATTCAATAATTATATTTTTGTGTTTGACAAGATCTTCGGTCTTGTGCCTACGTACCAACCTAAAAATGAGGGATCAAAACCTCGTAGTTCGTGCTACAAATTTCAAAATGGGTGTGTTGATTTTAACAAAATTTAAGTTTGAAAGGCATAAAGGCCTAAAATGATTTTAATGGTTTAGTTCTTTTTTGTCTTTTTGAAAGTTTAGTCAAGTATAGTTAAATTTACTTACAAATTTGATTTAAGGCAAGAAGTTTGAAAATGCAATGGCATAAGGCCAAAGTTTCTATCTTTGGCAAAAGTGGTCAAAGTTTAGAACAAAAGTAGTTCACATAAAGAAGATTTTGAAAATGGAGGGAGAGGTTTTGAAATTAAAGAAATAGGGAGAAGATGAAGAGACTACCCTATGCACAAGATTTAAAAGTTTAGAGTTGAAAAGATCTGACCAAATGGGTAGCAATCTAATAGACAAAAATGTCAATACAAACCCAGAATTCCCTTAGACTTTTAGAATTAAGCAACAAATAACTGCATAATTATATCAATCTTGAAGAGCAAAGGTATCAAATAAATATGGCCTCATCCAAGCTTATGCACTTCATAATCTTCTTCAAAATAGGCCATGCAATAGATGAATTCCACAAGTCACAGGTTCAAAATAACATCTTCAAAATGATCAATGTTGTAGATGAATCTTAGAGAGATCATCAAAGATGTATTAGATGAATTTCAAATTGCAAGCACTTGGTTCTTCCACAAATTGGCATTGGCCAAGTCCTTTAGCTTAGGGAGGTTGCCTAGATTCTAAGTCCATTTGTCTAAGATCAAGCCAACAGTCCACACAACAAGTTTTTTAGGGTTTTTGTTTTGTTATGTACATTAATGGTCAAAGACCAAACAAGCAAACATAGTATATACAAACGAACTGTATCACACAATATGGTCCAAATGGACAAAGTGGAAATTGCATTAACATAAACAATTAGAATGATATGTACAATGGCAAATGAATTAAATGTTGGTGTAAGCCCTAGAGGCCAATACTTTTGGTACTTGTATCGAATTATTTATTAATAATAAAAGGTTTTTTCTTTATTATGTTTGTTTAATAAAGTCCCTAGAATAGATAGTCTGTTTAATGTATCAAGTGTGACTTAATCATGAGATCACATTAAACATAAGGACACTATTCTTAAAGTATCCGTAGTCGAGCTTTATTATGAAGTGGGATAACATTAAAGCATGAAGATTATTATGTTTATAGACTGATGATCACATCTCATGGATCATGGATAAGGAGTTATCATGTCTTAAACATAGGTATGAATATTAAGAGTAATATTTATACTGGATTGACCCGCTATGAGAATACTATATAGAATGTTATGCAAAGTGTCATAAATTATTCTCATGGTGATAATGGTGTATACCACCCTTCGACCTGAAACCACTATGGACCCTAGATATAGAGTCGAGTGCCTTATTGCTGATCAAACATTGTCCGTAACTGGATGACCATAAAGACAGTTGATGGGTACTCCACGAAGCATGCTAAAGGACATGAGTGACCTAGATGGAACTTTCCCATCCTGCATAACAGGATAAATGTCTATGGGCCCAATATTGAACTGGACAAGGATGACACGGTCTATGCCTTGTGTTCAATATAGACATAAGGGCAAAAGGGTAATTATACACATAAGTATTATCACAGAAGGATTTGTCAGATCACATGACATTTTTGTGTCTTGGGTAGCCGTGATGTGTTACTAGATACCGCTCACTATTTATTATGTTAAATGCGTGATTTAATATAATTTCCAATGCCGCGAAAACCTACAGGGTCACACACTAAGGACGGATTGATGAGAGATAGAGTAACTAAGGAACATCGTAAGGTACGGTGCACTTAAGTGAATTGTAGAACATCGTAAGGTACGGTATACTTAAGTAGAATACGAAATATGGTAAGGTACCACGCGCTTAAGTGATTTTGGCATATTATAAGATATGGGCCACATACACTTAAGTGGGCTTTTTAGCTTATAGCCCACACAAGTGGTTCTATAAATAAAACCCTTGTGCAGAAGCATTTGTGCAGTTGCAATTTCGTTTCTCTCTCTCTCTCTCTCTCACTCAAAGCCTTCATTCGTAGCAGCTAGCACTTATATTGAAGGAATCCGTTCATGTGGACTGAGTAGAGGCGTTGTCATCGTTCAACGTTCGTGATCGCTCCGTAGATCTGCATCAAAGGTTACAATCGCCACAAGAGGTAACAATTCTATCACTGATCATGCTCATTCGTAAGGATCATTAAAGGAGAAATTTTAAATTCCGCTGCGTTTTGGATCGCCCTTCTCCTTCAATAAAGTGCTGAAGGTAAATTGCATTAAAATAAAAGCTTGAAATTAAAAGTCAATAGTTAGTAAGTTAGAGGTTAGTTTTGTTTTGCTTTTCATTTCAAGACATTCTTTGGAGAACACCTAACCCATTTACCACAAGCATGAATCCTTGAACCAAAACATCTTCCAAAGGAAGGAAAGAAGGCCAAATTTCCACACAATACCATGGAAGAGGGGAGACTTACAATCTCAATAACTAGAATGCTTATGCCTTTTGTGTCAAAAAATTAGCGCTATGTTAAGCAATCGTAATTGGACTTATGTAGAAGTCACAACTATTTGAGGTCGGGCAATAGACTTTTGGTGTTAATGCATGTTGGAGAAATAGTATTATGAACTATGCTCATGAAACATACCACACACAAAAAATATGCAAAAGGGGTGGCCTAATCTCATCCATACTCAAGTTAATCTTTCAATCAACTAGCATTAGGACTTTGAGATGTCATTGGCCAAATAGAAATGAATGAATGAAGAAGGGGAATTAGATGAAGAGGGAAGGGGATGAATGAGATCACAAATTGGTCAAAGGAGGACTTTTACAAAATTAATATCATTCATTCATTTTGGAAGATGGAATGTACATTCCATCAATCCCCTAAATCCAGTGATATTAATTTGACAAAGTAAAATCAACCTTGACCAAGGCCCAACAACTAACAATCAAACTCAATCAAGTCAATACAAATGGTCAATACAATTTAAATTGCATTTATTCAATTAAAAATAATAAAATAGTACATTAAATTCAAATATGTTTTGTCCAAATCCTAAAATCTCATCAAAACACCAAAGAAATGGCCATGAGATTTATCATAGGTCAAACAAGGTCAAAGGACCTTGGAGAAAAAATTTCATAATTTTTGGACATTTAAAAATATTTTTAAACAATTAAAAACAAATTTAAAATCAATTAATTCATGAAAAATATTAATAATGATCCAAAAAATAATTTTAATTCAGAATATGAAAGAGAAAAACATTTGATTTTTTTTGGTGAAAGTCCCATATTTTTTGGATCAATATTGAATTTAATATGAATTATTGAAGAAAATGCAATTAGAATAAAATATAAGAAATTCAAAAAATACGTGGACCATCAGATCTCCCTCATTAATTTAGGTGACAAATCTGATGATCCAAAACGCGCGTTCCACATGTGTCCAAGTCAACCGCGTGGCATAAATGGTAATCAATATCAACGCTCAAGAATAGAACGTGGCATAAGGATCCTATGGTTCAGATGCAAGACACATCATCGCTGGAGCCAGAGCTCCGGTCGTCTTCCCCGGTGAGCTCGATCGGATTGGTCAAGATGAACCACTTCCTGTTGTGAATGTGTACCCTCTGATATGTCGCCATTAGAGTGGTGTTTTGGTGTTATTTCCGGCGTTGCCAGCGGAATTACCACAAGAAAAGGGAGAACGGGGTTCAAATGGAGAAAGGGAAGTGTTGCGGCATTTTCTGGAGAATGGGGTTTAAATGGAGAGAAGGAGATGCTGGGCATTTTCTGGAGAACGGGGTTTAAATGGAGAAAGGGAGACACAGGGTGTTTTCTGGAGAGCGGGGTTCACAACGGCAATCGCAAGTTATCGTCAGGCGACTGGGGTTCAACTGGAGAGCGGGGTTCATTGTTTGGCAAACAAGACTACTATGAGGATGTCGGGGTTCAACTGCGGTGATCCGGGATCATCTGTACGAAAGAAAATATTTGTCCGGGGTTCAAGAAAATGAAAAAAAGGAAATCAATCAGAAAGTTTCGGGGTTCAAGAAAAAGTAAGAGAAATAATAATCCCCAGCGGATGCGGCATTCAGGCTATGGTTATCCCTGTATTACCATTTATTTTGGTATCCAGGTCAACATTCTGTTTCGGTATTCAGGCTGACTTTCTCCGTACCGGACGGATTCTTCTTTTCAAGATTGCTTCTTTGCCGATTCTGACAGGCAGTGTTAATTATTTCCCATCAGAGCACAAATTGTTCGTCTGTTCTTGGTATTCAATCACTCTTCACCCTGATCGTCTGAAAGCCGAGGCTGTTCGTATCGACAGGTTCACAGTGGATTGAATAGGGGCAGCTGTAACACCTCAAAATTTTCCCTCCTCTCTTGGGACTAGCTTAGCATATGGCATTTCATTTTTTAGGGCATTAGTCATGGCATATCATGGAAAATAAGCAAGTCATCCTCCTAGGTCTTTCTCAGAAGATAGAGAGGTTAAAAGATTCAAGCTTGAGGGTCTCATGAATTGATCACTAATCATCTGAGGTTTGTGCTTCAATTAGGGTTTCTTGATTCCTCAAGGAGGTTGGGTATTATCTTGGTTGAAATGGTACATCACCATCATCATGGTCTTATCATCACCAAGAGGTTCATTATTCCTGATCATGTGCCTTGGGATTAGGGTTTTGACCTCTGGTCAACCCTAATCAGTTGAATTATACCAGTCAGGGATTTTCAAGGAGATGAGGTCTTTATTGAGATGGAGGTCCTCATATGATTTTATTGAGCTTGTATTGAAGGTGAGAAAAACAAGAAAGGGGGGGTTTGAATTGTTTGGAAAAATAAGCGCTTTTCAAAATGAAAACCACACAATGATTTTATACTGGTTCGCTTATAACACAAAGCTACTCCAGTCCACCCGGCCAAGGTGATTTCGCCTTCAACAAGGACTTAATCCACTAATCTTGAAAGATTACAAACAACGTCTAAGATAAAAATCTCTTAGCCCTCTCAAGTATACAGACTACACAGAGTCACTTGAGGAAATCAACAAACAATAGAAGAAAGATTTATGTAAACTAGAGTGCTTCTAAGAAAGCAAGTGTTACAATATTAAGAACAAGAGTTTTTCACGTAATAAGCAAAAAGCTTCGTGAAGATCTTAGAGAGCAGGAGTGTTTTTCTTGAGCGTGGATGTTTCAGTATAGTTTTGACTTATTGGCTTCTTGTTGTATGCTGAAAGTTGATTTGCAATCCTTTATATAGATCAGTGAGGTAGTAGTTGAAACTGATGAGTAATAAGATGATTTTACGCCATAACATAAGTAGCTTTTGCAGGATAACTTTTTCTCCTTGAAATGACTACTTACCACAAGTAGTATCTTCTTTATTGAAATTGGAGATTAACGTCTCTTTCTTAATTAGGAAAACCATTTGCAAATCTTTACTTGACTTTAACGTTACTCTTTCATGATTAGCAATCCATGCTCAGAGTATTTGTGTTTCTGGAGAGTCTTGGAATCTTGCTTCTGACGTTTAATCTCTTGTGAGTTCAGATAGTTTCTTCAGATAGCGCTGATAACTTCTGGAGCTTAGAGATAGCGTTGTTCAGAGTCAGAACTTCTAGAGCTACTTCTTGTTCAGATGCTTCTGATACTTGTTGTTTTGCTCAGAGTTAGACTTTCTTGAACTTGTTTTCACTTCAGATGCTTCTGATCATTTGATGATTTGTATCTGATCTGGTTTTGTATCTGATGACATCATCAGATTTCTTCCTTCTTTCTTTAGAACCCTGCACACTTAGAAACATTTCGTTAGGGTGCCATTTTTGGTTTCATCCTTTGTTATCATCAAAATCAAGGAATCTATTGTAGAACAATTTTTGTTCTTACAATCTCCCCCTTTTTGATGATGACAAAACAACCTTAATTAGCAGATGAAACATGAATAATATTAGATCAGATAGACAGAAGCTCCCCCTGAGATAGTGCTAGGGAGTTCAGAAGTTCTTACCAGAGTTTCTTAAGTAAAGAGGTTTCTTGATACCTTCTGCAATTTCTTAAATTCAGGTTAGATAAATTTATTTTTAAGAGAAATATGTTGCAGAATGCTTAAGGTATTAGACAATACTTTCATCAGAGCTATTAATGACTTCTCCCCCTTTTTGTCAGAATCAAAAAGACATAGTAAAAAAAAAGTAAAGAAAAAAAACTTGAATTCATAGATAGAAGCACAAAGGCAACAGAAGCTAGAAAAACATCAGATTCAGAGAAAATAAAAACAACAGGCAAGTAGAAAAAAAATAAATCCTAAGTGCCTAAGGGTTCGGAGGCGGAGGCATTCTCTGAAGTAACATTGCAAGCATATTCTGGATGTTGTCGTTGACAGTATCTTGCTTGTCCATTCTGGCCCGGAGTTCATTCTGATCTTGCTTAAGTTCTTTCAGAGTCTGAAGAACCATAGGGATCACAGAAGAGGACTCCCCCAGAGTCAGAGCCTGCTGAGCTTCAGCTTCAGCAGCAGCTTGTGCTTCTGCATCCGCTAGAGCCTTAGCTTCAGCTTCCTTTTCCCTTAGGATTTCAGCTTGACGAGCTTTTTCTTCTTCTTCCAGTCTTCGTGCTTCTTCTTCAGCTTCCTTGGCCAATCTCTCTTCCTCTAGCCTCCTGGCTTCAGCCTCTCTGGCAAGTCTCTCCTGGAGTCTTGCCTCAGCATCTCTGATGTAGCCATTTCTGACTTGTTCAGAGATGTTCTTCAGTCTAAAAGACTCAGAGGTCATCCAGCCAATGACTCTGTTCCAGTGTGTCCTTACAGATTTAGGATCATCACTGATTTCAGAGTTAGTGGTTAGAGACTTGACCTTTTGTACTGAAGCTTCTGCTACCTGCATGATGGCTTCCTCAAGGGTAGGTGTAGAAAGTTCAGGTTCAGGTTCAGGTTCAGAGGTATGAGGTGGAGAGTTTGGAGGGCTGAGATTTAATGTGTGAGGTTCAGATTCTGATTCAGGTTGGGGTTCAGATTCTGCTTCTAGTTGAAGTTCAGATGTTTGGGGTGAATCGTAAAGAGGGTTTAAATCTAAGGGTTCAGTTTCAGCTTCAGGTGCAGCGGAGATGTTTGGTGGGGTGATATCAGAGGTGTGGGGTTCAGAGGGTTGAGATTCAGAAGGTATGGTGGTTGTTTGTTGTGGTGGAGGTGAAGTTGCTTCAGATTGTGTTTGTGTTTGTTGTTGTGAAGCAAGTTTATGAGCATAAATTGTGGCTATGGTTGGGGAATCAGGGTCAGGATATTCTGGGTCAGAAGAGATGGAAACATATGGGGGTGATTCTGGTTCTGAGGATGATGAAGAGGAAGTGCTTTGGTGAGTTTGTGCAGGTTTAGAGGGAGGTATGAAAGTACGGGCTACATTTAGAACTGGTGAAGGTTGGGAGGTTCTGGTGGTTGAAGGTGGGATTTCAGAGGTTGTAAAAATAGGTTGTGAAGAGAGAGGATTAGAAGAAGCCATCAGAGGATTAGTGGTAACAGAAGAAACAGACGTACCAGTAGATATATTCAGAGGAGCTGAAGATTTGCTTCCAGAAGATTCTCCAAGTCTTGCCTTCTTTGCCGGAGGTGCTATCTTCTTCTCAGAGAGACCTCTCTTGTATCTGACGAAGTCTTCTTCTGAATCCAGACAGTCGTCGAGGCTGAAGTCAGAGATGTCAACACCATCATCCAGCAGACGCTGAAGATAGATAGCAACAGCATCTCTGGGTTCATTTTTGAAGAACCTAGCAAGGCCATGAGGCATCTTCCTCTGATCTTTCAAACAATCCCAGGATGTATCCAGAGTGGGTCTGACTTGAATCTTCTTAATTATCCCCATACTCTTGAGATTTCTGGCATTCAGAGGCTTCCCAACATCTATTGCCAGATCTAGCATCAGCTTGGCCTTCTCCAGATGATCCACCAGCCCATTCTCAATGAAGACATCAGATAACAATCTTCCCAGAGGGATGTAGGATCTGGGCTTCATGTTGTTTCTGGTTTCTCTGACAGAATCTCTCAGATATCTGAAAAGGAGAGCAGGGAGGCAGATCTTCACACCCTTCTGAATGCAGTACAGAATGCATTTCTGGTCTGCATTGATGTAGTCAGAGGAGTTAGAGGCTGGACGGTGGTGAATAGTTCCCAGAATAATCTTCAGCCACACTCTGAGGTTCTGATGCAGCTCTTTGTTCTTTGAAGGATTTCCTTCAGTGTTGGGTTTGAAGATTGTTGGGTTGATTACATCAGTAATGCGCTTTGACCTAGGAGGGATGTTGTAAATCCTTTTTCCTCCACTTCTTTCCATGTTCAACAGGGAGGCAATTGACCTTTCAGTAATAACAATCTTCACCCCCAGAACATAGGAGACGATGAAGTGGTCATCTGCATCTGCAAACCTCCAGAACTCCTTGATGAGAAGAGGGTAAACAGGACCATAAAGCCTTTGGAAATAGTTTTCCCATCCTTGTTTACGAAGCTCTTCAGTAAGATCAACGCCATTTCTCTTCAAGTTGTCGAAATCAACTAGTGATTCACACAACACGTCCAATCCTTCAAAAGGGGTTGAAAGGTTAATATGGCGTTCACGGTCAAGAACATGGGGTTCTTTGTAAACAGGGGTTATGGTGACGCCTGTAACTGTTGGTGTTGGAATGCTTGAGGTTTGAGCAGTAGAACTTGATTCCATTTCTTGAGAGAAGTTAAAGACTTGTTGTTGTTGAGCGTCCATGGTGAAGGAGAAGATGAAGATTGATGAAGATGAAGAACTTGCAGAGAATGCTTCAGAGAGGGTTTAGGGTTTTAGAGTGAGTGAGAGTGATAAGTGTGTGAAATGTGAGAAAAGTGTTTATATACTCTAAGTGAAACACATGCAAAACGACACATAAAATTGCGTTAGCACAACGCTCAAGTAAGCACGCTTGGGGGGAAAAATGATTACAGCTAATTAATGAATGTCTAATCCCACAGTACGCACACTGCTCAAGGAGATTTCAAACGTTCTGACCTTTGAATTTCTTTTGACAGCTGTCTAGAAGTTCTAGGGTTAGACGCTTAGTGCTCCACGTGTTGATGTATCTGATCTTCAGGAATACCAAAAGATTGATTCCTGGAGATTTCTAACTCAGATATCTTCTTAACTGGTAGAAGTATCAGAGTCAGAGGCAGAAGTGTATTTGTTTTTATCAGAGTCTCATTTTACATTTTCAGAGCCATGCTTCACTCAGGGCAATTTTTAATGTTCAGATGTTCTAAGATAAAAAGAAATCTATCTTCAGCTAGAGGCTTAGTAAAGATATCTGCCCATTGATGTTCAGTATCAATGAACTTCAATGTTACTATCCCTTTCTGAACATAGTCTCTGATAAAATGATGTTTTATTTCAATGTGTTTGGCTCTGGAATGTAGAATGGGATTCTTACTTAAACAAATAGCAGCAGTATTATCACAAAAGATAGGAATGTTACTCTCAAAGATTTGCAGATCTTCTAACTGATGCTTCATCCAGAGCATCTGAGTTGTGCACAGTGACGCTGAGATATATTCTGCTTCTGCAGTTGATAGAGCAATTGTTGATTGTCTTTTGCTAGCCCAGGATATCAGATTGTTTCCCAGAAGCTGGCAATTTCCAGAAGTGCTTTTTCGTTCTATTCTATCTCCTGCATAATCTGCATCACAATAACCTGAGAGTCTATACTCTGATGTTTTCTCATACATCAGGCCCAGGTTAGGAGTTCCTTTCAGATACTTAAGAATTCTCTTAACTGCTGTTAAATGAGATTCTCTAGGATCTGATTGGAATCTGGCACAAAGACAGACACTAAAGAGAATATCAGGACGAGTAGCAGTCAGATAGAGAAGAGAGCCTATCATACCTCGATAGAGCTTCTGACAAACCTTGTTGCTTACCTCTTCCTTTTCAAGAATGCAAGTTGGGTGCATGGGAGTTTTTGCAGAGTTGCATTCAGTCATGTCAAACTTCTTCAGAACATCTTTAATATATTTACTTTGATGGACGTACGTGACTTCTGAAGTTTGATTAATTTGAATTCCCAGAAAGAACTTTAGTTCTTGCATTAAACTCATCTCAAATTCTGCCTGCATTAACTTAGAAAATTCTTGGCAAACAGAGATATTAGCAGAACCAAAAATAATATCATCAACATAAATCTGGCATATCATGAGATCATTATTAAGGTTTTTACAGAAGAGTGTAGAATCAACTTTCCCTCTGATAAAATTTTGTTCCAGAAGAAAATTGCTTAATCGTTCATACCAAGCTCTAGGAGCTTGTTTGAGTCCATATAAGGATTTCTTAAGTTTAAAAACATGTTCTGGAAAATTTGAATTTTCAAAGCCTGGAGGTTGATTGACATACACTTCTTCTGAAATATAACCATTAAGAAATGCACTCTTGACATCCATTTGATATAATTTAATAGAATGATTAATAGCAAAAGATACAAGAAGACGAATAGATTCTAACCTCGCGACTGGAGCAAAGGTTTCATTATAGTCAATACCTTCTTGTTGACTGTAACCTTGAGCTACCAGTCGAGCCTTGTTTCTGACAACTTCTCCTTTCTCGTTCAGCTTGTTTCTGAAAACCCATCTGGTTCCAATGACATGAGTGCCTCTGGGTTTAGGAACGAGATCCCAGACATCATTCTTTGAGAATTGATCCAATTCTTCTTGCATAGCTGCCACCCAGTCGTTATCCTGAAGTGCTTCATCACAAGACGTAGGCTCAATCAGAGACACTAGTCCCAGAGTAGTATCTTCAGAAGTCCTGAAGATAGATCTGGTTCTGACAGGTTCGTCCTTGTTTCCCAGAATCAAATCTTCAGATACATTGATACGACTTTTGACTTTCTTTGGGATTTCTGGAGATTTAATTTCTTCAGAGTTCTGAGTGACAGTTGCTTCTGGAGTTTTATCAGATTCTACAAGAGTGATTTCCAAATCTGCAAACTTTTCAACTAGCTTTGACTTTTCAGGGTCAAGCTTATCATCAAATCTGACATGAATTGATTCTTCCACAATTTTGGTTTCTGTGTTGTATACTCTGTAGCCTTTAGAGCGTTCTGAGTATCCTAACATAATACCTTTCTGTGCTTTGGAATCAAACTTGTTCAGATGTTCTTTAGTATTTAATATAAAACAAGAACATCCAAAAGGATGAAAATATGAAATGTTTGGTTTTCTTCCTTTACACAGTTCATAGGGAGTCTTTTCTAGAATAGGTCTTATAGAGATTCTATTCTGAATGTAACACGCTGTATTTACAGCTTCTGCCCAAAAGTGCTTTGCTACATTAGTTTCATTGATCATGGTTCTGGCCATTTCTTGGAGTGTCCTATTCTTCCTCTCTACAACTCCATTTTGTTGTGGAGTTCTAGGGCAGGAGAAGTCATGGGATATTCCATTTGAATCAAATAATTCTTCAAAATCTTTGTTTTCAAATTCTCCACCATGATCACTTCTGACTCTAATAATTTTAGAGTCAAATTCTTTTTGCACTTTGGAACAGAAACTGGTGAATACAGAGTGAGACTCACTCTTGTGCTTTAGGAATTTTACCCATGTCCAGCGACTGTAATCATCAACAATGACTAGTCCATACTTCTTTCCATTAACTGATGCTGTTTTCACAGGATCAAATAAGTCAATGTGAAGAAGTTCCAGAGGCTTAGAGGTAGAAACAACATTTTTCTTTTTAAAAGATGTTTTTGAAAATTTTCCTTTCTGACAAGCTTCACACAGAGCATCTGAAGAAAACTTCAGTTTAGGTAGGCCTCTGACTAACTCGAGTTTAGTTAGCTGAGAAAGTTTCCTCATGCTAATGTGGCCCAAGCGTCTATGCCATACCCATTGCTCTTCGTGAACTGATATTAGACATTTAACATTTTGATCTTTTAAATCAGAAAGATTTATTTTGTAAATGTTGTTTTTCCTCTTGCCTGTGAAAAGGACAGAGCCATCGTTCTGATTAATGGCTTTACATATTTTTTGATTGAAGATTACATCATAACCGTTATCACTTAATTGACTTATGGATAACAAGTTATGCATTAATCCTTCTACATAAAGAACATCAGAAATAGAGGGAAGAGTACCATTACCAATAGTTCCGGAGCCTCTGATCCTTCCTTTCTGATCTCCTCCGAAGCCTACAAATCCAGCGTCTTTAAGTTCCAGACTTTGGAACATAGACTTTCTTCCCGTCATGTGTCGCGAGCATCCAGAGTCCAGGTACCATGACTGGTGTCTGAACTTTGCTGCATAGGATATCTGCAACATAGATAATCTTATCTTTCGGTACCCAGAATCTCTTGGGTCCTTTCAGATTAGTTTTCCCAGAGTTTCTTATAACTTTGGGTTTTCTAGCATTTTTAAATTTTTGTTCTTGTGTGTGTGTGTAATGATATGAAAAAGGAGATTTAAGTTGGTCACTGGTAGAAGTTTTATCTTCCTTAGGATCATACCCAATTCCCCTTTTATTGTTCTGACTTACTCCATAAATCATGGATGCCATAATACTCCTATCTATCCCATTTTTCAGAAATTCTTGAAAGGCTTCTTCATATTGATAAATTATTTTATTTGAAGTTTGTGGTGCTTGAGATAATGCTTCTTCTAATTCTGAGCTTTTTGTTTTTGCTTCATCTCTTTCTAACATTAAAGATTTGATTGTATCTTCTCGTGATAAAATTGTTATCTCAAGCTCTCTACATTCTTCAAATTTTGCTTTAAGACAGCCTTTGATGTTTTTAAACTTTTGTTTTAATTTCTGATATGAGCTTAGAGTTTCTGACAAGCATGATTCTAAATCAGAACGAGAAAGTTCAGAAAATACCTCTTCAGATTCTTCATCTGAGTTGCTGGATGTGGTAGCCATAAGTGCTACGTTGGCCTGTTCATCAGAGTCAGATTCTGATGATCCAGATTCACTATCATCCCAGGTGGCCATTAATCCTTTCTTTGTTCTGAAGGTATTTTTCTTGAAGCTTTCTTTTCTAGAGTTGTCTTTCTTCAGCTTGGGGCATTCATTTCTGTAATGACCTGTTTCTTTACATTCATAACAGGTAATATCTTTGTTAGCTTTACCTTTTGAAGTTGACTCTGATCGATCCCCTCTGGGTCTTGGTCTTCTGAAGTTGTTGTTCCTCTTTTTCCAGAGTTGCTTGACTCTTCTGGTTAGTAGGGACAACTCTTCTTCATCATCAGAGTCTTCTGGTTCAGAATCGTCAGTATCTTCAGTTTCTGCCTGGAGAGCTTTGGTTCTGTCAGGTTTCCGTCTTTCAGATCTGGACTTTAGCGCTACGGACTTGTTCTTTTTCTGAGGCTCATCCTCCTCTAGTTCTATCTCATGGCTTCTGAGAGAACTAACAAGTTCTTCAAGGCTGATATTGTTCAGATCCTTTGACAGCTTCAGAGCAGTAACCATAGGTCTCCATTTCTTTGGCAGACTTCTGACTATCTTCTTAACATGATCTGCAGTCGTGTATCCTTTGTCTAGCACTTTAAGACCTGCAATAAGAGTTTGAAATCTAGAAAACATAGCCTCTATAGCTTCGTCATCTTCCATTTTGAAGGCTTCATATTTCTGGATAAGCGCCAGAGCCTTCGTCTCCTTGACTTGGGAGTTTCCTTCATGGGTCATCTTCAGAGAGTCAAGTATATCTTTGGCTGTCTCTCTGTTGGTGATCTTTTCATATTCGTTGTATGATATAGCATTTAGAAGTATTGTTCTGGCCTTGTGATGATTTTTGAAGATACGTTTCTGATCTTCTGACATCTTGTTTCTGGGAACTTCAGCTCCATTTTCTAAGACTGGAGGTGTATATCCATCTGTGACTATGTCCCAGAGGTCAGCATCATAACCCAGAAAGAAACTTTCGATTCTATCTTTCCAGTAATCAAATTTCTCTCCATCAAAAACAGGAGGCTTAGCATTGTAAGAATCTCTTTCATTTGAGTGGGCCATTGTTTTTCTCGTACTGGATCTCTCTACACGGTTAAGTGTTTGATTAGAAAATCAATAACAGAGCCGAAGCTCTGATACCAATTGAAGGTGAGAAAAACAAGAAAGGGGGGTTTGAATTGTTTGGAAAAATAAGCGCTTTTCAAAATGAAAACCACACAATAATTTTATACTGGTTCGCTTATAACACAAAGCTACTCCAGTCCACCCGGCCAAGGTGATTTCGCCTTCAACAAGGACTTAATCCACTAATCTTGAAAGATTACAAACAACGTCTAAGATAAAAATCTCTTAGCCCTCTCAAGTATACAGACTACACAGAGTCACTTGAGGAAATCAACAAACAATAGAAGAAAGATTTATGTAAACTAGAGTGCTTCTAAGAAAGCAAGTGTTACAATATTAAGAACAAGAGTTTTTCACGTAATAAGCAAAAAGCTTCGTGAAGATCTTAGAGAGCAGGAGTGTTTTTCTTGAGCGTGGATGTTTCAGTATAGTTTTGACTTATTGGCTTCTTGTTGTATGCTGAAAGTTGATTTGCAATCCTTTATATAGATCAGTGAGGTAGTAGTTGAAACTGATGAGTAATAAGATGATTTTACGCCATAACATAAGTAGCTTTTGCAGGATAACTTTTTCTCCTTGAAATGACTACTTACCACAAGTAGTATCTTCTTTATTGAAATTGGAGATTAACGTCTCTTTCTTAATTAGGAAAACCATTTGCAAATCTTTACTTGACTTTAACGTTACTCTTTCATGATTAGCAATCCATGCTCAGAGTATTTGTGTTTCTGGAGAGTCTTGGAATCTTGCTTCTGACGTTTAATCTCTTGTGAGTTCAGATAGTTTCTTCAGATAGCGCTGATAACTTCTGGAGCTTAGAGATAGCGTTCTTCAGAGTCAGAACTTCTAGAGCTACTTCTTATTCAGATGCTTCTGATACTTGTTGTTTTGCTCAGAGTTAGACTTTCTTGAACTTGTTTTCACTTCAGATGCTTCTGATCATTTGATGATTTGTATCTGATCTGGTTTTGTATCTGATGACATCATCAGATTTCTTCCTTCTTTCTTTAGAACCCTGCACACTTAGAAACTTTTCGTTAGGGTGCCATTTTTGGTTTCATCCTTTGTTATCATCAAAATCAAGGAATCTGTTGTAGAACAATTTTTGTTCTTACATGTATAAGCTAGGGTTTCATTTTGGTGCCATGTCATCAAGTGGTTGAGGCTCAGAATCATCAGTATATGTTCAAGACATCTGTCAACCACAAAAGTCAACTATCAGGTCAACTGTTGGATTTGGAGGTGGGAAGTGATTAGAAATACTTCATTCATGTTCAAACAAGTCTCATTTGACATTTCAAACACTCATTTTGAAGAATTTGAGGTCAGATCAAAACTTGCCAAAAATAGAAAGTGACCTGTAATTTGAATTTGCCAAAAATGGAAAGGTTTTCAACTCAAAATTACATCATCAATAAAGCTTCAAATGAATATTTGTTGAACATGAAAGTTGTAGATCTTTCTCTCCCATTTCCAAAAAGTCCAAGATCATGAATTTCTCATGTGTGGTTAAGGAGATATGATCAAAGCTTGACAAAGTGTACATGGGACTTCAAATGGGCATAACTTTCAAACCAAAACTCCAAATTGGATGGCTCTTTTGGCATTGCTCTTATTTTGATCTCTAGTTTCCAAATCTTGCATTACATGACATGCATTATCATCATATGATCATTTGGAAATTCACTTGATTTTTGGAGGGAAAATGTGAAGTTTAAAATTGGTGCATTATTTGAACATTCCACCACTTTCATTGGCTCTAAAATGAAATTTTAAGTGAAATCAAATGCATTTTCGTGTACTGTTCACCATGCATTTTCATGCATAGGGTGAAAATCCCAATTTTGCCAAAACACTCCATTTTGCTAATTACCATTACCATTGCCTAAACATGATTAAGAGAGTGATTAGTAGGAGGTATATAACACAAACCCTAACTGTTTTTCACTAACCACAATCATTTTTTCAGATTTAGATCAAAAATTCACAAATTCTCTCTCAAAACTTTTTAAAATTTCTTCACATCTATTGCATTTCCTTTGCTTGATTCATCATATGGAAGCATCATGAAGCAATATTGAACATAGATCCAAGAGAATCCGTTCCTGTTTGAAGCATATGCAAGCTTGGAAGCAACAATGGTGATGTCAAATTCTGTTGGATTCAAGAGCAGTTGAGCGTTGAGCTCTCTTCCAAACACTTGTACAAGCATTGTAGAAGAACTGTTGAGCATCACAAGGCATTGGATCCATCGAATTCCAAAGCTGCTCTTCAAGAGGTCATTGAATCGAATCTCTAATTTCTCAAAATTGTTATGATATATCTGTAGATCTCTTTATGCTGGTTATTCTGTGCTTTAAACCATAAAAATCCATGCATTATTGAGTGAACTAGGTCGATTTAAAGTTTTATGCATGAATGTTGTTGGCTTCGATTCTCTCATGATAATTGGAATTAGGTTTAGCCATGCATGTATTCGTGACCTAGGATGAATATGCTACATGTTGATGGCTTCAATTTTGGAATCTGGAGAATTTGTTCTTGGTTCATGAAGATGATTCCACTGTTCATGCGTGCGTAATGAAGAAGATGATGATTTAGTTTTGGCAACGGTTTGATCCTTTTTCTGCAACGTTTAAGCGTGGCCTGTGTGTTCCTTAGGGCTTCAATCTGATTGGTCATGATATTTGCCCATGCTGCGTTTCTATTGGTACATGCTTTTACCACGTGCGCCAAAGCCAGCGTTTAAATGAAACGCGGCGTTTCATTCTGGCGCACCTCTCTCATTTCAAATTCACTCCCGGTTCGATCCTCAGCCAGTGTAGTTAATTCAAATGCTTTTTCATGATTTTCCATTTCCCTCCTATTTCATATACATGCTTCACATCTCTTTTTTTTTTTAAAATTTTTCTTCATCTTACAAAATTCACAACTATTTTAAAATTCATCCAAAAAATATGAGGTTTTTTGCATCATGTTGCATTTTTTGTCTACTATTTTATCATCATTTTTCCATAAATTGTGCATGGCTGGAAATTATTTTGTGCTAGGGTTTGTAAACATGTATGCACTTTGTACCTTGCCTTGCCATATCATTTGTGAAATGCTGAGCTTTTATCCAATGAATCTGAAATTTTACATGTTGAAACTAGACACTTTGCTTGAAATTATGGTGTTGATTTGGTATTTTTATCATGTGTCATTGTTGTTTCATGATCATGTTAAGGTAGGTGTGACAATTTGTGTCACACCTTTGCTTGTTCATCTTATGTGATGTGTTTGCCTTGCCAAATGATATCCAATTGTCCTGATTGTTTGTATGATGCATGCTATAGATGTTGTGATTGCTCATGATTTTTTTTGGAATTTTTGGGATCATTTCTGATTTAATTGAGATTTTTCATTCTGGATGGTCACATTTGAGCTTTTGAATTGCTTTGAACTTCATTTGATTGTGAAATGCTTGTTCCTTATCCAATGCTTGTGAAATTTTGCACACTATTTCTAGACATATTGAGTGTTGTTTTGGCTTTGGTTTGAGGTTTTTACCATAATCCATCTCTGTTTTATGCCTATGCTAAGTTGGTGTGACAATTGGTGTCACACATGAGCTTGTTGTGCTTGCCTTGACTTATGCTATGTGATTGCCATGCCTAATGATGTCCAATGCCTCTAATTTTTTGTGTGATAATCATGTTGTATATCCTGTTTACTCATGAATTTTTCCAAGATTATTTGAATCATTTTTTATTTAATGTGCATTTATTTCTCCTGATGTCACAATGTGGTCACAACTTGCATACCTTGCCATGTTTGGTTCATGAAATGTATTTGGTTAATGATATTGATATGGGACTTTTTGGATTGTGTTCTTGAGTGTTTGAAGTTGATTCATGTTAATTTTCAGCTTCTGTTTTAAATTTTTTCTCCATCTTTGACCCTAGGCTTTGACCTAGTGGTTGATTGCTTATCTTTGAGCTTTGGTTTCAGGTTGAACATTCAAGTTCCATAGTTGATGATGCTCTATCACTTGAGCATTTGATGTTTACTTTTGACTACTAACCTTGTGTGTTTTGTAGGGTTGTTAACTCATTTGAGTTTGACTTGTGGCTTATGCCTTTGCTCATTGGGTTTGACTGTTTGATATTCATGATTGTCTGTTTGTCTGTATAGTTGAACTGATTTGTGTGATGTTTCAACAGGTACATTAGTTGCTTTAAGTTCACTTTGAACTTTGCTTTTGCTTGGTTGCTTAACCACTGAGGTATAACTCTCTTGACTTCATGTAGTCTGGAAGACCTGTCCTGTTATGTGGGCAGGCACCTGTCTGAAGCCCTCCTTAAGAGGCATTGCTTGTGTTTGTTTATTTTTGTGCCAAGCAGGAAAAGACCTCTATGAGGCAATTGGCAGATAAAAGAGATGTGTAATCCATCTCCTGCTATTCAGTGTGTCATCCACTTTGCTCACACCTTGTTTTGATGCATTGTGGATATTAACCCAAGATCTTTGTTGTGTCAGTCATATGTGAAGAAGAGTTCCTACTTTCTGAACTCCCACACTTTCATTTGTCTGAAGCTCTCCCAGGCTAGGGATAAGAGCTGTGAGGTGTTACCCTCACTTCCCATTTCATCTGCTTCACCCTAACTCTCAATGTTAGGGTTAAGAGCTAACTACACCCGATTCCAGTTGGCTTGTGTTTCACAGCCTAACCTTGTATGAGCCCAATTGATTGCATATAGTGTGTGTGATTGTTTATTGTGCTTGTGTTGTTTGACTGTGCTGTTTAGGATAGCTTGCTCCCTGTGCAAGTTAGATAGAAACCTCAACCTAGGACCATGGTGGATTCACATGTTAACTATTAGGCTCGAGTCAGGCTCCCTTCTAGTTTGTCATTTCCCAGTCTCTAGTTAGGAGAAAGTTTCTCCCCTGTTAAGGGGAACTACGTCGCCCTGATCCTCATACCAGATGAGGTACGTAGGCAGGAGATGAGCTGATCTCTCTGGGCGCCCTTTTTCTTTTGCAACCCTTTGTGTGTGTTGGAGTCTGACGTAAGTCCAGCGATTGGCAGTTGGTTTCCTATGTCTTGTTTGCTTGTTGGAGTCTGACGTAAGTCCAGCGATTGGCAGTTGGTTTCCTGGGTATGTTTGTTGGTTCGGAGTCTGATGTAAGTCCAGCGATTGGCATTCGGTTTCCATGTTTGCCTGTTTGTTTGGAGTCTGACGTAAGTCCAGCGATTGGCAGTTGGTTTCCTGTGTGTGTGTTTGTTGGTTCGGAGTCTGATGTAAGTCCAGCGATTGGCATTCGGTTTCCATGTTTGCCTGTTTGTGTGGAGTCTGACGTAAGTCCAGCGATTGGCAGTCAGTTTCCTATTTGTGTTTTGTTTGGCGTGCGTTAGCCGAGCTACGAGTGCTCTGATTCTTCTCCTGTCAGAGAAGATACGTATGCATAGGATGCGACATCCTAGCGAGCACGTTTCCCCCTGTCCCGAACTACGTCGACTCTGATGTCTGTGCCTGACAGACTACGTAGGCCCAGGATGCGATATCCTGCCGAGTCCTGTTTCTCTTGTCTTTCTGTGTTTCCTTCCAGCCTTGTGCAGTTTGTGAGCAGTTTTCTAGCAACCTTATCCATTCTTTTGTGCGTGGATCCCGTCGAGTACGACGGATGCGTGGGGGTGCTAATACCTTCCCTTCGCATAACCGACTCCCGATCCCATCTCTCTCTGGTCGCGAGACCATGTCTTTTCCAGGTTTACTTCGAGCGTTTCCTTTCCCTCTTTGGGATAAATAACGCACGGTGGCGGCTCTGTTGTTTCGTTTTCCCGCCGGTTTTTCGCGTAATGCGACAGCTGGCGACTCTGCTGGGGAAATATAGAAGTTGACCTCTTGCTGGTCCATCTTCCCTAAGCGAGTCTCTCCTAGCGCTCTCTAGGATAGTTTAGGTTGCTTGTGCTGTTCTATTTATTGCATTTATGATTATTGTACTGTGATTATTTGCATAAATGTTTGCATGCATCATATTATCATTGTGCTGATTCTGTACAGGTTGGTTCCTCTGGTTTGGGGTGGGTGTTCTGAGTGGGGCTAAAACCCAGGCCCGAGTATACACCTAGGATTAGTGTGGTCTCACGTTTCCTCACATGTTGGATCAGCATGTTGTTGCGACGTGACATACCACAAGCCGGACGAGGTTCTTCTGAGTGAGCTCTTCCTTAGTGGGGTATTCCACTTTGGTTGGGTTATCTCTTTAGGGCTGTTGACTTCGGTGATCGTGCTTTCCCGGATCTTTGGTTGAGACGATCTTAAGAGAGCTGCAACGGCACACCCGAAAGGGCAAACCCGTTGAGTAGCTTTGCCCGATTGTCGAGACCATTATCCGCCTTAGGATGACCTGATTAGAATTCACCTGTGAGGGGAGGGTTGATTCTTACAGATGCATGTTTTGATGTTGACTAATGGTACGGTTATTGATCAGAGTTATATTTATAAGTCAGATTTATGGATTTATTTCTGAGACGCCGGAGTTCTGTCCGTGGTATTTATCAGTGGGGATCCGTTTATTTCAGGATTCCCTGGGCTGGTTCAGAGGATCTGGTGGTTATCTGTTCAGAAGACTTTCTGGTGATGATGGTGATGTATTCTCCGGTTCCGTTTATTTCGGAATTCCTGAGTTGGATTTATGGTTGCTCAGTACCTCAGATGGTTGAGATCAATTCAGAAACCGGAATCCAGCATAAGGGTTGTTCAGATGACTTGGAGGATGGCATAGTGCATTGCATTCATGCATCAGCATCATTCGCATTTTGCATTTATCTGCATCTAACTCATGTTTATCCATATGCAGGGACATTTTTGATTGAGATCCTGGTTGAGAGACTTCTTTGTTCCAGACATGAGGACCAGCTTGAAAGATGACGTCGTCTACAGTTTCTTCAATCCAGAGATTGATGTGTTGAGGGATATGATAGCATTGATTACACCTGACCATGTGGGGTTGTTCCGTGAGTATTATGGTTGTATTCTGAAGGTGGTTTTCAGGCTCACAGACAGTGATAGGAGTGCCATCCATACTCTTCTCCAGTTTTATGACCCGGGCTTGAGATGCTTCGTTTTCCCGGATTACTTGTTGGGGCCCTTGATGGAGGACTATGCTAGCATCCTGGGTATTCAGATCAGAGATCAGATTCCATTCAATGTCACTAAGGGGGAACCTGATGCTATTGAGATTTCTCGTGCTCTTTATTTAAGCCCGGAGGTGACCAATGGGGGTTTGAAGGAGAAAGGAAAGTTACCTGGTTTTCATCTGAGTTTCTTGGAGGCTAAAGCCAAGGAGCATGCTGTTGTGGGTAATTGGAGGACCGTCTGTGCCTTGATTGCTGTGAGCATTTATGGGATCGTCATGTTCCCTAATCAGAAGAACTTTGTGGACATTAATGCCATCCGGGTGTTTATGCAGAGGAATCCTATTCCTACCTTGGTTGGGGATGTTTATTACTCGGTCCATAATCGGAACGAGAAGAGGCGAGGGGGATTGATCAGATGTTGTGCTCAACTGTTGCACAAATGGTTTATGGGGTATCTGCCTTCCAAAGGTGCTTTTGTTTCTCTTGATCCTACGGTTAATTGGGCGACCAGGTTGATGGGTTTGCGGGCCCAGGACATAGCTTGGACTCACAATGGTATGGCCGGACGAGATTTCATCTACAGTTGTGGGATTTTTCCCAATGTGCCTCTTATAGGAGTTCAGGGTTGCATTAATTACAACCCGACGCTTCTTAGGAGACAAATGGGGTTTGCTATGGAGGTTCCTCCTCTCGAGCGTGAGACTCAGGAGTCTTTCTACTTCCCAGCTGAGGGTAATTTGTTACAGTTGAGACAGGTGTCCGGGGCATGGCGAAATATTCAGAGGAAGGGCAAGGTTCCTTTTGGCAAGGTTAATAGCAGGTCTCTTCCTCCATTTGATGATTGGCTTAGGAAGAGGATTGAGCTCACCCATCTACCATTTCCTGGAGGTGATCCTTGGTGTCCATTGATTGAGGGGCCATGTTCTTCTGTCAGCATGGAAGAGTTCCTTGAGATGAAGAAAGCCAGAGATCAACTGCAAACAGAGAAGACTGAGTTGGAGATGACTGTTGCTTGGATTCAGATGGCTAATCAGGAAATCAAAGGGAGAATAGAAGACCAGGATAAGAGACATGCCATGGAGGTGAAGCACTTCGAGATAGACACCGCTTATTATGGCAAGGTCAGCCAAGCTTTGGAGTCATCCACGAAGGAGCATGACCTCACCAAGGAGAAGTTGGCTAGAGCTCCAAAAGTCATCGAAGATGAGAAGAGGAGACAAATTCTTGTGAGGGATCAGAGAGATGCCAGAACTAAAGTCCTTGCCACAGAATGGGAAGCTGAGAAAGCGAAGATTATTGCTGAGAGAGATCACTATCTTGCTGAGAGGGATCATTATTTCCGACAAATGAAGATTCACCAGAAGGAGGTGGGGAGATTGCAGCAGGAGAACACCGAGCTTAGGTTCGCGGTGAAGTTTACCAAGATGGTTGATGATGCAGAGCCGTCTGTGGGACCTTCTTCAGTGTAGCCTCTTGTCTGTTGGATTACCGTCAGGCCTGTTGACGGAATTCACTTGCTTGTATTTTCTTTCTGATTCTGGAGAATTGTATTTGACTCGTATCAGCCTGATGTATGACTCTCGCTCTTATTGTGCACTTTTTGTATACAATGGTTATTTTCATTCAGTGATCGATCTTCAAGCTTTAATTGCTTTCCTGTATTCACTCACACAGCACACACATGGTTGGGTGGTATCTTTGCTAAATCATAATTCTCTGCATTGTATGTCAAAATCAAATGATGAATGTCAGAATATTGCTGCCGAATTATTATCTGTCTCGATGAAGTTAGGATCGAAAGACAGAATGTTCCTCATATGGATAGACATTGCATTCATGCATGAATCATAATAACTTGTCTTCTATTTTGCAGGTGTCGGTCTCTAACGTGCTTGATTGTTTCAGGAATCATTGCTCGTGCTCGTAGAGTCATTCCCTTGCACACAACCCGTCCGCACAGATACTTTACCAGACGCAACACACCCAGGCTGATGGATCTACCTAATGCAGATTTTCTCGAGCTGAAGGAGAAAATGAACGAACTGATTAATGTCATGCAAGGGTTTGTCGTGGGGCAAAAAGCACTTGCTGATAAAGTGGAGAAGCTCGAGCGGGCTTCGGCTGCCAACAGTGGTGTCAATTTGGAGGGTGTCTCCAATCACGGTCTTGGTGGTTCCAGGGATGGAGGAGATCTCGGGAAGAGGACAACTGTTGGTGTAGTGACTAATAATGCTGGGGGTTTTGGTGTTGCCATAGGCGGTAGACCGGGTCCAATGGGCAATAATCTGAAGGACAATATGTTTCCTCCTTTCTTTGGGGCTGAAGAGGATAGAGAGGAAGACAGAGAAGCAGATCAATTCTCCATGATAAATGAACCATTTGGCCAATATGGTGTTCAACCGCCAAATAAAGAGATTCAGGTGCTGGCGGAAAAGATAAGGGCTTTAGAAAGCCATGCTACTCCAGGGTTTGTTAATATGTTGAATATGGGGCTTGTTGAGGGGATTGTGATCCCGCAGAAGTTCAAAGCGCTTGCGTTTGACAAATACAATGGGAGTTCTTGCCCGGAAACTCATCTCCAGGTTTTTGTCCGTAAGATTTCTGCTTATACAATGGACCAGAAGCTATGGATGTACTTCTTCCAAGACAGTTTGTCTGGAGGGTCTTTGGAATGGTACACCAAGTTGAAATCTTCGGATATCAAAAGCTGGCAAGATCTTGGTGATGCATTCTTTAAACAATACCAGTTTAATGCTGACATGGCTCCTAGTCGTACCCAGCTGCAGGGTATGTCTCAGAAGCCTAATGAGGGGTTTAAGGAATATGCACAGAGGTGGAGGGAGCTGGCCGCCAGGGTTCAACCTCCATTGGTGGACAGAGAAATGTCAGATCTGTTTATGGGTACCCTGCAGGGGACCTTTGCTGAAAGAATGGTTGGATGCCCGGTTACCAACTTTGCTGATATAGTGGTGGCTGGAGAAAGAATTGAAAGTTGGTTGAAACTGGGGAAGATACAGGGTAGTGCTTCATCATCCGGATCGAAGAAGCCCTTTGGAAATGGTCAGAGGAAGAAGGAGGGTGATACAAGCGCTGTGTATACCCAAAGAGGACAGAGTAGGGATCGTTACTACCAGCACACTGCTGCGGTAACCATTCCTGCTGATAATCAGCCTGCACAACAGCAACAGCAACAACCGCAACAACAACGACATCCATTTCAACAGAGACCGTAGAGGGCTGGGTATCAGGTGCGAGGGCGAATGAATGATCGTCAATTCAATAGACCACCTGTGACCTATTCATTCTTGCTGAAAAAGTTGAAGGATTTGGGGTTGGTCCAGCTGAGGACGTTGGCTCCGTTGAGACCTGATCAGAGGCCTCCCATTTTTGATGAGAATGCCAAATGTGAATTTCACTCGGGTGCCTCTGGACACAATGTAGAAAATTGCAAAGCTTTTAAGCATGTGGTCCAGGACTTAGTGGATTCCAAGGCAATCAACTTTGCTCCATCTCCAAATGTGAATGCTAATCCCATGCCTGCGCATGGTCAAATGGGGGTGAATGCAATTGCTGAAGAGGGCAGAATCGGGCTGTTGAGTGTGAATCAGTTGAAGACTCCGTTGGCTGAGGTCAAGAGGTTGCTGTTGAAGAATGGGGTCTTTCCGGGCTGTGATGACTGTTGTGCTGCGTGCACCGTTGTTCCCGATGGATGTATATCGTTGAGGGAGGCTGTCAAGAGGCTGATGGATGAAGGAAGCCTCAGGTTTGAGAAGGCAGATTTGGGGAAAGAGGATGTCTCCACCATAACCATTTACTTCGACCCGGTTGATTTGTCAACGCTGGCAGATGCGGCTCCAGTTACTATCACGGTACCTGGGCCAATTCCTTATGACAAAGATGACGCCGTGCCGTGGCATTATGGTGGGGAGGTGTATTGTAATGGGGAGAAGTTGGAGGATCAGACTGCAGATGAAACCACCGTTTCAAAGGTGGATAATGCCGGACCCAGTGGTTTCACTCGCAGTGGAAGGTTGTTTGCCCCTGACGCTTTAAGGAGTGGAGAGGGAGAAAAAGAAAAGAAAGATAAGGCCGAGGATTTAGCCAGGGCAAGAGGGAAACAAGTGATAAATGAAGGTACTCCTGTGGTGACACCGGCGCTTGGTGGGTCGGAGAAAGAACTTGATGATGAAGCTGAAGAATTTCTGAGGATCATCAAGAAGTCAGAGTACAAGCTTGTTGACCATCTGCAGCAGACCCCATCCAAGATCTCGATCTTGTCCTTATTGCTGAGCTCCGAGGGGCATAGAGAGGCTTTGCTGAAAATACTGAAGAGAGCCTATGTTCCCCAGGAGATAACAATCAATCAGTTGGAGACGGTGGTGTCAAATGTCAATGCCAGTCATGGGCTGGGTTTCACTGATTTGGATCTAAATGTGGATGGGAGGAATCATAATCGGGCATTACACATTGCTATGGAATGTAAAGGGGTCGTGCTCTCGCACGTGTTGGTTGATACCGGCTCATATTTAAATGTGTTGCCAAAGAAAGCCTTGGCGAAACTGAACTGTGAAGGGTTGATTCTGACGCCCACTGACCTGATAGTGAGGGATTTTGATGGTTCTAAGCGGGTTGTGTTCGGGGAAGTGGAGCTCCCGGTGAAGATCGGGCCCGAGGTGTTCAAGTCGGTATTCTATGTCATGGATATTCAGCCGGCATACAGTTGCCTGTTGGGTCGCCCATGGATTCATGCTGATGGGGCAGTGACTTCGACTTTGCACGAGAAATTGAAATACATCTGGGACGGGCAGGTCGTCACAGTCTGTGGGGAGGAGGATGTCTTCGTCAGCCACCTATCATCGTTCAAGTATGTTGAAATGGACGGTGAGATATGGGAAACGCCGAGTCAAGCATTCGAAACCGTCAAGGTGGAGAATGCTCTTTTTGCCAAAGAAGAGGAGAAACCGTCCATTTCTTCGTATAAGCAGGCCGTTGAGGTGGTGAAGAATGGGGAAGCTCCTGGTTGGGGGAAGATGATGGATATCACCGCCAAGAAGGATAGATTCGGAGTGGGTTATCAGCCGGGCCGAGGCTCGTTTGGACAAGGTCGAGGACGTCGTCCGTCATTCACGTTCACCAGTGCTGGAATGCTGGATCCAGATCACATCTGTATGGTGAGTGAAGAAGTTGACAGTGACTGCGAGATGGATCAATGGATAAAGCCGTGCGTACCAGGGATGGATGTCCAGAACTGGAAGGCCGAAAAGATCATCACTGTCACTCTACTTGAAGAGTAATATTTTTCTGTTTTCAATTTTATTTGCATGAAAGCCATACGTTTTGCCCAAAACGTAATGGTTCATTGTAAGGGCCACCTCATGTTTCATTTTGCAATATTTGCATCATAAATAAAAGGATGTTTTTCATTAAAAGCGGTGTTCCCTGTTTTTCAGTTATTTTTGCAGTTTAAAAAACAAAAATAAAAATGGCAATGTTTTCATTTTCCTTTTCAATTTGTCTCGCTCCGGTTCTAAAGCAATGCATGAATCAACATTCATGCAGATGCGATCTTTCTCCGGATCTCATTGATAACAATCCTGTTACACCCTCATATGACTTCGACAATCCGATCTATCATGCCGAAGAAGAAGGCGAAGAAGAATGTGAACTGCCGGAGGAGTTAGCCAGGTTGTTGAAACAAGAGGAGAAGGTGATTCAGCCGCACGAGGAGCAAGTTGAGGTTGTGAATCTGGGTACCGACGAGGTCAGAAAGGAAGTGAAAGTTGGGGCTGCTTTGGAGGCGAGTGTCAAGAGCAGAATGGTAGCATTGTTGAAAGAGTATGTTGATATCTTCGCCTGGTCTTATCAAGATATGCCAGGGTTGGATACCGATATCGTTGTGCACAAGCTACCATTGAGAGCAGATTGTCCTCCAGTGAAGCAGAAGTTGCGCAAAACTCGACCTGAGATGGCCATGAAAATTAAAGAGGAAGTGCAGAAGCGGTTGGATGCTGGTTTCCTAGCTGTCACTAATTATCCACCTTGGGTTGCGAACATTGTGCCGGTCCCGAAGAAGCATGGGAAGGTGAGAATGTGTGTGGACTACCGGGATCTGAACAGAGCTAGCCCGAAGGATGATTTCCCATTACCTCACATTGATGTGTTGGTAGATAATACAGCTCAATTCTCGGTGTTTTCCTTCATGGATGGCTTTTCTGGCTATAATCAAATCAAAATGTCGCCAGATGATATGGAGAAAACAACGTTCATCACACCATGGGGCACTTTTTGTTATAAGGTGATGCCGTTTGGTCTCAAGAATGCCGGTGCTACTTATCAGAGGGCCATGGTGACTTTGTTTCATGATATGATTCATCATGAAATAGAATGCTATGTTGATGACATGATAGAAAAGTCCCAGACAGAAGAGGGGCATTTGGTAGATCTGGCCAAGTTGTTTGACCGGCTGAGACAGTTCAGACTGAGGTTGAATCCAAACAAGTGCACTTTCGGGGTGCGGTCCGGTAAATTGATGGGGTTCATTGTAAGCGAAAAAGGAATCGAGGTTGATCCTGCTAAAGTAAAAGCAATACGAGAAATGCCTGAACCGAGAACGGAGAAAGAGGTTCGTGGTTTCTTAGTTAGATTGAACTACATTTCACGGTTCATATCTCACCTAACAGCCACGTGTGAACCAATATTCAAGTTATTGAGAAAAGATTAAACGGTCAGGTGGAATAATGATTGCCAAGCGGCATTTGAAAAGATAAAAGAGTATTTGTAGGAGCCTCCGATTCTGATGCCTCCTGTGGAGGGACGACCGTTAATTCTGTACTTGACGGTCCTCGAGGGGTCTATGGGGTGCGTACTGGGACAGCATGACGAGTCTGGTCGAAAAGAGCATGCCATATACTACCTTAGCAAAAAGTTTACCGACTGTGAACCAAGATATTCACTGCTCGAGAAAACTTGCTGTGCTTTGGTCTGGGCTGCTCGCCGACTGAGGCAGTATATGCTGGTTCATACCACTTTGTTGATTTCCAAGATGGATCCAATCAAGTACATTTTTGAAAAGCCAGCATTGACCGGACGGGTTGCGAGGTGGCAAATGATTTTGACTGAATATGATATCCAGTATACCTCTCAGAAAGCAATCAAGGGGAGTGTATTGTCTGATTACCTCGCCCAGCAACCTATTGAGGATTATCAACCGATGAAGTTTGAGTTCCCTGATGAGGACATCATGTTTCTCAAATCGAAAGATTGTGAGGAACCAATCCCGAAGGGGGGGCCTGACCCTGAATCCGAATGGATTCTGATGTTTGATGGGGCCGTTAACGTGAATGGTAGCGGTGTTGGTGCTATTTTGGTTACGCCGAAAGGATCCCACATTCCTTTTGCTTCCCGGCTAACGTTTGAGTGCACCAACAACGTGGCTGAATACGAAGCTTGTATCCTGGGGATTGAAGAGGCGATTGATTTGAGGATCAAGAACCTTGTTATATATGGAGATTCAGCTTTGGTTGTGAATCAGGTTAACGGAAAATGGTATACGCATCAATCTCATTTAGTTCCATACCGGGACTATACGAGGAGATTGTTGACGTTTTTCACCAAGGTGGTTTTGCATCATGTGCCCAGAGAAGAAAATCCTTTAGCAGATGCTTTGGCTACTCTGGCTGCCTTGATTAAGGTGCAGTGGTGGAATCAGTTCCCAAGTGTTGAGGTAGGACGTCTGGATAGACCGGCTTATGTGTTTGCCGTTGACACAGCGCCTGATGATGAGAAGCTGTGGTATTACGATATCAAACGCTATCTGGAGACCCAAGAGTATCCTGAGGGAGCATCCAAGAAGACCGAAAGACTCTGCGGAGGTTGGCCATGGTGTTCTATCTGAATAAGGATGGGGTTTTGTACAAGAGGAATTTCGATTGGGTCTTGCTCAGATGCGTTGATGACAAAGAGGCAAGCCAGTTGATGAAAGAGGTTCACGAGGGGTCGTTTTGTACCCATGCCAGTGGGAATGCAATGGTGAAAAAGCTGTTGAGAGCTGGATATTATTGGATGACAATGGAGGCCCAATGTTTCAACTTCGTGCGGAAGTGTCATAAATGCCAGATTTATGCTAACAAGGTGCACGTGTCTCCAAATCCGTTGAGTTTGATGTCGTCTCCGTGGCCGTTTGCTATGTGGGGCATCGATATGATTGGGAAGATTGAGCCTACGGCTTCGAATGGACACCGGGTCATATTAGTGGCTATCGATTACTTCACCAAGTGGGTGGAAGCAGCCTCTTACGCAAATGTGACGAAACAAGTCGTCACCAGATTTCTGAAGAGAGATATTATTTGCAGATATGGGGTTCCCGAGAGAATCATTACTGATAATGGTTCTAATTTGAATAACAAGATGATGGCAGAACTGTGTCGGGAGTTCAAGATCGAGCATCGCAATTCTTCTCCTTATCGTCCGAAGATGAATGGGGCGGTTGAGGCAGCCAATAAGAATATTAAGAAGATTGTGCAGAAGATGGTCGTGACCTATAAAGATTGGCATGAGATGTTGTCGTTTGCATTGCATGGGTACCGAACTTCAGTGCATACTTCTACTGGGGAAACACCTTTCTCGTTGGTATATGGAATGGAAGCCGTGCTACCGGTCGAGGTTCAAATTCCCTCTTTGAGAGTCCTGATGGATGTGAAATTGCAAGAGGCTGAATGGGTAAGGACTCGGTGCGAAGAGTTGAGCCTGATTGAGGAAAAGAGGCTGGCAGCCATTTGTCATGGGCAGTTGTACCAGCAGTGGATGAAACGTGCTTTTGACCGGAAGGTACGACCTCGGGTATATCATGTGGGAGATCTGGTGCTGAAAAGGATCCTTCCTCCTCAAAACGATCGTAGGGGCAAGTGGACACCCAATTATGAAGGTCCATTCGTGGTCAAGAAGGTTTTCTCTGGCGGAGCCTTGTTGTTAACGACCATGGATGGCGAGGATTTTCCATCCCCTGTGAATGCAGACGCAGTTAAAAAATACTTCGTATAAGAGACCCGCTGGACGAAAAGAATAAAATAGTCCAGGCAAAAGTGGGCATCCCAGCGAACCAAAAAAAAATGAATGAAGGTTCGGGCAAAAATTAGGGATAAAGAGAAAAAACTGTACACCCGGCAAGTCGAAAACCTGAAAAGGCGGCTTGGGCAAAAAAGGGTATCCCGGTGGACTGAAAACCCAAAAGGGCGGTCCAGGCAAAAGAGGGATTGAAACAAACAACTGCGTCTGGCATGATCGTTTGTGCTTTGGATGACATGGATAAATCCCTGGCAGGGATCAGTCGGAAGCGTCTTGTTCAGAAGGCAGAAGATAGGGGGAGTCTGAGGACATATGGGGTGTAACCGAGTTGGAACTCGATGAGATCACGGTTTCATATTGCCATTAGGATAGATGTTTCCTTTTGTGCGCAATTACCTCTTTTCAGGAATTGCTTCCTTTGTATTGCTCAGTTTGAGCCACACCTTTTCGATCAATAAAATGCATATTCAGTCAAATAATTTTGTTTTTGTTTTCATTATTGCTTTGATTGCAAAAACATTCGTTTATTTTGATAAAGAATATTTGCATTTTGAGACATACAGGTCCCTTCCAGTGCATGTTTATAAGATTGAAAGCTTGAAATCTTATTCGGAAGGTTGAGTGACCCAAGTGTTGAAATCTTGGCATACCTGGGGCACGCTTTTGTCTAACGATCTCTTTTGCAGGAGCTGTTAGATATTTTTACTCACTTGCAGGTTGTGATGCGGAGCTTTTGACAAAAGATCCCCGTGGAGTCCAATCAGGGACGAATGAATGGAGGAATGGTGAAAAGACGACGAAAGATGTACGGTGATCCTGGATATTAATCAAGAAGACTCTTCAAAGTCTGAGGATTGGAAAGTTTGTATAAATTCAAAGAGTTCGATCTCCGTCAAGTACGGAGAAGTCGGGAATACAAGGTGATGAATCAGAAAAGTCCAGACGAGTCTGGGAGCTCTCAAAAGTGGAAAGCTGACACGGGATTTGGATGTTGGATACCAGGGTTCGACGAGTCGACGAGTGTTCTGCGCCAGAATTTCCTTGTTTCCCCAAGCAGAGTTGGGAGTGTTACCTCCCCAGCAGATTCAAGGTCCGAGTTTTCCCTAACAGGGTCGGGATGATTATCTCCCCAACAGGTTTTAGATCGATGTTTCCTCAGCAGCCAGGCCTGAAGGTTGCTATTTCCCAGCGGAGGTGTCTGTGGGTAGTTGTTTCCCCTAGCATGGCGGAGCTTGTTAATTCCCCAGCAAGTCAGAGACTGTTGTTTTCCCCGCAGAGTGCGGTGGTGGTTTCTTCCCCAGCGAAGTCCCCAAGTGGATCGGGTTCAGTGGAGGTCATCCCCGATGAGGGTGGTCCTTTTCCCAGCAGCAGTGCTATTCCCCAGCGGGGTGGAGATTGGAGTGTTGTCGAGTTCCTCAGCAGAGTCCCTCGAGCTCCCCAGAAGAGTCCCTTGAGGGGGATACCTTATTATGCATGCATCATTTAAGAGATCATAGCATATTGCATAATAAATTGTGTAGCATTTCCATAATTATGGAGCATTGCGCTAAAAAAATCATGCATCATCATTGCAAGCATCAGCTAGTCTCCAGTCGTGGTTACCGTTTGAGATTTGGTTTCGCCAGTTGGTGAAGATGCTACTCAAGCCGTGGTTACCGTTTGAGAAGTGGTTTCGCTAGTTCGAAAATCAGCCTCGGCATTGCAAGCATCGGTTACTCAAGCCGTGGTTACCGCCTGAGAATCGGTTTCGTCGGATGGTGAAGATGTTACTCTGAGGAGTTTAGCATCGCGACATTGGGTCGACAGTACTCCCCAGTAGTGCGATATTGGAGGAAACTTTTCTGTCGAACGGAGATGGAAATAAAATCAAAGAACGTTACGCGATCAGCGCGAAAATACATTTCAATTGGAGAAAGGGAAATCTTGCGGCATTTTCTGGAGAACGGGGTTCAAACGGAGATTGGAGTTGAAGATTATATCCGGGATGAGGTCCTCAGGATGGTCTTCTGATCATGTGTTCCCTTAGGCTTTGGCTGAGGCCAACAGAAGTCGTTATGGGTGTCTTCTGAGGAAGAAATGCACATGTTACCTTCCTGTTGTGAGGTGTACCCTCTGATATGTCGCCATCAGAGTGGTGTTTTGGTGTTATTTCCGGCGTTGCCAGCGGAATTACCACAAGAAAAGGGAGAACGGGGTTCAAATGGAGAAAGGGAAGTGTTGCGGCATTTTCTGGAGAATGGAGTTTAAATGGAGAGAAGGAGATGCTGAGCATTTTCTGGAGAACGGGGTTCAAATGGAGAAAGGGAGACACAGGGTGTTTTCTGGAGAGCGGGGTTCACAACGGCGATCGCAAGTTATCGTCAGGCGACTGGGGTTCAATTGGAGAGCGGGGTTCATTGTTTGGCAAACAAGACTACTATGAGGATGTCGGGGTTCAACTGCGGTGATCCGGGATCATCTGCACGAAAGAAAATATTTGACCGGGGTTCAAGAAAATGAAAAAAAGGAAATCAATCAGAAAGTTTCGGGGTTCAAGAAAAAGTAAGAGAAATAATAATCCCCAGCGGATGCGGCATTCAGGCTATGGTTATTCCTGTGTTACCATTTATTTTGGTATCCAGGTCAACATTCTGTTTCGGTATTCAAACCGACTTTCTCCGTACCAGACGGATTCTTCTTTTCAAGATTTCTTCTTTGCCGATTCTGACAGGCAGTGTTAATTATTTCCCATCAGAGCGCAAATTGTTCGTCTGTTCTTGGTATTCAATCACTCTTCACCCTGATCGTCTGAAAGCCGAGGCTGTTCGTATCGACAGGTTCACAGTGGATTGAATAGGGGCAGCTGTAACACCTCAAAATTTTCCCTCCTCTCTTGGGACTAGCTTAGCATATGGCATTTCATTTTGTAGGGCATTAGTCATGGCATATCATGGAAAATAAGCAAGTCATCCTCCTAGGTCTTTCTCAGAAGATAGAGAGGTTAAAAGATTCAAGCTTGAGGGTCTCATGAATTGATCACTAATCATCTGAGGTTTGTGCTTCAATTAGGGTTTCTTGGTTCCTCAAGGAGGTTGGGTATTATCTTGGTTGAAATGGTACATCACCATCATCATGGTCTTATCATCACCAAGAGGTTCATTATTCCTGATCATGTGCCTTGGGATTAGGGTTTTGACCTCTGGTCAACCCTAATCAGTTGAATTATACCAGTCAGGGATTTTCAAGGAGATGAGGTCTTTATTGAGATGGAGGTCCTCATATGATTTTATTGAGCTTGTATAAGCTAGGGTTTCATTTTGGTGCCATGTCACCGAGTGGTTGAGGCTCAGAATCATCAGTATATATGTTCAAGACATCTGTCAACCACAAAAGTCAACTGTCAAGTCAACTGTTGGATTTGGAGGTGGGAAGTGATTAGAAATACTTCATTCATGTTCAAACAAGTCTCATTTGACATTTCAAACACTCATTTTGAAGAATTTGAGGTTAGATCAAAACTTGCCAAAAATAGAAAGTCACCTGTAATTTGAATTTGCCAAAAATGGAAAGGTTTTCAACTCAAAATTACATCATCAAAAAAGCTTCAAATGAAATTTTGTTGAACATGAAAGTTGTAGATATTTCTCTCCCATTTCCAAAAAGTCCAAGCTCATGGATTTCTAATTTGTGGTTAAGGAGATATGGTCAAAGCTTGACAAAGTGTACATGGGACTTCAAATGGGCATAACTTTCAAACCAAAACTCCAAATTGGATGGCTCTTTTGGCATTGCTCTTATTTTGATCTCTAGTTTCCAAATCTTGCATTACATGACATGCATTATCATCATATGATCATTTGGAAATTCACTTGATTTTTGGAGGGAAAATGTGAAGTTTAAAATTGGTGCATTATTTGAACATTCCACCACTTTCATTGGCTCTAAAATGAAATTTTAAGTGAAATCAAATGCATTTTCGTGTACTGTTCACCATGCATTTTCATGCATAGGGTGAAAATCCCAATTTTGCCAAAACACTCCATTTTGCTAATTACCAATACCATTGCCTAAACATGATTAAGAGAGTGATTAGTAGGAGGTATATAACACAAACCCTAACTGTTTTTCACTAACCACAATCATTTTTTCAGATCTAGATCAAAAATTCACAAATTCTCTCTCAAAACTTTTTGAAATTTCTTCACATCTATTGCATTTCCTTTGCTTGATTCATCATCTGGAAGCATCATGAAGCAAGATTGAACATAGATCCAAGAGAATCCGTGCCTGTTTGAAGCATATGCAAGCTTGGAAGCAACAATGGTGATGTCAAATTCTGTTGGATTCAAGAGTAGTTGAGCGTTGATCTCTCTTCCAAACACTTGTACAAGCATTGTAGAAGAACTGTTGAGCATCACAAGGCATTGGATTCATCGAATTCCAAAGCTGCTCTTCAAGAGGTCATTGAATCGAATCTCTAATTTCTCAAAATTGTTATGATATATCTGTAGATCTCCTTATGCTGGTTATTCTGAGCTTTAAACCATGAAAATCCATGCATTATTGAGTGAACTAGGTCGATTTAAAGTTTTATGCATGAATGTTGTTGGCTTCGATTCTCTCATGATAATCAGAATTAGGTTTAGCCATGCATGTATTCGTGACCTAGGATGAATATGCTACATGTTGATGGCTTCAATTTTGGAATCTGGAGAATTTGTTCTTGGTTCATGAAGATGATTCCACTGTTCATGCGTGCGTAATGAAGAAGATGATGATTTAGTTTTGGCAACGGTTTGATCCTTTTTCTGCGACGTTTAAGCGTGGCCTGTGTGTTCCTTAGGGCTTCAATCTGATTGGTCATGATATTTGCCCATGCTGCGTTTCTATTGGTCCATGCTTTGACCACGTGCGCCAAAGCCAGCGTTTAAATGAAACGCGGCGTTTCATTCTGGCGCGCCTCTCTCATTTCAAATTCACTCCCGGTTCGATCCTCAGCCAGTGTAGTTAATTCAAATGCTTTTTCATGATTTTCCATTTCCCTCCTATTTCATATATATGCTTCACATCTCTTTTTTTTTTTAAAATTTTTCTTCATCTTACAAAATTCACAACTATTTGAAAATTCATCCAAAAAATATGAGGTTTTTTGCATCATGTTGCATTTTTTGTCTACTATTTTATCATCATTTTTCCATAAATTGTGCATGGCTGGAAATTATTTTGTGCTAGGGTTTGTAAACATGTATGCACTTTGTACCTTGCCTTGCCATATCATTTGTGAAATGCTGAGCTTTTATCCAATGAATCTGAAATTTTACATGTTGAAACTAGACACTTTGCTTGAAATTATGGTGTTGATTTGGTATTTTTATCATGTGTCATTGTTGTTTCATGATCATGTTAAGATAGGTGTGACAATTTGTGTCACACCTTTGCTTGTTCATCTTATGTGATGTGTTTGCCTTGCCAAATGATATCCAATTGTCCTGATTTTTTGTATAATGCATGCTATAGATGTTGTGATTGCTCTTGATTTTTGTTGGAATTTTTGGGATCATTTCTGATTTAATTCAGATTTTTCATTCTGGATGGTCACATTTGAGCTTTTGAATTGTTTTGAACTTCATTTGATTGTGAAATGCTTGTTCCTTATCCAATGCTTGTGAAATTTTGCACACTATTTCTAGACATGTTGAGTGTTGTTTTGGCTTTGGTTTGAGGTTTTTACCATAATCCATCTCTGTTTTATGCCTATGCTAAGTTGGTGTGACAATTGGTGTCACACATGAGCTTGTTGTGCTTGCCTTGACTTATGCTATGTGATTGCCATGCCTAATGATGTCCAATGCCTCTAATTTTTTGTGTGATAATCATGTTGTATGTCCTGTTTACTCATGAATTTTGCCAAGATTATTTGAATCATTTTTGATTTAATGTGCATTTATTGCTCCTGATGTCACAATGTGGTCACAACTTGCATACCTTGCCATGTTTGGTTCATGAAATGAATTTGGTTAATGATATTGATATGGGACTTTATGGATTGTGTTCTTGAGTGTTTGAAGTTGATTCATGTTAATTTTCAGCTTCTGTTTTAAATTTTTTCTCCATCTTTGACCCTAGGCTTTGACCTAGTGGTTGATTGCTTATCTTTGAGTTTTGGTTTCAGGTTGAACATTCAAGTTCCATAGTTGATGATGCTCTATCACTTGAGCATTTGATGTTTACTTTTGACTACTAACCTTGTGTGTTTTGTAGGGTTGTTAACTCATTTGAGTTTGACTTGTGGCTTATGCCTTTGCTCATTGGGTTTGACTGTTTGATATTCATGATTGTCTGTTTGTTTGTATAGTTGAACTGATTTGTGTGATGTTTCAACAGGTACATTAGTTGCTTTAAGTTCACTTTGAACTTTGCTTTTGCTTGGTTGCTTAACCACTGAGGTATAACTCTCTTGACTTCATGTAGTCTGAAAGACCTGTCCTGTTATGTGGGCAGGCACCTGTCTAAAGCCCTCCTTAAGAGGCAATGCTTGTGTTTGTTTATTTTTGTGCCAAGCAGGAAAAGACCTCTATGAGGCAATTGGCAGATAAAAGAGATGTGTAATCCATCTCCTGCTATTCAGTGTGTCATCCACTTTGCTCACACCTTGTGTTGATGCATTGTGGATATTAACCCAAGATCTTTGTTGTGTCAGTCATATGTGAAGAAGAGTTCCTACTTTCTGAACTCCCACACTTTCATTTGTCTGAAGCTCTCCCAGACCAGGGATAAGAGCTGTGAGGTCTTACCCTCACTTCCCATTTCATCTGCTTCACCCTAACTCTCAATGTTAGGGTTAAGAGCTAACTACACCCGATTCCAGTTGGCTTGTGTTTCATAGCCTAACCTTGTATGAGCCCAATTGATTGCATATAGTGTGTGTGATTGTTTATTGTGCTTGTGTTGTTTGACTGTGCTGTTTAGGATAGCTTGCTCCATGTGCAAGTTAGATAGAAACCTCAACCTAGGACCATGGTGGATTCACATGATAACTATTAGGCCCGAGTCAGGCTCCCTTCTAGTTTGTCATTTCCCAGTCTCTGGTTAGGAGAAAGTTTCTCCCCTGTTAAGGGGAACTACGCCGCCCTGATCCTCATACCAGATGAGGTACGTAGGCAGGAGATGAGCTGATCTCTCCGGGCACCCTTTTTCTTTTGCAACCCTTTGTGTGTGTTGGAGTCTGACGTAAGTCCAGCGATTGGCAGTTGGTTTCCTATGTCTTGTTTGCTTGTTGGAGTCTGACGTAAGTCCAGCGATTGGCAGTCGGTTTCCTGGGTATGTTTGTTGGTTCGGAGTCTGATGTAAGTCCAGCGATTGGCATTCGGTTTCCATGTTTGCCTGTTTGTGTGGAGTCTGACGTAAGTCCAGCGATTGGCAGTCGGTTTCCTATTTGTGTTTTGTTTGGCGTGCGTTAGCCGAGCTACGAGTGCTCTGATTCTTCTCCTGTTAGAGAGGATACGTATGCATAGGATGCGACATCCTAGCGAGCACGTTTCCCCCTGTCCCGAACTACGTTGACTCTGATGTCTGTGCCTGACAGACTACGTAGGCCCAGGATGCGATATCCTGCCGAGTCCTGTTTCTCTTGTCTTTCTGTGTTTCCTTCCAGCCTTGTGCAGTTTGTGAGCAGTTTTCTTGCAACCTTATCCATTCTTTTGTGCGTGGATCCCGTCGAGTACGACGGATGCGTGGGGGTGCTAATACCTTCCCTTCGCATAACCGACTCCCGATCCCATCTCTCTCTGGTCGCGAGACCATGTCTTTTCCAGGTTTACTTCGAGCGTTTCCTTTCCCTCTTTGGGATAAATAACGCACGGTGGCGGCTCTGTTGTTTCGTTTTCCCGCCGGTTTTTCGCGTAATGCGACACGATCTTCCAAACTCCTTTTGCGGACATGCACTATTGACAGCAGCTTACACACTTAACCGTGTTCCATCCAAAAAGGTTGAGAAGACACCATATGAGATATGGAGTGGTAAGAAACCACATATGTCTTACATGAAGATTTGGGGTTGCGAAGTTTATGTGAAATGAAAATTTTCAACTAAGCTTGAGCCCAAATCTGAAAAATGCTTATTTGTGGGATATCCTAAAGAAACAAGAGGGTATTACTTCTACAATCCTTCTGAGGGAAAATTATTTGTCGCTCGAACTGGAGTTTTCCTAGAAAAGGATTTTATTTCCAAAGGAATCAATGGGAGGAAAGTAGAGCTTGAAGAAATTCAAGAATCACAAAGCATTGATACACCTATGGAGGAATTAGAGCAGGAAACACAAGTAGTTGTGGAAGAGCAACCTGCTCAAGTAGAACAAGACCAGCGTAGGTCAAGCAGGATACGTCACCAACTTGAGAGATATGGATATCTCATAACGTGATCAAGATGATGTATTACTCATGGATCAAGATGAGCATGTGACCTACCAAGAGCATCCTGTAGGAGTTAACGTTATAGGATGCAAGTGGGTCTTCAAAAAGAAGACTGACATGGATGGTAAGGTACATACCTATAAGGCAAGACTGGTTGCAAAAGGATATAAACAAATTCATGGGGTTGACTATGATGAAACCTTTTCACCAGTTGCAATGCTTAAATCTGTTCGGATTTTACTTGCTATTGATGCATATCATGATTATGAAATATGACAGATGGATGTCAAAACTGCTTTCCTTAATGGGAATCTTCTTGAGGATGTGTACATGACACAACCTGAAGGATTTGACATTCCAAAAGAAGCCCAAAAGATATGTAAGTTACAAAGATCAATCTATGGATTGAAGCAAGCTTCCAGAAGCTGGAATCTTCGTTTTGATGAAACAGTAAAATAATATGGATTCTTCAAGAATGAAGATGAGCCTTGTGTCTCTTCATCGTGGACGGGTTGTTGATCAGGATTGTTATGTGGGATTGGGATAGGCCCCGGTCCATTAACCTCTCCAACTGGAGGATCAGTCACAACCTCTGGTTGAGTAGTTGCGGGATTCCTTTGTATCATTTGTCTAATATCCTGCTGTCCTTGCGCTACTCCCTGAACCACATCCATGAATTGGTTCATGCGGACCCTCATCTCAGCAAGTTCTGCTTGTAGACTTTCCATTGCTTTTTGCTGGTTTCTGCGGGTTCCGTACCGGTGAATTCCTGAATCAGCTATCCTGCTAGTGGAACACCAAATAATATGAGAACACCGCAGCGGTACCTGTTATGCAAGATATGAAAATGAATATGTAAATGCAATGACATGTTTATCACTTTCAAAAAGGTATTCTATCCCCTTGATTCCGATCTCACGAGAAGATCGAGCCATAGATAAACTTCAGAGATCAAGATGCAATAGAGAGAAGGTCTTCATACAGATAAATTCAAGGAAAGGGGCCTTAGCCGAAAGTACATCAAAAGAGGATCTCCACAACAAGCCTGTGGATCATCACCACATAACAACAAAGCAATAAGTAAAGGGAGGAGCAAAAATCAGGACTCAGCCTCCTGTGTACAAACCATAAGGACTGCTCCTCACTTCAGCCAGTAATGCTATCGTGTCGGGATGATCTGGAGATTCTGTCAAACGCCGGATAAGCAGATTTCTTTGGTGAATAACTTCATCCAACTCGTTGATGTGCTCTCTGTAGTAATTCCCATCATCTTCTCCGAATACCTCTTCAAGTCTGGATTTCTTCAAATCTGCCAACACCTTGAGTTCTTCAATCTGTCCTCGAGCCTCATTGAGTTGATCGGTGATGTAACCATTGGTAGAACGGGCGCACAGAAGCTCATTGTTCTTCTCCTTCAGCAGAGTCTTCAATTTCTCCATCTGACCAGTCAGTTCGGTCACCATCTCCTCCTCCTTTTCCTTCCGAGAAGTTGAAAATGCATCCCATTGCTCTTGCCACCCTGCCAATTTACCATGAGCATCCATTAATTGTTGCTTGACTCGCTTCAACTCAGAACTGGATGATCCCAAGGCCTTGTCTGTCTTCCTGAAGAAGTCCACCTCCACAGCTAATTTCCTTTCTGCTTCCCCTTGCAATCTGACGGCTTCCCCCTTCTGATATTCTGCCTCATGGAATTGATGCATATAGTCTTGCAACTTCACACTTAACTCCGAGTTTTCAATTTGAAGCTCCTCCATGGCTTTCTTCAATTTGTCATACTCCTCTCGGCTCACCATTGTTGACTGCGCAGGAGTAGGTGGATACAAAGGTTCTTCTATAGGAAACGGCAGACCCAACTCTTCGACTCTTCCTTGAAGTCACTCTCCATACTGAGGGTAAGTTCTACAATCTCCTTTTCCAAGCACAGTTCTTCCTCTCTTGATCACCTTGAGCCAGGCCTCGGCTGCCTTACGGGATACAGTCAAATCAGGCGAAGAATGGAAAAACAGTGATTCTTCCACGTCCTTTTCCAAAGGCGGAGTTCTTAAAGCATATCCAAACTGTCTAACCGCTAGAGAAGGATTATAATTGATCCCTCCTCTTCTTCCTACCAACGGTACATTTGGGAAGTTCCCACAACTATGAATAATATCCGCCCGAAGCAAGCTCCGGTCAGACCACCAAGAAATATCTTCAGCTCTCAACCCCATCAATCTCTTCGACCAACTCAACGAGTCCTCGACATCAACGAACGCTCCTGATTTGGGTAGGTGAGAACTGAACCACTTATAAAACAAAGGCGCACAACAATTCAACAATCCTCCTTTTCTATTCTCATTCTTGTGGTGCACCGAATGAAAGAAATCTCCTAGCAAGGTCGGCACTGGATTTCCCAACACGAAGAGGCGTATTGCGTCCATGTCCACAAATTTGGCAACATTAGGGAACAGGACAATCCCATACACACAAAGAGCCAACACAGCATTGAAACCCCTTTGGTCACCATCCTCAAGTTTCTTCTTTGCTTCTCCCAGTAAGAAACTCAAATGAAAACCACTGACTCCTCCCTTCTGACACATATTAGCCTTCAAGACTGATTTCCCCAAATATGTGGCCGAAGCAACCATGCTGAGATCGGGAAGAAACTCAGAACTGTAGAATAACAACTGTGACTTGATAGGAACTCTGAGAAAACTGGAAATCTCCTCCAAAGTAGGGACCAAAATATAATCCGGGAATATGAAACACCTCAATGGAGGGTCATAGAACTGCAGCAGTGTAAAGAGAGTATCGTGTTGATCTTTGGAGAGAACCGTGACGAAGCTTAGAATCAAACCGTAATCCTTCCGGAATCCTTCTAGAGAATCGTGATCCATTAACTTCATCAGTTGTTGAATAGGCTCCAAACAAACCACTGGAAACTTGTAAGCGACGTGTCTCTTTCTGCCAATACCCATCTCTGGAGAACCAGAAAATCCCGACCGGAATCAAGAAGAAGATGTAAACCCCCTAGAAATGGATAAACATGTGTTAAATGATATGAATGCAGAATGATGTGATGCAATGCAGTGACATGGAAATCAGGACTGCTGTATCTGCTTGAACATCTGTTGGGTTGCACTGTCTGAAGAGAAAACCCACTGAAGAATATAATATAAGATCAAAACTCTGCTCCAGAAAACCGAGTTGGTTGGAGGTTAAGGTTCCCTGAATTTAGCCCGCCCCTCACTGGTAGGTTCTAAGAACAGAAGTTTGTCAGTTTCAGCCCTTCAGTCGAGAATAATACGTTTACCACTGAAGGTTTTGGCATTATTACGGGACAAAAGACCTCCACTGACTCCCCTCAACAGGATATCCTAAAGCAAGTTCCCAGTCTCGGGGTCCTTGGATTGAGCAGCGAGAATGCGCCCACCAGAGCTAACATAAACGCGTCTCGGAGGAGAGGCCTCGACTGAGTTCTCGGGAAATGGTCACCAGAGTCGACGATTTCTAAAGGAATATCTGTCGTTATGGAACACCCATAGGACAAAATATATCCAACAGAAACCTCGTCTGGAATGTGGGTCTCATGAACGACTTAACGTAGCAACATACCACGCAAGCCTCATGACTATCCACTCTAACACCTATGTGTACACTCAAGCCTGGGTAGTGGGCTTATCTCTCATAGAACCGTCCCAACCCAACAAACAAACAAACCACAGAACCCACAGATACAACAAACATATGTACATGAATGCAATAAGGTAAAGCAGGTAAATGCTGAAAATAAATAACTGTACAAAAGAATAAACACCCAACAAACAAGAAACCTACAAAAGCTAGGAGGGACTCGCTTAGGGAAACCGGTTCCCCAGCAGAGTCGCCAGCTATCGCAGCCTGAAAAATACAGAGGTGCGAAAAAACAATCGGCGAAAGAAAATGACAGAAGAGTCGCCACCGTGCGTTATTTATCCCAAAGGAGGGAAAGGAAACGCTCGAAGTAAACCTGAAGAGAGGAAAGGAAAAGACAAGGTCTCGCAACCAAATCTTGGGTTCGGGAGTCGATTATGCGAAGGGAAGGTATTAGCACCCCTACGCATCCGTAGTACTCTACGGGATCCACTCTTGTTGTTCTTGTCTAAAGGGTGTGGGTTTATCTAATGTACTTATTTACTAAAAAGGTTAAGAGAAATGACTCGCGCGGATGTCGCATCCACTGCATACGTATCTCATCTGAATATGAGAATCAGAGTCTTCGTAGCTCGGCTACCTATGGGTGAAGGATAAGTGTGCTCACTAAGACATCGCGTCTTATGCCTACGTTTCTCATCGGGAATGAGAATCAGAGCAAAACGTAGTTCAGCTAACTACGGGAATAAGGGTCTCGATTGCAACTAGGGCAAGAGAAAAGGAAAGGTCTCGATCGCAACGAGGGCGAGAGAAAGGATCGCAACAAGGGCGAAAGCAAACAAGGATTAGTTGTTAGTCGTTAGTCAAACTCGGCAAGACATCGCATCTTGTGCCTACGTATCTCATCTGAACATGAGAATCAGAGTTGCCGTAGTTCGGCTACATAGGGCTTGCCATCTGAACATGGACTTACAAAGGAGGACACCAGTTGTGTCAAAGGAGAGTGGGCAATGTGTTCACGTCCTAGCAGTAGGTGTCGCAGCTCGCTGAATCGAGTCTTAGGCAGTTACCTCTTTGCAATAGGACGGATTGACATGCCACAGGATCGGAGACGCACGAAAGGTCTAAAAGAAATGGGGAAGTTCTGCCCTAGAGTTGTCATGCAATATGTACTTAGGTGTTAGGATTTACAAATCTACATTCGGAAAAGCATCAACTATCTCTACTCAACAATCGTGGCTGAAACATTGTTTTGTATCTCTTATGACAATACATCTTTCATTTTAAAAGGTTTTTGATTGGTCGCACGGCGGCGAGAAAAAGAGTTTGATTGGTTGGATGTGCTTTGAGTGATGGCGAGAACCAGGATTGGCGAGATATACATCTCGAATCCTAGCCTCAGGAGTGCATGGTATACACCATGTTCCATTTCCATCTTTATTTGCAAAAGTGTTTAATAGAGAATTAAGTGTTTTGAATTTGATTGAGAAAGGGTTTGGAGAAACCGCATTGACAATTTTAGGCGATGGCGAGAGTTAAGATTGGCGAGGCATACGTCTCGAATCTTAACCTCAGAAGTGCATGGTATACACCATGTTCCATTTCCACCTTTATTGAAAAAGTGTTAAATAAGAATTAGGTATTTTGAGTTTTTGTTGTGAAAATGACTTGACCTAGATCAAGTATTGATGGACGTTTGAGAAAGATTTGAATGAGTGTTTGATAGAGCAAAGTGGGTAAATTGGATGACGGCGAGAGCTAGGATTGGCGAGATATACATCTCGAATCCTAGTCTCAGGAGTGAGTGGTATACACCACGTTCCACTTCCATCTTTATTGAAAAAGTCTTGACTTATGAATTAATATTTTTTGAGTTTTTATTAGAGAAAATGGCTTGACGTTGAATCAAGCATTTGATGAAAGTTTGAAAGAAAAGGAATAGAATAGGAGGGCGAAATGAATTGATTTGTTTATTGAGAAAATACTCGACGTTGGATCGAGTCATATTTTTTTATCTTTTGGAAATGGTTGATTTTATTCTGGTGTTAGTAGCTAACTAAACAGTCAAGCAAATAAAGAAATGAAAAGCAGTAAATTACACATCGGGGGAGTGGGGTACATTTTGTCAAATGGGGATTCAAAGTATTGGAATAATTAAATCGGGCCCAAACAACAGATGATGCGAAATATGAGTGTAAGTGCAAGAGAACCGGCTCATTGTAAGAAACCCCAAGAGTAAGCTATGTGAGGTTGATGGCGACGCTTAAAAAGCAATCGACTTACAAGGGTGTGGAAAAATGGGCTCGATATTAAATAGAGAAAAATATGATTTTTATAGTTTAAAAATGGTTTTGAATGAATGATGAAATTAAAAGAAAACAAATCTATGTTATAGTAAAGGCATAAACATAAAAAGAAATAAAAATGCTAAAAGAAAAATAAAATACTAAAAAAAGCTACACATGAGTATTGAACCCACCCCACTCAAGACTATGATACTACCCTTCTCCACCAGACCACTCATGGTTATTTATTATTTTGATGCTACTTTAAATATATAAACTAAGATAAATTAAAAAAGGAATTAAAATAAAGAAACTAATAGAAAAAAAAGAACCTGTTGGACTATCCTAATAAATCCCAGCCGCTTGGTTGTTGGGTTTAAGAGGCTGGTGGGTTGGGAATAGAAAAAAATGGAATCATTGTTAAACACCAACGTTAATGTTTACTGGAAACACTCAAAGGTCACTTAAATGGAGTTAAATGATCTGTCTTATAATGTTTAATTTAAAGACCAAATGATAATAATAAAAGAAAGAAAATGGAGGACGCAAACGAATCCTAAACCCATTGTCCTCCTTCCCAATCTCAAACTCAGAAATCTCTCTTCTCTCAATCTCAAACGCTCCCGCGTCCCCAACCTTCACCGTCAACCTTCGCTCACCCCTCACTGTAACACCCTTCTAAAAATACCCCAAATATTTAATTAAAATAATAAAATATCAATCAGAGTAATTATGCCCTGAAGGGTATCACACAATCATTTCACACCAATCATCAAAATATCCTGTCATGCTCATTTATTTAATCTAAATAAGACAATTTTTGCATAATTCGCAGCGGATACAAAAATAACAACATCCAAATCATGTACTACATTACATGTAAAGTTGTTCAACAACTGAAAGAAAACATAGTAAGACATCCCATCCCGATGTTACATCTACCAGAGCATGACCCACTAAGGACTACACTAGACGCCAAGGACTAGCTTCTATTCAATCACTGCTCGTTACCTGAAAACATAGTTGTAAGGGTGAGTTCCTCAATCGATATAATGAGCATTATAAAATATCATGTAATGCTAAGTAATATAACACATATCATCACCCTAATCAAATTACACATATTCAGCAACGGCAATATCAACTCATAATCATCACCATCATCATACTCAAACTCAAAACAACCATAAAACACACGTATAATATTGGAATGCATCCATTCATATTATACGCCATACATACATATATTATGCAATGAGACTCCATGCATGCGGTACCGACTACTCGTGAACATATAGTTCAACCTCACCGACCAAATCCAGGTACGGCTACCAAGCTCACTAGTCCCATTCATTTGAGACCTAGTGACTCACATCACTAATTCCTCACCATGGGAATTAGCTACCACCCCAAGGGCTACGCTATGCACGCTAAATCACCTAGCATGCAAACATCAACAACAATCCACAATAACTCATCACTAATTCCTCACCATGGGAATTAGCTACCACCATAAAGGCCACAACATGCATGCTAATCACCTAGCAATGCTACATCATCAACAACAATTCAAGAATAGATATATGCTCACACTCTAAGCCATAAAACAGTCTATTCACAAATGCACACATAACTGATACATTCACAGCATCATGCATACTATCACACATCATCAGTATTTTATCACATAAGCATATCATATCATGCCAAATATCAACCACAGTATTAGTACAATCTACTAATACCTATACTACTCGAAACAACGGGAAATGATCCCTAATATATCATACATCATCTGAATTACGTTACTCAGCTGAACAGTTAAAAACTGCACAACAACAGCTCAGGAAAATCACAATCCTGCCCATACGCGTATTGCCTAACCCCATACGCGTATGGCCCATTCCTCAGCCAAATCCCATACACGTAAAACCATCTCATACGCGTAGGCTACGCGTACCACTTCCCCATACGCGTACCAACAGAGACCAAACTACGTTCAAAACATCATCTTCCTCATCCATACGCGTATTGCCTAATGCCATACGCGTACCATGCCATCTCATACGCGTATTGCCTAGTGCCATACGCGTATGACCAGAAACCAGAATTTCCAGATCTGCAATGGCTTTCTCTGCTACGAGGTCTATCCGATTCAACCTTCCACAGTCCAATTTTACACAATAATCGTTCATAACATCTAACACGAATCATACCCTATTCAATTTCACCAATTCTAACACTTTTACATCTAATTTCTACGAATTCCTTTCCAATCATAATTCAATTTTCATTCATCCAATCTTTCACAATTTTCATCATGCATCATTCAAATCAGGGACAAATCAATAGTATATCACTACCCATGACATGTTATCCCATAATACCCATTAATCGACGATAAACCCCCCTTACCTGAGTTAATCCGGCAATCCTGCAGCTTCAAGCTCTTCCTCTCTTCAACCCTTGTTCTCTGGCTCTCTTTGCCCTTTTCCACTTTCTGTCTCTTTTCCCTTTTCACGTGAAAATGAACCTTTTTACTAAATGGGACCTTTTTCTAACTTCCAACTTTTATTCCAATAAAATAAAATAATGACCCAATAATAATAATTCCAATACTAAAATCCAATTAATCAATTAAATTAATAAATATTATATTAATTTAAATTAATTAATTATCCTTATTTCATCGGGGTGTTACAACTCTCCCCCACTAAAAGAGTTTTCGTCCTCGAAAACATACCTCAAGTGAATATCTCAGGATAAGACTCCTTCATCTGACTCTCAAGTTCCCAAGTCACATTGCCACCTGCTGGTCCTCCCCAAGCTACCTTTACCAAAGCAATCTCTTTACCCCGCAACTGCTTCAACTCTCGATCCTCGATCCTCATAGGTGATGTTTCAACAGTCAGGTTATCTCTCACCTGTACATCATCTACTGGGACCACATGCGACGGATCATGAATGTACCTCCTCAACTGAGATACATGAAAAACCTCATGCAAATTCGCAAGTGACGGCGGTAAAGCGATACGATAGGCTACCTCTCCTATCCTTTCCAAAATCTGATAAGGACCAATAAATCGAGGTGTCAACTTCTTCGACTTCAAAGCTCGACCAACCCCAGTTATCGGAGTAACACGAAGAAACACATGATCTCCCTCTTGGAACTCAAGTGACTTCCTCCTCTTGTCGTGATAACTCTTCTGACGACTCTGAGCAATTTTCATCTTCTCCTGAATCATCTTAATCTTTTCCGTAGTTTGTTGAACAATCTCCGGTCCAACCACGACACTCTCACCGGATTCATACCAACATAAAGGTGTCCGACATCTCCTACCATACAAAGCTTCAAACGGTGCCATACCAATGCTCGAATGAAAACTATTGTTGTAGGTAAACTCAATCAAAGGTAAATAACTATCCCAAGAACCTCCCTTTTCCAAAACACAAGCTCTCAAAAGATCCTCTAGTGACTGAATCGTCCTCTCAGTCTGACCATCAGTCTGCGGATGATATGCAGAACTCAATCTCATCTTAGTTCCCAAAGCCCTCTGCAAACTTTCCCAGAACTTCGATGTAAATCTAGGATCTCTGTCCGAAACAATACTCGACGGAATACCATGCAAACTTACAATTTTCTCAATATACAACTCGGCTAATCTCTCTAACGGATAATCCATTCTGATCGGAATGAAATGAGCCGATTTTGTCAATCTGTCAACAATCACCCAAATGGCTTCAAAATTCTTACTTGTCCTCGGTAAACCAGAAACAAAATCCATACTGATACTATCCCACTTCCACTCTGGAATAACCAACGGTTGCATTAGCCCAGACGGCTTCTGATGCTCAATCTTCGACTTCTGACAAGTCAAACAAGAATAAACAAAACTCGCAATTTCTCTTTTCATTCCCGGCCACCAAAATAACTTTTTCAAATCATGATACATCTTCGTAGCTCCAGGATGAATACTCAAGCCACTACGATGTCCTTCCTCCAGGATACTCTTCTTAAGTTCGGTAACATCCGGAATACACACCCGATTACCAAATTTCAAAACACCATTCTCATCCACTCTGAATTCACCACCTTGACCTTGATTCACTAGAGTCAACTTATCAACCAAAAACATATCGGATTTCTGACCCTCTCTAATCTCATCCAGAATACCACTCGTTAACTTCAACATTCCCAATTTCACACTATTGTGAGTACTCTCACACACCAAACTCAAGTCTCTAAACTGCTCAATTAAATCCAATTCCTTAACCATTAACATAGACATATGCAATGATTTCCGACTCAATGCATCAGCCACTACGTTTGCTTTACCCGGATGGTAATTCAAACCAAAGTCATAATCCTTCAGAAACTCTAACCATCTCCTCTGTCTCATATTCAGCTCTTTCTGATCAAACAAATACTTTAAACTTTTATGATCACTGAAAACCTCAAATCTTGATCCATACAAGTAATGTCTCCATAACTTCAGAACAAATACCACGGCTGCCAACTCTAAATCGTGTGTCGGATAGTTCCTCTCATGAACCCTCAGTTGTCTCGAAGCATAAGCTATAACCTGCTTATTCTGCATCAACATACCACCCAAACCCAACAATGACGCATCACAGAAAACCTCAAATAGTTCTGACGGACTCGGTAATATCAAAATAGGAGCAGTAGTTAACCTTCTCTTTAACTCTTGGAAACCTTCTTCACATTTTGAGTCCCAAACAAAAGCTTGCCCCTTTCTAGTCAACATCGTCAGCGGTAACGCCAACTTAGAAAATCCCTCAATAAATTTCCTATAATAACCTGCAAGTCCAAGAAAACTCCTTATCTCAGAAACTGACTTCGGAGCTTCCCACTTAGATACCGCTTCTATCTTAGAAGGATCAGCGGCAACACCACCTCTTGAAATCACATGACCAAGAAAACTAACCTCTTCTAACCAAAATTCACACTTGGATAATTTAGAAAATAACTTCTTTTCTCGTAGAACTCCTAAAACCACTCTCAAATGCTCAGCATGCTCTTCTTCAGATTTCGAATACACCAAAATATCATCAATAAACACCACAACAAACTGATCTAGGTACGGATGGAAAATCCTATTCATATACTCCATAAACACTCCAGGCGCATTAGTCACACCAAAAGGCATTACAGAATACTCATAATGTCCATATCTTGTTCTGAAAGCAGTCTTCTGAATATCCTCAGTTCTCACACGTATCTGATGATATCCCGACCTCAAATCTATCTTGCTGAACACACTCGCACCAACCAACTGATCCATCAAATCATCAATCCTCGGCAAAGGATACCGATTCTTGATCGTCACTTTATTCAGTTGTCTGTAGTCCACACACAACCTCATAGTACCTTCTTTCTTCTTAACCAATAACACTGGTGCACCCCACGGTGACACACTCGGACGAATAAATTTCTTATCCAATAGATCTTCTAACTGACTCTTCAATTCAGTTAACTCAACAACAGACATACGGTACGGAGCCATCGATATCGGCCTAGTACCAGGTACCAAATCAATCGAGAACTCAACTTCACGCTCTGGCGGTAATTCGTTCACTTCTTCCGGAAACACATCAGGAAAATCACACACCACAACTAGATCGCAAATCACCAGTTTATCTTTAGCCTCCAAAGTCGCTAACATCATAAACAACTCTGCCCCATCTGCTACTGCCTCATCCACCTGCCTCGCTGATAGAAACAAATCCTTTCCTTCCTCAATCTCAGGAAATATCACAGTCTTATCAAAACAGTTGATATAAACTCGGTTACACACCAACCAGTTCATACCCAGAATAACATCAATCTGCACTAGTGGAAGACACACTAGGTCCATCCCAAAGTCTCTACCAAAAATACTCAAAGGACAATTTAAACAAACTGAAGTAGTAGTTACTGAACCCTTCGCAGGAGTATCAATTACCATACTCCCAAGCATCTCAGATATCTCTAACTTAAGTTTCACAGCACAATCCAAAGATATAAAGGAATGAGTCGCACCTGTGTCAATAATAGCTACAAGAGGAAAGCCATTAATATAACACGTACCTCGGATCAAACGATCATCTGCAGCAGTCTCAGAACCCGATAGAGCAAAGACCTTGCCTCCCGACTGATTCTCTTTCTTCGGCTTAGGACACTGCGGGCTAATATGACCCACCTCTCCACAGTTGAAACAAGTCATAGTCTTCAACCGGCACTCTGCAGCCAAGTGACCACCTTTGCCACACTTGAAACACTTCTTCTCAGCACTGGTACACTCATGGAAACGATGTCCAGCCTGACCACATCTGTAACACTTAGCAGGGGCACTGGAGTCTCCCCCACTAGGCCTCTTCATCCCACTCTGTCTCTGGAAACCTTTGCCAGCTGCATACGGTTTCCCACGATCATTCTGATTCTTGCCTTTCCTATCAACCCTCTGCTGATAGCTCTCCGCTCTGGCCTTGGTATCCTGTTCAAAAATCCTGCAACAGTCAACCAAATCGGAAAACACTCTAATCCGCTGATACCCAATAGCCTGCTTGATCTCGGGACGCAACCCGTTCTCAAACTTCACACACTTTGAAAATTCCCCAGTAGCCTCGTTATAGGGAGTATAATACTTTGACAGCTCTGTGAACTTAGCAGCATACTCAGTAACAGACCGATTGCCCTGCTTCAATTCTAAGAACTCCATCTCTTTCTTTCCTCTAACATCCTCTGGAAAATACTTCCGCAGGAATCTCTCTCTGAACACAGCCCAAGTGATCTCAGCATTCCCAGCAGATTCCAACTCAGTGCGGGTAGCAACCCACCAATCATCTGCTTCTTCTGACAGCATATGCGTACCGAACCTGACCTTCTGGTTATCGGCACACTCAGTCACTCGGAAGATTCTCTCTATCTCCTTCAACCACTTCTGAGCGCCATCTGGATCGTATGCTCCCTTGAACATTGGAGGATTGTTCTTCTGGAACTCACTCAGTTGACGAGCAGCTCCCATTCCCACAACATTCGGATTCCCTCCAAGTACTACAGCTAGCATACCCAGAGCCTCAGCAATTGCAGCATCATCTCTACCTCTTCCAACCATCTCTACTCTGAAAACCCAACAAACTAAAACAATAAGTACTGATAGGGTTACACAACACCTATCCCGTACAGGGGAAACAGAATAATTACGACTCGACTCGACCGACTATGCTCTGATACCACTAATGTAACACCCTTCTAAAAATACCCCAAATATTTAATTAAAATAATAAAATATCAATCAGAGTAATTATGCCCTGAAGGGTATCACACAATCATTTCACACCAATCATCAAAATATCCTGTCATGCTCATTTATTTAATCTAAATAAGACAATTTTTGCATAATTCGCAGTGGATACAAAAATAACAACATCCAAATCATGTACTACATTACATGTAAAGTTGTTCAACAACTGAAAGAAAACATAGTAAGACATCCCATCCCGATGTTACATCTACCAGAGCATGACCCACTAAGGACTACACTAGACGCCAAGGACTAGCTTCTATTCAATCACTGCTCGTTACCTGAAAACATAATTGTAAGGGTGAGTTCCTCAATCGATATAATGAGCATTATAAAATATCATGTAATGCTAAGTAATATAACACATATCATCACCCTAATCAAATTACACATATTCAGCAACGGCAATATCAACTTATAATCATCACCATCATCATACTCAAACTCAAAACAACCATAAAACACACGTATAATATTGGAATGCATCCATTCATATTATACGCCATACATACATATATTATGCAATGAGACTCCATGCATGCGGTACCGACTACTCGTGAACATATAGTTCAACCTCACCGACCAAATCCAGGTACGGCTACCAAGCTCACTAGTCCCATTCATTTGAGACCTAGTGACTCACATCACTAATTCCTCACCATGGTAATTAGCTACCACCCCAAGGGCTATGCTATGCACGCTAAATCACCTAGCATGCAAACATCAACAACAATCCACAATAACTCATCACTAATTCCTCACCATGGGAATTAGCTACCACCATAAAGGCCACAACATGCATGCTAATCACCTAGCAATGCTACATCATCAACAACAATTCAAGAATAGATATATGCTCACACTCTAAGCCATAAAACAGTCTATTCACAAATGCACACATAACTGATACATTCACAGCATCATGCATACTATCACACATCATCAGTATTTTATCACATAAGCATATCATATCATGCCAAATATCAACCACAGTATTAGTACAATCTACTAATACCTATACTACTCGAAACAATGGGAAATGATCCCTAATATATCATACATCATCTGAATTACGTTACTCAGCTGAACAGTTAAAAACTGCACAACAACAGCTCAGGAAAATCACAATCCTGCCCATACGCGTATTGCCTAACCCCATACGCGTATGGCCCATTCCTCAGCCAAATCCCATACGCGTAAAACCATCTCATACGCGTATGCTACGCGTACCACTTCCCCATACGCGTACCAACAGAGACCAAACTACGTTCAAAACATCATCTTCCTCATCCATACGCGTATTGCCTAGTGCCATACGCGTACCATGCCATCTCATACGCGTATTGCCTAGTGCCATACGCGTATGACCAGAAACCAGAATTTCCAGATCTGCAATGGCTTTCTCTGCTACGAGGTCTATCCGATTCAAACTTCCACAGTCCAATTTTACACAATAATCGTTCATAACATCTAACACGAATCATACCCTATTCAATTTCACCAATTCTAACACTTTTACATCTAATTTCTACGAATTCCTTTCCAATCATAATTCAATTTTCATTCATCCAATCTTTCACAATTTTCATCATGCATCATTCAAATCAGGGACAAATCAATAGTATATCACTACCCATGACATGTTATCCCATAATACCCATTAATCGACGATAAACCCCCCTTACCTGAGTTAATCCGGCAATCCTGCAGCTTCAAGCTCTTCCTCTCTTCAACCCTTGTTCTCTGGCTCTCTTTGCCCTTTTCCACTTTCTGTCTCTTTTCCCTTTTCACGTGAAAATGAACCTTTTTACTAAATGGGACCTTTTTCTAACTTCCAACTTTTATTCCAATAAAATAAAATAATGACCCAATAATAATAATTCCAATACTAAAATCCAATTAATCAATTAAATTAATAAATATTATATTAATTTAAATTAATTAATTATCCTTATTTCATCGGGGTGTTACACTCACAACCTCTCACAACCTCTCATTCGCTCACCTCTCACAATCTCTCTCTAAATCGCCCATCATCGCTCATATCTCACTTAAAGGCAAACTACAACAGAGATTAAAAGTGAAAATCCCAAACAAAAGCTCACCTTCGGTGGTTTGGCAGCTCAGGTAACAATCGAATCTCTTTCCTTCACTCCTTTCAATCGGTTTTTACTTTGATTTTGGATTTAGGGTTCTTGGTGGAATCGTTGTCCGCCTCCAGTGTTTTTTTGTTGATTTTTTTTCTCTCACTGATTTGCCTTTCCTATTTATGTTCACAGCTTAGGGTTTCGAATTGGTCCCTTGGGTTCCAAAAGAGCACCTCTGTAAAACTCCTTTTGATCCTCAGAAATTGGGTTGTCCTGTTTATTGTTAAATTCGACAAAAAGGTAAACAGGCCTACACTTTCTCTTTGAAATTTGTCTTCATTCCTTTTTTGGGATATTCCCTGAATTACTGCCTTTGCTAATTACTTTATCCTTTTTACTGCAGTGAATTAAATGGAGCATTGGTTTGATTACAGCTCTGTTTTTTTTTATCATGTATTCCACATCGAAGTTGTAGTGTCTGATTGTTGCTCCATATGATAGTTCCAATAATCCCAACCATAAACACCAAACAAAAGCTGTTTTTGACAAACTCCTTGTTAATGAGTTTGCTTTTGTATTCTGAAGCTTAGTAACCCAAGCTGTAAGCTAGTTTTCTTTTTCACTCTCCTATGTTGACCCTTTTCTTATGCTAGTCATTTCATGTGTTTTTTTTGGAGTGTGTTTGATTTGATTTTCTGTGTTGATGCAGTTGGTGATCTGAATCATTTGATATCAGCAACTATGTCTGGTGTAACATGTTGTTTGAGGTTCCCTGGTCAGTTGAACTCTGATCTCAGGAAGCTTGCTGTGAATCTCATTCCATTCCCTCGTCTTCACTTTTTCATGGTGGGGTTTGCACCTCTGACCTCTCGCGGCTCCCAGCAGTACAGGACTCTCAGTGTCCCTGAGCTCACTCAACAAATGTGGGATGCCAAGAACATGATGTGTGCTGCTGATCCTAGGCATGGACGTTACCTCACCGCATCTGCTATGTTTAGAGGCAAGATGAGTACCAAGGAGGTTGATGAACAAATGATGAATGTTCAGAACAAGAACTCGTCATACTTTGTGGAATGGATTCCAAACAATGTCAAATCCACTGTGTGTGATATTCCCCCAACTGGTTTGAAGATGGCTTCAACATTTATTGGAAACTCGACCTCAATTCAAGAAATGTTCCGCAGGGTGAGTGAACAGTTTACTGCTATGTTCAGGAGGAAGGCTTTCTTGCATTGGTACACAGGTGAAGGAATGGACGAGATGGAATTCACTGAGGCTGAGAGCAACATGAATGATTTGGTTGCAGAGTATCAACAGTATCAAGATGCGACTACTGATGAGGATGAGTATCGAGAGGAGGAAGGCGATGAGGAAGAGTATGGTCAACATGACATTTGATTTTGAATGAAAATTTGAATATTATAATCTGCTGCAACTTCATGTTGCTTTTTCAAACTAAGACTAGTTTTCTTATGTTTCACTTACTATGGCTGTAAAATTGGTTTTGGTTTATTTCATGACTTGACATTACTGTCGCATTACGCGAAAAACCGGCGGGAAACAAAGAACAACAGAGCCGCCACCGTGCGTTATTTATCCCAGAAGAGGGAAAGGAAACGCTCAGAGTAAACCTGGAAAAGACATGGTCTCGCGACCAAAGAGAATGGGATCGGGAGTCGGTTATGCGAAGGGAAGGTATTAGCACCCCTACGCATCCGTCGTACTCGACGGGATCCACGCACAATAGGAAGGAAAATGGTTGCTAAAACGCTGCTCAAAACACACACATACATCGGCTGAAAGAGACACAGGAAACAAACAAGACTGAAACTGACTCGGCAGGATATCGCATCCTGGGCCTACTTAGTCTATCAGGCATAGACATCAGAGTCGAAGTAGTTCGGACTGGGGAAACGACACATGCTCGCTAGGATATCGCATCCTATGCATACGTATCTCCTTGGACGAAGGAGAATCAGAGCATTCGTAGCTCGGCTGACACGCACACAAACAAACACAGGCAAAAGCAAACGTGGAGCCCGAATGCCAATCACTGGACTTACATCAGCATCCGAACCAAAACAAACACAGGAAACCAACTGCCAATCGCTGGACTTACGTCGGACTCCAACCAGAAGAGGAGAAACAACTCACACAAACAAAACAAAAAGGGCGAACATGGAGCCCGAATGCCAATCACTGGACTTACATCAGCATCCGAACCAAAACACACGCAAGGGTGGTTAAGACACAAAGGGGTTGAAAAAGAAAAAGGGCGCCCGGAGAGATTAGCTCATCTCCTGCCTACGTACCTCATCTGGTATGAGGATCAGGGCGACGTAGTTCCCCTACGCTGGGAAAAAGGACTAGCCTAACCAGATAACAGAGGGAGACACAACACTAGGGAGACTACGACTCGAGCCTAGATGTTGTCATGCAAAGTCGTCCCTAAGTTAAGGTTTCTAGCTAACTTTCACAGGAAGCAAGCCTATCCTAAACATGACTTGCACAGGAAGCAAGCCACACCTAACCTAACTTGCACAGGAAGCAAGGGTCTCGATTGCAACTAGGGCAAGAGAAAGGGGAGGTCTCAATCGCAACGAGGGCGAGAGAAGAGAATTAGTGTTAGTTGTTAGTCAAACTCGACAAGACATCGCATCTCGTGCCTACGTATCTCATCTGGACATGAGAATCAGAGTTGCCGTAGTTCGGCCAAACTATTCCCGTTGGTTTATGTTTTTTAAGTGGACAACGTCACTGCGTAATCTACCTGATGCTCGACCTTTGGAGACTTACTCACCTGTAGTAGAAGGAGTTAACGTATCCTTAAGAGGGGAGAATGTTTGTTTGTTTTTAAGGAAAGCTCAAGCAAGAAAGGAAGTCCTAGACGAAGGAACCGTGCTACCTTAATTGACATGCAAACGAGACTACACGGAGTCTAACAAACCTAAGGGATACAATCACACCACACAAGCACATACAACATGAAATAAACACACCAACAAGGGGCTCAAACATCAAGGCTAGGTTTTAGTCGAGGGGTCATATCAACCTCAACAAACAAACCACTGGAACTGGGTAGTGTTAGCTCTTAACCTTGCCATTGAGGGGCTAAGGTGAAGCAGATGAAAGGTGAGTGAAGATAAGACTTCACAGCTCTTATCCCTGGCCTGGGAGAGCTTAAGACAAGAATGTGTGGGTTCAGAAAGTGGGAACCCTTCTACACATTTAAAACTGACTCAACTGTACAATTGTACAAGATCTTGGGTTTGTATCTGCAATGCATCAACACAGTGGTGTGAGCAGAGCAGATGACACACAGAATAGCAGGGGATAGGTTGCATATCCCTTGGATTCTGCCAATTGCCTCTTCACTTAGGAGGTCTTTGACTCTATACAAGGACAAATGTAAACAGTCACAAACATTGCCTCTTAAGAAGGACTTCATACAGTTGCCTGGCCAAGTAACAGGCCAGGTCTTCCAGACTACATGAAGAAAAGGGATTATACCTCAATGCAAATTGCTATAAAGCAAAGCAAAGCAAGTTCTTAAAGAAATAAGCAACTAAAAGGTACCTGAAACCAGTCAAACAACATTAGTACACAAGTCAAAGTTAAATCAGAATGAAACAAAGGTTAACAGTCAACACAAGCAGACAAATGTGCAATGCACAAGGCTCAAGGCATGTGAGCCAAGAAACCTACAAAACAAATAAGTTAGTCATGATAAACAAAAAAAGCATCAATCAATTTGTATTGATCTCATTGGGTAATTGTTGCTTAACCTGAAAAAATGAACTCAAACATGAGTAACAGGACCACTAGGACAAGCCTAGGGTCAAAAGGGAATGAAAAAGTTAAAACAGCAAGTGGCAAGTATCCAAAATCATGTTCAAACAATAAAGAAACAAAACCAATTGGTTTCACATTCATATCAATCATTATCATCATTTCATGAATAAAAGAAGTCAAGGCATGGCATTTAGAAGCTCATAGAAGTCAACAGCAAGACTTGAATCAAAAGAAATCTCAAACATTTCCAAAAATCATCAAATAAATCATGATCAATCACAACCCACAGCATGGTAAGCATGTCAAATTTCAACTCATTTGGACAAGTAGAAGGTGGTCAATGAAAATCAGAAAGGCAAGGCAATTTTGAACATGCTCAAAGAAGTCAACCAAACATACATCAACTTGAAAAAATCATAAATCAGTGATGGCATATGAGAAATGAATGGGACTAAAACCATGGCAAAGCTTAAGATGTCTAGTAATCACATATCAAATTTCATGTCCATCTAATAAAGTATGAGCATTTAACAAAACAAATGGGAACAAGTGTCACAAAAAGTCAACATAAGACCAAACAGGGGAGAAAAATCTCAAACAATTGGAAAATGCCATAAACAAATCCACAAAAAATCACATGTAAACTAGACATACTCAAGTGAATTCATGCAAAAAATCAAAACATTTTGAGGTCAAGAAGCATGGCTATGAAAATCATCAAGTTGCACATCAATGGTGTGACACAAATTGTCACACCCTACTTCAAAAAATCATAACTCAATAACCAGAGAAGATAAATTCATGAACTCTATAGCAAAATCACCATGGATGTGTCTAGTTTGTGCATAAAAAATTTCAAGGCGATAGGATAAAGTGTCACTATTTCACAAATGATTTGGTAAAAGGTACAAAAAATGAATACATGTCACAAACCCTAGCATAATAAAAAATCCACTCATCCAAAAATTCTGGAAAAATCATGATAAATAAGTAGAGATCCAGATGAACACAATGCAAAAAATTTCATGAAAATTGGATTTAAAATGAAGGAGCTATGATTTTTGCAAGTTTGAGTACAAAATGAAATGAATATTGAAAACACACATAATTTAATGGGTCAAGTGGCACGGGCGATGGCATTTTTGAAATTACTGAAGCCACTTATCAAAACGCAACGTATTGCACATGGAAACGGAATGTTCTGATTGGCTGTTGGCTAATGGAACAGTAAACAAGCTCATGCATACGTGAACAGGAAAAATGGAAATTAGGGTTCATCGAGCTACAGTACCAGCTCATCTTCTCCAAAAATCGTGAAAAAAATTTGTCTCAAAATTAAACAACAGCCATAGCATTCGGACCAGCAGACCACACACATTCATAATCCAACATTCATATATCCTAAATCGAGCTAACAAAAGAGCAACAAGCAAGAACATGTTTGGATGTAAAAATTAAAAACCAGATTTCTCACACATAACTCAACCATTTTCATGGATTCAAGTTTCAGAATGACCAGCATAGCAAACTCTATCATAAGCATAGCATAGTTTAGTGAATGGTTAAGGTCGAGTTCTTACTTGATTTGGAGAATAGTTGCGATTTAGAAGTTCTTTGGCCTCCAATGCTCGAAACAGATGCACCTTAGGCTTCTAAAGGATGGATGAAGGAAGGACTTTGGCTCAGGAAAGCTTGGAATGGCTTCAATCCCAATCTGCCATGGAAGGATGTTGATATAGCAGCTGCCTTTCTTTTGCTTACAGTTGAGATGTGAGGCTCACAACAGCTTCCAAATGGTTAATGGGTGATGGAACAAGCAAGCAATGTACAAGTTCTTGAGGTTTTTTTGCAGAATTTCGAAAATGAAGCAAATGGTTTTTGAGAGCAAAATGATTTTTTCTGTTTTTAATTGTGGCTGCTAGCTAGGGTTGTGTTCAGAGTGAATGTGATGTATATATGCTGTGATTAGTGTTTGTGTTAGTTGGTTAATGGAATGATAATCACAATTCGCTAATTGGAGTGTTTTTGCTAAATGGTGAAATTCCACTCAAGTGGTGCATGTGCATGAGCTGGCTGCGAAAATGGGCTTTCAAACATGTTTCAGATGTCAATTCCGAACTTATCCAATTGGCAAAAATGGCTGGAAGTGGTTAATTTGGAAATTCACTTTTGCACCACACTTGAAATTAATTCATGCAAGTCCAAAAAGGCCATTTTGATTGGTAATGTTTTGATGAATGATGATGACATTTTTGGAAAGAGGGGGTCAAATGTGACTTGTTGCAAAAAACCCCACCCAATTTGGCCAAATGGTTTGAGAGATATGGCCTTTTGAAGTTCAAAATTGTTTGAGATTGAATTGATCATAACTTGCCAACCATACATGGGAATTGAGAGTTCTTGGACTTTTTGGAAATGGGAGAACAAGATCTTCAACTTTCATGTTGGACAAAAATTCATTTGAAGCTTGTATCATGATGTAAGTTTAGGATTAAGAAGTTTCCATTTTTGGCAAATTCCAATTACAGGTCAAGTTTCTATTTTTGGAAATTTCTTGCCTGGCTTCCAATTCTTCCATGATGATGTTTGACATGTTATATGAGGCCTATTTGGACATGAAGGAACCCTATCAAACCAATTCCCACCATCAAAACCATAAAATCAAGCCCAGTTGACCAAAGTTGACTTTTTAGGGTTTCTGGTAAGCTGTGCATTGACTGATGACTTCTGAACATCCAATCCTTGACCAAAACATTTCAAAAGGACCCCTAGGTCATTTGAACATGTTAGACCAACCCTAGGGCCTTGGCTCAATGGAAATTGTACTTGCTTGCTTGATTGACTGATCTCCTGATCAGTTTGACCTAATTCTCCTGACTGGCTTGCACTTGAGGCAAAGGGACAATGCAATGCTATGCAGTGGACCATGTTATGTTATGACCTAATATGAGAATGTATGTACAATGATAGGTGCAAATTTGAGGTGCTACAGCTGCCCCTATTCAATCAGCTGGGAACCCGAACGGATAATAGCGACGGCTGTCAGACTTTCAGGGTAAACAGGGATTGAATACTAAAGAACCGTAGAATTTGCACAATACAGGGATCCAATAATGGAAACGTCCACTGGGATTTGATATTTATTACTGGGTATATTATTTTTTTTTTGTTTTCAACGGATACGGCCACATCCAGACATCGCAACGACGATGAATGGGAAAAGAAATCACAACTAGATGCCAACGGACAACTAGGAAAAACTCAACGTTTACCGGAACCAACGGAGAGGTAACCAGACATTAATGAATGACTGGAAGAGATACAACCATACGTCAACGGACGAAATGGGAAAAACTCAACGTTTACCAAGACCAACGGAGAGGTAACCAGACATTAATGAATGACTGGAAGAGATACAACCATACGTCAACGGACGAAATGGGAAAAACTCAACGTTTACCAAGACCAACGGAGATGTAACCAGACATTAATGAATGACTGGAAGAGATACAACCATACGTCAACGGACGAAATGGGAAAAACTCAACGTTTACCAAGACCAACGGAGAGGTAACCAACTGGGGACGACCAGGAAAAACTCGACGTTTATCGAAACCAACGGAGAGGTGAACAACTGGGGACGACCAGGAAAAACTCGACGTTTATCGAAACCAACGGAGAGGTGAACAACTGGGGACGACCAGGAAAAACTCGACGTTTATCGACACCAACGGAGAGGAGGACTACTGCTGGGGAGACAGAACACAACCAAATCATCAACGGATGATTGGGAAAAACTCGACGTTTATCGACACCAACGGAGAGGAGGATTAACTGGGGACGACCCTGCGGGGAAAGATATCAACTATACGCCAAGGGACGCATAGGAAAAACTCGACGTTTATCGACACCAACGGAGAGGAGGAATACTTCACTAGGGAAGAAGGACACAACCAAATCATCAACGGATGATCGGGAAAAACTCGACGTTTATCGAAACCAACGGAGAGGTAACTCTGCATGGAGAGGGGTACAACTAGACATCATCGGATGACTAGGAAAAACTCGACGTTTATCGACACCAACGGAGAGGAGGAAACTCTACTGGGGAGAGTGAACACAACCAAATCATCAACGGATGACCGGGAAAAACTCGACGTTTATCGACACCAACGGAGAGGAGGAATACTTCTTCGATCTGAAAATCGGAAATTGGCCTGAACGCCACTTCGGTCTGAATACCGGAAAATTGGCCTGAGTGCCATAAGTACATCGACCTGATCGTCGGAAACTTCTTCGGTCTGAATACCGGAAAATTGGCCTGAGTGCCATAAGTACATCGACCTGATCGTCGGAAACTTCTTCGGTCTGAATACCGGAAAATTGGCCTGAGTGCCATAAGTACATCGACCTGATCGTCGGAAACTTCTTCGGTCTGAATACCGGAAAATTGGCCTGAGTGCCATAAGTACATCGACCTGATCGTCGGAAACTTCTTCGGTCTGAATACCGGAAAATTATAAGTACATCGACCTGATCGTCGGAAACTTCTTCGGTCTGAATACCGGAAAATTATAAGTACATCGACCTGATCGTCGGAAACTTCTTCGGTCTGAATACCGGAAAATTCATGAGACATATTATCTATAGCCGTCAAAACGTAGATAATACACTCGCATGGAAGATTATCCATAACCGGGTTGTAGGTTGTTAGATGGATAAACGATCGAAAAGAAAGGCATCAGGGTACCAGGACTAGGTATGCAAAAGATGACCAATCAAAAGAGGATAAAGTTGCTTACTCGGAGCAAGTATCCAAAAAGAAGGGGAAGACCCAATGGGGACAATACTGCTTGATCAAAGCAAGTATCCAAAGGGGAAATAATATCAATACCGCAAACCGGATACTGATAACTGCAAAGAGGGGATTACATCTACCGGTTAGTAGGCAGAAAACCACGGAAAAGTAACCAGTCATCGATAGGATGAGCACAAAGGGTTAACTCCACCAAGGGGAGAACGTGGGATTTTACAACTACCAGCTTGTAGGTAGAAAACCACAAAGATAGGACTTACAACTACCGGTTTGTAGGTAGAAGCCAACAAACAGAATGAACCACAAAGGTTATCTCTGCTAGGGGGTGAAAGTGGGATTTTACAACTACCAGCTAGTAGGTAGAAAACCACGAAGATAGGACTTACAACTACCGGTTTGTAGGTAGAAGCCAACAAATTCTGCTGAGGATAAGATGAATGAGTGCCGATTAGTGAGCGACTATTCATTTATGCCCCAGGGAAGCACGGGAGACAGCCAACAGGAAGCCAATTTAGGATCGATCCAAAAAGGCAGACTGAAACAAGACTCATCCTAGTGAGGAAAGAACTCAATAGGGAAAACCCATCCCAATGTATGTTGGGAGGGAACGGAAACAACCGTCATCCACGAGGATGTATCTCAGTGGGGAAATGGCAGGAAAGGATAGACACTTTCTGCTTAAGGGGTTGGCTCTACATGGAGAGATCAGACACACCCACATCCGCTAGGGAAACAGACCCAAGCTGGCAAGACGCTAACAATTGGGGAGTAACACTGCTGGGGATACCCACTCGACTGAGGAATCACTTGTTGGGAAAACACCAACCTCTCAACCATGCTGAGGAACCCAACTCTGAAGCCGATCCAATGGCGCGATGCTAAACTCTTTCCAACAACCCAATCTCGGCTGGTCACTACTGCCTAGGGCTAATGGACATGTTTGCAATGTTGATGCATGAGTTTTTTCTTGCTTTACACAATGCCCCATGATCATGGAAATGCTATGCACTAATGATGCAATATGCTATGCTTATCTAAATGATGAATGCATAAACACACGTCTCCTCTAGAGACAACACCGGGAAACTCCAGGAACTGTGCTGAGGATCCTATGACCATGTCAACTTCCATCCTGCTGGGGAAAGACAAACCTTGCTGGGGATGCACTCCATCGAACCCAAACTGCTTGGAGATTACCCTGCTAGGGGAGGCAACCCATTCTTATCTCTACTGGGGAAATACAACTTATTGGACACGGAACACCTGTCGAGTCGCCAAACAGCGACAACCATCGTCCACCCACAGTGTCGGGTTTCCTCTCTTACGAACTCCCAGACGCTTCTGGACTTTTCTGCTCCATCATCTTGTATTCCCAATCTCGTTCGTACTCCACGGAGATCGAACTCCTGGTATTCATACAAACTTTCCAATCATCAGACTTTGAAGAGTCTTCTTGATTAACTTTCCAGGACCGTCGTCATAATCCTTCACTGTCTTTTCACCGTTCAACTATCCCTTGCCCCTGATCAGGCTCTGCCGGGATTTTTGTCAACAAGGGTTCACAGTACCACCGGTAAGTGGATGAAGATATCTAACAGTACCTGCATCAGAAATCGTCAGATAAAAGCGTGCCCCAGGCGTGCCTCAAGTGTTCTGATATTTCAACACTTAGGTCACTCAAACTTCCGAGTAAGATTTCCAGATTTCAATCTCACAAGCATGCATCGGAAAGGACCTCTATGTTTCAAAATGCCAATATTCTTATCAAAATAAACGGATGTTTTCGCAATCAAAACGGTAATGACACAAAAAAACAAAATTATTTGACTGAACACATACTTTATTGACTGAAACAAAAAGATGGCTCAGAATTGAGCAACACACAGGAAGCAAACCCTGGAAAGAGGTGATTGCGCACAAAGGAAAAAAAATCTATCCTATTGGCAATGCGGAACCGTGATCTCATCGGGTTCCAACTCGGTTACACCTCATATGTCCTCGAGACTTTCCGCACTTTCTGTCTTCCGAACAAGACGCTTCTGATTCGATCTCTGTCGGAGATTAGCCAAGTCATCAAGAGCACAAACGATCATGCTGGACGCAGTTGTTCGTTTCATTCCCTCTTTTGCCTGGACCGCCCTTTCGGGTTTCAGTCCACCGGGATACCCTTTTTTGCCCAAGTCGCCCTTGCGGGTTTTCAACTTGCCGGGTGTACAGTTCTTTTCTTTTATATCCCTAATTTTTGCCCGAACCTTTCTCTTTTTTCTTGGTTCGCCGGGATGCCCATTTTTGCCTGGACTCTTTATTCTTTTTGTCCAGCGGGTCTCCTTCACGAAGTATTTTCTAACTGCGTCCGCACTCATAGTGGATGGAAAATCATCGTCATCCGTGGTCATCAACAACATGGCCTGGTCTGAGAAAACCTTCTTGACCACGAATGAGACACTCATAACTGTTCATCTATCTGCCCCACGATCGTCTTGAGGAGGAAGGATCCTTTTCAACCAATTCTTCCACGTGGTACGCTCGAGGTCACACTTCTCAATCAACAATACGTTTCATTCACTGGGTACAACGCCCCATGACAAGTAACTGTCAGCCCTCTTTCCTCAGTTGGACTCAACATGTCATTCCGAGTCCTTATCCATTCAGTCTTCTCTGATTTCTCATATATCTGTGAGGAAGTCACTGCCCCAAGTAGATGCACATCCCAAGGTTCGATATCCAGGATACAGACTTTATGTTCAGCCGCCATTGTTGGTGCAACCAACTGTGATTCGGGAAGCACTGCCTCATTCACTTTAACTTCCCCATCAGACATCGGAATCCGTTCGGATTCAGGGCCAGGCCCCTCCTCCGGGATCGGTCACTCTCAATCTTTCGATTTGAGTACCTCAAGATGTCCTCATCAGGGACCTCAAACTTCCTTGGTTGATGACCTTCCATGGGTTGCTACTAACTTTTCAAACACATACCTAACCAAATCCATTTTGGATATCCACGAGATGGTATGAATCAGCATACTGTCTCAGTCGGCGAGCAGCCTATGCCAAAGTACATCAAGTTTTTTCGAACAGTGAGTGTATTGTTTCACCGTCGATAAACTTTTTGCTTAGGTAAATTGCATACTCTTTTCGACAAGACTAGTCATGCTGACTTAGTACGCACCTCATAGACCTCTCGAGGGCTGCCGAGTACCAGGTTAACAATCATCCCCCTCGGAAGCATCGGAATCAGAAGTTCCTGCAATTTATCCTTTTTTTTTTTTTTTTTTTTTTTTTTTTCAGGATCAACCTTGATTCCTCTGATTTACAACATGCCTCGGCAGCTTGCTGGATAGCACTCCATAAGTGCGCTAATTCGAACTCAACAATATGAGTTATCTCTACCTGTCAAACAACTTGATCTACCGGATGCCCCTCTTCTGCTTGGGACTTTGCCATCATGTCATCAACATGGCATTTGCTTTCACGATGAATCATATCATGAAACAAAGTCACCCTAGACTTCTGATACTTGGCACCGGCCTTCTCGATACTGAACGTCATCATCTCATAACCAGAAGGTGCCCCTCGTGTGATGGACACGGTTTCCTTCATATCATCTGGCAACAGTTCAATCTGGTCTCGGCCAAGCAGCCATCCATGAAGATAAACTGAGCATTATAATCAACCAATACCTCGTTGTGACGTACCGGGAATTCATCTCTCGAACTAGCTCTATTCACGTCTCAGCAGTCCACACACATTCTCATCTTTTAGCACCGGCTTCCGCTTCACTGGAGGACAATCTTCTCTCCATGGTAGCTCGTGCCTCCACAACATTGGTATCCTACCTTGGTGTATCTAGATACAACCAGGCGCACATATACCATCCTGTTCTTGGCTTGTCTCTGAAGCGGCCTCAACTTTCATTTCCCTTCTGATCTCGGCGGCACTTGGGATGACAATCTTGACTCGCTCCTCGTGTGGTTGAATCACCTTCTCCTCTTGTTTCCACACCTTGGCTAATTCCAGCAGATCACAATCTTCTTCGCCTTCTTCTTCGGCATGATAGATCGGATTGTCGAAGTCATACGAGGTGTAACCAAATTGTTATCAATGAGATCCGGAGAATTACTTGTCAAAGTTGGAACGAGACAAATCAAAAGGGAAAAATGAAAATAAACATTACCATTTTTATTTGTTTTTAAAACTGCAAAAATAAATGAAAAACAGGGAACACCGCTTTTTTGATTACAAAAACATCCATTTATTACTGATGCAAAATGTTGCAAAATGAAACACATGAGGTGGCCCTTACAATGGACCAGTACGTTTCGGGCAAAACGTATGGCTTTCATGCAAACAAGATTAAAACACAGAAATACTACACTCCTGGATGAGTGACAGTGATGCTTTTGGAGGCCTTCCAGTTGCCTGGTACGCACGACTTTATCCACGCCTCAAGCTCGCGGTCGCTGTCAACATCTTCACCCACTGAACGGGCATGACCAGGATCCAACATCCCTGCACTGACGAAGGTGTATGGTGGGCGACATCCTCTATTTGGTCTAGACGACTCTTGACCCGGCTGATAACCGACCCCAAACATGTCTGCTTTTATCACGATGTCAATGATCCTTCCCCAGCCTTGGGCCTCTTTGTTCTTCACCACTTCCAGAGCTTGTTTATAAGAAGAAATGGACAGCTTCTTCTCTTTCTCAGCAACAAGGGCCTTCTCTACCTGGACGGTTTCAACTGCCAGACGGGGTGCTCTACACCTTACATCGTCCATTTCTACTTCCTTCATCTTCTGGGTCGTGTCTTTCATCAATACACCTCCCTCTATGGTGACGGTCGCACAAGAATTATCACTAACAGGGAAAACTCCCTCCTGCTCCAGAGGTTTTGGGACCACAGCCATTGGAACCTTTAGCTGATCCTCCTCAATCATCTCCATTCCCTTCTTGGCCTTCTTCACCATCTTGACTTTTACAGAACCCTTCCCGGGCACAGGGTTGACATCCCCCTTCATAATCTGGGCCAAGTTAATGGTCTCGGAGTCCACCATGTCCTGGACGACATGCTTAAAAGCTCTACAGCCCTCAATGTCGTGTCCAGGTGCCCTAGAGTGAAACTCGCACTTGGCCTTCTCATCATAGTTTGGTGGCCTCTTCTGCCGTTCTATGGGAATTAATATCCTTGGCCGTACTAAAGCAAGATCCATCAACCTTTGGAACAGAAGGGCGTAAGTCACGGGTGGTTCCTCAAACTGACGATCCTCTTTCTTCTTCTTCACCTGGCTTTCAGCTCTCGGTGTCTTCTGTTGAGGTGGCAGTTGTTGCTGTTGAGCAGGTGAATTGCTGACAGGAGTGGATACAGTGGTAGCATAAGGGTGATAACGATCTTTACTACGCTCTTTTCGGACAGGCATACCACCTGATTTGACATTCTTAAGCTGACTATCGCCAGAGGATTTCTGTACCACAGATGACGGAGCATCCCCCTGAACTTTCTCCTTTGTCATCCAGCTTTCAATCCTATCCAACCTCTCAGCAATCGCCTTCTTCCCCAAGGCGAGTCCCTGCACGGCTTTGAACAACTCCCCTATCATCTCTTTCAACTCGAAGATATCGGCGTTGGGAGGATCCATTAGTCTGAGCTACTTGAACGGAAGAGCTATGCGCACCAATTAGTCACTGACACCTACAAAACAGCAAAAATGTTAGTATGACTCACGCATGCAATGTCTATCCATACCAGGAAAATTCTGTCCTTTGATTCCGGTTTCATCGAGACAAATAAAATTTTATCAACAACATTCTGACATCTGGATGTCTCTCAACCTGAGTCTCAATTAAAAAATAATGGACCCTGAGTATGGACAGACATGAGTTGAATGCAGATGAATGCAAAATGATATGATGCAAATGCATGAATGCAGGTTACTGTGCCACCAAGTCATCTGAAGACCCAATCTCTGAACCAGTCACAGTCAACTGAGTCACCATAAATCCGACTTGGGGAGTTCCGAAATAAACAGAACTGGAGATTACATCACTATCATCACAGGAATATCCACTGAATGGATGACAGTCAGATCCTCTGAACAGGTACTCTCAAATTCAACCCAGGGATCCGAAATAAACGGAACCCGCTGATAAACCACGGACAGAACTCCGGCGTCCCAGAAATAAATGTCCATAAATTCGGCTGAACCAAAGTCACCATCACAGCATCACTGGCAGAAACCGTATCTGTAGAGATCAAACCCTCCCCTCACTGGTAGGTTCTAAGAACAGAAGTTTGTCAGCTTCAGCCCTTCAGTCGAGAATAATACGTTTACCACTGAAGGTTTGGCCTTATTACGGGATAAAAGACCTCTGCTGACTCCCCTCAACAGGAAATCCTAAAGCAAGTTCCCAGTCTCGGGGTCCTCGGATTGAGCAGCGAGAATGCGCCCACCAGAGCTAACATAAACGCGTCTCGGAGGAGAGGCCTCGACTGAGTTCTCGGGAAATGGTCACCAGAGTCGACGATTTCTAAAGGAATATTTGTCGTTATGGAACACCCATAGGACAAAATATATCCAACAGAAACCTCGTCTGGAATGTGGGTCTCATGAACGACTTATCATAGCAACATGCCATGCAAGCCTCATGACTATCCACTCTAATACCTATGTGTACACTCAAGCCTGGGTAGTGGGCTTATTTATCACAAAATATCCCATCCCAACAAATAGACAACCGGCAGATGAATATGAATGAATGCAAACATTAATGCAAACAATAAATGCAAACAATAAATGCAAATATATACAAATGAATGCAATAAATAAAGCAGCACAAAGCAACCAAAGCCCTAACCTAGAGAGCGCTAGGAGAGACTCGCTCGGGGAAGATGGACCAGCACAGGTCAACTTCTTTATGTCCCCAGCAGAGTCGCCAGCTGTCGCATTACGCGAAAAACCGGCGGGAAACAAAGAACAACAGAGCCGCCACCGTGCGTTATTTATCCCAAAAGAGGGAAAGGAAACGCTCAGAGTAAACCTGGAAAAGACATGGTCTCGCGACCAAAGAGAATGGGATCGAGAGTCGGTTATGCGAAGGGAAGGTATTAGCACCCCTACGCATCCGTCGTACTCGACGGGATCCACGCACAATAGGAAGGAAAATGGTTGCTAAAACGCTGCTCAAAACACACACATACATCGGCTGAAAGAGACACAGGAAACAAACAAGACTGAAACTGACTCGGCAGGATATCGCATCCTAGGCCTACTTAGTCTATCAGGCATAGACATCAGAGTCGAAGTAGTTCGGACTGGGGAAACGACACATGCTCGCTAGGATATCGCATCCTATGCATACGTATCTCCTTGGACGAAGGAGAATCAGAGCATTCGTAGCTCGGCTGACACGCACACAAACAAACACAGGCAAAAGCAAACGTGGAGCCCGAATGCCAATCACTGGACTTACATCAGCATCCGAACCAAAACAAACACAGGAAACCAACTGCCAATCGCTGGACTTACGTCGGACTCCAACCAGAAGAGGAGAAACAACTCACACAAACAAAACAAAAAGGGCGAACATGGAGCCCCAATGCCAATCACTGGACTTACATCAGCATCCGAACCAAAACACACGCAAGGGTGGTTAAGACACAAAGGGGTTGAAAAAGAAAAAGGGCGCCCGGAGAGATCAGCTCATCTCCTGCCTATGTACCTCATCTGGTATGAGGATCAGGGCGACGTAGTTCCCCTACGCAGGGAAAAAGGACTAGCCTAACCAGATAACAGAGGGAGACACAACACTAGGGAGACTACGACTCGAGCCTAGATGTTGTCATGCAAAGTCGTCCCTAAGTTAAGGTTTCTAGCTAACTTGCACAGGAAGCAAGCCTATCCTAAACATGACTTGCACAGGAAGCAAGCCACACCTAACCTAACTTGCACAGGAAGCAAGGGTCTCGATTGCAACTAGGGCAAGAGAAAGGGGAGGTCTCAATCGCAACGAGGGCGAGAGAAGAGAATTAGTGTTAGTTGTTAGTCAAACTCGACAAGACATCACATCTCGTGCCTACGTATCTCATCTGGACATGAGAATCAGAGTTGCCGTAGTTCGGCCAAACTATTCCCGTTGGTTTGTGTTTTTTAAGTGGACAACGTCACTGCGCAATCTACCTGATGCTCGACCTTTGGAGACTTACTCACCTGTAGTAGAAGGAGTTAACGTATCCTTAAGAGGGGAGAATGTTTGTTTGTTTTTTAGGAAAGCTCAAGCAAGAAAGGAAGTCCTAGACAAAGGAACCGTGCTACCTTAATTGACATGCAAACGAGACTACACGGAGTCTAACAAACCTAAGGGATACAATCACACCACACAAGCACATACAGCATGAAATAAACACACCAACAAGGGGCTCAAACATCAAGGCTAGGTTTTAGTCGAGGGGTCATATCAACCTCAACAAACAAACCACTGGAACTGGGTAGTGTTAGCTCTTAACCTTGCCATTGAGGGGCTAAGGTGAAGCAGATGAAAGGTGAGTGAAGATAAGACTTCACAGCTCTTATCCCTGGCCTGGGAGAGCTTAAGACAAGAATGTGTGGGTTCAGAAAGTGGGAACCCTTCTACACATTTAAAACTGACTCAACTGTACAATTGTACAAGATCTTGGGTTTGTATCTGCAATGCATCAACACAGTGGTGTGAGCAGAGCAGATGACACACAGAATAGCAGGGGATAGGTTGCATATCCCTTGGATTCTGCCAATTGCCTCTTCACTTAGGAGGTCTTTGACTCTATACAAGGACAAATGTAAACAGTCACAAACATTGCCTCTTAAGGAGGACTTCAGACAGTTGTCTGGCCAAGTAACAGGCCAGGTCTTCCAGACTACATGAAGAAAAGGGATTATACCTCAATGCAAATTGCTATAAAGCAAAGCAAAGCAAGTTCTTAAAGAACTAAGCAACTAAAAGGTACCTGAAACCAGTCAAACAACATTAGTACACAAGTCAAAGTTAAATCAGAATGAAACAAAGGTTAACAGTCAACACAAGCAGACAAATGTGCAATGCACAAGGCTCAAGGCATGTGAGCCAAGCAACCTACAAAACAAACAAGTTAGTCATGATAAACAAAAAAAGCATCAATCAATTTGTATTGATCTCATTGGGTAATTGTTGCTTAACCTGAAAAAATGAACTCAAACATGAGTAACAGGACCACTAGGACAAGCCTAGGGTCAAAAGGGAATGAAAAAGTTAAAACAGCAAGTGGCAAGTATCCAAAATCATGTTCAAACAATAAAGAAACAAAACCAATTGGTTTCACATTCATATCAATCATTATCATCATTTCATGAATAAAAGAAGTCAAGGCATGGCATTTAGAAGCTCATAGAAGTCAACAGCAAGACTTGAATCAAAAGAAATCTCAAACATTTCCAAAAATCATCAAATAAATCATGATCAATCACAACCCACAGCATGGTAAGCATGTCAAATTTCAACTCATTTGGACAAGTAGAAGGTGGTCAATGAAAATCAGAAAGGCAAGGCAATTTTGAACATGCTCAAAGAAGTCAACCAAACATACATCAACTTGAAAAAATCATAAATCAGTGATGGCATATGAGAAATGAATGGGACTAAAACCATGGCAAAGCTTAAGATGTCTAGTAATCACATATCAAATTTCATGTCCATCTAATAAAGTATGAGCATTTAACAAAACAAATGGGAACAAGTGTCACAAAAAGTCAACATAAGACCAAACAGGGGAGAAAAATCTCAAACAATTGGAAAATGCCATAAACAAATCCACAAAAAATCAAATGTAAGCTAGACATACTCAAGTGAATTCATGCAAAAAATCAAAACATTTTGAGGTCAAGAAGCATGGCTATGAAAATCATCAAGTTGCACATCAATGGTGTGACACAAATTGTCACACCCTACTTCAAAAAATCATAACTCAATAACCAGAGAAGATAAATTCATGAACTCTATAGCAAAATCACCATGGATGTGTCTAGTTTGTGCATAAAAAATTTCAAGGCGATAGGATAAAGTGTCACTATTTCACAAATGATTTGGTAAAAGGTACAAAAAATGAATACATGTCACAAACCCTAGCATAATAAAAAATCCACTCATCCAAAAATTCTGGAAAAATCATGATAAATAAGTAGAGATCCAGATGAACACAATGCAAAAAATTTCATGAAAATTGGATTTAAAATGAAGGAGCTATGATTTTTGCAAGTTTGAGTACAAAATGAAATGAATATTGAAAACACACATAATTTAATGGGTCAAGTGGCACGGGCGATGGCATTTTTGAAATTACTGAAGCCACTTATCAAAACGCAGCGTATTGCACATGGAAACGGAATGTTCTGATTGGCTGTTGGCTAATGGAACAGTAAACAAGCTCATGCATACGTGAACAGGAAAAATGGAAATTAGGGTTCATCGAGCTACAGTACCAGCTCATCTTCTCCAAAAATCGTGAAAAAAATTTGTCTCAAAATTAAACAACAGCCATAGCATTCGAACCAGCAGACCACACACATTCATAATCCAACATTCATATATCCTAAATCGAGCTAACAAAAGAGCAACAAGCAAGAACATCACACATAACTCAACCATTTTCATGGATTCAAGTTTCAGAATGACCAGCATAGCAAACTCTATCATAAGCATAGCATAGTTTAGTGAATGGTTAAGGTCGAGTTCTTACTTGATTTGGAGAATAGTTGCGATTTAGAAGTTCTTTGGCCTCCAATGCTCGAAACAGATGCACCTTAGGCTTCTAAAGGATGGATGAAGGAAGGACTTTGGCTCAGGAAAGCTTGGAATGGCTTCAATCCCAATCTGCCATGGAAGGATGTTGATATAGCAGCTGCCTTTCTTTTGCTTACAGTTGAGATGTGAGGCTCACAACAGCTTCCAAATGGTTAATGGGTGATGGAACAAGCAAGCAATGTACAAGTTCTTGAGGTTTTTTTGCAGAATTTCGAAAATGAAGCAAATGGTTTTTGAGAGCAAAATGATTTTTTCTGTTTTTAATTGTGGCTGCTAGCTAGGGTTGTGTTCAGAGTGAATGTGATGTATATATGCTGTGATTAGTGTTTGTGTTAGTTGGTTAATGGAATGATAATCACAATTTGCTAATTGGAGTGTTTTTGCTAAATGGTGAAATTCCACTCAAGTGGTGCATGTGCATGAGCTGGCTGCGAAAATGGGCTTTCAAACATGTTTCAAATTTCAATTCAGAACTTATCCAATTGGCAAAAATGGCTGGAAGTGGTTAATTTGGAAATTCACTTTTGCACCACACTTGAAATTAATTCATGCAAGTCCAAAAAGGCCATTTTGATTGGTAATGTTTTGATGAATGATGATGACATTTTTGGAAAGAGGGGGTCAAATGTGACTTGTTGCAAAAAACCCCACCCAATTTGGCCAAATGGTTTGAGAGATATGGCCTTTTGAAGTTCAAACATTTTTGAGATTGAATTGATCATAACTTGCCAACCATACATGGGAATTGAGAGTTCTTGGACTTTTTGGAAATGGGAGAACAAGATCTTCAACTTTCATGTTGGACAAAAATTCATTTGAAGCTTGTATCATGATGTAAGTTTAGGATCAAGAAGTTTCCATTTTTGGCAAATTCCAATTACAGGTCAAGTTTCTATTTTTGGAAATTTCTTGCCTGGCTTCCAATTCTTCCATGATGATGTTTGACATGTTATATGAGGCCTATTTGGACATGAAGGAACCCTCTCAAACCAATTCCCACCATCAAAACCATAAAATCAAGCCCAGTTGACCAAAGTTGACTTTTTAGGGTTTCTGGTAAACTGTGCATTGACTGATGACTTCTGAACATCCAATCCTTGACCAAAACATTTCAAAAGGACCCCTAGGTCATGTGAACATGTTAGACCAACCCTAGGGCCTTGGCTCAATGGAAATTGTACTTGCTTGCTTGATTGACTGATCTCCTGATCAGTTTGACCTAATTCTCCTGACTGGCTTGCACTTGAGGCAAAGGGACAATGCAATGCTATGCAGTGGACCATGTTATGTTATGACCTAATATGAGAATGTATGTACAATGATAGGTGAAAATTTGAGGTGCTACAATTACATGTGTGACATGAGCTGTTTTGATGCCTTACTAGATATGTAACCTACTGGCTTGCTATTTTAGTATGGTACCAAGCAATGAACATGGTTGCAAGCTAACTTGGGTTGATTTGTACTTTCTTGCAGGCTGATGTGAATGATATGCAACCTTGCTAATCTCGACCAGCTTCTTCTGCCATGGCCATTTACTGATGAATTTGTGGCAACATTCAGAAACGTGTAGGCCCTTTGTCACAAACCCGCGATGAGCACAAGCAGTGAGAACGCCGAGAAAAGCGATTTTATCCGGTATTATGCCACGAGATAGCATCTTCTCAAACATCTCAGTAGCTTCTTTGGCTAGTCCGTGGAATGCATATGCACATATCAATGAAGTCCAAGTAACTAGATCAGGCTGTGAAATTAATTCAAAGCATTTAAATACACTAGCAATGCTACCACATTTGGAGTAAGCACTGATCAAAGAATTGGCAACAGATAAAAAATCATGACACGATAACTTAACCGCAAAAGCATGTGCTTGAAGTGTTTCGGTAATGGCAGAAGCGTAGCCACATGAACTAATAACGCTGGAAATAGTCAATTCATCGGGAAGAAACCCTTCCCGAAGCATCTCTCTGAGAAGCCTCATAACTTCATTGCCATCACCATGATTTCCACACCCAACAACCATGGTGTTCCATGCCACAACATTTCGAATCGACATCTCGTCGAATACTCTACGTGCATCAATTATATTTTTGTTTTTGGCATACATGTTGATCATATGCACTAGCCACTAAAACATCTGAGTCAAACGACTGTCTCAGAACAAGACTGTGAATCTGTTTTCCAAAATCATAATATCCCAAAGCATCATCACTTAGTACACTCAACATGCTACTAAAAGCCTCTTTTGTTAAACAATTGAAGGTATAGCAAGAAATCATCACATTCCACATAACCAAATCTCTAAAAGGAGCAACACAAAACACCCTCCTAGCATTTTCAACAAAACCACATTTCGCATATAAATCAACAATAGCACAGCCAACAAAACAATCCAAATCAAATCCAACTTTCACTGTAAAACAGTGCAACTGAATTCCCATCTCAGCATCATAAAACCGAGCACAAGAACAAATCAAACCATTTAAAGTTATATAATCAGGAACCACCATTTCCAACAGCATCCTTTTAAAATAAGAAAAACACAGCTGCTTACGATCCAATTCATTTTCATTGTCGCATGATCCAACAATACCGCGAATCATAATATTCCACAACACAACATTTCTCACAGGCAATCCATCAAACAACTTCTCTGTATCTTCAGTTTCTTTACATTTAAGATAAACACTCAAAAATCTGATTTTGCAAGGAAAGAACATGACAAAATCCAAACTTTATTAAACGGGCATGTAACTGTTTTCCTTCAGGAAGATAACCCTTTTCGGCTGAGATTTTGAGGGCGTTGGAACAAAACAAACGAACAGTGTCATGGTGTTCAAAATGAGTTTGATCAGGAATTGACATAGAAGCTCTGAGTCTGCTTGTGGAGCTACATGGATGATGGGGTTGGTAGGAAGAGAAAGTGCCCATGTCAAGCTTGTATACTCGGAGCATGAATGTTGAGTTGCAAGTTTTACACAGAGTTCCCAAATAGGAACCAACGTTGGACATCCCAAGATGTCGTTTGCTTTAATATTTTCCCACTGTGTCCATCTAAGTTTAAAGACCCATTAGTCAAATGAGAAGAGATTTCATCTGTGTTACCATTGAATTATCTATTAAAATCCATGCAAATGAACGATGACCTTCGGCCACTAGCTTGATTCCGACGATAACCAGGCTCGGTCCCTCTTAAAAAACTCACATGATAATGACTCTCCCTTAAAACATGGTAAACCACTGGAATCTCCTTGAATCAAACAATGTCCATCAAAGCTTTTCATGACTAATATTTTTGACCATATACTCTAATCCAAACACAATAATCCTCGAATTCCTTGATTACCACCGACGCGGAATGCGCCTATGCATCTAAATATGTTGACGGTAGAACCTCGCCTTGAATGCGCACAACACAACAAGGTGCACCCATAACAGAAAAGGAGACCACTTGATGCTCATGAAAAAGGAGTACCATAGTAGAGGAACAAAATCATGAGTAGCAAATAATGAATGAAATAATGATATGAATATCAGGGTCAAAATCGGGGTGTGACACATATGCATCTGCAATAGGATCTATTATGTATGCCATGTTATGTACTCGATCAGATGTCTCATATGCTTTAAGTGCAACGAGTAGGTACCAATCTGATCCTGGTGATGCTCATTGGGTAACTGTCAAGAATATCCTTAAGTATTTGAGAAGGACTAAGGACTCATTCTTGATATATAGAGGTCAGGAAGAGTTGGCTGTAATTGGATACACCGATGCTAGCTTCCAGACAGATAAGGATGAGTTTAGATTGCAATCTGGTTATGTGTTTTGCTTAAACGGTGGCGCTGTGAGTTGGAAAAGTTCAAAGCAAGATACAGTTGCTGATTCTACAACCGAGGCCGAGTATATTGCTGCCTCAAGTGCAGCAAAGGAAGCTGTTTGGATCAAAAAGTTCATTAGTGAACTTGGCATAGTGCCTAGCATTGTGGATCCCATTGGTCTCTATTGTGATAACAATGGTGCTATCGCACAAGCTAAGGAGCCTAGATCTCACCAACGATCCAAACACATACTTAGGCGTTATCACCTCATTCGAGAGATAATAGATAGAGGAGATGTGAAAATATGCAGAGTACCTACACTTGACAATATTATTGACCCACTGACAAAGCCTCTTGCGCAGTAGAAGTATGATGGCCATACTAGATCTATGGGCATTAGGGGTATGCCTGATTGGCTCTAGTGCTAGTGGGAGATTGTTGGTGTAAGTCCTAGAGGCCAATACTTTTGGTACTTGTATCGAATTATTTATTAATAATAAAAGGTTTTTTCTTTATTATGTTTGTTTAATAAAGTCCCTAGAATAGATAGTCCGTTTAATGTATCAAGTGTGACTTAATCATGAGATCACATTAAACATAAGGACACTATTCTTAAAGTATCCATAGTCGAGCTTTATTGTGAAGTGGGATAACATTAAAGCATGAAGATTATTATGTTTATAGACTGATGATCACACCTCATAGATCATGGATAAGGAGTTATCAAGTCTTAAACATAGGTATGAATATTAAGAGTAATATTTATACTGGATTGACCCGCTATGAGAATACTATATAGAATGTTATGCAAAGTGTCATAAGTTATTCTCATGGTGATAAAGGTGTATACCACCATTCGACCTGAAACCACCATGGACCCTAGATGTAGAGTCGAGTGCCTTATTGCTGATCAAACATTATCCGTAACTAGATGACCATAAAGACAGTTGATGGGTACTCCACGAAGCATGCTAAGGGACATGAGTGACCTAGATGGAACTTTCCCATCCTGCGTAACAGGATAAATGTCTATGGGCCCAATATTGAACTGGACAAGGATGACACAGTCTATGCCTTGTGTTCAATATAGACATAAGGGCAAAAGGGTAATTATACACATTAGTATTATCACAAAAGGATTTGTCAGATCACATGACATTTTCGTGTCTTGGGTAGCAGTGATGTGTTACTAGATACCGCTCACTGTTTATTATGTTAAATGCGTGATTTAATATAATTGCCAATGCCGCGAAAACCTACAGGGTCACACACAAAGGACGGATTGATGAGAGATAGAGTAACTAAGGAACATCGTAAGGTACGATGCACTTAAGTGAATTGTAGAACATCGTAAGGTACGATATACTTAAGTAGAATACGAAATATGGTAAGGTACCACGCGCTTAAGTGATTTTGGCATATTATAAGATATGGGCCACATACACTTAAGTGAGCTTTTTAGCTTATAGCCCACACAAGTGGTTCTATAAATAAAACCCTTGTGCAGAAGCATTTGTGCAGTTGCAATTTCGTTTCTCTCTCTCTCACTCAAAGCCTTCATTCGTAGCAGCTAGCACTTATATTGAAGGAATCCGTTCATGTGGACTGAGTAGAGGCATTGTCATCGTTCAACGTTCATGATCGCTCCGTAGATCTGCATCAAAGGTTACAATCGCCACAAGAGGTAACAATTCTATCACTAATCATGCTCATTCGTAAGGATCATTAAAGGAGAAATTTTAAATTCCGCTGCGTTTTGGATCGCCCTTCTCCTTCAATAAAGTGCTGAAGGTAAATTGCATTAAAATAAAAGCTTGAAAGTAAAAGTCAATAGTTAGTAAGTTAGAGGTTAGTTTTGTTTTGCTTTTCATTTCAAGACATTCTTTGGAGAACACTTAACCAAGTTACCACAAGCATGGATCCTTGAACCAAAACATCTTCCAAAGGAAGGAAAGAAGGCCAAATTTCCACACAATACCATGGAAGAGGGGAGACTTACAATCTCACTAACTAGAATGCTTATGCCTTTTGTGTCAAAAATTTAGCGCTATGTTAAGCAATCGTAATTGGACTTATGTAGAAGTCACAACTATTTGAGGCCGGGCAATAGACTTTTGGTGTTAATGCATGTTGGAGACATAATATTATGAACTATGCTCATGAAACATACCACACACAAAAAATATGCAAAAGGGGTGGCCTAATCTCATCCATACTCATGTTAATCTTTCAATCAACTAGCATTAGGACTTTGAGATGTTATTGGCCAAATAGAAATGAATGAATGAAGAAGGGGAATTAGATGAAGAGGGAAGGGGATGAATGAGATCACAAATTGGTCAAAGGAGGACTTTTACCAAATTAATATAATTTATTCATTTTGGAAGATGGAATGTACATTCCATCAATCCCCTAAATCCAGTGATATTAATTTGACCAAGGCCCAACAACTAACAATCAAACTCAATCAAGTCAATACAAATGGTCAATACAATTTAAATTGCATTTATTCAATTAAAAATAATAAAATAGTACATTAATATCAAATATGTTTTGTCCAAATCCTAAAATCTCATCAAAACACCAAAGAAATGACCATGAGATTTATCATAGGTCAAACAAGGTCAAAGGACCTTGGAGAAAAAAATTCATAATTTTTGGACATTTAAAAATATTTTTAAACAATTAAAAACAAATGTAAAATCAATTAATTCATAAAAAATATTAATAATGATCTAAAAAATAATTTTAATTCAGAATATGAAAGAGAAAAATATTTGAAATTTTTTGGTGAAAGTCCCATATTTTTTGGATCAATATTGAATTTAATATGAATTATTGAAGAAAATGCAATTAGAACAAAATATCAGAAATTCAAAAAATACGTGGACCATTAGATCTCCCTCATTAATTTAGGTGACAAATCTGATGATCCAAAATGCGCGTTCCACATGTGTCAAAGTCAACCGCGTGGCATAAATGGTAATCAACATCAACGCTCAAGATTAGAACGTGGCATAAGGATCCTATGGTTCAGATGCAAGACACATCATCGCCGGAGCCAGAGCTCCGGTCGTCTTCCCCGGTGAGCTCGATCGGACTGGTCAAGATGAACCATCACCAAAAAAAGAAACAGGGACATGATCTTAAAGAAAAAACATCACTGAGCTCGAATCTGACCTCCAATTCCCCCAATTCCAAATATATTAAGAGATATGTGGAATTGAAAAATAAGGTACATGATCTGAGTTACTTAGATTTAACCTCAAAGCAACTCAATCTTCTTGCCTATATTGGTAGGACTTCAGACAACCAAAGAATCAATGGAATTGAGCAATAAATTGAGAAAATCGAAGAGTTTAAAATTTCTGCAAATTACATTCAATGGAGGTCTGAACACGATGGATCTTGATCAGGCTTATGCTTGGACTCACTTCAATTGCTTGCAGGAGACGAATGGAAAGGTTTAGAAGCAATGAATTACTGGAGAATTGAATTCCAAAACTGTGGAGATTCAAGCTCAAATTCAAATGAATTTATCAGGTTTATCCTATGAGAGTCAAAGGTTTTCAATAGGGGATCAAAGCTGGCGCAATGTGTGTGTTAATTCTGAGCAAATGGAGCTTCATTTATAGGTGAATCAAGTGATATTTGCACACTCACTTCCACTTTCCAAAATTGGCAAATGATGATGACATGCTGCATGGGTGCGCATAGGCCCCTGAAATGATGGTTTGAAGGTCCAAATTGAAGATCAAGTGCTTTGAAGATTGATTGGATTGCAAGGAAACTGAACATTGATGCTTGAAGTTGGATCCATGCCAAATGATATCATCTTGTTTAAGCCATGCACAAGCTATGCATTTCAAGTCCAAAATTAATGAATTTGAGCTCTTTGGAAAGGTGAGATCAAGAGGGAAAAGTTTGATGTTGAACACTTTTTCATTTGGAGCTTGGAACTTGGAGAATTTTGAGGTGGACGTTTGGAAAAATTTGACATATCAAAATTTTTCTAAGTGTCAAGCCATATGTCTCAATATTCCACCTTGCTTAACTTTTTATGGGAGCTTCAAATGAGAAATGTGTATTCATTAAAGTTGTATCTCTATCAAAGTCCTTAAAAATGGTCACCAATTTCATGTCATGTGGATTTGAAATGATAGAGTTAAGCATTTTTGAAGTTTGGAAAAATCACTTGATCAATGGTATAGGTCAAAAGTGACCTATAATGTAGCCTCATATCACATGCTCAAAAAAGTTGAATTAGCTCCCACTCCAAACATAAAAGTTGAAGTAGACACATTGAATTTGATTTTGCAACTTGGAAATCTGTCATCTCATAAAAATTGAGCAAGTTATGGCTTTGGGAAGCTGACTTTCAAATTAGGGTTTAGACAAAATGACCTGTAATGTTTCATCATAGAAAATGATTTTCCAAGCAAAAATAGCTCTAGGTATCAACATGAAAGTTCTTTGGAATGTCATTTAGAGTAATTTTTCTCTTGGAATAATTTTCATATGGTGAAAATTGTAGGAGATAGGGTCTAGGGAGACACAGTTTTGATCAGATGAATTCATCTGGCCAACCACCATCAACCAACTTGCTAATTTCCAATTCTCTTGACTTTCTTGGCTCACGGTAGATCATATATGCATAATATGATGAATTTCGAAGTGTCCCTTGAGAAATTTGATCAATTGGTGAGATAGCTTGTTGGAGAAGTTACTCAAGATACCTAGTCAAACTAGGGTTTCCAAGGCAAATCACCCTCAAACTCTTGAAGCAAACTTGATCAATATAACATGTAGAGATCATTTGGACTCATGTATGATGCTTATAACCATTCTTGAATCAATTCTTGGTTGTGCTCTTTGTTCATGAGGGTCTCAAGCCCTAGATGTGATTAATGAATTAATGAGATCATGCCATTCCTACAAAAAGAGTTAGATAAAAGCAAAGACATATTTTTTGGTATTTTAGTTAGTAAAATGATAATATACAAGTATGATATAATCACAAAGTGCTTGGTGATCTCTCCCAAAACAAACCCAATGAAGGAGGGGTAAGGAGGATGCCAAGACACAATCCCAATGCTAATGCTTATGATGAAATTGCATGAGGGATCTTAGGGTCAAAATTGGGGTCTTACAATATCCAATACTTGAAAATTAATCTGAAAATCACTCGGACCTATCTTAACTGGAAGGTCGACTTCACCAATAACCGTTTTGCGCGAACCGTCAAAGGCCTTGACGATTACACCACTATACCTCATAGGCACTCCTTGGTATGATAACTTTGATAGAGTTGACTTCGGAAACACATTAAGCGATGGCCCGGTGTCAACAAGCACATTTGACAAAGCATCCTCTTTGCAATTCATAGAATTATGCAAAGCCAGATTATGATTTCTTCCCTCCTCAGGGAGTTCTTCATCACAGAAGCTGAGATTATTGGTCGAAGTGATGTTAGCCACGATATGATCAAATTGATATACTGCAATATCATGTTTTACAAAAGCTTGTTCTAGAACTCGCTGCAGTGCTTCTCTGTGCGCTTCAGAATTCATGAGCAGAGACAACACTGAGATTTTTGAGGGGGTTTGGAGCAGCTGCTCCACCATATTAAACTCACTCCTTTTGATTAATCGAAGTACCTCATCATCGTCGTTGGCCTTCACATCGCTGGATTCACCAGACTTACCCTTTGAAGCACCAACTAGATCTATAACAGGCACTTCTACCTTCTTACTCATAACTGATTCTTCCTTATCTTTTGGGAACATTGGCCCAAACACTTGACTATTGTAGGTCACCTTGGTAACATCAACAATGCTCACCACAGAGCTAGTCGTAGGAAACGAGACCTCTTGACCACCTTCTATCATTGTAGCATTATACTAATACGGCACAACTTTATCAGATGAATACAAGACTGGACCCGCTAACCTTATAACCAACGGCGATACTGATCTATTGCTGACATGGTTACTATTGCTGCTGTCGTACTGAATTACCAATCTCTCTGGCTGCTTGAAAATGGGTACTATGACATTCACATCATTATCTATACGACAGGATTGAACAATTTGAATCATGCCTTCATCCATCAGTCGCTGGATGTCCCTTTTCACAACTTCACAACCCCTCAGGTTAACACTGCAAACAACACAACCATCATGATCATGCTCACAATCACTTACCAAACAAACATCCTTATGCATCTGCACCAAGGATCTTCGGATAAAACGCACATCAAAAACTTTAAACTCTCCAGGACAACCATCCACCATATTCATAGAAGAATTCCCATGAGAGGGCAATGGATTTGCTTTCACATTCGGCGCACGGTCCTCGAAGGACACCATTCCACTCTTCATCAGCTTTTGAACCTCATACTTGAGCGGATAACAGTTCTCTATATCATGTTTGGGTGCTCCTTGATGAAAAGCCCAACGAAGCTCAGGCTTATACCATCATGGAAGTGGTTCTGGAATTTGTGGTGGGTTTCTTGGTTGAAGTAGGTTCTTGAGAACCAAGGATGGATACAATTATGCATAAGACATAGGAATCGGGTGGAAAAAGACCTTTTTCCTCTCAAAGTTTTGTTGATGATGATTGTTGGTAGTATTGTTGTTGTTGTAGGTGTTTGTTTGTTGTTGTGGTTTTTGTTGTTGACATTGTGGTTGTTGAACTGGTGTTGATTGTTGATTAGAAAATACCGGGATAACGAAAGATACTTGATGATGATGTTGATGGGATGATTGTTTCCTTCTGATCTGAGGCCTCCTCTGCCTCCCACTTCTTATTGCATTCACTTCGTTTTCTTTTTTCTTGCTAAAACTACTACCATACCTCTTGCTCGTCGATGCCTCATCTTTTGACAAGCGTCCCTCTCGGACTCCTTTCTCAAGGCTCATCCCCATGTTTACCATCTCGGTAAAGTCACTGGGGGCACTAACAATCATTCGTTCATAATAAAATGAACTCAAGGTCTTTAGAAAGATCTTTGTCATCCCTTTTCCCTCCAAAGGAGGAGTGATTTGGGCAACCAATTCCCCCCATCTCTGCGCATTCTCTTTAAATGTCTCTTTATCTTTCTGAGACATAGACCTCAGATGGTCTCTATCAGGCGCCATGCCCATGTTGTACTTATACTTCTTGACAAAAGCCTCTCCAAGTCATTGAAATTACGAATGTTGGCACTATCCAATCCCATATACCAACGAAGCGCAACACCGATCAAACTGTCCTGAAAATAATGAATCAACAGTTGATCATTATCAGTTTTAGTGGACATCTTACGAGCATACATCACTAGATGACTGAGCGGACAAGTATTCCCCTTATACTTTTCAAAGTCAGGCACTTTGAACTTCACTGGGATCTTGACGTTGGGCACTAAACACAACTCAACAACACTCTTTCCAAACAAATCCTTACCTCTTAGCGTCTTCAATTCCTTGCGCAGCTCAAGAAACTGATCCTTCATTTCATCCATTTTCTCGTAGATATCCGGACCCTCAGACGGCTCAGAGTGATAAATGGTGTCCTCTACACGAGGTAAGGTGTGCACAACGGGAGGTGGCACGGACATGACCGGGCTAGTGCAAAGCCTTCAGACATAAAGTTGGACAGCATTCCCTAGAGGAATCCAGCAGGCATAGTGGGTGCAAAATGAGCGGTAGTAGCAAGCATGGTAGAGGTAGCCACCTCTGAAATAACCATCCTCGCAGGAGGAGTTGTAGGCGTTGGAGAAGCTTGGCTCTGAGCGGCAGGAACTGAATCCATCATGGCAGTCAGGCAGGCGATCTTATCCTTCAACTCTCTGTTCTCTTGCTCTAGATGCTCCATAATTTTGAAGTGATTGGCGCGGGTGTTGTACCGATGAGTCAGCTTGGCTAAAGCATAGAAAAAACACCAATGAGATATCTGGCAAAAGAGAAACATGCTTATGCAAATGATGCATGAAATGCAATGCTTGATTATTTATTTTTGTTTTTAAGGAACTTACTATATCATTTGCAAATATATATCAACAATTGCAATAATTTTTATATGACCAAAAAATCTCTTTTCATTTATATAATTGGAAGTATTACACTGAGTTCAATTTCAGAAACCGAAAATGAAAAATACAAGAGAAAAGGAGACTAGTCATCCTAAGGATCCCTAACAACAATGTCAGAAGCCCTAGCTAAAGGTGCGTACTTCCTTCGAATGCGACGGATCTCGGTCTCAAAAGAAGCCTTCATCTGAGTCTTCTCGAGGACAAGCTGATCAACAATATTCTTCCAAGCAATGGAATGTTGAGGCATGCTAGAATATGAAACCTCTGGCTCTCTCTGCCTCTTTTTCACTCGGTCTTCAAGTAGCTCAATAAGTGCATCTTTGTCCTTAGACTCCAATTGCAACTCTTCATGCTTCTTGCTCAAAACACGGAAACACTCTTCCCACATATCCTTCTCTTGCTTCATCTTGATGAGTGCGTCTTCCAACTCCTCTACATCTTGGTTAGGGAGAGTAAATGGATCAACCACAACCATAAACATATGTCTTTCATAAGGATAAGGCTCTTCAACTCCAAAGCTCTCTTCTTCACCCAAAGAGTGTAAGCTTCCAAAGCTACACAATTGCGCGGACCTAGCTCAGATCTTCCTTTCCTATGCATATTATGCCAAGCATGCACAATCTTCTGCTTCAAATGTTGGGGATCTTTACCCTCTTGATATAAAATTCCTTCTAACAAAGTGTTATTAGGCTTGTCTCTCAAGGGGAACCCAAATTGAAGACGAGCCAAAGTAGAGTTATAGTTAATTCCTCCTTGTGTACCAATGAGAGGCACATTAGAGAGTTCACCACAACTATCAAAAATTTCCAAACTACTTAAAGACGGATCATACCAAACTATATCATCATTAGTGATAGACATAAGTCTCTGAGACCACCTTAGACAATGTTTGTTCTCTAGAAAAGCAGGTGTCTGAGGCAAGTGCGAAATAAACCACTTGTACAGAAGAGGAATGCAACAGACGATAGTTCCACCACCCTTAGAATTCCTTAGATGCAAAGAGAAATACATATCACCCAATAAAGTAGGCACATGATTCCCAATCAAGAAAAGTCTAACGACGTTAACATCAACAAAACCGTCAATGTTAGGGAACAAAGCTAATCCATAGATGAGCAACACAAAGATAGCTTCAAAAGCATCCACACTATCGGCTTGAGCAAAGGCAGTAGCTTCCTTGATGAGGAAATCAGACGGCAACCCAAACAATCCTCCTTTCTTCACCCAATGAGCCTCTATCTCAGACTTCTTCAAGAGAAGAGCTTCAACAATAATACTAGATCGGGGAATCTCCTCCAATCCACTAAAATGAACTCTACTAGAAATAGGTATCCCCAAAAGATGAGAATACTCCTCCAAGGTAGGCACAAGCTAATAATCTGGGAAAGTAAAACAATGGTAGAGAGGATCATAGAACTGCACTAATACACTCAAGAGTCCTTCAACCACATCACCGGATAAGATAGACAATAGCTTCCCATGACGTTGTTTGAAGTCCAAGAGATCTAATACAAAAGATGCTAGCTTCCTTAACTCTTTCAAGTCGGGACATCTGAAACTGTACTTCTTAGCGTTCCTTCGTCCACAATCCATGGTCTGAAAATATTTGCAAATAATACCTCAGTTCCTTGAAATTTTTGTGTGATGAATGTTATGATGCGCATGAATGCATGAATGCAACAATCACAAATAAGGGATCACACACAAGGCAAACAAATAAAGGTCAAGGGATGAGTCAAGTCATTGTCAAGATCAATCATCCATTTTGGTGGATTATGGTTTGCACCTTATCAACACCCAAGTTCCATTGATATTGACAAGACTTGATTGGATCAACCAAGAATCAAAGGTTTCTTGTAAGTCACGAGCATGGAGTCTAGGTAAGAACCATCCTAAATGAGTGAACTAAGGATAAAACCTGTACATCATGTTCTAAAAAGTTCCCAGAGTCTTAATTCCATCTATCGAATATTACAGGATAAAATGACTGACTCATCGACCTATAATATTCTCAAGAGAAACTCGTCTGAGTGTAGTATCGCGTAACAACTGTTATCAAGTCTACACTTGAACAGTCTCCGCACTACATCCTAAATAGGCCAAGAGGGGGTAAATGTTCTACGGTCCTCAGCTTCTCAGACCCAAATTAGAGATAGTCATGCCTAACCATAAATACTTGTGTGACATTTCCAAATCTAAAAGAGTCTCCACTGAGCAGATGGATCTCAAGCCAACTTATTAAGGACTACTCCACACAAGTCGAACATGACTATACCATCCTCCTATCTTAATTGCACTCAAGTTCGGGTTAGAAGTTATCTCATCACTCAGAGATCACCAAGCACAACAAGCAGATTATATCACACATACATATATACAAACATCACATATATACAAATATATGCACACAGAAAGTAGGCTAAACCCACTGAAGACTACTCCTCAGCAGAGTCGCCACTTAATTTATGTAGTGGTAAATTCATGATCATCAAGCTATGGATATGCTAGACATCAAATAACAAGAGTCGCCAGCGCGCTTTTATTGTTTCCAAGGGAAAAGGGAAAAAGTACGAACAAAACCAAAAAGTAAGAAGTTTTCAAATCAAAACTAATAAAATGTCAGAGATTATAGGTAAGGGGGTTGGTTACACAAAGGGAAGGTGTTAGCACCCAAAGTGTCTTAGGTACTCCTAGGGAGCCCTTTTTGTGTGGATATGTATTTGGTACAAAAATGATGTTTACAACCAAATAGAATGGGGGGATGAGAAAAGAATTCATTAATTATATTTTTGTGTTTGACAAGATCTTCGGACTTATGCCTACGTACCAACATAAAAATGAGGGATCAAAACCTCGTAGTTTGTGATACAAATTTCAAAGTGGATGCACTGGTTTTTAATAAAAATTAAGTTTGAAAGGCACAAAAGCCTAAAAATGGTTTGAATGAGTTAGTTCTTTTTGGCTTTTTGAAAGTTTAAGTCAAGTATAGTTAATTTTATTTACAAGTTTGATTTAAGAAAAGAAGTTTTAAAATACAATGGCATAAGGCCAAAGTTTCTATCTTTTTGCAAAGTGGTCAAAGCTTAGAACAAAATAAGTTCAATCAAATAAGATTTTTGAAAGGGGGGGGAGAGATTTTGAAATTAAAGAAATGGGGAGAAGATGAAGAGACTAATCATATGCACAAAAATTAAAAGTTGAGAGTTGAAAAGATCTGACCAAATGGGTAGCAATCCAATAGACAAGAATGTCAATAGAAACCCAGAATTCCCCTGGACATTTAGAATCAAGCAACACACATATGCACAATTATATTATCTTGAAGAGAAAAGGCATCAAATAAAGATAGCCACTTCCAAGCTTTAGCCACTTCATGATCTTCTTCAGATTAGCCCATGTAACAGATGGATTCCATAAGTCACAGGTTCACAATAAAAGCTTCACAATGATCATGTTGCAGATGAACTCAGAGGGATCTTGAATGATGTGTCAGATGAAGTTTCAAATTGCAAACACTTGGTTTCACAGAAAGTTGGCATTGGCCAAGTCCTTTAGTATGGGAATGTTGCCTAAGTTCTAAGTCCATTTGTCCAAGATCAAGCCAACAGTTCACACAAAAGTCTTTTAGGGTTTTTGTTGTTATTATGTACATTAATGGTCAAAGACCACACAAACAAGCAAAGTATACACAAACAAGATGTATCACACAATATGGTCCAAGTGGATAAAGTGAAAATTGCATTAACATAAACAATTAGAATGGTATGAATAATGGCAAATGAATAAAGGCTAAAATTAAATGACATTAAAGTAAATGGCTTGAAATTATAAGTTAGTTGTTAATGAGTTAGAAGTTAGTATTGTTTTGCTTTTGCTTTTAAGTTTTTTAGACATTATTTGAAGAACACTCAACCCACTTATCACAAGCATGGACCCTTGAGCCAAGACATCTTCCAAAGGAAGGAAAAAAGGCCAAGTTCCCACACAATACCAAGAAATAGGGGAGACTTACAATCTCACTAACTAGAATGCTATGCCTTTTGTGTTACAAATTTAGATCTATGTTAAACAATCGTAATTGGACTTATATAAAAGTCACAACTATTTGAGGTTGGGCAATAGAATTTTGGTGTTAATGCATGTTAGAGACATAGTATAATGGACTATGCTCATGAAACATACCACACACAAAAGAAATATGCAAAAGAGGTGGCCTAATCTCATCCATACTCATGTTAATTTTTCAATCAACTAGCTTTAGGACTTTGAGATATCATAGGCCAAATGAGATGAATGCATAAATAAGGGGAATGAGATGAAGAGGGAGGGGAATGGATCAAAACTCAAATTGATCCAAGGAGGACCTTTTACCAAACTAATATCATCCATTCATTTTGGGAGATGGAATGTACATTCCATCAATCCTCTAAATCCAATGATATTAACTTGAAAAAGTCAAATCAACCTTGACCAAGGCCCAACAACAAGAGTCAAACTCAAACAAGTCATCACAATTGGTCAACAAAATTATTTGACATTTATTCAAATTAAAAATACTAAAATAACGCATTTAAATTAAATATGATTTGTCAAATTCCTAAAATCTCATCAAAACACCAAAGAAATGGCCATGAGATTTATCATAGGTCAAACAAGGTCAAAGGACCTTGGAGAAAAAAATTCAGAATTTTTAAAGACTTAAAAGTAATTTTAAACAATTAAAAATAATCACAAAATCAATTAAATCATGAAAAATATTAATAATGATCCAAAAAATAATTTTAATTAAGAATAGGAAAAAGGAAATTATTTGAAATTTTTTGGTGAAACTCTCATATTTTTTGGATCAATATTAAAATTAATATGAATTAATGAAAATAAAAGGATTAAAATGAAAATAAAAAATAGCAAAAAGTGTGAGCCACTTGTTCTTCCTCATTAATTAAGGTGGCAGATTAAGTGGACTAGAACGCGCGTTCCATGATGGAACCTAGTTAGTGCGCCACACGTGTCGTAATCAAAACCAACGCCCCAGATTAAAACAAAATGGCAAGATCATGTGGCTGGGAGACGTACCAACGCACGACCGGAGCTGTAGCTCCGATCTTCTTCTCCGGTGGACCTCACCGGACTGGTCCACTCTCAACCATCACTAAAATAAAAAAGGATGACATGATCTGAAAGAAAAAATGGCATAGAGCACGAATCTGACCTCAATTTTAACTAAGTTCACATATATAGAAAGATATGAGGATTTGAATTTTGAGGTGTGTCAACTGAGTTGCTTTGATTAGACCTCTAAGCAACTCAATCTTCTTGCCTACATTGGTAGGACTTCAAACAACCAAAGATCCAAGAGAATTGAGTAGAACTGAGAGAGAATCAAAGAGATGAAGTTTTATGAAAATTACCTTTAATGCTATGCAGTTCTTGATGTTGCTTGCTCCAAACACGATCTGATCACACTTGAGAAGCTAGTATGAAGTGATTGATGAGGTTGCAAGGCTTTGGATCCTGGAGTTTTTGAATCTCCAACAGTTGAGATTCAAACTCAAATTTCACACTAAAATTTATCAGGTTTTCCTTTGGAATGAGAGGGTTTCAATGGGGGGGGGGGGGGGGGGGCAAAGCTGGCGCGCAAGGTGGATTCAAATGAGCACAGAGGTCATGTATTTATAGCATGAATGAATGATATTTGCACACTTCAAATTTTGTCCAAATTTAGCAATGTTGATGGCACGAGTGCATGGGCATGTGCAGGCCCATGATGCAATGCAAAAAGGTCCAAAACCATTCCAAATGAAGTCTGAATGGGTGCTTGATTGGCAAGGAAAAGGGAACTGAAGTTTTGAAGTTTGATTCTTTCCAAAGATGCAGCTCTGTTAAAGCCATGCACAGACCTAGCAAACCTCATCTAAAGTGCATGAACTTGGGTTCTTTGGAAAGCTTGGATCAAGGGGAACAAGTTTGATGTTCAACACTTTTTCATTTGGAGCTTGGAACATGGAGAATTTTGAGGTGGAAGTTTGCAAATTTCAACATGTTGAAATTTTTTCTAAGTGTCAAGCCATATATCTCAATATTCCACCTTGCTTAACTTTGTATGTGAGCTTCAAATGAGAAAAGTGTATTCATCAAACTTGTAGCTATTTCGAAGACCTTAAAAATGGTCTCTAATTTCATGTCATTTAGATTTGTAATAGTAGAGTTATGCATTTTTGAAGTTTGGAAAAATCACTTATTCAATGGTATAGGTAAAAAATGACCTATAATGTAACCTCATATCACATGCTCATAAAAGTTGAATTAGGTCTCACTCTAACATCAAAGTTGAAGTGGACACATTGAATTTGATTGTGCAACTTGGAAATCTTTCATCTTATAAAAATTGAGCAAGTTATGGCCTTGGGAAGTTGACTTTCAAATTAGGGTTTAAACAAAATGACCTATAATGTTTCCACATAGAAAATGATTTTCCAAGCAAAACTAGATCTCGGTATCAACATGAAAGTTGTTTGGAATGTCATTAAAGTAACTTTTCTCTTGGGATCATTTTCATATGGTGAAAATTATAGCATATAGGGTCTACGGAGACCCAATTTTGATCAGATGAGTTCATCTGGCCAACCACCATCAACCAACTTGCTAGCTTGCAATTCTATCAACTTTTGGGACTCATAGGAGATCATATATGCATAATATGATGAAATTTGAAGTATCCCTTAAAATATTTGATCAAATGGTAAGGTAACTTGTTGGAGAAGTTACTCAAGATACCCAGTCAAACTAGGGTTTCCAAGACAAATCACCCTCAAAATCTTGAAGAAAATTTGATCCATATAACATATAGAATTCACTGGAACTCATATATGATGATCATAACCATTCTTGGATCAATTCATGGTTGTGCTCTTTGTCATGAGGGTCTTAAACCCTTGATATGAACTTGATAGATCAATGGAGATCATGCCCTACCTACAAAAGATTTAGGCAAATGTAAAGACATATTTTGGTGTTTTGGTTAGTAAAATGATAATATACAAGTATGATACAATCACAAAGTGCTTGGTGATCTCTCCCAAAACACACCAAATGAAGGTGGGGTAAGGAGAATGCCAAGGTATGATCCCAATGCTAATGCTTATGATGAAATTGCATGAGGGATCTTAGGGTCAAAATTGGGGTCTTACATGACCCATCATTTTTTATTTCAAAATTTGATCAAAACCTATATATTTTCTAGAGTTTTATTTCACGCTGATCATTTTGGTGCATTTACTTTATTCAGGCACTTTTGCGTTCGATTTTTATTCAATTTTTAGTCCTTTTATTTTTATTATTTTGTCACAATGTTTGGAATAAATAAATAGGATCATCTATATTTTTATTTCAATTTTATTTCGATTATTTTTAGGTGTTCGGTTTTATTTAGTGTTTGTTCAAAAGTTACTTTTTTCCAATAAAAAGGGTAAGTGGGTCAACATCTAGGAGGGGACAAAAACAAAAGTAAAGGAGAGTTTTTTATATATTTTCTTTCTCTTCTTTGAACTTCAGACTCTCTTTCCTTATTCTACACATCATCAACCTACTTTCCATCAGTCTTTTTCCGCCCACTAAAAAGTCAATGCTGATTTGCAACATAACCGTTCACCATTGCTTCAAGATCCTGACCAGACCTCCTCCATCTAACCCCACAAAGAAACCACACATCACCCACCTTGTAACACAATCTCCTTCTCCTTAAGTTTCCACCACCACCATAAACGCCATAAACTGGTGACCTCATACAAAGAAACACGTGAACCACCTACCCTGTCAAAACTCATAAGTCCAACCAACACATCCATAACAGTCACGAAAACAACTGTTAAACCACCATGACAGAGCTAATACCCATCAATCGTGTTGACAACCCTTACTCCACCATAAAAACTCCATTTCTATCCAATGAGAAAGGGATGTTGTTTTTGATTTACATAGGGAAAAAGCTCTTGTTGTGATAAGAGAAAGAGATCAACGTGAGAGAGAGGTTTTTCTGTTTTCAAAGCGAAAGGAATAGAGAGAGTGTTAGTACTATTTTGAAGCATTTGCTTTTGATATGATTTATTTCCATTTTTATCTTGAGAGCAATGCCACATGTTTGTTTTCAATTGGTTTAGGAGAGTGAATCCGTCTTTTCCTCTTTGAGAAGAAACTTGAAACGTGAATGAGAGAAGAAGGAGAATTCCGTTTCTCTTTCTTTAACTCATTCTTTTCCCTTTTTTCTTTTTTTCTTTTCCGTTTTTTGTTTTTTATATAATAATAATAATAATAATAATAATAATAATAATTATTATTATTTATTATTATTATTATTATTATTATTATTGTTATTATTATTATTATTGTTCAAATTAAATTTAAAATAGGGTTTTGGTTGGTTGGATCTTGGACCATGTTAATCTTTGCACACTCCATATTCATTTGTTGCATCCTTATTATCTCTTTTATTTTTTATTTAATTAGATTTGGATTAGTATTTTTTCTTTGATTTTAATTAATCAATTGATTTATTTTAATTTTATTATTGTATTTCAATGGTTAATTGGTTTTTTGATTAATTGTCCTATCGGTTTTCAAGTACGTTGCAATTTCGGAGTTAAAAATTCAATTTTCGCTTCAGAAACCGCTCAAACGCATAAAATTTATTGACGGGCCTCTGATAGAGTGATTTCTAAGTGAATTCACTTTACGATTGCTTAACATAACGTTAAATTAGTTAGTTTGATTGTCATTTTATTTTATCTTTAAAGATGTCGTTTAAATGTTGAGTTCTTGGAATTTTCAAGTGCGTTGTAATTTCAGAGTTAAAAATTCAATTTTAGCTTCCGAAACCGCTCGAATACATCAAGTTTATTGTCCGGCCTCTTATAGAGTGTTTCCTACATGAATCCACTTCATGATTTCTTAACATAGCGCTAAATTCAGTATTTTAAAACTTCGATTTATTTATGGTCCCTTGACTTTCTCTTGGGCCTCCTTATAATCAGATCATTGTCTATTTACAGTTGTTTATTGAGCTTGTATTTTTAATTATTTTATTGTATCCTCATTCAACAAAATTGTACCCTCATTCCCGTAATATGTAATAAGTTTGCCGCTTTCATTTATTTTTATTGTGTTAGCTGTTAGCTCAAGATTAAAATCAACCACTTTCAGAAAAGAACAAAAATAATGCTCGATCCAATGTTGAGCCTTTTTCCCAAGTCAAAATAAAAAAGAATGCAACACGAGTACTTGATCCAATGTCAAGTATCTTTTCAAATTAAACCTTTTTTATTATCAACCCTCAAATCATTTCATCCGGTTTTCAATTCAATGCAAATCAAAAACCTTGATCAACATCGAGCGCCTTTTATCTAATTCAAACTAAAATATCTAATCATACTTAAACAACGTTTGAAAAGGGTGAAAAGGGAGATGGTCTAGAGCCTTCAACTCGATTGTTTGAATACGAGTTGCCTTAATCAACTTTTCTAGCAATCGCCATCCATTAAAAACTTCTAAAATGATTCACCTCAAACCACTTTCATAATCAAAACTTCAGTAAAACCCATTTTTCTTAGCGAATCTTGGACGAAAAAGAAAGTGGTCTAAAGCCTGTTATTCCCTTCCCTGAATACTTGGATACGAGTTCCCTTACTCGACCATTCGAGTATTTTTCGTCCATCCAAATTACATTAACCTTATCTTAATCCTTTTACATTTAAGGATGAAAATGGAGATGGTCTAGAGCCTTTTATCCCTCTTCTCAATTATTCGGATACAAGTTTCCTTACTCGACCATTCGAGTAATTGTCATCCAACAAAACACTCAACACATCAAACTTATTTTCTGCCCTTGTGCAACTTCAAAAATGTTTTCAGAAACGAGTATGCTTTATCCATATCGACGTGAAAGAAGAAAAGACTCCCGCCTTCTAGAGCGAGCAACAAGTAAAGGTTTCAGTCACTCGATATGTCTAAAGGATCACTCCTTAAAAGCAACCAAACTCAATAGTTCTTTGTAAACATAACTATATAGCCTTGAGTTCTCCATAGCATCTAGAGACACATATGAGCAGGAAATTGAAATCTTGTCAGGCACACCTTAATAAAAAAACACCCCTTTAATAAAAATATTTTCCTTTCTTTCTTTTCTCGCACAATAAGTAGAAGAAAACAAATATCATGCTAACATTCAAAATCAAGAATCTAACTAAAAGATTCCCGTTAAGTACAACGAATGTGAGGGGTGTTAATACCTTTCACTTGCATAACCGACTCCCGAACCCGAATTTGGTTGCGACGACCATTTTCCTTTTCTTTTAAGGATTTTATCGATATTTTCCATTTCCTCTTTTGGAATAAATAAAATTCAGTGGTGACTTTGTTCGAATAGTTTTCCGCGAGCGTGCAAACACTTCATGAAGGATTGCATTTTTCAAGATGCGACAATGGCGACTCTACTGGGGAAACCTGCTCCAAGCAACAGAGAGTCAAGCCTAATTTAGTTTTATTCGTGATAAATGTTTAGCTTTATTTATTTGTTTTCTTCTATCTTTTTTATCTCATTGCATTGTTGTTATATGTAGCGGTAAATTCATGACCGTTAAGCCATGGATAAGCTAGACGTCAATAAAACCAGAGTCACCGCCGCGCTTTTATTGTTTCCAAGGGAAAAGAGAAAAGTACGAACAAAATGCAAAGATAAGAATTTTTCAAATCAAAACTAATAAAATTCCAGAAATTACAAGTAAGGGGGTTGGTTATAGAGAGGGAAGATGTTAGCACCCAAAGTGTCCTAGGTACTCCTAGGGAGCCCTTTCTTGTGTGCACGTGTATTTTTATACAAAATGATGTTTGCAATAAATAGAATGGAGGGATGAGAAAACAATTCATTAATTATATTTTTGTGTTTGACAAGACCTTCGGACTTGTGCCTACGTACCAACATAAAATGAGGGATCAAAACCTCGTAGTTCGTGGTAACAATTTCAAAGTGAGTGCATTACTTTTAACAAAAATTTAGATTTAACAAAGGCACAAAAGGCCTAAAATGGTTTGAATGAGTGTTAGTTCTTTTTTGGCTTTTGAAATTTTAAGTCAAGTATAGTTAAGTTTATTTACAAGTTTGATTAAGAAAAGATTTTACAAATTCAATGGCATAAGGCCAAAGTTTCTAATTTGCAATATGGTCTAAGTTTAGAAATCACAAACAAAGAAGATTTTGAAAGAGGGGAGATATTTGAAATTAAATAAGTGAGGAAGATATGAAGAGACTAATCCTAAGCAAAAATTTAAGAGTTAAGAGTTGAAAAGATCTGACCAATGGGCTGCAATCCAATAGACAAGAATGTCATATAGAAACCCAAATTTCCCTTGGACTTTAGAATCAAGAAATATCACCACACAAATAGCAAGATGAAGAGCAAGATATCAAATAAAGATATCCACATCCAAGCTTATCAACTTCATGATCTTATTCATATCTTCCATGCATCAGATGAACTCAAGGATAAACACTAGGCACCGGTTCAAAGTAACAACTTCAATCAGACCATGTAGCAGATAAACTCAAAGTGGATCACAATACTTGCTTCAGATGAAGTTTCACTTCACAAGCACTTGGTTTCATTAAAGTTGGCATTGACCAAGTCCTTTTGGATAAGGAGTGTTTCCTAGTTCTAAGTCCAATGTCTCAGAGCAAACCAACAGTCCACACAAAATGTCTTTTAGGGTTTTTGTTGTTATTATGTACATTAAGGTCAAAATACCACAAACACAAACAAGTATATACAATCATAATTAAAGCAAAGTTAAAATGGCATTAAAGTAAACAAGTTAAATGGTATGAATAATGGCATATGAATAAAGGTTCAAAATGAAAGTGCATTAAAGTAAATGGCTTGAAATTAAATGTTAGTTTTCAATTGATTAGAAGTTAGTATTGCTTTTGCTTTTATTTTGTTTAAGTCATTCTTTGGAGAACACTCAACCCACTTGTCACAAGAATGGATCCTTGAACCAAGACATCTTCCAAAGGGAGGACTTACAATCTCACTTACTAGAATGATATGCCTTTTCTGTCAACAATTTAGCGTTATGTTAAGCAATTGTAATTGGACTTATGTAGAAGTCACAACTATTTAAGGTCGGGCAATAGAAATTTTAATGTTAATGCATGTTAGAGACATGGTATTATGAACCATGCTCCTAAAACATACCACATTTAAAAAGAATATGCAAAAGATGTGGACCTAATCTCATCCATACTTATGTTGATTTTGCAATCAACTAGCCTTAGGATATAGAGATATCATAGGTCCATGAAATGAATGAATAGATGAGGGGATTGAGATGAAGGGGGAGGGGGAATGGAATCAACACAAATTGGTCAAAGGAAGACTTTTATCAAATTAAAATCATTCATTCATTTTTGGAGACGAAATGTATATTTCATCAATCCCCTAAATCCAATGATTTTAACTCAACAAAGTCAAATCATCCTTGACCAATGCACAACAACCCAAGTCAAACTCAACAAGTCAATATCAAAAGTTCTACACAATTTATTTTGCAATTAAACAAGTAAAATCAATTAAATAATACATTAAATTAAATTATGGTTTGTCAAATTCCTAAAACCTCACCAAAACACCAAAGAAATGACCATGAGATTTATCAAAGATCAAACAAGGTCAAAGGACCTTGGAGAAAAAATTTCATAAATTTTGGAAACTTAAAAGTATTTTTAAACAATTAAAAATATTCACAAAAACAATTAAATCATGAAAAATATTAATAATGATCCAAAAAATAATTTTAATTCAGAAAATGAAAGAGGAATTTATTTAAATTTTTTTGGTGAAACTCTCATATTTTTTTGGATCAATATTAAAATTAATATGAATTAATGAAAATAAACCAAATAAAATGAAAATTAGAAAATAAGAAAAAACGTGGACCACTTGATCTCCCTCATTAATTGATGTGGCAGATCAAGTGGCTGCTAGCGCGCATTCCACCATGGTCATGAGTCAGCATGCAACACAAGTGGTAATCAGTTTCAACGCGCGAGATTAGAACATTTCAAATGGATCATCTGGTTCTGATGAGTGCCAACGCATCACTGGAGCCAAAGCTCCGGTCTCCTTCTCAGGTGAGCTTCACCGGACTGGTTCACTCACAACCATCACCAAAATTAAAAATAAGGACATGAATTTAAAGTAAAAATGCTCAGGAGCTCGAATTTGGCCTCTGTTTATCCTAACTTCAAGTATATTGAAAGATACAAGGAGTTGAAATTTGGGGTGCATGATCTGAGTTGCTTTGATTTGACCTCAAAGCAACTCAATCTTGTTGCCTACATTGGTAGGACTTCAGACAACCAAAGATCCAAGAGAATTATGGAGAATTGAGTGAGAATCAAAGAGATGAAAAATTCTGGAAAATACCTTCAATGCAGGTCTGTGCTCGATTAATCTTGCCCTTGCTTGCTCTTGATCTTGCTTAGGACACTTGATAGAGTAGAATTGAATGGACAAAAGGCTCAGGATCCTTGGAGATATGAATCTCAAAACAGTAAGATTCAAACTCAATTTCTAATGGAAATTATCAAGATTATCCTTTGAAATAAGAGGGTATGGAGGTTTGGAATCAAAGCTGGCGTGCAAGGTCCTTGTTTCTGAGCATAGAGGGCTCTATTTATAGCAAAGCCAATTGATATTTGCACACTTGAAATGAAATCCAAAAATAGCAGTGTACATGCCCATGTAATCACTTCTTCTGATCCATAATTGAGTACAAGCCTTGCTGAGATCACATTGGAATGTTATGCATTGGTGTATGGAAGTTTCAAGTTCAACTTGTGCCAAATGATCACTCATGTTTAAGCCATACGCAACCCATTCAAATCTTGTCCAAAAGGGATGAAATTGGACTTTTTGGAAATTTTAGATCAAGAGGAACAACTTTAATGTTTAAGACTTTTTCATTTGAAGCTTGGATTATGATGAATTTTGAGGTGGAAGTTGGAAAAATCAAACATGTCAAAAAAAATTCTAAGTGTCAAGCCATATCTTCATTTATTCCACCTTGGCTAACTTTTTATGTGAGTTTCAAATGAGAAAAGTTCCTTCATAAAAGTTGTAGCTCTCTCAAATTAATTCAAAATGGTCACACATATGACCTTATTTGGATTTGATATGAAGGAGTTATGCATTTTTGAAGTTGAGGAAAATCACTTGTTCAATGGCATTGGTCCAAAATGACCTATAATGTATCCTCATATCACATGCACATAAAAGTTGATTTTTCTCTTTCTCCAAACATAAAAGTTGATGTAGACATATTGAATTTTATTGTGAAACTTGGAAATCGTTCATCTCATAAAAAATGAAAAAGTTGTGGTCTTGGGAAGTTGACCTCCAAATTAGGGTTTAGACAAAATGACATATAATCTTTCACCATAAAAATTGACTTTCCAAGAAAAACTAGCTCTAGACATCAACATGAAAGTTGTTTGGAATGTCATTTAGAGTAAATTTTATCTTGTAATCATTTTCATATGACAAACATTGTAGGAGATAGGGTCTAGGGAACCCCAGTTTTGATCACATGAATTCCTCTAGTCAACCACCATCAACCAACTTGCTAACTTGCAAATATCTTGACTTTTAGGAGTCATGGAGTATCATATATCATAAGATGATGAAATTTGAAGTATCCCTTGAATTATTTGATCAATTGGTGAAGAAGCTTGTTGAAGAAGTTATACAAGATACCCAGATGAATTAGGGTTTCCAAGGCAAACCAATTCCAAACTCTTGATGATTTCTTGATCAAAATAACATGTGAAGCTCATGGGGATTCATATATGATGCTTAGAGCCATAGTAAACTACTTATTGATTGATCTCCTTGGGTCTTAAACCCTAGATATGAGCTTGATGAATCAAAGGTGAGCACATGCCCTACCTACAAAAGAGTTAGTGCATACAAAGACATATTTTTGGTATTTTGGTTACTAAAATGATAAAATAAAAAGTATGATACAATCAAATGGTGCTTGGTGATCTCTCTCAATGCTAACCCAATGAATGAGGGGTAAGGAGGATGCCAAGATGTGATCCCAATGCCAATGCTTATGATGAGATAACATGAGGGATCTTAGGGTCAAAATTGGGGTTTTACAGCTGCCCCTATTTAAGGACATTCTAACTGAGGAGATGAAGGTGAAAATCTTCACATCGACTCAGTAGAATGGGTTTAAATAACAACATATAGAAACAAATTTTGGTCCCTAAGATACCTCATGATGCATAGGATATAGATGTTAAAATAATCTCTGTGGGGAAAATGTTTCCACAAAGGAAAAGAATTCGGAGAGATTGAAAGTCCACAGGAGTATAATGCATTCCGAAAGGAAAACTCACTGGGGAGACAAAGACTCTGGGGAAAAAGAATTGTGCATAGGCCAGGCTACGACTTGAAAACTGCTGGGGACATGAGGGATTCCATGAAAATAAATCAATGGAAAGACTCAGCCGGGGAAAAAAGGACATATGCAAGGGAAGCGAGTAGATCAGAACAAAGCTGAAATACTCGAGCCAAACAGGAAACAACGATTTCACTAAGGAAATGCGCACTCAAACTCAACTGGGGAAGAAAAGATCTTCAACACAAGAGGAGCTGAAGTCTATTATCCATTACCGGTTACTGGGTAAGGGGATAATAACATCTGACAGAGAGGACATCAGTTACCGGTTAGGGTAAATATATCAAGGATGACTCGCTGAAGGCAATCAGGAGGTGTATTCATTACTGGTTACTGGGTAGAAGACCAAAAAGAGAGAATATCTGTCACTGGTTAAAGTGAACATAACAAGGATAGACTCAAAAGGAAAGAAAATTCGTGACCGGTTAGGATGAACATATCAAGGATAGACTTGCCTGGGAAATCAAGGAGGATATCCGTCATCGATTAGGATGATCATATCAAGGATAAACTGCCTGAAATAGTAGTAATTACATCTATCGAATGCTGGATAGAATACCAGAAAGAGAATATTTGTCACCGGTTAGGATGAACATATCAAGGATAAACTCTACAAAGGGGACAAAATCAGGATTTACATCTACCAGTTACTGGGTATAAGACCGCAAAGAGAAGGAAACCCGTCACCGGTTAGGATGAACATATCAAGGATTAACTCTCTAAGGAACAAATAGGGATTACAACTACCTTTTTACTGGATAGAATACCAAAAAGAGAATATCCGTAACCGGTTAGGATGAACATATCAAGGATAAACTCAAATCAGGGGAAGAAAGTATTCTTCATCAATTAGGATGAACATATCAAGGATATACTTCTTGGGGAAACGTGAAAACAAATCAGCTGGGGAGAAAATGGGTACTCTTGCCGGGTATTGGGCAAAAAGTGACACAATGAAAACTAAGAAGAACATTACCAGTTACTGGGTAATAGACTCTTAGGGGACCAAAAGCATCTATCTAGGTAAGATCTAGAAAGAAACAGTAAATCAAGACTCAACCCAATGAGGATATAACTCAAGGGGAGTGGTTCCATCCAGATAATTAACTGGGGAGGAAACTGAAATATCAGCCAATCCACACAAGAGGGAAACAACTGCTGGAGAAAAGATCAATTATCTCAAAGACTCAATCCTGGTTGGGGAAAGCACAAGGATTTGCTGAGGAAAACTGCTATCCACTCTACGGGGAATTTTAGGTCAACACTATGTCACATGGGAGACAACCCTACAGGGGACAAACATAATAGTTGCTCAAAATCAGGAAAAACTCTGATGATTTGCGAGGAACCAAAATCTGCCGAAACTATGCAAACCGCCGAAATAACATGCCTATAACTCAAGGGAGGCCAACAAACTCGGCTGGGGAAACCACCAGAACTCGGCTACTGAAATGTTGCCGAGAATGAAATAGGGATCACGCCCACTACTTGGGGAGAATCAATAATGCTCCACATTTAGGGCTTGCCGCTTTTTAAACTGCCGTTGATATTCCTTTAAGTGATATTGATTGCTTAAAATAGCTGCTTTTATATATTTAAGAAAGTATGATTTTAATTTAAAATTTAATTTAAAAAATGATCATAATAAATTTTTTAAATCTATTTGGCAGAATTAAATAAGAGTAGAAACAATTGGATAAAAAGCTCAACTTTATTTAATGGAATGATAGTCTGTAAATGACAAGACTCCATAGATCTTTACAAAAGTTGAAAAATGGTAATTTACATGGAAAAGGGCTACATTGAATACAATGGTCACTAATCCTTCTACCAACTTTTGATATCCACTATGCTCTTGGCGACTTCATAAGGGATGGTGAATATAAATTGACCAATTTGCTCAAGAATGTCTTCAAAACTGAAGATCAACAGGATGTAGTTACTTTCCATAATCCCTAATTTTTGTATAAATTTCCCCATGGTGAGGTACACAATTTATCGGGATAATTTTTGTGTTTTATGTCTCTAACTTTTGCCTGGATCGCCCTTTCGGGTTTCAATCCACCGAGACACTCATTTTTTCCTAAGCCTCCCTTTCAGGTTTTCAACTTAGCGAGTTGTTCCTTTCTTTTTAGGCAAAGTATTTCTTGATTGCATATGCGTTCATAGGACAAGTGAACTCTTCACCATCCATAGTTGTAAGAATCAAAGCACTGTCTGAAAAGGCTCTCTTAACAACGTATGTGCCTTCATAATTAGGAGTCCATTTGCCCCTAGCATCTGTTTTGAAAGATAGGATCTTCTTGAGCATAAGGTCACCTTCTCTGAACACACGAGGTCTGACCTTCTTATCAAAATCTTTCTTCATCCTCTACTTATATAACTGACCATGACACATGGCAGTTAACCTCTTCTCTTCAATCAAATTCAACTGATCAAACCTGGTTTGATACCATTCATCCTCAGTCTACTTGGCTTCCATCAGAACACATAATGATGGGATCTCAACCTCAACTGGGAGCACAACTTCCATACCATAAACAAGTGAGAAAGGGGTTGCCCCTGTTGAAGTGCGGATGGATGTACGATACCCGTGCAAAGCAAATGGGAGCATCTCATGCCAATCTTTATACGTCACAACCATCTTCTGAATGATCTTCTTGATGTTCTTGTTTGCAGCTTCAATAGCCCCATTCATCTTAGGTCTGTAGGGAGAAGAATTATGATGTGCAATCTTGAAGTCTTTGTAAAGAGCTTCCACCATGCTATTGTTCAAGTTTGATCCATTATCAATAATGATCTTACTTGGCACACCATACCGGCATATAATTTGATTCTTGATAAACCTCACAACGACTTACTTGGTTACATTCGCATATGATGCCGCCTTGACCCACTTTATGAAGTAGTCAATTGCCACTAAAATGAAACGATGTCCATTCGATGCTTTAGGCTCAACCATACCGATCATATCAATTCCCCACATAGAGAAGGGCCATGGAGAGGAAATGACGTTCAACAGTGTCGGAGGAACATGAATCTTATCTGCATAGATTTGACACTTATGGAATTTCTTCACGAACTTGCAACAGTCAGATTCCATTGTCAGCCAATAGTAACCTGCTCTCATCATCTTCTTAGCCATAACATGTCCAGTGGAATGAGTACCAAAGGAACCTTCATGGACTTCAGTAATCAATAAGTCTACTTCGTGTCTATCCACGCATCTGAGCAAAACCATATCGAAGTTTCTCTTGCACAATACATCATCATTCAGGTAGAAGTTATCGGCTAATCTTCTCAAAGTCTTCTTATCTTTCAAAGATGCCCCAGGCGGGTAAATCTGACTTTAGAGAAAACACTTGATATCATAATACCACGACTTTTCATCTTTGGCTTCTTCAACAGCAAACACATGAGTTGGCCTATCAAGACGCATCACGGTCATATTGGGAACTTCATTCCAATATTTCACTATAATCATTGAAGCCAATGTTGCAAGAGCATCTGCCATCCGGTTTTCATCTCGAGGGATATGATGAAATTCAACCTTTGTAAATAAAGTTGAAATCCTCCTCACATAATCTCTATATGGTATCAAACCGGGTCGATTCGTCTCCCATTCACCTTTGATTTGATTCACAACCAAAGCTGAATCTCCATAGACGTCCAAATACTTGATTCTGAGATTAATGGTCTCTTCAAGCCCCATAATGCAAGCTTCATACTCAGCCATATTATTTTTGCACTTGAAAGTCAATCTAGCTGTAAACAGAAAATACGTGCTTTGAGGAGTAATAATCACTTCCCCAATGCCATTACCATATTGATTAACATCTCCATCAAACACCATGCCCCAATGAGAACCAGATTCTGGCCCTTCTTCAAGCAACGGTTCATCACAATCTTTCATTTTCAAGTATAAAATCTCTTCATCAGGAAAATCATACTGCACTGCCTGGTAATCTTCGATCGATCGGTGAGCCAAATGGTCAGCCAAGACACCATCTTTAATTGCTTTCTGACATCAGTATTCAATATCATACTCTGATAACAACATCTGCCAACGGGAAATCCTCCCAGTTAAAGCAGACTTCTTAAAAATATACTTGATTGGATCCATTTTGGATATCAACCAAGTGGTATGATTTTAGATATATTGACACAGACGCTTAGCAGCCCAAGCCAATGCGTAACAAGTCTTCTCTAGCATAGAATACCGAGTCTCACAATCGGTGAACTTCTTACTGAGGTAGTAAATTGCATATTCCTTCTTTCCAGTCTCATCTTGCTGACCAAGAACATAACCCATACTTTTATCAAGCACAATTGAATACATGATCAACAGTCTTCCTTCCACAAGCGGAGACAGAATCGGAGGTTCAAGAAGATACTCTTTGATACTATCAAAAGCTTTATGGCAGTCTTCGGTCCAATCACAATACTGATCTTTCCGAAGAAGCTTGAATATAGGAGAACATGTGGCAATCATGTGTGAAATGAATCTGGAGATATAATTCAAGCGGCCGAGAAAACCTTTGACTTGCTTCTCGGTTTTGGGCGCAGGCATCTCTTGTATTGCTTTGCCTTGGTAGGATCAACTTCAATACCCTTCTCGCTGACAATAAAGCCCAACAATTTACCAGAACAAACACCAAATGTACACTTATTAGGATTCAAGCGGAGTTTATACTTCCTTAAACGCTGGAATACCTTCAACAAATGCTCAACATGCTCTTCTTCATCACTGGATTTAGCAATTATATCATCGACATAAACTTCGATCTCTTTATGCATCATATCATGAAAAAGAGTAGTCATTTCCCTCTGGTAAGTTGCACCAGCATTCTTTAAAGCGAAATGAAGGAGAAGAGCGATCTAAAACACGATAGAATTAAAAATTTCTCCTTTAGTGATCCTTACGAATGAGCATGATCAATGATAGAATCGTTACCTCTTGTGGAGATTGTAACCTTTGATGCAGATCTACGGAGCGATCACGAATGTTGAACGATGACAACACCTCTACTCAGTCCACACGAACGGATTCCTTCAATCTCAGTGCTAGCTGCTACGAATGAAGGCTTTGAGTCAGAGTGAGAGAGAAACGAAATTGCAACTGCACAAATGCTTCTACACAAGGGTTCTATTTATAGAACCACTTGTGTGGGCTGAAAGCTAAAAAGCCCACTCAAGTGTATGTGGCCCATATCTTATAATATGCCAAAATCACTTAAGCGCGTGGTACCTTACCATATTTCGTATTCTACTTAAGTACACCGTACCTTACGATGTTCTATAATTCACTTAAGCGCACTGTACATTATGGTATTCCTTAGTTACTCTATCTCTCATCAATTCGTCCTTTTGTGTGTGACCCTGTAGGTTTTCGTGGCATTGGCAATTATATTAAATCACGTATTTAACATAATAAATAATGAGCGGTATCTAGCAACACATCACTGCTACCCAAGACACGAAAATTTGTAAAGATCCATGTAAATCATGTATTTAACATAATAAACAGTGAGCGGTATCTAGCGGTATCTATCTCTCATCAATCCGTCCTTTTCCATGTATATCACCAATTTCAAATTTGTAAAGATCCATGGAGTCTCTCCATTTGCGGACTACCATTCTCTTAAATAAATTTGAGCCTTTATCCAATTCTTTGCACTCTTATTTGCTTCTGTTTAACAAATGTTTGCATGTTTTAATTGATGAATATCAATGTTTTAAACAAATAAAGTTTTCATGAATAAACTGTTTTTAAACAAAATGAACATTCACAATGACGGAAAGGATAAGTGGAATGTCATCAGTGCTTTCCCAAGGATAATATGATCACCAAAGGGTAAGACATATGTTCATATTCTGGCGTTCTTGCTCCTTATATCCTCTTCATCAGCTTTCAAGTTGTCTCCTCAACCGAATGAAGAAAGAGTAATACATCATCAGCTTCCCATAGAGTCTGGCATGAGAAGTTCTCCTTGATGGCAGTGGATTGATCTGTCTTATGGATTACTTTCCCCTAGCAGGATTTTTGGATGTTCATCCAATACATTCCCGATAGTTTGTTTGTGTATACATACTTGTTTCTCCCGTGGAGTTTTAGCAATCCATGATTGGTATATGGTTGATCTGTGAATGATCCCTTATTTTCCAAAATTTTTGTCTCGATATTTTAGAGATGTGTATCCCTCTATATCAAGCACTAGCATTTGTGTTTTTATCATCTGTATGGTTGTCATCCTTTGTGTGGACTGACCTAAAATCCCTTATAGATTGATAAAAGTTGATATGCTTTAAGTTGAGAATATTCCTTGTCTCATTATCCTGACTATCTACTCATGAGGGAGGTTGTCTTTTTCCAGCATGAATAAGAATCTCCAACGGAGTAAGTGTGTGTTCCTTGCAGAGCTATCTTTCCAGATAATTGTCTTCTCAACAGGAAGTTTCCTAGTGCAATTGATGAAGGGCGTATTTCCCATTTCATTTATTTTGAAAAGAGGAATCCCCGGCATGTCGCTTGGTGATGAAGGATTCATTTCCAATTTTTCCAGCAAGGGTAGTTTCCTCAAGAGCATTTACAGCTTGTCCCCAGTAGGGTTGCCAGATCAGAGTTTGATGTTTGTATCTCCTACGAGTCTGAAGATTTCTTCTAGCATTAAGAGCTGGTGGTGAAAATATTTATTTCCTTCCTCAGTGGAGTAAAATGCTATTATTCCCCTTTGCAGAGTTTCCTCTCCGGCAGATAAATGGGGTGTTTTGATTGGTGTACATCTGATTTGGTGGTTGTTCCCCATGGAGTTTCACATCATTCCTTGATAAGCTTCCCCAGTAGAGTTTCTTTTGCGGCGGATCTTATTGTTATTAAACCACATGTCCCCAAGAGAGTTGATGGAAACTCCCCGACAGATTTTCGGCATCTTCGTTATGCAAGGATTGTTTGCTCCTGAAAGACTTCTCCTGTATAGAGTGTTATCTACTGCAAGTTGGAAGCTCTGACTTTGCCTATCCCCAGATATGGTTAAATTCTTCCCTTTTGTTTACTCTTGTTCCAGAGATAATTCCCATCAGAGCTGGGTTCTCTGTTTGATTATTTTCTTTCGCTGCTCCTGAATACATCTTCTTTGTATCCTCAGCGAGTGTAGCTTTGGGATAGGTTTTGATATCCCCCGATGATTTATTTTCATCCTTCTCGGGTTATTCCCAAGCTGGTTTCTCCAGTAGGCTTTGCCCTTCTTGTCGAGACGTTTGTCGAGTGTCTGTTCGTGATTTTTGAACTTGTTTGTGTTAGATATGTCTGTTTGTCAGCATTAATTGTACAAAAATCATGCATATACATGCATAATCATAGCATTCAGATATTCATGATTCATTCTTTGCCATATATCTTTGCTTGTTATCTCCTGCTATTGGTGAAATGCTCTTCCCCAAGCAGATGTCTGTGTCTGATCTCTCCATATAGAGTCAGCCTCATAGGCAGAAAGTATCTATCTCTTCTTCTTTCTTTCCCACTGAGTTATGTCCTCGTGGATGATTATTATTTCAGTTTCCTCCCCAGTTGTGTATCGGGATGGAATTACTCCCCTGAGTTATATCCTCATCGGGTTGAGTCTTGTTTGATTGTGTCTCTCTAGTTTGTTCCTAGATTGATTCCTTTCTTGTTATCCCCTACAGTTCCCTGTGGTTCAGTTGTTCAATTTCTCAATAACTAGTAATTGTTCATCCTTTCCCCAGCGGATTTTGTGGCCTTCTACCCAGTACCCGGTAGTTGTAAGTCCTATTTTTGTGGTTTTCTACCCAGTAACTGGTAGATGTAATCCCTTCTTTGTTGGCTATCTTTACCCAGTAATCGGTATTGATATTCCTTCATTTTTTGAGTATACCACCCAGTAACCGGTGATATATCTCTTGGATAATTGCTTTTGTCAGGCAATTTATCCCTAGCGAGTCATCTTTCATTTACCCTCGTTTGGTGATGATTGTTTCTCCTTCTGATTGGTCATCATTTTATACCCAGTAACTGGTATCCCGGTGTCCTTTCTTTTCGGTCGATTTATCCTTTATTAACCCAGTAACCGGTTGCAGATAATCTTCCATGCAAGTATGTTATCTACGTTTTTACCCATATAACGGTAGTAAATAATATATCTCATGCGCTTTTCAGTCGAAGTCTTTTTCTTCCCTAGTCGAGTAAGATTCGTATTTCCTTGTGGAATCGAATGTCCATCCTGTAAGTCGAGTTTGCTTTTTTAACCCTCCTTTCGGATGATGAGTGTCTTGGATATGTTCCCAATTCACGCCTGTTTGGTCACCTATTATATACCCAGTAACCGGTATCACTGGTGTTCCTTCCTTCTGCTCCATATTATGACTTTTTGTCCCCTGTGGAGTCAGATTTTCCTGAGTTGAGATGTGCCTTTTGGGTCCTCCTCAGATGTTTCGGATGATTGGTATCTTTCACCCTTATACCGGTCTTAGATATTCTTTCTCCCTGAGCGTGTTGTTCTCTCACCCAGTAGCCGGTGTTTTGATAACATGTCTCTCTTTGAGTTTATTACCCAGTAACCGGTAATATCTCGTTGTTTCTTTCTCAGCTGAGTCCTTTGTGGACATCCCCGTCTGAGTCCGGATTTTATCCGATGTATCCTTTGTGGATAACTTTTTTGTATTGGAATATTCCCTAATACATGCATCTTTGCGTCAGCTCGAGTCTTTCCATCGATTTATTTTCGTGGAATCCCTTCGTGTCTCCCAGCAAGTTTTCAAGACGTGACCTACTCACGCATTTTTACCTATTTCCCCCAGAGTCTCTGTCTCCCTAGTGAGTGTGTTACTCCTATGGATCTTCAGTTCCTTCTGATTTCTTTTCCTTTGTGGCAATTATTCACCATGAAGATTTTATTTTCATATGCATACATTTGCATCATGAGGTCTCTTAGGGACCAAAATTCGTCTCTTTGCTATTATTTAAGCTCATTCTATCTCGTCGAGATGAAGATTTTAACCTTCATATCTTCGACTAGAATGAACTTAAATAGTGGCATATGTAAGACCCTAATTTTGACCCTAAGATCCCTCATGGCATCATGTTATTGCACAAGTGCATTGCCTCAAGGATCATAGCATGTTTGACTCCTTAACCTTAGGGATGTGACTTGTTAGAGTGATTTAAGATCACCAAGCATGATTGTATTGTATGTTATTGTTTTTCTTATTTTATTACTAACCAAAATCACAAAAATATGTCACTAACTCTTTTTGTTTTGAAGCTCAAGTGATCATGTGCTCTACAATGCTCCTAGGAGGCTCCTAAGCCCAATGCAATGGCTAGATGAAGATGAGAAAAAGCATGACAATGGTCCACAAAGTTCCTAATCATCATATATGTCTGCCAATTATCTCAATTTTCCAATTTGATCAAGATAACCCAAAGGGCTTGAAGATTGTTTCCCAAGGAAACCCTAATTTCACTGTGCTTTGACTGTGCCTTGCCCATGAAGCAATCTCAACCTCTGATCAAATTTAATCAAGGAAAGTTCTTTCATTTATCATTTTATGCATATATGAGCCTATTTGAGGCCCCCTAATCATTTATTCATCAAGATTGGAAGTTTGACTTTGAAAAGTTAACCAGTCAAGTCATCTGACTAAGTTGAGGTTCAAGGAGCTATAACTTTTGATGTGTTTGTCAAATGAAGATGACTCCAAAATAAAAACTGTTCCTAAGAACCATGTGAAAAACTTTCATGTTCATAACAAATCCGTTTTAAGCTTTGAAGATTATCATTCATTTCAAAACATTATAGGTCATTTTGACTGAAACCCTAACTTTGGGTTAACTTGCCAAGAGCATAACTTTCTCAAATTTTATTATTTTGAGGTGGAACCAAAGGCATTAGAAAGCTTGAGATGTATAAATAAAATGTTATGTTGGACAAAATTTCATAATCATAAAGGAAATACATGTTCCATTGCAAAACATTATAGGTCATCTTTGACCTAATTCATTGAATTTGAAAAAGTACTCAACTTCAAATGCCCATAACATTGTCATGGAAAATCCAAATGATGCAAAATTTGAATCTAAATTTACTATCTTGAAAGGATCTACAACTTTTGTGTTGGAGAAGTTTTCATTTGAATCTTGTATCATGAAGACAGAGGGGCTTAACCAAGCTTACTTTTGGTTGATTTTTTCAAAGTGATTTGAACATGTTTTACACTTGAACATTCCAAGCCGGTTTTGATCAATTTGCACATGTCAAATGGTTTTTTTTCCCAACATGACTTTTATTCCTTATTGCAAGAGCTTTCCAACCATTACTCACAATAGTCATTTGGATCTACCATTTCAGATATTCGAATTTTTCTTCATTTATGTGTATTTTTGATGTTTTATGTTAAAACTTGAGATGCAAGCCTTTTCCATTCCATGTGCATGTCCACATGCTTTCCATATGATCTCAGCAAGTCCCTTCAGCCACTCATGGGCCTCTCACACGTCCACAAAGGCCCATGCATTCAAAATTGCAATTCCCATGCACATGAGCAAAGTGTGATGATCAGATGCATTTACCTATAAATAAGGGCTTCCTCTCCTTCATTTCAGAACCTTTTGGAGATCCCACATGCTGCTGAACTGAAGTCACAACCCTCACCAAAGGAATCACTCACCAATTTCAATATTTTTGAGCTTGAAATTCAGCAACATTAGTTGAGTTTCAAAGCTAGATTTCTTAGCCAATCATCTTCCCTATATTCAGAGATCAAAAAGGAGCAAAAGCTTGAAGAATTCGTGGCCAGAAACTCATCATTTTGAAGGTATAAACTCAAACTGTTTGGATCTGAAACTCACGATTCAATGTAGTATTCTTGTGTTTTCGTGGTTCTCTGAAGTCCTCATACCTGAGGCAAGCTTTTGGTGCATTTAATTTTCCATTTCAAGATCAATCCGTGTGGACACCATGATTTTCTCCTTCATTTTCCTCTCAATATAGGAAGAATGAGAGGAATCTAATGGTACAATGATGATCTAGATCATATGAGCTTCATTTACATGCCCTAGTTTTTCATTTTTGTTGAGAATTGTTTTCCTGCAATTCTGGCCGGATTTTGTTTGGCTGACCGAAGAAGATGGTGGTTTCCACCACCACCACCACCATGTGTGCTGATCATAGCCCTTGGATCTCTCCCTCACGATCTAATCTCGTGCATCCATTCTAATTACTCTTTTTAATTCATTATGTTGCGCTGCTGACTTAAGTACATCATGTACCCTCATATCCAGGTCGTGTAACATGCCACGTCAATTAATGAAACGGATCTTGTGGCTCAGCCTTTTTCGTTTTATTTCATTTTCCCTTTATTTCCTTTTAATTCATTCTATTTTAAATAATTCATAAAAAATTCACGTGAGGTCAGAAAAATATGAGACCAACTTAAAAAAATTTCTTGAAAAATCTAGTTTCATCTTATGATTTTTAATTAGTTTTATGACCTCATTTGATATTTTTCATGAATTATTTGGTTTTTAATGATTTTAATTCATTTTAAAATACTTTCTGACTTTAGAAAAATACAAAAATATTTTCATAGCATCTATGGATCATGATAAGCCAATGAAAAATAGTCTCAACAATTTCTTATTTGTTTTGAGATTATTTGAGATTTTAATTCATATTATGCTATTTTTGGTTGTTTTTAATTGATTTTAATTTCTTTCTGGCTTTAAAAATTTGTGAGAAAATTATTCAAAGTTTGTTTGACTATGTTGAACCTATGAAAATTTAATTGGACTTATTGAAGTTGTTTTAAATTGAATTTGAGGTTCAACTTTGTTTGTTTATTTTTTATTTGTATTTTCTTTTAATTCAAAAATTACCAAAAAAATATTATTGACTTCTTGACTTGTTATATTCATTCCTCTTCTGTTTGGTGTTGGTCAAGGTTGAATTGATTCAACTTTGATCAAATTCATTGGATCTTGTGGTTTGAGAGTCCTTAAGGATCATCACCTAGAAAGATGAATGAATTTGATCAAGGATGAGTTATCCCTTGATCAATTGGGATTGGTTGTTGTCTTCTAACCCCCATCCCTTTCATCTCCATCCTTTTCTTTTCCCTCAATAGCCAATGAGTTAAAGTCTTGAGGTTGGTTTTGACAAATAGAAGTTTAATCTTCTTTGATCCAAACCAAACTCAACTTGATTCATGATCAAGTGAGTTATTTTGTGTCAAAGATAGGTTACTTCTTGGTCAAGCAAATAACCAAACGTTAATACAAGGCTCTTCCCCTCTTGTTTGGCATGGCAATTTTATGGAGCTTGGCTTACTAGTCATGACCTCTAAGTTGTGTTCTTTGCCTATATTCTTATTGACCGACCTCAGATAGGTGTGGCTACTACATTAGTCCAATTACGATTGCTTAACATAGCGCTACATTGTCTTATGACAAGCTAACATAACTCTACTAACTACTTAGTTTAATTTGAGCTTTTAAATTCTTGTCATTTACTTTTAATGTCATTTATTTCTTGCTCATTATTCATCTTGATTTTCATTTTGCTCACTTGAGCACATATTTTATGTTTATGTCATTTTTCTTTTGCTCATTTGAGCCCATTATTGTATATAAATATATTGCTATTTTATGTTGTTTTGTGTTTGTTTTGATGTGAACCAAAATACAAAAGGAGAAAGGACTTAGAATTAGGATTCACCCATGCTTAAAGGAGCTGAAGAGCAACTAGGCCTCATTGAAGGTGAGAAAAACAAGAAAGGGGGGGGGTTGAATTGTTTTGGAAAATAAGCGCTTTTGCAAAATAAGAACACACAGAATTTTATATTGGTTCGCTTATAACACAAAGCTACTCCAGTCCACCCGGCCAAGGTGATTTCGCCTTCAAAAAGGACTTAATTCACTAATCTTGAAAGATTATTACAACCAAACGTCTAAGAGAAGGATCTCTTAGTCCTCCCAAGTATACAGACTACGCAGAGTCACTTGAGGAACAAAATCAATTTATATCAAAAAGGAATTGTAATCTAAAGTGCTTCTAAGAGTAAGCAAATATTACAGCAAGTATAGCAAACAATTTTCACGTATGAGCAACAGCTCGTGAAAAACTAAGAGAGAAGGTAGAGAATTTTCTGTGCGTTCAGGTGTCTCTCACTGAAGTATGTTGTCCTTTATATAGTGGTGAAAGGACCGTTGGAGTGATGGCAGAAATTTGGTCTTTGATGAGTATTTAATGCCATTACTTCTGTGTTTCTTGCCATAACCAATTTGTCTCCCTAAATAACTTCTTTCCAAAAATACTTTCTTTCCATTTGAAGTTGTTGTTTCCGTTACTCTTTCTGGATATGGGGAACCTTTATCAGAGTCTTCGTTATCTCTGTCAATCGGAGATTGCATTGAAGTTACTTCAGAGCTTCTAAGAGTCCTGGTCTTTTAGATCATCAGAGTTGATTCCAGTGGAAGTTTAAAGCTTCTGGTATTCTGCTGTCCTGTTTTGCTCAGAGTCAGAACTTCTAGAGCGCACTTCTTCTTCAGATACTTCTGATCTTCTAGTTCTTTGTATCTAATAGAAGTTTGTATCTGATAAAGCGATCAGATTCCTTTGTTCTTGTTCAAAGTCCTGCACACTTAGAGAAATTTCGTTAGGGTGCCATTTTTGGTTTCATCCTTTGTTATCATCAAAATCCTGGAATCTATTGTAGAACTAATTTTGTTCTTACAATCGCCCCCTTTTTGATGATGACAAACAATCTTAATTTATAGATGAAACATTCAGAGATAAGAATTTATCATATCAGATAGAAGTGAGCTCCCCCTGAGATAAGCCTGGGAGTTCAGAAGTTCTTACCGAAGCTTCCATGATATGATGTTTCTAGATACTCTTCTGCAAATATCTCAGTCAAAGAGGATTAGATAGATTTTATTGAATAAAGTGTTTGCAGAGTACTGAAGGATTTAGATATGTTTTCATCAGAGCTGTTTTTATTTCTCCCCCTTTTTGTCAGAATCAAAAAGACTTAACAAAATAAAGGAAGGGGAAAATTATATATATAATCAGATATTAAACCCAAACAGCAGAAACAGATAGCAACAAACAAATCAGCAAAGAGAAAAAAATCCTAGGTGCCTAAGGGTTGGAAGGTGGAGGCATCCTCTGAAGCAGTTGGGTCAGCAAATTCTGGATGTTGACGTCGACTGAATCCTGTTGATCCAATCTAGCTCGGACTTCCTTCTGCTCCTTCTGAAGCTCTTCAAGAGTCTTGAGAACTAGAGGGACAAAGGTGGAAGACTCCCCCTGAGTCAGAGCATCCGGTTCTACCCTGCTGGCAGATTCTTCAGCACGACGAACTTCAGCTTCAGCAACGGCTTTAGCTCCAGCTTCAGTAGCAGCAGCAGCAGCAGCATCAGCTAGAGCTTTGGCTTCAGCTTCCTTAAGTATTAGAATTTCTTCTTGCTTTGCTTTTTCTTCTGCTTTCTTTCTGGCATGTTCCTCAGCTTCTCTGGCTAAGCGCTCCTGTAGTCTTGCTTCAGCATCTCTGATGAAGTCGTTTCTGACTTGCTCAGAGAGGCTCTTCAGCTTGAAGGCTTCAGAGGTCATCCAACCAATAACTCTGTTCCAGTGTGTCCTAACAGCTGAAGGATCATCACTGATGCCAGAGTTGATGGTCAGAGACTTGACCTTGTCAACTGAGGCTCCTGCAAACAACATTATTGCTTCCTCTAGGGTTGGCAGGGAGTTGTGTGGTTCAGATGGTGGAGGTGGAGAAGTGGGAGGGCTTAGGTTGAGAGTTTGTGGTTCAGCAGAAGTGTTTGGTGGGGGTGTGTCAGAGGTGTTTGGTTCAGAAAGTTGAGGGTCAGGTGGTGTTGGGTTTGGTTGTTCTGCGGGTGGTGAGGTGACTTCAGGTTCAGGTGGAGATTGTTGTTGCTGTTGTGAGGCCAGAGTCTGAGTCTGATGTTGGGCTAGAGTGGGAGAAGAGGGGTCAGAAGGTTCTGTGTCAGATGAGATGGTGAAGTAGGGGGTGATTCTGGGGAAGAAGATGAAGAGGTGGTTTCATTTAGCCTTTTAGCTTCAGATAAGGGTAAGGTGGTGGTGGCAAGGTTGAATTTCTGGGAAGGTTGATGAGATGTTCTGGTGGTTGAAGGAGGGGTTTCTGAGTGAGTGTAGATAGGTGTAGGTAGGGGGATAGAAGAAGCAATTGAATGTGTTTGTGCAGAGGGAGCAAGGGAAACAGACTTACCAGAAGGCTCATGCAGAGGTGCTGGAGGTCTTGTTCCGGAGGATTCTCCTAGTCTTGCTTTCTTCGCTTGTCTTGGCTTCTCAGAGGGTCCCCTTTGATGCTTCATGAAGTTTGGAGCAGTTTCTGGCAGCTCGCTTAGGTTGAAGTCTGAGATATCCACTCCTTCTCTCATCAGATTATCCAGATAGAAGAGGATTACATCTCGAGGGTCTTCCTTTGAGAACAAATATAGACCATGGGGGATTTCCCTCTGATCTTTTAACGCATCCCAGGAAGTGTCTAGAGTAGGTCTAACTTTGACCTGATCCAGAATCCCCATGCTCTTCAGATTCTTGGCGTTGAGAGGTTTTCCAACGTCGATCGTCACATCCTCCATGAGTCCGAGCTTTAACAGGTGGTCCACCAGGCGACTTTCAATCAGAAAGTCAGAGATTAGCCTTCCCAGAGGGATGTAGTTTTTGGGCTTCATGTGGTTTCTAGTATCTCGCACAGAGTCTCTGAGGTACTTGAAGAGAAGTGCTGGAAGGCAGAGCTTCAAACCCTTGTGGATGTAGTACATAATGCACTTCTGATCTGTGTTGATGTAGTCTGAGGAGTTTGACGTTGGGTGATGATGGATGGTACCCAGAATGATCTTCAGCCAAACCCGGAGGTTCTGAAGTAGCTCGTTGTTCTTGGAGGGATTGCCTTCTGCGTTCTGCTTGAAGATTGTTGGGTTAATCTCTTGGGACATGTATTTTGCCCTAGGATTGATGTTGTAGATTCTTCTGCCTCCATCCTTTTCCATACCCAGAAGAGAAGCAATAGCCTTCTCAGTTATCACAATCATGACTCCCAAAACATAGGAGACGATGAAGTGATCATCACCGTCCGCGAATCTCCAGAATTCCTTCACAAGATTTGTGTAAACTGGACCATAGAGACGTTGAAAGTAGTTTCCCCAACCTTGTTTGTTGAGTTCTTCAGTGAGGTCTATGCCATTCCTTTTCATATTGTCAAAATCCACCAAGGATTCACATAAGACTTCCAGTTTTTCAAATGGCGTTGCAAGATGAATATGAGGCTCACGATCGAGAATGTGAGGCTCCTTGTAGATTGGTGTTGTGACGACGCCTGTAACTGTTGGGTTGCTTGCGCTTTGAACTTGTTCGTTTGAACCCATTTGTTGAGAGAAGTTGTACACAACTTGTTGTTGAGCATCCATCATGTTGTTGAAGAACTGAGATGAAGATGAAAACTGCTTGCAAAAATGCCTGAGAGAACTTGAGCTTGCAGAAGTTGAAGGGTGCGTGAGAGTGAAAAGTGTGCAATGTGTGAAATAAAAGTGTTTAAATACCCAAATTAGGGCGCATGCAAAACGACATACAAAGAAGAGTTTTAGCACGAAAATCAAGTCAGCACGTAAAAGGGAAAAAATGATTACAGCTCATTAATGATGTCTAATCCCAACGGCCAGTACACTGCTCGAGGAGATCTCAAGAGACTGTTCCTTGATTTCTTCCAGACATCTGTCTAGAAGTTCCAAGGTCATACGCAAGGCACTCCACGTGTTTGCTTTATCTGATCTTCAGGAATACCAAAGGACTGGTTTCTGGAGAATTCTAACTCAGATAACTTCTAACTTGGTAGGAGTATCAGAGTCAGAGGCAGAATCCATTGTGTTTACATCAGAGTCTCATTTAACAACCTCAGAGGCACATTTTATTCAGGGCAGTTTTGAATGTTCAGATTTTCTAAGATAAAGAGGAATCTATCTTCAGCTAAGGGTTTAGTAAAGATATCGGCCCATTGATGATCTGTATCAATGAATTTCAATGTTACTACCCCTTTCTGAACATAGTCTCTGATAAAATGATGTTTTATTTCAATGTGCTTAGCTCTGGAGTGTAAAATGGGATTCTTACTTAAACAAAAGGCAGCAGTATTATCACAAAAGATAGGAATGTTACTCTCGAAGATTTGCAGATCCTCTAAGTGATTCTTCATCCAGAGCATCTGAGTAGTGCACAGTGATGCTGAGATGTATTCTGCTTCTGCAGTGGACAGGGCTATGGTTGATTGTCTTTTCCTGGCCCAGGATATCAGATTGTTTCCCAAGAGCTGACAATTTCCAGATGTGCTTTTTCGTTCCAATCTGTCTCCTACGTAATCTGCATCACAAAAACCAGATAGTCTATACTCTGATGTTTTCTCATACATCAAGCCCAGGTTAGGAGTTGCTTTCAGATATTTGAGAATTCTCTTAACTGTTGTTAAGTGAGTTTCTCTAGGACCTGATTGAAATCTGGCACAGAGACAAACACTAAATAGAATATCAGGGCGAGTAGCAGTCAGATAGAGAAGGGAGCCTATCATACCACGATAGAGCTTCTGACAAACCTTTTTACTGACTTCTTATTTCTCAAGAATGCAGGTTGGATGCATGGGAGTCTTTGCAGAATTGCATTCAGCCATATCAAATTTCTTCAGAATGCCTTTTATGTATTTGCTTTGATGAATGTACGTGACTTCTGAAGTTTGATTTATTTGAATTCCTAGAAAGAACTTTATTTCTTGCATTAAGCTCATTTCAAATTCTGCCTGCATTAGCTCAGAGAATTCTTGACATACAGAGGCGTTAGCTGAACCAAAAATGATATCATCAACGTATATCTGGCATATCATGAGATCATTATTAAGGTTTTTACAGAAGAGTGTGGAGTCAACTTTCCCTCTGATAAAATTATGTTCCAGAAGAAAATTACTTAATCGTTTATACCAAGCTCTGGGAGCTTGTTTAAGTCCATATAAAGATTTCTTAAGTTTAAAAACATGTTCTGGATAATTTGGATTTTCAAAACCTGGAGGTTGGTTGACATACACTTCTTCTGATATATAACCATTAAGGAATGCGCTCTTGACATCCATTTGATACAATTTGATAGAGTGATTTATAGCGAAAGATACAAGTAGGCGAATAGATTCTAACCTGGCGACTGGAGCAAAGGTTTCATTGTAGTCAATACCTTCTTGTTGACTGTAACCTTGAGCCACCAGTCGAGCTTTGTTTCTGACAACTTCTCCTTTCTCATTCAGCTTGTTTCTTAATACCCATCTGGTTCCGATAACGTGAGTGCCTCTGGGCTTAGGAACAAGATCCCAGATGTCGTTCTTCGTGAATTGATCTAGCTCTTCTTGCATGGCTAGAACCCAATCGCTATCTTGAAGTGCCTCATCACAAGACGTAGGCTCGATCAGAGATACTAGTCCCAAAGGAGTTTCTTCAGAGGTCTTGAAGGTAGACCTAGTTCGGACAGGTTCGTCCTTATTTCCCATAATCAACTCTTCAGATATGTTGAGGCGACTTTTAGCTTTCTCTGGGATTACTGGGGAGTGAGTTCCTTCTGGAGTTTGAATGACAGATGCTTCTGAAGCTTCAATTTTCTCGTCAGATCCTGCAAGAGTGATCTCCAAGTCTGCAAATTTCTCAACTAGCTTAGACTTTTCAGGGTCAAGCTTATCATCAAATCTGACATGAATTGATTCTTCCACAATTTTGGTTTCTGTATTGTATACTCTGTAGCCTTTAGAGCGTTCTGAGTATCCTAACATAATACCTTTTTGTGCTTTGGAATCAAACTTATTCAGATGTTCCTTAGTATTTAAGATAAAATAAGAACATCCAAAAGGATGAAAATATGAAATGTTTGGTTTTCTTCCTTTACACAGTTCATAGGGAGTCTTTTTCCGAATAGGTCTTATGGAGATTCTATTCTGAATGTAACACGCTGTATTTACAGCTTCGGCCCAAAAGTGCTTAGCCATATTTGTTTCATTGATCATAGTTCTGGCCATCTCTTGGAGTGTCCTATTCTTCCTCTCTACAACTCCATTTTATTGTGGATTTCTAGGGCAGGAGAAATCATGGGATATTCCATTAGAGTCAAATAATTCCTCAAAAAAATTGTTTTCAAATTCCCCACCATGATCACTTCTGACTCTTACAATTTTAGAGTCAAATTCTTTTTGCACTTTTGAACAGAAGCTAGTGAATACAGAGTGGGACTCACTCTTATGCTTTAGGAATTTTACCCATGTCCAGCGACTGAAATCATCAACAATGACTAGTCCATACTTCTTTCCATTAACTGATGTTATTTTCACAGGACCAAATAAATCAATGTGAAGAAGTTCCAGAGGCTTAGAGGTAGAAACAATAATTTTCTTTTTGAAAGATGTTTTTGAAAATTTTCCTTTCAGACATGCTTCACACAGAGCATCTGAAGAAAACTTCAGCTTCGGTAGGCCTCTGACTAACTCGAATTTATTTAGCTGAGATAATATTCTCATGCTAATGTTGCCCAAGCGTCTATGCCATACCCATTGCTCTTCGTGAACAAACATCAGACATTTCACATTTTGTTCTTTTAAATCAGAAAGATTTATTTTATAAATATTGTTTTTCCTCTTGCCTGTGAATAGGACAGAACCATTGTGTTGATTTATGGCTTTACATGTTTTTTGATTAAAGATTACATCATAACCGTTATCACTTAATTGAATTATGGATAACAGGTTATGCATTAATCCTTCTACATATAGGACATCAGATATAGAGGGAAGAGTACCATTACCAATAGTTCTGGAGCCTCTGATCCTTCCTTTCTGATCTCCTTAAAAACCTATGAATCCAGCATCTTTAAGTTCCAGGCTTTGGAACATAGACTTTCTTCCCGTCATGTGTCGCGAGCATCCAGAGTCTAGGTACCATGACTGGTGTTTTAACTCTGCTGCATAGGATATCTGCAACATAAACAATCTTATCCTTTGGTACCCAGAGCCTTTTGGGTCCTTTGTGATTAGTTTTCCCAGAGTTTCTTAACACTTTGGGTTTTCTAGCATTATCAAATTTTTGCTCTTGTGTGTGTGTGTAGTGATATGAAAATGGAGATTTGGGTTGTTCATTAGTAGAAGTTTTATCTTCACTAGGATCATACCCAATTCCTCTTCTATTGTTTTGACTGACTCCATAAATCATGGATGCCATTATACTCCTCCCTATCCCATTTTTCAGAAACTTTTGAAAAGGTTTTTCATATTTATAAATTATTGTGTTTGAAGTTTGTGGAGCTTGAGATAACGCTTCTTCAAGTTTTGAGCAATTTTTCTTTGTTGCATCTCTTTGTAATGTCAAAGATCTGTTTTCATCTTTTAATTCTAAGATTGTTATCTCAAGTTTTCCATATTCTTCTAATGTTTCTTCAAGAACGCCTTTTACAACTTTAAATTTTTGTTTTAGTTTCTGATATGAGCTGAGAGTTTCAGACAGACATGATTCTAGGCCAGATCCAGAGAGTTCAGAAAATACCTCTTCTGATTCAGATTCTTCATCTGAGGTGTTCTTGGATGTGGTAGCCAATAGTGCTACATTAGCCTGTTCATCAGAGTCTGATTCTGATGAGTCAGATTCGCTGTCATCCCAGGTAGCCATCAATCCCTTTTTGGTTCTGAGGGAATTTTTCTTGAAGTTCTCTCTTATGGAACTGTCTTTCTTTAACTTTGGACATTCGTTCTTGTAGTGACCTGTTTCTTTACATTCATAACAAGTAATATCTTTGTTAGTTTTACCTTTTGAGGTTGGTTCTTGTAAGACCCCAATTTTGACCCTAAGATCCCTCATGGCATCATAACATTGCATTTGCATTGCCTCAAGGATCTTTAGCATCTTGGTTCCCTTTGCCTTTGGGTGGGACTCCTTGTGATTGGTTTGAGATCACCAAGCATGCTTGAATTATACATCATTGTTTCTCTTACTTTTGTTTACTAACCAAAAGCACAAAAATGTGTCACTAACATCTTTTGTTTGAAGCTTGAGTATCATCCAAGACAGTTTGTGGGTTCTATTTAGATGATCAGTCAACACAAGGGAATGGCTTGAGATACTTCCAACATGTTCAAATGGGGTCTATTCGTCAATCAAAACGTTAATCTTGAAGGAGCAAAAGTTTGTTCATGAGCTGTCATGCTCGCTAGGCAAGCAGAATGGGTCGCCTAACGAGTCCCAAGAAAAGCCACCAGAATCACCTACGCTCAGAGGAATTTCTTGAACTGTCATGCTCGCTAGGCGAAGCCCACGTGTTTAAAAAAAAAGAACGGAAAAAAAAATGAAAAAAAAAACGAATAAATAAATAAATAAATAAATAAACAAATAAAATATAACAGAAAAATTTTGGACTTAGGCCTCTCTCATTTGAGCCCACAGGTCCACAAAAATCAGGTTATCAATTCAGAGTTTCAGTGAAACAAAAGAATTCTATTCCTATTACCCTGGCAGGGAAAAAGATAGTGAGAGAAGAGCTAACAGAGTTCAGAGCAACCTCCAGAGACTGAAGGGAACTCATCGGTAAAGAACCAATTCCATCTCATATAAACTCTCAGATTGCTTTGCAAACCCAACCAGGCAATTCAATTTCATTCAATCTCTCCAGTCAGGTTTGCCTTATTCCCATTACTTTATGCTTTTAATTTGAATGCTCTGAATGTATGAGGTATTATGGGTGAATTTGATACCTTTTTGATGCATGTGTTTGACAAGAGGTTTAGGTCTCCTACCCTTGGTTACTTTTTGTGAGCTTTTTGTGAATTTTAATGGCATGATTCATGTGGTTACATTTTGATTTGGGGGCAACTCTTGATTACCCTATCTTGTTTCTCTAACCTATTTGTTGAGTTTTGTTTTGTGAGGGCTCATATGACTCTTGTAGAGATGGCTTGCCTGGTGTTCCACTTTATTTGTGGGATACCACCTGGAAGTTTATTCTGATTACCTGTACTGACTCACTTTTTTTGATGGTGCTAGCTTGAGAGATCTCTGGGTTTCTTATCTCTTTAATTGCTGTTACTTCGGATCTTTATCCGTACGGTAGATCTCTCGATCCCTTTACTTTTCCCGCATGTTACCGATTTCTTAGGTTTCGTATAGCCTCTCGTGGCATGTCATTTAAGGTAGCGCGATTCCTTCATATAGGACTGCCATTTTACATGAGTATCCCTAAACACCCCAAACTCATTGATTTTTCTTCTCCTAAGAACACGTTATCTCCTTCTACTACAGGCGAATAAGTCTCCAAAGGTCGAGCATCCGGTAGATTGCGTAGTAACGTCGTTCACCCCAAAACACAACCCTTACCCCATAGGTGGTCGAACTACGTTTTGCTCTGATTTTCATCCCAGATGAGATACGTAGGCATACGACGCGATGTCTTAGCGAGCACACTCCTCTTTAACCCATAGGTAGCCGAGCTACGAAGACTCTGATTCTCAGATTCAGATGAGATACGTATGCATTGGATGCGACGTCCGTGCGAGTCATTTTCTTTTGACCCTTCTTTTAGTAAGTAGTACATTAGATAAACATATACGCTTTTCTCATCCCTTCTATCATGTTTGCACAAATAAATTTTCAAAAAAAAAACAACAACCTTTACAACAAATGTGAAAAGGGCTCCCTAGGAGTACCTAGGATGCTTTGGGTGCCTAATACCTTCCCATTGCATAACCAACCCCCTTACCTAGATCTCTGACATTTTTACTAGTTTTTGTTTCGATAAAACTTTTATGTTTTTGTTCGCTTTCTAACCATTCCTTTGGATAAATAGAAGTGCGGTGGCGACTCGAATTGTATGATTTACCTTGGATTTAGTCAATATCTCTAATGGTAACGAATACCCCGCTACAGAAAAGTGGCGACTCTGCTGGGGACGTGTATTTGCCTAGTGGGTTTTGCCGACTTTTCATGCTTGTTGTATTGTATTTGTTTTGTGACATATTTTTGTGCAATTTGGGTTTACTGTATTGTATGTAATGATTGAATTGCTTGATATTAATTCCTTGTATGCTTGGTGATCTTTGTGAGATGAGTTCTATACCCGGACTCGAGTGCACTTAGGATAGGAGAATGGCGTAGTCTTATTGACTTGTGTGGAGTTATTCCTTAGCAAGTTGACTTGCAAGTCCATTCACTTGGTGGAGGTTATGTTGGGATCAATAATGTCACACAAGTAAGTTGTGGTTAGACATTACTCTTTCCAATATAGACCTTAGAAGCCAAGGACCTTAGTTTACCAAACCCATCTTGGCCTATTCGTAGGATGTAGTGCGAAAGTCGTTCAAGTGTAAGATTTGATACAATTGTTACACGATGCTACACTCATAAGAGTCTCTCTTGAGAATATTTTTGGAATACGAGTAGTCGTTTCTCCGATAATATCCAAAAGATGGGATGATGACTATGGGAACCTCTTGTAGAACATGTTTGGCAGGTTTAAACCCTAGTACACTCCCTTTGGGTGGTTCTTAACCTAAACTCCATGCTCGTGACTTGCAACAAACCCTTGATTCATGGTTGATCCGTTCAGGTATCCTTAATATTAATGGATCTTGGGTGTTGATAAGGTGTAAACCATAATCCACCAAAATGGATGGTTGATATTAAGGATAACATGATCCATCCCATGACCTTTGTTTGGTGTGCTTTGCTTGATCCTTGAGTGTGATTGTTGCATTCATGCATTCATGCACCCATTTGCATCCATATCATCAATAAATAAGAAAATTTTCAAGGAACTTAAGAGGTCTATTTGCAAAATTTTCAGACATGGAAAGACAAAGAAGGAATATAAAGAAGTACAGCTTCAGGCAACCAGACTTGAAGGAGTTAAGGAATTTGACATCTTATGTATTAAATCCCTTGGGTTTCAAGGCTCGTTTCGGGAAGCTTCTTCCTCTTCTGATTACTCAGGTGGATGAAGGATTGGTGAGTGTATTGGTGCTATTTTATGATCCCTTGTACCGTTGCTTCACGTTTCCGGATTTCCAGCTTTGGCCTACCCTTGAGGAGTATGCTTACCTTGTGGGTATACCTATTCTAGACCAGTTGCCGTTCAGTGGCTTGGAGAGTATTCCTACTTCTCAAGAGATAGCTGACATGTTACACATAGATGAATCTCTGGTTGGTGCTCATATGACTACCAAAGGGGGAATTCAAGGTCTCTCTTTTGAGTTCCTCATTGCTCAAGCGACTATGTATGGGAAGGCCATGAGTGAGGACGCCTTTGAGGCCATATTTGTACTTCTCATCTATGGGCTAGTGTTATTCCCCAACATCGACAAGTTTGTGGATGTGAATGCTATTAGGATTTTCTCTATTCTTAATCCCGTTCCGACTCTGTTGGGCGATACCTACTTCTCTTTGCATATGAGGAACGCAAAGGGTGGTGGCGCCATTGTGTGTTGTTTGCCTCTGTTGTATAAGTGGTTTATTTCTCACTTACCTCAGACGGTCACTTTCAAGGAGAACAAGGAATGTCTACGGTGGTCCACGAGGCTTATGTCCCTCACTAATGATGATATCTTTTGGTACAACCGTGTATATGATGGTGTGCGGATTATTGACTCTTGTGGCGAATTCTCCAATGTACCTCTTCTTGGTATATGTGGTGGGATTAACTACAATTTTGTTTTGGCACGTTGGCAGCTTGGGTTCCCCTTAAAGGATAAACCTAATAAAATTCTGTTAGAGGGTGTATTCTTTCAGGATGGTAAAGATCCCCAAGGCTTGAAAGCTAGGATGGTCCGCGCTTGGCGCAAGATTCATAGGAAAGGAAGGAAAGAGTTGGGTCCTAAGAATTGCATTGCTTTGGAGCCTTACACTGTTTGGGTTAGGAAGAGGGCGTCTAAGTATCTCATGCCTTACGAGTATCCGAGACCTACACCTATGATTATGGCTGGGCCTTCAACCCTCCCTAATCAAGGAGTAGAAGAGTTGAGAGATGAAGACCGTTCACGTGCCTGGATCCGTGAACGTGAAGAGTTACTTCAGCAGATTAAGGAGAAGGATGCGTTGGTTGAGTTTCCTGAGCATCAGGTTATTGATGACCCTGATGGTGTATGAACTTCTCTACTTCCTCAGTCTTCTAAGTTCTGGAAGAGGAGGTATGATCGACTCGCCAAAGAGAAGGCCGATATGGAGGCAGCCTACGAGAGGGAGGTGAAGAGGCTTCGTGCATCTTATCTTCCTGTGTCCCGAGCTTTAGATGATTGTTTCTAGGGATCCATAAGACGATTATTTTCCTTTTCTCTTGTATATGACCGACGATGCTGCACTTCTTTTCCCTGATATTATTTGATGAGATATTTCCATATGTGATAAAATGCTTAATATTTCCCGAATTTGCAAATAAAACTCTAAAGTTCCTTTGAAATAAAAAATAAATCATATGCACAAGCATTGCATGCATCATATGCATAAGCAGGTTTTGTTTCCGGTCCCTTGCCTTGTGGTCTAACTCTGTGTCCTTCATTTATTTTGAAGACAAGCTGACTCTTCGGTACTACACTAGAGCCAACATTTCAAGACTGATGGATCACTTAGAGCAAGAGAACCGCGAGCTGAAAGAGGAAGTGGCCAGATTGACTGCTCTAATGGAGTCACTTATGGCTTCCCATAGCCATTCTTCTCCGACACCTTCAACTCCTCCCCAGAGGACAGTTATCTCCGAGATTGTCTCCTCTACTGTGCCCGCTGCCAGTGCACACTTTGTTCCAACAGCCATGCCAACCGGGTTCCCGTGGGGGATGCCTCCCAATTTCATGCCTGAGGGTCCTGTTCCCACCTTTGCTTCTCTGTCGGCATCTAGCCTGGTCCTTGCCATTCCTCCTCCTATCATGCATACTTTGCCCAGGGTAGACGACACCATCTATCATTCTGAGCCGTCTGAGGGTCAAGATGTTTATGAGAAGATGGATGCTATGAACGATCAATTTCTTGAGCTTCGCAAGGAATTGAAAACTCTCAGAGGGAAGGATTTTTTCGGTAAGTCTGCTGCCGAACTCTGCTTGGTTCCAAATGTGAAGATCCCTGTGAAATTAAAGGTCCTTGATTTTGAAAAGTACAGAGGAAATACTTGTCCTCTCAGCCACCTGGTCATGTATGCCAGGAAGATGTCGACTCAAACCGATAATGACCAACTACTCATCCACTACTTTCAGGACAGTCTCTCCGGTGCCGCTTTGCGTTGGTACATGGGTTTAGACAGCGCGAACATCCGATCCTTCAATGATCTCGGCGAAGCCTTCGTCAAGCAGTACAAGTACAACGTGGATATGGCTCCCGATAGAGATCAATTGAGAGCTATGTCCCAGAAGGATAAAGAAACATTTAAGGAGTACGCCCAGAGGTGGCGAGAGGTGGCAGCACAGATCGTGCCTCCGCTAGAAGAGAAAGAGATGACTAAGATCTTTTTGAAGACTTTAAGTTCTTTTTATTATGAGCGGATGATTGCTAGCGCTCCTTCTGACTTCACCGAGATGGTGAATATGGGGATGCGTATAGAAGAAGGGGTCCGTGAAGGACGGTTAACCAGAGAAGAAGGCTCTTCTGCCAAATGTTATGGGGCGTTTGCAAAGAAGAAAGATGGAGAGGCACATGCTGTGATCTCCCATGAGAAACCAAGAAGACCCTCAATGAGGAGGAAGACTGTGCGTCCCGCCAGTAACCAGCACCAGGTGGCTCATATAACACCTGTTTTCAGAGACAATCAACAGTATCAGCAACATAGTAACAATCAGCAACCATATCCGCAATATCAGCAACAACAGCACCGACCGTAATAGCAGGCCTACCAGCTTCGAAACAGTAATCAAACCAGCACGAGTTACGAGAGGAAAAGGGTCACCTTCGATCCTATTCCTATGTCGTACGTAGAGTTATATCCCTCTTTGATAGAAAGGAAGCTGATTACTCCGAGAGACCCACCGGTTATACCTGCTAACCCCCTATGGTGGTATAAGCCTGAGTTACATTGTGTTTACCTTCTGGTGCTCCCGGCCACGATGTGGAGAATTGTTACCCTTTGAAGACCAAGGTTCAAGACCTTGTGAGGTGTGGTATTTTATGTTTTGAGGACGTAGGCCCTAATGTGAAGAAGAACCCATTGCCCGAACATGGGAAATCTGTCAACATGGCCCAGGGTTGCCCTGGAAAATACAAGGTCAAATATGTCAGTCATATTCAACAGTCTCTGGTCCAGATGCATCGTTTGTTTGTGTGACTACAGTCATTATGAGCATGACCATGATAAATGTCGAGTCTGCTCTGTTAACCGATTGGGTTGTTGCCAGGTGCACAAGGATGTTCAGGAAATGCTGGACGAAGGAGTCATTGAGATCCTCCAAAACAGGAATGTTGATGAAAATGAGCCTGAGGTCAATGTGATCTCCCCAGTATTCCGGATACCCGAGCCTGTTATCATCAAGTACAATGGTAGCAAGCAGAAGGCTTCTCCCGCTATGATCATTAAGCCTGCTGGTCCTGTGCCTTACTCCTCTGAAAAGGCAGTTCCCTATCGCTACAACACCGTAGCAGTAGAGAATGGGAAAGAGGTGTCCTTGCCCTCTTCTTCTGTTGTGAATATTACCGATGTTAGCAGTTTGACCCGCAGCGGCCGTGTATTTTCAGCACCGCCGAAGCCTCAAATTAATGTTGATTTTGTTGAACGCCCGATCGGAAACGCTGTGAATTCTCCGAATCCGGAACTTGCTGTTAAGCCCTCCTCCGTACTGAAAACTCCTACTTCTGTTGGCCCGAGTGGCAATGTGAAAGAAGACTGTGATGAGATGCTGAGACTCATCAAAAGGAGCGAGTACAATGTTGTAGACCAACTTCTACAAACTCCATCCAAAATATATGTGTTATCCTTACTCTTAAATTCAGAACCACACCGAGAGGCTCTGCAGAAGGTGTTGGATGTGGCATATGTAGATCACGATGTCACTTTGGAGCAATTCGATAGCATTGTTGCAAACATTACTGCTTGCAACAACCTGAGCTTTTGTGACTCTGATCTCCCTGAGGAGGGAAGAGACCACAACTTGGCATTACATATATCTATGGGTTGTAGAGACGATGCCATGTCCAATGTACTGGTGGACACCGGGTCATCATTGAACGTATTGCCAAAGTCCACTCTCTCAAAACTATCATATCAAGGGCCTCCCATGAGGCAGAGTGGAGTAGTTGTGAAGGCTTTCGATGGATCTCGCAAAACTGTGATTGGGGAAGTTGATCTCCCAATCAAGACCGGACCAAGTGATTTCCAGATTACCTTCCAGGTTATGGACATTCACCCATCGTATAGTTGTCTCTTAGGCAGACCATGGATTCACGAGGCAGGCACCGTGACATCCACCCTACACCAAAAGCTGAAATTTGTGAAGAACAAGAAACTGGTAGTGGTAGGGGGGAAAGGGCTCTCCTTGTTAGCCATTTGTCTTCCTTCTCTTATATAGATGCTGAGGTTGAAGTTAGAACTTCTTTCCAAGCTTTATCTATTGCTGAGCCTATTGAGAAAAGAGCTCCTCTCATTTGCTTCCTACAAAGATTCAAAGTTGGCCATTGAGCGTGGTGCAACCACTGGTTTAGGAAAAATGATTGAGTTAGAAGACAACGAGTCTCGGGCTGGCATAGGTTTTTCTTCTGGTACTTTCAACAAGCAAGGGTTATTCAAGAGTGGAGGTTTCATCCACACTAGTCTAGATGAGGAGGCTGCTGCCGTTTTAGAAGAATATACAAAGGATTCTGGCAATTTCATCATCCCTGGAGGGGTCTGCAACAATTGGGTCGCTGTGGATATTCCAACAGTTGTCCATAAGTCAACGTAATGATCACTTTGTTTAAAAACCCTTCTCCCATGCCAAAAGGAGGAGTGATGACATTGATGGCGCATAAATACAATGATATTTTCATTCAATAAATTCATGTTAAATGTTTGTTTTTCCATTTATTTTCCCTTTTCGCTTTTGCATGAAATTGGTGATCACATAAAACCTAAAAATAAGAATAAAATCAATCTTTTTCATATGCATAATGATTTGCCTTGTTTGATTTCTAAAAGCTTTTAATATCCAAAAATCATTATGCAGGTTGATTCCCAAACCCATTGAACATAATGATCCAACACCATCTCCCAATTTTGAATTCCCTGTATTTGAGGCAGAGGAAGATGATGTTGAAGAGATTCCTGACGAGATTACCCGTCTACTTGAGCATGAAGAGAAGATCATTCAGCCGCATCTTGAGAATCTGGAAACAGTCAACTTGGGGTCTGAAGATTGTGTGCGAGAGGTAAAGATTGGGGCACTTCTGGAAGAATCTGTTAAGAAGGGGTTGATTAAGTTGCTACGAGAATATGTTGACGTCTTTGCCTGGTCATATGAAGACATGCCTGGTTTAGATACTGATATTGTGCAACATTTTCTACCTCTAAAGCCAGAGTGCATGCCTGTAAAGCAGAAGCTCAAAAGAACTCATCCTGATATGGCAGTGAAGATCAAAGAGGAAGTTCAGAAGCAAATTGATGCGGGGTTCCTAGTGACTTCTATATATCCTCAATGGGTGGCCAATATTGTGCCTGTGCCTAAGAAAGATGGAAAAGTCCGGATGTATGTGGACTATAGAGACTTGAATAAAGCTAGTCCGAAAGATGATTTCCCTCTACCACATATTGATATGTTGGTAGATAATACAACTAAATTCAAAGTCTTCTCGTTTATGGATGGATTTTCCGGATATAATCAGATTAAAATGGCACCCAAGGATATGGAGAAGACAACATTTATCACACCTTGGGGAACATTCTGTTATCGAGTGATGCCCTTCGGTTTGAAGAATGCCGGAGCCACGTATCAACGAGCTATGACCACCTTGTTTCATGATATGATGCACAAGGAGATTGAGGTATATGTTGACGATATGATTGCTAAGTCAAGAACGGAAGTTGAACATGTAGAGTATTTGTTGAAGCTTTTCCAGTGTTTGAGGAAATATAAGCTTCGTCTGAATCCCAACAAGTGTACATTTGGAGTCCGTTCTGGCAAGTTATTGGGCTTCATTGTTAGTGAAAGAGGTATTGAGGTTGATCCTGCAAAAGTCAAAGCAATACAAGAGATGCCTGCGCCCAAAACTGAGAAGCAAGTCCGAGGTTTTCTTGGCCGCTTGAATTATATCTCCAGATTCATATCCCACATGACTGCCACATGTGCGCCTATATTCAAGCTCCTCCGGAAAGATCTGTCCCATGATTGGACCGAGGATTGCCAAAAAGCTTTCGACAGTATTAAAGAATATCTGTCTGAGCCTCCAATTCTGTCTCCGCCTGTAGAGGGAAGACCTTAGATCATGTATCTGACTATTCTTGAAGACTCGATGGGTTGTGTCCTTGGTCAGCAAGACGAATCAGGGAAGAAGGAGTATGCTATTTACTACCTGAGTAAGAAGTTCACTGATTGTGAGTCTCGATACTCAATGCTTGAAAAGACATGCTGTGCTTTGGCTTGGGCTGCTAAGCGCTTACGCCAGTATATGATAAATCATACGACTTGGTTGATATCCAGAATGGATCCAATCAAGTACATCTTCGAGAAGCCTGCTTTAACAGGGAGAATTGCCCGTTGGCAGATGTTGTTATCTGAGTATGATATTGAGTATCGAGCTCAGAAGGCTATTAAAGGTAGTATCTTGGCTGACCATTTGGCACATCAGCCTATTGAAGATTATCAGTCAGTTCAGTATGACTTCCCGGATGAGGAAATTCTGTATTTGAAAGTGAAAGATTGCGATGAGCCTACACTTGATGAAGGGCCAGAGCCTGGTTCCAGATGGAGTATGGTGTTTGATGGCGCTGTAAATCAGTATGGAAATGGTATTGGGGCCGTGATTATTACTCCTCAGGGCGCGCGTATTCCTTTTAGAATAAGGCTAACTTTCAAATGCACGAATAATATGGCTGAGTATGAGGCCTGTATTATGGGATTGAAGGAATGTATTGATCTAAGGATCAAGCATCTTGATGTATACGGTGATTCGGACCTCGTTGTTAATCGGATTAAGGGTGAATGGGAAACGAATCAGCCTGGCCTCATTCCATACAGAGATTATGCGAGGAGGATTTCAACGTTCTTTACTGAGGTTGACTTCCATCATACTTATCGAGATGAGAATCGGATGGCAGATGCTCTTGCTATGCTTGCTTCAATGATTGTGGTTAAATTGTGGAATGAAGTCCCCAATATCACCATGATGCGCTTGGACAGACCAGCTCATGTATTTGCAGTAGAAGAAGTAAAAGATGATAAGCAGTGGTATTATGATATCAAGTGTTTCCTTCAGAGCCAGATTTACCCGCCTAGGGGATTTGTAAAAGATAGGAAGACTTTGAGGAGATTGTCAGGCAGTTTCTACCTCAATGGCGAAATGCTTTACAAAAGAAATTTTGACATGGTTCTGCTCAGATGCGTGGATAAACACGAAGCAGACCTGTTGATGACTGAGGTCCATGAGGGTTCATTTGGTACTCATTCCAATGGACATGCCATGGCTAGAAAGATGTTGAGAGCAAGCTACTATTGGCTGACAATGGAGTCTGACTGCTGCAAATTTGTGAAGAAATGCCACAAGCGTCAGATTTATGCTGATAAGATTCATATTCCCCCGACACTTTTGAATGTGATCTCATCACCATGGCCTTTCTCCATGTGGGGAATTGACATGATTGGCATGATAGAGCCGAAAGCGTCCAATGGACACAAATTTATTCTCATAGCAATTGATTACTTTACCAAGTGGGTTGAAGCGGCGTCGTATGCAAATGTGACCAGGCAGGTGGTCGTGAAGTTTATCAAGAATCAACTCATATGCCGATATGCTGTGCCAGATAAGATCATTACTGATAATGGATCTAACTTGAATAACAAGATGATGAAAGAACTGTGTAGTGAGTTCAAGATCGCGCATCATAACTCTTCTCCTTACAGACCCAAGATGAATGGGGTTGTTGAAGCCGCTAATAAGAACATTAAGAAAATTATCCAGAAGATGGTTGTTACGTACAGGAATGAGATGTTGCCATTCGCTTTGCATGGCTACCGTACATCTGTCCGCACTTCAACAAAGGCAACCCCTTTCTCTCTTGTTTATGGCATGGAGGTTGTACTCCCAGTAGAGGTGGAGATCCCATCAATGAGAGTCTTGATGGAGGCCAAGTTGACTGATGTTGAATAGGTTCAGAGTCGTTATGACCAGCTAAACTTGATAGAAGAAAAGCGATTGACTGCCATGTGCCACGGTCAGTTATATCAGCAAAGGATGAAGAAAGCTTTTGATAAGAAGGTCAAGCCTTGTGTGTTCCGAGAAGGTGACCTTGTGCTTAAGAAAGTCTTGTCTTTCGCGCCCGATTCCAGGGGCAAGTGGACTCCAAACTATGAGGGTCTGTATGTTGTTAAGAGAGCCTTTTCAGGCGGTGCTTTGATACTTACAACTATGGATGGGGAGGATTTCACTCGTCCTGTGAATTCAGATGCAATCAAGAAATACTTCGCCTAAAAATAAAAACAGAATAGCTCGCTAAGTTGAAAACCCGAAAGGGCGGCTTAGGCAAAAATGAGCGTCTCGGTGGATTGAAAACCCGAAAGGGCGGTCCAGGAAAAAGTTAGAGACATGAAAAATGAATATAGGTATCCCGCTAGATTGAGTACCTCATCCTGGGGAAATCTAGGCAAAAATTAGGGATTTGGCAAGTAACTGCATCCTGACAAGACTGTGTTCTACAACTGTCGTCCGTCAGAGATTCTTGTTCATTCGTCGTCAACCAAAGCTTCGAATACATCAAATTCAGAATTGGTGGAGAAATGGTCATTATGTTCAATGTAGCCCTTTTTCCAATATATATCACCAATTTCAAATTTGTAAAGATCTATGGAGTCTTGCCATTCGCAGACTACCATTCTATCAAATAAATTTGAGCCTTTTATCCAATTATTGGCACTCTTATCTGTTTCTATTCAACAAATGTTTTGCATGTTTTGATTAAGAAAATATCATTGTTTTAAACGATCAAATTTTTTATAATTTGTTTTTAAACAAAGTGAACATTCACAATGACGAAAGGATACTTAGGAGATCCTCAGTGCTCTCCCAAGGGTGGTACGATCCCCAACAGGGTAAGATTTTTTTCCATGTTCCTGGCATGAATGTATCTCCTCCCTCCGGAACCTTTTGTGGTTTATCCTACCAAGTGGATTGCTTGTTGAGAGTCACCTCTCTTCCCTTCGACAGAGTAGAAATCTTTCTTCCTCAGCAACTTGGATCTCTTTGGGCAAGAGCGGTATTTGGTGGTTGATCCCGATAAATCCTTTATCTCCTCGGATAGATTCCCCAGTAGAGTTGTTGGTGTGGTGGACCTTATCTGTGATAACTCTCGCCCCCAGCTGGAATGGTTGATGATTCATCGCTTGCAGAGTTCTTTGCTTTCTGGTATCTCTGAACCCCAGCAGATTGGATACCCCCCGGTGTACTTGGCTTTCTCTCTTGGTGGATTGTTTTCATCCAGATTTTATCCGAAGTATCCGCTGTGGATAGTTTTTTGCTGTATTGGCATATTCCTCAATACATGCATCTTCGAGTCAGCCCGAGTCTTTCCATTGGATCTTTTCCCTTTGGAATTATGTTCCCCACGCTTTGAGTCGTGACCTGCTCACGCATTTTTATCCCTCTTCTATCCCCAGAAGAGTCCCCAGGGTCTTGGTCCCATGGAGTGAATTGCTCATATGGATTATCAGTGGCTTCTGATTTCTTTGCTTTTATGGACACATATCTCCACAGAGTGCTACCATTTTTCATACCTACATTTGCATCATGAGGTCTCTTAGGGACCAAAATTCGTCTCTTTGTTATTATTTAAGCCCATTCTACCCCGTCGAGACGAAGATTTTAACCTTCACTTCTCCGGCTAGAATGACCTTAAATAGGGGCATCTGTAAGACCCCAATTTTGACCCTAAGATCCCCCATGGCATCATAACATTTCATTTGCATTGCCTCAAGGATCTTTAGCATCTTGGTTCCCTTTGCCTTTGAGTGGGACTCCTTGTGATTGGTTTGAGATCACCAAGCATGCTTGAATTATACATCATTGTTTCTCTTACTTTTGTTTACTAACCAAAAGCACAAAAATGTGTCACTAACATCTTTTGTTTGAAGCTTAAGTATCATCCAAGACACTTTGTGGGTTCTATTTAGATGATCAGTCAACACAAGGGAATGGCTTGAGATACTTCCAACAGGTTCAAATGGGGTCTATTCGTCAGTCAAAACGTTAATCTTGAAGGAGCAAAAGTTTGTTCATGAGTTGTCATGCTCGCTAGGCGAGCAGAATGGGTCGCCTAGCGAGTCCCAAGAAAAGCCACCAGAATCACCTACGCTCAGAGGAATTTCTTGAACTGTCATGCTCGCTAGGCGAAGCCCACGTGTTTAAAAAAAAACAAACAAATAAATAAATAAATAAAATATAACAGAAAATTTTTGGACTTGGGCCTCTCTCATTTGAGCCCACAGGTCCACAAAAATCAGGTTATCAATTCAGAGTTTCAGTGAAACAAAAGAATTCTATTCCTATTACCCTGGCAGGGAAAAAGATAGTGAGAGAAGAGCTAACAAAGTTCAAAACAACATCCAGAGACTGAAGGGAACTCATCGGCAAAGAACCAATTCCATCTCATATAAACCCTCAGATTGCTTTGCAAACCCAACCGGGCAATTCAATTTCATTCAATCTCTCCAGTCAGGTTTGCCTTATTCCCATTACTTTATGCTTTTAATTTGAATGCTCTGAATGTATATGGGTGAATTTGATACCCTTTTGATGCATGTGTTTGACAAGAGGTTTAGGCCTCCTACCCTTGGTTGCTTTTTGTGAGCTTTTTGTGAATTTTAATGGCATGATTCATGTGGTTACATTTTGATTTGGGGGAAACTCTTGATTACCCTATCTTGTTTCTCTAACCTGTTTGTTGAGTTTTGTTTTGTGAGGGCTCATATGACTCTTGCAGATATGGCTTGCCTGGTGTTCCAATTTATTTGTGGGATACCACCTGGAGGTTTATTCCGATTACCTGTACTGACTCACTTTCTTTGATGGTGCTAGCTTGAGAGATCTCTGGGTTTCTTATCTCTTTAATTGCTGTTACTTCGGATCTTTATCCGTACGGTAGATCTCTCGATCCCTTTACTTTTCCCGCATGTTACCGATTTCTTAGGTTTCGTATAGCCTCTCGTGGCATGTCATATAAGGTAGCGCAGTTCCTTCATCTAGGACTTCCTTTTTACATGAGTATCCCTAAACACCCCAAACTCATTGATTTTTCTTCTCCTAAGAACACGTTATCTCCTTCTACTACAGGCGAGTAAGTCTCCAAAGGTCGAGCATCCGGTAGATTGCGTAGTAACGTCGTTCACCCCAAAACACAACCCTTACCCCGTAGGTGGTCGAACTACGTTTTGCTCTGATTTTCATCCCAAGTGAGATACGTAGGCATAAGACGCGATGTCTTAGCGAGCACACTCCTCTTTAACCCATAGGTAGCCGAGCTACGAAGACTCTGATTCTCAGATTCAGATGAGATATGTATGCAGTGGATGCGACGTCCGTGCGAGTCATTTTCTTTTGACCCTTCTTTTAGTAAGTAGTACATTAGATAAACGTACACGCTTTTCTCATCCCTTCAATCATGTTTGCACAAAAATATTTTTAAAAAAAAACAATAACCTTTGCAACAAATGTGAAAAGTGCTCCCTAGGAGTACCTAGGATGCTTTGGGTGCCTAATACCTTCCCATTGCATAACCAACCCCCTTACCCAGATCTCTGACATTTTTACTAGTTTTTGATTTGATAAAACTTTTAGGTTTTTGTTCGCTTTCTAACCATTCCTTTGGATAAATAGAAGTGCGATGGCGACTCGACTTGTATGATTTACCTTGGATTTAGTCAATATCTCTAATGGTAACGAATACCCCGCTACAGTTCTGATCGATCCCCTCTAGGTCATGGTCTCCTGAAGTTATTATTCCTCTTTCTCCAGAGTTGTTTTACTCTTTTGGTCAGGAGGGATAATTCTTCTTCATCATCAAAATCTTCCTGTTCAAAGTCATCAGCATCTTCTGTTTCGGCCTGAAAGGCTTTGTTTCTGTTAGACTTGCGTCTTTCAGATTTGGACTTTAATGCTACAGACTTGTTCTTCTTCTGAGGCTCATCTTCCTCCAGTTCTATCTCATGACTTCTGAGTGAGCTGACAAGCTCTTCAAGGTGATGTTGTTCAGATCCTTTGAAAGCTTTAAGGCTGTGACCATGGGTCTCCACTTCTTTGGCAAGCTTCTGACTATCTTTTTGACATGGTCTGCAGTTGTGTATCCTTTGTCTAGTACTTTGAGACCTGCAATAAGAGTTTGGAATCTAGAGAACATTACCTCTACGGCTTCATCATCCTCCATTTTGAAGGCTTCATATTTCTGGATTAGAGCCAGAGCCTTTGTTTCTTTGACCTGAGAGTTTCCTTCATGAGTCATCCTCAGGGAGTCGAGTATATCTTTAGCAGTTTCCCTGTTGGTGATTTTTTCATACTCATTGTAAGATATGGCATTTAGAAGTATCGTTCTGGCTTTGTGATGATTCTTGAATTCGCGCTTCTGATCATCTGTCATTTTACTTCTGGGAACGACAACTCCAGCATCTATTACAGGAGTTTTGTATCCATCCGTGACAATGTCCCAAAGATCAGCGTCATAGCCCAGAAAGAAACTTTCAATTCTATCTTTCCAGTAATCGAATTTCTCTCCATCAAAGACTGGAGGCTTAGCATTGTAACTGTCTCTTTCATTTGTGTTGGCCATAGTTTTTCTCGTTCTTGATCTCTCTACACTGTTAAGTGTTTGATTAGAAAATCAATAACAGAGCCGAAGCTCTGATACCAATTGAAGGTGAGAAAAACAAGAAAGGGGGGTTTGAATTGTTTTGGAAAATAAGCGCTTTTACAAAATAAGAACACACAGAATTTTATACTGGTTCGCTTATAACACAAAGCTACTCCAGTCCACCCGGCCAAGGTGATTTCGCCTTCAAAAAGGACTTAATTCACTAATCTTGAAAGATTATTACAACCAAACGTCTAAGAGAAGGATCTCTTAGTCCTCCCAAGTATACAGGCTACGCAGAGTCACTTGAGGAACAAAATCAATTTATATCAAAAAGGAATTGTAATCTAAAGTTCTTCTAAGAGTAAGCAAATATTACAGCAAGTAGAGCAAACAAGTGTTTTCACGTATGAGCAACAACTCGTGAAAAACTAAGAGAGAAGGTAGAGAATTTTCTGTGCGTTCAGGTGTCTCTCACTAAAGTATGTTGTCCTTTATATAGTGGTAAAATGACCGTTGGAGTGATGGCAAAAATTTGGTCTTTGATGAGTATTTAATGCCATTACTTCTGTGTTTCTTGCCATAACCAATTTGTCTCCCCGAATAACTTCTTTCTAAAAATACTTTCTTTCCATTTGAAGTTGTTGTTTCCGTTACTCTTTCTGGATTTGGGGAACCTTTATCAGAGTCTTCGTTATCTCTGTCAATCGGAGATTGCGTTGAAGTTACTTCAGAGCTTCTAAGAGTTCTGGTCTTTTAGATCATCAGAGTTGATTCCAGTGGAAGTTTAGAGCTTCTGGTATTTTGCTGTCCTGTTTTTCTCAGAGTCAGAACTTCTAGAGTGCACTTCTTCTTCAGATACTTCTGATCTTCTAGTTCTTTGTATCTGATAGGAGTTTGTATCTGATAAAGCGATCAGATTCCTTTGTTCTTGTTCAGAGTCCTGCACACTTAGAGAAATTTCGTTAGGGTGCCATTTTTGGTTTCATCCTTTGTTATCATCAAAATCTTGGAATCTATTGTAGAACTAATTTTGTTCTTACAATCATGCCTTTAGAATGAAAAATGTGTTGAAGAGCAACTAGGCCTCATGCCTTTAGAATGCTAAAATTCAAAGTTGACCTCAAAGGACTTCCCATCAAACTTATTCTTTGTCCATTCCCCTTATTATGTTGTGAGCCTTTTAATGTGTTCTTTTGGTGTGATAGGAGTCTCATCTTAAGATTGAGAAAAGAGGACCATTGTCATGAGTAGCCAAGTTTAGAGCCATGCCAAATGGAGATCCTAGGAGCTTGAATTCGAATTATTGATTGCTTACTTTGTATGCTAAATCCAAAGGAAAGGAGCATCTTAAGTCATCTCTATGATTCCAAGAAAAGGAACTCCAAGGGTTATCTCTCCCCTCTTATCTTTGTATGCTTTAGGAATAGCCCCCTGTAACTAAGCCAAAAATCATTTTCTAAAACTTTGACTTTGTTTCAAATTAGAAACCTATATCTTAGGCCTTTAACTTTTCAAAACCATTTTCATAAATACTCATTATAAATAAACTTTAATCCAACTTTGACCTCTATTTGTAAATAAATTCCACTTGTAAATATAACCCATTTCAAGTTGTTTTGTGGTTCCAATGCCCACTTGTTAAACTCTTTTCAAAAACATTAGTCATATGTTTGCGTTATCATAGTGGTTGATGTAAATCTCACCTCATCCTTAGTGTTGGATTATAAGCTTTCCATGCTTATTATAGGGTCAACCCCTCACTAGCATGTTGAAGCCTTCCTTACATGGTGGATTGTTGGTTTAGGTTGATTTTTCTCCCTTTGATAACAAAAGACCTTAAGGCTTTTGATTAAAATCAATTCACCAATCTTTAAAATTTTTAGCACGAACTACGAGGTTTTGATCCTCCTTTGTGATGGTACGTAGGCAATGGGTTCATCCATTCAAACAAAATCTGTAAATATAATCTATTCTCTTCTCATCCCTCCAATCTTTTGCACAAATCCTTTCACAAATACCAACCTACAACACATATTTGCAAAAAGGGTTCCCTTAGAGTACTAAGGATGTTTTGGGTGCGTAAAACCTTCCCACTTCATAACTGATCGGGAAAATAGCAAGTGTACTATTTCACCGATGTAGTAATAAAAGGAATTATCCTGAGTATCGATCTCGAGGACTGCGTAGGAACTATCAGTGTTGATAATGATTCAATTGAACAAAATATCCTTGGGTTGGTAAGTGAAGAGTGATTTTGCTTTGTAAAATATAAAGGAAATAAAGTAGAGATTTTTGAATGCAGACAAGTTAAACATGCTAGATTAAGGGTGTATGAATTGCTCTGAAATAAACTTAATCCTTAATTTATGATATCTATGTTCGAATGATTCAATATGGTTCTCAAGAGAAGTTTCCCCTAATTCCTTAGCCAGAAACCATTAACATTCAATTTCAAATCCCAATTCCTTAGCCATTCAAAAGAATATTAATCCCATGTATGAATATCAAGAATTTTCCATCATCACTATTAGATCCTCATTCCTAAGAGAAATTAGCGATGTTGTTATACACATAGTGATAAAGGGATTTGTCAGACCTCCTTTACCTCCAATTCAATACCTAATTTTCCAATACGGCAAGCATTACACTCGTGTTATAACAAATTGATTTCATAAAAACATAAACATTCATAACATTGTAGGAAAAAGGTTCATTACAAAAGCAATTCAGGGACACCCCCCTAGCATTGGGGGGTTTAGCTCATGACAATATTCAAAGAAGGTACAAATATAAGATTAGACATTACAAGAGATTAGATAGCTTCGATCTTCAATTGCTTCCGCGCTTGATGATCTCCGTTCTCCAAAAATCTTGATTCTCTCGTTCTCTATGTTCCGTCCCTTTGTTTGTCCTTCCATTAGGTCTAAATAGTGTGGTACACATTACAGCCAGGCCAAAAAGTCAAAAATGCCCTCCGGGATCACTTACATGAGTGAAAACAAGAAATCAGAAACTTCAGCGCACCTGCCAACACGGGCCGTGCCAGGCAACACGGCCGGCCGTGTTGGCTCTTCAATTATTTTATTTTATGATTTTCCTTCAGACCTGCTGACACGGGCCGTGCCAAGCAACACGGCCGGCCGTGTCAGCCCCCTGGTTTTTGTATGGGAAAAGTTGTCTTCTTGCAGCACGGGCCGTGTCAGGAGACACGTGCCGTGTCAGGAGACACGGGCCGTGTCAGGAGACACGGGCCGTGTTTGGCTCCAGGAATTTTCTTCTATTTTTTTATTTCTTTTTCTTTCACTCTTCCACTGTTGCCTTGGCACTTCCGACTCTTCAACTACTTCTGAAACATGCACAATACCATGGAAACGACATCAAACGCATCTAAAAACTTAAATTAACACCAAAAGCAAAATAAGCATAAATCTACTCAACTATGAAATACTTAAAATTCAAACATTAAAACACAAAATAAAGGGTTACCACATTGATGAATTTTGGCCGAGAACATGATGAAAATCAAGTAAAATGGTGACCGATCACAACCCCAAACTTATCTCATTGCTTGTCCTCAAGTGATGCTAGAGACAACAAACAGAGGTCACCCCAAAATTCCTTTTTACCACTATGCAGCCGATGTTATTCGCACCGAGTTTCCTACCTTCATGGTCAAGACGTTGGCCACCCAATCCGAACTATCCGCTACACCTCATAGTTCAGCACCTCTTTACCTGCAAGCTTTTCATACATCTCACACAATCTCTCAGGGTTAGCACTAAAGACTCAGTGTATGCAATATCGACTCTTAGTTTTTGAATAAATTCTACTTCTATTGCACAAACATAATTCACACACTTTTGGAGGACTTAGGGTTGTAACGGGGCTTAGGACAGGTAGGATAAATAACAAACGGATACACAAGGGGTTTGGGCTCGGCACTCCTGTTATGTTTCTTGTACCTGTGCTTATTTTGATATACAGGGGTTCGACATCGACTCTTTAACTTTACTCAACTGATTGAGTATTTCAAATGTAAACAAGTCGTTTAATTGGGACAAGTGCGTTTTGATGAGTTCTATTTTTCTTTTCTCTTTTTATTTCTTTTTCCGGAGCATTCAAAGAGCCTCCAATTTTTCTTTTCTCTTTTCTTGTAACAATTTTTCGCACACTTGTCCCTTTGGTATTAGATTTACCACCCCAAACTTAGAATTCACACAGTTTCCAAAATCCACAACATTTATGCCGAGCAAGGGTAGAAGAGATTATTATCTATTTTTTTTTTCTTTTTCTGGCCATAGGGTAACATAAGCGGTTTACAAACAAACAACATGGTTAAAGGCTCAAAGGGGTTCGCAACGGATAAAACGTACAAGGGTGGCTGGAAAGGCTCAAGGTTAAACAACAACAAAAATGCCTCAGTGTGTGTCATAATGCAGTGCTATGTCAGTAGAACGTACGCAAAACCAGAGCAATAGAGTCATACCTGGATTAACTCTCATGATGATCTCTTAGTATTTGGCTTTTTGTAATCTCACCATGTGGGGTAAACTTGCAGGTTCCAAAGCACTCTCTGTGTAATGTAGCTTCTTTTTGGTTCAGGTGTACCATACTTCTATCTCAATCCAGTTTTCATCCCATTTGTTCCAACAATAGTTTTTCTTCGACTGCATAAATTTCCAGGGTGCCTCGGGAGCGTGAGTTCTGGTTGTGTCTTTCATCCACTAACCATCTTTCCATCACGCCTCTGGTTTTTATCCATCAATCTGTAACCCAACATCCAAACAGTTGAAAATAAAAGAAATCAAAGGAAAATTAACTTAAAAAAAATGAAAAGCCAAAACGGAAAATAAATTAAAACAATGAAAGGAAGCCCCCCACACTTGAACTAAACATTGACCCCAATGTTTAAACCCAAATGCAAGAGGGACTTACAGTGCCTACTGCGGAGGAGGGTGCTGTGGAAATTGCAACATCATATGTTGCATCATCCTTTGAATATCATCAATGGCAGCCCCTTGACGGAGCTGCTCTGTCACGATCCGATCAATCTCCGCTCCCTGGCGAGCCTGCTCGACACGGAACTGATCCATGTCCATGGGTGTCCATCCAGCAGAGGAGGCTCCCATACCTCTGTGGTGAGAGGTGTGAGGGTGAGGAACAGCCCTCTCCCTTGCCGGTGCATCTTCCTCCCTCGTATCACCTGCAAAAATTTCATCTTCTCCCGCCTCTTCGGGGTCAACAGAGGTATACAACCAATTCTCATTGTTATCAACGTTAGTTTTATCAGTGTTCGGTAAGCGGAACAGCCTGCGTGTTCGGCTTACCAACACATACCCATGACGGCTTTGTTCGAGCATGCCTTGCGTACACAGGGCATTGAGGTCAAGCTTACCCAACGCCTGCATCGGGGTTTCTCCGTCCAACACCGGCCTACAACCACACCAGTCAGCAATTTGTGTTATCATACCTCCCACAGAAATGGCTCCTGAGCTGGCACGCCCCATGGTACCTAAATGGTCCGCGGCGAATGCCGCCACATTCACTAGTTCCTCATTCACCATGGCATGCATCAAAAATAACTCCCGCTTTGCCGCTACACCTGTACTATCTCCTCGTCCAAACAAGGTGAATGCTAACCCTTTTTGAGCATATCGGAAGCACGGGTTTTGAATCCATGATGCCTTTGCACTCCGGGGTTCGTACTGTGGTAAACCTTTAATAGAGGACCAAAAGGAACCTGCAGAAAAGTCATTTGGCACTGCCCCGGATCCTACCAATGGTAACCGGAGGCATTGCCCAAGCTGAATAACCGACATCGAGTAATCTTCGTTATAAAGTCGGAAACTCATAGTGCCAAAATATTCATAGACATGACCAGTCCAATTTTTTTCCAGTTTAAATTTAACAGTGCTTAGGAATTCTAGAGTGATGCGTTCATAGGTAGGCACATCAGCATGCATAAATTCAAAAATACCTAAATTGTGGAACATTTGGGATACATCATCTAGAATTCCTAATGCACTCATCGTATCATCACAAACATACCTTGTAGGTACAAGCTTCCTTTTAAGGTGAGTCTTGTACCTTTCAACATGATCATCATCCTCAAAAATGATTCCGTGTGCATTTGGCATCCGCCGGGACCTTTGTCTCGGTCTTGAGATCTCTACCACGGCCTTTCCTCGGTCGACTCTTTTCGGGGGCATAATGGTCACCTGAAAAAGTGAGCAGAAAAAAATAGTGGAGATAGAGAAAAATAATACCGTCACGGTGTAGAGTGCGAGAAACGGTCCAGCTTTTGTGAAGGAACTTTGGAAAACAATGGTTGGATGATGAAGAAATATGAGCTTTAAGGTGAAAGAAGTTATGGAGTTTAGGAGATATGAGGGAAAAATAGGGTTGGAGGAGCTGAAGTGGCTGAAAAGTGAGTGGGGGAGAGGTAAAAGGTATTTAAAAACGTGTGGGCCCCACTCCAATGTCTCTAATTTTAAAAAAAAAATCTGAGTTACGCACTGCAACACGGCCCGTGCTAAACCACACGGCCGGCCGTGTTGCACCTCTGGAAAATGTATGGGAAAAATGGAAGCAGGCAACACGGCCCGTGTTGGCACACACGGCTGCCCGTGTTGCACCTCTAGAAAATGTATTGGCTTCTGAAATTTGAGCAACACGGCCCGTGCTAGCTCACACGGCCGGCCGTGTTGCACCTCTTTTTTGACTACTTCCTTCATTGCTGGGTTAAGTCGTTGTTGAGGTTGGATAACCGGCTGGTGATCATCTTCCATGAGAATTTTGTGCATGCATATTGTAGGGCTTATTCCCTTCAAATTCTCTGTGTCGAGGACGACATATTTGAGGTTCTCCGGTAGTTGTTTCAATTCGGTTCCCTTCTTTTGTTCATCTTTCTTTTCTTCCACTAAGGGTTGCCTTAAATCTTTCCACCGGTTGTGTTGATAACCTTTAAAAGGTGGTGATGCTTCCGTCATGGCTAAAACTTCCATATCTTTCTCGTTAACTACTTCCTCTTTGTTAAAAATTGATAAGCTCAACACCCTTTCCAAGGGAAATTTTTGTGTTGTCAAGCAATTTTTCTTTTCACATATTTGATCAATTGTCTCAATATGTTGGCTAGTAGCAACCTCATCCTTGTACTTCATGGTGTTTCGCACATCAATTTTTAACTCTTCATCATACACTTTCAAATTCATCGTGCCTTCTTCTATGTCGATCAAACATCTCCCGGTCTCTAAAAATGGTCTCCCCAAAATGATTGGTATCTCTTCATCTTCCGGCATTTCCAAAATGACAAAATCCACCGGAAACATAAACTTGTCGATCTTTACTAGCACATCTTCTACTATCCCATAGGGTCTCTTCACAGAGCGGTTAGCAAATTGGAGTGTCATTCTCGTATCTTGAATTTTACCTATCCCCAACTTCTTATAGATAGACAGCGGCATCAGACTTACACTCGCTCCCAAATCAATTAGAGCTTTCTTGAAGGATCTATCTCCAATGGCACACGGAATGGTCAGAGAACCTCGATCCTTCTTTTTCACCGGAACCTTCATACCCTGCAAAATGGCATTACAAGTTTCCGTTAGAATAATCGGGTTAGTTTCTATGGTTCGCTTCTTCGAGATGATGTCTTTCATGAACTTTGCGTAGGTAGGTATTTGCTCAAGCGCCTCCAAGAAAGGAATGTTTAGCTCAAGCTTTTTAAACATTTCCAAGAACTTCTCAAAGTTTTTCTCATGCTGCCCTTTCTTCTTATTTCTTGTTGGGAATGGCAGTTTGACGGCCGGTTTTTGATCATTCACTTTATCTTTAACCACTCGTTCATCATGAGTGACCTCTTCATTTGCAACCTCATTTTCTTTTATCTCTAGATCAACTTCAAGCAATAAGTCTTCTTCTTCAGAACTCTTCTCAGGTATTTCTTTTGACTTACCATTCCTGGTGGTCACCGCATTCACATGATAATTTTCTCTTGGATTAGTAACCGTAGAACTTGGTAAAACTCCCTGTTGTGGAGAACCCGCTAGTTGTTGTGCTATCTGACTCATTTGTATTTCAAGATTCTTAATTGAAGCACCTGTGTTTTTTAAATTACTTAGAGTCTCTTCTTGAAATTGAGAGCTTTGAGCGGCCATCTTCTCAATGGCAATCTCCCAATCAGCTTTTCTTGGTACCTGTTGCTGAAACTGTTGTTGAGGTTGTTGATACGGTTGTTGTTGTTGTGGTTGGTTCTGCACATTTCCTTGTTGATCCTTCCATGAGAAATTTGGATGGTTTTTCCAACCCGGATTGTATGTGTTTGAATAAGGGTTGTTCTGCCTAAGAAACTTGATCTCCTCAATTTGTTGTGCGGTAGCAAAGCAATGTGCGGTAAGATGAGGTCCTCCACAAATTTCGCAATTACTAGTTTGAGTTGGTTGAACCTGTTGAACCTGTGCCACAGTTTGGGTATCAATAGCCATCTTCTTCAGTCTCCTTTCTACTTCAGCTGCTATTTGATCTTCCATCTTCACCACTTGGTTTGCCAATTTCAGGTCAATTATCCCTTCGGGTTGACTAACACTGCGGTCATACAACTCCAAGTGCTCATTGGCTGCAATGGCTTCGATAATCTTTTTAATACCAGTGGCTGTTGTAAAGTTGGTTGAGCCACCAGCTGCTGTGTCAATGAGTTGCTTAGTCTTCAGCCGAAGACCATTCACAAAATTCTGCATTTGCTCCGTTGCATCCATATTATGAGTAGGACATGCAACCAACAATCGTTTGAACCTCTTATACGCATCTCCAAGTGACTCTCCTTCCTTCTGTTTAAAATTCACTATGTCGTACCTCTTTCGGATGTACACAGAGGCCGGAAAGTACTCGTTGAGAAAAGTTGTCTCCATCTGTTGCCAAGTTGTGATGCTTCCAGCAGGTAAAGAGTAGAACCACTCTTCAGCATCTTCTGACAATGTAAACGGAAACATGACCAGCTTCTTAGCTTCCTCAGAGTGTCCCTCAATCTTTAACGACGTAGTCATAGTCAGAAACCTTTGCAAATGCTTGTTGGCATCTTCGTTAATTTTTCCTGCGAAAGGTCTCCTTTCTAGTTGCCGTATCGTTGAGGGGTGAAGTTGAAAGTGGGCAACATTGACTGGTTGATTCACGATTGTCATCCTTCCAGGCGGGGCATTTGCTCCCCCGTAATCACCTAATAGTCTCTCCGCAGGAGGTGGATCAACTGCCATAGTTTCAGGTTCGGTATCAGAATTTCCAGAATCAGAGTGTTCCGAATGAATTGAAACGGTTCCCTCTTTCTCAGAATCAGAAACTATCAGCGGTTCTTCTGTTACTTCCAGTCTGTCGTGTCTGGCTTTTCTGATTCGTGCTCGCAACGATCGTTCTGGTTCTGCGTCAAAAAGAAATTCAGCTGAGGCCTTACCTCGCATAAACTATTAGACAGTTGTTAGGATAGGCAAAGTGATATAAACAAAAATAAAATACAGTAAAATTTTAGTTGCAGAGCAACAAAATTTCAATTGAATAATTATTAACAGATAGTTTGGCAGTCCCCGACAACGGCGCCAAAAACTTGATCGGGAAAATAGCAAGTGTACTATTTCACCGATGTAGTAATAAAAGGAATTATCCTGAGTATCGATCTCGAGGACTGCGTAGGAACTATCAGTGTTGATAATGATTCAATTGAACAAAATATCCTTGGGTTGGTAAGTGAAGAGTGATTTTGCTTTGTAAAATATAAAGGAAATAAAGTAGAGATTTTTGAATGCAGACAAGTTAAACATGCTAGATTAAGGGTGTATGAATTGCTCTGAAATAAACTTAATCCTTAATTTATGATATCTATGTTCGAATGATTCAATATGGTTCTCAAGAGAAGTTTCCCCTAATTCCTCAGCCAGAAACCATTAACATTCAATTTCAAATCCCAATTCCTTAGCCATTCAAAAGAATATTAATCCCATGTATGAATATCAAGAATTTTCCATCATCACTATTAGATCCTCATTCCTAAGAGAAATTAGCGATGTTGTTATACACATAGTGATAAAGGGATTTGTCAGACCTCCTTTACCTCCAATTCAATACCTAATTTTCCAATACGGCAAGCATTACACTCGTGTTATAACAAATTGATTTCATAAAAACATAAACATTCATAACATTGTAGGAAAAAGGTTCATTACAAAAGCAATTCAGGGACACCCCCCTAGCATTGGGGGGTTTAGCTCATGACAATATTCAAAGAAGGTACAAATATAAGATTAGACATTACAAGAGATTAGATAACTTCGATCTTCAATTGCTTCCGCGCTTGATGATCTCCGTTCTCCAAAAATCTTGATTCTCTCGTTCTCTATGTTCCTGAAGGAGAATTTGCGACCCAAAGCGCAGCGGAAATTAAAATTTCTCCTTTAGAGATCCTTACGAATGGTCATGATCAGTGATAGAATATTTACCTCTTGTGACGGTTGAAACCTTTGGTGCAGATCTCTTGTAACGATCAAAACCCTTTGATGCAGATCCACGAAACGATCACGAACGTTGAACGATGACAACGTCTCTACTCAGTCCACACGAACGGCTTCCTTCAATCTCAGTGCTAGCTGGTACGAATGAAGGCTTTGAGTGAGAGAGAGAGTGATAGAAAACGAAAATAATGCAACCGCTAATTTTTGCTTCTGCACAAGGGTTCTATTTATAGAACCACTTGTGTGGGCTTCAAGCTAAAAGCCCACTTAAGTGTATTTTGGCCCATATCTTATAATATGCCCAAAATCACTTAAGCTCATGGTACCTTACCATATTTCGTATTCTACTCAAGTACATCGTACCTTACGATGCTCTATAACTCACTTAAGGGCACCGTACCTTACGGTATTCCTTAGTTACTCTATCTCTCATCAATCCGTCCTTTGTGTGTGACCCTGTAGGTTTTCGTGACGTTGGCAATTATATTAAATCACACATTTAATATAATAAATAGTGAGCGGTATCTAGCAACACATCACTGCTACCCAAGACACGAAAATGTCATGTGATCTGACAAAACCATCTGTGATAATAATTATGTGTATAATTACCCTTTTGCCCTTATGTCTATATTGAACACAAGGCATAGACCGTGTCATCCTTGTCCAGTTCAATATTGGGCCCATAGACATTTATCCTGTTATGCAGGATGGGCAAATTCCATCTAGGTCACTCATGTCCCTCAGCATGCTTTGTGGAGTACCCATCAACTGTCTTTATGGTTATCCAGTTACGGACAACGTTGGATCAGCAATAAAGCACTCGACTCTACATCTAGGGTCCATAGTGGTTTCAGGTCGAAGAGTGGAATACACTATTATCACCATGAGAATAACTTATGACACTTTGCATAACTTTCTATATAGTATTCTCATAGCGGGTCAATCCGGTATAAGTATTACTCCTAATATTCATACCTATGTTTAAGACTTGATAACTCTTTATCCATGATCCATGAGATGTGATCATCAGTCTACAAACATAATAGTCTTAATGCTTTAATGTTATCCCACTTCACACTAAAGCTCGACTACGGATACTTTAGGAATAATGTCCTTATGTTTAATGTGTTCTCATGATTAAGTCACACTTAATACATTAAACGGACTATCTATTCCAGGGACTTTATTAATCAACCATAATAAAGAGAATGCCTTTTATTATTCGATACAAGTACTAAAATGCATTGGCCTCTAGGGCTTACACCAACAGTTCCGTCCCTTTGTTTGTCCTTCCATTAGGTCTAAATAGTGTGGTACACATTACAGCCAGGCCAAAAAGTCAAAAATACCCTCCGGGATCACTTACATGAGTGAAAACAAGAAATCAGAAACTTCAGCGCACCTGCCAACACGGGCCGTGCCAGGCAACACGGCCGGCCGTGTTGGCTCTTCAATTATTTTATTTTATGATTTTCCTTCAGACCTGCTGACACGGGCCGTGCCAAGCAACACGGCCGGCCGTGTCAGCCCCCTGGTTTTTGTATGGGAAAAGTTGTCTTCTTGCAGCACGGGCCGTGTCAGGAGACACGGGCCGTGTTTGGCTCCAGGAATTTTCTTCTATTTTTTTATTTCTTTTTCTTTCACTCTTCCACTGTTGCCTTGGCACTTCCGACTCTTCAACTACTTCTGAAACATGCACAATACCATGGAAACGACATCAAACGCATCTAAAAACTTAAATTAACACCAAAAGCAAAATAAGCATAAATCTACTCAACTATGAAATACTTAAAATTCAAACATTAAAACACAAAATAAAGGGTTACCACATTGATGAATTTTGGCCGAGAACATGATGAAAATCAAGTAAAATGGTGACCGATCAATAACCAACCCCCTTACCTAGATGTCTAACATTTTTATTAGTTTTTGATTTGAAAAACTTCTTACTTGGCTTTTGTTCGCTTTTTAGCCTTTCCTTTGGATAAATAAAAGTGCGGTGGCGACTCGAATTGTATGTTAACTTTTGGTTTAGTCAATAAACCTAAAGGTAACGAAAACCTCGCTACAGAAAAGTGGCGACTCTGGTGGGGATATCACATGCCCCGTGGGTTCAGCCTACTTTTTGCTTGTATGTGTTGTATGTTTATATTTATTTGTGGGATATTTTTGTGAAAATTTGGGATGAATGTATTGTTTGTAATGTATGAATTGCTTGATATATTAATTGCTTGTATGCTTGGTGGTTTCTTGTGAGATGAGTTCTATACCCGAACTCGAGTGCACTTATGATAAGAGAATGGCATAGTCTTGTTGACTTGTGTGGAGTTAGTCCTTAACAAGTTAACTTGCAAATCCATTCACTTGGTGGAGGTCTTATTGGGATCACTAATGTCACACGAGTAGTCGTGGTTAGGCATTACTCTTTCCAATATGAACCTTAGAAGCCAAGGACCTTAGATACCTAGCCCATCTTGGCCTATTTTAGGACGTAGTGCGAAGGTCGTTCAAGTGTAAGACTTGATGCGATTGTTACGCGATACTACACTCATAAGAGTCCCTCTTGAGAATATTTTTGGAGGATGAGTAGTCGTTTTATCCGATAATATCCGAAAGATGGGATGATGACTATGAGAACCTTTTAGAACATGATTGTCAGGTTTAACCGTAGTACAGTCCCGTTGGGTGGTTCTTAACCGAGCCTCCATGCTCGTGACTCACAACAAACCCGTGATTCGCGGTCGATCCGTTCTCGTATATCCTCAAAATCAATGGAACTTGGGTGTTGATAAGGTGTAAACCATAATCCACTAAAATGGATGATTGATATTGACGATGACTTGAGCCATCCCGTGACCTTTGTATGGTGTGACTTGCTTGATCCTTGAGTGTGTTTGTTGCATCATTGCATCCATGCATTCATCCGCATTCATGTCATCGACAATAAGATTTTTGCAAGGAACTTAAAAGGTCTATTTGCAAATTTTCAAACATGGATAAGCAAAGAAGGAATACGAAGAAGTACAGTTTCACACAACCCGACTTGAGAAAGTTAAGGCGTCTGACATATTATGTATTAGAGCCCTTGGATTTCAAAGCTCGCCATGGGAAGCTTCTAGCTATTCTCTCTACCAAGGTGGATGAGGGTCTGTTGAGTGTGTTTGTGCAGTTCTACGATCCTTTGTATCGGTGCTTCACTTTTTCGAATTTTCAGCTTTTGCCTACATTGGAGGAGTACACTTATCATGTGGGTATACCTATTCTTGACCGATTTCCGTTCAGTGGTTTGGAGAAGATTTCATCTTCTCAAGAGATTGCTGACATGTTTCACGTGGAGGTATCCGACATTGTTTCCAATATGACTACCAAGGGTGGAATTCAAGGTCTCCCGTCTGATTTTCTGATTGCCAAAGCTACCTTGTTTGGGAAGGCCATGAGTAAGGAAGCTTTTGAAGCCATATTCGTACTCCTCATCTATGGGCTAGTGTTATTTCCCAACATCGACAACTTCGTGGATGTGAACTCTATTAGGATTTTCTCTTCTCTGAATCCCGTTCCGACTCCTTTGGGTGACACTTATTTCTCTTTGCATATGAGGAATGCAAAGGGTGGTGGTTCCATTGTATGTTGTCTGCCTCTGTTGTACAAGTGGTTTATTTCGCACTTGCCTCAGACGCTTGCCTTCAAGGAGAACAAGGGATGTCTTGGTATAATCATGTTTATGATGGCATTCAGATTATTGATTCTTGTGGTGAGTTCTCCAATGTACCTCTTCTTGGTACATGTGGTGGAATTAACTACAACCCTACTTTGGCTCGCCGTCAGCTTGGGTTCCCCTTAAAGGATAAACCTAACAACATTTCGTTGGAAGGCTTATTCTTTCAAGAGGGTAAAGATCCCCAAAACCTGAAGGATAGGATGGTCCGCCCCTGGCGCAAGGTTCATATGAAAGGGAGGAATGAGCTTGGTCCGAGGAACTGTGTTGCTTTGGAGCCTTACACCTCTTGGGTAAGGAAGAGAGCCCTCGAGTACCGCATGTCATATGAGTATCTGAGACCTACCCCTATGGTTATAGTTGGGCCTTTAACCCTCCCTAATCAAGGAGTAGAGGAGTTGAAAGACGAAGACCGTTCGCGTGCTTGGGTTCGTGAGCGTGAAGAGCTTCTTCAGCAACTCAAGGATAAGGATGCATTGATCGAGTTTCTAGAGCATCAGGTTGTTGATGAGCCCGATGGTGTTGTTACTTCTCTCCCACCTCACTCGTCTAAGTTTTGGAAGAAGCGATATGATCAACTCGCCAAGGAGAAGGCCGACATGGAAGCAGCTTATGAGAGAGAGGTGAAGAAGCTTCGTGCGAATTATCTTCCGATCTCGAAGGCTTTAGACGACTGCTTCTAGGGCTCCATAGGATGTTTATTCTCCTTTTCTCTTGTATTGTATTTGGTTACCGAGACTGTACTACTTCTTTGGTGTAAAAAGTTTCCAAATATTATATTGCTATGAGTATTCCACATATGTCTCAAAAATTTCAATATTTTCAAAATATTTGCAAATAGATCCTTATAAAGTTCCTCTGATAAAAAACAAAAGCATATGCACGAGCATTGCATGCATCATATGCATAAGTATATTTTGGTTCCGAGCTCTTGATACAGTGGTCTAATTCTTTGCTCTTCATTTATTTTGAAGACAAGCTGACACATCCATACCACACTCATGCAAATTATATTTATTGATTTATGTTTTTTGCGATTACCATTTTTTTCAGAAAAAGCAAAAAGCAAAAATAAAAGCATCATAAATATGGATGAATAGAATTATATTTTATTGATGATCACATTTGAAAATGCCCAAACAATGTTCACTTCTCCCTGTAAGACCCCAATTTTGACCCTAAGATCCCTCATGCACTTTCATCATAAGCATTAGCATTGGGATCATACCTTGGCATCCTCCTTCCCCCTTTTCGTTGGGTTTGTTTTGGGAGAGATCACCAAGGACCATGTGATTGTATCATACTTTTATATTATCATTTTACTAACCAAATGATCTCTACATGTTATATTGATCAAGTTTTCTTCAAGAGTTTGAGGGTGATTCACAACAAACTCTTTTACTAATCTCTCATAACATTGGGGCAGAGCAACCACAATATTCATCAGTCCAGCAACTTTAATCAATTTCATGACTTCCTTCACCTCTACAGCCTCCTTTCCCAGCTCCCTTTCAACAACAACCCTCCTTTGAATGATAAACTTCCATTTGACAGCACCATCTTCTAAATGAAAAGAGATATTATCTAAGTGCACAGCTGCAGTTTTGCCTGGAGACTTCTTGACAGTCTATCTTTTAGCATGGGAGATGTCTGAGACATCGTCTTTAACATCATCATCAGAGTCAGAACTCTCTCTGATCTTCCTCTTCTTAACGTCAACTTTACTCCAAGATTTGGAGGGTCCTACACCAGCAACCTTTTTCACTCTTCTTGCTGTCCTCATTTCAGCCACAGTCGTCCCTTTTCTTGTCCTCTGTTTCTTTTCTACACTTGGTTTCACCAGATGAACCAAGGTGTCATCTTCTTCCTCAGAACTTTCTTCCTCCAGATCAATAATATTCTCAGCAGTTTCATGAGACACATTTGCTGGTTTCTTGCTAGGTAAGTTTTTACCTAGAGAACATAATCCCTCAGCAGCCACTTCCTTTTCTGATCTAGATGAGTCATCATCTTTTTCAGCTTGAGGTTTCACCTCAGGAGAGGGGTCCCTTCTGGACAGAGGGGTAGACACACCCTTGACTGCATGCCCTTCATTTAGAATCCTAGTAACTAGGTTCCTAGTGGTATGATCAGTAAAGTGCATGTCATCTTTATGAAGAGATTTTTCAGGAATGTTACCTTGCTTACTTCCAGCCATGGAAGAAGGGCCTGAGGCGTCACCTGGTATCACACAAAGAGGAGTAACGTCCAGCACGTCTTCGTCTAGAAACTCCATGGAGGGAGTCCTTGCATGATGAGTGGGTTTTGAACCAGAGGATGAGGGATGTTGAGACATGTTGTTGAACTTTTGAGAAAAATCTCTTTGCCCTAGCAGAGGTTTGCTGAGAAGTTGGATGAAGATAGAAATGACTATGTTTAGGTAGCGTGTGAAAATGACATAAATACTAGTTCCAATACTAGGTAATGATTCATCATTAATGTGGCTCTTTATTTTAATTGGGCATACAATATTTTTATTACCTTTTCCACTCCACATTAATTGCCATAACTTCTCAATAATACAAATCCCTAATTTCCCTCTTACATACTCAAGCTGATTATCATCCAAACCTCTTGTAAATTTGTCAACTAATTGTATTTCATGCTCTAGAGCTATGAATTTGTCTTCCACAAATTTTCTAATGGAGTGATGACAAGAAATAATGTGTTTGGTCCAACTGTGCTGAGTAGGATTTTTGGACATAGTTGTAGCATTCAGGTTGTCATTATACAATGTCATGACATCGTGTGTGACATTGTATACAATCATCAGTAGTTTCAACCAACCCTGTTGAGAACATCTACTTTCATCTGTTATATATTCAGCATAAACACCATTTTCATCTTTCAACTGTATAGGAGTAGGTGTCCTTTCACTCTCCATCCCAATCTTTTCAACATTGTTCTTGGTACTTTTGCTTTGAGATAGACACATAGGCCCTTCTATTTGCTTGACTGGTAGCCCAAGTCCAACAAAGCTCTTTCTAACATCAGACTGTATATGACTAGCAACATGTTCAACCATCTGATCCAACTTCCTATCTATTTGAGCCATCATGAGCTTTTCTCCTTTGGAAGTGATGTTAAGTCTGAGTCTCTGGTGTGACATCCTTGTCTGACATTTCCCACAGACTTTCAATTCAGGAATTTCTCTAGCAGATATAATCATCTTCATCCCTTTCTCCTTGGCTGAGGTACATTTTGAGGAGTAACTAATTTGAGAGTTCCACATGTAACAGTTGTCTTTGGTTCTGACTCCTTCCATAATTACTTCACTTCCTTTGTTGGTAATCAGACATTCAGTTTCAATGAAGTTAACATTTAGACCTTGGTCACATAGTTGACTGATGCTTATTAGATTTGCAGTCAAGCCTTTGACAAGTAGGACCTTGTCAGGTTTAGGAACTCCAAGGCATTCAATCTTTCCTATTCCCTTGATTTCACCCTTTACTCCATCGCCAAAGGTTACATAGCTTATGGCATGAGGGTGAAGTCTAGTAATCAGGTCTTTGTTTCCAGTCATGTGTCTGGAACATTCACTATCAAAATACCACTCTTCTTTGGCTGAGACTCTGAGGGGAATGTGAGTTGTTAGACTTGTAACATTAGTCTTAGGAACCCATTGCTTCTTGTTGACAGGCCTGTGCTGTTTGTGTCTGGGTTGATAGTGAGTCTGATGATGAACAAGGCTAGGATAACCATACAGCTTATAGCAGAAGGGCTTCAGGTGACCAAATTTCCCGCAGTAATGACATCTCCATCTTTGGTGTTTCCCTTTCTGATGTCTTCTCTTCTAATGTTGTGAGATATGATGTGACATCACAGGTTTGCTTTTACTATGACTGCATTTAGGTTTGGCTTGAGGTTTGCAACCAGTGTAACTGCACTCAGGCTTAGATTCATTATACCCAATGCCAGATTTGTCTCCTGTTATTTTTCCAATTTGGAGAATCATGTCTAGGGAGTCAGATCCATTGTTTAACATTCTTACATACTTGGTCATCTCTTCTAGTTTAGAATTCAAGAACATAGCTTATGTTTTTAACTTGGAGATGGTTTCCAAGTGTTCTACCTTTTCATTCTCAAGCTGAGTTATTTCCTTCTTCTGGCTTTCAACCTGTTTACACAACTCTACACTTTTGTGACACAGGTTTCTGTAGGTAGTGGCCAACTCTTCAAAGGTTACTTCATCATCACTTGAGTCTTCATCAGAACCCCATCTTCGAGTCAAGGCAGTTACCAGATTTGCAGATTCTTCTATTTCACTCTCATCAGACCAAGTGGCAGCAAGACTCATCTTCTGCTTCTTGAGGTAGGTTCCACATTCAGTTATAATGTGTCCATACCCATCACATTCATAGCATTGTAATTCTTTTCCTTCTTTGGGCTTATCATCTGACCTTGCTCTTCTTCCAACATTGTTGGATTTACTAATGTCAGATGAGATGTTCTTGACATTAGCCTTGGATCTTACATCCATCTTTTTAAACAGTCTGTTGAACTGTCTTCCCAGCATTGCTACTTCATTGGCCAAATCATCATCAACATCCTCACTATTTTCCTCTTCTGTGTTTGACATGAAGGCCATGCTTTTGGTTTTCTTTTCAGAACCATCATTCAATCCCATCTCAAATGTTTGGAGGGAACCAATTAGCTCATCAACTCTCATGTTGGAGATGTCTTGAGACTCTTCTATGGCAGTCACCTTCATAGAAAATCTCTTAGGGAGTGACCTGAGTATTTTTCTTACCAATTTTTCATCTGACATCTTCTCTCCCAGGGCTCCTGAAGCATTAGCAATTTCAAGGATACTCATATGAAATTCATGAATATTTTCATTTTCTTTAATCCTTAAACTTTCAAACTTGGAGGTGAGCAGTTGTAGTCTAGACATCTTTACTCTAGAGGTGCCTTCATGAGTGGTCTTGAGAATGTCCCAAGCATCTTTAGCCACTTCACAGTTGTTTACCAACCTGAAAATATTCTTGTCTACTCCATTGAATATTGCATTCAATGCTTTAGAATTTCCAAGGGCTAGATCACCCTCCTCCTTGGACCATTGTTTTCAGGTTTCTTATCAGTCGTGGCTTCTCCTTCTTTAGTAATTACAGGATGTACCCAGCCTGTTAACACAACCTTCCAAGCCTTGTTATCAAGAGATTTTAGGAAAGCTACCATTCGAGGTTTCCAATAGTCATAGTTAGATCCATCTAAAATTGGTGGCCTGTGAACAGATCCTCCATCTCTCTCCATTATACCAGAAAGTATTGTCCTTAGATCTCACCCAGAACCAAAGCAGGATGCCTGCTCTGATACCAATTGAAATTCTGGTATCAGATATGAGATGTCGAAGGTAATGTCACGACACTAATATCTGAGTTATGCACCCAGGATAAAGATAAAGGATTGTAATGCAAGAGACACAAGAAATTGCTAACCTAGTTCGGTCCAACTCACCTACATCTGGGGGCTACCAAGCCAGGAAGGAAATCCACTAAAATAGAATCAGTTCAAAGACTCTCTGTACACTTCAACAAGTTACAGTCTTTCTCACCTAATCTCTACCCGTGCAATTTCTACCTAAGCACTCTTAGATATGAGAACCCACTCACTTCCCTTCAATCACACTTGTGAATTTAAACAACAATCCCTTGTGAAAAGAAAACACTTTTCAATAACACACACTTGATTTTACTTCACAGTTTCAATCAAGTAGACACACACTTGATCTTGCTTAACAGCTTTGATCAAGTAGACACACACTTGATCATGCTTAACAGCTTTGATCAAGTAGACACACACTCTTCTTACAAGCTTTGAGTGACAAATTACAACCACAAATCATACCAATTCAATCATCTATGGATGACTTGAATGGCTTACAAGTCTCACGACTAAACAAGACACAAAACCTAGCCCTCTCTCAGTATTTCGCTCAGTATTGGTTGTGTGTACAATCAGGTTTTCTAAGTCCTTTTTTATAGAAGCTTTCAGCTGGGCTTGGACATCTTGAAAACCCTAAACTATTTTCCAATTAAATCTTCTCATGACAGCTGGTTAGATCTCCTTGGAAAATAAGTAAATCAGGTTGTAATCAATGATTGAATGCGCCTGCAAATCAGATCTTCAATCATACACAGATTGCCATTAAATGCGCAATCACAAAACACCAGACATTCATACTGAATGTTTTGTGTACAGGATATCATGACATCGGGTCTGACATCCTGGAACAATCCTGCATAATTCCATAATTCCATTTATAATTTCCAGCAGGTACATACATATCAGATGTTATGACATCGTGTATAACATCCTGAAACAATCCTGCATAATTATGTTTCTTAAACTCCAGCAGGTACACAATATCGGATACCATGACATGGCGTATGACATTCTGAAACAATCCTGCATAATTATGTTTTCCATTTAAACTCCAGCAGGTACACAGATATCTTATGTTAAGACATCACAAACAACATCTTGTGAACACTCTTTGTTTTACCAAAATTGCTGCCAACACTTAGAACCAATAGTTTTGATCCCTAATTTTTATGTTGGTACGTAGGCACAAGACCGTAGGTCTTGCCAAACACAAAAATATAATTAATGAATTCTTTTCTCATCCCCCCATTCTATTTGTTTGTAAACATCATTTTGTACCAAATACATATGCACACAAAAAGGGCTCCCTAGGAGTACCTAGGACACTTTGGGTGCTAACATCTTCCCTTTGTGTAACCAACCCCCTTACCTGTAATCTCTGACATTTTATTAGTTTTGATTTGAAAACTTCTTACTTTTGGGTTTTGTTCGTACTTATTCCCTTTTCCCTTGGAAACAATAAAAGCGCGGTGGTGACTCTTGTTATTTTATCTCTAGCTTATCCATAGCTCAATGATCATGAATTTACCGCTAGATAAATTAAGTGGCGACTCTGCTGGGGAGTAGTCTCCAGTGGGTTTAGCCTACTTTTTGTGTGTATATATTTGTATATATGTGATGTTTGTATATATGTATGTGTGATATAATCTGCTTGTTGTGCTTCGTGATCTCTGAGTGGTGAGATAAGTTCTAACCCGAACTTGAGTGCAATTAAGATAGGAGGATGGTATAGTCATGATCGACATGTGTGGTGTAGTCCTTAACGAGTTGGCTTAAGATCCATCTGCTCAGTGGAGACTCTTTTAGATTTGGAAATGTCACACAAGTATTTATGGTTAGGCATTACTATCTCTAATTTGGGTCTGAGAAGCTGAGGACCGTAGAACATTTACCCCCTCTTGGCCTATTTAGGACGTAGTACGGAAACTGTTCAAGTGTAAACTTGATAACAATTGTTATATTATACTACACTCAGACGAGTTTCTCTTGAGAATATTATGGGTCGATGAGTCAGTCATCTTATTCTGTAATTTCCGATATATGGAATTAAGACTCTGGGAAGTTATTTTTAGAACATGATCTATAGGTTTTTATCCTTAGTTCACTCCTTTGGGATGGTTCTTATCCAGACTTCATGCTCGTGACTTACAACAAACCCTTGATTCTTGGTTGATCCAATCAAATCTTGTCAATATCAATGGAACTTGGGTGTTGATAAGGTGTAAACCATAATCCACTAAAATGGATGATTGATCTTGACAATGACTTGATTCATCCCTTGACCTTTGTTTGCCTTGTGTGTGATCCCTTATTTGTGATTGTTGCATTCATGCATTCATGCGCATCATAACATTCATCACATGAAAATTTCAAGGAACTAAGGTGTCATTTGCAAATATTTTCAGACCATGGATTGTGGACGTAGGAACACTAAGAAGTATAGTTTCAGATGTCCCGACTTGAAAGAGTTAAGGAAGCTAGCATCTTTTGTATTAGATCCCTTGGACTTCAAACAACGTCATAGGAATCTTTTGTCCATCTTGTCTGCTGATGTGGTTGAAGGACTTCTGAGTGTGCTAGTGCAGTTCTATGATCCTCTCTACCGTTGTTTCACTTTCCCATATTTTCAGCTTGTGCCTACCCTGGAGGAGTAGTCTCAGATTTTGGGGATGCCTGTTTCTAGTAGAGTACCTTTTAGTGGATTGGAGGAGATTCCCTAATCTAGTATTATTGCTGAAGCTCTTCACTTGAAGAAGTCTGAGATAGAGGCTCATTGGGTGAAGAAAGGAGGGTTATTTGGGTTGTCATCTGATTTACTCATCAAGGAAGCTCCTGCTTTTGCTCAAGCCGGTAGTGTGGATACTTTTGAAGCTATCTTTGTGTTGCTCATCTATGAATTATCTTTGTTCCCTAACATTGACGATTTTGTTGATGTTAACGGCATTAGACTTTCTTGATTGGGAATCATGTGCCTACTTTGTTGGGTGATATATATTTCTCTTTACATCTAAGGAATTCTAAGGGTGGTGGAACTATTGTCTGTTGCATTCCTCTTCTGTACAAGTGGTTTATTTCGCACTTGCCTCAAACACCTGCTTTTATGGAGAACAAACAATGTCTAAGGTGGTCTCAGAGACTTATGTCTCTCACTAATGATGATATAGTTTTGTATGATCTGTCTTTATGCAGTTTGGATATTATTGATAGTTGTGGTGAATTCTCGAATGTACCTCTCATTGGTACACAAGGAGGAATTAACTACAACCCTGCTTTGGCTCGTCGTGAACTTGGGTTCCCCTTGAGAGACAAGCCTAATAACACTTTGTTAGAAGGTCTTTTCTATCAAGAGGGCAAAGATCCCCAACATTTGAAGCAGACGAGTGTGCATGCTTGGCATAATGTGCATAGGAAATGAAGATCTGAGCTTGGCCCACACAATTGTGTAGCTTTGGAAGCTTACACTCTTTGGGTAAAGAACAGAGCTTTGGAGTTGAAGATGCCTTATCCGTGTGAAAGACCTACGTCTATGGTTGTGTTTGAGCCATTAACTCTCCCTAACCAAGATGTAGAGGAGTTGGAAGACGCGCTCGTCAAGATGAAGCAAGAGAAGGACATGTGGGAAGAGCGTTTCTGTGCTTTGAGCAAGAAGCATGAAGAGTTGCAGTTGGAGTCTAAGGACAAAGATGCGCTTATTGAGCTACTTGAAAACCAGGTGAAGAAGAGACAGAGAGAGCCAGAGGTTTCATCTTCTAGCATGCCTCAGCCTTCTGTTGCTTGGAAGAAGATTGTTGATCAGCTTGTCCTCCAGAAGACTCAGATGAAGGCTTCTTTTGAGACCTAGATTCGTCGCATGCGAAGGAAGTACGTGCCTACAGCCAGATCTACTGACATTGTTGTTAGGGATCCTTAGGATGACTAGTCTCCTTTTCTCTTGTATTTTTCATTTGGTTTCGGAAATTGTACTCAGTGTAATCCTTCCAATTAATATAAATAAAAAGAGATTTTCGGTCATATCAAATTATTGCAATTGATATTTAAATATATATATTTGCAAATGATATAGTAGGCTCCTTGAAAATAAAAATAATCAAGCATTGCATTTCATGCATCATTTGCATAAGTAGGTTTTCACCAGATGTCTTATTGGTGTTTCTTCTGTACTTCAGCCAAGCTGACTCACCGGTACAATACCCGAGCCAATCATCTAAAAATCATGGAGCATCTAGAGCAAGAGAACGGAGAATTGAAGGACGAGATTACCCGCCTGACTGCCATGATGGAGTCAGTTGTTGCTTCTCAGAGTCAATCTTCTCCAACACCTGCAACTCCTCCTGCGAGGACAGTTATTTCAGAGGTGGCTACCTGTACCGTGCCTACTGCTGCGGCCCATTTCGCACCGACTATGCCTGCCGGATTCCCGTGGGGAATACCGTCCAACTTTGTGCCCGAAGGATTTGTGCCTACCTTTGCTTTTACGCCGGCATCTAGCCCGGTCATGTCTGTGCCACCTCCCTTTGTGCATACCTTGCCTCGCGTAGAGGACATCATCTATCACTCCGAGCCGCCTAAGGGTCCGGATGTCTATGAGAAAATGGATGAAATGAAGGATCAGTTTCTTGAGTTGTGCAAGGAATTGAAGACGCTGAGAAGTAAGGATTTATTTGGGAAAAGTGTTGCTGAGTTGTGCTTAGTGCCCAACGTCAAGATCTCGGTGAAGTTCAAAGTGCCTGATGTAAGAACAAAGTTGGTTTTACAATATATCTCTAAGATTTTGATGATAACAAAGGATGAAACCAAAAATGGTACTCTAACGAGATTTTTTCTTAGTGTGCGAGACTCGAACATTTACGCAGGATTCTGACCATACATCAGATACAAAATTACATTGGATATAAAGTATTTAATGATCAGATGCCACTCAGAAAGGATATGTCCAGAAGGTTCTATTTCTAATCAACACAAATACCAGCACAACAGTTAAGAAGTCAGAAGCTCCGACAAAAGACTATTGGATCCAGACTCTAATACTTAAGAAGTATAGAACACTGAGAAGCTCTGATAAAGTCATACATAATCAGCCTCTGAATTCTAACTCTGATATATCAAGACTCTGATGCAGACTCACCAGTCTAGAACGCGTAAAGAATCTCATTATGGAAAGGAAGTACTTAAAAAAAGGATTAATGGGGCAGATAAAATGGTTTTAGAAAGAAACAATAGAAGTAATGACATTAATTATTCTTCAATGACCAAGATTCTGTCATCACTCCAACGGTCCTTCACAACGACTATATAAAGGACGAATTACTTCTCTAGAGAACACACTTGAGACACACAGAAATCTCATTCATTCTCTCTCTTTTTCACGAGTTACTGCTCTTACGGGAAAAGCTATTGCTCTCATATTTTCTATAATACTTGCTTATTGTTAGAAGCACCTTACATTATAATTTACTTTTGCTTAAACTATTTCCTCAAGTGACTCTGCGCAGTTTGAATACTTGAGAGGGCTAAGAGATTATTCTCTTAGACTTTTGGTTGTGTAATCTTTCAAGTTTAGTGGATTAAGTCCTTGTTGAAGACGAAATCACCTTGGCCGGGTGGACTGGAGTAGCTTTGAATTTCAAGCGAACCAGTATAAAATTTTGTGTGTGTTTTGATTTCTGAAAAAGGTTTTATTTCCAAAACAATTAAAACCCCCCTTTATTTTTTTTCTCAACCTTTAGTTGGTATCAGAGCTTCGGCTTAGTTATTGATTTTCTAATCAAACACTTAACAATGTAGAGAGATCCAACGTGAGAAAAACTATGGCCAACACCAATGAAAGAGATAGTTACAACGCTAAACCTCCAATCTTTGATGGAGAAAATTTTGATTATTGGAAAGACAGAATTGAAAGTTTCTTTCTGGGCTACGACGCTGATCTCTGGGATATTGTCACAATTGGCTACACACCACCTGTGACAGACGCTGGAGTTGTTATTCCCAGAAGCAGAATGTCAGATGATCAGAAGCATGAATTTAAGAACCATCACAAAGCCAAAATGATACCACTCAATGCTATTTCCTACAATGAATATGAAAAGATCACCAACAGGGGAATAACTAAAGAAATACTTGACTACCTGAGGATGACTCATGAAGGAAATTCTCAAGTCAAAGAAACAAAGGCTTTGGCTCTAATCCATAAATATGAAGCCTTTAAAATGGAGGACGATGAAACTGTAGAGGTAATGTTTTCTAGATTTCAAACTTTAATTGCAGGTCTCAAAGTGCTAGATAAAGGATATACAATTGCGGATCGTGTAAAAAAGATCGTTAGAAGCTTGCCAAAGAAATGGAGACCCATGGTCACAGCTTTAAAGTTATAAAAAGATCTGAACAGTATCAGCCTTGAGGAACTTGTCAGTTCACTCAGAAGCCACGAGATAGAACTGGAGAAAAATGAACCTCAAAAGAAGATCAAATATGTAACACTAAAGTCCACATTCGAAAGATGGAAACCAGATAGAAACAAAGCCTTCCAGGATGAAGAAGAAGACATTGATGACTCTGAAAAGGAAGACTCTAACGACGAAGAAGAATTATCCCTTATAACCATAAGAGTAAAACAACTATGGAGAAAAAGGAATAATAACTTCAGAAGACCAAAACCCAAGGGAGATCAATCAGAATCAACTTCCAGAGGTAAATCTAATAAAGATATAACATGCTATGAATGTAAGGAAACAAGTCATTACAGAAATGAATGTCCCAAGTTCGAGAAAGAAAGCTCTAGAAGAGAGAATTTCAAGAAAAGTTCATTCAGAATTAAAAAGGGACTGATGGCCACCTGGGACGACAGTGGATCTGATTCCTCAGAATCAGACTCTGAAGAATAGGCAAATGTTGCACTCATGGCTACCACCTTCAGAAATGCATTAGATGGAGAATCTGAATCTGAAGAGGTATTTTCTGAAACAAAAATTTAAAGCTGTAAAAGAAGTTCTCGAAGAAACCATTGAAGAATGTGGTAAACTTGAGATAATAGTTTTAGAACTAAAAGATGAAAACCGGACTTTAATATTAGAAAGAGACTCCATAAATAAACAATGTTTAAAACTCGAAGAAGCGTTATCTCAAGCTCCACAAACTTCAAACACAATAATTTATGAATATGAAAAATCTTTTCAAAAGTTTCTAAAAAATGGGATAGAGAGAAGCAGAGTGGCATCCATGATTTATGGAGTTAGTCAAAATAATAGAAGAGGAATTGGGTATGACCCTAGTGAAGATAAATCTTCTACAAATGACAAACCTAAATCTCCGTTTTCTTATCACTACACACATACACAAGCACAACGTTTTGATAATGCTAGAAAACCCAAAGTTCTAAGAAACTCGGGGAAAACTAATCATAAAGGACCCAAAAGATTATGGGTACCAAAGGATAAGATTGTTTATGTTGTAGATATCTTATGCAGAAGAGTTAAGACACCAGTCATGGTACCTGGACTCTGGATGCTCGCGACACATGACGGGGAAGAAAGTATATGTTCCAAAGCCTGGAACTTAAAGATGTTGGCTTCGTAGGTTTCTGAGGAAATCAGAAAGGAAGAATCAAAGGCTCCGGGAATATTGGTAATGGAACTCTTCCCTCTATATTTGATGTTCTCTATGTATAAGGATTAATGCATAACTTGTTATCAATAAGTCAATTAAGTGATAACGGCTATGATGTAATCTTCAATCAAAAAACATGTAAAGCAATTAATCAGAACAATGGAACAGTCCTATTCACTGGAAAGAGGAAAAACAATATTTACAAAATAAATCTTTCAGACTTAAAAGAATAAAATGTAAAATGTCTGATGTCTGTTCATGAAGAGCAATGGGTATGTCATAGACGCTTGGGCCATGTTAGCATGAGAAAACTATATCAGCTAAATAAACTTGAGTTAGTTAAAGCTCTACTCAAGCTGAAGTTTTCTTCAGATGCTCTGTGTGAAGCATGTCAGAAAGGGAAATTTTCCAAAACATTTTTTAAAAAGAAAAATATTGTTTCCACCTCTAAGCCTCTGGAACTTCTTCACATTGACCTATTTGGACCTGTTAAAACAACATCAGTCAATGGAAAGAAATATGGACTAGGTATTATTGATGATTTTAGTCGCTGGACATGGGTAAAATTCCTAAAGCACAAGAGTGGGCATGACTTTGTATTCACTAGCTTATGTTCCAAAGTGCAAAACGAATTTGACTCTAAAATCATCAGAGTCAGAAGTGATCATGGTGAAGAATTTGAAAATAATTTTTTTGAGTAACTATTTGATTCTAATGGAATATCCCATGATTTATCCTGTCCTAGAACTCCACAACAAAATGGAGTTGTAGAAAGGAAGAATAAGACACTCCAAGAGATGGCCATAACCATGATCAATGAAACAAATATGGCTAAGCACTTTTGGGCTGAAGCAGTAAATACAGCGTGTTATATTCAGAATAGAATCTCTATAAGACCTATTCTGCCTATGAACTGTGTAAGGGAAGAAAACCCAACATTTCTTATTTTCATCCTTTTGGATGCTCTTGCTTTATTTTGAATACTAAAGAACATCTGAACAAGTTTGATTCAAAAGCACAAAAAGGTATTATGTTAGGATACTCAGAACGCTCTAAAGGCTACAGAGTATACAACACAGAAACCAAAATTGTGGAAGAATCAATTCATGTTAGATTTGATGATAAGCTTGACCTTGAAAAGTCAAAGCTAGTTGAGAAACTTGCAGATCTGGAGATTACTCTTGCAGGTTCTGACGAAAAGACCAAAGCACCAGAAGTATCTGATAAACAAAGTCCAGATGCAACTAAAGCCTCAGCTATCCAGAAGAAATCAAGAAGTCTCCCCAACATCTCTGAAGATTTGATTTTGGGAAACAAGGATGAACCTATCCGAACAAGGTCAACATTCAAGGTACCTGAAGAAATTTCTTTAGGACTAGTATCTCTGATTGAGCCTACTTCCTATGATGAGGCACTTCAAGACGACGACTGGGTTCTAGCTATGCAAGAAGATCTAGATCAATTCTCAAAGAATGACGTTAGGGATCTTGTTCCAAAGCCTAAAGGCACTCACATTATTGGAACCAGATGGGTGTTCAGAAACAAACTGAACGAAAAAGGTGAAGTTGCTAGAAACAAAGCTTGACTGGTGGCACAAGGGTACAGTCAGCAAGAAGGCATTGACTATAACGAAACCTTTTCCCCAGTCGCCAAGTTAGAATCTATTCGCTTACTTATTTCATTTGCTGTAAATCATTCAATCATACTATATCAAATGGATGCCAAAAGTGCATTTCTTAATGGTTATATATCAGAAGAAGTGTATGTCAATCAACCTCCAGGTTTTGAAAACTCAAATTGTCCAAATTATGTTTTTAAACTTAAGAAATTATTATACGGTTTAAAACAAGCTCCTAGAGCTTGGTATGAAAGACTAAGTAATTTTCTTCTGGAACATGACTTTATTAGAGGAAAAGTTGACTATACACTCTTCTGTAAAAACATTAATAATGACCTCATGATATGCCAGATATATGTTGAGGACATTATTTTTGGTTCAGCTAATCCTTCTGTATGTCAAGAATTCTCTAAGCTAATGCAGGCAGAATTTGAAATGCGCTTAATGCAAGAACTAAAGTTCTTTCTAGGAATTCAAATTAATCAAGCTTCAGAAGCCACCTATGTTCATCAAAGTAAATACATTAAAGACATTCTGAAGAAATTCGAAATGGCGGAATGAAAACCTGCTAAGAGACTTATGCATCCAACTTGCATTCTGGAAAAAGAAGAAGTTAGCCAGAAGGTTTGTCAGAAGCTCTATCATGGTATGATAAGCTCTCTTCTCTATCTGACAGCTACTCGTCCTGATATTCTTTTTAGTGTATGTATCTGTGCCAGATTCCAATCAGATCCTAGAGAATCTCATTTAACATCCATTAAAAGAATACTCAGGTATCTGAAGGGAACCCCTAACATGGGCATGATGTATGAGAAAACATTAGAGTATAGACTTTCTGGTTACTGTGATGCAGATTACGCAGGGGACACAATGGAACGTAAAAGTACATCTGGAAACTGTCAGTTCTTCAGAAAGAATCTGATATCCTGGGTTAGCAAATGGCAATCAACCATAGCTCTGTCCCCTACAGAAGCAAAATATATTTCAGCATCACTATGCACTACTCAGATGCTTTGGATGAAGAATCAACTAGAAGATCTTCAAATCTTTAAGAGTAACATTCCTATCTTCTATGACAATACTGCCGCCATTTGTTTAAGTAAGAATCCTATTGTGCATTCCAGAGCTAAGCACATAGAAATAAAACATCATTTCATTAGAGACTATGTTAAGAAAGGGGTAGTAACATTAAAATTTATTGATACAGACCATCAATGGGCTGATATTTTTACCAAACCCCTTGCTGAAGATAGATTCTCTTTTATCTTAAAAAATCTAAACATTCAAAATTGTCCAGAATGAAATGTGCCTCTGAGATAGCAAAATAAGACTCTGAAGTAAACAACTGGATTTTGTATCTGACTCTGATGCTACTACCAGTTAGAAGTCATCTGAGTTAGAAATCTCCTGGAACCAACCCTTTGGTATTCCTGAAGATCAGATAAAGTAACACATGGTACATCTTGCGTCTGACCTTGGAACTTCTAGATAGCTGTCTAGCAGTAATCAAGAAACAGACTCTTGATATCTGCTCGAGCTGTGTGCTGATTTTGGGGATTAGACGTCATTTATGAGCTGTAATCATTCTCCTCTCTAACATGCTTACTTGGTTAACGTGCTATCTATTAAACTCAACATTTTTGTGTCGTTTTGCATGCGCCCTTATTGTGTATATATGCATTTCACAATCTATACTTGCACACTTTCACACTCACGAACTCACAAACCCTCTCTCTCAGTTCTCTCCTCCTTCAAAGGTTTTTCTGTAGTTTTTACCAAGTTCTTCAACTTTATTCATCATCTTCAACCACTCTTCATGGATTCTCAACAACAGTCAGTGTACAATTACTCCCAACAGATGAACTCAACAGAGCAAGCACCAAGTTCCAGTTAACAAACCCCTGCAACCACCGTCGTCATCTCCACTCCTATCTACAAGGAACCTCACATTCTTGATCGTGAGCCTCACATTCATCTAGCAACCCCTTTTGATAAGCTGGAAGTTCTTTGTGAAACTTTGGTGGATTTTGACAGCATGAAGCGCAATGGCGTCTAAAACACCCTTCTAAAATACCCCAAAATTAAATTAAAACATCAAAACATAAATCAGAGTAGATATGCAATTTAAGGGTGTCACACTTGACACTTCACACCGTTTTCCAAAATATCCTGTCATGCTCATTTATTTAATCAAAATAAAACATTTGCATAATTCGCAGCGGATAAAGTCTAACAACAATGCAAAACATGTAACGCATTACATGTAAACTTGTTCCACAATCATCAATGAAAAACAAGTAAAACATCCCGTCCCGATGTTACATCTACCAGAGCATGACCCACTAAGGAACTACACTAGACTCCAAGGGCTAGCTTCTACTCAATCACTGCTCGTTACCTGAAACATAGTTGTAAGGGTGAGTTCCTCAATCGATATAATAAGCATTATAAAATATCATGTAATGCTAAGTAAATTAACACATTTCATCACCCTAATCATATCACACATTCAACAACGGTAACATCATCTCATAATCATTCATCATACTCAACTCAACACAAAACACACGTATAATATTGGAATACATCCATTCATATTATACGCCATACATACATTATGCAATGAGACTCCATGCATGCGGTACCGACTATTCGTGAACATATAGTTCAACCTCACCGATCAAATCCAGATACGGCTACCAAGCTCACTAGTCCCACTCATTTGAGACCTAGTGACTCACTCACTAATTCCTCACCATGGGAATTAGCTACCATCCCAAGGGCTATGATATGCACGTTAATCACCTAGCATGCAAACATCAACAACAATCCACAATACTCACTAACTAATTCCTCACCATGGGAATTAGCTACCACCATAAAGGCCATAATATGCACGCTCACCCACTAGCATGCAAACATCAACAATCCACAATGGACATATGCTCACACTCTAAGCCATAAAACAGTCCATTCCACAATAGCATACATAATACATACATTCACAGCATTATGCATATCATCATACATCATCAGCATATTATCACAAAATCATATCATGTCATGCCAATTAATAATCACAGTATTAGCACACTCTACTAATACCTACACTGCTCAAAAACAACGGGAAATGATCCCTACTATATCATACATCAGCTAAATTACATCACTCAGCTGAAACGACCAAAGACTGCACAACAACAGCTCAGAAAAGACACAATTCTGCCCATACGCGTATGCCCCATGCCCATACGCGTATGGCCCATCTCCTGACCAAATCCCATACGCGTAACACCATCTCATACGCGTATGCTACGCGTAACACCTCTCCCATACGCGTACCAACAGAGACAAAACTACGTTAGAAACATCATCTTCTTCATCCATACGCGTATGGCCTCACCCCATACGCGTACCACTCACAGAATACGCGTAATAATATGCGTATGGCGCGTATCAGCGCCAATCCTCTCCCTTCCAAGCCATCTCATACGCGTATTGCCTAGTGCCATACGCGTATGACCAGTACCAAAAATTTCAGATCTGCAATGGGTTTTCTCTGCTACGAGATTCTTCAGATCCAACCTCCCACAGTCCAATTTTACACAGTATTCGTTCATATCATCTAACACAAATCATACCCTATTCAATTTCACAAATTCTAACCTTATTACATCTAATTCCTACGAATTTCCTTCAATTATAATCCAAATTTCGTTCATCCAATATTTCACAAATTTCAGCATACATCATTCTAATCAGAGTCAAATCAATGGTTTATCACTACCCATTACATGTTAACCAATAATACCCATCAAACGACGATAAACCCCCCTTACCTGAGTTAATCCGGCAATCCTTTAGCCTCAAGCTTTTCCTTTCTTCAACCCTTGTTCTCTTGCTCTTTCTCCACTTTCTGTCGCTTCTCCCTTTTCACGTGAAAAACCCTTTTTACCAAATGGGACCTTTTTACTGATTCCAACTTTTATTATTCCAATAATAATCCAATTCTTTTAATTAAATTAATAAATATACTATTAACTTAAATTAAATAATTATCATATTTTTATTGGGGTGTTACAACTCTCCCCCACTAAAAGAGTTTTCGTCCTCGAAAACATACCTCAAGTGAATAACTCAGGATAAGACTCCTTCATCTGACTCTCAAGTTCCCAAGTCACATTGCCACCTGCTGGTCCTCCCCAAGTTGCCTTTACTAAAACAATCTCTTTACCCCGCAACTGCTTCAACTCTCGATCCTCGATCCTCATAGGTGATGTTTCAACAGTCAGGTTATCTCTCACCTGTACATCATCTACTTGGACCACATGCGACGGATCAGGAATGTACCTCCTCAACTGAGACACATGAAAAACCTCATGCAAATTCGCAAGTGACGGCGGTAAAGCGATATGATAGGCTACCTCCCCTATCCTCTCCAAAATCTGATAAGGACCAATAAATCGAGGTGTCAACTTCTTCGACTTCAAAGCTCGACCAACCCCAGTTATCGGAGTAACACGAAGAAACACATGATCTCCCTCTTGAAACTCAAGTGACTTCCTCCTCTTGTCGTGATAACTCTTCTGACGACTCTGAGCAATCCTCATCTTCTCCTGAATCATCTTAATCTTTTCCGTAGTTTGTTGAACAATCTCCGGTCCAACCACAGCACTCTCACCGGGCTCATACCAACATAAAGGTGTCCGACATCTCCTACCGTACAAAGCTTCAAACGGTGCCATACCAATGCTCGAATGAAAACTATTGTTGTAGGTAAACTCAATCAAAGGTAAATAACAATCCCAAGCACCTCCCTTTTCTAAAACACAAGCCCTCAAAAGATCCTCTAGTGACTGAATCGTCCTCTCAGTCTGACCATCAGTCTGCGGATGATATGCAGAACTCAATCTCAGCTTAGTTCCCAAAGCCCTCTGCAAACCTTCCCAAAACTTCGATGTAAATCTAGGATCTCTGTCCGAAACAATACTCGACGGAATACCATGCAAACTTACAATTTTCTCAATATACAACTCGGCTAATCTTTCTAACGGATAATCTATTCTGATCGGAATGAAATGAGCCGATTTTGTCAATCTGTCAACAATCACCCAAATAGCTTCAAAATTCTTAATTGTCCTCGGTAAACCAGAAACAAAATCCATACTGATACTATCCCACTTCCACTCTGGAATAACCAACGGTTGCATTAGCCCAGACGGCTTCTGATGCTCAATCTTTGACTTCTGACAAGTCAAACAAGAATAAACAAAACTCGCAATTTCTCTTTTCATTCCCGGCCACCAAAATAACCTTTTCAAATCATGATACATCTTCGTAGCCCCAGGATGAATAATCAGGCCACTACGATGTCCTTCCTCAAGAATACTCTTCTGAAGTTCGGTAACATCCGGAATACACACCCGATTACCGAATTTCAAAACACCATTCTCATCAACTCTGAATTCACCACCTTGACCTTGATTCACTAGAGTCAACTTATCGACCAAAAGCACATCGGATTTCTGACCCTCTCTAATCTCATCCAGAATACCACTCGTTAACTTCAACATTCCCAATTTAACACTATCGTGAGTACTCTCACACACTAAACTCAAGTCTCTAAACTGCTCAATTAAATCCAATTCCTTAACCATTAACATAGACATATGCAATGATTTCCGACTCAATGCATCAGCCACTACGTTTGCTTTACCCGGATGGTAATTCAAACCAAAGTCATAATCCTTCAGAAACTCTAACCATCTCCTCTTTCTCATATTCAGCTCTTTCTGATCAAACAAATACTTTAAACTTTTATGATCACTGAAAACCTCAAATCTTGACCCGTACAAGTAATGCCTCCATAACTTCAGAACAAATACCACAGCTGCCAATTCTAAATCGTGTGTCGGATAGTTCCTCTCATGAACCTTCAGTTGTCTCGAAGCATAAGCTACAACCTGCTTATTCTACATCAAAACACCACCTAAACCCAACAATGAAGCATCACCGTAAACCTCAAATGGTTCCGACGGACTTGGTAATATCAGAATAGGAGCAGTAGTTAACCTTCTCTTTAACTCTTGAAAACCTTCTTCACATTTTGAGTCCCAAACAAACGCTCGCCCCTTTCTAGTCAACATCGTCAACGGTAACGCCAACTTAGAAAATCCCTCAATAAATTTCCTATAATAACCTGCAAGTCCAAGAAAACTCCTTATCTCGGAAACTGACTTCGGAGCTTCCCACTTAGATACCGCTTCTATCTTAGAAGGATCAACAGCAACACCACCTCTTGAAACCACATGACCAAGAAAACTAACCTCTTCTAACCAAAATTCACACTTGGACAGTTTAGCAAATAACTTCTTTTCTCGTAAAACTCCTAAAACCACTCTCAAATGTTCAGCATGCTCTTCTTCAGATTTCGAATACACCAAAATATCGTCAATAAACACCACAACAAACTTGTCTAGGTACGGATGGAAAATCCTATTCATATACTCCATAAATACCCCGGGCGCATTAGTCACACCAAAAGGCATTACAGAATACTCATAATGTCCATACCTTGTTCTGAAAGCAGTCTTCTGAATATCCTCAGTTTTCACACGTATCTGATGATACCCCGATCTCAAATCTATTTTGCTGAACACACTCACACCAACCAACTGATCCATCAAATCATCAATCCTCGGCAAAGGATACCGATTCTTGATCGTCACTGTATTCAGTTGCCTGTAGTCCACACACAACCTCATAGTACCTTCTTTCTTCTTAACCAATAACACTGGTGCACCCCACGGTGACACACTCGGACGAATAAATTTCTTATCCAACAGATCTTCCAGCTGACTCTTCAATTCAGTTAACTCAACAGCAGACATACGGTACGGAGCCATCGATATCGGCCTAGTACCAGGTACCAAATCAATCGAGAACCCAACTTCACGCTCTGGCGGTAATTCATTCACTTCTTCAGGAAACACATCAGGAAAATCACACACCACGGCTAGATCGCAAATCACCAGTTTATCTTTAGCCTCCAAAGTCGCTAACAGCATAAACAACTCTGCCCCATCTGCTACTGCCTCATTCACCTGCCTTGCTGATAGAAACAAACTCTTTCCTTCCTCAATCTCAGGAAAGATCACAGTCTTATCAAAACAGTTGATATAAACTCGATTAAACACCAACCAGTTCATACCCAGGATAACATCAATCTGCACTAGTGGAAGACACACTAGGTCCATCCCAAAGTCTCTACCAAAAATACTCAAAGGACAATTTAAACAAACTGAAGTAGTAGTCACTGAACCCTTCGCAGGAGTATCAATCACCATACTCCCATGCATCTCAGATATCTCTAATTTAAGTTTCACAGCACAATCCAAAGATATAAAGGAATGAGTCGCACCTGTGTCAATAATAGCTACAAGAGGAAAGCCATTTATATAACACGTACCTCGGATCAAACGATCATCTGCAGAAGTCTCAGAACCCGATAAAGCAAAAACCTTGCCTCCCGACTGGTTCTCTTTCTTCGGCTTAGGACACTGTGGACTGATATGACCCACCTCTCCACAGTTGAAACAAGTCATAGTCTTCAACCGGCACTCTGCAGCCAAGTGACCACCTTTTCCACACTTGAAACACTTCTTCTCATTACTGGTACACTCATGGATACGATGTCCAGCCTGACCACATCTGTAACACTTAGCAGGGGCACTGGAGTCTCCCCCACTAAGCCTCCTCATCCCACTCTGCCTCTGGAAACCTTTGCCAACTGCATACGGTTTTCCACGATCATTCTGATTCTTGCCTTTCCTATCAACCCTCTGCTGATAGCTCTCCGCTCTGGCCTTGGTATCCTGTTCAAAAATCCTGCAACAGTCCACCAAGTCAGAAAACACTCTAATCCGCTGATACCCAATAGCCTGCTTAATCTCGGGACGCAACCCGTTCTCAAACTTCACATATTTCGAAAATTCCCCAGTAGCCTCGTTATAGGGAGTGTAATACTTTGACAGCTCTGTGAACTTAGCAGCATACTCAGTAACAGACCGGTTGCCCTGCTTCAATTCCAAGAACTCTATCTCTTTCTTTCCTCTGACATCCTCTGGAAAGTACTTCCTCAGGAATCTCTCTCTGAACACCGCCCAAGTGATCTCAGCATTCCCAGCAGCTTCCAACTCAGTGCGGGTAGCAACCCACCAATCATCTGCTTCTTCTGACAGCATATGCGTACCGAACCTGACCTTCTGGTTATCGGCACACTCAGTCACTCGGAAGATCCTCTCGATCTCCTTCAACCACTTCTGAGCACCATCTGGATCGTATGCTCCCTTGAACATTGGAGGATTGTTCTTCTGGAACTCACTCAGTTGACGAGCAGCTCCCAGTCCCACAACATTCGGATTCCCTCCAAGTACTCCAGCTAGCATACCCAGAGCCTCAGCAATCGCAGCATCGTCTCTACCTCTTCCTGCCATCTCTATTCTGAAAGCCCAACAAGCTAAAACAATAAGTACTGATAGGGTTACACAACACTTATCCCGTACAGGGAAACAGAATAATTACGACTCGACTCGACCGACTATGCTCTAATACCACTAATGTAACACCCTTCTAAAATACCCCAAAATTAAATTAAAACATCAAAACATAAATCAGAGTAGATATGCAATTTAAGGGTGTCACACTTGACACTTCACACCGTTTTCCAAAATATCCTGTCATGCTCATTTATTTAATCAAAATAAAACATTTGCATAATTCGCAGCGGATAAAGTCTAACAACAATGCAAAACATGTAACGCATTACATGTAAACTTGTTCCACAATCATCAATGAAAAACAAGTAAAACATCCCGTCCCGATGTTACATCTACCAGAGCATGACCCACTAAGGAACTACACTAGACTCCAAGGGCTAGCTTCTACTCAATCACTGCTCGTTACCTGAAACATAGTTGTAAGGGTGAGTTCCTCAATCGATATAATAAGCATTATAAAATATCATGTAATGCTAAGTAAATTAACACATTTCATCACCCTAATCATATCACACATTCAACAACGGTAACATCATCTCATAATCATTCATCATACTCAACTCAACACAAAACACACGTATAATATTGGAATACATCCATTCATATTATACGCCATACATACATTATGCAATGAGATTCCATGCATGCGGTACCGACTATTCGTGAACATATAGTTCAACCTCACCGATCAAATCCAGATACGGCTACCAAGCTCACTAGTCCCACTCATTTGAGACCTAGTGACTCACTCACTAATTCCTCACCATGGGAATTAGCTACCACCCCAAGGGCTATGATATACACGCTAATCACCTAGCATGCAAACATCAACAACAATCCACAATACTCACTCACTAATTCCTCACCATGGGAATTAGCTACCACCATAAAGGCCATAATATGCACGCTAACCCACTAGCATGCAAACATCAACAATCCACAATGGACATATGCTCACACTCTAAGCCATAAAACAGTCCATTCCACAATAGCATACATAATACATACATTCACAACATTATGCATATCATCATACATCATCAGCATATTATCACAAAATCATATCATGTCATGCCAATTAATAATCACAGTATTAGCACACTCTACTAATACCTACACTGCTCAAAAACAACGGGAAATGATCCCTACTATATCATACATCAGCTAAATTACATCACTCAGCTGAAACGACCAAAGACTGCACAACAACAGCTCAGAAAAATCACAATTCTGCCCATACGCGTATGCCCCATGCCCATACGCGTATGGCCCATCTCCTGACCAAATCCCATACGCGTAACACCATCTCATACGCGTATGCTACGCGTAACACCTCTCCCATACGCGTACCAACAGAGACAAAACTACGTTAGAAACATCATCTTCTTCATCCATACGCGTATGGCCTCACCCCATACGCGTACCACTCACAGAATACGCGTAATAACATGCGTATGGCGCGTATCAGCGCCAATCCTCTCCCTTCCAAGCCATCTCATACGCGTATTGCCTAGTGCCATACGCGTATGACCAGTACCAAAAATTTCAGATCTGCAATGGGTTTTCTCTGCTACGAGATTCTTCAGATCCAACCTCCCACAGTCCAATTTTACACAGTATTCGTTCATATCATCTAACACAAATCATACCCTATTCAATTTCACAAATTCTAACCTTATTACATCTAATTCCTACGAATTTCCTTCAATTATAATCCAAATTTCGTTCATCCAATATTTCACAAATTTCAGCATACATCATTCTAATCAGAGTCAAATCAATGGTTTATCACTACCCATTACATGTTAACCCATAATACCCATCAAACGACGATAAACCCCCCTTACCTGAGTTAATCCGGCAATCCTTTAGCCTCAAGCTTTTCCTTTCTTCAACCCTTGTTCTCTTGCTCTTTCTCCACTTTCTGTCGCTTCTCCCTTTTCACGTGAAAAACCCTTTTTACCAAATGGGACCTTTTTACTGATTCCAACTTTTATTATTCCAATAATAATCCAATTCTTTTAATTAAATTAATAAATATACTATTAACTTAAATTAAATAATTATCATATTTTTATTGGGGTGTTACAGCGTCGACCTCACTGATGAACTGAAAAAGAAAGGGTGGGAAAATTACTTTAAACGCCTCTATGGCCCGGTGTACACGAATCTGGTGAAGGAGTTCTGGAGTTTCACAAACTCTGATGATCACTACATTGTCTCCTACGTTCTGGGAGTCAAGATAGTCATCACAGAGAAATCAATTGCCTTTCTTCTAAACATGGAGAAGACATGAGGAAGACGCATCTATAACATCAACCCTAGGGCAAAGTACTTGTCCCAGGAGATAAACCCTACCATCTTCCAACAGAATGCTGAAGGCAAGCATTCCAAGAACAAGGAACTGCATCAGAACCTCCGGGTCTGGCTGAAGATTTTCTTAGGCATCATCCATCACCGTAAAGCTTCAAACTCCTCTGATTACATCAACACATACCAGAAGTGCATCCTCTACTGCATTCACAAAGGTCTGAAGCTCTTCCTACCTGCACTCCTTTTCAAGTACCTCAGAGACCGCGTTAAAGACACCATAAACAATATGAAGACAAGGAACTACATCCCTTTGGGGAGACTGATATCTGATGTGCTGATCGAGAGTGGCCTCGTAGACCATCTGATTCAGCTCAGACTCATGGAAGACGTCATGATTGATACTGGCAGACCTCTGAATGCTCGCAATCTGAAGAGCATGGGAATCATTGATCAAGTGAGAGCCAAAGCAACACTTGATACCTCCTGGGAAGCACTTAAAGATCATAGGGAGATTCCCAACGGACTCTACTTATTCTCCAAGATCGACCCTCCAGAGGTAATAGCCTACTATCTCGAGGATCTGTAAAAGCAGGGAGTGTATATCACAGAATTCCAAGTGGACTGGCTACCTGAGCTTCCACTAAACTTCCAGAAGAGGATACGAGAGCCCTTTGAGAAGACCAAGTAGGCGAAGAAAGCTAAGCTGGGAGAAACATCTGGATCAAGACCCCCAGTGCCTCTGGTTGGCTCTCCAGGTAAGTCTGTATCTCTCCCTGCCCCTGTAAAAATTAAACCAATTGCTTCTTCTCTCCCTCAAACAAACCCTATATACACCACTGCTGACACTCCTCCCTCAACCACCAGATCCTCTAACCCACCATCTCAAAAATTCAACCTTGCCACCATAATTTTACCTATTTCAGAAGCAGAAATGCTAAATGAAACCACCTCACCATCATCATCACCATCTCCTCAATCCCCACCTTACTACGAACTTTCATCTGACACTGAACCATCTGACCCTTAATACCCCACTCTGGCTCAGCTCCAAGACCGTGCTCCGGCCTCTCAAAAGCCATCACATCCTAACCCTAAACCTGAAGTCACTTCACCACTTCCAGCACATCCAAACCCAACCACATATGAACCTCGACCATCCAAACCAACTCACTATGAATCACAACTTTCAGAACCAATCCACTATGAATCACAACCATCTGAACCAACACACTCTGACACACCACATCCAATCACTTCCGCTGACCCAACAACTCCCACACTTAACCTAAGTGCCCCCACCTCACCCTACCATGCCTCTGCCAATGAACCAGAAACTACCCTTCTGACCCTTGAAGAAGCAATTAAGGTTTTTGCAGAGTCTTCAGTTGAAAAGGTCAAGTCTCTGACCATCAACTCTGGTATCAGTGATGATCCCTTTGTTGCAAGGACTCACTAGAACAAAGTGATAAGTTGGATGACTTCTGAATCCTTTGAGCTGAAAGGCCTCTCTAAACAAGTCTGCAACGACTTCATCAGAGACGCTGAGATCAAACTCCAAGAGCGCCTAGCTAGAGAAGCTGAGGAACGGGCAAGATAGGAAGCTGAAGAGAAATCGCGACAAGAAGAACTTCAAAGAATGTGAGAAGCTGAAGCAAAGGCTATTACTGATGCTGCTGCTGTTGAAGCTGAGGCAAAAGCCAAAGCCGACGCTGAAGAAGTAGCACGCCTTGCTGAAGAGTCATCTGCCAATGCCAGAACTAATGAACTGACTCAGGGGGAGTCCTCCAACTCTGGATTCGTCCCTCTGGTCCTGAAGACCCTTGAAGAACTGCAGAAAGAACAACAGGTAGTTCGAGCCAGACTGGATCAACAAGACTCAATCAACGTTAACATTCAAAACATGTTGTCCCAACTACTCCAGAGAATGCCTCCGCCTCCAAACCCTTAGGCACCTAGGCTATTTTTTGCTTGTTGCTCTCTATGCTTTGCTTATTGCTTTCTATGTTTTGATGTTTGTTTCTTGCCTTCTTGCTTTTTTTGCCTTCTGACTTATGTGCGTATATGTTAATTCTCTTTTATATCAATATCAACTTTTTGCTATGTCTTTTTTATTCTGACAACAAGGGGGAGAACTAAAACAACTCTGATGAAAACATAATTAATTCCTCTCAAGCACTGCAAACATTTTTAAAATCAATGACTTAAAAAATGCAGGATAGTAGCTAAAAGCACCAAACCATGGAAGGTCCGGTAAGAACTTCTGAACTATCCAAAGATCTAACTCAGGAGGAGCCCACTGTAATATCTGATCTAAGAGTTTCTTTAAAAACGTTTCATCTTTTATCTGAACTGTTTTGTCATCATCAAAAAGGGGGAGATTGTAAGAACAAAGTTGGTTCTACAATATATCTCTAAGATTTTGATGATAACAAAGGATTCTGACCATACATCAGATATAAAAATGGTACTCTAACGAGACTTTTTCTTAGTGTGCAGGACTCTGAACATTTACGCAGGATTCTGACCATACATCAGATACAAAATTACATTGGATATAAAGTATTCAATGATCAGATGCCACTCAGAAAGGATACGTCCAGAAGGTTCTGATTCTGATCAACACAGATACCAACGCAATAGTTAAGAAGTCAGAAGCTTCGACAACAGACTACTGGATTCAGACTCTGATACTTAAGAAGTATAGAACACTGAGAAGCTCTAATAAAGTCATACATAATCAGCCTCTAAATTCTATCTCTGATATATCAAGACTCTGATGCAGACTCACCAGTCCAGAACGTGTAATCGAAAAGAATCTCATTATGGAAAGAAAGTACTTAAAGAAAGGATTAATGAGGCGGACAAAATGGTTTTAGAAAGAAACAATAGAAGTAATGACATTAATTATTCTTCAATGACCAAGATTCTGTCATCACTCCAACGGTCCTTCACAACGACTATATAAAGGACAAATTACTTCTCTAGAGAACACACCTGAGACACACAGAAATCTAATTCATTCTCTCTCTTTTTCACGAGTTGCTGCTCTTACGTGAAAAGTTATTGCTCTCATATTTTCTGTAATACTTGCTTATTGTTAGAAGCACCTTACGTTATAATTTACTTTTGCTTAAACTATTTCCTCAAGTGACTATGCGCAGTCTGAATACTTGAGAGGGCTAAGAGATTATTCTCTTAGAAGTTTGGTTGTGTAATCTTTCAAGATTAGTGGATTAAGTCCTTGTTGTAGGTGAAATCACCTTGGCCGGGTGGACTGGAGTAGATTTGAATTTCAAGCGAACCGGTATAAAATTTTGTGTGTGTTTTGATTTCTGAAAAAGGTTTTATTTCCAAAACAATTCAAACCTTTCTTTCTTGTTTTTCTCAACCTTCACCTGACTTTGAAAAATATAAAGGGAACTCTAGTCCGCTCAGTCATCTTGTGATGTATGCTCGTAAGATGTCTACTCAGACCGACAATGATCAATTGCTTATTCACTACTTCCAAGATAGTCTGACCGGCGCTGCGCTCCATCGGCACATGGGATTGGATAGTGCCAGCATTCGCACTTTCAATGACTTGGGAGAGGCTTTTGTCAAGAAGTATAAGTGTAATATGGACATGGCGCCTGATCGAGACCAGCTGAGGTCTATGTCTCAGAAGGACAAAGAGACATTTAAAGAGTATGCGCATCGATGGGAATTGGCTACCCAGATCACTCCTCCTTTGGAGGAAAAAGAGATAACAAACATCTTCTTGAAAACTCTGAGTTTATTTTACTATGAACGCGTGATTGCTAGTGCCTCCAGTGACTTTACCGAAATGGTAAACATGGGGATGAGGCTTGAGGAAGGAGTCTGAGAGGGACGTTTGTCAAGAGATGAGGAATTAACAAGCAAAAGATATGGCAGTAATTTCGGTAAGAAGAAAGACAATGAAACAAATGCAATTTCTAGTGGGAGGCAGAGGAGGCCTCAGATCAGAAGGAATCCAACATCTCGTCAACATCATCATCATCAAGTATCTTCCGTTATCCCGGTATTTTCTAATCAACAATCAACATCAGTTCAACAACAACAACGTCAACAGCAACAACCGCAACAACGAACAAACACCTACAACAACAATAATACCAACAAAAATCATCATCAACAAAACTTTGAGAGGAAGAAGGTATCTTTTGACCCGATTTCTATGTCTTATGCAAAACTCTATCCATCCTTGGTTCTCAAGAACCTGATCCAACAAAAGAAACCTGCCACAGATTCCAGAGCCACTTCCTTGGTGGTATAAACCTGAACTCCGTTGTGCTTTTCACCAAGGGGCACCCGGACATGATATTGAAAACTATTATCCGCTCAAGTATGAGGTTCAAAAATTGATGAAGAGTGGTATGGTGTCCTTCGAGGACCGAGCACCGAATGTGAAAGCGAATTTGTTGCCCGCTTATGGGAACTCTTCTGTGAATATGGTGGACGGTTATCTCGGAGAATTTAAAGTTTTTGATGTGCGGTTTATCCGAAGGTCCTTAGTGCAGATGCATAAGGATGTTTGTTTGGTAAGTGAATGTGAAAATGACCATGATGGTTTTGTTGTTTGTAGTGTTAACCCAGGGGGTTGTGAAGTTATGAAAAGGGACATCCAATGACTGATGGATGAAGGCATGATTCAAATTGTTCAATTTCGTCATGTAGATGACGATGTTAATGTCATTGTGCCTGTTTTCAAGCAGCCTGAGAAGTTGGTAATCCAGTATGACTCTAGTAATAGCAACAGTCAAAGATCAGTATCGCCGTTGGTAATACGGTTAGCGGGCCCAGTCCCGTATTCATCTGATAAAGCTATGTCATATCAGTATAATGCTACAATGATGAAGGATGGTCAAGAGGTTCCGTTGCCTACGACTAGTTCAGTTGTGAGCATTGTTGATGTTACTAAGGTGACCCGCAGTGGTCGAATGTTTGGGTCGGTGTTCCCAAAGGATAAGGAAGAATCAGTTGTGAGTAAGAAGGTAGAAGTGCCTGTTGCAGATCCAGTTGGTGTTTCAAAGGGTAAGTCTGGTGAATCCAGCGATGCGAAGGCCAACGATGATGATGAGGTACTTCGGTTGATTAAAATAAGCGAGTTTAATATGGTGGAGCAGTTGCTCCAAACCCCCTCAAAGATCTCAGTGTTGTCTCTGCTCATGAATTCTGAAGCGCACAAAGAAGTACTGCAGAGAGTTCTAGAACAAGCTTTTGTAGAACATGATATTACAGTGGATCAATTCGATCATATTGTGGCTAACATCACTTCTTGCAATAATCTCAGTTTCTATGATGAAGAGCTCCTTAAGGAGGGCAGAAATCATAATCTGGCTTTGCACATTTCTATAAATTGCAAAGAGGATGCTTTGTCAAATGTGCTTGTTGACACCGGTTCGTCACTGAATGTGCTTCCGAAGTCAACTCTGTCAAAGCTATCATACCAAGGAGCGCATATGAGGTATAGCTGTGTAATCGTCAAAGCTTTTGATGGTTCGCGCAAAACAGTTATTGGTGAAGTAGACCTTCCAGTCAAGATAGGTCCGATGATTTTCAAATTACTTTCCAAGTAATGGATATCCACCCGGTCTACAATTGCTTATTGGGAAGGCCATGGATCCATGAGGCAGGAGTTGTTACTTCAACTTTGCACCAAAAGCTCAAATTTATGAAGAATGGAAAGCTAGTGATTGTTGGTGGAGAGAAAGCACTATTGGTTAGCCACCTGTTATCTTTCTCTTATGTCGAAGCTGAGGATGAGGTTGGAACTCCGTTCTAATCCTTGTCTATTGCTTTTGAAAAGAGAGTTGGGGCACCTATGTCCTCATTGAAAGATGTTAAGAAGATTATGGAAGAAGGCAATGTTGATCAATGGGGGCGCATGGTAGAGGTCTCTGACAACAAAGGCTGAACCGGTTTGGGGTTCCAGAAAGGTTCAACAACTGCAAGGACTGAAGATATGCGACTTAGCTTTCGTAGCGGAGGATTCATTCATGGCAATGAACAACACTTAGCTGTTGTGCTAGAGGATGACGAAGAGGAAGACTACGCCAATTTTGTGATGCATGGAAAGGCTTGCAACAATTGCATTGTTGTTGATATTCCTGTTATTTTGCATCGATCTAAGTAATTACTTTCATATCTTCTAAAATCTTTCTCCTATGCCTAAGGGAGAAGAGAACATTGTTTGGGAATTTTCAAATTGATCATCAATAAAATTAATTCTATTCATCCACATCTATGATGCTTATTTTTACTTTTTGCTTTATTCTGAAAATGGTAATCACAAAAAAACATAAATAAACAATATAATTGTCCATCTTCATAATATTTGGTCACAAATTCACTTCTCTAAAATCAAAATATCAAATCATTATGCAGGTTGGTTCCAAACCCCATTGAATACAATGATCCTTCTCTTTCTCCAAATTTTGAATTCCCTGTGTTTGAGGGCAAGGAGGAAAGTGATATAGAAGTGAGTGATGAATTATCTCGTCTTCTTGAGTAAGATGAAAAGACCATTCAGTAGTTCGAAGAGTAGGTCGAGTTAGTCAATTTGGGTTTCAAGGATGATGTGAAGGAAGTCAAGATTGGGTCTCGACTGTGTCCAAAAGTCAAGAAGGGGTTGATTGATCTTCTTCGAGAGTATTCAGATGTGTTTGCTTGGTCCTATCAAGATATGCCTGGTTTGGATTCTGAGATTGTGGAGCATAGATCTCCGTTGAAGCCAGAATGCCCGCAGTCAAGAAGAAGTTGAGAAGAACGCATCCTGATATGGCTGTGAATATCAAAGAGGAAGTGCAGAAGTAGATTGATGCCGGTTTCCTTGTAACTGCTGAGTATCCGCAATGGGTGGCCAATATTGTGCCAGTGCCGAAGAAAGATGGAAAAGTCCAATGTGTGTTGACTATAGAGATTTGAATAAAGTTAGTCCAAAAAATGATTTCCCTCTACCACACATTGATATGTTGGTAGACAATACTGCTAAATTCAAAGTCTTTTTGTTTATGGATGGATTTTCCGGGTACAATCAGATCAAGATGGCACCCGAAGATATGGAGAAGACCATATTCATTACAACTTGGGGAACATTTTGTTATAAAGTGATGCCTTTCGGTCTAAAGAATGCTGGTGCAACTTACCAAAGAGCAATGACTACTCTTTTTCATGATGTGATGCATAAAGAGATTGAAGTATATGTTGATGACATGATTGCTAAGTCAATTGATGAAGAGGAACATGTTGAGCATTTGTTGAAGCTATTCCAGCATTTGAGGAAATATAAACTCCGATTGAATTCCAATAAGTGTACTTTTGGTGTTTGTTCTAGTAAGTTGTTGGGCTTTATTGTCAGGGAGAAGGGTATTGAAGTTGATCCTGCCAAGGTCAAAGCAATACAAGAGATGCCTGCGCCCAAAACTGAGAAGCAAGTCAGAGGTTTTCTCGGCCGCTTGAATTATATTTCCAGATTCATTTCCCACATGACTGCCACATGTGCGCCTATATTCAAGCTTCTTCGGAAAGATCAGTCTTGTGATTGGACCGAAGACTGCTAGAAAGCTTTTGATAGTATCAAGGAATATTTTCTTGAACCTTCGATTTTGTCTCCGCCTGTTGAAGGGAGACCGTTGATCATGTATTTGACTATGCTCGAGGATAGTATGGGTTATGTCCTTGGTCAGCAAGATGAAACTGGAAAGAAAGAATTTGCAATCTACTACCTCAGTAAGAAGTTCATCGACTTTAAGACTCGGTATTCTATGATTGAGAAAACTTGTTGCGCATTGGCTTGGGCTGCTAAGCGTCTGTGCCAATATATGTTGAATTATACCACTTGGTTGATATCCAAAATGGATCCGATCACGTATATATTTGAAAAGCCTTCCTTAACTGGGAGAATTGCCCGTTGGCAGATGTTGTTGTCAGAGTATGATATTGAATACCGATCTCAAAAAACGATCAAAGGTAGTATCTTGAAGAAAGGCCAAAACCTGGTTCCCATTGGGGCATGTTGTAGCGGGGTATTCGTTACCATTAGAGATATTGACTAAATCCAAGGTAAACCATACAAGTCGAGTCGCCACCGCACTTCTATTTATCCAAAGGAATGGTTAGAAAGCAAACAAAAACCTAAAAGTTTTATCGAATCAAAAACTAGTAAAAATGTCAGAGATCGGGGTAAGGTGGTTGGTTATGCAATGGGAAGGTTTTAAGCACCAAAAACATCCTAGGTACTCCTAGGGAGCCCTTTTCACATTTTTGTTGTAAGGTTGGTATTTTGTGAAAAATTTATTTGTGCAAACATGATTGAAGAGATGAGAAGAGAATGTACAAGTTATTTACAATTTGTGTTTGGATGGATAAACCCATTGCCTACGTACCATCTTAAAAAAGATTAGAATCAAAACCTCGTAGTTCGGGGTAAAAATCTCAAAACAAGTTGGTGAATTGATTGGTGCAAAAGCCCTAAGGTCTTTTGTTATCCTAGGGAGAAACTCAACCTAAAACCACAAATCCACCATGTGAGGATAACTTCAACGTGCTAGTGAGGGGTTAACCCTATAATAAGCATGGAAGACTCATTGTCCATCACTAAGGATATAGGTGAGTATTACATCTACCTCAAGGATAACTCAAACCTAATAGCTAAAGGTTATGAAAACGTTTTGATTAAGAAAGTGGCCATTGAAACCACGAAAGTATTTGAATGAGTTATATTTACCAATGAAAAGTTTTTACAAAGTATGGTCAAAGTTGACTTAAAGATTCAATTCAAAATAAGTGTTATGAAAAGAAAGTTTGAAAATCAAAAGCATAAGGCTTAGGTTTCTAAAGTTGAAAACAAGTGTTAAATGTTTGCATAAAAAGTTTTGGCTTGGGTTAGAGTGGAGGGAAGAAGAAGAAGGGCTAAAGTCCTAATCATACAAGAGATGAAGGATAAGAAACAAGACCACAAATGGAGTTCCTCTCTTGAGATCATATTGATGATCCAAGTAGCTCCCATCCTTTGGAATATGCAAGCAAAATGAGTGTAAGCTCAAGCAATTAACATAATCAAACAAGCTCTTAGAAGATCCCCAATGGCTCTTGTATCTTCCACTTTGGATGAGCATGGCAATGGTTCTTCAATTTGGCTCAAATAGGATTCACCTAGCACAAAAGCACACAACATCAAAAAGTTCCATGAAGCAAATCAAGAATGGACAAGATTGAGTTTAGTGGTTTAGTCCTTCTAATCCATCTTCAACATTAAGATCCTTTTACTCCAATTTTGCATAGGGAATGTCCTAGAAACTAAGTCCATTGGTCCATTTTTTGCATTTGGTCCACAACAATCAAAACAAAACACAAGCACAATGATATATACACAATTATGTGCTGAAGTGAGCAAAAGGCAAATTGCATTAACATAAACATGTCCTCAAATTAGCAAAAGAAAAAGCAAATGAATAATATGTACAAGAATAGTAAATTTCATAAATGTAAAGAGCAAGAATTAAATGTTAATGGTTAATGGTTAGTGTTAGAGTTAGTGTGCCATAAGGCAATTTAGCGCTATGTTAAGCAATCGTAATTGGACTTATGTAGAAGTCACAACTATCTGAGGCCGGTCAATAATAATGTAGGCAACAACATAAGTTAGAGATTTTGATTAGTAAATCAAACTCCAACAACTTGTCATGCCAAAAAGAAGAGGAGAAATGATCTTGTATTAATTTTGGTTCTTTGCATGATTTAGGAAGCAACCTATCCTTAATGCAAAGCCATTCACTTGATCCATGATCAAGATGAATTAGATTTGAATCAAGGAAGATTAAACCTCCATGTATCAATGCTAACCACCAATCTTTAACTCATTGTTCAAGAAGAAAAAAGAAGAAGAAGAAGATGGAGAATTAAAGTGCATTAATGAAAATGGAATGAGATAATCAACAAGCATTGACCAAAGATAAAGAAGATCAAGGTCAAACAATAGAAAACAAATGCAAGATGAAGATTAGAAGTCAAGAAACAAATAAAATATTTTTGGCATTTTTTAATATTAAAATAAAATTTGAACTAAAATAATAAAGAAAGGTCGAACTTCAAATTCACTTCAAATCAACTTTTAAAAGTCCAAGTGAATTATCCCAAGTTCAACATGGTCAAACAAAGTTTGACAATTTTTTTTAGCATTTTTAGAAGTCAGAACTATTTTAAATCAATTAAAAATGCATAAAAATAACCTAATTGAACTAAAATCTCAAATAAATGTCAAATCAATTAATAAATTGATGAGAATATTTTTCATAGATCTATCATCATTCGAAGGGTCGGAAAAATATTTTTGTATTTTTTGTATATCTAAAACTATTTTAAATGAATTAAAAATAACCAGAAAAGAGAAAATTACTAAAAAATATCAAATGTTAAAATAAAAAATATTAAAAATCATTTTAAGAAAGTAGAAATTAAAAGGAGAAAAATGCAATTGGTCTCATATTTTTTGGACCAATAATGAGAGAGATATTAATTTTTAAAAGAAATGGAATTAAAAGAAAATAAAAGAATTAAAATCAGAAATTAGAAAATAAGGAAATACGTGGACCGCTTGATGGATCTTCATTACTTGACATGGGTCATCACACGGCTTAGAAACGCGTGTTCACCATATGTGTGAGTCAAACGAGATGCACCATGCCATTAATAAAGTCATAAGGTTGGACGTGTGAGATTGCATCTGGAAAAAAGAATGGACGATCCAGATCAAATCTGGAGACCAGACGGTGGCCAACGCCACCGTCTTCTCCGGCCAAACTCCGGCCAGGTCCAAATTTGCATAGATTTAAATGGTAACCAAAAGACACGATCCAGGCATCAATCGAGAGCTGGGGTGATGTACATCACCCCTGTACCACTCAAATCCATTCTAGATCTCTATATTGAGAGAAATCAGAAGTGGAAGATCTGTGGTGTTCATATGAACTTCATGATTTTTGAAAATTTGAAAGCACAATAATGTTGCCTCTATGCATAGGACTTCAGATCACACAACAACAATGAGAAATAAGCACTATGCAAGCTGATTCGAAGAAAATAACAGTTGAGGTAAACCTCTGGTTTACAGGGCTTTGAGTCACAATTCTTTGATGTTATTGCTTGCAGTCCACACTATAGATCAAGGAGAAGAAGATTTAGGAACTTTAAGATTTGAAAATTGATCGAGGAAACCAAAGTTCAGATCTGAAATTTGAGAGAAAAAGTGAGCTAGTTCCTTTAGTGAGGGCTATGATTTCAGTTTAGCAGCATTTGGGGCACCTTCAGGTTGAGAAATTATGAAGCTATGGCATGGTATTTATAGGCAAGGCAATGTTGAATGCATGATTTCAAATTTGCATGAATGGAAAGGGCCTCCATGCATGTGCCTTTACAGGCGCATGGAGGGCCCAATTCCAACTGGTTTTGGTAGCTGATGCATGATGAAAGTAAATTGGACGTGCAGATTGGATGGTAAGAGCTCATGCAATGCAAATTGAATGATTTTCCAAAATTGAACTATTATGTTCAAGCCTTCGAAAATGCTATGCCAAAAATGGAAACACCACCTTATGAGTAACGGATGGAAAGCTTATTGCATAATGGTCATTTGCTATGTTGATCGAAACTCCATTTGGGCCTTGGAAGTTGATGAAAACTGGACATGAAGTGTAAGGTGCAAAACATGCATATGTGAGATTTTCAAAATTGGCCAAAGTTCAAGCCCTTCTGTCTCAATGATAAAAGCTCCAAATTACAAAATCTTCAACATAAAAATTGTAGATATTTTCAAGGCGATCAATTTGGACTTAAATTTTGCATCATTTGGAGTTTTGATGAAGACGTTATGGGCACTTGAAGTTGGACTTTTTCACAATTCAATGCATTTGATCCAAAGTGACCTATAATGTTTTGCATTATCACATGTATTTCTTTTGCGATTTTGAAATTTTTCTCAACATAACATTTGAAGAAGACATCTTACACTTTCCAATTCATTTGATCCCACCTCAAAATCATGAAAAATGAAGGAGTTATGTCCTTGGGAAGTTAACCAAAAATTAGGGTTTCTGTTAAAATGACCTATAATGTTTTGGAATGGATGATGAACTTCCAAGCTTCAAATAAAATTTTGATGAACATGAAATTTGTTCATATGGTCTTTAATAACATTTTTGATTTTGGGGTCATCTCCATTTGACAAACACATAATAAGTTAGATCTCAGTATATTTCAAAATAGTCAGGTGAATTGACTGACCAACTTCTCAAGTCCACACCTCATATTTTGATGAATTGATGATTGAGGATACTCAATTAAGTTCAAATATGCATGAAGTGATGAATTAGCGAACTTCCCTTGATTGTATTTTACTAGGGGTTGAGATTGCTTCATGAGCAAGGCACAGTTGATGAACAGATGAATTAGGGTTTCCTTGGGAAACAAGCCTCAAGCCCTTTGATTTGCTTTGATCAAAATGATGAACTGAGATACTTGGGAGACATATTTGATGGATGAGAGTTTTGGGAACCAATACCATGCTTGATTTCATCTTCAATTGGCCATATCAATGTACATAGGATCTCCTAGAAGCTTTGGATTTTGTGACTGCTCAAGCTACAAACAAGAGATGTTAGTGACATATTTTTGTGCTTTTGGTTAGTGAAATAAAAAATGAGAAAAGCAATAATATACAATTCAAGCATGCTTGGTAATCTCAAACCAACTCACAAAAGAGATCCCACCCAAAGGTAAGAAGCCAAGATGCTTATGATCCTTGAGGCAATGCAAATGCAATGTTATGATGCCATGAGGGATCTTAGGGTCAAAATTGGGGTCTTACAGATGCCCCTATTTAAGGTCATTCTAGCCAGAGAAGTGAAGGTTAAAATCTTCGGCTCGACGAGGTAGAATGGGCTTAAATAATAACAAAGAGATGAATTTTGGTCCCTAAGAGACCTCATGATGCAAATGTATGTATGCAAAAGGTAATACACTAAGGAGATATGTGTCCACAAAGAGGAAAGAACTCAGGAGAAACTGACGATCCATATGAGTAATACACTAAATGGGACAGAGACTCTGGAAGGAATAAAGGGAATAAAATGCGTGAGCAGGTCACGACTTGAAACTTGCTGGGAGACACGAAGGGATTCCATGAAAATGAAACAATGGAAAGACTCGAGCTGACTCAAAGGTGCATGTATTGGGGAATATGCCAATACAGCAAAACTATCCACAAAGGATACGTCGGATAAAAATCCTAACTCAGATGAGGAAAATCCACTAAGGGACTTCACTGGGGAATGTCCAAACAGGACTCATCTGAGGAAACAACAGGATGAGGTATTACTGATTACTGGATAATAAGCTCAAGGAGACATGTGATCAAAACACCAGTAAGAGGGTGAGAGAACAACACACTCGGGGAAAATGAATATCTAAGACCGGTATAAGGGTGAGAGATATCAAACATCCAAAAACATCTGAGGAAAACCTAAAAAGGTATTTTTCGACTCAGGAGATCTGACTCCACAGGGGACCAAAAGTCATAATAGGGAGCAGAAAGGAAGGAACACCAGGGATACCGGTTACTGGGCATATAATAGGTGACCAACCAAGCGTGAATTGGGGAATATTTCCAAGACACTCATCATCCGAAGGGAGAGCTGAAAAAGCAAACTCGACTACAGGATGGGCATTCAACTCCGCAAAGGGGATACAAATATTACTCGACTGGGGAAGAACAAAAACTTCGACCAAAGAGCGCATGAGATATATTACCTATTACCATCAGAACATAGATAATATACTCGCATGGAAGATTATCCATAACCGGTTACTTGGTTAATAAAGGATAAATCGACCGAAAAGAAAGGACATCGGGATACCGAATACTAGGTATAAAAGGATGACCAACCAAAGGGAGAACAAACATTACCAACCAAGGGTAAAATGTAAGATGACTCGCTGGGGAAACATTGACAAAGGCAATGATCCGGGAGATATATCGTCGGTTACTGGGAGATATACTCAAAACTGAAGGAATATCAATACCGAATATTGGATAAAGATAACCAACCAATAGGGGATTACATCTACCAGATACTAGGTAGAAAAGCACGGGAGAGTAACCGCCATCGGTTAGGATGCACAAAATAACTACCGGTATAAAGGTAGAAAACCACATAAATAGGACTTACAACTACCGGTTACTGGGTAGAAGGCCACAGACTCCGCAGGGGAATAGATGGACAATTACTGGTTACTGAGCAATCATTCATCTAAACTACAGGGAAGCGCAATGGAATTAACTAAAGTAGTCAGTCTAGGAACAAGCTAGAGTGACACCATGAAACAAGACTCAACCCAATGAGGATATAACTCAGGGAAGAATTCCATCCCAATATATGTGTTGAGAGGAAACAAAAACAACAATCATCCACGAGGACATAACTCGGTGGGGAATATGGAAAAAAGGGATAGACCCTTTCTGCCTATAGGGCTGACTCTACATGGGGAGATCAGACACAAACATCTGCTTGGGGAAAATATGTATCCCCAAATAGCAGGAGACAACAAACAAAGGTATTTATGGCAAAGAATGCAACATGAATATCTGAATGTTAAAATTGTGCATATATGCATAGTTTATGTATGATGAATGCTGACAAACAGACATATTTAACACAAACAGGTCCAAGAATCAATGGACAAACATCCGGTACTACATCTCAAGAGAGAAAGCCAGGCCCACTGGAGAACATCCAATCTGATGGGGAAAAAGATACCAGGAAATAAAGATCTCTGCAGGGAAATGAGCATCAGTCACTCCAGCTGGGGACAGGATCAACACACGGATAAAGTCCGTCGTAGAAGCAACTCTACTGGGGAAATTATCAGAGGGGAAGATGGAACTCTATAGGGAACAACCACCAATCAGAAGGTTCCAATGTCACCATATATATTGCACTACTGAAGAAAACAAACTCTGCAGAGGGGGGAAGGACACTACTCCGCTGAGGAAGGAAAGATAAACCTCTTCATCAACCACTCTGCTCGGGAAGAAACCGCAAACGGGCTCTGATCAGGCAATCCTCCTAGGGGAGTACTGTTAATGACCGAATCGGGGATTATCCGTAGGCAACTGCTGGAGATACCCTGAGGGTGACCATACTAGGGAGTATGAGTGGGATCAACCCTACTGAGGAAGGTCGAGGATCCAAAATTGCTGGAGATCAAAAGTAGACAGGTCCACAGAGGAAAAGCTACAAACCAAGTTTGATAAAAACTCCACTCTCAGGGATTTCCTGCTCACTCCGAGGGGAATTTCTCGCTTGAAGTGAGGGGAAACTGACTCCTTCAGAAGGATTAGCATATTCAATTGATCAATCTATAAGGGATTTTAGGTCAATCTACACAAGGGATGACAACCGTATAATTGATAACACAAAATGCTAAATCCAGACTCAATGGGGATCTAGCGGGAGTTACAACTTTCTTCTGTGCCAACGGAGGAAACAACCTGAAAAGGAAAATGAAGAGGATACAAGTATGCTGGGAATATGAACCAATGTCTTACCCTTTTGGGAATCATACCATTCTTGGGAGAGCACTGAAGACATCCCAAGTATCCTTTTGTCATTATGAATGTTCACTTTGTTTCAAAACATTTTATGAAAAATTTATTTATTTTAAAACAATGACATTTCCCAATTAATACATGCAAAACATTTGTTGAATAGAAACAAATAAGAGTGCAAAGTTTTGGATAAAGGCTCAAATTTATTTGATGGAACGGTAGTCTGCAAATGGCAAGACTCCATGGATCTTTACAAATTTGAAATTGGTGATATATATTGGAAAAGGGCTACATTGAACATAATGACCATTTCTCCACCAACTCTGAATCCAATGTACTTGAAGCTTCAGTTGACGATGACTGAGCGGGAATCTTTGACAGATGACAGCTTGTAGAATAAAGTCTTGTTAGGATGAAGTTACTTGCCAAATCCCTAATTTTTGCCTAGATTGCCCCAAGGTGAGGTGTTCAATCGAGCGGGATATACATTTATTTTTATGTCTCTAACGTTTTCCTGGATCTCCCTTTCGGGTTTTCAATCCATCGAGACGCTCATTTTTGCCTAAGCCGCCCTTTTGGATTTTCAACTTAGCGAGCTATTCTGTTTTTATTTTAGGCGAAGTATTTCTTGACTGCATCTGAATTCACAGGACGAGTGAAATCCTCCCCATCCATAGTTGTAAGTATCAAAGCACCGCCTGAAAAGGCTCTCTTAACAACATATGGACCTTCGTAGTTTGGAGTCCACTTTCCCCTGGAATCGGGCGCGAAATACAAAACTTTCTTAAGCACCAGGTCACCTTCTCGAAATACACGAGGCTTGACCTTCTTATCAAAGGCTTTCTTCATCCTTTGCTGATATAACTGACCATGGCACATGGCAGTCAATCTCTTCTCTTCTATCAAATTCAGTTGGTCATAACGACTCTAAACCCATTCAGCATCAATCAACTTGGCTTCCATCAAGACTCTCATTGATGGGATCTCCACCTCTACTGGGAGCACAACCTCCATGCCAAATACAAGAGAGAAAGGGGTTGCCCCTGTTGAAGTGCGAACAGATGTACGATACCCATGCAAGGCAAATGACAACATCTCATGCCAATCTTTGTACGTAACAACCATCTTCTGGACAATCTTCTTGATATTCTTATTAGCAGCTTCAACAGCCCCATTCATCTTGGGTCTATAAGGAGAAGAATTGTGATGTGCTATCTTGAACTTACTACACAGCTCTTTCATCATCGTATTGTTCAAGTTAGATCCATTATCAGTAATGATCTTATCTGGCACACCATAACGGCATATGAATTGATTCTTGATAAACTTCACAACCACCTGCCTGGTCACGTTTGCATATGACGCCACTTCAACCCACTTGGTGAAGTAATCAATGGCTACGAGAATAAATCTGTGACCGTTGGATGCTTTCGGCGCTATCATGCCAATCATGTCAATTCCCCACATGGAGAAAGGCCATGGTGATGAAATCACATTCAGAAGTGTCGGGGGAATATGAATCTTATCTGCATAAATCTGACACTTGTGGCATTTCTTCACATATTTGCAGCAGTCAGACTCCATTGTCAGCCAATAGTAGCCTGCTCTCAACATCTTTCTAGCCATGGCATGTCCATTGGAATGAGTACCAAAGGAACCCTCATGGACCTCAGTCATTAACAGGTCTACTTCGTGTCTATCCACGCATCTGAGCAGAACCATGTCAAAATTCCTCTTGTAAAGCACATCGCCATTGAGGTAAGAACTGCCTGATAATCTCCTCAAAGTCTTTCTATCTTTCACAGATGCCCCAAGCGGGTAAATCTGGCTCTGAAGAAAGCACTTGATATCATAATACCATGGTTTATCATCTTGTACTTCCTCTACTGCAAATACATGAGCTGGTCTGTCCAAGCGCATCACAGTGATATTGGGAACTTCATTCCAGAGTCTAACCACAATCATTGAAGCAAGTGTAGCAAGAGCATCTGCCATCCGATTCTTATCTCGAGGAATATGGTGGAAGTCAACCTCAGTAAAGAATGTTGAAATCCTCCTCGCATAATCTCTATATGGGATGAGGCCAGGCTGATTCGTCTCCCATTCACCCTTGATCTGATTGACAACAAGGGCCGAATCACCATAAACATCGAGATGTTTGATCCTAAGATCAATACATTCCTCCAAACCCATAAGACAGGCCTCATACTCAGCCATATTATTCGTGCATTTGAAAGTTAGCCTTGCTGTAAAAGGAAAATGTGTGCCCTGAGGAGTAATAATCACTGCCCCAATACCATTTCCATATTGATTTACAGCGCCATCAAACACCATGCTCCATCGGGAACCAGGCTCTGGCCCTTCATCGAGCGTAGGCTCATCGCAATCTTTCATTTTTAAATACAGAATCTCCTCATCTGGAAAGTCATACTGAACTGACTGATAATCTTCAATTGGTTGATGTGCCAAGTGGTCAGCCAAAATACTACCTTTTATTGCCCTTTGAGCTCGATACTCAATATCATACTCAAATAACAACATCTGCCAACGGGCAATCCTCCCAGTTAAAGCAGGCTTCTCAAAAATATACTTGATTGGATCCATTTTGGATATCAACCAAGTCTATGATTTAGCATATACTGGCGTAAGCGCTTAGTAGCCCAAGCCAAAACACAACACGTCTTCTCAAGCATCGAGTATCGAGACTCACACTCGGTGAACTTCTTAATCAAGTAGTATATAGCATATTCTTTATTTCCCGATTCGTCTTGCTGACCAAGGACACAACCCATTGAGTCTTCAAGAACTGTCAGATACATAATCAATGGTCTCCCTTCCACAGGTAGAGACAGAATCGGAGGCTCAGACAGATACTCTTTAATACTGTCAAAGGCCTTTTGGCAATCCTCGGTCCAATCATGAGACTGATCTTTCCGGATTGAATATTGGCGCATATGTGGTAGTCATGTGGGATATAAATCTGGAAATATAATTCAAGCGGCCGAGAAAACCTCGGACTTGCTTCTCAGTTTTAGGCGCAGGCGTAGCGGGATATTCGTTACCATTAGAGATATTGACTAAATCTAAGGTAAACCATACAAGTCGAGTCGCCACCGCACTTCTATTAATCCAAAGGAATGGTTAGAAAGCCAACAAAAACCTAAAAGTTTTATCGAATCAAAAACTAGTAAAAATGTCAGAGATCGGGGTAAGGGGGTTAGTTATGCAATGGGAAGGTTTTAAGCACCCAAAACATCCTAGGTACTCCTAGGGAGCCCTTTTCATACTTGTTGTAAGGTTGGTATTTTGTGAAAATTTGTTTGTGCAAACATGATTGAAGAGATGAGAAGAGAATATACAAATTATTTACAATTTGTGTTTGGATGGATAAACCCATTGCCTACGTACCATCTTAAAAAAGATTAGGATCAAAACCTCGTAGTTCGGGGTAAAAATCTCAAAATGAGTTGGTGAATTGATTGGTCCAAAAGCCTTGAGGTCTTTTGTTATCCAAGGGAGAAAACTCAACCTAAAACCACAAATCCACCATGTTAGGATAACTTCAACATGCTAGTGAGGGGTTAACCCTATAATAAGCATGGAAGACTCATTGTCCATCACTAAGGATATAGGTGAGTATTACATCTACCTCAAGGATAACTCAAACCTAATAGCTATTGGTTATGAAAAGTTTTGATTAAGAAAGTGGCCATTGAAACCACACAAAAAAACATTTGAATGGATGGTATTTACCAATGAAAAGTATTTACAAAATATGGTGAAAGTTGATTTAAAAGTTCAATTCAAAATAAGTGTTATGAAAAAAAAGTTTGAAAATCAAAAGCATAAGGCTTAGGTTTCTAATGTTTGAAAACAAGTGTTAAATGTTTGCACAAAAGTTATGGCTTGGGTTTGAGTGGAGGGAAGAAGAAGAATGGCTAAAGTCCTAATCATACAAGAGATAAGGGATAAGAAACAAGACCACAAATGGAGTTCCTCTCTTGAGATCATATTGGTGATCCAAGTAGCTTCCATCCTTTGGAATATGCAAGCAAAATAATAGTAAACTCAAGCAATCAACATAACCAAACAAGCTCCTTAGGATATCCTCAAAGTATCTTGTATCTTTCACTTTGGATGAACATGGCAATGGTTCTTCAATTTGAGCTCTCATAGGATTCCCTAGCATAAAAGCACACACCTCAAAAGTTTTATGAAGCAAATCACGAATGGACAAGAGTGAGTTTAGAGGTTTGGTCCTTATAATTCATCTTCACCATTTAAAGTCCTTTTACTCCAATTTGCATGGGGAAAGTCCTAGAAACTAAGTCCATTTGTCCATTTCTTTGCATTTGGTCCACAACAATCAAAACAAAACACAAGCACAATAATATATACACAATTATGTGCTCAAGTGAGCAAAAGGCAAATTGCATTAACATAAACATGTGCTCAAATGAGCAAAGGGGAAAAGCAAATGAATAATATGTACAAGAATAGTAAATTGCATAAATGTAAAGAGCAAAATGTAAATGTTAATGGTTAATGGTTAATGTTAGTAGTTAGTGTGCCATAAGGCAAATTTAGCGCTATGTTAAGCAATCGTAATTGGACTTATGTAGAAGTCACAACTATCTGAGGCCGGTCAATAATAATATAGGCAACAACACAAGTTAGAGGTTTTGATTAGTTAATCAAACTCCAACAACTTGCCATGCCAAAAAAGGAGATGAGAAATGATCTTGTATTAGTTTAAGTCCTTTGCATGATTTAGAAAGCAATCTATCCTTAATGCAAAGCCATTCACTTGATCATTTGATCAAAATGAATTAGATTTGAATCAAGGAAGATTAAACCTTCCTAATCAATGCTAACCATCAACCTTTAACTCATTGATCAAAAAAGAAAAGAAGAAGAAGAAGAAGAAGAATTAGAAATGAAGAATTAAAGTGCATTAAATGAAATGGAATATACCAATCAACAAATGTTGACCAAAGATAGGGAAGATCAAGGTCAAACAATAGAAAACAGAAGCAAAATGAAGATTGGAAGTCAAGAAATAAACAAAATATTTTTGGCATTTTTTAATGTTAAAATAAAACTTGATTTAAAATAATAAAGAAAGGTCAAACTTCAAACTCACTTCAAATCAACTTTGAAAAGTCCAAGTGAATTATCCCAAGTTCAACAAGGTCAAACAAAGTTTGACAAAAAGTTTCAGCATTTTTAAAAGTCAGAAACTATTTTAAATCAATTAAAAATGCATAAAAATAACCTAATTGAACTAAAATCTCAAATAAATCTCAAATCAATTAATAAATTGATGAGAATATTTTTCATAGATCTATCATCATTCAAAGAGGTTGAGAAAATATTTTTGTATTTTTTGAATATCAAAAACTATTTAAAATGAATTAAAAATAACCGGAAAAGAGAAAATTACTAAAAAATAGTAAATGATAAAATAAAAAATATTAAAAATCATTTTTAGAAACTAGAAAATAAAAGAGAAATAATGCAATTGGTCCCATAATTTTTGGACCAATAATAAAAGAGATATGAATTTTAGAAAATGAAATGGAATTAAAAAATGAAATAGAAATTAAAATCAGAATTAAAATAAATGGAAAAGCGAGAGCCCTTGGATCTGAGCTCATTAATTGAGCTGGCAGATCCAAGCATCCAGAAGCGCGCGTCCAATGTGTTACAAAGTCAATGCAACCACACACGGTACATAAAAAAGTCATAAGGTTGGACTGCTGAGATTAGATCTGGAAATGGAAAGGGACGGTCCAAATCTGATCTGGAGACCACACGGTGGCCAGCGCCACCGTCTTCTCCGGCAAGCTCCGATGAAGATCAAAAATTGCAGGTCAAAAAATGTTAACTAAAATGCACGATCCATGCACCATTCGAAAGGTGGAGTGATGTACATCACTCCTATGCCACTCAATTCCACTCTAGAATCCTATTAAGAGAGAAATCAGAAATGGAACTTTGGTGATGTTCAACTGAACTTGCTCGATTCCAATAATTAAGAACACAATAATGATGTCTCTATACAGAGGACTTTAGACAACACAAGATCAAGGCAAATGGAGCAATATATGAGGAGATTCGAAGCAAAATGCAGTTGAGCAAAACCTTTGGATTGTGAAGAATTGAGTCACTCTCTTTCGTTCCTTTTGCAAACAGCAGCTTCAATGGATCAAATGAAGAAGGTCTAGGAACTTTAGATCTTAAAAATCAATCAATGCAATTGAATTTGAGATCTGAAATTTTTAGAGAAAAATGAAGTTTGTTCCTTTGGTGTCGGTGGGGATTCAATTCAGCAGGGATTTAGGCGCCATTAGGTTGAAGAATTGAAGAGCATAACACTTGTATTTATAGCCAAAGCCATCTGAAATGCAATGAACAAAGTGTGCATGGGAGAAGAGGGCCTCCATGCATGGGCCTGTACAGGCGCATGGAGGGCCCAATTCTGATTGGAATGGATTACTATACATCACCAAATGAGAAATGGACGTGCAGATTAGATGTTAACAACTCATGCAATGTGTTTGAAATGAATTTCACAAAATGCACTTAATTCTTCATGTCTTCGAAAATGATGCTTCCAAACTCCAAATGCAACCTTATGAGTAATGGTTAGAAAGCTTGTTGCATAAGGAACAAATTCTATGTTGATCAAAACTCCAATTGGGCCTTGGAAATTAATGAAATTTGAGCTTGAAGTGTAGGGTGCAAAACATGCACATGTGAAGTTTCCAAATTTGGCCAATGTTCAAGCCCTTCTGTTTCAATGATGTAAGCTCCAAATGATAAAATCTTAAACATAAAAGTTGTAGATCTTTTCAAGAAAATCAATTTGGACTTATATTTTGCATCATTTGGATTTTTAATGAAGAAGTTATGGGCACTTGAAGTTGGACTTTTTCACATTTCAATGCATTTGGTCCAAAGTGACCTATAATGTATTGCATTATCACATGTATTTATTTTGAGATTTTGCAATTTTGCTCAACATAAAATTTGAATTAGACACAATAATATTTCCAATGCATTAAGTCTCACCTCAAAATCATGAAAAATGAATGAGTTATGTTCTTGGGAAGTTGATCCAAAATTAGGGTTTCAGTTAATATGACTTATAATGTCTTAGAATGGATGATGATCTTCCAAGCTTCAAATAAAATTTTGATGAACATGAAAGTTGTTCATATTGTCCTTAAAAACATTTTTTCTCTTGGGGTCATCTCCATTTGGTCAAAAAATAAAAAGTTAGGTCTTAGTGCATTTCAAAATAGTTATATGAATTGACTGATCAACTTCTCAAGTCCACAACTCATATCTTGATGAATTGATGATTGAGGACACTCAAATAAGTTCAAATATGCATGATATGATGAATTAAAGAACTTACCTTGATTGTATTTGACCATGAGTTGAGGTTGCTTCATGAGCAAGGAACAGTTGATGGTCAAATGAATTAGGGTTTCCTGGGAAACAAACCTCAAACCCCTTGACTTGCTTTGATCAAAATGATGAATTGAGATACTTGTGAGGCATATTTGATGGATGAGAGCTTTGGGAACCATTACCATGCTTGCTTTCATCTTCTCTTGACCATATCATTGCACAAAGGATCTCCTAGAAGCTTTGGATCTTGTGATTGCTCAAGCTACAAATAAGAAATGTTAGTGACATATTTTTGTGCTTTTGGATTAATGAAAAATGAAAAAAAACAATAATATACAATTCAAGCATGCTAGGTGATCTCAAACCACTCATAAGGGATCCCACCCAAAGGCAAAGGGAACCAAGATACTTATGATCCTTGAGGCTATGCAAATGCAATGTTATGATGCCATGAGGGATCTTAGGGCCAAAATTAGGGTCTTACAGCAGGCATCTCTTGTATTGCTTTGACCTTTGCAGGATCAACCTCAATACCTCTCTTGCTGACAATAAAGCCCAATAACTTTCCGGAACGGACTCCAGATGTACACTTGTTAGGATTCAGACGAAGTTTATACTTCCTCAAACGCTGAAAAAGCTTCAACAAGTGCTCTACATGCTCAACTTCCGTTCTTGACTTTGCAATCATATCATCAACATACACCTCGATTTCCTTGTGCATCATATCACGAAACAAGGTAGTCATAGCGTGTTGATACGTGGCTCCGGAGTTCTTCAGACCAAAGGGCATCACTCGATCATAGCTTTTATGTGATCACCAATTTCATGCAAAAAACAAAAAGTGAAAATAATTGTAAAAACAAACATTTAACATGAATTTATTGAATTAAAATATCATTGTATTTATGAGCCAACAATGTGATCACTCCTCCTTTTGGCATGGGACAAGGGTTTTTTGAACAAAATGAACATTACGTTGACTTATGGACGACTGTTAGAACATTAACAGCGACCCAATTATTGCAGACCCCTCCAAGGATGACAAAGTTTCCAGAATCCTCCTATGCATCCTCTTCTACAATAGCAGCAGCTTCGTCATCTTGAACAGTGTGGATGAATCCACCACTCTTGAACAGCCCATGCTTGTTGAAAGCGCCAGAAGAATACCCTATGCCAGCCCAGGATTTATTGTCTTCTATCTTAATCATTTGCCCCAATCCAGTAGGTGTACCATGCTCAATGGCCAACTTAGCATCATTGTAGGATGCAAATGAAGAAGTTCCTTTCTTAGTAGGCTCAGCAATAGATAAAGCTTGGAACGGTGTTCCAACTTCATCCTCAGCATCTATGTAAGAAAAGGAAGACAAATGGCTAACCAGGAGAGCCTTTTCTCCCCCTACCACCACCAGCTTCTTGTTTTTGACAAACTTAAATTTCTGGTGTAGGGTGGATGTCACGGCGCCTGCCTCGTGAATCCATGGTCTGCCCAACAGACAGCTATATGATGGGTGAATATCCATGACCTAGAAGGTGATCTGGAAATCACTTGGTCCAATCTTGACTGGGAGTTCAACTTCCCCAATCACAGTTTTACAGGACCCATCAAAAGCTTTAACCACTACTCCACTCTGCCTCATGGGAGGCCCCTGATACGACAATTTAGCGAGAGTGGATTTTGGAAACACATTCAGCGATGATCCAGTGTCCACCAGCACATTAGACATGGCATCATCTTTACAACTCATGGATATGTGTAGTGCCAAATTGTGGTCTCTTCCCTCCTCGGGGAGATCAGCATCACAAAAACTCAAGTTGTTACAAGCGGTGATGTTTGCAACAATACTGTCAAATTATTCTATTGTGACGTCATGATCTACATACGCCACATCCAACACCTTCTGCAGAGCTTCTCGGTGTTGTTATGAATTCATCAACAAAGATAATACAGAGATCTTCGATGGCGTCTATAGAAACTGATCTACAACGTTGTACTCACTCCTTTTGATGAGCCTCAGCATCTCATCACAGTCTTCCTTTGCATTTCCATTCTGGCCAACAGAGACAGGAGCTCTTACAACAGAGGCGGGTTTATTGGCAACAAGTTCCGGATTCGGAGCATTCATAGTAGTCCCAACCGGACGTTCAGCATAATCAGCAACATCGACCCTTCTGACATCAGCTTGGGGTTTCGGCGGAGGCGAGAAAACACGACCGCTACGGGTCAGGCCGCTGACGTCGGCAATATTAACAACAGAAGTAGAGGGCAGGGGCACCTCCTTCCTATCCTACAATGCCACAACATTGTAGTGATAGGGAACCGCTTTATCAGAAGAGTATGGCACAGGGCCAGCTGGTTTAATGATCAAAGAGAGAGAAGCCTTCTGCTTGCTGCCATCATACTTAATGATAGCAGGCTCGGGGATCCTAAATACCGGAGATATTACATTGACTTCATCATCATCAACATCAACATTTCGATTCTTAAGTATCTCAATGACTCCTTCATCCAACATTTCTTGGACGTCTTTACGGACTTGGTGACATCCTCTCTGATTGACATTGCAAACTCGGCATCTGTCGTGGTCGTGCTCGTAATGACTGTACTCACACAACAACCTGTGCATCTCGACCAGAGATTGTCGAATATGGCTGACATATTTGACTTTGTATTTACCAGGGTAGCCTTGGACCATATTGACAGAAGATTTCCCATGCTCGGGCAATGGGTTCTTCTTCACATTAGGACCTACGTCCTCGAAACACAGAATACCACATCTCACAAGGTCTTGAACCTTGGTCTTCAGTGGGTACTAGTTTTCCACGTCGTGTCCGGGAGCACCGGAATGATAAACATAGTGTAACTCGGGCTTATACCACCACTGAGGGTTGGTAGGTATAGTCGGGGGGGTCTCATGGAGTAATCAATTTCCTCTCTATCAAAGAGGGATACAATTCGGCATAAGTCATGGGAATAGGATTGAAGGTGACCCTCTTCCTCTCATAGCTTGTACTAACTTGATTTTTGTTTCGAGGCTGGTAGGCCTGCTGTGGAGGATGGTGCTGTTGTTGTTGATATTGCGGAGGTTGCTGTTGCTGATTATTATTGTGATGCTGATATTATTGGTTCTCTCTGAAAACAGGTGCTATGTGAGCCACCTGATGCTGGTTACCGGCAGGCCTCACGGCCTTCCTCCTCACTGAGGGTCTTCTAGGTTTAATATGGGAGGTTACAGCATGTGCCTCACCATCTTTCTTCTTTCCAAACGTCCCATGCCGTTTGGCAGAAGAGCCTTCTTCTCTGGTCAGGCGCCCTTCCCTGACTCCTTCTTCCAGACGCATCCCCATGTTCACTATCTCGGTGAAATCAGAAGGAGCGTTGGCAATCATCCGCTCATAGTAAAATGAGCTCAAGGTCTTGAGAAAGATCTTGGTCATTTCTTTCTCCTCCAGCGGGGGCATAATCCGTGCTACTAACTTTCGCCACCTCTGGGCGTACTCTTTGAAAGTTTCCTTGTCCTTCTGGGACATAGCTCTCAATTGATCCCTATCGGGAGCCATATCCACATTATACTTGTATTACTTGACGAAGGCCTCGCCAAGGTCATTGAAGGATAGGATGTTTGTGCTGTCCAAGCCCATATACCATCTCAGGGCAGCACCAGACAAGCTGTCCTAGAAGTAATGAATGAGAAGTTGACCATTGTCGGTCTGAGTCGACATCTTCCTGACATACATGACCAGGTGACTGAGAGGGCAAGTATTTCCCTTGTACTTTTCAAAGTCCGGTACCTTGAACTTTACAAGGATTTTGACGTTTGGGACCAAGCAGAGTTCAACAGCACATTTGCCGAAGAGGTCCTTTCCTCAGAGCGTTTTCAATTCCTTGCGGAGCTCAAGAAATTGATCATTCATAGCATCCATCTTTTCATAGACATCCGGGCCCTCAGACGGCTCAGAATGATAGATGGTGTCGTCTACTCTGGGCATAGTATGCACGAAAGGAGGTGGAATGGCAAGGACCGGGCTAGATGTCGGCAAAGAAGCAAAAATGGGCGCAGGACCCTCAGGAATGAAGTTGGGAGGCATCCCCCAAGGAAACCCGGTTGGCATAGCTGTTGGTGCAAAATGGACGCTGGCCGCAGGCACGGTTGATGAGGCAATCTCAGAGATGACTGTCCTCTGGGGAGGAGTTGAAGGCGTCTGAGACGACTGGCTCTGGGTAGCCATGAATGACTCCATCAAGGCAATCAATCTGGCTACTTCCTCCTTGAGTTCACGGTTCTCTTGCTCCAAATGATCCATTAGTCTTGATGCGTTGGCTCGGGTGTAGTACCAGTGATTCAGCTTGTCTTTAAAATATATGAAGAACACAGAGTTAGACCATAGAACAAGAAGCCTGGAGCAAAACCTTCTTATGCACATGATGCATGCAATGCTTGTGCATATGATTTATTTATTTTATTTTATTTTTATATCAGAGGAACTTTAGAGTCCTATTTGCAAATATTGATCATATTAATTATTTGAACATATATGGAAATATCACCTCAATAATATGTGGAAAATATTTTTACACCAAAGAAGTACAGTCTTGGTAACCAAATACAATACAAGAGAGAAGGAAAATGAACATCCTATGGAACCCTAGAAACAATCGTCTAAAGCTTTGGAGACTAGAAGATAAGTTGTACGAAGCCTCTTTACCTCCCTCTCATAGGCTGCCTCCATATCTGCCTTCTCCTTGGCGAGTCGATCATACTTCCTCTTCCAAAACTTGGAAGACTGGGGAAGCAAAGAAGTTCATGCATCATCAGGATCATCAATAACCTGGTGCTCAAGGAACTCTATCAAAGCATCCTTCTCTCTGATCTGCTGAAGCAACTCCTCTCGTTCACGGATCCAGGCACGTGAATGGTCTTCGTCTCTCAACTCCTCTACTCCTTGGTCAGGGAAGGTTGAAGACCCAGCCACAACCAAAGGCGTAGGTCTCGGATACTCGTAAGGCATGAGGTACTCGAAAGCTCTCCTCCTAACCCAAGAGGTATAGGGTTCCAGAGCGATACAGTTCTTCGGACCCAACTCCTTCCTTCCCTTCCTATGGATCTTGCGCCAAGGGCGAACCATCCTGCCCTTCAAGCCTTGGGGATCTTCACCCTCCTGAAAGAACACACCCTCTAACATAATGTTATTAGGTTTATCCTTTATGGGGAACCCAAGCTGACGACGTGCCAAAGTAGGGTTGTAGTTAATCCCACCACATGTACCAAGAAGAGGCACATTGGAGAACTCACCACAAGAGTCGATAATCTGCACACCATCATATACACGATTGTACCAAAAGATATCATCATTAGTGAGAGACATCAGTCTCGTGGACCACCGTAGACATCCTTTGTTCTCCTTGAAGGCGACCGTCTGCGGCGAGTGCGAAATAACCCACTTGTACAGCAGAGGCAAACAGCATACAATGGTACCACCACCCTTTGCATTCCTCATATGCAAAGATAAGTAAGTGTCACCCAACAGAGTCGGAACGAGATTAAGAGTAGAGAAAATCCTAATAGAATTCACATCCACAAACTTGTCGATGTTGGGGAATAACGCTAGCCCATAGATGAGAAGTACAAATATGGCCTCAAAGGCGTCCTCACTCATGGCCTTCCCATACATAGTAGCTTGAGTAATGAGGAACTCAGAAGGGAGACCTTGAATTCCACCTTTGGTAGTCATATGAGCACCAACCAGAGATTCATATATATGTAACATATCAGCTATCTCTTGAGAAGTAGGAACACTTTCTAAGGCACTGAACGGCAACTGGTCTAGAATAGGTATACCCACAAGGTAGGCATACTCCTCAAGCGTGGGCAAAAGCTGAAAATCTGGAAACGTGAAGCAATGGTACAAGGGATCATAAAACTGCACCAATACATTCATCAATCCTTCGTCCACTTGAGTAGTCAGAATAGATAGAAGCTTCCCATAACGAGCCTTGAAACCCAAGGGATCTAATACATAGGATGTCAAATTCCTTAGCTCTTTCAAGTCGTGTTGTCTGAAACTGTACTTCTTCGTATTTCTTTTTTGTCTTTCCATGTCTGAAAATTTGCAAATAGACCTCTTAAGTTCCTTGAAAATTTTCTCATTATTGATGATATGGATGCAAATGAATGCATGAATGCAACAATCACACTCAAGGATCAAGCAAAGCACACCAAACAAAGGTCATGGGATGGATCATGTCATCCTTAATATCAATCATCCATTTTGGTGGATTATGGTTTACACCTTATCAACACCCAAGTTCCATTGATATTAAGGATACAAGAACATATCAACCATGAATCAAGGGTTTCTTGCAAGTCACGAGCATGGAGTCTCGGTTAAGAGCCACCCAAAGGGAGTGTACTAGGGTTTAAACCTGCCAAACATGTTCTACAAGAGGTTCCCATAGTCATCATCCCATCTTTCGGATATTATCGGATAAACGAATACTCGCATTCCAAAAATATTCTCAAGAGAGACTCTTATGAGTGTAGTATCGCGTAACAATCGTATCAAATCTTACACTTGAATGGTTTTTGCACTACGTCCTAAGAATAGGCCAAGATGGGCTTGGTAAACTAAGGTCCTTGGCTTCTAAGGTCTATATTGGAAAGAGTGATGTCTAACCACAACTACTTGTGTGACATTATTGATCCCAACATGACCTCCACCAAGTGAATGGGCTTGCAAGTCAACTTGCTAAGGAATAACTTCACACAAGTCAACAAGACTATGCCATTCTCCTATCCTAAGTGCACTCGAGTTCGGGTATAGAACTCATCTCACAAAGATCACCAAGCATACAAGGAATTAATATTCAAGCAATTTAATCATTACAATACAATACAGTAATCCCAAATTGCACAAAAAATATGTCACAAAATAATATACAATACAATACAACACAAAATATGAAAAGTAGGCAAAACCCACTAGTCAAAGCATCCCCAGCAGAGTCGCCACTTTTCTGTAGCGGGGTATTCGTTACCATTAGAGATATTGACTAAATCCAAGATAAACCATACAAGTCGAGTCGCCACCGCACTTCTATTTATCCAAAGGAATGGTTAGAAAGCGAACAAAAACCTAAAAGTTTTATCGAATCAAAAACTAGTAAAAATGTCAGAGATCGGGGTAAGGGGGTTGGTTATGCAATGGGAAGGTTTTAAGCACCCAAAATATCCTAGGTACTCCTAGGAAGCCCTTTTCACATTTTTGTTGTAAGGTTGGTATTTTGTGAAAATTTTATTTGTGCAAACATGATTGAAGATATGAGAAGAGAATGTACAAGTTATTTACAATTTGTGTTTGGATGGATAAACCCATTGCCTACGTACCATCTTAAAAAAGATTAGGATCAAAACCTCGTAGTTCGGGGTAAAAATCTCAAAACAAGTTGGTGAATTGATTGGTGCAAAAGCCCTAAGGTCTTTTGTTATCCAAGGGAGAAAACTCAACCTAAAACCACAAATCCACCATGTGAGGATAGCTTCAATGTGCTAGTGAGGGGTTAACCCTATAATAAGCATGGAAGACTCATTGTCCATCACTAAGGATATAGGTGAGTATTACATCTACCTCAAGGATAACTCAAACATAATAGCTAAAGGTTATGAAAAAGTTTTGATTAAGAAAGTGGCCATTGAAACCACAAAAGTATTTGAATGAGTTATATTTACCAATGAAAAGTATTTACAAAGTATGGTCAAAGTTGACTTAAAGATTCAATTCAAAATAAGTGTTATGAAAAGAAAGTTTGAAAATCAAAAGCATAAGGCTTAGGTTTCTAAAGTTGAAAACAAGTGTTAAATGTTTGCACAAAAAGTTTTGGCTTGGGTTAGAGTGGAGGGAAGAAGAAGAAGGGCTAAAGTCCTAATCATACAAGAGATGAAGGATAAGAAACAAGACCACAAATGGAGTTCCTCTCTTGATATCATATTGATGATCCAAGTAGCTCTCATCCTTTGGAATATGCAAGCGAAATGAGTGTAAGCTCAAGCAATCAACATGATCAAACAAGCTCTTAGAAGATCCCCAATGGCTCTTGTATCTTCCACTTTGGATGAGCATGGCAATGGTTCTTCAATTTGGCTCAAATAGGATTCACCTAGCACAAAAGCACACAACATCAAAAAGTTCCATGAAGCAAATCAAGAATGGACAAGATTGAGTTTAGTGGTTTAGTCCTTCTAATCCATCTTCAACATTAAGATCCTTTTACTCCAATTTTGCATAGGGAATGTCCTAGAAACTAAGTCCATTGGTCCATTTTTTGCATTTGGTCCACAACAATCAAAATAAAACACAAGCACAATTATATATACACAATTATGTGCTCAAGTGAGCAAAAGGCAAATTGCATTAACATAAACATCTGCTCAAATGAGCAAAGAAAAAAGCAAATGAATAATATGTACAAGAATAGTAAATTACATGAATGTAAAGAGCGAGAATTTAATGTTAATGGTTAATGGTTAGTGTTAGAGTTAGTGTGCCATAAGGCAATTTAGCGCTATGTTAAGCAATCGTAATTGGACTTATGTAGAAGTCAAAACTATCTGAGGTCGGTCAATAATAATGTAGGCAACAACACAAGTTAGAGATTTTGATTAGTGAATCAAACTCCAACAACTTGCCATGCCAAAAAGAAGATGAGAAATGATGTTGTATTGATTTAGGTTCTTTGCATGATTTAGGAAGCAGCCTATCCTTAATGCAAAGTCATTCACTTGATCCATGATCAAGAAGAATTAGATTTGAATCAAGGAAGATTAAACCTCCATGTATCAATGCTAACCACCAATCTTTAACTCATTGATCAAGAAGAAAAAAGAAGAAGAAGAAGAAGAAGATGGAGAATTAAAGTGCATTAATGAAAATGGAATGAGATAATCAACAAGCATTGACCAAAGATAAAGAAGATCAAGGTCAAACAATAGAAAATAGAAGCAAGATGAAGATTAGAAGTCAAGAAACAAATAAAATATTTTTGGCATTTTTTAATATTAAAATAAAACTTGAATTAAAATAATAAAGAAAGGTCAAACTTCAAATTCACTTCAAATCAACTTTGAAAAGTCCAAGTGAATTATCCCAAGTTCAACATGGTCAAACAAAGTTTGACAATTTTTTTTAGCATTTTTAGAAGTCAGAACTATTTTAAATCAATTAAAAATGCATAAAAATAACCTAAGTGAACTAAAATCTCAAATAAATGTCAAATCAATTAATAAATTGATGAGAATATTTTTCATAGATCTATCATCATTCAAAGGGGTTGGAAAAATATTTTTGTATTTTTTGGATATCAAAAACTATTTTAAATGAATTAAAAATAACCAGAAAAGAGAAAATTACTAAAAAATATCAAATGTTAAAATAAAAAATATTAAAAATCATTTTTAGAAAGTAAAAATTAAAAGGAGAAAAATGCAATTGGTCTCATATTTTTTGGACCAATAATGAGAGAGATATTAATTTTTAAAATAAATGGAATTAAAAGAAAATAAAAGAATTAAAATCAGAAATTAGAAAATAAGGAAATACGTGGACTGCTTGATGGAGTTTCATTAATTGACGTGGATCATCACACGGCTCAGAAGCGCGCGTTCACCATATGCGTGAGTCAAACGAGATGCACCATGCCATTAATAAAGTCATAAGGTTAGACGTGTGAGATTGCATCTGGAAAAAAGAATGGACGATCCAGATCAAATCTGGAGACCAGACGGTGGCCAGTGCCACCGTCTTCTCCGGCCAGGTCCAAATTTGCAGAGATTTAAATGGTAACCAAAAGACACGATCCAGGCATCAATCGAGAGTTGGGGTGATGTACATCACCCCTGTACCACTCAAATCCATTCTAGATCTCTATATTGAGAGAAATCAGAAGTGGAAGATCTTTGGTGTTCATATGAACTTCATGATTTTTGAAAATTGAAAGCACAATAATGTTGCCTCTATGCATAGGACTTCAGATCACACAACAACAATGAGAAATAAGCATTGTGTAAGCTGATTCGAAGAAAATAACAGTTAAGGTAAACCTCTGGTTTGCAGGGCTTTGAGTCACAATTCTTTGATGCTATTGCTTGCAGTCCACACTATAGATCAAGGAGAAGAAGGTTTAGGAACTTTAAGATCTGAAAATTGATCGAGGAAACCAAAGTTCATATCTGAAATTTGAGAGAAAAAGTGAGTTAGTTCCTTTAGTGAGGGCTGTGATTTCAGTTTAGCAGCATTTGGGGCGCCTTCAGGTTGAGAAATTATGAAGTTATGGCATGGTATTTATAGGCAAGGCAATGCTGAATGCATGATTTCAAATTTGCATGAATGGAAAGGGCCTCCATGCATGGGCCTGTACAGGCGCATGGAGGGCCCAATTCCAACTGGTTTTGGTAGCTGATGCATGATGAAAGTAAATTGGACGTGCTGATTGGATGGTAAGAGCTCATGCAATGCAAATTGAATGATTTTCCAAAATTGCACTATTATGTTCAACCCTTCGAAAATGCTATGCGAAAAATGGAAACACCGCCTTATGAGTAATGGATGGAAAGCCTATTGCATAAGGGTCATTTGCTATGTTGATCAAAACTCCATTTGGGCCTTGGAAGTTGATGAAAATTGGACATGAAGTGTAAGGTGCAAAACATGCATATGTGAGATTTTCAAAATTGGCCAAAGTTCAAGCCCTTCTGTCTCAATGATACAAGCTCTAAATGACAAATACTTCAATATCAAAGTTGTAGATATTTTCAAGGCAATCAATTTGGACTTAAAGTTTGCATCACTTGTAGTATTTGGTCCAAAGTGACCTATAATGTTTTGCTTTATCACATGTATTTCTTTTGAGATTTTGAGATTTTTATCAACATAACATTTGAAGTAGACATAGTAAGCTTTCCAATGCATTTGATCCCATATCAAAATCATGAAAAATGAAGGAGTTATGTCCTTGGGAAGTTGACCCAAAGTTAGGGTTTCGGTCAAAATGACCTATAATGTTTTGGAATGGATTATGACCTTACAAGCTTCAAATAAAATTTTGATGAACATGAAAGTTGTTCATATTGTCTTTAAGAACATTTTTGATTTTGGGGTCATCTCCACTTGACAAACACATAAAAAGTTAGGTCTCAGTGTATTTCAAAATAGTCAGATGAATTGACTGACCAACTTCTCAAGTCCACACCTTATATTTTGATGAATTGATGATTGAGGATACTCGATTAAGTTCAAATATGCATGAAATGATGAATGAAAGAACTTCCCTTGATTGTATTTTAACAGGGGTTGAGATTGCTTCATGAGCAAGGCATAGTTGATGAACTAATGAATTAGGGTTTCCTTGGGAAACAAGCCTCAAGCCCTTTGATTTGCTTTAATCAAAATGATGAACTGAGATACTTGAGAGACATATTTTATGGATGAGAGCTTTGGGAACCAATACCATGCTTGCTTTCATCTTCAATTGGCCATATCAATGTACATAGGATCTCCTAGAAGCTTTGGATTTTGTGACTGCTCAAGCTACAAACAAGAGATGTTAGTGACATATTTTTGTGCTTTTGGTTAGTGAAATAAAAAATGAGAAAAGAAATAATATACAATTCAAGCATGCTTGGTGATCTCAAACCAACTCACAAAAGAGATCCCACCCAAAGTTAAGAAGCCAAGATGCTTATGATCCTTGAGGCAATGCAAATGCAATGTTATGATGCCATGAGGGATCTTAGGGTCAAAATTGGGGTCTTACAACATGGTATTTGATGGAGCTATTAATCAATATGGAAATGGCATTGGGGCAGTGATTATTACTCCTCAAGGAACGCATCTACCATTTACAGCTAGGTTGACTTTCAAGTGTACAAACAACATGGCAGAATATGAAGCTTGTATTATGGGGCTTGAAGAGGCCATGAATCTCAGAATTAAGTATTTGGAAGTCTTCGGTGATTCGGCTTTGGTTGTGAATCAGATCAAAGGAGAATGGGAGACAAATCAACCCGGTTTGGTGCCGTATAGAGATTGGGCAAGAAGGATTTCAACTTTCTTTACAAATGTTGAGTTTCATCATATCCCTCGAGATGAGAACCGGATGGCAGATGCTCTTGCAACATTGGCATCAATGAATATGGTAAAGTATTGGATAGACACGAAGCAGACTTGTTGATGACTGAAGTGCACGAAGGTTCCTTTGGTACTCATTCCAATGGACATGCAATGGCGAAGAAGATGTTGCGAGCAGGTTACTATTGGCTGACAATGGAATCTGACTGTTGCAAATTTGTGAAGAAATGCCACAAGTGTCAAATTTATGCTGATAAGATTCATGTTCCTCCGACACTATTGAATGTTATCTCTTCCCCATGGCCCTTCTCCATGTGGGGAATTGATATGATTGGGATGATTGAACCAAAGCTTCAAATGGACATTGTTTCATTTTGGTGGCAATTGACTATTTCACAAAATGGGTTGAAGCGGCATCGTATGCAAATATAACCAAGCAAGTTCTTGTAAGGTTTATCAAGAATCAGATCATATGCCATTATGGTATGCCAAGCAAGATCATTACTAATAATGGATTGAACTTGAATAACAATATGATGGAAGTTCTTTGTAAAGACATCAAGATTGCACATCATAATTCTTCTCCCTACAGACCTAAGATGAATGGGGTTGTTGAAGCTGCAAACAAGAACATCAAGAAGATTATTCAGAAGATGGTTGTCACATACAAGGATTTGCATGAGATGCTCCCATTTACTTTGCGCGGGTATCGTACATCCATCCACACTTCAACAGGGGCAACCCCTTTCTCTCTTGTGTATGGTATGTAAGCAGTACTCCCCGTAGAGGTTGAGATTCCTTCATTGCGTGTGCTTATGGAAGCCAAGTTGACTGAGGTTGAATGGTGTTAGACCAGGTTTGACCAGTTGAATTTGATTGAAGAGAAAAGATTAACTGCCATGTGTCATGGTCAGTTGTATCAGCAAAGGATGAAGAGAGCTTTTGATAAGAAGGTCAAACCTTGTGTGTTCAGAGAAGGTGACCTTGTGCTCAAGAAGATTTTGACGTTTAAACCAGATTCTAGGGGAAAATGGACTCCTAATTATGAAGGCCCAAATGTTGTTAAGAGAGCCTTTTCAGGCGGCGTAGTGATACTTACAACTATGGATGGTTAAGAGTTCACTCGTCCTGTGAACGCAGATGTTGTCAAGAAATACTTCGCCTAAAAAGAAAAGAACAACTCGCTAAGTTGAAAACCCAAAAGGGTGGCTTAGGAAAAAATGAGCGTCTCGGTGGATTGAAAACCCGAAAGGGCGATCCATGCAAAAATTAGAGACATAAAATAGAAAGAATTTCTCGATTAGTTGAGTACCCCACCTTGGGGCAACTTATGCAAAAATTAGGGATTATGGCAAGTAACTGCATTCTGCTGATCTTCAGTGTTTCGAAGACTTGATTGAGCACAAGGGTTGACATCAATTCATCACCCAGACAACGGTCAAGAGCACAGCGGATATCAAGAGTTGGTAGAAGGATTAAGGATCATTTGTATTCAATGTAACCCTTTTCCATGTAAATTACCATTTTTCAGCTTTGTAAAAATCTATGGAGTCTTGTCATTTACAGACTACCATTCTATCAAATAAAGTTGAGCTTTTATCCAATTGTTTCTACTCTTATTTACTTCAACCAATAGTTTTAAATTTTATTATGATCATTTTTGAAAATTTAAATTTTTAATCAAAATCTCTTTTTCTTAAAACATATAAAAGCAAGAATTTTCCAAAGCAATTGAAAAGAAATATCAACAATATTTCGATGGATAACAAGTCTTTGAGTACGAAACATCAGAGGTTCCCTAAGCAGTTAACCCTTCGGCTATCCCTAGACGATTGTGTTGATTCATTTCCTCGACGGAGTTTTTTATTCCCCATTGGAGCTTTGTTCCTTTTCCCTAGCTGAGTTGGTTGATTTAGGTGTCCTGCGGCTTGTCTCCCCCGACAGAGTTTCTGCCTTCCCCGATGGAGTTTGCGTTCCTTCAGCAGAAGTGGTTGATCTCCCCAGTAGATCGCATTGGTTTCCCTGCCAATCGCCATTCGACTTTCTCCCCAGTCAGAGTTTCCTCCTGGTTTTTGAGCAGTTTATTTCCCTGTAGGGTTGTCTCCCATTTTTATGGTGTTGACCTAAAATTCCCCACGGGTTCGATGATATGTCTCTTTCCTCAGCAGATTTCCTCCTTCCCCAATTAGGGCTGAGCTTTTTGGATTGTTGATCTCTCTGTTCTCCAACAGTTGTCTCCATATTTTGTGGATTAACCGAGGATTTTACCAATGATTCAATTTCTTTGCGACACCTTTGTATCCTTTGTGATCGTTCTTGTTAGCATAATTATATATATATATATATATATATATATATATAATTTCATAATTGCATATTTGCATATCTGATTAACTTGTTGGTTTGAGATTCCCATTCCCTGTATGGCGGTACTTTATCCCCATACAAATTCTGGTGTTTATCCTCCCTCAATTGTAGAGCGTCATCCCCTTAGGCAGAAAGACTTTAACCTTTCTCCTCTTCCCCACTGATTTGTTTCCTCGTGGATGATTATTATTTCAGTTTCCTCCCCAGTTGTTCATCTGGCTGGAACCACTCCCCTTGAGTTATGTCCTCATTGGGTTAAGTCTTGTTTGACATTTTCTTTCTAGCTCTTACCCAGATAGATGCTTTGAATCCCCTAAGAGTCTATTGCCCAGTAACTGGTAATATTCTTCTTAGTTTGAAGTTTGTTACTTCTTGCCCAATACCCGACAAAAGTATCCCAGTTTTCCCAACAATAGAGTCCCTAGTGGATATAATTCCCCAGAAAGTGTATCCTTGATATGTTCACCCTAACCGGTGACGGATATCTTTCTTTCCCTTGCCTTAGTTTATCCTCAATATGTTCATCCTAACCGATGACGGATACTCTCAACTTTGGTACTCTACCCAGTAAAAAAGGTAGTTGTAATCCCTATGTTGTTCCCCAGAGAGTTAATCCTTGATATGTTCATCCTAACCGATGACGGGTTTCCTTCTCTTTGCGGTCTTCTACCCAGTAACCGGTAGTTGTAATTCCTGCTTTTGTCCCCTCCGCAAAGTTGATCCTTGATATGTTCACTTTAACCAGTGATGAATTCTCTCTCTTGGTAGTCTATCCAGTAACTGATAGATGTAATTCCTATTTTGCTCCTCAACAGAGTCTATCCTCGATATGTTCATCCTAACCGGTGACAGATTTTCTCTTTGGTGGTATTCTATCCAGTAACTGATAGATGTAATCCCTATTTTCTCCCCTCTCAGAGTCTATCCTTGATATGTTCATCTTAACCGGTGACGGGTTTTCTCTTTGATGGTCTTCTATCCAGCATTCGATAGATGTAATTCCTACTTTTTATTCAATTGGTTTATCCTTGATATGTTCATCTTAACCGATGACGGGTATCCTCCTTGACATTTCCCAGGCAAGTCTATCCTTGATATGTTCATCTTAACCGATGACGGATTTTCTTCCCTTTTGAGTTTATCCTTGATATTTTCATCCTAACCGATGACGGATACTCTCACCCTTGGTCTTTTGCCCAGTAACTGGTAGTTGTAAATCCTATTTTCTACAGTTTTCCCCAGCAAGGCTATTCTTACCCAGTAACCGATAATGAATATTCCTCCTGGCATTTCCCAGCGAGCCATCCTTGATATGTTCATCCTAACCGATGACGAATGTTCTCTCTGTCAGATCTTTATTATCTCCTCACCCAGTAACAGGTAGTAGATAATAGATTTCTGCTCCTCCTGTGTTGAAGTTTATTTCTTCCCCAGTTGAGTTGAGTGCGCATTTCCTTAGTGAAATCGATTTTCCTGCATGATTCAAGTACTTCAGTTTTATCCCGACTTACTCGTATCCCCTATAGATGTTGTTGTTCCCCCGGTTGAGTCTTTTCCATGTTTGTATGGAATTCCTCGAGTCCCCAAGTAGTTTCAAGTCGTAGCCTGGCCTACGCATAACTCCTTTATCCGCCAGATCTCTATCTCCCCAGTGAGTTTTCCTTATGAAATAAATTATACTCTTGCGGACTTTCGGTCTCTCTGATTTCTTTTCCTTTGTGGCAATATTTCCCCACAGAGCATTTACTTTTGCATTCATAACATTTGCATCATGAGGTCTCTTAGGGACCAAAATTTGTTTCTATGTTGTTATTTAAGCTCATTCTACTGAGTCGACGTGAAGATTTTAACCTTCGCCTCCTCAGCTAGAATGTGATTAAATAGGGGCAGCTAGGGAAAAGGACCAAGAGCAAACTTACTCTAAATGACATTCCAAACAATTTTCATGGTGAGACCTAGAGATAATTTTGCTTGGAAAATCATTTTCTATGTTGAAATATGATAGGTCATTTTGTCTAAACCCTAATTTGAAAGTCAGCTTCCCAAGGTCATAACTTGCTCAATTTTTATGAGATGAAATATTTCCAAGTTGCACAATCATTATCAAGTTGTCTACTTCAACTTTTATGTTTAGAGTGAGAGCTAATTCGACTTTTATGAGCATGTGATATGAGGCTACATTGTAGGTCACTTTTGACCTATACCATTGAACAAGTGATTTTTCCAAATTTCAAAAATGCATAACTCTATCATTTCAAATCCAAATGACATTAAATTAGTGATCAGTTTCAAGGTCTTTAAAACATCTACAAATTTGATAAAGACAACTTTCTCATTTGAGGCTCACATAAAAAGTTAAGCAAGGTAGAATATTGAGATATATAGCTTGACACTTAGAAAAAATTTCAACATGTGGAAATTTCCAAAATTCCACTTCAAAATTCATCATGATACAAGCTTCAAATGGAAAAGTGTTGAACATGAAAGTTGTTCCTCTTGATCTAAACTTTCCATAAAGTCCCATTTCATCCATTTTTGACAAGAACTGAATAGGATGCGCATGGCTTGAACATGGTATCATCATTTGGCAAAGATCAAATTTCAAATCTTCATATACACTTGCCTTGTAATATAAGTTGATTTCAGACTCTCGCACACTCATTTGTGGACCTGAAGCAATGATCTCATGGGCCTGTACACGCCCATGCACCCATGAATCATCCATTCCCAATTTTGGAAATTGATTTGGAAGGTGCAATTATCACTTGATCCAGCTATAAATAGAGCTCCATATGCTCAGAATTCAACACACATTCGCACAAACTTTGATCCTAAATCCCTAACCCTTCCATTGGAGAGGATAATCCTGAGAATTTTATCTTGAAATTAAGTTTGAATCTCACTGTTTTGAGATTCAAAACTCCAGGGATCCAAGACCTTTTGTGCATTTCATTCTACTTCTGAAAGCATTCTGAGTGAGATCAAGCACGAGCCAAGGCAAGAACAGTTGAATCCAGACCTACATTGAAGGTATTTTCCAGAAAATTTCATCTCTTCGATTCTCTCTCAATCTTGCTCAATTCTTTTGATTCTTTGGTTGTCTGAAGTCCTACCAATGTAGGCAAGAAGATTGAGTTGCTTAGAGGTCAAATCGAAGCAACTCAGTTGACATACCTCAAAATTCAACTCCTCATATCTTTCTATATGTGAGGAGTTAGTTAAAATTGAGGTCAGATTCGTGCTCTACACCATTTTTTCTTTCAGATCATGTCCTCCTTTTTCATTTATGATGTGGTGATGAATGGACCAGTCCGACCAAGGTCGCTTGAGAAGACGACCGACGCTTTGCTCCAGAAATAATGTGGCACGATCCAGAGCCATTAGATGAATTCAAAATGTTTTAATCATGAGCGTACATATTGATTACCAAACGTGTGGATGTTTGACTCGGGCGCAACATGGAACGCGCGCGCTCAACCACTTGATCTGCCACCTCAACCAATGAGGCAGATCAAGTGGTCCACGTTTTTTTGATTTTTTTTTATTTTAATTTTTATTCCTTTGATTTTCATTAATTCATATTAATTTTAATATTGATCCAAAAAATATGAGAGTTTCACCAAAAAAATTCAAAAAATTTCCTCGTTCATATTCTGAATTAAAATTATTTTTTGGATCATTATTAATATTTTTCACCATTTAATTGATTTTTCATTTGTTTTTAATTGTTTAAAAGTACTTTTAAGTCTTTAAAAATTCTGAAAATTTTTCTCCAAGGTCCTTTGACCTTGTTTGACCTATGATAAATCTCATGGCCATTTATTTGGTGTTTTGATGAGGTTTTAGGAATTTGACAAACCATATTTAATTTAAATGTATTATTTTAGTATTTTTAATTTGAATAAATGCCAAATAATTTTGTTGACCAATTGTGATGACTTGTTTGTGTTTGACTCTTGTTGTTGGGCCTTGGTCAAGGTTGATTTGACTTTGTCAAGTTAATATCATTGGATTTAAGGGATTCATGGAATGTACATTCCATCTTCCAAAATGAATGGATGATATTAATTTGGTAAAAGTCCTCCTTTGACCAATTTGAGTTTTCATTTATTCCCCTTCCACTTCATCTCATTCCCTTTCTTTATGCATTCATCTCATTTGGCCTATGATATCTCAAAGTCCTAAAGCTAGTTGATTGAAAAATTAACATGAGTATGGATGAGATTAGGCCACACCTTTTGCATATTCTTTTTGTGTGTGGTATGTTTCATGAGCATAGTCCATAATACTATGTCTCTAACATGCATTAACACCAAAATTATATTGCCCCACCTCAAATAGTTATGACTTCTACATAAGTCCAATTACGATTGCTTAACATAGCGCTAAATTTGTGACATAAAAGGCATAACATTCTAGTTAGTGAGATTGTAAGTCTCCCCTCTTTCATGGTATTGTGTGGAAACTTGGCCTTTTTTCCTTCCTTTGGAAGATGTCTTGGCTCAAGGATCCATGCTTGTGATAAGTGGGTTGAGTGTTCTCTAAAGAATGTCTAAAAAATGAAAAGCAAAAGAAAAACAATACTAACTTCTAACGTATTAGCAACTAACTTTTAATTTCAAATCATTTACTTTAATGTCATTTAATTCTAGCTTTTATACATTTGTCATTGTTCATATCATTCTAATTGTTTATGTTAATGCAATTTTCACTTTGCCCACTTTGACCATATTGTGTGATATATCTTGTTAGTGTATATTTTGCTTGTTTGTGCGGTCTTTGACCATTAATGTACATAACAAAAAAAACCCTAAAAAAACTTTTGTGTGGACTATTGGCTTGATCTTGGACAAATGGACTTAGAACTTAGGCAACATTCCTATGCTAAAGGACTTGGCCAATGCCAGCTTGTTGAGAAACCAAGTGCTTGCAATTTGAAACTTCATCTGATACATCATTCAAGATCCCTCTGAGTTCATTTGCAACATGATCATTGTGAAGCTATTATTTTGAACCTGTGACTTGTGGAATTCATTTGTTACATGGGTTATTTTGAAGAAGATCATGGAATGGATAAGCTTGGATATGGCTATCTTTATTTGATGCCTTGCTCTTCAAGATAATATAATTATGCAATTGTGTGTTGCTTGATTCTAAAAGTCCAAGGGAATTCTGGGTTTCTATTGACATTCTTGTCAATTGGATTGTTACCCATTTGGTAAGATCTTTTCAACTCTCAACTTTTAATTTTGTGCATAGGATTAGTCCCTTCATCTTCTCCCTATTTCTTTAATTTCAAAATCTCTCCCTCCCTTTTTCAAAATCTTCTTTGATTGAACTTATTTTGTTCTAAACTTTGACCACTTTTGCAAAAAGATAGAAACTTTGGCCTTATGCCATTGCATTTTCAAACTTTTTTTCTTAAATCAAACTTGTAAATAAACTTAACTATACTTGACTTAAACTTTCAAAAAGCCAAAAAGAACTAACTCATTCAAACCATTTTTAGGCCTTGTGCCTTTCAAACTTAATTTTTGTTAAAAGCAATGCATCCACTTTGAAATTTGTATCACGAACTACGAGGTTTTGATCCCTCATTTTTATGTTGGTACGTAGGCACAAGATCGAAGGTCTTTCCAAACACAAAAATATAATTAATGAATTCTTTTCTCATCCCCCCATTCTATTTGTTTGTAATCATCATTTTGTATCAAATACATATGCATACAAAAAGGGCTCCCTAGGAGTACCTAGGACATTTTGGGTGCTAACACCTTCCCTTTGTGTAACCAACCCCCTTACTTGTAATCTCTGACATTTTATTAGTTTTGATTTGAAAACTTCTTGCTTTTGGGTTTAGTTCGTACTTATTCCCTTTTCCCTTGGAAATAATAAAAGCGCAGTGGTGACTCTTGTTATTTGATCTCTAGCTTATCCATAGCTTGATGATCATGAATTTACCGCTACACTCCCTTAGGCATAGGAGAAGGATTTTCAAAAACAAATAAAAGAAATTACTTAGATCAATGCACAATAATAGGAACATCAACAGCAGTCCAATTGCCGCAAGCTTTTCCATTCGTCACAAAATTGGTGTAGTCTTCATCTTCATCACCCTCGATCACAGCAGCTAAGTGTTGTTCGTTACCATGAATGAACCCTCCGCTACGGACACTGGGTTGCACATCTTAAGCTCTAACCACGGACGAACTTCGTTGGAAACCCAAACCAGCTCTGTTCTTATTGTCGGTGACCTCTACCATCTGGCCCCACTGATCAGAAATACCGTCTTCCACAATTCTCTGCGCATCTATGAATGAGGACATAGGTGCCCCAACTCTCTTTTCCTCAGCAATAGATAGAGCTTGGAACAGAGTTCCAATCTCATCCTGAACTTTTACATAAGAGAAAGACGACAGGTGGTTTACCAACAAAGCCTTCTCCCCGCCGATAATAACCAGCTTACCATTCTTGACAAATTTCAGTTTTGATGCAATGTTGACGTAACTGCTCGCGTCTCATGTATCCATGGCCTTCCTAACAAGCAACTATAGGTCAGGTGGATATCCATTACTTGGAAAGTAATTTGGAAATCACTCGGACCTATCTTCACAGGAAGGTCCACTTCACCGATCACAGTCTTGCGAGAACCGTCAAAATGCTTTGACGATCACGCCACTATATCTCATCGGAGCACCTTGATATGACAATCTTGACAGAGTTGACTTCGGGAGTACATTCAGAGAAGAACCGGTGTCGACCAACACATTCGATAGAGCATCCTCCTTGCAGTTCATCGAAATATGTAGTGCCAAGTTGTGATTTCTACCTTCCTCGGGAAGCTCTTCATCACAAAAGCTCAAGTTGTTGCAGGAAGTGATGTTAGCCACAATATGATCGAATTGATCCACCGTAACATCATGCTCCACGTAAGATTATTCCAATACTTTTTGCAATGCTTCTCTGTGCGCTTCAGAGTTCATGAGGAGAGACAACATTGAGATCTTGGAGGGAGTTTGGAGCAACTGCTCCACCACATTGAATTCACTCTTCTTAATCAAACGAAGCACCCCATCATCATTGTTAGGCTTCAAACCGCTGGATTCACCAGACTAACACTTTGGAGCACTAACTGGATCTACTGCAGGCACTTCCACCTTTTTACCAACTAAACAATCTTCCACATTCTTTGGGAACACCGGCCTAAAAACTCGACCGCTACGGGTCACTTTCGCAACATCATCAATGCTCACAACGTAACTAGTCGTAGGCAAAGGAACCTCTTGACCATTCTCTAGCATGGTAGCATTGTACTGATACAGAATAGCCTTATCAGATGCATACGGGACAGGGCCCGCTAACCGTATATCCAACAGCGATACCGATCTATTACTGGCATTGTTACTGTTGTAGCTGTCAAATTGAATCACCACTCTCTCTGGTGTCTTGAACACTGGAACTATTACATTCACATCGTCACCCAAGTGACGGGACTGAAGAATTTGGATCATACCCTCATCCATCAACCTCTGGATATCTCTCTTCACAACCACACAACCTCGAGGATTGACACTGCAGATTGCGCAACCATCATGGTCATGCTCACAATCACTTACTAAACAGATATCCTTGTGCATTGTCACCAAGGACCTTCTAATGAAACGGACATCAAATACTTTGAACTCCCTAGGACAACCATTTACCATGTTGACAGAAGGATTACCATGAGCAGGTAGTGGGTTAGTTTTGACATTCGGCGTACGGTCCTCAAAGGACGCCATCCCACTCTTTACCAGCTTTTGGACTTCATACTTCAGGGGGTAACAGTTCTCAATATCATGATCGAGAGCTCCTTGGTGAAAGGCACAATGAAGTTCCGACATATACCACCATGGAAGTGGTTCAGGAATCTGTGGAGGATTCCTAGGTTGCAAAAGGTTCTTGAGAACCAAAGATGGATACAATTCAGCATAAGTCATAGGAATCGGGTCAAAAGAGACCCTTTTCCTCTCGAAATTTTGTTGTTGTTGTTGTAGTTGTTTGTTCTTTGCGGTGGTTGTTGTTGACGTTGTTGTTGAACTGGCATTGATTGATTATTGGAAAATACTGGAATGACAGATGATACTTGATGATGGTGTTGACGAGATTGTGGTTTCCTTCTAACATGAGGCCTCCTCTGCCTCCCAACAGATACTGCATTAGTCTCGCCCTCTTTCTTTCTGGAAAACCCACTGCCATACTTCTTGCTAGACGAAATCTCCTCTTTAGACAAACGTCCCTCTCAGACACCTTCTTCTAACCTCATCCCCATATTTCCCATTTCGGTAAAATCACTGGGGGCACTGGAAATCATACGCTCGTAGTAAAATGAGCTCAAGGTCTTGAGAAAAATCTTGGTCATCTCATTTTCTTCTAAAGGAGAGGTAATCTGAGCGGCAAGCTCTCTCCATCGTTGAGCGTATTCTTTAAATGTCTCTTTGTCTTTCTGAGATAATTGTAAGAACGAAATTAGTTCTACAATAGATTCCAAGATTTTGATGATAACAAAGGATGAAACTAAAAATGGCACCCTAATGAAATTTCTCTAAGTGTGTAGGACTCTGAACAAGAACAAAGGAATCTGATCGCTTTATCAGATACAAACTCTGATCAGATACAAAGAACTAGAAGATCAGAAGCATCTGAATAAGAAGTGCGCTCTAGAAGTTCTGACTCTGAGCAAAACAGGACAGCAGAATACCAGAAGCTCTAAACTTCCACTGGACTCAACTCTGGTGATCTAAAAGACCAGTACTCTTAGAAGCTCTGATGTAACCTCAATGCAATCTCCGATTGACACAGAAACTCCGAGATAACAAAGACTCTGATGAAGGTTCTCCAAATCCAGAAAGAGTAACGGAAACAACAACTTCAAATGGAAAGAAAGTATATTTGGAAAGAAGTTATTCAGGGAGACGAATTGGTTATGGCAAGAAACACATAAGTAATGACATTAAATGCTCATCAAAGACCAATATTCTGTCATCACTCCAACTGTCCTTTCACAACTATATAAAGGACAACATACTTCAGTGAGAGATACAAATCAATGCACAGAAAATTCTCTACATTCTCTCTTAGTTTTTCACGAGCTGTTACTCATACGTGAAAACACTTGCTTGCTCTATTTGCTGTAATATTTGCTTACTCTTGGAAGCACTCTCGATTACAATTCTTTTTGATAAATTGATTTTGTTCCTCAAGTGACTCTGCGTAGTCTGTATACTTGGGAGGACTAAGAGATCATTCTCTTAGACGTTTGGTTGTATTAATCTTTCAAGATTAGTGGATTAAGTCCTTTTTGAAGGCGAAATCACCTTGGCCGGGTGGACTGGAGTAGCTTTGTGTTATAAGCGAACCAGTATAAAATTTTGTGTGTTCTTATTTTTGAAAAAGCCTTTATTTTCCAAAATAATTCAAACCCCCATTTCTTGTTTTTCTCACCTTCAATTGCTATCAGAGCTTCGGCTCTGTTATTGATTTTCTAATCAAACACTTAACAGTGTAGAGAGATCCAGAACGAGAAAAACTATGGTCAACACCAATGAAAGAGACAGTTACAATGCCAAGCCTCCAGTCTTTGATGGAGAGAAATTCGATTACTGGAAAGATAGAATTGAAAGTTTCTTTCTGGGCTATGACGCTGATCTCTGGGACATTGTCACAGATGGATACAAACCTCATATAACAGATGCTGGAGTTGCCGTCTCCAGAAGTAAAATGACAAATGATCAGAAGCGCGAATTCAAGAATCATCACAAAGCCAAAACGATACTTCTCAATGCCATATCTTACAATGAGTATGAAAAAATCACCAACAGGGAAACTGCTAAAGATATACTCGACTCCTTGAGGATGACTCATGAAGGAAACTCTCAGGTCAAAGAAACAAAGGCTCTGGCTCTAATCCAGAAATATGAAGCCTTCAAAATGGAGGATGATGAAGCTGTAAAGGTAATGTTCTCTAGATTCCAAACTCTTATTGCAGGACTCAAAGTACTAGACAAAGGATACACAACTGCAGACCATGTCAAAAACATAGTCAGAAGCTTGCCAAAGAAGTGGAGACCCATGGTCACAGCCTTAAAGCTTTCAAAGGATCTAAACAACATCAGCCTTGAAGAGCTTGTCAGTTCACTCAGAAGTCATGAGATAGAACTAGAGGAAGATGAGCCTCAGAAGAAGAACAAGTTTGTAGCATTAAAGTCCAGATCTGAAAGGCGCAAGTCTGATAGAAACAAAGCCTTCCAGGCCGAAACAGAAGATGCTGATGACTCTGAACAGGAAGATTCTGATGATGAAGAAGAAATATCCCTCCTGACCAGAAGAGTAAAACAACTCTGGAGAAAGAGGAATAATAACTTCAGGAAACCAAGACCCAGAGGGGATCGATCAGAATCAACCTCAAAAGGTAAAACTAACAAAGATGTTACTTGTTATGAATGTAAAGAAACAGGTCACTACAGGAACGAATGTCCCAAGTTAAAGAAAGACAGTTCCAGAAAAGATAACTTCAAGAAAAATTCCCTCAGAACCAAAAAGGGATTGATGGCTACCTGGGATGACAGCGAATCTGACTCATCAGAATCAGACTCTGATGAACAGGCTAATGTAGCACTGATGGCTACCACATCCAAGAACACCTCAGATGAAGGATCTGAATCAGAAGAGGTATTTTCTGAACTCTCTCGATCTGACCTAGAATCATGTATGTCTTAAACTCTCAGCTCATATCAGAAACTAAAACAAAAATTTAAAGCTGTAAAAGGCGTTCTTGAAGAAACATTAGAAGAATGTGGAAAACTTGAGATAACAATCTTAGAATTAAAAGATGAAAACAGATCCTTGACATTAGAAAGAGATGCAACAAAGAAAAATTGCTCAAAACTTGAAGAAGCGTTATCTCAAGCTCCACAAACTTCAAACACAATAATTTATAAATATGAAAAAGCTTTTCAAAAGTTTCTGAAAAATGGGATAGGGAGGAGTATAATGGCATCCATGATTTATGGAGTCATTCAAAACAATAGAAGAGGAATTGGGTATGATCCTAGTGAAGATAAAACTTCTACTAATGACCAACCTATATCTCCATTTTCATATCACTACCCACACACACAAGAGCAAAAATTTAATAATGCTAGAAAACCCAAAGTGTTAAGAAGCTCTGGGAAAACTAATCACAAAGGACCCAAAAGACTCTGGGTACCAAAGGATAAGATTGTTTATGTTGCAGATATCTTATGCAGCAAAGTTAAAACACCAGTCATGGTACCTGGACTCTGGATGCTCGCGACACATGACGGGAAGAAAGTCTATATTCCAAAGCCTGGAACTTAAAGATGTTGGATTCGTAGGTCTCAGAGGAGATCAGAAAGGAAGGATCAGAGGCTCCGGAACTATTGGTAATGGTACTCTTCCCTCTATATCTGATGTCCTATATGTAGAAGGATTAATGCATAACCTGTTATCCATAATTCAATTAAGTGATAACGGTTATGATGTAATCTTTAATCAAAAAACATGTAAAGCCATAAATCAAAACAATGGTTCTGTCCTACTCACAGGCAAGAGGAAAAACAATATTTATAAAATAAATCTTTCTGATTTAAAAGAACAAAATGTGAAATGTCTGATGTCTGTTCACGAAGAGCAATGGGTATGGCATAGACGCTTGGGCCACATTAGCATGAGAAAATTATCTCAGCTAAATAAACTCGAGTTAGTCAGAGGCCTACCTAAGCTGAAGTTTTCTTCAGATGCTCTGTGTGAAGCATGTCAGAAAGGAAAATTTTCAAAAACATCTTTCAAAAAGAAAAATATTGTTTCTACCTCTAAGCCTCTGGAACTTCTTCACATTGATTTATTTGGTCCTGTGAAAACAGCATCAGTCAATGGAAAGAAGTATGGACTAGTCATTATTGATGATTTCAGTCGCTGGACATGGGTAAAATTCCTAAAGCACAATAGTGAGTCTCACTCTGTATTCACTAGCTTCTGTTCCAAAGTGCAAAAAGAATTTGACTCTAAAATTATCAAAGTCAGAAGTGATCATGATGGGGAATTTGAAAACAAATTTTTTGAGGAACTATTTGACTCTAATGGAATATCCCATGATTTCTCCTGCCCTAGAACTCCACAACAAAATGGAGTTGTAGAGAGGAAGAATAGGACACTCCAAGAGATGGCCAGAACCATGATCAATGAAACAAATATGGCTAAGCACTTTTGGGCCGAAGCTGTAAATACAGCGTGTTACATTCAGAATAGAATCTCCATAAGACCTATTCTAGAGAAGACTCCATATGAACTGTGTAAAGGAAGAAAACCAAACATTTCATATTTTCATCCTTTTGGATGTTCTTGTTTTATTTTAAATACTAAAGAACATCTGAACAAGTTTGATTCCAAAGCACAAAAAGGTATTATGTTAGGATACTCAGAACACTCAAAAGGCTACAGAGTATACAATACAGAAACCAAAATTGTGGAAGAATCAATTCATGTCAGATTTGATGATAAGCTTGACCCTGAAAAGTCAAAGCTAGTTGAGAAACTTGCAGATTTGAAGATCACGCTTGCAGGATCTGACGAGAAGATTAAAACTCCAGAAGCAACTGCCATTCAAACCCCAGAAGGAACTAACTCCCCAGTAATCCCAAAGAAAGCTAAAAGTCGCCTCGACATATCTGAAGAGTTGATTCTGGGAAATAAGGACGAACCTATCCGAACTAGGTCTACCTTCAAGACTCCTGAAGAAACTCCTCTGGGACTAGTATCTCTGATCGAGCCTACCTCCTGTGATGAGGCACTTCAAGATAGCGACTGGGTTCTAGCCATGCAAGAAGAGCTAGATCAATTCACAAAGAACGACGTCTGGGATCTTGTTCCTAGGCCCAGAGGCACTCACGTTATCGGAACCAGATGGGTGTTCAGAAACAAGCTGAATGAGAAAGGAGAAGTTGTCAGAAACAAAGCTCGACTGGTGGCTCAAGGTTACAGTCAACAAGAAGATATTGACTACAATGAAACCTTTGTTCCAGTCGCCAGGTTAGAATCTATTCGCTTACTTGTTTCATTCGCTATAAATCATTCTATCAAATTGTATCAAATGGATGTCAAGAGCGCATTCCTTAATGGTTATATATCAGAAGAAGTGTATGTCAACCAACCTCCAGGTTTTGAAAATTCAAATTATCCAAAACACGTTTTTAAACTTAAGAAATCTTTATATGGACTTAAACAAGCTCCCAGAGCTTGGTATGAAAGATTGAGTAATTTTCTTCTAGAACATGATTTTAGTAGAGGAAAAGTTGACTCTACACTCTTCTGTAAAAACATTAATAATGATCTCATGATATGCCAGATATACGTTGATGATATCATTTTTGGTTCAGCTAACGCCTCTGTATGTCAAGAATTCTCTGAGCTAATGCAGGCAGAATTTGAAATGAGCTTAATGCAAGAACTAAAGTTCTTTCTAGGAATTCAAATAAATCAAACTTCAGAAGTCATGTACGTTCATCAAAGAAAATACATAAAAGACATTCTAAATAAATTTGATATGGCTGAATGCAATTCTGCAAAGACTCCCATGCATCCAACCTGCATTCTTGAAAAAGAAGAAGTCAGTAAAAAGGTTTGTCAGAAGCTCTATCGTGGTATGATAGGCTCCCTTCTCTATTTGATTGCTACTCACCGTGATATTCTATTTAGTGTTTGTCTCTATGCCAAATTTCAATCAGATCCTAGAGAAACTCGCTTAACAGCAGTTAAGAGAATTCTCAAATATCTGAAAGGAACTCCTAACTTGGGCCTGATGTATGAGAAAACATCAGAGTATAGACTACCTGGTTTTTGTGATGCAGATTACGCAGGAGACAGAATGGAACGAAAAAGTACATCTGGAAATTGTCAGCTCTTGGGAAACAATCTGATATCCTGGGCCAGCAAAAGGCAATCAACCATAGCCCTGTCCACTACAGAAACGGAATACATCTCAGCATCACTGTGCACTACTCTGATGCTCTGGATGAAGAATTAGTTAGAGGATCTGCAAATCTTCGAGAAAACCCCTCCTTCAACCACCAAAACATCTCATCAACCATCCCAGAAATTCAACCTTGCAACCACCATCTTACCCCTATCTGAAGCAGAAAGGCTAAATGAAACCACATCTTCATCTTCTTCCCCAGAATCACCCCCCTACTTCACCATCTCATCTGACATAGAACCTTCTGACCCCTCTTCTCCCACTCTAGCCCAACTTCAGACTTAGACTCTGGCCTCACAACAGCCACAACAAACCCCACCTAAACCTGAAGTCACCTCACCACCCGCAGAACAACCAAACCCAACACCATCTGACCTTCAACCTTCTGAACCAATTACCTCTGAAACACCCCCACCAAACACATCCGCTGAACCACAAACTCTCAACTTAAGCCCTCCCACTTATCCACCTCCACCCTCTGAACCACAAAACACCCTGCCAACCCTAGAAGAAGCAATAATGTTGTTTGCAGGAGCCTCAGTTGACAAGGTCAAGTCTCTGACCATCAACTCTGGCATCAGTGATGATCCTTCAGCTGTTAGGACACACTGGAACAGAGTTATTGGTTGGATGACCTCTGAAGCCTTCAAACTGAAGAGCCTCTCTGAGCAAGTCAGAAATGACTTCATCAGAGATGCTGAAGTAAGACTACAGGAGCGCTTAGCCAGAGAAGCTGAGGAGCAAGCGAGAAAGGAAGCAGAAGAAAAAGCTAGGCAAGAGGAAATTCAAAGACTTAAGGAAGCTGAAGCCAAAGCTCTAGCTGACGCTGCTGCTGCTGAAGCTGAAGCAAAAGTTGCTGCTGAAGCTGAAGCTAAAGCCGCTGCTGAAGCTGAAGCTAGTCGTGCTGAAGAATCTGCCAGCAGGGTAGAACCAGATGCTCTGACTCAGGGGGAGTCTTCCACCTTTGTCCCTCTGGTTCTCAAGACTCTTGAAGATCTTCAGAAGGAGCAGAAGGAAGTCCGAGCTAGATTGGATCAACAGGATTCAGTCATCGTCAACATTCAGAATTTGCTGACCCAACTGCTTCAGAGGATGCCTCCACCTCCAAACCCTTAGGCACCTAGGACTTTTCCTTTGCTGATTTGCTTGTTGCTATCTATTTCTGTTTGATTTCGCTTTCTGCTGTTTGTGATTAAAATCTAAATATATATATATTTCCCTTTCCTTTATTTTGCTAAGTCTTTTTTATTCTGACAAAAGGGGGAGAAATAAAAACAGCTCTGATGAAAACATATCTAAATCCTTTAGTACTCTGCGAACATTTTATTCAATAAAATGGCTCTAATACTTTTTTACTCAGATATTTGCAGAAGAGTATCTAGAAACATCATATCATGGAAGCTCCGGTAAGAACTTCTAAACTCCCAGGCTTATCTCAGGGGGAGCTCACTTCTATCTGATATGATAAATTCTTATCTCTAAATGTTTCATCTATAAATTAAGATTGTTTTGTCATCATCAAAAAGGGGGAGATTGTAAGAACAAAATTAGTTCTACAATAGATTCCAGGATTTTGATGATAACAAAGGATGAAACCGAAAATGGCACCCTAACGAAATTTCTCTAAGTGTGCAGGACTCTGAACAAGAACAAAGGAATCTGATCGCTTTATCAGATACAAACTCTGATCAAATACAAAGAACTAGAAGATCAGAAGCATCTGAAGAAGAAGTGCACTCTAGATGTTCTGACTCTGAGCAAAACAGGACAGCAGAACACCAGAAGCTCTAAACTTCCACTGGACTCAACTCTGATGATCTAAAAGACCAGTACTCTTAGAAGCTCTGATGTAACCTCAACGCAATCTCCGATTGACACAGAAACTCCGAGATAACAAAGACTCTGATGAAGGTTCTCCAAATCCAGAAAGAGTAGCGGAAATAACAACTTCAAATGGAAAGAAAGTATATTTGGAAAGAAGTTATTCAGGGAGACAAATTGGTTATGGCAAGAAACACAGAAGTAATGACATTAAATGCTCATCAAAGACCAATATTCTGTCATCACTCCAACGGTCCTTTCACCACTATATAAAGGACAACATACTTCAGTGAGAGATACAAATCAACGCACAGAAAATTCTCTACATTCTCTCTTAGTTTTTCACGAGCTGTTGCTCATACGTGAAAACACTTGCTTGCTCTATTTGCTGTAATATTTGCTTACTCTTAGAAGCACTCTCGATTACAATTCTTTTTAATAAATTGATTTTGTTCCTCAAGTGACTCTGCGTAGTCTGTATACTTGGGAGGACTAAGAGATCATTCTCTTAGACGTTTGGTTGTATTAATCTTTCAAGATTAGTGGATTAAGTCCTTTTTGAAGGCGAAATCACCTTGGCCGGGTGGACTGGAGTAGCTTTGTGTTATAAGCGAACCAGTATAAAATTTTGTGTGTTCTTATTTTTGAAAAAGCGTTTATTTTCCAAAACAATTCAAACCCCCATTTCTTGTTTTTCTCACCTTCAACAATGACCTCAACTGGTCCCTATCCGGCGCACTATCCATATTATATTTGTATTGCTTTATAAATGCTTCACCCAAATCATTGAATGTGCAAACACTCGCACTATCCAAACCCATATACCGCCTCAGAGCGGCACCAATCAGATTGTCTTGGAAATAATGAATCAATAACTGATCATTATCAGTTTGCGTCGACATCTTTCTAGCATACATGATAAGATGGCTGAGTGAGCAAGTATTTGCCTTATACTTTTTAAAGTCAGGGACTTTGAACTTCATCGGGATCTTGACATTAGGAACCAAGCAAAGTTCCGTAGCACTCTTACCGAAAAAATATTTTCCCCTTAAGGTCTTCAACTCCTTTCGCAGCTCAAGGAATTGGTCTTTCATTTCATCCATCTTGTCATAAATATTTGGACCCTCAGACGACTCAGAATGATAGATGGTGTCCTCAGCACGAGGCAGAGTATGAACAATCGGTGGTGGCACAGACATGAATGGGCTAGATGTCGGCATGGAAGCAAAGGCAGGTGCAAAACCCTCAAGCACAAAGTTGGGCAGCAATCCCCACGGGAATCCGGCAGGCATGGTAGGCGCAAAGTGAGCAGCAGTAGCAGGAATGGTAGAGGTGGCAACTTCAGAAATAACAGTCCTCTGAGGAGGAGGAATTGCAGGCGTTGAAGACGATTGACTCTGAGCCGCTAACACTTACTCCATCATGGCAGTCAGGCGGGAGATCTCGTCCTTCAAGTCTCTGTTCTCTTGCTCTAGATGTTCCATAATCCTTTAGTGATTGGCGCGGGTATTGCATCGATGAGTAAGCTTGGCTAAAGCACAGAAGAAGAACCAATAAGACATCTGGTGAAAGAGAAATCTGCTTATGCAAATGATGCATGAAATTCAATGCTTGATTGTTTTTATATTCAAGGAACTTACTATTTTATTTGCAAATACATAATAATAACAACTGCACAAGTTGATTGACCATAAAATCTCTTTTATTTATATAATTGGAAGGATTACACTGAGTACAATTTCAGAAACTAAAATATAAAATACAATAGAAAAGGAAACTAATCATCCTAAGGATCCCTAACAACAATATCAGAAGATCAGGCCGCAGGCGCGTACTTCCGTCGGATGCGTCGAATTTCGGACTCAAAAGAAGTCTTCATCTAAGTCTTCTCGAGGACAAGTTGATCAACAATCTTCTTCCAAGCAACGGAAGGCTGAGGCATACTAAAGGAATATGAAACCTCTGTCTCTCTCTGTCTCTTCACTAGTCGGTCTTCAAGAAGCTCAATAAGTGCATCCTTGTCCTTAGACTCAAGCTGCAACTCCTCATGCCTTCTGCTCAAAGCATGGAAACGCTCTTCCCACATATCCTTCTCTTACTTCATCTTGGCGAGCGCGTATTCCAAATCCTCTACATCTTGATTAGGGAGAGTTAATGTCTCAACCACAACCATATACATAGGTCTTTTGCAAGCATACAAAATCTTCAACTCCAAAGCTCTCTTCTTCACCCAGAGAGTGTAAGCTTCCAAAGCTACACAGTTGCACGGACCAAGCTCGTATCTTCCTTTCCTATGCACATTATGCCAAGCATGCACAATCTTCTGCTTCAAATGTTGGGGATCTTTACCCTCTTGATAGAAAATACCTTCTAACAAAGTGTTATTAGGTTTGTCTCTCAAGGGGAACCCAAAATGACGACGAGCCAAAGCAGAGTTATAGTTCATTCCTCTTTGTGTACCAATGAGAGGCACATTAGAGAATTCACCACAACAATCAATAATATTCAAGCTACTCAATGAAGAATCGTACCAAACTATATCATCATTAGTGAGAGACATAAGTCTCTAGGACCACCGTAGACATTGTTTGTTCTCCACAAAAGTAGGCGTCTGAGGCAAGTGCAAAATAAACCACTTGTACAGAGAGGGACACAACACACAATAGTTCCACCACCTTTAGAATTCCTTAGATGCAAAGAGAAATATATATCACCCAACAGAGTAGGCACAGGATTCCCAATCAAGAAGATTTTAATGGCGTTAACATCAACAAAACCATCAATGTTAGGGAACAAACCTAACCCATAGATGAGCAACACAAAGATAGCTTCAAAAGCATCCACACTACCGGCTTGAGCAAAGGCATTAGCTTCCTTGATGAGGAACTCATAAGTCAATCCAAACAATCCTCCTTTCTTCGTCCAATGAGCCTCTATCTCAGACTTCTTCAGATGAAGAACTTCAACTATAATATGAGATTTAGGAATCTCTTCCAATCCATTAAAAGGCACTTTGTTAGAAACAGGTATTCCTGGGAGATGGGAATATTCCTCTAATGTAGGCACGAGCTGATAATCAGGAAAAGTGAAGCAACGGTAGAGGGTATCATAAAACTGAACCAACACACTCAGAAGTCCTTCAAACACATCAGCAGATAACATAGACAGAAGCTTCCCATGACGTTGTTTGAAGTCCAAGGGATTTAATACAAAAGATGATAGCTTCCTTAACTCTTTCAAATCTGGACATATGAAACTGTACTTCTTAGTGCTCCTTCGTCCATAATCCATGGTCTGAAAATATTTGCAAACAAGACCTCAGTTCCTTGAAGTTATTTTTCGTGTGATGAATGTTATGATGCGCATGAATGCATGAATGCAACAACCATAGATAAGGGATCACACACAAGGCAAACAAACAAAGATCAAGGGATGAATCAAGTCATTGTCAAGATCAATCATCCATTTTGGTGGATTATGGTTTACACCTTATCAACACCCAAGTTCCATTGATATTGACAAGACTTGATTGGATCAATCAAGAATCAAGGGTTTGTTGTGAGTCACGAGCATGGAGTCTGGGTAAGAATCATACCAAAGGAGTGTACTAAGGATAAAAACATGTAGATCATGTTATAAAAAGTTCCCAGAGTCTTAATTCCATCTATCGGATATTACAGGTTAGGATGACTGACTCATCAACCATTAATATTCTCAAGAGAAACTCGTCTGAGTGTAGTATCGCGTGACAACTGTTATCAAGCCTACACCTGAACAGTCTCTGCACTACGTTCTAAAATTGGCCAAGAGGGGTTAAATGTTCTACGGTCCTCAGCTTATCGGACCCAAATCAGAGATAGTAATGCCTAACCACAAATAACTTGTGAGACATTCATAACTCCAAAAGGGTCTCCACTATGTAGATGGGTCTCAAGCCAACTTGTTAAGGACTACTCCACACAAGTCGAACATGACTATACCATCCTCCTATCTTAATTGCACTCAAGTTCGGGTTAGAACTTACCTCACCACTCAGAGATCACCAAGCACAACAAGCAAATTATATCATACAAATAAATATACATACATCAAATATACAATTATATACACACAAAAAAGTAGTCTAAACCCACTGGAGATTACTCCCCAGCAGAGTCGCCACTTAATTTCTATAGCGGTAAATTCATGGCCATCAAGCTATGGATAAGCTAGACGTCAATAAAACCAGAGTCGCCACCGCGCTTTTATTGTTTCCAAGGGAAAAGGGAAAAGTACGAACAAAACCCAAAGATAAGAAGTTTTCAAATCAAAACTAATAAAATGCTAGATATTACACGTAAGGGGGTTGGTTACACAAAGCGAAGGTGTTAGCACCCAAAGTGTCCTAGGTACTTCTAGGGAGCCCTTTCTTGTGTGCATATGTATTTTTGTACAAAATGATGTTTGCAATAAATAGAGTGGAGGGATGAGAAAAGAATTCATTAGTTATATTTTTGTGTTTGATAAGACCTTCAAACTTGTGCCTACGTATCAACATAAAATGAGGGATCAAAACCTCGTAGTTTGTGGTAACAATTTCAAAGTGAGTGCATTGCTTTTAACAAAAATTTAAGTTTAACAAAGGCACAAAAGGCCTAAATGGTTTGAATGAGTGTTAGTTCTTTTTTGGCTTTTGAAATTTTAAGTCAAGTATAGTTAAGTTCATTTACAAGTTTGATTAAGAAAAGAGTTTAAAAATTCAATGGCATAAGGCCAAAGTTTCTAATTTGCAATATGGTCTAAGTTTAGAAATCACAAACAAAGAAGATTTTGAAAGAGGGGAGAGATTTGAAATTAAAAAAGTGGGGAAGAGATGAAGAGACTAATCCTAAGCAAAAATTTAAGAGTTAAGAGTTGAAAAGATCTGACCAATGGGCTGCAATCCAATAGACAAGAATGTCATATAGAATCCCAAATTTCCTTTGGACTTTAGAATCAAGCAATATCACTACACAAATAGCAGGATGAAGAGCAAGGCATCAAATAAAGATAGCCACATCCAAGCTTAGCAACTTCATGACCTTCTTCATAATCTTCCATGCATCAGATGAACTCAAGGAGAGGCACTAGGCACCGGTTCAAAGTAACAACTTCAATCAGACCATGTAGCAGATGAACTCAAAGGGGATCACAATACTTGCTTCAAATGAAGTTTTAATTCACAAGCACTTGGTTTCACGAAAGTTGGCATTGGCCAAGTCCTTTTGCATAGGTAGTGTTGCCTAATTCTAAGTCCAACGTCTCAGAGAAAACCAACAGTCCACATAAAATGTCTTTTAGGGTTTTTGTTGTTATTATGTACATTAAGGTCAAAAGAACACAAACACAAACAAGTATATACAATCACAGAATAATCACAAGATATGGCTCAAATGAGCAAAGTGAAAATGACATTAAAGTAAACAAGTTAAATGGTATGGATAATGGCAAATGAATAAAGGATCAAAATTAAAGTGCATAAAAGTATATGGCTTGAAATTAAATGTTAGTGGTCAATTGATTAGAAGTTAGTATTGCTTTTGCTTTTGTTTTGTTTAAGTCATTCTTTGGAGAACACTCAACCCACTTGTCACAAGCATGGATCCTTGAACCAAGACATCTTCCAAAGGAAGTAAAAAAGGCCAAGTTTCCACACAATACCATGAAAGAGGGGAGACTTACAATCTCACTTACTAGAATGTTATGCCTTTTGTGTCATCAAATTAGCGTTATGTTAAGCAATCTTAATTGGACTTATGTAGAAGTCACAACTATTTGAGGTCGGGCAATAGAAATTTTAGTGTTAATGCATGTTAGAGACATGTTATTATGAACCATGCTCCTAAAACATACCACACTTAAAAATAATATGCAAAAGAGGTGAACCTAATCTCATCCATACTTATGTTGATTTTGAAATCAACTAGCTTTAGCATATAAAGATACCATAGGTCCATGACATGAATGAATAGAGAAGGGGATTGAGATGACGAGGGAGGGGGAATAGAATCAACACAAATTGGCCAAAAGAAGACTTTTATCAAATTAAAATCATTCATTCACTTTGGGAGATGAAATGTATATTTCATCAATCCCCTAAATCCAATTATTTTAACTCAACAAAGTCAAATCAACCTTGACCAAGACCCAACAACACAAGTCAAACTCAACAAGTCAATATCAAAAGCTCTACACAATTTATTCTGCAATTAAACAATTAAAATCAATTAAATAATACATTAAATTAAATTATGGTTTATCAAATTCCTAAAACCTCATCAAAATACCAAAGAAATGGCCATGAGATTTATCATAGGTCAAACAAGGTCAAACAAGGTCAAAGGACCTTGGAGAAAAAATTTCATAAATTTTGGAAACTTAAAAGTATTTTAAACAATTAAAAATATTCACAAAATCAATTAAATCATGAAAAATATTAATAATGATCCAAAAAATAATTTTAATTCAGAAAATAAAAGAGGAATTTATTTAAAATTTTTTGGTGAAACTCTCATATTTTTTGGATCAATCTTAAAATTAATATGAATTAATGAAAATAAACCAAATAAAATGAAAATCAGAAAATAAGAAAAAAAATGTGAACCACTTGATCGCCCTCATTAATTGAGGTGGAAGATCAAGTGGCTGCTAGCGCGCATTCCACCATGGTCATGAGTCAGCGCGCAACACAAGTGGTAATTAGTTTCAACGCGCGAGATTAGAACATTTCAAATGGATCATGTGGTTCTGATGAGTGTCAACGCATCACCGGAGCCAAAGCTCAGGTCTCCTTCTCCGGTGAGTTTCACCGGACTGGTTCACTCACAACCATCACCAAAATTAAAAATAAGGACATGAATTTAAAGTAAAAATGCTCAGGATCTCGAATCTGCCTCAATTTATCCTAACTCCAAGCATATTGAAAGATACAAGGAGTTGAAATTTGAGGTGCACGATCTGAGTTGCTTCGATTTGACCTCAAAGCAACTTAATCTTGTTGCCTACATTGGTAGTACTTCAGACAACCAAAGATCCAAGAGAATTATGGAGAATTAAGTGAGAATCGAAGAGATGAAAAATTCTGGAAAATACCTTCAATGCAGGTCTGTGCTCGATTGATCTTGCTCTTGCTTGCTCTTGATCTTGCTGAGGACACTTGATAGAGTAGAATTGAATGGACAAAAGGCTCATGATCCTTGGAGATTTGAATCTCAAAACAGTAAGATTCAAACTCAATTTTCAATGGAAATTATCAATATTATCCTTTGAAATGAGAGGGTTTGGAGGTTTGGAATCAAAGCTAGCACGCAGAGCCCTTTTGTCTGAGCATAGAGGGCTCTATTTATAGCAAAGCCAATTGATATTTGCACACTTAAAATGAAATCCAAAAATAGCAATGTACATTGCATGGGTGCATGGGTATGTACAGGCCCATGTAATCACTTATTTTGATCCATAATTGAGTACAAGCCTTGCTGAGATCACATTGTAATGTTATGCATTGGTGTGTGGAAGTTTCAAGTTTAATTTGTGCCAAATGATCACACATGTTCAAGCCATGCGCAACCCATTCAAATCTTGTCCAAAATGGATGAAATTGGACTTTTTTAAAATTTTAGATCAAGAGGAACAACTTTCATGTTGAACACTTTTTCATTTGAAGCTTGGATTATGATGAATTTTGAGGTGTAAGTTGGGAAAATCAAACATGTCAAAAATATTTCTAAGTGTCAAGCCATATATTCACTTATTCCACCTTGGCTAACTTTTTTATGTGAGCTTCAAATGAGAAACGTTCCTTCATAAAAGTTGTATCTTTATCAAAGTACTTCAAAATGGTCACAAATTTGACCTCATTTGGATTTTATATGAAGGAGTTATGCATTTTTGAAGTTGAAGAAAATCACTTATTCAATGGCATTGGTCCAAAATGACCTATAATATATCCTTATATCACATGCACATAAAAGTTGAATTTGCTCTTCCTCCAAACATAAAAGTTGAAGTAGACATCTTTAATTTTATTTTGAAGCTTGGAAATATTTCATCTCATAAAAAATGAGCAAGTTATGGTCTTAGGAAGTTGACCTCTAAATTAGGGTTTAGACAAAATGACCTATAATCTTTCACCATAAAAAATGTCTTTCCAAGTAAAACTAGCTCTAGACTTCAACATTAAAGTTGTTTGGAATATCATTTAGAGTAGCTTTGATCTTAGAATCATTTTAATATGACAAAAATTATAGGAAATGGGTTCTAGGGAACCCCAATTTTGATCAGATGAATTCCTCTAGTCCACCACCATCAACCAACTTGCTAACTTGCAAATCTCTTGACTTTTGGGACTCATGGAGGATCATATATGCATAATATGATGAAATTTTAAGTGTCCATTGAATTATGTGATCAATTGGTGAAGAAGCTTATTGAAGAATTTATACAAGATACCGAGATGAATTAGGGTTTCCAAGGCAAACCAATTCCAAACTCTTGATGATATCTTGATCAAAATAACATGTGAAGCTCATGGGGATTCATATATGATGCTGAGATCCATAGTAGACCACTTCTTGATTGAGCTCCTTGCAATGAGGGTATTAAACCCTAAATATGAGCTTGATGAATCAAAGGTGAGCACATGCCCTACCTACAAAAGAGTTAGTGCATACAAAGACATATTTTTGGTATTTTGGTTAGTAAAATGATAAAATATAAAGTATGATACAATAAAATGGTTATTGGTGATCTCTCCCAATGATAACCTAATGAACGATGGGTAAGGAGGATGTCAAGATGTGATCCTAATGCCAATGCTTATGATGAGATAGCATGAAGGATCTTAGGGTCAAAATTAGGGTCTTAGACTATCTATGATCTACTATTGGTTCTCATGTTACTATTAGTTATCTGTGATTATTGGCACTTTGTGAGCTAGGCTCTCTACTCGAGTCTGAGAAAAATCATAAGTTTAATATGTTGGTTGTGTAGAATTATCCCGCGAGGAGCATTCCTAGTTGGGACGATACGAAAACCCCACCTAGAGTAGGATCTCTTGGAGATATTATTGTTCAACGAGCCTTCATCATGATGATATTGTTTTCAAGTTGGATTGATGACTCTATGGACCCTTTTAGAACCCTGTAATCGATGGTTGTGTAGTGTTATCTCGCAAGGTATCTTCCTCGTTGGGACGATACAAAGACCTCACCTAGAAGATATTGTTTCAAGGATATTATTGTTAGATGAGCCTACATCATGAAAATAGTTTTTTTGGGAAGGATCCATGACTCTAGGAACCCTTTTACCAATTCTTAGAGATAACCTGGTGAGTGGATTTAATGGATACAGAAAACTTAGAACTACCCCGATATAGGAGACCTACCTAAATAAGGTTGTTATGTTGTTACCAGTGTTACCCCATACCATTACCTGCACATGACATTTCATTGCATCCATATGTGGCATGGAATTGCATTTTTGCATATCAAAAACAAAATTATGCATCCACATGCACTAAATGCGCATCATGCATTTCATTTCTAAAAAAACTCTTTTTCACCTCCCCTCGTCTCCAAAATAGTTTAAGTTGATTCCTCGATGTCAATACGCTACTTGCTCTAATACACGAAGAGTAATGGATCAAGTTTAATAAGAGCAAGCTTCAATGAGAGAGGAAATTGACTCAATAAAAAGAAAAATCGACCAGATTCTAGAGACGATCTATAAAGAAGAGAAGATGAGATCTATGTTGCCACCGCTGCAAGGAATGGTGTTCCTGTCCAAGGGGTTACTGCACATTTAATACCTACATATCATATTCCCATTTAAGTGCTCAATGGTCATCTAGTTTCATTCCTCCGCCTGAGGGAACTTATGTGTCTTAGCCAATACATACCTCCGGGATCGTTGATGAACTGGTTGCACAAGGGCCACATGTTATTAATCAAATCCCCAATCCTCACACTGATGAGGAGATCCAAGATGAGTATTGTAACACCCTTCTAAATACCCCAAATTATTTAATTAAAATATATAACATATCAAATCAGAGTAATTATGCCCCGAAGGGTGTCACACAATCATTTCACAACAATTATCAAAATATCCTGTCATGCTCATTTATTAAATCAAAATAAGACTCCTTTGCATAATTCGCAGCGGTTATAAAACATCGACATTCAAATCATGTACCACATTACATGTAAAGTTGAATCAACAACTAAATTAAAACATAGTCAAACATTCCCTCCCGATGTTACATCTACCAGAGCATGACCCACTAAGGACGACACTAGACTCCATAGCACTAGCTTCTACTCAACTCACTGCTCGTTACCTGAAAAATAGATGTAAGGGTGAGTTCCTCAATCAATATAATAAGCATTATAGAACAACATGTAATGCTAAGTAAATAACACATCAATTCACCCTAATCAGACTACGCACTCAGCAACGGCAATATCCTTTCAAACATCATATTCAACGGTAACATATAGCATATGTATAATCTCAACCATACTCAACATCAACAACACAACACATAATACACATATAATACTGGAATACATCCATTCATATTATATGCCATACATTCATTATGAAATGAGACTCCACACATGCGGTACCGACTATTCTTGAACATACAGTTCAAGCTCACCGATCAAATCCAGATACGGCTACTAAGCTCACTAGTCCCACTCATTTGAGATCTAATGACTCACTCACTAATTCCTCACCGTGGGAATTAGCTACAGCCCCGAAGGCTAGACTATGCACACTAAGCATCTAGTATGCAAACATCAACAACAATTCCATAACAATTCACTCACTAATTCCTCACCATGGGAATTAGCTACAGCCCCACCGGCTATGCCATGCATGCTAATCATCTAGCAATTGCAGCATCAACAACATGCATAATATATACACTCACAACAATATACATATCATCATACATCATCAATATTTTATCACATAAGCATATCAGATCATGCCAAACAACAACCACAGTATTAGTACACTCTACTAATACCTATACTACTCCAAGCCACGGGAAATGATCCCTAATATGTCATACATCAGCTGAATTACAACACTCAGCCTAAACAACCAGAAACTGCACAACAACAGCACAGAAAATTCACAATTCTGCCCATACGCGTATTGCCTATGCCCATACGCGTATTGCCCACGCCTGACCAAATCCATACGCGTAATGCCCACTCTCATACGCGTATTGCGCATTTCCTCGCCCAACCCATACGCGTATCACCTGTCTCATACGCGTATGCTACGCGTATCACTTCCCCATACGCGTACCACCAGAGACCATTTCACGTTCAAAATTTCATCTTCCTCATCCATACGCGTATTGCCTAGTGCCATACGCGTACCAGCCATCTCATACGCGTATTGCCTAGTGCCATACGCGTATGACCAGAGACCAGAACTCTCAGATCTGCAATGGCTTTCTCTGCTACGAGATCTACTCAAACCAACCTTCCACAGTCCAATTTCTACACAGAAATCATTCATATTTTCAACACAACTCGTATCTTATTCGATTACACAAAATTTGACACTTTTACATCTAATTCCTACGAATTCTTTCTCAATTATACCCCAATTTCGTTCATCCAAAAGGGTTCACAGTTCATCATGCATCAATCTAATCAGAGGTAAAACAATAGTTTCTTACTACCCAGTACATATCATCCCATAATACCCGTTAATCGATGATAAACCCCCCTTACCTGAGTTAATCCAGCAATCTCTGAGCTCCAAGCTTTTTCCTCTTCTCTTGCTCTGCCTTTTTGCCTTTTTTCCACTTTCAACCGCTTCTCTGTGTTTTCCTTTTCACGTGCCAAACCCTTTTTACCAAAAATGGGACTTTTTATTATTCCAACTTATTTTATTCCAATAAATAATTATCCCAATAATTATTATTCCAAATAATAATAATAATAATTCAATTATCTAATTAAATTAATAAACATATTATTAACTTAATTTAAATAATTATTATATTATTATCGGGGTGTTACAACTCTCCCCCACTAAAAGAGTTTTCGTCCTCGAAAACATACCTCAAGCGAACAACTCTGGGTAAGACTCCTTCATCTTACTCTCCAGTTCCCAAGTCACGTTGCCACCTGCTGGTCCTCCCCAAGCTACCTTCACCAAGGCAATCTCTTTACCCCGCAACTGTTTCAACTCTCGATCCTCGATCCTCATAGGTGATGTTTCCACAGTCAGGTTATCTCTCACCTGTACATCATCTATTTGGACTACATGCGACGGATCATGAATGTACCTCCTCAACTGAGACACATGAAAAACCTCATGCAAATTCGCAAGCGACGGCGGTAAAGCGATACGATAGGCTACCTCTCCTATCCTCTCCAAAATCTGATAAGGACCAATAAAACGAGGTGTCAACTTCTTCGACTTCAAAGCTCGACCAACACCAGTTATCGGAGTAACACGAAGAAACACATGATCTCCCTCTTGGAACTCAAGTGACTTCCTCCTCTTATCATGATAACTCTTCTGACGACTCTGAGCAATTCTCATCTTCTCCTGAATCATCTTAATCTTTTCCGTAGTTTGTTGAACAATCTCCGGTCCAACCACAGCGCCCTCACCGGACTCATACCAACATAAAGGTGTCCGACATCTCCTACCATACAAAGCTTCAAACGGTGCCATACCAATGCTCGAATGAAAACTATTGTTGTAGGTAAACTCAATCAAAGGTAAATAACAATCCCAAGCACCTCCCTTTTCCAAAACACAAGCTCTCAAAAGATCTTCTAATGACTGAATCGTCCTCTCAGTCTGACCATCAGTCTGCGGATGATATGCAGAACTCAATCTCAGCTTAGTTCCCAAAGCTCTCTGCAAACCTTCCCAAAATTTCGATGTAAATCTAGGATCTCTGTCCGAAACAATACTCGACGGAATACCATGCAAACTTACAATCTTCTCAATATACAACTCGGCTAATCTCTCTAACGGATAATCCATTCTGATCGGAATGAAATGAGCCGATTTCGTCAATCTGTCAACAATCACCCAAATAGCTTCAAAATTCTTACTTGTCCTCGGCAAACCGGAAACAAAATCCATACTGATACTATCCCACTTCCACTCTGGAATAGCCAATGGTTGCATTAGCCCAGACGGCTTCTGATGCTCAATCTTTGACTTCTGACAAATCAAACAGGAATAAACAAAACTTGCAATTTCCTTTTTCATTCCCGGCCACCAAAATAACTTTTTCAAATCATGATACATCTTCGTAGCTCCAGGATGAATACTCAGACCACTACGATGTCCTTCCTCCAGAATACTCTTCTTAAGTTCGGTAACATCCGGAATACACACCCGATTACCAAATTTCAAGACACCATTCTCATCAACTCTGAATTCACCACCTTGACCTTGATTCACTAAAGTCAACTTATCAACCAAAAGCATATCGGATTTCTGACCCCCTCTGATCTCATCCAGAATACCACTTGTTAATTTCAACATTCCCAATTTAACACTATTGTGAGTACTCTCACACACCAAACTCAAGTCTCTAAACTGTTCAATTAAATTCAACTCTTTAACCATTAACATAGACATATGCAATGATTTCCGACTCAATGCATCAGCTACTACGTTTGCTTTACCCGGATGGTAATTCAAACCAAAATCATAATCCTTCAAGAATTCTAACCATCTCCTCTGTCTCATATTTAGCTCTTTCTGATCAAACAAATACTTCAAACTTTTATGATCACTGAAAACCTCAAATCTTGATCCGTACAAATAATGCCTCCATAACTTCAGAACAAATACCACAGCTGCCAACTCTAAATCGTGTGTCGGATAGTTCCTCTCGTGAACCCTTAGCTGTCTCGAAGCATAAGCTATAACCTGCTTATTCTGCATCAACACACCACCCAAACCCAACAATGAAGCGTCACAGTAAACCTCAAATGATTCCGACGAACTCGGTAATATCAGAATAGGAGCACTAGTTAACCTTCTCTTTAACTCTTGGAAACCTTCTTCACATTTTGAGTCCCAAACAAATGCTTGCCCCTTTCTAGTCAACATCGTCAACGGTAACGCCAACTTGGAAAACCCCTCAATGAATTTTCTATAATAACCTGCAAGTCCAAGAAAACTCCTTATCTCAGAAACTGACTTCGGAGCTTCCCACTTAGACACCGCTTCTATCTTAGAAGGATCAACAGCAACACCACCTCTTGAAATCACATGGCCAAGAAAACTAACCTCTTCTAACCAAAATTCACATTTAGAGAGTTTAGCAAATAACTTCTTTTCTCGGAGAACTTCTAAAACCACTCTCAAATGCTCAGCATGCTCTTCTTCAGATTTCGAATACACCAAAATGTCATCAATAAACACCACGACAAACTGATCTAGATACGGATGGAAAATCCTATTCATATACTCCATAAATACTCCAGGCGCATTAGTCACACCAAATGGCATTACAGAATACTCATAATGTCCATACCTTGTTCTGAAAGCAGTCTTCTGAATATCTTCAGTTTTCACACGTATCTGATGATACCCAGATCTCAAATCTATTTTGCTGAACACACTAGCACCAACCAATTGATCCATTAAATCATCAATCCTCGGTAAAGGATACCGATTCTTGATCGTCACTTTATTCAGTTGCCTGTAGTCCACACACAACCTCATAGTACCTTCCTTCTTCTTAACCAACAACACTGGTGCACCCCACGGTGACACACTCGGACGAATAAATTTCTTATCCAACAGGTCTTCCAGCTGACTCTTCAATTCAGCTAACTCAACAGCAGACATACGATATGGAGCCATCGATATCGGTCTAGTACCAGGTACCAAATCAATCGAGAACTCAACTTCACGCTCTGGCGGCAATTCATTCACCTCTTCCGGAAACACATCAGGAAAATCACACACCACAGCTAGATCACCAATCACCAGTTTATCTTTAGCTTCCATAGTCGCTAACAGCATAAACAGCTCTGCCCCATCTACTACTGCCTCATTCACCTGTCTTGCAGATAGGAACAAATTCTTTCCTTCCTCAATCTCAGGAAAAATCACAGTCTTATCAAAACAGTTGATATAGACTCGGTTAAACACTAACCAGTTCATACCCAGGATAACATCAACCTGTACTAGTGGAAGACACACAAGATCCATTCCAAAGTCTCTACCAAAAATACTCAAAGGACAATTCAAACAAACTGAAGTAGTAGTCACTGAACCCTTCGCAGGAGTATCAATCACCATACTACCACGCATCTCAGATATCTCTAACTTAAGTTTCACAGCACAATCCAAAGATATAAAAGAATGAGTAGCGCCTGTGTCAATAATAGCTACAAGAGAAAAGCCATTAATATAACACGTACCTCGGATCAAACGATCATCTGCAGAAGTCTCAGAACCTGATAAAGCAAAAACCTTGCCTCCTGACTGATTCTCTTTCTTTGGCTTAGGACACTGTGGACTGATATGACCCAACTCTCCGCAGTTGAAACAAGTTACAGTCTTCAACCGGCACTCTGCAGCCAAATGACCACCTTTACCACACTTGAAACACTTCATCTCAGCACTGGTACACTCATGGACACGATGTCCAGCCCGACCACATCTATAACACTTAACCGGAGCACTAGAGTCTCCCCCACTAGGCCTCTTCATCCCACTCTGCCTCTGGAAACCTTTGCCAGCTGCATACGGTTTTCCACGGTCATTCTGACTCTTGCCTTTCCTATCAACCCTTTGCTGATAGCTCTCTGCTCTGGCTTTGGAATCCTGTTCAAAAATCCTGCAACAGTCAACCAAGTCAGAAAACACCCTGATCCGCTGATATCCAATCGCCTGCTTGATCTCGGGACGCAGCCCGTTCTCAAACTTCACACACTTAGAAAATTCTCCAGCAGCCTCATTATAGGGAGTGTAATACTTCGACAGCTCTGTGAACTTAGCAGCATACTCTGTAACAGACTTGTTACCCTGCCTCAATTCCAAGAACTCTATCTCTTTCTTCCCTCTGACATCCTCTGGAAAGTACTTCCTCAGAAATCTCTCTCTGAACACTGCCCAAGTAATCTCAGCATTCCCAGCAGTTTCCAACTCAGTGCGGGTAGCAACCCACCAATCATCAGCTTCTTCTGATAGCATATGCGTACCGAACCTGACCTTCTGGTTCTCGGCACACTCAGTTACTCGGAAGATTCTCTCGATCTCCTTCAACCACTTCTGAGCGCCATCTGGATCGTATGCTCCCTTGAACATTGGAGGATTGTTCTTCTGGAACTCACTCAGTTGACGAGCAGCTCCCATTCCTACAACATTCGGATTTCCTCCAAGTACTCCAGCTAGCATACCCAGAGCCTCAGCAATCGCAGCATCATCTCTACCTCTTCCAGCCATCTCTATTCTGAAAAACCCAAACAACTAAACAATAAGTACTGATAGTGTTACACAACACCTATCCCGTACAGGGGAAACAGAATAATTACGACTCGACTCGACCGACTATGCTTTGATACCACTAATGTAACACCCTTCTAAATACCCCAAATTATTTAATTAAAATATATAACATATCAAATCAGAGTAATTATGCCCCGAAGGGTGTCACACAATCATTTCACAACAATTATCAAAATATCCTGTCATGCTCATTTATTAAATCAAAATAAGACTCCTTTGCATAATTCGCAGCGGTTATAAAACATCGACATTCAAATCATGTACCACATTACATGTAAAGTTGAATCAACAACTAAATTAAAACATAGTCAAACATTCCCTCCCGATGTTACATCTACCAGAGCATGACCCACTAAGGACGACACTAGACTCCATAGCACTAGCTTCTACTCAACTCACTGCTCGTTACCTGAAAAATAGATGTAAGGGTGAGTTCCTCAATCAATATAATAAGCATTATAGAACAACATGTAATGCTAAGTAAATAACACATCAATTCACCCTAATCAGACTACGCACTCAGCAACGGCAATATCCTTTCAAACATCATATTCAACGGTAACATATAGCATATGTATAATCTCAACCATACTCAACATCAACAACACAACACATAATACACATATAATACTGGAATACATCCATTCATATTATATGCCATACATTCATTATGAAATGAGACTCCACACATGCGGTACCGACTATTCTTGAACATACAGTTCAAGCTCACCGATCAAATCCAGATACGGCTACTAAGCTCACTAGTCCCACTCATTTGAGATCTAATGACTCACTCACTAATTCCTCACCGTGGGAATTAGCTACAGCCCCGAAGGCTAGACTATGCACACTAAGCATCTAGTATGCAAACATCAACAACAATTCCATAACAATTCACTCACTAATTCCTCACCATGGGAATTAGCTACAGCCCCACCGGCTATGCCATGCATGCTAATCATCTAGCAATTGCAGCATCAACAACATGCATAATATATACACTCACAACAATATACATATCATCATACATCATCAATATTTTATCACATAAGCATATCAGATCATGCCAAACAACAACCACAGTATTAGTACACTCTACTAATACCTATACTACTCCAAGCCACGGGAAATGATCCCTAATATGTCATACATCAGCTGAATTACAACACTCAGCCTAAACAACCAGAAACTGCACAACAACAGCACAGAAAATTCACAATTCTGCCCATACGCGTATTGCCTATGCCCATACGCGTATTGCCCACGCCTGACCAAATCCATACGCGTAATGCCCACTCTCATACGCGTATTGCGCATTTCCTCGCCCAACCCATACGCGTATCACCTGTCTCATACGCGTATGCTACGCGTATCACTTCCCCATACGCGTACCACCAGAGACCATTTCACGTTCAAAATTTCATCTTCCTCATCCATACGCGTATTGCCTAGTGCCATACGCGTACCAGCCATCTCATACGCGTATTGCCTAGTGCCATACGCGTATGACCAGAGACCAGAACTCTCAGATCTGCAATGGCTTTCTCTGCTACGAGATCTACTCAAACCAACCTTCCACAGTCCAATTTCTACACAGAAATCATTCATATTTTCAACACAACTCGTATCTTATTCGATTACACAAAATTTGACACTTTTACATCTAATTCCTACGAATTCTTTCTCAATTATACCCCAATTTCGTTCATCCAAAAGGGTTCACAGTTCATCATGCATCAATCTAATCAGAGGTAAAACAATAGTTTCTTACTACCCAGTACATATCATCCCATAATACCCGTTAATCGATGATAAACCCCCCTTACCTGAGTTAATCCAGCAATCTCTGAGCTCCAAGCTTTTTCCTCTTCTCTTGCTCTGCCTTTTTGCCTTTTTTCCACTTTCAACCGCTTCTCTGTGTTTTCCTTTTCACGTGCCAAACCCTTTTTACCAAAAATGGGACTTTTTATTATTCCAACTTATTTTATTCCAATAAATAATTATCCCAATAATTATTATTCCAAATAATAATAATAATAATTCAATTATCTAATTAAATTAATAAACATATTATTAACTTAATTTAAATAATTATTATATTATTATCGGGGTGTTACAAGTATGAAATGCAAAACTATCAAAGGGTTGATCCAGTGATCAATCCTACTGTTGCTAAGGATTCCGAAGCTATCCAAATGTGTCGTACCTTGGCAGAAAAATTGAGGGCGTGGAGGGGCATAACTCAAACAACTTGAGTACTCTAAAAATATGTCTAGTGCATGATGTGGTGATTCCCCATAAATTTTAGGCGTCAGAATTTGAGAAGTACAAGGGCCTTATCTATCCTAATTTCCACCTGAAGATGTATTGTCAAAAGATGGTTGTATACGCCAGAGACGACAAGCTCATGATTCATTGTTTTCAAGATAGCCTGGCTGGAGCGTCTGTATAATGGTGTATGAAATTGGAGTGCAAAAACGTATGTACCTGGACTGAGTTGGCTGAAGCATTCGTTAAGAAATACAATTACAATGCTGACATGGCTCTGAATCGCACTCAACTCCAGAACATGTCCCAGAAAATAAATGAATCCTTTAAGGAATACGCCCAACGTTGGAGGGAATTTGTTGAAAGAGTACATCCATCGCTAGTGGATCGTGAATTAATTGATATATTCATGGGTACTTTACAAGGTCAGTAGTATGAAAGACTGATCATTAGTGTGTCTGAAGGGTTCTCTAACATGGTGGTTGTTGGTGAAAGAGTGGAAGAAGGTTTAAAAATTGGAAAGATTTAGGGGGGCTTTAGTAGCCAGGATGGAGTGAGGAAACCTTTCAACGGGTATAAAAAGAACGAGGGTGAGATAAGTGTCATCTCTTCTCAAAGAGGGGAAAAAACAACAAAAGGCATCGGTCCCAGTGCCTTACTTTCCATACCCGTATAGAGCGGCTGCACAATATCCCGTTATGCCTTTTCCACAAGCTGTTCGAGGTCCGTTTCCAGCTCAAGTTCCATATCCGTGTCAAGCTCCACAACTATATCATCAACGAGCTCCTCAATCGTATTATCTGTGATCTCCTTAACCATATCAGCCACAGGCTCCTCAGCAATATCAATAGCAAGCACCTCAGCAGTACCAACAGGGTTAAAACCATATTTATAATCACAATCAGACATGTCCCCGAAGACCACCTCAGTTTGATCGAATTCCTATGGCCTACACTGAATTTCCTCCTTAGTTGATTCAGAGATCTTTGGTGTACCCCAAGAAGCTTAATCTATTGGTGACCTACCCACCTAACTTCAACCATAATGCTATATGTAATTACCATGATGGATCGCCGGAGCATACCACCAAGGACTGCAAAGCCTTCAAATACAAGGTATACGAGTTGATTGATCAAAAGGTATTGCCATTTGAGGATATTCCGAATGTGTTAGACAACCCCCTGCCTAAATAAATTTGAAGACTTCAATAAGCAAAGCCAATGGATCAGACATGATAGCTCATCCTCAAAGTAGATCATTATGCCACTTTATCATTTGCATTTTATATTTTTTTTCTTGTTTGCTAAGTTTTTATTTGCTTTTAAATACTGTTAATGTTAATGGTAATAGTAATTGTCATACCCCAAAATTTGACCTTCATTTTTTATTTTTGCCTAACTTTTTGATCAAGATTCATCTGTATACCATTCATGTCAATCTCATATGTATTATATAAGCAAGTTAACATCCATAAGCATCTTCATAGATTCAAAGGTTTATTGTGGGATTCATGGCATTGTATTCATGAGGTTCAGATCCAAACCCTAGCTCTTACCTATGGGATACCCTTGGTTCTTGATTCAGTCTTAAACCTTAATTCTAGGGGCATGGATTATGAGATACTTCTTGAGCCTTGATACTTTCTCATTTCATCCTTTCACCTTGACCATAGAAAACACTAATTTTGCTGTAATCATTTGCATTTTATATTTTTTTTCTTGTTTGCTAAGTTTTTATTTGCTTTTAAATACTGTTAATGTTAATGGTAATAGTAATTGTCATACCCCAAAATTTGACCTTCATTTTTTATTTTTGCCTAACTTTTTGATCAAGATTCATCTGTATATCATTCATGTCAATCTCATATGTACTATATAAGCAACTTAACATCCATAAGCATCTTCATAGACTCAAAGGTTTATTGTGGGATTCATGGTATTGTATTCATGAGGTTCAAATCCAAACCCTAGATCTTACATGTGGGATACCCTTGGCTCTTGATTCAATCCTAAACCTTAATGCTAGGGGAATGGATTATGAGATACTTCTTGATCCTTGATATTTTCTCATTTCATCCTTTCACTTTGACCATAGAAAACACAAATTTTGTTGTAATACTTTGCTAAATCATCTTTTGACCATACAAGCTTGCAAATCCTAGGCCCTTGATCCCTTATTGTTATCCCATCATCTATGAATTAATATTTTATCCCAAGCCCTACTTTAGAAGATGCTTCATGCCCAATCACATGTGGATTGCTTGGTGTCTTAGTTCTTGATTCAAGGCCCTAGTTCTCTGATCAAGTCTTACGTTTCATCCTTAATCCATAAAGGTTTCAACTTGCATCATTCACCCATTATCATTAGCATTTCATATTGCATTTCCTAGCTAAGTTGACTTTTCATTCAACTAGTTGACCAAAGTCAACATATCATTAATATTAATTTTATGTGTAATTTATGCCTTGCCTTTTAACTCATCTCATTCATTAGGCATTTTACATTGTGGTCATTCACATTTGCATCCATACATTTAGGTCACCAAGTTTAATCAATTTGATAGTTTGCATTCATGGTGAACAATGACTTGTTTTGAGCATGCACAAGTTAACCGACATTTGCATTTGTCAACCAATTTCGACGTGCCCTACAAATTTCCATAAATCACAGACCATTTCATTGTCATATTGGGTTTTGGTCGCTTATGTTGAATTTGTCAAGTTTGATTCATCATGGATTCTTTTCCATTTGCATTTGGTCAAGTTCATTTGAAGAGAAAGCTTTGTGCATTTCATGATACTAGAATTCTCACACATTTTGGAATTAACAAAGAGGATTCAATTTGATGCATTGCATTCATCAACATTTAGACATACTCAAGTTTACATTGATATTGATAAATCAATTTTGCATACAACAAGATCATAGTTCATTACATATGGAAATTCTACAAATTATAGTTCATTACATAGTGTATATATCCATACAAATTTTACAAAGTCCATGTAACATCTACATGACTTATGTGCTTTTGTTTGACTTTGATTGCCAATTTCGGTTCCTCATGGTCTTCACAAAATCTCTTTACACATCCACCTACAATTCCATGTGATACATTAGTTCAATAATAGGAAGCCATTTCACACTTCACTAGTTTTGTTTCCAAAAACCTTTGCATTTTCTAACATTTAGATGGACATGACAATCCTTATGACTTAGCAAATAACAACATTGCATACTTAACAAGCCACAACAATAGGATCCAAACGCCCATCCCAAATTAACCAAACTAACTAGCAATATAACACAAACAACATTGCAGTAAGTTAATAGAGTTTTTAACAATCAGTCTAACCGAACCTAACATTTTGTTTAGCAGGTTGTTAACCACAAATTAACACTCATCAACTCACTAACATAACGAGCTTTTTTTCAATTACTACAACCTAAACTAACCATTTTTCTATCAATTAACAAGCTAGACCAATTAATTTTTAACTAAATTTATCGGTAGTTGTTTAAACTTTGTTTCAGTAGAAGCAAACTGATTCAAATTAACATCAGTTTTTTAAACAAAGCTAACATCACAAGTTGGGGACCAAAGTTCACTACCTTACAAAATTGAATTACACTTGCAGCAGGCTTTGGATTTTCACGCGTTGCACACAGAAAAAACATGGAGCATTGGATCACGCCTCATTAATTGACGTGGCAGATCTAACACTCCTCAAGTTAGGGCGCGGGATGGAATGCAATATAAACAACACACAAGATCCAATTCAAAACAAGCCAATCAAAACATTTCATTCCTCCAACGTGTCTAGCCAAGCTCTGACAACCTGGAACACTCTGGTCATCTTCTCCAATGGTCTCTCACCAGATTTTCATCATTTGGTAAATCCAGAACACGAGACCACCATCATTGTGAACCTCTTCTCATCCTGAATTCAACCTTATGCTTTAAATTCATTTATATAAATCGAGCATATAGAATTTCAGAGAAGTGTCAAAAGCAAGCAAGCCACGAAAAATAAAATTAAATGATGAACATGATCAATCAACACTAGATAAGTTATGGGAAAGCATCGGAGAGTGAAAGGCTACATTATGGTAACTTTTTTTAGTTTAAATGGTGCTCAAAACTACCTTGTCTAAATGGTGATCAGAAGTGGATGAAGCTCGATTTGGTTAGAGCATTTCAAAAGGTCTCAGAGCTTGGGAATTATTGCAAAAGTTTCAGAGGATGCCGAAGATGCTAATGGAATCAAGAAATTGGGTTTAAATAAGCTGGAATTCAAAACACGATAGTTGAATTTTTCTAGAAAACTTTATATTGCAGCAGGGGTTTCATGGCTCTCAAAAGCTTGGAAATAAATGCAATAGCTTCCTATATTTATAGGGAATGTGTTTGAATCCAAATATGTGTGGAATCAAGCTTAATTCGTGCAAAACGAATTTGATCCGAATGTGAGAAAAATGTGACTTGCAATCCATCAAAATTCAGCCAAATGATGCGTTTCAAGGGTCAATTAACTTACGGAGAGTTGGTTAAACATGTTTAGGTCCAAAACACATGCTAATTTGGCTTGGAAATGAGATTAGTGAAGTTCAAATTTCGGGCAATGGAGATTTCTTCAGTTCCATGTCACCATGTTCAACTCAATGGGGCATCCTACTCAGGAGGCTTTTTGATCCCATTCTTTTTGCAATGTGTTTACATCTTAACATAGATTACAGTGTGCTAATAAAGGTTTAATTTAGATGCTTGAGCACAAAGTTATGGCATGTTGAAGTTGGCATGAAAAACTAGTCACATAACTTAGAAAAAATTAAGTATCCAATGGCTGAAAATGACCTGTAATGTCTTAATGAATTCCATGGCCTTCCAAGCATAATTTGACCTTCATCATTGAAGAAAACTTGTAGAGGGAATCACAAATGACATTGTGAGAAAATAATCATCCTCAAATATTGAAAATTTAAGAAGTTATAATCCTTGAAAGTTGAGAAAAAGTCACTTGAAAATAGGTCAAATTTTACTAAGTCCACAAATGACCTATAATGTCCCCTAATGTTTGATGATCCTACAAGCATAATTGGCTCTTTTCATGTAAATATAAGTTATATATGATGTTTATAAAAGTCATGTGCAAAAATAAGCATTCAAAAATGTTGAGAATCGAAGGAGTTGTGATCTTTGGAACTTTGACTTCAAATGTTGACTTTTTTGTCAAATCACTTGGAACAAACTTGTGTACTTGGACTTTTATTGCATTTCAAGGTACATGGATGATCATAGGAACTCAAAATAAGTTGCACTTGAATTTCTCTTTTTTAGATTGCTCAAGGTTTGAAGTAACTTGTTGAAGAAGGCATGGAAATAAACATATGAACCTTTGACTTTTATTGAGAAGTAAGAAACAATACTTTGATATATTCTTGATCAAAATGAGATTGAAGGGTGCTTTAGAACCTTTGAGATAATTAATCATAAGATAGCCCCCTTTAGAATCAATGGTTGACCATACTTTGACTTGAGGAATCAATACAAACCCTAGCTGAGGAACCATGTTTGATGCTCTTTATGAAAAGCTCTACCTTGCACAATAAATTTAAGAAAAAACAATTTTGCTATTTTGATTAGTGGTTAGATAAGTAATGAACATGTAAACACAAAGGTAAAAACACCAACAGATAGATGTTTGATGATCCCTGAAAAAGGCAAACCCCAAATATGAGAGGGGGAGGGACCAAGAGGTGACCTTGTTTGTGTGCAAGGATGCCAATGGTATGTGGGATCTTAGGGTTAAAAATTAGGGTATGACAGATTACATCTCTATTCCTCAACGATTTTTTTTTTTGATATTCATGTATTTAATCATCTTCTACCTCGAATGCCCGAAAATCCCTCGCTCTTTATACATTCAGGTTCAAGAATATTAAATAGGGGCAACTGTTATACCCTAAAATTTTCCCTCCCCTTTTCCCTTTTCATCTAAATTTTGGATTTTGATTCATTTGCACACATTTATTTCAATCATTCATTTTAGTTAAGATCATCCATTTTTCATTTGCATCTACATGTATCATTACCAGGCCTGAAGGTTCACTGGATGATGGATTTAACTATGATGTCTCATGCTTGGTTTGGTAATGGTTTGATCTAAGGATTATTTTGGATTAAGATCCTTTTACTAGTGATCAGATAAAGTTGACATTTGGGAGAAAAGGAAAATTAGAAATCTTCATGCAAAGTTGACTTTGTGTTGACCTAGTCCTATTGGTCTCTCATTGGTACTTGATCATGGTTATTTTCCAATGACATCTTTTAAAGAGAATTCTATTCAAATTAAATTCAAATTCAAATTTTTGGAGGGAAACTATTTTTTTTCTTAAAACACAAGTTATATATCTTCATTCATTTAAAAGTCCATTTCATTACAAAAACATGAACCTTCCATTACAAAAGGTCCAAAGTCAAGATTACACAAAAAATTACAATTTTGACCTAGGGTTCAATTTTTTTTCAACTATTGACTTTTTGGTCAAATAATTGGCCAAAGTCAACCACTAATCCTAAAACCCAATCCCTTGTTGACTCTTTTGGCCTCCTTGAAGTGGGATTTGAATGCCTCAAGGCCTAGTAAATTAGCTCCCTGCACCCTTGTGTCTCATGCGCACCTCCCCTTTGTTTGACATAAGCCAGTCTTAGACTTCTTCTTGTTTGGCCCAATCAACTACTAATTGCACCCTGCCACGAATCCATACCCCCTCTTGATCCTAGCAATGCCTTGGGCCTGGGCCTATAAGCCCAATGCCCTAATTCACTATTTCCACCCTAGTTTTATGCCATACCCCCTGTTTTTTGTGTGTTTATTTCTTTTCATTTCTATTTTTCTTTATTTGTTTTGATAACTTTTTTACAATTTGTTTAGATTTTCTTTCTACTATATCTTTTGTGTTACATGAAAACATCTTAGAGATAAATGCACTTACATTTTATGTTTTAAATACATTAAAAATGAGAAATGATAATCCATCATGTTTAGGAATTAATCACTAATGTTAGGATGATTTTCAATTAATCCTTAGAATTGATTTTCAATTTGATTCACATTAGGTTCTTTATTAACCTCTAATTGTGTAGTTAATCTTTCGTTAACTTTAGAAAATCCATAATCATAATAACTCCTTTTTGGTATTAATTAGTAAACTAATCATGAGTAATCTTAGAAATTGTCTTCTAATTAAAAGACATTAGAATTAATTCTTTGCATATAGTCTTGATTTCACTTTAAATGCATGAATCATTGGTTGTGAATGTGCTTGAATTTATTCTTGCCACTTGATTGATTCGGCGCACGATTAATGATTATATGCTTGTATGAATCCTTTCAATTCTTGCATGGTTTATGATCCATCCCCCCGTTGTGGGTAAAGTATTCCCATTTCCAATGAACATGTAATAACTCAGGGTTTACCTCTCTTTACCACTTTCCTTTTCATGTTAATAAAGAAAACAAAACCAAAATGATAAAAGGAACCTTTTTCAAAAGAATAAAAATAAACTTGATCCAACGTCAAGTGTTTTTCCAAATCAAATTCAATTGAATGCAACACGAGTGGTTAATCCAATGTCAAGTATCTCTTGTAATATCACACTTTCATGTTCAAATATTCAAACACTTGATCTAACGTCAAATTATCTCTAAAACATTTTTTGTAATAAACTGAATGAAAAAGGATGGGGTGTACGCATTTGTACACAATATTTCTCGAGTACTTAAGTTATCGGTTGTACCTAACTTGTGGCTCGATACTTGTCTTCCATTCAAAAACACTTAATTAATAACGAGTTTAATTCGACCCTCTTAGGATGAAAAAGAGTGACTAGGATGCAATTATCCTCTCAGCTCCCGACTATTCTGTTTGCCGATCGTACTTAGCTTGTAATTAGATCCTTGTCTCCCTTTAAGTACCAATGATTAAACTCGCCTCACAAATTTCATAAAAAAATCAATCACAACCATGATCAAAAGTATTCAAACACTTTTTCCTTTGGGTTAATCACCACATCTTGGTTAACATACCCTTTCCTTAGTTAAAACAACTACCTCTTTGGTTAAATACCACTTTTCCTTGGTTTAAACACCACTCTTATTTCTCTCCTTTGATTTAAATACCACTTTCTTAGTTTAAACACCACTTCTTGGTTTAAATACCACTTCTTTGGTTTAAATATCACTTCTTTGGTTTAAACACCACTTTTATTTCTCTCCTTTGGTTTAAAAACCACTTTCTTAGTTTAAACATCATTTTTTATTTAAACACCACTTCTTGGTTTAAACACCACTTTCGATTTAAACACCACTTCTTCGATTTAAACACCACTTTCGGTTTAAACACCACTTCTTAGGTTTAAACACCATTTCACGGTTTAAATACCACTTTCTTTTCCTCTTCGATTTAAACACCACTTTTATTCCTGTCTTGGTTTAAACACCACTTTCATTCCCCCTTCGGTTTAAACACCACTTCAACCCTTTTATTTTTGTTCTTGGTTTAAACACCACTTTCTCACATTTCAATTTATCTCTTGGTTTAAACACCACTTTTTTAACTTCAACTACTTTCTTTATTTCTTCGGTTTAAACACCATTTAAACCTTTGATTTTTGTTCCTGGTTTAAACACCATTTCAATTAGTTATATTTTCTTCTACGGTTTAAACACCACACTTATATCTTTTGCATGGTTTAAACACCACACTTATATCTCCTGCATGGTTTAAACATCATTTCTTTCACTTACATTACCCTTACATTTTATTTGGTTTTAACACTATTATCCGATTTAAACACCATTTCACCAAATCTTTCATCTTTCATTCAAAATGTTTTTTCATCCTTGGTTCCATGAGCTATGGATCTCTGATTTCCTTATTGCACTATAAGGGTATGTAGGCACGAGATTTCGAATCCTTGGTGAGCACATTAATTATTTAACCTTGTTTTCCCTTTTTTCAATTAACCTTTAGATAGTAACACCCATTCGAACAAAGGACAAGCAAAATGGTTCCCGTTGAATACAATAGACGTGAGGGTTGCTAATACTTTCCCATTGCATAACCAACTTCCTTACCCATTTTTTCTTCCCCCTGGGTTTTATTGATATTTTGCCTTTCCTTCGGGAATAAATAAAGTTCGATGGCAACTTTGTTGTATCTTCGAGTGTGTGATGCGCTAAGGTATTTTTCGCGGCACGATAAATTCTTAGCGTTATCTCTCTTACCCTTAATTCTTTATTTTTTACTTATTTATCTTTCAGCTATTAAATTATTTAAACATTTTTCAAAAAAAAAATTAAACTATAAAAGTAATTGTAATTTTTTTTCAAACTACTATTTTCTAAAACACACAATTAATCCCCTATTGTGTGTGGAGTCACATGTTGAACACATGTTTTGTAGGTTAAGTAATAAAGTAATCCCTCAGATTTTTAATTGTGAATATGCTTTTAATAATGATAACTAAATGCAAGTGTAACAAGCGGTCAAGGATACAAGTAGACTAAGTAGGGTTTGGTGATCACTACAAAGATCCTCTGATGATGGCACTCAACTAGAATAATACTCAAGCCTCATCTTCAAGAACAATTCAAGCAAGTGTCTATAGGATTGGATTACCTCACAAGTATTGAAGCTTAAAAGTGTGAAAGAGAGGAAATGTGAAAGCTCATCTTGTCGCGTCAGAGTGACCAATATCTTGTAATACATAGGTTTTTTTTATAAAGTTATACGACTAAATCACACACACACGCACACAAATATATTTTCAAACCTATTTTCCTAAAAGAATTATTCCTAATTTTTTTTAAAGTCATGCTAGTTGAATCAGGAACTTCCTGAATGATTTTGGACAAAAAATTTACTGTTCAATCGTTTGGCACTTATATCCTATCAATTGGTTTAGTGAAAAAATTATCCTTAAACATTTGGTACATTGTCTCAATGAATGACAATTACTTTATATATGTAGTGTCATATTTATAAAGGGCCTAGAAAAGGAGGGAAAGTTGTAATCCTCACAAGGGGAGATTACCATATGTCACCACCAGGTGGGAATATCCTCACCCTAAGTATCTCCCACTCGCCCGGTTATGGGAAACATGGAGAAAGAAGTTTCTTAGATAGTGGGAAGTCTGAGTCAAAAGCTTATTTACGTCATCCTAGAAAGTAGGGATTCAATGATCCACCATTGGCTAGTGGACGGTTATCATTCCCAAGGAACCCCTAGGCCCAATGGCCCATATAAATACTTCTCCATAATAGGAGAAAGGATATATCATTACACCCTAAGCATAACACTTACATACAAAGCCTCTCATTTCACGTGAGTTGGCCTCTCTTACCACCATAAATGTAACACCAAAGTTTTATGAATTATTTTATTTTAATTTAATTATACTTTTTATGTATTTATTTGTGTATTTATTTAATTAATGCATGTGAGTGGATAAATTAACATGGGTGAGAGAGAAGGTGAGTGACCTTGTAATATGGTGTAGTGAGTAATTAGAGAAAGATAGAATAACTTAAAATAATTGTATTAATTAAAATAATATTTTTATTTTATTATTTAAATAAAATAAAAAGATAAGAAGAAAATAGAAGTTATAGAGATGTTGAGGGCAAGGTGGGGATTAGAGAGAAAAGTAAGGGTAAAGTAGGAATAGTCTAATGAGAAGACTAGATTTTTAGGTTAAAAAGAGAATTATAAGGAGGGAGTTGAGATGTACATAGAATTTTTTAGAGAAGTAAGGAAAGCGAGGCTAGGGCAAGAGAAAAAGAAAGATAAGATATAAGGAGAACATCCATTGATAGAGTTTGAAAGAATTTTCCTGGATAAATCTAAGGTAAGAGGAATAATAGCTTTCAATAGGGCTTATGCATGAAGGATAGGGTAGAGGAGTCCTTAACCTCTAATAGGGCATTGAGTTTTAATTTAATTATGTAAATTGGTATTTATTTGATGATATATATTGTGATTGTTGGTGAAACTCGTATACTTTAATTAATGATATTTTCTGTTTTGATGCGTTTATATGTTTTCACCATTGTTGGGGTTTTGGAGCTTTAGGAGGTAAATGTGAAATTATAAAAATAAATGATTTTTAAAATTTCAATCTATGATAAATTATGAATTTTTGGTTTTAAACATTGTATATATGTTTTATGTCAAATTCTGAGATCAGAGCTTTTTACGAAATCGAAATCGGAGATCCGGAAGGGCTTTTATGGTGAAAAACGCAGAAAAATAAATTTTGGGTATTTACAAGGGGATTCTGAGACTTAGCGACAAACTAGCCATGGGAAAAAAACCCAGTTCTGAGTGACATCTATCAACTCTCATGACTTCCGCTATACCTAAAGAAAAATATCATAACTTGAGTTCTGTAATTCGGAACGAGACGCGGTTTGAAGCGTTGGAAAGCTAACGTGAATTATTATCAATTGATAATCATTTCAAAGACTGATTATGACAAGTGTTTGATGCTATGAATATTTGAAAGAAATTCTAAACTTTAAACTTATTTTATCTCCCGAAAATTTTTGAGTAACTTTTGATTCGTAAGTCCAAATGACGAGTCATTTGAAACGTTAGAAAGTTATTGCTCAAAACTACATCATAGTAGTGCTTGGTGAAATACTTGAATAATAATCATGTGCATACTTTAGTAATGTTGTATTGATTTGTATGATCGATTAATGAACCATTATGTTAATTTGAAGATGTATTGATAATTAACATGATTGAAAGCTTGTGAATATGGATTTGTTGAGTTGTTGATATTGATGTAGTTGTTATAACGTTGATGTTTGATGATGTGGTTATGATGTTGCATGTTCAAATATATGAATGTCATTTTGATGATGATGTTTTTATAATGATGTTGTCATGTGAATTAAGAGTATGACGATGTTAGTATGTTTAAGGTGATATTTATGACTATTGTGATATTACATGTATGAATAATAATCTAATTAAGGAGATTGATTGAATACTTGAGTTGCACTAAATTATATGATGTTGTATATTTTGTGATTGTAACTGAGACGTAATCCTGAGAGGCTATTACTTGAGTTATCAATGCATTTATGTTAGGATCAAAAAGGGGTCTTAACACATTGATTTGATGATATGATAATTCATCATAAGAGTTGTGCTAAGAGGCATGTATGCTAGTTCAGAGAGGGGGTTTGGAGCTCAAAAAGGGGGATCATGGGTCTGTAGAGATTGAGACTCGGTTTCCAAAGAGAACCTAATATTGAGTTGTTACCACATGCATATGCATAGAGTTGCCTAGTCGAGTTGCAGTGCATAATGAGTTATATGCATAATTGTTGAGTTGTGATTGGTTGATGAGTTTGGGTGTGAGAATGTTTTGTGATATACGTTGGATGAGATTGTGTAGAACAAGTTGTGTTTGATATCCTACCTTGCAGTATATGCATGTTCTTATTGAATGTGATTTCTCACCCCTTCTGTTTGAATGTTGCCTTTACATGGACATCGTGCAGATACTCAAGAGTAGAGTCGATGATGTGAGTGGAAGCTTGTTCTTGGAGATATTTATTTTAATTAGTTATGGTTATACTATGATATGTAACACCGGGGAGCGATTTCTTTATTTTATGTCAAGATTTCTAAGAGACAATTTATGCTCTCGTAATTTATGTTTTCGTGTGATAAGCATTTGGAGAAGACTTACGAGTTGATGTTTTTTATTATGATATGAGATTTAAATTGGTGTGTTTTAATTGAGTATTTCCACTGTGATGATACCCTAAGTGAAGGTGAGCATGCAATGGCAGGTGTTGCATGTTTATTTAAATTAAGTGTTACATGATCAACATATGTGTGTTTCGAGATGTGTAACATCGTACATGTGAATATTGTGAAAAATATCTGATTTAATTATATTTAGGAATTTGAGAAATAAGGTGTTACAAAAAACACCTTAAACACCACCATACAGGGCATCTCACCGTCGTGGGAAAGCCCTAACCGTTATAAAACTAATAAGGCCTCTGAGTATCCCCTACACGTGTAGGAATACCATATACACCAGTACTTTTTGACAAGTACATTGTCCTTTCCTTCCTTTTTAAACATCCTAAATGTTTATTTTGAGGACTTCCAAGAAATTTTCCTTTTCTTGTGCCACCCTCTAGGATATAAATAAAGGGCATTCCCTTCATTATTTCATATCAAAAATCATGAGTATTCTATCTAACTCTCTCTCTCTCTCTCTCTCTCTCTCTCTCTCTCTCTCTCTCTCTCTCTCTCTCTCTCTCTCTCTCTCTCTCTCTCTCTCAAATGTTTTTCAACTTTATCTCACTTAAATTTAACCGTAGCGCTTCGAGGAAGTTCTTTGTTTAGTGAGATGTCTTTGTAATTCTGGATGGGTATTATTGTAAATTCACCAAAGAATATTTTACCTTGGTTGAATAATTTATCCATATGGGATTGTGTATTTGGGTTAAACGCTAAACCCCTTAAAAGATTTGGATTGGGGATTGTTGTAAATTCACCAAAGAATATTTTACCTTGGTTGAATAATTCATCCATATAGGATTGTGTATTTGGGTTAAAGGCTAAATCCCTTAAAAGATTTGGATTGGGGATTTAGATTTTAAGTCGCTGGTTTGGTTCATAAGCTCAGCAGTTTAAAAGCTTACTTTTATTCGAGATCAAACATGTTCAAAATCTCAACCTGATTTGTGATTATCCTGGTAAAAACCTCTGTTCAATTTGTAAGCTCACCTCGAGTCAAAAACTTTCTTAGGTTTGAGATAAGTCTGGTTCAAAATCTTAGTGGCTCATGGTTAGTATGGTCAAAACCTTGGGTTGGTTTGTGAGTTCATCCCAGTTCAAAAGCTCACCTTGGTTCGAGATAAGCCTGCGGAATATTTTGGTTTAGCTTGGGGACTTACCGCTTTAAGTTGTTGTTTGGAAAAAAAACTATCCGCTAATCTCTGGTGTTCGCAATTTTGTTGGAAGTTAGCATAAAACTTCATTTTTCCTTATACAAGGAGGTTCAAGAGTTCAATCTACTAAAAGCTCTTAGAAATGATTGGATACTCTCAAGATAAAATCTTGGGGAGAAGATTAGGCCACTTCATTTCGACGAACCTCTATAATTTTTGGTGTTACTTCTCTTACCCTTAACTTTTTATTTTCTATTTATTTATCTTTTCACTTCTAACTAGTAATAAACTCGTGCCTATGCATGGGATACACTTTTGAGTGGGATATGATTTTGGACGCGCATTTGTTTGCGACAGTCATAAAAATTGAAAGTGTAAAAAAGAAAAAACTCAAGAACAATAGTAAATTTTAGTTGAAATAGTAATATATGTAGAAAATAAAAGGTAAACAACAATATCAAGAATTATATGATTAAAGATAAATATTATTGAAACTTGTATTAGATAAATCAACGGTTTTAATTTTTTTTTACAAATAATACAATTATTTTATAAGAGAGAATATAATTTTTAAATATCAACTCAATTTTTTTAATAAGTTTTCTTAATCTTTTTCACATATTTAAAAAAAAATCCATAAATTTCTATTATTCAATATTTGGATCAGTAGTAAAGTGATTCCCGTTTATAACAACAAAAGTATTTTTTTTCCGTACATAAAAATATTTTAATCAACAATGTCTTTTTTCTTGTATATAAATATTATTTTTGTTTTAACATTATTTATAAAAATATTGAATCAATAGTAGAGTTGTTCCCATATATAAAAATATTTTAATCAACGATGTATTTTTTTTCCGTATATAAATATTATTTTTATTTTGAAAATATTTATAAAAATACTTGAATTATGAGTAAAATTATTCTTGTTTGTAACAAATACTTGAAAAAAATATTTGGATCATTGTATATTTTTTATGATAGGTAAAGATTATTTTTGTTTGGTCTCATGTATTTATTTAAGTTATTTGTAACAAATATCTATTATGTTTTTAATGCCAAATAATTTTTTTCTGTTTAGTTGTATATTAGTGACAAATATATTTCTAATTCTTAGTTGTATATTTATGACAAATATTTTTTTATGTCTAGTCATATATCAATGACAAATAATTATAATAAATATTTATGCATTATCTTTTATTTGTTAATATGCATATACACAAATTATTACCTATAATTATTCATAAATCTATATATATCAACATAAATATTATATTGAAGTAACAAATTTTTAAGGAAGCACCGATTTAACGTGTATATACAATTACAAATCATAACATTATGATCTTGTCATATTTTTAAAATTTACATTTTAATATGCATCCATATATATGGTAATTAATATATTATATTTATTTTGATACAATATATTATATTTTACAAAAAATTGTGTACATGTGTTAGTGGAAGTAGAAATAGAAGTATAATATAGGTATTAAATTATAAATTTAAATTTAAAAGAATTAATTAATATACAAAATATTAGTTCAGCAATTTTATTACTATTTTTTAGTTCAAAATATATTTATAATATTTTTAATAGTCTAATGATGTAAAAAATAATTAAAATAAAAATAAATAAATAATTTATTTAAATTTGAATTTTGAGATGTTCAACATGCATATTAACCCTATGTTTGGTGATCATGAAATCAAATTTGAGATGTTCAACATATATATTAATTAATTTATTAAAAAAATTAATTCAGAATAATAAATTTGTCAATATAATACTTAAAGAAACAATTATTTAAGAACAGTTATTTTGTTACCATTAAATATAATTTTTGTTGGAAATAGAATTGTTATTTATAATTGAGTCGTTTATTAGATGAAATGATGAATTTATTCAATATTCTCAAAAATAATAAATACTTGATAAAATATATTATGTTTGTTATAAACATTATAAAAGTATAATTTCAATAAATAGTAAAACTTTTTTTTTGTATATTAACTTTATAATAAAACAGTAGATTTTTTCCCGTATATAAATATTAATTTTAATTTTGGTATCAATATAAAAATATTTAAATCAATAGTAAACTTTTTTCTGTTTATAAAAATAACATTATTTATAGTTGTTTTGTCATTATTTATAAAAATATTTGCATCAATAGTAAAAAATTTATTTATAATTTTTTTTTTACTTTTCCCGTATATAAAGATATTTGTTTGTTTTGATTTATTTTTATTAGTTGAGAATTAATAAAACAAAAATATATTTTCAATATCACCATTTAATTTTTTCGTATTTAAATCATTATATATATATATATAGATATATATATATATATATATATATATATATATATATATATATATATATATATATATATATATATATATATATATATATATATATATATATATATATATATATTCGATGTTTACATAATAACATATATTTAATAAATTATTATTTAAATGATATAAAATTTAATATATAATTTTTTTTTGGATCATAGTACGCTTTTTATGGTATAAAAAGATTATCTTAGTTTGGTCTCATGTATTTATTTAAGTTATTTGTAACAAATAGTTTTTTTTTATGTTGTTAATGCCAAATAACTTTTCCGTGTTTAGTCGCATATTCACAAATTATTACATATAATTTTACATAAATGTGTAGATATCAACATAAATACTATAATTAACTAATTTTTTTTTAAGCAAACACCGATTTAACATGTATATAAAGTTTTTAATCATAATATTATGAATTTGACATACTTATATTCTAACATGTATCCATATATGTTATTGTAATTAATATATTATATTTTTTTACACAATATATTATATATTTTAAAAAGTTGTCTACATGTGTTAGTGATAGAAATAGAAGTATAATATAAGTATTAAATTATAAATTTAGATTAAAAACAACTAAGTAATATAAAAAATATTAGTTCAATGATTTTTTTTACTATTTTTTAGTTCAAAATATATTTATAATATTTATAATAGTCTAATCATGTAAAAAATAATTAAAATCAAAATAAATAAATAATTTTATTTAAATTTGATTTTTGAGATGTTCAACATACATATTAACCATAGGTTGGTCAACATATATATTAATTATTTTTAAAAAACAATTAATTCAGAACAATAAATTTGTCAATATAATAATTTAAAAAAACCATGAAATAAGAACAATTATTTTGTTACCATAAAATATAATTTAGGTTGGAAATAGAATTGTTGTTTAATAATTGAGGATGAAAAAGACCATTAAGAATTGGACATTGGATGAAGGAACGCAGGATTGGAGTGTGAGTGAATTTGAAAAGGGTGGTGAGGTGTCACAATCAGAAGGCATGACTGAAAAATCTAATGGTGGAGAGAGAGACTAGTGTGAGCTGGGGCGTGAAAAGAGGATGGTGTGTGAACCATTTATAAGCGGTGTGAGTTTTGAGAGGGGTTTCAGAAAACCCGTGTTGGTATTGCTAGAAAAGGGGGGATTTTTTACCAATATACCCCACTTTTTTGAATAAATTCCCAAAATAACCCAGTTTTCAAAAAATTTCCCAATATACCCCACTTTTAGAGGGAGGCGTCAATTGGATTGGCGCCCCCTCTTAAAAATTGCAAGGAGGCGCCAATTGGATTGGCTAGGGCACCTGCCCTAGCCAATCCAATTGGCGCCTATGTGTAATTTTTAAGAGGGGGCGCCAATCCAATTGGCGCCTCCCTTAAAAAAGCCTCAAATGAAACAACTTCCAACATGAAAGTTGTAGATCTTTTCAAGACAATGAATTTGGATATAAATTTTGCATCATTTGGATTTTTTATGAGAAAGTTATGGGCAGTTGAAGTTGGACTTCTGAGTTTTTTAACTGTTATCTGAGTCATAATGTTTTGTATTATTGCATGTGTTTCTTTTAGGAATATGAATTTTTGTCCAACATAACATTTGAAGTAGACATCTTAAATTTTCCAATGCACTTGGTCCCATCTCAAAATAATTAAAAATGAGTGAGTTATGTCCCTGCGAACTTGACCCAAAATTAGGATTTCTGTCAAAACAAGTGTATGTGAATTTTGCGAAAAGGGACCAACTTCAAGCCCTTTAGTTTGAATGATAAAAGCCTCAAATGACAAAACCTTCAACATAAAAGTTGTAGATCTTTTCAAGATAATGAATTTGGACTAAAGTTTTGCATCATTTGAAATTTTTATGAGAAAGGTATGGGCACCTGAACTTGGACTCTTTGACATTTTATCTGTTATCTGACCTATAATGTTTTGTATTATTGCATGTGTTTGTGTTAGAGTTATGAATTTTTGTCCAACATAACAAGTGAAGTAGACATCTTAAATTTTCCAATGCACTTGGTCCCACCTCAAAATAATTAAAAATGAGTGAGGTAGGTCCTTGCGAACTTGACCCAAAATTAGGGTTTCTGTCAAAATATGTGTATGTGAATTTTGCCAAAAGGGACCAAATTCAAGCCCTTCAACATAACAATAATAAGTCCTTGAATTAGGGTTTCTAACCTATAAATTTTTGTATTATGATATGTGTTTATTTTAGAATTATGAAAGAAACCTAATGTTTGGAGTTTACACAAAGATAAATTTGACATAATACGAATTGATATTAATAAAATTTGGATTTTACACAATGAATCCTAATGGTGATGACCGGGATCACCTAACCGACCTCCGGTCCCACATCCCCTAGCTACCCTAACCCTTGGCCCTAACCCACGTTGACGATTCTGCACCGGTGTTTGTTCATCTGATGGTCCAGGAGCGTCATTACCTCCTACAGGAGAAGATCCGTTGAGGTATTCAGCCAACTCAGCATAGTCTTCAGTATTCAATGATGGTGTACCGGCGTAGCTGAGCTCATGACCCATGCCAGAGAAGTTGGGGTGTGGTTGACTCATGGATGGGCGACCAGGACGGTTGAAGGGGGACATGGGTGACAATGATGGGTCTAGGAAAGGTTGGAAAGGTTGTTGGGGTGTTTGGAAGAGATATGGTTGTGGGATGTTTTGGTATTGTGATGTTTGGGGTTCTTGGCTACGGTAGGTGATGGGGCGGTTAGTGTTTTGGGTAAGGCGACTTTGGTAGGGTGATGGTGTGGGTGCGAAGCGATGTTCGGTCGAAGGTTGATGGTCCATTTGTTGGTGGTGGTATGGGGGATGTTCTTGGTTTTGGGGTTGGGTGAATGGCATGTTTTGGTTGTATGTTTGTGTGTTTGTGGAACGGAAAGTTTGTCGGATAGGTGGTTGTGAGTAACCGGGCTGAGAATGTTGTTGGGGGTTAGATGTTGAGCCTTCTTGTGTGTAACTTGTCTGGCGTGGGTCGTAGAGGTACATATCATCGGCGATGAATTGAAATCCAACTGATCTATACCAAGCCATATAAGTACGACTTGGTTTTACCTCATTTGGCATGACTGCGTCAGTTAAGACATGGTCATGACGGTGCTTCCACTTGAGACACTCTGATCTTGCGAAGGTTTGCCAAGGGTTGTAGTTCCATTGGTCGTTCACTTTACGCATATGCCATTCTCCTAGGCTAGCTGGGGGATCTGGGATATTCTGGACCATACCAAACTGCAGCTTCACACGATCGGTGTTGTGCAGCTCCACTGTTGTGAACCGTATTATCGGTGTGCATGTTGTCCATACAGCTGCGTCTTCAGGGTTGATCTGATGCTCATGATCCATATTAAGGTATGGACGCCAAATGAACTGAAATGTTAAAGACAATAGGATTTAAATGAATGTAGAAAAAGTCAACATAATATGAAGAAATAATGTAATTATTTTGCTTACGTCTGCCGGTCGAAGGTGATCCAACAGGTTGCGATATTGAGTAATACAGTGTCTCGGACATCTGCTGTAATTCATACCGCGTGCCGACCATCTACACCAAAAAGTTAAAATAAATTAGTTATGGGTAATAAACTGTAAGGAAGGAAGTAAAGATATAGCAATTTAAACAACTTACTTTTTTGCATATGGAAAAGTGAAGGGGTTGTTATTGACCGGTGCTAGAGACGGTAGTCTTGACCATCCCCATGCTTGTAGCAAAACAGCACATCCAGAAAATGTAGAAGTATCTTTGTGGGAGTTTTTGCACAAAGAACTATAGAGATAGGCTAGACATGCGGATCCCCAACTATAACTACCTATTCTATCTATATGTCTAAGTAAAGGTAAGTACATAATATGCATGCTAGAACCACTACCTTCGGGAAATAAAAAGGATCCTAGTAACAACATAATGTAACACCTAGTTTTGATGATTCGAGCATCTTCGGTAGAATGCTCATCTAAATAAAAACTATTATAATATGACTTTAGGCGTGAAAGTAGTATACCTTGTCCCCTAGCATTATCATCTAACAAATCAGTGTTTAAAAGCTCCATGCAAATTGAATTTGGAAAGTTGGTCTTACCATTAACAGCTTTGCTTTCAATTCGTAGTCCTAAAAGCATGTAGACGTCTTCTAACGTCACGGTACACTCACCGGTTGGAAACCAAAATGTGTGTGTCTCTGGCCTCCATCTTTCGCATAAGGCTAGAATGAACTTGTTATCTATAGACCAAGACATAATTTTGCTAAGGTGACCAAAACCGGCGAGTTCAACATAAGGTTGAATCATCGGGTCCATTGGGACAAATTCGTGGACTCGAGTGCGAAACCTTGAGACATCCTATAATAGAAATAATGTAACACTTGACTAAGCCGGTATTTCAAAATAAAATGGGGTTGGTGGAGATGAAACATAAAAAAGAAGTATAAGAAAAAAACTTACGTATGTCGCGATGTTTGCAACTGTTCCTCTGTGTGCTTCGCCCATTGTGAGTAAAGACATATTGTTGGGGAGTTGGTGTAGATGAAAATGGAAGATTTTGTTGAAGATGAAATTGTAAAAGAAGTAATGTAGATGAAGTAGTGAGAAATGTAGATGAAGTAGTGAGAATGTTGGTGTGGAAGAATTGTTGAAGGAGTGGATCAATTTATAGGCAAATGGAGGAGTGCATGAAAAATTGTGTTTGCATGGTGTCTCCACCTCATTTGGCGACCATGTACAATATTAAGGAGGGGGCGCCATTCAAATTGGCGACACCATAGGGTACATGCATGCAAGGCTAGTTCTGAATGCTTGGTTTCGAGGACTGACTCCATGGGGGCGCCATTCAAATTGGCGACCATGTACAAGCCTTAAAGGTAGGCGCCAAACCAATTGGCGCCACCTTCTACATGTCTGACACGTGGCATTGTTGTCTCCTGCATGCTGAACAAAAAACTTATGGATGGCTTGCATGATTGACACATCATCTCTGACCATCTTAGGTGTCTGACACGTGTCTGTCTTGTCTCCTGTATGCTGATGACTACCTTCTTGATAGCTTGCCTGGCTGACACATCAACTCACACTGTCTTGCGGGATTGACACATCATCTCAGACACGTGGCTCTCTAGTATCCTGCATGCTGAATACTCACTTCTGTCTTGCATGACAGACACATCAAGTCTTGACTAGCTAGCATGCTTGACACATCAACTCACACTGTCTTGCATGACAGACACATCAACTCTTGACTAGCTAGCATGCTTGACACATCAGGTCACACTGTCTTGCATGACAGACACCTCATCTCTGAAATTACTTGCATGCTTGACACGGTATCTCAGACTAGCTTCAATGTGAGACACTGATACCATCTATTTAAGTGTCTTACTATCACATTCATCTGCACTTGCAAAATACTTTTCATCTCCAAAATACTTTTCATCTTCACTCACATTCATCTTCACTCACATTAATACTTATCATTTGCAAAATACTTAGCATCTTCACTCACATTCATCTGCACTTGCAAAATAGTTTTCATCTCCAAAATGTCATCTTCATCATTATACAGTATCAACGTTCACTGCAACGGTGAAACTTTTGAGTCTGAGATTCATGGTTTTTGTTTTAAAAACACTGATACCATTAGAGTCACGATGAAGAGAAATGCAACCTTTTTGCATTTCAAAAAAAGAATACAATCCTTCATAGCATCAGGTAATGTGTCAAAGATGACATATCAGAATCCTATATTTTTTGAGAATGGTCAATGCAAGTTTTTCCCCCTAAAGATACGAGACGATGAAGATGTTGAAAGCATGTTTCTTATTCATGAACATTCAGGCATGGATTGTATCGAGTTGTACATTACTCTACAGCCATGTATACCGTCTCAACAGTCTCAACTAACAGATCAGGATCCAGCTGGTGGAGATGCTGCAGATGATGCACAATGGTCAGATGAACTCAACCCAGAAGCAGAAGTAGAGGTCGACGTTATTGATGAAGAAGAAGAGGAGACTGAGATACAGGTTGATCACATCCTGAATAACGACGATGAAGATGAGGCTCAACCACCACCAATACCTCCTACTCATGCCTATATTCCTCCTCAACATATGACAAATATGGGTCTTAACGACGATGAAATGTCCGACAGTGTCTTCTATAATCCGTATCCGAGACCAGTAGGCGAATTAAAGGTGGGAGACATGTTTCGTACCAAAGAGGAATGTGTCTTGGCAATCAAAAAATACCACATGAACAACTTTGCTGACTTTACGGTGAAACGCACTGATTCTAGAAGGTATGTTATCGAATGTCGTAACATGCTTTGTAAATTTCGTTTGGCTGCATCTTACAAGAAGAAAAATGACTCTTGGGAGATCGCTTCAATAGACCCATCACACAGTTGCGTCGCAACAACCGTTGAACAAGATCACCGTAAACTGAGCACAGCTTTGATATGTCGAGACATTCTGCCATTGGTAAATAAAGACCCATCAGTGAAGGTGAGTATAATTATATCCCATATCCGAACAACATATAATTATACTCCATCTTACAAGAAAGCATGGATTGCGAGGACAAAGGCTGTTGAGCAGGTTTTCGGAAACTGGGAGGACTCATTCAAGGAATTACCACGGTTTTTATGGGCACTAAAAACTTATGTCCCAGGAACTGTGGCAATTCTGGAGACAGTGCCAGCAATGATGCCAGACGGAACCTGTGCTACAGGTAATAGAATATTTCACCGTCTCTTTTGGGCATTTGACCCGTGCATCAAAGGTTTCGCTTTCTGCAAACCTCTCCTACAAATAGATGGCACTTGGTTATACGGAAAATACAAGGGTATGTTGCTCATGGCAGTTGCACAAGACGGTAACAACAATGTATTTTCCATTGCCTTTGCTCTTGTTGAAGGTGAAACGGCTGGTGGATGGGGTTTCTTTCTTCGACATCTCAGAACGCATGTCGCTCCACAAGCCAATCTATGTTTGATTTCTGATAGACATGCTGCCATCGAAAGTGCCTACAACAACCATGACAACGGATGGCATGATCCTCCTTCTACACATGTCTACTGTATCAGACACATTGCACAAAACTTCATGCATGCTATAAAAGATAAGAATCTTCGCAAGAAGGTGGTGAATGCTGGGTATGCTTTAACTCAACCGTCTTTTCAATATTATCGTGATGAGATTCGTCTGTCTAATGAAGACGCGGGGAGATGGATAAATAACATCCCAGTAGAGCAGTGGACAAGAGCATTTGACGGTGGTCGTCGATGGGGCCACATGACAACAAACATTGTGGAATGCATGAACGGGGTTTTCAAAGGAATTCGAAACCTGCCGATAACCGCCTTGGTAAGATCAACCTATTATAGGTTGGCTTCTATGTTCGCAACCAGAGGTGAAAGATGGAGTGCAGTGTTAATGTCTGGACAAGTATTCAGTGAGTGTTGCATGAAGGTCATGAAAGAGGAGAGCATCAAAGCTACGACACACGCTGTAACAGTGTTTGACCGTCAAAGACAAAATTTAAGCGTCCAGGAAACAATGGGCAACAGCGAGGGGAGACCAAATTTAGCCTACGCGGTTAAACTACACAGAAGTTGGTGCGATTGTGGAAAATTTCAGGCCTTCCGCATACCTTGCTCCCATGTAATTGCAGCATGCGCTTATACTCGTCAAGACGCTTACACCCATTTATCTGATGTGTACAAGGCAAACACCATCATGAATGTATATAGTCAAAGCTTTTCAGTACTACCAATGGAGGATTATTGGCCTCCATATGAAGGAGATATTGTTTGGCACAATGAAGAGATGCGTAGAAAGAAGAAAGGAAGGCCAAACAGCACACGTATCAGAACAGAGATGGATTCCACAGATAAAATGATAAGATTATGTAGTATCTGTCGTCAACCAGGACACAACAAAAACAACTGTCCCAATCAAGGAGCATCATCTAGATCTTAAGATTTTTGTAACATTTTATCTAGACCTTAAGCTTTTTGTAACATTTTATCTTGATCTTATGCTTTCTGTAACATTGTATTTCTGTAACAATAAATCAATATATATCATTAAGTTCTTGTTACAACGAGTTTCATAACCAACATCAGTACAAAACATCTGAAAACATAAATAATTCTAACTGATTACAACAATCAAATTAATGTCGTCTCGACCAAACATCATTTCCCTAGCATCCTTATCAGTCTTCATTCGCACCCAACCAAAGATACTGTCAAGTCTCTCAATACTTCTGATTTTTTCCCCTTCTGGTATTTTCCCGTCTAACCATCGAACCAGCTCCCTCTTCAGTTGATCTAACGTGGTGATGTTCCAAAACAGCATCAGCAATTGAGGTTTGTCTCTCGCATAAATCACCTTACCGTATCGGCGATGAACACCAAACATGATAGCCAAATGATTATATGAGTTGTGGAACAATAGGTCACACAACGCATCTATTTATAAGACAAAAAAGGCATTTTATGAGGGACTCGCCAATTGAGTTGGCGCCTCCTTTTAAAACATACACATAGGCGCCAATTGGATTGGCTAGGGCACCTACCCTAGCCTAGGGCACCTGCCCTAGCCTAGGGCACCTGCCCTAGCCAATCCAATTGGCGCCTCCATTCAAGTTTTAACAACAGTCGCCATATGAACAACTTTCATGTTCATCAAAAATCCATTTGAAACTTGGAAGCTCATCATTCATTTCAAAACATTATAGATCATTTTGACAGAAACCCTAATTTTAGGTCAACTTCGCAGGGACCTAACTCACTCATTTTTAATTATTTTGAGGTGGGACCAAGTGCATTGGAAAATATAAGATGTCTACTTCAAATGTTATGTTGGACAAAATTTCATAACTCTAAAAGAAACACATGAAATAATGCAAGACATTATAGGTCAGATTACAGTTGAAACCCTAATTTTAGGTCAACTTCGCAGGAACCTAACTCACTCATTTTTAATTATTTTGAGGTGGGACCAAGTGCATTGGAAAATTTAATATGTCTACTTCAAATGTTATGTTGGACAAAATTTCATAACTCTAAAAGAAACACATGAAATAATGCAAGACATTATAGGTCAGATTACAGTTGAAAAACTCAGAAGTCCAACTTCAACTGCCCATAACTTTCTCATAAAAAATCCAAATGATGCAAAATTTATATCCAAATTCATTTTCTTGAAAATATCTACAACTTTCATGTTGAAGGGTTTTTCATTTGAGGCTTTTTTAAGGGAGTCACCAATTGGATTGGCGCCTCCTCTTAAAAAATACACATAGGCGCCAATTGGATTGGCTAGGGCAGGTGCCCTAGCCAATCCAATTGGCGCCTCCTTGCAATTTTTAAGAGGGGTCGCCAATCCAATTGGCGCCTCCTCCTAAAAGTGGGGTAGATTGGGAATTTTTTTGAAAACTGGGTTATTTTGGGAATTTCTTCGAAAAAGTGGGTTATCTCGGTAAATTTGCCGAAAAGGGGGAGTAAGAAACATTTTCTTTTAGGGGTCCTGTCAATGCTGTCTATTAGGGAGAGTTATTGATGTGTCACTGTTTGTGATACACTCTAAAAAGTAAGAGGGACAATTGGCAGGAATCTTGCTAGCTAATACAGACGCGTGGGAAGGAATCTTTTAATAGTATATTACCATTATATAACACTTTAATAATATAAAACTTTACATTAAATGAGGGAAAAAAATAATAGTATGTATTAACTGATATGCAAAAATTTAGCAGCATACATTGTCTTCATTTGTAACATACAAAAAATCAGGAGTAGGCCTACTTAACATTAGTGTTGTACAAAATATGTAATAAAAGTAAAATCTTTAAAATTCAACAAAATTTAAATCATCTTTATGTTATATGAAAATTTTTCAGCACACATTTCTCGCCAAATCCTCACTATATCATCGATCATCTCTCATGTATGAGGATCCTCAATTACACCTAGTAAAATGAAAAATAAAAAAATTAGCATATCAAATGCAACATAGTGAAAGTAGTGATGTTTTCAAAATAAAGAAGAGAAATCATTATATTAGAAGTAATTCATATTTATTAGTTGTACTATTTTCTTAGCCCCTAAGTTTGTTAGAGGGTATTTTAGTATTTTATCCTATTCTAGTAACCCTAGTTTTAGCTTATAAATAAGGTGACAATCATTGTAACTTTTAATCATGTTTTGTAGCCGTCATTCTCTTAATAGAATATTTTCGTTCATCATTCATTCTACCTTTGCACCAACAATTGGTATCTAGAGCTCCGGTTCGGATTCATTGGGAAACACGGGAAACACGAGTGAACGTGAGGTCTTGTGTGTTTGATTTTGATTCTTAGATTCGTGTTGAATCTTGAACAAAATCTGATCAAAATTTTAATTCTGTGGGTTGGGAAACACTGTGTGAGAAATCTGAGTGTACTCTGCAAGGTAGAAAGATGAACGGAAACGGCAACATGAACACCAAACTTCCAGTATTTGACGGTAAAAACTGGAATCGTTGGATGATCCAAATGCGTGTACTGTTCGGTGCTCAAGATGTTCTAGATCTTGTCACTGATGGTTATGTTCCGGTAGCAGCAAATGCGACGGATGAACAGAAAAACGCGCAGAAGGAAGTAAGGAAGAAGGATCAGAAAGCATTGTTCTTCATTCATCAATGTGTTGATGTAAATGTGTTTGAGAAGATTGCAGATTCAACGACAGCAAAGGCTGCGTGGGACACACTGGTTAGATGTTATGGTGGTGACGCATCAGTGAAGAAGGTGAAGCTTCAGTCCTTGAGAAAGCAATATGAGAATCTCAACATGAAGAATAATGAGAAAGTTTCTGAATACATCTCCAGAGTGATTCTGATCACTAATGAGATGAAAGCGTGTGGAGAAACTCTTTCTGAAGAAACAATCATGGAGAAGGTATTGAGATCCCTTACCTCTCAATTTGATTACATTGTGGTAGCAATAGAACATTCCAAAGATCTGAGCACCATGAGAATTGAAGAGCTACAGAGCAATCTAGAAGCGCAAGAGTTGCGTTTGACTGAGAGAACTTCTGAAAGGGAAGTAGAGCAGCAGGCTCTGAAAGCAACTTCTGATAGGAGGTATCAGAAGCAGTCAGAAGCCAGGAGAAGATCTGATGGTGGTCAGAAGTCAGAAAGCTCAACCTCTGATAGACAAAAGAATGCTCAGAAGGGAAAAGAGAAGTATGACAAGAAGAAGATCCAATGTTACTGTTGTAAGAAGTTTGGTCACTTTGCTAGAGACTGTTGGTCAAACAAGGAGAGAAAATCAGAAGAAGCAAATATAGCCAGAAGTTCTGATGACGAATCTGTGCTATTGATGGCCTCTGAATCTGATAATATGGATCTGATAGACTGGTGGTATATGGACACTGGCTGTTCAAATCATCTTACTGGAAACAAGAAATGGCTGGTTGACTTTGACTCTGAAAAGAGGACAAAGATCAGATGTGCTGATGACAAATATCTTAATGCAGAAGGTATGGGAAATGTCAGAGTGATTCTGAACAATGGGAAAACAACATTGATTCAGAACGTGTGGTATGTACCTGGCATCAGAAGCAATCTGATGAGTGTGGGACAATTAATTGAGAAAGGTTTTTCAGTTACCATGAAGGACAATCTTCTGAAGCTGTATGATTGCAATCAGAAGTTGATTATGGAGTCAGAACAGGGAAGGAATAGAACATTCAAGGTGAATGTCAGAACTGCAGACTCAGAATGTCTTAGTGCAACAAGTGCTGAGAAGGAGAGTGAGCTGTGGCACAGAAGATTTGGTCATTTGAATTTCAGAAGCTTATAACATCTGAATTCAAAGAAGTTGGTACATGGAATTCCTGCAATTAAGAAGCCTGAAAAGTCATGCAAAGTTTGCATGGAAGGAAAACAACCACGATTGCCATTTGCGTCAAAAACTGCTCCAAGAGCAAAACATGCCTTGGGAGTTGTACATTCTGACGTGTGTGGTCCATTTCCAGTAGCATCGATTGGAGGGAATAAATACTTTGTGTTATTTGTTGATGAATTCACAAGAATGACATGGGTATCCCTTATTAGTTTAAACACGAGGTGTTTGATGAATTCAAGAAGTTCAAAATGAAGGCTGAGAATCAGAGTGGTCAGAAGTTGAAGATTCTTAGAACTGACGGTGGAGGTGAGTATAACTCCAAAGAGTTCCAGAAGTTCTATGAGGAGAATGGAATTGAGCATGAGATTACTGCTCCTTATACCCCTCAACATAATGGTCTTGCTGAAAGAAGAAACCACACTTTGCTTGATATGGTGAGAAGCATGCTAAAGGAGAAGAAACTTCCTCAAAAGCTCTGGGGAGAAGCTGTTGCCACTGCAACGTATGTACTCAACCGATGTCCTGCAAAGAAGTTGAAGGAAATAGTTCCAATACAGAAGTGGACTGGAGATAAGCAAAGTGTTAGTCATCTGAAGGTGTTTGGTTCTGTTTTCTATAAACATGTTCCAGAAGCCAGAAGACAGAAGCTGGATGATATAAGCAAATTGATGATTCTGATAGGGTACCACAGTACAGGTGCATACAAGCTCTATTGCCCAGAAACCAACAAAATTGAATTCAGCAAAGATGTGATTGTGAAGGAATCAGAATCTTGGAATTGGGATAAGTCTCAATCTGATTCTGATGTTAGAACTTCTGAAGAAAGGTCAGAGTTAAGAATTTCTGAAGTTGGAGTAAACTCTGACGTTGATTCTGATTCTGATAGTGATTCTGACTCTAGAGAAGACTCAGAAGATGAAGGTGACTCTGATGATCCAGACTCTGATGACCCAGACTCTGATGGTAATCCAGATTCTGGTGGCAATTCAGACTCTGGAAATATGCCAGACCCTGAAGATGATCAAAGCTCTGGAGGAAGTCAACCATCTGAAGCTAGAAACTCTGAAGCTCAAGACTCTGAACAAGTTCAGAGACCACAAAGAATCAGAAATATCCCCAGAAGATATGTAGAATTTGACATGCTGCAAGACACTGAAGTAGACTCTGAAGGAGAAGTTATTCAGTGTGCCATGTTAGTAGACTCTGAACCCATAAGTACAGAAGAGGCTCTTAAGCAGAAGCTCTGGCTGAAGGCCATGAAAGAAGAACTTGATGCTATAGAGAGAAACAAGACTTGGAAGCTGACAGAACTTCCAAAAGACAAGAAAGCCATCAGTGTCAGATGGGTTTTCAAGCAGAAGTTAAAGCCAAATGGTTCAATTGGCAAACATAAAGCAAGGTTGGTAGCCAGAGGATTTCTACAGAAACCTGGGCTAGATTATTCTGAAGTGTTTGCACCTGTAGCAAGACATGAAACAATCAGAATGGTGATTGCAATAGCTGCTAACAGGAATTGGCCTCTGATGCATTTAGATGTAAAATCTGCATTTCTGAACGGTCCATTAGAAGAAGAAGTTTACATGTCACAACCTCCTGGATTTGTGAAAAAGAATCAGGAAGGGATGGTGTACAGATTATACAAAGCTCTATATGGATTGAAACAAGCGCCCAGAGCTTGGAATCAGAAGATTGATTCATTTTTCAAGAAGCAAGGCTTTCAGAAATGTGAGATGGAGTACGGTGTCTATGTTCAGCATACTTCTGAAGAAAATATGACTCTGGTATGTTTATATGTTGATGATATACTGCTGACTGGAAGTTCTGAACAGGAGATAGCCAAGTTCAAGAAAGTTCTGATGAATGAATTCGAAATGACTGATCTAGGGAAAATGACATACTTTCTAGGGATGGAATTCAGATACTCTGAGAAAGGTATTATTTTGCATCAGCTCAAGTATGAATTAGAACTTCTGAAGAGATTTAATCTGAAGAATTGTAAGATTGCTGTCACACCTTCTGATACAAATCAGAAATTGGATTCTGACTCTAATGGAAAGGATGTGGACGCTACAACCTTCAAACAGTTGGTTGGTTCTCTGAGGTATTTGTGCAATACCAGACCTGATATTTGCTATTCAGTTGGGATGGTTAGTAGGTTCATGAGTAAACCTAAGTGGTCCCATTATCAAGCTGCTGTCAGGATTCTGAGGTATATCAAGGGAACTCTGAAGTATGGAGTATTATTTCCTTCTGGAAGAAAGGATGAGTCAGAACTTCTGAGTTATTCAGATTCTGATTGGTGTGGAGACAGAGTTGACAGAAGAAGTACGTCTGGGTACTTATTCAAATTTCTAGGAGGTCCCATTTTTTGGTGTTCCAAGAAGCAACCTGTTGTGGCGTTGTCAACTTGTGAAGCTGAATACATTGCAGGTGCTGTTACTGCATGCCAAGCTGTGTGGATTCTGAATCTATTGCAGGATCTGAAGATTAAAGTAAACAAACCTCTGAAGCTGATGATTGACAACAAGTCTACAATCAATCTTGCCAGAAACCCAGTGTTGCATGGGAGAAGCAAGCACATTGAGACCAAGTATCATTTTCTGAGACATCAAGTTCAGAGGGGAGTGTTAGAAGTTGTACACTGCAGCACTCAGAAACAGTTGGCAGATGTTCTGACGAAAGCTATCAAGACTGATCAATTTCTCAGATTAAGGGACGGAATTGGTGTTACAAGTTTTGATGGAATATGAATTAAGGGATGGTATTAGAAGTAATTCATATTTATTAGTTGTACTATTTTCTTAGCCCCTAAGTTTGTTAGAGGGTATTTTAGTATTTTATCCTATTCTAGTAACCCTAGTTTTAGCTTATAAATAAGGTGACAATCATTGTAACTTTTAATCATGTTTTGTAGCCGTCATTCTCTTAATAGAATATTTCCGTTCATCATTCATTCTACCTTTGCACCAACACATTACAATAGAACATCTTGAAGCATGACGAAAATAGCCAAACATATATTCACAGGAAGTTGAACCTTAAATCAAATTGAAACCACTAAAAAAATGCAATAAAACCATAAATTAAAATTCAAATAAAACCATCAAGATGTTCCTCAAGAAGTTCATCTAATCTTATCTTTTTCCTTTTAAATTTATTATTGAGATGTTCCTTTTTAAGCTTCTATTTTTTATATTGCAATATTAAAGAAAATTAATTAGATTAAGGGGTAAGATATTTAAAGATCAAACGTTAAAATTTGTAAATTTAAACCTAAAGAACATAAAGATTTTTGCAATCAATCTAATATCTTAGGTATCTAAACATAAAGAAGAAATGATTAACTTCTATTTTTCTCCATCTCATTAAAGAAAAATCCTCACACTGTCATTAAAAATTCACCCTTAATAAGGTTATATTATCATAAAAAAATGCAGCATAACATACTAAAAAATAACATTTTATTCAAATTCCACTACAATATAACACTATTATAGCCGCCATATATCACGTTGTTTAGTGAAAGTGTTATAAACATGTAGGAACCTTATCACTTTCTCGATCCATCATCTTGACGATACCATACACTAACATCTCCAACATCTGTATAAAACCAGAAAACAAAAAGAAAACCTCATTTGACGAAGTTTGATCTTATTGAGACACATAAACCTTAAAAGAACTAAACATGATAATGTAAATACTGTAATTTTAAAAATCCAAAAGAAGAACACTAAATACAAAAATATCGGGTTTATAAAAACTTCTTTGAGATGGAGGTGGAATCCCATATATCTAATTTCTTCTCTCTAAAAACTTCTTCAAACTTGTGACAAAATATATCATCTTGCTTTGTTGAGGAGCAGGACCAACACTAACAACATATCTTTGAGGTGGAGGTGGAATCAGATAATTATATTCTATTGTCCCATGAACTTGTATTTGAGTCAAACTTGTATTTGAGTCAAACTATAATTACTTTGGAATTGCTCTTCCTTAGTGATGCTCACATTATAACATTGCAAATCGCACATTAGAGGAGAAGATACAGACTACAGAACATTCACCACAAAACAAATTTGTACCAGATTGCATAACATACATAAACAAAGCATCGATGTCAAACATAAACAAATCACCAACATGAGACTCCAATGGAATATGTGTCATATTGTCATAAAAAAAATTCAGCAAAAGCAGATAGCAAAAAAATAGAATTTTATTCAAATTTCACTATGATATAACACCTTTATAGTTGACTGCTATATATCACGTTGTTTAATGAAGGTGTTAACTTACCATTGTAGTGTCTACATTGTTTAATGAAGGTGTTAACTTACCATTGTTCCCCTTTGGATACAAATTAGTTCTCCTAAATTTAAACTAAAACCAACTCAGATTAAAATTTCTTGTATTAAAATCAATTTTAATATGCGGCAATTCATTCATATAAATAAATTTTAATATGTATCAACCATCTAGACACCAAAAAATTGATGATTAACTTTAACAAAAACCAAATAACAAACTTGGAATGGAAAGTAAGAATATATAAAAAGCATTTAAAAAGTAGATGGTGAAAATGGTAAAAAAAAATCAATAAAGTAGCCTATTAAGAAAAGAAGAATACATAAATAAGGACGGACAAAGAAGAGTCTCATGAGTCACACATAAGAGTAACATTAATTAATGAAAACCAAATAACAAACTTGGAATGAAAAGTAAGAATATATAAAAAGCATTTAAAAAGTAGATGGTGAAAATGGTAAAAAAAGAATCAATAAAATAGCATATTAAGAAAAGAAGAATACATAAATAAGGGCGAACAAAGAAGAGTCCCATCAGTCACACATAAGAGTAAGATTAAAGTAAGGTACCAACAGCCACAAAAAATAATACATAAATGTGATATGAAGATGTAAATCCTCAAGAACAGTGCCTCGAAGAAGCACTCTCAAAACAGTCTCACCTTCTTCTGTTGCCAAGTTTCCACCACTTGACACATATATGCTGATTTGAGATCTCACAAGTTCGAAGAACTTCTATAATATTATTACCTTGCAAACAGAAACACTTGCATATGAAATACATATCACTATGATCATAAAGTTAAACTGTTAGACGGTGTGGCTAGTGATCGAGAGGGGGGGTGAATAGATCACCTCTTTTAAAATAAGCGGATTTAAAATTTTATCAGAGTTTTTAAACTTGGCGGAAAATTTCAGTCCCGAATCGACTTTCGTCTATTCTGAACCGCTACTAGAAAACCGGACACGCGAATGTAATGCTGGATTTGAATTAGAATGACAAAAAATATTAACACTAGAATCTTATTAAATTGAATGCACTTATCACTAAATCCTAATTCCAATGAATAAAACTCAGCTAACAGTTTTGTCAAACAGTTGGTGTGTATGTGATCAATGATGAACAACAATGGGGTTTAGTTAAAGGAGTTTTCTTGCCACTGCTGTCTCTCAAAAATTACAGTCACAACACACTAACTGAAATTGCGAAACTGTTTGGAAACGTAAAGAGGAGTAAGGAAAGAATACGATACGCAGATATTTGGTAAGGAAGTTCCCCACGTCGTCCTCGCGTGTGGGTACGTCTCCCTCTCAATTTCAAATGAAATTGAGAACTTTGATTATCAATTATGCCGAATTCGTTGATACAAGGTTCCGATACAAAAACAGAATTCTAAATTCCAAGAACTTCTTCTTGTATGAAACCTCCACTTGATCTGAGCACGATCAAGAATTTCCTGCACGAAATTGCAAACAAGATCTTTAATACAATCAAATGATTTGCTTCTCTAATTATGATTTAAATCATCCAAAAGCCTGATTCGAAATAAATACAATCACTGTTTAGTTTTGTATCACTATGTTATAAATCACATAAATGCTTGATTCAAAAACAAGATCTTTTCTAACTTCTGATTTGAATTACCCTATATCTTGATTTGAATCACATGAGATCAAATCTCAGTCATTGATTTTATTGAACTCCCAATATGATTCATCCATCATTTCATATTTAATTGGTAATTTATAATTTCATTCATCTCAATTGCAAAATTCACTCTCTTTCTACCTCAAATCCACATAATCTCAAATTAAAAGTTCATCCAAGTTCATAATTTCTTCAAAATTCAAAATGGAAAATATCATAAATTCATCAGAATCCAACAAAGGAAAGTGTCCCAACTAGGGATGGAAAAACGGGTCCGGCCTGTCAGGCATGCTCGTTTTTTTCCCGCACTTTTTTTGAAGGTAAGGTCAAGGTTTTAGGTCTGCACCCTCTAATATATCCGTCCTGCACACCCTTTTTTATGCGGGGTTTTATGGGCACGAGCATTAATATAGATTTTTGCATTTTTTAGGCTAAAAAGGTGCAGTGCCCATAAGTCCGCCCCGTTTCACCTACATTATTTCGCGGGGAAAGCCAAGGTTTAAGCTTATGTCCTTAATAATGCTCGCCATGCCCCACCCAATTTTCTCGCAAGCTTTTGCGGGACGGGACTAAACGGTGCGAGCATGTTCATTTTTCACACTCTAGTCCTAACACTACCTCTCATACTCCATTTCCAACCTAGAAGTTATTAGTGATATGTGGTAAAAAAGATAAGGGAGATTCCTTCATATCAAAAATCATAGTAATTATCCCTAGTACATCTATTTTTCTTCATCTGCTCTATCTTTGACATTCTATGTGATTTTGCACAAAGTTAGGCATCTGGTTTTTTAAGATGAACATAAGTGGTATCATGAGTTATTTTTGAACAAGGATTGTACTTGTCGCGGCTGGAAAAATGACAGAGTCGCCACCATCTTTTATTCATTCCTAAGGAATAGGGAAATAATGATAAAACCTAATGACTGAGGGTGAGAGACTAGGTTCGGAAGTCAGTTAAGTAAAGGGAAGATGTTATGCACCCCTTACCGCCATTGTATTTAATGGGATCTTCCTTTAGTTCTAGGGTTAGTATGTTTCTAAGGAACATTTGCTTTAATATTTATTAATCATTTAATTATTTATTTATTTACAAAATTGTTTTATTATTTTTATAAGGGAATCCCTAAGAAATATTTTTTATTATTAGATTCGCTAGATTCTTACAACTCTATGCCTATGTACCCTCAAATGTATTGAAGGATCAGAGCACCGTAGTTCGTCTTAAAAAATGTTGGTTGATTGGTTGTTATCCCTTGAAAGTTCTCACGCATCGGGGGCGGAGAAGTAATTGATTTTGAAAAATGTCTCAATGCACTATGACATAAGACTTCTAGTTTAAAGTGAGTTTAGATTGATTTTATCCCAATTGATTATTTGCAAAAATATGACTATTAATTTATTTAAAAAAATTAAATTAAAAGTAAACCCAAGTATTATATCCCTTATCCCTAAAAAATTTTTATCCCTTAAACCCTAAAATTTCCTTAGATATTTATTCCATGATTATCCTTATTATTGATTAAAAATAAATATTACATATTTATATGAAATACCCCTTTTGATTGATAAAAAGAATCTAACTATTTTTATTTAAGAAAGCAAACTCATATTATATATATGTTTGTCCCTTGATGTATCCCTTGTTTTTGTCCCTTCTTTTTATCTCTTGTGTTTTATCCCCTGTTTTTATCCCTTGAAATTGTTATAGATTTTTATACCATTTAATTATTTGTAGAAATATAATTATTAATTTATTTAAGAAAATAAATTTAAAGGGTAATTATGTAAATCTAATGGTATTATCCATTATCCCTAAAACTCTAAAAATATATCCATATTTATTGTCCCAAAAAGTATCCAAAAGTTATCCCTTAAATTATCCCATAGTTATCCCATAAATTTTTATTCCTTAAAATCCTAGGGTTTTGTCACATAACTTTATCCCATATTATTCCTAAAATTAACACTAATTTCCTAATTAATTAATACTAACTATTCAACTATGTATTTTTTTGTCTTCTTATTTTTGTTTGATTTTTGTTTTCTTTATATTTATGTACGAGTATGACAAACTTGTAAATATAAAATTATTTAATAGATTTATTAAAAAGAAAAGAAATAATTTTGTATAAATAAAAACTTAAATTAAAAATAGTAGAATAAAGAGAAACGAATTTTTGTATTTTAGTGAACTAAGAGAATATTTTTTCTTTTTTTTTATGAAAGCAAACATGTTTTGTATTTTGTATTTTTATTGAGTATAGATGCTAATTAAATAAATAAATTAAATTATTAATAAAACCTAAAGAAATGTTAAGTTGGAATATGATTACGGTAAATAAAGGAGAAAGTCCAAAATCTAAATAAATATTACTCACCTTAATAACTAAATCAATTAGAATTAAATAATAATAAATAATAATAAAAAATTTGATTGAAAATAAAAACATGACCACATGGGTCCGTTCCATCTCCCTGTCTTAAAATTTTCTTAATGAAATGAAATTAAAACTAACATAATTAACTTTGACTTTTCAACATTAATTCATTATTGTTTTCTTTTTTTTTTAATATTATTTTGTTAAGAATTTTGATTTCTTTTGTTTTTTGATGGGGCTTTTAAATTTCTATTATTAGTATAAGGAACTCAAGAACATACATGTTATTTTATTAAAACGCAAATTAAATGGTAGTTTTGAAATTAGCAACTAAGATATGTAATATTGAAAAAACTTTCATTATTAGATTGTATTGTTTTTTTTTAATTTGGTTTAAGTTAGATTATTACAAAAAAACATGATTCAAAGAAAAAAAAAGGATAATTTAAAGTTTATAGTTTATATTTGTCATTATACACAGGTGGTAAATCACCATTTACAGGAAATTACAACATCTAACATAATACACTATTAAGGATCATAGGTTAAGAAATTACCGACCCGAAAGTTATCGGGGGAAGAATTCCATTTTCCCTGTTCTTACTCCTCCTTCTTTGACTCCTCTTCTTGTTTTTCTTAGGTTGCAAGGATTGCCTCCTTGGATTTTGATTGCAGAGATGACTAAAGCTTAGATTTAGGGTTAGCGTTGTTGTTCTTCGATGTGAAGAGCGACAACCTTAGGGATGGTAATATTTGTAAATTGTGGATGATTGAAAAGTGTGGACATGTGCACTATTTATAAATGAAAAATTAGGTCAGAAATTGAATGAGATTATCTATTTTTGGAATGAGTTAATTTGACCTGATTCTTCTCTTTCTTAAAGCCCAAGCCAATGAATCCGGATGGATTCATGGCTGGGTGAATTTGAGTAAAAAATAAATAACTTATTTTAAATAATAAAATAGAATAATGATAATAATAATGATAACAAAATATTTTAATTTTAATTTTTCCATTAAAAATATAAAAATGAATATTATAATATTTATTAAAAATTTATTAATAAAAAATTTATTAATAATAAAATAAAAAGTAAAAAGTGAATTTTTTAATTATAAAATAATATTTAGTGAAAGTAAAACATAAAAGGAGAGAAACACTATAAAAGTGAGTAAATTGGAAATTGAACTCATAACCTCTTGCACTTAAGACTCCTTATCCATGTGCTATCCTCCATTAGACCATTACATTTATTCAAAATAAAATGACACTTCCAAATAAATAAAAAACAAATAATTTAAATACATTAGATTACTAAAATATTTTCATAGCAAATAATAACTAAACTTTTAATCTATCTTTTTTTTAAAACCTCCTAAACTATTAATCTATAATTTTATTAAATAATTAACACCCTAATATAATACTTATATTTTTTAACTAATATAATCTAATGAGATATACTATTATAATTACTAATCATATTTATTTTTTTCTAAAAATTAATTTTAATAGTTATAAACCCTTTTTTAACATAATCCTACAAATTATATTATCTTGAAAAGTCTAAATAATACATCTAAACTAAAATCAACTCCTAAGAGGAACTTAGAAGTCAAAACGGTCCCCATTGACTTTTTAGGTCCTGAGGTTGAATATCTGACTATGTTTGTGTTAACTGAAAAATAGAAAGAAGAGGTGGTCAAAATTTAGGATACGATAGCTGCCCCTATTTAACCATCTCAGACCGAGATGATGATGACGACGAGTCTTCATCTTCTCGTGGATAAGATGATTAAATATAGAGAGGAATCCTAATTTTGACCATGAAATTAGTAGATCCTGGGAATGAGCAAGGACTGGACAGTCATTAGCTCCGTTAGCATCTGAACCATCCTATGGTGGAACCTTAGCGCTACCTTGTTGGTTAATTTCAGCATGTCTAGGTGAAACTTGTGTATGATTTCCAATCTCGTACGTTCATATTACGGGAATTAGGCAGGAGTTTGACGATCCTCCAGTTGTTGTTTGATAAAATCTTGAGAGAACCCCTGATAAAACTCCTAATAAAAGCCTTGGGGAAATTCCTGGTGAAACCCCTGATACAACTTATGATGGGACTCCTGATGATGAGATCCTAATGAAATCCTTTGACAAATTCCTGATGAAACCCTTGGATGAATCCCTTATGATCTGTTTCAACCTCTCCGGGTGAAACTTGCACATAAATCCTATGATCATCCGATCATGTTGCTGGAATCGAGTTGAACTTTAGTGATACCTTGATTACTCTGGATGAAACCCCCTTCGATAAATTTTTGGTAGAACGCCTTGATAAAAATCTGGTGGAACCCCTTTGACCAAATCCCTGGTGATCAGTTTCAACCTCTTCGGGTGACACTTTCCTATGATTCCTATGATCATCTGATCATGTCGATGCAGTCGGGTAGGACTTTAGTGATATCAAAACCAATCTGGATGAGACCCCTTGTGAGTGGTTTGAGATCACCAAGCACGCTTGAATTTTATATTATTGCTTTTCTCATCTTTATTCACTAACCAAAAGCACACAAATATATCACTAACATCTTTTGTTTGTAGCTTGAGCAATCACAAGGTCAAGAGCTTCAAGGAAATCATTGGTGCAAAGGTATGGTCCAGAGAAGATGAAAGCAGGCATGGTAATGGTTCCCAAAGCTCTCATCCATCAAATATGCCTCCCAAGTATCTCAATTCATCATTTTTGATCAAAGCAAGTCAAAGGGTTTGAGGTTTTGCTTCCTCAAGGAAACCCTAATTCATCTGATCATCCACAATGCCTTGCTAGTGAAGCAACCTCAACCCATGGTCAAATACAATAAAGGGAAATTCTTTAATTCATCATTTCATGCATATTTGAACTTATTTGAGTGCCCTCAATCATCAATTCATTAAGATATGAGTTGTGGACTTGAGAAGTTGATCAGTCAATCCATCTGACTATTTTGAAGTGCACTGAGACTTAACTTTTTATGTGTTGGTCAAATGGATATGATCCCAAAATAAAAAATGTTCTTAATGACAATATGAACAACTTTCATGTTCATTAAAAATTTATTTGAAGCTTGGAAGGTCATCTCCCATTCCAAGACATTATAGGTCATTTTGACTGAAACCCTAATTTTGGGTCAACTTCCCAAGAACATAACTCATTCATGTTTTATGATTTTGAGGTGGGATCAAATGAATTGGAAAGGTTAAGATGTCTAATTCAAATGTTATGTTGAAAAAAATTCAAAATCTCAAAGTTTATACATGTGATAATGCAAAACATTATAGGTCACTTTGGACCAAATTCATTGAAAGGCAAAAAAGTCCAACTTCAAATGCTCATAACTCCTTCATCAAAAATCCAAATGATGCAAAATTTAAGTCCATTTTGATTTTATTAAAAAGATCTACAACTTTGATGTTGGAGGGTTTTTCATTTGAAGCTTGCATCATCAAAACAGAAGGGCTTGAAGTTGGTCCAATTTGGCAAAATTCTCAAAGGCATGTTTTGCACTATGAACTTCATGACCTGTTTTCATAAATTTCCACACTCCAAATGAGTTTTGGTCCAACATAACATTTGTTCCTTATGTCAAGACCTTTCCAACCATTACCAACATGCCTATGTTTCAATTTTTCAAGTGGCATTTTTGAAGAGGTGAAGTTTTAGGCTCAATTATGCATAACATGTGAGAATTCATTACACAAGCTTATACATTGTCATCTGCACGTCCATTTCAAGTGGTTTGGTCATCAGCATGCAAATGCAATTGAATTTGGGCCTTCTACATGATCATGCAAGCCCATGCAAAGAATATCCACTTGCCATGCACACGAGAATTTTCACTTGCTCAGCCAATTCCATCTATAAATAGACATGCTATGCTTCATAATTGAGGACCCTGAATCAATCTGAAATGCTGCAAAAATCAAAACCCAGCCATACCTAACGGAACTAGTTCACATTTTCTTCAATTTTTCAGATCTAAAATTCAGCTGAATTTGGTTGAATCTTTAGATCTAAAGTTCCTAGACCTTCATCATCCATTCCATAGAAGTTCTGTTTGGCTAAAGAAAGCAAGGAAAGGAGCTCAGATCTTCACAATTCAAAGGTTTACTTCAACTGGTCTTTTCTTCGAAACTCCTTATTCCTTGACCTATTGAACTGGATATTGTGTTGTCTGAAGTCCTTTATGTAGAGGCATCATTGCTGTGTGTTTAATTTTTGAAATCAAGCAAGTTCATGATGAACACCATCATGCTTCCATCTCTGATTTCTCCACTTATAGGAATCTAGAGTGGAAGTGAGTGGTACAGGAGTGATGTACATCACTTCCTCTTTCGAACGGTACCTAGATCGCCCATTTTGGTGGACATTTGCATCTCTGCAATTTTTGAGTCTCACCGGAGCTCGCCGGAGAATACGGTGGTGTACACCACCGTCTCTTTGCCAGATCAATTGTGAGCCCTTGGATCTGATCTCCAGTTTGTATCCCAGCCTTTGGATCTTATGACTTTTAATAATGCCTTGTGTGACGCGTTTGACTGGAGACCACCATGAGCGCGCACATGTGGAGCGTTTGATCAGCCACGTCAATTAATGAGGCTTGATCAGACGCTCCTGGTTTTTTCTCCTTTTCTAATTTCTGATTTTATTTCTTTTATTTCCTTTATTTTAAAAAATTCATAACTTCTTTATTTTATATCCAAAAAATATGGGACCAATTGCATTCTTCTCCATTTAAATTCTAGTTTCTAAAAATGATTTTTAATATTTTTTATCTTGTCATTTGATATTTTTTTGTGAATTTTCTCTTTTCTGGTTATTTTTAATTCATTTTAAATAGTTTTCAATATTCAAAAAATACAAAAATATTTTCCTAACCTATTTGAATGATGATGGATCTATGAAAAATATTCTCATCAATTTTTTAATTGATTTGAGATTTATTTGAGATTTTAGTTCAATTAGGTTATTTTTATTCATTTTTAATTGATTAAAAATAGTTTCTGACTTTTAAAAATGCTGAAATTTTTTGTCAAACTTTGTTTGACCTTGTTGAACTTAGGATAAATCACTTGGACCTTTTTAGGTTGATTTGAGGTGATTTTGAAGTTTGACCTTTCTTTATTATTTTAATTCAAGTTTATTTTAAATACTAAAAATGCCAAAAATATTTTGTTCATTTCTTGACTTCCAATCTTCATCTCACTTCTGTTTTTGATTGTTTGACCATGATCCTCAATGTCATTGGTCAACACTTGTTGATTGGTACATGCTATTTCATTTAATGCACTTATTTCTTTTCATTATCCATCTTCTTCTTCTTCTTCTTCTTCTTCTTTCCTTTTTGATCAATGAGTTGAAGGTTGATAAGTTAGCATTGATTGGGGAGACTTAATCTTCCTTGATTCAAATCTAATTCATCTTGATCAATTGATCAAGTGAATGGCTTTGCATTAAGGATAGGTTGTTTCCTAAATCATGCAAAAGGCTTAAACCAATACAAGATCAATTCTCTTTTTCTTTTGGCATGGAAAGTTGTTGGAACTTGGTTCACTAATCAAGACTTATAACTTGTGTTGTTGCCTACATTATTATTGACCGGCCTCAGATAGTTGTGACTTCTACATAAGTCCAATTACGATTGCTTAACATAGCGCTAAATTTGCCTTATGGCATACTAACTACTAACACTAACCATTAACCATTAACCTTTACTTTTTGCATTTTACATTTATGCAATTTACTATTCTTGTACACATTATTCATTTGCTTTTCCCTTTGCTCATTTGAGCACATGTTTATGTTAATGCAATTTGCCTTTTGCTCACTTGAGCACATAATTGTGTATATATCTTTTGTGCTTGTGTTTGTCTGTTTGTTGTGAACCAAATGCAAAGAATTGGACAAAATGGACTTAGACTTTAGGACTTTACCAAAGCTAGTGGAGTTTGAAGAGCAACTAGGCCTCATGCCTTTAGAGTGCTTAAATGTCAAAGAGCAACTAGGCCTCGTGCCTTTAGAATGCTTAAAGCTTGAAGATGAGCATTGAAAGGACCATATTCTAAACTCTCTCTTGTCCATTCTTTGATTGTTAATAGAACCTTTTGATGTGTGTGTTCTTATGCTAGGGATTCCCACATTGAGCCAAATTGAGGAACCATTGCCATGAGCTTCTAAGAGAGAGGGATCCAAGATATATTGAGGAGTTTCCCAAGAGTTCATTTGATTGTTTATTGCTTGAATTTATGCTTATGTGATTGTTTATTCCAAAGGATGGGAGCTACTTGGATCATCAATATGATCTCAAGAGAGGAACTCCATTTGTGGTTTTGCTTCTTGTCCCTTACCTCTTGTATGCTTAGGACTTTAGCCTTTCTTCTTCTTCCCTCCACTCTAACCCTAGCCAAAACTTTTGTGCAAACATCTAACACCTGTTTTCAACATTAGAAACCTAAGCCTTATGCTTTTGATTTTCAAACTATCTTTTCTTAATACTTATTTGAATTGAACTTCTGAGTCATTTTTGACCATTTTTGTACATACTTTTCATTGGTAAATACAACCCATTCAAATGTCTTTTTGTGGTTTCAATGGCCACTTCCTTAATCAAATTTTTCATAACCTTTAGTTATTAGGTTTGAGTTATCCTTGAGGTAGATGTAATACTCACCTTTATCCTTAGTGATGGACAATAAGTCTTCCATGCTTATTGTAGGGTTAACCCCTCACTAGCATGTTGAAGCTATCCTCACATGGTGGATTGGTGGTTTTAGGTTGAGTTTTCTCCTTTGGATAACAAAAGACCTTAAGGCTTTTGGACCAATCAATTCACCAACTCATTTTTGAGATTTTTACCCCGAACTACGAGGTTTTGATCCTAATCTTTTTTTAAGATGGTACGTAGGCAATGGGTTTATCCATCCAAACACAAAATGTAAATAAACTTGTATATTCTCTTCTCATCTCTCCAATCATGTTTGCACAAACAAATTTTCATAAAACAACAACCTTACAACAAGTATGAAAAGGGCTCCCTAGGAGTACCTAGGATGTTTTGGGTGCCTAACACCTTCCCATTGCATAACCAACCCCCTTACCCAGATCTCTGACATTTTTACTAGTTTTTGATTCGATAAAACTTTTAGGTTTTTGTTCGCTTTCTAACTATTGCTTTGGATAAATAGAAGTGCGGTGGCGACTCGACTTGTATGATTTACCTTGGATTTAGTCAATATCTCTAATGGTAACGAATACCCCGCTACAGAAAAGTGGCGACTCCACTGGGGATGTTGCCTAGTGGGGTTTGCCTACTTTTCATATTGTTGTATTGTATTGTATATTGTTTGGTGATATATTTTTGTGCAATTTGGGATTACTGTATTGTATGTAATGATTGAATTGCTTGAATATTAATTCCTTGTATGCTTGTTGATCTTTGTGAGATGAGTTCTATACCCGAACTCGAGTGCACTTAGGATAGGAGAATGGCATAGTCTTGTTGACTTGTGTGAAGTTATTCCTTAGCAAGTTGACTTGCAAGCCCATTCACTTGGTGGAGGTCATGTTGGGATCAATAATGTCACACAAGTAGTTGTGGTTAGACATTACTCTTTCCAATATAGACCTTAGAAGCTGAGGGCCTTAGTTTACCAAGCCCATCTTGGCCTATTCTTAGGATGTAGTGCGAAAGTCGTTCAAGTGTAAGATTTGATACGATTGTTACGCGATACTACACTCATAAGAGTCTCTCTTGAGAATATTTTTGGAATACGAGTAGTCGTTTCTCCGATAATATCCGAAAGATGGGATGATGACTATGGGAACCTCTTGTAGAACATGTTTGGCAGGTTAAACCCTAGTACACTTCCTTTGGGTGGTTCTTAACCGAGACTCCATGCTCGTGACTTGCAACAAACCCTTGATTCATGGTTGATCCGTTCATGTATCCTTAATATCAATGGAACTTGGGTGTTGATAAGGTGTAAACCATAATCCACCAAAATGGATGATTGATATTAAGGATGATCTGATCCATCCCATGACCTTTGTTTGGTGTGCTTTGCTTGATCCTTGAGTGTGATTGTTGCATTCATGCATTCACGCACCCATTTGCATCCATATCATCAAAATAATAAGAAAATTTTCAAGGAACTTAAGAGGTCTATTTGCAAAATTTTCATACATGGAAAGACAAAGAAGGAATACAAAGAAGTACAGCTTCAGACAACCAGATTTGAAAGAGCTAAGGAATTTGACATCCTATGTATTAGATCCTTTGGGTTTCAAGGCTCGTTTTGGGAAGCTTCTTCCTCTCCTGACTGCTCAAGTGGATGAAGGATTGATGAGTGTATTGATGCAGTTTTATGATCCTTTGTACCGTTGCTTCACTTTTCCGGATTTCCAGCTTTTGCCTACGCTTGAGGAGTATGCCTACCTTGTGGGTATACCTATTCTAGACCAGTTGCCGTTCAATGGCTTAGAGAGTATTCCTACTTCTCGAGAGATAGCTGATGTGTTACATATAGATGAATCTCTGGTTGGTGCTCATATGACTACCAAAGGTGGAATTCAAGGTCTCCCTTCTGAGTTCCTCATTGCTCAAGCTACTGTGTATGGGAAGGCCATGAGTGAGGATGCCTTTGAAGCCATATTTGTACTTCTCATCAATGGATAATGTTGTTCCCCAACATCGACAAGTTTGTGGATGTGAACGCTATTAGGATTTTGTCTACTCTTAATCCCGTTCCGACTCTGTTGGGTGACACTTATTTTTCTTTGCATATGAGGAGTGCAAAAGGTGGTGGTGCCATTGTGTGTTGTTTGCCTCTGTTGTATAAGTGATTTATTTCTCACTTACCACAGACGGTCGCCTTCAAGGAGAACAATGGATGTCTACGGTGGTCCACGAGACTTATGTCTCTCACTAATGATGATATCTTTTGGTACAATCGTGTGTATGATGGTGTGCAGATTATCGACTCTTGTGGTGAATTCTCCAATGTACCTCTTCTTGGTACATGTGGTGGGATTAACTACAACCCTATTTTGGCACGTCGTCAACTTGGGTTCCCCCTAAAGGATAAACCCAATAACATTTTGTTAGAAGGTGTGTTCTTTCAGGAGGGTAAAGATCCCCAAGGCTTGAAGGGCAGGATGGTCCGCGCTTGGCGCAAGATTCATAGGAAAGGAAGAAATGAGTTAGGTCCTAAGAATTGTGTCGCTTTGGAGCCTTATACTGCTTGGGTTAGGAAGAGAGCGTCTGAGTATCTCATGCCTTACGAGTATCCGAGACCTACACCTTTGGTTATGGCTGGGCCTTCAACCCTTCCTGACCAAGGAGTAGAGGAGTTGAGAGATGAAGACCGCTCATGTGCTTGGATCCATGAACGAGAAGAGTTGCTTCAGCAGATTAAGGAGAAGGATGCTTTGATACATAAACTTCTCTACTTCCTTAGTCTTCTAGGTTCTGGAAGAGGAAGTACGATCGGCTCGCCAAGGAGAAGGCAGATATGGAGGCAGCCTACGAGGAGGAGGTGAAGAGGCTTTGTGCATCTTATCTTCCTGTATCCCGAGCTTTAGATGACTGTTTCTAAGGATCCATAAGATGATTATTTTCCTTTTCTCTTGTATTTGGTTACCAATGCTGAACTTCTTTGGTGTAAAATATATTTTCCAGATATTATTGATAAGATGTTTCCATATGTGATAAAAATGTAATATTTCCCAAAATTTGCAAGTAGAGTTCTAAAGTTCCCCTGAAATAAAAAATAAATCATATGCACAAGCATTGCATGCATCATGTGCATAAGCAGGTTTTGCTCCAGGCTTCTTGTCCTATGGTCTAACTCTGTGTTCTTCATTTATTTTGAAGACAAGCTGACTCACCGGTACTACACCAGAGCCAATTATTCAAGACTGATGGATCATTTGGAACAAGAGAACTGCGAGTTGAAGGAGGAAGTAGCCAGATTGACTGCCCTGATGGAGTCATTCTCAGCCACTCAGAGCCAGTCTTCTCCAACACCTGCAACTCCTCCCCAGAGGACGGTCATTTCTGAGATCGTGACTTCTACTGTGCCTGCTGCAATAACTCATTTTGCGACATCTATGCCAGCCGGATTCCCTTGGGGAATGCCCGCCAACTTCATGCCAGAGGGTTTTGCTCCAACTCTTGCTTCTTTGTCGGCATCTAGCCCGGTCATGTCCGTGCCACCTCCCGTCGTGCACACTTTACCAAGGGTTGAAGATACCATCTATCATTCTGAACCATCTGAAGGCTCAGACGTTTACGAGAAGATGGACGACATGAAAGACCAATTCCTTGAACTTCGCAAGGAACTGAAGACTTTGAGGGGGAAAGACCTTTTTGGTAAGAGTGCTGCTGAGTTGTGCCTTATGCCCAACGTGAAGATCCCTATTAAATTCAAAGTGCCGGACTTTGAGAAGTATAAGGGAAATACATGCCCACTCAATCATCTTGTGATGTATGCTCGTAAGATGTCGACACAAACTGATAACGATCAACTGCTCATCCACTATTTCCAGGACAGTCTGTCCGGTGCCGCTCTCCGGTGGTACATGGGTCTGGAAAGTTTGAACATCCGTTCTTTCAACAATCTTGGCGAGGCCTTCGTCAAGCAGTATAAATATAATGTGGATATGGCTCCTGATATGGACCAATTGAGGGCGATGTCCCAGAAAGAGAAAGAGACCTTCAAAGAGTACGCCCAGAGGTGGCGCGAATTGGCAGCTCAGATAGTGCCACCCTTAGAGGAGAAAGAGATGACCAAGATCTTCTTGAAAACCTTGAGCTCGTTTTACTACGAGAGGATGAATATGGGAATGAGATTGGAAGAGGGGGTCCATGAAGGACGTTTAACTCGAGATGAAGGCTCTTCAGCAAAGAGATATGGAAGCTTTGCAAAGAAGAAGGAGGGAAAGGCACACGCTGTGACTTCCCATGTCAAGAGAAGACCCTCTATGAAGAGGAAGATTGCTCGCCCAGTCAATAATCAGCATCAGGTGGCTCATATATTACCTGCTTTCAGGGAAGCTCAACATTATCAACAACCGCAAATTCAGCAATATCAGCAACAACAACAGTGTCCACAACAGCAGGCCTACCAGCCTCGAAATAACAACAATAATGCCAGCACCAACTATGAGAGGAAGAGGGTCACCTTCGATCCAATTCCGATGACCTACGCTAAACTCTATCCATCTCTGATCGATAGAAAATTAATCACTCCGTGAGACCCTCCCGCTGTACCTGCTAACCCCCAGTGGTGGTATAAGCCTGAGCTTCGTTATGTATATCATTCCGGTGCTCCCGGACATGACGTGGAGAATTGTTATCCCTTGAAGACCAAGGTGCAAGACCTTGTGAGAAGTGGGATTTTGTTTTTCGAGGACGCATGTCCGAATGTGAAGAAGAACCCATTGCCCGAGCATGGGAAGTCTGTTAATATGGTCCAGGGCTGTCTTGGAAAGTACATAGTTAAATACGTCAGCCATATCCGGCAATCGCTGGTTGAGTTGCATCGCTTGCTGTGTGACTATAGCCATTATGAGCATGACCATGATAGATGCAGAGTCTGTTCTGTCAATCAGAGAGGGTGTCGCCAGGTGCGCAGGGATGTTCAAGAGATGTTGGATGAGGGAGTCATCAAGATCCTTCAAAATAGAAATGTTGACGAAGATGAGCTCGAAGTCAACGTAATTTCTCCGGTATTCCGGATACCTGAGCCTATTGTTATCAAGTATGATGGTAGCAAGCAGAAGGTTGCTCCAGCTCTGACTATCAAGCCAGCTGGACTTGTACCGTACTCATCTGAGAAGGCGGTTCCTTATTGCTACAATGATGTAGCAGTGGAGAGTGGGAAAGAGGTTCCCTTGCCCTCTTCGTCTGTTGTAAACATTGCTGACGTCAGTGGTTTGACCCGTAGCGGTCGTGTATTTTCAGCCCCAATGAAACCCCAGGCTGATGCTCGAGAAAATGTTGACGCTGATTTTGTCGAACGCCCCATTGGGAATGTTGTGAGCACTCCAAATCCGGCACTTGTTGTTAAGCCCTCCTCTATATTGAAAACTCCTGCTTCTGCTGGCCTGAGTGGAAATGCGAAAGAAGATTGTGATGAGAAGTTAAGGCTCATCAAAAGAAGCGAGTACAACGTTGTAGACCAGCTTCTACAAACGCCATCCAAAATATCTGTGTTATCACTACTATTGAATTCAGAACCACAACGAGAAGCTCTGCAGAAGGTGTTGGATGTGGCGTACGTAGATCATGATGTCACGCTAGAACAATTTGATAGCATTGTTGCAAACATCACCGCTTGTAACAACCTGAGTTTTTGTGAATCTGATCTCCCCGAGGAGGGAAGAGACCACAACTTGGCTTTACATATATCTATGAACTGCAAAGACGACGCCATGTCCAATGTGTTGGTGGACACTGGGTCATCATTGAATGTATTGCCGAAGACCACTCTCGCGAAATTGTCATATCAGGGGCCTCCCATGAGGCAGAGTGGAGTAGTTGTGAAGGCTTTCGATGGGTCTCGCAAAACTGTGATTGGTGAGGTTGATCTCCCAGTCAAAATCGGACCAAGTGATTTCCAGATTACCTTCTAGGTTATGGACATTCACCCATCATATAGCTGTCTCTTAGGTAGACCATGGATTCACGAGGCTGGCGCCGTGACATCCACCCTACACAAAAAATTGAAGTTTGTAAAGAATAAGAAGTTGGTGGTGGTAGGGGGAGAAAAGGCTCTCCTGGTTAGCCATTTGTCTTCCTTCTCATATATAGATGCTGAGGATGAAGTTGGAACTCCGTTCCAAGATTTATCTATTGCTGAACTTGTTAAGAAGAGAACTTCTTCATTTTCTTCCTACAAAGATGCAAAGTTGGCCATTGAGCATGGCGCAACTGCTGGATTGGGGCAAATGATTGAGTTGGAAGACAACAAGTCCCGGGCTGGCATAGGCTATTCTTCTGGGGTCTTCAACAAGTAAGGTTTATTCAAGAGTGGTGGATTTATCCACACCAGTCAAGACGAATAGGCTGCTGCCATTTTGGAAGAGGACGAAGAGGATTCTGGCAATTTCTTTATCCCTGGAGGAATCTGCAATAATTGGGTCGCTGTGGATATTCCAACAGTTATCGATAAATCAAAGTAATGTTCATTATGTTTGAAAACCCTTCTCCCATGCCAAAAGGAGAAGTGATGACATTGTTGGCGCATAAATGCAATGATACTTTCATTCAATAAATTCATGTTAAATGTTTGTTTTTCCAATTATTTTCCCTTATCGCTTTTTGCATGAAATTGGTGATCACATAAAACCCTAAAAATAAGAATAAAATCAATCTTTTCATCTGCATAATGATTTGCTTTGTTTGAATTCTAAAATTTCTTTTATATCCAAAATCATTATGCAGGTTGATCAAACCCATTGAACATAATGATCCAACACCATCTCCCAACTTTGAATTCCCTGTATTTGAGGCGGAAGAAGATGATGTTGAAGAGATTCCTGACGAGATTACCCGTCTACTTGAGCATGAAGAAAAGATCATTCAGCCGCATCTTGAGAATCTGGAAACAGTCAACTTAGGGTCTGAAGATTATGTGCGAGAAGTGAAGATTGGGGCACTCCTGGAAGAATCTGTTAAGAAGGGGTTGATTGAATTGCTACGAGAATAAGTTGACGTCTTTGCTTGGTCATATGAAGACATGCCGGGTCTAGATACTGATATCGTGCAACATTTCCTACCTTTGAAGCCTGAATGTGTGTCTGTGAAGTAGAAACTCAGAAGAACACATCCCGATATGGCAGTGAAGATCAAAGAGGAAGTTCAGAAGAAAATTGATGCGGGGTTTCTGGTGACTTCTACGTATCCTCAATGGGTGGCCAATATTGTGCCCGTGCCTAAGAAAGATGGAAAAGTCCGGATGTGTGTGGACTATAGAGACTTGAATAAAGTTAGTCCGAAAGATGATTTTCCACTACCACATATTGATATGTTGGTAGACAATACAACTAAATTCAAGGTCTTCTCATTTATGGACGGATTTTCCGGATATAATCAGATTAAGATGGCACCCGAGGATATGGAGAAGACAACATTCATCACACCTTGGGGAACATTCTATTATCGAGTGATGCCCTTCGGTTTGAAGAACGCCGGAGCCACGTATCAACGAGCTATGACTACCTTGTTTCATGATATGATGCATAAGGAGATTGAGGTATATGTTGATGATATGATTGCTAAGTCAAAAACGGAAGTTGAGCATGTAGAACACCTGTCGAAGCTTTTTCAGCATTTGAGGAAGTACAAGCTTCGTATGAATCCCAACAAGTGTACATTTGGAGTCCGTTCCGGCAAGCTATTGGGCTTTATCGTTAGTGAAAGAGGTATTGAGGTTGATCCTACAAAGGTCAAGGCGATACAAGAGATGCCTGCGCCCAAAACTGAGAAGCAAGTCCGAGGTTTTCTTGGCCGCTTGAATTACATTTCCAAATTCATATCCCACATGACTGCCACATATGCACCGATATTCAAGCTCCTTCGGAAAGATCAGTCCCATGATTGGATCGAGGATTGCCAGAAAGCTTTTGATAGTATTAAAGAGTATTTGTCTGAGCCTCCGATTCTGTCTCTGCCTATGGAAGGGAGACCATTGATTATGTATCTGACAGTTCTTGAAGACTCAATGAGTTGTGTCCTTGGCCAGCAGGACGAATCAGGAAAGAAAGAGCATGCCATCTACTATTTGAGTAAGAAGTTTACTGATTGTGAGTCTCAATACTCAATGCTTGAGAAAACATGTTGCACTTTGGTTTGGGCTGCTAAGCACTTACGTCAGTATATGATAAATCATACGACTTGGTTGATATCCCAAATGGATTCAATCAAGTATATCTTCGAGAAGCCTGCTTTAACAGGGAGGATCTCCCGTTGGCAGATGTTGTTATCTGAGTATGATATTGAGTATCGAGCTCAGAAGGCTATTAAGGGTAGTATCTTGGCTGACCATTTGGCACATCAGCCGATTGAAGATTATCAGTCAGTTCAGTATGACTTCCCAGATGAGGAGATCCTATATTTGAAAGTGAAAGATTGCGATGAGCCTACGCTCGATGAAGGGCCAGAGCCTGGTTCCAGATGGAGTATGGTGTTTGATGGCGCTGTAAATCAATATGGAAATGGTATTGGGGCAGTGATTATAACCTCTCAGGGCACACATTTTCCTTTTACAGCAAGGTTAACTTTCAAATGCACGAATAATATGGCTGAGTATGAAGCTTGTATTATGGGATTGGAGGAGTGCATTTATCTAAGGATCAAGCATCTCGATGTTTATGGTGATTTGGCCCTTGTTGTTAATCAGATTAAGGGTGAGTGGGAAACGAATCAGCCCGGCCTCATTCCATATAGGGATTATGCGAGGAGGATTTCAACATTATTTACTGAGGTTGACTTCCATCATATTCCTCGAGATGAGAATCGGATGGCAGATGCTCTTGCTACACTTGCTTCAATGATTGTGGTAAGACTTTGGAATGAAGTTCCCAATATCACTGTGATGCGCTTGGACAGACCAGCTCATGTATTTGCAGTAGAAGAAGTAAAAGATGATAAGCCATGGTATTATGATATCAAGTGTTTCCTTCAGAACCAGATTTACCCACCTGGGGCATCTATGAAAGATAGGAAGACTCTGAGGAGATTATCAGGAAGTTTCTACCTCAATGGTGATGTGCTTTACAAGAGAAATTTTGACATGGTGCTGCTCAGATGCGTGGATAGACACGAAGCAGACCTGTTGATGACTGAGGTCCATGAGGGTTCATTTGGTACTCATTCCAATGGACATGCCATAGCCAGAAAGATGTTGAGAGCAAGTTACTATTGGCTGACAATGGAGTTTGACTGTTGCAAATATGTGAAGAAATGCCATAAGTGTCAGATTTATGCGGATAAGATTCATATTCCTCCGACACTTCTAAATGTGATTTCATCACCATGGCCTTTCTCTATGTGGGAATTGACATGATTGGCATGATAGAGCCGAAAGCGTCCAACGGTCACAGATTTATCCTCGTAGTAATTGATTACTTCACCAAATGGGTTGAAGCGGCATCATATGCGAATGTGACCAGGAAGGTGGTCGTGAAGTTTATCAAAAATCAACTCATATGCCGTTATGGCGTGTCGGATAAGATCATTACTAACAATGGATCTAACTTGAACAACAAGATGATGAAAGAGCTGTGTAGTGAGTTCAAGATTGCACATCATGATTCTTCTCCTTATAGACCCAAGATGAATGAGGTTGTTGAAGCTGCTAATAAGAATATCAAGAGAATTATCCAGAAGATGGTTGTCACGTATAAAGATTGGCATGAGATGCTGCCATTTGCTTTACATGGATATCGTACATCTGTCCGCACTTCAACAGGGGCAACCCCTTTTTCTCTCATTTATGGCATGGAGGCTGTGCTCCCAGTAGAGGTGGAGATCCCATAAATGAGAGTCTTGATGGAAGCCAAGTTGACTGATGCTGAATGGGTTCAGAGTCGTTATGATCAGTTGAATTTGATAGAAGAAAAGAGATTGACTGCCATGTGCCATGGACAGTTATATCAACAAAGGATGAAGAAAGCCTTTGATAAGAAGGTCAAGCCTCGTGTGTTCCGAGAAGGTGACCTTGTGCTCAAGAAAGTCTTGTCTTTCGCGCCCGATTCTAGGGGCAAGTAGACTCCAAACTATGAAGGTCCATATGTTGTTAAGAGAGCCTTTTCAGGCGGTGCATTAATACTTACAACTATGGATGGGGAGGATTTCACTCGTCCTGTGAATTCAGATGCAGTCAAGAAATACTTCGCTTAAAAATAAAAATAGAATAGCTCGCTAAGTTGAAAACCCGAAAGGGTGACTTAGGCAAAAATGAGCATCTCGGTGGATTGAAAACCCGAAAGGGAGATCCAGGAAAAAATTAGAGACATATAAAAAAAATGAATATATGTATCCCGCTAGATTGAGTACCTCACCCTGGGGCAATCTAGGCAAAAATTAGGGATTTGGCAAGTAACTGCATCCTGACAAGACTTTGTTCTCCAACTGTCATCCGTCAGAGGTTCTCGCTCATTCATCATCAACCAAAGCTTCAAATACATCGGATTCAGAATTGGTGGAGAAATGGTCATTATGTTCAATATAGCCCTTTTCCAATATATATCACCAATTTCAAATTTGAAAGATCTATGGAGTTTTGCCATTAGACTACCATTCCATCAAATAAATTTGAGCCTTTATCCAATTATTTGCACTCTTATTTGTTTCCATTTCAACAAATGTTTTGCATGTTTTAAATGAAAAATATCATTGTTTTAACTAAATCTTTCATAATTTGTTTTTAAACAAAGTGAACATTCACAAAGATGAGAGGATACTGGAGATGTCTTCAGTGCTCTCCCAAGGATGGTAAGATTCTTGACAGGGTAAGACATTTTGTTCATATTCCTGGCATGCTTATGTCCTCTTTCTCCGGAGCCTTTTGTGGGTTTTCTCCCAAGCAGAGTGTTAGATAAGATTATTCATCCCTCTTCCTTTTAGCAGAATAGTGATTTCTTCCTCCTCAGCAGATGTGATCTCATTATTTAGGACAGTGTTTGATGACCCTTGGAAACTTCTGATTTGGTGGTTGTTCCCCACGGAGTTCCCTGATTCCCCCGGATAATTCCTCTAGTAGAGTGCTTCCATGGCGGATTTCATTTGTATGATGATCCTTGCCACAGTTGGAGGGACTGAGGCTCATTCCCCTTCGGAGATCCCTGTGGTCCTGGCTTTCTCCCTTGAGATGTAGTACCGGATGTTTGTGTACTTATTTGTTGGACTTGTTTGTGTTATATATGTCTGCTTGTCAGCATTCATCATACATAAACCATGCATATATGCATAATGATAACATTCAGATATTCATGATTGCATTCTTTGCCATATATCTTTGTTTGTTATCCCCTGCTAGTTGGTAATACATTTCCCCAAGCAGACGTCGGTGCCTGATCTCCCCATATAGAGTCAGCCCCTTAAGCAGAAAGTGTTTATCCTTCTTTCCATATTCCCCACTGAGTTATATCCTCGTGGATAATGATTGTTTCTATTTCCTCCCAACACATATGTTGGGATGGAGTTCCCCATTGAGTTATATCCTCTTGGGGACAAGTTTTGTTTCAGCATTGGCCTCTTTTGGCTGCTTCTTGCACTCCCATGTGGTGTAAATGAATGATTGCTTAGTAACCAATAATTATTCATCTTCTCCCCGGCGGAGTCTGTGGCCGTCTACCCTAATACCGGTGGTTATAAGTCCTATTTTTGTGGTTCTCTACCCTCATACTGGTAGTCATAAACCCTTTTTTTATCCCCTCGCAGAGTTAACCTTTTGTTCATCCTAATTGATGACGGTTACTTTTCCATGGTTTTCTACCCAGTATCCGGTAGATGTAATCCCCTCCTTGACGGTTATCTTTATCCAATATCTGGTGCTGATATTCCCTCATCTTTCGGGATAATTGCTCTGATCAAGCAATTTATCCCCAGTGAGTCATCTCGTCTACCCTTTGTTGTTGGTGACGATTGTTTCTCCCCTGGATTGGTCATCATTATATACCTAGTTTCGGTATCCCGATGCCTTTCTTTGTCGGTCGACTTATCCTTTATTAACCCAGTAACTGGTTGTGGATAATCTTCCATGCGAGTATATTATCTACGTTCTGACGGTAATAGATAATATATCTCATGCACTCTTTGGTCGAAGCCTTTTGCTCTTCCCTAGTCGAGTAAGATTCGTATCCCTTTCTTGGAATCGAATGTCCATCCTATAATCGAGTTTGCTTTTAAGCCCTCTTTTGGATGATGAGTGTCTTGGGAATATTCCCCAATTCACACTTTGGTTGGTCACCTATTATATGCCCAGTAACCGGTATCCCTGGTGTTCCTTCCTCCCTGCTCCCTATTATGACTTTTTGTCCCTGGCGGAGTCAGATTTTCCTGAGCTGAAGTATACCTTTTTAGGCCTTCCTCAGATGATTTCGGATGTTTGATATCTCTCACCTTTATACCGGTCTTAGATATTCATTCCCCCGAGCATGTTGTTCCCTCACCCTTATACCAGGTGTTCGGATCACATGTCTCTTTGAGCTTATTACCCAGTAACCGGTAATACCTCATCCTGTTGCTTCCTCGGAGGAGTTTTTGTTCCGGTTTTCCCCAGTGAGGTCCCTTAGTGGATTCTCCTAGCCTGAGCCTGGATTTTTATCCGGAGTATCCGTTATGAATAACTTTTGTTGTATTGGCATATTCCCCAATACATGCGCCTTTGAGTCAGCTCGGGTCTTTCCATTGATTTCTGCTCCCCAAGCTTTGAGTCGTGACCTGCTCACGCATCTTATTCCTTTTCTTATCCCCATGAGAGTCCCAGAGTCTCCATCCCATGGAGTAAATTACTCATATGGATTATCAGTTTCTCCTGATTTCTTTTCTTTCTTTGTGGACACATATCTCCATAGAGTATTACCTTTTGCATACATACATTTGCATCATGAGGTCTCTTAGGGACCAAAATTCGTCTCTCTGATATTATTTAAGCCCATTCTACCTCGTCGAGACGAAGATTTTAACCTTCACTTCTCCGACTAGAATGACCTTAAATAGAGGCATCTGTAAGACCCCAATTTTGACCCTAAGATCCCTCATGACATCATAACATTGCATTTGCAAAGCCTCAAGGATCATAAGCATCTTGGTTCCCCTTGCCTTTGGATGGGACTCCTTGTGAGTGGTTTGAGATCACCAAGCATGCTTGAATTGTATATTATTGCTTTTCTCATCTTTATTCACTAACCAAAAGCACAAAAATATGTCACTAACATCTTTTGTTTGTAGCTTGAGTAATCACAAGGTCAAGAGCTTCAAGGAAATCATTGGTGCAAATGTATGGTCCAGAGAAGATGAAAGCAAGCATGGTAATGGTTCCCAAAGCTCTCATCCACCAAATATGACTCCCAAGTATCTCAATTCATCATTTTTGATCAAAGCAAGTCAAAGGGTTTGAGGTTTTGCTTCCTCAAGGAAACCCTAATTCATCTGATCATCCATAATGCCTTGCTAGTGGAGCCACCTCAGCCCATGGTCAAATACAATAAAGGGAAGTTATTTAATTCATCATTTCATGAATATTTGAACTTATTTGAGTGCCCTCAATCATCAATTCATCAAGATATGAGTTGTGGACTTGAGAAGTTGATCAGTCAATCCATCTGACTATTTTGAAGTGCACTGAGACTTAACGTTTTATGTGTTGGTCAAATGGAGATGATCCCAAACGCAAAAATGTTCTTAAGGACAATATGAACAACTTTCATGTTCATAAAAAATTGATTTGAAGCTTGGAAGGTCATCTCCCATTCCAATACATTATAGGTCATTTTGACTGAAACCCTAATTTTGGGTCAACTTCCCAAGAACATAACTCATTAATTTTTTATGATTTTGATGTGGGATCAAATGAATTGGAAAGCTTAAGATGTCTACTTCAAATGTTATTTTGAAAAAAAAATTTAAAATCTCAAAGGTTATACATGTGATAATGCAAAACATTATAGGTCACTTTGGACCAAATGCAATGAAAGGCAAAAAAGTCCAACTTCAAGTGCTCATAACGCCTTCATCAAAACTCCAAATGATGCAAAATTTAAGTCCATTTTGATTGTCTTAAAAATATCTACAACTTTGATATTGGAGGTTTTTTCATTTGAAGCTTTCATCATCAAAACATAAGGGCTTGAAGTTGGTCCAATTTGGCCAAATTCTCAAAGGCATGTTTTGCACTATGAACTTCATGACCTGTTTTCATAAATTTCCACACTCCAAATGAGTTTTGGTCCAACATAAAATTTGTTCCTTATGTCAAGACCTTTCCAACCATTACCCACATGCCTATGTTTCAATTTTTCAAGTGGCATTTTCGAAGAGGTGAAGTTTTAGGCTCAATTATGCATAACATGTGAGAATTCATTACACAAGCTTATACATTGCCATCTGCACGTCCATTTCAAGTGGGTTGGTCATCAGCATGCAAATGCAATTGAATTTGGGCCTTCTACGTGATCATGCAAGCCCATGCAAAGAATATCCACTTGCCATGCACACGAGAATTTTCACTTGCTCAGCCAATTCCATCTATAAATAGACATGCTATGCTTCATAATTGAGGACCCTAAATCAATCTGAAATGCTGCAGAAATCAAAACCCAGCCATACCTAAAGGAACTAGTTCACATTTTCTTCAATTTTTCAGATCTAAAATTCAGCTGAATTTGGTTGAATCTTTAGATCTAAAGTTCCTAGACCTTCATCATCCATTCCATAGAAGTTCTATTTGGCTAAAGGAAGCAAGGAAATGAGCTCAGATCTTCACAATTCAAAGGTTTACTTCAACTGGTTTTTTCTTCGAAACTCCTTATTCCTTGACCTATTGAACTGGATATTGTGTTGTCTGAAGTCCTCAATGTAGAGGCATCATTGTTGTGTTTAATTTTTGAAATCAAGCAAGTTCATGATGAACACCATCATGCTTCCATCTCTGATTTCTCCACTTATAGGAATCTAGAGTGGAAGTGAGTGGTACAGGAGTGATGTACATCACTTCCTCTTTCGAACGGTACCTAGATCGCCCATTTTGGTGGACATTTGCATCTCTGCAATTTTTGAGTCTCACCAGAGCTCGCCGGAGAAGACGGTGGTGTACACCACCGTCTCTTTGCCAGATAAATTGTGAGCCCTTGGATCTGATCTCCAGTTTGTATCCCAGCCTTTGGATCTTATGACTTTTAATAATGCCTTGTGTGACGCGTTTGACTGGAGACCACCATAAGCGCGCACATGTGGAGCGTTTGATCAGCCACGTCAATTAATGAGGCTTGATCAGACGCTGCTGGTTTTTTCTCCTTTTCTAATTTCTGATTTTATTTATTTTATTTCTTTTATTTCCTTTATTTTCAAAAATTCATAACTTCTTTATTTTAAATCCAAAAAATATAGGACCAATTTCATTCTTCCCCATTTAAATTCTAGTTTCTAAAAATGATTTTTAATATTTTTTATCTTGTCATTTGATATTTTTTTGTGAATTTTCTCTTTTCTGATTATTTTTAATTCATTTTAAATAGTTTTCAATATTCAAAAAATACAAAAATATTTTCCTAACCTATTTGAATGATGATGGATCTATGAAAAATATTCTCATCAAGTTTTTTAATTGATTTGAGATTTATTTGAGATTTTAGTTCAATTAGGTTATTTTTATTCATTTTTAATTGATTAAAAATAGTTTCTGACTTTTAAAAATGCTGAAATTATTTGTCAAACTTTGTTTGACCTTGTTGAACTTAGGATAAATCACTTGGACCTTTTTAGGTTGATTTGAGGTGATTTTGAAGTTTGACCTTTCTTTATTATTTTAATTCAAGTTTATTTTAAATACTAAAAATGCCAAAAATATTTTGTTCATTTCTTGACTTCCAATCTTCGTCTCACTTCTGTTTTTGATTGTTTGACCATGATCCTCAATGTCATTGGTCAACACTTGTTGATTGGTACATGCTATTTCATTTAATGCACTTATTTCTTTTCATTATCCATCTTCTTCTTCTTCTTCTTCTTCTTCTTCTTTCCTTTTTTATCAATGAGTTGAAGGTTGATAAGTTAACATTAATTGGGGAGACTTAATCTTCCTTAATTCAAATCTAATTCATCTTGATCAATTGATCAAGTGAATGGCTTTGCATTAAGGATAGGTTGTTTCCTAAATCATGCAAAAGGCTTAAACCAATACAAGATCAATTCTCTTTTTCTTTTGGCATGGCAAGTTGTTGGAACTTGGTTCACTAATCAAGACTTCTAACTTGTGTTGTTGCCTACATTATTATTGACCGGCCTCAGATAGTTGTGACTTCTACATAAGTCCAATTACGATTGCTTAACATAGCGCTAAATTTGCCTTATGGCATACTAACTACTAACACTAACCATTAACCATTAACCTTTACTTTTTGCACTTTACATTTATGCAATTTACTATTCTTGTACACATTATTCATTTGATTTTCCCTTTGCTCATTTGAGCACATGTTTATGTTAATGCAATTTGCCTTTTGCTCACTTGAGCACATAATTGTGTGTATATCTTTTGTGCTTGTGTTTGTCTGTTTGTTGTGAACCAAATGCAAAGAATTGGACAAAATGGACTTAGACTTTAGGACTTTACCCAAGCTAGTGGAGTTTGAAGAGCAACTAGGCCTCATGCCTTTAGAGTTCTTAAATGTCAAAGAGCAACTAGGCCTCATGCCTTTAGAATGCTTAAAGCTTGAAGATGAGCATTGAAAGGACCATATTCTAAACTCTCTCTTGTCCATTCTTTGATTGTTAATAGAACCTTTTGATGTGTGTGTTCTTGTGCTAGGGATTCCCACATTGAGCCAAATTGAGGAACCATTGCCATGAGCTTCTAAGAGAGAGGGATCCAAGATATATTGAGGAGCTTCCCAAGAGTTCATTTTATTGTTTATTGCTTGAGTTTATGCTTTTGTAATTGCTTATTCCAAAGGATGGGAGCTACTTGGATCATTAATATGATCTCAAGAGAGGAACTCCATTTATGGTTTTGCTTCTTGTCCCTTACCTCTTGTATGCTTAGGACTTTAGCCTTTCTTCTTCTTCCCTCCACTCTAACCCTAGCCAAAACTTTTGTGCAAACATCTAACACCTGTTTTCAACATTAGAAACCTAAGCCTTATGTTTTTGATTTTCAAACTATCTTTTCTTAATACTTATTTGAATTGAACTTATGAGTCAATTTTGACCATTTTTGTACATACTTTTCATTGGTAAATACAACCCATTCAAATGTCTTTTTGTGGTTTCAATGGCCACTTCCTTAATCAAAATTTTCATAACCTTTAGTTATTAGGTTTGAGTTATCCTTGAGGTAGATGTAATACTCACCTTTATCCTTAGTGATGGACAATAAGTCTTCCATGCTTATTATAGGGTTAACCCCTCACTAGCATGTTGAAGCTATCCTCACATGGTGGATTTGTGGTTTTAGGTTGAGTTTTCTCCCTTGGATAACAAAAGACCTTAAGGCTTTTGGACCAATCAATTCACCAACTCATTTTTGAGATTTTTACCCCGAACTACGAGGTTTTGATCCTAATCTTTTTTTAAGATGGTACGTAGGCAATGGGTTTATCCATCCAAACACAAAATGTAAATAAACTTGTATATTCTTTTCTCATCTCTCCAATCATGTTTGCACAAACAAATTTTCACAAAACAACAACCTTACAACAAGTATGAAAAGGGCTCCCTAGGAGTACCTAGGATGTTTTGGGTGCCTAACACCTTCCCATTGCATAACCAACCCCCTTACCCAGATCTCTGACATTTTTACTAGTTTTTGATTCGATAAAACTTTTAGGTTTTTGTTCGCTTTCTAACCATTCCTTTGGATAAATAGAAGTGCGGTGGCGACTCGACTTGTATGATTTACCTTGGATTTAGTCAATATCTCTAATGGTAACGAATACCCCACTACAATACCCTAATCACTCTGGATGATACCTCTTGGTAAAATTCTGGCAGAACCCCTTTATAGAATCTTTTGATGAAATTCTTGATAAACCCTTTTGATAAAATCCCTTAAGAAAACCCTTTTAATAAAATCCCTTGATAAAATTTTGGTGGAACCCTTTGATAAAAAATTCAGGTGAAAGCCTTCGATAAATCCATGATGAAACCCCTTGACAATAATACTTCGTTGAAACTTCTTGGTAAAACCTTGGTGAACCCTTGGTGGATAATGATCTTATGAAAACCCCTTTGATTGAACCCCTTTGATAAAACTCATTTGATAAAATCCCTTGGTAAAATCCCTTGATAGAACCCCCTGATGAAAATCCTTTATACTTCTGATGAAACCCCTAATGGAACTCCTGGTAAAAGCTCTTTAATGAAACCCTTGGTGGAACCCCTTGAAAACCCCCGGTGTAACCCTTTGATAAAACCCTGGTGTATTTGATGGAACGTATCTCTTGTGTGGGATAAGTTAATAAGTTGGAGATGTGAGACGTGAAGACCCGCTAACTAGTTGATAACGATCATTCGGGATGACCGACTACTGGATAGATTCCTTTGAAGACTCACGGTGAGTGAGTTTGCTGGGAAAGTCCTTATTGAAAATGCTCTGTAAAGATGTTACTTACTATACCCTAATTTTTAACCCTAAGATCCCACATCTCATTTGCATCATTACACACAAACAAGGCCTATGGAAGCACACCGAAAGGCTTTTCAGAAATTCCTATAGCAGGCCTAAGTGAACCATGATGTGAAGATCGATCAATTTGATGGAATAATGGCCAATATTACTGCATGTAACAATTTAGGCTTTAGTGATGAAGAGCTTCCCGAGCAGGGGAGGAACCACAATTCGGCCATGCATATCTCTATGAACTTTCAGGAAGATGACATGTCCAATGTATTGGTGGATACTGGATCCTCTCTGAATGTTCTGCCTAAGTCTACGATGTCTAAACTTGCTTACCAAGGTGCTCCAATGAGATTCAGTGGAGTTGTTGTGAAGGCCTTCGATGTATCAAGGAAGACTGTAATTGGGGAGGTTGATTTCCCAATAAAGATAGGTTTGTGCTTATTTCATATTACTTTTCAAGTGATGGAGATTCATCCCGCCTACAGTTGTCTCTTAGGACGTCTATGGATTCATGAGGATGGGGCAGTTACATCAACTCTACACCAGAAGCTGAAGTTTGTGAAGAATGGAAAATTAGTGATTGTGGGTGACGAGCAGGCCATGTTGGTGAGTCCTCTCTCTTCATTTTTGTATATCGATGCCGACGAAGCTAAGGGAACGTTATTTCAAGCTCTTTCTGTTGATAATATTTCTGTTAATAAAAAAGAAGAATCCATGTCATCCTTGAAAGATACCCAGTTTGTGATGGAGAATGGTCAATATGCTAGATGAGGATAAGTTATTGAGCTTGCCGAGAACAAGAACATAGATGGTTTGGGTTTTTCACCTGGCGCCACCTGAAGAGATTGGAAGCGAATTCAGGAGGTGTTTCACAGTGCTGGCTTTATTCATTCGAGAGGTCAGTCTACTGCTATTTTTGAAGACAATGAAGAGCAAGAAGTGCCAGACTTTGTGACACGTGGATCGATGTGCCAGAACTAGATTTTTGTTGATGTTCCTACTTTTATTCACATGTCGAAGTAATATGTTTGTTTTTGTTATTTTCAAAATCCTTTCACTATGCCCAAGGTGAAAGTGAATCTATGTGGGCTTTGTTTCAGATTTCATTATCATTAATAAAATATTATTTCATTTATCCATATTATGCTTTTCCTTTCTGCTTTTTCTGGAAAAATGGTAACATAAAAAAAACAAAATAATAATCACTTTTATATCTGCATCATAATGTGCGTTTATTTGATCATATTCTAAAATCAAGCATAAAATCATTGTGCAGATTAATTGTTAATCCCATTGAAAACAATGACCCTACACATTCTCCCAACTTTGAATTTCATGTGTTCGAAATGGAAGAAGAGGATGACGAAGAGATTCCTAATGAAATCTCTCGGTTGCTTGAGCACGAAGAGAAGATCATTCAGCCTTATAAAGATCCGGAAGTGATTAATCTGGGTTCCAAAGATAACAAGAAAGAAGTCAAGATTAGGGCACTACTTTGTCCAAATGTTAAGAAGATGATGATAGAGCTCCTTAGAGAATATGTGAATGTGTTTGTTTGGTCTTATCAAGATATGCCAGGTCTTGATATTGATATTGTAGAGCATAGATTTTTGTTGAAGCCAAAATGTCCGCCAGTTAAGAAGAAGTTTAGAAGAAGTCACCCTGATATGGCTGTCAAGATTAAAGAAGAATTACAAAAGTAGATTGGTGTTGGGTTCCTTGTTACCGATAAGTATCCTCTGTGGGTGTCCAACATTGTACCAGTTCCGAAGAAATATGGTAAAGTTAGGATGTGTGTTGATTATAGAGACTTGAACAAAGCTAGTCTGAAAGATATTTTTCCTCTGCCATACATTGATATGTTGGTAGATAATACAACTAAGTTCAATGTATTTTCCTTTATGGATGGGTTCTTCGGCTATAATCAGATAAAGATGGCGCCCGAGGACATGGAAAAAACAACATTTATTACACCCTAGGGTACATTCTTCTATAAAGTGATGCCTTTCGATTTGAAGAATGCTGGTGCAACGTACCAAAGAGCCATGACTACTACTTTCCATGACATGATGCACAAAGAGATAAAAGTCTATGTTGATGATATGATTGCTAAGTCGAAGACTGAAGAAGATCATGTTGAGTATTTGTTGAAGTTGTTTCAGCGGTTGAGGAAGTTTAAACTCTGGTTGAATCCTAATAAGTGTACTTTTGGTGTCCATTTGGGAAAACTAGTGGGTTTCATTGTTAGCCAAAAAGGTATTGAAGTCGATCCTGATAAAGTCAAAGCTATTCAAGAGATGTTTGCACCAAAGACAGAAAAGCAAGTCAAAGGGTTCCTCAGGAGTCTAAATTATATATCCAGATTCATATCTCACATGACTGCCACGTGTGGGCCAATCTTCAAACTTCTTCGTAAAGACCAAGGTTGTGTTTGGACAGAGGACTGCCAGAAAGCTTTTGACAACATCAAGGAATATCTACTTGAACCTCCTATCTTGTCTCCTCCAGTGGAAGAAAGACCTCTGATTATGTATTTGACCATGTTAGAAGAGTCTATGGGTTGTGTACTTGGATAAACAGGATGAAACTACTAGAAAGGAGCATGTCATCTACTATTTGAGTAAGAAGTTTACAGACTATGAGCCTCGGTATTCTATGCTTGAAAAAACTTATTGTGGTTTAGCTTGGGCTGCCAAATATTTATGCCAATATATAATTGTCGTACCCCAAATTTTACCCTTCCCGTTTCATTTTTTATCTAATTTATGACTTGGGATTCATCTGCACTTATTCATGCCTCATTCATATGCATCATTCACTCATGTTAACACGTCCTAATAAGCGTCATAGTTTCAAAGCTTATAGATAATAAAGACTGGAGTTTTGTTTGAGGATTGTGATTTTACTCATCATATGGGGAAAACCCTGATTTCATGCCCTTTTGGGACCTTGATTTAAGGAGGCCACGTCCTGATATCCATTTGTGCATTCAGACCCTAATTCATAACCTTGCTAATCATGAAACATATGTTTGACCTCATGAGCTTTCATTTGTGCATCTAAACCCTAAATTTGGGGTCCTTGTGTTGGGATGTGTTGTAGAGCTTTATGCTTTGTTTGAAGACTTTGATCAGAAAGGTGTGCGTCATTAAACCCTAATCAAGGATGTTTGATCTTGGGCGCCATTTTGATTTGGCTTTTGACCATGGGATTTACTGAAATCCTAGCTCATTGGGAAAAAGATTCTTGACCATCTTGTCATACATCATGACAGACTTTAAACTTGTCTGGGATTTCATCTGGGTCAAGGTTTGTTCAAGCATCCATCCATATGGTGCTCTAGATCTTGAGTCTTTGATTCATGATTATTGCTTCTAAGCATATGACACTTTCAAGATTCATTGGTCTTTGGCCCATTATTTGTATTTGGTCCCTTCGAGATTCATAAGGCATTATAGGTCATTCACTCTTGATTTATATATGTATATTGGTCCTTTGTTTCCTTATTAATTATATTAAATGAGAACTATTAATTATTTGACTAATTATTAATCCAATTATGTTTAATTATAGAATTAAACCTAATTCCAATTTAAACCCTTAATTATATATTTTTCATGTTAATTATCAATATCTAAATAATCACATAATTAATTTTTGTATTAATCTCATCATAAATTAATTTAATTAATTTTAAATTATAATCCTAATTAATTATATATATTTTTCCGTATATTTTAATATTTTTCTCTATAATAATAATATAATTAACTTAAACATGATGTTTTTGTATTTTTATATTTTACTAATAATAATATTGAATAAAAAAAATTAAAATTAAACAATGAACATTTTAGAGTATAAGTTGAATTTATAACCATAAGTACGTCACAAAGTTTTTTTATCCGTTCAATTAATAACAAGTTTAATATATAATATATTTATAGATTAGTTTTTTTAGAAAATATTGAGATAAAAATAATAAAGTTATTATTTTCCCCAAAAAAATATTTAAAATATGAATTAAAGATAAAAAACAATAATTTAGAAAAAAGCTATCAAATAAATGAAAAGATACCGGTTAATTTAATTTAAGTTTATTAAAAAAAAAGAAAGAAAGGGGAAAATGATAAGGCAAACCAATGGTCTCTTGAAACTATACCATCATTTTTTATAAAGCCATGAATAAATAAATTAATAAATAGAAAAACAATAAAAACAAATTTGGTTCTTATGAATGAGTCATTTGCATTGTACCTGCTTTCTATTATAAACTAGTATATGCACGTGCAGAAAATAAAAATAAAAAAGAAGCAAAAAGACTATCAACTCGAAAGTTAACAGGGTAAGAATCCTCAAAGGTAGACTTCGTCCTTCTCCTTCCTCTTTGCTCTTCCTCCTTCTTTTGGTGATGATTGAGCTATTTTTGAATTTTGATTGCAGGAAAGACTCGAGCTTAAATTTTTTAGGATTTTAGGGTTGTTGTTCTTCGATGTGAAGAACAACAACTTTAGGATTTTTTAGGATTTTAGGGTTGTTGTTCTTCGATGTGAAGAACAACAACTTTAGGATAGGTAACTTGTGTAAATTGTTGATTTGAATCTCCCCTTTTGTTCAATGTCTCTCCCCTTTTTATAAGAAAAATGGTATTAAACATTCTGATTCAGGAAGAAATAATAAATGGATGATTTGGACTGATTTTTTTTTGTGATAGTGCCTGGTGAAACCGTATGATGAGAGTGGTATATTGGGATATGAGGATTTGTGATTTTTTTTCCTGGATCCGTGTTTTAATTTTTAAGAATACTGGATAATAATAGTAAATCATTACTAATTTAAAGAATTAATAATACTTTAATAACTTATTGATAGGCATGGCAATATAACCCGTACCCGCGGGTACAAACCCAAACCCGCCCCGAAGTTGACGGGGAAAACCCGCTTTGACTGGGTTTGGGTTTGGATTTGGGTTTTCCCCAACTTTAAAATATGGGGACGGGTCGGGTAATGGGGACACTAGTACCCACCCCGAACCCGTCCCCGAACCCGCCCCGTTTATTTTACTATGTACGTTATTATTTATTTTTGATAATTTAAAATATTAAATATGTGGTCAATGTTTTGATATTTTAATTTAAATTTATTATTTAAAATATTTGAAATGTATGTATGGAATTTTTTTAGATTGTTTTATTTTATTATTTGTAATGTAATTTTATTTCGGAAAAATAAATATTTCTATTAAAAAATTGATTTTACTAAATTAATGGTGGTGGGGCGGGGATACCCGAACCCGTTTGGGACGGGTTTGGGTTTTGATTCCCCATCCCCGTTTGGGTTTGGGGTGGGGAACGGGGATTGTTTGGGGGTTCGGGTTTGGGTTTGGGAGAGGTAAAAACCGTCCCCGACCCGCCCCGTTGCCATGCCTACTTATTGATAGTCATGATTAAAATGAAATCATTCACTTAATTTCTAATAATTAAAGTCAGTCAACGAAATTAAATTAATTTTTTTTATGGATTTTTTTAACTTATAGAGAAATAATAATTGACTATTTTGGTAAATAATAAAAACTATGTGGTAATAATAATAACAAGAAAAGATATATTTTTTTTATTTTATCTTGATTAAAATAAAAAATGCAAAATTTTGATTTTTCTAGAAAAAATATATTAAATTCAAAAATTAAAATAAAAAATTTTAATTTTAACTTTTTAGATTAAAAATATATTATATTCCAAAATTAAAATAAAAAATGCAAATTTTATTTAAAAATATATTTAAAATTAAATAAAATTTTAAAAATACAAATTTGATTGTAATTGAAGTTAAAACATTAAAAAAAAGGAAAATTCTTAAATTGAGGAAAGTGAGATTCAAACTCAAGACCTCTCCCTTGTAACTCCTTACATATGTTTATCTACCAATTATACCATTTCATTTATTCAAAATAAAATGGCACTAGAAAATATATGAAGGCTGGACAAAATTTGGGGTACGACAGTTGACCCTATTTAATCAACTTCAAACTGAGATGATGATGATGAGTCTTCATCTTCTCGAGGAGAAGATGGTTAAATATAAAGAGAAATCCTACTTTTGACTATATAGTCAGTGGATTATGGGAATGCGCGAGAATTGAACAATCTTTGAGGCTCCATGACATCCAGACCAACCCTTGATGGAACCCCAATAATACCTTGGCGATTAATTTCAGCCCATCCGGGTGAAATTTGCATACAATTCCTATGATCATTCGATCATGTTACTGAAATTGGGTAGGACTCTGACGATCCTCCGATTGTTGTTTGATAAAACCTTGGTAGAACCCCTGATATAACTCATAATAAAATCCTTGGCAAAATTCCTAGTGAAACCCCTTATACAACTTCTAATGGGACTCATGACGATGAGATCCTAATGAAATCCTTTGACAAATCCATGATGAAACCCTTGGATTAATCCCTTTTGATCTGTTTCAACCTCTCAGGGTGAAACTTGCACACGATTCCTATGGCAAACACAAAAGCCATAAAAATATTTATTTTTCCCATCCCTCCAATCTTTTACAAACAACACCCTTTTTCAAACCAAAATGTACACATTTTCAAAGAGGTTCCCATGGAGTATCATAGATGTTTAGGGTGTTAATACCTTCCTTTTGCATAACTAAACCCCGGACCCTTGTTCTCTTTTTATTAATTTTGTTTTTAAAACTTCTTCGAGTTTTGTTCGTACTTTTTCCCTTTTCCTTTGGAAACAATAAAAGCGCGATGGCGGCTCTTGCTTTGCGAGTTAAGTTAATCGATAGCTTAATCTCAAAAACTTTACCGCTATAGGATGTGATTGAATGTAATCTCGTTTAAGTGTGAGATTAGCTTCAAGACATGTTCCTTGTAAGGGATGAGTTTGTGGTCTCGAGCTTCCCAATCGCCTTTGACTTGGCTAATGACCAAGGCTGAATCTCCATATACTTCAAGAATTTTGATCCCAAGATCAATTGCAGCTTCAATGCCGAAGATACATGCCTCATATTCTGCAATGTTATTGGTACATTCAAAACACAACCTTGCAGTGAAAGGAAAATGGAAACCAGTTGGGGAGGTGAGGACTGCCCCAATGCCATTGTCATGAGCGTTAGAAGCTCCATTAAACGCAAGAGTCCACCGAGATCCCGGTTCGGGCCCTTCCTCGGAGTCTGTTATATTGCAGTCTCTAATCATCATGATGTTCATGTCGGGGAATTCAAAACGCATGGACTGGTAGTCTTCCAAGGGATGATGTGCAAGATAGTACACTCTCCTTGATGGCTTTTTGAGTGACATGTTCGATGTCGTACTCAGTTAGAGCTATTTACTAACGGGCTACTCTATCGGTTAGAGTAGGCTTCTCGAAGATGTATTTGACGGGGTCCAACTTGGAGATTAACAATGTTTTATGAGTGAGCATATATTGTCTTAGGCGTTTGGCAGCCCAAGCAAGTGCACAATAAGTCTTTTCAAGCATCGAATATCTACTCTCGCAATCGGTAAACTTTTTGCTTAAGTAGTATATGGCGTGTTCTTTCCCACCAGTCTCGTCTTGTTGGCTGAGGACACGTCTGATGGATCCTTCAAGAATGATAAGGTACATAATTAAAGGTCTTCCAAGTATAGAAGGCATCAGGATAGGAGGTTCTTGCAAGTACTCCTTTATCTTCTCAAAAGAATTTTGGCAGTCGTTGTTCCAGATGATAGCTTGATCCTTTCGCAGAAGTAGTGGTAAGGTGAGATATGAACCAAGCGATGTAGTTCAATCTACCTAGAAATCCCCATACTTCCTTCTCGGTTTTGGGTTCAGGCATAGCTTGTATGGCCTTCAATTTCTCAGGATCTACCTCAATACCACGTTGGCTAACAATAAAACCTAGCAGTTTGCCAGATCTTACTCTAAATGTACATTTGTCGGGATTAAGCCTTAACTTGAACTTCCTTAACCGTTTAAATAGCTTATCCAGATTGATAAGATGCTCCTCTTTGGTTTGAGATTTGGCGATCATATCATCAACGTAAGCCTCGATCTCCTTATGAATCATATCATGAAAGAGTGTGACCATGGCTCGTTGGTAAGTTGAGCCAATATTTTTTAATCCAAAAGGCATGACTTTATAGCAGAACACACCTCATGGGGTTATCAAAGTGGTCTTCTCCATGTCCTCTAGAGCCATCTGGATTTGGTTATAACCGGAGAATCCATCCATGAAGGAGAAAACAGAGAATTGAGGGGTGTTGTCCACTAGCACGTCAATGTGGGGTAGTGGAAAGTCATCTTTGGGACTTGCGCTATTCAAATGTATGTAATCCACATACATCCTTACTTTTACTTCCTTTTTGGGCACGGGCGCAATATTGGAGATCCATTGGGGATAGTTAGAAACTGCTATAAACCACGTGTCGAGTTATTTTTGCACCTCCTCCTTTATCTTTATATCCATGTCGGGACGAGTCCTTTTTAGCATTTTCTTCACAGGAGGGAACTCTTCTCTGAGAGGCAAGCGATGGACTACGATATCAGTAGTGGGCCCTAGCATGTATTGGTAATACCATGCGAACACATCCATGTAGTCCTTTAAGAGTTTGACAAACTTTGCATTTACTTCTTCTTGTAGAGCTGAGCGAACTCTGACCTTTTTGGCTTCCTCGTCCATTCAAAGGTTGACTACTTCCACTGATTCCTCGTGCGGTTGGATGACCTTCGACTCTTGCTTGAGTAGCCGAGCTAACTCTCCTGGGAACTCACAATCTTCATCACAGTCTTTGTCAGAGTGATTAATCGGATTGTCAAAGTCATATGTGACCATAACAGAGCTGTTATTGGTGGTAACCGAGGGTGATTTGCACAACTTAGGATTCATGATTTTATTTATATGCAAGGAAAAAAATTGATTTGAAAAACTTTAAAGAAAAATAAAAGCATTGCCATTTTTTTTTAATTTAGCGAAAATATAAAATGAAAGAAAAAAGATCACAAATTTAAATGTGAAATATGGTGATTTTCATTGATTTGATAAAAGGGAAATTCAAAGGAGGCTCAACAAATGATTCCCCCATGCCTTGGCCACAACATGGGTTCTTTTGATTGATTAAAGGAAAACAAAACAAGGAAAATTACTTCTCGATCATTGTCACTTCAGGTAATTCCGACATAGTCCAATTGATAACACCTCTTCCTTCGGTCTTCTAAAAGACCAGTCCTGCATCTTCAGCTTCATCATCCTCTTCTAAGGCACATACATTGCCATCTAAAAGATTTCCAACACTTGAGATGTACTTTGATAATGGGAGCACTTGTCCCGTTTCATCTATTGGAATTGTCTTCTTCAAGTTTTAGGAATTGTATCATAATCCATTGCGGTTCTTGTTGTTAGGAAACTCAAGCATTCTTCCTCATCCTATAGGGTGTCAACTCCTTATGACGTTCAAAGCATATCTGAGGGAGGACATTAGAAATTCAGCATTTTTTAATTCATTTATAATAGGGAAAACCATTTCAACATTGATGATTTCAAACGATTGAAATGGGATTTCCTTCAACTCCCCATCTCCTTCTACGTATCGGAATGATGCCAGGTGGCTCACCATAATGTCTTCTTCACCTACCATAACTACCAGTTTATTATTGATCAGAAATTTCAGCCTCTGGTGGAGCATTGAAGTAACGGCTCCGGCCAAATGTATCCTTGGTCTTCCAAGTAAGAAACTATAAGTTGGGTGTATGTCCATCACAAAGAAGGTAATGAAGAAAGTATGAGGGCCAATTTTGATGAGAAGATCTACTTCATCGATCACAGTCCATTGCAACCCATCAAACGCCCTTAGTACTAGCTCATATGGTTTCATAACAAGTCCTTCAATGGTCAATTTTTCAAGCGAACTCTTGGGCATCATGTTGAGAAAGGAACCAGTATCCACCAAGACTCTTGATAACACAATATCTAAATACTCAATGTAGATGTGCAAGGCTTTGTTATGGTTTCTTCCCTCAGCGAGGAGCTCTTCATTATTGAACCCCAGGCTCATACTGGTAGCTATGTTGTTGACCATTCCCTCGAATTGGCACATAAAAATCTCCTACAATACGTGAGAAACTTTTAGAAAATTGACCAAGTCATTGCAATATGCTTCGGAGCACATAAGCAGAGACAATATAGAGATCATTGATGGAGTTTGGTTGAGTTGTTCAACCACTCGATAATCACTTCTCTTTTTGATGCGCAAGAATCCGTCTATCTCATTGGTTGGTAGAGAGTCTTGCCTCTGTTGGGCATTATTAATCTGTTTGCCTTTGTCTTGGGTCTAAGGACCGCTATTATCAGTAGGGAGAGATATAGGAGAAAATATTCTATCGCTTCTGGTGACCCCGATGGTGCTGGCTATACTGATTATTGGCTCGTTGGACGTCATCATCTTTTCTTGCAGCTTTTGGCCATGGATGTAGACTGTGGAGTCATACACCCACGAGACTACCTTGGTGTTATTATATGGAAACAACGTCGAGAATTTTATTACTATTGGAGTGATGGGAGCTGCTGAGAGGGTCATCTGTGAAAGATTGTATGGAATCTGTAAAGGTATAACTTCATCATACAATATTTCAAGAGTGGATATTTCTTCAATCATGGATGGGCGATCTATCAATAGAATCCCTTGGTCCATCAGATTTTGTATGACGGTCTTCAAAATTTACACAGTGTTGTGGGTTAATCAAATATTATTCACAAGTGGTTGAACAAACTGGAAATGCATCACTTTTCACTAACACGTTCTTGATCTCGATCAGTGGAGTTTTCAATTCATTGATAAAGGTTATCAGTCTTCTTCTGACATCTATTTCTACCATGTTCACATTCGTCTTGTTGTGATAAGGCATGGGATTATTATTTACATTCGGGCCGTTGGGCGCGAACATAATTTCTTTTGAATCAATTAAGTCTTGCACTTTGTACTTTAAGGCCTTAAAATTTTCAATTGAGTGTCTGGGAGCTCTAGAGTGGAATTCACAATGGGTATTCACATCGTAGCCGGGAGGAAGAACTGCTGGAGGCGTACCAATTCCCTTAATTATACAAGTGATCCTCTTAAAAGATATGGTAGAATGTGACTATAGGGTATCAGAACCAGATCAAACCTTCTTTATGGTCTTCTATGTATTTGTTGTTACTGTTGCTGGTGGTATTGTCGTTGTTGTTGTTGTTGTGGTTGATAACGATGATGTTGTTGTCGAGGTTACTCATAACGTTGTCATTGTTGTTGTTGAGGTTGAACAAGAATAGTGACAGGTTGTTGTTGTGATTGTTACACAGCATCCACGGTGGCTACTTACTTATAGGGAACACGGTATGTCGGGGTCCTGGTTCTGATTGTTGTTGTTGCGCTGACCTCTCCTTCTTTCTTCTTGCCATAGGCGATAAAAGGTTTCTTCACCATTTTAGAGGTACTTGAGGATTCTGGATTTCCCCATCTTGATCATGTTCTCAATCCTCTCGCCAGCCAAAACTAGGCCAGAAAAGCCCGAGGATGTACTTCCTACCATCCTATCGAGATATGTGCCTTGGAAGTTACCCATCAACATGTCTATCAACTCTCGTTCAAGTAACAGGGGTTGTACTATGGCTTCTAGCTCTCTCCACCTCTAAGCATACTCCTTGAAGGTTTCCTCAGACTTTTGCACTAGATTTTGCAAATGTGTGTGGTTCGGTGCCATATCAGTATTGTACTGATAATGTTTGAGGAACACTTCATCCATTTCCCTCCAGGTGTGAATATGGGTATTCTCTAACTGCATGTACCAGTCCAAGGATGCTTCGCTTAAAGAATCTTGAAATAAGTGCAATAGGAGTTGGTCATCTTCCGAGTGGGAAGTCGTTTTCCAGCAGTAGATTCTGATGTGGGTTTTGGGATTGCTGGCTCCCTTATACTTCTCAAAGTTAGGGACTTTGAATTTGGCAGGATAATCACACCCAAAACCAAGCACATTTCGGAGACATCGAGACCTAATACATCGCTACTTTCCATCGCCTTTAGCTTTTCTTTAATGGCCTTGACTTTTTTCTCCATTTCATTAGTTGTGGGACCGAAAGCTTCGTATAGGGAGGCAACCATAGGGCTGAAGAAAGCATCATGTTGATTGTATACCTCGATGATAGGGGGATTGATATTAAATGGTGGGACATTGTCGGGTGCACTTACATGAATTGGAGGATTTCCTTGAGGAGGAGGAACATGAGTCTCTACCACAGGAGGAATAAGAGGATTAGCTGCATGAGCACGTTGATTCATTTCCTCTTGCATTTTAGCCATGATTTCTTGTCCTCTAACGACTTCTTGAATTATCTCCATCAACTTCCCCATTTGGGACCTCACTTGAGACACCTCTTTTCTGAGCGCGACTTGGTTTTGTTCAAGTTGATCCATGACGACTTGCTGATTTCGGTGCATGTTCTACTGGGAAGTCAGTTTGGAGGCATTGGTTCTGATTAGAGAAAGAGGGTGGAAGGATGAGTTTTTTTTATTTTATGTTTTGAAAATGCACATGATGCATGGATGTTGTTATTTTTTGTTAATGCAAAGCTCTTTAGTTATTCATTTTGTTTATTGCAAGAAATACTTAACAATTTACGTTTGCAATCAAAGATAAAGGAAAACACACAAAGTGAATCACAAAAGCTTTATTCATCCTTTGAAGGGAATGGCACATATTACAAATACATGGCAATTGAAAATTACAAGTGAATGAGACAAATAAGCAGACTAAATGTTGACCCTAAAAGTGACCCCATGAGACTTATGGAGAGGCGTAATGTCGATGACGTGCTCTACCATCGTCTTCTTGAAGAATTTGACGAAATGGTAGACCTCTTCTGGGGTATTATCTGGGCACATGATTATATCAACTTCCTTCAACTTATCAGGAAAGTATTGGAGGACATAGTTAGTTAGTACTACCATGTCAGCGTACTCGTCTCTCCGCTCATTATAGAGGGTTTGGAGGTTGAGGATGATCTCATCCTTTTGAGAAGTGGCGGCTTTGGCTCCATGGCATCTCTCCTTCAAATACCCGCAGTTGTTCTGCAATTCCACATATGTTTGATCATAGATTCCCATCTTCAGGTTCTTGATTTGCTCCCAAGCTCATGTAAGGTTGAATAGCTCACGCAAGAAGCTTTGGTGAATCTTCTCCCTCCCGAGCTATTCCTTAGCCAAAAGTTCCTTGCACTCCTTCAGAGTGGTCCTAAGCTCGAGGATTTGGGCTTCGTAATCTCCATGGCCTCTTTCTTCATAGCATTAGACCTCTCAACGGTCTTCTCAAGGTCCCTAATGATTAGAAATGCTTGATCCAACTAGTCGTTGCGAGCGTCTAGCTCAGAATTGGATCCTTCAAGAGCACCACCAACCCAATCTCTATGGCCTTCGATTTCCCTTAACCTCTTCTTGTTGGTTGCGAAATTCTTAAAGACTAGCTTACCTTTGTCTTCCAAGGTGTGGTTGTGTTCCTTGGCACAATTGAGTTGGACTCGTAATTGAGTGTTTTCCAACTCAAGCTCTTGTATTTTGTTGGTAAGTTTTTCCATGTCTTCATGCAGAATGGGCCCAGGTTCAGGCACCAACGGAAATGAAGAAGAGTAAAAAAGGAAAGGCATCTTGACCACCCTAGCCCTCTCTTTTACCCACACAAAGTAGGGTTCCTTTGCTAGGATATTATTTTTCCCCTCTCTTGGCTAATCCGAATTATGCTTGTCCAAGCTCTTCGCACTCTCTTCACGCTTGAATCGAGTGGGTCCACGATATTGACAATGAAAGGTACAAAGTCTCGGTTCACAGAAGAACTCAACATGGCGTATCCAACTGTCTCTTGAGGATTGCAGGGTTGTAATTGTTACAACCTTGCATTCCTATTAAAGGTACATTTGGGAATCCTCCACATATTTGTCGCAGCCAAAAAAATATAGTATGCGAAAAAACAACCGGCGAAAGAGAAATGACAGAAGAGTCGCCACCGTGCGTTATTTATCCCAAAGGAGGGAAAGGAAACGCTCGAAGTAAACCTGGAGAAAGGAAAGGAAAAGACAAGGTCTCGCAACCAAATCTTGGGTTCGGGAGTCGATTATGCGAAGGGAAGATATTAGCACCCCTATGACAGACAAGTCTTCAGCCTGGAGGATACCATTGTCAAGCAAGGCCTGGATACCCTGCTGCAGCTTCAAACAACCTCCGCTCTTTGTAGCACAATCCAAACAACCCTTCCCACAACCGGGGAAAACATCGGCCTTCAGCAAGCAGTCTTTAATCTCCAACAGCGGAGTCTTCAACTTCAACACATCTTTGACTGTCTTGGATTCCCCTTCCAACATATTAACATTTGCACCACCATGCTGCGGCATGGGATTGTTGACGATATTAGGAGCCGGCGCAAAGTTAATGGCCTTTGAATCTATGAGGTCCTGAACTACGTGCTTAAAAGCTTTGCAGTTCTCAATATTATGGCCAGGTGCCCCGGAGTGGAAGTTACACCTAGCATTGGCGTCATATCCCACTGGAAGCCTGCCAACAAGAGGAGCCAGAGTGCGTAACTGCACGAGTTGTAGTTGTTGAAGGCTAGGGAGCAACTGGGCGTACGACATTGGAAGAGTGTCGAAACGCCTGTCCATCATCCTTTGTCTCTGTTGATAGGCGGGTCTGTTACCCTGTTGTTGTTGTTGGTACTGAGTTTGTTGACGTTATGGTTGTTGTTGTTGTACTGGTGCTGTAGCCGGAATAGTCACAGCTGTAACATACGGTTGTTGATGATAGTTCTGGAAACTGTTCCTCCGGACACCTCTGTTTTGATATGAAGACACAGAATTCACACCCCCTTCTCTCTGCTTCTGTCCTCCAATAAATGGCTTCTTCACACCTGATGAAGATCCACCTCCACTTTGGATCTTGCAGGTCTTCAGGTAGTTCTCCACCCTCTCACCGGTAGAGACTATGTTAGCAAAGTTGGAGGCATTACAATCCACCAGACGCTCCAAGTAAGGTCCGGGCAGAGTGTTCATGAACATGTTAGCCATTTCCTTCTCCAATATAGGAGGTTGAACACGGGAAGCTGTCTCTCTCCAGCGTTGAGCGTATTCTCTGAAGCACTCATTGCTTTTAAGAGACAGATTCTGAAGTTGGGTTCTGTCCGGAGCCATATCAGCATTGTACTGATACTATTTCACGAAGGCCTCCGCCAAATCTCTCCAACAACGGATGTGGGCTCTGTCCAGCCTCATGTACCATTCCAGGGATGCCCCAGCTAGGCTGTCCTGAAAGAAGTACATGAGTAGCTTCTCGTCGTCAGAGTATGCAACCATCTTACGGAAGTAGGCTTGCACATGGGTCTTTGGGCAAGAGCTGCCATTGTATTTGTCAAAGACTGGGACTTTGAATTTCGGTGGCACCCTCACGCCTGGGACCAATCCCAAGTCAGCAACGTCTACTCCTAGAGGATTATGTCCTTCCACTGCCTTCAGCCTCTCCTCTAATCTTCTAAACATGGGGTCCATGCCAAAGTCTTCCTGCATCTGGGTGAACTGATTGTCCTGATCATCATGGACGGGCTGTTGACCGGAGTTGACATGTGGGATCGGGGTAGGCCCCAGTCCACTGGGTCCGTTAACCTCTCCAGCTGGAGGATCAGTCGACGTCTCTGGTTGAGTAGTGGAGGGATTCCTTTGCATCATCTATTTGAGCTCTTGTTGTCCTTGAGCTACTTCCTGAACCACATCCATGAATTGGTTCATGCGGATCCTCATCTCGACAAGTTCTGCTTGAAGGCCTTCCATTGCTCTCTGCTGGTTTCTTCGGGTACCGTACCGGTGAATTCCTGAATCAGCTATCCTGCTAGTGGAACACCAAATAATATGAGAACACCGTAGCGGTACCTGTTATGCAAGATATGCAAATGAATATGTTAATGCAATGACATGTTTATCAATTCCAAAGGGTATTCTAACCCCTTGATTCCAGTCTCACATCAGGTGAAAGTGCAAGAAGACCGAGTCATGGATAAGCTTCTGAGATCAAGATGCAATAAAGAGAAAACCTTCATACAGATAAATTCAAAGAGAATGGCCTTAGCGAACAATATATCAGAAGAGGATTCCCACAACAAGCCTCTGGATCATCACTACAAAGTAACAACATAATAAGTAAAGAGAGGAACAAAAATCAGGAATCATCCTCCTGTATACAACCCATAAGGACTGCTCCTCACTTCAGCCAGTAGTGCCACCGTGTCAGGATGATCTAGAGATTATGTCAAACGCCGGATAAGCAAATTCCTCCTGTGAATAATCCCATCCAGTTCGTTGATGTGCTCCATGTAGTACTTCCCATCATCCTCCCCGAAAACCTCTTCAAGTCTAGACCTCTTCAAACCTGCCAGCACCTTGAGTTCTTCAATCTGTTCTTGAGCCTTGTTGAGTTGATCCGTGATGTAACCATTGGTTGAACGGGCGCACAGAAGCTCATTGTTCTTCTCCCCCAGCAGAATCTTCAACTTCTCCATCTGACTAGTCAATTCGGCCAGCATCTCCTCCTCTTTTGCTTTCCGAGAAGCTAAAAATGCATCCCATTGCTCTTGCCACCCAACTAATTTACCATGAGCATCCATTAACTGTTGCTTGACTCGCCTCAACTCAGAACTGGATGATCCCAAGGCCTTGTCTGTCTTCCTGAAGAAGTCCACCTCCACAACTAATTTCCTCTCTACTTCCTCTTGCAATCTGATAGCTTCCCTCTTCTGATATTCTGCCTCATGAGATAGATGCATACAGTCTTGCAATTTTACACTCAACTCCGAGTTTTCAGTTTTGAAGTTCCTCCATGGCTTTCTTCAATTTTTCATACTTGTCTCGGCTCACCATTGTTGATTGCTCATGAGTAGGTGGATACAAAGGTTCTTCAATAGGAAACGGCAGACCAAACTCTTCGACTCTTCCTTGAAGCCACTCTTCATACTGAGGGTAAGTTCTACAATCTCCTTTTCCAAGCACAGTTCTTCCTCTCTTGATCACCTTGAGCCAGGCCTCTGCTGCCTTACGGGATACAGTCAAATCAGGCGAAGAATGGAAAAACAGAGATTCTTCCACATCCTTTTCCAAAGGCGAAGTTCTTAAAGCATATCCAAACTGTCTAACTGCTAGAGAAGGATTATAGTTGATTCCTCCTCTTCTTCCTACCAGCGGTACATTTGGGAAGTTCTCACAACTGTGAATGATATCCGCTCGAAGCAAGTTCTGGTCTGACCACCAAGAAATATCTTTAGCTCTCAACCCCATCAATCTCTTCGACCAACTCAACGAGTCCTTGAAGTCAACGAACGCTCCTGACTTGGGTAGGTGAGAACTGAACCACTTATAAAACAAAAGTGCACAATAATTCACCAATCCCCCCCCCTTCTATTCTCATTCCTGTGATGCACTGAATGAAAGAAATCTCCCAACAAGGTCGACACTGGATTACCCAACACAAAAAGGCGTATTGCGTCTACGTCCACAAATTTGGCAACATTAGGGAACAGGATAATCCGGTATACGCAAAGAGCCAACACAGCATTGAAACCCCTTTGATCACCATCTTCAAGCTTCTTCTGAGCTTCTCCCACCAAGAAACTCAAATGAAAACCACCGACTCCTCCCTTCTGACACATATTAGACTTCAAGACTGATTTCCCCAAATATGTGGCTGAACCAACCATGTTGAGATCGAGCAGAAACTCAGAACTGTAGAATAGCAACTGCGGCTTGATAGGAACTCTGAGAAAACTGGCAATCTCCTCCATAGTAGGGACCAAAATATAATCAGGGAATGTGAAACACCTCAATGGAGGGTCATAGAACTGCAACAGTGTGAAGAGAGCATCATGTTGATCTTTGGAGAGAACCGTGACGAAACTTAGAATCAACCCATACTCCTTCCGGAATCCTTCTAGTGAATCCTGATCCATTAACTTCATCAGCTGCTGAATAGGCTCCAAACAAACCACAAGAAACTTGTAGGTGACATGTCTCTTTCTGCCAATACCCATCTCAGGAGAACCAGAAAACCCCGACCAGAATCAAGAAGAAGATGTAAACCCCTAGAAATAGATAAACATGTATTAAATGATGTGAATGCAAAATGATGCAATGCAATGCAGTGACATGGAAATCAGGACTGTTCTATCTGCTTGACATCTGTCGGGTTGCACTGTTTGAAGAGAAACCCACTGAGGAATATAATACAAGATCAAAACTCTGTTCCAGAAAACCGGGTTGGTTGGAGGTTAAGGTTTCCTGAATTTAGCCCACCCCTCACTGGTAGGTTCTAAGAACAGAAGTTTGTCATCTTCAGCCCTTCAGTCGAGAATAATACGTTTACCACTGAATGTTTGACATTATTACGGGATAAAAGACCTCCACTGACTCCCCTCAACAGGATATCCTAAAGCAAGTTCCCAGCCTCGGGGTCCTCAGATTGAGCAGCGAGAATGCGCCCACCAGAGCTAACATAAATGCGTCTCGGAGGAGAGGCCTTGACTGAGTCCTCGGGAAATGGTCACCAGAGTCGACGATTTCTAGAGGAATATCTGTCGTTATGGAACACCCATAGGACATAATATATCCAAAAGAAACCTCGTCTGGATGTGGGTCTCATGAACGACTTAACGTAGCAACATGCCACGCAAGCCTCATGCCTATCCACTCTAAAACCTATGTGTACACTCAAGCCTGGGTAGTGGGCTTATCTCTCATAGAACATCCCACCCCAACAAACAAACAACCCACAGAACCCAACAGATACAGCAAATCATATGTACTTGAATGCAATAAGGTAAAGCAGGTAAATGCTGAAAAATAAATAACTGTACAAAAGAATAAACACCCAACAAACAAGAAACCTACAAAAGCTAGGAGAGACTCGCTTAGGGAAACTGGGTCCCCAGCAGAGTCACCAGCTGTCGCAGCCTAAAAAATATAGTATGCGAAAAAACAACCGGCGAAAGAGAAATGACAGAAGAGTTGCCACCGTGCGTTATTTATCCCAAAGGAGGGAAAGGAAACGCTCGAAGTAAACCTGGAGAAAGGAAAGGAAAAGACAAGGTCTCACAACCAAATCTTGGGTTCGGGAGTCGATTATGCGAAGGGAAGGTATTAGCACCCCTACGCATCCGTAGTACTCTACGGGATCCACTCTTGTTGTTCTTGTCTAAATGGTGTATGTTTATCTAAGGTACTATTTACTAAAAGAAAAGGTCAAAAGAAAATGACTCGCACGGATGTCGCATCCACTGCATACGTATCTCATCTGAATATGAGAATCAGAGTCTTCGTAGCTCGATTACCTATGGGTGAAAGAGAAGTGTGCTCGCTAAGACATCGCGTCTTATGCCTACGTATCTCATCTGGAATGAGAATCAGAGCAAAATGTAGTTCAACTAACTACGGGAACAAGGGTCTCGATTGCAACTAGGGCAAGAGAAAGGGGAAGGTCTCGATCGCAACGAGGGCGAGAGAAAAGAATCGCAACAAAGGCGAAAGCAAACAAGGATTAGTTGTTAGTTGTCAGTCAAAAAGGAACTCGGCAAGACATCACATCTTGTGCCTACGTATCTCATCTGAACATGAGAATCAGAGTTGCCGTAGTTCGGCTACATAGGGATTGCCATTTGAACATGGACTTACAAAGGAGGACACCAGTTATGTCAAAGGAGAGTGGGCAATGTGTTCACGTCCTAGCAGCAGGTGTCGCAGCTCGCTGAATCGAGTCTTAGGCAGTTACCTCTTTGCAATAGAACGAACTACATGCCACAAGATCGGAGACGCACAGAAGGTCTAAAAATAGGTAAGCTCTGCCCTAGAGTTGTCATGCAATGGGAACCTAAGTGTTAGGATTTACAAATGGAAGCATCTACCTAATGTTAGCATGCAAAGAATAAGGGAATTCTACCTATGTTATCATACAAAAGAATATGGGAATTCTACCTATGTTATCATACAAAGAATAAGGGGATTCTACCTATGTTATCATACAAAAGAATATGGGAATTCTACCTATGTTAACATACAAAAGAATATGGGAATTCTACCTATGTTATCATACAAAGAGGGTTCTACCTAATGGGTGCTACCTAAACGGAACAAGAATCGAAAGATGGAGCAAGGAAAGGAACCAGGGGTAGATGGCGATGCCTGAAGCAATCGACTTACGGGTGGTAGATGGCGATGCATGAAGCAATCGACTTACAAGAGAAATGGCGATGCATGAAGCAATCGACTTACAAGAGAAATGGCGATGCATGAAGCAATCGACTTACAAAAGGATGAATGAGAACGTGCTGGTTCTATTAGGTTTTGAAAATGATTATTCGACGTTGGATCGAGGTTTTGATCTTGTTTTGAAATGGTTATCGGATGTTCATTTTATTTCTTGTATTAACAGATGAATAAAGAATGAAAGAATAGACATTATACACTTCATGGGATAGGGGTACATTTGTTATGAATGGGGGTTGTTCATGGCAATCAAACAACAATAATATATGCCTCATACAACATACACGTAGGCCACAATTAATCAAACAGATAAGATATAAACAAGTATATGATCAAGTCAAATAATCAAAGAATGAAATGAATTAGCATTAGACAATTCATGAGAAGTATAAACATGTTAAACAATCAAACAATAGAAGCATGGATGAAAGAAACAAGTATAGAAAATATCAGATGCATCAAACAGGTGAAATTATGCACACAAAGGATCACTGAATAATTTAATCGGGAAATGATGCAAGGATCAAATGAAATCAAGGTGAAAGGCCTATAATATGTGGCACATGAGATGAACAAGGGAGGATCAAAAGGTCTCTTCAATTTCCATAAGCAATCCCTATGTCAAACATCAATCATAGAAAAGTCAACTGTAAAGTCAAGTCAACTTAAAAAATATCAAATAAATAGTAAATTAATCACAAAAATTATGAAAAATTAAACTAAGTTAGGTGGGGTCAGGACATCATAATCCCTAAGAAGATTTCAAAAATAATGGAAATTGGTTATTGAATTAATTGAATCAAAGCAAAGGTCAAACCCAAAAGTCAAACAACAAGACTAGGTTAGAAATAAATCAAGAATAAATAGCAAATTAATCACAAAAATTATGAAAAATTAAACTAAGTAAGGTGGGGTCAGGACATCATCATCCCCCCAAAAGATTTCAAAAACAATGAAAATTAGTGTATAAATTAATTGAAATAAAACAGAAATCAAATGAAAAGTCAACCAAGCAAACTAGGTCAAAAATAAATCCAAAATAAATTAAAAATGGGAAATAAAATTCCAATAAAAGGTCAGGTTGACCATGAGACATTGGTCAACCCTCATCCCAAAAATCAGAACCTAAAAATAATTTTAAGTCAAGAAAATAAAAAAAATAAAAAAAAGTATGCTTAAAAGAACCACTTGAAATAAATAATTAAAATAAAATATTAACATTAAATAAAATATGAAAATAAAAAATGAATAAATTAAATAAAATATTAAGGAAAGTAAAAAATATTTTTTGATATTTTTATGAACAAATAAAATATTTTTAATAATTAAAAAGCAAAACAGAAAAAATAAAATGAAAAATGAAAACAAAATAGAATGAATGAGCATCATAGTGATGGGCAAGGCAAGGAGGGTGTTGGAAGCAAATGGGGCGCTAAGCCCAGCCCAAGCGTTTGCCAGCGTGACACAGCATTTTAATGAAAGGAAAAAGAATTAATTAAATCAGCATGTCATATATATCAATGGGTCAAGGGTTTTTTAAGTTACTAATGGACAAAAGAGGAAACGGACGGCTAGGATCACGTCACCTACGCGCGATCGGACGACTGGGGAGAGACACGCATGGCTTTGCTTCACGCAACGTGAAATAACTTACAGCATGCATATTGAATTCGTGAAAACGCAAGCTAACCCTTCCATTTTCCAAACAACATTGCTCTCAACTTAGTGCATCAAATGGCATGGTGTAAAAAGCAAAACTCAAGTACAAAATGAGAGGAACGTCATGGTATTTTATTTTATGCAAAATAGTGACTTTAGCATGAAGAAAAATGAACAGCAAGGCAGGCATATGAACATGGATATGAGTGAAAAATAACAGCATGAATTCCAATTCAAAACAAAGCCTCATGGTGAGGGTTTTATGGACAAGTAGTGCACGATGTTAACATGAAAAAAAAAACACATGATAAGAGCATGACCATAGCATGAAAACAATAGTAAGCATAAGCATTGCAAGCATGAAAAACAATAATGAGCAAGCAAAGTATTCATGGCCATGGAAGGTTGGAATAAAGAGACTACCTAGTGGAGACAGTCCACTGCTTCTTGTTGGGATGAGAGGAAAGAGAAGGAAGATATTTCAATGGTGTTGCAAACTTGAAGAATGGAAAATGGAAGTGAGAAACAGCCTTGCCCTTGACTTGCTCTTGCTTAGGTCGAAAATGTAGCAGCCTCCCTCTCAGATTAGGGTTTCCAAGTCTTAAATATGTAGGGTTTTAAGTGTTTGAATGGGCTTAAGGGTATGGTTTGGTTCATGACAAAATGATGCAAAAAGTGGTGCAAAAGGTGAGGTGTATTAGAAGATCTAATTGTGGCAAAGCTTAAGTGATTTGACAGCTGTAGCAACCTGAAAAATACAGTGCGCGAAAAAACAACCGGCGAAAGAAAATGACAGACGAGTCGCCACCGTGCGTTATTCATCCCAAAGGAGGGAAAGAAAACGCTCGAAGTAAACCTGAAAAAGGAAAGGACAAGACGGGGTCTCGCAACCAAATCTTGGGTTCGGGAGTCGGTTATGCGAAGGGAAGGTATTAGCACCCCTACGCATCCGTAGTACTCTACGGGATCCACTTTTGTAGTTCTTGTCTAAAGGGTGTGAGTTTATCTTGTGTTGTTTACCAAAAAAAAGGGGTTAAATGAAAATGACTCGCGCGGATGTCGCATCCACTGCATACGTATCTCATCTGAATATGAGAATCAGAGTCTTCGTAGCTCGGCTGACCTATGGGTTGGGGGGATGTGTGCTCGCTAAGACATCGCGTCTTATGCCTACGTATCTCATCTGGAATGAGAATCAGAGCAAGCCGTAGTTCGGCTAACTACGGGGTTATGGATTGGGTTTTGGACGAACGACGTCACTACGCAATCTACCGGATGCTCGACCTTTGGAGACTTACTCGCCTGTAGTAGAAGGAGTTAACGTGTTGTTTTGGGTTTTAGGGTTTGGGGGTTACTCATGCAAAAGGGCAAAAAGGCAGTCCTCGACGAAGGAACCGCGCTACCTGTGGGGATACGAACATATACAAAACAAACATGTATAAAGTAAACGTGCCAACAAGGGGCTCAGAAGTAAATAAACAAAAGAAAACAAATGCCTCCTATCGAGGTCTTCCAGCTAAGAAAGCGATAAAATGCGGAAAAGAGGTAAAAGTACCATACGGATGAAGATCCGAAGTAACAACAATTAAAGGAGTAAGAAACCCAGGGATCTCCCAAGCTAATGCCATCAAAGAAAGGTGAGTCAGTACAGGTAATCGGAATGAACCTCCAGGGGGTATCCCACAAATAAAGTGGGAAAACCACGCAAACCATCTCTGCAAGAGTCTGTGAGCCCTCACAAAAACTCAACAAAAGGGTTAGTGAAACACGATAAGCATTTTTTTCATGGATAACAGTATGGTTTCAGAAACCTCAAACCCTGTGGCATACATTTCAGAAATCATGTGATTAAACATTCAAGGCATAGGTTTCACCCATTCATGCATAATTAAACCCGTGGACAAAAACATAATGAAATTCATCCATTATACCTCATACATTCAGATGATCCAAATTAAGAGCATAAAATTATGGGAATGAGGCAAACCTGATGGGAGAGACCGGTTGAAATGTTAGGGTTTACGTGAGATGGGGGTTGCTCTGAGTTCTCTGTCAGGTTCCTCTCCAGGTTTTGTTTCAAGGAAACCTCAGAGTATTTTGCTTCTCTTCCTTTTTCTGTCTGATCTTCCTCTTTTATAACCTGATTTTCATGGCTTTGTGGGCTCAAATGAAGTTTCAAGGAAACCTCAGAGTATATATATATTTTTTTTTTCGTTTTTTTTTTTTCGTTTTTTCTTTTCGTTTTTTTTTTTAATTTTTTTTTTAAATAAAGTTTCTTGGATCTAATTCTGATTGACATGATGAAATACAATATAAAATGCTAAATGAATGCATGAATGAGGGGGGCAAATTTTGGGGTGTTACAGCTGCCCCTATTCAATCATCAGCTAACCCGAGTAGGATGAAAGCGAACAACTTATCAGACAAACGGGGTGAGCTGTGATTGAATACCAAAGACAGACCGAAAATTTGCGCTTCGAGAAAACCATAAAAACGCGGAAATACACCGCGCTGTTTATTTTTCTTCTGATCCTCTGGCTGGATCTGAATTAGTCTTCTGGCTTAATCTGGAGTTTCGATCCTCTGGCTGAACCTATACTCAATTTAGTCCTCTGGTTGGATATTAATTTTGATCATCGGGCTGGATACGATTTTGATCTTCTGGCTAGATCTTCTTCGATCTTCTGGCTAGATCTCCTTCGTTCCGATTCTCTGGCTGAATCTATTTCCTTTGATTCTCTGGCTGAATCTACTTCGATCTTCTGGCTAAATCTGAATTGTTGCGACTTTCGATCTTCTGGCTAGATCTTCTTTGTTTCGATTCTCTGGCTGAATCTACTTCGATCTTCTGGCTAGACCTGGATTTTTTTGATGATAAATTCCCATCATTAGGATCCCGCATCTGAGGCATGCGCTGGTTGACCCTCTTTTGAAATCTACACCCAACCTTCATATTAGATATGCAGCTTCGAGAATATTCCATTTTTGGGCTTCGTACATATTCTTCGGGCTAGAACATATTGTAACGACTCCTCAATTAGACTTGGGCTTGCTGGGGAAATAAAGCTTGTAGGCGACATCACTGGGGAATCTTCAAATTGAGCCTTAGGCTGGCTTACTGGAACACGATTCTCAGGCTGAATCTTCGAAATGACCCTCAGGCTGGATCACTGGAAAATGATTCTCAGGCTGAATCTTCGAAATGACCCTCAGGCCGGATCACTGGAAAACTATTCTCAGGCTAAATCTTCAAAACGACCCTCAGGCTGGATCACTCACGCTTGATCCTCTGGCTGGATCTCATGACCTTGGTTGTAAAGTAATTCCTCAGTCTGCTTGGAAGAACCTGTTTATCAGCTTATGTGTATGCTTGATATGATATGCATGCAAATGCAAATGTTATGCATGGAGTAAAAAGAAATCTGCTTGGGGAAGCAAACTCCGGTAGGGAACATATCGCTGTATCAATCCTTGAATGCTCTGTGGGGAATGATCCGTCTGCCGGGACCAATGAGCCACCAAAAATAAATTGGCTGCTTGAAAAGTTGACCTTGCGGGGGGAGTATCAACTATGGAAACTTTGTTCGGCGAGGCTCTGTGAGGAGAGTCTGTGGGGAAAACACTTCCTGGGGAAATGTCGTAGGAAACGACCTTTGCTGGGGATATGAACTTGCTAATCGCCCTCAAGCTGGGGATTAACAAATCTGTTAAAAATAATCTGCTGGGGAATGAGATGAACACTGGGAACATCACCCTCTCATCTGTTGGTTATGCAACCACTCCGCTGTTGCTAGGAAGATACAGTCTGACACTACGCGATCTACCGGATGCTCGACCTTTGGAGACTTACTCGCCTGTAGTAGAAGGAGTTAACGTGTTGCTTTAGGTTTTAGGGTTTGGGGGTTACTCATGCAAAAGGGCAAAAAGGCAGTCCTTGACGAAGGAACCACGCTACCTGTGGGGATACGAACATATACAAAACAAACATGTATAAAGTAAACGTGCCAACAAGGGGCTCAGAAGTAAATAAACAAAAGAAAACAAATGGCTCCTATCGAGGTCTTCCAGCTAAGAAAGCGATAAAATGCGGAAAAGAGGTAAAAGTACCACACAGATGAAGATCCAAAGTAACAACAATTAAAGGAGTAAGAAACCCAGGGATCTCCCAAGCTAATGCCATCAAAGAAAGGTGAGTCAGTACAGGTAATCGGAATGAACCTACAGGGGGTATCCCACAAATAAAGTGGGAAAACCACGCAAACCATCTCTGCAAGAGTCTGTGAGCCCTCACAAAAACTCAACAAAAGGGTTAGTGAAACACGATAAGCATTTTTTTCATGGATAACAGTATGGTTTCAGAAACCTCAAACCCTGTGGCATACATTTCAGAAATCATGTGATTAAACATTCAAGGCATAGGTTTCACCCATTCATGCATAATTAAACCCGTGGGCAAAAACATAATGAAATTCATCCATTATACCTCATACATTCAGATGATCCAAATTAAGAGCATAAAATTATGGGAATGAGGCAAACCTGATGGGAGAGACCGGTTGAAATGTTAGGGTTTGCGTGAGATGGGGGTTGCTCTGAGTTCTCTGTCAGGTTCCTCTCCAGGTTTTGTTTCAAGGAAACCTCAGAGTATTTTGCTTCTCTTCCTTTTTCTGTCTGATCTTCCTCTTTTATAACCTGATTTTCATGGCTTTGTGGGCTCAAATGAGAGAGGTCCAAGTCCAAGTTTTTCCTATTATATATATATATTTTTTTTTTTCGTTTTTTTTTTTTTCGTTTTTTCTTTTCGTTTTTTATTTTTATTTTTTTTTTAAATAAAGTTTCTTGGATCTAATTCTGATTGACATGATGAAATACAATATAAAATGCTAAATGAATGCATGAATGAGGGGGGCAAATTTTGGGGTGTTACAGCTGCCCCTATTCAATCATCAGCTAACCCGAGTAGGATGAAAGCGAACAGCTTATCAGACAAACGGGGTGAGCTGTGATTGAATACCAAAGACAGACCGAAAATTTGCGCTTCGAGAAAACCACAAAAACACGGAAATACACCGCGCTGTTTATTTTTCTTCTGATCCTCTGGCTGGATCTGAATTAGTCTTCTGGCTTAATCTGGAGTTTCGATCCTCTGGCTGAACCTATACTCAATTTAGTCCTCTGGTTGGATATTAATTTTGATCATCGGGCTGGATACGATTTTGATCTTCTGGCTAGATCTTCTTCGATCTTCTGGCTAGATCTCCTTCGTTCCGATTCTCTGGCTGAATCTATTTCCTTTGATTCTCTGGCTGAATCTACTTCGATCTTCTGGCTAAATCTGAATTGTTGCGACTTTCGATCTTCTGGCTAGATCTTCTTTGTTTCGATTCTCTGGCTGAATCTACTTCGATCTTCTGGCTAGATCTGGATTTTTTTGATGATAAATTCCCATCATTAGGATCCCGCATCTGAGGCATGCGCTGGTTGACCCTCTTTTGAAATCTACACCCAACCTTCATATTAGATATGCAGCTTCGAGAATATTCCACTTTTGGGCTTCGTACATATTCTTCGGGCTAGAACATATTGTAACGACTCCTCAATTAGACTTGGGCTTGCTGGGGAAATAAAGCTTGTAGGCGACTTCACTGGGGAATCTTCAAATTGAGCCTTAGGCTGGCTTACTGGAACACGATTCTCAGGCTGAATCTTCGAAATGACCCTCAGGCTGGATCACTGGAAAATGATTCTCAGGCTGAATCTTCGAAATGAACCTCAGGCCGGATCACTGGAAAACTATTCTCAGGCTGAATCTTCAAAACGACCCTCAGGCTGGATCACTCACGCTTGATCCTCTGGCTGGATCTCATGACCTTGGTTGTAAAGTAATTCTTCAGTCTGCTTGGAAGAACCTGTTTATCATCTTATGTGTATGCTTGATATGATATGCATGCAAATGCAAATGTTATGCATGGAGTAAAAAGAAATCTGCTTGGGGAAGCAAACTCCGGTAGGGAACATATCGCTGTATCAATCCTTGAATGCTCTGTGGGGAATGATCCGTCTGCCGGGACCAATGAGCCACCAAAAATAAATTGGCTGCTTGAAAAGTTGACCTTGCGGGGGGAGTATCAACTATGGAAACTTTGTTCGGCAAGGCTCTGTGAGGAGAGTATGTGGGGAAAACACTTCCTGGGGAAATGTCGTAGGAAACGACCTTTGCTGGGGATATGAACTTGCTAATCGCCCTCAAGCTGGGGATTAACAAATCTGTTAAAAATAATCTGCTGGGGAATGAGATGAACACTGGGAACATCACCCTCTCATCTGTTGGTTATGCAACCACTCCGCTGTTGCTAGGAAGATACAGTCTGACACTACGCGATCTACCGGATGCTCGACCTTTGGAGATTTACTCGCCTGTAGTAGAAGGAGTTAACGTGTTGCTTTGGGTTTTAGGGTTTGGGGGTTACTCATGCAAAAGGGCAAAAAGGCAGTCCTTGACGAAGAAACCACGCTACCTGTGGGGATACGAACATATACAAAACAAACATGTATAAAGTAAACGTGCCAACAAGGGGCTCAGAAGTAAATAAACAAAAGAAAACAAATGCCTCCTATCGAGGTCTTCCAGCTAAGAAAGCGATAAAATGCGGAAAAGAGGTAAAAGTACCACACAGATGAAGATCCAAAGTAACAACAATTAAAGGAGTAAGAAACCCAGGGATCTCCCAAGCTAATGCCATCAAAGAAAGGTGAGTCAGTACAGGTAATCGGAATGAACCTCCAGGGGGTATCCCACAAATAAAGTGGGAAAACCACGCAAACCATCTCTGCAAGAGTCTGTGAGCCCTCACAAAAACTCAACAAAAGGGTTAGTGAAACACGATAAGCATTTTTTTCATGGATAACAGTATGGTTTCAGAAACCTCAAACCCTGTGGCATACATTTCAGAAATCATGTGATTAAACATTCAAGGCATAGGTTTCACCCATTCATGCATAATTAAACCCGTGGGCAAAAACATAATGAAATTCATCCATTATACCTCATACATTCAGATGATCCAAATTAAGAGCATAAAATTATGGGAATGAGGCAAACCTGATGGGAGAGACCGGTTGAAATGTTAGGGTTTGCGTGAGATGGGGGTTGCTCTGAGTTCTCTGTCAGGTTCCTCTCCAGGTTTTGTTTCAAGGAAACCTCAGAGTATTTTGCTTCTCTTCCTTTTTCTATCTGATCCCCCTCTTTTATAACCTGATTTTCATGGCTTTGTGGGCTCAAATGAGAGAGGTCCAAGTCCAAGTTTTTTCTATTATATTTTATTTTATTTTATTTATTTATTTATTTATTATTATTTTTTAAATAAAGTTTCTTGGATCTAATTCTGATTGACATGATGAAATGCAATATAAAATGCTAAATGAATGCATGAATGAGGGGGGCAAATTTTGGGGTGTTACAACAACAAAAGTACATAAAGCAAATGGCCAAATGAGGAAATGCAAGGGCTGGTTGGTTTATGCAGCAAAACATGGAAATAAGTCCAATAGGGTGACTTTAAGACTTTAAATCTTGATGAATAAATGTCCAAATGGTAAGGAAATGCAAACCGCTTGGGGATGAGGATTCATGACTTGGCATCCGGTTCCTGTGACCTGTAACCAAAAATACACGTATGCCTCGGGGGAATTACTCGGTTTGAATTCACCGTCCTGGATTAAGCACATTCAAAGAAATTTTAAATGTTTTCCTGTGCAAATCATCTGCAAAAGCCACCATTATGTTCATATGCAATATGTTTTATCAAAAATTCGGACATTTTTGCAAACAAACTGATAAATGAAAAATAAAGAGGCTCTTTAACTGAATTATTCGACTCTTACTGGGGAGAAAGTTTGTGCCAGGAATACGCGAGGGTATCAGGAAGCTGATCCCTGAAAAGAGGTGATCGCTATAAAAAGAGAACTATCCTAATGGCAATGGGGATACGGGGTCCCACCGAGTTTCGAATCTGCTATGGCTCGTATGTCCTCAAGACGCTCTGCTCATCTTGCTTTCTAAAGTGGATGATTAGTCGATCTTTAACCTTCGAAGATTGCCGGATTGAATGAAACGGTGATATAACACTGATGAACTCAGATCACAGTCATTCGCTTATTCCCTAACTTTTGCCTGGATCGCCCCCTTTTCGGGTTTTCAATCCACCGGGATACCCATTTTTGCCTGATCCGCCATTTTTGGTTTTCGACTCACTGGGTGTACTCTTTTTTATATCCCTAATTTTTGCCCGAACCTCTTTGTTCTTTTTTTTTTGGTTCGTCGGGATGCCCTTTTTTTGCCTGGACTATTCTTTTTATCGTCCAGCGGGTCTATTTTATGCGAAGTATATTTTTTTTAACTGCGTCTGAGTTAATAGGGGACGAGAATCCTTCGCCATCCATGGTTGTTAGCATCAAAGCTCCGCCATAGAAAATCCTTTTAACCACGTACGGACCCTCATAGTTCGGTGTCCATTTGCCCCTGTGATCTGTGTTGGGAGAAAGAAATCTTTAGAGTACCAATTCACCGTCTTGATACCCCCGAGGGCGCACTTTCTGACCAAATGCTTTCTTCATTTGTCTCTGACCGAGATACGTCAATTCTGGGTACATAGTTCCAGCATATCACCATTTCCCGTTGGTTTGATTGATGACCAAAGCTGAATCCTCGTATACATCCAGGGTTTTAATCTGTATATTGACGGCTTCCTCAAGTCTTAGGATACAAGCTTCGTATTCGGCTTCATTGTTGGTGCAGGGAAAAGTTATTCTGGCACCAAATGGCATATGAACCCCCTTCCGGTGTGATCAACACTACACCAACTCCGCGACCATTGACGTGGACCGCCCCATCAAACATCATAACCCATTTGGATTCAGGGTCAGGCCCCTCCTCCGGGAGTGGTTCCTCTCAATCTTTCGATTTGAGAAACATGATGTCCTCATCAGGAAAGTCAAACCTCATAGGTTGGTAATCATCAATCGGTTGCTCTGCAAGATAGTCTGACAAGACACTTCCCTTGATGACTTTTTGTGAAGTGTATTGGATGTCATACTCTGTCAGTATCATTTGTCACCTAGTAACCTTTCCGGTAAGTGTTGGCTTTTCAAAAATATACTTGACTGGATCCATTTTTGATATCAATAGAGTCGTGTGAGTCAACATATACTGTCTTAGTCGGCGAGCAGCCCATGCCAAAGCGCGGCAAGTTTTCTCGAGCAATGAGTATCTTTGTTCACAGTCGGTAAAATTTTGCTAAGGTAGTATATTGCATGCTCTTTTCGACCTGACTCGTCATGCTGACCGAGCACACAACCCATTGACCTTTCTAACACAGTCAAGTACATGATCAACGGTCTTTCCTCTCGGCCTGTAGACTTGCCCCGATCTTGATCTCTTTCTTGTCGTCTGCGGTACCGATGTTGACGGTCTCAATCACCTCCTGATAAGGTGTAATAGCTCGGTCCTACTGTTTCAACAATCTGGCTAACCCTTCAGGCAATTCACAATCTTCCTCAACCCCTTCTTTGGCTTAATAGATAGGATTGTCGAAGTCATACTTGGCCATAGCAGTGTCGTTAGTAGTGAGATCCGGGTGGTCCGCTCTGCATGATGGAGGATCATGCTTTACCTTAGAATGAGAGATTTTTTTTTTTGGAAAGAAAGAAAAAACGAAAAAAGAAACATTGCCATTTTTTTTGTAAAAGTAAAAAAAACTGAAAGAAAGAGAACACAAAATTGTTTGCAAAAGCCGTCCTTTATTGATGATAAAAATAATTGCGAAATGTAACTAAATGGATGGCCCTACAAATGAGCCGTTACACCTTGGGTAAAGTGTAAGACTTTATTATGCATGTAATAAAGGAAAACAATAAAAATCACTCTTTCAGTAGAGTAACCCAGACGATTTTTTCAGACGACCAATTGTCGAGCTTTTCTCCCGGGACACACGGGCGAATCCAGCTATCTAAGTCACAGTCGCTGTCAGCCTTGTCTTCATCCGCAGCATTGACGATGTGGGGAGAAACCAAACCCCCGCTGGAGAGAGTACCGGTTTCATTCTTCTGAGATCCTGGAGCATACCCCAATCCAAACTTGTCTTCTTTGATGACTGGCTCCACAAATTTGCCCCAGCCTTGGGCATCACCAGCTTTAACCACTTCGACAGCTTGCTTGTATAAAGAGATAGAAGTCCCGACCTTCTCAAACTCAGGTGAAAAGACAGCTTCGGGCGCGACCTCATTGATGTTTATGGCTTCGAAGCCCTGACACAGCATCTCGTGCATCTCGCCGTCCATCTCTACATACTTAAATGTAGACAGGTGGCTAACAAAAATATCCTTTTCACCACATACAGTGACGACCTGACCTTCTAGTTCATATTTGAGCTTCTGGTGGAGGGTAGAAGTAACAGCACCGGCAACATGAATCGAAGGCCGACCTAGCAGACAACTGTAGGCAGGCTGGATATCCATCACATAAAAGGTGCTCTCGAACACCTGCGGTCCAATCTTAACTGGCAACTCAACTTCGCCAAAGACAACTCTCTTAGAGCCATCAAAAGTCCTCACAACTAAGTTACTTGGCCTCAGGATGGTGTCATCGCAATCCAACTTCATTAAGGCTTTCTTTGGAAGAACATTCAGAGAAGAGCCTGTATCAACCAAAACATGGGAAAGCATCACCCCTTTGCACTCCATTGTGATATGTAAGGCTTTATTCTGATTCCTGCCCTCAGATGTCAGGTCATTATCGGTGAAACCTAGCCCCCGACTAGCGTTTACATTGGAAACTACTGACTTCAGCTGGTTAACAGTTATCTCCGGTGGAACATATGCCATATTCAGTACTTTCAACAAGGCTGCTCTGTGCGCCTCAGAGAACAACAATAGTGACAGAATGGAGATCTTTGAGGGTGTCTGATTTAGCTGGTCGACTACCTTGTAGTCACTTTTCTTGATAATCCTCATAAACTCATCCACTTCCTTCTCGAATGCGGTCTTAGGAGGATCTTCCTCAGTAGTAACCTCTTCGGCGGCCATCTGTTTCCCTTTAGCCTTGGCAGCTGCCTCGGCTTCAGTATTCGCGCGTAATGTTAATGGTGCAAATAGGCATCCACTGCGAGTGAAGCCACCAACCCCTCCAACATTGTCTACATCGGAGCTACCAATGTCAATGTCTTCTTCGTTAACTCTCTGCCCCTGGCAGTAGATATCAGCCCCATAGTGCCACGGGATAACACTGTCTTTCTCATACGGAACGGGTCCTGGTATTGTGATGGTGATCGGACCAACCAAAGTCGGTTGAGGGCTGTCAGAGTAAATTGCAACTGGTGCTGAACTTTCGATGTTCACCGCTGCTGGTTCTGTATTTTCTGGGAAATATATTATTATCGGAGCGAGTCTCTCGGGAACATATATTTCTTCAGGAGTGAAATAAAACGTCACCGTCGATACATCATTCTTCACTGGACGGGCCTGATCGAACTGAAGACAACCTTCATCTATCAGTTGCTGAATACCCCTTCTCAAACTATCATATCCGTTTTCGGCAGCTTGACAATTTCTGCATTCTTCCTCACAGCCCGGGAAAATCTGTCCTTTCAGAAGTCGGTCTTTAACCACCGATAGCGAAGTCTTCACCTTAGTCACATCAAAAACCAAATTCAAAGTTTCCCCACTATCAACAGCATTAATCCTCTGCCCGCCGTGAGCCGGCATCGGGTTCTAGATAACACTAGGCACTAGAGCAAAATTGATAGCCTGGGCATCTCTCAAATCTTGTACCTTTAACTGGAGAGCCTTGCAATTATATGTAGTATGGCCAGGTGCGTTGGAGTGAAAAGCACATCTGGCGTTGACATCATAACCTCTAGGCAAATTATTGGGATCGATTGGTGGGGCCAGAGTTCTCAACGTAACCAGATTCATGTCAATCAGCTTGGGAAGTAATACTGAATAAGGCATTGGGATTGGCTCGATGACCCGGTCCGTCTGCCTTGGACGTTGTTGATAGTGTCTCTGCTGACCCGGATTACCTCCTTGTTGTTGATTGTTGTACCTGGGTTGTTGTTGCGGATGATATTGCGGTTGAGGAACAGGTGTTGGAATAGTGACTGCGGCCACTTGATCTTGATAATAATTAGGGCGTCCTCTACCCCTGCCTCTGCCGGCATACACAACGCTTGCCTCGCCTTCTTTTCTTTGCTGACCGTTACCAGCAAACGGTCTCTTGGGACCTGATGAGTTGGAAGCACTATTGTCTTGAATTTGGCCCATCTTCAACAGACTCTCGATTCTTTCTCCAGCAATTACTATCTCTGCAAAGCTGATTGACGGGAAAGCAGCCAATCTCTCAATATAATTGCCTTGAAGAGTGTTCATGAACATGTCCGCCATCTCCCTTTCAGACATAGGGGGTTGGACGGACGCAGCAATCTGTCTCCAACGCTGAGCATACTCTCTAAAGGTTTCCTTGGCAGTCTGAGACATACCTTGCAACAAGGTCCGATTTGGAGCCATGTCCAAGTTGTATTGATATTGCTTGACAAAAGCCTCTGCCAAGTCTTTCCAGCTTTTGATGGTAGTACGAGACAAATGAGAATACCATTCACGAGAAGCTCCAGTTAGACTGTCTTCAAAATAGTACATCCACAGCTTTTCATCTTCCGTGTGAGCTCCCAACCTTCCCAGATAAGATTGGAGATGAGTGCGTGGGCAAGAAGCCCCGTTGTATTTCTCAAAAGTAGGGGGTTTGAACTTGTGAGGAATCCTTACTCCCTGAACCAGACCAAGATTTGTGACATCAAAGCCTAAGGAATTTTGAGACTCAAAAGATTTGAGCTTCTCAGCAAGCTCATCCATACGGCGAGTGGTCTCGAGGGCCTCGTCGTGCAAATAAAATTGATCATACTGATAATCTTCAGTAACGGGGCGCCCGTTAATCCGAATTCCTTGATTCACATTGTACCTTCCGCCAATACCATTTCCAACATTCCCTGTGTTGCCAACATTACCCGGGTTTCCATCAGCATTTGCGTTACCCGCGTTACCAATGTTCACAGGGTTATCAGCGTTCCCAGGGTTACCAGGGTTTCCCTCAGCATTTGGTATCTCCACCTCCGGATCGGGTCTCGGTTGCTCAACCAATTCCCTCAGCTTTTCCTGGCCTTCTGCCATACCAGTCATTAATGTCATGAACTGATCCATCCTTTCACGCATATTAGCCAGCTCTTTTTGTATTTGGTCCATCGCTAGCTGTGGACGATTTTCCTTTGTCGGGTACCTGTGGACTCGCTTGGGACCAATAACTGCCTGATACAGGGAACAAACATTAGACACTGCGGTGACACCTGCAAAACAGACAAGGGTTAATATGCATGGTATGCGATGCGCTGCTTGTTCAGTTTTAAGGCACCCCCGTTTTGAAAGGGAATACCCTGCAAATGAATAAGCATGAGATGTTGGATGCAAATATGCAAATGATGTTATGCAATGCAAAGGCATGTCAATCAGAATTGATGGATCCGCTTGAACATCTGGAGAGAAATTCACTGAGGAATATAATACAAGACCAAAACTCTGCTCCAGAAAACTGGGTTGGTTGGAGGTTAAGGTTTCCTGAATTTAGCCCGCCCCTCACTGGTAGGTTCTAAGAACAGAAGTTCGTCAACTTCAGCCCTTCAGTCGCGAATAATACGTTTACCACTGAAGGTTTGGTATTATTACGGGACAAAAGACCTCCATTGACTCCCCTCAACAGGACATCCTAATAGCAAGTTCCCAGTCTCGGGATCCTCGGATTGAGCAGCGAGAATGCGCCCACCAGAGCTAACATAATCACGTCTCGGAGGAGAGGCCTCGACTGAGTTCTCGGGAAATGGTCACCAGAGTCGACGATTTCTAGAGGAACATCCTGCCGTTACGGAACACCCAATGGACATAATATATCCAAAAGAAACCTCGTCTGGGTGTGGTTCTTCACGAACGACTTAACGTAGCAACAGCCACGCAAGCCTCATGATTATCCACTCTAAAACCTGTGTGTACACTCAAGCCTGGGTAATGGGCTTATCTCTCATAGAACACCCCATCCCAACAAACAAACAAACAGATCCAACAGATACAACAAATGCATGCAAGCAGGTAAGCAAATAAATGTACAAAAGCATGAACACCCAATAAACAAGAAATTCACAAAAGCTAGGAGGGACTCGCTTAGGGAAGATGGACCAGCAAGAGGTCAACTTCTTAGTGTCCCCAGTGGAGTCGCCAGCTGTAGCAACCTGAAAAATCTAGTGCGCGAAAAAACAACCGACGAAAGAAAATGACAGACGAGTCGCCACCGTGCGTTATTCATCCCAAAGGAGGGAAAGGAAACGCTCGAAGTAAACCTGAAAAAGGAAAGGACAAGACGGGGTCTCGCAACCAAATATTGGGTTCGGGAGTCGGTTATGCGAAGGGAAGGTATTAGCATCCCTACGCATCCGTAGTACTCCATGGGATCCACTTTTGTAGTTCTTGTCTAAAGGGTGTGAGTTTATCTTGTGCTGTTTACCAAAAAAAAAAGGGTTAAACGAAAATGACTCGCGCGGATGTCGCATCCACTACATACGTATCTCATCTGAATATGAGAATCAGAGTCTTCGTAGCTCGGCTGACCTATGGGTTGGGGGGATGTGTGCTCGCTAAGACATCGCGTCTTATACCTACGTATCTCATCTGGAATGAGAATCAGAGCAAGCCGTAGTTCGGCTAACTACGGGGTTATGGATTGGGTTTTGGATGAACGACGTCACTACGCAATCTACCGGATGCTCGACCTTTGAGACTTACTCGCCTGTAGTAGAAGGAGTTAACGTGTTGCTTTGGGTTTTAGGGTTTGGTGGTTACTCATGCAAAAGGGCAAAAAGGCAGTCCTCGACGAAGGAACCACGCTACCTGTGGGGATACGAACATATACAAAATAAACATGTATAAAGTAAACGTGCCAACAAGGGGCTCAGAAGTAAATAAACAAAAGAAAACAAATGCCTCCTATCAAGGTCTTCCAGCTAAGAAAGCGATAAAATGCGGAAAAGAGGTAAAAGTACCACACGGATGAAGATCCGAAGTAACATCAATTAAAGGAGTAAGAAACCCAGGGATCTCCCAAGCTAATGCCATCAAAGAAAGGTGAGTCAGTACAGGTAATCGGAATGAACCTCCAGGGGGTATCCCACAAATAAAGTGGGAAAACCACGCAAACCATCTTTGCAAGAGTCTGTGAGCCCTCACAAAAACTCAACAAAAGGGTTAGTGAAACACGATAAGCATTTTTTTCATGGATAACAGTATGGTTTTAGAAACCTCAAACCCTGTGGCATACATTTCAGAAATCATGTGATTAAACATTCAAGGCATAGGTTTCACCCATTCATGCATAATTAAACCCGTGGGCAAAAACATAATGAAATTCATCCATTATACCTCATACATTCAGATGATCCAAATTAAGAGCATAAAATTATGGGAATGAGGCAAACCTGATGGGAGAGACCGGTTGAAATGTTAAGGTTTGCGTGAGATGGGGGTTGCTCTGAGTTCTCTGTCAGGTTCCTCTCCAGGTTTTGTTTCAAGGAAACCTCAGAGTATTTTGCTTCTCTTCCTTTTTCTGTCTGATCTCCCTCTTATTTTTTTCGTTTTTTTTTTCGTTTTTTTTCGTTTTTTTTTTCGTTTTTTTTTTTTCGTTTTAAATAAAGTTTCTTGGATCTAATTCTGATTGACATAATGAAATGCAATATAAAATGCTAAATGAATGCATGAATGAGGGGGGTAAATTTTAGGGTGTTACAGCTGCCCCTATTCAATCATCAGCTAACCCGAGTAGGATGAAAGCGAACAGCTTATCAGACAAACGGGGTGAGCTGTGATTGAATACCAAAGACAGACCGAAAATTTGCGCTCCGAGAACACCACAAAAACGCGGAAATACACCGCGCTGTTTATTTTTCTTCCGATCCTCTAGCTGGATCTGAATCAGTCTTCTGGCTTAATCTGGAGTTTCGATCCTCTGGCTGAACCTATACTCAATTTAGTCCTCTGGTTGGATATTAATTTTGATCCTCGGGCTGGATACGATTTTGATCTTCTGGCTAGATCTTCTTCGATCTTCTGGCTAGATCTCCTTCGTTCCGATTCTCTGGCTGAATCTATTTCCTTTGATTCTCTTGCTGAATCTACTTTGATCTTCTGGCTAGATCTGAATTGTTGCGATTTTCGATCTTCTGGCTAGATCTTCTTTGTTTCGATTCTCTGGCTGAATCTACTTCGATCTTCTGGCTAGACCTGGATTGTTTTGATGATAAATTCCCATCATTAGGATCCCGCATCTGAGGCATGCGCTGGTTGACCCTCTTTTGAAATCTACACCCAACCTTCATATTAGATATGCAGCTTCGAGAATATTCCACTTTTGGGCTTCGTACATATTCGTCGGGCTAGAACATGTTGTAACGACTCCTCAATTAGACTTGGGCTTGCTGGGGATATAAAGCTTGTAGGCGACCTCACTGGGGAATCTTCAAATTGAGCCTTAGGCTGGCTTACTGGAACACGATTCTCAGGCTGAATCTTCGAAATGACCCTCAGGCTGGATCACTGGAAAACGATTCTCAGGCTGAATCTTCGAAATGACCCTCAGGCCGGATCACTGGAAAACTATTCTCAGGCTGAATCTTCAAAACGACCCTCAGGCTGGATCACTCACGCTTGATCCTCTGGCTGGATCTCATGACCTTGGTTGTAAAGTAATTCTTCAGTCTGCTTGGAAGAACCTGTTTATCAGCTTATGTGTATGCTTGATATGATATGCATGCAAATGCAAATGTTATGCATGGAGTAAAAAGAAATCTGCTTGGGGAAGCAAACTCCGGTAGGGAACAGATCGCTGTATCAATCCTTGAATGCTCTGTGGGGAATGATCCGTCTGCCGGGACCAATGAGCCACCAAAAATAAATTGGCTGCTTGAAAAGTTGACCTTGCGGGGGGAGTATCAACTATGGAAACTTTGTTCAGCGAGGCTCTGTGAGGAGAGTCTGTGGGGAAAACATTTCCTGGGGAAATGTCGTAGGAAACGACCTTTGCTGGGGATATGAACTTGCTAATCGCCCTCAAGCTGGGGATTAACAAATCTGTTAAAAATAATCTGCTGGGGAATGAGATGAACACTGGGAACATCACCCTCTCATCTGTTGGTTATGCAACCACTCCGCTGTTGCTAGGAAGATACAGTCTGACACTACGCAATCTACCGGATGCTCGACCTTTGGAGACTTACTCGCCTGTAGTAGAAGGAGTTAACGTGTTGCTTTGGGTTTTAGGGTTTGGGGGTTACTCATGCAAAAGGGCAAAAAGGCAGTTCTCGACGAAGGAACCACGCTACCTGTGGGGATACGAACATATACAAAATAAACATGTATAAAGTAAATGTGCCAACAAGGGGCTCAGAAGTAAATAAACAAAAGAAAACAAATGCCTCCTATCGAGGTCTTCCAGCTAAGAAAGCGATAAAATGCGGAAAAGAGGTAAAAGTACCACACGGATGAAGATCCGAAGTAACATCAATTAAAGGAGTAAGAAACCCAGGGATCTCCCAAGCTAATGCCATCAAAGAAAGGTGAGTCAGTACAGGTAATCGGAATGAACCTCCAGGGGGTATCCCACAAATAAAGTGGGAAAACCACGCAAACCATCTCTGCAAGAGTCTGTGAGCCCTCACAAAAACTCAACAAAAGGGTTAGTGAAACACGATAAGCATTTTTTTCATGGATAACAGTATGGTTTCAGAAACCTCAAACCCTGTGGCATACATTTCAGAAATCATGTGATTAAACATTCAAGGCATAGGTTTCACCCATTCATGCATAATTAAACCCGTGGGCAAAAACATAATGAAATTCATCCATTATACCTCATACATTCAGATGATCCAAATTAAGAGCATAAAATTATGGGAATGAGGCAAACCTGATGGGAGAGACCGGTTGAAATGTTAGGGTTTGCGTGAGATGGGGGTTGCTCTGAGTTCTCTGTCAGGTTCCTCTCCAGGTTTTGTTTCAAGGAAACCTCAGAGTATTTTGCTTCTCTTCCTTTTTCTGTCTGATCCCCCTCTTTTATAACCTGATTTTCATGGCTTTGTGGGCTCAAATGAGAGAGGCCCAAGTCCAAGTTTTTTCTATTATATTTTATTTTATTTTATTTATTTATTTATTTATTTATTATTATTTTTTTAAATAAAGTTTCTTGGATCTAATTCTGATTGACATGATGAAATGCAATATAAAATGCTAAATGAATGCATGAATGAGGGGGTCAAATTTTGGGGTGTTACAACAACAAAAGTACATAAAGCAAATGGCCAAATGAGGAAATGCAAGGGTTGGTTGGTTTATGCAGCAAAACATGGAAATAAGTCCAACAGGGTGACTTTAAGACTTTAAATCCTGATGAATAAATGTCCAAATGGTAAGGAAATGCAAACAGTAGAAAGAGGGCATGGAACTTAACATTTTTCATGTTGAACAAAAGTTGAAATGATGAGTGGAAAGAGGTGAAAAATGGCCATAAAGTTCAGGTTCCATAAAAGGTGTGAAAGAGGACATATCAAGGTACAACTGTCATGAAGAAAGTGTTTTCAAAAGATGCCTTGAAATGCAAGAAATCTGGCCCATAATCTTGACAAATCTTACAAATTTTGGAGTTAGAAAATTTTCTAAGTGTCCTAAAATACAGTCTTACTTTGACCAAACATAACTTTCTCAATTTTAATCCAAATGAAACAAGCTTTATATCTCTAGAAATCTTGGGACAAGAGGAACAACTTTCATGTTGGAGAAAATTTCAAATGGAGCTTGCACATTGATGGAATATAGGCTTAAAGTGGATGCAAAAACCATAAAAACTTGCCTTAAATGGAAAGTCAACTATTTCCAAATTTAGTAATTTTTCCAACTCCTGATTAAATGATGAATCCATGATCCAACCTTGATCAAATTTCACATGTAGGCTCCCTTATGCATGAATTTGGAGATTCCACTTTCAAAATGTCAGGAGTTGACTTTTCTGGCCCCACAGTTGACTTTTCCTAAACTGTCTGATTCCCGATTCCAATGATCAATTGAAGCACCTCTAGCTCAAATAAAGAGCTGATTTTTTTGTATGTAGACCCTTGTGGACATATGGAGGGCCATGGAAATGAGTTTCACCCAAGGAATCAGAAATAAACCGATTTTATGCAAAACCCTAATTTTAGGGCAAAAATGACTAGGAACTGATTGCACTGATTGCCAATGGATCTTTCTGTGATAATTGTGGATCTTCTTAGGCCAAGATGCCTCTCCAATCATGACATGAATGAGCCCCTTCACTTCCAACCAAACCTTTCCTGTTGCAAGTAGCCATCAAACCCTAATTTCCTGATTAAGCGCAGATGCACACTCTGAGAGCTTTGAATCTTCCATTGATGAACTGAGGACCATAATAAGACATATGGAACCCCTTGAGACTTGTATAATTGGAGAATGAAGTTCAATTCTCAGTCTTGCTCTGTGTGGGCTCCTTCTGGTAAGGAGTGACCAGTCAAACCCTGATTTCCCAAGTCACTGATGTAGTATGCAATGAGTATGACCTAGTATGATGCTAATGCAATGTGAAACACAATCCCACGCTTCCAAGAAAAATGAAGGGTAAATTTTGGGGTATTACAATATTGTAATGACGTCCTTTATTTACCATTCTCTCATGTACTAATGAATTGAATTGGCGGAGAAAGATGGAAACTTTTGGGGCCATGACAGGTTGCTTTGAGCAAAAGGTCCACGTTAAGGCATATGATTCCTCATCCATTTGTACAGTAGGGGAGTACAACAGATAATGGTCCCTCATTTATTTTCATGCCTTGTATGGAAGGTATGATAGAAGTCAGCGAGCAGAAACGACACTGGGTTCTTGGTCAAGAAGACTTTCACCGCTAAATGATCCACAAACTTGTCTATGTTAGGGAATAGAACAATTCAAGGAATAAAAAGTGCTAATGTTGCACAACAGAACTCTGGTCGTTCTTCTTTAATAATCTCCGAAGCATGGGCTTCGAGGAATCTCTGAGTCAGACCCTTGAAAGTACCTTTGGATTCCCAATTGGCCACTAGATCGATGGTGTTGCTACCCAAAGCGGTTGAGAGCTTGGACAAGAAAAATCGTTCTTCCAACTTAGGGAAAGGGTTGTATTCTTTTATTGGTCAGTTGAGGATCCTCTCAAGGTCTTCCAAAGTTAGGGAGATCTGAAAAATATTGGAAGGTGAAACACCTCATGGAGATGTCATAGTATTGAGCCAATGTAATGATTGCACCATAGTTCACCTTTTCGGTCAGGATATCTATAATGTTACCAAAGTTGGCTCTGAACATGTTGTCTTTGAGGGATAACACTCTTGAGCAAAGGACCTTCAATGAACTGATGTTTGCACTCATGAATCTGAAAGTATAGGTATTTTTCCTTGTTGAGAAATCCATGATTGTGTGGGTATAAATTCTTGTAATTATGCATTTAAACCAACAAAACTGCTTAAGAGCGTTGCTTTATTAATTTATGATGCATGATGGCATGAATGGATGAATGGTTTTTATTATTGTCACGAAACTCTTTAGGCATGGGGTTTAAAGTGTGGGACTATCGTGACGAAGTAAGAGGTTTAATAGTAACTACTTTTAGAACTAAGATGTTGAGAAATTTGGTTTAAGACACTTCCCTTAGAGTCATGGACTCCATTGACTGTCAACCGCTTATGTCAATTTACTTGTCAGGCGACTGCTCCATCAAGGTAATCTACTCTAAGTGAGATCTTCGTATCAACCCTATGAGAAAAGCTCCTCGGGGACCTATACTACGTGACCATCGGTCTAGGCCGGCCAAGGTTAGATGTTATAAATGAGGGTCTTAGGGTCACGGACTTTAATAAAGGAAATCATGCTTACACCGAAATCACGATGGTCATCAATCCCCTTAAGAGAGTATACCACTAAGTGAGGTTCTCGTACAACCCTACACGGGAAAGGCACCTAGGGGACCATCACTACTCCACCTCTCCTAACTCAAGAAACCTCTCAAACTCGAGTGGAGAGTCTTTCACACAAGGTTTTCATTGCAGTTACCATTGTAACCTTTTTCTTTCTTCGTCACAGAGCCATGATTTCAGACCAATAAACAAAGAAAATATAGGTTAGTAACAACAACAATATAAATAAAAAATGAATAAATGGATAGATTCTCACCCACGCATAAAAATAAAAACAGCCCAAACTAGGCTAGACTTGCTTAGGGGAACCAGAGACTCTAGGTTAGATCCCTAGTAAAGTCTCTAGTTGTCGTTACCGGGGGTAACGAAGAACCGAAATGTCCGTCTCCTTTTTAGCTTGAATAGAAAATAGGAGAGTCGCCACCAAATTTTATTTATGTGCCTCTATGAGAGAGGCAATGGGAAATAATCGATAAAACCCTCGAAAAAGAGATATGCACGGGTAGCATAAAGATAAGGAACCGGTCTCACAACCGAGATTTGGGTTCAGTAGTCGGTTATGCAAGGGGAGGAGGGTATTAGCACCCCTCACGTCCATGGTACTCCATGGGAACCATTTGGGTTGTTTATGTACGCGGGTATTTATCACATTTATTGTTTTTATTTTCAAAAAGAATATGTAAAAAAAATGCTTAAACTCTAAGAGTTTTTGTTTTATTGTGATCGCCAAAGATTATGACCCTTGTGCCTACATATCACTCATTTGGGATGAGGAATCAGATCTCCATAGTTCGGAGTAGAAAATGTTTGTGTGTTATTTAATTTTACCTTTGAGAAAAGGATTTTCAGAGTGGTGCCCTGAGGCACAAAAAATAAGGTTTGATGGGTTGAATTGATTTTACCTTGAATAAGGGTTTACGAAAAGATTTGTTTGTGATTAGATTGTACTAAAGTCTATGGACGGAGGTGATTATTCAATACAACAAGCCAAATGTCTTGCATCCAAAATAATCAGAGTAAGGTTAGGAATGCTACATTCTAACTCAATCCCCACCATTTATGTCTCGTGGCGCATAATATTAATCGTAGTTTTTAAGTGTTTTAAAATTGATTATGAAAATGCCACTTGACGTTGGATCAAGGGTTTGTTTATTTGATTATGAAATTTGGCTAGTGGAATGAAACAGGTATAAAGAGTAACCAACAGGAAAGTAAAGGGTCTTATTGTAAGGTAGCCCAAGAGAAAGCCTTATGTGTGCAAAAAATGACCTAAGCTAAACAAGGGATAATGGTCTTACAAACTTGTCCCTCTAAGGTGGTGCCATGATGTCATTCTTACAACATGAATGTAACTACATATGAAACCCAAAGTTGAACCAGGTATCACAGAGATTAGGACAAGGCCTCAAAGCAAAGGTCCTAGGATGAGATCCTTTAAGTCCAAGTTGATTAAGTGGAATAATTTATGTTTTCGTCTTATCATTTTATCATGTTTTTGTTGTTTTTAAATGTAACGATAACAATAAAGTAAAGACAAATAATAAACATGCATGATGAAGTTTATACAATGATGATGATGATGAGTAATTAAATGTAAATTACAAAGTAAATGACATAAAAGTAAATAAAAAAATAACAATGATAGTAACGATAACAAATGGTTAGTGATAATCAAAGTTAGTAAAGTTAGGTGAAATTAGGGTTATGAAAAATGGACCAACACTTAATGATTATCTATCATTAGATCAATAGATTAAAAATATGGCGCATTAGGGGATAACTTATCACTGATGAAAAGTATGGAATATGATCAATGGATCAACTTACTATTGATTTGTACCAATGAAAGTTATTCGACCCCAAGTCCATCTATCAATAGATTGACAAAAGGAAGACTATGCATACTCAAGGTTGAAAGTTTTAAGATTGATAAAGTTAATTAGGTTAAACAAGGTATATGATCAAAGTATGGTATTAACAAGTTAGTAAAGGGTAAGTGTATTATATAAACAAGTTAGTATAAGAGGTTAGTGGGTAAGTACAATATAGACAAATAACAATATATCAGATGAAATTATAAGTTAGCATATGTACAAGTAAGGCTCCATCTACATGTCAAATGACCTATGTTGGTTGAAATAAAGTCAACCTATCCATACTTCAAAGTACCATGGATGTACACTTGATCATCCATTAGTAGGTTTGAAGTATGGAAGGTTCAATTAATCCTAAACCAACCAATATTGTTGGTTCTATGTGTTGGCAATAATTTTGGTAAAACCTAGAGTGTTCACAAGTTGTCACAAGTGTTGTCTTGACATAAGATAACATGTACCTGCATGATGTTTAAAATGTGAATATGCAGGATTTTACTGAGATGTCAGACCCGATGTCATGACATTTGTATACAGAACATTCAGTCTGAATGTTATGTATTGTGTGATTGCGTTTTTTATGCTAATCTATGTATGATTGAAGAGATGATTAAACGCGCATTCAATCAATAATTACAACCAGATTGACTTATTTTCCAACGAGATATAATCAACTGTCATGAGAAGATATGAATGGAAAATAGTTTTAGGGTTTTATGATGTCCAAGCCCAGCCAAATGCTTCTATATAAAGGACATGGAAAACCTGGTTTTATACATAAGAAATAACGAATGAAATATTGAGAGAGAATAAGGGTTTGAGTCTTGTGTGATTGTGTGTTTTGTAAGCCATTCATTCATCCATAGATGATTGTATTTGACTGATTTTTGAGTTGTAATTTGTCCACTCAAAGCTTTGAAGCATGAGTGTGTGTTTACTTGATTGAAGCTTTTAAGCAAGATCAAGTATGTTGTCTTTGAATAGTGTCTTCTTTTCATTGTAATTTTTGTTTTATATCACTGCTGTGATTGAGGGGGAGTGAGTAGGATCTCATATCTAAGAGTTCTTAGGTAGAAGTCACACGGGTAGAGATTAGGTGAAAAGACTGTAACTTGAAGTTATTTACTGAGAGTCTTTAAACTGATCATGTTTAGTGGATTTCCTTCCTGGCTTGGTAGCCCCCAGACGTAGGTGAGTTTGCACCGAACTTGGTTAACAATTGCTTGTGTCTCTTGCATTATTGTTCTTTATATTTTATCCTGTTTATATTATTCAAATATTAGTGTCGTGACATTACCTTCGACATCTCATATCTGATACTAGAATTTCAATTGGTATCAGATCAGGCATCCTGCTCTGGTTCTGGGTGAGATCTAGGGGCGTTACTTTCTGGTACTATGGATAGAGACGGAGGATCTATTCACAGACCACCTATTCTGGATGGATCCAACTATGACTACTAGAAACCTGAAATGGTAGCCTTCCTAAAATCTTTGGATAATAAGGCTTGGAAGGCTGTTTTAATAGGCTGGGAACATCCATTTATTACTAAGGAAGGAAAAGCTACAACTGATAAGAAGGCTAAGGAACAATGGACCAAGGAGGAGGATGATCTAGCCCTTGGGAACTCTAAAGCATTGAATGCTATATTCAGTGGAGTAGATAAGAACATCTTCAGATTGGTAAACAACTGTGAGGTGGCTAAAGATGCTTGGAACATTCTCAAAACCACTCATGAAGGCACCTCTAGAGTGAAGATGTCTAGACTGCAGCTGCTCATTACCAAGTTTGAAAATTTAAGGATGAAAGAAGATGAAAATATTCATGAATTTCATATGAATATCCTTGAAATTTCTAATGCCTCAGGATTCCTGGGTGAGAAGATGTCAGATGAAAAACTAGTGAGGAAAGATGGGGTTCTGATGAAGACTCAAGTGACGGTGAAGTAACCTTTGATGAGTTAGCCACTACCTACAGAAAGTTGTGTCACAGAAGTGAAAAAGTGTGTCAACAAGTTGAAAGTCAGAAGAAAGTGATAACACAACTGGAGAATGAGAAGGTAGAACACTTGGAAACCATCCTAAGTTAAAGACTGAAGCAGTGTTCTTGAATTCCAAACTGGATGAGATAACAAAGTATGTCAGAATGCTAAATAATGGATCTGACACCTTAGACAAAATTGTCCAGACGGGACAAATGGCAGGAGAAAAGTCTGGCATTGGTTTCAATGAATCCAAACCTGAGTGAAGTCACACTGGTAGCAAACCAAAGTCCAAACCTGAGTGCAGTCACACTGGTAGCAAACCAAAGATGTCACATCATATGTCACAACATCATAAAGGAAGACAACAGAAAAGGAAACATCAAAGATGGAGATGTCATTACTGTGGAAAATTTGGCCACATAAAACCATTATGTTATAAGTTGTATGGCTATCCTAGTCTTTCTCATCATCAACCTAGACCCAAACATCACAGACATGTCAACAAAAAACAATGGGTTCCTAGGACTGGTGTTACAAACCTGATAGCTCACACTTCCTTCAGAGTTTCAGCCAAAGAAGACTGGTATTTTGACAGTGGGTGCTCCAGACACATGATTGGAAACAAAAACCTGCTAACTGGCCTTCATCCTCATGCCACCAGCTATGTAACCTTTGGTGATGGAGCAAAGGGTGAAATCAAGGGGATTGGTGAGCTTAACTGCCCCGGAGTCCCTAACCTTGACAATGTCCTACTTGTTAAGGGACTGACTGCAAACCTAATAAGCATCAATCAACCATGTGATCAAGGTCTAACTGTAAACTTCACAAAAACTGAATGTCTGATTACTAATAAAGAAAATGAAGTGATCATGAAAGGAGTCAGGTCTAAGGACAACTGCTATATGTGGAGTTCTTAAGAAACTGGTTATTCATCAATGTGTACTCTAGCCAAAGAAGAAGAAGTGAAGATATGGCATCAAAGATTGGGCCATCTGCATCTTAAAGGAATGAAGAGGATTATATCTGTTGAAGCTGTTAGAGGAATTCCCAACTTGAAGATTGATGAATGAAGAGTTTGTGGGGAGTGTCAGATTGGAAAACAGACAAAGATGTCACATCAGAAGCTTAGACATGACACCACTTCCAGAGTGCTAGAACTTCTCCATATGGACTTGATGGGACCCATGCAGGTGGAAAGTCTTGGTGGGAAGAAGTATGCTTATGTAGTGGTGGATGACTTCTCTAAATACACCTAGGTCAATTTTATAAGAGAAAAATCTGATGCATTTGAAGTCTTCAAAGATCTTTTTCTAAGACTTCAAAGAGAAAAAGAAAGTCAGGTTATCATAATCAGAAGTGATCATGGGAAGGAATTTGAGAACATCAAATTTGCTGGATTCTGTGCATCAGAAGGAATTAGTCATGAGTTCTCATCTCCCATTACTCCTCAGCAAAATGGTGTGGTAGAAAGGAAAAATAGAACTCTCCAAGAATCAGCCAGAGCTATGATTCATGCTAAGAAATTGCCCTACCACTTCTGGGCTGAAGCTATGAACACAGCTTGCTATGTTCACAATAGAGTAACCTTGAAGAAAGGGACTCCTACTACTTTATATGAAGTCTGGAAAGGGAGAAGCCTACAGTCAAATACTTCCATGTGTTTGGTAGTAAATGTTATATCTTGAATAATCGTGAACAAATAAGGAAGATGGATCCCAAGAGTGATGAAGGAATAATTCTGGGCTACTCAACGAACAACAGACCATTTAGAGTCTTTAATTCCAGAACAAAAGTAATGATGGAATCTATCAATGTTGTGGTTGATGATCAGCAGACTGATGTCACAGACGATGTTGAGACATCCCTAAATGATTCCCCAGCTGATTTCCCAGACAAAAGTAATGAGAGTGAACTTATTCAAGCTGAACCTGAAGCTGACAAAATTAATAAGGGACCCTCTTTTAGAATTCAGAAGGATCATCCTAAAGATCTTATTATAGGAGACCCAAATAAAGGGGTCACAACTAGATCAAGGGAAGTGATCTCACATGGCTGTTTTGTGTCCAAGATTGAGCCTAGGAATGTCAAGGAAGCCTTGACTGATGAGTTCTAGATCAATGCCATGCAAGAAGAGTTAGGCTAATTCAAGAGAAATGTAGTATGGGAACTGGTTCCTGTTAATACCTTAGGATTGACATTAATTTTGTAAAACAAATAATGTAATCACCTCTGTTGTTTTAATATGTTGGGTTGAAGAAGTTCAACATCTGGACCAACATGTCATGTACGATGTCACGACATCGTGACTGTAACATCACACATGTGTAGAAAACTGAATTAGTTAATTCAGGCATGTGTTAACTAATTTAATATTCTGGGATTAGTGAGGATATTTAGTGAATATCCTAACTTCTTTGTGGAGGTCTTAAAGACTCAATCAGAATATACAGTTTCTAAATATGGAGATATATATGGAGATATTTTAGGAACTAAAAGATTGAAGACCTTGATTGTAGCAGAAGTTTTCTGCTGACTTTGTAACAGCAAAGAAGAAGTTTGCTGCGATTTCTGAAGGCCCAAATCCAGTTGGGTGCTTAGGTTATAAATAGCATATTGTAACCTAGGTTTTGCAAGCCTCAAAGAATGAAAAATTAGGGGTGTGTATGAGGTAAACCTCCCAACCTGTGGGAAGGTTACCATATGTGTCTCTGTGCTCAAAGCATGAGATTATTTGTGACTCAAAGCCTGTAGGTAAGAGTAGTTATGGTCTTGAACAAAGATGTGAAGCAAGTTCAAGTTGTTTAGCATTACTTTGAAATTGTAGTGATAGGAATGGAAACTGGTGGTTTCTATCTAGGAGTTCCTAGGTATAGATTGTATTGGGTAGGGATTAAGTGAAGAGTTGTAAACGGGGGAGTTTAACTCTGAATTAATACTGCTGATAGTGGATCTTCTTCCTGGCTTGGTATGCCCCCAGAGTAGGTGATGTTGCACTGAACTGGGTTAACAATTTCCTGTGTTGTTTTTCTTCTGCACGTTATAATCCTGTAAGTTATAACTCAGCATGTATTTCAGTCTGTTTATCAAGAGAATAACAGACCTGGTACATAGCATACTGTTTGAATGTCAATCAGAATGTTTTGACATTCATCATTGACAGCATATACTGAATAATAGGCAGGTTGGTTTTTCTGCTTCAGTTCAGTATTTATTTCAGTCTGTTCTTCAGGAGGATAACAGACCTGGCATAAGGCTCATTGTAAAAATGTCAAACTGGATGTCTTGATATTTATTACTGTAAGCTGATACTGAAGTATAGACTGGTTGGTCTTTTACAGTACAGCATTTGGCACAGTCTGTTTTCAGAAAAATAACAGACTTAGCATATGGTCAATGTTCTGGACGTCAAACTGAATGTTGTGACATTCATTCCTGACAACATATGCTAAATTGTAGAATGGTTAGTTTTTCTGTTTCATTATTTTTTCTCAGGCTATTCTTCAGGAATCCAACAGTTGAGCTAAAATCCAGGAAACTAACAACTGAGCTACAATTAATGAATCTAACAAATAGCCTATTTGTTAGCACCCTAATATGTGGAAATTAGGTTAACTTGTTTAACCTTTATTTTAGGAAATACAAGTACAAGGCCAGCAAACTGTAATACTGTAACAGGTGAGGTTCAAATCACTATTGAGACATCATGCTGATAACTGTGCAGGCTCAAAAGAAGTAAGTGCTACGTTTGATCTCTGCTGTGTCTTTGTACTAGATGGACAGAACTGGGTGTTCTTCCATTCTATGGGGATATAGTAGCAGATGTCGTGACATCTGTGAATGTGTGCGCATTAGTACTGGGTTTTAATTATATAACTATCTTGTTGTATTAGTAACAATGTTGGATCAGATGTCATGACTTGGAGTAGAACATATGAACTCTGACTACACCAGAATTTCAGTTCCAAGACCTGAAGGAATAAATATCATTGGAACAAAGTGGGTGTACAAGAATAAATCTGATGAACAAGGGGTGGTTACTAAAAATAAAGCAAGATTAGTAGCACAAGGATACACTCAAGTTGAAGGAGTTGACTTTGATGAAACATTTTCCCCTGTAGCTCGCCTTGAGTCCATTAGACTATTGCTTGGAGTGGCATGTATTCTGAAGTTTAAACGGTTCCAAATAGATGTAAAAATTTCCTTCTTGATTGGCTAATTAAATGAGGAAGTATATGTTGAACAACCTAAAGGATTCACAGATCCAAATCTTCCAAAGCATGTGTACAAGTTGAGGAAAGCCCTCTATTGTTTGAAACAAGCTCCTAGGGCTTGGTATGATAGACTCACAGTGTTCCTCACTAACAATGGATACAGGAAGAGAGGTATTGACAAGACCCTATTTGTTAAGAATGAAGGAGGAAAACTCATGGTGGCTTAAATATATGTGGATGATATTGTGTTTGGTGGGATGCCAGATCAGATGGTCGACCATTTTGTTAAACAAATGCAGTCTGAATTTGAAATGAGCCTTGTTGGAGAGATGACCTATTTTCTTGGGCTACAAGTCAAGCAGATGGAAGATTCTATCTTTCTATCTCAAAGCAAATATGCCAAAAACACTGTTAAGAAGTTTGGCATGGAGAATGCAAGTCATAAAAGGATACCTACTCCTACACATCTGAAAGTCTCCAAAGATGAAAATGGTGTTAGTGTAGATCAAAGTCTCTACAGAAGTATGATAGGAAGTCTGTTATATCTCACAGCAAGCAGACCTGACATTGCTTTTGCTGTAGGTGTTTGTGCTAGATATCAAGCTGAACCAAAAGTCAGTCACATAAACCAAGTGAAAAGGATACTGAAGTAGTTGTTCTCAACTGGTTTGGATGAAACAGATGCTGACTGAATACAATGTCACGCAAGATGTCATGACACTGTACTGTGACAACCTGAGTGCTATAAATATTTCTAAGAATCCTATTCAGCACAACAGGACAAAACACATTGATATTCGTCATCATTTTATTAGAGAACTAGTGGAAGAGAAAATCATAGCCTTGGAGCATGTTACTACTGAAATGCAATTAGCTGATATATTTACAAAGGCTTTGGATGCTAATCAATTTGAATATCTAAGAGGGAAATTAAGGATTTGTACCTATGATTATAGCAATTAATTTTGAGTGGAAAAGGTAATAAAAATATTATCTACCCACTTAAAAGAAAGTGCCCCATTTATGGTAAATCATTACCTAGTATTGGAACTTCCATCTATAGCATTTTCACACGCAACCTCAGCTCAAACATTTCCACCTTCCTCAAACTTCATCGACCTTCTCTGCTAGGGAAACAAAAATTCTTTCACAAGCTCAACAAGATGTCACAACATCCTTCATCTTCTAGTTCTAAAAACACCAAACCTGCGCACAAAGCTAGAACACCCTTTATGGATTTTCTTAATGAAGACATTTTGGAAGTGATTCCCCTATCAGTCATCCGAGGCGACGCTCCTGGTCCATCCTCCACTGCAGGACATACTCAAGGTAACAGTTTTGATAACCCTACCTCTAAGGATGACATGCATCATACTGATCGTGTCATTAGAAATCTTGTCACGAGGGTCCTTAATGAAGGACACTCAGTAAAGGGAGTTTCTACTCCTCTATCAAGAAGGGACCCCTCTCCTGAGGTTGAACCTCACAATGAGAAAGATGATGAGTCATCTAGGTCTGAAAAAGATATAGCTGCTGAGGGACTATGCTCTTTAGGGCAAACCTTGCCTAGTAAGAAATCTGTAGACACTTCTCAGTCTAAGAAGCATGACACTGCTAAGAAGGTGATCGACTTGGAAGATGAGAGCTCAAATGATTAAGATGATAGCTTGCTTCATCACTTGAAGCCAAGTGTTGCTAAGAGAATGAAGACCAGGAAGGGTAGGTCTGTGGCTAAGATGATGACAGCCAAAACTGGTAAGAAGGCTACTACTGTAGGCCCTTCAAAGTATTGGAGTAAAGTGGAGGCAAAGAAGAGGAAAGTAAGAGAAAGTTATGATTCAGAGGAAGATGTTGAAGACGATGTCCCTGACATCTCTCCTATCAAAAGGTCAAATGTTAGAAAATCCCCTGCAAAGGTTGTTGTTGTTTACTTGGATAACATTTCCTTCCATCGTGAAGATGATGCAGCAAAGTGGAAATTTGTAATCCAAAGGAGAGTGGCTATGGAAAGAGAAATGGGAAAGGATGTTGTGGAGGTTAAAGAGGTCATGGACCTGATTAAGTCTGCTGGATTAATGAAGACTGTTAGTGGGTTATCTCAGTGTTTTGAAGGTCTTGTTAAAGAGTTTGTGGTGAACATCCCTGAGGACATTGCTGATAAGAACAACAAAGAGTTTTGTAAGGTGTTTGCTAGAGGAAAGTGTGTGAAGTTTTCTCCAACTGTGATTAATAAGTTCCTAGGAAGAGGAACAGAAGGTGCTGGTGAACTAGAGGCCACAGGCAATGAGGTATGTAGGGAAATAACGGTTGGAAAGGTCAAGGAGTGGCCAAGCAAGAAGCATCTCTCTACTGGAAAATTAATTGTGAAATATGCTATCTTGCACAAGATAGGGTCAGCAAACTGGGTACCAACAAGTCACATCTCTACAATCTCAAATGCTCTTGGAAGGCTCATATTTGCTATTAGAACCAAGCTTAATTTTGATTATGGGAGATTCATGTTTGAACAAATTATCAAACATTCTTCTACAAATGCAGTGAAGCTGCCCAAAGCTTTTCCCTCAATAATTTGTGGGATAATCCTAAGCCAGCAACCAGGAATTCTGAGCACAAGTGATATCCCTAGTAGAAGAAAACCTCCCCTGTCAGTTCATTACAAATTATTTGAAGGCAGTCATGTCAACGACATTGTCATGACATCTGCTGTGAAGAAGCCAACCTCTCAAGGTGGTCTGATTGTTGAACTGAAAGAGACCTGTAAGGAACTGGAGACTGGGATAAGGGTGGCTAAAGCTAGGAAAGAAGCTCTAGAGGTTCTGATTAATAGCTTGGAGCAAGGTGATAGAGAAGATGTTGGTCAAGCCAAGGAAACAGAAGCCCACACCGCTAGTGAGAGGTCTGAATCTCAAGATAAATCAAGTGGCAGTTTTGGGTCTGAAGCTGATGAAGATGCTAGCTCCTCTGACTGAGTGTTGGTGAAGATTGTTCCCCTATTATGATGATGTGCTGTTCTGGATGCCTTGATGTTTGATATTTTTTTGGCAGTCTTGTTTTGATGCCTTGATGTAATGTCTTGGGTTCTTTGTGATTTCTCTGGATTCTTTTTATCTCAGCTTATATAGCTGTGTATATTTGTGGTTCCGTAACACCTGACAATATGTTTTAACATTCTATGTGACATCCTCGTCTACTAATAGACATTTATTTTGTCTCATTGGTCTCTTTGGTCTATTTTGACTAAAAAGGGGGAGAAGTAGCTAAAGGAGAAGTAGCTAAAGGAGAGCTGAAGTTAATATATGCTATGAAGTAGCTATGCTATAAACAGATGACAGATAATGTTGAAAAGGATGTTGTGTGTAGTATAAGTGATATTGAAGGTGATGTTAGATGGGGTGATGGATGTTAGTTGAAAAGGATGTTGTGTGTAGTACAGGTGATGTCAGATGGGGTGATAGATGTTACAGGTGTTGTTGAAGGAGATGTCTGTGTTGAACAGACTTAGGGGGAGAAGAAGCACATTTGTGTGTTTAAAATGTGTTTACTAGTTGCTATTATAGCTAGTAAATGCGTGGTTTATTACTTCAACTGCTAAACAGCTGATATGTTTTTTTTAACTCTTGTGAACAAAAGGACTGATGTATGTTTTAGCCAAAATTTTCCAAAGGGGGAGTTTGTTGGTTCTATGTGTTGGCAGCAATTTTGGTAAAACCTAGAGTGTTCACAAGTTGTCACAAGTGTTGTCTTGACATAAGATAACATGTACCTGCAAGATGTTTAAAATGTGAATATGCAGGATTTTACTGAGATGTCAAACCCGATGTCATGACATCTGTATACAGAACATTCAGTCTAAATGTTATGTATTGTGTGATTGCGTTTTTTATGCTAATCTATGTATGATTGAAGAGATGATTAAACTCACATTCAATCAGTAATTACAACCAGATTGACTTATTTTCCAACGAGATATAATCAACTGTCATGAGAAGATATGAATGGAAAATAGTTTTAGGGTTTTATGATGTCTAAGCCCAGCCAAATGCTTCTATATAAAGGACATGGAAAACCTGATTTTATACATAATAAATAACGAACGAAATATTGAGACAGAATAAGGGTTTGAGTCTTGTGTGATCGTGTGTTTTGTAAGCCATTCATTCATACATAGATGATTGAATTGGACTGATTTTTGAGTTATAATTTGTCCACTCAAAGCTTTGAAGCCTGAGTGTTTGTTTACTTGATTGAAGCTTTTAAGCAAGATCAAGTATGTGTCTTTGAAGAGTGTCTTCTTTTTATTGTAATTCTTGTTTTATATCACTGCTGTGATTGAGGGGGAGTGAGTAGGATCTCATATCTAAGAGTTCTTAGGTAGAAGTCACACGGGTAGAGATTAGGTGAAAAGACTGTAACTTGAAGTTGTTTACTAAGTGTCTTTGAACCCCTGACCTTGAGGTCATGGGGGGATCAACCCTCTCTCCCACTAGGACAAGTGCGCGCTTGTGATAAGGAAACGCACCGGAAAAATAAAATAATAAAAACAAGTAATAAATGGGATGCGTACGTAGAACGACAAATCAGAGAGTGCCAACACAAAATTTTAAATTTGAAAATGCGCAAAGACTTCAAAGTATGAGTCTTTCAGTAGATTTGATCATGGAAATAACTTGCAAACACATAATCGAATCAACCTCCACACTCAGGAGCCATTGATTGGCTCTAGTATGGAGTATTTCAAAAAATCTCAGATGAACCAGTTAACCTAATTTTAAAATTGAACTCTGGATATTGAGTAATTAAAGCTACGAGTTTAGGGTTAATGATCAGAATGAAGTTTCGAAGTGATTGGAAAATTGTTTGGATGATAAGGGTGAAGGGAACTACCTGATCAAAATCAATCTCAGGGGGGTATTCCGATGAATGAGCTCAGTTCAGATGAGGATTAGGGAGAATGAGTTAGTGCTTTGGAAACTTTGAATGGATGTTGGTGAAGGTCTCTGGGTGGTTGTTTAGGATTGAAATGCTCTGGAAATGAAAACATGATTCTCTATTTTTGGAGGTTCATATAAAGTTAGAAACAAAGGTTTGAGGGCTTTTCAAGTGTGGAAAATGAAGGGGACACCTTCCACTATTTATAGGGAAGGTGTGTTGATGGTTTAGAGGTAAAATAATAGATGTTTGCTTCAGATTGGTGAGTGGCTCGAATCATGCTTTGGATGGACTTAGGGAAACATGAAATAGATATGTTATGACCTTGTTACACCTTATACCACTTTATCTCGTTCCTTAGCATTGATTTGGAACAGACAAGGGACTTGGCTTGGCCTGCTATGGATTTCACTTTTTGCCAATTTGGGAAAATCTGTTTTTGCACATGGGGTCGGGTTTTGCATTATTAAGAGTTTTGACTTGCAAGTTGACTTCATAATTTACCATAATACCATATGAAAAATGTTTGGGGACCATTGGGATCATAATGGATTGCTTTGAGGACTTGGTGAATGGAAATGCAAATTCTTCTTTGGCTTGGTCTGATTTGCCAATCAAGATGATCACCAATGTTTGAACCAAGGCCAGATGAAATTGGCTTGTGCATTTTATCTCAAACTTGTGCCAAATGTTCCTTGCCATGTCCTTGATAGAATGCAAAAAGAACCAGGTCAAAAGGAGTTATGGTTTGGAAATGGAAATGTGGTAAAGTAGAGGTTTTGGTCTTGTTTTAGGGCATGGTGGGCATGTTACACCAGCTTGGCCAATGCAAAAATTGAAGTCCTTCCTCAATGATCTAGGTTTTAGGCCTTGCAACAATGTCGAGTATAAGATAACTTAGTATATTTGTCTCTTAGTGGAATTTAAAAAGCTTGTGAAATGAGAAAATTATGGTCTTTGGAACTCCCTATAGGCCATTCTTGACAAAATGTGGCCAACCAACATGACCTAAAAATGGGCTTTTGTGATTTCTTAATTTCCAAGGCACAATGGTGGATGTTTTGAGTTCATATTATCATATCATGATGGAAAATGAGATTTGGAACTTTTTAGAATGACTTTAGGTCAAGTTGATTGGTGGATCAGAGCATTGAAAGATGAAAAATCATGAACAAGCCAAGTATTTGTAAGATGGATTGAATGGATGTTTGAATGATATATTTTGATTGTAATGGATATGGAATGATGTTGAATGATGTTGGTGTAAGCCCTAGAGGCCAATACTTTTGGTACTTGTATCGAATTAATAAAAGGCATTTTCTTTATTATGGTTGATTAATAAAGTCCCTGGAATTGATAGTTCGTTTAATGTATTAAGTGTGACTTAATCATGAGAACACATTAAACATAAGGACACTATTCTTAAAGTATCCGTAGTCGAGCTTTAGTGTGAAGTGGGATAACATTAAAGCATTAAGACTATTATGTTTGTAGACTGATGATCACATCTCATGGATCATGGATAAAGAGTTATCAAGTCTTAAACATAGGTATGAATATTAGGAGTAATATTTATACCGGATTGACCCGCTATGAGAATACTATATAGAAAGTTATGCAAAGTGTCATAAGTTATTCTCATGGTGATAATAGTGTATACCACTCTTCGACCTGAAACCACTATGGATCCTAGTTGTAGAGTCGAGTGCTTTATTGTTGATCCAACATTGTCCATAACTGGATAACCATAAAGACAGTTGATGGGTACTCCACAAAGCATGCTGAGGGACATGAGTGTCCTAGATGGAATTTGCCCATCCTGCGTAACAGGATAAATGTCTATGGGCCCAATATTGAACTGGACAAGGGTGACACGGTCTATACCTTGTGTTCAATATAGACATAAGGGAAAAGGGGTAATTATACACATAATTATTATCACAGGAGGTTTTGTCAGATCACATGACATTTTCGTGTCTTGGGTAGCAGTGATGTGTTGCTAGATACCGCTCACTGTTTATTATGTTAAATGCGTGATTTAATATAATTGCCAACGTCGTGAAAACCTACAGGGTCACACACAAAGGAAGGATTGATGAGAAATAGAGTAACTAAGGAACACCGTAAGGTACAGTGCACTTAAGTGGGAGACGAAATATGGTAAGGTACCAAATACTTAAGTGATTTTGGCATATTATGAGATATGGGCCAAAATACACTTAAGTGGGCTTTTTAGCTTGAAGCCCACACAAGTGGTTCTATAAATAGAACCCCTTGGGTAGAAGCATTGTCACTCCACTCAGACTCAAACTCAAGTGAAGACTTGGAGTTTCGTTTCCCTCTCTCTCTCACTCAAAGCCTTCATTCGTACCAGCTAGCACTGAGATTGAAGGAATTCGTTTGTGTGGACTGAGTAGAGACGTTGTCATCGTTCAACGTTCGTGATCGCCCCGTGGATCTGTATCAAAGGTTTTGATCATTATCAGAGATCTGCACCAAAGGTTTGAATCGCCACAAGATGTAACGATTCTATCACTGATCATGCCTATTCGTAAGGATCACTAAATGGAGAAATTTTTAAATTCCGCTGCGCCTTAGATGGAAATTATCCTTCAAATGAATGGTAGGGTGATTTGGTGATCAAAATGAAGCAAGGTCAATGGTTAAAGGATCCCCGAATTAGGGTTTCTTGAGCCACAAGTTTTGTCAAGAACCAAAGCCATATGGATTAGGGCTTGAGATGCAAGGGTCGTATTGAGATGTTTCATAGGTGTAGGGCATGAACAAACTTTGAATTTGAGGGGTCCTCAATGACATGGCCTAGATCCAAGGGGAATCATTACTTGTACCATCCAAATGAGGTTCAAGAGCTAGGGTAAGGGTCCTTGAGTGACCAGATGAATCTTGATGCTTCTTCAAAGGGGACTCACCATCCAAATTGGGTTTGGAGAGTAAGTGAGATATATTTAATGATCGTCTAAGCTTTCTTGGATGCTTGAGGATGAGATTAGGGCTAAAGTGGCTTGGGAATACCTCAACATGATCAGATGGTCTTGAGGCTTTGCAGATGAACCCCATGCCTTTGAGTTTGTGGATTATTAAGCCATTAAGTACAAGTGCATATGAGATGGCATGTATGGGATGTATGCTTAGATTAGGGTTCAAGAAGGTGATGTGAAGGTAGGGTAAATTTGAGGGTATGTCACACCCCAAATGACATTACAAAATATTCATAGTGACCATATCTCCCTTTAAACTCAATCTTTAAAATATCTTGTGGTTTAACTCGAATTTGATGGTATCCCTACCGAAAATTAATTTTAGTGAAAACACGAGCACCGACTAATTGATCCATAAAATCACTGATTCTCGGAAGAGGATATTTATTCTTAATCGTCACCTTGTTCATCTGTCGACAATCAACACATAACCTCATGCTACCATCCTTCTTCTTTACTAACAGTATCGGTGTACCCCAAGGAGAAACACTTGGTCAAACAAATTTCTTCTCAAGTAACTTTTCTAACCCGTTTCTTCAGCTCGGTCAACTCTAAAGAAGATATTCTATACGAAGCCATTGAAAAAGGATTAATGCCTAGTACTAAGTCAATAACAAACTCTATCTCTCGCTCTGGTGGTGAATCAGTGATATCATCTGGGAATACTTCTGGAAATTCACATACAACCGGTAGCTCAATAATTACCACTCTGAATTTTACACTCATAGATGCTAACATCACGAACACCTTCTCTCATCATTCACGAACTCATTCACTTGCTTAGCCTACACAAACACTTCCTCATCTTCACCGATTTCAAGGAACGACACAAGTTTGTTGTAACATTTGTGTCATACACTAATTTTCAATCCTAAGATGCCACCATCATTTGTATCATTTTCACGACATCTAGCATCTTTGCAATACTAACCTATTGAAAATACAAAAAGATTTTCTACTTTGTTTGTCTTAAGCTAGGGTTTTACACCAAAATTTTAAAATCCCCATCCTTCCCAATTGATCAAGTGATTTCCATAAACAAGAATCAAGTTCAAGATTATTCCATCTCAAATTCATCAAGGCTAGAGTTCATATGATACCCTCAACTAGGGTTTTGACCCCAAAGTGGACGTTTTAGCCAAGACAGGACCCCAAAGCTTGAAGTATGGTTCAAAGACTCCAAATACATCATAAGTGATCCATTCACATCATCCAATATGCCCAAGAGATCCTATTCATCCAATGTGGATTCATCTGATACATAGTCAACTAAGGCAAAGTCAAAGTTTGACTTGACATTTTTGGTCAACCATGGACTTCTCAACTCAAGGATCATTAAAATATGGTCGATTGATGCATTTAATCAAGAGAAAACAAGAAATTTGAGGTTACTTGAAAAAAGAGCAAGATTTGGTTTTGTAATTTTTTCTAAGCTATGAAAAAAATACATGATCAAGTACCCAACTTTACAAGGCCATAACTTGTGATACAAGCTACAATTTTCCCTGCTCCAATGGTCACATTAAAGGTCTTACTTTATAATTCAAACTTTTCCTTGATGATTAATTCCCAAAAAATGCAAGGATTTCACGTTATGAAGCCATGAAGTTGGTATCATAAAATTGAAACACTTAGAAAACTTTTCAACCAAATTTGCCTTCAAAAAGTGACTTACTTGATCATCATTTTTCACCATGGTCCACATTGATTCAAGGAAAACTCCCAACATGAAATTTGTAGAGGATGGTCTTAGATTTCCAAAAATTCCAAGATTATGAAATTAACATATTTGATCTAGGCGTTTCGAAGAGATGAAGTTGGCTCTCCAAATCTAAATTTTGGGTCATTTTCATGGCAAGTTCATCTCGTAACCTTGAGGCAAAGCTACATAATCTTAATTTGCAGGCTATCTTGCTTCTAAATCTCACCTTAATCATAAGATTACACAAACCCTTGGTGAATTACACAAGGGATTGAGCCATTGACCAAGTCTTGATGCCATATTTGGAAGGATTTGCAAAAAGCTTCATATCCATTTTGATAAAGGTCAGCTTTTCCAACCACTCTTGCATTGAGCTTCCAACTTGTTTCTTCTGATCACACTTAACCTCTAAACCAGAAAGAAACATCCTAAACCTCAAGAAAAGTACCTCTAAACTCCTCCTTTCACTCCACCTTTTCATCATGATTCATTATGCATTTTTGTACAAAATGAAACCAAGTCACCAAACTAGCATTCCAATTGAACCAAGATTGATTTTTGCAAGTTACATGAACCATATGGAGCCTCTATAAATAGAGAGTCAATCCTCATAACTCAACACACCAGAATTGGCACAAAAACTCCATTGTAGAAAATTCTCCAAACGTCAAACTTCCAAATTCCATTGTGCTTGTGTTTTCTCCAAACCAACACTTCAAATAACTTCTAAACATCCATTAGAAGTTGTCCAAACACTTGAACAACTTCTGTAACAACCCTACCATCATCTTCTGAATCACATTTTCATAGCTTGCAACTTGGTTTGGAAAGGAAGAACCATTCACTCTCAGCTCAAGCCATACATTCAAACACCTTTCTTGAGGTATAAGGAAGCTGTTTAGATCATAAAATCACATTTGGAACACCCATATTTCAAAACACGATTTTCATTTTGAGGTATGTATTCATTTCTGCAATTTATTATTTAATTCACTATTTTGCATCATTCTTGTTACCATTTCACTTGCCAAGATGTGAGGAACAAAACCCCTGTGATCATTGGTCTTAATCGGTGATGTTTGGAAATTAATTTTAAATTTAATTTCTAGGGTTCATATGCATTTTTTTTTATTTATAGAGATTTTTTAAAAATAAATGAAATTGGTTAATACCATTAGATTCCTTGCGAAATTCTAAGCAATTTTGGTCTTTAGAACTTTTGATTTCGTTAAGAATTGAGAGAGTTACAGTTTTGAGAAATTGTGAAAATGGTGGAAATGGTGGATTACGGGATGAATGAGGAAGATGAAGTTTGGAGCCATTTTTGAATTTTAAAAGTGACTTTAATATATATTTTAATTGATGTAACTTAATATATGAATTGACATTGTGCCCCAGTAGAAAAACACTAGTTTGTTAAGTCTCTTGCATGCATAAGGTCTAGGGTTCAAACTCCATTAGCCACATTTTCCTTGTTTTTTTACCATTATTTTTTTATAGTTTTCTTCACATCTTCATGCATTTATTTCTATATGCAAAATTAATTATTTTTGAGTGATATTTTGCACACTTGTTATTTATCCCATCTATTTTATGAATCGACAAAAAAACTCTCAAAAAATAATACTTATTTTGACCATTCTTATTACGTAGAAAACTAGTGCATTTTATGTTGTTTTTAGGCCTTTTAATTGATTTTCTTTTATTGTTTCCTTGTTCTAAGTGATCATAGATGTTTTTGTAATTAATGTATATTTGTTTAGGTTTTGTTTGATGTTGGTAGCATTTTGTTTGCTTAAACATGATCATATTTTGGGCATTATACCATGATTAAATGGCCTTGTTTTAAAATATTAGTGATTGATTATTTAGATGAAACTTAGGGTTTTGTTTAGATGAATCTTTTGAAGCATCTTGATGCATGATTAGGGTTTCTACTTAACCTTGGTATTATCATTAACTTTGATTCAAGTTTAATGTTTATTTTGTGAAGACTCATAATGTGATGCATGTTTGACCTAAATTGATTCATGTTGTGTTTACCATGTACCAATGAATGCTTTTACCATTTTAAATATGATTTTGTCTTCACCATTAATGTGTTGTGTCTTGTGATGTTATGTGAAACTTCGTCATGTCTTGTTTATGCTTATCTCAATGCCTAAAACCCATGATTAATATTGTCATCCATACCTCACTCACCTTATGATTTCCATTGTATTTAGTCATATTTTCTGCCTTAATGTTAATGCATGTTCAACCTTTTTATTGTTTATATACAAGGGAAAGGAATCATGACATTCTTGTTATTTTACATATGTGTGTTGATCTGCATTCTATACAACAGTGCTTCCCCTTAATTCAAAAAACTTCTAGATACAATCTTAGGTTCCCCTCAATGTAAGCCTTAGGATTCTATCTCTCTATCTCCTTCTTATAACTAGCTTCATAAGAAACTTTGACTTAGGTCATCGTTTTTCCCTTTTATTTCTTAATCAAATGATTCAAAACACTTAAGTATATTCAAAGATCTTTTCATAAGACCTAAAAAACATAAACTTAATTTAAACCCTTTTTCCACTTTGTTTTTTCCATGTTTAAAACCTTTTCATAAAAGGATTAGACATAAGTCATCCCTAGTTGAGATTTAAATCTCATACCCCATAACATTGTTGAGATTGATATTGATTCTTTTCCATTTGGAAGAGGTATGTGGCATACTTGCTGATTTTATATCCAAGTGAGAGCCCTTCTTTCAATTTGATGCAAAGATCTATCTTCCACATATTTGTGGTGGTTTAAAAGTGAGTTTTCTCCTTAAGATGACAATTTGTATCTTTCTCATAAAATCAACCTCAACAAATCCCTTCTTACTTTTGAACCCGAACTACGAGGTTTTGATCCTTCACGGGTACGTAGGCATTAGACTCGATGTATTTCCAAATCATCAAACAATAAAAATATATTCTTTTTCTCATCTCCCCAATCAAATAGCAAATAATTTTAAACCAAACACATATATTTGAAAGGTTCCTATAGAGTACTATATATGATTAGGCTGCTAATACCTTCCCTTTTCATAACACACCCCTGTACCTTAGAATCTCCCCCCTTTTGCTTAGCTTAAGTTTAATCTTCTAGATATTGGGTTATTTTTGAATCTTTTCCCCTTCCCTTGGATAAATTAAAGTTTGGTGGTGATATTTCGATTCATGAGTCAAGTCTAATCAATAGCTTGGTCCCCTATTCTTCACTGCGACAGAAATGGCGACTTCACTGGGGATAAGAATATTAAATGGGTGATACCTAACTTGTTTATATGTGTTTATTATTATTATTATTTGTTGCTATGTTTGCTTGGGTTTCATTATGGATATCTATAAGTGGTGAGGAAATCCTAACTCAGATAAGAGAATATAAATAAGATAGGATGGTGGTATAATCAAAGTTACATGTTTTGAGTAATCCTAAGCATGATTAACATATGATATAACCCCGCTCAGTGGAGACCCCTTTGATGGTAATGTTTGTTGTTGCGAGTAAATCATAGTAGCATTATTATCTTCGACCTAGGAGTCTAAGAAATTGAGGACCTTTAGAACCCTTTCAACCCCTCTAAGTCTTTTTAGGATGTAGTGCGGAGATTATCCAGGTGTAAGATATGAGGTAATTGTTACGTGATGCTATACTGAGACGAGTTTCTCTTGAGAATATTATTGGTCTACGAGCAAGTTGTTAACTCGATAATATCTGAAAGATGGATCTATGACTCTGGGGACCACTTTAGAACCTCATTCTGTAGGTACATAATAAGCCCATTAGTTCATACATTATGGGAGGGTTAGACCCTCGGCTCTATGCTTAATGTCAAAACCCTAAACCCGTATTTGTGAAACATGCATTCATGCATCCATAAAAACATTTTTGCATAAAAACCAAGAAACTCAATAGTTTTCTTTTGCAAATATCGATAGGTAAAATGGAACTTGGAAGGAGGAATACCAAGAAATACACTTTCAAAAGTCTTGACTTAACAAAGTTGAAGAAGCTTGGTTTTATGATAGTTAGTCCAAAGTATTTTAGAGCTCGGTATGGAAGACTTATCGGTATCTTGAAGACCAAGGTTGAAGATGGAGTTCTCAACACCCTGGTACAATTTTATGATCCACTCTACCATTGCTTCACATTTCCAAACTACCATCTTATGCATACTCAAGAAGAATACTCTTATTGGTTTGATTTGCCAGTCTCTGACAAATTACCATTCAATGGTTCAGAGAAGACCCCTACACCAGCAGCTACTGCAGAAGCACTTCACCTAGAAATGTCTATTGTGAAGGCCAGCTTCATTAAAAAAGGAGGGATTGTAGGTCTAACCTCTAGATTCCTGATGGAGAAAGCCTTTAACTTTGCAGAAGCATATAGTAGAGATGCCTTTGAAGCCATTTTTGCTCTACTCATTTATGGAATTGTGCTCTTCCCAAATATTGGTGACTTTATGGATTTTAATGTTGTACGAATCTTCTTAATTGGTAACCCAGTACCCATATTACTTGTACCTATCATTCTATCCATCACAGGACTAAGAAAGGTGGTGTAACCATTCTTTGTTGTACACCTCTCCTATATAAGTGGTTTATTTCTCACATACCTAAATATAGGCTCTTCAGGGAGAATCCATAAAAGCTTAGATGGTCTCAGAGGTTCATGTCCATTGATCAAGGGAATATACATTGGTATGACCCCTCCTATGATGTTGGAGTAATTATTGACAGTTGTGGTGAATTTCCTAATGTACCTCTCTTTGGTGTACATGAGGGAATTAACTATAACCCATCCTTGCCAGACGGCAGTTAGGATATCCTATGGTAAATAAACCCGATAACCTTCTGTTGTCAGGTTTCTTTTACATCAAGGAAGAAGACAGTTACGGTTTGAAGGATAAAATCATACATGTTTGGAGAAACATTCATAGGAAAGGAAAAGGCCGATTAGGAAGAAATAATTGTGTTACTTTTGAGCCCTACACCCAATGGGTTTGTGCTAGAGCCAGTGAACTTAAGATGCCCTATGCTCTTGAGAAGCTCTCATTCTCTTATGCTATAACATCATCATCCACCATTCCTATTGATAATAGGGAAGAGTTTCAAGAAAGGTTGGCTAGGTTGAAATTGGAAAGAGACACTTGGAAAGGTAAGTACCATGTCTTAAATGATAAGAAGATGAAGATGGAACAGTAGCTAAAGGAGAAGGATGATTTGATTAAGATTCTGGAACAGCAAGCTATGAAGAAACAGGAGGAACAAGAAGGTTTACTTATCTCTAAAGTCCAGCCATTTCATGAGTACTCCAGCATACCTCCCACCTCAGATGTTTGGAATGGAATCATCGACAAGCTTATAATCGAGAACACTCAGCTAAAGAGGAAGAAGAGGAAGCATCAGCCAACAAGAAGACCTTCTACATATGAGATTCATTAGGACTCATAGACTTAGTTGTTTTCCTCTTGTATTGTTTAGGACAGTTGAAATTGTATTTCATCCCTTTTAATCCCTCAATTGTTTAATAAAAAGAGGTTTTTGTTCAGCTTATACCAAATTTTGTCTCTATAATGTTTGCAATAAATTATCGAGTTTCTTAAAAATTAAAAATCATCTTTTGCATCTGCATATCATGCATCATTCAAGCACAAGTTCCTTCATTTCAAGAAACTTACACGTGTCTTCCCCCTCCAATAGTCAAACTAAATCACCAGTACAATACTCGAGCCAGTCGCCGGAGAAGGATGAGTCAGCTTGAACAAGAAAATCAAGAGCTCAGGGAGGAAGTAATCACCTTGAAAGACAATTTGGAAAGGCGTACAACTATGATGGAGACTTTGGTGGCTGCTCAGAATCAGTCATCGAATAATTCTCAAGATCCATTGCAATGAACATCAATCTCTGAGAATGTCTCGACGCCCATTCCAGTCGCGCCCGCCAATGATCAACAATATCACATGCCACACGGTTTTCCTTGGGGCATGCCTCACGGTTATATGTCAACTGGATACCGCCCTTAAAACGCTGAAGCTCTAGTAGTCACTGATGTGATGCCTATACCTCCTCCTATGGTGCATATGACTCCTTATAATGAAGAAAACATTTATCACGCTTCTCCAAGCGAATTTGTGGGAGTAGATGAAAGGTTAGAGGTGTAAGACCCTAATTTTGACCCTAATATTCCTCATGGCATCATAACATTGCATTTTCAGCTTGCCTCAAGGATCATAACATCTTGGCTCCTTACCCTAGGGTGGGACTTGTGAGTTGGCTTGAGATCACCAAGCATGCTTGAATTGTATATTATTGCTTTTCTCATTTTATTTACTAACCAAAAGCACAAAAATATGTCACTAACATCTTTTGTTTGTAGCTTGAGCATTCACAAGATCCAAAGCTTCTAGGATATCCCATGTGCATTGGCATGGCCAAATGAAGATGGAAGCAAGCATGGAAATGGTTCACAAAGCTATCATCCTTCAAATATTCCTCCCAAGTATCCCAATTCATTATTTTGATCAAAGCAAATCAAAGGGTTTGAGGCTTGTTTCTCAAGGAAACCCTAATTCATCTGTTCATCAAATGTACCTTGCTCATGAAGCAACCTCAGCCTTTGATCAAATGCAATCAAGGGAAGTTACTTAAATCATCATTTCATGAATATTTGAGCTTATTTGAGTGTCCTCAATCATCAATTCATCAAGATAATGAGTATTGGACTTGAGAAGATGATCAGTCAATTCATCTAACTATTTTGAAGTACACCGAGACCTAACTTTTTATGTGTTTGTCAAACGGAGATGACCCCAAGAGCAAAAATGTTATTAATAACCATATGAACAACTTTCATGTGCATAAAAAAATGATTTGAAGCTTGGAAAGGCATCATCCATTTCAAAACATTATATGTCATTTTGACTGAAACCCTAATTTTAGGTCAACTTCCCAAGTACATAACTCCTTCATTTTTCATTATTTTGAGTTGGGATCAAATGCATTGGAAATTTTAATATGTCTACTTAAATTGTTATGTTGAACAAAGTTTCATAATCCTAAAAGAAATACATGTGATAATGCAAAACATTATAGGTCACTTTGGACCTAGGGCATTGAAATATGAAAAAGTCAAACTTCAAGTGCCCATAACGTCTTCATCAAAAATCCAAATGATGCAAAATGTAGATCAAAATTTTTTTCTTGGAAAGATCTACAACTTTGATGTTTAAGGTTTTGTCATTTGGAGCTTTCATCATTGAAAAAGAAGTGCTTAAAGTTTGGCCATTTTTGAAATTCTCACATGTACATGTTTTGCACCCTACACTTCATGATCACTTTTCACCAATTTCCAAGTTTCAAATGAAGTTTTGATCAACATAACAAATGATCCTCATGCAAAAAGCTTTCCAACCATTACTCATAAGGTTGTGTTTCAATTATGGAAATGGCATTTTCGAAAGCATGAACATATTGATACAATTTTGGAAACTCATTAAATTTGCATTGCATGAGCTAAACATACACCATCTGCACGTCCAATTTACATCTGCTGATGATTAGCTTGCAAATCCAAGTGGAATTGGGCCCTCCATGCACCTGTACAGGCCCATGCATGGAGGCCCTTTCCATTCATGCAAAGTTTTGATCATGCTTTCAGCCATGCCTTTTTCTATAAATAAGTGCCTTGTGCTCCTCATTTCAATAACCTGAAGGCGCCTTACATGCTGCACGATTGATTCCTCACCCTTACTCAAAGGAACTCACCATTTTCTCTCAATTTTTTCAGATCTAAACTTCAATTTCATTTATTGATTTTTAGATCTAAAGTTCCTCAGCCTTGCTTACATTAATCCATAGATCATACTGCAAGCTTAATCACCAAGAAATCGTGCTCTCAAACTCTACAAATCAGAGGTTTACTTCAGATTTTATTTTCTTCGAATCTGCTTGATTATTGCTTGTTTCTTGTTGTTGATGTGTTGTCTGAAATCCTCTTCATAGAGGAAATCTTTCTGAGCTTTGAATTTTCAAAATCCAACAAGTTTCAGTTGAACTCCATAAAATTCAACCTCTGATTTCTCTCTCAATAGGAATCTAGAGTGGATTTGGTTGGCACATGGGTGATGTACATCACCCCAGCTTTCATTTGGTATCTGGATCGTGGCTTTTGGTGAACATTTATTTCTCTGCAAATTTGATCGGTGCCGGAAGTTGGCCAGAGAAGACGGTGGTGTACACCACCGTCTGGTCTCCAGATTGAATATGAACCGTACATTTGCTTTTCCAGATTTAATCCAGGCCACTCAATGTTATGACTTGTTTAAAGGCCAGGTGTGATTACATTGACTAAGATGCATGGTAGGCGCGCGTGTGTGGACCAAGCGATTTGCCAGCTCAATTAATGAGCTCTTCATCCAACGCTCCACGTTTTTTCATTATTTTAAATTCTGATTTTAATTTTCTTTTATTTATTTTAATTCCATTTCATTTTAAAAATTCATATCTCCTTCATTATTGGTCCAAAAAATGTGAGACCAGTTGCATTTTTCTTCTTTTAATTTCTAGTTTCTAAAAATGATTTTTAAATTTTTTTATTTTATCATTTGATATTTTTTAGGAATTCTCTCTTTTCTGGTTATTTTTAATTCATTTAAAATAGTTTTTGATATTCAAAAAATACAAAAATATTTTTCCAACCTCTTTGAATGATGATAGATCTATGAAAAATATTCTCATCAATTTATTAATTGATTTGAGATTTATTTGAGATTTTAATTCAATTAGGTTATTTTTATGCATTTTTAATTGATAAAAAATAGTTTCTGACTTCTAAAAATGCTGAAATTTTTTGTCAAACTTTGTTTGACCTTGTCGAACTTAGGATAATTCACTTGGACTTTTCAAAGTTGATTTGAAGTGAGTTTGAAGTTTGACCTTTCTTTATTATTTTAATTCAAGTTTTATTTTAATTTTAAAAAATACAAAAAATATTCTATTTGTTTCTTGACTTCTAATCTTCATCTTGCTTCTGTTTACAATTGTTTGACCTTGATCTTCTCTATCATTGGTCAATGCTTGTTGATTATTTCATTTCATTTCCATTAATGTACTTTAATATTCATCTTCTTCTTTTTCTTTTTTGATCAATGAGTTAAAGATTGGTGGTTAGCCTTGATACATGGGAGGTTTAACCTTCCTTGATTCAAATCTAATTAATCTTGATCATGGATCAAGTGAATGGTTTTGCATTAAGGATAAGTTGCTTCCTAATCAAGCAAAGAACCTAAATCAATACAAGATCATTTCTCATCTTCTTTTTGGCATGGCAAGTTGTAGGAGTTTGATTCACTAATCAAAATCTCTAACTTGTGTTGTTGCCTAGATTATTATTGATCGGCCTCAGATAGTTGTGACTTCTACATAAGTCCAATTACGATTGCTTAACATAGCGCTAAATTGCCTTATGGCACACTAACTTTAACACTAACCATTAACCATTAACATTTAATTCTTGCTCTTTACATTTATGCAATTTACTATTCTTGCACATATTATTCATTTGCTTTTGCCTTTTGCTCATTTGAGCACATGTTTATGTTAATGCAATTTGTCTTTTGCTCACTTGAGCATATAATTGTGTATATATTATTGTGCTTGTGTTTTCTTTTGATTGTTGTGGACCAAAATGCAAAATGGACAAAAAGGACTTAGATTCTAGGACATTCCCTATGCAAAAATGGAGTAAAAAGGCCTTAATGTTTAAGAGGAATTAGAAGGACCAAATCTCTAAACTCACTCTTGTCCATTCTTGATTTACTTCATGGAACTTTTTGATGTGTGTGCTTTTGTGCTAGGGAATCCTATTTGAGCCAAATTGAAGAACCATTGTTATGTGCTTCTAAAGTGAGAGATCCAAGAGCCATTGGAAGATTCCTAAGAGCTTTGCTTGATTGATTGATTGCTTGAGTATACACTTATTTGATTGCTTATTCCAAAGGATGGGAGCTACTTGGATCATCAATATGATCTCAAGAGAGGAACTCCATTTGCGGTCTTGTTTCTTATCCTTTATCTCTTGTATGATTAGGACTTTAGCCATTCTTCTTCTTCCCTCCACTCTAACCCAAGCCAAAACTTTTGTGCAAACATTAACACTTGTTTTCAAACATTAGAAACCTAAGCATTATGCTTTTGATTTTTAAACTTTCTTTTCATAACACTTATTTTGAATTGAATCTTTAAGTCAACTTTGACCATATTTTTGTAAATACTTTTCATTGGTAAATATAACTCATTCAAATACTTTTGTGGTTTCAATGGCCACTTATCAAAAACTTTTCATAACCTTTAGTTATTAGGTTTGAGTTATCCTTGAGGTAGATGTAATACTCACCTATATCCTTAGTGATGGACAATGAGTCTTCCATGCTTATTATAGGGTTAACCCCTCACTAGCATGTTGAAGCTATCCTCACATGGTGGATTTGTGGTTTTTAGGTTGAGTTTTCTCCCTTGGATAACAAAAGACCTTAAGGCTTTTGGACCAACCAATTCACCAACTTGTTTTGAGATTTTTACCCCGAACTACGAGGTTTTGATCCTAATCTTTTTAATATGGTACATAGGCAATGGGTTTATCCATCCAAACACAAATTGTAAATAACTTGTATATTCTCTTCTCATCTCCTCAATCATGTTTGCACAAACAAATTTTCACAAAAATACCAACCCTACAACAAGTGTGAAAAGGGCTCCCTAGGAGTACCTAGGATGTTTTGGATGCTTAAAACTTTCCCATTGCATAACCAACCCCCTTACCCCGATCTCTGATATTTTTATTAGTTTTTGATTCGATAAAACTTCTCGGTTTTTGTTTGCTTTCTAACCTTTCCTTTGGATAAATAGAAGTGCGATGGCGACTCGACTTGTATGATTTACTTTTGATTTAGTCAATAAATCTAAAGGTAATGAATACCCCGCTACAAGAGGGATTTCAATATCAGTTCTTAGAAATGCAAAGGGAAATCAACGCTCTTCAAGGTTAGGACCTTTTTGGCAAGACTACTTCTGAACTTTGCTTGGTTCCTAATGTTCAAATTCCGTGCAAATTCAAAGTATCAGACTTCGAGAAATACAAAGGAAATTCATGTCCTCAAAGTCATTTGGTGATGTATGCTAGGAAGATGTCCACTCAGACTGACAACCATCAGCTTCTTATCCACTACTTTCAAGATAACTTAACTGGTGCCACTCTTAAGTGGTACATGGGCTTGGACAGCGCGAAGACTCATACTTTCAACGACCTTGGTGAAGCTTTTGTTCGTCAATACAAATATAATATAGATATGGCTTTGGACAGAGATCAACTTTGGGCCATGTCTCAGATAGACAAAGAGAGTTTCAAGGAATATGCTCAAAGGTGGCGTGAAATTGCTGCACAAATTTTCCCTCCACTTGAAGAGAAAGAGATGACTAAAATCTTTTTGAAAAACTTGAGTTCATTCTACTATGACCGCATGATTGCCACTGCACCCAGTGATTTTACCGAGATGGTAAACATGGGCATGCGACTTGAGGAAGCAGTCCGAGAGGGACGTTTGACTAAGGAAGTCGACCCTTCTAGTCATGTTAAGAAATTCGCCAATAATTTCTCCAAGAAGAAAGAATCGGATCTTAGTGTCGTTTCATATGGCAGACAAAGAAGAAAGTATCCACATGTTGCAGTCGTTTCACCAATCATTAGTCCACCAATGGTAGCGCCAATTTATCAGTCACAGTTCTCGCATCAACATTAACAACAGTATCCTCAACAGCATCAGCAACAACAATATGTTCAACAACAACCATCAAATCAACGGCGTCAACAGCCTCCACAACAGGCTCTCTCTCAATTCAACAATCAAAATCGTATTAAAAAAAGTCCACAGTTTGATCCTATCCCAATGTCCTATGCAGAATTGTTTCCTGCACTGCTAGCTAAAAATCATGTCCAGACAAGGTCTCCACCACCTATGTCAAAGGACCTTCCTTATTGGTACAAGGCATATCAATTTTATGCTTACCATCAACGGGCACCAGGTCATAGCATTGAAAATTGTTTTGGTCTAAAGTCAGATGCTCCGAGGCTCATCAAGAGTGGTATCCTTTCATTTAAGGACATAAACCCAAATGTTCAAGTTAATCCTCTACTGCAACATGGTTCAACCTTAGTTAACATGGTATATGGTTTCCTGGGAAGTTTTCGGATCTCTGATGTACGGTTGTTAGGCGAGAACTTAGTAAGGAAACACGCCAGATATAGCAAGAATCGTTTTGTGCCTCCACATAAATACGCCTCTTGCAGGGTTTGTTCTAAGAACTCTCAAGGATGCCTAATTGTTGTAATGGATCTCCAGGATCAAATGGACCAAGGTTACATTGTAGCCTACCAAGCCAGAGATTATAATCAGGTCTATATGGTCAATAGTGATAACGAAGTGAATGTCATAGTTCCTTAGTTCAACGACTCCGAGCCTATATAGATTACTTATGACAGTCGAAAGACTTCTGTGACTCCTCTGGTCATTAACTTACTAGGCCCAGTTCCCTACCAATCTGATAAAGTCGTGCCTCACAAGTACAATGCTACAATGAATGATAAGGGAAATGATGTTCCTCTACCCTCCATTGTTAATGTCGCTGATGTAAGGAGGGTCACAAGGAGTGGGCATATATTTACAAATAGGACTGAGGATATCGTAGCAGGAAAGCAGGCTCATGTTGAGATCCCTTTTGAACCAGTTGGCCAATCTGACAACATGATTCCGAAAAGTGATGACGATAAGGTGTTGAAGATCATCAAGATAAGTGAATATAATGTGGTGGAACAATTACTGCATACACCTTCCAAGATATCTGTGTTGATGAACTCTGAGGCTCACCATGAAGCTTTGCAGAAAGTCTTAGAACAAGCTTATGTAGACGACGATGTGATGGTCGGACCGTTTGATGGTATCATCGCTAACATCACGGCCTGCAACAACTTGAGTTTTAGTAATGAAGAGCTCCCCGAAGAAGGAAGAAATCATAACATGGCACTAAATATCTCAGTCAACTGTATGAATGACTCTTTGTCAAGTGTTTTAATTGATACAGGCTCATCTCTCAATGTCATGCCGAAGTCGATACTTTCTATACTTTCTTTTCAAGGTGCTCCTATGAAGAGTAGCGGGATTATTATCAAAGATTTTGATGGTTCCAGAAAAACAGTCATTGGAGAAGTCGACCTTCCTATGACCATCGGACCTCATACTTCCCAGATGACATTCCAGGTGATGGACTTAGAAGTTGCATATAGTTTTTTATTGGGTCGTCCTTGGATCAATGAGGTTGGGGCATTCACTTCCACTCTGCATCAGAAGCTTAAATTTGTGAAGAACGGGAAGCTAGTGACAGTCTGTGGGGAGCAAACACTGGTTGTGAGTCACTTATCAACTTTCTCTTATCTTGAACCTGAAGAAGCTGTTGGAACTCATTTCTAATCCTTTTCTTTAATTGACAAATATGTCAAGCGAGGAGTATCCATCTCTTCATTCAAGGATGCACAACGGCTAGTAAATGATGGTATAACCGATGGTTGGGGAATAGTTTTTGATTTCCCAAAAAACAAACACCGAGAGGGTTTAGGATTTTATCCTACTTCCAAGAAGATTGTAGAAGGAAGTAGATATGTTCGTTCAAAGAAACTTTCCATAGTGGAGGGTTCATCAATCCCACTTTGCCAGAAGTTAGTGCCATCATTGAGGATGATGATTTAGCATGTGAACTCTACTGCGACGATCCTGAATATGATCTTGAGGCAGAAGATGCATATGTGCCTTTCTACTTTCCTCATCATAGAGAACTTGAATATATCCCGGGGTCAGAAGACGAAGCAGCTGTAGCCAATGCCATTGTGGAAGACAATCCTAAAGATGTTCCGGCCAACTTCATAGCTCGCAGAGTGATTCGCCAAAACTGGATCTTTGTTGATGTTCCTGTTGTTGTTCACATTTCAAAGTAATATTTTGTTGTTTGTTTTCTTTTCAAAAAAACCTTTCGTTATGCCTAAGGCGAAAGTGACAATGTTTGGGCTTGTGTTTCAAGAATTAAATCAATGAAACTGTTATTTTGTTTCCATATTGTTGTTTTTATTATTTTGCTGTTTTTACTGAAAATGGTAATCTAAAATAAACAAATAAACACTTCAAGATAGTTGCACATAACTTCACACTTTTAATTGTTTCTAAAACAAGCATAAAATCACATGTGCAAATTAATTCATGACATATCCATTAAAACCAATGTCCCTATGCCCTCTTGCAAATTTGAATTCCCTGTGTACGAAGCGGAAGAAGAAGAAGAGGAAGAAATTCCAGATGAAATCTCTAGACTACTCAAAAATGAAGAAAAGACCATTCAGCCATTCAAACAGCCTATGGAAGTAATCAACTTGGGGTCTGAAGAGGATAGAAAAGAAGTTAAAGCTGGAGCACTGCTCACGCCAGAGGTCAAAGAGAGGATGATAGAGCTTCTTCAAGAATATACTGATGTGTTTGCTTGGTCATACCAAGACATGCCAGGGTTGGACACCGATATTGCGGAGCATCCTTTACCGTTAAGGTCGAGTGCCCACCGATCAAGAAAAAGTTAAAAAGAACTCGTACAGACATGGCGATCAAAGTCAAATAGGAATTGCAAAAGTAGATTGATGCAGGTTTCCTTATCACATCAGAGTATCTGCAGTGGTTGGCCAACATTGTGCCAGTTCCAAAGAAGGACGGGAAGGTTCGCATATGCATTGACTACAGAGATCTAAACAAAGTCAGTCATAAGGATGACTTTCCTCTGCCACACATTGACATGTTGGTCGATATCAGCACCAAGTTCAAGGTCTTCTCTTTCATGGATGGATTTTTCGGTTACAATCAAATCAAAATGGCACCCGAAGATATGCAGAAAACAACGTTTATTACACCTTGGAGCACATTTTGCTACAAAATAATGCCTTTCAGCTTGGAGAATGTTGGTGCCACCTATCAATGAGCTATGACTACTCTTTTTCATGACATGATGCATAAAGAGATTGAACTTTATGTAGATGATATGATAGCAAAATCATAGACTGAGTAAGATTATGTTGAGTATCTTTCGAAACTATTTAAGCATTTGAGAAAATACAAACTCCGCTTGAACCCAAACAAATGCACCTTTGGGGTTCGATCAGGAAAGCTCTGAGGATTCATCGTCAGTCAAAAGAGTATTGAAGTTGATCCCGACAAGGTTAAAGCCATTCAGGAAATGCCAGCACCTAAAACAGAAAAGCAGGTGAGGGGATTCCTTGGACATTTGAACTACATTTCAAGGTTCGTGTCTCATATGACTGCTACTTGTGCTCCCATTTTAAAGCTCCTCCGAAAGGATTAGAGTTGTGTTTGGGCGGATGATTGTCAAAAAGCCTTTGATGGTATCGAAGAGTATTTTCTAGAACCTCTTATCTTGTCCCCTCCAGTTGAGGGAAGACCATTGATTATGTATCTGATTATGCTAGAAGAATCTAAGGGATGTATCTTGGGTCAACATGATGAAATGGGAAGAAAAGAGTATGCCATCTATTATTTGAGCAAGAAATTCACTGATTGGGAGTCCCGATATTCCATGCTAGAGAAAACTTGTTGTACTCTACTTGGGATGCCAAGCGTCTTCGTCAATATATGATGAATCACATAACTTGTTTGATATCCAAGATGGATCCGATTAAGTATATCTTTGAAATCCTGCATTGACCGGAAGAATTTCTCGTTGGCAGATGCTCTTACCCTAATATGACATTGAGTATCACACCCTGAAGGATATCAAAGGAAGTGTTATGTCCGATCATTTAGCTCATCAGCCAATCGACGATTATGAGTCTATAAATTTTGAATTCTTAAATGAAGATGTGATGTACTTAAAAGCCAAAGATTACAATGAACCACTGCCAAATGAAGGGCCAGAGCCAGGTTCTCAATGGGGTTTAATATATGATGGAGCAGTTAATGCTTATGGTAATGGTATTGGGTCAGTAATCATCACTCCTCATGGCTCACATATCCCTTTTACTTCAATATTAACATTCAAGTGCACGAACAACATGGCAGAATACGAAGCCTGCATCATGTGTCAAGAAGAAGCCATTGATCTTAGAATAAAAAATCTAGATTTTTATGGAGACTCGGCTCTAGTTGTCAATCAAATTAAAGGAGAATGGGAAACTCGTCAACCCGGCCTAATCCCATACAAAGACTATGTAAGGAGGTTATCTACTTTCTTTAACAAGATTGAATATCATCACATCCCTTGTGAGGAAAATCAAATGGCAGATGCATTGGCAACTTTGGCTTCCATGATCATTGTGTATCATTGTAATGATGTGCCTAAGATTGATGTTATGCGTCTTGATAGACCCACTCATGTATTTGCAATGGAAGAAGTCTTTGATGATAAGCCATGGTACCATGACATCAAGTGTTATCTCTAGAGTCAAGATTACCCAGCTAGTTCATCAAACAAAGATAAGAAGACCTTGAGAAGATTGGCTAGTAACTTCTTTATTAATGAAGATGTGTTATACAAGAGAAACTTTGACATGATTTTGCTCAGATGCGTGGATAGCCATGAAGCATACCTGTTGATGCAAGAATTTCACAAAGGTTCCTTTGGTACTCATTCCAACGGACATGCAATGGCTAAAAAAATGTTAAGAGCGGGTCACTATTGGCTGACAATGGAAGTTGACTGTTGCAAGTATATGAAGAAGTGTCACAAATGCTAGATTTATGATGACAAGATACATGTACCTCCGACTCTTCTCAGCGTTCTCTCTTCTCCATGGCCTTTCTATATGTGGGGCATCGACATGATTGGTATGATTGATCCCAAAGGTTCCAACGGAAATCATTTCATTCTGGTGGCTATTGATTATTTCACAAAGTGGGTTGAAGCAGCCTCATACGCCAATGTGACCAAGCAGGTGGTAGTCAGATTTATCAAGAATCAACTTATTTGCCGTTATGGTGTGCCAAGCAGAATCATCACTGATAATGGTTCAAATCTGAATAATAAAATGATGAAGGAAATGTGTGAAGAGTTCAATATTTAACATCATAATTCCTCTCCCTACAGACCTAAGATGAATAGTGTTGTTGAAGCTGCCAACAAGAACATCAAGAAGATCATTCAGAATATGGTAGTGACTTATAAGGACTGGCATGAGATGCTCCCTTTTGCTCTGATAGATTTTGTATGTCCATCCGCACTTCAACAGAGGCAACCCCATTTTCTCTTGTCTATGGCATGGCAGCAGTGCTCCTAATAGAAGTAGAGATCCCGTCAATGCGTGTCTTGATGGAAGCTAAGTTATATGAAGCTGAATGGTGTCAAAGAAGGTATGACCAACTGAGTTTGATTGAAAAAAAGAGGATGACGACTTTATGCCATGGTCAGTTATATCAGTAGAGAATGAAGAAAGCATTCGACAAAAAGGTTCGACCTCGCGTATTCATAGAAGGTGACCTTGTGCTTAAAAGGATTCAATCTTTCATATCTGATTCTAGGGGCAAGTGGACTCCTAATTATGATGGTCCATATATTGTCAATAAAGCCTTCTTCGGTGGGGCCTTGATTCTTACAAATACGGATGGTGAGGAGCTCCCACGTCCTGTGAGTACTGACGTAGTCAAGAAATACTTTGCCTAGAAGTAAAAAAACAGCTCGCTAAGTCGAAAACCCGAAAAGGCGGCTTAGTAAAAAATGAGTGTCTCGGTGGACTAAAAACCCGAAAGGGAGGTCCAGGTAAAAATTAGAGACATAAACAGAAAATGATTATCCTAGTAGATTGAAAACCTGAAAAGGCAATCTAGGCAAAAACAAAGCATTATGGCAAGTAACTGCATCAGATCAGATTGGATCACTTGAAGCAATGTCTTCCTATCAAAGCTCTCAATTGGCTCTTATCAAAAGCCCAAATACATCTGGAATTCAAGTTTGTTAGGGAGAATGGTTTCATTGTATTTTAATGTAGCCTTTTCCCATATTACCATTTTTCTAACTTTGTAAATATCCATGGGGTCACGCCATTTGCGGATCACCATTCTATCAATAAAATTCGAGACTTATCCATTTATTGGCAATCCTTATTTTATTTCTTCTCCGTAAAAATATCATTTTTACTTTGATAACGATTCTTGAAACGAATATTTGAAAAAAATTGTTTTTCAAAATAAAGTTTTGTTTTCTTTTGATTTGTTAATGCAAAAATAGAACATCCACAGTTAAATCCCCAAGCGGCGAATAAGCTGTGAAGTGTTGGATGTTGGAACTCAATGTTCCCCAGCAAAGTGCTAAGCCTGGATTTTCTATCAAGCTTTAAAATAAATAGTCAAGCTTTTTCAACGATCTTCATTATCCCCGATGGAAGCTGTAAATTTTGATGATGTCCCCGAAAGAATCATTTTGAAGGTTTTCATGACCAATTTACACCCGTCCTTGGTAGAGTCTACATGTTTTTTATTTCCTAAGTGAAGTTTTCTTCTCCAAAGAAATTGAAACCCTGCAGCAAGATCTTTGCTCCATCAAAGGTTCATATTTCATCCCCAGATGAAGCATTTTCCTCTCCCTAGAGAGAATTGGACCTCGTGATGAGACTTTTATCCTTTGATGACCTTTAACTCATCTCTAGTGATGTTTTCCACCTTAATAAAACTAGCCAATCTCATGTTAAGCTATGAAACATATTATGTCCCCAGCGTGTTTGTTTTGTCTGTTTTTGTCAGCATAAACATAACGTGCATATATGCATATACACATACATGCATATATATCATGAATAACCAAATTCACATCCATTTTACATTCCTTGATGACGTTTACCTTAATTTCTTTGACTATGTTCATCCTTGGGTGTTATGTTTCCTTCCCCATAGGAGTCATTAACCTTAAGCAGAGAGTTTATATCATTTCTAATTCCCCACTGAGTTCATTCCTCGTGGAAGATGGTTGCTTTAGTTGTCCTTTTCCATCTTTGGATAGGATAAATTCCCAATTCAGTTTCATTCCCCATGGGTAGAGTCTTACTTGATTGTTTTCTCTCCAGTTGTTCCTAGAGTAAGCCAAATATTTGGAAATTAATGGTGAATCTCTCTAGCCTGTTAAACCTAGATCGAGAATGCATTTATTTTGCACTGTCTCCCCAGGAGAAGCATCTTCATTATCTCCAATAAAGACATATCCTTTTCCCCGGTATGGACACAAGTGGTTAACTCTTTTGAGAAGGTTGTCTATCTCGAAGGAGTTATCAACATAAAAGTTTTCTTCCATCAGATGGTTTTCTCTCTAGAGAAGTTTGATGAAGACTTCCAACAGGTAGTTGTCTCTTTATTTGAGAAACCTGTTTCATGATCTTTGATCCCCAGTAAGTAGATATCTTTTCCCGAGAAGCTAATTCTATTTCTGGACGCCCATTTTGAATAACAGATGGTAGTCTCTTTTTGAGAAGTTTGTTTATCCCCAATGAAGTTATCAACATATCAAACGTTCTTTCCAACAAAAGGCCATCTGCCAAGAAAATTTCCTCAAAGAAGTTTGTTGAAGACTACTACAAGCACATTTCTTTTATCATAGGACTTTATATCCCCGGTGAGGTGTTCCATTACAAGAACTTATATCACTAGTGAGGTGTTAATCATAACCAATGGTACTTTCCCCAGTAAATCATGGTGGAAGTCTGTTGAAGATCCTTACTGTGATTTTCTCTTTATTTGAGAATTCCAGTTTTTTATAAGATTAATTGACCCGCATCCTTTGAATATCCCCGGTGAAGTTACTTCTCTTTCCCCAACAAGTGGTCACCTTTTTAGGAGCTTGTTCACTGATCCTTTTCAAGAGAAAGACTTGGTTAAAGAAGAAACCAAGGTCCGTTCGTTGGCTTATGACCCGAATCATGGATAGGTTTATTTTTCCTTTTCTAAGTGGAATACTTGAGTAAAGAGGTTGAATCATGTTTTGATCATGTAAGCTTATTTGGACTCATTATTTGAACATGAGGTCATCTCTACCTTTGAGAAACCTGTTGTGAAAGCTAGAACTCGTTATTTGAACAGGCAGTCATCTCTACCTTTGAAAAACCTGTTGCAAAGCCTATCTCGTTATTTGGACAGACGTTCATCTCTACCTTTGAGAAAACCTGTTGCGAAGATATTTCCTCAGTGAAGCGTACTTTTATTTGGACTCGTTATTTGAACAGACGGCCATCTCTACCTTTGAGAAACCTATTGCGATCCAATATATTTCTAACAAGACGATTACCTTTGCTTAGGCTACCACATGTTTGGTAGTAGGTAATATACCTCCCTCTTTGAGCTACCCTATTGTTTATGTTGCCTCGTGATTGGTAGTTGGTAGTCTCATTCCCCATAAGGGTTGATAATCTCATCCCCTTGGAGCCATCACCCCTTACCCAGTTGCAGTCACGATCCTTTGGAATGATCTATTCCCCAGGAAGCCCTGATCCATTGGAATTTGCAAATCTTCTTCCTCAACTGAAGTTGTAATCTTTTCCTCAGTGGAATTTCCTTTTGTTTGTCCCCACAGTGGTGTTCCTTTATCCCTGTGTGTTTTCTCAACTAATATTACTCTCCTGTGACATTGTTCCTCACATAATTCTTGAGTTATGCATACATATCATATCATAAGCATTTGGTGGCCTCTTAGGGCAAAAAATTATGCATTTTTGTATTTAAGTCTCTCCAATCACGTCGAGATGAAAATTCCAATATTAATATCTCCAGATTGAAGAAACTTAAATAGGGGCATCTGTCATGCCCTAATTTTCAACCTTAAGATGCCATCATCATTTGTATTATTTGCATGACATATAACATCTTTGTATTACTAACCTATTGAAAATACAAAAATATTTTCTACTTTGTTTGTTTTAAGCTAGGGTTTTTCACCAAGAGATTTCAAAGATTGATCAATCAAGACTTGGCATGAGTTTCAACATTTCAAACTCCTCATTCTTCCTAAGTGATCAAGTGACTTCCATCAATAAGAATCAAGTTCAAGATCATTCCATCTCAAATTCATCAAGGTCGGAGTTCATATGATACCCTCAACTAGGGTTTTACCACAACGTCAACTGGTTGACTTTTTAGCCAAGGCATGATCCCAAAGCTTAAATTATGGTTCAAAGACTCCAAATAGATCATAATTGATCAATTCACATCATCCAATGCGCCCAAGAGATCTCATTCATTAAACATTGCAAGAATTGGATTCATCTGAACAAATTCAACTGAGGCAAAGTCAAAGTTTGACTTTTGACATTTTTGGTCAACCATGGACTACTCAACTCAAGGATCATGAAAATAAGGTTGATGGATACATTTGATCAAGAGAAAACAAGAAATTGGAGGTTACTTGCAAAAAGGGCAAGATTTGGTTGTAAGTAGTTTGTTAGTTATCATCTTAGGGATTTGTGACATGTTAGATGAAAATAGTTTGTTAGTTGTTAAGTTTATTCGTGAGTTAGTAGTGAATTATTAATGGATGAATTGTGAAAGTCTATTGATGCACTTATGCAGTTAGTGGATGGTGTCGCAACCTGAAAAAGGAGATGCGAAAAAACAACCGGCGAGAAAGAAATGATAGAAGAGTCGCCACCGTGCGTTATTTATCCCAAAGGAGGGAAAGGAAACGCTCGAAGTAAACCTGGAAAAGGGAAAGGAAAAGACAAGGTCTCGCAACCAAATCTTGGGTTCGGGAGTCGATTATGCGAAGGGAAGGTATTAGCACCCCTACGCATCCGTAGTACTCTACGGGATCCACTTTTGTTGTTCTTGTCTAAAGGGTGTGGGTTTATCTAATGTACTATTTGCTAAAAGAGGGGGTCAAAAGAAAATGACTCGCACGGATGTCGCATCCACTGCATATGTATCTCATCTGAATATGAGAATCAGAGTCTTCGTAGCTCGGCTACCTATGGCTTAAAGAGGAGTGTGCTCGCTAAGACATTGCGTCTTATGCCTACGTATCTCATCTGGAATGAGAATCAGAGCAAGCCGTAGTTCGGCTAACTACGGGTTAAGGGTTGTATTTTTTAGATGAACGACGTTACTACGCAATCTAACGGATGCTCGACCTTTGGAGACTGACTCGCTTGTAGTAGAAGGAGTTAACGTGTCCTTAGGAGAAGAAAAATCAATGAGTTTGTTTGGGTTTTAGGAATGCTCATGCAAAAAAGGAAGTCCTAGACGAAGGAACAGTGCTACCTTAATTGACATGCAAACGAGAGACTATACGAAGCCTGGCAATCCTATGGGGAGACGATCACACCATACAAAACAAACATGCATAAAGTAAAATGCCACAAAGGGGGCTCAAACCTACATGGGTAGGGCTTTAGTCAAGAGGGGTCATATCAACCTCGACAAACAAGCCATGGAATAGGTAGTCAAATGGGCTCTTAACCACTGATATTGAACGTCAGGGTGAGCAGATCAAAAGAGTAATGAGGATAAGACCTCATAGCTCTTAACCCTGGACATGGTGAGCTCATGACAAAAAGTGGGGATTCAGAAAGGTGGAACCCTCTCCACTGACTGACCGGAAAAAAGATCTTTGGCTTTTGTTCTGAAGCATCAACACGTAGTGCGAGCATAAAGAACGACACACTGAATAACAGGGGATTGATTACTAATCCCTTTTATCCGTCAATTGCCTCTTCGTGGAGGTCTTTAGCACTAGTGCCTCCTTTTGGAGGTCTTTGGGCACAAAAGTAAACAAACAAAAGAAAACATTGCCTCCTATTGAGGTCTTCCAGCTAAGAAAGCAGTAAAATGCGGGAAAGATAAAGGAATTAAGAGGTCTACAACACAGATAAAGATCCGAAGTAATAACAGCTAAAGAAATAAGAAACCCAGAGATCTCTCGAGTTGGCACCATCAAAGAAAGCAAGTCAATACAGGTAATCGGAATAAATCTCCAAATAGTATCCCACAAATAAAGTGGAATGCCAAGCAAGCTATCCTTTCAGGAGTCATGTGAGGCCTCACAAAAAACTCAACAAACAGGTTAGAGTGACAAGATGGGGTGCAATCAAGAGTTGCCCCAAATCAAAATGTAACCACATGAATCATGCCATTAAAATTCACAAAAAGAGCTCACAAAAAGCAACCAAGTGTAGGAGGCCTAAACCTCTTGTCAAACACATGCATCAAAAGGGTATCAAAATTCAAAGTCAGGGGGAAATGATCCACACATCAAGGCATGACATACATACTAAAACATGTGCCCACATGCAAAACCTAACGATACCCACTCTTCCAATTCACCCATAATACCTCATACATTCAGAAATTTCAGGTTGAAAGTATAAAGTAGTGGAAATAGGGCATACCTGATTGGGGAGGATCGATTGAAATTGAATTGCACCGTTGGCTTTGCAGAACAATCTTAGGGTTTATATGAGAGGGAATTGGTTCTTTGCAGATGAGTTCCCTTCATTCTCTGGAGGTTGCTCTGAAATAGTTAGAATCTCTCTAGGGTTTTGTTCCAAGGAAACTTCAGAGTGTTTTCAGCTTTCACCAATTCTCCCTCTCTCTCTTTCTTTTTCCTTTACTGAAATTTCAGAATTTATAACCTGATTTTCGTGGCTTTGTGGGCTCAAATGAGAGAGGTCCAAGTCCAAGATTTTTCTGTTATATATATATATATATATATATATATATATATATATATATATATTTTTTCTTTTTTTCTTTTTTTCTTTTTTTTACTTTTTTTCTTTTATTTTCTTTTATTTTTTTCTCTTTTTTTTTCTTCTTTTTTTTTCTTTTTTTTTTCAAAACGCGTGGGCTTCGCCTAGCGAGCATGACAGTTCAGAAATTTCCTCTGAGCGCAGGTGATTCTGGTGGCTTTTCTTGGGACTCGCTAGGCGACCCATTCTGCTCGCCTAGCGAGCATGACTGCTCATGAACAAACTTTTGCTCCTTCAAGATTAACGTTTTGACTGATGAATAGACCCCATTTGAACATGTTGGAAGTATCTCAAGCCATTCCCTTGTGTTGACTGATCACCCAGATAGGACCCACAAAGTGTCTTGGATGATATTCAAGCTTCTTGTATCTAATTCCGATTGACATGATGAAATGCAATATGAAATGTTAAATGACCTAAAAATGAATGCATGAATGAGGGGGGAAAATTTTGAGGTATTACAGCTGCCCCTATTCAATCAACTGGAGACCCGAAAAGAAGATAGCAGCGACTTTCGCACTTTCGAGGTATTAATGGATTGAATACAATAAAAGCCCGAAAATTTGCACTGAAGTGAAGTGAAGTGAAGTAACAATGCACTGAGGTGGTCTTGAAAGAAGAATTCGTCTGGTACGGTGAGAGTCAGTCTGAATACCGAAAAAGAATATTAACCTGGATATCAAAATAAATGGTAACACAGAAATAACCATGGCCTGAATGCCGCTCATCAGTCTGAATACTGGAAATGACATCGATCTGAACATCGGAAGATATGAGACTATTAATATCGGTCTGAATACCGAGAGGCTGGCCTGAATGGCACAAGTTGCGTCGACCTGAATGTCGGAAACTTCTTCGATCTAAACATCGGAAAACGGGCCTGAACGCCACTTCGATCTGAATACCGGAAACTGGCCTGAATGCCACTTCGGTCTGAATACCGGAAACTGGCCTGAATGCCACAAGTTGCATCGACCTGAATGTCAGAAACTTCTTCGATCTGAACATCGGAAAACTGGCTTGAACGCCACTTCGGTCTGAATACCGGAAACTGGCCTGAATGCCACTTCGGTCTGAATACCGAAAACTGGCCTGAATGCCACAAGTTACATTGACCTGAATGTCGAAAACTTCTTCGATCTGAACATCGGAAAATTGGCCTGAATGCCACTTCGGTCTGAATACTGGAAAAACTTCATGTCTGTCAACATCGGCAGAAATAGGGAAAGATAATAGAGGCGGCGCATGGGCCAATGACACTTGCTGGGGATAATAAAGGTAAGTCATGAACAATCTTCAGTCTGAGTACCGGAAACAACTTTTGGCTTATCACTTGGGATACCGAGAATGTTTTATGCTTACATGAAAATGGAAATGCTACGCGATTTGGGAGGATGCAATGCAATACGATTCTACATGCATGGATGCGAAATGCTGGGTAGAATGCCAAGCGGAGGCAAGGGAATCTGCTGAGGAAATGATCACCATCTTCTGGACCCTGGCAAGGCTGTTGGGGATGCACAACGCAAAGAACTCTGTGGGGAAATGATCTGCCACACGGTGTTCTAGCAATGACGAAATACCGAGACCCTGACTGGCGAGAGAATGGCACTGAAAACTTGCTGCTGAGGAAAGCGATAGTGGTTCTGGCAACCATAATCTGCGAGAGAGACGACTTAGCAGGGGAAGCAAACACCGATACGGTACCGAGATTCTGCTTCAAGGAAAGAGACCATGGATCTGGCGTCGAGATCATCGATCTGGCATCGAACCCTGAGGAGCAGCCGCTTCTGCTGGGAAGATACAGTCAAGCACTGTCAACTCCGCTGGGGATGTATAGTCTGGCACTGTCAACTCTACTGGGGAGTGTATATTCTGAAACAACCGCTTGGGGGAGGTACAGCAGTGAGAGCCTGTTGGGGATCGAAGAATCCAATGTTCTAATCAGCTCTGCAGGGATAAGATACCAACTTCGACTGTTGGGGGAAAACATTCGCATTCATCGGTTGGGAACCTTAAGGAAATGCCCCGAGGGTACCTGTTCTGAATAGATGATCTAAAGCACTTAACATTTACAGCAATTTTAAATGTTTATTAAGCATGTATTTGTAAAGCTCTTAGGTTTCATGATGCAATGTTTATCAAAAATTCGGACGTCATTTTTGCAAACAAAACAGTAAAATGGAAATGAAAACAGAGATATACTGAATAACATGATTTTATTGATTGAATGGCCTCTGAATAGGCATTTACATCAGGAAGCAATCCCTGGAAAGAGGTAATCGCACAAAATATAAAACAGAAATTAATCTAATGGCAATGTGAAATGGATTTCTATTGGGTTCCAATTCTGCTATGACTTGCTCGTCTTCAAGATCCTCCAGATGATCAGCTTTCTGAAAAGAGTGATTGGACTGTTTCCTATCCTTCAAAAGTTTCCAGTCATTGACACGAGATGAGATTCAGAACTACTCAGAATGCAGTAATTCGTTTAATCCCTAACTTTTGCCTGGATCGCCCTTTTCGGGTTTTCAATCCACCGGGATACCCATTTTTGCCTAAGTTGCCTTTTCAGGTTTTCAACTTACCGGGTGTACGATCTTTTCATTTTTAATCCCTAATTTTTGCCCGAACCTTTTCATTTTCTTGGTTCGACGGGATGCCCATTTTTGCCTGGACTATTCTTTTTACTGTCCAGCGGGTCTATTTTATGCGAAGTATTTTTTAACTGCGTCTGAGTTCACAGGGGAAGTGAAGTTTTCACCATCCATAGTTGCAAGCATTAAGGCCCCACCATCAAAAACCATGGTGACAATATACGGTCCATCATAGTTAGGAGTCCACTTGCCTCTGTGATCTGTCTGAGGAGGAAGGATCCTTTTCAACACCAAATCTCCGACCTGGAAGCATCGAGGACGCACTTTCTGATCAAAGGCTATCTTCATCCGACTCTGATACAACTGCCCATGACAAATGGCTGCCATTCGCTTCTCTTCGATAAGACTCAACTCATTGAACCTTGTCCGAATCCATTCAGCTTCGTCTAACTTGACATCCAACAGGACTCTTAGAGAAGGAATCTCCACTTCAACAGGTAGGACTGCTTCCATACCATACACAAGGGAGTAAGGGGTTGCCCCGGTCGATGTACGTGCTGAAGTACGGTACCCATGCAAGGCGAAGGGTAGCATCTCATGCCAATCTCTGTACGTAACGACCATCTTCTGCACAATCTTCTTTATGTTCTTATTTGCCGCCTCAACAACACCGTTCATCTTAGGGCGGTAAGGGGAAGAATTGTGATGCTGAATGTTGAATTTCTGGCACAACTCCTTCATCATTTTGTTATTGAGGTTAGAACCATTATCAGTAATGATTCTTTCGGGAATCCCATAGCGACAAATGATTTCTTTCTTGATGAAACGGGCAACCACATGTCTGGTGACATTCGCGAACGATGCTGCTTCGACCCACTTGGTGAAATAGTCGATGGTAATAAGGATGAAGCGATGCCCATTAGAGGCGGTCGGCTCAATCTTTCCAATCATATCGATGCCCCACATAGCAAAAGGCCACGGCGAAGACATCACATTCAAAGGATTTGGCGGCACATGTACCTTATCAGCATAAATCTGGCATTTATGACACTTCCGAGCATATTTGAAACAATCAGATTCCATGGTCATCCAGTAATATCCCGCTCTCAACAATTTCTTAGCCATTGCATGTCCGCCGGCATGAGTACCGAAGGAGCCTTCATGAACTTCCTACATTAACATGTCTGCTTCGTGTCTATCCACGCATCTGAGCAAAACCATATCGAAGTTCCTCTTATACAGCACATCGTCTTTGTTCAAGAAGAAACTGCCTGCCAATCTTCTCAAAGTCTTTCTATCATTGTTGGATGCCCCTGCAGGGTACTCTTGATTCTTCAGAAAGCGCTTGATGTCGTGATACCAGGGCTTGTCGTCAACTACCAGTTCAGCAGCAAACACATACGCGGCCCTGTCGAGGCGCATCACATTGATCCTGGGAGCGTGGTTCCACCGAATCACGTTGATCATGGAGGATAGGGTGGCAAGAGCATCTGCCATCTGGTTCTCATCACGAGGTATGTGATACAGCTTTACTATTGTGAAGAAAGTCAATAGTATTCTCGTGTAATCTCTGTAAGGGACCAGATTGGGCTGGAGGGTGTTCCAATCACCATTCACTTGATTGATCACTAGAGCTGAATCTCCGAAGATGTCCAGAGTCTTGATTCTCAAATCAATGGCTTGCTCGATACCCAAGATACAGGCTTCATACTCAGCTTCATTATTTGTGCACTCAAAAGTCAGACGAGCGGTGAAAGGCATGTGGGCACCTTTCGGAGTAGTAATGACAACGCCAATTCCACTTCCTCTGGCATTGACAGCCCCATCAAACAACAAAGTCCCCTTTTCATCTGGATCAAGTCCCTCCTCAACAACTGGCTCTTCACAGTCTTTCATCTTGAGGAACATGATGTCTTCATTTGGAAAATCAAACTTCATCGGCTCATAATCATCAATCGACTGCTGAGCAAGATAGTCTGACAGAATACTCCCCTTGATGGCTTTCTGGGATATATACTGGATATTGTACTCTGTCAGTACCATTTGCCAACGAGCAACCCTTCCAGTGAGAGTTGGCTTCTCGAATATGTACTTGACTAAATCCATCTTGGAGATCAATAAGGTTGTGTGAGACAACATGTATTGTCTCAATCGCTTAGCAGCCCATGCAAGTGCACAACACGTCTTTTCAAGCATCGAGTATCTCGACTCGCAATCTGTGAATTTCTTACTCAGGTAGTAGATGTCATGCTCTTTTCTACCTGTCTCGTCGTGTTGACCGAGAACACAACCCATGGAATTGTCTAGTACTGTCAAATACATAATCAACGGTCTTCCTGGGACCGGAGGCACAAGGATAGGAGGATTCTTCAAATACTCTTTTATCTTCTCGAAATCCCTTTGGCAATCATCATTCCATCTAATAGCCTGATCTTTTCTCAGCAATTTGAATATTGGCTCGCACGTGGCTGTTAGGTGAGAGATGAACCTTACAATGTAGTTCAACCTCCCTAAGAAACCACAGACTTGTTTCTCTGTTCTTGGCTTAGGCATTTCCTGTATCGCTTTCACTTTGGCCGGATCCACCTCAATCCCTTTTTCACTAACAATAAAACCCAGTAATTTTCCAGATCTCACCCCAAAAGTACATTTGTTCGGATTAAGCCTCAGCTTGAATTTTCTCAAACGCTCAAACAATTTCTGCAAATTCACCAAATGTTCTTCTTCCGTCTGAGATTTGGCAATCATATCATCAACGTAAACCTCAATTTCATGATGAATCATATCATGGAAAAGAGTCACCATCGCTCGTTGATATGTTGCTCCGGCATTTTTTAGACCAAACGGCATCACCTTGTAGTAGAAGGTGCCCCATGGGGTTATGAATGTTGTCTTCTCCATGTCTTCTGGTGCCATCTTAATTTGATTATAGCCAGAAAAGTCATCCATGAAGGAGAATACCAAGAACTGAGCTGTGTTATCCACCAAAACGTCAATGTGAGGTAATAGGAAATCATCTTTAGGGCTGGCTCTGTTCAGATCCCGGTAGTCAACACACATCCGTACCTTTCCATCCTTCTTAGGTACTGGAACGATATTTGCAACCCATGGTGGATATTTGTGACCGCTAGAAACCCTGCATCCAACTGTTTTTGCACTTCTTCCTTTATCTTGACAGCCATCTATGGTCTTGTTCTTCTGAGCTTCTGCTTGACCGGAGGACAACCTTCTTTGAGAGGCAAACGGTGTACCACAATATCTGTGTTAAGCCCTGGCATGTCCTGATAAGACCAAGCGAAGATGTCAACATATTCTTGCAGCAATTCAATCAGCCCTTTCTTCACATTATCTTCCAAAGCAACCCCTATCTTGATTTCTCTCTTGGCGTCCTCGGTGCCGAGATTAATCACTTCAACAGACTCTTGATGCGGTTGAATGACCCTTTCCTCCTGTTTTAATAACCTGGTAAGTTCGTCAGGGAGTTCACAGTCTTCATCACCCTCATCTTCAGCTTGAAAGATTGGATTTTCAAAGTCGAAGCGAGCCATAGCAGAACTGTTATCAATAGGATCCGGTGACGTGCATCTGCATGAGTTATGGTATGTGCTTATGAGTGTGAACAAGGAATGAAAGCTAAACAAAACATTGCGCAAAATGTATTTTTTATTTTTTTTAAAAACTGCAAAAAATAGAAAGACAATGAACAAAATATTTGAATGCAAAAAGACGTCCTTTATTTATAATAAAAAATGCAGGTATCCACATAGATGAGCCCTACAATGAGTCATTACGCCTTGGGCGGAACGTAAGACTTGGATATGCATGAACAAACAAAGAAAATTACTCCTTCAGAAAAGTGACTTGGACAATCTCCTCAGAAGACCAATTGTTGATGACTTCACCTGGGATCCTCGGACACACCCAGTTATCGATGTCGTAATCACTATCCCCCTCTTCATCGTTGACCGTAGAGATCTGGCCATATTGAATGATGCCAGCACTAGAGAAAGTAACCGGCCCCTGACGAGTCTGAGGCGCTGAAGTACACACATCCGAAACATCGGAATCAAGTTCAACAAGTACATCAGAATCCAACGCCATGTTTGGAATATCAGTAGCAACATCATCATGGATCACAGAATCAGTAGGAACAACATCTGCAAATTCATCAGTAGCATCTTCAACCACCTCTTCCTCAACCCCTTCCGCAGACTCTTGGACAGACAAATCTTCAACCTGGAGGATACCTTTGTTGAGCAAGACCTGGATACCCTGTTGTAGCTTCAAACAACCTCCACTCTGAATAGCACAATCCAAACAAACCTTCCCACAACCGGGGAAAACATCGGCCTTCAACAAGTATCCCTTGATATCCGACAATGGAGTCTTCAGCTTCAACGTATCTTTGACGGATCTGGCTTCCCCTTCCATTATATTAACATTTGCACCATCATGCTGGGGCATGGTATTGTTGAAGACATTCGGAGCCGGTGCAAGGTCGATGGCCTTTGAATCTATGAGGTCCTGAACTACGTGCTTAAAAGCTTTGCAGTTCTCAATATTGTGGCAAGGTGCCCCAGAGTGGAAGCTACACCTAGCGTTGGCGTCGTAACCCACCGGAAGTCTACCAACGGGAGGAGCCAGAGTGCGTAACTGCACAAGTTGTAGTTGTTGAAGACTAGAAAGCAACTGAGCGTACGACATTGGAAGAGTGTCGAAACGCCGGTCCATCGTCCCTGGCCTCTGTTGATAAGCGAGTCTGTTACCCGGTTGTTGTGGTTGGTATTGAGCTTGCTGACGTTGTGGTTGTTGTTGTTGTAGTGGTGCTGCAGCTGGAATGGTCACAGCCGCAACATACGGTTGCTGATGATAGTTCTGAAAGTTATTCCTCCGGTTATCCCTGTTCTGATAAGAAGATATGGCACTTGCATCCCCTTCTCTCCTCTTCTGCCCCTGAATGAACGGCTTCTTCACCCCTGATGAAGATCCACCTCCATTCTGGGTCTTGTATGTCTTCAGATAATTCTCCACCCTCTCTCCGGTAGAGACTACATCAACAAAGTTGGAGGCATTGCAACCCACCAGGCGCTCCAAATAAGGTCCGGGCAGAGTGTTCATGAACATGTTAGCCATTTCCTTCTCCAACATAGGAGGTTGAACACGGGAAGTTGTCTCCCTCCAGCGTTGAGCGTATTCCCTGAAGCACTCATTGCCTTTAAGAGACAGATTCTGAAGTTGAGTTCTGTCCGGAGCCATGTTTGCATTATACTGATACTGCTTCACGAAAGCCTCAGCCAAATCCCTCCAGCAGCGGATGTGGGCTCTGTCCAGCCTCATATACCATTCCAAGGATGCCCCAGCTAGGCTATCATGGAAAAAGTACATAAGCAACTTTTCATCGTCAGAGTATGCAACCATTTTACGGAAGTAGGCTTGCACATGGGTCTTCGGGCAAGAGTTGCCGCTGTATTTGTCGAATATCGGGACCTTGAGTTTCGGTGGCACCCTCACGCCTGGGACCAATCCCAAGTCAGCAACGTCTACTCCCAGAGGACTCTGTCCTTCCACTGCCTTCAACCTCTCTTCTAGTCTCCGAAACATAGGGTTCATACCATGACTCATTCCAAAGTCTTCCTGAAGCAAGGGGAACTGATCCTCCTGGTCATCATGGACGGGTTGTTGACCGGAGGTGACATGTAGGATCGGGGTAGGCCCCGATCCACTGGGTCCGTTAACCTCTCCAGTTGGAGGATCTGTCAACGTCTCTGGTTGAGTAGTGGTGGGATTCCTCTGCATCATCTGCCTGAGCTCTTGCTGTCCCTGAGCCACCCCTTGAACCACATCCACAAATTGGTTCATGCGGATCTTCATCTCGGCGAGCTCTGCTTGTAGGCTTTCCATTGCTCTCTGGTGGTTTCTGCGGGTACCGTACCGGTGAATGCCTGAGTCAGCTATCATGCTAGTGGAACACCAAACAACTGAGAACACTGCGGCAGTACTTGTTATGCAAGACATGCTGATGGATATGCAAATGCAATGACTTGTTTATCAATTCCAAAGGGCATTCTACCCCCTTGATTCCAGTCTCACATTTGATAAAATATCCCTTTTAAAAGTACCAGAAAACCCCGACTAGAATCAAGAAGAAGATATAAACCCCTGGGAATAGATAAACATGTGTTGAATGATATGAATGCAAAATGATGTGATGCAATGATGTGAATGCAAAACGATGTGATGCAGTGCAGTGACATGGGAATCAGGATTGCTGGATCCGCTTGAACATCTGTCGGGTTGCACTGTCTGAAGAGAAACCCACTGAAGAATATAATACAAGACCAAAGCTCTGCTCCAGAAAACCGGGTTGGTTGGAGGTTAAGGTTTCCTGAATTTAGCCCGCCCCTCACTGGTAGGTTCTAAGAACAGAAGTTTCTCAACTTCGACCCTTCAGTCGAGAATAATACGTTTACCACTGAAGGTTTGGCATTATTACGGGATAAAAGACCTCCATTGACTCCCCTCAACAGGACATCCTAATAGCAAGTTCCCAGTCTTGGGGTCCTCGGATTGATCAACGATAATGCGCCCATCAGAGCTAACATAATCACGTCTCGAAGGAGAGGCCTCGACTGAGTTCTCAGGAAATGGTCACCAGAGTTGACGATTTCTAGAGGAACATCTGCCGTTATGGAACACCCATAGGACAGAATATATCCAAAAGAAACCTCGTTTGGATGTGGGTCTTCATGAACGACTTAACGTAGCAACACGCCACGCAAGCCTCATGACTATCCACTCTAAAACCTGTGTGTACACTCAAGCCTGGGTAATGGGCTTATCTCTCATAGAACACCCCATCCCAACAAACAAACAAACCAACAGCGGAGCCAACAGATATAGTAATGATATGTACACAATGCAATGAAGCAGGTAAATGCTGAAAAATAAATAACTGTACAAAAGAATGAACACCCAATAAACAAACAACCTACAAAAGCTAGGAGGGACTCGCTCAGGGAAACCAGGGTCCCCAGCAGAGTCGCCAGCTGTCGCAACCTGAAAAAGGAGATGCGAAAAAACAACCGGCGAGAAAGAAATGACAGAAGAGTCGCCACCGTGCGTTATTTATCCCAAAGGAGGGAAAGGAAACGCTCGAAGTAAACCTGGAAAAGGGAAAGGAAAAGACAAGGTCTCGCAACCAAATCTTGGGTTCGGGAGTCGATTATGCGAAGGGAAGGTATTAGCACCCCTACTCATCCGTAGTACTCTACGGGATCCACTTTTGTTGTTCTTGTCTAAAGGGTGTGGGTTTATCTAATGTACTATTTGCTAAAAGAGGGGGTCAAAAGAAAATGACTCGCACGGATGTCGCATCCACTGCATACGTATCTCATTTGAATATGAGAATCAGAGTCTTCGTAGCTCGGCTACCTATGGGTTAAAGAGGAGTGGGCTCGCTAAGACATCGCGTCTTATGCCTACGTATCTCATCTGGAATGAGAATCAGAGCAAGCCATAGTTCGGCTAACTACGGGTTAAAAGTTGTGTTTTTTAGATGAACGACGTTACTACGCAATCTACCGGATGCTCGACCTTTGGAGACTTACTCGCCTGTAGTAGAAGGAGTTAACGTGTTCTTAGGAGAAGAAAAATCAATGAGTTTGTTTGGGTTTTAGGAATGCTCATGCAAAAAAGAAAGTCCTAGACGAAGGAACAGTGCTACCTTAATTGACATGCAAACGAGAGACTATACGAAGCCTAGCAATCCTATGGGGAGATGATCACACCATACAAAACAAACATGCATAAAGTAAAATGCCACCAAGGGGGCTCAAACCTACATGGGTAGGGCTTTAGTCAAGAGGGGTCATATCAACCTCGACAAACAAGCCATGGAATAGGTAATCAAATGGGCTCTTAACCACTGATATTGAACGTCAGGGTGAGCAGATCAAAAGGGTAATGAGGATAAGACCTCATAGCTCTTAACCCTGGACAGGGTGAGCTCATGACAAAAAATGGGGATTCAGAAAGGTGGAACCTTCTCCACTGACTGACCGGACAAAAGATCTTGGGCTTTTGTTCTGAAGCATCAGCATGTAGTGCGAGCATAAAGAACGACACACTGAATAACTGGGGATTGATTACTAATCCCTTTTATCCGTCAATTGCCTCTTCGTGGAGGTCTTTAGCACTGGTGCCTCCTTTTGGAGGTCTTTGGGCACAAAATTAAACAAACAAAAGAAAATATTGCCTCCTATTTGTAGGAGAATTGCCATCCAAGGCGCAGCGGAATTTAAAATTTTCTCCATTTAGTGATCCTTACGAATGGCCATGATCAGTGATAGAATCGTTACCTCTTGTGGCGATTCAAACCTTTGGTACAGATCTCTGATAATGATCAAAACCTTTGATACAGATCCACGGGGCGATCATGAATGTTGAATGATGACAACGTCTCTACTCAGTCCACACGAACGGATTCCTTCAATCGCAGTGCTAGCTGTTATGAATGAAGGCTTTGAGTGAGAGAAAGAGGGAAACAAAATTCCAAGTCTCTACTTGAATTTCTGTCTGAGTGGATTGGAGTTACAATGCTTCTACCCAAGGGGTTCTATTTATAGAACCACTTGTGTGGGCTTCAAGCTAAAAAGCCCACTTAAGTGTATTTTGGCCCATATCTTATAATATGCCCAAAATCACTTAAGTATTTGGTACCTTACCATATTTCGTCTCCCATTTAAGTGCACCGTACCTTACGGTGTTCCTTAGTTACTCTATCTCTCATCAATCCGTCCTTTGTGTGTGACCCTATAGGTTTTCGCGACGTTGGCAATTATATTAAATCACGCATTTAACATAATAAACAGTGAGCGGTATCTAGCAACACATCACTGCTACCCAAGTCATGAAAATGTCATGTGATCTGACAAAACCTCCTGTGATAATAATTATGTGTATAATTACCCCTTTGCCCTTATGTCTATATTAAACACAAGGTATAGACCGTGTCACCCTTGTCCAGTTCAATATTGGGCCCATAGACATTTATCCTGTTACGCAGGATGGGCAAATTCCATCTAGGACATTCATGTCCCTCAGCATGCTTTATGGAGTACCCATCAACTGTCTTTATGGTTATCCAGTTACGGACAACGTTGGATCAGCAACAAAGCACTCGACTCTACATCTAGGATCCATAGTGGTTTCAGGTCGAAGAGTGGTATACACCATTATCACCATGAGAATAACTTATGACACTTTGCATAACTTTCTATATAGTATTCTCATAGCGGGTCAATCCGGTATAAATATTACTCCTAATATTCATACCTATGTTTAAGACTTGATAACTCTTTATCCATGATCCATGAGATGTGATCATCAGTCTACAAACATAATAGTCTTAATGCTTTAATGTTATCCTACTTCACACTAAAACTCGACTACGGATACTTTCAGAATAGTGTCCTTATGTTTAATGTGTTCTCATGATTAAGTCACACTTAATACATTAAACAGACTATCTATTCCAGGGACTTTATTAATCAACCATAATAAAGAAAATGCCTTTAAATAATTCGATACAAGTACCAAAAGTATTGGCCTCTAGGGCTTACACCAACACTATTGAGGTCTTCCAGCTAAGAAAGCAGTCAAATGCGGGAAAGATAAAGGGATCAAGAGGTCTACCACACGGATAAAGATCCAAAGTAATAACAGCTAAAGAAATAAGAAACCTAGAGATCTCTCGAGCTGGCACCATCAAAGAAAGCAAGTCAATACAGGTAATCGGAATAAATCTCCAAATGGTATCCCACAAATAAAGTGGAATGCCAAGCAAGCTATCTTTTCAGGAGTCATGTGAGCCCTCACAAAAAACTCAACAAACAGGTTAAAGTGACAAGATGGGGTGCAATCAAGAGTTGCCCCAAGTCAAAATGTAACCACATGAATCATGCCATTAAAATTCACAAAAAGAGCTCACAAAAAGCAACCAAGTGTAGGAGGCCTAAACCTCTTGTCAAACACATGCATCAAAAGGGTATCAAAATTCAAAGTCAGGGGGAAATGATCCACACATCAAGGCATGACATACATACTAAAACATGTGCCCACATGCAAAACCTAACGATACCCACTCTTCCAAATTCACCCATAATACCTCATACATTCAGAAATTTCAGGTTGAAAGTATAAAGTAGTGGAAATAGGGCATACCTGATTGGGGAGGATTGATTGAAATTGAATTGCACCATTGGCTTTGCAGAACAATCTTAGGGTTTATATGAGAGGGAATTGGTTCTTTGCAGATGAGTTCCCTTCAGTCTCTGGAGGTTGCTCTGAATTAGTTAGAATCTCTCTAGGGTTTTGTTCCAAAGAAACTTCAGAGTGTTTTCAGTTTTCACCAATTCTCCCTCTCTCTCTCTTTCTTTTTCCTTTACTGAAATTTCAGAATTTATAACCTGATTTTCGTGGCTTTGTGGGCTCAAATGAGAGAGGTCCAAGTCCAAGATTTTTCTATTATATATATATATATATATATATATTATATATATATATATATATATATATATATATATATATATATATATATATATATATATATATATTTATTTATTTATTTATTTATTTATTTTCTTTTATTATTTTTTGTTTTCGTTTTTTTTTATTATTATTATTTCTTTTTTCTTCTTTTTTTCGTTATTTTTTCGTTAAATGAAATGCAATATGAAATGTTAAATGACCTAAAAATGAATGCATGAATGAGGGGGGGAAATTTTGAGGTATTACAGATGGAATGTGATATTAGAAAATTGCCTGCTAGGTATTTTGCAATGAAATGCATTGCTACAATTAGTTTTTCTTATTGGTGAAGGTAGATGATATGATAACTTTTTCTGTTATGGACTATTTTGATGCAAGGATATTGTTCCATCAATTGAAACTTAAACTCTGTCAAGGCATGTTAATTCTAATGGGATGCAATGGCTGGTAGGGTGCTAATTATTACCTATTAATGATGCTCATGCTTGTTTTATATGCAATGATAAAAGTCATGTTAGTTTTGTTTAAAAATAGTGATGGAACTTAAATGTAAACTAAACATAATAATGGTTAGATGTGATGCAATGTTGTGGATTGCATGAAAATATCACTGCAGCTATTGGACAGGCCTTGTGATGATCAACATGTATGATTATGGACTGTTTGAGATTTTGGTTCAATGCTTGTTATGATGCTTGATTGAGTGAATGGTTACATGTTGATTTTGTTGGTTGAATGGTTAGTGGCTTCTAGGTTATGGGTTACTAGTTGCTTTGAGCTTTGTTTGGTATTAATTTTTGATATGTTTGGTATGTGATGAATGAAATTTAAATTCCAAGTTGTCTTGTGTGTTTGGTGTATGTTAAGTGTTCATAGCATTGTCATGTTGCAAATCTTGATATGCCTATGGTAATATGAATGCAGGATGCCCTACACATTTGGAGTCATACTATCAAGACTTGGAATGAAGATGCCATGGATGAAATGTGAAGAAACATGGTTACTTATAAGTGAAGAAATCTTTGGTCATGAAGTCAAAAATGAGGATGCAAGCATGAAGAATCAAAGATGAAACTAGTATTAAGTTTAGGGATTTTGATGAGTTGAGTTTGGTCAATTGGTTGACCAAAATGTCAACTGTAGGTCAAAATCGGGTTTTTGTGTAATTTTGTATGCATTCTTGTATGGACATTGTAATATAATCTTATATGAATAAAATGAAAGCTTTTTAGATGAGAAAATCTCTTATGATCAATGAAACATGCTTTAAATTCAAATTGTAATTTTCCCTCCAAAAGTCCTTATTTAAAATTAGTTTGAAACCATTTTCCCTCCAAAAGTCCTTCTTTAAATTAATGGATAATGAATGAATTATAAGCTTTAACCAATGGACTTTAATGAGAGCTATGAAACTTAAATTAATTTATGAAACACTATGAAACATGAACCAATGAACTAGTAATGCACCAATGATTTCTAAATGGATCATGAGATTATGGTTTTGAATGAAAGCATGAATAAAACAAGAATGAAACAAGGGCTTGGATAAAAGGAATCATCAAACAAATATACATATAACAAGCCATGATCCATATATGATTGATTCTAAAACACAATGATCAAATTTCCCATTCAATGAACCAGGATTCCATAGTTAGACCTAGATCAAGATGAAAATCATACAATCAAAGACCTTAAACCAAGAAGTAAGGCTTCCAAACCAAATGGTCCACCAATGCAAACCACATGATCTGTGAGTTCCCAAGATCAAGAACTAGGGTTTAGGTATGAGTGAACACCATGAGGCGATCTCCAAGGTCTCAAGCACCAAGGGTTAGGGTTTCATACCTTGATCCATATGATGGGATTCCATATTTACCGTATCACCACAGTTCCTAGGGCTTGATGTTAGAATAAGATTTAGTTTTGCATTTATACCTTTGAGTTTTGATGATAACAATGTAGTATTTGTGTGAGAACAATTTTGGTACTCTAATGGTTTGTTATTGTGTAGCTTTAACAACCAGTTTGGATTCTGAGTTTATGACATGCAATATCATCAGTTTCTGAATATTTGTTCCAAATTCGCTTCTGCGTTGAAATACTCATGAGAATTTCTAAAGGCTCTATATTGGTACTTCAATGTTCTTTCTATTTTTATGTTGATCCACTCTTAAGAAGTTCTAAAAGATGCTATGTTGTTGCTACAATGTTCTTTCTGCTTTTACGCCGATTCACTTCTAAGAAGTTCTGGAAAGACGATATGTTGTTGTTACAATGATCTCTCTGCTTCTGCTTCTAGATGTGACTCCGATTATCTAGCTTATGAAGAATGGCAATATTCCGAAGTTTTGTTACTTAGCTGAAGATTCTAAAGATCTCAAGCCAGACGTTGATGCTGTCAAGATTCTGACTAAAGATTATGAGGTTTTGTTACTTACTTGAAGAGTCTTAATATCTCAAGCCAGACGCTAACGTGGTCAAGGTTCTGACCGAGGATCTTGAAGATTCTGATTTTCAGCTTTGTGTTTATTATTTTCATGCTTCATCAACTTTTCATCGGATGCCAGTGAATTTGAAGATAAAATCAAAATGGATACGTGATCAAATAGTACATAATACAAATCAAATATTCCTTCCAGTACCTGAAAAAATGGGTGAAGGACAATACTATTCTTCACACCTGTCACTAATCCGTTAGTGGACAACTTTTTTTTGGTATCCTGGATTTGCCCTCCAACAATCACTTTCTTATGCTATATAAGTGGGACTTGGATACTTGAAGAAAGCTAATGCAACAACTTACAAGATTTTTTTCTACGTGAGAAAGATCTCAACTTTGTGCATACTTTTCTTTAAGTGTTTGTATTTCATTTGTCTAAAATATTCTTGTGTATAAGCAACTTGTAACACAAAAATCTATATTAAAACTTTTTTGTTTGTATTTCCTTAAGGAGACTAAGTTGTAGTCGGAACCTTGAGAAGACAAAGAAAGTTATTCTTTGTGATTTCCTTAAGGAGACTAATTTATTTTCGGATCCATGAGAAGACAAAGAAAGTTGTTCTTTGTGAGTTATGTAATTTGTTTGGTTATAATGGATTAAGTCATTGTGTATAAGGTGAAATCACCTTGGCGGGTGAACTAGAGTAGCTTTGATTTCAAGTGAACCAGGATAAAAATCCTAGTGTCTTTATCTCTTTATTCTTTTGATTGTGTGTAGTTTTTGAGTTGGTTAAAAATATTTTGTTTTTAAAAAACCAATTCAACCCCCCCTCTTCTGTTTTTCACACCTTCACATGATTCTCAAGCAAACCCTAACTCTTGTTAGGTATAAATAACCACAAACTTTGAATATATGATTATGTGTTTGATAGTGCTAATCATGGAAGAATGATATAATGTATTTTTCATGAATGAGTGCAAATGAATCTCAAACCAAAAGTCAGATGAAAAGTGAAAAGGGGAGTGCAAAATTTGAAGGATGACAATGAGTCGTAAAGCATGAAAATAAAGACTAAAGATAAGACCAAAAGTTATGCACAAGCCAAAAATACTCATTTTATTCAATTGAATAAGTGATTACAATCGTTGGGCTACAATCTATTTGCCAATTAGTCTCTCTTAATTTCGGCTCTAAATCCGGTCATCATGACTTTACAAGAAGCAACAAAATTTTAAAACTCCCTAGGGGTGTTTTAGGGAATCAGAACAGAAAAGGTCATCTTCAATTTCTTCAGAATATCTTCAATTATTTGGTCCACAAACTCTATTAGATAAGGGTGTTTCTCTCTCCATTCTTGAGCATTTCAGAGAAGATTCTGAATTAGCCTCTGATCTCTACCCTGGATAAGGTCTTGAATGAACGTTTCCCTTTGATCTAAGAGGACCTCTAGGTGATGAATTCTAACTTCCTAATAGGAGCTTTCTTCTCTTAGCTAATCATAAGCAACCATATTCTGATGGTCTTGATCCCTAAGCTTGCTGATATCCTTGAAGGCATTTTCTAACTCATACTGACGTCTAGTGAGCAGGTTTTCAAATTGGTCCTTTAAGCATTGGTCGCTCTTTAGGTAGTCTTAGTTTTCCTTGCATTCAGCTTGGAGACTCTTCACTTGAGCTTCAAATTCTTCCCTTATTTCCTTTTTAACCTTCATGACCAATTTCCACCAATTATCCATCTTTTGACGATGGGCTTAGGCCAACTCTTGATTTTTTATGCTGAGACTACTGCCAACGTCTCTTAACACTTATCCTATTCATTTTCTTTTCTTGTTCTCATCCTGGATCATCTATGTTTTCTTAAGGAGTTACTTTCTCTTATGGTCAAGGTCGAGCTCCATGTCATCCTTTTTACGCGTGACTTGACTGAGGCTCATTCGTAACTCTTAATTTTCTTTTTTCATTCCCTGGATGATAACTTTAAGTTAATTGAACTTTTAGATAAGAAAATGAGTTGGTTCAACATGTTATGTATTCATGGAAGGCTCCAAATGAAAAGGTAACATGACCTCCTTGACTCTCTCCTTGACCCATTATGTGTAGGGCTCTTTAGCAATACAGTTTTTTTACCCAGTTCAGCCTTCCCATGATGGTGAATCTCGTCCCAAGCTTTTCTTATCTTCTTCAGCAATTCTGGATTATCAACCCCTTCAGTTAGGAAAAATTCTTTGAATAGCTTAGTATCATGTTTCTAAATCATCTGCTAACCCAATTGAGGCAAAGCCAGACTTGGATTTTAATTGATTCCCCCTTTAATTCCTATGAGAGGTATGTTAAGGAAATTACCACAATTAAGGATGATTTTGATATCATTGTAGTCTTAATAATACCAAGATATGTCATTAGCTGTTAGAGACATAATCCTCTAGGACCATTTGAGATTTCCCTTATTTTCAAGAAAGGGCCTTTGTTGGGTAAATAGGCCATGGACCATTTATATAGAAAGAGTGTATAACATATAATATTTCCCTTCCTTTTCTTATTCCTTGAATGATTTGAATAATAAGTATTAGCAAGCGAGATAGGAACAATATTCTTGGTCATGTAAATGCAGATTGAGGTCGAGTCCACAAAATCCTCAATATGGTGGAATAAGACTATCTCATATATGAGGAGAGCAAGTATTAAGTTGAAAGCATCCAAAATTCATATATCAGCAAAGGTCATAGCTTTGTCCATCAAGAACTTCAAGGTGAAACCATAAGTACCACCCTTAGGCTTGAGGTTGATTTATACATCCCTTTTTCTCAAGTAGAGTGCTTCATCTATCTGGTGAAACTTAGGAAGTTCTTTCGAGCTATTGAGTGGAACTTGATCCTTGATCTCAATTCCCAAGATATTTAGGAGCCAACTGATATTCTTGAAAGGTAAAGCATCTCAATGGAGGATCATAGAATTGCACAAGAGTGTGGATGGCTATTACATTGACTCCAGCGTTCAAGATACTCAGAAGGTTGCCATAGCCTTTCTTGAAATCATCTTTGTTATCAAGAACCAAACGAGACCCACAATCCTCTTAGAGCCTTCAACTAAGGTTCCATGAACTTGTAATTGTAGGTACTCTTTCTGCTAGTACTCATCTTCTTTGAAATTATTAACAAAGACTAATACTTTTGGATCCCCTGGAAATGGTATGCATGTGCTAAATTAGTTTTTCATGATGATATGATGTAATGATATGCAACATCATAGGTTCAAAGGTTCGACATATTCTGGATAAACTGCATATGATTCTCAAAGTATAGGTTCAAAGGTTCGACGCATTCACGATTCTCAAGGTAGGTAGAGTTTTAGGTTTCCTGCACACACAAAAAACCATATCCCTCACACGTTTTGGTTCTAGTCTTGAAAAAAGGCGGTTCCTAAAAAGGCCTCCCAGAGTCATGGATTCAAATGAAAATACCTTGTCGTAGAAAATGCTTGTAGGACAATGGTAATTCCATGTGAATCTAGTATGGGTATGGGTCTTGTGCCAAACCAACGTGTGAAACGCAAGTCAATATGACTATCCACGATTCTATCATGTGTATATACTCAAGCTCGGGTAGGGAGATTTTCTCTCAAGTAGCATCATGAAACCCAACCTTCAATAGAGAATATAAAAGATATCCATAATATAATGAATATGTAAAGCAATAAAAATTAAATAAAATAAAGCAAGTAAAGCAATAAAGATAAACACCCAAACATGCAAATGAAAAAACAAAACTAGGATTGACTTGGTTAAGAATTATGCCCAACAATGTCGCCAACTGTCTCGATGAAAAAATACCTGAGCGAATCGCACGCTCGAAATACAACAGAGTCGCCACTAAATTTTATTTATTCTAATAGAAATGGAAAATATCAATAAAACTCAACGGGAAGAGAAAAGGGTACGGGAGTCGTTTATGAAAGGGGAAGGTATGAGCACCCCTCACATCCGCTGTACTCAAAGGGAATCATTTTAATTGTTCTTTATGCATATGGGTATTATTATATAAATGTTACTTGCGATTGGTTTTAATTAAGGGGAAAAATAAGTTTGTAACTAATGTGCTCGCAAAGATTTCGAAATCATGTGCCTACGTATTCCCATTATGCAATGAGAAAATTAGAGTTATGTAGTTCGTTGGGTAGAAAATAAGTGTTTGTTAGTAAATTTTAGGGAACAATGTTATAATCGTATCCCAGAAGTATTTTGAAATTAGCTATTTAATCCTGGTTCGGACGCTGTAAGTTGTGGGTCTAACTGCTAAGGAATGAATTATAATAGGTCTTTTATGAAAAGAAATTGATGTTTGGCTTGAACCAAGGACAAAGAATTGTAAAGGCGGTGTCTTAACCAAGGACAAATAATTGTAAAGGTTTGCCTAAATCGTAAATTAACAAGACAAATATGAAGAAGAAAAAAGGCTTGTCTAAACCGGGGGATTAACAAGGAAAATGGGAAAAGGAATAAGAGTCTCCCTAAACCAGGGGATTACCAAAGCAAATGGGAAAAAGGAAGAAGAGCTTGTCTAAACTAGGGGATCAACAAGGCAAACAGGAAAAGAAATAAGAGTTTTTCTAAACCAGGGGATTAACAAGGAAAATGGGATAAAGGAAGAGAATGGGTGTCAAAACCAAGAAGAGTTGTATTGGAACCATGAGAGACTGATTATGAAATGTTTTTGATACTGGTTGTGATTGATTTTAGTCGGAAGATGAATATTCAGACAAGGAGCTGTACAATAGTGTTTGAATCATTCAGGGAGAGGTAGTCTACAGCCTCCTCCTTTTTCTTCCTTTGATTATGAAAATTTCCTTGATTTGAATTTCACTAAACTGTAAGATTGGAGGTGAACATTTTTAACAAATGGTTCATTCATCCTATATCCAAAGATATTCAGAATAAGGATATAGATACACGCTCTCATTCTTCTCCATTTCTTAAAGCTCGTGGCACACAATTCACATAGTATTATTTTTAGGTATTTTATGGTTTATTAAGAAAAAGAGTTTAGTATTAAATGGATAAACTAACCAAATATAATTGGGATGACAAAGCAAGATACATCAATGTACCAAAAGGTTACTAATCCTAATGTTATCATACATGTTTTCCAAAGCTTTCACCCTAGGGTTTTTGATCACTTAATTAACCTAAAGGATTAATCAAATAATATCCTAAAGTCATTAATTTAATTAATTTACCAAATAGAATTTAATCAATTAATTAAATCAAGACAATGAAGGGATCATGCAAAAATACAATTCATACACGTTAAACAATTTAAGCAATAATCATCATGATTTTTGTGGATTTTTGAATATAGAGAAAAGAAAATAAATTAAGATTTATGTCACAAAACCCTAATTTTATAATTAATTCCAATATAATCCTAATTATCAAATTTAATCCTAATTTAGGAATTTAGTCCTAAAATTAGTTAATATTATATCTTAATCATAGCTAAATTTTCATTTTAGTGTATAAAAAAATATTAAAAAGACAATAGGAATAAAATAAATAAAATGCTAACCTGCTTGGGGATGCAAAGTTAAAAGAAGGCTTGAAGTATTACGGGGCACTAGGCCTATAGTTCAATTGGACCAATATTATTTTTATTTTATTATTATTTTCCAATGCCAATGTGCCTTGGATCCATTGCCCATGAGGAAATCAGAAAGGGCCAAAGGTGTGAGAATTCCCTCATTCATCTCATCAATCTCAAACTCATCTCTCCCTTCTCTCACTCTCTCATGGTCGCCTAAAATCGCAATCGTCGCGTTGGAAATCACCTCCGGCGGCGACGCGACCTATAATCAAACCTAACTACCATCAATAAACTCATTTCCTCATCCTCTTTCCATCCCAACCTCCATTTCCCTAAATATTTAACCAAAAACCTTATTCTACTTCAAACCTTGAAAACCCTAGAAATTTCTAGGTAAAATTAAATGTCCTTGATCCATGGAATCAGGGCGCCACCTTAGGGATTTTTTTCAACAATTCTAATGGTATAACATGGTGAGGAGAAAGGTTCAAAAAGATGAAGAAGATTGAAGTTAAAGTTTTACCAAAGAAGCGAAGGTTTACTCTGGTGAACGTTGCGAAGAGCTTGAAGATGGTAAAGAAACCCAAAGGAACTTCATGATCTAGCTATTAAATCTTCTTCCTTGTTGTTTATGCTTCATAAGGTTCTTTTCTTCTTCTCCTTCTTGATTTTTACTTTTTTTTTCCCAATGTGTGTTGTTGTTATTGATGTATTATAATAATATGGATATGAGTTTGTAGAGAGACTAAGTAATAGTTGTTGTTTGATGAGTAACTGAGAGGTTGAGGATGCCACATATTAGGGTTGTATAATGAAGGTTAATGCTCAATTGATTCAGAGATTCAACTTGAAGCTCTGATGAATGGTGGATTGATGAGCTTTGAGTGATATTTTTGTGAGGTTTGGGAATAGATTTTGACAGAGCTTTTTTAGTGTAATTGAAACTTAGGGATGAAGAAATTGGCTAGGGTTTAGATGAGGGTTGAGAGGTTTTCACAGGGAAAGCTAATTGATTTAGTTAAGGAGGTTAAGAATGATTGAATTATATCCTTTGGATAGTGATCCTAGGCTAGGGTTAATCAATGGTTGAGAGTGATTGATGAGAAGTTAGATTGTGCGTTAGAGTTAGTTAGGCTTAGAACTTTATTTGGAGGGAATTTCAAATGAGGGGAAATTTAGTAATTTTGTTTTGGGACACATGGCGGGTTTGTTAGGCAGTTATAAGTTTGTTGCAAAGTTAGTTGAGATAGGTTAAAAGGTTACAGGTTAGAAGGGGTTTATATGTTAGTTTTTTCAATTAAAAATTTGGGAATACTTCTAACTAATTTGGGTAATTATATAATGAGGCATAGTTATTTAGAGGTAAAGTTAGGGAAGTTAAGAGTGTGGTTAGCTTGTAGTTAGGTCAGTTGAAATTAGTTAAAAGTTGGTTATAGTTAAGGGTTAGTTGGATGTTTAGGTTATTATGAATGAGAATTGTATGTATGTATTGTTGTTATGATAGTTATGATGATGTATGATTAAGCTATTTGTATAGCATTTTGTTTTATGTTTATGGTGATTGTGTGGTGAGCATTAAGTTCATGGTATGTGAGCACAAGTTGAAATTGATCATATGAATTAGTTGTAGGTATTGGTTGAATAACTTAGATTTCAAAATGCTTGCATCATATTTGGATCCCATGTTGTCTGGTTTGTTATTGGTTGTAGAATGGCCTTTGATTACATTATATTGAATGGTATGCTATGGATTGTAAGGTGTGATGATGTGTGGATGATTGTAGCTGAGCATGATTTGCATTGAATTGACTAAATATTATGAATTGCATAATCATGGTGGTTGCATTGAGTTAAACATGGCATTGAATTGTTTGGATTTGTCTTGGATTTGTCTTGGATTTGCAACTTGCTTTGTGGTTTGTATTGTTTGGAATATGTTAATGAATAATATATTATCATTTGGTGGAAATTAATGTATGTTTGGATGGCATGTTTGTATCATGGCTTGTTTTGGATATGTAGGTTTGATGGTTTTGAAATTATGTGAATTGTCACGGACTTAAGGTGTATTGTTTGGTTATGTGGCATTGTGTATGTGTGCATTGGCATGGCTTTGGCATGAAGTCATGCTATCTCATTTTGTGTATGTATTTGATCTGAGTTGAACTGATTTTGTATGTTGGACTTGATGGAAATGTGTAATGTCATGAGCATTTATTTGGATTCCAAATGATATATTGATGTTATTGTATCTTGATGTTGTAGGTTGAGCAGCTGGCCCAATGCAGGTACTTGTGACATAACAGGTTGGTAACATGGCATGGACATGGTGATGCAAGTTTGGTGGTTGGACATAGTAAGGACATGGATTTCAAGAAATGGTGCAACAACTTGAAGATAACATGAAGACATGGTGAAGATGAAGATTAGAGAAAATAGGCTTAGGATAAGTGTGCTCAGACTTTGGTCAACTGTTTGACCAAAAGTCAACTATAGGTCAAACTTGGATTTTTTTTCATGTAACTTTCATTTTGCTTGTAATTACTGTTGTATATGGATTTTAATTTATTCTTTAAGCAATGCAAAAAGATTTCCATCCCTTTAAAACTTGAATATGACTTTTCTTTTGAATTTTGAACTTTGCAATAGTCAAATTGAGTGAAGAACTTTGATCAAAAATTGATAGCCCAAGTTAAAGTAAGAACTCCAAAAGACTTGGTCAATTGTTTGACCAGAAGTCAATAGTGGACGAAAATTCAACTAGGTCATGAATGACTTCCAAACCCTTCCTTCTTATGATGTGCATCAATTCAATAGCCATAGCTTGAATAAGAGATGGAGATACTTCCAAGAATTAGGTCAAAAGTCAACTTCCAAAGTTAACTTTGACCAAAAGGTCAACTGTAACATAACACTTTTTTCCAAGTAAACCCACCAAGAACCTAATCCAGGAGACTTGCCATAGAATGAAGCCTTGATCCAATAGCCTCAAATGTAATCCATGATATATTGTTCCATAAGTAACAATATGAGCATCAATCACAGTCATATGATCAAAACATCAATATCCAAAATGTTGAGACAAGCCAATTGAAATCATAAATCTTTTGAACCAATGATGTTACCTTATGCAAAATGAATGAGAACGAATGGTTGGGATAGATGTATGCAGATGAACCCAAAGTCATGATCCAAGTGAGGTTGATGAAAGGGTACGGAAAATTTAAGGGTATAACACCGATACCAGAGTTAGTGGGCGAGCCTTCCATTGTTAGGATTTGGCAAGCATACCTTTTGCGGGAGAAACTGGTATCTCCACCCCTGCAGAATCCTCCTTTAATGGTATTAAGGGTGTGGCATATTATTTTACTTTAATATGAATTTCTTATTCCATTATATAGAGAGAATACAAACACACACACACATACTCTCTCTCTCTCTCTCTCTCTCTCTCTCTCTCTCTCTCTCTCTCTCACACACATTCAAGTGTGCGTGTGTGTATGTGTGTGTATGTGTGTGTGTGTATGTGTGTGTATGTGTGTGTGTGTGTGTGTGTGTGTGAAAGTGTCTTAATTAATTCCACTAAATAAGGAAAAGATATACTAATCAATCAACTAAATTAGCGGAAAGATAATACTAAGAATAAAAACAATTAAACAATATCATATCTCAACATTCCCCCTCAAGGTGGTGCATATATCATAAGCATCCATCTTGTCACATATGTAAATAATATGAGGTGTCCAAAGAGACTTTGTGAAGAGTTCGACAAGTTAATAAATGAGGTTTTGATGGTCCCGGTGAAAATCTTATCTCTAAGAAAGTGACATTCGACTTCTACATGCTTGGTCCTGTCATGAAACACGCGATTGGATGAGAGTTGAAAAGTTAAATCGTTATCAGATACAAGTTCCATAAGACAGACTTCACAAAAATAAATTTCTTGAAGTAGATGATTTAAAAACAAGATTTCACATGTGGCATGGGCCATGGCTCGATACTTAACTTTTGTACTTGGTCGATCAACAACTGTTTTCTTGTTGCTCTTCCATGAGTCCAAATTTCCACCATTAAAAACACAATAATCTGATGTATAACGTTTATCACTTGCACCTCGTGCCCAATCAACATTTGAGTATCCAATGATATCAGTGTTGTTTCTATCACAAAAAACAAGCCCTTTTTCCAAGTGATCCTTTGATAAACTTAAGGATTCGACTAACAACAACCCTATGGTTGACACAAGGAGAGTTCAGGAATTGACTAGAAAAGATATATCGGGTCTAGTCAAGGTAATATAGTTCAACTTCCTTACAAGTCTTCGATATCTTTCTAGATCACTATATGCCCTAGTGATTAGGAAGAAGATTTACATTATGATCCATAGGAGTGTCAATGGTTGGCAATTTGTAAGACCCTCTTCTTCTAAAATATCAAAAGAATACTTCATTTGAGCAATAAAAATACTTGACTTTGATTGAGCTACCCCAGTTCCCAAAAAGTAACGAAGATGACCCAAGTACTTAGTCTAGAAGTTCGGAAATATATGTTGTTTTAAAGCCTTTATACTCTTAGAATCATCACCTGTAATTACAATGTCGTCAACTTAAAACACTAGATACATATATTTATTTGGTGAGGAGAACTTAATGAAAATAGAGTGTTCTGATTCACAATTGTTCATCACAATTTTTTTTGCAACACTTTATTAAATCTTCCAAACCATGTTCGAGGTGATAGTTTTAACCCATACAAAGAGTTGTGTAATTTACATACATGATTACACTCTCTCTAAGCAACAAACCAGGAGGTTGCTCCATGTAAATCTACTTTTCCAAGTCATCATGCAAGAATGCATCCTTGATATCCAATTGAAATAAAGGTCATTGTTTCATGGCAGTAATGCCCAGAAAGAGACAAACATATGCCATCTTCGCAACTAGAGAAAAAGTATCACTATAATCTTGACCATAAAATTAAGTATATCCCTTTTCCACTAGGCGAGATTTCAATCAATCTACCTATTCATCAGGACCCACCTTAACATTAAATATCCACCTACTAACGATAATAGATTTACCATAATAGAGAGGAACAAGCTCCCAAGTATGATTAGATTATAGAGTTATAATTTCATCAAGCATTGTTAATTTTCTCCCTGGAAGGGATAATTATTCCTGAATAATTTTAGGAATATTAACAAATGCAAGTGAAATAACAAAAGCATAGTGGGTAAGTGATAATTGATAGTAAGACACAAAATTATAATAGGATAAGGGTTACAGGTTAAATGATTACCTTTACGGATGGAAATGGGAAAATCATGAGACATAGTTGAAGCAAGGGTATAGACGTTTGGAATAAGAGTTGAATCACGTGGTCCAAACCTCTTATAATAGGTAAATACCATACTGGTCCAATGGTGGTGGAAACTCATCTATCACAACGGGTGGACTAGATGATAAAGGAGTGTACTCAACCGACTTAAAAATACGAAATAGAGAAGACTTTATCTAAATCAGTTTCAGGAACATTTGAGTTGGGAAAGTATGGTATGTACTCAAAGAATGTAACATCTCCCGGCGTGTAAACTCAATGTAGAATGAGAGTAAAACCAATATTCCTTTTGAACGTGAGAGTAACCTAGGAAAACACATTTGATAGCACGAGCATACATCTTATGACGACCTGGGGACAAATCATGAACAAAACAAGTACACCCAAAGACACGGGGGGAGGGGGGGGGCAGCATATAAGGGATATGTAAGGTGAAACAGGGAATGAGGAACATCATCATTCCACACAGAGGATGGTATCCTATTAAATAAATACTTGACAATAAGAACAACATCACCCCAAACTTCAGAGATACATTTCCGTTTAACAATAGGGTACATTCAGTGTCAACAATGTGTATATGTTTTCTTTCAACAACAACATTTTCTTGAGGGTATAAGGATAACTGGATTAATGTACAATTCCTTTGGAGTGCATGGAAGAGTTAAAATGATCAGAGAAATATTCTTTTTTATTGTCGGTGCGTAAAAAGAAATTAGTTTTGCCAAACTGTGTCATGATTGCAAAACAAAAATTCTTAAAAATATAAAACAACTCAAAATGATCATTCATTAAAAACACCCAGTGCATCTTGAGAAATCATTAATAAATGTAACAAAATATGTATACCCTAAGACAGAAGGAACCCAACTAGGATCCCAAACATCGGAATGAACAACATCAAATAGAGACATGACTTTGTTATTAATATGACTGGAAAAGGAAACTAGAACATATTTTCCTAACTAACAAGACTCATAGTGTAAGTAGTCTAAATGAGGAAGGTCAGACACCATTTCTTCAATTTTTATAAATTCGAATGACCTAAGAAATGATGAAAAAGATCAGAAGATTCAGTAGTAGCACATGTAGTGGAACTGGGAGGTTGAAGATGATTAAGACCACTAGATTCAATTCTGACTCTAATCTTTTATCCCGTATTCTAGTATTGTATAAAAAAGGAATTAGATGTAAAGGTTATGGCACAGTTTAAAGAGATGGTTAATTTTCTTATAGAAAACAAAGTGAACGGATAATTAGGAATCAATAAAATAAAGTTTAAAGAGAGAGGGAATAGGTGAAACTTGTCCAACACCAGTTGCCTCAACTTTAGATCCATTCGCAAGAGTAACATAATGTCGATATTTTAGTGGTAATAAATTAGAGAAAATTGAGGCATTATTAGTCACATGGTTTGAAGCACCATAATCCATAACCCGGCCAATAGGTGTAAAGTGACAGAGACAAATCATAGAATTACTAGTATGAGGAATGATAGTCGAGGAGGTGGAATATTATGTTGCCTTAAATTTCAAATACTCCTTATACTCATCGACAAAAAAAGTGGTTTCGAGTTCACCCTTTGACTCAAGGATTGTAGAGGTTTGAGCAATGTTAGCAATTTTGTTGGGAAAGTCATGTAAGTTGAAACATCGATCTTGAGTGTGCCCATATTTCTTACAACGAGTACAATAAAATTTACCTCTACCATGTCCTCTACCACGTCCACTACGTCATGCATTACTAAAGTTAGAAACAAAAGTGTCATCACTTGGTAAGGATACCCACACAAGGAGATCTATTATCTCTTATACCGTATGGATGATAATATTTGTTTGCGTCTAGTCTTTAACCAAACTATATTATTTAGGGAGACCATGATGAGCAAACACCATGAACATATTGTCAAGCTTGCCTAATACCTTCATAATATCTTCACTAACCAGCATAAGTTTAAGGCCATCAATACTGGACTGAGCACGAGTCAAATATTTAGATAAGTCTTGATTCATCTAAAGAGTGGCCAAGGTGCAGACTAATTCATACAATCATTGAATATCATTAGAATAAAGGTTTTTAGCCTTCTATGAAACCTCATAACATGTTCTATATGGACGAAATTGTGCCATAAACTTTGGCTCAATAGAATTCCATAACAATGATGAAAGTTCATAATTAAAAGATTCCCAATCATTTTTTATCGCTGCATCAATTTCTAAAACCTTCTTAGTAAGACGGTCTGGAAGACATTGACCCAAAAACCATAACTCCCCTGAAGCATACCAATTCAAATAATTCTTATTATCACTAAATTTTTTAGTGGCAATAACGGGTGTTCCTTGAAACACAAAAAATTATACTCTTTTTAGGAGGATTCTCCTTAACAACAACTTTCTTTGGCTAGGAATTTTTCAGTCTTGATGCTTCAACAAGGTAACAAATTCTCAACAACACCCAATAATAGCATACTAATATGTCAGAGGCAAAGAACGGCGTGAAACACATCTTCAACATGAGACTCGGACACTGAAAGTCATCCTAATGAAATTATATTGAGAAATCAATCTTGTAGCAACAATTATCATCGGAAATAGACGGTCACAAGGCGACGTGTGGCCTTCAAGCGTCTGGCATGGAGAGAGTGGAGCGCGTGGAAGATATAGATGATGGTGTGTGGCAGGTTAATTGGTGGTGCGGTTTTGACATGTGGGAGATTGGTGAATTCCATAAAACGTAGAAGGTTGCGTGACACTATTTCAACGGCGACATATTTGAATAAAATAGACTCTTGAACAACCAAGAGAGAAAAAAACATAAAAAATTAGGGTTTCAAAACAAGAGAAAAAAAAGGAAAATGAGGGTTTTAAACCATGCTCTGGATACCAAGTTGAATATAAATTTCTGATTCAATTATGTAGAGAGAATACACACACACACATACTAGCACAAGCAGGTACACACAGACACATGTGTGTGTGTGTAACCCTCCTAACTAATCCCACTAATTAAGGAAAAGATATACTAACCAATCCATTAATTAGGGGAAAGACAACACTAAGAATAAAACAATATCATATCTCAACAGTTTTGTCCTCACCCCCATTGCTTATTTCCTTGCCCTTTTTAGACCTAGGGCACCTAAAGGCATCTTGCCCTCAAGAGCTAGACCCACATGTCGTTTGGGCATATCCTTTAGCATTTTTCTTTACATGGACATCTTGGATGAGGTGATATATCTCACTCTTAAGTTGATAGCAATCATTGGTATGATGCCCTTTGGCCTCGCAGAACTTGCACCATCTACTAGCCTCAAGTCTCATTACATTCGACTTTGGAGGTGATGGTTATGGAATATCATGCATATGGAGGACTTCACGTCAGATATGCTCACAACGAGTGTTTAAAGACATGAATTTATCTGCATGTTTTCCGTTTTGCTTGAACGGTTCCCTGTCTCTAATGGGAGAGGTGTAATAGTTTTTCCGTAATGTTGTGAGTTGTCACGGTTACTAGTGGTATAATTTTGACATCCCTGTCCTTCTTTTCAGCATTTCGTTCACTGCCCTTTATATAACATTCTACACGTGTCACTACCTCAGCCAGAGAGTTTGCAAGCATATGAGTAAGGGATTCTTTAAAATGATTGGCCCTTACCCCATTTTGAAATGCACCTATGAACATTTCCTAGTTGGGTTTGACGACCTTGACTATCACCTCATTGAAACGGGCGAGATACTACCTTAGAGATTCAGAGGGTCCTTGGAGAATGTTGAAAAGGATGGTGGAAACCATCTTTCTGTGCCTACATGCTGTAAAATTATGAACCAATTTTTTCACTAAGTCCAGATAGATGGTGATCGAGAGTCGCGGCTAGCCCATGTACCATCTCAAAGCTACATTTCTAAAATTCTAAAGAGCCAAAAGCTCCATCAATCACCATTTATGCGTTAGTGGGGGAAATATGCTCACATGGGTCACTACGCCTATTAAACTTAGCCATCGATGTTGGTTTGAAATTCTCTAGCCCCCCCCCCCCCCCGGAATATCGTGCATATGGAGGACTTCACGTCAGATATGCTCACGACGAGTGTTTAAAGACATGAGTTTATCTGCATGTTTTCTGTTTTGCTTGAATGTTGCCCTGTCTCTAATGGGATAGGTGTAATAGTTTTTCCGTAACGTTGTGAGTTGTCACGATTACTAGTGGTATAATTTTGACATCCCTAGCCTTCTTTTCAGCATTTCGTTCACTGCCCTTTATATAACATTCTACACGTGTCACTACCTCAGCCAGAGAGTTTGCAAGCATATGAGTAAGGGATTCTTTAAAATGATTGGCCCTTACCCCATTTTGAAATGCACCTATGAACATTTCCTAGTTGGGGTTGACGACCTTGACTGTCACCTCATTGAAACGGGAAAGATACTACCTTAGAGATTCAGAGGGTCCTTGGAGAATGTTGAAAAGGATGGTGGAAACCATCTTTCTGTGCCTACATGCTGCAAAATTACGAACCAATTTTTTCACTAAGTCCTGATAGATGGTGATCGAGAGTCGCGGCTAGCCCATGTACCATCTCAAAGCTGCATTTCTAAAATTCTAAAGAGCCAAAAGCTCCATCAATCACCATTTATGCGTTAGTGGGGGAAACATGCTCACATGGGTCACTACGCCTATTAAACTTAGCCATCGATGGTGGTTTGAAATTCTCTAGCCTCCCCCCCCCCCCCCCCGGAATATCGTGCATATGGAGGACTTCACGTCAGATATGCTCACGACGAGTGTTTAAAGACATGAATTTATCTGCATGTTTTCCGTTTTGCTTGAACGTTGCCCTGTCTCTAATGGGAGTGGTGTAATAGTTTTTCCGTAACGTTGTGAGTTGTCACGATTACTAGTGGTATAATTTTGACATCCCTAGCCTTCTTTTCAGCATTTCGTTCACTGCCCTATATATAACATTCTACATGTGTCACTACCTCAGCCAGAGAGTTTGCAGGCATATGAGTAAGGGATTCATTAAAATGATTGGCCCTTACCCCATTTTGAAATGCACCTATGAACATTTCCTAGTTGGGGTTGACGACCTTGACCGTCACCTCATTGAAACGGGCGAGATACTACTTTAGAGATTAAGAGGGTCCTTGGAGAATGTTGAAAAGGATGGTGGAAATCATCTTTCTGTGCCTACATGCTGCAAAATTACGAATCAATTTTTTCACTAAGTCCTTATAGATGGTGATCGATAGTCGCGGCTAGCCCATGTACAATCTCAAAGCTGCATTTCTAAAGTGCTAAAGAGCCAAAAGCTCCATCAATCACCATTTACGCGTTAGTGGGGGAAACATGCTCATATGGGTCACTACGCCTATTAAACTTAGCTACCGATGGTAGCCCCCCCCCCCCCCCCCGGTCGGGAATATCGTGCATATGGAGGACTTCACGTCAGATATGCTCACGACGAGTGTTCAAAGACATGAATTTATCTGCATGTAACCGAATGTTGTTATGGTGACCTAATTTAGTTTTAACTGGGCTTAATACATCAATTATACTTGTTAAAAATATAATATAGGACTACCTCTTGCTAGATAGAACTGTCAGAGATTTTAAAAATTATTTTATTGTTAGAACAAACTTAGGTATGGATAATGTGAAGCTGTATGTTATAATTTTGCAAAGTGAACTAGACCCCTCTCAACTTCATAGTTAATTTATTTATAAGAACTTTGTAGTCTGGAAACTCATATGCCAAGAAAATAGGTTCCGCCCTTCCCATTTTTAGGAGCATTGGAAGAAGGTACTTACCTCTCATTTTCTTCCATCAATTATTTTTGAAACCGAGAATTCAATTCTTCAATGTAACAATTAAATTCATTCCTTCACTAATTATCTGGTCCTATCTTTATATCTCTTAAAAACTATAAAGCATTTGAATTATGGTAGATAAAGCATCGAAGACTTAGGGCCTGTTTGAAACACTTTTCAATTTTAGTTCTTAAAATTTGTTTTTCAAATCTATTTTAAAAAACTATTTTTAAGAAGAAAATTAACAAAAAAATTGTTTGATAAACTAATTTTTAAAAACTGTTTTGAAAATATGAAAATGAAAAAACTTGTTTGATAATCTGATCTTTTAATAGTACTAGTAAAGGACCCGTGCGTTCGCACGGGTCGCGCAAGTGCAATAATTTATTTAAAAAAAATTAAAATATAATATATTTTTTTTTTATATATTTATATATATATATATATATATATATATATATATATATATATATATATATATTTGGATCAACGTACACAAATTTATTGCATAAGAGTTTTTTTAATGTAATGGATGTTAAATGATCAATAAATGGGTTCAAATAACTCTTTTAATAGTATTTTAAGAAGAGAATAAAAATGCATATTTTGTCATTTACTTTTAAAATCTATTTTATTGTATAAAATATTATAAACTTAAAAAAATTAATTGATATTTGGTCGAATACAAATAATTGCGTTAAATCAATTTTTAATTTTACAAATCACATAGCATTTGTTTGTAATAATAATAAAAAAAAAAGTAAAAAAATGGTATTTCACGTTTAATAGAGAAAAAAAATTATATAGTGAAAATAATTAAGAAACACAAAAAAAATTAAGTAAAATAAATAAATATATTTGAAAAGATTACTTATACATAAAAAGAGCATAAATAAAAGAAATAACATACTCTTTCAAATACGTTTTTCTATTTTATTTTTAAAATATAAAAATTATTAAAATTACATTAATACTATTAATGAAAATTATAAATTTTTATGTTTTTTCTTGAAGTTTTATAATACTAAAAACTAAAAAGTAAGAACAAAAACACAACTAAACTGTATGATTTTTTTGTTTTTAAAAATTGAAAAATAGAAAAGAATTTTAGAAATATATATTATATTCAAACAAATTTTTAAATTTTAAATTTTCAAAAACTAAAAAAGAGTTTTTAGGGTGCATTTGAAATAGGCCTTTAGTGTTTTTATTAACAAGTCAATGGTGAAAGAATTTGATTTTAAAATGAGAAGTCAATGGTGAAAGAATTTGATTTTGAAATGAAGAGGAGGTGAGAACCCAAGAAAAGAAAGAGAATACGTGAAAGTAGATTTATAGAAAAAGTGTCATATTAAAATTTTAATTCAGCCATTTTAAAGTGTAACTAAATTATTAACAATGGGTATTTCTAAAAAAAATCTTAATTTAAATAATAACAATTTTTTTTTTTTGAAAATCTCATCTACGAATACGTCAACATTTTCATTATCCCCAAATATTGATCAACAACATCCATCTTATCTAGATTCCTATAAATTATTAGTTTTCTTTATTTCCTTTTCTAACAATCTTTTGTAAGCTAAGTAACTTTCTTCCGCTGCTTGCCCTTCCATTCTTTGATATTAGTAGCTATCCTTGCCTTCACATTTCTCTCAAACCCAGAATACGGTTCATATCCTATTGTTTTCTGGAGAATCTACAAAAACAAATTAATACAATCAACTTCATTGTCAGAAACTTAAACTTACATGACACACCCACCAAGAGCCCTATGAGAAACAAAAAAACACTACCTCAAGAACAACGAAGAAAGGAGCCATTAAAAAAGCTTGGGCAAGGTTGTCCAATAGAGCCGGTGCACGTTTCTAAGACAAAAATATTAACATAAATAAATTAAATTGTGAAAACTTTCATGTATCATGATTTTCTGTGATAAAACAATGATTTACCTCAAACACAAAATGACTAGTAATCTGTGCTGTCCAACAAAACAACTGAGTAACCAGCCCAACCTGAAAAATCATTGACATAAATAATTAAATTATAACAGTTATTTCTGAAATCAAAAACCAATTCACAATCCTATTCATACATATGTACCTTCCAGGCGAGATCAAAGCCGATGGAATTAGCGAGGAAGCTGGAAGAAACCCAACAAAGTAAAGTAAGAAGAGCTACGAAGGAACCAGCTTTAATATCCAAAGCAACGTAGAAGAGAGCGTAGAAAATGGCGAAGAAGAAACCGAAGTTGAAAATCAAGAAAGAAGGAATAACATTAAGTAGTGTTTGGGGAGGGGAGAAAATAGGAGGGGTGAAGTAGAAGAAAAGAAGAGCGGTGAAGAGGATAGGCCAAACAAAGAATATGTGAACTACAATGTTAATTGGGTTGCTGTGATAAGAACCATAGAAAGCAAAGTGCTTTTCAAGATCTAGTAGACCCATTTTTTAAGGTTACACGAGAATGATTTTTCTGGAGATTATGATTATTTTGACTGATTCAAAATGACTTATATATTGTTTGATTGGGATACATCTAGAAACTTCGTTTTTTTAGGACCCGGAGAAGACGTATGTGCGGACTTGGGCACATACTAGGAATCGTTTTTGCACACGGATTTGAATGGAATTATTTTATGACCAATAATTTATGTTTCTGGAAAAAAATATTTTTGGTGAAAGAAAAATAATCATTGATAAACACCTTTGTTGGACAGATTTCTTAACCGCCTTTTAATTGATTTTAATGAAGTCATCATTTTTGTCGACTATATATTTGGAAATGGTTATAACTAATTAATAAAAATAAAGTATATTTAATTAGAAATAATCTTCAATAAATTGGAAAGTTAAATCATTATAAATAAATAAAAAAAACTATTGTAAGAAAATAGTTAACAATAAACCGACAATACATCACAATTAAATTTGTTTTTATTTAACTTTATTTTAAAGTGTAAGCATTTTAATGAAAAATAATAAACTGATAATACATCGCAATTAAATTTATTTTTATTTAATTTATTTTAAAGTGTTTTTCCATCAAATATTTTAATGAAAAAATAATTTTTTAAAAGAATTTAAAATAATTTAATTAAAATTTATTTTATAGATTTTTTTTAATTAAAATATATTGTAAAGAAAATTAGAATACAAAAAGATAGAAGGTTAAATCAAATCCACGTAGATCTATTTGATCCTTATTAAGACTAATCTAACATATTCTTTATTTAATCCTTGACAATATATCCGGAGGTAAAACATTAAAAGAAATAAAGGAGGTAGATGTGCTATGAGAAAAAACATCCGGGCAGTTATTTTCATCTTTAAATATGTGTGAAATGATTGAATTTAAATTGATGATATTGATGCATCTATAACATCTGTATCTAAATTGTCACGGATTTTCGACAGATCAAACGAGGTGAAGACTATGACAATAATTGAGACCAACTTATAAATTTTGCAAAATTTAAAATGAAACATTTTTTTATAAAATATTTTATTTAAGTTAAATTCTAAAATTTCAAATGATATCAAAAAGTAAAAAAATTGAAATTATTTCTTCTCTATACAATATAATGTTAAATTATTTATTATTAATTTTTAAAAACTTGTAAGATAATCCTCATATTTTATTAAAATTTTAAATTCATCCCTAATTTTTTTAAAATTACAAATAAATATCTTCTAATAATTTTCTAATTTTATAAATTGGTCTCTTCAAATTTTTAAAAATTACAAATTATTCCTTATTTAAATTTGGATTTTTCTTTTAATTTATAAAAATGACTTCGAAAATTTAACAATGGATTATTTTATTATTTCATTCAAATATTTTTTTAAAAGAATAGATTTTAGTTGAATTATTTAAATTACTTAAAATTTTAAATTCCTTAAAAATTCCCAATTACCATATTAAGACACGTTCTTAGAGTAGAAACCTTTTTATGCTAAAGTTACTAATTACTTACTCACGAGATCGTATATGTTTTAATTTTTCAGATGTCCGATATAAATTAATTGTAATTTAACTATGATAAAGTAAATAAAAAAATTATTTGACTATAATTTAACTATGAGAAACATTTTATGAGATTCTAAACAAATTTTAGATGATATGTATTAATCTGTCTTATACCCTGTTTGAATTACATACTTTATATTTATCTATTTTATGAATTTAATTATAAAATAAAAATATTAATATATAATATAAAATTTAATAGTGATAGACTGACATTATAATTGTTATCTAATAAAAATATTTTATTTTGACACATAATACAAGTATTTCAAAATTTTCAATTTAATTTGATAGGATGCATGGTCATCATTGATTAACAATGTAAAATAAATTCACATTATCAATTATGATCCATTTTTTCTATAATATATAATAGTTTGAAATAGTAAGAAATTTCAACATCTTAAATAAATGGTGATGAGATCCATCTTACCCTTACATATAGAAATTTTTTGATTGATAAAAGAGAGTCAATTAAACGATGATAATTTATCTCTACAACTGTAAAAATAAAATAATAATTAACGTTAAAAATATTAGGATTTATACTAACTATTTACTACTATTAAACGATGATAATTTATCTCTACAACTATAAAAAATAAAATAATAATGTTAAAAAAATTATGATTTATACTAACTATTTACCGGTAAAATAGTTTTAGTTAATTAAGAATGTAAAGTAGACTTTAACTTAATATATGAGTTTTAGGATCTAATCTTTATCTTTACGTGGCAGTCTACTAGAATATCTATTGGAGTTGTTACGTGGCAGTCTAATAGATAAGCATAAAAAGAATAGTATTTTTCGTGGAAGGGCTCTTCTTGTTGATGATATTTGTTGAATGTTGGAGCTTGAATCGGAAGTGGTTGTTAAACACTCTTACCGTGAAGCTAATCAATTGACGGATGCTTTATAGACATAGTAACTCTTTGAGTGATGCATATTTTTTTTTAGGATTGTTCACGAATGATTTTAAGCACTTTTTGGTTGCTGGTGAGAAAGGGACTGCCACCTCTAGAAATGTCTTCTTGTAGTTTTCCTTTTCCCGGGCTCTTGCCCTCTATGTAATAATTAAAAGAATATCAGTTCAAATTTTTTACCTATTTCATTTGTTTTTCACATGTTCCACAAAGTAAATCATAAATAATTTTGATTGGTGGTCAGATACCATATAAATAACCTAGTAATAATTATTCAAAAGGTGAAATTCGTTTATGGATACTGATTTATTTCAAAAACCAATTATTGATTCTGAATAATAGGGATTTAGTTACTCATTGTTCAAATACAAAAGACAAATAGAATATTAAATATATTATACATAAATAGGTCACGGGGAGAAGCTCCAACTCCAGAGTTGAGTTGAAATGTGTATTCTTTATTCTCATGGCTCTTATCTTTACTATAGTATTTTTCTCTTCAAAATTTGATGTCCAACTTTCACTCTTGTCATTTGTTTAAATAGTAGTGCAAAGGATTTTATATTAAACATTGAATGATATAAATGATAATGATTAGAATTAAAACGAATTCAGAATTCTCGTATAAACATATTGAGTTTTGGTTGTGTAGCGGTAAATTCATGACGATCAAGTTATGGATAAACTTAACGTCAATAAAACCAGAGTCGTCGCCGCACTTTTATTATTTCCAAAGGAAAAGGGAAAAGTACGAACAAAACTCAAGGATAAGAAGTTTTCAAATCAAAACTAATAAAATGTCAGAGATTATAGGTAAGGGGGTTGGTTACACAAAGGGAAGATGTTAGCACCCAAAGCGTCCTACGTACTCATGGGGGTCCTTTTTATGTGTGCATGTGTTTTGGTATAGAAGATGTTTGAGAAAAAAAATAGAGTGTATGGATGAGAAAAGAATTCATTGATTATATTTTTGTGTTTGAGGGATCAAAACCTTCGGTCTAGTGCCTATGTACAAACATGAGAATGAGGGATCAAAACCTCGTAGTTCGTGGTAAAAATTTCAAAGAAAGTTGGTGAATTTGATTTTAACAAAAGTTTAAGGAGAGGGCACAAAAGGCCAAAGGTTTGAACGGGGTTGTAAATTACTGTTGTCCTTTGAAATTTAAGTCAATATGATTAAGTTTATTTACAAATTTGATTAAGAAAAAACTTTTTAAAATTCATTGGCATAAGGCCAAAGTTTCTAATTGTTAAAACATGTCTAAGTTTGAAATCACAAGCAAAGAAAGTTTTTTTTTTGAAAGGAGTGAGAGATTTTAAAACTTAAGAAGTGGGAGGAGATGAAAAGACTACCCTAAGCAAAAATTTAAAAGTTAAGAGTTGAAAAGATCTGACCAATGGGATGCAATCCAACAGACAAGAATGTCATATAGAAACCCATTTTCCGTTGGACTTTGATCAACAAATAAGCATAAGCAATGAGCAATATTCAGACATCATAAAGATCAAGGCATCAAATAAAGATAGCCACATCCATGTAAGCATTCCAATAGCTAACAATCTTCATTGTCTTCCCATGTATCAGATGGAATATTCCTTGATAAACTCAGAATAAAACATCAGACAAAGATCACAACAAAGTAAAAATTAAACACAGAGACACGATAGCAGATGAACCAAAGAGATCCAAAGTCTTGCATCAGATGAAAGTCACTTGTCAAGAATAGCTCAGTCTCAGATGTTGGCATTGTCCAAGTCCTTTAGCATAGAGAAAGTTGCCTAATCCTAAGTCTAAAAGTTCAGATCAAGTTCAACAATCCACCAAATGTTTTTTAGGATTTTTCTTGTTATTAAATGTTTTAAGGTCCTAAGACCACAAACAAAATCAAAAGCAAGCAAACAATATATACAATCACAAGATATGACTCAAATGAGCAAAGTGAAAATGACTTGAAACATAAACAAGTTATATGAAAATGTAAATGACAATGAATGATAAATGACTGAAAATTAAAATTGCATAAAGTAAATAGCTTGAAAGTAAAAGCATAATGAATAAAAGTTAGTCAATGGTTAGTGTAAGACCCCAATTTTGACCCTAAAATCCCTCATGCCATCTCATCATATGGATCACACCTTGACAGTCTCCTTACCTTCAATCATTGGGTTTGCATTGGGAGAGGTCACCAAGCACTTTATATTGTATCATACTTTATTTTTATTTATTTACTAACCAAAATACCAAAAAATGTGTCAATGTATAGTTTGTTGCTTTTGTAGGTAGTGTGTGTGCTCACCTATGCCCTATCAAGCTCATATCTAGGGTTTCAACAAGTTTCTTCAATAATTGATCAAATATTTCAAGGGACACTTCATATTACATCATCTTATGCACATATGATCCTCCATGAACCCCAAAAGTCTAGAGAGTATCAAGCTAGCAAGTTGGTTCATGGTGGTTGACCAGAGAAAGTCAATTGGTCAAAACTGGGGTTCCCTAGACCCTATCTCCTACAATTTGTGTCATATGAAAATGATTTCAGGAGAAAAGTTACTCTAAATAACATTCCAAACAACTTTCATGTTGAGGTCAAGATCTAGTTTTGCTTGGAAAGTCATTTTTTACGGTGAAAGATTATAGGTCATTCTGTCTGAACCCTAGTTTGGAGGTCAACTTCCCAAGACCATAACTTGCTCAATTTTTATGAGATGAAAGCCATTCAAATTGCATGATCAAATTCAATATGTCTACTTCCACCTCAAAATTCATCATGATCCAAGCTTCAAATGAAAAAGTGTTCAACATGAAAGTTGTTCCCCTTGATCTCACCTTTCCAAAACATCCAAGATCATCTCATTTAGATCAAAGTTGAGGGACTTGCGCATGGATTCATTATGGAAAGTGTTTTGGCAAGATTGGATTTCAAGTGACCAAATTCTTTTGCATGCTTACACATGATGTATTCAGCATACTTTGTACACGAATTGGGAATGGATTGCATCATCCCTAAGGCCCAAATGATTACTCATTCACCCATGTAAAGGAGTTTCCAAATTTGTCCAAATTTCAAGTGGTGCAAATATCAAGTGCATTGCCTATTTAAACAAGCTTAATGATTCAGATTCATCATCAACACCTTGCCCAAGCGTTGCTAGACCAATTCAAACCCCCACTTCCATAGAATTCCTGAAGGTTTCTTTTAAAATCGAGCTTGAACTTCATCTTCTGTTTGGAAGTTCAAACTCCAGAAATTCACTTCCCTTTTCATCTCATTTGGTTTCTGCAAGCAAGAGGAGGAGAAAGCAATCAAATCCAGATCAAGATCAAGTGGAATTAGATCAATTCGAAGGTGATTTTTCAGAAACTTCTTCTCTTCGATTCTCTCTCAATTCTCCACTATTCTTGTGGATTTTTGGTTGTCTGAAGTCCTATCAATGTAGGAAAGAAGATTGAGTTTCTTTGAGGTCAAATCGAAGCAACTCAGTTCATGATCCTCAAAATTCAAATCCATGTATCTTTTTATATACTTGGAATTGGACAAAATTGAGGCCAGATTCGAGCTCCTGAGCATTTTTTCTTTAAATCCATGTCTTGCTTTTTCATTTTGGTGATGGTTGATGGTGGACCAGTCCGGTGAGGTCCACCGGAGAAGAAGACCGGAGCTCTGGCTCCGGTGATGTGTTGTCATGCATTTCAACCATAGGATCCAGTTCAAATGTTTTAATCTCGTGTGTTGCTTTTGATTACCTTGTGTGTGGTTCAGTTGACCAGGGAACATGTGGAACGCGCGCTTATCACCATCTGATCTGCCACCTTAATTAATGAGGGAGATCAGATGGTTCTCATTTTTTTGAATTTTTAATTATTTCATTTAATTGCTTATTTTTAATTAATTCATATTAATTTCATTATTGATCCAAAAAATGTGGGACTTTCACCAAAAAATTTCAAATATTTTCTTCTTTAATTTTCAGAATTAAAATTATTTTTTGGATTAGTTTTGATATTGTAACGGGAAATTCATGATCATCAAGCTATTGATAAGCTAGAGATCATTTAACAAGAGTCGCCACCGCGCTTTTATTGTTTCCAAGGAAAAAGGGAAAAAGTACGAACAAAACCTAAATAGTAAGAAGTTTTCAAATAAAAACTAATAAAAGTCAGAGATCACAAGTAAGGGGGTTGTTTACACAAAGGAAAGGTGTTAGCACCCAAAGTATCCTAGGTACTCCTAGGGAGCCCTTTTTGTATGCATACGTATTTTATACAAAGTGGTGTTTACAAGCAAATAGAATGAGGGGATGAGAAAAGAATTGGTTAATTATATTTTTGTGTTTGACAAGACCTTCGATCTTGTGCCTACGTACCAACATAAAAATGAGGGATCAAAACCTCGTAGTTCGTGCTAGAAATTTCAAAATGAGTGTGTTGGTTTTTAACAAAATTTAAGTTTTGAGAGGCACAAAGGCCTAAAATGGTTTGAATGAGTTAGTTCTTTTTGGCTTTTTGAAAGTTTTAAGTCAAGTATAGTTAAGTTTATTCACAAGTTTGATTTAAGAAAATAAGTTTGAAAATGCAATGGCATAAGGCCAAAGTTTCTACCTTTTTGCAAAAGTGGTCAGAGTTTAGAACAAAAGTAGTTCACACAAAGAATGTTTTTAAAATGGAGGGAGAGATTTTGAAATTAAAGAAATATGGAGAAGATGAAGAGACTACCCTATGCACATAAATTTAAAAGTTTAAAGTTGAAAAAATCTGACAAAATGGGTAGCAATCCAATAGACAAGTATGTCAATAGAAACCCAGAATTCCCTTGGAATTTTTAGAATTAAGCAACACATAAACGCACAATTATATCAATCTTGAAGAGAAAAGGCATCAAATAAAGATGGCCTCATCCAAGCTTATCCACTTCAATGATCTTCTTCAAAGTAGCCTATGTAGCAGATGAATTCCACATGTCACAGGTTCAACATAACAGCTTAATAATGATCAATGTTGCAGATGAATCTGGAGAGATCTTGAATGATGTATCAGATGAATTCAAACTTTCAAGTTCTTGGTTCTTCAACAAATTGGCATTGGCCAAGTCCATTAGCAAAGGAATGTTGCCTAAGTTCTATGTCCAATTGGGGAGATCAAAACAACAGTCCACTCAAAAGTCTTTTAGGGTTTTTGTGATTATTAGGTGCATTAGTGGTCAAAGACCAATCAAACAAACAAAGCAATAAAGTATATCACATAATATGGTCCAAGTGGACAAAGTGAAAATTGCATAAACATAAACAATTAGAATGATATGTACAATGACAAATGATAATAAAACAATAAAACTAAATTGCATTAAAAGTAAAAGCTTGAAGGTAAAAGTTAATGGTTAGTAAGTTAATAGTTAGTTTTGTTTTGCTTTTTTTTTTTTTTATTTCAAGACATTCTTTGGAGAACACTCAACCCAATTGCCACAAGCTTGGATCCTTGAACCAAATCATCTTCCAAAGGAAGGAAAGAAGGCCAAGTTTCCACACAATACCATGGAAGAGGGGAGACTTACAATCTCACTAACTAGAATGCTTATGCCTTTTCTGTCACAAATTTAGCGCTATGTTAAGCAATCGTAATTGGACTTATGTAGAAGTCACAACTATTTGAGGTCGGGCAATAAACTTTTGGTGTTAATGCATGTTGGAGACATAGTATTAAGAACTATGCTCATTAAACATACCACACACACAAAAATATGCAAAGATGTGGCCTAATCTCATCCATACTCATGTTAATCTTTCAATCAACTAGCATTAGGACTTTGATGTGTCATTGGCCAACTGAAAATGAATGGATGAAGAAGGGGAATTAGATGAAGAGGGAAAGGGATGAATGAGATCACAAATTGGTCAAAGGAGGACTTTTACCAAATTAATATTATTCATTCATTTTGGGAGATGGAATGTACATTCCATCAATCCCCTAAATCCAATAATATTAACTTGACAAAGTCAAATCAACCATGACCAAGGCCCAACAACAAATGAAAAACTCAAATAAGTCAATCCAAATGGTCAACACAATTAAAATGACATTTATTCAATTAAAAATATTAAAATAATGCATTAAATACAAATATGCTTTGTCCAAATACTAAAATCACATCAAAACACCAAATAAATGGCCATGTGATTTATCATAGGTCAAACAAGGTCAAAGTACCTTGGATAAAAAAATTCATAATTTTTGGACACTTAAAAATATTTTTAAACAATTAAAAACAAATGAAAAATCAATTAATTCATGAAAAATATTAATAATGATCTAAAAAATAATTCTAATTCAGAATATGAAATAGAAAAATATTTGAAAATTTTCAGTGAAAGTCCCATATTTTTTGAATCAATATTAAATTTATTATGAATTATTAAAAATAATGGAATTAAAATAAAAATCAGAAAATTAAAAAATACGTGGACCATCAGATCTCCCTCATTAATTGAGGTGGCAGATCTGATGATCCACAACGCGGATTCCACCAACACGTGAGTCAACTGCGCTGCAAACATGTTAATCAAAAGGAACGGCTGAGATTATACCGTGGAGCAAGGATCCTATGGCTCAGACCTAAGACACTTCATCACCGTAGCCAGATCTCCGGTTGTCTTCTCCGGCGAGCATCGCCAGACTGGTCAACACGAACCATCACCAAAATTTCAAACAGGGACATGATTTTAAAGAGAAAACATCACAGAGCACGAATATCACCTCCATTTCTTCCAATTCCAACTATATTGAGAGATATGTTAAATTGAAAAATAAGGTTCATGATCTGAGTTGCTTGGGTTTGACCTCAAAGCAACTCAAACACCTTGCCTACATTGGTAGGACTTCAACCAACACAATAATCAAGAGAATTGAGCAAGAAACAAAGAGAATCGAAGAGTTGAAAGATTCTGCAAATTACCTTCAATGGAGGTTTGAGCTTGCTAGATCTTGATCTGAATCGTGCTTGGCTTCACTTCAATTGCTTGCAGAAGAGGAATGAGATGGCTTAGAATCAATGTACTCCTGGAGAATTGTATTCCAAAACAGTGGAAATTCAAGCTCAAATTCAACTGAATTTTTCAGGTTTATCCTCTCAATGTGAAGGGTTTTCTGTGGGGATTCAAAGCTGGCGCAAGGTGTGTGTGTGATTTCTGAGCAAATGCAGTTCAATTTATAGAGAATTCAAATGATATTTGCACACTCTTTCAACTTTCCAATTTTGGCAAAATGATGCAAGCATGGTGCATGGGCGCACATAGGCCCATGAAATGATTGTTTGAAAGTCCAAAATGAAGTTCAGATGCATTGGAGATGGATTGGATTGCAAGGCAATTGTACATTGTTGTTTGAAGTTTGATCCATGACACATGATACCAGCCTGTTTAAGCCATGCGTAGCCTATGCATTTCTCACCCAAAATGCATGAATTTTAGTTCTTTGGAAAGGTGAGATCAAGAGGAACAAGTTTGATGTTGAACACTTTTTCATTTAGAGCTTGGAACTTAGAGATATTTGAGGTGGAAGTTTGGAAAAATTTGACATATCAAAAATTTTCTAAGTGTCAAGCTATATGTCTCAATATTCCACCTTGCTTAACTTTTTATAGGAGCTTCAAATGAGAAAAGTGTCTTCATAAAAGTTGTAGCTTCTAAAATACCTTCAAAATGGTCACCAATTTCATGTCATTTGTATTTGAAATCATAGAGTTATGCATTTTTGAAATTTGGCAAAATCACTTGATCAATGATATAGGTTAAAAGTGACCTATAATGTAGTCTCATATCACATGTGCAAAGAAGTTGAATTATCTCCCAATCCAAAAATAAAATTTGAATTAGACACATTGAATTTGATTGTTCAACTTGGAAATATTTCATCTCATAAAAATTGAGCAAGTTATGGCCTTGGGAAGTTGACTTTCAAATTAGGGTTTAGACAAAATGACCTATAATGTTTCAACATAGAAAATGATTTTCCAAGCAAAACTAGCTCTAGGTCTAAACATGAAAGTTGTTTGTAATGCCATTTAGAGTAATTTTTCTCTTGGAATCATTTTCATATGGTGAAAATTGTAGGAGATAGGGTCTAGGGAGACCCAGTTTTGATTAGATGAATTCATCTGGCCAACCACCATCAACCAACTTGCTAACTTCCAATTCTCTTGACTTTCTTGGCTCATGGTAGATCATATATGCATAAGATGATGAAATTTGAATTGTCCCTTGAGAAATTTGATCAATTGGTGAGATAGCTTGTTGGATAAGTTACTCAAGATACCTAGTCAAACTAGGGTTTCCAATGCAAATCACCCTCAAACTCATGAAGAAAACTTGATCAATATAACATGTAGAAGCAAATGGGACTCATATATGATGATCATAACCATTATTGAATCAATCCTTATTTGTGCTCTTTGTTCATGAGGGTCTCAAACCCTAGATGTGATCAATGAATCAAGGAGATCATGTCCCTACCTACAAAAGAGTTAGATAGATACAAAGACATATTTTTGGTATTTTGGTTAGTGAAATGATAAAATACAAGTGTAATATAATCATATGATGCTTGGTGATCTCTCCCAAAACAAACCCAATGAAAAGGGGTAAGGAGGTTGCTAATGTATGATCCCAATGCTAATGCTTATGATGGAATTGCATGAGGGATCTTAGGGTCAAAATTGGCTTCTTACAGCTGCCCCTATTTAAGGACATTCTAATTGAGGAGGTGAAGGTTAAAATCTTCGGCTCGACTCAGTAGAATGGGCTTAAATAATAACATAGAGAAACGAATGTTGGTCCCTAATAGCCCTCATGATGCATATGATATGAATGCAAAAGTTAATTATTTTGTGGGGAAATATGAATGCATATGATATGAATGCAAAAGTTAATTGTTTTGTGCACAATGCATTCCCTAAGGAAAACTCACTGGGGACACAAAGACTCTGAGGGGATAAAAAGGAGTTATGCGTAGGCCAGGCTACGACTTAAAACTACCGGGGACTCGAGGGATTCCATAAAAAATGGAAAGACTCAGCCGGGGAAACAAACAACGACTGCAGGGGATACGAATAAGTCAGGATATCACTGAAATATTCGACTCATGCAGGGGAGAAACAAACATCTGCAGAGGGTACGAGTAAGATTGAAATACTCGACCCACGCTGGAGACAAAACAATTTCACCAAGGAAAACGCACTCAACTCAACTGGGGGAAGAAATAAACTTCAACGCAGGAGGAGCAGAAATCTATTACCTACTACCTGTTACTGGATAAGGAGATAATAAAGATTTGACAGGGAGAACATCCGTCATCGGTTAGGATGAACATATCAAGGATGACTCGCTAAGGAAAAGCCAGGAGGAATATCCATTACCGGTTACTGGGTAAGAATAGCTTTGCTGGGGAAAACTGCTGAAAATAGGATTTACAACTACCAGTTACTGGGCAGAAGACCAAAAGGCGAGAGTATCCGTCATCGGTTAGGATGAACATATCAAGGATAAACTCGACAGGGAAGAAAATCCGTCACCGGTTAGGATGAACATATCAAGGATAGACTTGCCTGGGGACATCAAGGAGGATACTTGTCATCGGTTAAGATGAACATATCAAGGATATACCAACTGAATAGAAGGGAATTACATCTATCGAAAACTGGATAGAAAACTGTCGGAGAGAGAATCCGTCACCGGTTAGGATGAACATATCAAGGATTAAACTCTGCGAGGGGACAAAGTAGGATTTACAACTACCGGTTACTGGGTAGAAAACCAATCAAAGAGAAAATCCATCACCGATTAAGGTGATCATATCAAGGATAGACTCTGAAAAGGGGAACAATAGGATTTACAACTACCTGTTACTGGGTAGAAGACCAATCAAAGAGAAAATCCGTCACCGATTAAGATGAACATATCAAGGATAGACTCTGAAAAGGGGAACAATAGGATTTACAACTACCTGTTACTGGGTAGAAGACCAATCAAAGAGAAAATCCGTCACCGATTAAGATGAACATATCAAGGATAGACTCTGTTGAGGAGATAAAATAGGAATTACATCTATCAGTTACTGGATAGAATACCACAAGGAGAAGAAAACCCGTCATCGGATAAGATGAACATATCAAGGATTAACTCTCAGAGGAACAAAACCGGGATTACAACTACCTTTTTACCGGGTAGAATACCGAGGAAGAGAATATCCGTCACTGGTTAAGGTGAACATATCAAGGATAGACTCCTGCAAGGGAACAGAAAGATATCCGTCATCGGTTAGGATGAACATATCAAGGATATACTTTCAGGGGGGCTCTGCTGGAGAGAAAAAGGGTACTTTTGTCGTGTATTGGGAAAGAAGTAACAAACCGCAAACCAAGAAGAATATTACCAATTACTGGGTAATAGACTCTTAGGGGACCAAAATATCTATCTAGGTAAGAGCTAGAAAGAAAACAGTCAATCAAGACTCAACCCAATGAGGACATAACTCAATGGGAGTAATTCCATCTAGAAAATTTGCTGGAGAGGAAGATGAAATAACAATCATCCACGAGGAAACAAACTCAGTGGGGGAACATAGAAAGGTTAAAGTCTTTTCTGCTTAGGGGCTGACACTCTATATTTGAAAGAGGACAAACACCAGATTTGGTATGGGGATAAAGTACCGCCATAACAGAGAATGAGAATCTCAAATCAAATATGAAGATGCAGGATATGCAAAACATGAATTTATATGAATGTATATCAGTGTGTGTATATATATATATATATATATATATATATATATATATATATATATATATATATATATATATATATATATATATATATATAATATATATATATATATATATATATATATATATATATATATATATATATATATATATATATATATATATATATATATATATATATATATATATATATATATATATATATATATATATATATATATATATATATATATTGTAAGAACAAAATTAGTTCTACAATAGAATTCCAGGATTTTGATGATAACAAAGGATGAAACCAAAAATGGCACCCTAACGAAAATTCTCTAAGTGTGCAGGAATCTGAACAGCAATAAAGGAATCTGATCATTTTATCAGATACAAACTCTGATCAGATACAAAGTATTAGAAGAAGCATCTGAAGAAGAAGTGCGCTCCAGAAGTTCTGATTCTGAGCAAAACAAGACAGCAGAAAGACCAGAAGCTCTAAACTTCCACTGGACTCAGTTCTGATGATCTAAAAGACCAGTACTCTTAGAAGCTCTGACGTAACCTCAACGCAATCTCCGGTTAACACAGAAACTCCGAGACAACAAATACTCTGATGAAGATTCTCCAAATCCAGAAAGTGTAACGGAAAGAACTTCTTCAAATGGAAAGAAAGTATATTTAGAAAGAAGTTATTCAAGGAGACAAATTGGTTATGGCAAGAAACACAGAAGTAATGACATTGAATGCTCATCAAAGGCTAATATTCTGTCATCACTCCAACGGTCCTCTTCACCACTATATAAAGGACAGCATACTTCAGTGAGAGATACACAACAACGCACAAAAAATTCTTTACATTCCCTCTTAGTTTTTCATGAGCTGCTGCTCATACGTGAAAACACTTGCTTGCTTATTCTGCTGTAATATTTGCTTACTCTTAGAAGCACTCTCGATTATAAATCTACTTTTGCTAAATTGCTTTTGTTCCTCAAGTGACTCTGCGTAGTCTGTATACTTGGGAGGACTAAGAGATCACTCTCTTAGACGTTTGGTTGTATTAATCTTTCAAGATTAGTGGATTAAGTCCTTTTTGAAGGCAAAATCACCTTGGCCGGGTGGACTGGAGTAGCTTTGTGTTATAAGCGAACCAGTATAAAATTCTGTGTGTTCTTACTTTTGAAAAAGCTTTTATTTTCTAAAACAATTCAAACCCCCCTTTCTTGTTTTTCTCACCTTCAGTTGGTATCAGAGCTTCAGCTCTGTTATTGATTTTCTAATCAAACACTTAATAGTGTAGAGAGATCCAGAACGAGAAAAACTATGGCCAACACCAATGAAAGAGACAGCTACAACGCTAAGCCTCCAGTCTTTGATGGAGAGAAATTCGATTACTAGAAAGATAGAATTGAAAGTTTCTTTCTGGGCTATGATGCTGATCTCTGGGACATTGTCACAGTTGTAAGACCCCAATTTTGACCCTAAGATCCCTCATGGCATCATAACATTGCATTTTGCATTGCCTCAAGGATCATTAGCATCTTGGTTCCCTTTTCCTTTGGGTGGGACCTCTTGTGAGTGGTTTGAGATCACCAGGTGTAACACCTCAAAATTTGCCCTCCTCTTCTTGAGACTAGTTTGACATATTGCATTTCATATTTTAGGGCATTAGGCATTGCATTTTGCATCTCATGTAAAATGAGAAGGTCATCCTCCAAGGTCTTTTCAGAATATGGAGAAGTTACATGATTCAAGCCTGAGGGTCTCTATGGATTGATGATCAACCATCTGAGGGTGATCGGAAAAATAACAAGTGTACTATTTTCACCGATGTAGTAATAAGGAGTTTTATTTCCAAGTATCGATCTCAGGGATTGCGTAGGAAATACTTATTTTAATTTGATTCTATCAGAACAAAAAGATAATGGTTTGGTTGTTTTGGAATTTATAATAGTAAACACAAAAATAGTAGAAATAATTGATTAAGATAAAATATGCTAGGGTGAGTGGTTGATTTAACCAGTTATGAATTCAGTCACGATTTCCTTCATACATATGAAACATTCAATCACCTAACCTCAGAATGTTCTTCCTTAAGTCCTTAAGGAAGAAACTATTAAACTACCAATTCTTACTCAAATGTCCATTCAATTAATCATTGGTTTTAATCATAAACAATATCAAGGTTTACGGTGATTTACAAAAGTTACTAGTCCTAGATGATGCATTCATAAACCCAATTGTGTGAAAACCCTAACAATCACAATCCTGTTATTGAAAGTCATAGATCAATTTGTATTTGTCCGATACAAAAGCATAATAACATCACACAATTGAATTGAAATAAGTAACATGGTAATCAAGAAATCATTTGTTCAAATTCATAACATACGATCACATCAGGACCACCCCCCTAGCATAAGGGGGTTTAGCCTCTCATAGTACTCAAAGAATTCATAATGTAAAGATTAGACATTACAAAGGATTAGGAGGTTTTGATCTTCAATGGTTGATGCCCTTGAATCTCGCCGTCTTCAAATCCTTCGTAGTAGCTATCTTCTCCAATGAAATGTTTTCTTTCGTCCGTCAAAAAGTCCCTTCTCCTTTCTCTTCCAAGCCTTCTTATAGCTTCAGATCATTCTCTTCCAAGCAAAAGGTCTAAACTACCCTTAATGAGCAGAATCGGTTCACCAAGCAAAAGTTAGGGTTTCCAAGCTGCGCCCAACAACACGGCCGTGTGTCACCACACGGGTGGCCATGTTGTTCTCCATGATAATTATTTTCAACACAAGCTACAGAGGCAACAACACGGGCCGTGTTCCTCCACACGGGTGCCCATGTTAATGCACTGTTTTAAACAACACGGCCGTGTGTCACCACACGGGTGCCCGTGTTGATCTCTGTTTTTCTCCTCCCATTTTGCTCTGCCTGATCAACAACACGGACAGTATTGTGGTACACGGGTGCCCATGTTGACCTGCTGTTTCTTCATATTTTTGCCTTTCTGAGTATCCATAGCTTCACCATTATTGCTTTTAAACATGTGCAATGGCCTGTAACAATGACACTACCAAACGAAGCATAAACGATATCTTTTTGACATAAAATTGTAATCGAATGCAATGCGATACCAAACCAACAAAACATGATAAATGACTCCGAAGCAACTAAAAACAAACATAAATCTTACCAAAGTGATGAAAATATGTCGGATTAACGGTGGGAATTCAATGGAAATGGTGACCGATCACAACCCCAAACTTGTCTCATTGCTTGTCCTCAAGTGATGTATTGAGTCCAAACAAAGGTCACCCCCGAATTCATTTTCCACAATGCAACCTAGTCTTTCACCATTTGTGTTCTTCCTTTCCAATCGAGTTTCAGGTCTCTCCGATTCAGGCAGTTTACCACATTTCTACATCAGAAACCTCTTCACCTGCAAGCTTTTCACACACTCACAATATCTCTTAGGGTTAGGTGTGTACACTCACAGCACAGTATGCAATACCAAACTCTTAACTTTGAATACATTCTAATGTCACTACCACAGCAGATTCCACACACTTTTCTTCTGTTATTTATATTGGGGATCATTTGTGGGGTTTGTTATTTAGTTGGGGTTCATATTTGGGGTTCATCTGTAACGGTTGTTGTTACTTGGGGTTCATATTGGGGATCATTTGTGGTGATTGTTATTCATTTTGGGGTTCATCTCGGGGTTCATTTGTTTTGATTGTTATTGTCAGGAGTCGGGTGTAAGCCCATGTATTGGCATTCTGTTTCCTTTTGTTTGGTTATTGTCAGGAGTCGTGTGTAAGTCCATGTATTGGCATTCTGTTTCCTTTTGTTTGGTTATTGTCAGGAGTCGGGTGTAAGTCCATGTATTGGCAATCTGTTTCCTTTTGGGTGTTTCTTTTGACGTCTCAGCGTCTCTCTTTTGGTGTCTTGTTTCGGCGTGCGTTAGCCGAGCTACGAGTGCTCTGATTCTTCTCTGGATAGAGAAGATACATAGGCATAGGATGCGATATCCTAGCGAGAATATCTCATTTTCCTCGAACTACGTTGACTCTGATGTTTGTTTCTGACAAACTATGTAGGCCCAGGATGCGACATCCTGCCGAGTCCACTTCCTCCGTTTTCTTTCTTCATCCACCTGTTTATTATTCCAGTTTGTGCAATTTCTTTGAGCAGTTTTATTAGCAACCTTTCCCTATTCTTTGAGATATCTTTTGAGCGTGGATCCCGTCGAGTACGGCGGACGTGAGGGGTGCTAATACCTTCCCCTTGCGTAACCGACTCCCGTACCTTGTAATCTCTGGTCGTAAGACCGTTCCTTTCCCTTTCTTAGGTTAGTCATGCGCTCCCTTTCCGTCATAGGATGAATAGCGTCGGTGGCGGCTCTGTATTTTTCCGCCGGTTGTTTTTCGCGTTGAGACAGCTGGCGACTCTGCTGGGGACTATGAAGTTGACCTCTTGCTGGTCCATCTTCCCTAAGCGAGTCAATCCTAGCTCTCTCTAGCATAGTTTCTAGGGTAGTTTGGTTTGCTTTTACTGTCTTATTTATTGCATTTGTGATTATTATACTATGATTGTATATATTTGCATATATGTTTGCATGCATCAGATTATCACTGTGTTGGATTCTGGACAAGTGTGGTTCCTATGATTTGGGGGTGGGTGTTCTGAGTGGGGCTGAAACCCAAAGCCCGAGTATACACCTAGGATTAGCGTGGTCTCATGTTCCTCACATGTTGGTTTGGCATGTTGTTGCGACGTGATATACCACAAGCCGGACGAGGTTCTTTTGAGGGAGCTTTCCATTGTGGAGTTTCCACTATGGTTGGCTTATCTCTTCTGAGCTGTTGACTTTGGTGACCGTTCTTTCCCGGATCTTTGGTTTAGATGATCTTATGAGAGCTGCACGGCACACCCAAAAGGGCAAACCCGTTGAGTATCTTGTCCGATTGTCGAGACCATTATCCGCCTTAGGATGACCTTATTAGAATTCACCTGTGAGAGGAGGGTTTGACTCTTACAGATACAGGTTCTGTTGGTGACTCTTTGATGGTGACTTTGGTTCGGTTTGTGATCTGAGTTCTATTTATAAGTCGGATTTATGGATATTTATTTCTGACACGCCGGAGTTCTGTCCGTGGTATTTATGAGCGGGTTCCGTTTATTTCGGATCCCTTGAGTTGGATTTGAGGTTACTTGTTCAGATGGTTTTGTGGTTATCCATTCTGTGGCTTTCCTGTGATGATGGTGATGTATCCTCTGGTTCCGTTTATTTCGGAACCCTCCGAGTTGGATTTGTGGTTACTTAGTCCCTTGGGTGGTTGTGATCAGTTCAGAGACCGGAATCCAGCACAATTGATGTTCAGATGTCTTGGAGGATGGCACTATACATTGCATTCATGCATCTGCATCATTCCCATTTTGCATTTATCCACATCTAACTCATGTTTATCCATATGCAGGGTACATTCTTGATTGAGATCCTGGTTGAGAGACATCCTTGTTCCAAGCATGAGGGCCGGCCTAAAAGATGATGTTGTCTACAGTTTCTTTAATCCAGAGATTAACGTGCTGAAGGGTATGATAGCATTGATTACGCCTGACCATGTGGGGATGTTCCGTGAGGCTTATGTCGGTATTATGAAGATGGTTTTCAGGCTCATAGATAGGGATATGAGTGCCATCCATACTCTTCTTCAGTTTTATGATCCGGGTTTGAGATGTTTTATCTTCCCGGATTACTTGTTGGGTCCTTTGATGGAGGACTATGTCGGTATCCTGGGTATTCAGGTCAGAAACCAGATTCCTTTCTATGTCATTAAGGAAGAACCGGATGTTGGTGAGATCTCTCGTGCTCTTTATTTAAGCCCAGAAGTGACTAAGAGAGGTTTGAAGGAGAAAGGAAAATTGCCCGGTTTTCATCTGAGTTTCTTGGAGGCCAAGGCCAAGGAACATGTTGTTTTGGGTAATTGGAAGACTGTTTGTGCTTTACTTGCCTTAAGCATTTATGGAATCATCCTGTTCCCTAATCAGAAGAACTTTGTGGATATTAATGCCATCCGGGTGTTTGCTCAGAGGAATCCCATTCCTACCTTGACCGAGGATGTTTATTACTCGGTCCATAATCGGAACGAGAAGCGGCGTGGAGGATTGGTTAGATGTTGTGCTCAACTGTTATATAAATGGTTCATGGGATATTTGCCTTCCAGGGGTGCCTTTGTTCTTCTTGACCATAATGTAAGTTGGGCAACCAAGTTGATGGGTTTGCGAGCCAAGGACATAGCTTGGACTCACATTGATGTGGCTGGACAAGATTTTATTTACAGTTGCGGGAGTTTTCCCAATGTGCCTTTTATAGGAGTTCAAGGGTGTATCAATTATAACCCGACACTTCTTAAGAGACAAATGGGATTTGCTATGGAGGTTCCTCCCTTCGAGCATGAGATTCAGGAGTCTTTCTACTTCCCGATTGAGGGTAATCAGTCATTGTTGAGGCAAGTGTCTAATGCGTGGCGCCGCATTCAAAGGAAAGGTAAGATTCCTTGTGGTAGAGATAATAGCAGGTATTTTCCTCCATTTGATGATTGGCTCAGAAAGAGGGTTGAGCTCACTCGTCTACCATTTCCTGTGGGTGATCTTTGGTACCCGTTGATTGAGGAGCCATGTTTTGCTGTCAGTATGGATGAATTTCTTGAGATGAGGAGGGAGAGAGATCAACTGCAAGCAGAGAAGACTGAGATAGAAATGAGTGTTGCTAGAATTCAACTGGCTAATCAGGAAATCAAAGGGAAAGCAGAAGACTAGGCTAAGAGACATGCTCTGGAGGTGAAGCGTTTTGAAATAGACACCGCCTATTACTGTAAGATCAGCCAAGCGTTAGAGTCATCTACGAAGGAGCACAACCTTACCAAAGAGAAGTTGGCTAGAGCTTTGAGGATTATTGAAGATGAAAAGAAGAGACAAGTCCTTATGAAGACTCAGAGGGAAGCTAGAGCCAAAGCCCTTACTGCAGAGTGGGAAGCGAAGCTAAGAGTTAAGGAAGAAGAGGAAGCGAAGATTATGGCCGAGAGAGATCATTATCTTGCTGAGAGGGACCATTATTTTCGACAGATGAAGATTCATCAGAAAGAGGTGGGAAGACTTCGGCTGGAGAACACTGAGCTCAGGTTCGCTATGAAGTTTACCAGGATGGTCGATGGTGTAGAGTCTTCTGTGAGACCTTCTTCAGATTAGCTTTTATTGCAGTGTTATCATGTGTTGGATTACCGTCAGGCATGTTGACGGAATTCACTTGCTTGTATTTCTTTCTGATTCTGGAGGATTGTAAAGTTGATCTGTATCAAACATGATGTATGATTCTCGCACGTGTAGTGCACTTTTGCTATGTAGTGGTTATTATCAGTCAGTGATTGATCTTCAAGCTTTATTTGCTTTTCTATGTACACTCTCATAACACACACATGGTCGGGTGATATCTTTGCTAGAGCATAACTCTCTGCTCTGTATGGTAAAACCAGATGATTGATGTCAGAATGTTGCCGTCGAATTATTATCCGTCTCAATGAAACCAGGATCGAAAGACAGAGTGTTCCTCATATGGATAGACATTGCATTCATGCATGAATCATAATAACTTGTCTTCTATTTTGCAGGTGTCGGTTTCTAACGTGTTTGATTGTTACAGGAATCATTGCTTGCGCACGCAGAATCATTCCTTTGCACGTAGCTCGTCCGCACAGATACCCTACCAGACGCAACAAACCCAAACTGATGGATCCACCCAACGCTGACATTCTCGAGCTGAAAGAGAAGATGAGTGAGTTGATCAACGTCATGCAAGGGTTCACCTTGGGTCAGAAAGCACTTGTTGAGAAGGTGGAGAAGCTTGAGCGGGCTTCGGTTGCCAATAGTGGCAATAATCAAGTGGGTAACTCCAACAATGGTCTTGGTGGTTCTAGGGATGGTGGCGATCCCAGAAGGAAGGCAACTACTGCTGGTGTAGTTATCAACAATAGTGGTGGTTTTGGTTTTGCTGCAGGCGGGGGACTAGGTCCTGTGGGCAATACTCTGAAGGATAATCAGTTTCCTCCTTTCTTTGGGGCTGTGGAGGATAAAGAAGAAGATCAGTTCTCTGTGTTGAACGAGCAATTTGGTCAATATGGTGTTCAACCGCCGAACAAAGAGATTCAGGTACTGGCAGAAAAGATCAGGGCTTTGGAAAGCCATACCTCTCTTGGGGCTATCAATATGACAAACATGGGGCTGGTTGAGGGGATTGTGATCCCACAGAAGTTTAAAGTGCCCACGTTTGATAAGTACAATGGGAGTTCTTGCCCGGAAACTCATCTTCAGGCCTTTGTCCGAAAGATATCCGCCTACACCATGGATCAGAAGCTCTGGATGTACTTCTTCCAGGATAGCTTATCTGGCGGGTCTCTTGAGTGGTATACCAAGTTGAGATCATCAGATATTAAGAGCTGGCAGGATTTGGGAGATGCTTTCTTTAAATAGTACCAATTCAATGCTGACATGGCACCTAACCGTACCCAGTTGCAGGGTATGTCTCAAAAGCCGAATGAAGGGTTTAAAGAGTATGCACAAAGATGGAGAGAGTTGGCTGCCAGAGTTCAACCACCGTTAGTGGATCGGGAGATGTCTGATTTGTTCATGGGTACCCTTCAGGGTACTTTTGCAGAAAGGATGGTGGGTTGTCCCGTCACTGGTTTTGCAGACATAGTAGTGGCTGGTGAGAGAATTGAAAGCTGGTTAAAAATGGGAAAGATACAGGGAAATGCTTCGTCGTCTGGATCGAAGAAGCCTTTTGGGAACGGTTAGCGTAAGAAGGAGGGTGACACGAGTGTTGTGTATGCCCAGAGAGGACATGGTAGGGATTGTTACCACCAGCATACTGCTGCAGTAACAATTCCTGCTGATAATCAACCCGCACAACAACAACAGCAACGACAGCCATTTCAGCAGAGAACACAACGGGCCGGGTATCAAGTGAGAGGAAGGATGACTGATCGTCAGTTTGATAGGCCACCCGTGACGTATGCATTTCTGTTAAAGAAGTTAAAAGATCTTGGGTTGGTTCAACTGAGGACGTTGGCTCCGTTAAGACCAGATCAGAGGCCTGCCAATTATGATGAGAATGCCAAGTGCGAATTCCATTCTGGTGCTCTCGGGCATAACATTGAGGGTTGTAAGACCTTTAAGCATGTTGTCCAAGACTTGGTGGATTCCAAGGCCATCGATTTCGCACCATCGCTGAACGTTAATGCTAATCCCATGCCGACGCATGGACCGATGGGGGTGAATGTAATTTCTGAGGATCCAGGTCGTATCTGCGCGGTGGGTGAAGAGATTGATAGTGACTGCGAGCTTGACTCGTGGATAAAACCGTGCGTACCAGGGATGGAGATCCAGAACTGGAAGGCCGAAAAGATCATCACTGTCACTCTGCGTGAAGAGTAATATTTCTGTTTTCAATTCTGTTTGCATGAAAGCCATATGTTTTGCCCGAAACATAATGGTTCATTGTAAGGGCCACCTCATGTGTTTCATTTTGCAATATTTGCATCAGTAATAAACAGAAGTTTTCACATTAAAAGCGGTGTTCTCTGTTTTTCATTTATTTTTGCAGTTTAATAAAAATAAATAAAAATGGCAATGTTTATTTTCATTTTTTCTTTCTTTTAATTTGTCTCGTCCCGAATCTAAAGCAATGCATGAATCAACATTCATGCAGATGTGATCATTCTCCGGATCTCATTGATAACAATCCTGTTACACCCCTATATGACTTCTACAATCCGATCTATCATGCCGAAGAAGAAGGCGAAGAAGATTGTGAACTGCCGGAAGAATTAGCCAGGTTGTTGAAGCAAGAGGAGAAGGTGATTCAACCGCACGAGGAGCAAGTCGAGATTGTTAATCTAGGTACCAAGGAGGTCAGAAAGGAAGTAAAGGTTGGGGCCGCTTTGGAGGTGGATGTCAAGAGCAGAATGGTAGCATTGTTGAAAGAGTATGTTGATATCTTCGCCTGGTCTTATCAGGATATGCCAGGGTTGGATACCGATATCGTTGTACACAAGTTGCCATTGAGAGAAGATTGTCCTCCAGTAAAGCAGAAGTTGCGCAGAACTCGACCCGAGATGGCCATGAAAATCAAAGAGGAGGTACAAAAGCAGTTGGATGTCGGTTTCCTAGCTGTCACTAATTATCCGCCTTGGGTCGCGAACATTGTGCCAGTGCCGAAGAAGGATGGAAAGGTGAGGATGTGTGTGGACTACCGGGATTTGAACAGAGCTAGCCCGAAAGATGATTTTCCATTACCTCACATCGATGTGTTGGTAGATAATACAGCTCAATTCTCGGTGTTTTCCTTCATGGATGGCTTTTCTGGCTATAATCAAATTAAAATGTCGCCAGATGATATGGAGAAAACGACGTTCATCACACCATGGGGCACTTTTTGTTATAAGGTGATGTCATTCGGTCTCAAGAACGCCGATGCCACGTATCAAAGAGCTATGGTGACTTTGTTTCATGATATGATTCATCATGAGATCGAATGCTATGTTGATGACATGATAGCAAAGTCCCAAACAGAAGAGGGGCATCTGGTAGACTTGGCCAAGTTGTTTGACCGGTTGAGACAATTCAAATTAAGGTTGAATCCGAATAAGTGCACTTTTGGGGTGCGGTCCGGTAAGTTGCTGGGGTTTATTGTAAGCGAAAGAGGAATCGAGGTTGATCCTGCCAAAGTAAAAGCGATACAAGAAATGCCTGAACCGAGAACAGAAAAGGAGGTTCGTGGTTTCTTAGGTAGATTGAACTACATTTCACGGTTCATATATCATCTAACAGCCACGTGTGAACCCATATTCAAGTTGTTGAGAAAAGATCAAACGGTCAGGTGGAATAATGATTGCCAAGCGGCATTTGAAAAAATAAAAGAATATTTGCAGGAGCCTCCGATTCTGATGCCTCCTGTGGAGGGACGATCGTTAATCCTGTACTTGACAGTCCTCGAGGGGTCTATGGGGTGTGTACTGGGGCAACATGACGAGTCTGGTCGAAAAGAGCATGCAATTTACTACCTTAGCAAAAAGTTTATCGACTGTGAAACAAGATATTCACTGCTCGAGAAAACTTGCTGTGCTTTGGCATGGGCTGCTCGCCGACTGAGACAGTATATGCTGGTTCATACCACTTTGTTGATTTCCAAGATGGATCCGATCAAGTATATATTTGAGAAGCCAGCGTTGACCGGACGGGTTGCGAGATGGCAAATGATTTTGACTGAGTACGATATCCAGTACACTTCTCAGAAAGCAATCAAGGGGAGTGTATTGTCTGATTACCTCGCCCAGCAACCCATTGAGGATTATCAACCGATGAAGTTTGAGTTCCCTGATGAGGACATCATGTTTCTCAAATCGAAAGATTGTGAGGAACCAATCCCGGAGGAGGGGCCTGACCCTGAGTCCGGATGGATTCTGATGTTTGATGGGGCCGTTAATGTGAAGGGTAGCGGAGTCGGTGCTGTTTTGGTTACGCCGAAGGGATCCCACATTCCTTTTGCTGCCCGGCTAACATTTGAATGCACCAACAATGAGGCTGAATACGAAGCTTATATCTTGGGGGTCGAAGAGGCGATTGATTTGCAGATCAAGAACCTTGTTATTTATGGAGATTCAGCTTTGGTTGTGAACCAGGTTAACAGGAAGTGGTATACGCATCAATCTCACTTAATTCCATATCGGCATTATACAAGGAGATTGTTGACGTTCTTCACCAAGGTGGAATTACACCATGTGCCGAGAGAAGAAAATACTTTGGCAGATGCTTTGGCTACTCTGGCCGCTTTGATTAAAGTGCAGTGGTGGAATCAATTCCCTAGTGTTGAGGTGGGACGACTGGATAAACCGGCTTATGTGTTTGCTGTCGAGACAGTGCCTGATGATGAAAAGCCGTGGTATTATGACATCAAGCGTTATCTGGAAACCCAAGAGTATCCTGAGGGAGCGTCTAAGAAGGACCGAAAGACTCTGAGGAGGTTGGCCATGACGCTCTATCTGAACAAAGATGGGGTTTTGTACAAGAGGAATTTCGATCGGGTTTTGCTTAGATGTGTCAATGACAAAGAAGCAAGCCAATTGATGAAAGAAGTGCACGAGGGGTCGTTTGGTACCCACGCCAGTGGGAATGCGATGGTGAAAAAGTTGTTAAGGGCTGGATATTACTGGATGACAATGGAGGCTCAGTGTTTCAACTTCGTGCGGAGATGTCATAAATGTCAGATTTATGCTGATAAGGTGCATGTGCCTCCAAATCCATTGAGTTTGATGTCATCTCCGTGGCCATTTGCTATGTGGGACATTGATATGATCGGAAAGATTGAGCCTACGGCTTCAAATGGGCACCGATTCATATTAGTGGCTATTGATTACTTCACCAAGTGGGTGGAAGCGGCGTCTTATGAAAACGTGACAAAACAGGTCGTGGCCAGGTTCCTCAAAAGAGACATCATTTGCAGATATGGAATTCCCGAAAGAATCATTACTGATAATGGTTCTAATCTCAACAACAAGATGATGGCAGAACTGTGCCGGGAGTTCAAGATCGAGCATCACAATTCTTCTCCTTATCGTCCAAAGATGAATGGGGCGGTCGAGGCGGCTAATAAGAATATTAAGAAGATTGTGCAGAAAATGGTCGTGACCTATAAGGATTGGCACGAGATGTTGCCGTTTGCATTGCATGGGTATCGAACCTCAGTGCGTACATCTACTGGGGCAACGCCTTTCTCGCTTGTGTATGGGATGGAAGATGTGTTACCAGTCGAGGTCCAGATTCCGTCGTTGAGAGTCCTGATGTATTTGAAATTGGAAGAGGCTGAATGGGTAAGGACTCGGTATGAAGAGTTGAGCCTGATTGAGGAAAAGAGGCTGGCGGCCATTTGTCATGGGCAGTTGTACCAGCAGCGTATGAAGCGTGCTTTTGACCGAAAGGTGCGACCTCGTGTGTACCATGTGGGAGATATGGTGTTGAAAAGGATCCTTCCTCCTCAGAACGATCGTCGGGGCAAGTGGACACCCAATTATGAAGGTCCATTCGTGGTCAAGAAGGTTTTCTCTGGCGGAGCCTTGTTGTTGACAACCATGGATGGCGAGGATTTTCCATCCCCTGTGAATGCGGACGCAGTTAAAAAATACTTCGTATAAGAGACCCGCTGGACGGAAAGAATAAAATAGTCTAGGCAAAAATGGGCATCCCGGCGAACCAAAAAAAATGAAAAAGGTTCGGGAAAAAATTAGGGATAAAAAGAGAAAAAAACTGTACACCCGGCAAGTCGAAAACCCCCACAAGGGCGGCTTGGGCAAAAAAGGGTATCCCGGTGGACTGAAAACCCGAAAGGGCGGTCCAGGAAAAAGAGGGAGTGAAACGAACAACTGCGTCTAGCATGGTCGTTTATACTTTGGTTAAGATACATGGATAATCCCCGACGGAGATCGGTCGGAAGCGTCTTGTTTCGGAAGGCAGAAAGCGCGGAGAGTCTTGAGGACATATGGGTTGTAACCGGGTTGGAACTCGATGAGATCACGGTTTCACATTGCCATTAGGATAGATTTTCCTTTTGTGCGCAATTACCTCTTTTCAGGGATTGCTTCCTGTGTATTGCTCAGTTACGAGCCACCTTTTTCAATCAATAAAATGCATATTCAGTCAAATAATTGTGTTTTTGTTTTCATTACCGCTTTGATTGCAAAAACATCTGTTTATTTTGATAAAGAATCTTTGCATTTTGAGACATAGGGGTCCCTTCCAATGCATGTTTATAGGATTGAAAGTTTGAAATCTTATTCGGAAGGCTGAGTGACCTGGGTGTTGAAATTTTGGCGCACTTGGGGCACGTTTTATCTAACGATCTCTTTTGCAGGTGCTGTTTGTTTATTTTCACTCACTTGCAGGTGGTGGTATGAAGCGTTTTTGACGAAAGATTCCTTTGGAGTCTGATCAGGGACGAGGAATTGAAGAATGGTGTAGAGACGGCGAGAGAAGTGCGACGATCCTGGAGGGTTAATCAAGAAGACTCTTCAAAGTCTGAGGAAGTGGAAAGTTGACATTATGGTTAGATGGTGAATGCCAGTGTTCGACGAGTCAACAGGTGTTCCGTGTCAAATTCCGTAGCTCCCTAGCGGGTTCGAGGTCGGTGTTTCCTCGGTAGCCAGGCCTGAAGTTGGTTGTTTCCCCTAGCAGGGTTGAGATTGTTATTTACCCAGCAGGTCTGAAGATTGCTGTTCCCCCGGCAGGGGTGTGCATTGGTAGTTTTTCCCCAGCAAAGTCCCCAAGAGGATCGAGTTCAGTGGAGGTCATCCCCAGTAAGGATTGTCCTTTCCCCAGCAGCAGTGTTATCCCAAGCAGGGTTGGAGATTGGAGTGATGTCGAGTTCCTCAACAGAGTTGCTCGTGCTGTCCCCTAAGGGGGATACTTTTTATGCATTCATCATTTAGGGAATCATATTGCATTGCATCCTCCCAAATTGCGTAGCATTTCCATGGTTATGGAGCATTACGCCATTGAAAAATTCAAACATACGCATATAAAACATAAACTAGTCTCAAGCTGTGGTTACCGTTTGAGAATTGATTTAGCTGGTTGGTGAAGATGTTACTCTGAGGAATTTGGCATCGTGATTTTGAATCAACAATATTCCCCAGTAGTGCGATATTGGGGGAAAAATTTCCGTCGTTCGGAAAGGGAAGTCAAGATTGAAGAACGTTACGCGATCAACGCGGAGATCGGGGTCCATCAGGAGAAAAGGAGACGCAGAGTGTCTTCTGGAGAACGGGGTTCAAATGGAGAACGGGGTTCATTGTTTGACAGTAAAAATCAAAGAAGTTTTGGGGGTTCAAGAAAAACAAAAAAAAAAACAAAAAAAGGAGAAAAATAATAATATTAATAATAACAAAGAGAAAATCCCCAGCAGAAGTGGCATTCAGGTCAGTTTCCCGGTATTCAGACCGAAATGGCATTCAGGCCAGATTTTCCGGTATTCAGACCGAAGTGGCATTCAGGCCAGATTTTCCGATGTTCAGATCGAAGAAGTTTCCGACGTTCAGCACGATGTAACTTGTGGCATTCAGGCCAATTTCCCGGTATTCAGACCGAAGTGGCATTCAGGCCAGCTTTCCGATGTTCAGATCGAAGAAGTTTCCGACATTCAGGTCGATGCAACTTGTGGCATTCAGGCCAGTTTTCCGGTATTCAGACCGAAGTGGCATTCATGCCAGTTTTCCAATGTTCAGATCGAAGAAGTTTCCGACATTCAGGTCGATGCAACTTGTGGCATTCAGGCCAATTTTCCGGTATTCAGACCGAAGTGGCATTCAGGCCAATTTTTCGGTATTCAGACCAAAGTGGCATTCATGCCAGTCTCTCGGTGTTCAGACCGATATTAATAATTTCATATCTTCTGATGCTCAGATCGAAGTCATTTCCGGTATTCAGACTGGTGAGCGGCACTCAAGCCATGGTTATTTCTGTGTACCATATATTTTGGTATCCAGGTTAACATTCTGTTTCGGTATTCAAACCGACTATCACCGTACCAGACGGATTCTTCTTACAAGACCACCTCTTTGCCGATTCTGACAGGCATTGTTACTTAATTCCCAGCGGAGTGCAAATTGTTCGTCTGTTATTTGTATTCAACCACTCTTCACCCTGATCATCTGAAAGCCGAGGCTATTCATATCGACATGTTCACAGTGGATTGAATAGGGGCAGCTGTAACACCTCAAAATTTGCCCTCCTCTTCTTGAGACTAGTTTGACATATTGCATTTCATATTTTAGGGCATTAGGCAATGCATTTTGCATCTCATGTAAAATGAGAAGGTCATCCTCCAAGGTCTTTTCAGAAGATGGAGAAGTTACATGATTCAAGCCTGAGGGTCTCTATGGATTGATGATCAACCATCTGAGGGCATGGGCTTCAGTTAGGGTTTCTTGATTCTTCAAAGGTTTTGAGCATTATCTTGTTTGCAAGGATATATTACCATCATCATGGTTCTATCAACATCAAGGGTTTCATAGTTCATTCTCAAGTTCCTTTAGATTAGGGTTGTGACCTCTGGTCAACCAGGGTTGGGATAAAGATCACATGATTGTTATGAAGATCTTACATGAGCTAGGGTTTTATTTTGAGCAATTTCCCCAAGTGGTAGAGGCTCAAGCTGATCAGGGCATTTCAAGGTCATCTGAGGACCAAAAAGTCAACTGTGCAGTCAACTGAGGGCTATGAGGTGGGGAAATGAGTTGAGACACCTCAATCATGTTCAAAAGAGGTCCATTCATCACTCTAAACATCCACCTTGAAGATTCAAAGGTCATGCCAAAAGTTACCAAAAATGGGAAGTGACCTGTAATTCAAAGTTTCCTAATTTGGCAAGTTTTTGGTCTACATTCAACTTGACTTTTCAACATCAAAGAAGTTTCAAATGTATTTTTGCTGAACATGAAAGTTGAAGGTCTTTGTCTCCCCTTTCTAAAAAGCCATAATTCATGTCCATATGATGAGTGGTTAAGGAGTTATGGTCATTTGATCACAAGGTGTGCATGGAAATTCAAAGTGGCATAACTTTTGATGCAATGCTCCAAATTGGTCCATTCTTTTTGAAAAATGCTTCTAATGTTCAAGAATTCTCAAATGTGCCTTTGCCATGCATGGGAAAAGTGTGTATGCTCATCATTTCTCATGTGTTCATTTTGGAGGGAATTTCCATAATTCAAATTTGGCTTATGATACAAGCAAGACAACCATTCCATCATGACCATTAGATGTCCATGAGTAATTTCCAGCCCTTGCATGAGAATTTGGATGTGCATTATGGCCATGAGGTGTCAATGTGCATTTTTGCAATTTGATCCACATCTCACTAATCATGTTTAACCAATGCCTAATTTGGATTTCAGTGAGATTAGTGAACCATATAAAAGCCAAACCCTAACCATAATTCAAGATAACAAGCATTTTCAGATCTGAATTTTCAAGTTTCCCTCCAAAATTCTCTCTCTTTGAATTTTTCATTTCTTCACACAAACACCAGAAATTATTGCATAATCTTGATCATCATCCTTCATTGATCAAGATTCAACCATTACTTTGATCAATTCAGTCCATATTCGAGTTGTTCAAGTGCATCTTCATGGAAATGGAGGTTTGAAGTTGAGCTAGATCCAGTTGGTTTCAGTGGATTCTCTTTGCATAAAGCTTCAAGACAGTTGTAGTGGAGTAGATCTGGAGCTCTAGAGCTGTTGATAGCACGATTTCAGCAACCTCCATTTCAAGTAAGTGAAAAATTCGATCTCTCCTTTTGATGTTTTATGACCATAAATGTGTAGATCTCATTGCCTGGAGCATGTAGATATAATTAGAATTGAAAATGGATGAGTATTGTGCATGTTATGTGAACTTAAAGTTTGGATCTCAATAATGTTTGTCTTCGATCTGGAAAATCTAGGGAGAGTTAGAGTGAATTGATAGGAGATTCGAGATCCTCGTGAGAAACCGCGTCGAATGATATATGCCTTGTTGAATTCTGCAAATTTGCACGGTGGCGCCGCCGTCTGGTTGGTCGGAGAAGACGACCGGAGCTACAGCTCAGGCGTCTGGTTTTGCTAGGGTTTAGTCCTTGCTGGTTGCCATGTGTGCGCCTTCGTGTCTGATTGATTGGCTAGAATTCCTTTGACTTGGCCACGCGCGTGTTGAATTGATTACTAAGCATGCTGAGTCATAAGTGAAACGCATCATTTCATTATGCTGTGTTGGCTTCCACGTGTGTGCTTGCTTGGACACATGATTGGACTGTATTGCTTTGACATTGCCACGCATTGCTTTGACTGATGATTAGGCTGGTGAGGTGTTTAAATGAAACGCATCGTTTTGATGCTTTAAACGTGGACCATTGGATTGTGAGCGCGCCTAGATCTATGGTTCAGGATTTTCCAGATTTAATTCAAATTATTTATTTTCCCTCCATTTCATTTAATAATTCAATTGTTTTTGCTTATTTTGTAAAATGCATAAAAAACTCAAAAATGATCCAAATTAACTCCAAATTTTTTTCCTAGTTTTGTATGAATGTCTAGTTTTTTTTGGTATTATTTTCATGATTTGTTGATGTCTGATTTTTAATGTGTGACTTTTTTGATCCATGCCATGCTATTTTGATATGTTGCATTCAATACATTGTGAAATCTTCATCTTTGATCCAATTGGTTTGATTTTTTGCATGCTTAGCATTCACTCATGATGTGAATTTTTGATCACTGGTTTGGAATTTTTCTCATATGCCATCATTGTTTTTGACACATGGGGATGAATGTGACAATTTATGTCACATTTTTGGCATTGGATTGTTACATTTTTGATCATCTATCATTTGAACATTTCTGGATTTGATTTTTTGCATGATGCTTGTTCATAACATGAGAAACTTGTATAAAAAATCTCAAGGCCATTGCATGCATTTCTGTTTTGGTTTGAATTTTCTAAATTGGAAGTTCATTTTGTGCACATTTGTTGTCACTTGCATAGCATGAGCCATTTGAGATATTTTCTTTTGGAATTGATGTTGGTCCTTTTGAGGATATTTAATGGAATGTTTGAATGTGCTTTGTGTAAAAGATTGAGTTCTGTTTTGATCATTTGGTTTAGTTTTGAACTTAGTCTTTGTACTAGTGTTTTGTGCATAAACTAACTGTGCTTTGTGTTTCAGGTTTGGACATTTAGCATTGATGGTTGATTTGTTCTCACTTTGTGAGATGCAAATGATTTGAGTTCTAACTTTTGTTTGTTTTGTAGGATTCTAAGTGATGTGCTTGAGCTCATGAGTTCATTTGAGTGCTTGAGCATTATTCATTGAGTTGTGTAATTGTTGAATGGAATCACTGTTTGTCTGTTTGTTTTCTGACTGAAACATTAACTTGGTTAGCTTTTGTACAGGTACATTAGTTGCTTGCTTTAGCTCTTTCTTGAGCTTTGGACTGTCGTTGATACACCACTTAGGTAGTTATCTTCTTACTTCATGTAGTCTGGAAGTCCTGTCACCTTTTTGGCAGGCATTTTGCTGGCAAGTCCTCCTTTAGAGGCTCTGTTTGTGTTTGTTTACATTTGTGCCAAAGACCTCGAAGATGAGGCATGTGACGTTTGATAAGACCTCCAAGAGAAGAGGCAATTGACGGATAGAAGGGATTAGTAGCCAATCCCCCATTATTCAGTGAGTCGTTCTTTATGCTTGCACTACGTGCTAATGCTTTTGAACGTGTACCCAAGATCTTTGTCCAGAGTCTGTCAAGTGGAATAGGGTCCCTCTTTCTGGATCCCCACGCTTTCTTTGTCATGAGCTCACCCAGGCCAGGGTTAAGAGCATGAGGTCTCATCCTCATTTACCATTTTGATCTGCTCACCCTAACGTTCAATGTTAGTGGTTAAGAGCTACAGATTACCTCTTACAGTTTGGCTTGTTTGTCGAGGTTGATATGACCCCTCTTGACTAAAGCCTACCCATTGTTTGGGCCTCTTGAATGGATATAATGTGTGATGCTTGTTCACTTGTGCTAGTGTGTTTATCTGCTTTCCTCTTCTCATCTCCATTTCTGTAGGAGTTATATGATTGATTTTTGAGGAAGTAGGATTCTTGTTAGAGACCTCAATTTAGGGATATTGATTGCATGACAACTATTAGGCTTGAGTCTTAGTATCCCTATTAGTTTGTTGTTTCCCTGGTCTCTGGTTAGGAGAGTATTTTACCCCTGTTAAGGGGAACTACGTCGCCCTGATTCTCATACCAGATGAGATACGTAGGCAGGAGGTTCCGAGCAATCTCTCCGGGCACCCTTTTTCTTTTTGCTGTGTTGTCTTGTGTGTTCCACCCTCTTCTTTGTTTTGGTGTGAGTTTTTGTTTGTTCAGCGTGGACATGTGTGGTATGTTCATACCTTGGGAATTTCTTCTGTTATTCATATTGGGGATCATTTGTGGGGTTTGTTATTCAGTTGGGGTTCATATTTGGGGTTCATCTGTGACAGTTGTTGTTACTTGGGGTTCATATTGGGGATCATTTGTGGTGATTGTTATTCATTTTTGGGTTCATCTCGGGGTTCATTTGTTTTGATTATTATTGTCAGGAGTCGGGTGTAAGCCCATGTATTGGCATTCTGTTTCCTTTTATTTGGTTATTGTCAGGAGTCGGGTGTAAGTCCATGTATTGGCATTCTGTTTCCTTTTGTTTGGTTATTGTCAAGAGTCGGGTGTAAGTCCATGTATTGGCAATCTGTTTCCTTTTGGGTGTTTCTTTTGACATCTCAGCGTCTCTCTTTTGGTGTCTTGTTTCGGCGTGCGTTAGCCGAGCTACGAGTGCTCTGATTCTTCTATGGATAGAGAAGATACGTAGGCATAGGATGCGATATCCTAGCGAGCATATCTCCTTTTCCCCGAACTACATTGACTCTGATGTTTGTTTCTGACAAACTATGTAGGCCCAGGATGCGACATCCTGCCAAGTCCACTTCCTCTATTTCCTTTATTCATCCACCTGTTTATTATTCCAGTTTGTGCAATTTCTTTGAGCAGTTTTATTAGCAACCTTTCCCTATTCTTTGAGCTATCTTTTGAGCGTGGATCCCGTCGAGTACGGAGGACGTGAGGGGTGCTAATACCTTCCCCTTGCATAACCGACTCCCGTACCTTGTAATCTCTGGTCGTAAGACCGTTCCTTTCCCTTTCCAAGGTTAGTCCTGCGCTCCCTTTCCGTCATAGGATGAATAACGTCGGTGGCGGCTCTGTATTTTTCCGCCGGTTGTTTTTCGCGTTGCGACACCAGGCATGCTTGAATTGTATATCATTGCTTTTCTTATTTTGTTTACTAACCAAAAGCACAAAAATATGTCACTAACATCTTTTGTTTGTAGCTTAAGCAATCACAAGTTCAAAAGCTTCTAGGAGATCATTGGTGCAATGATATGGCCAAGAGAAGATGAAAGCAAGCATGGTAATGGTTCCCAAAGCTCTCCTCCATCAAATATGCCTCCCTAGTATCTCAATTCATCATTTTGATCAAAGCAAGTCAAAGGGTTTGAGGTTTGTTCCCCAAAGAAACCCTAATTCATCTGTGCACTATAATGCCTTGCTCTTGAAGCAACCTCAGCCCATGATCAAATACAATCAAGGGAAGTTCTTTAATTCTTCATTTCATGCATATTTGAGCTTATTTTAGTTTCCTCAATCATCAATTCATCAAGATATGAGTTGTGGATTTGAGAAGTTGATCAGTCAATTCATCTAACTATTTTGAAATACACTAAGACCTAACTTTTTATGTGTTGGTAAAATGGAGATGATCCTAGAAGCAAAAATGTTCTTAAGGAAAATATGAACAACTTTCATGTTCATCAAAAATTGATTTGAAGCTTGGAAGGTCATCTCCCATTCCAAGACATTATAAGTCATTTTGACTGAAACCCTAATTTTGGGTCAACTTCCCAAGGACATAACTCATTCATTTTTTATGATTTTGAGGTGGGATAAAATGAATTTGAAAGCTTAAGATGTCTACTTAAAATGTTATGTTGAAAAAAATTTCAAAATCTCAAAGGAAATACATGTGATAATGCAAGACATTATAGGTCACTTTGGACCAAATGCATTGAAAGGCAAAAAAGTCCAACTTCAAGTGCCCATAACTCTTTCATCAAAAATCCAAATGATGCAAAATTTAAGTCCATTTTGATTTTCTTTAAGAGATCTACAACTTTTATGTTGTAGGTTTTTTCATTTAAGGCTTGCGTCATCAAAACAGAAGGGCTTGAACATTGGCCAAATTTAGAAACTTTGCCTTTTCATGTTTTGCACCTTGCACTTTAAACTCCAATTTCACCAATTTCCACACTTCAAAGGGATTTTTTCCCAACATAACAATTGTTCCTTACATCAAAACCTTTCCAACCGTTACTCACATGATCATGTTTGGATTTGGCAAATGGTATTTTCGAAGAGGAGAAGCTTTTGGTTCAATTATGCATAACACCTCAAAATTCCATGCACAAGCAATTACCATTCAGATTACACGGCCATTTCACTTTGGTATGATTTCAGATTGCATTTGGCATTGATTTTGGGCCTTTCTCATGATCATGCAAGCCCACGCAATGAATATCCAATTTCATGCACACGGCTTTGATCACACTCACCTTGCCATTCCCTCTATATATAGAAGCCTTACTCCATTCAAAAATCATCCATGAATCAACCTGAAATGCTGCTGAACTGAAAACCTAACCTCTCACCAAAGAAGCTATTTCACTTTTCTTCAAATTTTTCAGATCCAAAATTCAACTACATCTGATTGAATCTTTGGATCTAAAGCTTCTAAGCCTTCATCCTTTAGTTCATTGATCTTCTGTTTTGATAAAGGAAGCAAGGAATCAAGCTCAAATCTCCAGAATCCAAGGTTGTTCTTCAACTGGGTTTTTCTTCGAAACTCATCATCTATTGATCTATTTGCTTGGATTTTGTGTTGGCTGAAGTCCTCTCAATAGAGGCATCATTACTGTGCATTTAATTTTTGAAATCCATCAAGTTCTCATGAACATCACAGAATTTCCATCTCTGATTTATCTCAATATAGAGATCTAGAGTGGAATTGAGTGATACAGGGATGATGTACATCATCCCAGCTTTCCAATGATGTATGGATCGTGTATTTTGGTTAAGCTTTTGAAACCTGCAAATTTGCCCGGAATCTTCATGCTCACCGGAGAAGAAGATGGCTCCGGTGGCCGTCCCTTTGCCAGATGCGTTGTGGATCGTTGGATTGAATTTCCAGATCTAATCCTGGCCTTCGCTTGTTATGACTCATTTTAATTCACGGTGTTACGCGTGGACTTTGGCTTATGGTGGAAGCGCGCTTCTGGAGCGTATGATCTGCCAACTCAATTAATGAGCTCAGATCTAACGCTCCTTGTTTTTTTGAATTTCTTAATTTCTGATTTATTTTCTTTAATTCCCTTTTATTTCAAAAATTCATATCTTCTTCATTTTAAATCCAAAAAATATGGGACCAATTGCATTCTTCTCCAAATAATTTCCAGTTTCTAATTTTGATTCTTAATATTTTTTATTTTGTCATTTGATATTTTTTGTGAATTTTCTCTTTTTTGGTTATTTTTAATTCATTTTAAATAGTTTTTGATATTCAAAAAATGCAAAAATATTTTCCTAACCTATTTGAATGATGATGGATCTATGAAAAATATTCTCATCAATTTTTTAATTGATTTGAGATTTATTTGAGATTTTAGTTCAATTAGGTTATTTTTATTCATTTTTAATTGATTAAAAATAGTTTCTGACTTTTAAAAATGCTGAAATTTTTTGTCAAACTTTGTTTGACCTTGTTGAACTTGGGATAAATCACTTGGACCTTTCAAGGTTGATTTGAAGTGATTTTGAAGTTTGACCTTTCTTTTATTTTTAATTCAAGTTTATTTTAATATTAAAAATGCCAAAAATATTTTGTTTATTGTTTAACCTCCAATCTTCATCTCATTTCTGATTTGTCATTATTTGACTTTGACTTTCAATGTCATTTGGTCAAAACATGTGGATTGGTACATTTGATTTCACCTTATGCACTTTATTCTTTTCATTTCCTTTTCCATTATTCATCTCTCTCTTCTTCTTCTTCTCTTTTTTCTTTTTGATCAATGAGTTGAAGGTTGATAAGTTAGCATTGATTAGGGAGACTTAATCTTCCTTGATTTAAATCTAGTTCATCTTGATCAATTGATCAAGTGAATGGCTTTGCATTAAGGATAGGTTGTTTCCTAAATCATGCAAAGGACTTAAACCAATACAAGATCAATTCTCTTCTTCCTTTTGGCATGGCAAGTTGTTGGAACTTGGTTCACTAATCAAGACTTCTCACTTGTGTTGTTGCCTACATTATTATTGACCGGCCTCAGATAGTTGTGATTCTACATAAGTCCAATTACGATTGCTTAACATAGCGCTATATTTGCCTTATGGCACACTAACTACTAACACTAACCATTAACAATTAACATTTACTTTTTGTTCTTTACTTTTATGCAATTTACTATTCTTGCACATATTATCCATTTGCTTTTCCCTTTGCACACTTGAGCACATGTTTATGTTAATACCATTTGCCTTTTGCTCACTTGAGCACATAATTGTGTATATACTATTGTGCTTGTGTTTTGTTTTGATTGTTGTGAACCAAATGCAAAGAATTGGACAAATGGACTTAAACTTTAGGACTTTCCCCATGCAAAATGGAGTCAAAGAGCAATTAGGCCTCATGCCTTTAGAGTACTATAAATGTCAAAGAGCAACTAGGCCTCATGCCTTTAGAATGCTTAAAACTTGAAGATGAACATTGGAAGGACCATATTCTAAGCTCCCTCTTGTCCATTCTTTGATTGTATTATAGAACCTTTTGATGTGTGTTTTCTTGTGCTAGAGATTCCAACTTGATCCAAATTGAAGAACCATTACCATGAGCTTCTAAGAGAGAGAGATCCAAGAGGCATTGAGGAGTTTTTCCAAGTTCATTTGACTGTTGATTGCTTGAGTTTATTGCTTGTGATTGCTTATTCCAAAGGATGGGAGCTACTTGGATCATCAATATGATCTCAAGAGAGGAACTCCATTGTGGTTTTATTTCTTATTCCTTACCTCTTGCATGCTTAGGACTTTAGACCTTCTTCTTCTTCTCTCCACTCTAACCCAAGCCAAAACTTTTTGTGCAAACATCTAACGTTTGTTTTAAACATTAGAAACCTAAGCCTTATGCTTTTGATTTTCAAACCTTCTTTTCATAACACTTATTTTGAATTGAATCTTTAAGTCAACTTTGACCATTTTTGTATATACTTCTAATTGGTAAATGTAACTCATTCAAGTATCCTTTTTGTGGTTTCAATGGCCACTTCCTTAATCAAATTTTTGATAACCTTTAGCTGTTAGGTTTGAGTTATCTTTGTGGGTTAACCCCTCACTAGCATGTTGAAGCTATCCTCACATGGTGGATTTGTGGTTTTAGGTTGAGTTTTCTCCCTTTGATAACAGAAGACCTTAAGGCTTTTGGACTAATCAATTCACCAACTTGTTTTGATATTTTTACCCCAAACTACGAGGTTTTGATCCTAATCTTTTTTAAGATGGTACGTAGGCAATGGGTTTATCCATCCAAACAAAAAATGTAAATAAACTTGTATATTCTCTTCTCATCTCTTCAATCATGTTTGCACAAACAAATTTTCACAAAAAACAACAACCTTACAACAAGTATGAAAAGGGCTCCCTAGGAGTACCTAGGATGTTTTGGGTGCCTAACACCTTCCCATTACATAACCAACCCCCTTACCCAGATCTCTGACTCTCTTTTACTAGTTTTTGACTCGATAAAACTATTAGGTTTTTGTTCGCTTTCTAACCATTCCTTTGGATAAATAGAAGTGCGGTGGCGACTCGACTTGTATGATTTACCTTGGATTTAGTCAATATATCTAATGGTAACGAATACCCCGCTATAGGAAAGTGGCGACTCTGCTGAGGAATATCTATTTGCCTAGTGGGTTTTGCCTACTTTTCACATAGGCTTGTCGACTTGTGTGGAGTTATTCCTTAGCAAGTTGACTTGCAAGCCCATTCACTTGGTGGAGGTCATGTTGGGATCAATAATGTCACACAAGTAGTTGTGGTTAGACATTACTCTTTCCAATATAGACCTTAGAAGCCAAGGACCTTAGTTTACCAAGCCCATCTTGGCCTATTCTTAGGATGTAGTGCGAAGGTCGTTCAAGTGTAAGATTTGATACGATTGTTACGCGATACTACACTCATAAGAGTCTCTCTTGAGAATATTCTTGGAATACGAGTAATCGTTTCTCCGATAATATCCGAAAGATGGGATGATGACTATGGGAACCTCTTGTAGAACATGTTTGGCAGGTTTAAACCCTAGTACACTCCCTTTGGGTGGTTCTTAACCGAGACTCCATGCTCGTGACTTGCAACAAACCCTTGATTCGTGGTTGATCCGTTCATGTATCCTTAATATCAATGGAACTTGGGTGTTGATAAGGTGTAAACCATAATCCACCAAAATGGATGATTGATATTAAGGATAACATGATCCATCCCATGACCTTTATTTGGTGTGCTTTGTTTGATCCTTGAGTGTGATTGTTGCATTCATGCATTCATGCACCCATTTGCATCCATATCATCAAAATAAAAAGAAAATTTTCAAGGAACTTAAGAGGTCTATTTGTAAAATTTTCAGACATGGAAAGACAAAGAAGGAATACAAAGAAGTACAGTTTCAGACAACCAGAATTGAAAGAGCTAAGGAATTTGACATCCTATGTACTAGATCCCTTGGGTTTCAAGGCTCGTTTTAGCAAGCTTCTTCCTCTTCTGACTACTCAGGTGGATGAAGGATTGATGAGTGTATCGGTGCAGTTTTATGATCCCTTGTACCGTTGCTTCACATTTCCGGATTTCCAGCTTTTGCCTACGCTTGAGGAGTATGCCTACCTTGTGGGTATACCTATTCTAGACCAGTTGCCGTTCAATGGCTTGGAGAGTATTCCTACTTCTCGAGAGATAGCCGATATGCTTCATATAGATGAATCTCTGGTTGGTGCTCATATGACTACCAAAGGTGGAATTCAAGGTCTCCCTTCTGAGTTCCTCACTGCTCAAGCTACTGTGTATGGGAAGGCCATGAGTGAGGACGCCTTTGAGGCCATATTTGTACTTCTCATCTATGGGTTGGTGTTGTTCCCCAACATCGACAAGTTTGTGGATGTGAACGCTATTAGGATTTTCTCTACTCTTAATCCCGTTCCGACTCTGTTGGGAGACACTTATTTTTCTTTGCATATGAGGAATGCAAAGGGTGGTGGTGCCATTGTGTGCTGTTTGCCTCTGTTGTATAAGTGGTTTATTTCTCACTTACCACAGACGGTCGCCTTCAAGGAGAACAAGGGATATCTACGGTGGTCCACGAGACTCATGTCTCTCACTAATGATGATATCTCTTGGTACAACCGTCTGTATGATGGTATGCAGATTATCGACTCTTGTGGTGAATTCTCCAATGTGCCTCTTCTTGGTACATGTGGTGGGATTAACTACAACCCTGTTTTGGCACGTCGTCAGCTTGGGTTCCCCCTAAAGGATAAACCTAATAACATTCTGTTAGAGGGTGTGTTCTTTCAGGAGGGTAAAGATCCCCAAAACTTGAAGGGCAGAATGGTCCGCGCTTGGTTCAAGATTCATAGGAAAGGAAGGAAAGAGTTGGGTCCTAAGAATTGTGTTGCTATGGAGCCTTACACTACTTGGGTTAGGAAGAGAGCGTCCGAGTATCTCATGCCTTACGAGTATCCAAGACCTACACCTTTGGTTATGGCAGGGCCTTCAACCCTCCCTGACCAAGGAGGAGAGGAGTTGAGAGACGAAGACCGATCACGTGCTTGGATCCGTGAAAGAGAGGAGTTGCTTCAGCAGATCAAGGAGAAGGATGCTTTGATTGAGTTCCTCGAATATCAGGTTATTGATGATCCTGATGATGCATGGACTTCTTTACTTCCTCAGTCTTCCAAGTTTTGGAAAAGGAAGTACGATCGACTCGCCAAGGAGAAGGCAGACATGGAAGCAGCCTACGAGAGGGAGGTGAAAAGGCTTCGTGCATCTTATCTTCCTGTGTCCAGAACTTTGGATGATTGTTTCTAGGGATCCATAGGATGATTATTTTCCTTTTCTCTTGTATTTGGTTACCAAAACTGTACTTCTTTAGTGTAAAAATGTTTCCAGATAGTATTCGATGCGATATTTCCATATGTGATAAATGATTAATACTTCCAAATTTTTGCAAATAGAACCCTAAAGTTCCTTTGAAACAAAAAACAAATCATGTGCACAAGCATTGTATGCATCATGTGCATAAGCAGGTTTTGTTCCCGGCTTCTTGTCCTATGGTCTAACTATGTGTTCTTCATTTATTTTGAAGACAAGCTGACTCACCGGTACTACACCAGAGCCAACATTTCAAGACTGGTGGATCATTTGGAACAAGAGAACCGCGAACTGAAAGAGGAAGTGGCCAGATTAAGTGCCTTGATGGAGTCATTCATGGCTGCCCAGAGCCAGTCTTCTCCGACACCTTCAACTCCTCCCCAGAGGATAGCCATCTCTGTGATTGTCTCCTCGACTGTGCCTGCAGCCAATGCACACTTTGCTCCAACGGCCATGCCATCCGGATTCCCGTGGGGGATGCCTCCCAATTTCATGCCCGAGGGTCCTGCTCTCACCTTTGCTTCTATGCCGACATCTAGCCCGGTCCTTGCTGTTCCTCCTCCTGTCGTGCCTACTTTGCCCAGAGTAGACGACACCATCTATCATTCTGAGCCGTCTGAGGGCCCAGATGTCTATGAGAAGATGGACGCTATGAACGATCAATTTCTTGAGCTTCGCAAGGAATTGAAAACTCTCAGAGGAAAGGATCTTTTCGGCAAGTCTGCTGCCGAACTCTGCTTGGTTCCTAATGTGAAGATTCCTGTGAAATTCAAGGTCCCTGACTTTGAAAAATACAAAGGAAATACCTGCCCTCTCAGCCACCTGGTCATGTACGCCAGGAAAATGTCGACTCAGACCGACAATGACCAATTGCTCATCCATTGCTTTCAGGACAGTTTATCCGGTGCTGCTTTGCGTTGGTACATGGGTTTAGACGGTGCGAACATCCGATCCTTCAACGATCTTGGCGAGGCCTTCGTCAAACAATACAAGTACAATGTGGATATGGCTCCCGATAGGGATCAATTGAGGGCCATGTCCCAGAAGGACAAGGAAACCTTCAAAGAATACGCCTAGAGGTGGCGAGAGGTGGCAGCACAGATCGTGCCCCCGCTAGAAGAGAAAGAGATGACTAAGATCTTTTTGAAGACCTTGAGTTCTTTTTATTATGAGCGGATGATTGCTAGCGCTCCTTCTGACTTCACCGAGATGGTGAATATAGGGATGCGTCTAGAAGAATGGGTTAGAGAAGGACGTCTGACAAGAGAAGAAGGCTCTTCTGCCAAACGTTATGGGGCGTTTGCAAAGAAGAAAGATGGAGAGGCACATGCTGTGACCTCCCATATGAAACCAAGAAGACCCTCTGTGAGGAGGAAGACCGTGCGTCTCGCCAGTAACCAGCACCAGGTGGCTCATATAGCACCTGTCTTCAGAGATAATCAGTAGTACCAGCAACATAACAACAATCAGCAACCACATCCGCAATATCGACAACAACAACACCGTCCGCAACAGCAGGCCTACCAGCCTCGAAACAGTAATCAAACCAGCACAAGTTACGAGAGGAAAAGGGTCACCTTCGATCCTATTTCGATGACGTATGCAGAGTTATACCCCTCTTTGATAGAGAGAAAGTTGATTACTCCGCGAGACCCACCGGCTATACCTACTAACCCCCAGTGGTGGTATAAGCCCGAATTACACTGTGTTTACCATTCCGGTGCTCCCGACCATGACGTGGAGAATTTCTACCCTTTGAAGACCAAGGTTCAAGACCTTGTGAGGTGTGGCATTCTGTGTTTCGAGGATGTAAGTCCTAATGTGAAAAAGAACCCATTGCCCGAGCATGGGAAATCTGTCAACATGGTCCAGGGTTGCCCTGGCAAGTACAAGGTCAAATATGTCAATCATATTCGACAATCTCTGGTCGAGATGCATCATTTGCTATGTGTTTATAGTCATTATGAGCATGACCACGATAGAAGCCGAGTCTGTTCTATTAATCAAAGAGGTTGTTGCCAGGTGCGCAAAGATGTTCAAGAAATGCTGGATGAAGGAGTTATTGAGATCCTTCAAAATAGAAATGTTGACGAAGACGCTGATGAGGTCAACGTAATTTCTCCAGTATTCCAGATCCCCGATCCTGTTATCATCAAGTATAATGGTAGCAAGCAGAAGGCTTCTCATGCTCTCACCATTAAGCCAGCCGGACCAGTACCGTACTCTTCTGAAAAGGAGGTCCCCTATCGCTACAATGCTGTAGCAGTGGAAAATGGGAAAGAGGTGTCCTTGCCATCCTCATCTGTTGTTAACATTGCCGATGTTAGTGGTTTGACCCGCAACGATCGTGTATTTTCAGCACCTTCAAAGCCTCAAGCTAATGCTGATTCTGTTGAACACCCGATTGGGAATGCTGTGGGCACTCCGAATCCGGCACTTGTTGTTAAGCCCTCCTCTACATTGAAAACTCCTACTTCTGTTGGCCTGAGTGGCAATATGAAAGAAGACTGTGATGAGATGCTGAAGCTCATCAAAAGGAGCGAGTACAATATTGTAGACCAGCTTCTACAAACGCCATCCAAAATATTTGTGCTATCATTGCTTTTGAATTCAGAACCACACTAAGAGTCTTTGCAGAAGATGTTGGATGTGGCATATGTGGATCACGATGTCACGATAGAACAATTTGATAGCATTGTTACAAACATTACTGCTTGTAACAACTTGAGCTTTTGTGACTCTGATCTCCCCGAGGAGGGAAGAGACCACAACTTGGCATTACATATATCTATGGGTTGCAAAGACGACGCCATGTCCAATGTGCTGGTGGACACTGGGTCATCATTGAATGTATTGCCGAAATCCACTCTCTCGAAGTTGTCATATCAGGGGCCTCCCATGAGGCAGAATGGAGTAGTTGTGAAGGCTTTCGATGGGTCTCACAAAACTGTGATTGGGGAAGTTGATCTCCCAATCAGGATCAGACCAAGTGATTTCCAGATTACCTTCCAGGTTATGGACATTCACCCATCGTATAGCTGTCTCCTAGGCAGACCATGGATTCACGAGGCAGGCACCGTGACATCCACCCTACACCAGAAATTGAAATTTGTGAAGAATAAGAAGCTGGTGGTGGTAGGGGGAGAAAAGGCTCTCCTGGTTAGCCATTTGTCTTCTTTCTCATATATAGATGCTGAGGATGAAGTTGGAACTCCTTTCCAAGCTTTATCTATTGCTGAACCTATTGAGAAGAGAACTCCTTCATTTGCTTCCTACAAAGATGCAAAGTTGGCCATTGAGCGAGGTGCAACTGTCGGATTAGGGAAAATGATTGAGCTAGAAGACAACAAGTCTCGAGCTGGCATAGGTTATCCGTCTGGGGTTTCTAATACGCAAGGGCTGTTTAAGAGTGGAGGTTTCATCCACACTAGTCAGGAAGAGGAAGCTGCTGCCATCTTGGAAGAGGACGAAGAGGATTCTGGCAACTTCGTCATCCCTAGGGGAATCTGCAATAATTGGGTCGCTGTGGATATTCCGACAGTTATCCATAAGTCAAAGTAATGTTCATTGTGTTTGAAAACCCTCCTCCCATGCCAAAAGGAGGAGTGATGACATTGTTGGCGCATAAATACAATGATATTTTCATTCAATAGATTCATGTTAAATGTTTGTTTTTCCAATTATTTTCCCTTTTCGCTTTTTGCATGAAATTGGTGATCACATAAAACCCTAAAGATAGAATAAAATCAATCTTTTCATCTGCATAATGATTTGCCTTGTTTGAATTCTAAAGCTTTTCATATCCAAAATCATTATGCAGGTTAATCAAACCCATTGAACATAATGACCCAACACCATCTCCCAACTTTGAATTCCTTGTATTTGAGGCGGAAGAAGATGATGTTGAAGAGGTTCCTGACGAGATTACCCGTCTACTTGAGCACGAAGAGAAAATCATTCAGCCGCATCTTGAGAATTTGGAAACAATCAACTTGGGGTCTGAGGATTGTGTGCGAGAAGTGAAGATTGGGGCACTCCTTGAAGAGTCTGTTAAGAAAGGGTTAATTGAATTGCTACGAGAATATGTTGATGTCTTTGCCTGGTCATATGAAGACATGCCTGATCTAGATATGGATATTGTGCAAAATTTCCTACCTTTGAAACCTGAGTGCGTGCCTGTGAAGTAGAAGCTCAGAAGAACTCATCCGGATATGGCAGCGAAGATCAAAGAGGAAGTTCAGAAGCAAATTAATGCGGGGTTTCTGGTGACTTCTACATATCCTCAATGGGTGGCCAATATTGTGCCTGTGCCTAAGAAAGACGGAAAAGTCCGGATGTGTGTGGACTATAGAGACTTGAATAAAGCTAGTCCGAAAGATGATTTCCCTTTACCACACATTGATATGTTGGTAGATAATACAGCTAAATTCAATGTCTTCTCATTTATGGACGGATTTTCCGGATATAATCAAATTAAGATGGCACCCGAGGATATGGAGAAGACAACATTCATCACACCTTGGGGAACATTCTGTTATCGAGTGATGCCCTTCGGTTTGAAGAACGCCGGAGCCACGTATCAACGAGCTATGACCACCTTGTTTCATGATATGATGCACAAGGAGATCGAGGTATATGTTGATGATATGATTGTTAAGTCAAGAAAGGAAGTTGAACATGTAGAGCACTTGTTGAAGCTTTTCAGCGTCTGAGAAAGTATAAGCTTCGGCTGAATCCCAACAAGTGTACATTTGGAGTCCGTTCCGGCAAGTTATTGGGCTTTATTGTTAGTGAAAGAGGTCTTGAGGTTGATCCTGCAAAGGTCAAAGCAATACAAGAGATGCCTGCGCCCAAAATTGAGAAGCAAGTTCGAGGTTTTCTTGGCCGCTTGAATTATATTTCCAGATTCATATCCCACATGACTGCCACATGTGCGCCGATATTCAAGCTCCTCCGGAAAGATCAGTCCCATGATAGGACCAAGGATTGCCAGAATATTTGTCTGAGCCTCCGATCCTGTCTCCACCCGTAGAAGGAAGACCATTGATTATGTATCTGACTGTTCTTGAAGACTCAATGGGTTGTGTCCTTGGTCAGCAAGATGAATCAGGAAAGAAAGAATGTGCTATTTACTACTTGAGAAAGAAGTTCACCGATTGTGAGTCTCGATATTCAATGCTTGAGAAAACATGTTGTGCTTTGGCTTGGGCTGCCAAGCGCCTACGCCAATATATGTTAAATCATACGACTTGGTTGATATCCAGAATGGACCCAATCAAGTATATGTTCGAAAAGCCTGCTTTAACAGGAAGGATTGCCCGTTGGCAGATGTTGTTATCTGAGTATGATATTGAGTATCGAGCTCAAAAAGCTATTAAAGGTAGTATCTTGGCTGATCACTTGGCACATCAGCCGATTGAGGATTATCAGTCAGTTCAGTATGACTTCCCAGATGAGGAGATTCTGTATTTGAAAATGAAAGATTGTGATGAGCCTACACTCGATGAAGGGCCAGAGCTTGATACCAGATGGAGTATGGTGTTTGATGGCACAGTAAATCAATATGGGAATGGTATTGGGGCAGTGATTATTACTCCTCAGGGCACACATATTCCTTTTACAGCAAGGCTGACTTTCAAATACACGAATAATATGGCTGAGTATGAGGCCTGTATTATGGGATTGGAGGAATGTGTTGATCTAAGGATCAAGCATCTTGATGTTTATGGTGATTCGACCCTCGTTGTTAATCAGATTAAGGGTGAATGGGAAACGAATCAGCCTGGCCTCATTCCATATAGGGATTATGCGAGGAGGATTTCAACGTTCTTTACTGAGGTTGACTTCCATCATATTCCTCGAGATGAGAATCGGATGGCGGATGCTCTTGCTACACTTACTTCAATGATTATGGTAAAACTTTGGAATGAAGTCCCCAATATCACTGTGATGCGCTTGGATAGACCAGCTCATATATTTGCAGTTGAAGAAGTGAAAGATGATAAGCCATGGTATTATGATATCAAGTGCTTTCTCCAAAGTCAGACTTACCCGCCTGGGGCATCTATTAAAGACAAGAAGACTTTGAGGAGATTATCTGGCAGTTTCTACCTCAATGGTGATGTGCTTTATAAGAGGAATTTTGACATGGTTTTGCTCAGATGCGTGGATAGACACGAAGCAGACCTGTTGATGACTGAGGTCCATGAAGGTTCATTTGGTACTCATTCCAATGGACATGCCATGGCTAGAAAAATATTGAGAGCAGGCTACTATTGGCTGACAATGGAGTCTGACTGCTGCAAATATGTGAAGAAATGCCATAAGTGTCAGATTTATGCGGACAAGATTCATATTCCCCCGACACTTCTGAATGTGATTTCATTACCATGGCCTTTCTCCATGTGGGGAATTGACATGATTGGCATGATAGAGCCGAAAGCGTCCAATGGACACAGATTCATTCTCGTAGCAATTGATTACTTCACCAAGTGGGTTGAAGCGGCATCGTATGCAAATGTGACCAGGCAGGTGGTCGTGAAGTTTATCAAGAATCAACTCATATGCCGATATGGTGTGCCAGATAAGATCATTACTGATAATGGATCTAACTTGAACAACAAAATGATGAAAGAACTTTGTAGTGAGTTCAAGATTGCACATCATAACTCTTCTCCCTATAGACCCAAGATGAATGGGGCTGTTGAGGATGCTAATAAGAATATCAAGAAGATTATCCAGAAGATGTTTGTCACATACAAAGATTGGCATGAGATGTTACCATTTGCTTTGCACGGATATCGTACATCTGTCCGCACTTCAACAGGGGCAACCCCTTTCTCTCTTGTTTATGGCATGGAGGTTGTACTCCCAGTAGAGGTGGAGATCCCATCAATGAGAGTCTTGATGGAAGCCAAGTTGACTGATGCTGAATGGGTTCAGAGTCGTTATGACCAACTGAATTTGATTAAAGAGAAGAGATTGACGGCCATGTGCCATGGTCAATTATATCAGCAAAGGATGAAGAAAGCTTTTGATAAGAAGTTCAAGCCCCGTGTGTTCCGAGAAGGTGACCTTGTGCTCAAGAAAGTCTTGTCTTTCGCGCCCGATTCCAGGGGCAAGTGGACTCCAAACTATGAAGGTCCATATGTTGTTAAGAGAGCCTTTTCAGGCGGTGCTTTGATACTTACAACTATGGATGGGGAGGATTTCACTCGTCCTGTGAATTCAGATGCAGTCAAGAAATACTTCGCCTAAAAATAAAAACCGAATATTTGGCTAAGTTGAAAACCCGAAAGGGCGGCTTAGGAAAAAATGAGCGTCTCGGTGGATTGAAAATCCGAAAGGGCGATCCAGGCAAAAATTAGAGACATAAAAAAATGAATATATGTATCCCGCTAGATTGAATACCTCATCCTGGGGCAATCTAGGCAAAAATTAGGGATTTGGCAAGTAACTGCATCCTGACGAGATTTTGTTCTACAACTGTCATCCGTCAGAGATTCTTGCTCATTCGTCATCAGCCGAAGCTTCAAATACATCGGATTCAGAATTGGTGGAGAAATGGTCATTATGTTCAATGTAGCCCTTTTCCAATATATATCACCAATTTCAAACTTGTAAAGATCTATGGAGTATTGCCATTTGCAGACTACCATTCCGTCAAATAAATTTGAGCCTTTATCCATTTATTTGCACTCTTATTTGTTTCTACTCAACAAATGTTTTGCATGTTTTAATTGAAAAAAAAATATATCATTGTTTTAAATAATCAAATTTTTCATAAACTTGTTTTTAAACAAAGTGAACATTCACAATGACATAAGGATACTTAAGAGATCTTCAGTGCTCTCCCAAGGATGGTATGATCCCCAACAGGGTAAGACATTTGTTCATATTCCTGGCATGTTTGTATCCTCTTCCTGCCGGAGCCTTTTGAGGTTTTTTCTACTGAGCAGAGTGTTTGGTAAGATATTCACCACTTTTCCCTTCAGCAGAGTAGCGACCTTCCATCCTCAGCAGATGTGATCTTTTTGGTAAGCACGGTATTTGGCGGTGACCTCGGAAGCTTCCTGTTTGATGGTTGATCCCCAAAATTCCTTTTTTTCCTCGGATAAATTCCCCAGTAGAGTTGCTTATGCGGCGGATTTTATCTGTGCAATAACTCTTGTCCCCAGCTGGAATGACTGATGTTTGTCCCCCTGCAGAGATCTCGGCTTCTTGGTGTCTCTTGCCCTCATCAGATTGGATACTCTCTGGTGAATCTGGTTTTCTCTCTTGAGATGTAGTACCGGATGTTTGTGTACTTATCCTTTGGAGCTGTTTGTGTTAGAAATGTCTGTTTGTCAGCATTCATCATGCATAAACCATGCATGCGTGCATATATATTTCAAACATTCAGATATTCATGATTGCATTCTTTGCCATATATCTTTGTTTGTTATCCCTGCTAGTGGGTAGTACATTTCCCAAGCAGATGTCGGTGTCTGATCTCCTCATGTAGAGTCAGCCCCTTAAGCAGAAAGTGTTTATCTTTCCTTCCATATTCCCCATCGGGTTATATCCTCGTGGACGATGGTTGTTTCTGTTCCTTCCCAACACATATATTGGGATAGGTTTCCCTATTGAGTTATATCCTCACTAGGACGAGTCTTGATTCAACTTACCTCTTTAGTTTGATCCTAGATTGGTTTCCTGTGATTTGTTTCCTGCACTTCCCTGTGGTATAAAAGAATAATTGCTCAGTAATCAGTAATCATTCATCTTATCCCCGGCGGAGTCTGTGGTTTTCTATCCTTATACCGGTAGTTGTAAACCCTATTTCATCCCCTTGCAGAGTTAACCTTATTCATCCTAATCGATGACGGTTACTTCTCCGTGGTTTTCTGCCCAGTATCCGGTAGATGTAATCCCCTCCTTGACGGTTATCTTCATCCAATATTCGGTGTTGATATTCCCTCTTTCTTTTGGATAATTGCTCTGATTAGGCAGTTTATCCCCTAGCAAGTCATCTTTCATTTACCGGTTGTCGGTAGTGTTTGTTGCTCCCCTTGAATGGTCATCATTATATACCTAGTTTCGGTATCCCGATGCCTTTCTCTCTCGGTCGATTTATCCTTTGTTAACCCAGTAACCGGTTGTGGATAATCTTCCATGTGAGTATATTATCTATGTTCTGACGGTAATAGATAATATACCTCATGCACTCTTTGGTCGAAGCCTTTTGTTCTTCTCCAGTTGAGTAAGATTCGTATCCCTTTTTGGAATCGAATGTCCATCCCATAATCGAGTTTTCTTTTTGCCCTTTTTTTTGGATGATGAGTGTTTTGGGAATATTCCCCAATTCACGCTTTGGTTGGTCACCTATTATATGCCCAGTAACTGGCATCCCTGGTGTTCCTTCCTTCTGCTCCCTATTATGACTTCTTGTCCCCTGTAGAGTCAGATGTTCCTGAGTTGAAATATACCTTTTAGGTCTTCCTCAGACGTTTTGGATGATTGATACCTCTCACCCTTATACCGGTCTTAGATATTCATTCTCCCGGAGCAGGTTTTTCCTCACCCTTATACCGGTGGGATTACATGATCTCTTTTTGAGCTTATTACCCAGTAACCGGTAATACCTCATTTGTTTTCCTCAACTGAGTCCTTAGTGGACATCTCCACCTGAGTCCGGATTTTTATCTGAAGTATCCGTTACAGATAATTTTGCTGTATTGGCATATTCCCCAATACACGCATTTTCGAGTCAGCTCGAGTCCTTCCATGGATTCATTTCATGGATTCTCTCCGTGTCTCTCAGCAAGTTTTAAGTCGTGACCTGCTCACGCATTCCTATCCTTTTACTCCCCGGTAGAGTCTCTGTCACTCCAGTGGATTTTCAATTGTTCTTGATCTCTTTCTTTCTTTGTGGACACATATCCCCACAGAGTATTACTATTTGCATGCATACATTCGCATCATGAGGTCTCTTAGGGACCAAAATTTGTCTCTTTGTTATTATTTAAGCCCATTCTACCCCGTCGAGAAGAAGATTTTAACCTTCACTTCTCCGGCTAGAATGACCTTAAATAGGGGCATCTGTAAGACCCCAATTTTGACCCTAAGATCCCTCATGGCATCATAACATTGCATTTTGCATTGCCTCAAGGATCATTAGCATCCTGGTCCCCTTTGCCTTTGGGTGGGACCTCTTGTGAGTGGTTTGAGATCACCAGGCATGCTTGAATTGTATATCATTGCTTTTCTTATTTTGTTTACTAACCAAAAGCACAAAAATATGTCACTAACATCTTTTGTTTGTAGCTTAAGCAATCACAAGTTCAAAAGCTTCTAGGAGATCATTGGTGCAATGATATGGCCAAGAGAAGATGAAAGCAAGCATGGTAATGGTTCCCAAAGATCTCCTCCATCAAATATGCCTCCCTAGTATCTCAATTCATCATTTTGATCAAAGCAAGTCAAAGGGTTTGAGGTTTGTTCCCCAAAGAAACCCTAATTCATCTGTGCACTACAATGCCTTGCTCTTGAAGCAACCTCAGCCCATGATCAAATACAATCAAGGGAAGTTCTTTAATTCTTCATTTCATGCATATTTGAGCTTGTTTGAGTGTCCTCAATCATCAATTCATCAAGATATGAGTTGTGGATTTGAGAAGTTGATTAGTCAATTCATCTGACTATTTTGAAATACACTGAGACCTAACTTTTTATGTGTTGGTCAAATGAAGATGATCCCAAAAGAAAAAATGTTCTTAAGGACAATATGAACAACTTTCATGTTCATCAAAAATTGATTTGAAGTTTGGAAGGTCATCTCCCATTCCAAGACATTATAGGTTATTTTGACTGAAACCCTAATTTTGGGTCAACTTCCCAAGGACATAACTCATTCATTTTTTATGATTTTGAGGTGGGATAAACTGAATTGGAAAGTTTAAGATGTCTACTTAAAATGTTATGTTGAACAAAATTTCAAAATCTCAAAGGAAATACATGTGATAATGCAAGACATTATAGGTTACTTTGGACCAAATGCATTGAAAGGCAAAAAAGTCCAACTTCAAGTGCCCATAACTCTTTCATCAAAAATCCAAATGATGCAAAATTTAAGTCCATTTTGATTGTCTTGAAGAGATCTACAACGTTTATGTTGTAGGTTTTTTCATTTAAGGCTTGCATCATCAAAACAGAAGGGCTTGAACATTGGCCAAATTTAGAAACTTTGCCTTTTCATGTTTTGCACCTTGCACTTTAAACTCCAATTTCACCAATTTCCACACTTCAAAGGGATTTTTTCCCCACATAACAATTGTTCCTTACATCAAAACCTTTCCAACCATTACTCACATGATCATGTTTGGATTTGGCAAATGGTATTTTCGAAGAGGAGAAGCTTTTGGTTCAATTATGCATAACACCTCAAAATTCCATGCACAAGCAATTACCATTCAGATTACACGCCCATTTCACATTGGTATGATTTCAGATTGCATTTGGCATTGATTTTGGGCCTTTTTCATGATCGTGCCAGCCCATGCAATGAATATCCAATTTCATGCACACGACTTTGATCACACTCACCTTGCCATTCCCTCTATAAATAGAAGCCTTACTCCATTCAAAAATCATCCATGAATCAACCTGAAATGCTGCTGAACTGAAAACCTAACCTCTCACCAAAGAAGCTATTTCACTTTTCTTCAAATTTTTCAGATCCAAAATTCAACTACATCTGGTTGAATCTTTGGATCTAAAGCTTCTAAGCCTTCATCCTTTAGTTCATTGATCTTCTGTTTTGATAAAGGAAGCAAGGAATCAAGCTCAAATCTCCAGAATCCAAGGTTGTTCTTCAACTGGTTTTTTCTTCGAAACTCATCATCTATTGATCTATTTGCTTGGATTTTGTGTTGGCTGAAGTCCTCTGAATAGAGGCATCATTACTGTGCATTTAATTTTTGAAATCCATCAAGTTCTCATGAACATCACAGAACTTCCATATCTGATTTCTCTCAATATAGAGATCTAAAATGGAATTGAGTGATACAGGGATGATGTACATCATCCCAGCTTTCCAATGATGTATGGATCGTGTATTTTGGTTAAGCTTTTGAAACCTGCAAATTTGGCCGGAATCTTCATGCTCACCGGAGAAGAAGGTGGCTCTGGTGGCTGTCCCTTTGCTAGATGCGTTGTGGATCGTTGGATTGAATTTCAAGATCTAATCCTAGCCTTCGCTTGTTATGACTCATTTTAATTCATGGTGTTACGCGTGGACTTTGGCTTATGGTGGAAGCGCGCTTCTGGAGCGTATGATCTGCCAGCTCAATTAATGAGCTCAGATCTAACGCTCCTTGTTTTTTTGAATTTCTTAATTTCTGATTTATTTTCTTTAATTCCCTTTTATTTCAAAAATTCATTTCTTCTTCATTTTAAATCCAAAAAATATGGGACCAATTGCATTCTTCTCCAAATAATTTCTAGTTTCTAATTTTGATTTTTAATATTTTTTATTTTGTCATTTGATATTTTTTGTGAATTTTCTCTTTTCTGGTTATTTTTAATTCATTTTAAATAGTTTTTGATATTAAAAAAATGCAAAAATATTTTCCTAACCTATTTGAATGATGATGGATCTATGAAAAATATTCTCATTAACTTTTTAATTGATTTGAGATTTATTTGAGATTTTAGTTCAATTAGGTTATTTTTATTCATTTTTATTTGATTAAAAATAGTTTCTGACTTTTAAAAATGCTGAAATTTTTTGTCAAACTTTGTTTGACCTTGTTGAACTTGGGATAAATCACTTGGACCTTTCAAGGTTGATTTGAAGTGATTTTGAAGTTTGACCTTTCTTTTATTTTTAATTCAAGTTTATTTTAATATTAAAAATGCCAAAAATATTTTGTTTATTGTTGAACCTCCAATCTTCATCTCATTTCTGATTTCTCATTGTTTGACTTTGACTTTCAATGTCATTTGGTCAATACATATGGATTGGTACATTTGATTTCACCTTATGCACTTTATTCTTTTCATTTCCTTTTCCAATATTCATCTCTCTCTTCTTCTTCTTCTTTTTTTTCTTTTTGATCAATGAGTTGAAGGTTGATAAGTTAGCATTGATTAGGGAGACTTAATCTTCCTTGATTCAAATCTAATTCATCTTGATCAATTGATCAAGTGAATGGCTTTGCATTAAGGATAAGTTGTTTCCTAAATCATGCAAAGGACTTAAACCAATACAAGATCAATTCTCTTCTTCCTTCTGGCATGGGAAGTTGTTGGAACCTGGTTCACTAATCAAGACTTCTAACTTGTGTTGTTGCCTACATTATTATTGATCGACCTCAGATAGTTGTGACTTCTACATAAGTCCGTAAATTCTGGTATCAGATATAAGATGTCGAAGGTAATGTTACGACACTAATATCTGTTAACACACAATGGATAAACAAAAACAGAATGGTAAAGAGAATAACACAAGCAATTGTTAACCCAGTTCGGTGCAACTCACCTACGTCTGGGGGCTACCAAGCCAGGAAGGAAATTCACTAAAATAGAATTAGTTCAAAGACTCTCCGTACACTTCAATAAGTTACAATCTTTATCACCTAATCTCTACCCGTGCAACTTCTACCTAAGCACTCTTAGATATGAGAATCCACTCACTTCCCTTACAATCACACACCAGTGATTTTAAACAACAATCCCTTGTGAAAAGAAAATACTTTTCAATTACACACTCTTGATTTTACTTCACAGTTTCAATCAAGAAGACACACTCTTGATCTTGCTTCAAAGCTTTGATCAAGAAGGCACACACTCTTGCTTAACATCTTTAGAGTGACAAATTACAACCACAAATCAGTCCAATTCAATCATCAATCGATGACTTGAATGACCTATAAGTCTTACGACTAAACAGACACAAACCCTAGCTCTCTCTCTATATTTCGCTCAGTATTGGTTGTGTGTTCAAACAGGTTTTCTAAGTCCCTTTTTATAGAAGCATTCAGCTGGGCTTGGACATCTTGAAAACCCTAAATCTATTTTCCAATCAAATCTTTTTATAACAGCTGTTTAGATCTCCTTGGAAAATAAGTAAATCTGGTTGTAATCCATGATTGAATGCGCCAGCTAGCCATATCTTCAATCATCCAAAGATTGTCATTAATTGTGCAATCACAAAACACCAGACATTCATACTGAATGTTTTGTGTACAGGATGTCATGACATCGGGTCTGACATCCTGGAAAAATCCTGCATAATCCAATAATTCCTTTTATAATTTCCAGCAGGTACATCCATATCAGATGTCATGACATTGTGTATGTCATCTGAAACAATCCTGCATGAACATGTCTTTCATTTAAGCTCCAGCAGGTACATCCAATATCAGAAGCCATGGCATTGTATGTGGCATTCTGAAATAATCCTGCATGCACATGTTCTTGAACTCCAGCAGGTACATAGGATATCTCATGTTAAGACATCACACATAACATCCTGTGAACACTCTTTGTTTTACCAAAATTGCTGCCAACACTTAGAATCAACAAACTCCCCCTTTGGCAAATTTTGGCTAAAACATATATCTGTCCTTTTTGTTCACAAGGTAAACTATCAGCAGTTAAACAACTTATCAGAAGTTTAAACAGCAACAGAAGCAAAACAATTACTAGCTATGGCTACTAGTAATACACACATGCACAAGGGTACTTCTTCTCCCCCTAAATCTGTGCATTCATCAAATAACAGCTACTGTAACTCCAGCACATGTACCAGCCAGAATGTCATACTGACATCTGCTTCAACATCAACACCTGTGCACCATATCAGACATCCTGTTTGACATCTGTAAATAGAATAACATTCTGTTGTAGCACTTGTGCACTTCTTTCAATAATAGCTGTCCTTCTGTCCAACCACATCCAACTTCCATAACAGCTTCCATATCAAGCACTTCTCCCCCTTTTTAGTCAAAATTGACCAAAGGTGACCAATTAGATAAAATAAATGTCTATTAGCCTAGTAGAGAATGTTAGATCAGATGTTATAACATTAAGCATGTTAAAACAAAATATTCAGGAAGTACACACCATCATTATACACAGCTGATAGCTGAGATAATGAACAAATCCAAGGAACTCTTTAAGAGCCCTAAATATTACATAACAGGCATCAATAAGGACTGCCATAAAATACAAAAAAAAAAACAGTAAGAACAACAGCCTTCTGTAGCACCCCAAATTTGCACCTCCCATTTTGTATATACATTTTCATGTTTAGGTCATTAGCATTATTGCCCACTACATAGCATTGCATTGTCCATTGCCAAGTCATCAGTCATCAGTCAAGACTGGTCAGGAGATCCAATTGTGCAAGCAAGCAAGTGCGTTTCCTATTGAGTCAAAGCCCTAGGGTTGATTCAATGTATTCATGTGACCTAGGGATCATTTTGAAGTGGTTTGGTCAAAGGTTGGATGTTCAGAGATCATCAGTCAAGATGCAATTCATCTGAAACCCTAGAAAGTCAACCAAAGTCAACAGTCAATGCAACCATGGATTTGAAGGTGGGAGATGGTTAGAGAGGCCTCATTCATGTCCATACAAGTCTCATTTGACATTTCAAACATCAACAATGAAGAATTTGAGGTCAGATGAAAACTTGCCAAAAATAGTAAGTGGCCTGTAATTTCAAACTGCCAAAAATGGAAAGGTTTTCTCCTCAAGTTTACATCATCAAGAAAGCTTCAAATGAAATTTTGTCCAACATGAAAGTTGAAGATCTTGCTCTCCCATTTCCAAAAAGTCCAAGAACATGAATTTCTCATGTATGGTTGAAAAGATATGGATCAATCATGGCCAAGTGAATTTGAACTTCAAGCATGCATAACTTTCACACCAAATGGCCAATTGAAGTGGTTCTTTTTGCAACATTCATGTTTTGACCTCTACTATCCAAATTATGCATCACAAGCCATGCATTTTCATTACAAAATTATTTGATTTTTCACTTGATTTTTGGATGGAATTTTCAAATCTTAAAATAATGCATTGTTTACACTTGGCAACACTTCCATTGGCTTACAATCAGAATTTTGAGTGGATTTAGGCCCAATTTCGTGTACTATTTCATTCATACCATGCATAGAGGTGGAAACATCAATTTTGCATAAACACTTGTTTTCACTAATTCAACTTACCACATGCCTAAACATGATTAAGAACTTGGTTAACAGATGATATATAAGTGAAACCCTAACAGATTTCAGCAGAACACTTCATAATTTCTCAGATCCAGATCTATTTCACACTTTTTTTTCACATTGTGCTCTCAATTTTTTCTGCAAATTTCTTCACAAACATTGCTTGGTTCTTGATCAAATCATCCTCCACAAGCATTTTTGAACAAGGTTGAGGCAATATTTCAAGGTTTGCATGCTGAATTGAGGACTGTGGAAGCTTGGCATCATCAATGGCAGTTGGATTTTCTGCAAGCATCAAGCTCGATTAACTTCCATTTCATCATCCATTCATTCATCCAAGAGTTGTAGAAGTTCTGTTTATGGTTTTCCAAGCCTGAAAGTACTGATTTCATCTCTGCACTTGCTTGAAGGTCAGTTTTCGAATTCCATGATTCATGCAATTATCATGTGTTTATGATAGATCTTTCCATGCTGAACATGCTGAGCTTTGTTTCGAAGATTTTCATTAAGAATTGAGAAAGTTATTGTGATTTAAAGTTTGGTATGTGAATATTCTTTTGCTCGATCTGTGCATGATAATGAGAATTAGGTCAAATGGATTATGGCATGTTAATGTACGTTTGAAGACGAATCTAGTGGTATGCATATTGTGAATTTCTGTGTTGGTTTGTTCTTGATGATGAAGAACACGATGAACATTGCATGAACATGTTAGGGTTTTAGTTCCCAGGCGGTGTTTGATCCGTTTCCTCGCTTGCTGCATGTAATTTCGTGTTAGAGCTCATGTACTGGTCCAGCGAGGCATCCGCGTGGCCTTTTGATTGGTTGTTGTTAATTGCCTTTGCCACGTAGTTTAATGAAGCGCTGCATTTTGGCAGCCAACGCGCTTCATCCAAATTTCGTACTCCCTTCGATTCCGGTTCAGGACATTTCCAATTTGGCTTGTTGCATTTTATTCACTTATGCTATCCATGTTCATGCTATGTCATCATGTGATTTTCATTTTTTCTCTTCACTTAAAAATTCATAACTCCATAAATACTTATCCAAATAACATGAGATTTTTTTCACATTGTTCCTCATGATGTCTACTATTTTTGGTGATTTTTCCAGAAATTGTGCACGTATGGATTTTAATTTTGGCTAGGGATTGTGTGTACATGTGTTTTCTTGACATGCCTGGCCATTTTGCTGGTGAAATAATGAGATATTATCCAATGCTCTTGAAATTTTGTGTGCTTAAACTAGACACATTCATGGTCATTTTGGTATAGAGTTTGCATTTTTAGCATGTCTGGATGTTGAGATATGATATGATTAAGGTAGGTGTGACAATGTGTGTCACACCTTTGCTTGCTTGACTTGCTGATTTTATTTTCCATGCCAATTCAATGCCAATTAATCTGATTTTTTGAATGATGATACTTCTGGATGTTAGGATTGCTTGTAAACTTTTATGGAATTTTTGGATTCAATTTGGATTTGTTTGAGATTTTCCTTTCTGTTTGACCATTTGTGGACTTTTTCAGAGTCATGGACTTAGATGATTTGTGAAATGGTGGATGTTTATCTTATGGACTTGAAATTTTGCACATTGATTATAGACACTTTGAAGTTTGCTATGGCTTTGGTTTGGTGCATTTATCATGTACCAATTCTGTTTTGTGCTTGTGTGAAGTTGATGCATCTAATTGTGCCTTGTTTGAGCTTGTTTTGCCTTGCCTTGCCTTATGGAATTTAGTTGTTATGCTTATACTTGTCCAAATGCATTGAATTTTGGTATGATGTTCATGTGATGTGTTCTGTTTAACCATGATTTTTCTTGGGATTTATTGAGCCATATTTGAATTGATATGGATTTGTTCTTGCTGTTGTGTCAATGTGGTTCCAAATTGCACACTTTGCCTTAGTTGCTTTATGAAATGAAATTGGTGTATGATATGAATGAGAGACCACTTGTACATTGTTCCTAATTGATTGAGCTTTCTTCTTGTCAATTTTCATGTTCTGTTTTGGTTTATTGCTTCCTCTTTGACCCTAGGCCTTGTCCTAGTGGTTTGCCTCTCACATTTGAGCTTTGTTTCAGGATAAGAAGCACAATTGCCATACTTGATGATGTTCACTCATTTGGAGTTGATCCATTGCTTGTTGATGATTAATCTTGAGTTTGTTTTGTAGGCTTTGAGACTTAAGCCTAGGCCTTGTGGCTTGCACCTTGGTGCTTGATGCTTGTTTGTTTGTTTGACTATGTACAGTTGATTGTCTGCTGTCTGTTGACTTTCTTTTTTGACTTGTATACTGATTGGGTTGGATTGTTTTCAGGTACCTTAGTTGCTATAGTTCCTTTGTGAACTTGCTTTTGCTTTGCTTGGTTGCATAAGCATTGAGGTATAATCTCTATGACTTCATGTAGTCTGGAAGACCTGGCCTGTTACTTGGTCAGGCACCTGTCTGAAGTCCTCCTTAAGAGGCAATGCTTGTGTTTGTTTATGTTTGTGCCAAGCATGAAAAGACCTTTGATAAGGCAATTGGCAGATACAAGAGATGTGCAATCCATCTCCTGCTATTCAGTTGAGTCATCCCCTTGCTCACACAACTTATGTTGATGCATTGTGGATATTAACCCAAGATCCTTGTACAGTTGTGTCAGTCATATGTGTAGAAGGGTTCCCACTTTCTGAACCCACACATTCTTTTGTCTGGAGCTCTCCCAGGCCAGGGATAAGAGCTGTGAGGCACACCCCTCACTTCCTATTTCATCTGCTTCACCCTAACTCTCAATGTTAGGGTTAAGAGCTAACATCACCCTGTCACAGTGGTTTGTTTGTCGAGGTTGATATGACCCCTCGACTAAAACCTAACCTTGATTGAGCCAACTGATTGCATATAGTGTGTGCTCTTTGTGCTTGTGTGTTTGTGTTTTTTAGTTTAGCTTGCTTCCTGTGCAAGTTAGGTTTAGTTTGGCTTGCTTCCTGTGCAAGTCATGTTTAGGTTAGCTTGCTTCCTGTGCAAGTTAGATAGAAACCTTAACATAGGGCTATGATGCATGACAATTTCTAGGCTCGAGTCGTAGTCTCCCTAGTAGTTTATGTCTCCCTTTGTATCTGGTTAGGCTAGTCCTTTGTCCCTGCGCAGGGGAACTACGTCGCCCTGATCCTCATACCAGATGAGGTACGTAGGCAGGAGATGAGCTGATCTCTCCGGGCGCCCTTTTTGTTTTGTCCCTTTGTGTGTGTTAGGAGTCTGACATAAGTCCAGCGATTGGCAGTTGGTTTCCTGTGTCTTGTTGTTGTGTGCTTGGAGTCCGATGTGAGTCCAGCGATTGGCATTTGGTTTCCAGTGTGCGTGTGTTTGGTTCGGAGTCTGATGTAAGTCCAGCGATTGGCATTCGGTTTCCATGTTTGCCTGTTTGTGTGGAGTTTAACGTAAGTCCATCGATTGGCAGTTAATTCCCTGTGCGTTTTTGTTTGGCGTGCGTGAGCCGAGCTACGAGTGCTCTGATTCTTCTCTAGTCCGAGAAGATACGTATGCATAGGATGCGACATCCTAGCGAGCACGTTTTCCCCTGTCCGAACTACGTCGACTCTGATGTCTGTGCTTGACAGACTACGTAGGCCCAGGATGCGATATCCTGCCGAGTCAGTTTCTTTTGTTTTCCTGTGTCTCTTTCAGCCAGTGTTTGATGTTTGTTTGTGAGCAGTTTTTAGCAACCATATTCCTTCCTTTTGTGCGTGGATCCCGTCGAGTACGACGGATGTGTAGGGGTGCTAATACCTTCCCTTCGCATAACCGACTCCCGATCCCATTCTCTTTAGTCGCGAGACCATATCTTTTCCAGGTTTACTTCGAGCGTTTCCTTTCCCTCTTTTGGGATAAATAACGCACGGTGGCGGCTCTGTTGTTTCGTTTTCCCGCTAGTTTTTCGCGTAATGCGACAGCTGGCGACTCTGCTGGGGACATAGAAAAGTTGACCTCTTGCTGGTCCATCATCCCTAAGCAGGTCTCTCCTAGCGCTCTCTAGGTTAGGGTTTTGGTTGCTGTTTGCTGTTATTTATTGCATTCATTTATTTATTGTTTGCATTTATGTTTGCATTCATTCATATTCATCTGCTGGCTGTGCTGTGTTCTCTCTGTTGGGGTGGGAGTTACTTGAGGTAAAAGGCCCAATACCCAGGCCATGAGTGAAATCTAGGATACTTAGGAATAGAGTGATTCATGGGAAGCGGGTGGTATGCGCCACTTAGCGGAACATTGATATCACGAGCAGTTCAGACCCTGGTGGGATATTATCGTTACATACTTCGGGTGTGTATATGATGATATTCTACGAAAGGTTATTTATGCTGCGTTTCTCTCGACCTTACCCTGGCCTAGATGACACCCGTGAGTGGGGAGGGAATGATCATTATTACAGGTACAGTTGGTGACTTGTGGTCCTGTTGGTGACTATGGGTTCAGATGACAGTTTCTCAGATGACTTTGGGTTTCAGATGAATTGTGGTTCCGAGTTTAAGCCGAAGCTTCGATCCTGTGTTCTGAGATGCACAGCCAGCCAGTCTTGTCTGCATCATTTGCATCATAGCATGTTTATTTTCAAAAAAATAAGCAATAAAAAAAGAATTGAAAAAAAAAGAAGAAGAAAAAAAAGAAAAGCTAATCTCTGCATGCATATCATTTCTCAGGTACATTCCAGAGTCTATTCACTGATAGAGATGGCAACAGTCCCGGAGTTGAAGCGGAAGACCTGCTCCTACAGCTTTTACCGTGAGCTTTTGACGTCTCTGATAGAGTTGAGCAACCTTGTGACCAGTGGTAAAGGGTTTGTGGACCAGTATGGGGATATTCTGACACTGTTGAAAATGGTAGTTGATCCGGTGCCGTTGCAGACTCTTCTACAGTTCTACGACCCAGAGCTTCGCTGTTTCACCTTTCAGGATTATCAGTTGGCGCCTACTCTTGAGGAGTACTCCATTCTGTTGAATGTTCCGATTCGGTATCAGGTTCCTTTCTTGGACGTGCCTAAGGAGATTGATTTCAGAATGATTGCTAGAGCTCTCCATTTGGGTATCAAAGAAGTCAGTGATAGTTGGAAGTCCAGTGGGGATGTTGTGGGTTTGCCTTTAAAATTCTTGTTGAGGATTGCTAGAGAAGAATTAGAGAAGGGAAATTGGGAAGCTTTTCATGCTCAGTTGGCCATCATGATCTATGGGATTGTATTGTTTCCAAGTATGCCCAACTTTGTGGACTACGCTGCAGTTATTATTTTCCTTGGGGGAAACCCGGTTCCTACTCTGTTAGCTGACACTTACTATGCTATTCACAGTAGGAATGGTAAGGGTGGAGCTATCAGATGCTGTCTCCCACTTTTGCTCAAATGGTTCATGTCTCTCCTGCCAGTCAGTGGACCTTTTGTGGATGCTCAGAGCACGCATAAGTGGACTCAGAGGGTCATGTCTCTTACTTCATATGATATCAGATGGCAATCTTACCGGATGGATGTGTGTAACGTCATTATGAGCTGTGGAGAATTCCGTAATGTGCCACTCGTAGGAACTAAGGGTTGCATCAATTACAACCCGGTTCTTTCTCTTCTCCAGTTGGGGTTCGTGATGAATGGAAGACCACTCGATGCTGAGATAGTTGAGAGTGTGTATTTTGAGGAGCAGAGTGACCCGGCTAGATTGGAGCAGATGGGGAGAGCTTGGAAGACTATTGGTGTGAAGGATGGATCTGTCTTAGGGAAGAAGTTTGCCATTGCTATGCCTGATTAAACTGAGTGGGTCAAGGAGAGAGTGGAGACTTTGTTGTTACCCTACGATAGGATGGAGCCGTTGCAGGAGCAGCCACCTTTGATCCTTGCTGAGAGTGTGCCTGCTGAGCACTACAAGCAAGCCCTGATGGAAAATCGCCGTTTGAGAGAGAAGGAGCAAGATACCCAGATGGAGCTTTACAAAGCCAAAGCTGATAGGTTGAACTTGGCTCATCAACTCAGAGGAGTGCAGGGAGAAGATGCTAGTAGATTGAGAAGCAAGAAGAGATCCTACGAGGAGATGGAAGCCAAGTTAGATGCAGAACACCGGGAGTGCTTGAGGCTACGGAGAGCTGAAGCCAGTTATCAGAAGAAGATCAGAGACCTGGAGAAGAAACTCAGAGACAAAGACATCCAGTTGAAGAAGGAAGTAGACTTGAGACAGGCATCAGAGAACCATCTCGGGGGAGAAGTTGTAGAGCTCAGAAGACAACTGAAAGAGAAGATCACTCCTTTGCCAGAATGTTCAGAGTGTGCCCTGTTGATAGACCAGTGTCAGTACCTGAAGACTCTCATTCCGGGAGACCGTTTGTCTTAGCTTGTATCTTTGATGTGTATGTTGAGAATCACCTCCAGGCTTGTTGGATGGGATTCATCGTTGTACTCCGATTATTTGGATCTTTGTTGACTTTGTTGTATGAGCCTGTTGCTCTTATCTATAGATAAGGTTGTTGGTGTTTCATTTTGTTCTCATTTACCTCGTATATGTTGTTCCCTTGTTGCCGCAGGTTGCCATCTTTTGAGGATGAACCAGGCCCTTTGAATGCTTGAGAAATGAACATATCATGTGCATCATATGCATCATTAGCACCATACTCATATCATTTTGCATAACAGGTGTTCTTGTTCGTGACTTCTCACTTTGGTTCCTGTGTTCAGGCAGGATAGCTGATCAGAGACCGCATCGCTACTCAACCAGACTGAATCATCAAAGGAACATGGATCAAGTGCAAGCTGAGTTAGCTGAGATGAGGGCTAACATGGCCCAGTTCATGCATATGATGCAAGGGGTTGTGCAAGGTCAAGAAGAGCTTGGAGCTCTAGTTCAGAGACAAGAAGCTGCAATTCCACCGGTCAACCATGCTCTGCCAGAGGGAGGCCCGATCAATGACCCTACTGCGGCTGTGCCCATCAACAACTATGCTGTAGGGGATGAATTGAGGGGTATTCGAATCAACGGTCAACCTATTGCTCGAGATAGCGCTAATGCTAGAGTAGTCCGTGCTCCGGCCCGTAATCCGGCTCCGATTGTTGACAGACAAGAGGATATGTTCACTCTGCTCAGTGAAGACGAAGACATTGTGGGAAGGGTTGATGAGATGGATCGTAAAGTTGATGCCCTTGCTGAGAAAATCAGAGCTATGGAATGTCAGAACTCCCTTGGTTTTGATGTGACAAATATGGGTCTGGTAGAAGGGTTGAGGATTCCCTACAAGTTCAAAGCGCCCTCGTTCGACAAATACAACGGTACTTCTTGCCCTCGCACCCATGTGCAGGCTTATTATCGAAAAATCTCTGCTTACACCGATGATGAGAAAATATGGATGTATTTTTTCCAGGATAGTCTATCTGGGGCTTCCTTGGATTGGTACATGGAACTGAAGAGAGATTCTATCCGATGCTGGAGGGATCTGGGTGAGGCCTTCTTGAGGCAATACAAACATAACATGGACATGGCGCTTAGCCGGACTCAGCTGCAGAGTCTTTGTCAGAAATCAGGTGAAAGCTTCAAGGAGTACGCCCAGAGGTGGCGTGAGTTGGCTGCAAGAGTACAACCCCCTATGCTGGAGAGGGAGTTAACTGATATGTTCATCGGCACATTACAGGGCGTTTTCATGGATCGGATGGGAAGTTGCCCATTCGGTAGTTTCTCAGACGTGGTGATATGTGGTGAAAGAACTGAAAGCCTGATCAAAGCCGGAAAGATTCAGGACGTAGGTTCTTCATCGTCTAAGAAACCATTTGCTGGGGCACCTCGCCGGAGAGAGGGTGAAACCAATGCTGTACAACACCGAGGAAATGTGTACAGAGGAAGTGTGAATAGAAATCAGTATCGCCCGGTTGCTGCTGTAACCATCCCAGCACCTCAACCTCGTCAACAACAGCAACAACAAAGAGTTCAACAACCTCAACAACAACAACAACAACAGCAACGTCCGTATCAGCCCAGACAGAGGATGCCTGATCGACGTTTTGATCCGCTGCCAATGTCGTACGCCGAACTGCTGCCCGAACTACTCAGGTTGGGATTCGTTGAGTTACGTACCATGGCTCCGCCAACAATATTGCCTCCTGGGTACGATGCCAATGTCCGTTGTGATTTTCACTCTGGGGCACCAGGACACCATACTGAGAAATGTCGGGCTTTCCAGCACAAAGTCCAAGATTTGATCGATGCCAAGACGATCAACTTCGCTCCAGTGCCTAACGTCGTGAACAATCCTATGCCTCATCATGGTGGGCATAGGGTGAACAATGTGGAAGGGGGAGAAGCTGAAGACTTGGTGGTCAGTGTTGAGGAGATCCAGACTCCGTTGATGGTTGTGAAGGGTCGTCTGTTGGAAGGTGGAGTATTCCCGGGCTGTTGTGAGGGCTGTGTAGACTGTGCAGAATCAGAAAATGGTTGTGATCAGTTGAAGACTGGTATTCAGAATCTGATAGATGAGGGTTGTCTACAGTTTGTTCGGGCTGTTAAAGATAATGGGGTGGTGTCGACCGTCACCATTTATTTCAAACCTTCCGAGGGACGTGGCCAGAGAAGTGCCTCTACAACTGTTGGTACCCCAGTTACCATTTCCGCTCCTATGACCATCAGTGCTCCAGCTACTATCGTTGCGTCTGGAAGAAGACCGGTTGAGAATAGTAGGGTTGTGCCATGGAAATATGATAATGCCTACCGCAGCAATCAAAGGGCTGAAAATCAGATTAGGCCAGTAAGTCAAGCGCCTGTGACAATCAGTGCACCAGTAAGAACTCCTGTGGTTGTGAGTCCCGTTGTGGACAACGTTGGTGGGCCAGGAGGTTTTACTCGAAGTGGACGACTGTTTGCTCCTCAACCGTTGAGAGATGTTAACGCGGAGGCTTCTGCTAAGTCAAAGGGCAAACAGGCTGTGGTTGAAGAGGAACCGGCTCAGAAGGAGATGCCTGAGGGTTCGTTTGAAAAGGATGTGGAGGAGTTCATGAAGATAATCAAGAAAAGTGACTACAAGATTGTAGATCAACTTAATCAGACTCCGTCCAAAATTTCAATACTCTCGTTGCTGCTGTGCTCTGAGGCACATCGTACCGCCTTGTTGAAGATGCTGAACATGGCGTATGTACCTCAAGAGATTTCCGTCAACCAGTTAGAAGGAGTGATTGCCAATGTGAGCACCAGGCACGGTTTGGGGTTCACAGATTTAGACTTAACGCCTGAAGGACGTAACCATAACAAGGCCTTGCATATCACTATGGAATGTGAGGTTGCTGTTTTGTCTCATGTGCTGGTAGACACTGGTTCGTCGTTGAATGTGCTGCCTAAGAAGATCCTGGGAAAGATTGATGTTGTAGGGGTTGTGCTCACTCCGAGTGACCTGATCGTGCGTGCTTTTGACGGATCCAAACGGTCTATTTTTGGTGAAGTCACTTTGCCGGTGAAGATAGGTCCGGAGGTTTTCGATATCATCTTCTATGTTATGGACATTCAACCCGCGTACAGTTGTTTGTTTGGACGTCCATGGATTCATGCAGCAGGGGCAGTTTCGTCGACTCTCCACCAAAAGCTCAAATATGTCTGGAACGGTCAGATTATGACCGTATGCGGTGAAGAAGATATTCTGGTGAGTCATCTATCCTCTTTCAAGTATGTAGAGGTGGATGGCGAGATCCATGAAACTTTATGCCAGGCGTTCGAGACTATTGCTATTGAGAGGGTGGCTTTTGCTGAGCAGAAGAAGCCAAGTGCCTCGATTGCATCCTATAAGCAGGCCAAGGAGGTTGTTGACTCTGGTAGAGCTGAAGGCTGGGGTAAGATGGTGGACTTGCCTGTCAAAGAAGACAAATTTGGCATTGGTTATGAGCCTCTCCAAGCAGAGCAGAGTGTGCAGATAGGTCCGAGTACCTTTACCAGCGCTGGGCTGATGAACCACGGTGACGTCTTTGCGGCCAGTAGTGAAGATGGTGACAGTGATTGCGATCTAGACAACTGGGTTCGCCCGTGTGCACCAGGGGAGTCTATCAACAACTGGACGGCTGAAGACGTGGTCCAAGTTACTCTTCAGACAGAGTAATTTTCTTTTGTTTTTCATTTTTGCATGAAAACCCTACGTTCTGCCCAAGGCGTAGTGGTTCATTGTAGGGCCTCATCATGTTTTAATGATTATCATTAATAAAGGACATTTTGCAATCAAATTTTGTGATCCCTGTCTTTCTATTTTTGTTTTCATTTTTCAAAACAATAAAAATGGCAATGTTTTTGTTTTTTGTGACTTTCTTGAACTCTTTTTCTAAAATAAAGCATTAAACATGCAGAAGTGATATCACGGAATCCACTATGAACAGTTCTGTTATGGCTCAGTATGATTTTGATAATCCCATCTACCAAGCCGAAGAGGAGAGTGAGGAAGACTGTGAACTCCCCGCAGAATTGGTCAGATTGCTGAAGCAGGAGGAAAGGGTCATCCAACCTCATCAGGAGGAGTTGGAGATTGTTAATCTGGGTACCGAGGACGCCAGAAGAGAGATCAAGATTGGGGCTGCTTTAGAGGACTCTGTCAAGAGGAGGCTGATTGAGATGCTGAGAGAATATGTGGAGCTATTCGTCTGGTCATATCAAGATATGCCTGGTTTGGATACAGATATTGTGGTGCATCGACTGCCTCTCAAAGAAGATTGTCCTTCAGTCAAGCAGAAGCTTCGGAGAACGAGTCCTGATATGGCTGTCGAGATCAAGGAAGAGGTTCAGAAGCAGTGGGATGCGGGTTTTCTGGCTGTTACCAGTTATCCCCCGTGGGTGGCCAACATCGTTCTCGTGCCGAAGAAGGATGGCAAAGTCAGAATGTGTGTCGATTACCGGGATTTGAATAGAACGAGTCCGAAAGATGATTTCCCATTACCTCACATCGATGTATTAGTGGATAATACGGCTCAATCCTTGGTTTTCTCTTTCATGGATGGTTTCTCTGGATATAATCAGATCAAGATGGCGCCAGAGGACATGGAAAAGACGACATTCATTACGCCTTAGGGCACGTTCTGCTATAAGGTAATGCTGTTTGGGCTGAAGAATGCCGGTGCTACCTATCAGAGGGCTATGACGACTCTCTTTCATGACATGATGCACAAAGAGATTGAAGTGTACGTGGATGATATGATCACGAAGTCGCAGACAGAAGAAGAGCACCTGGTTAATTTGCAGAAGTTGTTCGACAGATTGAGAAAGTTCAAACTGAGGCTGAATCCAAACAAGTGTACGTTTGGGGTGAGATCTGGGAAGCTGTTAGGCTTCATTGTCAGTGAGAAAGGGATTGAGGTTGATCCAGCAAAAGTCAAAGCTATTCAAGAAATGCCTGAACCGAAAACGGAAAAGCAAGTCCGTGGGTTTTTAGGGAGGTTGAACTACATTGCAAGGTTCATATCTCACCTAACTGCCACGTGTGAACCAATTTTCAAATTGCTAAGAAAAGATCAAGAAATCAGGTGGAATGATGACTGTCAGAAAGCTTTTGACAAGATAAAAGAGTATTTACAGAAACCTCCAATCCTTATACCTCCAGTTCCAGGGAGACCTCTGATAATGTACCTATCAGTGACTGAGAACTCGATGGGGTGTGTATTGGGACAGCATGACGAGTCTGGTCGAAAAGAGCATGCCATATACTACCTTAGCAAAAAGTTTACCGACTGTGAAACAAGATATTCACTGCTCGAGAAAACTTGCTGTGCTTTGGCCTGGGCTGCTCGCCGACTGAGGCAGTATATGCTGAACCATACTACCTTGTTGATTTCTAAGATGGATCCGGTGAAATACATCTTTGAGAAGCCGGCACTCACCGGGCGCGTTGCTCGATGGCAGATGATTTTAACAGAATATGATATCCAGTATACATCGCAGAAGGCCATCAAAGGTAGTATTCTGTCTGACTACCTCGCCGAGCAACCGATTGATGATTATCAGCCGATGATGTTTGAATTCCCTGATGAAGACATCATGTATCTTAAGATGAAAGATTGCGAAGAGCCTCTTGTCGAGGAAGGACCTGATCCTGATGACAAGTGGACCCTGATGTTTGATGGGGCTGTGAATATGAATGGCAACGGTGTTGGGGCAGTATTGATTAATCCCAAAGGTGCACATATACCTTTTTCCGCCAGGCTGACTTTTGACGTAACCAACAATGAGGCTGAGTATGAGGCTTGTATCATGGGGATCGAAGAAGCCATTGATTTGAGAATCAAAACGCTTGACATATTTGGAGATTCCGCTCTAGTGATCAATCAGGTCAATGGAGATTGGAATACTAATCAGCCGCATTTGATTCCCTAAAGAGATTACACCAGAAGAATACTGACGTTCTTCAAGAAGGTGAAGTTGTATCATGTCCCCCGGGACGAAAATCAGATGGCTGATGCCTTGGCTACTTTGTCTTCTATGATCAAAGTCCATTGGTGGAATCATGTGCCACATGTTGCGGTGAATCAACTCGAGAGGCCTGCGTATGTGTTTGCAGCCGAGTCTGTCGTTGATGAGAAGCCATGGTACTTTGACATCAAGAATTTCCTCAAGAGCTAGGAGTATCCTGAAGGAGCGTCAAAGAATGACAAGAAAACCCTAAGAAGGCTAGCTGGAAGCTTTTATTTGAATCAGGATGATGTATTGTACAAGAGAAACTTTGACATGGTCTTGCTCAGATGCGTGGATAGACACGAAGCGGACATGTTGATGCAAGAAGTGCACGAAGGTTGGTTTGGTACCCATGCTGGTGGTCATGCAATGTCGAAGAAATTGTTGAGATCCGGTTATTACTGGATGACTAGGGAATCCGATTGTTTCAAGTACGCTCGGAAGTGCCATAAGTGCCAGATCTATGCTGATAAGGTGCATGTACCACCAAGCCCTCTAAATGTCATGAATTCGCCTTGGCCGTTTGCGATGTGGGGCATTGATATGATTGGGAAGATTGAACCTACTTCTTCTAATGGACATCGCTTCATCCTGGTTGCGATTGACTACTTCACCAAGTGGGTGGAAGCAGCTTCCTATGCTAATGTTACCAAACAAGTGGTTGCCCGGTTTATCAAGAAGGAAATCGTCTGTCGTTATGGGGTTCCTGAGAGAATCATCACTGACAATGGTTCGAATCTCAATAACAAGATAATGAAAGAGCTGTGTAAAGATTTCAAGATTGAACATCACAATTCTTCTCCTTACAGACCAAAGATGAATGGTGCTGTAGAGGCGGCAAACAAGAATATCAAGAAGATTGTGCAGAAGATGGTCGTGACGTACAAGGATTGGCATGAGATGCTGCCTTTTGCTTTGCATGGATACCGTACTTCAGTACGTACATCGACTGGAGCAACCCCTTACTCCCTTGTGTACGGTATGGAAGCGGTCCTACCTGTTGAAGTGGAGATTCCTTCTCTGAGGGTCTTGTTGGACGTCAAGCTTGACGAAGCGGAGTGGATTCGGACAAGGTTTAATGAGTTGAGCCTTATCGAAGAGAGGCGGTTACCAGCTGTGTGCCATGGGCAGTTGTATCAGAGAAGGATGAAGATAGCCTTTGATCAGAAAGTGCGTCCTCGAAGCTATCAGACTGGTGATCTAGTTTTGAAGAGGATCCTTCCTCCCGGTATAGATAACAAGGGCAAATGGACTCCTAATTACGAAGGTCCATATGTTGTGAAGAAGGTTTTCTCCGGTGGAGCCTTGATGCTTACAACTATGGATGGTGAAGATTTTCCATCCCCTGTTAACTCAGATGTAGTCAAAAAATACTTCGCATAAATTGACCCGCTGGACAAAAAGAATAAAAGAGTCCAGGAAAAAAAGGGGCATCCCGGCGAACCAAAAAACAGAAAGAAAAGGTTCGGGCAAAAGTTAGGGATAAAAATGAAAAGAATTTGTACACCCGGTAAGTCGAAAACCCGCAAGGGCGGCTTAGGCAAAAATGGGTATCCCGGTGGATTGAAAACCCGAAAGGGCGATCCAGGCAAAAGAGGGATTAGAGCGAAGACTACAGTCTGAGTTATCTGTACTACTTCACGCTTCGTCGTCTGCCATCTCAAAAGATGTGATCAGTCCAGTCATTCTTCTCAGAAAGCAAGGAAGTTGGGAGGAAAACTAATGATCTGTGAGTTATAACAGAATTGGGAAATAGTGGATGCCGTGTTCACATTGCCATTAAGATAGATTTTTTCCTTTTGTGTGCAATTACCTCTTTCTAGGAATTGCTTCCCGATGTATTCGCCTTTTCAGGCCCATTTTCAATCAATAAAAGTCGTTATTCAGAAAAATTGCTCTCTTGTTTTTATTTTACTGTTTTGTTTGCAAAAACGTCCGAATTTTTGATAAACATTGCATATAAAAACATGAAGGCTAAACAATAATGTGCAGAAAGATAAAACATTTGAAAATCATTTTGAATGTTGAGGACGCTTGAGCGTATCTTGTCCATGCATCCCCTGGGGCATGTATGTCGTGCTGTTTTGCAAGTTGTCATCTGTGAGGGCGATTCCCCAGCAGATATTTCCCTAGTTGGGTTCCCAGCTGAATTTGAAGTCTGAATATCCCCACTAAGTTGGGGAGATGTTGTATCCCCAACGAAGATGTCAGTGAAGTGTTGTTCCCCAGCAGTATGGTTTGAGGTACTGCTATCCCCAGCGTGGTCGTGAGCGTTTATCCTCATCAGAGTCTTGAAAGTTTTCCCTAGCAGGTCTCCTGAGCAGAGTTTATCCTACCTGTGGGTAACTCTCCCCAGTGAAGTCGCCTTGTTTGTTCCCCAAGCGGAATCTCTGAGTGGATTGGGATCTTTTCCCAGCAGCAGTTTTATTTCCCCAACATGAGTGAGAAGTCGGTGTTGTTCCCCAGACAGAGCCTCCCCACAGAGATGGAGTATCTAATTAGTTTTCTCCCCGACAGGAGCTCGTCATTTGCATTTTGCATGTAGTAATCATTGCATCCTCAAAATCGCGTAGCATTTCCATTCAATATAGAGCATTACGCCACGGAAAAATTCAAACATATGCATTCATGTGTTAAACCTAACCAGATCGTATCCCCGGCAGAGGCGGATCATTTGTTCAACGTCTGTACAGCATGATTGCTACAGTTGCTCCTGACAGCATTCAAGATTGATATTCCCCAGAGAGGTTTATTTCCTCACTCGTCCGTGAACGGAAAGCTTGTTTCTCCCCAGTAAGATCCCTAGCAAGTGGTTAACCTTGCCTTGATGTATTGAAGATGTCATCCTTGTGATACCGGTAAGTGTCGTGTCAGCACCCGCGTGTGTCCTTCCTTTGGTGACGGTAAACACCATTGTTTCGGTGTCGGTAAACATCGAGTCCTACCCCAGTCATCGGTAAATGTCTGGTCTTCTTTGTTGATGTCGGTAAACACCATCTTTCGATGTTCGTAACATCTTTATCTATCCCCAAGCAGATTCACTTCTCCGTTGGTGTCGATAAACGTTGAGTTTTCCTAATCGTCCTTCGACGTATAGTTGTATTTCCCCACAGGGTCATCTTTGTTTGATGTCGGTAAACATCATCTTTCGATGTTGGTAAACATCGAGTCTCATCCCAGTCATCGGTAAATGTCTGGTCACATTTCTTTGATGTCGGTAAACATCATCTTTCGATGTCGGTAAACATCGAGTATCTTCCCCAGTCATCGATAAATGTCTGGTAATTCCCCAGCTAGAGATCCCCAGTAGAGTCGTCGGTAAACGTCTTATCTGGTTTCCGGTTGCAAGTATTTGTTTTCCTTCCCCAGTGAAGTGCTGACCTCTCCGTTGGTGTTGATAAACGTCGAGCTTCTCCCTTTCGTCCGTTGATGTCTGGTCGAGTTCTTTTCCCAGTCATCGGTAAATGTCTGGTCACCTTTCTTTGATGTCAGTAAACATCATCTTTCGATGTCGGTAAACATCGAGTCTTGTTCCCAGTCATCGGTAAATGTCTGGTCGTGCATATTTGCTTTGATAAAAAATCAAAAATCCCCAGGAGTCGTTGGAAAACGTCTTGTCTGATTCCAGTTGCAAATATCTTTTTCTCCCCATTTGGAGGTGCCATCGGTAAATGGCCCCGTTTGCTTCGATATCGGTAAATATCGAATGCCCAGTCTAGAAGCCATCGGTAAATGGCCTCGCTTTCTTCGATATCGGTAAATATCGAATCCTCAAGTTGATATCGGTAAATATCAAGTTGTTTTGAAGCCACCATCGGTAAATGGTCTTGCTTCCTTTTATATATCAAGATGTTTCACAACAGCCATTGGTAAATGGTCTCGCTGAAGTTGATATCGGTAAATATCAAGTTTCCAGTATTTAGCCATCGGTAAATGGTTTCGCTTTCCTGAAGTTATCGTATAGCCGTCATCGGTAAATGGCTTGGCTTTTCTTGGTATCATATCCCGCAGAGTGCAAATTTCTACGGTTCTTTGGTATTCAATCCCTGTGTACCTTGAAAGTCTGACAGCCGTTGCTCTCATCCATTCGGGTTCCCAGTTGATTGAATAGGGGCAGCTGTAGCACCTCAAATTTGCACCTCCCATTTTGTATATACATTTTCATGTTTAGGTCATTAGCATTATTGTCCACTGCATAACATTGCATTGTCCATTGCCAAGTCATCAGTCATCAGTCAAGACTGGTCAGGAGATCTAGTTGTGCAAGCAAGCAAGTGCATTTCCTATTGAGTCAAAGCCCTAGGGTTGATTCAATGTATTCATGTGACCTAGGGATCATTTTGAAGTGGTTTGGTCAAAGGTTGGATGTTCAGAGATCATCAGTCAAGATGCAATTCATCTGAAACCCTAGAAAGTCAACCAAAGTCAACAGTCAATGCAACCATGGATTTGAAGGTGGGAGATGGTTAGAGAGGCCTCATTCATGTCCATACAAGTCTCATTTGACATTTCAAACATCAACAATGAAGAATTTGAGGTCAGATGAAAACTTGCAAAAAATAGTAAGTGGCCTGTAATTTCAAACTGCCAAAAATGGAAAGGTTTTCTCCTCAAGTTTACATCATCAAGAAAGCTTCAAATGAAATTTTGTCCAACATGAAAGTTGAAGATCTTGCTCTCCCATTTTCAAAAAGTCCAAGAACATGAATTTCTCATGTATGGTTGAAAAGATATGGATCAATCATGGCCAAGTGAATTTGAACTTCAAGCATGCATAACTTTCACACCAAATGGCCAATTGAAGTGGTTCTTTTTGCAACATTCATGTTTTGACCTCTACTATCCAAATTATGCATCACAAGCCATGCATTTTCATTACAAAATTATTTGATTTTTCACTTGATTTTTGGATGGAATTTTCAAATCTTAAAATAATGCATTGTTTACACTTGGCAACACTTCCATTGGCTTACAAACAGAATTTTGAGTGGATTTAGGCCCAATTTCGTGTACTGTTCCATTCATACCATGCATAGAGGTGGAAACATCAATTTTGCATAAACACTTGTTTTCACTAATTCCACTTACCACATGCCTAAACATGATTAAGAACTTGGTTAACAGATGATATATAAGTGAAACCCTAACAGATTTCAGCAGAACACTTCATAATTTCTCAGATCCAGATCTATTTCACACTTTTTTTTCACATTGTGCTCTCAATTTTTTCTGCAAATTTCTTCACAAACATTGCTTGGTTCTTGATCAAATCATCCTCCACAAGCATTTTTGAACAAGGTTGAGGCAATATTTCAAGGTTTGCATGCTGAATTGAGGACTGTGGAAGCTTGGCATCATCAATGGCAGTTGGATTTTCTGCAAGAATCAAGCTCGATTAACTTCCATTTCTTCATCCATTCATTCATCCAAGAGTTGTAGAAGTTCTGTTTATGGTTTTCCAAGCCTGAAAGTACTGATTTCATCTCTGCACTTGCTTGAAGGTCAGTTTTCGAATTCCATGATTCATGCAATTGTCATGTGTTTATGATAGATCTTTCCATGCTGAACATGCTGAGCTTTGTTTCGAAGATTTTCATTAAGAATTGAGAAAGTTATTGTGATTTAAAGTTTGGTATGTGAATATTCTTTTGCTCGATCTGTGCATGATAATGAGAATTAGGTCAAATGGATTATGGCATGTTAATGTACATTTGAAGACGAATCTAGTGGTATGCATATTGTGAATTTCTGTGTTGGTTTGTTCTTGATGATGAAGAACACGATGAACATTGCATGAACATGTTAGGGTTTTAGTTCCCAGGCGGTGTTTGATCCATTTCCTCGCTTGCTGCATGTAATTTCGTGTTAGAGCTCATGTACTGGTCCAGCGAGGCATCCGCGTGGCCTTTTGATTGGTTGTTGTTAATTGCCTTTGCCACGTAGTTGAATGAAGCGCTGCGTTTTGGTAGCCAGCGCGCTTCATTCAAATTTCGTACTCCCTTCGATTCCGGTTCAGGACATTTCCAATTTGGCTTGTTGCATTTTATTCACTTATGCTATCCATGTTCATGCTATGTCATCATGTGATTTTCATTTTTTCTCTTCACTTAAAAATTCATAACTCCATAAATACTTATCCAAATAACATGAGATTTTTTTCACATTGTTCCTCATGATGTGTACTATTTTTTGGTGATTTTTCCAGAAAATGTGCACGTATGGATTTTAATTTTGGCTAGGGATTGTGTGTACATGTGTTTTCTTGACATGCCTGGCCATTTTGCTTGTGAAATGATGAGATATTATCCAATGCTCTTGAAATTTTGTGTGCTTAAACTAGACACATTTATGGTCATTTTGGTATAGAGTTTGCATTTTTAGCATGTCTGGATGTTGAGATATGATATGATTAAGGTAGGTGTGACAGTGTGTGTCACACCTTTGCTTGCTTGACTTGCAGATTTTATTTTCCATGCCAATTCAATGCCAATTAATCTGATTTTTTGCATGATGATACTTATGGATGTTAGGATTGCTTGTAAATTTTTATGGAATTGTTGGATTCAATTTGGATTTGTTTGAGATTTTCCTTTCTGTTTGACCATTTGTGGACTTTTTGAGAGTCATGGACTTAGATGATTTGTGAAATGGTGGATGTTTATCTTATGGACTTGAAATTTTGCACATTGATTCTGGACACTTTGAAGTTTTCTATGGCTTTGGTTTGGTGCATTTATCATGTACCAATTCTGTTTTGTGCTTGTGTGAAGTTGATGCATCTAATTGTGCCTTGTTTGAGCTTGTTTTGCCTTGCCTTGCCTTATGGAATTTAGTTGTTATGCTTATACTTGTCCAAATGCATTGAATTTTGGTATGATGTTCATGTGATGTGTTTTGTTTAACCATTATTTTTCTTGGGATTTATTGAGCCATTTTTGAATTGATATGGATTTGTTCTTGCTGTTGTGTCAATGTGGTTCCAAATTGCACACTTTGCCTTAGTTGCTTTATGAAATGAAATTGGTGTATGATATGAATGAGAGACCACTTGTACATTGTTCCTAATTGATTGAGCTTGCTTCTTGTCAATTTTCATGTTCTGTTTTGGTTTATTGCTTCCTCTTTGACCCTAGGCCTTGTCCTAGTGGTTTGCCTCTCACATTTGAGCTTTGTTTCAGGATAAGAAGCACAATTGCCATACTTGATGATGTTCACTCATTTGGAGTTGATCCATTGCTTGTTGATGATTAATCTTGAGTTTGTTTTGTAGGCTTTGAGACTTAAGCCTAGGCCTTGTGGCTTGCACCTTGGTGCTTGATGCTTGTTTGTTTGTTTGACTATGTACAGTTGACTGTCTGCTGTCTGTTGACTTTCTTTTTTGACTTGTATACTGATTGGGTTGGATTGTTTTCAGGTACCTTAGTTGCTATAGTTCCTTTGTGAACTTGCTTTTGCTTTGCTTGGTTGCATAAGCATTGAGGTATAATCTCTATGACTTCATGTAGTCTGGAAGACCTGGCCTGTTACTTGGTGAGGCACCTGTCTGAAGTCCTCCTTAAGAGGCAATGCTTGTGTTTGTTTATGTTTGTGCCAAGCATGAAAAGACCTTTGATAAGGCAATTGGCAGATACAAGAGATGTGCAATCCATCTCCTTCTATTCAGTTGAGTCATCCCCTTGCTCACACAACTTATGTTGATGCATTGTGGATATTAACCCAAGATCCTTGTACAGTTGTGTCAGTCATATGTGTAGAAGGGTTCCCACTTTCTGAACCCACACATTCTTTTGTCTGGAGCTCTCCTAGGCCAGGGATAAGAGCTGTGAGGGTTAAGAGCTAACATCACCCTGTCACAGTGGTTTGTTTGTCGAGGTTGATATGACCCCTCGACTAAAACCTAACCTTGATTGAGCCAACTGATTGCATATAGTGTGTGCTCTTTGTGCTTGTGTGTTTGTGTTTTTTAGTTTAGCTTGCTTCCTGTGCAAGTTAGGTTTAGTTTGGCTTGCTTCCTGTGCAAGTCATGTTTAGGTTAGCTTGCTTCCTGTGCAAGTTAGATAGAAACCTTAACATAGGGCTATGATGCATGACAATTTCTAGGCTCGAGTCGTATTCTCCCTAGTAGTTTGTGTCTCCCTTTGTATCTGGTTAGGCTAGTCCTTTGTCCCTGCGCAGGGGAACTACGTCGCCCTGATCCTCATACCAGATGAGGTACGTAGGCAGGAGATGAGCTGATCTCTCCGGGCGCCCTTTTTGTTTTGTCCCTTTGTGTGTGTTAGGAGTCTGACATAAGTCTAGCGATTGGCAGTTGGTTTCCTGTGTCTTGTTGTTGTGTGCTTGGAGTCCGATGTGAGTCCAGCGATTGGCATTTGGTTTCCAGTGTGCGTGTGTTTGGTTCGGAGTCCGATGTAAGTCCAGCGATTGGCATTCGGTTTCCATGTTTGCCTGTTTGTGTGGAGTTTGACGTAAGTCCATCGATTGACAGTCAATTCCCTGTGTGTTTTTGTTTGGCGTGCGTGAGCCGAGCTACGTGTGCTCTGATTCTTCTCTAGTCCGAGAAGATACGTATGCATAGGATGCGACATCCTAGCGAGCACGTTTTCCCCTGTCCGAACTACGTCGACTCTGATGGCTGTGCCTGACAGACTACGTAGGCCCAGGATGCGATATCCTGCCGAGTCAGTTTCTTTTGTTTTCCTGTGTCTCTTTCAGCCAGTGTTTGATGTTTGTTTGTGAGCAGTTTTTAGCAACCATATTCCTTCCTTTTGTGCGTGGATCCCGTCGAGTACGACGGATGCGTAGGGGTGCTAATACCTTCCCTTCGCATAACCGACTCCCGATCCCATTCTCTTTGGTCGCGAGACCATATCTTTTCCAGGTTTACTTCAAGCGTTTCCTTTCCCTCTTTTGGGATAAATAACGCACGGTGGCGGCTCTGTTGTTTCGTTTTCCCGCCGGTTTTTCGCGTAATGCGACAGTTGGCGACTCTGCTGGGGACATAGAGAAGTTGACCTCTTGCTGGTCCATCATCCCTAAGCAGGTCTCTCCTAGCGCTCTCTAGGTTAGGGTTTTGGTTGCTGTTTGCTGTTATTTATTGCATTCATTTATTTATTGTTTGCATTTATGTTTGCATTCATTCATATTCATCTGTTGGCTGTGCTGTGTTCTCTCTGTTGGGGTGGGAGTTACTTGAGGTAAAAGGCCCAATACCCAGGCCATGAGTGAAATCTAGGATACTTAGGAATAGAGTGATTCATGGGAAGAGGGTGGTATGCGCCACTTAGCGGAACATTGATATCACGAGCAGTTCAGACCCTGGTGGGATATTATCGTTACATACTTCGGGTGTGTATATGATGATATTCTGCGAAAGGTTATTTATGCTGCGTTTCTCTCGACCTTACCCTGGCCTAGATGACACCCGTGAGTGGGGAGGGAATGATCATTATTACAGGTACAGTTGGTGACTTGTGGTCCTGTTGGTGACTATGGGTTCAGATGACAGTTTCTCAGATGACTTTGGGTTTCAGATGAATTGTGGTTCCGAGTTTAAGCCGAAGCTTCGATCCTGTGTTCTGAGATGCACAGCCAGCCAGTCTTGTCTGCATCATTTGCATCATAGCATGTTTATTTTCAAAAAAATAAGCAATAAAAAAAGAATTGAAAAAAAAAGAAGAAGAAAAAAAGGAAAAGCTAATCTCTGCATGCATATCATTTCTCAGGTACATTCCAGAGTCTATTCACTGATAGAGATGGCAACTGTCCCGGAGTTGAAGCGGAAGACCTGCTCCTACAGCTTTTACCATGAGCTTTTGACGTCTCTGATAGAGTTGAGCAACCTTGTGACCAGTGGTAAAGGGTTTGTGGACCAGTATGGGGATATTCTGACACTGTTGAAAATGGTAGTTGATTCGGTGCCGTTGCAGACTCTTCTACAGTTCTACGACCCAGAGCTTCGCTGTTTCACCTTTCAGGATTATCAGTTGGCGCCTACTCTTGAGGAGTACTCCATTCTGTTGAATGTTCCGATTCGGTATCAGGTTCCTTTCTTGGACGTGCCTAAGGAGATTGATTTCAGAATGATTGCCAGAGCTCTCCATTTGGGTATCAAAGAAGTCAGTGATAGTTGGAAGTCCAGTGGGGATGTTGTGGGTTTGCCTTTGAAATTCTTGTTGAGGATTGCTAGAGAAGAATTAGAGAAGGGAAATTGGGAAGCTTTTCATGCTCAGTTGGCCATCATGATCTATGGGATTGTATTGTTTCCAAGTATGCCCAACTTTGTGGACTACGCTGCAGTTATTATTTTCCTTGGGGGAAACCCGATTCCTACTCTGTTAGCTGACACTTACTATGCTATTCACAGTAGGCATGGTAAGGGTGGAGCTATCAGATGCTGTCTCCCACTTTTGCTCAAATGGTTCATGTCTCTCCTGCCAGTCAGTGGACCTTTTGTGGATGCTCAGAGCACGCATAAATGGACTCAGAGGGTCATGTCTCTTACTTCATATGATATTAGATGGCAATCTTACCGGATGGATGTGCGTAACGTCATTATGAGCTGTGGAGAATTCCGTAATGTGCCACTCGTAGGAACTAAGGGTTGCATCAATTACAACCCGGTTCTTTCTCTTCGCCAGTTGGGGTTCGTGATGAATGGAAGACCACTCGACGCTGAGATAGTTGAGAGTGTGTATTTTGAGAAGCAGAGTGACCCGGCTAGATTGGAGCAGATGGGGAGAGCTTGGAAGACTATTGGTGTGAAGGATGGATCTGTCTTAGGGAAGAAGTTTGCCATTGCTATGCCTGATTACACTGAGTGGGTCAAGGAGAGAGTGGAGACTTTGTTGTTACCCTACGATAGGATGGAGCCGTTGCAGGAGTAGCCACCTTTGATCCTTGCTGAGAGTGTGCCTGCTGAGCACTACAAGCAAGCCCTGATGGAAAATCGCCGTTTGAGAGAGAAGGAGCAAGATACCCAGATGGAGCTTTACAAAGCCAAAGCTGATAGGTTGAACTTGGCTCATCAACTCAGAGGAGTGCAGGGAGAAGATGCTAGTAGATTGAGAAGCAAGAAGAGATCCTACGAGGAGATGGAAGCCATGTTAGATGCAGAACACCGGGAGTGCTTGAGGCTACGGAGAGCTGAAGCCAGTTATCAGAAGAAGATCAGAGACCTGGAGAAGCAACTCAGAGGCAAAGACATCCAGTTGAAGAAGGAAGTAGACTTGAGACAGGCATCAGAGAACCATCTCGGGGGAGAAGTTGTTGAGCTCAGAAGACAACTGAAAGAGAAGATCACTCCTTTGCCAGAATGTTCAGAGTGTGCCCTGTTGATAGACCAGTGTCAGTACCTGAAGACTCTCATTCCGGGAGACCGTTTGTCTTAGCTTGTATCTTTGATGTGTATGTTGAGAATCACCTCCAGGCTTGTTGGATGGGATTCATCGTTGTACTCCGATTATTTGGATCTTTGTTGACTTTGTTGTATGAGCCTGTTGCTCTTATCTATAGATAAGGTTGTTGGTGTTTCATTTTGTTCTCATTTACCTCGTATATATTGTTCCCTTGTTGCCGCAGGTTGCCATCTTTTGAGGATGAACCAGGCCCTTTGAATGCCTGAGAAATGAACATATCATGTGCATCATATGCATCATTAGCACCATACTCATATCATTTTGCATAACAGGTGTTCTTGTTCGTGACTTCTCACTTTGGTTCCTGTGTTCAGGCAGGATAGTTGATCAGAGACCGCATCGCTACTCAACCAGACTGAATCATCAAAGGAACATGGATCAAGTGCAAGCTGAGTTAGCTGAGATGAGGGCTAACATGGCCCAGTTCATGCATATGATGCAAGGGGTTGCGCAAGGTCAAAAAGAGCTTGGATCTCTAGTTCAGAGACAAGAAGCTGCAATTCCACCGGTCAACCATGCTCTGCCAGAGGGAGGCCCGATCAATGACCCTACTGCGGCTGTGCCCATCAACAACTATGCTGTAGGGGATGAATTGAGGGGTATTCGAATCAACGGTCAACCTATTGCTCGAGATAGCGCTAATGCTAGAGTAGTCCGTGCTCCGGCCCGTAATCCGGCTCCGATTGTTGACAGACAAGAGGATATGTTCACTCTGCTCAGTGAAGACGAAGACATTGTGGGAAGGGTTGATGAGAGGGATCGTAAAGTTGATGCCCTTGCTGAGAAAATCAGAGCTATGGAATGTCAGAACTCCCTTGGTTTTGATGTGACAAATATGGGTCTGGTAGAAGGGTTGAGGATTCCCTACAAGTTCAAAGCGCACTCGTTCGACAAATACAACGGTACTTCTTGCCCTCGCACCCATGTGCAGGCTTATTATCGAAAAATCTCTGCTTACACCGATGATGAGAAAATGTGGATGTATTTTTTCCAGGATAGTCTATCTGGGGCTTCCTTGGATTGGTACATGGAACTGAAGAGAGATTCTATCCGATGCTGGAGGGATCTGGGTGAGGCCTTCTTGAGGCAATACAAACATAACATGGACATGGCGCCTAGCCGGACTCAGCTGCAGAGTCTTTGTCAGAAATCAGGTGAAAGCTTCAAGGAGTACGCCCAGAGGTGGCGTGAGTTGGCTGCAAGAGTACAACCCCCTATGCTGGAGAGGGAGTTAACTGATATGTTCATCGGCACATTACAGGGCGTTTTCATGGATCGGATGGGAAGTTGCCCATTCGGTAATTTCTTAGACGTGGTGATCTGTGGTGAAAGAACTGAAAGCCTGATCAAAGCCGGAAAGATTCAGGACGTAGGTTCTTCATCGTCTAAGAAACCATTTGCTGGGGCACCTCGCCGGAGAGAGGGTGAAACCAACGCTGTACACCATCGAGGAAATGTGTACAGAGGAAGTGTGAATAGAAATCAGTATCGCCCGGTTGCTGCTGTAACCATCCCAACACCTCAACCTCGTCAACAACAGCAACAACAAAGAGTTCAACAACCTCAACAACAACAACAACAACAACGTCCGTATCAGCCCAGACAGAGGATGCCTGATCGACGTTTTGATCCGCTACCAATGTCGTACGCCGAACTGCTGCCCGAACTACTCAGGTTGGGATTTGTTGAGTTACGTACCATGGCTCCGCCAACAATATTGCCTCCTGGGTACGATGCCAATGTCCGTTGTGATTTTCACTCTGGGGCACCAGGACACCATACTGAGAAATGTCGGGCTTTCCAGCACAAAGTCCAAGATTTGATCGATGCCAAGACGATCAACTTCGCTCCAGTGCCTAACGTCGTGAACAATCCTATGCCTCAGCATGGTGGGCATAGGGTGAACAATGTGGAAGGGGGAGAAGCTGAAGACTTGGTGGTCAGTGTTGAGGAGATCCAGACTCCGTTGATGGTTGTGAAGGGTCGTCTGTTGGAAGGTGGAGTATTCCCGGGCTGTTGTGAGGGCTGTGTAGACTGTGCAGAATCAGAAAATGGTTGTGATCAGTTGAAGACTGGTATTCAGAATCTGATAGATGAGGGCTGTCTACAGTTTGTTCGGGCTGTTAAAGATAATGGGGTGGTGTCGACCGTCACCATTTATTTCAAACCTTCCGAGGGACGTGGCCAGAGAAGGGCCTCTACAACTGTTGGTACCCCAGTTACCATTTCCGCTCCTGTGACCATCAGTGCTCCAGCTACTATCGTTGCGTCTGGAAGAAGACCGGTTGAGAATAGTAGGGCTGTGCCATGGAAATATGATAATGCCTACCGCAGCAATTGAAGGGCTGAAAATCAGATTAGGCCAGTAAGTTAAGCGCCTGTGACAATCAGTGCACCAGTAAGAACTCCTGTGGTTGTGAGTCCTGTAACACCCTTCTAAAATACCCCGAGTATATAATTAAAATAACAACATATCAATCAGAGTAAATATGCAATCAAGGGTGTCACACGACTGCTTCACACCATAATAACTGTCATGCTCTTTATTTAATCAAAATAACATTTTTGCATAATTCGCAGCGGATAGAAATCAAATCAACCAATCAAAACATATAATATATTACATGTAAATTGGTTCACAACCAACAATAAAACAATTAAAGACATCCCGTCCCGATGTTACATCTATCAGAGCATGACCCACTAAGGAGACTACACTAGACTTCAAGCACTAGCTTCTACTCAATCACTGCTCGTTACCTGAAAAAATAGTTGTAAGGGTGAGTTCTTCAATCGATATAAAAAGCATTATAAAATATCATGTCATGTTAAGTAATTTGACACATTAATCACCCTAATCACATCACACATTCAGTAACGGCACATCAACTCAAACGTCATACTCAATATCAACACAAGCACCACTGCTCAATTAAATTAAATACTCATACAACAAACCAACAAAATGCAACTCTAATGAGACTCGACTCGTCATGCATGTGGTACCATTTGGAGTAAAACTCCCAACTTAAAATTTGCCAATTTAACGAGGCATCAAGGCTTAAGCCTTCAACTTTCAACTTTTGCCAATCCAGGCCAACGTGGTGTGAGCAAAGCTCCGACTTAATGCATATGGATTTACATGACATGCACGACTTAAAATTTCGACGACATGATAATAATAGCAACACAACAATGGTTTCAACATAAGCAACTTATAATCAACTTTGGCTCACTAAGCCTACAACTCAGTATCTTTAACAACTTTCCGTACACGGAACAACTCAGCAACATACTTGTATCAACACTTCATAACATAAACTCAACAAAATTACTCATCACAATTAACGATAATATCACCCGACTCACCCCGACGAATTCCATTAAATTCTGAGCAAAATTCGATTTTATCATTTTTCCAACAGTGTTAACCGGTTAACGCCCTGGGTTAACCGGTTAACGCAGGACAGAACACGCTTTCTGGCCATTTACAACAGTGTTAACCGGTTAACGCCCTGGGTTAACCGGTTAACGCAGACAGAACAGCAATATTTTCACAACTCACAACAGTGTTAACCGGTTAACACCCTGGGTTAACCGGTTAACGGAAGACAGAAAGCTGTTCCTGCGCTAACACGAAGCAGAATGCAGAATTCTCCGCATTTTCCGCCGTTGGAGGACTTCCGGACCTCCGATTCCAAATCCGTAAAAAGCGATACGTTCGGGGAATCACGACTCACGCAATTACCGATTCAATTACAGCTTAAACACAATTTATTCATCACAAATTTTCAGCACTCATCATCCCAATTAGGGTCAATTCAACGGTTTATCACTACCCATTACATGTTAATCTATAATACCCATTAAACGACGATAAACCCCCCTTACCTGATTAATCCGGCAAATCTTTGAGCTCCAAGCTTTTCTCTTCTCCAACCTTTGCCCTTGCTCTTCCTCTTTGCCCTTTCTCCACTTTCCACTTTTCAGCCGCTTCTCTGTTTCACGTAGAACTCTTTTTACCAAAAAAATGGGATTCCGTTTCCTTATTTCACACTTATATAATTTTCCAATTTATATTATTATCCCAATAATAATAATTCGATAATTCCAAAAAAAATAATAATAATAATCCAATTATCTAATTAAATTAATAAATATATTATTAACTTAATTTAATAATTATCGTATTATTATCGGGGTGTTACAACTCTCCCCCACTAAAAGAGTTTTCGTCCTCGAAAACATACCTCAAGCGAACAACTCCGGATAAGACTCTTTCATCTGAGTCTCCAGTTCCCAAGTCACGTTGCCACCTGCTGGTCCTCCCCAAGCTACCTTCACCAAGGCAATCTCTTTACCCCGCAACTGCTTCAACTCTCGATCCTCGATCCTCATAGGTGATGTTTCAACAGTCAGGTTATCTCTCACCTGTACATCATCCACTTGGACTACATGCGACGGATCAGGAATGTACCTTCTCAACTGAGACACATGAAAAACTTCATGCAAATTCGCAAGTGACGGCGGTAAAGCGATACGATAGGCTACCTCTCCTATCCTCTCTAGAATCTGATAAGGACCAATAAATCAAGGTGTCAACTTCCTTGACTTCAAAGCTCGACCAACCCCAGTTATCGGAGTAACACGAAGAAACACATGATCTCCCTCTTGAAATTCAAGTGACTTCCTCCTCTTATCATGATAACTCTTCTGACGACTCTGAGCAATTCTCATCTTCTCCTGAATCATCTTAATCTTTTCCGTAGTTTGTTGAACAATCTCCGGTCCAACCACAACACTCGCACCGGACTCATACCAACATAAAGGTGTCCGACATCTTCTACCATACAAAGCTTCAAACGGCGCCATACCAATGCTCGAATGAAAACTATTGTTGTAGGTAAACTCAATCAAAGGTAAATAACAATCCCAAGTACCTCCCTTTTCCAAAACACAAGCTCTCAAAAGATCCTCTAATGACTGAATCGTCCTCTCAGTCTGACCATCAGTCTGCGGATGATATGCAGAACTCAATCTCAACTTAGTTCCCAAAGCCCTCTGCAAACCTTCCCAGAACTTCGATGTAAATCTAGGATCTCTGTCCGAAACAATACTCGACGGAATACCATGCAAACTTACAATCTTCTCAATATACAACTCAGCTAATCTCTCTAACGGATAATCCATTCTAATCGGAATGAAATGAGCCGATTTCGTCAATCTATCAACAATCACCCAAATAGCTTCAAAACTCTTACTTGTCCTCGGTAAACCAGAAACAAAATCCATACTGATACTATCCCACTTCCACTCTGGAATAGCCAACGGTTGCATTAGCCCAGACGGCTTCTGATGCTCAATCTTTGACTTCTGACAAGTTAGGCACGCATACACAAAACGAGCCACATCTTCTTTCATTCCGGGCCACCAAAATATTTTCTTTAAATCCTGATACATTTTAGTAGCTCCTGGATGAATACTCAAACTGCTACTATGACCCTCTTCTAGAATGCTTCTTTTCAAAATCGCATCATCAGGAATACAAATTCTTTCCCCCAATTTCAACACACCTCTCGCATCAATTTTAAAGTCACTCTTCTCTGATTGACCACAACGATTAAGGATATCTACTAATTTCACATCCAATGTCTGTGCCTCTCGGATACTATCCATAAAATCATTATTAATCTTTAGCATTCCTAGCATTACACTCTGCGGGGTTACTTCGCAAACCAAACTCATATCACGAAATTGCTCAATTAATTCCAACTCCTTAATCATCATTGCTGACACATGCAAGGTCTTTCTACTTAAAGCATCGGCCACAACATTTGCTTTTCCTGGATGATAATTCAACCCGAAATCATAATCCTTAAGCAATTCTAACCACCTACGTTGTCTCATGTTCAGCTCTTTCTGATCAAATAGATACTTTAAACTTTTATGATCGCTGAAAACTTCAAATCTGGAACCATAAAGGTAATGCCTCCAGATTTTTAGCACAAACACCACAGCAGCAAGTTCAAGATCATGCGTAGGATAGTTCTTTTCATGAATTCTTAACTGTCGCGACGCATAAGCAATTACTTTATTATTTTGCATGAGCACACCTCCTAAACCCATCAATGAAGCATCATAGTAGATTATAAACGGTTCCTCCGGATTTGGCAAAGTCAAAACCGGCGCCGACGTCAACCTCCTTTTTAATTCATTAAAACTCTCTTCGCACTGAACATCCCACACGAAAGCTTTACCTTTACAAGTTAATTTAGTTAACGGAAGTGCTAACTCAGAAAATCCTTCAATAAACCTTCTATAATATCCAGCTAATCCCAAAAAGCTTCTAATCTCGGTAGCCGACTTAGGAGTCTCCCATTGCAATACAGCTTCTACCTTGGAAGGATCTACAGCAATACCTTTTCCTGAAATTACATGGCCGAGAAAACTGACTTCTCTTAACCAAAACTCACACTTGGACAGCTTCGCATAAAGTTTCTTATCTTTCAAAACATCCAAAACTAATCCCAAATGTTCCTTGTGCTCTTCTTCGGACTTAGAGTAAATCAAAATATCATCAATAAATACTACCACAAAATGATCCAGATAAGTATGGAAAATACGATTCATGTATTCCATAAATACTCCCGGCGCATTAGTAACACCGAAAGGCATCACAGAATACTCATAATGTCCATACCGAGTTCTGAACGCTGTCTTCTGGATGTCTTCATCTTTCACCTTGATCTGATGATAGCCCGATCTCAAATCAATTTTACTGAACACACAAGCACCCACTAATTGATCCATCAAATCATCTATTCTCGGTAGTGGATACTTATTCTTGATCGTTACCTTATTCAATTGTCTATAATTAATACAAAGCCTCATACTACCATCTTTCTTCTTTACTAGCAACACTGGAGCTCCCCACGGTGACACACTTGGTCTTATAAACTTCTTCTCAAGTAAGTCTTCCAATTGCTTCTTTAATTCATACAATTCCGATGCCGACATTCTATACGGTGCCATCGAACTAGGCCTAGTACCAGGTACCAGATCAATAGTAAATTCAACTTCCCTCTCTGGCGGCACAATAGGAATTTCATCAGGAAAAACTTCAGGGAATTCTTTCACCACTAACAGTTCCTCAATCTTAGCTTTACTCTCAACCGACAACGTCGCCATCAAAGAAAACATCTGAGCTCCCTCTTTCATCAATTTTCGCAATTCTCCGAAAGGTAATAAGTCAACTCCTTCCTCTTCAGGAGTGGAAAACCTTACCGACTTATGATGACAATTTATATGAACATAATTATACTCTAACCAGTTCATACCAAGAATTACATCCATCCCATCCAACGGCAAACATACTAAATCAACATAGAAATCTCTATCGAAGATCGACAAAGGACATTTTAAACATACCAAAGAAGTAGTTATTGATCCCTTAGCTGGGGTCTCAACAATCAATTCACCATCCAAAGCGGACAATTTTAAACCCAGTCTTCGAGCACAGTTAGCAGAAATAAAACAGTGTGTAGCACCGATATCAATAATAGTAATTAAAGGAGTACCATTTATGAAACATGTACCTCGGATAAGTCTGTCCTCACTGGAGGTTTGAGTTCCGGTCAATGCGAACACTTTTCCAGTTTGAGATTTCTTTGGCTTCTGACACTGACTTCCAATATGCCCCTCTTCGCCACAATTAAAACAAATCATTTCCTTGTGCTTGCAATCAGCTATTGCATGGCCAGTCTTACCACAGCGAAAACACCTCTTTACTTCAGCAGTGCATACATTACTCTTATGACCAGCCTGACCACATTTGAAACAAACTATACCAGCAGGATCACCTCCCCTACTAGTCCTCTGAGCCGGAGCAGCTCCTTGTTTCCCTTTTCCCACTGGGGCATCATACGGCTTGCCACGGTTTTGATGTTGCTTGCCCCTGCGGTCACTGACAATCTTGTAATGAGCATTATTGTCTTCTTCAAATATCCTGCAGCTATCAACCAATTCAGTAAAAATGCGTATCTTCTGATACCCAACAGCCTTCTTAATTTCAGAGCGCAGTCCGTTTTCAAACTTGATGCACTTTGAAAACTCAGCACCAGCACCAGTGTAATGAGGATAAAATTTGGACAGCTCCACAAATTTTGCAGCATAATCAGTGACAGACATGTTTCCTTGCTTCAGTTCAAGGAACTCAATTTCTTTCTTACCACGGACATCTTCCGGATAATACTTTCTCATAAATTCCCTACGGAATACATCCCAAGTAATGACTTCACCTGCCACGGTCAACCTCTCGTGAGTCTCTAGCCACCAGTCATCAGCTTCGACTGCTAGCATGTGAGTACCATGTAAGAACAAAAATTGTTCTACAACAGATTCCATGATTTTGATGATAACAAAGGATGAAACCAAAAATGGCACCCTAACGAAAAGTTTCTAAGTGTGCAGGGTTCTAAAGAAAGAAGAAATAAATCTGATGATGTCATCAGATGCACAACAAGATCAGATGCAAAATCTCAAGTATCAGAAGCATCTAAAGTGGAATCTCGTTTCAAGAAGCTCTGACTCTGGACAAAACTACAAGTATCAGAAGCATCTGAACATGAAGTAAAGTCTAGAAGCTCTGACTCTGAACAAATGCCTTCTGTAAAGTCTGAAGTTATCAGCGTCATCTGAACTTTCAAGAGATAACATCAGAAGCCAGTTTCTCCAGATACACAAAGACTCTAATCAGAATTGTTAATCATGATGAAGTAACGTTTAAGCCAAGTTAAAGTTCTGCAAATGGATTTCCTCAGTTAGAAAGAGACGTTAATCTCCACTTCCAAGAGAGAAGATACTAATTGTGGTAAGTAGTCACTTCTAAGAGAAAAAGTCTACTGCAGAAGCTATTAATGGAATGGCGTAACTACATCTCAATATCCAACAGATTCAACGCTACTTCAACTCTACTTCAACTCCTATAAATAGAGAAGAAATCTCATTCAGTAAAAGCAAGCAATCACTAGCCAAAACTATACTGAAATTATATTACGCTCAAGAAAAACATCCTTGTTCTTCAAAGAATTTCACTAAGCTTTTGCTTATCAAGTGAAAAATTTGTTCTTAAGTTTGTAATATTTGCTTTCTTAGAAGCACTCTAGATTACACATCTTGTATCTAATTTTTATTTGATTTCCTCAAGTGACTCTTTGTAGTCTGTAGACTTGAGAGGACTAAGAGATTTTCTTCTCTCTTAGGGGTTGTTTGTAATCTTTCAAGATTAGTGGATTAAGTCCTTGTTGAAGGCGAAATCACCTTGGCCGGGTGGACTGGAGTAGCTTTGTGTTATAAGCGAACCAGTATAAAATCATTGTGTGATTTCATTTTGCAAAAAGCGCTTATTTTTTAAAACAATTCAAACCCCCCCTTTCTTGTTTTTCTCACCTTCAATTGGTATCAGAGCTCCGGCTCTGTTATTGATTTTCAAATCAAACACTTAACCGTGTAGAGAGATCCAGTGCGAGAAAAACAAATGGCCCACTCAAATGAGAAAGATTCTTACAATGCCAAGCCTCCTGCTTTTGATGGAGAAAAGTTTGATTACTGGAAAGATAGAATCGAAAGTTTCTTTCTGGGTTATGATGCTGACCTCTGGGACATTGTCACAGATGGATACAAACCTCCAACCTTAAATGGAGCTGAAGTTCCCAGAAGCAAAATGTCAGAAGATCAGAAACGTGAGTTCAAAAATCATCACAAGGCCAGAACAATACTTCTAAATGCTATATCATACAACGAATACGAAAAGATCACCAACAGAGAGACGGCTAAAGATATACTTGACTCTCTGAAGATGACCCATGAAGGAAACTCCCAAGTCAAGGAGACGAAGGCTCTGGCGTTGATCCAGAAATATGAAGCCTTCAAGATGGAAGATGACGAAGCTATAGAAGCTATGTTTTCCAGATTCCAAACTCTTATTGCAGGTCTTAAAGTGCTAGACAAAGGATACACGACTGCAGATCATGTTAAGAAGATAGTCAGAAGTCTGCCAAAGAAATGGAGACCAATGGTTACTGCTCTGAAGTTATCAAAGGATCTGAACAATATCAGCCTTGAAGAACTTGTTAGTTCTCTCAGAAGCCATGAGATAGAACTAGAGGAGGATGAGCCTCAGAAAAGGAACAAGTCAGTGGCGCTGAAGTCCAGACCTGAAAGACGGAAGTCAGACAGAACCAAAGCTCTCCAGGCAGAAACTGCAGATACTGACGACTCTGAACCTGAAGACTCTGATGATGAAGAAGAACTGTCCTTACTAACCAGAAGAGTTAAGCAACTCTGGAAAAGAAGGAACAACAACAACTTCAGAAGATCAAGACCCAGAGGGGATAGATCAGAGTCAACTTCAAAAGGTAAACCTAATAAAGATATTACCTGTTTTGAATGTAAAGAAACAGGTCATTATAGAAATGAATGCCCCAAGCTGAAGAAAGATAACTCTAAGAAAGAAAGCTTCAAGAAAAATGCCTTCAGAACAAAGAAGGGATTAATGGCCACCTGGGACGATAGTGAATCCGAATCATCAGAATCTGACTCTGATGAACAGGCCAACGTAGCTCTTATGGCTACCACATCCAGCAGCTCAGATGAAGAATCTGAAGAGGTATTTTCTGAACTTTCTAGATCTGACTTAGAATCATGTTTATCAGAAACTCTTACCTCTCTTCAGAAATTAAAACAAAAAGTTAAAAACATTAAAGGTCTTCTTAAAGCAAAATCTGAAGAGTGTAGTAAACTTGAGACAACAATTCTAACAAGAGATGATACAATCATATCTTTAACGTTAGAAAGAGATGAAGCTAAAACGAAAAACTTAGAATTAGAAGAAGTGTTGTCTCAAGCACCACAAACTTCAAATGAAATTATTTATAAATATGAAGAAGCCTTTCAACAATTTCTGAAGAATGGGATAAATAGGAGTATTATGGCATCCATGATTTATGGAGTAGGTCAGAATAATAAAAGGGGAATTGGGTATGATTCTGATTCTGATAAAACTTCTACCAGTAACCTAATTAAATCGCCTTTTTCATACCACTACACACACACACAAGAACACAAATTTAAAAATGCTAGAAGACCCAAAGTTGTAAGAAACTCTGGGAAAACTAATCTGAAAGGACCCAAGAGATTCTGGGTACCGAAAGATAAGATTATCTATGTTGCAGATATCCTATGCAGCAAAGTTCAGACACCAGTCATGGTACCTGGACTCTGGATGCTCGCGACATATGACGGGAAGAAAGTCTATGTTCCAAAGCCTGGAACTTAAAGACGCTGGCTTTGTAGGCTTCGGAGGAGATCAGAAAGGAAGGATCAGAGGCTCCGGAACTATTGGTAATGGTACTCTTCCCTCTATATCTGATGTTCTCTATGTAGAAGGATTAATGCATAACTTGTTATCCATAAGTCAATTAAGTGATAACGGTTATGATGTAATCTTTAATCAAAAAACGTGTAAAGCAATTAGTCAGAACGATGGCTCTGTCCTTTTCACAGGCAAGAGGAAAAACAACATTTATAAAATAAATCTTTCTGATTTAAAAGATCAAAATGTTAAATGTTTAATGTCAGTTCACAAAGAGCAATGGGTATGGCATAGACGCTTAGGCCACATTAGCATGAGAAAACTTCTCAGCTAACTAAACTTGAGTTAGTCAGAGGCTTACCTAAACTGAAGTTTTCTTCAGATGCTCTGTGTGAAGCTTGCCAGAAAGGAAAGTTTTCAAAAACATCTTTTAAAAAGAAAAATGTTGTTTCTACCTCCAAGCCTCTGGAGCTTCTTCACATTGACTTATTTGGTCCTGTGAAAACAGCATCAGTCAATGGAAAGAAGTATGGACTAGTAATCGTTGATGATTACAGCCGCTGGACATGGGTAAAATTCCTAAGGCACAAGAGTGAGTCTCACTCTGCATTCACCAGTTTCTGTTCTAAAGTGCAAAAAAGAATTTGACTCTAAAATTGTTAGAGTCAGAAGTGATCATGGTGGAGAATTTGAAAATAAAGATTTTGAAGAATTATTTGATTCTAATGGAATATCCCATGATTTCTCCTGCCCTAGAACTCCACAACAAAATGGAGTTGTAGAGAGGAAGAATAGGACACTCCAAGAAATGGCCAGAACCATGATCAATGAAACAAATGTAGCAAAGCACTTTTGGGCAGAAGCTGTAAATACAGCGTGTTACATTCAGAATAGAATCTCTATTAGACCTATTCTGGATAAGACTCCCTATGAACTGTGTAAGGGAAGAAAACCCAACATTTCTTATTTTCATCCTTTTGGATGCATTTGCTTTATATTAAATACTAAAGAACATCTGAACAAGTTTGATTCCAAAGCACAGAAAGGTATTATGTTAGGATACTCAGAACGCTCTAAAGGCTACAGAGTATACAACATAGAAACCAAAATTGTGGAGGAATCAATTCATGTTAGATTTGATGATAAGCTTGACCCTGAAAAGTCAAAGCTAGTTGAAAAGTTTGCAGATTTAGAGATCACTCTGGTAGAATCTGAGAAAACTCCAGAAGCAACTGTCACTCCAGACTCTGAAGAAATTAAATCTCCAGAAATTCCAAGGAAAGTCAAGAGTCGTAGCAACGTATCTGAAGATTTGATTTTGGGAAACAAAGATGAACCTGTTAGAACCAGATCTACCTTCAGAACTTCTGAAGATATTCCTCTGGGACTAGTGTCTCTGATTGAGCCTACGTCCTGTGATGAAGCTCTTCAAGATAACGATTGGGTGGCAGCTATGCAAGAAGAGTTAGATCAATTCTCCAAGAATGATGTCTGGGATCTCGTTCCAAAACCCAGAGGCACTCATGTCATTGGAACCAGATGGGTTTTCAGAAACAAACTGAACGAGAAAGGAGAATTTGTCAGAAACAAAGCTCGACTGGTAGCTCAAGGTTATAGTCAACAAGAAGGTATTGATTATAATGAAACTTTTGCTCCAGTCGCAAGGTTAGAATCTATTCGTCTTCTTGTATCTTTTGCTATTAATCATTCTATCAAATTATACCAAATGGATGTCAAGAGTGCATTTCTAAATGGTTATATTTCAGAAGAAGTGTATGTTAATCAACCTCCTGGTTTTGAAAACTCAAATTTTCCAGAACATGTTTTCAAACTTAAGAAATCCTTATATGGACTTAAACAAGCTCCCAGAGCTTGGTATGAACGCTTAAGTAATTTTCTTCTAGAACAAAATTTTATCAGAGGGAAAGTTGATTCTACACTTTTCTGTAAAAATCATGAAAATGATCTCATGATATGCCAGATTTATGTTGATGACATTATTTTTGGTTCTGCTAATATCTCTGTTTGCCAAGAATTTTCCAAGTTAATGCAGGCAGAATTTGAAATGAGTCTAATGCAAGAACTAAAGTTCTTTCTGGGAATTCAAATCAATCAAACTGCAGAAGTCACGTACATTCATCAAAGCAAGTACATTAAAGATGTTCTGAAGAAGTTTGATATGTCTGAATGCAACTCTGCAAAGACTCCTATGCACCCAACTTGCATTCTGGAAAAGGAAGAGGTAAGCAACAAGGTTTGTCAAAAGCTCTATCGAGGTATGATAGGCTCTCTTCTCTATCTGACTGCTACTCGTCCTGATATTCTCTTTAGCGTTTGTCTTTGTGCCAGATTCCAATCAGATCCTAGAGAATCTCATTTAACAGCTGTTAAGAGAATTCTTAAGTATCTGAAAGGAACTCCTAACCTGGGCCTGATGTATGAGAAAACATCAGAGTATAGGCTTTCTGGTTATTGTGATGCAGATTATGCAGGAGATAGAATAGAACGAAAAAGCACATCTGGAAATTACCAGCTTCTGGGAAACAATCTAATCTCCTGGGCTAGCAAAAGACAGTCAACAATTGCTCTATCAACTGCAGAAGCAGAATATATCTCAGCGTCACTGTGCACAACTCAGATGCTCTGGATGAAACATCAGCTAGAAGATCTACAAATATTTGAGAGTAACATTCCTATCCTTTGTGATAATACTGCTGCTATTTGTTTAAGTAAGAATCCCATTCTACATTCCAGAGCCAAACACATAGAAATAAAACATCATTTTATTAGAGACTATGTTCAGAAAGGGATAGTGACGCTGAAGTTCATTGATACAGAACATCAATGGGCAGATATCTTTACTAAGCCTCTAGCTGAAGATAGATTTCTTTTCATCTTAGAAAATCTGAACATTAAAAATTGTCCTGAGTAAAATTTGGCTCTGAACATGTAAAATGAGACTCTGATAAAAACAAATACACTTCTGCCTCTGACTCTGATACTTCTACCAAGTTAAGAAGATATCTGAGTTAGAAATCTTCAGAAATCCTTTGGTATTCCTGAAGATCAGATACATCAACACGTGGGGAACATGCGTCTAACCCTAGAACTTCTAGACAACTGTCAAAAGAAATCAAAGGTCAGAACGCTTGAAATCTCCTTGAGCAGTGTGCTTACTGTTGGGATTAGACATTCATTAATGAGCTGTAATCATTTTTCCCCCAAACGTGCTATTTTGGTTTTTGTGCTAACGCTGGTATGTGTGTCGTTTTGCATGTGTTTTTACCCTTAGTATATAAACACTTTCTCTCACTTTTCACACTTATCACTCTCACTCACTCTTAAACCCTAAACCCTCTCTCGAAGTTTTCTCTGCAACCTTCTCAGTTCTTCATCTTCTTCATCAATCTTCGTCATGAATCCTCAAGAGCAAGAAGTTTTTAACTTCTCCCAACAAATGGAAGCCGCTTCTAATCCCCAAACCTCAAACACTCAAACACCCATGGTTGTAGACGTTACCACAACCCCAGTCTACAAAGAACCTCACATTTTGGAACGCGAACAACACATAAACCTTTCAACTCCCTTTGAAGGTTTGGATGTACTGTGTGAATCACTGGTGGATTTTGAGAACTTAAGAAGAAACGGTGTTGATCTTACTGAAGATCTTCGCAAGCAAGGTTGGGAAACCTACTTCAACAGGCTTTATGGTCCAATCTATCCTCTTCTGGTGAAGGAATTCTGGAGATGTGCAGATGCTGATGACGAGTTCATTGTTTCTTTTGTTCTGGGAGTGAAGATCATTATCACAGAAGCATCTATTGCTTCTTTGCTGAATATGGAGAAAGCTGGAGGTAAAAGGATTTACAACATTCCTCCAAGGTCCAAGCGCATCACAGAAGTCATTAACCCTACAATCTTCAAAGCAAATGTTGAAGGAAACCCATCTAAGAACAAGGAGCTTCATCAGAACCTCCGAGTTTGGCTGAAGATTATTCTGGGAACAATCCATCATCGTCCAGCCTCCAACTCTTCAGATTATATAAATGCTGATCAGAAATGCATCCTCTACTGTATTCAGAAGGGTATTCCAATCAACCTCCCTGTTCTCCTCTTCAGATATCTGAGGGATTCAGTCAGAGAAACGAGGAATAACATGAAGCCCAGATCCTACATTCCTCTGGGTAGATTGCTCTCTGACATCTTCATTGAGCATGGGCTGGTAGATGCTCTGGAGAAGACCAGATGTATGGATGATCTGGCAATTGACGTTGGAAAGCCTCTGAATGCCAAAAATCTGAGGAGTATGGGAATCATCAAAGACATCAGAGTCAAGCCCACTATGGAAGTAACCTGGGAAGCTCTGAAGGATCAGAGGAAGATGCCTCATGGCCTTGAAAGGTTCTTCAAGAATGAACCCAGAGATGCCATTGCTATCTACCTTCAGGATCGTCTGGATGAAGGCATTGATATCTCTGATTTCCGCCTTGAAGACTGTCTGGACTCTGTAGAAGATCTGGTCAGATACAAAAGAGGTCTTTCTGAGAAGAAGATAGCTGAGGAAGCAAGGAAGGCAAAGAAAGCCAGACTTGGAGAAACCTCTGGCACCAAAGCTTCAGCACCTCTGGATGTCTCTTCTGGTAAGTCTATTCCTCCTGTCTCTTCTGAATCTATAATGGCTTCCTCTAACCCTCTCTCCTCTCAACCAATATATACCACCTCTGAAATACCACCCTCAATCACCAGAACCTCTCAACCTCCACCTGTTCTAAAAATTGCTCGTAATTTCACAACAACCTCTGACCCTAATCAACTATATCACCACAGCTCTTCATCATCCTCTGAATATGAATCACCCCCTTACCTTTCCCCTTCTTCTGACCAAGAGTTATCTGATCATGAGTCCTCTGATCAAGAACACTCTGACCCAAACTCCCCAACAATAGCTGAAATTTATGCTAAAAATTTCGCTCCACAACCCACACAACAGTCTGAAGTAACCTCTCCCCTCCGAACTTCACTTCCACCACAACAAACAACCACCACACCCTCTGAAACCCAACCATCTGTAATTCGACCATCTGATCCTTATATCACCCCACCAATCATTCCCGTTGTACCTGAACCAGACTCTGACCCCTTAGATGTAAACCCACTCTATGCTTCTTCCCTAGATTCTGAACTTCAACCAGAAGCAGAATCTGAACCCCAGCCAGAACCAGAAACTGAAACTCCCTCTCTGAATCTCAGCTCCCCAAACTCTCCAACTAATACTCCTGAACCTGAACCTGAACCTAAAATTATCACACCTACCCTTGAGGAGGCCATTATACAGGTTGCAGAAGCTTCAGTCCAGAAGATCAAGTCTCTGGCTAAAAACTCTGAAGTTAGTGATGATCCTAACTCTGTTAGGACACACTGGAACAGAGTCATTAGTTGGATAACCTCTGAGTCTTATAGGCTGAAGAGTATCTCTGAACAAGTCAGAAATGGCTATATCAGAGACTCTGAGGAAAGGCTCCAAGAGAGACTGGCTAGAGAAGCTGAGGCCAGAAGGTTAGAGGAGGAAAGGTTGGCCAGGGAAGCTGAAGAAGAAGCTAAGAGGTTGGAAGAAGAACGCCTGGCAAAGGAAGCAGAACTTCTAAGGATTCAGGAAGCTGAAGCCAAGGCTAAGGCAGATGCAGAAGCCCAAGCTGCTGCTGAAGCTGAAGCTCAGCAGGCTCTGATTCAGGGGGAGTCTTCCTCTGCGATCCCTCTGATTCTTAACACTCTGAAGGAGATCAAGAAAGATCAGCAAGAGATAAAGAAAGATCAGAATGAGCTTCGTGCCAGGATGGACAAGCAAGATGCTCTGAACGAAAACATCCAGAACATGTTTGCCATGTTGCTTCAGAGACTTCCTCAACCACCAAACCCTTAGGCACTTAGGATTTTTTTTTGTTTGTTTGCCTAAGTGTTTTTGCTTCTGTCTTCTTTTTAGCTCTGATATTTTGTTGAATCTAATGTTTTGACTGCTGTTTGCCTTTGTGCTTTTTAATGAATTGTTTTTACTCTTTTTATTTTTATGCCTTTTTGATTATGCCAAAAAGGGGGAGAAATTATTAAATAGCTCTGATGAAAATTATGTCTAAAACCTTAAGCATTCTGCAACAATTATAGAAATAGTTCTGATATAAATAGCTCTGATTAAATAATAGCTCTGATTAAATAACTCTAACATTAAAATTAAGAAATTGCAGAAAGTTTTCAGAAATCTTATTGCTTGGAAAGCTCTGGTAAGAACTTCTGAACTCCCTAGTACTAACTCAGGGGGAGCTTTTGTCTATCTGATCTAATATTTTTCATGTTTCATCTGATAATTCTATTTGTTTTGTCATCATCAAAAATAAGGAGATTGTAAGAACAAAAATTGTTCTACAACAGATTCCATGATTTTGATGATAACAAAGGATGAAACCAAAAATGGCACCCTAACGAAAAGTTTCTAAGTGTGCAGGGTTCTAAAGAAAGAAGAAATAAATCTGATGATGTCATCAGATGCACAACAAGATCAGATGCAAAATCTCAAGTATCAGAAGCATCTAAAGTGGAATCTCGTTTCAAGAAGCTCTGACTCTGGACAAAACTACAAGTATCAGAAGCATCTGAACATGAAGTAAAGTCTAGAAGCTCTGACTCTGAACAAATGCCTTCTGTAAAGTCTGAAGTTATCAGCGTCATCTGAACTTTCAAGAGATAACATCAGAAGCCAGTTTCTCCAGATACACAAAGACTCTAATCAGAATTGTTAATCATGATGAAGTAACGTTTAAGCCAAGTTAAAGTTCTGCAAATGGATTTCCTCAGTTAGAAAGAGACGTTAATCTCCACTTCCAAGAGAGAAGATACTAATTGTGGTAAGTAGTCACTTCTAAGAGAAAAAGTCTACTGCAGAAGCTATTAATGGAATGGCGTAACTACATCTCAATATCCAACAGATTCAACGCTACTTCAACTCTACTTCAACTCCTATAAATAGAGAAGAAATCTCATTCAGTAAAAGCAAGCAATCACTAGCCAAAACTATACTGAAATTATATCACGCTCAAGAAAAACATCCTTGTTCTTCAAAGAATTTCACTAAGCTTTTTCTTATCAAGTGAAAAATTTGTTCTTAAGTTTGTAATATTTGCTTTCTTAGAAGCACTCTAGATTACACATCTTGTATCTAATTTTTATTTGATTTCCTCAAGTGACTCTTTGTAGTCTGTAGACTTGAGAGGACTAAGAGATTTTCTTCTCTCTTAGGGGTTGTTTGTAATCTTTCAAGATTAGTGGATTAAGTCCTTGTTGAAGGCGAAATCACCTTGGCCGGGTGGACTGGAGTAGCTTTGTGTTATAAGCGAACCAGTATAAAATCATTGTGTGATTTCATTTTGCAAAAAGCGCTTATTTTTTAAAACAATTCAAACCCCCCCTTTCTTGTTTTTCTCACCTTCATACCATACCGAACCTTCTGAGCTGGAGTGCAATCCATAACACGGAAGATTCTCTCGATCTCTTTCAACCATCCCAAGGCTGCATCTGGATCATGCTTGTAACACCCCGATAATAATATGGTAATTATTTAAATTAAGTTAATAAAATATTTATTAATTTAATTAGATAATTGGATTATTATTATTATTATTTTGGAATTATTGAATTATTATTATTATTATTGGGGTAATAAAATAAAGTGGAAAATATATAAGTGTGAAGTAAGGAAAAAGAATCCCATTTGGTAAAAAGAGTTTTACGTGAAACAGAGAAGCGACTGAAAAGTGGAAAGTGGAGAAAGGGCAAAGAGGAAGAGCAAGGGCAAAGGTTGGAGAAGAGAAAAGCTTGGAGCTTAGAGATTTGCCGGATTAACTCAGGTAAGGGGGTTTATCGTCGTTTAATGGGTATTATGGGTTAGCATGTAATGGGTAGTGATAAACCTTGAATTGACCCTAATTGGGATTGTGAATGCTGAAAATGATGTTGGATAAACTGTGTTAAAAACTGTAATTGAATCGATAATGGTGTGTGTCGTAACCTACTGGACGTATAGCTTTTTACGGAATTGGAATCGGAGGTCCGGAAGTCCTCTAACGGCGGAAAATGCGGAGAATTCTGCATTCTGCTTTGTGTTAGCGCAGGAACTGCTGTTTTGTCTGCGTTAACCGGTTAACCCAGGGTGTTAACCGGTTAACACTGTTACGAATTGAGAATTAGTGCTGTTTTGCCTGCGTTAACCGGTTAACCCAGGGCGTTAACCGGTTAACACTGTTAAGTTTTGGCAGTAAGGGTGTTTTGCCTGCGTTAACCGGTTAACGCAGGGCGTTAACCGGTTAACACTGTTGCAGTATGGAAAAATTGTTAATTTAAATGTTGTGTGCCTAATTGGTGGTTGCCTATATCAGTGTGTGATATGGTAGGGATTATTTCCCGCTGTTTTGAGCAGTATAGGTATTAGTAGAGTGTGCTAATACTGTGTTTAATTATTTGACATGATATGATGTGTTGATACATGTGTTGATGATGTATGATGATATGCATAATGCTGTGAATATATATTATGCATGTATTTGTGAATGGACTGTTGTATGGCTTAGAGTGTGAGCATCTGTCCCTTGTGAATTGTTGTTGATGTTGCATTGCTAGATGATTAGCGTGCATAGCATAGCCTATGGGGCTGTAGCTAATTCCCATGGTGAGGAATTAGTGAGTGAATCATTGTGGATTTGTTGTTGATGTTTGCATGCTAGATGATTAGTGTGCATAGCATAGCCTTTGGGGCTGTAGCTAATTCCCATGGTGAGGAATTAGTGAGTGAGTCACTAGGTCTCAAATGAGTGGGACTAGTGAGCTTAGTAGCCGTATCTGGATTGATCGGTGAGCTTGAACTATATGTTCAAGAATAGTCGGTACCGCATGTGTGGAGTCTCATTGCATAATGTATGTATGGCGTATAATATGAATGGATGTATTCCAATATTATACGTGTGGTTGTGTTGACATTGAGTATGAATATGATTGGGTTGATGTTGCCGTTGCTGAATGTGTAATCTGATTTGGGTGATGAAATGTGTTATTTACTTAACATGACATGATAATTTATAATGCTTATTATATCGATTGAGGAACTCACCCTTACAACTATTTTTCAGGTAACGAGCAATGAGTTGAGTAGAAGCTAATGCTTGGAGTCTAGTGTAGTCTCCTTAGTGGGTCGTGCTCTGATAGATGTAACATCGGGATGGGATGTTTTAACTTGTTTTAAACGTTTTATTGTTAGTTATGAACCATTTTACATGTATAGTTTTACATGATTGATGAGATTTCTATCCGCTGCGTTTTATGCCAATGCTTATGTTTTGAATTAATAAAAGAGCATGACCGTTATATTGGTGAATGGTGTGAAGTAACTGTGTGACACCCTTAAATTGCATATTTACTCTGATGATATACTGCTATTTTAATTAAATAATTGGGGTATTTAGAAGGGTGTTACATTAGTGGTATCAGAGCATAGTCGGTCGAGTCGAGTCGTAATTATTCTGTTTCCCCTGTACGGGATAGGTGTTGTGTAACCCTATCAGTACTTATTGTTTTAGCTTGTTGGGTTTTCAGAATAGAGATGGCTGGAAGAGGTAGAGATGATGCTGCGATTGCTGAGGCTCTGGGTATGCTAGCTGGAGTACTTGGAGGGAATCCGAATGTGATGGGAATGGGAGCTGCTCGTCAACTGAGTGAGTTCCAGAAGAACAATCCTCCAATGTTCAAGGGAGCATACGATCCAGATGGCGCTCAGAAGTGGTTGAAGGAGATAGAGAGAATCTTCCGAGTGACTGAGTGTGCCGATAACCAGAAGGTCAGGTTCGGTACGCATATGCTGTCAGAAGAAGCTGATGATTGGTGGGTTGCTACCCGCACTGAGTTGGAAACTGCTGGGAATGCTGAAATCACTTGGGCTGTGTTCAGAGAGAGATTCCTGAGGAAGTACTTTCCAGAGGATGTCAGAGGAAAGAAAGAGATAGAGTTCTTGGAATTGAAACAGGGTAACAGGTCTGTTACGGAGTATGCTGCTAAGTTCACAGAGCTGTCAAAGTATTATACTCCCTATAATGAGGCTGCTGGAGAATTTTCGAAATGTGTGAAGTTTGAGAACGGGCTGCGTCCTGAGATCAAACAGGCTATTGGATATCAGCGGATCAGAGTGTTTTCTGACTTGGTTGACTGTTGCAGGATTTTTGAACAGGATTCCAAAGCCAGAGCAGAGAGCTATCAACAGAGAGTTGATAGGAAAGGCAAGAATCAGAATGATCGTGGAAAACCGTATGCAGCTGGCAAAGGTTTCCAGAAGCAGAGTGGGATGAAGAGGCCTAGTGGGGGAGACTCTAGTGCCCCTGCTAAGTGTTATAGATGTGGTCGGGCTGGACATCGTGTCCATGAGTGTACCAGTGCTGAGATGAAGTGTTTCAAGTGTGGAAAAGGTGGTCATTTGGCTGCAGAGTGTCGGTTGAAGACTGTAACTTGTTTCAACTGTGGAGAGTTGGGTCATATCAGTCCACAGTGTCCTAAGCCGAAGAAAGAGAATCAGTCAGGAGGCAAGGTCTTTGCCTTATCGGGTTCTGAGACTTCTGCAGATGATCGCTTGATCAGAGGTACGTGTTATATTAATGGCTTTCCTCTTGTAGCTATTATCGACACAGGTGCTACTCATTCCTTTATATCTTTGGATTGTGCTGTGAAACTTAAGTTAGAGATATCTGAGATGTATGGTAGTATGGTGATTGATACTCCTGCAAAGGGTTCAGTGACTACTACTTCAGTTTGCTTGAGCTGTCCTTTGAGTATTTTTGGTAGAAATTTTGGGATAGACCTTGTGTGTCTTCCACTAGTGCAGATTGACGTTATCTTGGGTATGAACTGGTTGGTGTTTAACCGGGTTTCCATCAACTGTTTTGATAAGACTGTAATATTTCCTGAGGTTGAGGTAGGAGAGAGTGTGGTTCTATCAGCGAGGCAGGTGAATGAGGCAGTAGCGGATGGGGCAGAGTTGTTTATGCTGTTAGCGACTTTAGAGGCTAAAGATAAACTGGCGATTTGTGATCTAGCCGTGGTGTGTGATTTTCCTGATGTGTTTCCAGGAGAAGTGAATGAATTACCGCCAGAGCGTGAAGTTGAGTTCTCGATTGATTTGGTACCTGGTACTAGACCGATATCGATGGCTCCGTACCGTATGTCTGCTGTTGAGTTAGCTGAATTGAAGAGTCAGTTGGAAGATCTGTTGGATAAGAAATTTATTCGTCCGAGTGTGTCACCGTGGGGTGCACCAATGTTGTTGGTTAAGAAGAAAGAAGGTACTATGAGGTTGTGTGTGGACTACAGGAAACTGAATAAAGTGACGATCAACAATCGGTATCCTTTGCCAAGGATTGATGATTTGATGGATCAGTTGGTTGGTGCGAGTGTGTTCAGCAAGATAGATTTGAGATCTGGGTATCATCAGATACGTGTGAAAACTGAGGATATTCAGAAGACTGCTTTCAGGACAAGGTATGGACATTATGAGTATTCTGTAATGCCTTTTGGTGTGACTAATGCGCCTGGAGTATTCATGGAGTATATGAATAGGATTTTCCATCCGTACCTAGACCAGTTTGTTGTGGTGTTTATTGATGATATTTTGGTGTATTCGAAATCTGAAGAAGAGCATGCTGAGCATTTGAGAGTGGTTTTAGAAGTTCTACGAGAAAAGAAGTTATTTGCTAAACTCTCTAAATGTGAATTTTGGTTAGAAGAGGTTAGTTTTCTTGGTCATGTGATTTCAAGAGGTGGTGTTGCTGTTGATCCTTCTAAGATAGAAGCGGTGTCTAAGTGGGAAGCTCCGAAGTCTGTTGCTGAGATTCGCAGTTTCCTTGGATTGGCTGGTTACTATAGGAAATTCATTGAGGGATTTTCTAAGTTGGCGTTACCGTTGACGATGTTGACTAGAAAGGGGCAAGCATTTGTTTGGGACTCAAAGTGTGAAGAAGGTTTCCAAGAGTTAAAGAGAAGGTTAACTACTGCTCCTATTCTGATATTACCGAGTTCGTCGGAATCATTTGAGGTTTACTGTGATGCTTCATTGTTGGGTTTGGGTGGTGTGTTGATGCAGAATAAGCAGGTTATAGCTTATGCTTCGAGACAACTAAGGATTCATGAAAGGAACTACCCGACACACGATTTAGAGTTGGCAGCTGTGGTATTTGTTCTGAAATTATGGAGGCATTACTTGTATGGGTCAAGATTTGAGGTTTTCAGTGACCATAAAAGTTTAAAGTATTTGTTTGATCAGAAAGAGCTGAATATGAGACAGAGGAGATGGTTAGAATTTCTGAAGGATTATGACTTTGGTTTGAATTACCATCCGGGTAAAGCAAATGTAGTGGCTGATGCATTGAGTCAGAAATCGTTACATATGTCTATGTTAATGGTTAAGGAATTGGATTTGATTGAGCAGTTTAGAGACTTGAGTTTGGTGTGTGAGAGTACTCACAATAGTGTTAAATTGGGAATGTTGAAGTTAACGAGTGGTATTCTGGATGAGATCAGAGAGGGTCAGAAATCCGATGTGCTTTTGGTTGATAAGTTGACTCTAGTGAATCAAGGTCAAGGTGGTGAATTCAGAGTTGATGAGAATGGCATTTTGAAATTTGGTAATCGGGTGTGTATTCCGGATGTTACCGAACTTAAGAAGAGTATTCTAGAAGAAGGACATCGTAGTGGCCTGAGTATTCATCCTGGAGCTACGAAGATGTATCATGATTTGAAAAAGTTATTTTGGTGGCCGGGAATGAAAAGAGAAATTGCGAGTTTTGTTTATTCTTGTTTGACTTGTCAGAAGTCAAAGATTGAGCATCGGAAGCCGTCTGGGCTAATGCAACCGTTGGCTATTCCAGAGTGGAAGTGGGATAGTATCAGTATGGATTTTGTTTCTGGTTTGCCGAGGACAAATAAGAATTTTGAAGCCATTTGGGTGATTGTTGACAGGTTGACAAAATCGGCTCATTTCATTCCGATAAGAATGGATTATCCGTTAGAGAGATTAGCCGAGTTGTATATTGAGAAGATTGTAAGTTTGCATGGTATTCCGTCGAGTATTGTTTCGGACAGAGATCCTAGATTTACATCGAAGTTTTGGGAAGGTTTGCAGAAGGCTTTGGGAACTAAGCTGAGATTGAGTTCTGCATATCATCCGCAGACTGATGGTCAGACTGAGAGGACGATTCAGTCACTAGAGGATCTTTTGAGGGCTTGTGTTTTGGAAAAGGGAGGTGCTTGGGATTGTTATTTGCCTTTGATTGAGTTTACCTACAACAATAGTTTTCATTCGAGCATTGGTATGGCACCGTTTGAAGCTTTGTATGGTAGGAGATGTCGGACACCTTTATGTTGGTATGAGTCCGGTGAGAGTGCTGTGGTTGGACCGGAGATTGTTCAACAAACCACGGAAAAGATTAAGATGATTCAGGAGAAGATGAGAATTGCTCAGAGTCGTCAGAAGAGTTATCACGACAAGAGGAGGAAGTCACTTGAGTTTCAAGAGGGAGATCATGTGTTTCTTCGTGTCACTCCGATAACTGGTGTTGGTCGAGCTTTGAAGTCGAAGAAGTTGACACCTCGATTTATTGGTCCTTATCAGATTTTGGAGAGGATAGGGGAGGTAGCCTATCGTATCGCTTTACCGCCGTCGCTTGCGAATTTGCATGAGGTTTTTCATGTGTCTCAGCTGAGGAGGTACAATCATGATCCGTCGCATGTAGTCCAAATAGATGATGTACAGGTGAGAGATAACCTGACTGTTGAAACATCACCTATGAGGATTGAGGATCGAGAGTTGAAGCAGTTGCGGGGTAAAGAGATTGCCTTGGTGAAGGTAGCTTGGGGAGGACCAGCAGGTGGCAATGTGACTTGGGAACTGGAGAGTAAGATGAAGGAGTCTTACCCAGAGTTGTTCGCTTGAGGTATGTTTTCGAGGACGAAAACTCTTTTAGTGGGGGAGAGTTGTAACACCCCGATAATAATATGGTAATTATTTAAATTAAGTTAATAAAATATTTATTAATTTAATTAGATAATTGGATTATTATTATTATTATTTTGGAATTATTGAATTATTATTATTATTATTGGGGTAATAAAATAAAGTGGAAAATATATAAGTGTGAAGTAAGGAAAAAGAATCCCATTTGGTAAAAAGAGTTTTACGTGAAACAGAGAAGCGGCTGAAAAGTGGAAAGTGGAGAAAGGGCAAAGAGGAAGAGCAAGGGCAAAGGTTGGAGAAGAGAAAAGCTTGGAGCTTAGAGATTTGCCGGATTAACTCAGGTAAGGGGGTTTATCGTCGTTTAATGGGTATTATGGGTTAGCATGTAATGGGTAGTGATAAACCTTGAATTGACCCTAATTGGGATTGTGAATGCTGAAAATGATGTTGGATAAACTGTGTTAAAAACTGTAATTGAATCGATAATGGTGTGTGTCGTAACCTACTGGACGTATAGCTTTTTACGGAATTGGAATCGGAGGTCCGGAAGTCCTCTAACGGCGGAAAATGCGGAGAATTCTGCATTCTGCTTTGTGTTAGCGCAGGAACTGCTGTTTTGTCTGCGTTAACCGGTTAACCCAGGGTGTTAACCGGTTAACACTGTTACGAATTGAGAATTAGCGCTGTTTTGCCTGCGTTAACCGGTTAACCCAGGGCGTTAACCGGTTAACACTGTTAAGTTTTGGCAGTAAGGGTGTTTTGCCTGCGTTAACCGGTTAACGCAGGGCGTTAACCGGTTAACACTGTTGCAGTATGGAAAAATTGTTAATTTAAATGTTGTGTGCCTAATTGGTGGTTGCCTATATCAGTGTGTGATATGGTAGGGATTATTTCCCGCTGTTTTGAGCAGTATAGGTATTAGTAGAGTGTGCTAATACTGTGTTTAATTATTTGACATGATATGATGTGTTGATACATGTGTTGATGATGTATGATGATATGCATAATGCTGTGAATATATATTATGCATGTATTTGTGAATGGACTGTTGTATGGCTTAGAGTGTGAGCATCTGTCCCTTGTGAATTGTTGTTGATGTTGCATTGCTAGATGATTAGCGTGCATAGCATAGCCTATGGGGCTGTAGCTAATTCCCATGGTGAGGAATTAGTGAGTGAATCATTGTGGATTTGTTGTTGATGTTTGCATGCTAGATGATTAGTGTGCATAGCATAGCCTTTGGGGCTGTAGCTAATTCCCATGGTGAGGAATTAGTGAGTGAGTCACTAGGTCTCAAATGAGTGGGACTAGTGAGCTTAGTAGCCGTATCTGGATTGATCGGTGAGCTTGAACTATATGTTCAAGAATAGTCGGTACCGCATGTGTGGAGTCTCATTGCATAATGTATGTATGGCGTATAATATGAATGGATGTATTCCAATATTATACGTGTGGTTGTGTTGACATTGAGTATGAATATGATTGGGTTGATGTTGTCGTTGCTGAATGTGTAATCTGATTTGGGTGATGAAATGTGTTATTTACTTAACATGACATGATAATTTATAATGCTTATTATATCGATTGAGGAACTCACCCTTACAACTATTTTTCAGGTAACGAGCAATGAGTTGAGTAGAAGCTAATGCTTGGAGTCTAGTGTAGTCTCCTTAGTGGGTCGTGCTCTGATAGATGTAACATCGGGATGGGATGTTTTAACTTGTTTTAAACGTTTTATTGTTAGTTATGAACCATTTTACATGTAAAGTTTTACATGATTGATGAGATTTCTATCCGCTGCGTTTTATGCAAATGCTTATGTTTTGAATTAATAAAAGAGCATGACCGTTATATTGGTGAATGGTGTGAAGTAACTGTGTGACACCCTTAAATTGCATATTTACTCTGATGATATACTGCTATTTTAATTAAATAATTGGGGTATTTAGAAGGGTGTTACAATGCTTCCCTTTAAACACCGGCGGATTCTCTCTTTGAAAAGTCGCCAAGCTACGTGATCCAGCATCTCCACCAGCATTTGGCAAGTTCTGCACAGCTTGTGCCATTGCTTGCATTGCGGAAGCCATTGCAGCATCATTCCTTCCAGCCATTCCAACTTATCAATACAACACAACTTAAAAGTTAGATTAGTAACAATACACAATTGTTACATAGTAACGACACGACAACTGGCCGGACAGACCGACCTGCTCTGATACCACTAATGTAACACCCTTCTAAAATACCCCGAGTATATAATTAAAATAACAACATATCAATCAGAGTAAATATGCAATCAAGGGTGTCACACGACTGCTTCACACCATAATAACTGTCATGCTCTTTATTTAATCAAAATAACATTTTTGCATAATTCGCAGTGGATAGAAATCAAATCAACCAATCAAAACATATAATATATTACATGTAAATTGGTTCACAACCAACAATAAAACAATTAAAGACATCCCGTCCCGATGTTACATCTATCAGAGCATGACCCACTAAGGAGACTACACTAGACTTCAAGCACTAGCTTCTACTCAATCACTGCTCGTTACCTGAAAAAATAGTTGTAAGGGTGAGTTCCTCAATCGATATAAAAAGCATTATAAAATATCATGTCATGTTAAGTAATTTGACACATTAATCACCCTAATCACATCACACATTCAGTAACGGCACATCAACTCAAACGTCATACTCAATATCAACACAAGCACCACTGCTCAATTAAATTAAATACTCATACAACAAACCAACAAAATGCAACTCTAATGAGACTCGACTCGTCATGCATGTGGTACCATTTGGAGTAAAACTCCCAACTTAAAATTTGCCAATTTAACGAGGCATCAAGGCTTAAGCCTTCAACTTTCAACTTTTGCCAATCCAGGCCAACGTGGTGTGAGCAAAGCTCCGACTTAATGCATATGGATTTACATGACATGCACGACTTAAAATTTCGACGACATGATAATAATTGCAACACAACAATGGTTTCAACATAAGCAACTTATAATCAACTTTGGCTCACCAAGCCTACAACTCAGTATCTTTAACAACTTTCCGTACACGGAACAACTCAGCAACATACTTGTATCGACACTTCATAACATAAACTCAACAAAATTACTCATCACAATTAACGATAATATCACCCGACTCACCCCGACGAATTCCATTAAATTCTGAGCAAAATTCGATTTTATCACTTTTCCAACAGTGTTAACCGGTTAACGCCCTGGGTTAACCGGTTAACGCAGGACAGAACACGCTTTCTGGCCATTTACAACAGTGTTAACCGGTTAACGCCCTGGGTTAACCGGTTAACGCAGACAGAACAGCAATATTTTCACAACTCACAACAGTGTTAACCGGTTAACACCCTGGGTTAACCGGTTAACGCAAGACAGAAAGCTGTTCCTGCGCTAACACGAAGCAGAATGCAGAATTCTCCGCATTTTCCGCCGTTGGAGGACTTCCGGACCTCCGATTCCAATTCCGTAAAAAGCGATACGTTCGGGGAATCACGACTCACGCAATTACCGATTCAATTACAGCTTAAACACAGTTTATTCATCACAAATTTTCAGCACTCATCATCCCAATTAGGGTCAATTCAACGGTTTATCACTACCCATTACATGTTAATCTATAATACCCATTAAACGACGATAAACCCCCCTTACCTGATTAATCCGGCAAATCTTTGAGCTCCAAGCTTTTCTCTTCTCCAACCTTTGCCCTTGCTCTTCCTCTTTGCCCTTTCTCCACTTTCCACTTTTCAGCCGCTTCTCTGTTTCACGTAGAACTCTTTTTACCAAAAAAATGGGATTCCTTTTCCTTATTTCACACTTATATAATTTTCCAATTTATATTATTATCCCAATAATAATAATTCGATAATTCCAATAATAATAATAATAATCCAATTATCTAATTAAATTAATAAATATATTATTAACTTAATTTAATAATTATCGTATTATTATCGGGGTGTTACAAGTCCCGTTGTGGACAACGTTGGTGGGCCAGGAGGTTTTACTCGAAGTGGACGACTGTTTGCTCCTCAACCGTTGAGAGATGCTAACACGGAGGCTTCTGCTAAGTCAAAGGGCAAACAGGTTGTGGTTGAAGAGGAACCGGCTCAGAAAGAGATGCCTGAGGGTTGTTTGAAAAGGATATGGAGGAGTTCATGAAGATAATCAAGAAAAGTGACTACAAGATTGTAGATCAACTTAATCAGACTCCGTCCAAAATTTCAATACTCTCGTTGCTGCTGTGCTCTGAGGCACATCGTACCGCCTTGTTGAAGATGCTGAACATGGCGTATGTACCTCAAGAGATTTCCGTCAACCAGTTAGAAGGAGTGATTGCCAATGTGAGCACCAGGCACGGTTTCGGGTTCACAGATTTAGACTTAACGCCTGAAGGACGTAACCATAACAAGGCCTTGCATATCACTATGGAATGTGAGGTTGTTGTTTTGTCTCATGTGCTGGTAGACACTGGTTCGTCGTTGAATGTGCTGCCTAAGAAGATCCTGGGAAAGATTGATGTTGAAGGGGTTGTGCTCACTCCGAGTGACCTGATCGTGCGTGCTTTTGATGGATCCAAACGGTCTATTTTTGGTGAAGTCACTTTGCCGGTGAAGAAAGGTCCGGAGGTTTTCGATATCATCTTCTATGTTATGGACATTCAACCCGCGTACAGTTGTTTGTTGGGACGTCCATGGATTCATGCAGCAGGGGCAGTTTCGTCGACTCTCCACCAAAAGCTCAAATATGTCTGGAACGGTCAGATTATGACCGTATGCGGTGAAGAAGATATTCTGGTGAGTCATCTATCCTCTTTCAAGTATGTAGAGGTGGATGGAGAGATCCATGAAACTTTATGCCAGGCGTTCGAGACTATTGCTATTGAGAGGGTGGCTTTTGCTGAGCAGAAGAAGCCAAGTGCCTCGATTGCATCCTATAAGTAGGCCAAGGAGGTTGTTGACTCTGGTAGAGCTGAAGGCTGGGGTAAGATGGTGGACTTGCCTGTCAAAGAAGACAAATTTGGCATTGGTTATGAGCCTCTCCAAGAAGAGCAGAGTGTGCAGATAGGTCCGAGTACCTTTACCAGCGCTGGGCTGATGAACCACGGTGACGTCTTTGCGGCCAGTAGTGAAGATGGTGACAGTGATTGCGATCTAGACAACTGGGTTCGCCCGTGTGCACCAGGGGAGTCTATCAACAATTGGACGGCTGAAGACGTGGTCCAAGTTACTCTTCAGACAGAGTAATTTTCTTTTGTTTTTCATTTTTGCATGAAAACCCTACGTTCTGCCCAAGGCGTAGTGGTTCATTGTAGGGCCTCATCATGTTTTAATGATTATCATTAATAAAGGACGTTTTGCAATCAAATTTTGTGATCCCTGTCTTTCTATTTTTGTTTTCATTTTTCAAAACAATAAAAATGGCAATGTTTTTGTTTTTTGTGACTTTCTTGAACTCTTTTTCTAAAATAAAGCATTAAACATGCAGAAGTGATATCACGGAATCCACTATGAACAGTTCTGTTATGGCTCAGTATGATTTTGATAATCCCATCTACCAAGCCGAAGAGGAGAGTGAGGAAGACTGTGAACTCCCCGCAGAATTGGTCAGATTGCTGAAGCAGGAGGAAAGGGTCATCCAACCTCATCAGGAGGAGTTGGAGATTGTTAATCTGGGTACCGAGGACGCCAGAAGAGAGATCAAGATTGGGGCTGCTTTAGAGGACTCTGTCAAGAGGAGGCTGATTGAGATGCTGAGAGAATATGTGGAGATATTCGCCTGGTCATATCAAGATATGCCTGGTTTGGATACAGATATTGTGGTGCATCGACTGCCTCTCAAAGAAGATTGTCCTTCAGTCAAGCAGAAGCTTCGGAGAACGAGCCCTGATATGGCTGTCGAGATCAAGGAAGAGGTTCAGAAGCAGTGGGATGCGGGTTTTCTGGCTGTTACCAGTTATCCCCCGTGGGTGGCCAACATCGTTCTCGTGCCGAAGAAGGATGGCAAAGTCAGAATGTGTGTCGATTACCGGGATTTGAATAGAGCGAGTCCGAAAGATGATTTCCCATTACCTCACATCGATGTATTGGTGGATAATACGGCTCAATCCTCGGTTTTCTCTTTCATGGATGGTTTCTCTGGATATAATCAGATCAAGATGGCGCCAGAGGACATGGAAAAGACGACATTCATTACGCCTTGGGGCACGTTCTGCTATAAGGTAATGCCGTTTGGGCTGAAGAATGCCGGTGCTACCTATCAGAGGGCTATGACGACTCTCTTTCATGACATGATGCACAAAGAGATTGAAGTGTACGTGGATGATATGATCACGAAGTCGCGGACAGAAGAAGAGCACCTGGTTAATTTGCAGAAGTTGTTCGACAGATTGAGAAAGTTCAAATTGAGGCTGAATCCAAACAAGTGTACGTTTGGGGTGAGATCTGGGAAGCTGTTAGGCTTCATTGTCAGTGAGAAAGGGATTGAGGTTGATCCAGCAAAAGTCAAAGCTATTCAAGAAATGCCTGAACCGAAAACGGAAAAGCAAGTCCGTGGGTTTTTAGGGAGGTTGAACTACATTGCAAGGTTCATATCTCACCTAACTGCCACGTGTGAACCAATTTTCAAATTGCTAAGAAAAGATCAAGAAATCAGGTGGAATGATGATTGTCAGAAAGCTTTTGACAAGATAAAAGAGTATTTACAGAAACCTCCAATCCTTATACCTCCAGTTCCAGGGAGACCTCTGATTATGTACCTATCAGTGACTGAGAACTCGATGGGGTGTGTATTGGGACAGCATGACGAGTCTGGTCGAAAAGAGCATGCCATATACTACCTTAGCAAAAAGTTTACCGACTGTGAAACAAGATATTCACTGCTCGAGAAAACTTGTTGTGCTTTGGCCTGGGCTGCTCGCCGACTGAGGCAGTATATGCTGAACCATACTACCTTGTTGATTTCTAAGATGGATCCGGTGAAATACATCTTTGAGAAGCCGGCTCTCACCGGGCGCGTTGCTCGATGGCAGATGATTTTAACAGAATATGATATCCAGTATACATCGCAGAAGGCCATCAAAGGTAGTATTCTGTCTGACTACCTCGCCGAGCAACCGATTGATGATTATCAGCCGATGATGTTTGAATTCCCTAATGAAGACATCATGTATCTTAATATGAAAGATTGCGAAGAGCCTCTTGTCGAGGAAGGACCTGATCCTGATGACAAGTGGACGCTGATGTTTGATGGGGCTGTGAATATGAATGGCAACGGTGTTGGGGCAGTATTGATTAATCCCAAAGGTGCACATATACCTTTTTCCGCTAGGCTGACTTTTGACGTAACCAACAATGAGGCTGAGTATGAGGCTTGTATCATGGGGATCGAAGAAGCCATTGATTTGAGAATCAAAACGCTTGACATATTTGGAGATTCCGCTCTAGTGATCAATCAGGTCAATGGAGATTGGAATACTAATCAGCCGCATTTGATTCCCTACAGAGATTACACCAGAAGAATACTGACGTTCTTCAAGAAGGTGAAGTTGTATCATGTCCCCCGGGACGAAAATCAGATGGCTGATGCCTTGGCTACTTTGTCTTCTATGATCAAATTCCATTGGTGGAATCATGTGCCACATGTTGCGGTGAATCAACTCGAGAGGCCTGCGTATGTGTTTGCAACCGAGTCTGTCGTTGATGAGAATCCGTGGTACTTTGACATCAAGAATTTCCTCAAGAGCCAGGAGTATCCTGAAGGAGCATCAAAGAATGACAAGAAAACCCTGAGAAGGCTAGCTGGAAGCTTTTATTTGAATCAGGATGATGTATTGTACAAGAGAAACTTTGACATGGTCTTGCTCAGATGCGTGGATAGACACGAAGCGGACATGTTGATGCAAGAAGTGCACGAAGGTTCGTTTGGTACCCATGCTGGTGGTCATGCAATGTCAAAGAAATTGTTGAGAGCCGGTTATTACTGGATGACTAGGGAATCCGATTGTTTCAAGTACGCTCGGAAGTGCCATAAGTGCCAGATCTATGCTGATAAGGTGCATGTACCACCAAGCCCTCTAAATGTCATGAATTCGCCTTGGCCGTTTGCGATGTGGGGCATTGATATGATTGGGAAGATTGAACTTACTGCTTCTAATGGACATCGCTTCATCCTGGTTGCGATTGACTACTTCACCAAGTGGGTGGAAGCAGCTTCCTATGCTAATGTTACCAAACAAGTGGTTGCCCGGTTTATCAAGAAGGAAATCGTCTGTCGTTATGGGGTTCCTGAGAGAATCATCACTGACAATGGTTCGAATCTCAATAACAAGATGATGAAAGAGCTGTGTAAAGATTTCAAGATTTAACATCACAATTCTTCTCCTTACAGACCAAAGATGAATGGTGCTGTAGAGGCGGCAAACAAGAATATCAAGAAGATTGTGCAGAAGATGGTCGTGACGTACAAGGATTGGCATGAGATGCTGCCTTTTGCTTTGCATGGATACCGTACTTCAGTATGTACATCGACTGGGGCAACCCCTTACTCCCTTGCGTATGGTATGGAAGCGGTCCTACCTGTTGAAGTGGAGATTCCTTCTCTGAGGGTCTTATTGGACGACAAGCTTGACGAAGCTGAGTGGATTCGAACAAGGTTTAATGAGTTAAGCCTTATCGAAGAGAGGCGGTTAGCTGCTGTGTGCCATGGGCAGTTGTATCAGAGAAGGATGAAGATAGCCTTTGATCAGAAAGTGCATCCTCGAAGCTATCAGACTGGTGATCTAGTTTTGAAGAGGATCCTTCCTCCCGGTACAGATAACAAGGGCAAATGGACTCCTAATTACGAAGGTCCATATGTTGTGAAGAAGGTTTTCTCCGGTGGAGCCTTGATGCTTACAACTATGGATGGTGAAGATTTTCCATCCCCTGTTAACTCAGATGTAGTCAAAAAATACTTCGCATAAATTGACCCGCTGGACAAAAAGAATAAAAGAGTCCAGGCAAAAAAGGGGCATCCCGGCGAACCAAAAAACAGAAAGAAAAGGTTCGGGCAAAAGTTAGGGATAAAAATGAAAAGAATTTGTACACCCGGTAAGTCGAAAACCCGCAAGGGCGGCTTAGGCAAAAATGGGTATCCCGGTGGATTGAAAACCCGAAAGGGCGATCCAGGCAAAAGAGGGATTAGAGCGAAGACTACAGTCTAAGTTATCTGTACTACTTCACGCTTCGTCGTCTGCCATCTCAAAAGATGTGATTAGTCCAGTCATTCTTCTCAGAAAGCAAGGAAGTTGGGAGGAAAACTGATGATCTGTGAGTTATAACAGAATTGGGAAATAGTGGATGCCGTGTTCACATTGCCATTAAGATAGATTTTTTCCTTTTGTGCGCAATTACCTCTTTCTAGGAATTGCTTCCCGATGTATTCGCCTTTTCAGGCCCATTTTCAATCAATAAAAGTCGTTATTCAGAAAAATTGCTCTCTTGTTTTTATTTTACTGTTTTGTTTGCAAAAACGTCCGAATTTTTGATAAACATTGCATATAAAAACATGAAGGCTAGACAATAATGTGCAGAAAGATAAAACATTTGAAAATCATTTTGAATGTTGAGGAGGCTTGAGCGTGTCTTGTCCATGCATCCCCTGGGGCATGTATGTCGTGCTGTTTTGCAGGTTGTCATCTGTGAGGGCGATTCCCCAGCAGATATTTCCCCAGTTGGGTTCCCAGCTGAATTTGAAGTCTGACTATCCCCACTAAGTTGGGGAAATGTTGTATCCCCAGCGAAGATGTCAGTGAAGTGTTGTTCCCCAGCAGTATGGTTTGAGGTACTGCTATCCCCAGCGTGGTCGTGAGCGTTTATCCTCATCAGGGTCGTGCAAGTTTTCCCTAGCAGGTCTCCTGAGCAGAGGTTTGTGTGGATGGTTTCTCCCAGCAGGTTCCCCGAACGGATCAGGTTCGTTGGAATTTATCTCCAGCAGGGTTTATCCTACCTGTGGGTAACTCTCCCCAGTGAAGTCGCCTTGTTTGTTCCCCAAGCGGAATCTCTGAGTGGATTGGGATCTTTTCCCAGCAGCAAATTTATTTCCCCAGCATGAGTGAGAAGTCGGTGTTGTTCCCCAGACAGAGCCTCCCCACAGAGATGGAGTATCTAATTAGTTTGCTCCCCGACAGGAGCTCGTCATTTGCATTTTGCATGTAGTAATCATTGCATCCTCAAAATCGCGTAGCATTTCCATTCAATATGGAGCATTACGCCACGGAAAAATTCAAACATATGCATTCATGTGTTAAACCTAACCAGATCGTATCCCCGGCAGAGGCGGATCATTTGTTCAACGTCTGTACAACACGATTGCTACAGTTGCTCCTGACAGCATTCAGGATTGATATTCCCCAGAGAGGTTTATTTCCTCACTCGTCCGCGAACGGAAAGCTTGTTTCTCCCCAGTAAGATCCCTAGCAAGTGGTTAGCCTTGCCTTTATGTATTGAAGATGTCATCCTTGTGATACCGGTAAGTGTCGTGTCAGCACCCGCGTGTGTCCTTCCTTTGGTGACGGTAAACACCATTGTTTCGGTGTCGGTAAACATCGAGTCCTACCCCAGTCATCGGTAAATGTCTGGTCTTCTTTGTTGATGTCGGTAAACACCATCTTTCGATGTTCGTAACATCTTTATCTATCCCCTAGCAGATTCACTTCTCCGTTGGTGTCGATAAACGTTGAGTTTTCCTAATCGTCCTTCGACGTATAGTTGTATTTCCCCACAGGGTCATCTTTGTTTGATGTCGGTAAACATCATCTTTCGATGTCGGTAAACATCGAGTCTCATCCCATTCATCGGTAAATGTCTGGTCACATTTCTTTGATGTCGGTAAACATCATCTTTCGATGTCGGTAAACACCGAGTATCTTCCCCAGTCATCGGTAAATGTCTGGTAATTCCCAGCCTAGAGATCCCCAGTAGAGTCGTCGGTAAACGTCTTATCTGGTTTCCGGTTGCAAGTATTTGTTTTCCTTCCCCAGTGAAGTGCTCACCTCTCCGTTGGTGTTGATAAACGTCGAGCTTCTCCCTTTCGTCCGTTGATGTCTGGTCGAGTTCTTTTCCCAGTCATTTCGGTAAATGTCTGGTCACCTTTCTTTGATGTCAGTAAACATCATCTTTCGATGTCGGTAAACATCGAGTCTTGTTCCCAGTCATCGGTAAATGTCTGGTCGTGCATATTTCCTTTGATAAAAAATAAAAAATCCCCAGGAGTCGTTGGAAAACGTCTTGTCTGATTCCAATTGCAAATATCTTTTTCTCCCCAGTTGGAGGTGCCATCGGTAAACGACCCCGTTTGCTTCGATATCGGTAAATATCGAATGCCCAGTCTAGCAGCCATCGGTAAATGGCCTCACTTTCTTCGATATCGGTAAATATCGAATCCTTAAGTTGATATCGGTAAATATCAAGTTGTTTTGAAGCCACCATCGGTAAATGGTCTTGCTTCCTTTTATATATCAAGATGTTTCCCAACAGCCATTGGTAAATGGTCTCGCTGAAGTTGATATCGGTAAATATCAAGTTTCCAGTATTTAGCCATCGGTAAATGGTTTCGCTTTCCTGAAGTTATCGTATAGCCGTCATCGGTAAATGGCTTGGCTTTTCTTGGTATCATATCCCGCAGAGTGCAAATTTCTACGGTTCTTTGGTATTCAATCCCTGTGTACCTTGAAAGTCTGACAGCCGTTGCTCTCATCCATTCGGGTTCCCAGTTGATTGAATAGGGGCAGCTGTAGCACCTCAAATTTGCACCTCCCATTTTGTATATACATTTTCATGTTTAGGTCATTAGCATTATTGTCCACTGCATAGCATTGCATTGTCCATTGCCAAGTCATCAGTCATCAGTCAAGACTGGTCAGGAGATCCAGTTGTGCAAGCAAGCAAGTGCATTTCCTATTGAGTCAAAGCTCTAGGGTTGATTCAATGTATTCATGTGACCTAGGGATCATTTTGAAGTGGTTTGGTCAAAGGTTGGATGTTCAGAGATCATCAGTCAAGATGCAATTCATCTGAAACCCTAGAAAGTCAACCAAAGTCAACAGTCAATGCAACCATGGATTTGAAGGTGGGAGATGGTTAGAGAGGCCTCATTCATGTCCATACAAGTCTCATTTGACATTTCAAACATCAACAATGAAGAATTTGAGGTCAGATGAAAACTTGCCAAAAATAGTAAGTGGCCTGTAATTTCAAACTGCCAAAAATGGAAAGGTTTTCTCCTCAAGTTTACATCATCAAGAAAGCTTCAAATGAAATTTTGTCCAACATGAAAGTTGAAGATCTTGCTCTCCCATTTCCAAAAAGTCCAAGAACATGAATTTCTCATGTATGGTTGAAAAGATATGGATCAATCATGGCCAAGTGAATTTGAACTTCAAGCATGCATAACTTTCACACCAAATGGCCAATTGAAGTGGTTCTTTTTGCAACATTCATGTTTTGACCTCTACTATCCAAATTATGCATCACAAGCCATGCATTTTCATTACAAAATTATTTGATTTTTCACTTGATTTTTGGATGGAATTTTCAAATCTTAAAATAATGCATTGTTTACACTTGGCAACACTTCCATTGGCTTACAAACAGAATTTTGAGTGGATTTAGGCCCAATTTCGTGTATTGTTCCATTCATACCATGCATAAAGGTGGAAACATCAATTTTGCATAAACACTTGTTTTCACTAATTCCACTTACCACATGCCTAAACATGATTAAGAACTTGGTTAACAGATGATATATAAGTGAAACCCTAACAGATTTCAGCAGAACACTTCATAATTTCTCAAATCCAGATCTATTTCACACTTTTTTTTCACATTGTGCTCTCAATTTTTTCTGCAAATTTCTTCACAAACATTGCTTGGTTCTTGATCAAATCATCCTCCACAAGCATTTTTGAACAAGGTTGAGGCAATATTTCAAGGTTTGCATGCTGAATTGAGGACTGTGGAAGCTTGGCATCATCAATGGCAGTTGGATTTTCTGCAAGAATCAAGCTCGATTAACTTCCATTTCTTCATCCATTCATTCATCCAAGAGTTGTAGAAGTTCTGTTTATGGTTTTCCAGGCCTGAAAGTACTGATTTCATCTCTGCACTTGCTTGAAGGTCAGTTTTCGAATTCCATGATTCATGCAATTATCATGTGTTTATGATAGATCTTTCCATGCTGAACATGCTGAGCTTTGTTTCGAAGATTTTCATTAAGAATTGAGAAAGTTATTGTGATTTAAAGTTTGGTATGTGAATATTCTTTTGCTCGATCTGTGCATGATAATGAGAATTAGGTCAAATGGATTATGGCATGTTAATGTACGTTTGAAGACGAATCTAGTGGTATGCATATTGTGAATTTCTGTGTTGGTTTGTTCTTGATGATGAAGAACATGATGAACATTGCATGAACATGTTAGGGTTTTAGTTCCAAGGCGGTGTTTGATCCGTTTCCTCGCTTGCTGCATGTAATTTCGTGTTAGAGCTCATGTACTGGTCCAGCGAGGCATCTGCGTGGCCTTTTGATTGGTTGTTGTTAATTGCCTTTGCCACGTAGTTTAATGAAACGCTGCGTTTTGGCAGCCAGCGCGCTTCATTCAAATTTTGTACTCCCTTCGATTCCGGTTCAGGACATTTCCAATTTGGCTTGTTGCATTTTATTCACTTATGCTATCCATGTTCATGCTATGTCATCATGTGTCACACCTTTGCTTGCTTGACTTGCTGATTTTATTTGCCATGCCAATTCAATGCCAATTAATCTGATTTTTTGTATGATGATACTTCTGGATGTTAGGATTGCTTGTAAATTTTTATGGAATTTTTAGATTCAATTTGGATTTGTTTGAGATTTTCCTTTCTGTTTGACCATTTGTGGACTTTTTGAGAGTCATGGACTTAGATGATTTGTGAAATGGTGGATGTTTATCTTATGGACTTGAAATTTTGCAAATTGATTCTAGACACTTTGAAGTTTGCTATGGCCCTGGTTTGGTGCATTTATCATGTACCAATTATGTTTTGTGCTTGTGTGAAGTTGATGCATCTAATTGTGCCTTGTTTGAGCTTGTTTTTCCTTGCCTTGCATTATGGAATTTAGTTGTTATGCTTATACTTGTCCAAATGCATTGAATTTTGGTATGATGTTCATGTGATGTGTTCTGTTTAACCGTGATTTTTCTTGGGATTTATTGAGCCATTTTTGAATTGATATGGATTTGTTCTTGCTGTGGTGTCAATGTGGTTCCAAATTGCACACTTTGCCTTAGTTGCTTTATGAAATGAAATTGGTGTATGATATGAATGAGAGACCACTTGTACATTTTTCCTAATTGATTGAGCTTGCTTCTTGTCAATTTTCATGTTCTGTTTTGGTTTATTGCTTCCTCTTTGACCCTAGGCCTTGTCCTAGTGGTTTGCCTCTCACATTTGAGCTTTGTTTCAGGATAAGAAGCACAATTGCCATACTTGATGATGTTCACTCATTTGGAGTTGATCCATTGCTTGTTGATGATTAATCTTGAGTTTGTTTTGTAGGCTTTGAGACTTAAGCCTAGGCCTTGTGGCTTGCACCTTGGTGCTTGATGCTTGTTTGTTTGTTTGACTATGTACAGTTGACTGTCTGCTATCTGTTGACTTTCTTTTTTGACTTGTATACTGATTGGGTTGGATTGTTTTCAGGTACCTTAGTTGCTATAGTTCCTTTGTGAACTTGCTTTTGCTTTGCTTGGTTGCATAAGCATTGAGGTATAATCTCTATGACTTCATGTAGTCTGGAAGACCTGGCCTGTTACTTGGTCAGGCACCTGTCTGAAGTCCTCCTTAAGAGGCAATGCTTGTGTTTGTTTATGTTTGTGCCAAGCATGAAAAGACCTTTGATAAGGCAATTGGCAGATACAAGAGATGTGCAATCCATCTCCTTCTATTCAGTTGAGTCATCCCCTTGCTCACACAACTTATGTTGATGCATTGTGGATATTAACCCAAGATCCTTGTACAGTTGTGTCAGTCATATGTGTAGAAGGGTTCCCACTTTCTGAACCCACACATTCTTTTGTCTGAAGCTCTCCCAGGCCAGGGATAAGAGCTGTGAGGCACACCCCTCACTTCCTATTTCATCTGCTTCACCCTAACTCTCAATGTTAGGGTTAAGAGCTAACATCACCCTGTCACAGTGGTTTGTTTGTCGAGGTTGATATGACCCCTCGACTAAAACCTAACCTTGATTGAGCCAACTGATTGCATATAGTGTGTGCTCTTTGTGCTTGTGTGTTTGTATTTTTTAGTTTAGCTTGCTTCCTGTGCAAGTTAGGTTTAGTTTGGCTTGCTTCCTGTGCAAGTCATGTTTAGGTTAGCTTGCTTCCTGTGCAAGTTAGATAGAAACCTTAACATAGGGCTATGATGCATGACAACTTCTAGGCTTGAGTCGTAGTCTCCCTAGTAGTTTGTGTCTCCCTTTATATCTGGTTAGGCTAGTCCTTTGTCCCTGCGCAGGGGAACTACGTCGCCCTGATCCTCATACCAGATGAGGTACGTAGGCAGGAGATGAGCTGATCTCTCCGGGCGCCCTTTTTGTTTTGTCGCTTTGTGTGTGTTAGGAGTCTGACATAAGTCCAGCGATTGGCAGTTGGTTTCCTGTATCTTGTTGTTGTGTGCTTGGAGTCCGATGTGAGTCCAGCGATTGGCATTTGCTTTCCAGTGTGCGTGTGTTGGGTTCGGAGTCTGATGTAAGTCCAGCGATTGGCATTCGGTTTCCATGTTTGCCTGTTTGTGTGGAGTTTGACGTAAGTCCATCGATTGGCAGTCAATTCCCGGTGTGTTTTTGTTTGGCTTGCGTGAGCCGAGCTACGAGTGCTCTGATTCTTCTCTAGTCCGAGAAGATACGTATGCATAGGATGCGACATCCTAGCGAGCACATTTTCCCCTGTCCGAACTACGTCGACTCTGATGTCTGTGCCTGACAGACTACGTAGGCCCAGGATGCGATATCCTGCCGAGTCAGTTTCTTTTGTTTTCCTGTGTCTCTTTCAGCCAGTGTTTGATGTTTGTTTGTGAGCAGTTTTTAGCAACCATATTCCTTCCTTTTGTGCGTGGATCCCGTCGAGTACGACGGATGCGTAGGGGTGCTAATACCTTCCCTTCGCATAACCGACTCCCGATCTCATTCTCTTTGGTCGCGAGACCATATCTTTTCCAGGTTTACTTCGAGCGTTTCCTTTCCCTCTTTTGGGATAAATAACGCACGGTGGCGGCTCTGTTGTTTCATTTTCCCGCCGGTTTTTCGCGTAATGCGACAGCTTCCAAACAACAGACCAGCTTCCACCAAACTTCCCAGCACACCTCCCAGTCTTCAATTTAGCCAGGGACCATTAATCAGAAGAAGAAGAATCATCTTCACCTTCACTTGTATCTTCTCCTACACCTTCAGAGTCTTCTGAGCTTCCAGAACTTCCATTGGATTGAGATTTTGATCTTGTATTTGAGTCCTTCCCAGCCTTCTCTACTTCTTCCTTCTCCAGGCTACAAATCAGAACTTCTAATGCTTCTTTTCTAGCCTTGGCCACCCTTATCCCATTTTCCAATTCCTTGCAGGTTTCTCTTAGTTGATCAACCAAGCTCCCTTGAGATGTAGACTCCCTTTTGGCAGATGTCATGACATCATTGACATGACTTCCCTCAAACAACTTATAATGAATGGACAAAGGGGATTTTCTCCTACTTGGAATGTCACTTGTACTCAGAATGCCTGGTTGTTGGCTCAGGATAATGCCACAAATAAGGGAGGGGAAGGCAATGGGTAACTTCACAGCATTTGTAGAAGCATGTCTAATGGTTTGATCAAATATGAACTTGCCAAAATCATAGTTAACCCTTGTTCCAATTGCATGAATGATTCTTCCAAGATTAATGGAGATAGTAGAGACATGATTAGTAGGAATCCAATTAGCTGAGCCAATCTTGTGCAAGATGGCATATTTAACACTAAGCTTTCCAGCTGATAAGTGATTCCTACTAGGCCATTCCTTAACTTGGCCAGTTGTGATAACCCTACAGACCTCATTATTTGTAGTCTCTAGGTCTACTCCTCCATCTGTTCCTCTTCCTAAGAACTTGTTGATGACACTTGGTGAGAATTTTACACATTTTCCCCGTACAAACACCTTGCAGAACTCCCTGCTGCTCTTTTCCTGAATATCCTCAGGAATATTAACAATAAACTCTTTTACCAACCCCTCATAGCATTGGGGTAGAGTTACCATAGTCTTCATGAGTCCAGCCTTTTTGATCAACTCAATTACCTCCTTTATCTCTACAGCTTCTTGTCCAAGCTCTCTTTCAATAACTACTCTCCTCTGAATGACATATTTCCATTTTGCTGCCCCATCTTCCAAATGAAAGGAGATATTGTCTAAGTGCACAGCATCAGTCTTGCCAGGAGACTTCTGAACAGCCTGCCTTTTTGCAGGGGAGATGTCTGGGACATCGTCTTTGACATCTTCCTCAGAGTCAGAGCTATCTCTTTCTTTCCTTTTCCTAACCTCAACCTTGCTCCAAGCTTTTGAGGGTCCTAGACCAACCGTCTTTTTCACTCTTCCTGTTCTCATTCTTGCCACACTTTTCCCTTGCCTAGTTCTCAGTTTCTCAGCAACACTCGGTTTTACAAGATTAACCAAAGGATCATCCTCCTTCTCAGAGCTTTCTTCCTCTAGGTCAATAACATTCTCCTGAGACATATTTGCTGGTTTCTTGCTAGGTAGGGTTTTACCTAGAAAGCATAGCCCTTCAGCAGCACCTTCTTTTTCTGATTTAGATGAGTCCTCATCTTTATCAGCATAAGGTTCCTCCTCAGGAGAGGGTTCCCTTCTAGACAGAGGGGTAGAAACCCCTTTGACTTCATGCCCTTCTCTTAGAATCCTAGTGACTAGGTTCCTTATTGCACGATCAGCATAATGCATGTCTTTTAGGAGAGAGGAGTTACCAGAGGGATTACCTTGCTTATCTCCAGCTTTGGACGAGGTACCTGGGGTGTCGCCTGGTATCATGCAGAGTGGAGTGACGTCCATCACATCTTCATCTACAAACTCCATTGAGGGAGTTTTTCCATGGTGAGAAGATGATGAATGTGAACTAGTTGATGATGAATGTTGAGACATGTTGTAGGACTTTTGAGAAAAGTTTCTTTGCCCTAGCTGAGCTTTTCTGAGAAGATGAATGGAGAGGGAGATTGTTGCGTTTAGGTAGAGTGTGCTAAGGGAATAGATACTATTTTCAATGCCAGGGAATGATTTATCATTAATGTGGCTCTTTCTTTTAAAAGAGTAGACACTATTTTTATTTTCTTTATTTTTCCACTTTAACTGCCATAATTTCACAAGAGTCCAAATCCCTAATTTCCCTCCCTCATATTCAATTTTACCCAAATTCCTTGCAAGCTTGTCTGCTAGTTCCAGTCCAAGCTTTAGACTTCTGAATTTGTCTTCCACAAATTTTCTAATGGAGTAATAATAGCAAGAATAATACTTTGTCCATCTGTGTTGAATCTGATTTTTGGACCTAGTTTCAGCATTCAGGAAGTCATAATACAATGTTATGACATCGTGTGTGACATTGTATGCAATCGGTAATAGTTTCATCCACCCCAGTTGAGCCCAACTGCTATCATCTTCTATACCTTTCACAGGTGTTATCCAACTCTTCTCCATATTGTCCTTGGCCTTTTTGCATAGAGTCCCTTGTGGCTTAGTTCCAACATTTCCATTCTCCCTGTGACTGGTCATATGTCCACCTGTTTGATCTAACCTCTCAGTTTTTTGAACCATCATAACCTTTTCTCCTCTGAGCTTCTGGTGTGACATCTTTGTATGACATTTCCCCAAGCCTTGTTTTTCATCACTCTTGAGAGCATCTGTACTCAACCAATACTTAAAGGGATAATCCAGTTGAGAGCTCCATATGTAGCAATTGTCTTTGGTCCTGATTCCTCTCATAATTACTTCACTATTTATGTCAAGGATTAGACATTCAGTTTTGGTGAAGTTAACATTTAGACCTTGATCACATAGTTGGTTGATGCTTATGAGGTTTGTAGTTAAGCCTTTGGCTAGTAGAACCTTGTCAAGTCTATGTACTCCAAGGCAATCAAGCTTACCTGTTCCCTTGATTTCACCTTTTGCTCCATCTCCAAAGGTTACATGACTTATGGTATGATGATGCAAATCAGTTAACAGGTCTTGGTTTCCAGTCATGTGTCTGGAGCATCCACTATCAAAGTACCATTCTTCTTTGGCTGAGATTCTTAGGGGAATGTGAGCTATCAGACTTGTGACATTAGTCTTAGGGACCCATTGCTTCTTGATGCTAGGCATGTGCTGTTTGGGTCTGAATTGATAGTGATCCTGATGATGAGCAGGCCTAGGATAGCCATACAGTTTATAGCAGAAGAGCTTCAGATGACCAAATTTCCCACAGTAATGGCATCTCCATCTTTGGTGTTTTCCTTTCAACTGTTTTCTCCTCTGGTGTTGTGACATATGATGTGACATCATAGGTTTTTGAATGCACTTAAGTTTGGCTTGAGGTTTGACACCAGTGTAACTGCTCTCAGGCTTTGAGTTATTATACCCAATACCAGATTTGTCTCCTGTTATTTGTCCAGTTTGAAGAATCTTGTCTAAGGAATCAGACCCATTGCTTAACATTCTTACATACTTGGTCATTTCTTCCAATTTAGAATTTTGTAACATGACTTCAGTCTTCAATTTAGAGATGGTTTTTACATGGTCTGCCTTCTCACTTTCCAGCTGTGCTATCTTCTGATTTCCAGCTTGTGGATTTAGCTTGGCATTCAGAACCACTGCTTCTGTTTGAAACTTGGAGATGGTTTCCAAGTATTCTGCCTTCTCATTCCAAGTATTCTGCCTTCTCTACACTTTTGTGACACAACTTTTTGTAGGTAGAGGCCAACTCTTCAATGGTTAATTCATCATCACTTGAGTCTCCATCAGATCCCCATCTTCCTGTCATTGCTGTCACAAGATTTGCAGCCTCCTTTGTTTCACTTTCATCAGACCAAGTGGCAGCAAGACTCATCTTCTGTTTCTTGAGGTAGGTTCCACATTCAGTCCTGATGTGTCCAAACCCATCACATTCATAGCACTGAACCTCTTTTCCTTCTTTGAGCTTCTTATCTGATCCTGCTCTTCTTCCAGTATTGTTGGATTTACTGATGTCAGATGAGATGTTCTTGACATTTGCCCTTGATCTTACATCCATCTTTTTCAACAGTTTATTGAACTGCCTTCCCAACATTGCTACTTCATTGACCAGATCTTCATCATCCTCCTGACTCTCATCCTCTTCTGTGTTTGACATAAAGGCAATGCTCTTTGTTTTCCTTTCAACACCATCATTTAATCCCAACTCAAAGGTTTGGAGGGAACCAATTAGCTCATCTACCCTCATGTTGGAGATGTTTTGAGACTCTTCTATGGCAGTCACCTTCATTGCAAATCTCTTAGGGAGTGACCTGAGTATTTTTCTTACCAACTTTTCATCTGTCATCTTCTCTCCCAGGGCTCCTGAAGCATTAGCAATCTCAAGGATACTCATGTGAAATTCATGAATGTTTTCATCTTCTTTCATCCTTAAGTTTTCAAACTTGGAGGTGAGCAGCTGAAGTCTAAACATCTTTACCCTAGAGGTGCCTTCATGAGTGGTCTTGAGAATGTTCCAAGCATCTTTGGCCACTTCACAGTTATTTACCAGCTTGAAAATATTCTTGTCTACCCCATTGAATATTGAATTCAAGGCTTTAGAGTTTCCAAGAGCAAGATCATCCTCCTCCTTGGACCATTGTTCTTCAGGCTTTTTCTCAGTGGTGGCTTCTCCTTCTTTAGTAATGACAGGATGCACCCAACCTGTTAGCATAACTTTCCAAGCCTTGTTATCAAGGGATTTCAGAAACGCTACCATTCGAGGTTTCCAGTAGTCATAGTTAGAACCATCCAGAATTGGTGGCCTATGAACAGATCCTCCATCTCTCTCCATTGTACCAGAAAATATTGCCCCTAGATCTCACCCAGAACCAGAGCAAGATGCCTGCTCTGATACCAATTGATATTCTGGTATCAGATATAAGATGTCGAAGGTAATGTTACGACACTAATATCTGTTAACACACAATGGATAAACAAAAATAGAATGGTAAAGAGAATAACACAAGCAATTGTTAACCCAGTTCGGTGCAACTCACCTACGTCTGGGGGCTACCAAGCCAGGAAGGAAATTCACTAAAATAGAATTAGTTCAAAGACTCTCCGTACACTTCAATAAGTTATAGTCTTTATCACCTAATCTCTACCCGTGCAACTTCTACCTAAGCACTCTTAGATATGAGAACCCATTCACTTCCCTTACAATCACACACCAGTGATTTTAAACAACAATCCCTTGTGAAAAGAAAATACTTTTCAATTACACACTCTTGATTTTACTTCACAGTTTCAATCAAGAAGACACAGTCTTGCTCTTGCTTCAAAGCTTTGATCAAGAAGGCACACACTCTTGCTTAACATCTTTAGAGTGACAAATTACAACCACAAATCAGTCCAATTCAATCAACAATGGATGACTCGAATGACCTACAAGTCTTACGACTAAACAGACATAAACCCTAGCTCTCTCTCTATATTTCGCTCAGTATTGGTTGTGTGTTCAAACAGGTTTTCTAAGTCCCTTTTTATAGAAGCATCCAGCTGGGCTTGGACATCTTGAAAACCCTAAATCTATTTTCCAATCAAATCTTTTTATAACAGCTGTTTAGATCTCCTTGGAAAATAAGTAAATCTGGTTGTAATCCATGATTGAATGCGCCAGCTAGCCATATCTTCAATCATCCAAAGATTGCCATTTATTGTGCAATCACAAAACACCAGACATTCATACTGAATGTTTTGTGTACAGGATGTCATGACATCGGGTCTGACATCTTGGAAAAATCCTGCATAATCCAATAATTCCTTTTATAATTTCCAGCAGGTACAGCCATATCAAATGTCATGACATTGTGTATGTCATCTTAAACAATCCTGCATGAACATGTCTTTCATTTAAGCTCCAGCAGGTACATCCAATATCAGAAGCCATGGCATTGTATGTGGCATTCTTAAACAATCCTGCATGCACATGTTCTTGAACTCCAGCAGGTACATAGGATATCTCATGTTAAGACATCACACATAACATCTTGTGAACACTCTTTGTTTTACCAAAATTGCTGCCAACACTTAGAATCAACAAGTCCAATTACGATTGCTTAACATAGCGCTAAATTTGCCTTATGGCACACTAATTACTAACACTAACCATTAACAATTAACATTTACTTTTTGTTCTTTACTTTTATGCAATTTACTATTCTTGCACATATTATCCATTTGCTTTTCCCTTTGCACACTTGAGCACATGTTTATGTTAATACCATTTGCCTTTTGCTCACTTGAGCACATGATTGTGTATATACTATTGTGCTTGTGTTTTGTTTTGATTGTTGTGAACCAAATGCAAAGAATTGGACAAATGGACTTAAACTTTAGGACTTTCCCTATGCAAAATGGAGTCAAAGAGCAACTAGGCCTCATACCTTTAGAGTGCTATAAATGTCAAAGAGCAACTAGGCCTCATGCCTTTAGAATGCTTAAAACTTGAAGATGAACATTGGAAGGACCATATTCTAAGCTCCCTATTGTCCATTCTTTGATTGTATTATAGAACCTTTTGATGTGTGTTTTCTTGTGCTAGGGATTCCAACTTTATCCAAATTGAAGAACCATTACCATGAGCTTCTAAGAGAGAGAGATCCAAGATGCATTGAGGAGTTTTTCCAAGTTCATTTGATTGTTGATTGCTTGAGTTTATTGCTTGTGATTGCTTATTCCAAAGGATGGGAGCTACTTGGATCATCAATATGATCTCAAGAGAGGAACTCCATTGTGGTTTTATTTCTTATTCCTTACCTCTTGCATGCTTAGGACTTTAGCCCTTCTTCTTCTTCTCTCCACTCTAACCCAAGCCAAAACTTTTTGTGCAAACATCTAACGTTTATTTTAAACATTAGAAACCTAAGCCTTATGCTTTTGATTCTCAAACCTTATTTTCATAACACTTACTTTGAATTGAATCTTTAAGTCAACTTTGACCATTTTTGTATATACTTCTAATTGGTAAATGTAACTCATTCAAGTATCCTTTTTGTGGTTTCAATGGCCACTTCCTTAATCAATTTTTTCATAACCTTTAGCTATTAGGTTTGAGTTATCTTTGTGGTAGATGTAATACTCACCTATATCCTTAGTGATGGACAATGAGTCTTCCATGCTTATTATAGGGTTAACCGCTCACTAGCATGTTGAAGCTATCCTCACATGGTGGATTTGTGGTTTTAGGTTGAGTTTTCTCCCTTTGATAACAGAAGACCTTAAGGCTTTTGGACTAATCAATTCACTAACTTGTTTTGAGATTTTTACCCCGAAATACGAGGTTTTGATCCTAATCTTTTTTAAGATGGTACGTAGGCAATGGGTTTATCCATCCAAACAAAAAATGTAAATAAACTTGTATATTCTCTTCTCATCTCTTCAATCATGTTTGCACAAACAAATTTTCACAAAAAACAAAAACCTTACAACAAGTATGAAAAGGGCTCCCTAGGAGTACCTAGGATGTTTTGGGTGCCTAACACCTTCCCATTACATAACCAACCCCCTTACCCAGATCTCTGACTCTCTTTTACTAGTTTTTGACTCGATAAAACTATTAGGTTTTTGTTCGCTTTCTAACCATTCCTTTGGATAAATAGAAGTGCGGTGGCGACTCGACTTGTATGATTTACCTTGGATTTAGTCAATATATCTAATGGTAACGAATACCCCGCTACAACAGTTGGATACAAACCTCCTGTAACAGATGCTGGAGTTGCCATTCCCAGAAGTAAAATGACAGATAATCAGAAGCGCGAATTCAAAAATCATCACAAAGCCATAACGATACTTCTCAATTCCATATCCTACAATGAGTATGAAAAAATCACCAACAGGGAAACAACTAAAGATATACTCGACTCCCTAAGGATGACTCATGAAGGAAACTCTCAGGTCAAAGAAACAAAGGCTCTGGCTCTAATCCAGAAATATGAAGCCTTATAAATGGAGGATGATGAAGCTGTAGAGGTAATGTTTTCTAGATTCCAAACTCTTATTGCAGGTCTCAAAGTGCTAGACAAAGGATACACAACTGCAGACCATGTCAAAAAGATAGTCAGAAGCTTGCCAAAGAAGTGGAGACCCATGGTCACAGCCTTAAAGCTATCAAAGGATCTGGACAACATCAGCCTTGAAGAGCTTGTCAGTTCACTCAGAAGTCATGAGATAGAAATGAAGGAAGATGAGCCTCAGAAGAAGATCAAGTCTGTAGCATTAAAGTCCAGATCTGAAAGGTGCAAGTCTGACAGAAACAAAGCCTTCCAGGCCGAAACAGAAGATGTTGATGACTCTGAACAGGAAGATTCTGACGATGAGGAAGAATTATTCCTCCTAACCAGAAGAATAAAACAACTCTGGAGAAAGAGGAATAATAATTTCAGGAGACCAAGACCTAGAGGGGACCGATCAGAATCAACCTCAAAAGGTAAAACTAACAAAGATGTTACTTGTTATGAATGTAAAGAAACAGGTCACTACAAAAACGAATGTCCCAAGTTAAAGAAAGACAGTTCCAGAAAGGAGAACTTCAAGAAAAATTCCCTCAGAACCAAAAAGGGACTGATGGCGACCTGGGATGACAGCGAATCTAACTCATCAGAATCAGACTCTGATGAACAGGCTAATGTGGCACTCATGGCTACCACAACCAAGAACACTTCAGATTAAGAATCTGAATCAGAAGAGGTATTTTCTGAACTCTCTCGATCTGACCTAGAATCATGTCTTTCTGAAACTCTCAGCTCATATCAGAAACTAAAACAAAAATTTAAAGCTATAAAAGGCGTTCTTGAAGAAACATTAGAAGAATGTGGCAAACTTGAGATAACAATTTTAGAACTAAAAGATGAAAACAGAACTTTGACATTAGAAAGAGATGCAACAAAGAAAAATTGCTCAAAACTTGAAGAAGCGTTATCTCAAGCTCCACAAACTTCAAACACAATAATTTATAAATATGAAAAATCTTTTCAAAAGTTTCTGAAAAATGGGATAGGGAGGAGCATAATGGCATCCATGATTTATGGAGTCAGTCAGAACAATAGAAGAGGAATTGAGTATGATCCTAGTGAAGATAAAACTTCTACGAATGACCAACCTAAATCTCCATTTTCATATCACTATACACATACACAAGAGCAACAATTTAATAATGCTAGAAAACCCAAAGTGTTAAGAAGCTCTGGGAAAACTAATCACAAAGGACCCAAAAGACTCTGGGTACCAAAGGATAAGATTGTTTATGTTGCAGATATCCTATGCAGCAGATTTAAAACACCAGTCATGGTACCTGGACTCTGGATGCTCGCGACATATGACGAGAAGAAAGTCTATGTTCCAAAGCCTGGAACTTAAAGATACTGGATTCGTAGGCTTCTGAGGAGATCAGAAAGGAAGGATCAGATGCTCTGGAACTATTGGTAATGGTACTCTTCCCTCTATATCTGATGTGTTATATGTAGAAGGATTAATGCATAATCTGTTATCAATAAGTCAATTAAGTGATAATGGATATGATGTAATCTTTAATAAAAAAACATGTAAAGCCATAAATCAAAACAATGGTTCTGTCCTATTCACTGGCAAGAGGAAAAACAATATTTATAAAATAAATCTTTCTGATTTAAAAGAACAAAATGTGAAATTTCTGATGTCTGTTCACGAAGAGCAATGGGTATGGCATAGACGCTTGGGCCGCATTAGCATGAGAAAATTATCTCAGCTAAATAAACTCGAGTTAGTCAGAGGTCTACCTAAGCTGAAATTTTCTTCAGATGCTTTGTGTGAAGCATGTCAGAAAGGAAAATTTTCAAAAACATCTTTCAAAAAGAAAAATATTGTTTCTACCTCTAAGCCTCTGGAACTTCTTCACATTGATTTATTTGGTCCTGTGAAAATAGCATCAGTCAATGGAAAGAAGTATGGACTAGTCATTGTTGATGATTTCAGTCGTTGGACATGGGTAAAATTCCTAAAGCACAAGAGTGAGTCTCACTCTGTATTCACTAGCTTCTGTTCCAAAGTGCAAAACGAATTTGACTCTAAAATTATCAGAGTCAGAAGTGATCATGGTGGGGAATTTGAGAATAAATTTTTTGAGGAATTATTTGACTCTAATGGAATATCCCATGATTTCTCCTGCCCTAGAACTCCACAACAAAATGGAGTTGTAGAGAGGAAGAATAAGACACTCCAAGAGATGGCCAAAACCATGATCAATGAAACAAATGTGGCTAAGCACTTTTGGGCCGAAGCTGTAAATACAACGTGTTACATTCAAAATAGAATCTCCATAAGACCTATTCTGGAGAAGACTCCCTATGAACTGTGTAAAGGAAGAAAACCAAACATTTCTTATTTTCATCCATTTGGATGTTCCTGTTTTATTTTAGAGACTAAAGAACATCTGAACAAGTTTGATTCCAAAGCACAAAAAGGTATTATGTTAGGATACTCAAAACGCTCTAAAGGCTACAGAGTATACAATACAAAAACCAAAATTATGGAAGAATCAATTCATGTCAGATTTGATGATAAGCTTGACCCTGAAAAGTCAAAGCTAGTTGAGAAACTTGCAGATCTGGAGATCACTCTTGTAGGTTCTGACGAGAAGATTGAAGCTCTAGAAGAAACTGCCATTCAAACTTCAGAAGGAACTAACTCCCCAGCAATCCCAAAGAAAGCTAAAAGTCGCCTCGACATATCTGAAGAGTTGATTCTGGGAAATAAGGACGAACCTATCCGAACTAGGTATACCTTCAAGACTCTTGAAGAAACTCCTCTGGGACTAGTATCTCTGATCGAGCCTACTTCCTGTGATGAGGCACTTCAAGATAGCGACTGGGTTCTAGCCATGCAAGAAGAGCTAGATCAATTCACAAAGAACGACGTCTGAGATCTTGTTCCTAAGCCCAGAGGCACTCACATTATCGGAACCAGATGGGTGTTCAGAAACAAGCTGAATGAGAAAGGAGAAGTTGTCAGAAACAAAGCTCGACTGGTGGCTCAAGGTTACAGTCAACAAGAAGGTATTGACTACAATGAAACCTTTGCTCCAGTCGCCAGGTTAGAATCTATTCGTTTACTTGTATCATTCGCTATAAATCATTCTATCAAATTGTATCAAATGGATGTCAAGAGCGCATTCTTTAATGGTTATATATCAGAAGAAGTGTATGTCAACTAACCTCCAGGTTTTGAAAACTCAAATTATCCAGAACATGTTTTTAAACTTAAGAAATCTTTATATGGACTTAAACAAGCTCACAGAGCTTGGTATGAAAGATTAAGTAATTTTCTTTTGGAACATGATTTTATCAGAGGGAAAGTTGACTCCACACTCTTTTGTAAAAACATTAATAATGATCTCATGATATGCCAGATATACGTTGATGATATCATTTTTGGTTCAGCTAACGCCTCTGTATGTCAAGAATTCTCTGAGCTAATGCAGGCAGAATTTGAAATGAGCTTAATGCAAGAACTAAAGTTCTTCCTAGGAATTCAAATCAATCAAACTTCAGAAGTCACGTACGTTCATCAAAGTAAATACATAAAAGACATTCTGAAGAAATTTGAAATGGTTGAATGCAATCCTACAAAGACACCTATGCATCCAACCTGCATTCTTGAAAAAGAAGAAGTCAGTCAAAAGGTTTGTCAGAAGCTCTATCGTGGTATGATAGGCTCCCTTCTCTATCTGACTGCTACTTGTCCTGATATTCTATTTAGTGTTTGTCTCTGTGCCAGATTCCAATCGTATCCTAGATAATCTCATTTAACAGCAGTTAAAAGAATTCTCAAATATCTGAAAGGAACTCCTAACCTGGGCCTGATGTATGAGAAAACATCAGAGTATAGACTATCTGGTTTTTGTGATGCAGACTACGCAGGAGACAGAATGGAACGAAAAAGTACATCTGGAAATTGTCAGCTTCTGGGAAAGAATCTGATATCCTGTCCACTGCAGAAGCGGAATACATCTCAGCATCACTGTGCACTACTCAGATGCTCTGGATGAAGAATCAATTAGAGGATCTGCAAATCTTCGAGAGTAACATTCCTATCTTCTATGATAATACTGTTGTCATTTGTTTAAGCAAGAATCCTATTTTACACTCCACAGCTAAGCACATAGAAATAAAACATCATTTTATCAGAGACTATGTTCAGAAAGGGGTAGTAACATTGAAATTCATTGATACAGATCATCAATGGGCTGACATCTTTACTAAACCCTTAGCTGAAGATAGATTCCTCTTCATCTTAAAGAATCTGAACATTCAAAATTGCCCTGAATAAAATGTGCCTCTGAGGTTGTAAAATGAGATTCTGATGTAAACATAATGGATTCTGCCTCTGACTCTGATACTCCTACCATGTTAGAAGTTATCTGAGTTAGAAATCTCCAGGAACCAATCCTTTGGTATTCCTGAAGATCAGATAAAGCAAACACGTGGAGTACCTTGCGTCTGACCTTGGAACTTCTAGACAGCTGTCTAGCAGTAATCAAGGAACAATCTCTTGAGATCTCCTCGAGCAGTGTACTGACTGTTGGGATTAGACATCATTTATGAGCTGTAATCATTTTCCCTCCAAACGTGCTAACTTGGTTTTTGTGCTAAACTCTGTTTTGTGTGTCGTTTTGCATGCACCCTAATTTGGGTATTTAAACACATTTATTTCACACATTGCACACTTTTCACTCTCACACACTCTTAAACCTCTCCAAGCTCAACTCTTTCAAGGCATTCCTGCAACATTCTTCATCTTCATCCCAGCTTTCATCAACATTCATGGATGCTCAACAACAATCTGTTTACAACTTCTCTCAACAAATGGATTCAAGCGAACAAGCTCCAAGTTCAAGCAACCCAAACCCAACGGTTACCGGTGTAGTCACAACTCCCATCTACAAAGAGCCTCACATTTTCTTGATCATGAGCCTTACATCAATCTTGCAATGCCATTTGAGAAACTGGAAGTGTTATGTGAATCCTTGGTGGATTTTGACAACATGCGTAGAAATGGCATTGACCTCACTGATGAACTCATAAATCAAGGTTGGGGAAATTACTTCAAACGCTTGTATGGTCCTGTCTACACAAATCTAGTGAAGGAATTATGGAGATTCCCTGATGCTGATGATCACTTCATTGTCTCCTATGTTCTGGGAGTCAAAATGGTGATAACTGAGAAGTCCATTACTGCTCTTCTGGGCATGGAAAAAGATGGAGGCAGAAGAATCTACAACATTAATCCTAGGGCAAAATACATGTCCCATGAGATTAACCCAACAATCTTCAAGCAGAACGCTGAAGGCAACCTCTCCAAGAACAAGGAGCTACATCAGAACCTTTGTGTCTGGCTGAATATCATTTTGGGTACCATCCGTCATCGCCCAGCTTCAAACTCCTCAGACTACATCAACACAGACCAGAAGTGCATTCTGTACTGCATCCACAAGGGTCTAAAGCTCTGCCTTCCAGCACTTCTTTTCAAGTATCTCAGAGATTCTATACAGGATACAAGAAACAACATGAAGCCCAGAAACTACATTCCTCTGGGAAGATATATCCCTGACGTTCTGATTGAAAGCCGCCTTGTGGACCACCTGTTAAAGCTCAGACTCATGGAAGACGTGATGATCGACACTGGAAAACCTCTCAACACCAAAAATCTGAAGAGCATGGGGATTCTAGATCAAGTCAAATTCAAACCTACTCTGGACACCTCCTGGGAAGCTCTCAAAGATCAGAGGGAGATCCCCAATGGACTCTATCTGTTCTCAAAGGAAGACCCCCGAGAAGTAATCCTTTATTATCTAGATAATCTGATGAAAGAAGGAGTGGATATCTCAGACTTCCACATAAGCGATCTACCAGATAAGCCTCCAAACTTCATGAAGCATCCATGAGGACCCTCTGACAAGGAGAAGCAAGCAAAGAAGGCAAGACTAGGAGAATCCTCCGGATCAAGATCTCCAGCACCTCTGCATGGGCCTTCTGGTAAGTCTGTTTCTCTTGCTCCCTCTGCACAAACACAACCCATTGCTTCTTCTATCCCTCAACCAACACCTATCTACACTAACTCAGAAACCCCTCCTTCAACCACCAAAACATCTCATCAACCATCCCAGAAATTTAGCCTTGCCACCACCCCCTTACCTCTTTCTAATGCAGAAATGCTGAATGAAACCACCTTACCATCTTTATCTTCTTCTCCAGAATCACCCCCCTACTTCAACATTTCATCAGACACAAAACACTCTGACCCCTCATCTCCCACTCTGGCCCAACTTCAAGCTCAAACTCTGGCCTCACAACAGCCAACACAAACCACACCTGAACTAGAAGTCACTTCACCATCCACAGAACAACCAAACCCAACACCATCTGACCCTCAACCCTCTGAACCAAATAACTCTGACACCCACCCACCAAATACATCCGCTGAACCACAAACTCCCACTCTCAACCTAAGCCCTCCCACTTCTCCACCTCCACCCGCTGAACCAGAAAATACCCTGCCAACCCTAGAGGAAGCAATAATGATGTTTGCAAGAGCTTCAGTTGACAAGGTCAAGTCTCTGACCATCAACTCAGGCATCAGTGATGATCCCTCAGCTGTTAGGACACACTGGAACAGAGTTATTGGCTGGATGACCGCTGAAGCCTTCACGCTGAAGAGCCTCTCTGAGCAAGTCAGAAACGACTTCATCAGAGATGCTGACGTAAGACTACAGGAGCGCCTAGCCAGAGAAGCTAAGGAGCAAGCCCAAAAGGAAGCAGAAGAAAAAGCAAGGCAAGAGGAAATGCAGAGACTTAAGGAAGCTGAAGCCAAAGCTCTAGCTGACGCTGTTGCTGCTGAAGTTGAAGCAAAAGCTGCTGCTGAAGCTGAAGCTAAAGCTGTTGCTGAAGCTGAAGCTCGTCGTGCTGAAGAATCTGCCAACAGGGTAGAACCGGATGCTCTGACTCAGGGGGAGTCTTCCACCTTTGTCCCTCTGGTTCTCAAGACACTTGAACATCTTCAAAAGGAGCAGAAAGAAGTCCGAGCTAGATTGGATCAATAGGATTCAGTCAATGTCAACATTCAGAATCTGCTGACCCAGCTGCTTCAGAGGATGCCTCCACCTCCAAACCCTTAGGCACCTAGGATTCTTTTTGATTGCTGATTTACTTGTTGCTTTCTGACTGTGTTTGTTCTCGCTTTCTGCTGTTTGTGTTTTCTATCTGAATATATATATATATATATATATATATATATATATATATATATATATATATATATATATATATATATATATATATATATATATACATATTTTTCCTTCCTTTATTTTGCTAAGTCTTTTTGATTATGACAAAAAAGGGGAGAACTAAAAACAGCTCTGATGAAAACATATCTAAATCCTTCAGTACTCTGTAAACATTATTTAATAAATTCGTTCTAATCCTTCTTGACTTAGAATTTTGCAGAAGAGTATCTAGAAAAACCATCTCATGGAAGCTCCGGTAAGAACTTCTGAACTCCCGGACTCATCTCAGGGGGAGCTCACTTCTATCTGATCCAAAATTTCCTATCTATAAAATGTTTCATCTCTTAATTAAGATTGTTTTGTCATCATCAAAAAGGGGGAGATTGTAAGAACAAAATTAGTTCTACAATAGAATTCCAGGATTTTGATGATAACAAAGGATGAAACCAAAAATGGCACCCTAACGAAAATTCTCTAAGTGTGCAGGACTCTTAACAGCAACAAAGGAATCTGATCGTTTTATCAAATACAAACTCTGGTCAGATACAAAGTATTAGAAGAAGCATCTGAAGAAGAAGTGCGCTCCAGAAGTTCTGATTCTGAGCAAAACAAGACAGCAGAAAGACCAGAAGCTCTAAACTTCCACTGGACTCAGTTCGGATGATCTAAAAGACCAGTACTCTTAGAAGCTCTGACGTAACCTCAACGCAATCTCCGGTTAACACAGAAACTCCGAGACAACAAAGACTCTGATGAAGATTCTCCAAATCCAGAAAGAGTAACGGAAAGAACTTCTTCAAATGGAAAGAAAGTATATTTAGAAAGAAGTTATTCAAGGAGACAAATTGGTTATGGCAAGAAACACATAAGTAATGACATTGAATGCTCATCAAAGGCCAATATTCTGTCATCACTCCAACGGTCCTCTTCACCACTATATAAAGGACATCATACTTCAGTGAGAGATACACAACAACGCACAGAAAATTCTTTACATTCTCTCTTAGTTTTTCACGAGCTGCTGCTCATACGTGAAAACACTTGCTTGCTTATTCTGCTGTAATATTTGCTTACTCTTAGAAGCACTCTCGATTACAAATCTATTTTTGCTAAATTGCTTTTGTTCCTCAAGTGACTCTGCGTAGTCTGTATACTTGGGAGGACTAAGAGATCACTCTCTTAGACGTTTAGTTGTATTAATCTTTCAAGATTAGTGGATTAAGTCCTTTTTGAAGGCGAAATCACCTTGGCCGGGTGGACTGGAGTAGCTTTGTGTTATTAGCGAACCAGTATAAAATTCTGTGTGTTCTTACTTTTGAAAAAGATTTTATTTTCTAAAACAATTCAAACCCCCCTTTCTTGTTTTTCTCACCTTCATATATATGGTGATTATGCTGACAAAACGATCACAAAAGATACAAAAGTGTCGCAAAGAAATTGAACCACCGGTACAATCCTCGGTCAATATAAAAATCATGGAGACAAACTGCTGGAGAACAGAGAGATCATCATCCCAAAGGCTCAACCCTGGTTGGGGAAAGAGATCTCCTGAGGAAAAAACAATCCAAACTATAGGGAATTTTAGGCCAACACCATAAAAATGGGAGACAACCCTACTAGGGAACAAAACAAAAGCTGCTCAAGAACCAGGAGGGAACTCTGACTGGGAGCAAAGATATGATGATCGGTGGGGACACCGAGGCGATCTACTAGGGAAAGATCAAACATCTTTGATGACCATCTATCTGCTGCGGAACTACGAACTCCGATGGGACGGGCCGAAACTCTGATGGGGATAGAGAAAGAAACTCCACTGGGATGTACAAACTCCGCTGGGGATGTACAAACATTCTTGCGACTTCACTGGGGAAAATAAAACGCCACAGAGTATCCGAATCAACCAACTCACCTGGGGGATCAAACACTCCACCAGGGAACTGAATCCGTTAGCTGGGAATAACAACACTCTATTGAGGAAATGAATCAACACCAATGACTAGGGATACCCGAAGAGTTACTGCTTGGGGGAACCTCGGATGCTTCGCACTTAAGAACTTGCTTCTTACTAAGATGCTATTGATATTACTGTTACTTGCTTCGGAAAAGTTCTTGCTTTTATATATTAAAGAAAACTGGATTTGATTTAAAATTTAATTTTAAAATGATCAATATAAAATTTAAAACTATTGGTTGAAGTAAATAAGAGTAGAAATAATTGGATGAAAGTTCAACTTTATTTAATAGAATGGTAGTCTGTAAATGACAAGACTCTATAGATTTTACAAAGTTGAAAATGGTAATTTACATGGAAAAGGGGTGCATTGAATACAAATAATCCTTAATCCTTCTACCAAATCTTGATATCCACTGTGCTCTTGACCGCTGCTGAAGATGAACCAATGCCAACCCTTGTGCTCAAACAAGTCTTCAAAATCACTGAAGATCAGCAGAATGTAGTTACTTGCGATAATCCCTAATTTTTGCTTAAGTTGCCCCAAGGTGGGGTACTCAACTTATCGGGAAATTTATTTCTGTTTTTATGTCTCTAATTTTTGCCTGGAACGCCCTTTCGGGTTTTCAATCCACCGAGACGCTCATTTTTGCCTAAGCCGCCCTTTTGGGTTTTCAACTTAGCGAGCTGTTCTTTTCTTTTTTAGGAGAAGTATTTCTTGACTGCATCTGCATTCACAGGACGAGTGAACTCTTCACCATCCATAGTTGTAAGAATCAATGCACCGCCTAAAAAGGCTCTCTTAACAACATATGGGCCTTCATAATTGGGAGTCCATTTTCCTCTGGAATCTGGCTTGAACGTCAAAATCTTTTTGAGCACAAGGTCTCCTTCTCTGAACACACGAGGTTTGACCTTCTTATCAAAAGCTTTCTTCATTCTCTACTGATATAACTGACCATGACACATGGCAGTCAATCTCTTCTCTTCAATCAAATTCAACTGGTCAAACCTGGCTTGACACCATTCAGCTTCAGTCAACTTGGCTTCCATGAGCACACGCAACGAAGGAATCTCAACCTCTATGGGGAGCACTTCTTCCATACCATACACAAGAGAGAAAGGTGTTGCCCCTGTTGAAGTGCGGATGGAGGTATGATACCCATGCAAAGAAAATGGGAGCATCTCATGCCAATCCTTATACATGACAACCATCTTATGGATAATCTTCTTGATGTTCTTGTTCGTAGCTTCAACAACCCCATTCATCTTGGGTCTATAGGGAGAAGAATTATTATGTGCAATCTTGAAGTCTTTGCAAAGAGCTTCCACCATATTGTTATTCAAGTTTGATCCATTATCAGTAGTGATCTTACTTGGCACACCATAACGATATATAATCTGATTCTTGATAAACCTTAAAACAACTTGCTTGGTTACATTTGCATACGATGTCGCTTCAACCCATTTTGTGAAGTAATCAATCGCCACTAAAATGAAATGATGTCCATTTGAAGCTTTGGGTTCAATCATCCCAATCATATCAACTCCCCACATGGAGAATGGCCATGGGGAAGAAATAACATTCAATAGTGTCGGAGGAACATGAATCTTATCAACATAAATTTGACACTTGTGGCATTTCTTCACAAACTTGCAACAGTCAGATTCCATTGTCAGCCAATTGTAACCTGCTCGCAACATCTTCTTCGCCATTGCATGTCCATTAGAGTGAGTACCAAAGGAACCTTCACGCACTTCAGTCATCAACAAGTCTGCCTCGTGTCTATCCACACATCTGAGCAAAACCATGTCGAAGTTTCTCTTGTACAATATATCACCATTCAAGTAGAAATTATCGACTAATCTTCTCAATGTCTTCTTATCTTTCAAAGATGCCCCAGGCGGGTAAACCGGACCTTGGAGGAAACATTTGATGTCATAATACCACGGCTTTTTGTCTTTGATCTCTTCAACAACAAACACATGAGCTGGCCTATCAAGACGCATCACCGATAAATTGGGAACTTCATTCCAATACTTCACTACAATCATTGATGCCAATGTTGCGAGAGCATCTGCCATCCGGTTCTCATCTCGAGGGATATGATGAAACTCAACCTTTGTAAAGAAAGTTGAAATCCTCCTCGCATAATCTCTATATGGTATCAAACCGGGTTGATTTATCTCCCATTCTCCTTTGATTTGATTCACAACCAAAGTCGAATCACCGAAGACATCCAAATACTTGATTATGAGATTCATGGCCTCTTCAAGCCCCATAATGCAAGCTTCGTATTTTGCCATGTTGTTTGTACACTTAAAAGTCAATCTAGCTGTAAATGGTAAGTGTGTGCCTTGAGGAGTAATAATCATTTCCCCAATGTCATTTCCATATTGATTAACAGCTCCATCAAAAATAATGCTCCAATGGGGACCAAGTTCTGGCCCTTCTTCAAGCAATGGTTCATCACAATCTTTCATTTTCAAGTACAAAATTTCTTCATCACGAAAGTCATACTACATTGACTGATAATCTTCAATTGGTTGGTGAGCCAAATGGTCAGCCAAGATACTACCTTTGATCGCTTTTTGAGATCGGTATTCGATATCATACTCTGATAACAACATTTGCCAACGGGAAATCCTCCCAGTTAAAGCAGGCTTCTCAAATATATACTTGATTGGATCCATTTTTTATATCAACCAAGTGGTATGATTCAACATATACTGACGCAGACGCTTAGCAGCCAAAACCAATGCGCAACAAGTTTTCTCGAGCATAGAATACCGAGTCTCACAGTCGGTGAATTTCTTATTGAGGTAGTAAATTACAAATTCTTTCTTTCCAGTCTCATCTTGCTGACATAGAACACAACCCATACCATCTTCTAGCACAGTCAAATACATGATCAACGACCTTCCTTCAACAGGTGGAGACAAAATCGGAGGCTCAAGCAGATATTCCTTGATACTATCAAATGCTTTCTGGCAGTCTTCGGTCCAATCATAAGACTGATCTTTCCGAAGAAGCTTGAATATAGGCGCACATGTGGCAGTCATGTGGGAAATGAATCTAGAAATATAATTCAAGCGGCCGAGAAAACCTCTGACTTGTTTGTCAGTTTTGGGCGCAGGCATCTCTGGTATTGCTTTAACCTTGGCAGGATCAACTTCAATACCCTTCTCGCTGACAATAAAGCCCAACAACTTACCAGAACGAACACCAAAAGTACACTTATTGGGATTCAAGCGTAGCTTATACTTCCTCAAACGCTAGAATAGCTTCAAAAAATGCTCAACATGTTCCTCTTCATCAATTGATTTAGCAATCATGTCATCGACATATACTTCAATCTCTTTATGCATCATATCATGAAAAAGAGTAGTCATTGCTCTCTGGTAAGTTGCATCAGCATTCTTTAGACCGAAAGGCATCACTCTATTGCAGAATGTTCCCCAGGGTGTAATGAATGTGGTCTTCTCCATATCCTCGGGTGCCATCTTAATCTGATTATATCCGGAAAATCCATCCATAAACGAAAATACTTTGAATTTAGCAGTATTGTCTACCAACATATCAATGTGTGGCAAAGGAAATCATCTTTCGGACTGGCTTTATTCAAATCTCTATAGTCAACACACATGCATACTTTTCCATCATTCTTCGGCACTGGCACAATATTGGCCACCCATTGCGGATACTCAACAATTACAAGGAAAACAACATCAATCTGCTTCTGAACTTCCTCTTTGATCTTCACAGCCATATCTGGATGCGTTCTTCTCAACTTCTGCTTGACTGGCGGGCATTCTGGCTTCAAAGGAAATCTATGCTCCACGATATCAGAATCCAAACCGGGAATGTCTTGATAGGACCAAGCAAACACGTCTAAATACTCTCGAAGAAGATCAATCGACCCCTTCTTAGCATCTGGACACAAACGAGACCAAATCTTGACTTCCTTCACATCGTCTTTGGAACCCAAGTTGACTAGCTCAATCTGCTCTTCAAACGGCTGAATAATCTTCTCATCTTGCTCAAGAAGACGAGACAATTCATCACTCACTTCTACATCACTCTCCTCCTCAGCTTCAAACACTGGGAATTCAAAATTCGAAGAAGGAGAAGGATCGTTGTATTTAATGGGGTTAGGAACCAACCTGCATAATGATTTGATATTTTGATTTTAGAGAAGTGAATTTGTGACCAAATATTATGCAGATGGACAATTATATTGTTTATTTATGTTTTTTGTGATTACCATTTTCAGAAATAAGAAAAAAGTAAAAACAAACATCATAGATGTGGATGAATAGAATTAATTTTATTAATGATCAATTTCAAAATGCCCATCAATGTTCACTTCTCCCTTATGCATAGGAGAATGATTTTAAAATATAAAAGCAATTACTTAGGTCAATGCAAAATAATAGGAATATCAACAGCAGTCTAATTGTTGCATGTCTATCCATGCGTTGCAAAGTTGGTGCAGTCTTCCTCTTCACTATCCTCTAGCACAACAGCTAAGTGTTGTTCATTCCCATGAATGAACCCTCCGCTACGGAAACTGAGTTGCATATCTTCAGATCTAACGGTTGACGAGCCCTTCTGGAACCCCAAACCAGTTCTTCCTTTGTTAACAGCGACCTCTACCACACGCCCCCACTGATCAACAGGACCTCCTTCGACAATCTTCTGCACATCTTTTAGAGAGGACATAAGTGCCCTAACTCTCTTCTTAGCAGCAATGGACAAGGCATGGAACGACGTTCCAATCTCATCCTCAGCAACTACATACGAAAACGATGATAGATGGCTGACCAACAGTGCTTTCTCACCTCCCACAATCACCAACTTGCCATTCTTGACAAATTTAAGCTTCTGATGCAGAGTGGAAGTAACAGCTCCTGCTTCATGAATCCACGACCTTCCCGACAAACAACTATAGGCCGGGTGAATATCCATTACCTGGAAAGTGATCTGAAAGTCACTCAGACCTATCTTGATTGGAAGGTCCACTTCTCCAATGACAGTTTTGTGCGAGCCATCAAAGGCTTTGACAATTACCCCACTATACCTCATGGGAGCTCCCTGGTAAGATAACTTTGACAAAGTTGACTTCGGAAGCACATTGAGTGACGAACCGGTGTCAACGAGAACGTTTGACAAAGCATCTTCCTTGCAATTCATTGAAATATGCAAAGCCAGATTGTGATTTCTTCCCTCCTCAGGGAGTTCTTTATCGCAAAAGCTCAAATTATTTCATGAAGTGATGTTAGCTACAATAAGATCAAATTGAGCCACAGTAACATCTTGCTCCACATATGCCTGTTCGAGAACTCTCTAGAGTGCTTCTCTGTGTGCTTCAGAATTTAAGAGCAGAGACAACACGGAAATCTTAGAGAGAGTTTGGAGTAACTGCTCAACCATATTGAATTCACTCCTCTTGATCAATCGGAGTACCTCATCATCATCACTATTGGCTTTCAAGTTGCTGGATTCACCAGACTTATCCTTTGAACAACCAACAGGATCTACACTAGGCACCTCCTCCTTCTTACCAACGATCAATTCTTCCTTATTATCAGGGACAACCGGTCCAAAAACTCAACCACTACGGGTCACCTTCGTAACATCTACAATGCTCACCACTGAACTAGTCGTAGGTAACGGGACCTCTTGACCGTTCTTCATCATTGTAGCATTATACTGGTACGGTATAGCCTTATCAGATGCATACGGGACTGGGCCCACTAACCGTATTACCAACGGCGAAACTGATCTATTGCTGACGTTCTGGTTATTACTGCTATGATAGTGGATCACTAACCGCTCTGGTTGCTTGAAAACGGGAACAATGACATTAACATTGTCATCTTCATAACGGGATTGACAAATCTGAATCATGCCTTCATCCATCAGGCGCTGGATGTCCCTTTTCACAATAACACACCCTCTTGGGTTCACACTACAAATATCACAACCTTTGTGATCATGTTCACATTCACTCACCAAACAGATGTCCTTATGTATCTGCACCAAGGATCCACGGATAAAACACACATAAAAAACTTTGTACTCACTAGGACAACCGTCCACCATATTCACTGAGGTATTCCCATGAGCGGGCAAAGGATTAGCTTTCACATTAGGCGCGTGGTCTTCAAAAGACACCATGCCTCTCTTCATAAGCTGTTGCACCTCATACTTCAGCGGATAACAGTTCTCAATATCGTGCCCAGGTGCACCCTGGTGAAAAGCACAACGGAATTCAGGTTTATACCACCAAGGAAGTGGTTCTGGAATTTGCGGTGGGTTCCTTGGTTGGATCAAATTTTTGAGGACCAGAGATGGATACAGTTCGGCGTACGACATAGGAATTGGGTCGAAAGAGACCTTCTTCCTCTCAAAATTTTGTTGCTGGTGATGATTGTTGTTGGAATTGTTTTTGTTGTAGGTGTTTGTTCTTTGTTGCGGTTGTTGTTGTTGACGTTGATTTTGATACTGATGTTGTTGGTTTTGAATTGCTGTTGCTAGTTGATTGGAGAATACTGGAATGACGAATGATACTTGATGATGATGATGTTGACGGGGTGGTAAATTTCTTCTGGTTTGAGGCCTCCTTTGCCTCCCACTGGTTATTGCATTTGTTTCATTGTCCTTCCTCTTGCTAAAATTACTCCCATATTTCTTGCTAGTTGAAGCCTCTTCTTTCGACAATCGTCCCTCACGGACCCCTTCTTCAAGTCTCATCCCCATTTTTACCATCTCGGTAAAATCGCTGGGGGCACTGGAAATCATGCGTTCATAGTAAAATGAACTCAGGGTTTTGAGAAAGATTTTCGTCATCTCCTTCTCCTCCAAAGGAGGAGTGATCTGGGCAGCCAACTCCCTTCAACACTGGGCATACTCTTTGAATGTCTCTTTATCTTTCTAAGACATGGACCTCAGCTGGTCCCTATCTGGCGCCATATCCACATTGTATTTGTACTGTTTCACAAAAGCCTCTCCTAGATCATTGAAAGTGCAGATGCTTGCAGTATCTAACCCCATATACCAACGAAGCGCAGCACCTGTTAGGCTATCCTGGAAATAGTGAATCAGTAGTTGATCATTATCTGTCTGGGTTGACATATTGCGGGCATACATCACAAGATGACTGAGTGGACATGAGTTCCCCTTATACTTCTCAAAGTCAGGCACTTTGAATTTCACAGGGATTTTGACATTGGGCACTAAGCACAGTTCAACAACACTCTTCCCAAACAGATCTTTGCCTCTCAGGATTTTCAGTTACTTGCGCAACTTAAGGAATTGGTCTTTCATCTCATCCATCTTCTCATAGACGCCCGGGCCCTCAGATGGCTCAGAGTGATAGATGGTATCTTCTACACGTGGCAAAGTGTGCACAACGGGATGTGGCGCAGACATGACTGGGGCTAGATGCCGGCATGGAAGCAAAAGTAGGAGCGAAACCCTCTAGCACAAAATTAGGTGGCATTCCCCAAGGGAATCCAACAGGAAGATTCGGAGCGAAGTGGGCGGTGGAAGCAGGCACTATAGAGGTAACCACTTCAGAGATAACAGTCCTCGCGGGAGGAGTTGTAAGAGTTGGAGAAGCTTGGCTCTAGGCAGCAAGAACTGACTCCATCATGACAGTCAGTCGGCTAATCTCCTCTTTCAAGTCTCGGTTCTCTTTCTCTAGGTGTTCCATGATCTTTGAATGATTGGCTCGAGTGTTGTACCGGTGATTCAGCTTTGCTAAAGCACAGAAGAACACCAATCAGACACCTGGCAAAAACCTGCTTATGCAAATGATTCGTGAAATGCAATGCTTGCTTATTTTTATTTTCCAAGGAACTTACTCTATCATTTGCAAATATATAAAAATTGAAATGACAATTGTAATAATTTGATATGACCAAAAATCTCTTTCTATTTATATAAATTGGAAGGATTACACTGAGTACAATTTCAGAAACCAAAATAAAAGATACATGAGAAAAGGAGACTAGTCATCCTAAGGATCCCTAACAACAGTGTCAGAAGATCTGGCTGAAGGCACGTACTTCCTTCGAATACGACGAATCTCGGTCTCAAAAGAAGCCTTCATCTGAGTCTTCTCGAAGACAAGTTGGTCGACAATCTTCTTCCAAGCAACGGAAGGCTGAGGCATGCTAGAAGATGAAACCTATGGCTCTCTCTGTCTCTTCGTCACTCGATCTTCAAGTAGCTCAATTAGTGCATCTTTGTCCTTAGACTCTAATAGCAACTCTTCATGCTTCTTGCTCAAAGCATGGAAACGCTCTTCCCACATATCCTTCTCTTGCTTCATCTTGATGAGTGCATCTTCCAACACCTCTACATCTTGGTTAGGGAGAGTTAATGGCTCAACCACAACCATAGACATAGGTCTTTCACAAGGATAAGACATCTTTAACTCCATAGCTCTCTTCTTCACCCAAAGGGTGTAAGCTTCCAAAGCTACATAATTGGACGGACCAAGCTCAGATCTTCCATTCCTATGCACATTATGCCAAGCATGCACAATCTTCTGCTTCAAATGTTGGGGATCTTTACCCTCTTGATAGAAAAGACCTTCTAACAAAGTGTTATTAGGTTTGTCTCTCAAGGGGAACTCAAGTTGCGATGAGCCAAAGCAGGGTTGTAGCTAATTCCTCCTTGTGTACCAATGAGAGGCACATTAGAGAATTCACCACAACTATCCATAATCTCCAAACTGCTTAAGGATGGATCATACCAAACTATATCATTATTAGTGAGAGACATAAGTCTCTAAGACCACCTTAGACATTGTTTGTTCTCCATAAAAGCAGGTGTCTGAGGCAAGTGCGAAATAAACCACTTGTACAGAAGAGGAATGCAACAGACAATCATTCCACCATTTTTAGAATTCCTTAAATGCAAAGAGAAATACATATCACCCAACAAAGTAGGCACTGGATTCCCAACCAAGAAAAGTCTAATGGCGTTAACATCAACAAAACTGTCAATGTTAGGGAACAAAGCTAATCCATAAATGAGCAACACAAAGATAGCTTCAAAAGCATCCACACTACCAGCTTGAGAAAAAGTAGTAGCTTCCTTGATGAGGAAATCAGATGGCAATCCAAATAACCCTCATTTCTTCACCCAATGAGCCTCTAGCGCAGAGTTCTTCATGTGAAGAGCTTCAGCAATAACACTAGATCGGGGAATCTCCTCCGATCCACTAAAAGGTACTCTGCTAGAAACAGGTATCCCCAAAATATAAGAATACTCCATCAAGGTAGGCATAAGCTAAAAATCTAGGAAAGTGAAACAATTGTAGAGAGGATCATAGAACTGCACCAATACACTCAACAATCCTTCCACTACATCAGCAAACAAAATGGAAAGAATCTTTCCATGACGTTGTTTGAAGTCCAAGGGATCTAATACAAAAGATGCTAGCTTCCTTAACTCTTTCAAGTCGGGGCATCTGAAACTGTACTTCTTAGTGTTCCTTCGTCCACAATCCATGGTCTGAAAATACTGGCAAATGATACCTTAGTTCCTTGAAAGTTTGTGTGAAGAATGTTATGATGCGCATGAATGCATGAATGCAACAATAACAAATAAGGGATCACACACAAGGCAAACAAAGGCCAAGGGATGAATGAAGTCATTGTCAAGATCAATCATCCATTTTGGTGGATTATGGTTTACACCTTATCAACACCCAAGTTCCATTGATATTGACAAAACTTGATTGGATCAACCAAGAATCAAGGGTTTGTTGCAAGTCACGAGCATGGAGTCTGGGTAAGAACCATCCCAAAGGAGTTAACTAAGGATAAAAACCTGTAGATCATGTTCTAAAAAGTTCCCAGAGTCTTAATTCCATCTATCGGATATTACAGGTTAAGATGACTGACTCATCGACCCATAATATTCTCAACTGTTATCAAATCTACACTTGAACAATTTTCGCACTACGTCCTAAATAGGCCAAGATGGGTTAGGTGTTCTAAGGTCCTTAGCTTCTCAGACCCAATTAGAAATAGTCATGCCTAACCACAAATACTTGTGTGACATTCCCAAATCCAAAGGAGTCTCCACTGAGCAGATTGATCTCAAGCCAACTTGTTAAGGAATACTCCACACAAGTCGAACATGACTATACCATCCTCCTATCTTAATTGCACTCAAGTTCAGGTTAGAACTTATCTCACCACTCAGAGATCACCAAGCACAACAAGCAGATTATATCACACATACATATATACAAACATCACATATATACAAATATATTCACACAAAAATTAGGCTAAACCCACTGGAGACTACTCCCCAGTAGAGTCGCCACTTGATTTTTGTAGCGGGAAATTCATTATCATCAAGCTATTGATAAGCTAGAGATCATTTAACAAGAGTCGCATCCGCTCTTTTATTGTTTCCAAGGGAAAGGGGAAAAAGTACGAACAAAACCTAAATAGTAAGAAGTTTTCAAATAAAAACTAATAAAAGTCAGAGATCACAAGTAAGGGGGTTGGTTACACAGAGGGAAGGTGTTAGCACCCAAAGTATCCTAGGTACTCCTAGGGAGCCCTTTTTGTATGCATACGTATTTTATACAAAGTGGTGTTTACAAGCAAATAGAATGAGGGGATGAGAAAAGAATTGGTTAATTATATTTTTGTGTTTGACAAGACCTTCGGTCTTGTGCCTACGTACCAACATAAAAATGAGGGATCAAAACCTCGTAGTTCGTGCTAGAAATTTCAAAATGAGTGTGTTGGTTTTTAACAAAATTTAAGTTTTGAGAGGCACAAAGGCCTAAAATGGTTTGAATGAGTTAGTTCTTTTTGGATTTTTGAAAGTTTTAAGTCAAGTATAGTTAAGTTTATTCACAAGTTTGATTTAAGAAAATAAGTTTGAAAATGCAATGGCATAAGGCCAAAGTTTCTACCTTTTTGCAAAAGTGGTCAGAGTTTAGAACAAAAGTAGTTCACACAAAGAATGTTGTTAAAATGGAGGGAGAGATTTTGAAATTAAAGAAATAGGGAGAAGATGAAGAGACTACCCTATGCACATAAATTTAAAAGTTTAAAGTTGAAAAAATCTGACAAAATGGGTAGCAATCTAATAGACAAGTATGTCAATAGAAACCCAGAATTCCCTTGGATTTTTTAGAATTAAGCAACACACAAACGCACAATTATATCAATCTTGAAGAGAAAAGGCATCAAATAAAGATGGCCTCATCCAAGCTTATCCACTTCAATGATCTTCTTCAAAGTAGCCTATGTAGCAGATGAATTCCACAAGTCACAGGTTCAACATAACATCTTAATAATGATCAATGTTGCAGATGAATCTGGAGAGATCTTGAATGATGTATCAGATGAATCCAAACTTGCAAGTTCTTGGTTCTTCAACAAATTGGCATTTGCCAAGTCCATTAGCAAAGGAATGTTGCCTAAGTTCTATGTCCAATTGGGGAGATCAAAACAACAGTCCACTCAAAAGTCTTTTAGGGTTTTTATGATTATTAGGTGCATTAGTGGTTAAAGACCAATCAAACAAACAAAGCAATAAAGTATATCACATAATATGGTCCAAGTGGACAAAGTGAAAATTGCATAAACATAAACAATTAGAATGATATGTACAATGACAAATGATAATAAAACAATAAAAGTAAATCATTAAAAGTAAAAGCTTGAAAGTAAAAGTTAATGGTTAGTAAGTTAATAGTTAGTTTTGTTTTGCTTTTTTTTTTATTTCAAGACATTCTCTGGAGAACACTTAACCCAATTGCCACAAGCATGGATCCTTGAACCAAAACATCTTCCAAAGGAAGGAAAGAAGGCCAAGTTTTCACACAATAGCATGGAAGAGGGAGACTTACAATCTCACTAACTAGAATGCTTATGCCTTTTATGTCCCAAATTTAGCGCTATGTTAAGCTATCGTAATTGGACTTATGTATAAGTCACAACTATTTGAGGTCGGGCAATAAACTTTTGGTATTAATGCATGTTGGAGATATAGTATTAATAACTATGCTCATTAAACATACCACACACAAAAAAATATGCAAAGATGTGGCCTAATCTCATCCATACTCATGTTAATCTTTCAATCAACTAGCATTAGGACTTTGAGATGTCATTGGCCAATTAAAAATGAATGGATGAAGAAAGGGAATTAGATGAAGAGGGAAAGGGATGAATGAGATCACAAATTGGTCAAAAGAGGACTTTTACCAAATTAATATTATTCATTCATTTTGGGAGATGGAATGTACATTCCATCAATCCCCTAAATCCAATAATATTAACTTGACAAAGTCAAATCAACCATGACCAAGGCCCAACAACAAATGAAAAACTCAAATAAGTCAATCCAAATGGTCAACACAATTAAAATGGAATTTATTCAATTAAAAATATTAAAATAATGCATTAAATATAAATATGCTTTGTCTAAATCCTAAAATCACATCAAAACACCAAATAAATGGCCATGTGATTTATCATAGGTCAAACAAGGTCAAAGTACCTTGGATTAAAAATTTCATAATTTTTGGACACTTAAAAATATTTTTAAACAATTAAAAACAAATGAAAAATCAATTAATTCATGAAGAATATTAATAATGATCTAACAAATAATTCTAATTCAGAATATGAAATAGAAAAATATTTGAAAATTTTCAATGAAAGTCCCATATTTTTTGGATCAATATTAAATTTATTACGAATTATTGAAAAAAATGGAAATAAAATAAAAATCAGAAAAATCAAAAATACGTGGACCATCAGATCTCCCTCATTAATTGAGGTGGCAGATCTGATGATCTACAACGCGCGTTCCACAAACACGTGAGTCAACTGCACTACAAACATGTTAATCAAAAGGAACAACTGAGATTATAACGTGGAGCAAGGATCTTATGGCTCAGACCTAAGACACTTCATCACCGGAGCCAGAGCTCCGATTGTCTTCTCCGGCGAGCTTCACCGGACAAGTCAACATGAACCATCACCAAAAATTCAAAAAGGGACATGATTTTAAAGAGAAAACATCACTGAGCACGAATATCACCTCTATTTCTTCCAATTCCAACTATATTGAGAGATATGTGGAATTGAAAAATGAGGTTCATGATCTGAGTTGCTTCAATTTGACCTCAAAGCAACTCAAACACCTTGCCTACATTGGTGGGACTTCAGCCAACACAATAATCAAGAGAATTGAGCAAGAAACAAGGAGAATCGAAGGTTGAAAAATTCTGCAAATTACCTTCAATGGAGGTCTGAGCTTGCTAGATCTTGATCTGAATCGTGCTTGGCTTCACTTCAATATCTTGCAGAAGAGGAATGGGATGGCTTAGAATCAATGGACTCCTAGAGAATTGAATTCCAAAACAATGGAGATTCAAGCTCAAATTCAACTGAATTTTTCAGGTTTATCCTCTCAATGTGAAGGGTTTTCTGTGGGGATTCAAAGCTGGCGCAAGGTGTATGTGATTTCTGAGCAAATGCAGTTCCAGTTATAGAGAATTCAAATGATATTTGCACACTCTTTCAACTTTCTAATTTTGGCAAAATGATGCAAGCATGGTGCATGGGCGCGCATAGGCCCATGAAATGATTGTTTGAAAGTCCAAAATGAAGTTCAGATGCATTGGAGATGGATTGGATTGCAAGGCAATTGTGCATTGCTGTTTGAAGTTTGATCCATGACACAAGATACCATCCTGTTTAAGCCATGTGCAACCTATGCATTTCTCACCCAAAATGCATGAATTTTAGCTCTTTGGAAAAGTGATATCAAGAGGAACAAGTTTTACATTGAACACTTTTTCATTTGGAGCTTGGAACTTGGAGATATTTTAGGTGAAAGTTTGGAAAAATTTGAAATATCAAAATTTTTCTAAGTGTCAAGCTATATGTCTCAATATTCCACCTTGCTTAACTTTTTATAGGAGCTTCAAATGAGAAAAGTGTCTTCATCAAAGTTGTATCTATCTTAAATACCTTCAAAATGGTCACTAATTTTATGTCATTTGGATACGAAATGATAGAGTTATGCATTTTTGAAGTTTGGAAAAATCACTTGATCAATGGTATAGGTCAAAACTGACCTATAATGTAACCTTATATCACATGCTCAAAAAAGTTTAATCAGCTCCCACTCCAAACATAAAAGTTGAAGTAGACACATTTAAATGGATTGTGCAACTTTTAAATCTTTCATCTCATAAAAATTGATCAAGTTATGGCCTTGGGAAGTTGATTTTCAAATTAGGGTTTAGACGAAATGACCTATAATGTTTCAACATAGAAATTGATTTTAAAATAAAAACTAGCTCTAGGTCTCAACATGAAAGTTGTTTTGAATGTCATTTAGAGTAAGTTTTCTATTGGAATCATTTTCATATGGTGAAAATTGTAGAAGATAGGGTTTAGGGAGACCCAGTTTTGATCAGATGAATTCATCTGGCCACCCACCATCAACCAACTTGCTAACCTTCAATTCTTTGGATTTTTTGGCTCATGGTAGATCATATATGCATAATATGATGGATTTTGAAGTGTCCATTTAGAGATTTGATCAATTGGTGAGATAGCTTGTTGGAGAAGTTACTCAAGATACCCAGTCAAACTAGGGTTTCCAAGGCAAATCACCCTTAAACTCTTGAAGCAAACTTGATCAATATAACATGTAGGAACCAATGGAACTCATATATGATGCCCATAACCATTCTTGGATCAATTTATGATTGTTCTCTTTGTCATGAGGGTCCTAAACCCTAGATATGAACTTGATAAATCAATGGTGATCATGCCCTACCTACAAAAGAGTTAGGAAAATACAAAGACATATTTTTGGTAATTTGGTTAGTAAAATGATGATGTACAAGTATGATACAATCACATAGTACTTGGTGATCTCTCCCAAAACAAACCTAATGAAAGAGGGGTAAGGAGGATGCCAGGGTATGATCCCAATGCTAATGCTTATGATGAAATTGCATGAGGGATCTTAGTGTCAAAATTGGGGTCTTACAGCTGTCCCTATTTAAGGACATTCTAACTGAGGAGGCGAAGGTTGAAATCTTAATGTAGACTCAGTAAAATGGGCTTAAATAACAACATATAGAAACAAATTTTGGTCCCTAAGAGACCTCATGATGCATATGATATGAATGTAAAAGTTAATGCTCTGTGGGGAAATATTGCCACAAAGGAAAAGAAATCAGAGAGACCAAAAGTCCACAGGAGTATAATGTATTCCGTAAGGAAAACTCACTAGGGAGACAAAGACTATGGGGGAAAAATGAGTTATGTGTAGGCCAGGCTATGACTTAAAACTACTGGGGGACTCGTGGAATTCCATACAAACATGGAAAGACTCAGCCGGGGAAACAACAACATCTGCAGGGGATACGAGTAAGTCAGGATAAAACTGAAGTACTTGAATCATGCAGGAAGAGCGATTTCACTAAGGAAATGCGCACTCAACTCAACTAGGGAAGAAATAAACTTCAATACAGGAGGAGCATAAACTTATTATCTACTACCTGTTATCGGCTAGGATGAACATATCAAGGAGATAATAAACTTCAATAAGGAGATAATAAAGATCTGATAGAGAGAATATCCGTCATCAGCTAGGATGAACATATCAAGGATGACTCGCTGGGCACCAACAAAAGGGAGTATTCATTACCGGTTACTGGGTAAGAATAACCTTGCTGGGGAAAACTGCAGAAAATAGGATTTACAACTACCGGTTATTGGGCAGAAGATCAAAGGTGAGAGTACCTGTCATCGGTAGGATGAACATATCAAGGATATACTCAACAGGGAAGAAAATCCGTCATCGGTTAAGATGAACATATCAAGGATAGACTTTCCTGGGAAATGTCAAGGAGGATACCCGTCATCGGTTAAGATGAACATATCAAGGGTAAACCAACTAAACAAGAAGTAGGAATTACATCTATCGAATGCTGGATAGAAGACCATCAAAGAGAAAATCCGTCACCGGTCAAGATGAATATATCAAGGATAGACTTTAAGAGGGAATAAAATAGGAATTATATCTATCAGTTACTGGATAGAATACAATCAAAGAGAAAATCCGTCACCGGTTAAGATGAACATATTAAGGATTAACTATACAAAGGGGACAAAAACATGATTTACAACTACCGGTTACTAGGTAGAAGACCGCAAAGAGAAGGAAACCCGTCATCGGTTAGGATGAACATATCAAGGATTAACTCTCTGGGGAACAAGAATAGGGATTACAAATACCATTTTACTGGATAGAATACCAAAGGTGAGAATATCCGTCATCGGTTAGGATGAACATCAAGGATAAACTCAGGCAGGGGAGAGAAAGATATCCGTCATCGGTTAGGCTGAACATATCAAGGATATACTTTCTGGGGGAATAGATCCACTAGGGACTCTACCGAGGAGAAAAACAGGGGTACCTTTGTCGGGTATTGGGCAAGAAGTAACAAACTGCAAACTAAGAAGAATATTAACAGTTACTGGGTAATAAACTCTTAGGAGACTCGAAGCATCTATCTAGGTAAAAGCTAGACAGAAATAGTCAATTAAGACTCAACCCAATGAGGATATAACTCAAGGGGAGTGATTCCATCCAGATAAACAACTTGAAAGGAAACTGAAGTAATAATCATCCACGAGGAACAACTCAGTAGGGAAGAGGAGAAAGGTTAAAGTCTTTCTGCCTAAGGGGTTGACGCTCTACAATTGAGGGAGGATAGACACCAAAATTTGTATAGGGATAAAGTACCGCCATATAGAGAATGAGAACCTCAAACCAACAAGTTAATCAGATATGACGATGCAAATATGCAATTATGAAATTATATGAATCTATATGTATATGATGATTATGCTGACAAAACGATCACAAAGGATACAAAGGTGTCGCAAAGAAATTGAATCATCGGTACCATCCTCGGTCAATCCACAAAAAAGAAGGAGACAACTGCTGGAGAACAGAGAAATCGACAATCCAAAGGCTCAAATCTAGCCGAGGGAAGAGATATGTTGAGGAGAGGCGAAGTTATCGAATCTGCAAGGAATTTTAGGTCAACACCATATTAAATAGGAGACAACCATACAGAAGATAAACACAAAACAACTGCTCAGAAATCAGGAGGAAACTCTGACTGGGAGTGAGTCAGATGGCGACTGGTGGGGAAACCAACGCGATCTACTGAGGAAAACATCTTACTGAGCTGAAGATCAACCCTGGTGGGGAAACGTTGACTCCATTGGGGAATACAGAAACACTGTCGGGGAAATAACACGCCACAAGGTACTGAATCAACCAACTTAGCTGGGGAAAAGAATCGGAACTCCGCTAGGGAACAAACACTTCGCATGGGATCCGGATCAACATAAACAACTAGGAACACCCGAAAGGTTAACTACTTGGGGAACCTCTAATGCTTAGCACTTAAGGACTTGCTGCTCTTTGAAGTGCTGCTGATACTTCCTTTTTAATTTGCTTTGAAAAATTGCTTGTTTTTATATGTTTTAAGAAAAAGAGATTTTGATTAAAAAAATTTAAATTTCCAAAATGATCATAATAAAATTTAAACTATTGGCTGAAGTAAATAAGAGTAGAAATAATTGGACAAAAGTTCAAATTTATTTAATGGGATGGTAGTCTGTAAATGACAAGACTCCATAGATTTTTACAAAGGTGAAAATGGTAATTTACATGGAAAAGGGTTACAATGAATACAAATGATCATTAATCCCTCTACCAACTTTTGATATCCACTGTGCTCTTGGCAGCTGCCAGGATGATGAATCAGCATCAACCTTGTGCACAAAGTTCTCCAAAGTTTGAAGATCAGCAAAATATAGTTACTTGCCATAATCCCTAATTTTTGCATAAGCTTCCCCAAGATGGGGTACTCAACTTATCGGGAAATTCTTTCTATTTTTATGTCTCTAATTTTTTCCTGGATCGCCCTATCGGGTTTTCAATCCACCGAGACGCTCTTTTTTGCCTAAGCCGCCCTTTCAGGTTTTCAACTTAGCGAGTTGTTATTTTGTTTTTAGGCGAAGTATTTCTTGACTGCATCTGCATTCACAGGACGGGTGAACTCTTCACCATCCATAGTTGTAAGAATCAGAGCACCACCTGAAAAGGCTCTCTTAAAAACATATGGGCCTTCATAATTAGGAGTCCATTTCCCCCTAGAATCTGGTTTGAACGACAAGATCTTCTTGAGCACAAGGTCACCTTCTCTAAACACACAAGGTTTGACCTTCTTATTAAAAGCTTTCTTCATTCTCTGCAGATATAACTGACCATGACACATGGCAGTCAATCTCTTCTCTTAGATGAAATTCAAATGGTCAAACCTGGTCTGACACCATTCAGCCTCAGTCAATTTGCCTTCCATGAGCATACGCAATGAAGGAATCTCAACCTCTACGGGGAGCACAACTTCCATACCATACACAATAGAGAAAGGGGTTTCCCCTATAAGTGTGGACGGATGTACGATACCCATGCAAAGCAAACGGGAGCATCTCATGCCAATCCCTATATGTTACAACCATCTTCTGAATAATCTTCTTAATGTTCTTGTTCGCAGCTTCAAGAACACCATTCATCTTAGGTCTATAGGGAGAAGAGTTATGATGTGCAATCTTAAAATCTTTGCAAAGAGCTTCCACCATATTGTTATTCAAGTTCGATCCATTATCAGTAATGATCTTGCTTGGCACACCATAACGGCATATGATCTGATTCTTGATAAACCTTACAATAACTTTCTCGGTTACATTCGCATACGATGCCGCTTCAACCCATTTTGTGAAGTAGTAAATTGCTACCAAAATGAAACGATGTTCGTTCCAAGCTTTGGGCTCAATCATCCCAATCATATTAATTCCCCACATGGAGAAGGGCCATGGGGAAGAGATAACATTCAATAGTGTCAGAGGAACATGAATCTTATCAGCATATATTTGACACTTGTGGCACTTCTTCACAAACTTGCAACAGTCAGATTCCATTATCAGCCAATAGTAACCTGCTCGCAACATCTTCTTTGCCATTGCATGTCCATTGGAATGAGTACCAAAGGAACCTTCATGCACTTCAGTCATCAACAAGTCTGCTTCGTGTCTATCCAAGCATCTGAGAAAAACCATGTCGAAGTTTCTCTTGTACAATATATCACCATTCAAGTAGAAATTATCGGAATGCTGGTGCAAGAAGAGGAACATGTTGAGCATTTTTTGAAGTTATTCCAGCGTTTGAGGAAATATAAACTCCGCTTGAATCCCAATAAATGTACTTTTGGTGTTCGTTCTGGTAAGTTGTTGGGCTTTATTGTCACCGAGAAGGGTATTGAAGTTGATCCTGCCAAGGTCAAAGCAATACAAGAGATGCCTGCGCCCAAAACTGAGAAGCAAGTCAGAGGTTTTCTCGGTCGCTTGAATTATATCTCTAGATTCATTTCCCACATGACTGCCAAAAGTGCGCCTATATTCAAGCTTTTTAGGAAAGATCAGTCTTTTGATTGGACCGAAGACTGCCAGAAAGCTTTTGACAGTATCAAAGAATATCTGCTTGAACCTCCGATTTTGTCTCCACCTGTTGAGGGAAGGTCGTTGATCATGTATTTGACTGTGCTTGAAGATAGTATGGGTTGTGTCCTTGGTCAGCAAGATGAGACTGGAAAGAAAGAATTTGCAATTTACTACCTCAGTAAGAAGTTCACCGACTGTGAGACTCGGTATTCTATGCTTGAGAAGACTTGTTGCGCATTGGCCTGGGCTGCTAAGCATTTGCGTCAGTATATGTTTATTCATACCACTTGGTTGATATCCAAAATGGATCCGATCAAGTATATATTTGAGAAGCCTGCTTTAACAAGGAGAATTGCCCATTGGCAGATGTTGTTATCAGAGTATGATATCGAATACCGGTCTTAGAAAGCGATCAAAGGTAGTATCTTGGCTGACCATTTGGCTCACCAACCGATTTAAGATTACCAGTCAGTGCAGTATGACTTTCCTGATGAAGAAATTTTGAACTTAAAAATGAAAGATTGTGATGAACCATTGCTTGAAGAAGGGCCAGAACCTTGTTCCTGTTGGGGCATGGTATTTGATGGTGCTGTTAATCAATATGGAAATGGCATTGGGGCAGTGATTATTACTCCTCAAGGCACGTATCTACCATTTAAAGTTAGATTGACTTTTAAATGTACAAACAACATGGCAGAATATGAAGTTTGCATTATGGGGCTAAAAGAGGCCATGAATCTCAGAATCAAGTATTTATATGTCTTTAGAGATTCAGCTTTGGTTGTGAGTCAGATCAAAGGTGAATGGGAGACAAATCAACCCGGTTTAATACCATATAGAGATTATGCGAGGAGGATTTCAACTTTCTTTACAAAGGTTGAATTTCATCATATCCCACGAGATGAGAACCGAATGGCAGATGCCCTTGCAACGTTGGCGTCAATGATTGTAGTGAAGTATTAGAATGAAGTTCCCAATTTTCTGTGATGCGCCTTCATAGGCCAGCTCATGTGTTTGTGATTGAAGAGATCAAAGACGAGAAGTCGTGGTATTATGACATTAAATGTTTCCTCCAAAGTCAGGTTTACCCGTCTGGAGCATCTTTGAAAGACAAGAAGACTTTGAGAAGATTAGTTGGATTAGGTTCTTGAGAACTAAAGACGGGTATAATTCTGCATAAGACATAGGAATTGGGTCGAAATAGACCTTCTTCCTCTTAAAGTTTTGTTGATGATGATTGTTGCTGGTATTGTTGTTGTTGTAGGTGTTTGCTTGTTGTTGCGGTTGTTGTTGTTGACGTTATGGTTGTTGAACTGGTGTTGATTGTTGATTAGAAAACACAGGGATAACTGAAGATACTTGATGATGATGTTGACGGGATGGTTGATTCCTTCGGATCTGAGGCCTCCTCTGCCTCCCACGGCTTACTGCATTCGCTTCATTGTCTTTTTTCTTCCCAAAATTGCTACCATACCTCTTACTTGACGATGCTTCATATTTTGACAAACGTCCTTCTCGGACTCTCTCCTCAAGCCTCATCCCCATGTTTACCATTTCGGTAAAGTCATTGGGGGCACTAGAAATCATGCATTCATAATAAAATGAACTCAGGGTCTTTAGAAAGATCTTTGTTATCTCTTTTTCCTCCAAAGGAGGAGTGATCTGAGCAACCAATTCCCTCCATCTTTGCGCATACTCTTTGAATGTCTCCTTATCTCTCTAAGACATAGACCTCAGCTGGTCTCTATCCGGCGCCATGTCCATGTTGTACTTATACTGCTTGACAAAGGCCTCTCCCAAGTCATTGAAAGTGTGAATGCTTGCACTATCCAACCCCATATAGCAACGGAGCGCAACATCGGTCAAACTGTCCTGGATATAATGAATCAACAATTGATCATTGTCGGTCTGAGTAGACATCTTGTGAGCATACATCACTAGATGACTGACTGGACAAGTATTCCATTTATACTTTTCAAAGTCAGGCACTTTGAACTTCACCGGGATCTTGATGTTGGGCAGTAAACATAACTCAATAACACTCTTTCCAAACAAGTCCTTACCTCTTAGCGTCTTCAATTCCTTGCGCAGCTCAAGAAACTGATCCTTCATTTCATCCATTTTCTCATAGACATCCGAACCCTCAGACGGCTCGGAGTGATAAATGGTGTCCTCTACACGAGGTAAGGTGTGCACAACGGGAGGTGGCACATACATGACCGGGATAGATGTCGGCATGGAAGAAAATGTAGGCGCGAAGCCTTCAGGCATAAAGTTGGACGGAATTCCCAACGGGAATCCGGCAGTCATAGTGGGTGCAAAATAAGCGGTAGCAGCAGGCATGGTAGAGGTAGCCACCTCTGAAATAACTGTCCTCTGAGGAGGAGGAGTTGCAGGCGTTGGAGAAGATTGGCTCTGAGCAACAAGAACTAACTCCATCATGGCAGTCAGGCGGGAGATCTCGTCCTTCAGTTCTCTGTTCTCTTGCTCTAGATGCTCCATAATTTTCAAATGATTGGCGCGGGTGTTGTACCGGTGAGTCAGCTTGGCTAAAGCACATAAGAAACACCAATGAGAGATCTGGCGAAAGAGATATCTTCTTATGCACATGATGCATGAAATGCAATGCTTGTTTATTTATTTTTGTTTTCAAGGAACTTATTATATCATTTGCAAACATATATATCCACAATTGAAATAATTTTTATATGACCAAAAATCTCTTTTTCATTTATATAATTGGAAGGATTACACTGAGTACAATTTCAGAAACCAAATGAAAAATATAAGAGAAAAGGTGACTAGTCATCCTAAGGATCCCTAACAATAATGTCATAAGATCTGGCTATAGGCGCGTACTTCCTTCAAATGCAACGGATCTCAGTCTCAAAAGAAGCCTTCATATGAGTCTTCTCGAGGACAAGCTGATCAACAATCTTATTCCAAGCAACGGAAGGCTGAGGCATGCTAGAAGATGAAACCTCTGGCTCTCTCTGTCTCTTCGTCACTCGGTCTTCAAGTAGCTCAATAAGTGCGTCTTTGTCCTTAGACTCCAACTGCAACTCTTCATGCTTCTTCCTCAAAGCATGGAAACGCTCTTCCCACATGTCATTCTCTTGCTTCATCTTGGTGAGCGCGTCTTCCAACTCCTCTACATCTTGGTTAGGGAGAGTTAATGGCTCAACCACAACCATAGACATAGGTCTTTCACAAGGATAAGACATCTTCAACTCCAAATCTCTCTTCTTCACCCAAAGAGTGTAAGCTTCTAAAGCTACACAATTGCACGGACCAAGCTCGGATCTTCCCTTCCTATGCACATTATGCCAAGCATGCACAATCTTTTGCTTCAAATGTTGGGGGTCTTTACCCTCTTGATAGAAAAGACCTTCTAACAAAGTGTTATTAGGTTTGTCTCTCAAGGGGAACCCAAGCTGACGACGAGCCAAAGGAGGGTTGTAGTTAATTCCTCCTTGTGTATCAATGGGAGGCACATTAGAGAATTCACCACAACTATCAATAATCTCCAAACTGCTTAAAGACAGATCATACCAAATTATATCATCATTAGTGAGAGACATAAGTCTCTGAGACCACCGTAGACATTGTTTGTTCTCCACAAAAGCAGGTGTCTGAGGCAAGTGCGAAATAAATCACTTGTACAGAAGAGGAATTCAACAGACAATGGTTCCACCACCCTTAGAATTCCTTAGATGCAAAGAGAAATACATATCACCCAACAAAGTAGTCATAGGATTCCCAATCAAGAAAAATCTAATGGCGTTAACAACAACAAAACCGTAAATATTAGGGAACAAAGCTAAACCATAAATGAGCAACACAAAGATAGCTTCAAAAGCGTCCACACTACCAGCTTGAGAAAAAGCAGTAGCTTCCTTAATGAGGAAATCAGATGGCAACCCAAACAATTCTCCTTTCTTCATCCAATGAGCCTCTATCTCAGATTTCTTCAAGTGAAGAGCTTTAGCAATAATACTAGATCGGGGAATCTCCTCCAATCCACTAAAGGGTACTCTACTAGAAATAGATATCCCCAAAAGATGAGAATACTCCTCCAAGGTAGGCACAAGCTGAAAAGCTGGGAAAGTGAAACAACGGTAGAGAGGATCATAGAACTACACTAGCACACTTAAAAGTCCTTCAACCACATCAGCAGACAAGATGGACAAAAGTTTCCCATGGCGTTTTTTGAAGTCCAAGGGATCTAATACAAAAGATGATAGATTCCTTAACTCTTTCAAGTCGGGACATCTGAAACTGTACTTCTTAGTGTTCCTTCGTCCACAACCCATGGTCTGAAAATATTTGCCAATAATACCTCAGTTCCTTGAAATTTTTGTGTGATGAATTTTATGATGCGCATGAATGCAACAATCACAAATAAGGGATCACACACAAGGCAAACAAAGGTCAAGGTATGAATCAAGTAATTGTCAAGATCAATCATCCATTTTGGTGGATAATGGTTTACACCTTATCCACACCCAAGTTCCATTGATATTGACAAGACTTGATTGGATCAACCAAGAATCAAGGGTTTGTTGTAAGTCACAAGCATGGAGTCTGGGTAAGAACCACCCCAAAGGAGTGAACTAAGGATAAAAACCTATAGATCATGTTCTAAAAAGTTCCCAGAGTCTTAATTCCATCTATCGAATATTACAGGTTAAGATGACTGACTCATCGACCCATAATATTCTCAAGAGAAACTCGTCTGAGTGTAGTATCGCGTAACAACTGTTATCAAGTCTACACTTGAACAGTTTCCGCATTACGTCCTAAATATGCCAAGAGGGGGTAAATGTTCTACGGTCCTCAGCTTCTCAGACCCAAATTAGAGATAGTAATGCCTAACCATAAATACTTGTGTGACATTTCCAAATCCAAAAGAGTCTCCACTGAGCAGATGGATCTCAAGCCACCTTGTTAAGGACTACTCCACACAAGTCGAACATGACTATACCATCCTCCTATCTTAATTGCACTCAAGTTCGGGTTAGAACTTATCTTACCACTCAGAGATCACCAAGCACAACAAGTAGATTATATCACACATACATATATACTAACATCACATATATACAAATATATACACACAAAAAGTAGGCTAAACCCACTGCAGACTACTCCCCAGCAGAGTCGCCACTTAATTTCTGTTGCGGTAAATTCATGACCATCAAGCTATGGATAAGCTAGAGATCAAATAACAAGAGTCGCCACCGCGCTTTTATTTTTTCCAAGGGAAAAAGGGAAAAGTAGGAACAAAACCCAAAGTAAGAAGTTTTCAAATCAAAACTAATAAAATGTCAGAGATTACAGGTAAAGGGGTTGGTTACACAGAGGGAAGGTGTTAGCACCCAAAGTGTCCTAGGTACTCCTAGGGAGCCCTTTTTATGTGCATATGTATTTAGTACAAAAATGATGTTTACAAACAAATAGAATGAGGGGATGAGAAAAAATTCATTAATTATATTTTTGTGTTTGACAAGCCCTTCGGACTTGTGCCTACGTACAAACATAAAAATGAGGGATCAAAACCTCGTAGTTCGTGATACAAATTTCAATGTGGATGCATTGATTTTAACAAAAATTAAGTTTTAAAGGCACAAGAGGTCTGAAAATGGTTTGAATGGGTTAGTTCTTTTTGACTTTTCTGAATGTTTAAGTCAAGTATAGTTAAGTTTATTTACAAATTTGATTTAAGAAAAGAAGTTTAAAAATGCAATGACATAAGGCCAAAGTTTCTATCTTTTTGTAAAGCAGTCAAAGTTTAGAACAAATTAAGTTCAATCAAAGAAGATTTTGAAAAGGGAGGGAGATATTTTGAAATTAAAGATATGGGAAGAAGATGAAGAGACTAATCCTATGCATAAAACTAAAAGTTGAGAGTTGAAAAGATCTGACCAATGGGTAGCAATCCAATAGACAAGAAAGTCAATAGAAACCCAGAATTCCCTTGGACATTTAGAATCAAGCAACTCACAAATGCACAAATATATTATCTTGAAGAGCAAGGCATCAAATAAAGATAGCCACATCCAAGCTTTGGCCACTCCATGATCTTCTTCAAACTAGCCCATGTAACAGATGAATTTGATCGTATTGATTCGCAAGTGGACGAATTACGTCAAAGTAATTTAAAAGAATATCGATCCCATAGAGACCAATCGTAAATCTATCGATTACTATCGTTACGGTGTTTATCTAAGACGGTATAAAAGAGATATTGGGTTTGCAAAACAACGGTAAATAATAAATACAGGTAAATACAGGTTGAATGTAATTCACGTCAGTTAAGTGATGTTTTAATTGTCTAAATAGAACTACTTATGAGGCAATATTTTCTACTCTTGAAAAGAATCTATTTAACAGGACATGTCTCTTTCGCGTATTCAGAACCGAGTTTACCCTTAAATTAAGGTCTCTTATTGTCACTTATAAAAGGTGCGCAGAACGCTAAAGTAGTAAACTTATTTTTAAGAAATGAGACTCGTAAACTTAGTTGAAAAGTGATTTTGATTTGGAAAGTTTACCCAAGGAGTTTCCTGATTTTAAATCTATCAACGCGTCCGAAAACAGTTTCAAAAATAGTTTTTCCTTAAAGTGATAAAAATTCCTAGTTACTAAGCCAGGGTGTTTCGCACTCCTCGAATAATTAAAACTAACCATGTTTGTTTTAGAAAACTCAAGTTAAAAATCAAAACAGCATTTAAAGTATTTCTACAAATTCAATATGTGAAACATTACTTTAACCGCGATTCTTATATTCTAACCTTTAAAAGATTTAGCCAAACATGGTAACACAAACAAACACGACGGTGTTAATCATGATGAAAAGTTTATTTTAGAATGTGAGGCGTGGAGAGCGAGTAAAGTGCGTAAAGTAAATAAAGTAAAGCGAGTGCGGAAAATAAATAAAGTAAAGCGAGTGCGGAAAATAAATAAAGTAAAGCGAGTGCGGAAAATAAATAAAGTAAAACGAGTGCAGAAAATAAATAAAGTAAAGCGAGTGCGGAAAATAAATAAAGTAAAGCGAGTGCGGAAAATAAATAAAATAGAAGCGACGCCGGAAATAAATAAAATAAAAGCGATGCGGGAAATAAATAAATAAAGCGATAAATAAGAACCTTCTCCAAATGGAGGGCTTTAAATCTGGTACAAAAATAAACCTCTGACTCCTGAAGCTAAAGACGACAACAACTCGAAGTGACCCAACTTAATCTCACTAAGGTGCGATAACCCCCCGATGTGACGGATTACCGCTATTGCAAATGATAAATATATGCTTAGTGTTGTAAAACTAAGTTGGATGATTAGAAAATGAAATGGAACGAACTATTTATAGAGGATTTCAGCAGCTTGTAAAGACCATGGTGCCCTCCAACTTCCCCTTAGTGGGAACGTGACTTCCAAAGGTGGCGCCCACCATCCCTTCATGGCGCCCGCCATGTGTGTAAATGGGGTGGATCATGGGAACATGGCGCTTACCTCCTAGTTGAGGGTTGATGACTCATGGCTTCTCCTATAGCGGCCGCCATGTGCAACGCCATGTGTGTAATTTCGCCGAAAAACCCTAATTTTAGGTCTTTTTGCTTCGTTTCTTCCAAAAGAGTCTGAAAGTGCTAAATATATGAAAATAAGAGAAAAGAGAGCATAATATAAACAAAATCATAATAAAGTCCTAATAAACATGTGAAATCCGAGCCAAAAACATGGTATAATTCAGTGTGATCAAATTCTCCCACACTTAAACCTTTGCTTGTCCTCAAGCAAAACTCTTTATAGTTTATGCAATAAAATCAGTATCGACTAGAGTTAATTCGAGGCAAAAAGACTTACGAGTTCATTTAAGGAATGTATCGATAGGTACTAACGAATCGAACTAAGGGTATTGTAGTGACATTTTCTGCAATTGCGGTCGTAGGCTTCGTTCCTATACAACTCAATCCACATTACTCCACCATACCTAAGCCTTCTTTTTGTTTTCTCAAAGTCCTTTTCATTCAGGTGCAATCACATTAAGCCCGTTATCCGTACATACTTATAGTAAAGTGACCGGTTAGTGATTATGATCTTAAGCATGGGGCTCTGGTACATAAGTTGGTGTAACCCTTTTATTCAACCCAATTTGCAGTCGTGGGGGATTGGATCGTAATCCACCCTACCGAGTTCAGCACCAGATACCTCTGAACCAACAAGCAAATAGGCTTTTTTTCTAAGCATGGGGCTCCGGTACATAAGTTGGTGTAACCCCTTGATTTAACCCAATTTGCAGTTGTGGGGGATTGGATCGTAATCCACCCTACCAAGTTCAGCACCGGATACCTTTGAACCAACAAACAAATAGGCCTATTATTATTTTTTTTATTTTTCTTCTGCATGTTCCACATATGTTTTTATTTTTCTAGGTTAAATGACCGTGTGAGAGTCACCAAGCCCGGATTTCCATGCGATTTAAGAACAAAGCAGGAATTTTTGTGATCATTCACTTATTTTCATCGGTCCCCTACGTAGAGCATGCTTAAGCCGGAGCTGACTGCTAGGATAAACTACTTAAGGACTTATTTGGAATAAAAATTGGGGCTACATCATATGGGGTATCGGGATCGACTCTTATAATCATGAAGCCTAAGTTGTTAAGACAATACCAATTTTTAGAAAAAGTTTTCCCAAGTATTTTACATCCTGTTATAAACCTGTCTTATAGCCTGAATGTTCAAGATGTACTGTTTTCTTGGCTAATTTTTTTTGGGTAAGGTTAAAGAAATGGGGGAAATAAGGATACACTACACAGATGACTCGTCAGACACATGTTATTTTATTGAAAGGGAAAAGACAAGCAACTAAAACATAAAACATACTAAAATTAAAGGAAAATGGTAAAAAGCGATAAAAGTAAAGGAAAGCGATAAAAAGCAATAAAAAGAAAGGAAAGATGAAAAGCGATAAAATCTCCTCCCACACTTAAACCGAACATTGTCCTCAATGTTTCGGTATGAGATAGGGTAGGAGTAACCTGGAATAGAGAGAGAGAGAGAGAGAGAGAGAGAGAGAGAGAGAGAGAGAAAGAGAGAGCTAGGGGTGAGCACCGGTACCGTCACCGCCTTGGTCAGGATGCCTGGGTCGACGACGTTTGGTTCGAGTACTAAGTCCTTCCTACAACTACTGAGAGCGACCTAAGAGAGATACTTGGGTGGCCTCGATGAGAGCGAAGTGACGCTCATTAGCCTGTCGCTGGCATTGTTGATCATTAGTGATCGCAAGCAAGGACTCAGTCTCAGTCCGATGTGCTTGCTCACTACGCTACTGGGAAGCTACCATAAAACTCATATTATCTGACAGTTGTTGGTTTATGGTGTTCAGGAGGGTGTCATGCCTTTCCTCACGAGCTAGGTGCTAACGCCACATCTCCTCGATGATGTAGAAACCGGGAGTGGTACCTGCAAAAGGTTTAGAGGAAGAAGGTGCGATGTGTACAGGCGATGCAACAGGAATATCATGAGCAGGTGACTGGTCGCGCTAGTCATACTCATCATTGGTCCCTTGCCCATCGTCCATAGGAATGTTAGGTGGCAAAGGACCGGTAAAGGGTGGAGCATTAAGATCGTATGTTCAGTTCCTCACATGTCGCACATCCGTATGCTGAGAGCAAGGTAGGACAACACTGGGTACAGCTGCACCATGTATCATGAGGTAGAAACCACCTTCTCGCCGCACCTTGCATAATTTCATATCTTTCAAAAACTTCAAGTTAATGGTGCGGTGAGGGAGTGGTTCTAAGGTGGCTAACTCAGCGTGTAGATTCAACGCTCTAGCAATGGAGGTAATCAAACCACCGAAAGAGATGGTTCCTCCTTTTTTAAGGATGGCAAACATATGGGCCAATATGAAAGGAACATGATTTTGATCCTGCGATTAGTGAGGCAACCCTGTAAAAATAGAAATTTTCGGGCATTTACTTTGTTAGAATTTTCCCGGCCAAATATGGTACAAGCCAAAAGGTATCTAAAAATACGTATGGCCGGGTTATGGATATTAGAAGTCAAAATTCCTTCAAAGGAAGTGACATTCACATTAGATAATCTGTTCCAAAAAGTAAATACCTCGAGTGCCCATTCAGTATCTAAGGGCGTCTCATAGATAGCACCATCACCATAAGGCATTCCGAGCAAACCCACTAAAGCATCGGTAGTGTACTCGTATTCTACATTAAACATTCTAAAACAGACGGTACCTACGGTGCTAGCAGTGCTGGGGTAAATAGTGTAAATTAGGTGAAATTCTGGTATCAGATATGAGATGTCGAAGGTAATGTCACGACATTAATATCTGAGTAATGTAAACAGAATAAAGATAGAGAATAGTAATGCAAGAGACACAAGCAATTGTTAATCCGGTTTGGTCCAACTCACCTACATCTGGGGGCTACCAAGCCAGGCAGAAAATTCACTAAAAAAAATCAGTTCAAAGACTATCCGTACACTTCAACAAGTTACAGTCTTTCTCACCTAATCTCTACCCGTGCAATTTCTTCCTAAGCACTCTTAGATATGAGAACCCACTCACTTCCCTACAATCACACCTGTGATTTTAAACAACAATCCCTTGAGAAAAGAAAACACTTTTCAATAACATACTCTTGATTTTACTTCACAATTTCAATTAAGAAGACACACACTTGATCTTGCTTCACAGCTTTGATCAAGTAGACACACACTTGATCTTCCTTCACAGCTTTAGTCAAGTAGACACACACTCTTGCTTAACAGCTTTAGAGTGACAAATTACAACCACAAATCAGTCCAATTCAATCATCAAAAGATGACTTGAATGGCTTACAAGTCTCACGACTAAACAGACACAAACCCTAGCTCTCTCTCTCTCTATATTTCGCTCAATATTGGTTGTGTGTAAAATCAGGTTTTCCAAGTCCCTTTTTATAGAAGCATTCAGCTGGGCTTGGACATCTTGAAAACCCTAAATCTATTTTCCAATCAAATCTTCTCATGACAGTTGGTTATATCTCCTTGGAAAATAAGTAAATCAGGTTGTAATCAATGATTGAATGCGCATGCAAATCAGATCTTCAATCATACATAGATTGCCATTAATTGTGCAATCACAAAACACCAGACATTCACACTGAATGTTCTGTGTACAGGATGTCATGACATCGGGTCTGACATCATGGAACAATCCTGCATAATTCCATAATTCCATTATTAATTTCCAGCAGGTACAACCATATCAGATGCCATGACATTCTGTATGACAACTTGAAACAATCCTGCATGATCATGTCTTCCATTTGGACTCCAGCAGGTACACATCATCAGATGCCATGTTATTATGTCATTCTGAAACAATCCTGCATGATCATGTTCTTTAAACTCCAGCAGGTACATAGGATATCTCATGTTAAGACATCACATATAACATCTTGTGAACACTCTTTGTTATATCAAAATTGCTACCAACACTTAGAACCAACAAACTCCCCCTTTGGCAAATTTTGGCCAAAACATATATCTGTCCTTTTTGTTCACAAGAAAACTATCAGCAGTTAAACAACAGTTTAATCAACAGCAGAAGCGAATACAATTACTAGTTATAGCTACTAGTAATACACACATGCACAAGGGTACTTCTCCTCCCCCTAAATTTGTGCAACACAAACAGAATTACTAGTTATGGATGCAACTAGTAAGACACACTAAAATGCACAAGGGTACTACTTCTCCCCCTAAATCTGTGCATTCATCTCCTTTGATAATAACAACACCTATAACCACAACACCTGTAACAATCAGAATGTCATTCTGACATCTGCTTCAACATCAACAGTTGTGCACCACATCAGACATCCCCTTTGACATCTGTAAATAGAACAACATTCTGTTTTAACATCTGTGCACTTCCTTCAATAATAGATGTCCTTCAGTTTAGCTACATACACTTCTCCTAGCTCCACAACTTTAACTGCTTCCACATCACACTTCTTCCCCTTTTTAGTCAAAATTGACCAAAGGTGACCAATTAGACAAAATAAATGTCAATTAGCCTAGCAGAGAATGTCAGATCAGATGTTATAACATTAAAAATGTTAAAACATAATTGTTCAGGAGATACAAACCATCATCATATGTCGCATTACGCGAAAAACCGGCGGGAAAAGAAGAAACAACAGAGCCGCCACCGTGCGTTATTTATCCCAAAAGAGGGAAAGGAAACGCTCGAAGTAAACCTAGGAAAGAACATGGTCTCGCGACCAAAGAGAATGGGTTCGGGAGTCGGTTATGCGAAGGGAAGGTATTAGCACCCCTACGCATCCGTCGTACTCGACGGGATCCACGCACAATAGGAAGGATAAATGGTTGCTAAAACGCTGCTCAAACACACACACACTGGCTGAAAGAGACAAAAGAAACTGACTGAAACTGACTCGGCAGGACATCGTATCCTGGGCCTACTTAGTCTATCAGGCATAGACATCAGAGTCGAAGTAGTTCGGACTGGGGAAACGACACATGCTCGCTAGGATGTCGCATCCTATGCATACGTATCTCCTTGGACGAAGGAGAATCAAAGCATTCGTAGCTCGGCTGACACGCACACAAACAAACACAGGCAAAGGCAAACGTGGAGCCTGAATGCCAATCACTGGGCTTACATCAGCATCCGAACCAACAAACACACACAGGAAACCAACTGCCAATCGCTGGACTTACGTCGGACTCCAACCAGAAAAGGAGAAACAACTCACACAAACAAAACAAAAAGGGCGCCCGGAGAGATCAGCTCATCTCCTGCCTACGTACCTCATCTGGTATGAGGATCAGGGCGACGTAGTTCCCCTACGCAGGGACAAGGATCTAGCCTAACCAGATAACAGAGGGAGACACAACTCTAGGGAGACTACGACTTGAGCCTAGATGTTGTCATGCAAAGTCAACCCTAAGTCAAGGTTTCTAGCTAACTGGCACAAGGGCCAACCTATCCTAGACATGACTTGCACAGGAAGCAAGCCACACCTAACCTAACTTGCACAGGAAGCAAGGGTCTCGATTGCAACTAGGGCAAGAGAAAGGGGAGGTCTCAATCGCAACGAGGGCGAGAGAAGAGAATTAGCATTAGTTGTTAGTCAAACTCGGCAAGACATCACGTCTCGTGCCTACGTATCTCATCTGAACATGAGAATCAGAGTTGCCGTAGTTCGGCCACGGAGGGACAAAGGTCTCGATCGCAACGAGGGCGAGAGAAAGGAAAAGGCTCGATCGCAACGAGGGCGAGAGAAAGGAAAAGGCTCGATCGCAACGAGGGCGAGAGAAAGGAAAAAGGCTCGATCGCAACGAGGGCGAGAGAAAGGAAAAAGGCTCGATCGCAACGAGGGCGAGAGAAAGGAAAAAGGCTCGATCGCAACGAGGGAGAGAGAAAGGAAAAAGGCTCGATCGCAACGAGGGCGAGAGAAAGGATCGCAACGAGGGCGAAAGCAAACAAGGATTAGTCTAAACTAAACCTAACTTGCACAGGAAGCAAGTCAAACAAACATACAAGCACAGATAGCACACACTATACACAAGCAAGTGGCTCAAACAAGGGTTAGGTTTTAGTCGAGGGGTCATATCAACCTCGACAAACAAACCTCTGGAATGGGGTGAATGGTGCTCTTAACCTTGCCATTGAGGGGCTAAGGTGAAGCAGATGAAAGGTGGGTGAAGATGAGACTTCACAGCTTCTATCCCTGGCCTGGGAGAGCATTTGACAAGAATGTGTGGGTTCAGAAAGTGGGAACCCTTCTACACATTTGATACTGACTCAACTGTGCAATTGCACAAGATCTTGGGTTTTTATCTGTAATGCATCAACACAGTGGTGTGAGCAAAACAGAAGACACACTGAATAGCAGGGGATAGGTTGCTTATCCCTTGGTTCTGCCAATTGCCTTACTTGAAGGACTTTTCTTGCTTGGGACAAATTTAAACACACACAAGCATCGCCTCTTAAGGAGGACTTCAGACAGTTTGCCCGGCCAAATAACAGGCCAGGTCTTCCAGACTACATGAAGAAAAGGAATTATACCTCAAGCAAGTTGCTAAATAGCAAAGCAAGCAAATAAAGCAACTAAAGAGCACCTGAAAAAGTCAAACTAATCAGTAAACAGTTCAACAGTTAAATCAGAAGGAAATGAAACAAACAGTTAACAATAAACAGAAGTGCCAAAGCACAAGACCAAACTCATATAAGTCATACCACCTGCAAAACAAAGGTTAGCACATGATATATAATCAAACTCAACCAAATTTGTATGGTTTCTTTGAAGCATTGATGCTTAACCTGAAACAGTGAACTCAACATAAGTCTAAAAGACCACTAGGACAAGCCTAGGGTCAAAAGCAAAAGGGAAAGTCAAAACAGCAAACACATAGTCAACCAAAATCAAATTCAAGCATTTAAGAAGCAAGCACGATTGGATTCAAACTCATATCATGCATCATTATCATTTTATAGACCAAAGAAGGCAAGGCATGGCAAATGAAAGCACACAAAAGGTCAACAGCAAGACCAAGCTCAAAAGCAAACATAATCAATTCCAAAAATTATGAAATAATTCATACTCAATCACAATCCATAACATAGCATGCATATGAAATTTCAGCTCAATTGGATCATGGGAAGATGGTCAATTAAAATCAAGAAGTCAACACAATTTCAAGTAAGCACAAAGAAGGTCAACAATCATGGGTCAACTTCAAAAAATCATAACAAACTGAAAACAGATGAGAAATGGATGGGATTAACACCAATGCAAAGCTCAAGATGTCTAGTATGCACATATGAAATTTCATGATCATACCATAGGGCATGAGGATTTCACAAAGGATTTGGCAAGATGTATCACACAAAGTCAACATTTGACTAGGCAGGGAAGAAAATTCTCAAACAAATAGGAAATGGCATGATTAAATCCAAGAAAATTCACACATCAACTAGACACGTAAGAGATGGCTCATGTAAAATTTCACATTAATTGGAAGCCAGGAAGCATGTGAACAAAAATCATGAACTTGCATATCATTGGTGTGACACAAATTGTCACACCCTACTTCAAAAATTCATATCTCACAAACCACATATGATAAATGCACAATCTTTACATCAAAACAAACATGAATGAGTGTAGATTATCCACAAAAAAGTTCAGGGTCATTGGATGCATCATCATTATTTCACAAAAGAAATGGCAAAAGGTACAAAATGTGCATACATGTCAAGAAACCTAGAGCCATTAAAAATCCAGCCAGCCAAAAATTCAGCAAAAATCATAATAAAATATTAGACATTCATGTGAACATTATGGAAAAAATTTCATTGATTTTGGAGTTGAAATGAATGAGAAATGGATTTTGGAAGATGATGAACAAATGGGAACAAACATGAACAAAGAACATGGATTAATGGTCAAACAAGTTGACTGCATGGCATTTTAGTAATTAAGCGTATCACTTATCAAAACGCACAGTTTTAGCCAAAGAAACCAAATAATTTGATTGGTTGTTATGGAAAGGAACAGTAGCCGAACCACATGCACACGCGAAACAGGGTTTTCTGGGAAATTCTTTAGGGTTTAACGTACAGTGTTAGGGTTCTTGAAAACTACAGTAAGCTTCACCATCAACATTCAAACGAAAAAATCAACACACCCAGAAATTGGAAACAAGCACACTATTCTCATCAGCAAACCAAGCACAAGCATAATATGACATTCAATTTCTACAAATCAAACTATTAAAAGAGCATCGAGTCAAAACAAGTATGAACATGAAACTTACAAAGCAGATTTCTCACTCAATGCATAACTATTTCACACGAAACAAGTTGCAGTGGATTCAGCAGTTAAAGACCTATCTAAAGCATGGCACAATTTGGTAAATAGAGAAGGTCGAGCACTTACTTGAATTTGAAGCAAATGGAGAATCAGGTGTTCTTTGAAGGATGCAAGCTCAAACAGAAGTTCACCAAGCTTTGGAATGATGGATACTTGAAGGAAATGAGCTCAGCAAGGCTTGAAAACTTCCAAAACTCGATTCACCATTGTTGGTCCTTTGAAAAACAGAGCTCAATAATGGACTTCCAGCTGGGATTTTATGGTTGCAAAGGGCTCACAAAGATAGCTAGAGCATGGAACAATGAAAGAGTCCTCGAGTTCTTTGAAGCCTTGGCCAGAAATTCCAAATCGTGCCAATTCCAAAATGAGAGAATGAAAGTGTTTTCTGTGCTTGGAGGCTGTGGCTTGCTCTCTAGGGTTGGAAATGAACAGAAAATAAGGTTAAATACCTCTGTTTAAGGTTGCCTTATTAAGAACTAAACACAGTTTGAATAAATGGTAAGTTTTGCTAATTAGTGGTTTTGGTTCACATGTGGAGGTGTAGTGGCTGGTGCACGAATTTGGGCTTCAAAACAGGCTGCAAATGACCCTTATATTTGCTGTTTTATGTCTGCTCATGAAGTGCTAAGCTTGTTTTACTTTAATGAAGCCATATTGCTAATTTTGCACCTTTGGCCAAAATGGTGGCATGATAGTAGCATGAGCACGAATTTGGGCTTGGAACATGTTGCAAATAGCCTTCCAAACAATTCCCAATTGGCCAAATGTGCTGAAAACCTTTAATTTGAAAAGTCAACTTTTGGTCAAACTTGAATTTTAAATGAAACAAGTCAAAAAATGCCATTTTGATTGGCAAGGTTTTGGTGAATGATGAATGAATTTTTGGAAAGAGGGGATTAAATGGAGTTTGTAGGAAAAAACCCCATCAAATTTGGCCAAAGGAATCATGAGATATGGCTTGTTGAAGTTCATGAAAATGTGAAAATGAAATGATCATATCTTGCAAACCATTCATGGGATTTAGGTGTTCTTGGACTTTTTGAAAATGGGAGAACAAGATCTTAAACTTTCATGTTGGGCAAAAATTCATTTGAAGCTTGTATCATGATGCAAGTTGAGGATCAAGAAGTTTCCATTTTTGGCAGTTGAAATTACAGGTCCAGTTTCTATTTTTGGAAATTTTCTGATTGGCTTCAAATTCTTCAATGATGTTGATTGCCATGATATATGAGGCCTATTGGGACATGAATAAGCTCTTTCAAACCATTTCCATCCATCAAAACCATAAAATCAACCACAGTTGACCAACTTTGACTTTCTAGGGTTTTTTGACTGTCTGTGCATGAACTGATGGCTTCTGAACAAACAACCCTTGACTTGAACACTTCAAATGGACCTCCAAGTCATGTGAACTTGTTGGACAAACCCTAGGGCCTTGGCTCCTTGAGAAACCCCCTTGCTTGATTGGTTGACTGATCTCCTGATCAGTTTGACCTAATTCTTGACTTGCTTGCTCTTGAGGCAACTGGGGACAATGCAATGCTATGCAATGGATCATGATATGCTATGACCTAATATGAGATGGTATGTACAATGATAGGTGCAAATTTGAGGTGCTACAGCTGCCCCTATTCAATCAGCTGGGTACCCGAACGGATGATAGCAACGGCTGTCAGACTTTCAGGGTAAACAGGGATTGAATACAAAAGAACCGTAGAAATTTGCACCGACTGGATATAACACAAGAATGCCTGTCAGGATCGGCAAAGAAACAGTCTGGAAAGAATAATCCGTCTGGGACGGAAAAAGAAATCGGCCTGCATACCGAAACAGAAACGTCGACCTGGATACCAAAATAAATGGTAACACAGGGATAACCAATGCCTGAGTGTCGTAAGTACATCGACCTGATCGTCGGAAACTTCTTCAGTCTGAATACCGGAAAAAACATAAGTACATCGACCTGATCGTCGGAAACTTCTTCGGTCTGAAAACCGGAAAGACATAAGTACATCGACCTGATCGTCGGAAACTTCTTCGGTCTGAAAACCGGAAAGACATAAGTACATCGACCTGATCGTCGGAAACTTCTTCGGTCTGTATACCGGAAAAACATAAGTACATCGACCTGATCGTCGGAAACTTCTTCGGTCTGAAAACCGGAAAGACATAAGTACATCGACCTGATCGTCGGAAACTTCTTCGGTCTGTAAACCGGAAAGACATAAGTACATCGACCTGATCGTCGGAAACTTCTTCGGTCTGAAAACCGGAAAGACATAAGTACATCGACCTGATCGTCGGAAACTTCTTCGGTCTGAAAACCGGAAAGACATAAGTACATCGACCTGATCGTCGGAAACTTCTTCGGTCTGTATACCGGAAAAACATAAGTACATCGACCTGATCGTCGGAAACTTCTTCGGTCTGAAAACCGGAAAGACATAAGTACATCGACCTGATCGTCGGAAACTTCTTCGGTCTGTATACCGGAAAAACATAAGTACATCGACCTGATCGTCGGAAACTTCTTCGGTCTGAAAACCGGAAAGACATAAGTACATCGACCTGATCGTCGGAAACTTCTTTGGTCTGAAAACCGGAAAGACATAAATACATCGACCTGATCGTCGGAAACTTCTTCGGTCTGTATACCGGAAAAACATAAGTACATCGACCTGATCGTCAGAAACTTCTTCGGTCTGTATACCAGAAAATTGGCCTGAGTGCCATAGCGTGAATTGGTTTGTGTTCCAAAACACTCAACATCCTGAAGAGGGCTAGAAAAGCAGTCTTGTTAAAGGATGGACATCCGATTCCATAGGGAATACGAATCTTACTCGACTGGGGAGGACGACTTCGACCCAAGAGCGCATGAGACATATTATCTATAGCCGTCAGAACGTAGATAATAACCTCGCATGGAAGATTATCCATAACCGGGTTGTAGGTTGTTAAATGAATAATCGACCGACATCATCCTGAAGAGAGCAAAGGCAAACTTGTTAAAGGATGGACATCCGATTCCACAGGGAATACGAATCTTACTCTACTGGTGATAACAATCGAAAGATTGACCAAAGAGTGCATGAGACATATTATCTATAGCCGTCAAAACGTAGATAATAACCTCGCATGGAAGATTACCCATAACCGGGTTGTAGGTTGTTAAATGAATAATCGACCGACATCATCCTGAAGAGAGCAAAGGCAAACTTGTTAAAGGATGGACATCCGATTCCACAGGGAATACGAATCTTACTCTACTGGTGATAACAATCGAAAGATTGACCAAAGAGTGCATGAGACATATTATCTATAGCCGTCAAAACGTAGATAATAACCTCGCAGGGAAGATTATCCATAACCGGGTTGTAGGTTGTTAGATGGATAAACGACCGAAAAGAAAGGCATCGGTACCAGGACTAGGTATGCAAAGATGACCAATCAAAAGAGGATAAAGTTGCTAACTCGGAGCAAATATCGAAAAGGAAGGGAAAGACCCAATGGGGACAATACTGCTTGATCAAGGCAAGTATCCAAAGGGGACAAGACCATCAATACCACAAAGAGGGGATTACATCTACCGGTGTGTAGGTAGAAAACCACAGAAAAGTAACCAGTCATCATCGGGATGAGCACAAAGGGTTAATTCCAACAAGGGGAAGAAAGTGGGATTTTACAACTACCAGCTAGTGGGTAGAAAACCACAAAGATAAGACTTACAGCTACCGGTTTGTAGGCAGAGGCCAATGGAAAAGTAACCAGTCATCATCGGGATGAGCACAAAGGGTTAACTCCACCAAGGGGAGAACGTGGGATTTTACAACTACCAGCTAGTGGGTAGAAAACCACAAGGATAGGACTTACAGCTACCGGTTTGTAGGCAGAGGCCAACAAATTCCGCTGAGGATAAGATGAATGAGTGTCGGTTAGTGAGCAACTATTCATTTATGCCCCAGGGAAGCACAGGAGACAACAGAAAGCCAATTTTAGGATTGATCCAAGAAGGCAGACTGAAACAAGACTCATCCTAATGAGGAAAGAACTCAATAGGGAAAACCCATCCCGTATAGGGAGGGAACGGAAGCAACCGTCATCCACGAGGATGTATCTCAGTGGGGGAAATGGCAGGAAAGGATAGACACTTTCTGCTTAAAGGGTAGACTCTACATGGAGAGATCGGACACACCCACATTTGCTTGAGGAAAATCTACTGGAGAGATTTGTATTACCAAATAGCAGGAGGTAACAATCAACAGATACCCGGCAACAGCTGCAACATGAGTATCCGAATGCTATGATTATGCATGTATGCATTATGCATGATGAATGTATGATGAATGCTGACAAACAGACATGCTCATCACATAGGTCTGGGAATCAACCATCCGGAGAGAAAACCAAAGCCACCAGAGAGCAAAGAAAATCCACTGGGGACTGGGATATCAGGGAACACTTATCCTGCAGGGGAGGAAGGCCACCGGAGGCTTCCGGAGGGATCGTCGGTCACAACCGGAGAAAAGAGTTCAACATACAGGCGGATGCGCCACAACAACTCGTGATGAAAATCGGAGGTACCAAAAAGCAACCAAATTTCTGGTGAGAAATACAAAGGCAATGACAAAGCTCCTTGTGCAAACAACTCCGCTGAGGGATCTATCTGAGAGAATGCCGGATTACTGGGATGTCGATCCACCAAATACTGAATCTTCAAAGAAAAACACCCATGCTGGCGGAGAGGAAGACTGCTCTGCTGGAGAGGCGAAAGTTGGAGTCTTCAGTAAACACTCTGCTAGGGGAGCTGCCCCACAATAATGTCCGAAACAGCAAACTTGCTGGGGATGCCCCACGGTAGGGCTCAAACAGCACTCTACTGGGGATGCCCCACCGTAGGGCTAACAGAGACTTGGAGAAAAATGTTGCACTGCCGGGAACGTGAAGATGAACAACTTTAACCAACACTGCACTGAGCAACCTTGCTGAGGAGAGACCATACGAGGTTCTGCAGGACAAAGATACAGTCATGCTCGAGATACGAACAATTGTCTCACCTGTTGTTAATCATACCACCCTCGGGAGAGCACTGTGGGTCTCCTAAGTATCCTTCCATCATTGTGAACGTTCGCTTTGTTCAAGAACAATTTTTGAAAAATTTGTTTATTTTGAAAACAATGATACTTTATCAATTAAAAACATGCAAAACATCTGTTGAGTTGAAACAAATAAGAGTGCAAATAATTGGATAAAAGCTCAAATTAATGTGATGGAATGGTGGTCTGCAAAGGGCGAGACTCCATAGATCTGTACAAGTTTGAAATCGGTGATATATATTGGAGAGGGCTACATTGAACATAATGACCTTTCCTCTACCATTCTGAATTTTCGATGTATTCAAAGCTTCAGTCGACGACGAATCGAGAATCCCTGACGGATGACAGATGTACAGCACAGTCTTGTCAAGATGCAGTTACTTGCCAAATCCCTAATTTTTGCCTAGATTGCCCCAGTGTGAGGTGATCAATCTAGCGGGATGCAAATTCTTTTTTTCAATGTCTCTAACTTTTGCCTGGATTGCCCTTTCGGGTTTTCAATCCACCGAGACGCTCCTTTTTGCCTAAGTCGCCCTTTGGGGTGTTCGACTTAGCGAGCTATTCTGCTTTTTGTTTTAGGCGAAGTATTTCTTGACTGCATCGGAATTTACAGGACGAGTGAACTTTTCCATCCATTGTTGTAAGTGTCAAAACATTGCCTGAAAAGGCTCTCTTGACAACATATGGACATTCATAGCTTGTAGAGTTCACTTGCCCCTGGACTCGGGCACGAAAGACAAGACTTTCTTGAGCACAAGGTCCCTCGGAACACACGAGGCTTGATCTTCTTATCGAATGCTTTCTTCACTCTCTGCTGATATAACTTGACCATGACACATGGCAGTTGATCTTTTCGTTCTTTCCGTCGAATTCAGCATTAGTCAACTTGGGACTTTGAGGGTGCTATCTTTCTTTTCTTTTTTTTTCTTTTTTGATTTTGCTTTTGATTTTGCTTTTGATTTTGCTTTCTTTTGATTTCTTTTGATTTTGCACCCTCCTCTTTCTTTTTTCTTTTTTTCTTTTTTTTCTTTTGATAATGCCCCAGTTGGCTGTTCTGCTGATTCTCGAGATGCAGCTGAGTGTGATCTTCTTTTCTCGCTCAAGAAGTCGGGAAATCTCGTCAGGAATCCCTTCGACATCATCTTCGTCCGCTTCGAATACAGGGAATTCAAAATTGGGAGATGACGTCCGATCATTATGTTCAATGGGTTTGAGAAACAACCTGCATAAAGATTTTGATATGAAAAGCTCTTTGAAAAACAAACAAGACAATCGTTATGCAGATGAAAAGATTGCTTTTATTCTTGTTTTTAAAGGTTTTTTGTGATCACCAATTTCATGCAAAAAGCGAAAAGGGAAAACAAATGGAAAAATAAATGTTTAACATGAATTTATTTGAATGAAAATATCATTGCACAAAATGTTGCCAAGAATGCCATCACTTCTCCTTTTGGTATGGGAGAAGGGTTTTTAAACAAAGTGATTATTACAAAGACTTATGAACAACTGTAGGAAAGCCCACAGTGACCCAATTGTGATAGATCCCATCGGGGACGACAACTGTCAGTATTTCTTGCATCAGCAGCTTCTGCTTTTCTGAACAACCCTTCCGAAGAAAAGTCGGCGCCAGCCCGGGACTTGTTGTCTTCAAACTTGATTAGCATTGGGACCTAAGTCTTCCAAAATCAGAATACCTGACCTTACAAGGTCTTGAACCTTCATCTTCAGCTGGAAACAACTGTCCACATCATGACCAGGAGCACCCGAATGATACACACACTGTTGTTTAGGCCTATACCACCACCGAGGGTTGACGGGTATGGGCGGCGGGTCTCTGGGAGTGATCAAGTTCCTCTCTATCAGAGTGGGATACAGTTCGGCGTAGGACATGGGGATTGGATCAAAAATGATCTTCTTCCTCTCATTACTTGTACCAGCTTGATTGTCAATGGGAGGCTGGTAAGCCTGCTGCTGAGCTGGTCTTCTCTGTTGCTGTTGAGGTTGAGTGGCTGGAATAGTCACAGCAGCGACCTGACGATATGGTCCTCTGTTTGCACTCCTTCGATGGTGCACAGCATTTGTTTCATCCTCTCCCCTTCTGGGTGCCCCAGAGTGTAGCTTCTTAGACTTTGAAGAGTCTGAAGAGCCAGGATCTTGTATCCTTCCTGCTTTGATAAGGCTTTCAGTTCTTTCCCCACAGACAATAACATCTGAAAAGCTACTGAACGGGCAACTTCCCAAACGATCCATGAACACTCCTTGCAAGGTCCCAATGAACATGTCAGTCAGCTCTCTCTCCAACATCGGGGGTTGCACTCTTGCGGCTAGTTCACGCCACCTCTGGGCATACTCTTTGAAGCTCTCCTTATCTTTCTGATACAAGCTCTGTAACTGAGTTCAGCTCGGCGCCATGTCCATGTTGTGCTTGTATTGCCTCAGAAAGGCCTCCCCCAAATCTTTCCAGCTTCTGACTGATTCTCGCTTCAGATCCATGTACCAGTCCAAAGATGCCCCAGATAGACTATCTTGGAAAAAGTACATCCACATTTTCTCATCGTCAGTGTAGGCGGAGATCTTCCTGAAGTACGCCTGCACATGGGTGCGAGGGCAGGAAGTGCCATTGTACTTGTCGAAAGAAGGTGCTTTGAACTTGTAGGGGATCTTCAACCCTTCCACCAGACCCATGTCGGTCACATCAAACCCAAGGGAGTTCTGACATTCCATAAGTCGGATTTTCTCAGCAAGAGCATCCACTTTACGATCCCTATCCTCCATTCTGACCACTTCATCTTCCTCACTCAGCCACGTGAGAAAGTCCTCTTGTTGGTTGACAAACGGAGCTGGATGACGAATTGGAGCCCGGGTAGCTCTGGCATTGACCTCTGCAGCAAGAGGCTGTCCATTGATTCTTATTCCTCTCAACTCTTCCCCGACAGCGTAGTCGTCAGTGGGAGCAGCAACATTGATAGTCTCATGAGCGGGTGCAGCAACAGGCGAAGCACGGTTGGATGTTGGAATCACAACTTCCTGTCTCTGGGCTAAGGCACGCAGCTCCTCTTGCCCCTGAACGACCCCTTGCATCATTGTCATGAACTGGGCCATGTTTGCCCTCATCTCGGCCAGCTCTGTCTGAACCTGATCCATACCTCTCTGTTGATTGAGCCTGGTTGAATACTGGTGTGGTCTTTGATCAGCTATCCTGTCTCAAAGGAACCGGAGTGAGAAGACAGCACAAGAACACCTGTTATGCAAGTGATATGAGTATGATGTTTAATGATATGCATGATGCACATGATATGCTCATTTCTCAGGCATTCAAAGAGCCTGACCCATCCTGAAAAGATGGCAACCTGCAGCAACAAGAGAACAATACAGATACAGGGAAAATGAGAACAACAGGGAGATACTGACAACCTTATCTATACATAAGGGTAAAAATGTTGCACAGCCAAGTCAACAGAATATTCGCATAAACAGAGTACACGGAAATGAATCCCATCCAACACGCCTGGAGGTGATTCTCAACAAAAAGATCCAAAGACGGAGTACAAACAAATGGATCCCATCCAACAAGCCTGGAGGTGATCCTCAACAAAATACAATCAAAGATACAGACTAAGACAGACGGTCTTCTGGAATGAGGGTCTTCAGGTAATGACACTGGTCTATCAACAGTGTGCATTCTGAACAATCCGGTAGAGGCGTGATCTTCTCTTTCAACTGTCTCCTCAGCTCCAAGACTTCTCCTCCAAGATAATCCTCTGACTTCTGTCTCAATTCCATCTCTTTCTTCAACTGAACGTCCTTGTCTTTGAGTTGCTTCTCCAAGTCTCTGATCTTCTTTTGATAGTTGACTTCTGCTCTTTGTAATCTCAGACATTCCCTATGCTCTGCATCCATCAGGGATTCCATCTCCTCATATGATCTTTTCTTGCTCCTTGCTCTACCAGCATCTTCTCCTTGCACTTCCCTGAGTTGATGGGCCAAGTGCAGCTTATCAGCCTTAGCTTTGTACAGCTCCATCTGAGTGTCCTGCTCCTTCTCTCTCAGACGACGACTCTCCATCAAGGCTTGCTTATAGTGCTCAGCAGGCACACTATCAGCAAGAACCAAGGGTGGTTGCTCTTGCAACGGCTCCATCCTATCGTAGGGTAGCAGCAAAGTTTCCACTCTCTTCTTTACCCAATCGGTGTAATCGGGCATTGCAATGGCAAACTTCTTCCCTAAGACGGATCCATCCTTCACCCCAAGAGATCTCCAGGCTTTCCCTACCTGCTCCAACTTAACAGGGTCATCCTTCTTCTCAAAATACACACTCTCAGCTATCTCAGCTTCGAGCGGTCTTCTACTCATAACAAACCCTAGCTGGCGAAGAGAAAGAACTGGGTTGAATTGGTGCAACCCTTGGTCCCTATGAGTGGCACGTTCCGATATTCACCACAACTCATGATAACATCCTTCACGTCCATCCTGTACGACTGCCACCTGATGTCATAGGAAGTGAGCGACATGACCCTCTGAGTCCACTTCAGAGTGCTCTGGGTGTCTACAAATGGTCCATTGGTTGGCAGAAGAGACATGAACCATTTGAACAGAAGAGGTAGGCAACACCTGATGGCTCCTCCCTTACCATGCCTACTGTGGATGGCATAGTAAGTGTCAGCTAAGAGAATTGGAACTGGATTCCCTCTGATGAAGATGCTGATGGCAGTAAAGTTAATGAAATTTGGCATACTGGGAAATAGGATGATCCCATAGATCATGGCAGCAAGCTGAGCGTGAAAAACTTCCCAATTCCCCTTTTCTGCTTCATCTCTGGCAATTCTCAACAGAAACTTCAATGGCAGACCTACTACCTCCCCACAGGGCTTCCAATTCTCACCAACCTCCTTAACACTCAACCGGAGAGCTCTGGCGATCAACCTGAAGTCAACCTCCTTTGGGACATCCAAGAAGGGAGTCGGAGGCTGAATAGGGATACTCAACAGGATAGAATACTCTTCGAGAGTAGGTGCAAGCTGGTAGTCTTGAAATGTGAAGCATCTGAGCTCTGGATCATAGAACTGAAGAAGCGTCTGCAGAGGTACTGGATCCACTACTGTCTTTAGCACCGTCAGAATATCTCCATACTGCCCAACAAAACTCTTCAGGCGATCATCTGTCACGAGGCTACCCAACTCAATTAGTGGAGTCAACGACTCACGGTGAAAACTGTAGGAACAGGTCTTTCGCTTCGGCTCGGAGACTGTTGCCATCTCTATCAGTAGACAAGCTCGGGAATGTACCTGAGAAATGATATGCATGCAGAGATTAGTTTTTTTTTCTTTTTTTTTTTTTTCATTTTTTTTTTTGATTTTTTTTTATTGCGTTTCTTTTGAAAAATAAATATGCTATGATGCACATGATGCAGACTGGACTGGCTGGTTGTGCAAACTCTGATCATTAGATCGAAGCTTCAGTCAAAACTCGAAATCCAAATCCAACTTAAGGTCAACTGAACACACTGTTGTCTGAACTAGAGTCACCAACAGAACCGAGTCACCAACAGTACCTGTAATGATCAACCCTTCCCCACTCACGGGTGTAGTCTAGGCCAGGGTAACGGCTGAGAGAAACGCAGCATAAATAACCTTTCGCAGGAATACCATCATATACACACCCGAAGTATGTAACGACGATACCCCACCAGGGTCTGAACTGCTCGTGATATCAATGTTCCGCTAAGTGGCGCAATACCACCCGCTTCCCATGAATCACTCTATTCCTAGTCATCCTAGATTTCACTCATGGTCTGGGTATTGGACCTTTTACCTCAACTGACTCCCACCCCACACAGAAAAAACCGACAACCAGCCAGGCAGAATGAATAATGAATATGAATGCAAACATTAATGCACACAATCAATGCAAACAATAAATGAAATAAACAAATAATGAATGCAATAAAATACACACAGCACAAAGCAACCAAAAACCCAATCCTAGAGAGCGCTAGGAGAGACTCGCTCAGGGAAGATGGACCAGCATAGGTCAACTTCTCTAACATCCCCAGCAGAGTCGCCAGCTGTCGCATTACGCGAAAAACCGGCGGGAAAAGAAGAAACAACAGAGCCGCCACCGTGCGTTATTTATCCCAAAAGAGGGAAAGGAAACGCTCGAAGTAAACCTAGGAAAGAACATGGTCTCGCGACCAAAGAGAATGGGTTCGGGAGTCGGTTATGCGAAGGGAAGGTATTAGCACCCCTACGCATCCGTCGTACTCGACGGGATCCACGCACAATAGGAAGGATAAATGGTTGCTAAAACGCTGCTCAAACACACACACACTGGCTGAAAGAGACAAAAGAAACTGACTGAAACTGACTCGGCAGGACATCGTATCCTCGGCCTACTTAGTCTATCAGGCATAGACATCAGAGTCGAAGTAGTTCGGACTGGGGAAACGACACATGCTCGCTAGGATGTCGCATCCTATGCATACGTATCTCCTTGGACGAAGGAGAATCAGAGCATTCGTAGCTCGGCTGACACGCACACAAACAAACACAGGCAAAGGCAAACGTGGAGCCTGAATGCCAATCACTGGGCTTACATCAGCATCCGAACCAACAAACACACACAGGAAACCAACTGCCAATCGCTGGACTTACGTCGGACTCCAACCAGAAAAGGAGAAACAACTCACACAAACAAAACAAAAAGGGCGCCCGGAGAGATCAGCTCATCTCCTGCCTACGTACCTCATCTGGTATGAGGATCAGGGCGACGTAGTTCCCCTACGCAGGGACAAGGATCTAGCCTAACCAGATAACAGAGGGAGACACAACTCTAGGGAGACTACGACTCGAGCCTAGATGTTGTCATGCAAAGTCAACCCTAAGTCAAGGTTTCTAGCTAACTGGCACAAGGGCCAACCTATCCTAGACATGACTTGCACAGGAAGCAAGCCACACCTAACCTAACTTGCACAGGAAGCAAGGGTCTCGATTGCAACTAGGGCAAGAGAAAGGGGAGGTCTCAATCGCAACGAGGGCGAGAGAAGAGAATTAGCGTTAGTTGTTAGTCAAACTCGGCAAGACATCGCGTCTCGTGCCTACGTATCTCATCTGAACATGAGAATCAGAGTTGCCGTAGTTCGGCCACGGAGGGACAAAGGTCTCGATCGCAACGAGGGCGAGAGAAAGGAAAAGGCTCGATCGCAACGAGGGCGAGAGAAAGGAAAAGGCTCGATCGCAACGAGGGCGAGAGAAAGGAAAAAGGCTCGATCGCAACGAGGGCGAGAGAAAGGAAAAAGGCTCGATCGCAACGAGGGCGAGAGAAAGGATCGCAACGAGGGCGAAAGCAAACAAGGATTAGTCTAAACTAAACCTAACTTGCACAGGAAGCAAGTCAAACAAACATACAAGCACAAATAGCACACACTATACACAAGCAAGTGGCTCAAACAAGGGTTAGGTTTTAGTCGAGGGGTCATATCAACCTCGACAAACAAACCTCTGGAATGGGGTGAATGGTGCTCTTAACCTTGCCATTGAGGGGCTAAGGTGAAGCAGATGAAAGGTGGGTGAAGATGAGACTTCACAGCTTCTATCCCTGGCCTGGGAGAGCATTTGACAAGAATGTGTGGGTTCAGAAAGTGGGAACCCTTCTACACATTTGATACTGACTCAACTGTGCAATTGCACAAGATCTTGGGTTTTTATCTGTAATGCATCAACACAGTGGTGTGAGCAAAACAGAAGACACACTGAATAGCAGGGGATAGGTTGCTTATCCCTTGGTTCTGCCAATTGCCTTACTTGAAGGACTTTTCTTGCTTGGGACAAATTTAAACACACACAAGCATCGCCTCTTAAGGAGGACTTCAGACAGTTTGCCCGGCCAAATAACAGGCCAGGTCTTCCAGACTACATGAAGAAAAGGAATTATACCTCAAGCAAGTTGCTAAATAGCAAAGCAAGCAAATAAAGCAACTAAAGAGCACCTGAAAAAGTCAAACTAATCAGTAAACAGTTCAACAGTTAAATCAGAAGGAAATGAAACAAACAGTTAACAATAAACAGAAGTGCCAAAGCACAAGACCAAACTCATATAAGTCATACCACCTGCAAAACAAAGGTTAGCACATGATATATAATCAAACTCAACCAAATTTGTATGGTTTCTTTGAAGCATTGATGCTTAACCTGAAACAGTGAACTCAACATAAGTCTAAAAGACCACTAGGACAAGCCTAGGGTCAAAAGCAAAAGGGAAAGTCAAAACAGCAAACACATAGTCAACCAAAATCAAATTCAAGCATTTAAGAAGCAAGCACGATTGGATTCAAACTCATATCATGCATCATTATCATTTTATAGACCAAAGAAGGCAAGGCATGGCAAATGAAAGCACACAAAAGGTCAACAGCAAGACCAAGCTCAAAAGCAAACATAATCAATTCCAAAAATTATGAAATAATTCATACTCAATCACAATCCATAACATAGCATGCATATGAAATTTCAGCTCAATTGGATCATGGGAAGATGGTCAATTAAAATCAAGAAGTCAACACAATTTCAAGTAAGCACAAAGAAGGTCAACAATCATGGTTCAACTTCAAAAGATCATAACAAAATGAAAACAGATGAGAAATGGATGGGATTAACACCAATGCAAAGCTCAAGATGTCTAGTATGCACATATGAAATTTCATGATCATACCATAGGGCATGAGGATTTCACAAAGGATTTGGCAAGATGTATCACACAAAGTCAACATTTGACTAGGCAGGGAAGAAAATTCTCAAACAAATAGGAAATGGCATTATTAAATCAAGAAAATTCACACATCAACTAGACACATAAGAGATGGCTCATGCAAAATTTCACATTAATTGGAAGCCAGGAAGCATGTGAACAAAAATCATGAACTTGCATATCATTGGTGTGACACAAATTGTCACACCCTACTTCAAAAATTCATATCTCACAAACCACATATGATAAATGCACAATCTTTACATCAAAACAAACATGAATGAGTGTAGATTAACCACAAACAATTTCAGGGTCATTGGATGCATCATCATTATTTCACAAAAGAAATGGCAAAAGGTACAAAATGTGCATACATGTCAAGAAACCTAGAGCCATTAAAAATCCAGCCAGCCAAAAATTCAGCAAAAATCATGATAAAATAGTAGACATTCATGTGAACATTATGGAAAAAATTTCATGGATTTTGGAGTTGAAATGAATGAGAAATGGATTTTGGAAGATGATGAACAAATGGGAACAAACATGAACAAAGAACATGGATTAATGGTCAAACAAGTTGACTGCATGGCATTTTAGTAATTAAGCGTATCACTTATCAAAACGCACAGTTTTAGCCAAAGAAACCAAATAATTTGATTGGTTGTTATGGAAAGGAACAGTAGCCGAACCACATGCACACGCGAAACAGGGTTTTCTGGGAAATTCTTTAGGGTTTAACGTACAGTGTTATGGTTCTTGAAAACTACAGTAAGCTTCACCATCAACATTCAAACGAAAAAATCAACACACCCAGAAATTGGAAACAAGCACACTATTCTCATCAGCAAACCAAGCACAAGCATAATATGACATTCAATTTCTACAAATCAAACTATTAAAAGAGCATCGAGTCAAAACAAGTATGAACACGAAACTTACAAAGCAGATTTCTCACTCAATGCATAACCATTTCACACGAAACAAGTTGCAGTGGATTCAGCAGTTAAAGACCTATCTAAAGCATGGCACAATTTGGTAAATAGAGAAGGTCGAGCACTTACTTGAATTTGAAGCAAATGGAGAATCAGGTGTTCTTTGAAGGATGCAAGCTCAAACAGAAGTTCACCAAGCTTTGGAATGATGGATACTTGAAGGAAATGAGCTCAGCAAGGCTTGAAAACTTCCAAAACTCGATTCACCATTGTTGGTCCTTTGAAAAACAGAGCTCAATAATGGACTTCCAGCTGGGATTTTATGGTTGCAAAGGGCTCACAAAGATAGCTAGAGCATGGAACAATGAAAGAGTCCTCGAGTTCTTTGAAGCCTTGGCCAGAAATTCCAAATCGTGCCAATTCCAAAATGAGAGAATGAAAGTGTTTTCTGTGCTTGGAGGCTGTGGCTTGCTCTCTAGGGTTGGAAATGAACAGAAAATAAGGTTAAATACCTCTGTTTAAGGTTGCCTTATTAAGAACTAAACACAGTTTGAATAAATGGTAAGTTTTGCTAATTAGTGGTTTTGGTTCACATGTGGAGGTGTAGTGGCTGGTGCACGAATTTGGGCTTCAAAACAGGCTGCAAATGACCCTTATATTTGCTGTTTTATGTCTGCTCATGAAGTGCTAAGCTTGTTTTACTTTAATGAAGCCATATTGCTAATTTTGCACCTTTGGCCAAAATGGTGGCATGATAGTAGCATGAGCACGAATTTGGGCTTGGAACATGTTGCAAATAGCCTTCCAAACAATTCCCAATTGGCCAAATGTGCTGAAAACCTTTAATTTGAAAAGTCAACTTTTGGTCAAACTTGAATTTTAAATGAAACAAGTCAAAAAATGCCATTTTGATTGGCAAGGTTTTGGTGAATGATGAATGAATTTTTGGAAAGAGGGGATTAAATGGAGTTTGTAGGAAAAAACCCCATCAAATTTGGCCAAAGGAATCATGAGATATGGCTTGTTGAAGTTCATGAAAATGTGAAAATGAAATGATCATATCTTGCAAACCATTCATGGGATTTAGGTGTTCTTGGACTTTTTGAAAATGGGAGAACAAGATCTTAAACTTTCATGTTGGGCAAAAATTCATTTGAAGCTTGTATCATGATGCAAGTTGAGGATCAAGAAGTTTCCATTTGTGGCAGTTGAAATTACAGGTCCAGTTTCTATTTTTGGAAATTTTCTGATTGGCTTCAAATTCTTCAATGATGTTGATTGCCATGATATATGAGGCCTATTGGGACATGAATAAGCTCTTTCAAACCATTTCCATCCATCAAAACCATAAAATCAACCACAGTTGACCAACTTTGACTTTCTAGGGTTTTTTGACTGTCTGTGCATGAACTGATGGCTTCTGAACAAACAACCCTTGACTTGAACACTTCAAATGGACCTCCAAGTCATGTGAACTTGTTGGACAAACCCTAGGGCCTTGGCTCCTTGAGAAACCCCCTTGCTTGATTGGTTGACTGATCTCCTGATCAGTTTGACCTAATTCTTGACTTGCTTGCTCTTGAGGCAACTGGGGACAATGCAATGCTATGCAATGGATCATGATATGCTATGACCTAATATGAGATGGTATGTACAATGATAGGTGCAAATTTGAGGTGCTACATCATACACAGCTGTGATAGCTGAGATAATGAACAAATCCATGGAACTCATTAAGAGCCCAAAATATTACAAATAGGCATCAATGAGGACTGCCATAAATTACACATTTAAAAAAAAACAATAAAACTTCAGCATCCAGACACAGCAGCACCAAAACAGCTTCCATAACATCAGTCACAACAGCCACACCAAGAACATCCTTCAAACACAGCACACCTCACACAGTCTTCAACTTCAGTCTTCAACATAAAAGGGGGGGACCATTAATCAGAGGAAGAAGTATCACCTTCACCTTCAGAGCCTTCAGAGCTGCGACTAGATTGAGCATTTGACCTCTCACTTGAGGTATTAGCATCTGAATCTTTGGTCTCACCAGCCTTCTCCATTTCTTCCTTTTCTAGGCTACTAATAAGAACCTTCAAAGTTTATTTTATTGCCTTGGCCACCCTTATACCATTATCCAGTTCCTTGTAGGTTTCCTTTAATTGATCAATTAAGCTCCCTTGAGATACAGGCTCCTTCCTGGCAGATGTCATGACAACATCATTGACATGACTTCCCTCAAACAGTTTGTAGTGAATTGATAGTGGGGGCTTCCTTCTGCTTGGAATGTCACTAGTACTCAGAATGCCCGGTTGTTGACTCAAGATAATACCATAAATAAGGGATGGGAAGGCAATGGCCAACTTCACAGCATTTGTGGAGGCATGTCTGATAGTTTGGTCAAACATAAATCTTCCATAGTCATAGTTTATCCTGGTTCCAATTGCATGAATAAGTCTTCCAAGACCAATGGAGATGGCAGAGATATGATTAGTAGGCACCCAGTTGGCTGACCCAATCTTGTGCAAGATGGCATATTTGACAGTTAGCTTGCCAGCTGATAGGTGATTCCTACTAGGCCATTCCTTAACTTGGCCAGCTGTAATAGTCCTACAGACCTCATTGTCTGTAGTCTCTAAATCCACTCCTCCATCAGTTCCTCTTCCTAGGAACTTATTGATAATGGTTGGTGAGAATATCACATATTTTCCCCTTACAAAAACCTTGCAGAACTCCCTGCTGCTCTTTTCATAAAAATCCTCAGGGATATTCACAATGAACTCTTTTACTAACCCCTCATAGCATTGGGGTAAACCAACAACAGTTTTCATAAGACCAGCAGCCGTAATTAACTCCATGACTTCCTTTACTTCAACAGCCTCTTTTTCCAATTCTCTTTCAACAGCTACCCTCCTCTGAATGACAAACTTCCATTTGGCAGCACCATCTTCTAAGTGAAAGGTGATATTGTCTAAGTGCATAGCAACAGTTTTACCTGGAGACTTCTTAATAGCTTGCTTTTTAGCAGGGGTGATGTCTGGGACATCGTCTTCGACATCCTATTCAGAGTCAGAACTCGCTCTTTCTTTCCTCTTTCTAACCTCAACTTTACTCCAAGACTTGGAGGGTCCTACACCAGCATCCTTTTTCTCTCTTCTTGCTGTCCTCATTTCAGCCATAGTCTTCCCTTTTCTGGTTCTCAGTTTCTTAGCTACATTTGGTTTTACAAGATGGACCAAAGTGTCATCCTCTTCTTCAGAACTTTCTTCCTCCAAATCAATAGTATCCTCAACAGTTTCATGAGACATACTTGCTGGTTTTTTGCTAGGTAAGTTTTTACCAAGAGAACATAATCCCTCAACCGCTACTTCCTTTTTTGACTTGGATGAGTCATCGTCTTTCTCAACTTGGGTTTCCACCTCAGGGGAGGGGTCCCTTCTGGACAAATAGGTAGAAGCACCCTTTTCTGCTTGTTCTTCATTTAGAATCCTAGTAACTAGGTTTCTAATAGTACGACCAGTATAATGTATGTCATCTTTGTGAGGAGAATTTTTAGGAGTGTTACCTTGCTTACTTCCAGCCATGTAAGAAGAACCTGGGGCGTCACCTGGTATCACGCTGAGAGGAATAACATCTAACACGTCATCATCTAGAAACTCCATGGAGGGAGTCCTTGCATGCTTAGTGGGTTTTGATCCAGACGATGAAGGATGTTGAGACATGTTGTTGGACTTTTGAGAGAGGTTTCTTTGCCCTAGCAGAGGTTCTCTAAGGAGTTTGATGAAGATAGAAAGAGTTGTGTTCAGGTAGCGTGTACAAATGACATAGATACTATTTCCAATGCTAGGGAATGATTCATCATTAATGTGGCTCTTTCTTTTAATTGGGCAGACAATATTTTTGTTATCTTTTCCACTCCACATTAATTGCCACAATTTCTCAAGAATCCAGATCCCTAATTTCCCTCTTACATATTCAAATTTAATATCATTCAACTCCCTTGCAAGCTTGTCACCTGATTGCATTTCATGCTTTAGAGCTATGAATTTGTTTTCCACATATTTTCTAATGGAGTGATGACAGCAAATGTTGTGTTTGGTCCAACTATGCTGAATAGAATTTTTGGACATAGTTGTAGCATTCTGGTTGTCATAATACAATGTCATGACATCGTGTGTGACATTGTATGCAATCATCAGTAGTTTCAACCATCCTTGTTGAGAACAACTGCTACTATCTGCTATATCTTCAGCATAAACTCCATTTTCATCTCTCAAATGTGCAGGTGCAGGTGTCCTTTCACTCTCCATCTCAATTTTCTCAACTTTGCACTTGGTACTTTTTCTTTGAGATAGATACATAGGCCCTTCTATCTGCTTGTCAGGTAGCCCAAGTCCAACAAAGCTCTTTCCAACTTCAGACTGTGTATGACTATCAACATTTTCACCCATCTGATCCAACTTCCTATCTATTTGAGCCATCATGAGCTTTACTCCTTTGGAAGTGATGTTAAATCTGAGTTTCTGGTGTGACATCCTTGTCTGACATTTTCCACAGGCTTGCCTTTCATCACTCTTGAGATTTCCTCTATCAGCTATACTCATCTTCATACCTTTTTCTTTGACATAGGTACACTTTGATGAATAATCAATTTGAGAGCTCCACATGTAACAGTTGTCTTTGGTCCTGATTCCTTTCATAATCACTTCACTGTCTTTGTTAGTAATTAGACATTCATTTTTGGTGAAGTTAACATTCAGACCTTGATCACACAGTTGACTGATGCTTATTAGATTTGCAGTCAAGCCCTTAACCAGTAGGACCTTGTCAAGTTCAGGAACTCCAAGACAATCAAGCTTACCGTATCCCTTGATTTCACCCTTTGCTCCATCACCAAAGCTTACATATCTTATAGCATGAGGATGAAGATCAGTTATCAGGTCTATGTTTCCAGTCATGTCTCTGGAACATCCACTATCAAAATACCACTCTTCTTTGGCTAAGACTCTGAGGGGAATTTGAGCTATTAGACTTGTAACATTAGTCTTAGGAACCCATTGCTTCTTGTTGATAGGCCTGTGCTGTTTGGGTTTGGGTTGATAGTGAGTCTGATGATGAACAGGGCTAGGGTAGCAAAAGGGCTTCAGGTGACCAAATTTCCCACAGTAATGGCATCTCCATCTTTGATGTTTCCCTTTTTGCTGTCTTTTCCTCTGATGTTGTGACATATGATGTGACATCACAGGTTTGCTGCACTTAGGTTTGGCTTGAGGTTTGCAACCAGTGTAACTACACTCAGGCTTAGATTCATTATACCTAATGTCAGATTTGTCTCCTATTATTTGTCCAGTTTGGAGAATCTTGTCTAGGGAGTCAGATCCATTGTTTAACATCCTTACATACTTGGTTATCTCTTCTAGTTTAGAATTCAAGAGCATAGCTTCAGTTTTTAATTTGGAGATGATTTCCACATGGTCTGCCTTCTCATTCTCCAGCTGTACTATCTTCTAGCTTTCAACTTATTGACTTTCATCTATCTTGGCCTTCAGAACCACTACTTCTGTTTTCAATGTGGAGATGATTTCCATGTGTTCTACCTTCTCATTCTCAAGTTGAGTTATTTCCTTCTTCTGGCTTTCAACCTGTTTACACAACTCTACACTCTTGTGACACAGCTTTCTGTAGGTAGTGGCCAGCTCTTCAAAGGTTACTTCATCATCACTTGAGTCTTCATCAGAGCCCCATCTTCCAATCAAGGCAGTTACTAGATTTGCAGATTCTTCTGTTTCACTCTCATCAGACCAAGTGGCAGCAAGACTCATCTTCTGCTTTTTGAGGTAGGTTCCACATTCAGTCCTAATGTTTCCAAACCCATCACATTCATAGCATTGAACTTCTTTTCCTTCTTTGGGCTTCTCATCTAACCTAGCTGTCCTTCCAGCATTGTTGGACTTACTGATGTCAGATGAGATGTTCTTGACATTAGCCTTAGATCTTACCTCCATCTTTTCCAATAGTCTATTGAACTGTCTTCCCAGCATTGCTACTTCATTGGCCAAATCTTCATCACCATCCTGACTATTTTCCTCTTCTGTGTTTGACATGAAGGCCATGCTTTTGGTTTTCTTATCAGAACCATCATTCAATCCCATCTCAAATGTTTGGAGGGAACCAATTAGCTCTTCAACTCTCATGTTGGAGATGTCTTGAGACTCTTCTATGGCTGTCACTTTCACAGCAAATCTCTTAGGGAGTGACCTGAGTATTTTCCTTACCAGCTTCTCATATGACATCTTCTCTCCCAGGGCTCCTGAGGCATTAGCAATTTCAAGAATGCTCATATGAAATTCATGTATATTTTCATCTTCTCTCTTCCTTAAATTTTCAAATTTGGAGGTGAGCAGCCGTAGTCTAGACATTTTAACCCTAGATGTGCCTTCATGAGTGGTTTTGAGAATGTCCCAAGCATCTTTAGCCACTTCACAATTGTTTATCAACTTGAAGATGTTCTTGTCTACCCCATTGAATATGGCATTCAATGCTTTAGAATTTCCAAGGGCTAGACCATCCTCCTCCTTGGACCATTGTTCTTCAGGCTTCTTGTCAGTTGTGGCTGCTCCTTCCTTAGTAATTACTGGATGTACCCAACCTGTTAACACAGCCTTCCAAGCCTTATTATCCAGAGATTTTAAGAAAGCTACCATTCGAGGTTTCCAATAGTCATAGTTAGATCCATCCAAAATTGGTGGCCTGTGAATAGATCCTCCATCTCTTTCCATTGTACCAGAAAGTATTGCCCCTAGATCTCACCCAGAACCAGAGCAGGATGCCTGCTCTGATACCAATTGAAATTATGGTATCAGATATGAGATGTCGAAGGTAGTGTCACGATAGTAATATTTGAGTAATGCAAATAGAGTAAAGATAGAGAATAGTAATGCAAGAGACCCAAGCAATTGTTAACCTAGTTCGGTCCAACTCACCTACATCTGGGGGCTACCAAGCCAGGAAAGAAATTCACTAAAATAAAATCAGTTCAAAGACTCTCCGTACACTTCAACAAGTTACAGTCTTTCTCACCTAATCTCTACCCGTGCAATTTCTACCTAAGCACTCTTAGATATGAGAACCCACTCACTTCCCTACAATCACACCTGTGATTTTAAACAATAATCCCTTGAGAAAAGAAAACACTTTTCAATAACACACTCTTGATTTTACTTCACAATTTCAATTAAGAAGACACACACTTGATCTTGCTTCACAACTTTGATCAAGTAGACACACACTTGATCTTCCTTCACAGCTTTGATCAAGTAGACACACACTCTTGCTTAACAACTTTAGAGTGACAAATTACAACCACAAATCAGTCCAATTCAATCATCAAAAGATGACTTGAATGGCTTACAAGTCTCACGACTAAATAGACACAAACCCTAGCTCTCTCTCTATATTTCGCTCAGTATTGGTTGTGTGTAAAATCAGGTTTTCCAAGTCCCTTTTTATAGAAGCATTCAGCTGGGCTTGGACATCATGAAAACCCTAAATCTATTTTCCAATCAAATCTTCTCATGACAGTTGGTTATATCTCCTTGGAAAATAAGTAAATCAGGTTGTAATCAATGATTGAATGCGCATGCAAATCAGATCTTCAATCATACATAGATTGCCATTAATTGTGCAATCACAAAACACCAGACATTCACACTGAATGTTCTATGTACAGGATGCCATGACATCGGGTCTGACATCATGGAACAATCCTGCATAATTCCATAATTCCATTATTAATTTCCAGCAGGTACAACCATATCAGATGCCATGACATTGTGTATGACAACTTGAAACAATCCTGCATGATCATGTCTTCCATTTGGACTCCAGCAGGTACACATCATCAGATGCCATGTTATTATGTCATTCTGAAACAATCCTGTATGATCATGTTCTTTAAACTCCATCAGGTACATAGGATATCTCATGTTAAGACATCACACATAACATCTTGTGAACACTCTTTGTTATACCAAAATTGCTGCCAACACTTAGAACCAACATTAAGGAACTCAATAATTCCCTAGTGAGCCTATCATAGGTGGGTGCTTTACTAGCAAAAATATCGTGTAATCCTAGATTATCAAGCATGTGGAAAACACTATGGTATGTGCCTAGAGTGTACAAACAGTCTTCGTCGACATACCTGGTAGTGAGGATCTCCCGAGTTTGCAATTTTGCAAAATCTTGTTTTGTCGCTCACCGGGCTTTCCTCCACGAAGAATGATGTTGTTAAACTCCATTCCGGCCATTAATGGTGATTGTAGAGAAAAAATGAGAATTTATAGAAAAGAAATGAAAAAAATGGAGTTTAATGGATTTTTGGTGGAGAAATGGAGAAGTGAAGTTGGGAAATTGTAATGACTTGTAGTGAAAATGAGAAGCTTCGGAATTTTTTTATGAACTTTGGTGGAGTTGGGAGAAGAAGGAAATGGGTTTGGAGAGGTTGAAGAAGGTATAAATGGTGAAAAAGGGAAATCTAACCGTTACGTCATGGCGTCCGCCATGTCTTTGGATTTGGTTGGGTCGACTATGCTCATTGCTAATTGGGCTTTTGTCCTTTTGTCTTCATTTTTTTGTAAAGGGGGGGTGCATATAGGTATCCATGAATGCTGTTTTTTTTTTTTGATTTAAGCTTCATAAAACAAAATAAAACGAAATAAAATAAAATAAAATAAAGTAAAACAAAATAAAATAAAACAAAAAAAACAAAATAAAACAAAATAAAATAGTAAAGTAAAATAAAACAAAATAAAACAAAATAAAACAAAATAAAACAAAATGGACATAAAAACATAATAATTATAATAATGCATATATATATCTATATCTATATATATATCTATATATATATATATATATATATATATATATATATATATATATATATATATATATATATATATATATATATATATATATATATATATATATGAAGAGTCAATAATAATTCACGAGTCCAGAGATCTTAGGAAAAATAAAGCAAGCATAATGTCAGAGGAAACAATAAAAATAAGCATGAATAATAAATAACGGGAAAAATAGGGAAATTCAAACGATATTTCTCGGTTCATGATGGCATCAATGCTCGGGGTACGGTGGAGTTTCTTCGTCTTCGTATCCTTGAAGCTCTGTGATCTGGTGTCGGAGATCGGTGATCTCATCATGCAGCATATCAGTCTCGTTGTCGTGTGAGGCAACTGATACTTCAACCTACAAGGCAACATCAGCAAGCTCCTGACAAAGCTGAGCTATCTCCATGCGAAGCTTAACCAATTCGGACTGCATGCTCGGAGTCTGGAGATTCGGATTGTTGGTACGGACTTTTATTCTGATCTGTGCAATCTTCGGCGCATCTACCGTCTCTCCCTGCCCTTCTATGGCGTAGGCCTAGTTAGCCTGATCAATCACACAAGTCACCTGAGGGTCAGGTAAAGTGAAGTAGTGAATGGTCTCACCCTCAATTAACAACCTGTATTGATTCGGTTGAAAAGAAGATCTCCTCATGAGGCCACAGTCTAGACAGAAATCAATATCCATCAAGGTGTAGATGCAATAAGACGTCATGTGAGATAGTCTTCTATCGAGTCCCAGGGCTGAGGCTATATGAGTCATCGTGCTTCCAACATGTATAGGGCTCGCAGCAGAGCAATCATTAAGATATAGACTCTCGATCAAGAAAGCTCCACAATCTACCGGGCGTGACTGAGTGGTATAGTACATGAAGAAGATCTCTTCAGCACTCACATGCGTATCAGGGTCACTCTTTCCCAGGAAGGTGTGGGCAATGATCATCTGGAAGTATCGGAAAGCAGGGTTGTGAATCTTGTTGGAGATTTGGGTGGATGGGTCAGAACTACCTCCACACGTAATATCGCTCCAAAACTTCTCGAAGTCTCGGCTCAAAAAGTAGCTCATGGGGAGCTCATATGAAGCATCATAGGTAGTCTGAAAACCAAGAAATTCGCCGAAACACTTGTGGTTGAAGGTGTATTCTGCCCCAAATAACCTGAAGTTAATGTATCATCCATCACTGGCATGACCAACATAAGGCTCGTAGATAAGCGAGCTCGGGAACTCCAAAGTCAGGTTCCTGTAAGTCACGTGCATAACATCAGTGTATTCATCCCACTGCAATTGATTGCACAAATGCCTGACACTAGGCTTAATGCCTAATGCCTCCATGCAACTCGAGTCAGGATATCTGGTGGGCAGCATTTGGCGATGTGAAAGCATGGCGTAGCGCTGCTCTTGAACTGGGCCACGAAAGATTACTGGCATAGTGTCGATATTCTCCATTCCTGAAAGGTTAGATTAGAAATAGAGGAAACCCGAAATCACAAATATTATAACTGTTAGTCTCCACATAGATATACATATATATATATATATATATATATATATATATATATATATATATATATATATATATATATATATATATATATATATATATATATATATATATATATATATATAACAAATAAAAATGTAAATTGAAAATAGAAAAAAGTAAAGGAAAAGAAATCATGGGTTGCCTCCCATGCAACTCTTTGTTTAACGTCGTTAGCTTGACGATTCGAACTTTATATGTTAGAGGTAGGAACTGACGGGTCGGTCAGAGTTTGGTCATGACATTATGTGGGTATGTCACCTCCTTGGTATTGCTTCAATCTTTGTCCATTTACCACGAACGGATTACAGGAGTTGTTCCTGATTTCAACTGCTCCAAATTTTAGGATTTTGGACACCTCAAAGAGGCCTGTCCATCTCGAACGCAACTTACCTGGAAAAAGACGTAATCTCGAATTGAAGAGGAGAACAAAGTCTCCTATATTAAATTCCTTTTTCACGATCCTTTTGTCGTGCCAAGCTTTGGTTCTCTCTTTGTATATAACGGCATTCTCATAAGCGTTATGGCGGAGTTCCTCCAATTTGTGAATATCAAGGATTCGCTTCTTGCCAGACGCTAGGTAATCCAAATTCAGGGTCTTGATGGCCCAATATGCCTTGTGCTTGAGTTCAAAAGGTAAGTGGCATGACTTCCCATAGACCAACTGGTACGGTGTAGTTCCAATAGGGGTTTTGTAAGCAGTTTTGTAAGCCCACAGTGCTTCTGTTAGCTTTTCAGACCAATCTTTTCAAGATATTGATACAATTTTCTCCAAGATCTGCTTAATCTCTCTATTAGATACTTCCACTTGACCATTAGTCTGGGGGTGATATGGTGTTGCTACTCTATTTTTTACTCCATATTTCCTTAAGAGTTTATCAAATATCCTGGATATAAAATGTGATCCACCATCACTTATGACAAGTCGTGGCACTCCAAATCTGGGAAAGATATTATTCTTGAACATATTAATGACTAATCTTGTTTTATTGGTGGTGTAAGACCCTAATTTTGACCCTAAGATCCCTCATGGCATCATATCATTTGCTCAATGCATTGCCTCAAGGATCCTAGCATGTTTGGCTCCTTAACCCTAGGGTTGGGATTTGTGTGAGTGGTTTTGAGACCACCAAGCATGCTTGTATTGTATATTATTTCTTTTATTATTTGTTTACTAACCAAAAGCACAAAAATATGTCACTAACTCTTTTTGTTTTGAAGCTCAAGTGATCATGTGCTCCCATGCTCCTAGGAGGCTCCTAAGCTCAATGAAGTGGCTAGATGAAGATGTGAAAAAGCATGACAATGGTCCACCAAGTTCCTAATAATCATATATGTCTCCCAAGTGTCTCAATTTTCCAATTTGATCAAGATAACCCAAACGGCTTGAGGATTGTTTTCCAAGGAAACCCTAATTCAAATGTGCTTTGACTGTGCCTTGCTCATGAAGCAACCTCAACCTATGATCAAATTTAATCAAGGGAAGTTCTTTCATTCATTAATTTATGCATATATGAGCTTATGTGAGGATCCTCAATCATTCATTCCTCAAGATTTGAAGTTTGGCCTTATGAAGTTGACCAGTCAAGTCATCTGACTAAACTAAAGATCACTAAGACACAACTTGTGATGTGTTTGTCAAATGAAGATGAACCAAGAGAAAATTGTTATTAAGAACCATATGAAAAACTTTCATGTTCATAAAAAATCCATTTGAAACTTGGAAGGTCAACATTCATTTCAAAACATTATAGGTCAGTTTGACTGAAACCCTAATTTTGGGTCAACTTCCCAAGGACCTAACATCCTTAATTTTTATGATTTTGAGGTGAGAATAATTGCATTGGAAATCGTAAGATGTATACTTCAAATGTTATGTTGGACAAAATTTCATAATCCTAAAAGAAATACATGTGATAATACAAAACGTTGTAGGTCACTTTGGACCAAAGTCATTGAATTTGAAAAATGTCCAATTTCAAGAGCCCATAAGTTTCTCATGAAAAATCCAAATGATGCAAAATTTAAGTATAAATGGATCATCTTGAAAGGATATACAACTTTGATGTTGGAGGTTTTTCTATTTGAGGCTTGCATCATTGAAACAGAAGGGCTTGAAGATTCTTGCTTTTGGTGAAAATTTTTAAAGGGAACCTAGACATGTTTTGTACCTTAACTTTCACAGCCAGTTTTCATTAAGTTCCAAACTCCAAATGAATTTTTGCCCAACATTACTTTTGTTCCTTATTTCAAGAGCTTTCTAACCATTACTCACATTAATTTTTTGGACTTTCCATGAGTGAGTTTCGAAGAGCTTTATGTTTAGGTCCATTTTTGCATTTCATGTTATAACTTCATGTGCAAGCAAATGCTAATCCAATTGCACGTCCAATTCACTTCCATTTGATCTCAGCATGGATTTCCATTCATTCTTGGGTCTCACATGCGCCTGTACAGTCCCATGCAAGGAGGATTCAAACTTCATGCACACGAGGGAAGCATTGCCTTGCATCACATTTCAGCTATAAATAAGAGTGCATTCTCATTCAAATGGTAACCAAGTGGAGATCTGAATTGCTGCTGAATTGAAACCCAAACCCTCACTAAAGGAATTTTCAATTTTCATTCTCTTTTTCAAGCTTGAATTTCAACATCATTAATTTATTTTCAAAGCTCAATTCCTTGACCTAGCATCACCATCACACTTCCAGATCAAAAGTAGATCAAGAGTTTGGAGAATTCGTGCTGTTTGAAGCTGCATTTCAGAGGTAGAACACCAAACTTTCTTGATTCAGATATTGCAATATAATGTGAATTTCTTTGGTTTGTGCTGTTTTCTGAAGTCCTCGTTGATCAGAAAAATAGCAAGTGTACTATTTTTACCGATGTAGTAATAAGGAGTTTTATTTCCAAGTATCGATCTCAAGGATTGTGTAGGAATTACTTATTTTAATTTGATTCTATCAGAACAAAAAGATAATGGTTTGGTTGTTTTGGAATTAGATAAAAGATGCTAGGGTGAGTGGTTGAAGTAACCGGTTATGAATTCAGTCCCGATTTCTTAAATACATATGAAACATTCAATCACCTAACCTCTGGTATGTTCTTACTTAAGTCCTTAAGGAAGAAACTATTAAACTACCAATTCTCACTCAAATGTCCATTCAATTAATCATTGGTTTTAATCATACAAAATATCAAGGTTTACGGTGATTTACGAAAGTTACTAGTCCTAGATGATGCATTCATAAACCCAATTGTGTGAAAACCCTACCAATCACAATCCTGTTATTGGAAGTCATAGATCAATTTGTATTTGTCCGATACAAAAGCATAATAACATCACACAATTTAATTGAAATACGTAACATAGTAATTAAGAAATCATAGGTTCAAATTCATAACATGTGATAACATCAGGACCACCCCCTAGCATCAGGGGGTTTAGCCTCTCATAATACTTAAAGAACTCATAAAGTGAAGATTAGACATTACAATGAATTAGGAGAGTTTGATCTTCAATGGTTGATACCTTTGAATCTCGCCGTCTTCAAATCCGTCGTATTCGCTATCTTCTCCAATGCAATTCGTTCGTTCGTCTGTAAAAAAGGTCCCTTCTTCTTTCTCTTCCAAGCCTTCCTATAGCTTCAGATGACTCTCTTCCAAGCTAAAGGTCCAAACTACCCTTAATGAGCAGAATCGGTTCACACAGCAAAAATTAGGTTTTCCAAGCTGCGTTCAATCAACACGGCCGTATTGTGGCACACGGGTGGCCGTGTTATTCTTCAACATTAATTATTTTCAGCATAAGTTACAATGGCAACAACACGGGCCGTGTCCCTACACACGGGTGCCCGTGTTAATGCACTGTTTTAATCAACACGACCGTGTGGTGGCACACGGGTGGCCGTGTTGATCTCTGTTTTCTGCTCCCTCTCTGCTCTGCTTGATCAACAACACGGGCAGTGTTGTGGCACACGGGTGCCCGTGTTGACCTGCTGTTTTCTCATATTTTAGTCCTTCAGAGTGTCCAGAACTTCACCATTCTTGCTTTTAAACCTGTAACAATAACACTATCAAACGAAGCATAAACGAGATCTTTTTGACATAAACTCGTAATCAAATGCAATGCAATACCAAACCAACAAAACATGCTAATTGACTCAAATGCAACTAAAAACAACCATAAATCTTACCAAGGTGATGAAAATATGTCGGATTAGCGGCGGGAATTCAATGGAAATGGTGACCGATCACAACCCCAAACTTGTCTCATTGCTTGTCCTCAAGTGATGTATTGAGTCCAAACAAAGGTCACCCCCGAATTCGCTTTCCACAATGCAACCTAGTCTTTCACCCTTTGTGTTCTTCCTTTCCAATCGAGTTTCAGGTCTCTCCGATTCAGGCAGTTTACCACATTTCCACATCAGAAACCTCTTCACCTGCAAGCTTTTCAGACACTCACAATATCTCTCAGGGTTAGGTGTGTACACTCACAGCACAGTATGCAATACCAACTCTTAACTTTGAATACATTCTAATGTCACTACCACAGCTGATTCCACACACTTTTTGAGGTCTTTTTAGGTTGTAACGGGGCTTGGGTACGGTGGGATAAACAAAAAAATTGGATAACAAAGGGTTTTGAACTCGGTAGTCATGTTGTGTGATTTTTCTTTCTCTTTTTTCTGTGCATCACATATACTCTGGGGGTTAATTTCACTTCTCTTGATTCTTTTTCTACTCAACTTTTCCGAGCATTTTATATCTGTTAGACTCTACGGTCTCGGCAAGTGCATTTTTCTCTTTTGTTTTTCTTTTCTTTTTTTCTTCTTTTTGTTTTTTTTAAAGAAAATACATACTATTTTTCTTTTTGTATGATCTCATCTTATGCACTTGCCTTCCCTTTCAAGATTTCCACCCCAAACTTAGTTTTATTGCACATCTTGCAATTCACACAATCATACCGAGTTATGACATAAAAGGAAATGGATGATTAAAAGTTAACAGGGGGTTCGTGATGAATAATGCTTAAACGTTAACATGGGGTTTACAATGAATAAAATGGCTAAGGCTCAACGGGGTTTACGAAGGGAAACATACATATAGGGATGGCTAGAAAGGCCCTGGATAAACAAACAACTTGCCTCAGTGTGTGTTGTCATGCTGTGACGTGTCAACAGAACATACGCAAAATCAGAGTGATAAAGTCATACCTGGCTGAACTCTCATGTTGATATTTCGTGTTTGGCTTTTTGTGATCTCACCATGTTGGTTAGCTTGCAAGCTCTGAAGTCTCTTCGTGTTATGTGGTTCTTTCCTGACTTGGTCTTTCCATACCGCTTTCTTGGTCCGGTGTCCCCAAAATGTGTCCGACTTCTTTTCTCAAGGTTGCATCAACTTCCGGGGTGCCTTATCAGCCTTAGTTTGAGAGGTGTCATTCATCCACTATCATTGACCCCGGGCTCATCCAACCGTTTCTCATCACCCTGTACACACAGTAGGTCCAAAAGAACAGAAAACAAACAAAACAAACAAACATACTAATATAATGAAAACATAACAAAAACAAAACAAATTAAAAGAAAATAAAACATGAAAGGAGAAACCCCCCCCCCCACACTTGAACTAAACATTGACCTCAATGTTTAAATTCAAACACGAAGGGGACTTACAGTGCTCACTGTTGAGGAGGAGGCGGAGGATCGTGCGGGAAATGCAACATCAGACGTTGCATCATGGCTTGCATATCATCCATGATTGTCCCTTGCCGGAACAGTTCCACACTCTGTCTATCAAGTTCCGCACCTTGCTTGTTCTGCTCAGTGCGGAGAGTTCCCATCTCCGTATGGATCCAACCCCACTGATCCTGCGACATAAAAGAGGAGCCTTCACCATGTAGGCTCGAATCATGTGGGGGCGGCATATCGTGGGTCTCATCTTCTTCCATGTTCTCACCTGAAAGATCATGGTCAAACTGTGCATCTTCCCCTCCCGCTTGGGCTGAACCTATGTACAACCAATTAGAGCATTGGCAATGCTAATGGACCCAGGTGCCGGTAGTGCGAGCACTTCCACATTGTGAATCATCAGAGCATAGTGAGTCGGCCGAATGGCAATCATTTGTTGATTGACTAGCGTGTGCATGTCAATCCTATTCTTGCCCATTACTACAGTTTCTTCCATCAGAAGTTGATCATACCCGAAGTGGCCCGCAATCTGCGTGATCATACCACCTACAGAAATATCCCCAGTAGTTGCATGGCCAACCTGTTTCAGATGATTGGCGGCGAAAGCCGCTGCATTGATTCGCTCATTGTGAGTCATGCAATACAGAAAATATAATTCTCTCTTTGCCGCAACCCCGGTACTATCACCCCGTCCGAACAGGGTGTATGCTAACCCTTTTTGTGCATACCTAAAGCACGGGTTGTAAATTCCAGAAGCCTTTCCCGAGCTGGGGTTATACCCAGATTTACCTGTAATAGCTTACCAGAAATCAACAGCAGAAAAAGTGTCCGGAGGGGATCCGGGTCCAGATACCGGGAGTTTCAGAATACTCCCCAGTTCTGCAATCGATAACTCGTGATCTTCATCAAACATGCGGAAAGTAATTTGCCCATAAAACTCCAACTCCGACCCTGTCCACCTTCTCCGCATCTTGAACTCAACCGTACTCAAAAATTCAAGGGTTATCCGAGCGAAGGTCGGTGCCTCAAAATGCATGTATTCCAACATACCAATGTTATGGAACATGCGGTGCACCTCTTCTTTCAAACCTAACTCATCCAGGGTGGCATCACACATATATCTGGTCGGAATAAGCTTACGTTTGGCTAGAATGACATACCTTTCTTGATGCTCCAGTTGGTCAACCAAAATGCCATGATTGTTTGTAGAGCGTCTAACCCGTTGTTTTGGTCGAGAAGACGTGGCTACCTCCTTCTCCTTGCTTGCACGCTTTGGAGGCATAATGTACCTGACAAAAATTTCTCAAAATCCAACGAAAAGGTTAGTGAAAACTGCAACCGTCACTATGTAGAGGACGGCGAGGGGAACGCTTTTTGTGAAGATGAGTGGATGTGAAAGTAAGTGGAGCTAGGAGAAAATTGAAGCTTAGTTTGATGGAAGTTAGGTTAACAATGGAGGAAGAGGTAGAAAGAGGTTTCCAAAATCAGAAAAAGGGGGAATGAGTGGTATGGATGAGATATAATAGCAAGTGGGGCCCACTATTGAAAATACCCAAAATCAAAAATTTTGAAATTTTTACCCGTTACAAACAACACGGCCGTGTTCCTGCACACGGGCACCCGTGTTAATTTTCTGTTTTAATTAACACGGCCGTGTGTCAACACACGGGTGGCCGTGTGGATGCCCCTGTTTTTCACATTTTCTGAATTCGGCAATGCTTCTTTGGTCTGGCATTTTGTCACTGCGACGTGATTATGATTATGGTAGCCTTTCTCCTTACCTGCAACAACATTTCACACCCATACAGAAAAGAAACGAAAAAAACAAAATAAGTTAGCAATCGAACACGTGGGTTGCCTCCCACGAAGCGCTTCGTTTAACGTCGCATGGCTCGACGGTTTCCCACCTCATTAGGCGAGGCGCATATGATCAATCAAACCCGGTTGTTGGCCTCTGTAATATGGCTTCAGCCTCTGGCCATTCACCTTGAATATATCTCCATTGTCTTGGTTCTTAATATCTATTTCTCCGTGTGGAAAAACCTTATGCACGACAAATGGCCCGGACCATCTGGACTTTAATTTCCCAGGAAACAACTTGAGCCGCGAATTGAACAACAATACCAGTTATCCTTCCCAGAAATCCTTCCTGATGATTCTCTGATCATGCCACTTCCGTGTTTGCTCCTTGTACATCTTCGCATTCTCATATGCCTAATTACGAAATTCTTCTAACTCGTGAAGTTGAAGAATTCGGGATTCACCGGCTTTAGCAAGATCACAATTTAAGAACTTGGATGCCCAAAAGGCTTTGTGCTCCAATTCCAAAGGAAGATGACAAGCCTTACCATAAATCAGCTGATATGGAGACATGCCAATTGGTGTTTTGAAAGCGGTTCGGTACGCCCATAGTGCGTCATCCAATTTGATTGCCCAATCTTTCCGTGAAGCACTGACTGTTTTTTCCAAAATCTTTTTAATTTGCCGATTAGACACTTCAACTTGCCCACTCGTCTGGGGATGATATGGTGTGGCAATCTTGTGCTTCAAATTATATTTCTTTAATAAGTTCTCCATGAGCTTATTCAAGAAATGTGTTCCTTCATCACTGATAAGTGCTCGAGGCACACCAAACCTGGAGAAGATATTTTGTTTAAGGAAGCTTACCACTGCCCTAGCGTCATTAGAGGGGAGAGCTACGGCTTCCACCCATTTGGAGACGTAGTCCACAGCCACCAGAATATAATTTTTCCCAAATGAGGGTGGAAATGGTCCCATAAAGTCTATTCCCCAAACATCAAATAATTCCACTACAAGCATGCCCTTTTGAGGCATCTGATTCTTTCTAGAGATATTTCCTGTCCGTTGGCATCTGTCACATTCCTTCACCGCGACTTGGGCATCCTTAAACAACGTGGGCCAGTACAACCCGGATTGGAGGACTTTTGCGGCTGTCCTGTCTCCACTAAAGTGTCCCCCATAATCTGAGTCATGACAAGCTTTTAAGACTTCATTTTGTTCTTCCTCAGGGACACATCGACGAATTAGTCCGTCTACCCCTTTCTTATACAAGAATGGTTCGTCCCACAAATAAAACCTGCAATCATGAAGAAACTTTTTCTTTTTGTTATAATCAAAGTCATCAGGAATTATACCACCTACCAGGTAGTTTGCATAGTCTGCAAACCAAGGAACACCCACCATCGCGAGGATTCTTTCATCTATAAACTCGTCCTTTATGGGATGTTCTTCTTCCGTTTCTTCAATCAGAGACATTCGGGACAGATGGTCAGCAACGGTGTTTTCACACCCCTTTTTGTCTCGAATTTCAAGGTCAAATTCTTGCAACAGCAAGATCCATCTGAGCAATCTTGGCTTCGAGTCTTGTTTAGAAAAAAGATATTTCAATGCAGCATGGTCAGTATAAACAATTACCTTTGTTCCCAACAAGTATTGCCGAAATTTGTCAAAGGCATAAACCACCTCCAGTAACTCCTTTTCTGTGGTTGCATAATTCATCTGGGCTGGATTCAACACATGGCTAGCATAGTAGATGACGTGGAGGCGTTTGTCTTTTCTTTGCCCCAAGACCGTCCCTACTGCTATATCGCTCGCATCGCACATTATCTCAAAGGGTAGAGACCAGTCAGGCGAGATCACTATAGGAGCAGACACCAATTTATTTTTCAGAATCTCGAAGGCTTCGTTGCACTTTTTGTCAAACAGAAACGGAGTATCCTTCACAAGCAGGCTAGTCAAAGGTTTTGCGATCTTGGAGAAATCTTTGATGAACCTACAATAGAATCCTGCATGTCCCAAGAAACTCCGTATACCTTTCTCGTTCACAGGGTGAGGTAGATTGGCGATCACTTCCACTTTTGCCTGGTCAACTTCTATCCCCTGATGGGAAATTTTATGACCTAGTACTATCCCTTCTCTCACCATGAAGTGACACTTTTCCCAATTCAGAATTAGATTGGTTTGTTGACACCTTTCTAGCACAAGTGACAGATTATACAAACAATTTTCGAAGGAAGATCCAAAAACCGAAAAATCATCCATAAACACTTCCATGTGCTTTTCAAGCATATCGGAAAATATGGATGTCATGCACCTCTGAAATGTTGCAGGTGCGTTGCATAACCCAAATGGCATCCTTCTATAAGCAAAGGTTCCGTATGGGCATGTGAATGCTGTTTTTTCTTGATCCTCAGGTGCCACCGCAATTTGGTTGTACCCTGAGTACCCATCCAGAAAACAGTAGAAATCATGACCCGCCAATCTTTCCAACATCTGATCGATAAAAGGTAAAGGAAAATGGTCCTTCCTTGTAGCAGTGTTTAGTCTTCTATAGTCTATGCAAACTCTCCTTCCTGTAACAGTACGGGTGGGGATCAACTCATTTTTCTCATTTTTTATCACAGTTGTCCCTCCCTTCTTTGGTACCACATGGACTGGGCTCACCCACGAACTGTCAGATATTGGGTAAATTAACCCCGCATCTAAAAGTTTCACAACCTCCTTGCGAACAACTTCTTTCATAGCCGGATTCAATCTTCTTTGAGGTTGGACGACCGGTTTCTGATCATCCTCCATCAAAATCTTGTGCATACACATTGTCGGGCTGATTCCTTTCAAATCGTCCATCGCCCACCCAATAGCACCCTTGTATTTCTTGAGGACTTTGATTAGCTCTTCTTCTTGGGTCTCTCTCAAACCTGAATTGATGATTGCTGGACATTTTTCCTCATTGTCAAGAAAAACATATTTGAGATGTTCTGGCAACTGTTTCAACTCGATCCCCTTTTTGATAACCTGTTTTGATTCTGAAGATGTTTCAGGTCGAAGCTCCTCCCACCGTTGCGGTCGGGAAAGAACCCAAGGCGGTTGTTATTTTAACATTGCTACCACTTCAGATTCTTTCTCATCAATTCCTTCAGTGTCCTCAACAATAGATAAACTCAAAACTCTCTCCAAAGGAAGCCTGGGTGTTGTAATCTGCATAGATTGAGCAAAAACTGTATCTAACACTTCAATACTTTTACTCGCCCCTTCGTCTTCCTTGAATTTCATAGTATCCCTCACATCAATTTTGAGCTTTTCATAATAAACTTTGAGGATCATGGTTCCTTCCTCAATATCTATCATGCATCTTCCGGTTTCCAGGAAAGGTCTTCCCAGTATGAGAGGAATCTCCTCATCTTCCGGCATCTCGAGTATCACAAAATCCACCGGGAATACAAATTTATCAATCTTTACCAGAACATCTGTTGCTATACCATAGGGTCTCTTCATAGAATGATCCGCAAATTGCAGTGTCATGCGAGTATCCTGCACCTCCCCTAACTGAAGTTTTTTGTAAATTGAGAGGGGCATTAGACTCACACTTGCTCCCAAATCGATCGGTGCCTTTTTGAAGGATCTATCTCCAATGCTACAAGGAATAGTTACTGCACCTCTATCTTTTTTCTTCATCAGAATTTTTAGGCCCTGCAAAATAGCACTACAGGTTTCAGTTAGCATGACTGGCTCGCTATCGATCGTCCTTTTCTTTGATATGATGTTCTTCATGAATTTGGCATAGATTGGCATCTGTTCCAGAGCTTCAGCAAAAGGTATGTTGATCTCAAGATTCTTGAATAATTCTAAGAATTTCTCAAAAAAAAATTCATTGAGATCTTTCTTCTTTGTTCTTGTCGGAAAAGGAAGAATGATCTTTGGTTTTTGTTTCTCTTGCTGGCTTGTCGGCTTGACTACCACTTCTTCAGTTTGTTTTGGCTCTTCTCTAATCTCCAAGTCAACTTCCAACAATCCCTCTTCTTCAACCTGTTCGTCAACTTGTGGTTCCTTAGCCTTTCCTTTTCTGGTGACCACAGCTTTAATGTGATTTTGATCACGGGGATTAACGATTGTCCCACTAGGAAGTGTGCCAGGTGCATGAGAGTTTGAAGCTAACTGTTGGGCAATTTGACCCATCTGAATTTCAAGATTTTTGATGGATGTTGTAGTGTTTTTCTGATTATTTCGAGTCTCCTCTTGGAATTGGATGTTGTGAGCTGCCATTTTTTCAATTGCGATCTCCCAATCTGCCTTCTTAGGTACCTGTTGTTGCTGCTGCTGATATTGATTTTGATATTGACCCTGTGCCTGTTGTTGCACGTTCCCTCTTTGATCTTTCCATGCAAAGTTGGGATGATTTTTCCACCCCGGATTGTATGTGTTTGAATAGGGATTGTTCTGCTTCAAAAAATTTATATCTTCGATCTGTTGCGGTGTTGCAAAACAATGAACAGTATTGTGTGGTCCATTGCAAATGTCACACACTTCGCTCGGTGCCTGTTGCACTTGAGCCACTTTCTGAGCACCTATGTTTAGTGCTTTCAACCTTTTCTCTACCTCTGCAACAACAGCTTCTTCAATTTTCACCTGTTTATTTGTTTCAAGCTTCAAGTCAATAACTGCAGATTTTCTTGATACCCTGTCATATAACTCTAAATGCTCGTTCGAGGCAATAGCTTCAATTATCTTCTTCATACCGGTGGCTGAGCCACCAGCTGCTGAATCCAGGATTTGTCTTGTTTGAATTCGAAGACCATTGACAAACATTTGCATTTGTTCGGTTTCATCCATGTTGTGAGTAGGACAAGCCACTAGGATCCTCTTGAATCGTTTGTAGGCATCTCCTAGTGACTCACCCTCCTTCTGTTTGAAGTTTAGGATCTCATATCTTTTCCGCAATGACACAGATGCGGGAAAATACTCCTGCAAGAATGTTGTTTCCATGTGCTCCCATGTAGTGATACTACCAGCAGGTAAGGAATAGAACCACTCTTCAGCCTCATCTGCTAAAGTGAATGGGAACATACGAAGTCGGACTGCTTCTTCGCTATGTCCTGGCATTTTCAGTGTTGTACTCATGGTTAAAAATCTTTGCAGATGCTTGTTGGCATCTTCATTCACTCTTCCAGAGAAGGACCTTCTTTCGAGTTGATTAATGGTGCTGGGATGCAGCTGGAATTGTTCCACAGTAACTGGTTGGTTGACAATTGTCATACGACCACCCGGGGTGTTGGTTCCACCATAGTCACCGAGGAGTCTCTCTGGTGGTGGTGGATTAGCAGCCATGATTTCAGGAAGTGTTTCCGTGTCTGAATCTGAATTCTCTGAGTGCACTGAAACAACTTCTTCCTCCGCTTTCTCTGCTAATTCCAGTTTCTTTCTCTTAGCTTGTCTGAGTCTAGCGCGAAGAGTTCTTTCTGGATCTGCGTCAAAAGGAAAATCCGCTGAGGCCTTACCTCGCATAAACAAGTTAGACAAAGATTAGAATTGAATAACAAAATTGTCACAGATAAACTTTTGGTTGGCAAGCAACAAAATTTCGATAGAATAGAAATTAAAATATGTAGTTTGGCAATCCCCGGCAACGGCGCCAAAAACTTGATCGGAAAAATAGCAAGTGTACTATTTTTACCGATGTAGTAATAAGGAGTTTTATTTCCAAGTATCGATCTCAAGGATTGCGTAGGAATTACTTATTTTAATTTGATTCTATCAGAACAAAAAGATAATGGTTTGGTTGTTTTGGAATTTATAATCGTAAACACAGAAATAGTAAAAACAATTGAATTAGATAAAAGATGCTAGGGTGAGTGGTTGAAGTAACCGGTTATGAATTCAGTCCCGATTTCTTGAATACATATGAAACATTCAATCACCTAACCTCTGGTATGTTCTTACTTATGTCCTTAAGGAAGAAACTATTAAACTACCAATTCTCACTCAAATGCCCATTCAATTAATCATTGGTTTTAATCATACAAAATATCAAGGTTTACGGTGATTTACGAAAGTTACTAGTCCTAGATGATGCATTCATAAACCCAATAGTGTGAAAACCCTACCAATCACAATCCTGTTATTGGAAGTCATAGATCAATTTGTATTTGTCCGATACAAAAGCATAATAACATCACACAATTGAATTGAAATACGTAACATAGTAATTAAGAAATCATAGGTTCAAATTCATAACATGTGATAACATCAGGACCACCCCCCTAGCATCAGGGGGTTTAGCCTCTCATAATACTTAAAGAACTCATAAAATGAAGATTAGACATTACAATGAATTAGGAGAGTTTGATCTTCAATGGTTGATACCCTTGAATCTCTCCGTCTTCAAATCCGTCGTATTCGCTATCTTCTCCAATGCAATGCGTTCGTTCGTCTGTAAAAAAGGTCCCTTCTTCTTTCTCTTCCAAGCCTTCTTATAGCTTCAGATGACTCTCTTCCAAGCTAAAGGTCTAAATTACCCTTAATGAGCAGAATCGGTTCACACAGCAAAAATTAGGTTTTCCAAGCTGCGTTCAATCAACACGGCCGTGTTGTGGCACACGGGTGGCCGTGTTGTTCTTCAACATTAATTACTTTCAGCATAAGTTACAGTGGCAACAACACGGGCCGTGTCCCTACACACGGGTGCCCGTGTTAATTCACTGTTTTAATCAACACGGCCGCGTGGTGGCACACGGGTGGCCGTGTTGATCTCTGTTTTCTGCTCCCTCTCTGCTCTGCTTGATCAACAACACGGGCAGTGTTATGGCACACGGGTGCCCGTGTTGACCTGCTGTTTTCTCATATTTTTGTCCTTCAGAGTGTCCAGAACTTCACCATTCTTGCTTTTAAACCTGTAACAATAACACTACCAAACGAAGCGTAAACGAGATCTTTTTGACATAAACTCGTAATCAAATGCAATGCAATACCAAACCAACAAAACATGCTAATTGACTCAAATGCAACTAAAAACAACCATAAATCTTACCAAGGTGATGAAAATATGTCGGATTAGCGGCGGGAATTCAATGGAAATGGTGACCGATCACTCGTGCATGAGGCATGCCAGTGGTGGTCTTAATTTTGCAAATCGTGCCATTTTAGTTCATGTACCATGATCTTCAAGCTCATGTTTCTCTCCAAATAGGAATTGTGAGGATGATCCATGGTTACAGGGGTGATGTACATCACCTCAGATTCATTTTGAAATCCTCAGTTTTCATTTTCATTAAACTTCATTTCCCTGCGCGTGGTGGCCGGATCTGGTTAGATCGCCGGAGAAGATGGTGGTTTCCACCACCATCCCCATGTGGTTGCTTCAGGACCATTGGATCACGCTTCAACGTTTTAATCTTGGCCTTTCATTATGTTGACATGTTTTAATGCAAAGTGTAGTGCGCTTGACTCAAGTGTTTCGTGTGACCGCGCCTCAAAACCACATGATCATTGCCACGTCAATTAATGAAACCATCTGAGGGCACTGGATTTTCCTGATTTTTCTTATTTTCTATTAATTCCATTTAATTCCTTTTATTTTCAAAAATTCATAAATACTTTATTTGAAGTCACAAAAATATGAGGCCAATGCCAAAAAAATTCTTGAAAAATCTAGTTTCATATTTTGATTTTTAATTATTTTTGTGACTTCATTTAATATTTTTTGTGAATTATTTGGTTTTTTAATAGTTTTAATTCATTTTAAAATACTTTTTGATATTTGAAAAATCCAAAAAATATTTTCCTAACACCTATGATCATGATAAGTCAATGAAAAATAGTCTCATCAATTTCTTATTTGATTTGAGATTTATTTGAGATTTTAATTCATATTGTGTTATTTTTCATTGTTTTTAATTTTTTTAAAATAGTTCCTGATTTAAAAATTATTGAAAAAATTTGTCAAAGTTTAGTTGACCATGTTAGACCTATGAGAATTTAATTGGACTTGTTGAAGTTGATTTGAATTAAATTTAAGGTTTGACCATATTTTGTATATTTTATTTTTGCATTTATTTTTAATTCAAAAATACAAAAAAATATGTTTGACTTGTTGACTTGTAATTTTCATTTCTCTTCTATTTGGCATTGATTGATGATGACTTGGTTCACATTTGATCAATTGTGTTTGATGCTTTATTTCTTTTTCCATCCATTTCATCTTCACCCCATTTCTTTTTATTTTTTGCTAATGAGTTAATGTCTTATGGTTAGTCTTGACAAATGAGAGGTTTAACCTTCTTTGATCCAAACCAAGCTCAACTTGATCCAAGATCAAGTGAGTTGTTTTGTGTCCAAGATAGGTTGCTTCTTAGCCAAGCAAAAAACCTATAGTCCATACAAGGCCTTTCTCTTTTCTTTTGGCATGACAAGTTTTTGGAGCTTGGCTTACTAGTCATGATCTCTAACTTGTGTTTATTTGCCTATAGTTTTATTGACCGGCCTTAGATAGGTGTGACTACTACATTAGTCCACTTACGATTCCTTAACATAGTGCTACATTGTCTTATGAAAAACTAACATAACTTCACTAATTACTAACTTTAAATTCAAGCATTTAATTTCTTGCAATTTACTTTAATGTACTTTATTTCTTGCTCATTTATTCATATTGCTTTTTATTTTGCTCACTTGAGCACATATTTTATGTTTATGCCATTTTCCTTTTGCTCATTTGAGCTCATTATTATATAAATATATTATTGTCTTGTGTTTGTTTTGTGTGAACCCAATGCAAAATGGAGAAAGGACTTAGAATTAGGACTTACCTATGCTTAAAGGAGTTCAAGAGCAACTAGGCCTCATGCCTTTAGAATGCTAAACTTATTGAAGAGCAACTAGGCCTCATGCCTTTAGAAGGCTAAAATTCAAAGTTGACTTCAAAGGACTTCCTTTCCATAACTTATTCTTTGTCCATTCCTCTTATTGTGTTATGAACTTTTTGATGTTTGCTCTTGTGTGATAGGGATTCCATCTTGAGATAGTAAAGAGGACCATTGTCATGAGTAGCCAAGTTAAGAGAGACAAGCCAATTGGAGATCCTAGGAGCTTGAATATATTTGATTGATTACTTGTGTGTTGTGCTAAGTCCAAAGGAGAGGAGCATCTTGAATCATCTCTATGGTATCAAGAAAAGGAACTCCAAGGGTTTTATCTTTTCTCTCTTATCTTTGTATGCTTTAGGACTAGCCCTTCTCTTCTTATCCTCACTTTAACCCAAGCCAAAAGTCTTTTATTCCAAACTTTGACATTATTTCAAATTAGAAACCTAGGTCTTATGCCTTTTATTTTTTCAAAATCTTTTCATTAATACTCATCGTGAATGAATCTTAATCCAACTTTGAGTTCATTTTGTAAATAAGTCTAACTTGTAAATATAACTCACTTCAAGTTATTTTTTGTGGTTCCAATGACCACCTCATTAAAACCTTTTCATAAACATTAGTCATAGGTTTGAGTTATCATAGTGGTTGATGTAAATCTCACCTCATCCTTAGTGATTGGACTATAAGTCTTCCATACTTATTATAGGGTTAATCCCTCACTAGTATGTTGACGCTCTCCTCACATGGTGGATTGTTGGTTTAGGTTGAGTTTTCTCCCTTTGATAACAAAAGACCTTAAGGCTTTTGGTCAAATCAGTTCACCAATCTTTGAGATTTTTACCCCGAACTACGAGGTTTTGATCCTACCTTTGTGATGGTACGTAGGCAATGGGTTCATCCATTCAAACAACAAATTTGTAAATATAATTTATTCTCTTCTCATCCCCCCAATCTTTTGCACATATTTTCACAAATACCAACCTACAACACATGTTTGCAAAAAGAGGTTCCCTTAGAGTACTAAGGATGTTTTGGGTGCGTAAAACCTTCCCATTTCATAACCAACCCCCTTACCTAGATCTCTGACATTTTTATTAGTTTTTGATTTGATAAAACTTCTTACTTGGATTTTGTTCTCTTTTTAGCCTTTCCTTTCGACAAATAAAAGTGCGGTGGAGACTTGAATTGTATGTTTACTTTTGGTTTAGTCAATAAACCTAAAGGTAACGAAAACCCCGCTACAAAAGAGTGGCGACTCTGCTGGGGACATATTACTCTCTAGTGGGTTTAGCCTACTTTTTGCTTATGTATGTTTATATTTATTTGTGACATATTTTTGTGCAAATTTGGGATGATTGTATTGTTTGTAATGTATGAATTGCTTGATATATTAATTGCTTGTATGCTTGGTGGTTTCTTGTGAGATGAGTTCTATACCCGAACTCGAGTGCACTTATGATAGGAGAATGGCATAGTCTTGTTAACTTTTGTGGAGTTATTCCTTAGCAAGTTGACTTGCAAGCCCATTCACTTGGTGGAGGTCTTGTTGGGATCAATAATGTCACACGAGTAGTCGTGGTTAGGCATTACTTTTTCCAATATAATCCTTAGAAGCCAAGGACCTTAGAGACCTAGCCCATCTTGGCCTATTTTAGGACGTAGTGCAAAGGTTGTTCAAGTGTAAGATTTGATACGATTGTTACACGATACTACACTCATAAGAGTCCCTCTTGAGAGTATTTTTGGAAAACGAGTAGTCATTTTATCCGATAATATCCGAAAGATGAGATGATGACTATGGGGACCCTTTTTAGAACATGATTGTCAGGTTTAACCATAGTACACTCCCTTTGGGTGGTTCTTAACCGAGACTCCATGCTCGTGACTTACAACAAACCCTTGATTCGCGGTTGATCCGTTCTCGTACATTCTGAATATCAATGGAACTTGGGTGTTGATAAGGTGTAAACCATAATCCACCAAAATGGATGATTGATATTGACAATGACGTGAGCCATCCCGTGACCTTTGTGTGGCGTGACTTGCTTGATCCTTGAGTGTGATTGTTGCATCCATGCATTCATGCATTCATTTGCATCCATATCATCAACAATAAAGAATTTTCAAGGAACTTAAGAGGTCTATTTGCAAGTTTTTAGACATGGATAAGCAAAGAAGGAATACAAAGAAGTACAGTTTCAGACAACCTGACTTGAAAGAGTTAAGGAGTTTGACATCTTATGTATTAGAGCCTTTGGAGTTCAAAGCTCGCCATGGGAAGCTTCTGTCTATTCTTTCTACCAAAGTGGATGAAGGTCTGATGAGTGTGTTGGTGCAGTTCTACGATCCTCTGTATCGGTGCTTCACTTTTCCGAATTTCCAGCTTTTGCCTACACTTGAGGAGTATGCCTATCATGTGGGTATACCTATTCTGGACCAGTTGCCGTTCAGTGGTTTGGAGAAGATTCCGTTTTCTCTAGAGATTGCTGACATGCTTCACATAGATGTATCTGATATTGTTGCTCATATGACTACCAAAGGTGGAATTCAAGGTCTCCCATATGATTTTCTCATCGCTCAAGCTACTTTGTTTGGGAAGGCCATGAGTGAGGACGCTTTTGAAGCCATATTTGTACTACTCATCTATGGGCTAGTGTTATTTCCCAACATTGACAATTTTGTGGATGTGAGCGCTATTAGGATTTTCTCTTCTCTTAATCCCGTTTCGACTCTGTTGGGTGACACTTATTTCTCCTTGCACATGAGGAACACAAAGGGTGGTGGATCCATTATGTGTTGTTTGCCTCTGTTGTACAAGTGGTTTATTTCACATTTGCCTCAGATGCTTGCCTTCAAGGAGAACAAGGGATGTCTGCGGTGGTCTGCAAGGCTTATGTATCTCACTAATGATGATATCTTTTGGTATAACCGTGTTTATGATAGTGTTCAGATTATTGATTCTTGTGGTGAAGTCTCCAATGTGCCTCTTCTTGGTACATGTGGTGGAATTAACTACAACCCTGTTTTGGCTTGTCGTCAGCTTGGGTTCCCCTTAAAGGATAAACCTAACAACATTTTTTTGGAAGGCTTGTTCTTTCAAGAGGGTAAAGATCCCCAGAAATTGAAGTTAAGGATGGTCCGCGCCTGGCGCAAAGTTCATAGGAAGGGAAGGAACGAGCTTGGTCTGAAGAACTGTATTGCTTTGGAACCCTACACTGCTTGGGTGAGGAAGAGAGCTCTTGAGTACCGTATGTCATACAATTATCCGAGACCTACCCCTATGGTTATGGTTGGGCCTTCAACTCTCCCTAACCAAGGAGTAGAGGAGTTGAGAGACGAAGACCGGTCGCGTGCATGGGTTCGTGAGCGTGAGGAACTTCTTCAGCAGCTCAAAGATAAGGATGCAGTGATAGAATTTCTGGAGCATCAGGTTATTGATGAGCCTGATGATGTGGTTACTTCTCATCTTCCTCACTCATCTAGGTTTTGGAAGAGGAAGTATGATCAAGTTGCCAAAGAGAAGGCTGATATGGAAGCAGCTTATGAGAGAGAGGTGAAGAGACTTCGTGCAGCTTATCTTCCGATCTCGAAAGCTTTGGACGATTGTTTCTAAGGCTCCATAGGATGTTTATTCTCCTTCCCTCTTGCATTGTATTTGGTTACCAAAACTGTACTACTTCATTGGTGTAAAAAGTTTCCAAATATTATTGCTATGAGTATTCCATATATGTCTTAAAAGTAAAATATTTTCAAATATTTGCAAATAGATCTCTATAAAGTTCCTCTAATAAAAACAAACCATGTGCACAAACATTGCATGCATCATATGCATAAGCAGGTTTTGTTCTGAGCTCTTGATCAGTGATTTAACTCTTTGCTCTTCATTTATTTTAAAGACAAGCTGACGCACCGGTATAACACCAAAGCCAATCATCCAAGGATAATGGAGCATCTAGAAAAAGAAAACAGGGACTTGAAAGAAGAGATTGCTAGGCTGACTGCCATGATGGAGTCAGTTCTGGCCGCACAGAGCCAAGCTTCGCCAACTCCTGCAACTCCTCCCGCGAGGACAGTTATATCTGAGATAGCTACTTCAACGGTGCCCGCTGCAACAGCCCACTTCGCTCCGACTATGCCAGCTGGGTTCCCTTGGGGAATGCCTGCCAATTTCATGCCAGAGGGCTTCGCTCCTACTCTCGCTTCTATGCTGGCATCTAGCCCGGTCCTGTCTGTGCCACCTCCCATTGTGCACACCCTTCCCCGTGTTGAAGACACCATCTATCATTCTGAGCCATTTGAGGGCTCCGGACGTATATGAGAAGATGGATGAAATGAAAGATCAATTCCTTGAGCTGCGCAAGGAGCTGAAAACTTTGAGGGGTAAGGACCTCTTTGGTAAGAGTGCTGCTAAGTTGTGCTTAGTGCCCAACGTGAAGATTCCTGTTAAATTCAAAGTACCTGACTTTGAGAAGTATAAGGGAAATACATGCCCACTCAGCCATCTTGTGATGTTGCTCGCAAGATGTCAACACAGACCGAAAATGACCAACTACTGATCCACTACTTTCAGGATAGCCTGACAGGTGCTGCACTCTGGTGGTATATGGGGCTGGAGAGCGCAAGCATCCGCTCTTTCAATGATTTAGGCGAGGCTTTCGTCAAGAAGTATAAATATAATATGGATATGGCTCCAGACAAGGACCAATTGAGGGCAATGTCGTAGAAGGACAAAGAGACCTTCAAGGAGTACACCCAGAGATGGCGAGAATTGGCAGCTCAGATAGTGCCACACCTAGAAGAGAAGGAGATGACAAAGATCTTCTTGAAAGAAGGAGTCCGCGAAGGACGGTTATCCAGAGAAGACGGTTCCTCAACAAAGAAATATGGGGGCTTTGCAAGGAAGAAGGTGGGAGAGACACATGTTGTATCCTCTCATATCAAAAGAAGGCCCTCTGTAAGGAGGAAGGATGTGCGTCCTGCCGTCAACCAACACCAGGTGGCTTATATATCACCTGTTTTTCGAGAAGTTCATCAACAACAACAACAACATCGTCAACAACAACAGGCCTACCAACCTCGCAACAATAACAACACCAGCACCAATAACTACGAGAGGAAGAGGGTAACTTTTGACCCGATTCCGATGACATATGTTGAGCTCTATCCTTCTTTGATCGATAGAAAGCTGATAACTCCGCGAGATCCTCCTGCTGTACCGACCAAGCCTCAGTGGTGGTATAAGCCAGAGCTTCATTGTGTATATCATTCCGGTGCTCCCGGACATGACGTGGGGAACTGTTGCCCATTGAAGATCAAGGTGCAAGACCTTGTGAGAAGTGGGATATTGTTTTTTGAGGACGTAAGTCCCAATGTAAAGAAGAACCCATTGCCCGAGCATGGGAAAGCAGCTGTTAACATGGTCCAGGGATGCCCTGGCAAGTATAAAGTCCTGTATGTGAATGACATAAGGAAATCTTTGGTCGAGATGCATAAGCTGTTGTGTGAACACAACCACTAAGAGCATGACCATGATAGGTGCTAGGTGTGCACTACCAGTGAGAGAGGATGCCGTCAAGTAAGAAAGGACATCCAAGATATGATTGATCAAGGGATGATTGAGATACTTCAGAATTGTAATGAGGATGAAGTTGATGTTATCTCCCCTGTATTTAGAATTCCTGAGCCTGTTGTCGTCAAGTATGATGGCTAGAAGATGGGAAGGAGGTGTCGTTGCCCTCAAATTTTGTAGTGAGAATTTCAGATGTCAGTGGTGTGACCCATAGTGGTCGTGTTTTCTCGGCGCAGCCGAAATCCCATGAAGACATTGTAAAGAGAACTGTTGTTAATCCTGCCGGTCCCGTGGGGACTTCTTCTTCAAATAATCATGTTCCCGTTGTTGACCCTGTTGCTGTCAAGAATAATAACACTCATATCCTGGTTGGCCAATCTGGCATTTTGAAAGAGGATGGTGATGAGATGTTGAGGCTCATCAAGAGGAGTGAATATAATGTTGTTGATCAGCTGCTACAAACTCCATCAAAGATATTGGTCTTATCTTTGTTGATGAATTCTAAGCCACACCGCGAAGCTTTGCAAAGGGTGATGGACGTGGCATACGTGGACCACGATGTCACAATAGAACAGTTTGATAGCATTGTTACAAATATAACCGCTTGCAACAACTTGAGCTTTTGTGATGCTGATCTTCCCGTGGAGGGAAAAAACCACAATTTGGCTTTACACATATCCATGAATTGTAAGGATGATGCCTTGTCCAATGTGTTGGTAGACACAGGGTCATCACTTAATGTGTTGCCTAAATCCACTCTTGCTAAACTTTCTTATCAGGGGCCTCCCATGAGGCAGAGTGGAGTGGTTGTGAAGGCGTTTGATGGATCGCGCAAAACCGTGATCGGAGAATTAGAGCTCCCGATCAAGATTGGACCTAGTGATTTCCAAATCACTTTCCAGGTCATGGATATTCATCCGTCATACAATTGTTTGCTGGGCAGACCATGGATTCACGAGGCAGGCGCTGTGACATCCACCCTACACCAAAAGTTGAAGTTCGTGAAGAACAAAAAGTTGGTGGTGATACGGGGAGAGAAGGCTCTCTTGGTCAGTCATTTATCTTCCTTCTCCTACATTGATGATGAGGATGAGGTTGTGACTCCGTTCCAAGCCTTGTCTATTGATAAGCCTTTAAGGAAAGGGCTTTCTTCATTTGTCTCCTACAACGATGCAAAGTTGGCCATTGAGCATGGTGCAACTACTGGTTTTGGGAAAATGATAAAGTTGGAAGATAACAAGTCCCGAGTTGGCATAGGGTATTCTTCTGGTGTTTCCAATGAGCGTGGGCTGTTCTAGAGTGGAGGTTTCATCCATACTGTTGAAGATCGGGAAGCTGCTGCCATTGTTGAAGATGATGAAGAGGAAGACCTTGGCAACTTTGTCATACCTGGTGGAATCTGCAATAATTGGGTCGCTGTTGATGTTCCAACAGTTATCCACAAGTCAATGTAATATGTTCATTTTTGTTTGAAAACCCTTCTCCAATGCCAAAAGGAGAAGTGAAGACATTGTTGGCACAATTTGATTAATACAATGATATTCATTCAATAATCACATGTTAAATGTTTGTTTTTCCAAAATTATTTTCCCTTTTTGCTTTTTGCATGAAATTGGTGATCACTATAAAACCATAAAAAGAGAATAAAATCAATCTTTCCATCTGCATAATGATTTGCCTTGTTTGAATTATGAAATCTCTTTTATACTCAAAAACATTATGCAGGTTAATCAAACCCATTGAACATAATGATCCAACACCATCTCCCAACTTCGAGTTCCCTGTATTTGAGGAAAAAGAAGATGATGTTGAAGAGATTCCTGATGAGATTACCCGTCTGCTCGAGCACGAAGAGAAGATCATTCAGCCACATCTTGAGAATCTGGAAACAGTCAACTTGGGGTCTGAAGACTGCATTCGTGAAGTGAAGATTGGGGAACTCCTTGAAGAGTCTGTTAAGAAGGGGTTGATTGAGTTGCTACGAGAATATGTCGACGTCTTTGCCTAGTCGTATGAAGACATTCCTAGTCTAGATATTGATATCGTGCAACATTTCTTGCCGTCGAAGCTTGAGTGTGTGCCTGTGAAGCAAAAGCTTAGAAGAACTCATCCTGATATGGTAGTGAAGATTAAAGAAGAAGTTCAAAAGCAAATTGATGTGGGGTTTCTGGTGACTTCTACATATCCTCAATGGGTGGCCAATATTGTGCCCGTGCCTAAGAAAGATGGAAAAGTCCGAATGTGTGTGGATTACCGTGACTTGAATAAAGCTAGTCCGAAAGATGATTTTCCTCTACCACACATTGATATGTTGGTAGACAATACAACTAAATTCAATATCTTTTCATTCATGGATGGATTTTCCGGTTATAAGCAGATTAAAATGGCACCCGAGGATATGGAGAAGACAACATTCATCACACCTTGGGGAACATTCTGTTATCGAGTGATGCCCTTCGGTTTGAAGAACGTTGGAGCCACGTATCAATGAGCTATGACTACCTTGTTTCATGATATGATGCACAAGGAGATTGAGGTATATGTTGATGATATGATTGCGAAGTAGAAAACGGAAGTTGAACATGTAGAACACTTGTTGAAGCTTTTCTAGCGTTTCAGGAAGTACAAACTCCGCCTAAATCCGAACAAGTGTACATTTGGAGTCTGTTCTGGCAAGTTATTGGGCTTTATTGTCAGTGAAAGAGGTATTGAAGTTGATCCTGCCAAGGTCAAAGCAATACAAGAGATGCCTGCACCCAAAACTGAGAAGCAAGTCCGAGGATTTCTTGGTCGCTTGAATTACATTTCCAGATTTATATCCCACATGACTGCCACATGTGCGCCTATACTCAAGCTCCTCCGAAAAGATCAATGTCATGATTGGACCGAGGATTTCCAAAAAGCTTTTGAAAGTATCAAAGAGTATTTGTCTGAGCCTCCGATTTTGTCTCCGCCTGTTGAAGGGAGGCCATTGATTATGTACTTAACTGTGCTTGATGATTCCATGGGTTGTGTCCTAGGTCAGCAAGATGAATCAGGGAAGAAAGAGTATGCAATATACTACTTGAGTAAGAAGTTCACTGACTGTGAGTCTCGATACTCAATGCTTGAGAAGACATGTTGTGCTTTGGCTTGGGCTGCTAAGCGTTTACGCCAGTATATGTTGAATCATACGACTTGGTTGATATCCAAAATGGATCCAATAAAATATATCTTTGAGAAGCCTGCTTTAACTGGGAGGATTTCCCGTTGGCAGATGTTGTTATCCAAGTATGATATTTAGTATCGAGCTCAGAAAGCCATTAAAGGTAGTATCTTGGCTGATCATTTGGAACATCAACCAATTGAAGATTATCATTCCGTGCAGTATGACTTCCCTGATGAGGAGATTCTGTATTTGAAGATGAAAGATTGTGATGAGCCTACGCTCGATGAAGGGCCAGAGCTTGGTTCCCGATGGGGTATGGTGTTCGATGGTGCTGTTAATCAGTATGGAAATGGTATTGGGGCAGTGATTATTACTCCTCAAGGCACACATTTTCCTTTTACAGCAAGGCTAACTTTCAAATGCACGAATAATATGGCAGAGTATGAGGCTTGTATTATGGGTTTGGAAGAGTGTATTGATCTTAGGATCAAACATCTTGATGTTTATGGTGATTCGGCCCTTATTGTTAATCAGATTAGGGTGAGTGGGAGACGAATCAACCTGGTCTCATCCCATACAGAGATTATGCGAGGAGGTGTAAGACCCTAATTTTGACCCTAAGATCCCTCATGGCATCATAACATTACAGTTGCATAGCCTCAAGCGTCATAAGCATCTTGATTCCCTTTGCCTTTGGGTTGGGATCTCTTGTGAGTGGTTTGAGATCACCAAGCATGATTGAATTGTATATCATTGCTTTTCTCATTTTTTATTAACTCAAAAGCATAAAAATATGTCACTAACATCTCTTGTATATAGCTTGAGCAGTCACAAGGTCTAAAAGCTCCTAGGAGACCCTATGTGCAGTGATATGGTCAAGAGAAGATGAAAGCAAGCATGGTAATGGTTCCCAAAGCTCTCATCCATAAAATATGCCTCACAAGTATCTCAATTCATCATTTTGATCAAAGCAAGTCAAGGGGTTTGAGGTTTGTTTCCCAAGGAAACCCTAATTCATTTGTTCATCAACTGTGCCTTGCTTTTGAAGCAACCTCAGCCCATGGTCAAACACAATCAAGGAAAGTTCTTTAATTCATCATTTCATGCATATTTGAACTTATTTGAGTGTCCTCAATCATCAATTCATCAAGATATGAGTTTTGGACTTGAGAAGTTGATCAGTCAATTCATTTGACTATTTTGAAATGCACTGAGATCTAACTTTTTATGTGTTGGTCAAATGGAGATGACCCCAGGAGAAACAATGTTGTTAAGGACAATATGAACAACTTTCATGTTCATCAAAAATTGATTTGAAGTTTGGAAGGTCATCAACCATTCCAAGACATTATAGGTCATTTTGACTGAAACCCTAATTTTGGGTCAACTTCCCAAGAACATAACTCATTCATTTTTCATGATTTGGAGGTGGGATCAAATGCATTGGAACTCTTATTGTGTATACTTCAAATGTTATGTTGAGAAAAATTGCAAAATCTCAAAATAAATACATGTGATAATGCAAAACATTATAGGTCACTTTGGACCAAATGCATTGCAATATGAAAAAGTCCAACTTCAATTGCCCATAAGTTCTTCATCAAAAATAAAAATGATGCAAAATTTAAGTCCAAATTTATTGCCTTGAAAATATCTACAACTTACATGTTTAAGACTTTGTCATTTGGAGCTTGCATCATTGAGACAGAGGGGCTTGAACATTGGCCAAATTTGGAAATTTCACATGTGCATGTTTTGCACCCTACACTTCAAGCTAAATTTTCATTAATTTCCAAGGCCCAATTGGAGTTTTGATCAACATAGCATTTTTTCCTTATGCAACAAGCTTTCCAACCATTACCCATAAGCCTATGTTTCAATTTTGGAAGTATCATTTTCGAAGAGGGGAACTTTTTAGTGCATTTTTGGAAACTTGATTCAATTGCCATGCATGAGCTGATTACATCTATTTTGCATGTCCATTTCATTCATTTGTGATCACAGCTTGCCAAACCAATTGGAATTGGGGCCTCCATGCGCCTGTACAGGCCCATGCATGGAGGCCCTTTCCATTCATGTAAATTTGAAATCACACATTCAGCATTGCCTGGCCTATAAATACATTGCATTGGAGCTTCATTTCTTCAACCTGAAGGCGCCTGAACCTCTGCTGAATTGAATCCACACCCTCACACCAAAGGAACTCTCTGTTTTCTCTAAAAATTTCAGATCTAGAATTCAGTTTCCTCGACTGTTTTCTTAAGATCTAAAGTTCCTAAACCTTCTCAATTTGATCCATAGAGCTTTCTGTTTGCAAAAGGAATCAAAGATCTTGACACATTTCTTCACAATTCAAAGGTTTTCTTCAACTGCATTTTGCTTCGAATCAGCTCATATATTGTTCCATTTGCCTTGATTTTGTATGATCTGAAGTCCTCTGCATAGAGGCAACATTATTGTGTTTTTAATTTTTAAAATCAAGTAAGTTCAGTTGAACACCACCAAAGTTCCATCTCTGATTTCTCTCTCAATAGGGATCTAGAGTGGAATTGAGTGGCATAGGAGTGATGTACATCACTCCACCTTTCGAATGGTACCTGGATTGTGGCTTTTCATGCATATTTTTTTCCTCTGCAAATTTGAACCCTCACCGGAGCTAGCCGGGGAAGACGGTGGCGCTGGCCACCGTCTGTTTGCCAGTTTTAATGAGGGCCATTGGATCATGCTTCCAGATCTAATCAGATCCATTGGATGTTATGACTTTATTTAATTCATTATGTTTCTCATTGACTTTGGACTATGGTACGCGCGCAGCTCATTGCCATTAGATCCTCCACGTCATTTAATGAAGTTCAATCCAACGCGTGTGGATTTTTGTTATTTCTGAATTAATCCATTTTATTTTCTAAATTCCATTTTATTTCTAAAATTCATATCTCTTTCATCATTGGTCCAAAAATTATGGGACCAATTTCATTATTTCTCTTTTAATTTCTAGTTTCTAAAAATGATTTTTAATATTTCTTATTTTGTCATTTCCTATTTTTTAATAATTTTCTCTTTTCTGGTTATTTTTAATTCATTTTAATTAGTTTTTGATATCCAAAAAATATAAAAATATTTTCTCAACCTCTTTGAATGATGATAGATCTATGAAAAATATTCTCATCAATTTATTAATTTATTTGAGATTTATTTGAGATTTTAGTTCAATTAGGTTATTTTTATGCATTTTTAATTGATTAAAAATAGTTTCTGACTTTTAAAAATGATGAAATTTTTTGTCAAACTTTGTTTGACCTTGTTGAACTTGGGATAATTCACTTGGACTTTTCAAAGTTGATTTGAAGTGAATTTGAAGTTTGACCTTTCTTTTTTATTTTAATTCAAGTATTATTTTAAATATTAAAAATGCCAAAAATATTTTATTTGTTTCTTGACTTCTAATTCTCATTTTGCTTCTGTTTTCTATTGTTTGACCTTGATCTCCTCTATCTTTGGTCAATGGTTGTTGATTATCTCATTCCATCATTTAATGCACTTTAATTCATCTTCTTCTTCTTCTTCTTCTTCTTTTTCTTTTTTGATCAATGAGTTAAAGATTGATGGTTAGCATTGCTTCGGGAGGTTTAATCTTCCTTGATTCAAAATATAATTCATCTTGATCATGGATCAAGTGAATGGCTTTACATTAAGGATAGATTGCTTTCTAAATCATGCAAAGGACCTAAATCAATACAAGATCATTTCTCATCTTCTTTTTGGCATGGTAAGTTGTTGGAGTTTGATTCACTAATCAAGACCTCTAACTTGTGTTGTTGCCTACATTATTATTGACCGGCCTCAGATAGTTGTGACTTCTACATAAGTCCAATTATGATTTCTTAACACAGAGCTAAATTTGCCTTATGGCACACTAACTATTAACACTAACCATTAACCATTAACATTTACTTTTTGCTCTTTACGTTTATGCAATTTACTATTCTTGTACATATTATTCATTTGCTTTTCCCCCTTTGCTCACTTGAGCACATGTTTATGTTAATGCAATTTGCCTTTTGCTCACTTGAGCACATAATTGTGTATATATTATTGTGCTTGTGTTTTGTTTTGATTGTTGTGGACCAAATGCAAAGAAATGGACAAATGGACTTAGTTTCTAGGACATTCCCTATGCAAATTGGACTAAAAGGACCTTAATGTTGAAGATGGATTAGAAGGATCAAACCTCTAAACTCACTCTTGTCCATTCTTGATTTACTTCATGGAACTTTTAATGTGTGTGATTTTGTGCTAGGGGATCCTAAGAGAGATTAAATTGAAGAATCATTGCCATGTTCATCCAAAGTGAAAGACACAAGAGGCATTGGGGATCTCCCAAGGAGCTTGTTTGATTATGTTGATTGCTTGAGCTTACTATTATTTTTCTTGCATATTCCAAAGGATGGGAGCTACTTGAATCATCAATATGATCTCAAGAGAGGAACTCCATTTGTGGTCTTGTTTCTTATCCCTTATCTCTTGTATGATTAGGACCTTAGCCATTCTTCTTCTTCCCTCCACTCTAACCCAAGCCAAAAAATTTGTGCAAACATTTAACACTTCTTTTCAAACATTAGAAACCTAAGCCTTATGCTTTTGATTTTCAAACTTTCTTTTCATAACACTTATTTTGAATTGAACCTTTAAATCAACGATGACCATATTTTGTAAATACTTTTCATTGGTAAATACCACTCATTCAAATACCTTTTTGTGGTTTCAATGGCCACTTTCTTAATCAAATTTTTCATAACCTTTAGCTATTAGGTTTGAGTTATCCTTGAGGTAGATATAATACTCACCTATATCCTTAGTGATGGACAATGAGTCTTCCATGCTTATTATAGGGTTAACCCCTCACTAGCATGTTGAAGCTATCCTCACATGATGGATTTGTGGTTTTTAGGTTGAGTTTTCTCCCTTGGATAACAAAAGACCTTAAGGCTTTTGGACCAATCAATTCACCAACTCATTTTTTGAGATTTTTACCCCGAACTACGAGGTTTTGATCCTAATCTTTTTTAAGATGGTACGTAGGCAATGGTTTTATCCATCCAAACACAAAATGTAAATAACTTGTATATTCTCTTCTCATCTCTTCAATCATGTTTGCACAAACAAATTTTCACAAAATACCAACCTTACAACAAGTGTGAAAAGGGCTCCCTAGGAGTACCTAGGATGTTTTGGGTGCTTAAAACCTTCCCATTGCATAACCAACCCCCTTACCCCGATCTCTGACATTTTACTAGTTTTTGATTCGATAAAACTTTTAGGTTTTTGTTTGCTTTCTAACCATTCCTTTGGATAAATAGAAGTGCGGTGGCGACTCGACTTATATGGTTTACCTTGGATTTAGTCAATATCTCTAATGGTAACGAATACCCCGCTAGAGGAGGATTTCAACTTTCTTTACTAAGGTTGACTTCCATCATATTCCTCGAGATGAGAATCGGATGGCAGATGCTCTTGCTACACTTGCTTCAATGATTATGGTGAAGTATTGGAATGAAGTCCCCAATATTACCATGATGCGATTGGATAGACCAGCTCACGTGTTTGCAGTTGAAGAAGTAAAAGATGACAAGCCATGGTACTATAATATCAAGTGTTTTCTTCAGAGTCAGATTTACCCGCCTGGGGCATCTGTTAAAGATAAGAAGACTTTGAGGAGATTATCTGGCAGTTTCTACCTTAATGGTGATGTGCTTTATAAGAGGAATTTTGACATGGTTCTGCTCAGATGCGTGGATAGACACGAAGCAGACCTGTTGATAACTGAAGTCCATAAAGGTTCACTTGGTACTCATTCCAATGGGCATGCCATGGCAAAGAAGATATTGAGAGCAGGCTACTATTGGCTGATAATGGAGTCTGACTGCTGCAAGTATGTGAAGAAATGCCACAAGTGTCAGATTTATACAGATAAGATTCATATTCCCCCAACACTTTTGAATGTTATTTCCTCACCATGGCCTTTCTCCATGTGGGGGATTGACGTGCTTGGCATGATAGCGCCAAAGGCGTCGAACGATCACCGTTTTATTCTTGTAGCTATTGATTACTTCACCAAGTGGGTTGAAGCGGCATCGTATGCGAATGTGACCAGGCAGGTGGTTGTGAGGTTTATCAAGAATCAACTCATATGCCGATATGGTGTGCCAGACAAGATCATTACTGATAATGGATCTAACTTGAACAACAAGATGATGAAAGAGTTGTGTAGTGAGTTCAAGATTGCACATCATAATTCTTCTCCCTATAGACCCAAGATGAATGGGGATGTTGAAGCTGCTAACAAGGATATCAAGAAGATTATCCAGAAGATGGTTGTTACGTACAAAGATTGGCACGAGATGCTGCCATTTTCTTTGCATGGATATCGTACATTTGTCCGCACTTCAACAGGGGAAACCCCTTTCTTTCTTGTATATGGCATGGAGGTTGTGCTCCCCGTAGAGGTTGAGATTCCATCAATGAGAGTCTTGATGGAAGCCAAGTTGACCGAGGCTGAATGGGTTCAGAGTCGTTATGACCAGTTGAACTTGATTGAAGAGAAGAGATTGACTGCCATGTGTCATGGTCAGTTATATCAGCAAAGGATGAAGAAAGCCTTTGGTAAGAAGGTCAAGCCTCGTGTGTTCCGAGAAGGTGACCTTGTGCTCAAGAAAGTCTTGTCTTTCGCGCCCGATTCCAGGGGCAAGTGGACTCCAAACTATGAAGGTCCATATATTGTTAAGAGAGCCTTTTCAAGCGGTGCTTTGTTGCTTACAACTATGGATGGGGAGGATTTCACTCGTCCTGTGAATTCAGATGCAATCAAGAAATACTTCACCTAAATAAAAACAGAATAGCTCGCTAAGTTGAAAACCCGAAAGGGCGGCTTAGGCAAAATTGAGCGTCTCGGTGGATTGAAAACCTGGAAGGGCGGTCCAGGCAAAAATTAGAGACATAAAAAATGAATATACATCCCGCTAGATTGAGTACCTCACCCTGGGGCAATCTAGGCAAAAATTAGGGATTTGGCAAGTAACTGTATCCTGACAAGACTTTGCTCTACAGCAGTCATCTGTCAAAGATTCTATTTCGGTCATCATCAACTAAGGCTTCAAATACAGTGGATTTAGAGTTGCGGACTACCATTCTATTAAATAAATTTGAGTCTTTACCCAATTCTTAGCACTCTTACTTGTTTCTATTTAACAAATGTTTGCATGTTTTAATTGATAAATATCATTATTTTAAACGAATGAAGTTTTATAAACTGTTTTAAACAAAATGAATACCCACAATGACTAAAAGGATAATTGAGACGTCTTCAGCGCTCTCCCAAGGACAGTACGATTTCCAAATGGGTAGGACATTTGGTCATATTCTGGCATGTTTGTACCCTCTTCATCAGCTTTCGGTTGTTTCCTCAACAAGAAGTTGTCGAGAGCAGTTAGTGAAGGGGCGTGTTCCCTTTTTGTCCCCAGCATGTCATGATGCTCTCAGCCAAGACAGTTCCCTTTGAGAATTGCTTGCATCTTATCCCCAGCAGGTTGCCTGATCCGAAGATAAGGATCTGTATCCCCTTTGAGTTTGAAGATTTCTTCTAAGTTTTGAGTGATGTTGAGGAAGATGTGGTGTTTCCTTCCCCACCGGAACAAATTGTTCTTTCTCCCTTTAGCAGAGGTATCTCTCCAGCAGTTAGAAGAAATTGTTTGATGGGTATTTGTTTGATGTTAGTTCCCCAGTAGAGTTTCTTCTACGACAGGTCTTATTGATATTCAGATACCTGTTCCTGAACTGATGAGAAGTCCCGGGCAGTTGGCATTTGTGACTTTGCCTATCCCCAACAGTGGTCGATGTCTTCCAGTATTTGATGCATCCTCACCAGAACTGATACTCCTGTAGGCTTTGCCTTTCTTGCTGAGATGTTGTGTCGGATGTCCTTCCATTGATTCTCGGACCTGTTTATGTTAGATATGTCTGTTTGTCAGCATTAATCATACACAAATCATGCATATACATGCATAATTATAGCATTCAGATATTCATGTTGCATTCTTTGCCATATATCTTTGCTTGTTATCTCCTGCTATTGGTGAAATGTTCCTCCCCAAGTAGATGTTTGTGTCTGATCTCCTCATATAGAGTCAGCCCTATAAGTAGAAAGTGTATATCTTTCCTTCTTCCTTCCCCACCGAGTTAAGTCCTCGTGGATGATTATTGTTTCAGTTTCCTTCCCAGTTGTATATCCGGATGGGATTACTCCCCTGAGTTATATCCTTATTGGGTTGAGTCTTATTTAATTGTGTCTTTCTAGTTTGTTCCTAGATCGACTCTTTTCTTGTTTTTCCCTGCAGTTCCCTGTGGTTCAGTTGTTCAATTTCTCAGTAACCAGTAATTGTTCACCTTCTTCCCCAGCGGATCTTGTGGCCTTCTACCCAGTAACCAGTAGTTGTAAGTCCTATTTCCGTGGTTTTCTACCCAGTAAACGGTAGATGTAATCCCCTCTTTGTTGGTTATCTTTACCCAGTAACTGGTATTGATATTTCCTTGATTTTGAGTAAACCACCCAGTAGTCGGTGATATATCTCTTGGATAATTGCTGTTGTCAAGCAATTCATCCCTGTCGAGTTATCTTTCATTTACCCTTGTTCGGTAATGATTGTTTCTCCTTCTGATTGGTCATCATTTTATACCTAGTAAACGATAGATGTCCTCTCTTTTCGGTCGATTTATCCTTCATTAACCCAGTAACCGGTTGTGGATAATCTTCAATGCGAGTATGTTATCTACGTTATGACGGTAATAGATAATATATCTCATGCACTCTTCGGTCGAAGTCTTGTTCTTCCCTAGTCGAGTAAGATTCGTATTGCCTTGTGGATTCAAATGTCCATCATGTAAGTCGAGTTTGCTTTTTCAGCCCTCCTTTCGGATGATGAGTGTCTTGGATATGTTAATAATTCACGCCTAGTTGGTCACCTATTATATGCCCAGTAACCGGCATCCCTGGTGTTCCTTCCTTCTGCTCCCTATTATGACTTTTTGTCCCTTGTGGAGTCGGATTTCTCTGAGTTGAGATGTGCCTTATGGGTCTTCCTCAGATGTTTCAGATGATTGATATCTCTCACCCTTATACTGGTCTTAGATATTCTCTCTTCCTGAGCATGTTGTTTTCTCACCCAGTAACCGGTGTTTCGATGACATGTCTCCCTTTGAGTTTATTACCCAGTAGCCGGTAATATCTCGTTGTTTCTCTTCCTCAGCTGAGTTCTTTGTTGACATCCCCGTATGAGTCCGGATTTTTATCCGACGTATCCTTTGTGGATAGTTTCGCTGTATTGGCATATTCCCAAATACATGCATCTTTGCGTCAACTGGAGTCTTTCCATCAATTTATTTTCGTGGAATCCCTTCGTGTTTCTCAACAAGTTTTTAAGTCGTGACCTGCTCACGCATTTTTACCTTACTTTCCCCCAGAGTCTATGTCTCCCTTATGAGTGTGTTACTCCTATAGACCTTCAGTGTCTTCTGATTTCTTTTCCTTTCAGGGAAATTGTTCACCATGAAAACTTTATTTCTGCATGCATACATTTGCATCATGAGGTCTCTTAGGGACCAAAATTCGTCTCTTTGTTATTATTTAAGCTTATTCTATCTCGTCGAGATGAAGATTTTAACCTTCATATCTCCGGCTAGAACGACCTTAAATAGGGGCATCTGTAAGACCCTAATTTTGACCCTAAGATCCCTCATGGCATCATATCATTTTCTCAATGCATTGCCTCAAGGATCCTAGCATGTTTGGCTCCTTAACCCTAGGGTTTAGATTTGTGTGAGTGGTTTTGAGACCACCAAGCATGCTTGTATTGTATATTATTGCTTTTTCTTATTTGTTTACTAACCAAAAGCACAAAAATATGTCACTAACTCTTTTTGTTTTGAAGCTCAAGTGATCATGTGCTCCCATGCTCCTAGGAGGCTCCTAAGCTCAATGAAGTGGCTAGATGAAGATGAGAAAAAGCATGACAATGGTCCACCAAGTTCCTAATCATCATATATGTCTCCCAAGTGCCTCAATTTTCCAATTTGATCAAGATAACCCAAAGGGCTTGAGGATTGTTTCCCAAGGAAACCCTAATTCAACTGTGCTTTGACTGTGCCTTGCTCATGAAGCAACCTCAACCTATGATCAAATTTAATCAAGGGAAGTTCTTTCATTCATTATTTTATGCACATGTGAGCTTATGTGAGGATCCTCAATCATTCATTCATCAAGATTTGAAGTTTGGCCTTGTGAAGTTGACCAGTCAAGTCATCTGACTAAACTAAAGATCACTAAGATACAACATGTGTTGTGTTTGTCAAATGAAGATGACCCCAAGAGAACAACTGTTCTTAAGAACCATATGAGAAACTTTCATGTTCATTAAAAATCCATTTGAAACTTGGAAGGTCATCATTAATTTCAAAACATTATAGGTCATTTTGACTGAAACCCTAATTTTAGGTCAACTTCCCAAGGACCTAACTTCCTTAATTTATATGATGTTGAGGTGAGACCTATTTCATTGGAAATATTAATATTTTTACTTCAAATGTTATGTTGGAAAAAATTTCATAATCCTAAAAGAAATACATGTGATAATACAAAACATTATAGGTCACTTTGGACCAAAGTCATTGAATTTGAAAAATGTCCAACTTCAAGTGCCCATAAATTTCTCATGAAAAATACAAATGATGCAAAATTTAAGTCTAAATTTATCATCTTGAAAGTATCTACAACTTGTATGTTGGAGTTTTTTCCATTTTAGGCTTGCATCATTGAAACAGAAGGGCTTGAAGATGCTTGCTTTTGGTGAAAATTTTCAAAGGGAACCTAGACATGTTTTGTACCTTAACTTTCACAGCCAGTTTTCATTAAGTTCCAAACTCCAAATGAATTTTTGCCCAACATGACTTTTGTTCCTTATTTCAAGAGCTTTCCAACCATTACTCAGATTAATCTTTTGGACTTTCCATGAGTGAGTTTCGAAGAGCTTTATGTTTAGGTCCATTTTTGCATTTCATGTTATAACTTCATGTGCAAGCAAATGCTAATCCAATTGCACGTCCAATTCACTTCCATTTGATCTCAGCATGGATTGCCATTCATTCTTGGGCCTCACATGCGCCTGTACAGGCCCATGCAAGGAGGATTCAAACTTCATGCACACGAGGGAAGCATTGCCTTGCATCACATTTCAGCTATAAATAAGAGTGCATTCTCATTCAAATGGTAACCAAGTGGAGATTTGAATTGCTGCTGAATTGAAATCCAAACCCTCACTAAAGGAATTTTTAGTTTTCATTCTCTTTTTCAAGCTTGAATTTCAACATCATTAGTTGATTTTCAAAGCTCAATTCCTTGACCTAGCATCACCATCACACTTCCAGATCAAAAGTAGATCAAGAGCTTGGAGAATTCGTGCTGTTTGAAGCTGCATTTTAGAGGTAGAATACCAAACTTTCTTGATTCAGATCTTGCAATATAATGTGAATTTCTTTGGTTTGTGCTGTTTTCTGAAGTGCTCATGCATGAGGCAGGCCAGTGGTGGTCTTAATTTTGCAAATCGTGCCATTTCAGTTCATGTACCATGATCTTCAAGCTCATGTTTCTCTCTAAGTAGGAACTGTGAGGATGATCCATGGTTATAGGGGTGATGTACATCACCTCAGCTTCATTTTGACATCCTCAGTTCTCATTTTCATTAAACTTCATTTCCCTGCCCGTGGTGGCCGAATCTGGTTAGATCGCCGAAGAAGATGGTGGTTTCCACCACCATCCCCACGTGGTAGCTTCAGGACCATTGGATCACGCTTCAACGTTTTAATCTTGGTCTTTCATTATGTTGACTTATTTTAATGCAAAATGTAGCGCGCTTGACTCAAGTGTTTCGTGTGATCGCGCCTCAGAACCACATGATCATTGCCACGTCAATTAATGAAACCATCTTGGGGCGCTGGATTTTCCTGATTTTTCTTATTTTCTGTTAATTCCATTTAATTCCTTTTATTTTCAAAAATTCATAAATATTTTATTTGAAGTCACAAAAATATGAGACCAATGCCAAAAAATTTCTTGAAAAATCTAGTTTCATATTTTGATTTTTAATTATTTTTGTGACTTCATTTAATATTTTTTGTGAATTATTTGGTTTTTAATAGTTTTAATTCATTTTAAAATACTTTTTGATATTTGAAAAATCCAAAAAATATTTTCCTAACACCTATGGATCATGCCAAGTCAATGAAAAATAGTCTCATAAATTTCTTATTTGATTTGAGATTTATTTTAGATTTTAATTCATATTGTGTTATTTTTCATTGTTTTTAATTGTTTTAAAATAGTTCCTGATTTCAAAAATTATTGAAAAAATTTGTCAAAGTTTATTTGACCATGTTAGACCTATAGAATTTAATTGGACTTGTTGAAGTTGATTTGAATTAAATTTGAGGTTTGACCATATTTTGTATATTTTATTTTTGCATTTACTTTTAATTCAAAAATACAATAAAATAGGTTTTACTTGTTGACTTGTAATTTTCATTTCTCTTCTGTTTGTCATTGATTGATGATGACTTGGTTCACATTTGATCAATTGTGTTTGATGCTTTATTTCTTTTTCCATCCATTTCATCTTCATCCCATTTATTTTTATTTTTGGCTAATGAGTTAATGTCTTATGGTTAGTCTTGACAAATGAGAGGTTTAACCTTCTTTGATCCAAACCAAGCTCAACTTGATCCAAGATCAAGTGAGTTGTTTTGTGTCCAAGATAGGTTGCTTCTTAGCCAAGCAAAAAACCTATATTTCATACACGGCCTTTCTCTTTTCTTTTGGCATGGAAAGTTTTTGGAGCTTGGCTTACTAGTCATGATCTCTAACTTGTGTTTATTTGCCTATAGTTTTATTGACCGACCTCAGATAGGTGTGACTACTACATTAGTCCACTTACGATTGCTTAACATAGCGCTACATTGTCTTATGACAAATTAACATAACTTCACTAATTACTAACTTTAAATTCAAGCATTTAATTTCTTGCAATTTACTTTAATGTACTTTATTTCTTGCTCATTTATTCATATTGCTTTTTATTTTGCTCACTTGAGCACATATTTTGTGTTTATGCCATTTTCCTTTTGCTCATTTGAGCTCATTATTATATAAATATATTGTTGTCTTGTGTTTGTTTTGTCTTTGTTTTGTGTGAACCCAATGCAAAAAAGGAGAAAGGACTTAGAATTAGGACTTACCTATGCTTAAAGGATTTCAAGAGCAACTAGGCCTCATGCCTTTAGAATGCTAAACTTGTTGAAGATCAACTAGGCCTCATGCCTTTAGAATGCTAAATTTCAAAGTTGACTTCAAAGGACTTCCTTTCCAAATCTTATTCTTTGTCCATTCCTCTTATTGTGTTGTGAACTTTTTTATGTTTGCTCTTGTGTGATAGGGATTCCATCTTGAGATAATAAAGAGGACCATTGTCATGAGTAGCCAAGTTAAGAGAGACAAGCCAATTGGAGATCCTAGGAGCTTGAATATATTTGATTGATTGCTTGTGTGTTGTGCTAAGTCCAAAGGAGAGGAGCATCTTGAATCATCTCTATGATTTCAAGAAAAGGAACTCCAAGGGTTTTATCTTTTCTCTCTTATCTTTGTATGCTTTAGGACTAGCCCTTCTCTTCTTCTCCTCACTCTAACCCAAGCCAAAAGTCTTTTATTCCAAACTTTGACATTGTTTCAAATTAGAAACGTAGGCCTTATGCCTTTGATTTTTTCAAAATCTTTTCATTAATACTCATTATGAAAGAATCTTAATCCAACTTTGACTTCATTTTGTAAATAAGTCTAACTTGTAAATATAACTCACTTCAAGTTATTTTTTGTGGTTCCAATGACCACCTCATTAAAACCTTTTCATAAACATTAGTCATAGGTTTGAGTTATCATAGTGGTTGATGTAAATCTCACCTCATCCTTAGTGATTGGACTATAAGTCTTCCATACTTATTATATGGTTAATCCCTCACTAGTATGTTGAAGCTCTCCTCACATGGTGGATTGTTGGTTTAGGTTGAGTTTTCTCCCTTTGATAATAAAAGACCTTAAAGCTTTTGGTCAAATCAGTTCACCAATCTTTGAGATTTTTACCCCGAACTACGAGGTTTTGATCCTACCTTTGTGATGGTACGTAAGCAATGGGTTCATCCATTCAAACAACAAATTTGTAAATATAATCTATTCTCTTCTCATCCCCCAATCTTTTGCACATATTTTCAAAAATACCAACCTAAAACAAATGTTTGCAAAAAGAGGTTCCCTTAGAGTACTAAGGATGTTTTGGGTGCGTAAAACCTTCCAATTTCATAACCAACCCCCTTACCTAGATCTCTGACATTTTTATCAGTTTTTGATTTGATAAAACTTCTTACATGGCTTTTGTTCGCTTTTTAGCCTTTCCTTTGGACAAATAAAAGTGCGGTGGCGACTCGAATTGTATTTTTACTTTTGGTTTAGTCAATAAACCTAAAGGTAACGAAACCCCCGCTACAGAAAAGTGGCGACTCTGCTGGGGACATATTACTCTCTAGTGGGTTTAGCCTACTTTTTGCTTATGTATGTTTATATTTATTTGTGACATATTTTTGTGCAAATTTGGGATGACTATCTTGTTTGTAATGTATGAATTGCTTGATATATTAGTTGCTTGTATGCTTGGTGGTTTCTTGTGAGATGAGTTCTATACCCGAACTCGAGTGCACTTATGATAGGAGAATGGCATAGTCTTGTTGACTTGTGTGGAGTTATTCCTTAGCAAGTTGACTTTCAAGCCCATTCACTTGGTGGAGGTCTTGTTGGGATCAATAATGTCACACGAGTAGTCGTGGTTAGGCATTACTTTTTCCAATATAAACCTTAGAAGTCAAGGACCTTAGACAGGGTACGAAATTTGACGAAGTTGGTCCCCGGCAACGGTGCCAAAAACTTGATCGTATTGATTCGCAAGTGCACGAATTACGTCAAAGTAATATAAAAGAATATCGATCCCACAAAGACCAATCGTCAATCTATCGATTACTATTGTTATGGTGTTTATCTAAGACGGTATAAAAGAGATACTAGGTTTGCAAAACAACGGTAAATAATAAATGCAGGTAAAGACAGGTTGAATGTAATTCACGTCAGTTAAGTGATGTTTCGATTGTCTAAATAGAACTACTTATGAGGCAATATTTTCTACTCTTGAAAAGAATCCATTTAACAGGAACTGTCGCTTTCGCGTATTTAGAATCGAGTTTACCCTTAAATTAAGGCCTCTTATTGTATCTTATAAAAGGTGCGCAAAACCCTAAAGTAGTAAACTTATTTTTAAGAAATGAGACTCGTAAACTTAGTTGAAAAGTGATTTTGATTTGGAAAGTTTACCCAAGGAGTTTCCTGATTTTAAATCTATCAACGCGTCCGAAAACATTTTCAAAAATAGTTTTTCCTTAAAGTGATAAAAATTCCTAGTTACTGAGCCAGGGTGTTTCGCACTCCTTGAATAATTAAAACTAACCAAGTTTGTTTTAGAAAACTCAAGTTTAAAATCAAAACAGCCTTTAAAGTATTTCTACAGATTCAATATGTGAAACATTACTTTAACCGCGATCCTTACATTCTAACCTTTAAAAGATTTAGCCAGACATGGTAACACAAACAAACACAACGATGTTAATCATAATGAAAAGCTTGTTTTAGAATGTGAGACGTGGAGAGCGAGTAAAGTGCGTAAAGTAAATAAAGTAAAGCGAGTGCGGAAAATAAATAAAGTAAAGCGAGTGCGGAAAATAAATAAAGTAAAGCGAGTGCAGAAAATAAATAAAGTAAAGCGAGTGCGGAAAATAAATAAAGTAAAGCGAGTGCGGAAAATAAATAAAGTAAAGCGAGTTCGGAAAATAAATAAAGTAAAGCGAGTGCGGAAAATAAATAAAGTAAAACGAGTGCAGAAAATAAATAAAGTAAAGCGAGTGCGGAAAATAAATAAAATAAAAGCGATGCGGGAAATAAATAAAATAAAAGCGATGCGGGAAATAAATAAATAAATAAAGAGATAAATAAGAACCTGCTCCAAATGGAGGGCTTTAAATCTAATACAAAAATAAACCTCCGACTCTTGAAGCTAAAGACGACTACAACTCGAAGTGACCCAACTCAATCTTACTAAGGTGCGATAACCCCCCGATGTGACGGATTACCGCTATTACAAATGATAAATATATGCTTAGTGTTGTAAAACTAAGTTGGATGATTAGAAAATGAAATGGAACGAACTATTTATAGAGGACTTCAGCAGCTTGTAAAGACCATGGTGCCCTCCAACTTCCCCTTAGTGGGAACGTAACTTCCAAAGGTGGCGCCCGCCATCCCTTCATGGCGCCCTCCATGTGTGTAAATGGGGTGGATCATGGGAACATGGTGGTTACCTCCTAGTTGAGTGCTAATGACTCATGGCTTCTTCTATAGCGGTCTCCATGTGCAACGCCATGTGTGTAATTTCGCCGAAAACCCCTAATTTTAGGTCTTTTTGCTTCGTTTCTTCCAAAAGAGTCTGAAAGTGCTAAATATCTGAAAACAAGAGAAAAGAGAGCATAATACAAACAAAATGATAATAAAGTCCTAATAAACATGTGAAATCCGAGTTAAAAACACGGTGTAATTCAGTGTGATTAGAATTCCACAAGTCACAGGTTCAAAATAACAGCTTCACAATGATCATGTTGCAGATGAACTCAAAGGGACCTTGAATGATGCATCATATGAAGTTCAAATTGCAAGCAATTGGTTTCACAGAATTCGGCATTGGCCAAGTCCTTTAGCATAGGAATGTTGTCTAAGTTCTAAGTCCATTTGTCCAAGATTAAGCCAACAGTCCACACAAAAGTTTTTTAGGGGTTTTTGTTGTTATTATGTACATTATTAGTCAAAGACCACACAAACAAGCAAAGTATACACAAATAAGATATATCACACAATATGGTCCAAATGGACAAAGTGAAAATTGCATTAACATAAACAATTAGAATGGTATGAATAATGGCAAATGAATAAAGGCTAAAATTAAATGATGTTAAAGTAAATGGCTTGAAACTAAAAGTTAGTTGTTAGTGAATTAGAAGTTAGTATTGTTTTACTTTTGCTTTTCATTTTAAGACATTCTTTGGAGAACACTCAACCCACTTATCAAAAGCATGGATCCTTGAGCCAAGATATCTTCCAGAGGAAGGATAAAAGGCCAAGTTTCCATACAATACCATGAAAGAGGGGAGACTTACAATCTCACTAACTAGAATGCTATGCCTTTTGTGTTACAAATTTAGCGCTATGTTAAGCAATCGTAATTGGACTTATGTAGAAGTCACAACTATCTGAGGTCAGGCAATAGAATTTTGGTGTTAATGCATGTTAGAGACATAGTATGATGGACTATGCTCATGAAACATATCACACACAAAAAGAATATGCAAAAGAGGTGGCCTAATCTCATCCATACTCATGTTGATTTTTCAATCAACTAGCCTTATGACTTTGAGATATCATAGGTCAAATGAGATAAGTGCATAAAGAAGGGGAATTAGATGAAGAGGGAGGGGAATGGATCAAAACTCAAATTGGTCAAAGGAGCACTTTTACCAAATTAATATCATCCATTCATTTTGGGAGATGGAATGTACATTCCATCAATCCCCTAAATCCAGTGATATTAACTTGACAAAGTCATATCAACCTTGACCAAGGCCCAACAACACAAGTCAAACTCAAACAAATCATCACAATTGGTCAACAAAATTATTTGGCATTTATTCAAATTAAAAATACTAAAATAAGGCATTTAAATTAAATATGGTTTGTCAAATTCCTAAAACCTCATCAAAACACCAAATAAATGGCCATGAGATTTATCATAGGTCAAACAAGGTCAAAGGACCTTGGAGAAAAAATTTCAAAATTTGTAAAGACTTAAAAGTATTTTTAAACAATTAAAAATAATCACAAAATCAATTAAATCGTGAAAAATATTAAAAATGATCCAAAAAATATTTTTAATTCAGAATATGAAAGAGGAAATTATTTGAAAATTTTTGGTAAAACTCTCATATTTTTTGGATCAATATTAAAATTAATATGAATTAATGAAAATAAAAGGATTAAAATGAAAATCAGAAAATAGCAAAAAACAAGAGCCACTTGAACTCCCTCATTAATTGAGGTGGCAGATCAAGTGGACTAGAATGCGTGTTCCATGATGCACGCTAGTCAACTCATCCACACGCCTGGTATTCACAATGGACGCGTGAGATTAAAACATTTTGGAATGATCATGTGGCTCAACACCTGTCCAGCACACCACCGGCGCTAGACCTCTGGCCACCTTCTCAGGCAAGGCTCACCGGACTAGTTCAGTCATCACCATCACATAAATGAAAAATGAGGACATGATCTGAAAGAAAAAATGGCGTAGAGCACGAATCTGACCTCAATTTTAACTAACTCCACATATATAGAAAGATATGAGGAGTTGAATTTGAGGTGTGTCAACTGAGTTACTTCAATTTGACCTTTAAGCAACGCAATCTTCTTGCCTACATTGGTAGGACTTCAGACAACCAATGATCCAAGAGAATTGAGTAGAATTGAGAGAGAATCAAAGAGATGAAGTTTTCTGAAAATTACCTTCAATGTTATGCAGTTCTTGATGTTGCTTGCTCCAAACATGATCTGATCAAACTTGAGAAGCTAATAGGAAGTGATTAGAGAGGTTGCAAGGCTTTGGATCCTGGAGTTTTTGAATCTCCAACAGTTGAGATTCAAACTCAAATTTCAAGTTGAAATTTATTAGGTTTTCCTTTGGAATAAGAGGGTTTCAATGGGGGCAAAGTTGGCGCGCAAGGTGTGATTCAAATGAGCACAAAGAGCATGTATTTATAGCATGAATGAATGATATTTGCACACTTCAAATTTTGTCCAAATTTAGCAATGTTGATAGCACGAGTGCATGGGCATGTGCAGGCCCATGATGCAATGCAAACAGGTCCAAAATCAATCCAAATGAAGTTTAAATGGAAGCTTGATTGGCAAGGCAAAGTGAACTGAAGTTTTGAAGCTTGATTCTTGCCAAAGATGCAACTTCATTAAAGCCATGCGCAAACCTAGCAAACCTCATCCAAAATGCATGAACTTGGGCTCTTTGGAAAGCTTGGATCAAGGGGAACATGTTTGATGTTAAACACTTTTTCATTTGGAGCTCGGAACATGGAGAATTTTGAGGTGGAAGTTTGGAAATTTCAACATGTTGAAATTTTTTCTAAATGTCAAGCCATATATCTCAATATTCCACCTTGCTTAACTTTTTATGTGAGATTCAAATGAGAAAAGTGTATTCATCAAAGTTGTAGAACTTTCAAATACCTTCAAAATGGTCACATATTTCATGTCATTTGGATTTGGAATGATAGTGTTATGCATTTTTGAAGTTTGGAAAAATCACTTGTTCAATGGTATAGGTCAAAAATGACCTATAATGTAACCTCATATCAGATGCTCATAAAAGTTGAATTTTCTTTCACTAAAAACATAAAAGTTGAAGTAGACATCTTTAATTTGATTGTGAAACTTGTAAATCTTTCATCTCATAAAAATTGAGCAAGTTATGGCCTTGGGAAGTTGATTTTCAAATTAGGGTTTAGACAAAATGACCTATAATGTTTCAACATAGAAAATGATTTTCCAAGAAAAAATAGCTCTATGCCTCAACATGAAAGTTGTTTGGAATGTAATTTAGAGTAACATTTCTCTTGGAATCATTTTCATATGGTGAAAATTGTAGGAGAGAGGGTCTAGGGAAACCCAGTTTTGATTAGATGAATTCATCTGGCCAACCACCATCAACGAACTTGCTAACCTTCAATTATTTGGAACTTTTTGGATCACGGTAGATCATATATGCATAAGATGATGAATTTTGAAGTGTACCTTGAGAGAATTGATCTATTGGTGAGATAGCTTGTTGGAGAAGTTACTCAAGATACCCAATCAAACTAGGGTTTCCAAGGCAAATCACCCTCAAACTCTTGAAGAAAACATGTTAAATATAACATGTAGGAATCAATGGAACTCATATATGATGCCCATAACCATTCTTGGATCAATTCATGGTTGTGCTCTTTGTCATGAGGGTCATAAACCCTAAATATGAACTTGATAAATCAATGGTGATCATGCCCTACCTACAAAAGAGTTAGGAAAATACAAAGACATATTTTTGGTATTTTGGTTAGTAAAATGATGATATACAAGTATGATACAATCACATAGTGCTTGGTGATCTCTCCCAAAATAAACCCAATGAAAGAGGGGTAAGGAGGATGCCAAGGTATGATCCCAATGCTAATGCTTATGATGAAATTGCATGAGGGATCTTAGGGTCAAAATTGAGGTCTTACACGGGTGTCAGTTAATTTTTAGTCTTCCATCTCAAATTTCTTGAGTATCTCGCTTGCATATATTTTTTGATTCATCATTAAGCATATACTTCTCTCGTAGAACTCGATGTCAAGTTGGTATGAAATGTCACTCAGATCAGACATTTTGAATTCCTTTCCGAGATCACCTTTGATGTCTTTGATGTCTTTCTTGCATCTACCCGTTATCAACAAGTCATGGACATAGAGACATAATATAAGCATTTCACTATTGCTTCTTCTTACATATACTCCATGCTCAGTTGTGCACTTCATAAATTCCCTCTCCCTTAGGAATCTATTTATCTTATCATTCCAAGCTCTTGGAGCTAGTTTGAGTTCATACATGGATTTATGCAGCTTGTATACCTTGCTTTCTTCACCTTGTTTCACAAACACAACTGGTTGTGCAACCTAAACTTCTTCATCTAAGGGCCACTCAGGAATGCACACTTCACATCCATCTGACATGTATGCCAGTTGTTCATGTTTTCTAGACCAACAACTAACCTGATTGTTTCAATCCTAACAATAGGTGCAAAAACATTGTCGAAGTCGATTCCTTCTTTATGAATAAATCATTAAGCCACAAGTGTTTCCTTGTGTAGAGTTACTTCTCCTTTGAGATTCAACTTCACCTTGTATACCCACTTCACATCAATTGCCTTCTTGCATTGAGGAAATTTGACAAGTGACCAAGTATTGTTAACTTCGATGGACTTCAGTTCCTCATTGATTGCTTTCATCCACTTCAAATAATTCAATGCTTCAGTTGCATTTATTTGTTTTACATCTACAAAGAAAGTATAGTGTACCAATTCACCTTCATCATCGACCATATCATTTGATGTAATCATACAGTCTTGCAACATAACTAGCATGTTTCTGGTTCTTTGAGGTCTGCTTGTCCTTGCTTGACCTATGACTTCTTCTTAGGAACTTTTCTTTCGAATTTTCTTGCTAGTTCATAACATAATATTCTCACTAAATATTTCTTTACATTTTCAGTCTAATCCTATTCTTGAAGCTCATATATGATCACGTCCCTGCTAATCATTACTTGCTTGTTCACTGGGTCAACAAGTTATATCCTCGAGTCGAATGATATCCTATTAAAATCATTTTACTAAACTTGTCATTAAGTTTTCTTCTCAATTGATCAGGCCCATGTCTATGTGCTATTAATCCAAATACCTTCAGATGACTCAAACTAGGCTTGATACCAGACTAAAATTCTTCTGGCGTGATTCCTTCTATCCTTTTTATCGAACATCTCTTCAAAATGTATGTTGCAAACAACACAACTTCTCCCCATAATTCTCTAGGTAAAAGCCTGCCTTTCAACATACTTCTAACCATATTCATGATGGTTCCGTTCTTCCTTTCTGTAGTTCCATTCTTCTGTGAAATGTAGGGTGGCACCATCTGTCATACCCTAATTTATAACCATAATATCCTACATCTCATTTGCATTTTTTTCATACAAGCAAGGTCCCCTCTTTGTCCTTCCCCTTTATCCATCTTTGGGTTTGCTTTTGCAAGGACCACTAAGCACCTCTTTGATGTTGTTTTACCTTTGTCTTTATTTGATTCCTTGCTTATATAACCATTAATCAAAATACCAAAAATATGTCTTGTTTACCTTAAGTTTATTATGCAAGGTAGGGATTCTCAAATCAAGAGGATCTCAAAGCTTTGTGGCTTACTTCCCAAGGAAAGTCAAAGGTTCATGTGTTTATTTCCATGCCTTCTTCAATAAGCAACTTCAAGTTTTGAGCAATTTAATCAAGAGGAAATCAAGGAGGCCTTATTTTGATTTCATATGATCACTCATGTTCTTTGAAATGGAAGAAAAGTCCAAATACACAAGCTTGTTCCAAGGGATTTGACCTAAAAGTCAATATTTTAAAGTCAAAGTTCCAAAGAGCATAACTCCTTCAATTATCATCATTTTTGAATTACCCTTCATTCATATGACTCTTCTCAACATCCTCTACAACTTATCTTTACATGACAGGAGCCAATTATTCTTGGAGGATCATCAAAAATTTGGAGACATTATAGGTCATTTGTGGACTTAGTGAAATTTGACCTATTTTCAAGTGACTTTTTTCCAACTTTCAAAGATCATAACTTCTTCAATTTTCAACATATGAAGTTGATTCTTTTTTCACAGTGTCATTTGTGATACCCTCTACAAGTTTTCATCAAATATCAAGGTCAAATTATTCTTGGAAGGTCATGAAATTCATTGGGACATTATAGGTCATATTCAGCCATGAAGCACACAAATTTTTCTAAGTTATGTGACCAGTTTTTCATGCCAACTTCAACATGCCATAAATTTGTTTTCAAACATCCAAATTTAACCTTTCTTGTCACATTTTAATCTTGGCCATGATGTTAACACATTACAAAAAGAACGGGATCAAGAAGCCTCTTGAGTAGGATGCCTCAATGAGTTGAACATGGTGACTTGGAACTGAAGAAATCGCCATTGCCCGAAATTTGATCATGACTAATCTCAATTCCAAGCTAAATTAGCAACTTTTTTGGGCATAAACATGTTTTACCAAGTCTCCAGAAGTTAATTGACCCTTGAAATGCATCATTTGACTAAGTTTTAATTAGTTTCAATTCACATTTTTCACACATTCAGATCAAATTCGTTTTGCACGAATTCTGCACCATTTCACACGCATTTGGATCCAAACACATTCCCTATAAATAGAGGAGATATTTCCTTAATTTGCAAGGTTTGGAGAGCCAAAAAAATCCCTGCTCCAACTTGAAATTTTTCCAAAAAATACAATTATCGTGTTTTGAGTTTCAACCTGTGTCAATCCAATTTCTTGATTCCATTAGCACCTTCGGCATCCTCTGAAACTTTTGCAATAATTCCCAAGCTCTAAGACCTCATGAAGTTCTCTAATCGGGTCGAGTTTCATCAACTTCTGATCATCATCTGGACAAGGTAGTTATGAGCATCATTCGAACTCAAACAAGTTACCACAATCTAGTCCTTCACTCTCTGATGCTTTCCCCTAACTTGTTTGATGTGGATTGATCGTGTTCATCATTTAGCTTTATTTTTTGCGGCTTGCTTGTTTCTGAAACTTCTTTAAAATTCCATTCGCTCAGTTCATATAAATGAATTTGGAGCATAAGGTTGAATTTGGGATGAGAAGACGATCACAATGGTGGTGGTCCCGTGTCTTGAATTTACCAAACGATGAAACTCCGATGAGTGCTCATTGGAGAAGATGAGCCGAACTTTATCAAGTTGTATGAGTTTGAGTCATACACATTGGCATATTGAAATGTTTTGATTGGTTGGATTTAAACTGGATCCTGTGTTTGGCTTGCAGCGTGTTCCATCGTGCATCCTAACCTTTGGAGTGTTGGGTTTGCCACGTTAATTAATGAGGCGTGATCCAACGTTTCATGTTTTTTTCTTTCTGATTTTTAATTCTTTTTATTTTATTATTTTAAATTTCTTTTTCTTTACAAATTCATAATAATTTCATTTTTCATCCAAAAAATCGCAAAATAACTTCTAAAATTCTCTTCTGATTTCTAATTTTTATTTTTCCATATTTTATTTCACTGATTTTCTATTTTTCCTGAATATTATCTTTTCTACTTTGTTTTAATTTGTTTAAAAATACTTTTCTACATTTTTTTAATTCTGAAAATTTTATTATATGTTACTTATTTTATTTCCAACCTTCCATAATTTTCTTGGCCATTTATTTGATGTTTTAAAGGACTTTATAGATTTTCCATTTTATTTCTATCTTAAAATTCATCTAAAATTCCTTTGATGCATTTTTATTTCATTTAATTGCATTTTTATTGGTGTGGCCTTGTGAACTTCTGTTGGCCTTGGATCATGATGGTTTTGACTTTAAGTCTCATCAAACTCAAGGATCTTGGGTGTTCATGGAGTGAAAACCATAATCCACCAAAATGGATGATTGATTTTGATTATTACTTGATCAAATTTTTGATCCAATTTGGGTGTGACTTCTCTTCTCTCCTTCTTCTTCATCTCTTTCTTTTCCATTTAATCAATTGGATGGTTTGTATCCATCTTGTTCATGATGTGTGGATTCGTACTTGATGAACTTTCATCATTTCAAATCTGCCTCCTAATTGATCATGGATCATTTTAGGTACTTTGGATTGATGCATAAGTTTGTCCTAAGTGTCATGAAGTGTGGATTGAAGTAATGGACCATTTTCCTAGACTTTGTGCCTGATCATTCCCTCTTTCTTTTTTTGTATGGCGTGCATTTAGGAGAATAATTTACATATCATTTCTCTAGCGGGTATTAACATAAAAATTATTATTGACCGAACTCAGATAGTTGTGACATCTACATAAGTCCAATTACGATTTCTTAACATAGCATTAAGTTTGTCCCAAAAGCAAATGCATTTTTATAAGTGAGATTGTAAGCCTCCTATTCCTCATAGTATTGTGTGAAAATGTTGCTCCTTTTCTATTTGTGATAGCTAGTGGCATACTTGTTGATTTTATCCAAGTTGGAGTCCTTCTCATAAATGATGTATAGGTTCATATTTTCATATTTGTGAGTGGATAGTTGAGTGTTCTCCAAAAAATGACCAAAACATCTTTTCATCTTCACTAACATCCTTTACTAACTATTTACTTGTATTAAGTTAAATTTTAATGTCATTTACCTTATGCCTTTATTTTATATCATTTACTTTATACTTTATGTTTAGCATTTCATATCATATTGTTGGTAATTATGTCATTTTGTTCTTTTTCCATTTGGAGTTTTTCTTTATATCATTGTAAAGAAAACACTGAGAAGAAAAACCTAAAAAGAAGCTTGTTTCTTCTAACTCATGGACTTGTGGTTACTATCCTTGGCATCATTGTGGAGTTATGGACTTAGAATTAGGATCTTGACCTTTGCTTTGGGACATGTGACTTGAAACCTTGGAATTCATCTGATACCTATGACTTTAGACTTCTCTGTGAAGACTAGGTTTGGTTACTTTGGTTTCATCTGATGCATGGATTATTATTTGCTTACTTTGCTTGCTTGAGGCTTAATCAAAAGGTGTTAATTGTTGCTTGACTTATGTCACAATGCTTTCTATCTCTTGGTTAGATATTTCCTCCCTATATTTTACTTTATGCTTTAGGATAGTATCTTCTTCTCCTCATCTTCTTTAATTTTCAAATCTTTCCCCTCTTTTCAAAAACCTTCTTGTTTCTTAAACTTGAACCACTTTCTCAATAAACCTTGACTTTTGTCAAGTGATTTTCAAAACCTTTTTCTTAATAAATGCTAATCCATCTTAAGCATACTAAGACCAATTTTAATAGACTAAAAAATGCATAACTCATTCAAACCATTTTGTGCCCTTTGTGCAATGTTTCTCTTAAAACTTTTCTCAAAGTTTAGACATGACTCATTTCCATAGTTGAGATATAATTTTTCAACCCCCATAGAGTTAATGATAATTATTTTCTATTTGTGAAGCTAGTGACGCACTTGTTGATTGTTATCCAAGTTGGAGCCCTTCTCATGATGATGCAAAGTTCTCATACTTGTGGGTGACTAGTTGAGTATTCTCCTTAAAATGACAAAATGTCTTTTCCGTAAAAAATTAATCAAAACAAACTCCTTTTGTTATTTTTACCACGAAATACGAGGTTTTGATCCTCCATTACACTTTGTTGGTATGTAGGCATGAGACTTCAAAAGTCTTGGCAAATATAAAGATAAAGAAAATATACTTCTTTTCCCATCTCTCTAATATTTTAACAAACAACACTCTTTTCAAACCAAAATGTACATATTTTCAAAGAGGTTTCCACGGAGTACCATGGATGTGTAGGGTGCTAATACCTTCCCTTGCATAACTAACCCCCGGACCCTTGTTCTCTTTTTATTAGTTCTTTTTTTAAAACTTCTTCGGGATTTGTTCATACTTTTTCCCTTTTCCTTTGGAAAAAATAAAAGTGCGGTGGCGACTCTTTCTTTACGAGTTAAGTTAATCAATAGCTTAATCTCCAAAATTTTACCACTATAGAGAAGTGGCGACTCTACTGGGGAGTAGTCCCTAGTGGGTTACGCCCATCTTTGTCTTTTTTAATATATATTGTGTTTACTATTATTTTCTATTGTTTGTTCGTCTGGTACTTGGTGAAATCTTTGTGGTGAGATAAGTCTTATACTTGGACTTGAGAGCTCTTATGATATGAGGGTGGTATAGTCATGTTAGACTTACGTGGAGTTAATCCTTAATAAGCTGACTTGAGATCCCCCACTCAGTGGAGGCCTCGTTGGGATTACTGATGTCACATGAGAGCCCGAGAAGTTGAGGACCTTAGAACCCTTAACCTATCTTGGCCTTTTAGGATGTAGTGCGGTGGCTATTCAGATGTAGACTTTAATTAATTGTTACACGATACTACACTCGGACGAGTTTCTCTTGAGAATATTATTGGTTGACGAGTAGTCGTATAAACCGATAATATCCAAAAGATGGAATGACGACTCTGGGAACTTTTTAGAACCTTGTTTTATAGGTGATTATATCCCTAGTACATACATTGTGGGTTGGTTCTTACCCTTGGCTCCATGCTCGTGACTCCGAACCTTTAGACCTTGTTTGTGTGCTTTGTGTGATCTTTTTTGTGGTTGTGGCATCATGCACTCATGGCATTCATAACAATTTTTCCTAATTTTCAAGGAACTTAAAGACACTTGTTGAAAACATCACAGATATTTTAATCATGGATATTGGAAGGAGGAATACTCGGAAATACAGTTTTAGATGTCCCGAACTCATTGAATTAAGGAAACTAGCATCTTTCGTGGATGATCCTAAGGGTTTTAGAGACCGTTTTGAAAGACTTTTATCTGTTCTATCTACCGATGTTGAGTATGGTCTTCTCTGTACTTTCCCCAATTATCAGTTGTTACCTACCATGGAGGAGTATGCTTATCTTTTGGGTATACCAGTTTCTGATAGAGTTCCATTTAGTGGGGTGGAAGGAATTCTTGAATCTCGGGTTATTGTCGAAGCCATTCATCTGAGGAAGTCCGACATAGATGCCAATATCACTGTCAAAGGAGGTATCAGAGGGTTGACTTCGAAGTTTCTATTGGAAAAAGCCTTTTCTTTTGCTAATGCTAATAGCATGGTGGCATTTGAGACTGTACTTGCCTTACTCATCTATGGTTTGGTCTTATTTCCTAACATTGAAAATTTTGTTGATGTTAATATTATGGGGATATTTTTTATTAGGAATCTGGTTCCAATTCTGCTCGGTGATACTTATTTCTCCATTCATCATAGGACTTCTAAAAGAGGTGGAACTATTGCCTGTTGTGTGCCTTTACTGTACAAATGGTTTATTTTGCACTTGTCGCAGTCTCCTATCTTCCAAGAAAACAAAGATTGTTTAAGATGGTCTCAAAGACTTATGTCTCTCACCAATGACGCCATTACTTGGTACTCTTCTGTTTACAACGATGTCGAGATTATTGATAGTTGTGGGGAGTTCTATAATGTTCCTCTTCTTGGTACACAAGAAGGAATCAACTATAATCGGCTTTGGCAAGACGTCAAATCAAGTTTGCTATGAAGGACAAACCTAATAAAAGTTTGTTAGAAGGTTTATTTTTCCAAGAAGGGAAAGAAACTCAAGGGTTGAAAGCTAGGATGGTGCATGCTCGGCGCAATACTCATAGGAAAGGAAAATGTGAGTTTGGATTGAGGAATTGTGTAGCTTTGGAGCCTTACACTAGTTAGGTGAATAAGAGAGCAAAAGAATTCAAGATGACATACGCTTATGAAAGACCTATGTCCTTAGTAATGGTGAAATCTCCCACTATTAAAGGCATAGAGGAGTTGCAAGAGGCTTTGGATAGGACGAAGCAAGAGAGGGATGTTTGGGAAGACAAATTTCACACCTCACACCTTGAGAAAGTAGAATTGCAGAAGCAGCTAAAGGAAAAGGACGACTTGATAGAGTTACTCTAGCAACATGGTGTAAAGAGATTAAGAGGCCAAGAGGATTTATTTTCCTCTAACATACCATTATCTACCCATTTTCCTACTTCTGGCGTTTGGAAAGACATTGTAGACCAGCTCCTGATAGAGAAGGGTGCTATGAAAAGTAGTTCAAAAGAGAGATCAAAAAACTTCACAAGAAGTGTCAGCTTGGAGTTGGGTTATCATCGGACATGATTCCATAGATCTAGTTTCACTCCGTTTATGATTATTGAAATTGTATTTCTGATTGTAATCCTTTATATTACTAACAAAATGAGATTTTTACAATGAAAAGTGTTATTCTTATATTTGCAACTTATGTCTTAAAAGTTCCTTGGAAAATAATTATAATAACATTCACATTTGCATTTGCATATCATGCATCATATTTCATCTTGGTCTGGCTTTGAGCAAGTTCGCCAGGGGTCTTATTTCTTTCTTGGTCTTCATTCAGACAAGTTGTCTCACCAGTACAATACTCGAGCTAATCAATTGAAGAAGATGGATTGCCTAGAGCAAGAGAATTGTGAACTCCATGAAGAGGTGAAAACTTTGAGGGACGGTTACGAAAGGCTTACTGCTATGTTGGAAGCTTTGGAGGCTACTCAGAATCATCCTCCACCACCTCCTCCTCAGACTCTGCTTCAAAGGACCGTGATTTCCAATATTGTCTCTATGCCCATCTTTGTGGATCCCGTTAGTGCTCCGCATCACCACATGCCTTCTGGTTTCCCTTGGGGCATGCCACCTAACTTTGTGCCTGAGGGGTACTGTAGCGGGGTTTTTGTTACCTTTAGGTTTATTGACTAAACCAAAAGTCAACATACAATTCGAGTCGCCACCTCACTTTTATTTGTCCAAAGGAAAGGCTAAAAAGCGAACAAAAGCCAAGTAAGAAGTTTTTCAAATCAAAAACTAATAAAAATGTCATAGATCTAGGTAAGGGGGTTGGTTATGAAATGGGAAGGTTTTACGCACCCAAAACATCCTTAGTCTAAGGGAACCTCTTTTTGCAAATATGTGTTGTAGGTTGGTATTTGTGAAAAGATTTGTGCAAAAGATCGGAGGGATGAGAAGAAAATAGATTATATTTACAAATTTTGTTTTTTGAATGGATAAACCCATTGCCTACGTACCATCACAAAGGAGGATCAAAACCTCGTAGGTTGGGGTAAAAATCTCAAAGATTGGTGAATTGATTTTAATCAAAAGTCTTAAGGTATTTTGTTATCAAAGGGAGAAAACTCAACCTAAACCAACAATCCACCATGTGCGGAAGGCTTCAACATGCTAGTGAGGGGTTAACCCTATAATAAGCATGGAAGGCTTATAATCCAACACTAAGGATGAGGTGATATTTACATCAACCACTATGATAACTCAAACCTATGACTAATGTTTTTGAAAGAGTGTAACAAGTGGCCATTGGAACCACAAAAACAACTTGAAATGGGATATATTTACAAGTTATATTTATTTACAAAATGAAGTCAAAGTGGGATTAAAGTTTATTTGCAATGAATATTTATGAAAATGGTTTTGTAAAGTCAAAGGCTTAAGTCCTAAGTTTCTAATTTGAAATAAAGTCAAAGGTTGAAAATGATTTTTTGCTTGGTTAGAGTGAGGAGAAGAGAGAAGGGTTATTCCTAAAGCATACAAAGATAAGAGGGGAAAGATAACCCTTGGAGTTCCTTTTCTTCGAGCTATATAGAGATGACTCAAGATGCTCCTTTCCTTTGGATTTAGCATACAAACAAGCAATCAATAATTTGAATTCAAGCTCCTAGGATCTCCACTTGGCTTGGCTCTTAATCTTGGCTACTCATGACAATGTTCCTCTTTTCACAATCTTAAGATGAGGTTCCTATCACACAAAAGCACACATCAAAAAGCTCATAACACAATAAAGAGAATGGACAAAGAATGAGTTTGAGGAGAAGTCTTTTGAGGTCAACTTTGAATTTTAGCATTCTAAAGGCATGAGGCCTAGTTGCTCTTCAACACATTTTGCATTCTAAAGGCATGAGGCCTAGTTGCTCTTGAACTCCTTTAAGCATGGGTAAATCCTAATTCTAAGTCCTTTCTCCTTTTGCATTTTGGTTCAAATCAAAACAAACATAAAACAACCCAAAATAGCAATATATTTATATACAATAATGGGCTCAAATGAGTAAAAGAAAAATGACATAAACATAAAATATGTGCTCAAGTGAGCAAAGATGAAAATCAAGATAAATAATGAGCAAGAAATAAATGACATTAAAAGTAAATGACAAGAATTTAAAAGCTCAAATTAAAGTTAGTAATTAGTAGAGTTATGCTAGCTTGTCATAAGACAATGTAGCGCTATGTTAAGCAATCGTAAGTGGGCTAATGTAGTAGTCACACCTATCTGAGGCCAGTCAATAAGAATATAGGCAAATAACACAAGTTAGAGGTCATGACTAGTAAGCCAAGCTCCATAAACTTGCCATGCCAAACAAAAGGGGAAGGGCCTGTCGCATTACGCGAAAAACCGGCGGGAAACAAGAACAACAGAGCCGCCACCGTGCGTTATTTATCCCAAAGGAGGGAAAGGAAACGCTCAGAGTAAACCTGGAAAGAACATGGTCTCGCGACCAAAGAGAAAGGGTACGGGAGTCGGTTATGTGAAGGGAAGGTATTAGCACCCCTCACGTCCGTCGTACTCGACGGGATCCACGCTCTAAGAAAGAAAAGGTTGCTAAAACACCACACACACACACATACTGGCTGAAAGAGACACAAGAAAACAAACAAGACTGACTCGGCAGGATATCGCATCCTGGGCCTACTTAGTCTATCAGGCATAGACATCAGAGTCAAAGTAGTTCGGACTGGGGAAACGACACATGCTCGCTAGGATGTCGCATCCTATGCATACGTATCTTCTTGGACGAAGAAGAATCAGAGCATTCGTAGCTCGGCTGACACGCACACAATCAAACACTGGCAAAGGCAAACATGGAACCCGAATGCCAATCGCTGGACTTACATTAGCTTCCGAACCAAACACACGCACACTGGAACCCAGATGCCACTCGATGGACTTATACCCGCTTCCAAGCACACAACAAGAACAAACAAACAACAAATTGCTAAGGAGTCAGAAACTCGAGCCTAGCAATTGTCAAACAAACACACACAAAAAGAAAAAAAGGTGCCCGGAGAGGTCTCGCACGACCTCCTGCCTACATACCTCGTCTGGAACAAGGATCAGGGCGATGTAGTTCCCCTGAACAGGGAAAAAGGACTAGCCTAACCAGATAACAGAGGGAGACACAACTAGGGAGACTACGACTCGAGCCTAGATGTTATCATGCAAATCATCCCTAAGTTAAGGTTTCTAACTAACTTGCACAGGAAGCAAGCCTATCCTAAGCATGACTTGCACAGGAAGCAAGCCACACCAAACCTAACTTGCACAGGAAGCAAGTCTAACTAAACCTAACTTGCACAGGAAGCAAGTCAAACAAACACACAAGCACAAGTAGCACACACTATACACAAGCAATGGGCTCACACAAGGTTAGGTTTTAGTCGAGGGGTCATATCAACCTCAACAAACAAACCACTGGAACTGGGTAGTGTTAGCTCTTAACCTTGCCATTGAGGGGCTAAGGTGAAGCAGATGAAAGGTGAGTGAAGATAAGACTTCACAGCTCTTATCCCTAGCCTGGGAGAGCTTAAGACAAGAATGTGTGGGTCCAGAAAGTGGGAACCCTTCTACACATTTGATACTGACTCAACTGTACAATTGTACAAGATCTTGGGTTTGTATTTGCAATGCATCAACACAGTGGTGTGAGCAAAGCAGATGACACACAGAATAGCATGGGATAGATTGCATATCCCTTGGGTTCTGCCAATTGCCTCTTCACTTAGGAGGTCTTTGACTCTATACAAGGACAAATGTAAACAGTCACAAGCATTGCCTCTTAAGGAGGACTTCAGACAGTTGCCTGGCCAAGTAACAGGCCAGGTCTTCCAGACTACATGAAGATGAGAAATTATACCTCAATGCAAATTGCTATTCAAGCAAAGCAAAGCAAATTTCACAAGGAACTATAAGCAACTAAAGTACCTGAAACCAGTCAAGCACAGTCAGTATACCAGACACAAAGTTAAAACAAAACAGCATAAATCAACAGACAACATAGTCAGTTAAATGTGCAATGCACAAGGCTCAAAGCATGTGAGCCAAGCAACCTACAAAACAAACAAGTTAGTCATGATAATCAATTAAAACTCATTCAACTTGTATAAGTTTCTTTGGGCAATTGCTTCTTAACCTGAAAAAATGAACTCAAACATGAGCAACAAGACCACTAGGACAAGCCTAGGGTCAAAAGGGGATGAGAAAGTCAAAACAGCAAGTGGAATCCAATCAAAATCATATTCAAACAATCAAGAAGCAAACTCAAGTGGTTCCATGTTCATATCATTCATCATTATGATTTCATAAGCAAATTAGGTCAAGGCATGGCATATGGAAGCTCAAAGGAGTCAACAGAAATATGCAACTCAAATCCAATCACAAACAATTCCAAAAATTCTCAAATAATTCATGATCAAACATCATCCATAACATGATAAGCACACCAAATTTCAGCTCAATTGGATCATGGGAAGTAGGGAAATGAAAATCAGAAAGGCAGGGCAAGTTCAAACATGCTCAAAGAAGTCAACCAAACATGCACCAACTTCAATAAATCATAAATCAGTGACAACATATGAGAAATGAATGGGATTAAAACCATGATAAGCCTTAAGATGTCTAATAATCACATGTCAAATTTCATGTCCATCCAATAATGTATGAGAATTTCACAAAACGTATTGCATCATGTGTCACAAAAAGCCAACATATGACCAAACAGGGGAGAAAAATCTCAAACAATTAGGAAATACCACAAACAATTCCAAGAAAAATCACATGTAAACTAGACATACATAAGTGCATTCATGCAAAAAATCAGACCAAATTGAGTTCAATAGGCTAGGTAAATAAAATCATGAAATTGGACATCAATGGTGTGACACAAATCGTCACACCCTAATTCAAAAAATCATAACTCACAAACCAGAAATGATAAATTCACAAACTCTATACCAAAACCACCATGGATGTGTCTAGTTTAAGCAAAACAAATTTCAAAGCCATTGGATAAAGCATCATCATTTCACAATTGATTTGGCAAAGTGTACAAAAAATGAGCACATGTCACAAACCCTAGCACAATTTAAAAATCCGTTCATCCAAAAATTCTGGAAAAATCATGACAAATAAGTAGAGATCAATCAGAGCATTTAGCAAAAAATCTCATGAAATTTGGATTAAAAATGGATGAGCTATGAATTTTGTAAGTTGGTGTAACAAATGAAATAAAAATTGAAGAAACTAAAGTGATTAATTAAATAAATAAACCGGGCGTGGCAATTTTGTAATTAGGGTGAACTTTTAATGAAACGTTGTGCTTTGAATAGAGACATGTCGCTCAGCCATTGGTTCATGGGCAATCAAACAGTGGTTTCATGCAAAGATAGAATCTCCAGCCAACCAAACACGTGAATTCAAATTCTGGGCAAAGTGAAAGAACTAGGGTTTATGTACAGTGAACATCATCTTCATCTCCATCAAGATTCGTGAAAAACATTTTGGCCCAGAAAATGAAATTAATCACACCAATGTAACCAGCAAACATCACACATCAAGGAACTAACATTCATTTGCACTGAATCGAGCTACACAGCATGTATGATACAAAAACAAGTTTGAACATCAAGTTTCAACTCCACATTTCTCCCTAATTACTCAACCATTTTAAGTGATTAAAAGCTCATAATGACCAGTAAGAAAGGATCTATACAAAGCATAGCATGGTTTGGAAAAATGAGAGATTCGAAAATTTACCAAGATTGGAGCACAGTGAGCTACAGTTGTTGTTTGGCTATGAGATGATGAAACAGATGTACTACAAGGTTCCACAAGATGAATGGAGGAAGACTTTAAGCTCAGCAATGTTGATTCCAACTCAAAACATGATCTGCCATGGATGACCTCTTCAATGGAACAGTTGTGCAAATGGCCTTACAGTCAGTGTTTAGGGCTTGCAATGAGCTCAAAAATGATGGTATATGATGAAGCAATCAACCCTAGCTCGAGACCTTTGGCAATTTTTCAGAAAAGTTCAAATGAAGGAAAATGAATTTTTGAGAGAAAGAGGTTTTCTATTTTGAATCTTGTGGCTGCCAGGGCTTTTCAGAGTGAAATGAAGAATATATACTCTGATTATGGTTGGTTAATCAAGGTTAATGGAAAATGAAAACAGAATTTGCTAATGACATGTTTTTTGCTAATTGACCAATTTCACTTAAGTGGTGAGGTGCATGAGCTGTAGCTGCGAATTTGGGCCTCAAACATGACCAAAACAACATTTCAGAACCTTTCCAATTGGTAGAAATGGCTGGAAGTGGTTAATTTTGAAACTCATTTTTCAACCTCACTTGAAATAATTCATGCTACTTCAAAAAGTGCCATTTTGATTGGTGAGTTCTTGGTAAATGGTGATGACAAATTTGGAAAGAGGGCATCAAATGTGACTTGTTGCAAAAAACCCCACCCAATTTGGCCAAATGGTTTGAGAGATATGGCCTTTTGAAGTTCAAAAATTTCTGAAAATGATTTGATCATAACTTGCCAACCATACATGGGAATTGAGTGTTCTTGGACTTTTTGGAAATGGGAGAACAAGATCTTAAACTTTCATGTTGGGCAAAAATTCATTTGAAGCTTGTATCATGATGTAAGTTTGAGGATCAAGACTTTCCATTTTTGGCAAATTCCAATTACAGGTCAACTTTCTATTTTTTGGAAATTTCTTGTCTGGCTTCAAATTCTTCCATGATGGTGTTTGACATGTTATATGAGGCCTATATGGACATGAATGAGACCTCTCAAACCAATTCCCACCTTCAAATCACTGATTAAATGCACAGTTGACCAACAGTTGACTTTTTAGGGTTTCTGGTGAACTGAGCCATGACTGATGACTTATGAGCAATCAAACCTTGACCAAAACACTTCAAAAGGACCCCTAGGTCATGTGAACATGTTGTACCAACCCTAGGGCCTTGGCTCAATGAAAATTGCCCTTGCTTGCTTGATTGACTGATCTCTTGACCAGTTTGACCTAACTTGTCAGCTGAACTTGCACTTGGGCAAATGGACAATGCAATGTTATGCAGTGGACTATATTATGTTAATGAACTAATGATGAAAATGTATGTACAAAATGTAGGTGCAAATTTGAGGTGTTACAGGGCCTTGTATTGACTTTTGGTTATTTGCTTGACCAAGAAGAAACCTATCTTTGACACAAAATAACTCACTTGATCATGGATCAAGTTGAGTTTGGTTTGGATCAAAGAAGTTTAAACTTTTTATTTGTCAAGACCAACCTCAAGACTTTAACTCATTGGCCATTAAGGGAAAGAAAGGGATGAAGATGAAAGGGAGGGGGTAAGAAGTCAACAACCAATCCCAATTAATCAAGGGATAGCTCATCCTTGATCAAATTCATTCATCTTTCTAGGTGATGATCCTTAAGGATTTTTAAACCACAAGATTTAATGAATTTGATCAAATTTGAATCAATTCACCCTCAATCAACACCAAACAGAAGAGAAATGAAGATAACAAGTCAAGAAGTCAATGATATTTTTTTGGTATTTTTGCATTAAAAGAAAATACAAATAAAAAAATAAACAAACCAAATGGAACCTCAATTTCAATTCAAAGCAACTTCAAAAAGTCCAATTAAATTCTCATAGGTTCAACATAGTCAAACAAACTTTGACTAAATTTTTCACAAATTTTTGAAATCAGAAAGTAATTAAAATCAATTAAAAACAACCAAAAATAGCATAATATGAATTAAAATCTCAAATAATCTCAAAACAAACAAGAAATTGTTGAGACTATTTTTCATTGACTTATCATGACCCATAGATGTTATGAAAATATTTTTGTATTTTTTAAAAGTCAGAAAGTATTTTAAAATGAATAAAAATCATTAAAAGCCAAGTAATTCATAAAAAGTATCAAATGAAGTCACAAAAATAATTAAAAATCATAATATGAAACTAGATTTTTCAAGAAATTTTTTGGAATTAGTCTCATATTTTTGTGACTTCAAATGAATTTTTAATGAATTATTGAAAATGAAATGAATTAATAGAAAATAAAAAGAAAAAGAAATAAGCGAAAAATACAAAGCCATTAGATCCACTTCATTAATTGACGTGGCACTAATGCATGGCCTAGATCTGAAGACACATGCTAGGCTTGAGTCAAACGCGCCACATGAAGAATTAAATGAAGTCATTAAAACGGATGCACACGATTAGATCATGGAAGCAAGATCCAAAGGCCCTGGTTAACACACGTGGTGGTGGTGGTGGAAACCACCGTCTTCTCCGGCCAAGCAACAGATTCCGGCCAAAGTTGTAGAGAAATGAACCTCAAAGAAAATGAAAAATAAGGACATGGAAATAAAGCTCTTGTGATGTAGATCATCATTGTACCATTGGATTTCCTTCATGCTTACTATATTGAGAGAAAGATAAAGGATAAAATCACGGTGTCCACACGAATTGTTCATGAAATGAAAAATTGAATGCATCAAAATCTTGCCTCAAGTATGAGGACTTCAGAGAACCACCAAAACACAAGAAATCTACATCGAATTAGGAGTTTCAGAACCAAAAAGTTTGAGATTATATCTTTGAATTGATGAACTTCTGGCCACGAACTCTCCAAGATCTTTGCTCCTTCTTGATCTATGAATGTAGTGGAACTGATTGGCTAAGGAATCTGGCTTTAAAACTTAGCTAATGTTGCTGAATTTCAAGCTCGAAAATATTGAAGAAAGTGATTGATTCCTTTAGTGAGGGCTATGGTTTCATTGCAGCAGCCTATGGGATCTCCAAAAGGTTATGAAATGAAGCTCGTGAAGCCTCTATTTATAGCTGAAGGTATCATATCATCACACTTTGTTCATGTGCATGGAAATTGGAATTTAAGTGCATGAGCCTTTGTGGACATGTCGAAGGCCCATGGATGGCTGAAGCAAGTTGCTGAGTTCACATAGAAGGCATTTGGACATGCACATGAAGTGGAAATGCTTGCATACCAAGTTTTAGCATAAAATATCAAGAATGCACATTAATGAAAAGAAATTTGAAACTCCCAAATGGTATACCCCAAGGACTATTGTGACTAATGGTTGGAAAGCTCCTGAAATAAGGAACAAAAGTCATGTTGGGAAAAAAATCATTTGACATGTGCAAATGGATCAAAACTGGCTTGGAAAATTCAAGTACAAAACATATTCAAATTACTTTGAAAAAGTTCACCAAAAGTCAGCTTAATCAAACCCCTTTGTCATCATGATACAAGCTTCAAAAGAAAATATCTCCAACATCAAAGTTGTATATCTTTTCAAGGTAGTCAATTTAGACTCAAAGTTTGCATCATTTGGATTTTCTATGAAAAAGTATGGGCATTTGAAGTTGGGTACTTTTTCAAATTCAATGAATTAGGTCCAAGATGACCTATAATGTTTTGCATTATCACATGTATTTCTTTTAGGATTATGAAATTTTGTCAAACATAACATTTTAAGCAGACATTTGAATTTTTCCAATTCCTTTGGTCTCACCTCAAAATGATAAATATTAAGAAAGTTATGCCCTTGGTAAGTTGACCCAAAATTAGGGTTTCAATCAAAATGACCTATAATGTTTTGAAATGCATGATGACCTTCAAACTTCAAATGGATTTTTGATGAACATGAAAGTTGTTCATATGGTTACTAGGAACAGTTTTTCTGTTGGGGTCATATTCATTTGACAAACCCATCAAATATTATATCTCATTGATCCTCAACTTAGTCAGATGACTTGACTGGTCAACTTTTCAAGGTCAAACTTCCAATCTTGATGAATAAATGATTGAGGGGCCTCAAATAGGCTCATATATGCATTAAAATGATGAATGAAAGAACTTCCCTTGATTAAATTTGATCAGAGGTTGAGATTGCTTCATGGGCACGACACAGTCAAAGCACAATGAAATTAGGGTTTCCTTGGGAAACAATCTTCAAGCCCTTTGGGTTATCTTGATAAAATTGGCAAATTGAGATACTTGGGAGACATATATGATGATTAGGAACTTTGTGGACCATTGTCATGCCTTTTCTCATCTTCATCTAGCCATTGTATTGGGCTTAGGAGCCTTCTATGAGCATTGTGGAGCACATGATCAGTTGAGCTTCAAAACAAAAAGAGTTTGTGACATATTTTTGTGTTTTTAGTTAGTAATAAAATAAGAAAAGAAATAATATACAATACAAGCATGCTTGGTGATCTCAAACCACTCAAACAAGTCCCAATCCTAGGGTTAATGAGCCAAACATGCTACGATCCTTGAGGCAACACACTTGTGCAATAACATGATGCCATGAGGGATCTTAGGGTCAAAATTAGGGTCTTACAGGTACCAACCTGATAATGAAGTGGCTCAACCTGTGATTTTAGTACTACCTCTCATGGTTCATGTTGTTCCTTATGGTGAAGAACATGTTTTTCACACTGACCATATCGAGATTGTTGGTATTTATGAAAGAATGGACAAGTTCCAAGATCAGTTTCAGGCTATGCAGAAAGAGATTCAGGCTTTGAGGGGGAAAGATCTGTTTGGGAAAAATGTCCATGATATGTGTTTGGTTCCTAATGTGAAGATTCCGCACAAGTTTAAGGTTCCGGAATTTGAAAAGTACAAAGGCAACTCCTATCCTAAGATGTCAACTCAGACTGACAACCATCTATTGATGATCCACTACTTTCAAGATAGTTTGACTAGTACTGCTCTGAAATGGTATATGGAGCTCGACAATACTCAGATTTGAACGTTCAACGACCTACATGAGGCTTTTGTTCGCTAGTACAAATATAATGTCGGCATGGAACCGGATAGGGATCAACTTCGTGCTATGTCCCACAAGGATAAAGAAACCTTCAAGGAATACACCTAGAGATGGCGCGAGATCGCTGCATATGTTAGTCCTCCATTGGAGGAAAAGGAAATGACAAAGCTATTTTTGAAGACGTTGAGCACATTATGTTACGACCAAATGGTTGCAAGTTCACCTAGTGACTTTACCGAAATGGTGAATATGGGTTTGAGATTAGAAGAAGGTGTCCGTGAAGGACGATTGCAAAAAGGTAGTTCATCTGATGGTTCCAGAAAGTATGGAAAAGATTTACCCAAGAAGAAGGAACACGATGCTAACGCTATCTCATAATAAAAACGTATGAGACTTATGAGGAACAATCAATGTCATCAAAATGTAGCATCTATAACTCCAATTATTAATTTTGTTCCGGTTGCTCAAGCAACACTGAGTTATTAACCGTGTTTCCAACAACGCAGAAATCAACAGAATCGTGCCCAAAGGCCTGTACAATTTGACCCTATTCCAATGACTTATAACGAGTTGTTTTCTACTTTCATTTAGAAGAATTTGGTGCAAACAAGAACTCCACTGGTTATTCCGAAAGAGCTTCCATGGTGGTATAAAGCTGATCAACATTGTGCGTTCCACCAAAGGGAACCTGGCCATGATATTAAGAAATGTTTCACCTTGAAGGTTGAGGTAAGAAGGTTAATGCAAAATGGTATTTTATCGTTTGAAGATTCTAATCCCAATGTACAATCTAATATGCTGTCCAGACATGGCAATGCAGCTGTGAATATGGTCGAAGGATGTCATGGGAAGTATCGAGTTTTTGACGTCAATCTAAATAGAAGATCCTTGGTTGAAATGCATGCTACTTTATGCAAATTGAGTTATTATGAGCATGACCATGCCTCTTGTGAAGAATGTTCCAGGGATCCCCGAGGGTGTGTTGTTGTGAAAAAGACTTACAATAGATGCTGGATCAAAATCTTATTCAAGTTATGAGGGATTTAAATGAAGATGAGCATGAGGTGAACGTCATAATTCCCTGTTTTAATCTCCTAGAACCGGTTGTGATTACATATGATGGTCAGAAGACTATTGTTTCTCCGTTGGTTATTCATTTGGCGGGCCCTACGCCTTACGAGTCTGATAAAGTTGTGCCTTATAAGTATAACTCTACTAGGGTAGAAGACGACAAAAAAGTGACTATTCCTGCTTTTCCATCAGTTGTGAACATTGTCGATGTAAGTGGTGTGCCCGAAGTGGTCAGATATTTGTTGTTGTAGCTCCTAAGAGGACTGGAGATGTGGTGATAGAGAAATCAAGTCAAGAGAAAACTCTTGTTGTACAAGTCGGCCAATCCAGTATTGTGAATCAGAATGTTGATACAGATGAGGTGCTGAAATTGATCAAGAAGAGTGGTTTCAAAGTGGTGGACCAGTTGTTGCACACTCCGTCCAAGATATCCGTGTTATCCCTACTGATGAGTTCGGAAGCACACCGAGAAGATTAACAGAAGGTCCTATTGTAGGCCTATGTGGACCATGATGCGACAATTGATCAATTTGATGGCATTATGGCCAATATTACCGCATGTAACAATTTGAGCTTCAGTGAGAAAGAACTTCCCGGGCAGGGAGAAATCACAATTTGGCCCTGCATATCTCTATGAACTATGAAGAAGATGCCATGTCCAATGTGCTGGTGGATACTGGATCCCCTTTGAATGTTTTGTGTAAGTCTATGTTGTCTAAACTTGCTTACCAAGGTGCTCCAATGAGATTAAGTGGAGTTGTTGTGAAGGCCTTTGATGGCTTGAGGAAGACTGTAATTAGGGAAGTTGATCTCCCAATAAATATAGGTCGGTGCTTATTTCATATCACTTTTCAAGTGATGAATACTCATCCCGCCTACAGTTGTCTCTTAGGATGTTCGCGGATTCATGAGGCTCAGGCAGTTACATCAACTCTACACCAAAAGTTGAATTTTATGAAGAATGGGAAGTTATTGATCGTGGGTGGCGATCATGCCATGTTGGTAAGACATCTCTCTTCATTCTCATACATTGATGCCGATGAAGTTGAGGGAACATTGTTCCAAGCTCTTTCTGTTGACAATATTGTTGTTAAGAAGAATGGTGAATCCATGTCATCCTTAAAGGATGCCCAGTGTGTGGTGGAGATGGTCAATCTGCTAGATGGGGACAAATTGTTGAGCTTGCTGAGAACAAGAACAAAGTTGTTTTAGGTTTTTCACCTGGTGCAACCCGGAGATATTTAAAGCGAATTCAAGAAGTGTTTCACAGTGCTGGCTTTATTCATTCTAAAGATCAATCTGTTGCCGTAATCTTAGAAGACGATGAAGAGAAACATGGGCCAGACTTTGTGACACGTGGATCGATGTGCCAAAATTGGATTGATGTTGATGTTCCTTCTGTTATTCAATTGTCGAAGTAATATGTTTGTTTTTGTTATTTTCAAAATCCTTTCACTATGCCCAAGGTGAAAGTGAAAATATGTGGGCTTTGTTTCAAATTTCATTATCATTAATAAAATTTTATTTCGTTTATCCATATTATGTTTTTCCTTTTTTCTTTTTCTATAAAAAATGGTAACATATAAAACCAAGATAATAATCACTTTTATAGTTGCATCATAATGTGCGTTTATTCGTTCATATTCTAAAATCAAGCATACAATCATTGTGCATATTAATTGTTAAACTCATTGAAAATAATAACCATATGCCCTCTCCCAACTTTGAATTCCCTGTGTTCGAAATAAAACAAAAGGATGACGAAGAGATTCTTGATGAGATTTCTCGGCTGCTTGGGTATGAAGAGAAGACCATTCATCCTTATGAATACCCGTTGGAAGTGATTAATCTGGGTTCCAAAGATAACAAGAAAGAAGTTAAGATTGGGGCATTGCTTTGTCCATATGTTAAGAAGAGGATGGTAGAGCTTCTTAGAGAATATGTGGATGTGTTTTCTTGGTCTTATAAATATATGCCAGGTCTTGATACTAATACCGTGGAGCATCGATTGCCATTGAATCCAAAATGTCCACTAGTTAAGCAGAAGTTGAGAAGAACTCACCCTGATATGGCTGTCAAGATTAAAGAAGAAGTGCAAAAGCAGATTGATGTTGGGTTCATTGTTACCGCTGAGTATCCTCTGTGGGTGGCCAACATTGTACCCGTTCCAAAGAAAGATGGTAAAGTTCAGATGTGTGTTGATTATAGAGACCTGGACAAAGCTAGTCTGAAGGATGATTTTCCTCAGCCGCACACTGACATGTTGGTAGATAATACATCTAAGTTCAATGTCTTTTCCTTTATGGATGGGTTCTCTGATTATAATTAGATCAAGATGGCACCCGAAGATATGGAAAAGACAACATCTATTACACCTTGGGGAACATTATGCTATAGAGTGATGCCTTTCGATTTAAAGAATACTGGTGCAACATACCAGAGAGCCATGACTACTCTTTTCCATGACATGATGCACAAAGATATAGAAGTCTATGTTGATGATATGATTGCTAAGTCAAAGACTGAAGAAGATCGTGTTGAGTATTCGTTGAAGCTGTTTTAGCGGTTGAGAAAGTTTAAACTCCGGTTGAATTCTAATAAATGTACTTTTGGTGTTCGTTCAGGAAAGCTGTTGTGTTTCATTGTCAGCTAGAAAGGTATCGAAGTAGATCCTGATAAAGTCATATCTATTCAAGAGATGCCTGCTCCGAAGACAAAAAAGCAAGTCATAGGGTTCCTCGGGCATCTGAATTATATATCCATATTCATATCTCACATGACTGCCATGTGTGGGCCAATCTTCAAGCTTCTCTGTAAAGATCAACGCAGTGTTTGGACAGAGGACTTCTAGAAGGCTTTTGATAGCATCAAGGAGTATCTTCTTGAGCCTCTTATCTTGTATGCCCTAGTGGAAGGAAGACCTTTGATTATGTATTTGACCGTGTTAGAAGAGTCCATGGGTTGTGTGCTTGGACATCAAGATGAAATTGGTAGAAAGGAGCATGCCATCTACTATCTAAGTAAGAAGTTTACAGACTGTGAGTCTCAGTACTCCATGCTTGAAAAGACTTGTTGTGGTTTAGCTTGGGCGGCCAAATGTTTACGCCAGTATATGATCATTCATACCACTTGGTTGATATCCAAAATGGATCCAATCAAGTATATTTTTTAAAAGTCTGCTTTGACCGGAAGGATAGCTCGTTAGCAGATGTTATTGTATGAATATGATATTGAGTACCATACTCAAAAAGAAATTTAAGGAAGTATTCTTGCATATCATTTGGCTCACCAGCCAATCGATGATTATTAATCCATCAGGTTCGACTTCCCTGATGAAGATGTTATGTACTTGAAAGCTAAAGATTACGATGAATCGTTTCCTGGAGAAGGGCCAGAGCCTGGATCCCGTTGGGGTTTACTATTTGATGAAGGTATTAATTATTATGGAAATGGAATTGGGGAAATCATTATTACTCCTAAGGGTTCTCATATCCCTTTTACTACAAGATTGATGTTTGATTGTAGGAATAATATTGCAGAATATGAAGCTTGTATTATGGGTCTTGAAGAGGCCATTGATTTGAGAATTAAAATCCTTAATGTGTATGGGGATTCAGCTCTGGTGGTTAATTAGTATAAAGGAGAAAATGAGACTCGTCATCCTGGTCTGATTCCGTACAAATATTATGCAAGGAGGTTATCAGCTTTCTTCAATAAAATTGAATTTCATCATATACCACACGTAGAGAATCAAATGGCGGACACTCTGTCTTCTATGTATAAATTAAATCTTTGGAATGACGTGACCAGCATCATAACTATGCACCGTGATAGACCTGCTCATTTGTTTACAGCAGAAGAAATTACAAATGATAAGCCTTGGTATTATGATATTAAATGTTTCCTCCAAAGTCAGGAATACCCGCTTGGGGTATCCAACAAAGATAATAAGACTTTGAGAAGACTGGCTTGAAATTTCTTTCTGAATGAAGATGTGTTGTAAAAGAGAAACTTTAACATGGTCTTGCTCAGATGCATGGATAGATACGAATCATACATGTTAATGCAAGAAGTTCATGAAGGATCCTTTGGTACGCATGCAAATGGACATGCAATGGCTAAAAAGATGTTAAGGGCCGGTTACTATTGGCTGACAATGGAATCTGATTATGGTAAATATGTGAAGAAGTGCCATAAATGTTAGATTTATGCTGATAAGATTCATGTGTCTCTGACGCTTCTCAATGTTATTTCATCCCCATGGCCTTTCTCTATGTGAGGGAATTGATATGATCGATATGATTTAGCCCAAAGCTTCGAACGGACATTGTTTCATCTTGGTGGCTATTGATTACTTCACCAAATGGGTTGAAGCAGCATCTCATGCTAATGTGACAAAGCAGGTTGTAGTCTGATTTATCAAGAATCAGATTATTTGTCGATACGGTGTTCCAAGTAAGACCATTATTGATAATGGGTCGAATTTGAACAATAAGATGATGAAAGAACTTTATGATGACTTCAAGATTGAAAATCATAATTCTTCTCCTTACAGGCCTCAAATGAATGGGGTTGTTGATGTTGCAAAAAAGAACATTAAGAAGATTATCCAAAAGATGGTTGTGACGTATAAGGATTGGCATGAGATGCTCACGTTCGCTTTACATGGATATCGTATGTCTGTCCGCACTTCAACAGGGGCAACACCTTTCTCCCTTGTGTATGGCATGGAAGCAGTGCTCCCTATGGAGGTTGAGATCCTATAAGTACGAGTCTTGATGGAAGCCAGTTTGTCTGAGGTTGAATGATGTTAGAGCAGATACGATCAATTGAATTTGATTGAAGAGAAAAGAATGTCAGCCTTGTGTCATGGTCAGTTGTATCAAAAGTGATTGAAGAAAGCATTTGACAAGAAGGTTTGACCTCGTGTATTCAGAGAAGGTGACCTTGTACTCAAGAAGATCTTGTCTTTCAACATTGATTCTAGGGGTAAGTGGACTCCTAATTACAAAGGCCCTATGTTGTTAAGAGAGCTTTCTCTGGTGGTGCATTTATTCTTACAACTATGGATGGTGAGGATCTCCCTCGTCTTGTGAATGCTGATGCAGTTAAGAAATACTCCTCCTAAAAAAATAAAAGAATAACTTGCTAAGTTGAAAACCCGAAAGGGCGGATTAGGCAAAAATGAGTGTCTCGGTGGATTGAAAACCAGAAAGGGCGGTCCAGGAAAAATTTAGAGACATAAAATAGAAAATAATCATCCCGATAGATTGACCCTGAAAAGGAAATCTAGGAAAAAGTTAGGGAATATGGAAAGTAACTGCATCAGGCCAAACTTGGAATCTATCTCCAATTGAGTTCATGCCCTCATTAGAGTGAGTCCTCTTTTACCTCTTCTCTCCAGTTCATTTCTGGGTTGAACTTTGGTCCCCCTTTGATTGGTTACCTTTGTAAAGTTACCACTTGGTTAATAGTTGGTAATCATTCTCCTTGATTTATTACCTTTGTTAATATATCACTCGGCTGATAGTAGGTAATATTCCTTTTATCTTTGATTGGTTACCTTTGTTAAGTTACCACTTGCCTGGTAGTTGGTAATCATTCTCCTTGATTTATTACCTTTGTAAAGCTATCACTCGGCTGATAGTAGGTAATTTTCCTTTTACCTTTGTTAAGTTAACTCTTAGCTGGTAGTTGGTAATCATTCTCTGATTTATTACCTTTGTTAAGTTATCACTCGGCTGATAGTAGGTAATAATTCCTTTTTGTCTTTTAAATCATTACCTTTGTTAAGTTACCACTTGGCTAGTAGTTGGTAATCATTCTTTGATTTATTACCTTTGTTAAGCTATGAATCGGCTCATATTAGGTAATAATTCCATTTTGACCTTTGATTGGTTACCTTTGTTAAGTTACCACTTGGCTGGTAGTTGGTAATCATTTTGTTTGGGTTTATTACCTTTTTTAAGCTATCACTCGGCTGATAGTAGGTAACAGTTCATTTTATCTCGGATTGGTTACCTTTGTTAAGCTATCACTCAGCTGATTGTTAGGTAATATTCCTCTTCTATTGGAGTCAGGGTTTTTCCCTTTTTGATGGTTGCTTTTTCCTGACTAAGTCTTGCTTTGATAAATCTTCCCCATTAGATCTTTAGTTCGTTTTCTAACTATGCATTGGATATGCTAGAGTTCTTCCTTTTCCACTGTGGGACTTTATTTGTCCCTAGCTGGGTACCCCCTTTGGAATCTGTAATTCCCTTGCGGAATTTTAGTCTCCTCTTCGCTCTAGCAGTTTTTTGTCTCACGTGGCTACAATATTCCCCACATAGATCCTTGTTTTCATTCATATCATATCATAAACATCTTGCGGTATCTTAGGTCCAAAAATTGGGTCTTTAATATTTAAGTCTCTTCAATCTTTTTGAGATGAATATTTCAACCTTCATATCTCCAAATTGACGAAACTTAAATAGGGGCATCTGTCATACCCTAATTTTTAACCATAATATCCCACATCTCATTTTCATTTTTTTCATACAAGCAAGGTCCCCTCTTTGTCCTTCCATTTTATCCATCTTTGGGTTTGCTTTTGTAGGGACCACCAAGCACCTCTTTGATGTTGTTTTACCTTTGTGTTTATTTTATTCATTTCTTATCTAACCACTAATCAAAATACCAAAAATATATCTTGTTTCCCTTAAGTTTATTGTGCAAGGTAGGGATTCTCAAATCAAAAGCATCTCAAAGCTTTGTGACTTACTTCCTAAGGAAAGTCAAAGGTTCATGTGTTTATTTTCATGTCTTCTTTAACAAGCAACTGTAAGACCCTAATTTTGTCCCTAAGATCCCTCATGGCATCATAACATTGCATTGCATAGCCCCAAGGATCATTGAGCATCTTGGTTCCCTTTCCCTTTGGGTGGGACTCATTGTGAGTGGTTTGAGATCACCAAGCATACTTGAATTGTATATCATTGCTTTTCTCATTTTTGTTTACTAACCAAAAGCAAAAAATATGTCACTAACATCTTGTGTTTGTAGCTTGAGCAATCACAAAGTCCAAAGCTTCAAGGAGATCATTGGTACAAAGACATGGTCAAGAGGAGATGAAAGCAAGCATGATAATGGCTCCCAAAGCTCTCATCCATCAAATATTCCTCCCTAGTACCTCAATGCATCATTTTGATCAATCAAGTCAAAGGGTTTGAGATCTTGTTCTTCAGAGAAACCTTATCCCAACTGTGCATCACAATGCCTTGCTCATGAAGCAACCTCAACCCATGGTCAAAAATAATCAAGGGAATTTCTTTAACTCTTCATTTCATGCATATTTCAACTTATTTGAGTGTCCTCAATCATCAATTCATCAAGGTATGAGGCATGGACTTGAGAAGTTGATCAGTCAATTCATCTGACTATTTTGAAATGCACTGAGACCTAACTTTTTATATGTTGGTCAAATGGAGATGGTTCCAAAAGCAAAAATATTCTTAAGGACAATATGAACAACTTTCATGTTCATCCAAATTTGATTTGAAGCTTGTAAGACCATCTTCTATTCCAATACATTATAGGTCATTTTGACTAAAACCCTAATTGTGGATCAACTTCCCAAGGACATAAATCATTAATTTTTTATGATTTTTAGGTGGGATAAAATTCATTGGAAAGCTTAAGATGTCTACTTCAAATCTTATGTTGAACAAAATTTCAAAATCTCAAAGAAAATACATGTGATAATGCAAGACATTATAGGTCCTTTTTGGCCAAAGGCATTAAAAGTCAAAAAAGTCCAACTTCAAGTGCCCATAACTCCTTCATCAAAAATCCAAATGATGCAAAATTTGAGTCCATTTTGATTTTCTTGAAAAGATATACAACTTTGATATTGGAGGGTTTTCCATTTGAAGCTTGCATCATCAAAACAGAAGGGCTTGAAAGTTGGCCAATTTTAGAAACCTTGCCTTGACATGTTTTGCATATCACACTTTAAACTCAAATTTCATAAATTTCCACACTTCAAATGAGTTTTTGTCCAACATAGCATTTGTTCCTTATACAAAGACCTTTCCAACCATTACCCATATGCCTATGCTTGGATTTTTTAAATGGTACTTTCGAAGAGATGAATTTTTAGGTACAAAGAAGGAATTCACTTGAAATCGTGGTGCATAAGCAATTGCCTTGCAAGTCACACATCCATTTCCATCTGGCTGGTGTTCAGAACTCATTTGGCATTGTTTTTGGGCTTTGTGCATGATCATGCAAGCCCATGCAATGAAGCTTCACATGCCATGCACATGGATCATTTCACACTTTCCTTGTCAATTCCTCTATAAATAGAGACCTCATTCCCTCCATTTCACACGCCTAATTCAACCTGAAATGCTGCAGAATTCTTTCCCTAGCCATCACTAAAGAAGCAAGCTCACTTTTCTCATTTTTTTTCAGATCTGAAATTCAACTTCATCTGGTTGAATTCTCAGATCTAGTGCTTCTAAACCTTCATCATTTACCTCATAGAACTTCTGTTTAAGCAAAGCAAGCAAGGCATAGTGCTCAAATTACCAGAACTCAAGCTTGCATTCCAACTGGTATTTTCTTCGATTCTCCTAATCCATTGACCTTTTGGCTTAGATTTTGTGTTGGCTGAAGTCCTCTCAATAGAGGCATCATGTTTATGCATTCAATTTTTGAAATCCATTAAGTTCATGATGAACACCAGATTTTTCCATCTCTGATTTCTCACACTATGGAGATCTAGAGGGAAAATGGATGGTACAGGGATGATGTACATCATCCCAGCTTTCTAAAGATGTATAGATCGCATGATTTGGTTAAGCTTTTAGTTTTTGCATTTTTGGCCAGAAAATCCAAGCTCACCAGAGAAGACGGTGGCTCTGGTGGCTTCATCATCTCCGGTTTGAATCTGGACCGTGTGATGGTGTTTCCAGATTCGATCCTGTGCGTCCAATGTTATGACCTTTTTTAATGCTTCCTGCGCTTCAGTTGACCAGGGTACACGGTAGGCGCGCATCTTTGGAGCGTGTGATCTGCCAGCTCAATTAATGAGCTCAGATCTAACGCTCCATGTTTTTTTGCATTTTTATTTTCTGGTTTTAATTTCTTTAATTCCAATTATTTTCAAAAATTAATATCTCTTTCATTTTTAATCCAAAAATTATGGGACCAATTGCATTATTTCCCAAATAATTTTTAGTTTATATTTCTGATTTTTAATATTTTTTATTTTGTCATTTGATATTTTTTGTGAATTTTCTCTTTTCTGGTTATTTTTAATTCATTTTAAATAGTTTTTGATATTCAAAAAATGCAAAAATATTTTCCTAACCTATTTGAATGATGATGGATCTATGAAAAATATTCTCATCAATTTTTGAATTGATTTGAGATTTATTTGAGATTTTAGTTCAATTAGGTTATTTTTATTCATTTTTAATTGATTAAAAATAGTTTCTGACTTTTAAAAATGCTGAAATTTTTTGTCAAACTTTGTTTGACCTTGTTGAGCTTGGGATAAATTACTTGGACCTTCCAAGGTTGATTTGAAGTAATTTTGAAGTTTGACCTTTCCATTTATTTTTAATTCAAGTTTATTTTAAATATTAAAAAATGCCAAAAAATAGTTTATTCATTTCTTGACCTCCAATCTTCATCTCACTTCTGTTTTTGATTGTTTGACCTTGACTTCCAATGATATTGGTCAACATATGGGGATTGGTACATTGTATTTCATTTAATGCACTTTAATTTTGCCATTTCCATTTCTCTTATCCATCTTCTCCTCCTTCTTCTTCTACTTCTTTTCTTTTGATCAATGAGTTGAAGGTTGATAAGTTAGCTTTGATTAGGGAGATTTAACCTTCCTTGACTCAAATCTAATTCATCTTGATCAATTGATCAAGTGAATGGATTTGCATTAAGGATAGTTTGTCTTCTAAATCATGCAAAAGGCTTAAACCAATACAAGATCATTTCTCATTTTCTTTTTTTGGCATGGCAAGTTATTGGGACTTGGTTCACTAATCAAGACTCCTAACTTGTGTTTGTTGCCTACATTATTATTGACCGGCCTCGGATAGTTGTGACTTCTACATAGGTCCAATTACGATTGCTTAACATAGCGCTAAATTTGCCTTATGGCATACTAACTACTAACACTAACTATTGACAATTGACATTTACTTTATGCAATTTACTTTTATGCAATTTACTATTCTTGCACACATTATCCATTTGCTTTTCTCTTTCCTCACTTTAGCACATGTTTATGTTAATGCCATTTGCCTTTTGCTCACTTGAGCATATAATTGTGTATATATTATTGTGCTTGTGTTTTTGTTTTGATTGTTGTGGACCTATGCAAAGAAATGGACTTAGTTTCTAGGACTTCCCCTATGCAAAGAAATGGAGAATTGGACTTAGATTCTAGGACCCTTCCTTATGCAAAATTGGAGTAAAAGGATCTTAATGATGAAGGTGGATTAGAAGGACCAAATCTCTAAACTCACTCTTGTCCATTCTTGTTTTTTTTGCTTCATGGAACTTTTGATATGTGTGCTTTTGTGCTAGGAGTTCCCACTTGAGCTTAATTGGAGAACCATTGCCATGTTCATCCAAAATGAAAGATACAAGATACATTGAGGACCTCTTATGAGACTTGTTTGATTGCTTATGCTTTGTGCTTGCTTATTCCAAAGGATGGGAGTTACTTGGATCATCAATATGATCTCAAGAGAGGAACTCCTAGTGTGGTTTCATTTCTTATCCCTCATCTTTTTGTTTTCCTTAGGACTTAGCCCTTCTTCTTCATCTCTCCACTCTAACCCAAGCCAAAACCCTTTTTGTGCAAACATTTAACTATTGTTTTCAAACATTAGAAACCTAAGCCTTATGCTTTTGATTTTCAAACTTTCTTTTCATAACACTTATTTTGAATTGAACCTTTAACTCAACTTTGACCACTTTTGTATATACTTCCAATTGGTAAATATAACCCATTCAAATTTCTTTTTTTGTGGTTCCAATGGCCACTTTCTTAATCAAATTTTCCATAACCTTTAGTTATTAGGTTTGAGTTATCTTTGTGGTAGATGTAATACTCACCTATATCCTTAGTGATGGACAATGATTCTTCCATGCTTATTATAGGGTTAACCCCTCACTAGCATGTTGAAGCTATCCTCACATGGTGGATTTGTGGTTTGGTTGAGTTTTCTCCCTTTGATAACAAAAGACCTTAAGGCTTTTGGACCAATCAATTCACCAACTCATTTTGAGATTTTTACCCCGAACTACGAGGTTTTGATCCTAATCTTTTTATAAGATGGTACGTAGGCAATGGGTTTATCCATCCAAACACAAAATGTAAATAACTTGTACATTCTCCTCCCATATTTGCAATCATGTTTGCACAAACAAATTTTTCACAAAAACAACAACCTTGCAACAAATATGAAAAGGGCTCCCTAGGAGTACCTAGGATGTTTTGGGTGCCTAACACCTTCCCATTGCATAACCAACCCCCTTACCCAGATCTCTGTTTCTTTTACTAGTTTTTGTTAAAACTATTAGGTTTTTGTTCGCTTTCTAACCATTCATTTGGATAAATAGAAGTGCAGTGGTGACTCGACTTGTATAATTTACCTTGGATTTAGTCAATATCTCTAATGGTAACGAATACCCCGCTACAACAACTTCAAGCTTTGAGAAATTTAATCAATATACAATCAATGACACCTTATTGTAAGTTCATATGATCATCCATGTGCTTTGAAATGCAATCAAAGTCCAAATACACAAGCTTGTTCCGAGGGATTTGACCTAAAAGTCAACATTTTGAAGTCAAAGTTCTAAAGATCACAACTCCTTCAATTCTCAACATTTTGGAATGCCCCTTTTTTCATATGACTCTTCTTAACATCCTCTACAACTTCTATTTACATGACAAGAGCCAATTATGCTTGGAGGATCATAAAAGGTTTGGAGACATTATAGGTCATTTGTGGACTTTGTGAAATTTGACCTATTTTCAAGTGACTTTTTCCCAACTTTCAAAGGTCATAACTTCTTCAATTTTCAACATATGAAGCTGCTTCTTTCTGCATAATATCATTTGTGATACCCTCTACAAGTTTTCTTCAATGATCAAAGTCAAATTATGCTTGGAAGGACATGAAATTCATTGGGACATTATAGGTCATTTTCAGCCATGAAGCACTCAAATTTTTATAAGTTATATGACTAGTTTTTCATGCCAACTTCAACATCCCATAACTTTGTGCTCTAACATACAAATGCAAACTTTCTTGGCACATTGTAATCTTTTCCAAAATAGTAACGCATTGCAAAAAGAATGGGATCAAAAAGCCTCTTGAGTAGGATGCCCCATTGAGTTGAACATGGTGACTTGGAACTGAAGAAATCACCATTGCCCAAAATTTGATCATGACTAATATCAATTCCAAGCCAAATTAGCAAGTTTTTTGGACCTAAACATATTTTAACAACTCTCCAGAAGTTAATTGACCCTTGAAACGCATCATTTGGCTATGTTTTGATGAGTTTCAAGTCACACTTTTCACACTTTCAGACCAAATTCATTTTGCGCGAATTCTGCCTAATTTCATATGCATTTGGATCCAAACATATTCCCTATAAATAAAGGCAGCTATTTTCTTCATTTGCAAGCTTTAGACAACCAAGAAATCCCTGCCGCAACTTGATATTTTTCTAGAGAATCCAATTATCATGTTTTGAGTTTCCGCTTGTTTCAATCTAATTTCTTGATTCCATTAGCACCTTCGGCATCCTCTGAAACTTTTGCAATAATTCCCAAGCTCTGAGACCTCCTGAAGTGCTCTAACTAGATGAAGCTTCATTAACTTATGATCACCATCTGGACAAGGTAGTTCTGAGCATCATTTGAACTCAAAAAAGTTACCATAATGTACTCATTCACTCTCTGATGTTTTCCCCTAACTTATCTTATGTTGATTGATCATGTTCAACATTTACTTTTATTTTTCGTGGCTTGCTTCTTTCTGAAACTTCTATAAAATTCCCTTTGATCAGTTCACATATATGAATTTGGAGCATAAGGTTGAATTCGGTATGAGAATAGGATCCTAATGGTGGTGGTCCCGTATCTGGGACTTACCAAAAGATGAAACTCCGGTGATAGCTCACCGGAGAAGACGACCGGAGCTTTCTTAGGTTGTCTGAGTTTGAATCAGTCACATTGGCAGATTGAAACGTTTTGATTGGTTGGATTTAAATTAGATCATGTGTTTGGCTTGCAGCGTGTTAGATCGTGCATCCTATCCTTTGGAGTTTTGGATATGCCAAGTCAATTAATGAGGTGTGATCCAACGCTCCGTGTTTTTCTGATATTTAATTCTTTTTCTTTTATTATTTTAAATTATTTTTTCAGTAAAAATTCATAGTAATTTCATATTTCATTCAGAAAATCCCAAAATAATTTCTAAAATTCTCTTTTATCTTTCTTCATTTGATTTTTATTTTTCCATATTTTATTTCACTGATTTTCTATTTTTCATGAATATTCTCTTTTCTCCGTTGTTTTAATTGAATTAAAAATACCTTTCTGGATTACTTTTAATTCTAAAAAATTTATTCTATGTTTCTTATTTTATTTCTAACCTTCTATAATTCTCTTGGACATATATTTGGTGTTTTGAAGGACTTTCTGGATTTTCCATTTTATTTCTATTTTAAAATTCATTTAAAAATACCTTTGATGCATTTTTATTTCATTTAATTGCATTTTTATTGGTGTTACCTTATGAACTTTTGTTGGTCTTGGATCATGATGGTTTTGACTTCAAGTCTCATCAAACTCAATTGATCTTGGATGTTGATGGGGTGAAAACCCTAATCCACCAAAATGGATGATTGATTTTGATGATAACTTGATCAAGTTTTTGATCCAATTTGAGTGTGACTTCTCTTGTCTCCTTCTTCTTCATCTCTTTTATTTTCGTTTGATCAATTGGATGATTTATGTCCATCTTGTTCATGATGTGTGGATTGGTACTTGATGAACTTTCATCATTTCAAATCTACCTCCTAATTGATCATGGATCATTTTAGATACTTTGGATTGATGCATAAGTTTGTCCTAAGTGTCATGAAGTAATAGACCATCCTCCTAGCCTTTGTGCTTGATCATTCCCTCTTTCTTTCTTCTTTGAGGCATGACTTTAGGAGAATAATTTACATATCATTTCTCTAGTGTGTATTGACACAAACATTATTATTGACCGACCTCAGATAGTTATGACTTCTACTTAAGTCCAATTACAATTGCTTAACATAGCGCTGAATTTGTCCCAAAAGCAAAGGCATTTTTATAAGTGAGATTGTAAGTCTCCTATTCCTCATTATATTGTGCGAAAATGTTGCTCCTTTTCTATTTGTGAGAGCTTGTGACATACTTGTTGATTTTATCCAAGTTGGAGCCCTTTCACATAAATGATGTATACGTTCATATTTTCATGCTTGTGAGTGGATAGTTGAGTATTCTCCAAAAAATGACCAAAACATCTTTTCATCTTCACTAACATCCTTTACTCTTTACTTGTATTAACTTCAATTTTAATGTCATTTACTTTATACTTTATGTTTAGCATAGCACATCATATTGTTGGTAATTATGTCATTTTGTTCTTTTTCAATTTGGACCTTTTCTTTATATCATTGTAAAGAAAACACTAAGAAAAAAAACCTACAAAGAAGCTTATTTCTCCTAACTCATTGACTTGGGGTTACTATCCTTGACATCATTGTAGAGTTATGGACTTAGAATTAGGATCTTGATCTTTGCTTTGGTACTTGTGACTTGAAACCTTGGAATTCATCTAATACCTATGACTTTAGACTTCTCTATGAAGACTTGGTTTGGTTACTTTTGTTTCATCTGATGCATGAGTTATTATTTTCTTATTTGGCTTGCTTGAGGCTTAATCTAAAAGAGGGAATTCTTTCTTGACTTATGTCAATAAGCTTGTTATCTATTGGTTAGATCTTTCCTCCATAGCTTTTATTTTATTCTTTAGGATAGTCTGTTCTTCTCCTCCACTTCTTTAATTTTAAAATCTTCTCCCTCTTTTCAAAAACCTTCTTCTTTCTTAAACTGGAACCATTTTCTCAATAAACCTTGAGATTTGTCAAGCGATTTTCAAAACCTTTTTCTTAATAAATGTTAGTCCATCTTAAGCATACTCAGAACAATTTCAAAAGACTAAAAAATGCATAACTCATTCAAACCATTTTGTGCCGTTTGTGAACTTTTTCTTTTAAAACTTTTCTCAAAGCTTATATATGAGTCATTTCCATAGTTGAAATATAATTCTCTAACCCCCAAAGCATTGATGATAATCATTTTCCATTTGTGAGAGTTAGTGGCATACTTGTTGATCCTTAACCACGTTGGATCCCTTTTTTTGATGATGCAAAGTTCTCATTCTTGTGGGTGACTAGTTGAGCATTATCCTTCAAATGAAAACATGTCTTTTCCATAAAAAATAAATCAAAACACACTCCTTTTGTTATTTTTACCATGAACTACGAGGTTTTGATCCTCCATTGCACTTTGTTGGTACAGAGGCATGAGACTTCAAAAGTCTTGGCAAACATAAAAATAAAGAAAATATACTTATTTTCCCATCTCTCCAATATTTTAACAAACAACATCCTTTTCAAACTAAAATGTACATATTTTCAAAGAGGTTCACATGGAGTACCATGGATGTTTGACCTATTTTCAAGTGACTTTTTTCTCAACTTTTAAAGATCATAACTTCTTCAATTTTTAACATATGAAGTTGATTCTTTCTGCATAATATCATTTATGATACCCTCTACAAGTTTGCTTCAATGATCTAGGTTAAATTCTGCTTGGAAGGCCATGAAATTCATTGGGACATTATAGGTCGTTTTCAGCCATGAAGCACTCAAATGTTTATCAGTTATATGACAAGTTTTTCATGCTAACTTCAACATGCCATAACTTTGTGCTCAAACATCCAAATGCAAGCTTTCATGGAACATTTTAATCTTGTCCAAAATGTTAACACATTGCAAAAAGAATGGGATCAAAAAGCCTCTTGAGTAGGATGCCCCATTGAGTTGAACATGGAGACTTGGAACTGAAGAAATCACCATTGCCCGAAATTTGATCATGACTAATCTCAATTCCAAGCCAAATTAGCATGTATTTTTGGCCTAAACATGTTTTAACAAGTCTCCAGAAGTTAATTGACCCTTGAAACGCATCATTTGGCTATGTTTTGATGAGTTTCGAGTCACACTTTTCACACTTTCAGATCAAATTCATTTTGCACAAATTCTGGATAATTTCATATGCATTTGGATCTAATCACATTCCCTATAAATAAAGGAAGCTATTGTCTTCATTTGCAAGCTTTAGACAGCCAAGAAATCCTTGCTGCAACTTGATATTTTTCTTGAGAATCCAATTATCATGTTTTGAGTTTCCGCTTGTTTCAATCTAATTTATTGATTCCATTAGCACCTTTGGCATCCTCTGAAACTTTTGCAATAATTCCCAAGCTCTGAGACCTCCTGAAGTGCTCTAACTAGATGAAGCTTCATTAACTTATGATAACCATCTGGACAAGGTAGTTCTGAGCATCATTTGAACTCAAAAAAGTTACCATAATGTACTCATTCACTCTTTGATGCTTTCCCCTAACTTATCTGATGTTGATTTATCATGTTCATTATTTACTTTTATTTTTCGTGGCTTGCTTGTTTCTGAAACTTCTATGAAATTCCCTTTGCTCAGTTCACATATATGAATTTGGAGCATAAGTTTGAATTCGGGTTGAGAATAGGATCCTAATGGTGGTGGTCCCGTGTCTGGAATTTACCAAAAGATGAAACTCCGGTGATAGCTCACCAGAGAAGATGATTGTGGCTTTCTCGGGTTGTCTGAGTTTGAATCAGTCACATTGGCAGATTGAAACGTTTTGATTGGTTGGATTTAAATTGGATCCTTAGTTTGGCTTGCAGCGTGTTAGATCGTGCATCCTAACGTTTGGAGTTTTGGATATGCCAAGTCAATTAATGAGGCGTGAACCAACGCTCCGTGTTTTTCTGATATTTAATTCTTTTTCTTTTATTTTTTTAAATTACATTTTCTTTACAAATTCATAGTAATTTCATATTTCATTCAGAAAATCCCAAAATAATTTCTAAAATTCTCTTTTATCTTTCTTCATTTGATTTTTATTTTTCCATATTTTATTTCACTGATTTTCTATTTTTCATGAATATTCTCTTTTCTCCTTTGTTTTAATTGAATTTAAAGTACCTCTATGGATTATTTTTAATTCTAAAAAATTTATTCTATGTTTCTTATTTTATTTCTAACCTTCTATAATTCTCTTGGACATTTATTTGGTGTTTTGAAGGACTTTCTGGATTTTCCATTTTATTTCTATTTTAAAATTCATTTAAAAATACCTTTGATGCATTTTTATTTCATTTAATTGCATTTTTATTGGTGTTACCTTATGAACTTTTGTTGGTCTTGGATCATGATGGTTTTGACTTTAAGTCTCATCAAACTCAATTGATCTTGGATGTTGATGGGGTGAAAACCCTAATCCACCAAAATGGATGATTGATTTTGATGATAACTTGATCAAGTTTTTGATCCAATTTGGGTGTGACTTCTCTTGTCTCCTTCTTCTTCATCTCTTTCTTTTTCGTTTGATCAATTGGATGATTTGTGTCCATCTTGTTCATGATGTGTGGATTGGTACTTGATGAACTTTCATCATTTCAAATCTACCTCCTAATTGATCATGGATCATTTTAGATACTTTGGATTGATGCATAAGTTTGTCCTAAGTGTCATGAAGTAATGGACCATCCTCCTAGCCTTTGTGCTTGATCATTCCCTCTTTCTTTCTTTTTTGAGGCATGACTTTAGGAGAATAATTTACATATCATTTCTCTAGTGTGCATTGACACAAACATTATTATTGACCGACCTCAGATAGTTGTGACTTCTACTTAAGTCCAATTACGATTGCTTAACATAGCGCTGAATTTATCCCAAAAGCAAAGGCATTTTTATAAGTGAGATTGTAAGTCTCCTATTCCTCATTATATTGTGCGAAAATGTTGCTCCTTTTCTATTTGTGAGAGCTTGTGACATACTTGTTGATTTTATCCAAGTTGGAGCCCTTTCACATAAATGATGTATATGTTCATATTTTCATGCTTGTGAGTGGATAGTTGAGTATTCTCCAAAAAATGACCAAAACATCTTTTCATCTTCACTAACATCCTTTACTCTTTACTTGTATTAACTTCAATTTTAATGTCATTTACTTTATACTTTATGTTTAGCATAGCACATCATATTGTTGGTAATTATGTCATTTTGTTCTTTTTCAATTTGGACCTTTTCTTTATATCATTGTAAAGAAAACAATAAGAAAAAAAACCAACAAAATAGCTTATTTCTCCTAACTCATTGACTTGGGGTTACTATCCTTGATATCATTGTGGAGTTATGGACTTAGAATTAGGATCTTGATCTTTGCTTTGGTACTTGTGACTTGAAACCTTGGAATTCATCTAATACCTATGACTTTAGACTTCTCTATGAAGACTTGGTTTGGTTACTTTTGTTTCATCTGATGCATGAGTTATTATTTTCTTATTTGGCTTGCTTGAGGCTTAATCTAAAAGAGGGAATTCTTTCTTGACTTATGTCATAAAGCTTGCTATCTATTGGTTAGATCTTTCCTCCATAGCTTTTATTGTATTCTTTAGGATAGTCTCTTCTTCTCCTCCCCTTCTTTAATTTTCAAATCTTCTCCCTCTTTCAAAAACCTTCTTGTTTCTTAAACTTGAACCATTTTCTCAATAAACCTTGAGTTTTTTCAAGCGATTTTCAAAACCTTTTTCTTCATAAATGTTAATCCATCTTAAGCATACTCAGAACAATTTCAAAAGACTAAAAAATGCATAACTCATTCGAACCATTTTGTGCCCTTTGTGAACTTTTTCTTTTAAAACTTTTCTCAAAGCTTATATATGAGTCATTTCCATAGTTGAAATATAATTCTCTAACCCCCATAGCATTGATGATAATCATTTTCCATTTGTGAGAGTTAGTGGCATACTTGTTGATCCTTAACCAAGTTGGATCCCTTTTTTTGATGATGCAAAGTTCTCATTCTTGTGGGTGACTAGTTGAGCATTATCCTTCAAATGAAAAAATGTCTTTTCCAAAAAAAATAAATTAAAACACACTCCTTTTGTTATTTTTACCATGAACTACGAGGTTTTGATCCTCCATTGCACTTTGTTGGTACGGAGGCATGAGACTTCAAAAGTCTTGGCAAACATAAAAATAAAGAAAATATACTTATTTTCCCATCTCTCCAATATTTTAACAAACAACAACCTTTTCAAACTAAAATGTACATATTTTGAAAGAGGTTCACATGGAGTACCATGGATGTTTGACCTATTTTCATGTGACTTTTTCCCAACTTTCAAAGATCATAACTTCTTAAATTTTCAACATATGAAGTTGATTCTTTCTGCATAATATCATTTATGATACCCTCTACAAGTTTGCTTCAATGATCAAGGTTAAATTCTGCTCGGAAGGCCATGAAATTCATTGGGACATTATAGGTCATTTTCAGCTAGGAAGCACTCAAATGTTTATCAGTTATATGACAAGTTTTTCATGCCAACTTCAACATGCCATAAATTTGTGCTCAAACATCCAAATGCAAACTTTCATGGAACATTTTAATCTTGTCCAAAATGTTAACACATTGCAAAAAGAATGGGATCAAAAAGCCTCTTGAGTAGGATGCCCCATTGAGTTGAACATGGAGACTTGGAACTGAAGAAATCACCATTGCCCGAAATTTGATCATGACTAATCTCAATTCCAAGCCAAATTAGCATGTATTTTGGGCCTAAACATGTTTTAACAAGTCTCCAGAAGTTAATTGACCCTTGAAACGCATCATTTGGCTATGTTTTGATGAGTTTCAAGTCACACTTTTCACACTTTCAGATCAAATTCATTTTGCGCGAATTCTGTATAATTTCATATGCATTTGGATCCAAACACATTCCCTATAAATAAAGGAAGCTATTGTCGTTATTTGCAAGCTGTAGGCAGCCAAGAAATCCCAGCTGCAACTTGATATTTTTCTTGAGAATCCAATTATCATGTTTTGAGTTTCCGCTTGTTTCAATCTAATTTCTTGATTCCATTAGCACCTTTGGGATCCTCTGAAACTTTTGCAATAATTCTCAAGCTCTGAGACCTCCTGAAGTGCTCTAACTAGATGAAGCTTCATTAACTTATGAACACCATCTGGACAAGGTAGTTCTGAGCATCATTTGAACTCAAAAAAGTTACCATAATGTACTCATTCACTCTTTGATGCTTTCCCCTAACTTATCTGATGTTGATTTATCATGTTCATTATTTACTTTTATTTTTCGTGGCTTGCTTGTTTCTGAAACTTCTATGAAATTCCCTTTGCTCAGTTCACATATATGAATTTGGAGCATAAGTTTGAATTCGGGTTGAGAATAGGATCCTAATGGTGGTGGTCCCGTGTTTGGAATTTACCAAAAGATGAAACTCCAGTGATAGCTCACCAGAGAAGACGATTGTGGCTTTCTCAGGTTGTCTAGGTTTGAATCAGTCACATTGGCAGATTGAAACGTTTTGATTGGTTGGATTTAAATTGGATCCTTAGTTTGGCTTGCAGCGTGTTAGATCGTGCATCCTAACGTTTGGAGTTTTGGATATGCCAAGTCAATTAATGAGGCGTGATCCAACGCTCCGTGTTTTTCTGATATTTAATTCTTTTTCTTTTAATTTTTTAAATTACATTTTCTTTACAAATTCATAGTAATTTCATATTTCATTCAGAGAATCCTAAAATAATTTCTAAAATTCTCTTTTATCTTTCTTCATTTGATTTTTATTTTTCCATATTTTATTACACTGATTTTCTATTTTTCATGAATATTCTCTTTTCTCCTTTGTTTTAATTGAATTTAAAGTACCTTTATGGATTATTTTTAATTCTAAAAAATTTATTCTATGTTTCTTATTTTATTTCTAACCTTCTATAATTCTCTAGGACATTTATTTGGTGTTTTGAAGGACTTTCTGGATTTTCCATTTTATTTCTATTTTAAAATTCGTTTAAAAATACCTTTGATGCATTTTTATTGGTGTGACCTTATGAACTTTTGTTGGTCTTGGATCATGATGGTTTTGACTTCAAGTCTCATCAAACTCAATGGATCTTGGATGTTGATGGGGTGAAAACCCTAATCCACCAAAATGGATTATTGATTTTGATGATAACTTGATCAAGTTTTTGATCCAATTTGGGTGTGACTTCTCTTGTCTCCTTCTTCTTCATCTCTTTCTTTTTCGTTTGATCAATTGGATGATTTGTGTCCATCTTGTTCATGATGTGTGGATTGGTACTTGATGAACTTTCATCATTTCAAATCTACCTCCTAATTGATCATGGATCATTTTAGATACTTTGGATTGATCCATAAGTTTGTCCTAAGTGTCATGAAGTAATGGACCATCCTCCTAGCCTTTGTGCTTGATCATTCCCTCTTTCTTTCTTTTTTGAGGCATGACTTTAGGAGAATAATTTACATATCATTTCTCTAGTGTGTATTGACACAAACATTATTATTGACCGACCTCAGATAGTTGTGACTACTACATAAGTCCAATTATGATTGCTTAACATAGCGCTGACTTTGTCACAAAAGAATAGGCATTTTTATAAGTGAGATTGTTAGTCTCCTATTCCTCATTATATTGTGTGAATATGTTGCTCCTTTTCTATTTGGGAGAGCTAGTGACATAATTGTTGATTTTATCCAAGTTGGAGCCCTTTCACATAAATGATGTATATGATCATATTTTCATGCTTGTGAGTGGATAGTTGAGTATTCTCCAAAAAATGACCAAAACATCTTTTCATCTTCACTAACATCCTTTACTCTTTAATTATATTAACTTCAATTTTAATGTCATTTACTTTATACTTTATGTTTAGCATAGCACATCATATTGTTGGTAATTATGTCATTTTGTTCTTTTACAACTTGGACCTTTTCTATATATCATTGTAAAGAAAACACTAAGAAAAAAAACCTACAAAGAAGCTTATTTCTACTAACTCATTGACTTGTGGTTACTATCCTTGACATCATGGTGGAGTTATGGACTAAGAATTAGGATCTTGATCTTTGCTTTGGTACTTGTGACTTGAAACCTTGGAATTCATCTAATACCAATGACTTTAGACTTCTCTATGAAGACTTGGTTTGGTTACTTTTGTTTCATCTGATGCATGAGTTATTATTTTCTTATTTGGCTTGCTTGAGGCTTAATCCAAAAGATGGAATTCTTTCTTGACTTATGTCATAAAGCTTTCTATCTATTGGTTAGATCTTTCCTCCATAGCTTTTATTTTATGCTTTAGGATAGTCTCTTCTTCTCCTCCCCTTCTTTAATTTTCAAATCTTCTCCCTCTTTTCAAAAACCTTCTTATTTCTTAAACTTGAACCATTTTCTCAATAAAACTTGAGTTTTGTCAAGCGATTTTCAAAATATTTTTCTTAATAAATGTTAATCCATCTTAAGCATACTCAGAACAATTTCAAAAGACAAAAAAATGCATAACTCATTCAAACCATTTTGTGCCCTTTGTGAACTTTTTCTTTTAAAACTTTTCTCAAAGCTTATATATGAGTCATTTCCATAATTGAGATATAATTCTCTAACCCCCATAGCATTGATGATAATCATTTTCTGTTTGTGAGAGTTAGTGACATACTTGTTGATCCTTAACCAAGTTGGATCCCTTCTTTTGATGATGCAAAGTTCTCATACTTGTGGGTGACTAGTTTAGTATTCTCCTTCAAATGAAAAAATGTCTTTTCCATAAAAAATAAATCAAAACACACTCCTTTTGTTATTTTTACCATGAACTACGAGGTTTTGATCCTCCATTGCACTTTGTTGGTACGGAGGCATGAGACTTCAAAAGTCTTGGCAAACCTAAAAATAAAGACAATATACTTATTTTCCCATCTCTCCAATATTTTAACAAACAACATCCTTTTCAAACTAAAATGTACATATTTTGAAAGAGGTTCACATGGAGTACCATGGATGTTTGACCTATTTTCAAGTTACTTTTTCCCAACCTTCAAAGATCATAACTTCTTAAATTTTCAACATATGAAGTTGATTCTTTCTGCATAATATCATTTATGATACCCTCTACAAGTTTGCTTCAATGATCAAGGTCAAATTCTGATTGGAAGGCCATGAAATTCATTGGGACATTATAGGTCATTTTCAGCCATGAAGCACTCAAATGCTTATCAGTCATATGACAAGTTTTTCATGCCAACTTCAATATGCTATAACTTTGTGCTCAAACATACAAATGCAAACTTTCATGGAACATTTTAATCTTTTCCAAAATGTTAACACATTGCAAAAAGAAAGGGATCAAAAAGCCTCTTGAGTAGGATGCCCCATTGAGTTGAACATGGTGACTTGGAACTGAAGAAATCACCATTGCCCGAAATTTGATCATGACTAATCTCAATTCCAAGCCAAATTAGCAAGTGTTTTGGGCCTAAACATGTTTTAACAAGTCTCTAGAAGTTAATTGACCCTTGAAACGCATCATTTGGCTATGTTTTGATGAGTTTCATGTCACCATTTTCACACTTTCAGATCAAATTCATTTTGCGCGAATTCTGCATAATTTCATATGCATTTGGATCCAAACACATTCCCTATAAATAAAGGAAGTTATTGTCTTGCAAGCTTTAGACAGCCAAGAAATCCCTGCTGCAACTTGATATTTTTCCAGAGAATCCAATTATCATGTTTTGAGTTTCAGCTTGTTTCAATCCTATTTCTTGATTCCATTAACACCTTTAGTATCCTCTGAAATTTTTGCAATAATTCCCAAGCTCTGAGACCTCCTGAAGTTCTCTAACTATATCAAGCTTCATTAACTTCTGATCACCAACTGGACAAGGTAGTTCAGAGCATCATTTGAACTCAAAAAAGTTACCATAATGTACTCATTCACTCTCTGATGCTTTCCCCTAACTTATCTGATGTTGATTGATCATTTTCATCATTTACTTTTATTTTTCGTGGCTTATATGTTTCTGAAACTTCTATGAAATTCCCTTTGCTCAATTCACATATATGAATTTGGAGCATAAGGTTGAATTTAGGATGAGAATAGGATCCTAATGGTGGTGGTCACGTGTCTGGAATTTACCAAACGATGAAACTCCGGTGATAGCTCACCGGAGAAGACGACCGGAGCTTTCTCAGGTTGTCTGATTTTGAAGTAGTCACATTGGCAAATTGAAACGTTTTGATTGGTTGGATTTAAACTGGATCCTGTGTTTGGCTTGAAGCGTGTTAGATCGTGCATCCTAACCTTTGGAGTGTTGGATATGCCAAGTTAATTAATGAGGCGTGATCCAACGCTACGGGTTTTTCTGATATTTAATTCTATTTCTTTTATTATTTTAAATTACTTTTTCTTTAAAAATTCATAGTAATTTCATTTTTCATTCAGAAAATCCCAAAATAATTTCTAAAATTCTCTTTTATCTTTCTTCATCTGATTTTTATTTTTTCCATTTTTATTTCACTGATTTTCTATTTTTCATGAATATTCTCTTTTCTCCTTTGTTTTAATTGAATTAAAAATACTTTTTCTGGATTATTTTTAATTCTAAAATTTTTATTATATGTTTCTTATTTTATTTCCAACCTTCCATAATTTTCTTGGACATTTATTTGGTGTTTCGAAGGATTTTATGGATTTTCCATCTTATTTCTATTTTAAAATTCATTTAAAAATACCTTTGATGCATTTTTATTTCATTTAATTGCATTTTTATTGGTGTGACCTTATGAACTTTTGTTGGTCTTGGATCATGATGGGTTTGACTTCAAGTCTCATCAAACTCAATGGATCTTGGATGTTGATGGGGTGAAAACCCTAATCCACCAAAATGGATGATTGATTTTTGATGATGACTTGATCAAGTTTTTGATCCAATTTGGGTGTGACTTATCTTGTCTCCTTCTTCTTCATCAATTTCTTTTTACTTTGATCAATTGGATGGTTTGTGTCCATCTTGTTCATGATGTGTGGATTGGTACTTCATGATCTTTCGTCATTTCAAATCTACCTCCTAATTGATCATGGATCACTTTAGATACTTTGGATTGATGCATAGGTTTGTCCTAAGTGTCAAGAAGTAATGGACCGTCCTCCTAGCCTTTGTGCTTGATCATTCCCTCTTTCTTTCTTTTTTGAGGCATAACTTTAGGAGAATAACTTACATATCATTTCTCTAATGTGTATTGACAAAAACGTTATTATTGACCGACCTCAGATAGTTGTGACTTCTACATAAGTGCAATTACGATTGCTTAACATAGCGCTGAATTTGTCCCAAAAGCAAAGGCATTTTTATAAGTGAGATTGTAAGTCTCCTATTCCTCATTATATTGTGTGAAAATATTGCTCCTTTTCTATTTTTGAGAGCTAGTGGCATACTTGTTGATTTTATCAATGTTGGAGCCCTTTCTCATAAATGATATATATGTTCATATTTTCATGCTTGTGAGTGGATAGTTGAGTATTCTCCAAAAAATGACCAAAACATCTTTTCATCTTCACTAACATCCTTTACTCTTTACTTGTATTAACTTCAATTTTAATGTCATTTACTTTATACTTTATGTTTAGCATAGCACACCATATTGTTGGTAATTATGTCATTTTGTTCTTTTTCAATTTGGACCTTTTCTTTATATCATTGTAAAGAAAACACTAAGAAAAAAAACCTACAAAGAAGCTTATTTCTCCTAACTCATTGACTTGTCATTACTATCCTTTACATCATTGTGGAGTTATGGACTTGGAATTAGGATCTTGATCTTTGCTTTGGTACTTGTGACTTGAAACCTTGGAATTCATCTAATACCTATGACTTTAGACTTCTCTATCAAGACTTGGTTTGGTTACTTTGGTTTCATCTTATGCATGAGTTATTATTTTCTTATTTGGCTTGCTTGAGGCTTAATCCAAAAGAGGGAATTATTTCTTGACTTAAGATAGTCTCTTCTTCTCCTCTCCTTCTTTAATTTTCAAACATTCTCCCTCTTTTCAAAAACCTTCTTGTTTCTTAAACTTGAACCATTCTCTCAATAAACCTTGAGTTTTGTCAAGCGATTTTCAAAACCTTTTTCTTAATAAATGTTAATCCATCTTAAGCATACTCAGAACAATTTCAAAAGACTAAAAAATGCATAACTCATTCTAACCATTTTGAGCCCTTTGTGAACTTTTTCTTTTAAAACTTTTCTCAAAGTTTATATATGAGTCATTTCCATAGTTGAGATATAATTCTCTAACCCCCATATCATTGATGATAATCATTCTCCATTTGTGGGAGTTAGTGGCATAATTGTTAATCCTTATCCAAGTTGGATCCCTTCTTTTGATGATGCAAAGTTCTCATACTTGTGGGTGACTAGTTAATAATTCTCCTTAAAATGAAAAAATGCCTTTTCCATAAAAAATAAATCAGAAAACACTCCTTTTGTTATTTTTACCATGAACTAAGAGGATTTGATCCTCCATTGCACTTTGTTGGTACGTAGGCATGAGACTTCAAAAGTCTTGGCAAACATAAAAGTAAAGAAAATATACTTATTTTCCCATCTCTCCAATATTTTAACAAACAACACCCTTTTCAAACTAAAATGAACATATTTTGAAAGAGGTTCACATGGAGTACCATAGATGTTTGACCTATTTTCAAGTGACTTTTTCCCAACTTTCAAAGATCATAACTTCTTCAATTTTCAACATATGGAGTTGATTCTTTCTGCATAATATTATTTGTGATACCCTCGACAAGTTTTCTTCAATTATCAAGGTCAAATTATGCTTGGAATGCCATTAAATTCATTGGGACATTATAGGTCATTTTCAGCCATGAAGCACTCAAATGTTTATAAGTTATATGACCAGTTTTTCATGCCAACTTCAACATGCCATAACTTTGGGCTCAAACATCCAAATGCAAACTTTCATGGCACATTGTAATCTTGGCCAAAATGTTAACACATTGCAAAAAGAATGGGATAAAAAAGCCTCTTGATTAGGACGCCCCATTGAGTTGAACTTGGTGACTTGGAACTGAAGAAATCACCATTGCCCGAAATTTGAACATGACTAATCTCAATTCCAAGCCAAATTAGCAAGTGTTTTGGGCCTAAACATGTTTTAACAAGTCTCTAGAAGTTAATTGACACTTGAAACGCATCATTTGGCTATGTTTTGATGAGTTTCAAGTCACACTTTTCACATTTTCAGATCGAATTCATTTTGTGCGAATTCGGCATAATTTCATATGCATTTGGATCCAAACACATTCCCTATAAATAAAGGAAGCTATTGTCTTCATTTGCAAGCTTTAGATGTAACACCCCGATTAAAATAAGAGAATTATTTAATTGAGTTAATATTATTTTACTAATTTAATTAAATAAAGTTGAATTATTGGATTATTTTTATTATTACTATAGATGTTATTTATTTTAATAATAATTAAATAAATAAATGGAATATGAAGAGTGGAAGGGTAAAAGTGGAAATTTGATAAGAGGCCAAAGGGAGAACTCAGAGTGTTTCACGTATTTTTGCCTCAGAGTCAGAGAAAGGGGGAAACGCTGAAGAGGAAGAGAAGAAAGAGGAAAAAGGCCAAAGATTGCTCAGAACTTCCTTCAATCCAAAGAGGTAAGGGGTCTGAACCTTATTAAACAATAATATGCTGAAAATGGTGAAATATTGGATGAACGAAATTGGGATTTTGATCGAAGGAATTCGTAGAAATTATATGCAATAATGTTAGGATTTGTGAAATCGAATAGGGGACTATTTGTATTAGATGATATGAGTGATTTTGTGTGAAATTTGGACTGTGGAAGGATGAATTGGATAGATCTCGTAGCAGAAAAAGCCATTGCAGATCTGGAAATCTGGTTTCTGGTCATACGCGTATGGCACTAGGCAATACGCGTATGAGATTGCTGGTACGCGTATGGCACTAGGCAATACGCGTATGGATGAGGAAAATGATGTTTTGAACGTGTTTTGGTCTCTGTTGGTACGCGTATGGGAATGTGATACGCGTAGCATACGCGTATGGACATGGGCAATACGCGTATGGATTTGGTCAGGCGTGGGTAATACGCGTATGGGCATAGGCAATACGCGTATGGGCAGACTTGTGGTCTTTCTTGGGCTGTTGTTGTGCAGTTTTGGTTGGTTAGGCTGAGCGAGGTAACTTAGCTGATGCATGGTATACGAGGGATCATTTCCCGTTGCTTTGAGTGGTATAGATATTAGTAGAGTGTGATAATGCTGTGTTTGATTATGTGGCATGATGTGATATGCTTTTGTGATAGAATGTGTTAATGATGATGATAACATGAATATATGATGTTGTTGTTGCTATGTTGATTATGATGCATGCTTGGTGTGCATGCATTCATGAAAGGCCGATGCCTAGTGATGAACGGACTGAGTTCCAATGATGTTGTTGACTCCGGGCTTGTTGAGAGGCTTGGTTCCTTGCGGGGAACTCGGATTCTATGGTGATGAATCTGGGAGTGGTGATCCTGTAGTTGGTCACAAAATGGGTATACCGAGTCGTGTTGAGTCATGCATGGGTGTGTGCATTGCATTTGATATGTTGTTTTGTTGATGTTCATGAATATGTTGATTATGATGATTATGATGAGCTGTGTTGGCATATGTGAAATATATTTATGTTTATATTTCTGTCGTTATATTATGATTTAATAATGTAATTCTCACCCCTTCTGCATGTGTTTATGTTCATCTATGATGAGCAATGTGCAGATAAAGAGGAGTAGCTATTGTTGAGGTTTGAAGAATAAGTGTAGAGTTATTCTACAGAGTCGAGTCAAATGCTCTGGTCATGTGACACCGGGGTTATGGGATTCGATAGATAATTGGTTATTATTTACGTTGTTTATGATGACTAATATGTTGAGATGCTTTGTTGAGATAATGTTGAAACATTATTATGAATTGTTATATGATGAATGATAATATTTGTGTTGTTGTCCGCTGCGAAGTTTTAATAAAATAAATAATATGTTTTATGTTGTGATGCGATAAGTGTTATGTTGTAAGAAATGTAAACTCTTCTACATGTTGTACTCTGATAATCTATTCAAATATGTCGTTTGGGTAGAAGGGTGTTACATTAGACAGCCAAGAAATCCCTGCTGCAACCTGAAATTTTTCCAGAGAATCCAATTATCATGTTTTGAGTTTCAGCTTCTTTCATTCCAATTTCTTGATTCCATTAGCACCTTCGGCATCCTCTGAAACTTTTGCAATAACTCCCAAGCTCTGAGACCTCCTGAAGTGCTCTAACTAGATCAAGCTTCATTAACTTCTGATCACCATCTGGACAAGGTAGTTCAGAGCATCATTTGAACTCAAAATAGTTACCACAATGTAGTCATTCACTCTCTGATGCTTTCCCCTAACTTATCTGATGTTGATTGATCATGTTCATCATTTACTTTTATTTTCCGTGGCTTACTTGTTTCTGAAACTTCTATGAAATTCCCTTTGCTCAATTCACATATATGAATTTGGAGCATAAGGTTGAATTCGGGATGAGAATAGGATCCTAAGGGTGGTGGTCCCGTGTCTGGAATTTACCAAACGATGAAACTCCGGTGATAGCTCACCGGAGAAGACGACCGGAGCTTTCTTAGGTTGTCTGAATTTGAATCAGTCACATTGGCAGATTGAAACGTTTTGATTGTTTGGATTTAAACTAGATCCTGTGTTCAGCGTGTTAGATCGTGCATCCTAACCTTTGGAGTGTTGGATATGCCAAGTCAATTAATGATGCGTGATCCAACGCTCTGTGTTTTTCTGATATTTAATTCTTTTTCTTTTATTATTTTAAATTACTTTTTCTTTAAAAAATCATAGTAATTTCATTTTTCATTTTGAAAATCCCAAAAGAATTTCTAAAATTCTCTTTTATCTTTCTTCATCTGATTTTTATTTTTTCCATATTTTCTTTCTCTGATTTTCTATTTTTTATGAATATTCTCTTTTCTCCTTTGTTTTAGTTGAATTAAAAATACTTTTCTGGATTATTTTTAATTCTAAAAAATTTATTATATGTTTCTTATTTTATTTCCAACCTTCCATAGTTCTCTTGGACATATTGTTTGGTGTTTTGAAGGACTTTATGGATTTTCCATTTTATTTCTATTTTAAAACTCATTTAAAAATACCTTTGTGCATTTTTATTGGTGTGACCTTATGAACTTTTGTTGGACTTGGATCATGATGGTTTTGACTTCAAGTCTCATCAAACTCAATGGATCTTGGATGTTGATGGGGTGAAAACCCTAATCCACCAAAATGGATGATTAATTTTGATGATGACTTGATCATGTTTTTGATCCAATTTGGGTGTGACTTCTCTTGTCTCCTTCTTCTTCATCTCTTTCTTTTTCCTTTGATCAATTGGATGGTTTGTGTCCATCTTGTTCATGATGTGTGGATTGGTACATGATGAACTTTCATCTTATCAAATCTACCTCCTAATTGATCATGGATCACTTTAGATACTTCAGATTGATGCATAAGTTTGTCCTAGGTGTCATGAAGTAATGGACCATCCTCCAAGCCTTTGTGCTTGATCATTCCCTCTTTCTTTCTTTTTTTAGGCATGACTTTAGGAGAATAATTTACATATCATTTCTCTAGTGTGTATTGACACTAACATTATTATTGACCGACCTCAGATAGTTGTGACTTCTACATAAGTCCAATTACGATTGCTTAACATAGCGTTGAATTTGTCCCAAAAGCAAAGGCATTTTTATAAGTGAGATTGTAAGTCTCCTATTCCTCATTATATAGTGTGAAAATATTGCTCCTTTTCTATTTGCAAGAGCTAGTGAAATACTTGTTGATTTTATCCAAGTTGGATCCCATTCTCATAAATGATATATATGTTCATATTTTCATGCTTGTGAGTGGATAGTTGAGTGTTCTCCAAAAAATGACCAAAACATCTTTTCATCTTCACTAACATCCTTTACTAACTCTTTACTTGTATTAACTTCAATTTTAATGTCATTTGCTTTATACTTTATGTTTAGCATAGCACATCATATTGTTGGTAATTATGTCATTTTATTCTTTTTTCAATTTGGACCTTTTCTTTATATCATTGTAAAGAAACACTAAGAAAAAAACCCTACAAAGATGCTTATTTCTCCTATCTCATGGACTTATGGTTACTATCCTTGACATCATTGTGGAGTTATGGACTTAGAATTAGGATCTTGATCTTTTCTTTGGTACTTGTGACTTGAAACCTTGGAATTCATCTAATACCTATGACTTTAGACTTCTCTATGAAGACTTGGTTTGGTTACTTTGGTTTCATCTGATGCATGAGTTATTATTTTCTTATTTGGCTTGCTATAGGGTTAATCCAAAAGAGAGAAATATTTCTTAACTTATGTCATAAAGCTTGCTATATATTGGTTAGATCTTTCCTCCATAGCTTATATTTTATGCTTTAGGATAGTCTCTTCTTCTCCTCCCCTTCTTTAATTTTCAAATCTTCTCCCTCTTTTCAAAAACCTTCTTGTTTTTTAAACTTGAACCATTTTCTCAATTAACCTTGAGTTTTGTCAAGTGATTTTCAAAACCTTTTTCTTAATAAATGTTAATCCATCTTAAGCATACTCATAATAATTTCAAAAGACTAAAAAATGCATAACTCATTCAAACCATTTTGTACCCTTTATGAAATTTTTCTTTTAAAACTTTTCTCAAAGTTTATATATGATTCATTTCCATAGTTGAGATATAATTCTCTAACCCCCATAGCATTGATGATAATTATTTTCCATTTGTGAGAGTTAGTAGCATACTTGTTGATCCTTATTCAAGTTGGACCCCTTCTTTTGATGATGCAAAGTTCTCATACTTGTGGGTGACTAGTTGAGTATTCTCCTTAAAATGACAAAATGTGTTTTCCATAAAAAATTTATCAAAACACACTCCTTTTGTTATTTTTACCATGAACTACGAGGTTTTGATCCTCCGTTGCACTTTGTTGGCATGTAGGCATGAGACTTCAAAAGTCTTGGCAAACGTAAAAATAAAGAAAATATACTTATTTTCCTATCTCTCCAATCTTTTAACAAACAACACCCTTTTCAAACTAAAATGTACATATTTTCAAAGAGGTTCACATGGATTACCATGGATGTTTTGGATGATAATACATTCCCTTTGCATAACTAACCCCGGGACCCTTGTTCTCTTTTTATTAGTTTTGTTTTTAAAACTTCTTCGGGTTTTATTCGTACTTTTTCCAATTTCCTTTGGAAACAATAAAAGCGCGTTGGATACTCTTTCTTTGCGTGTTAAGTTTATCGATATCTTAATCTCAATTTTTTTACAACTACACCACCTCATAGACAATCCCTTCTTTATGACATGATATGCCGATGTTTTTCGACACATGTTCTCCACCATCATCAGTCCTCAGAATCTTGAGCTTTCGACCACTTTGTCTTTCGACCATAGTTTTAAACTTGACAAATACCTCGATCATTTCACTTTTCTTTATGATCAGGTAAGTCCATATTTTTCAAATAAAATCATCTATGAATGTAATAAAGTATTTGTTACCTCCAATCGGATCCACCTGGATATGGCCACATACATCAGAGTATATATTTTCAAGAATTGCCTTCGACTTGCTTCCTGCATCCTTGCTGAAATTGTTCTTGTGCTGCTTTGTCTGCACACATTCCTCACACACTTCATTTGGAATGTTGAAATATATTAACCCTGAAACCATATTTCTTCTTTTCAGATCTTTGGTGTCTTTGAAATTACGATGGCTAAGTCTATAATACCATATTCATTCATCATTTTTAGCTACAGTTGCAAGGCATGTATGCTCCATCACATTAAGTTCAATCTTGAAGGTTATATTCTGAGTCATGGGAGCCTTCAAGATTAACCTTCCACCCGAGTCTAGAACTCTCATCATCTTGTCTTTGATCAGCACTTTGTAGTTCTTTTTTACAAACTGCCATCTTTCATGTCTGGTATATACAATACATTAGAAATTACTACCATTTTTTCATTTTTCCTCATAATCAGAACATCACAAGTACTTTCAGCTGCTAGATTATTGTCATTTGCATATTTCACCATGTTCTTCATCGAGAGTTTTATGTTGGCAAACCAATATTTCCTACCAGTCATGTGTGATGATCATCCTGAGTCCAAGTACCATTGGTCCTTGAATCTTTCTTCATTTCTTGTTGTGACAATCAACAACATCTATCTTTCTTCATGCTTTGTAAATCTTACATCATTTTCTTGATTATTTTGTTTTTCAGGACAATCACTAGAGTAGTGATCATACTTCAGACAATTGAAACACTGAATGTGACTTTTATCATGTTTTCGACAACCACATCTTCCTCTACATGCAACACCATCTTTATGGTTGCTATGGTATATGGGCCTTATGTGATTTGACAGATTTCCTTCTTGATGGTTTCCTCTACCAGTCAAACTGTTGTAGCCTCCTCTACCTTTGTTGTCGAACCATTTTCCTTTACCTTTCTTTTCTCTTTTTGATTGTGCCTACAGAGACTTGTCAGTTTTCGACTTGCTTACAGCTCTTTTAACCATCCTTTGTTCATGAGATTCATGTTTCCCTTAAAGCTATTCCTTTATCAATGTTGACTAGTCTTTCGATTCTTCTATGGCTACTACCATGTGATCAAATTTTCGGGGCAATGACCTCAAGTTCTTTGCGACAACTGATCTTGATGTCAACACTTCTCCACATACCTTGATTTGATTCACCAGTTTCATAACCCTAGTGAAAAAATCAGTTATGCTTTCACTTTCTCCCATCTTAAACAATTCATACGTTCTTTTGTGAGTTTGTAACCTCGCCTATTTCACCATCTCAGTGCCTCCAAATGATTTCTATAGAATATCCCTTGCTTCTTTCGCTGATTCAACATCACTGACCTTTTCGAAATTATCTGAATCAACATATTAATGAATCATAAAGAGAGCTTTATAATCTTTCTTCTTTAATTCTTTGTGTGCAACCTTTTCTTCATCTGTCATGTTTCCTACAAGTGGTGTCCCTACCTTCTTCACAAGATCCTAATGATCTTGATAGCAGAGAATAATATTTATATGCTTACATTAATTCTCGTAATTATGATTCTTCAGAATTGGCAGACTCGCCGGAAAAAGGCCATTCAAATGATTCATTGCATTATGTGTTCTAAGAATCACAAAGCTAGTGCTCTAGATACCAGATGTTGGAATTTCGTCAAATTCTCAATGTGGAATTTCACCAAATCTTGGAGAATTCTGAATCAATCTTGATGAACAAAAACCAAACTTTCTGATTGATTACTCCTCTTGTTCTTCATTTTTCACTCGAGTGAATCAACCAACTTTGGTTGCAAGACGATTCTGTTGCATGATGATTATCGAAGAAGAATAAAAAAGATGAATTGGGGAAGAAAAATAATTAGGATTTCAACGAGTGAAGGAAGAAGAATAATTATGCAGAGAAATTTCTCTACTTTCAAACTGAAATCTTATTCAACTTTTCTATACAATTGCATTACAAATAATGATAGGGTACCTTTCTATTTGTAGGCTGAGATTGCTTACACATCAAACAATCTCCAACTAACCTAACTAACTCAGCTAAAACAAACAAATAAAGCTAAGTCTTAATTTTTCGTTGAAGACACATTTCGTCTATCTTTCGACAGCTTTACAATTCGACACACTATGCATTTCGCCAACATGATTCGACATAAGGAATTACATTCTCAACATAAATCATTTTTATCCTAATATATTTTCATTAAAGTTTTCAAATAAACTTAAAATCAACATTCTAGTAATAAAAAAACATCGAGAGAAATTACTAAAAAATTGATATGATGAAACCAAGTATAACATACCCTTTAAATTAATGAAAAGTGAATTGTTAAACCTTAAATATTGAACAAAATGTTGAAGGAGTATATTTGTAAATGAGGACACATGGGTCATTTTGATGAATCACTTTATAGAATACCGCACGACCCAATTTATTGGAAACAAGCAGATATACTTGAAGGGTTGTTCTTCATTCTACTCTTATCCACTCTATCCCATATATGTAAGGACCAACATATAACACCCTTTTCATTTAACCATTTTTTTTTCTGGTTCAAAACCATGGCTGAAGCTATCATTGCTTTCAATGTTTTCAACTCACATATTCATAGCTCATGTCTTCAGACAAAAAGATTTGTAGTCAACTCATCTTCAAGATTGGTAAAATAGTCCTTATAATTCTCATCTCTTGAATGAATTCACTTGCTAGTTTAAATTTTCAAAGATGAAAATTAAAGGTGTGTGTATGTTATTTTTTCAGCCTAAGCTTCCTTCAAATTCTACACCTTTTCACAAGTCATGTCAGGTAAATATTTAACCTCCATTATTCTTACACGTGTCAGTATTGATATCGTGTCCGTTAAATATGTCTGTGTTTCATATATTTTAATGACTCTTTGTTTGTGTAAATAAGGTGTTAGATGGCAAGAGAAAAAGAGGATCTTTGTGTAAAGTAAATGGATTACCAGATATTCCATTGATGGCAATTCTAGTAGAACATATGGAAGGACAGAGAGATCTTATAACTGAGAAAACAATTTGGCATCTTAGTGATCGACAAATAAAAAATGTTTGTAAGTGTCACATTATATATTATATTAATGTTTTGTTGTTTATGTTAACTTAGGAGTTTACATTTTATTTATCATCGGTAACTATTAATTCTTTGCAGACGCTTGGTACACATTGTTCACTGTTTGGGGAGTCTTGTTTTTTGGTTCTATGAAGGTAAATCACTTTTCATTTGTTTGATATGATTTTATTTTTGCGAAAAACGAAGTTTGAACATGTTTTGTGTGATTCAGGACCCCTATTATGATTCAGAAACATATAGAGGAGATGGTGGAGATGGCACTGGAAACTGGACCTATGAGAAGGTATTTATTTTTCTTTTGACTTTGTTATTGCTACAAGAAAAGCATCGAGTAAGTTATAACAGAAAATCAACACTTGATGTTGAATTATGCAGCAAGAGGTAATGGAAGCAGAGGCAAGAGAAGCTCTATGGCGAGAGGAGTTGATTGAGGAAATTGAACAAAAAGTTGGAGGGTTGAAAGAAATTGAAGAAGCAGCAAAGAAAGAGGAAGAACTTGTTAAATGATTTATCAGTAAAAATGCATGTCTTTGATTCCATCCATTAAGTCATTATTATGTATATAACTAGATCACAGGAGTAAATTTTTATGCTTCAAATCTACGGTTTATTTCTTTCGATATAAATATCATAAGAATCACTAATAATATCAATTTTATATAGTAATAAAGAATTGTTAGCATCACTGTTATTGATAATGATTTTTTTTTTAAATTAAAAGTAATAGTAAATTATTAAATTGGTCATCATTGATGACACATCAAAAATAAATATATCGGATATTTTAGTGTCTACATTTTACAAGACTAACAAATTTTTAATATCCCTCATTTTACCTTAAGTGTGGTTAGTAGAATTAATAGTGATTAGTGAGATGTGTAACTAAGTTAGTAGAACTATGATGCTAATGAGTGATAAGGATTAGAAATTTAACTTAAATAGAAAGGGCAACTAGTGACGATATATGTTAAAATTGAAGGAGAAAATATCATTTGTTCCATTCTTCTTCTCCTTGTGCCAATATGAATTTTGAGAGGGAAAGAGAGCATAGAGAGGGGCGAAAATAGGGTGAAAGGAAGAAGAAAAATCAATCATCGAAGAAACAATGCTTGCATGAGTGAAGTTCTTGAATCTTTAAAGAAAAATCAAGGTTGAATTGAGAGAATCATCAGTGATCATCATTATGCTCATCTCATCAACTTCCATTTTAGGTTTCAATCAGAGGTCTGGTTCTTAGGATTTTAAATCGGGGATAGCCATTTAGGATTCTTGCATGTTAGGGTTTAGGTTAAAACTCATGTTGAAAATGATTGCCTTGTCTGATTTCATGACATGTTAACTTGTTTGATCATGAAGGTATGAGTAGTTGGTTGCTTGCTATGTTCACCCTCTGGCCTTTTCTAGTGAAAGAATGTGATTACATTGAGCTGTAGCTGAAGACTTCAGCTCATTTTCTACCCATCAAGACTAGTTATAAGGTTATTCACCTGACAAGACTTTTCATTGCAGAGATAGTTTGGTTGCCTCGTGTACCGAATATATCGTATTTGTCCATGACCCGAAGTTTACTTCTAGGATTTGGAAGGCTTTCCACCATGCAATAAGGGCTAAATTAAATCTTAGAACTTCTAATCATCCTCAATCTGATGGGCAGATGGAAATAACCATTCAGGCCATCGAGGATATGTTATGGGTGCATATCATGGAAAGTGAATGAAGTTGGAATCACCATTTGCCTTTGACCAAATTCTCCAATAACAACAGTTATCACTCAAGTATAGGAATAGCACCGTACGGAGCATTATATCGAAGGAAGTGTAGGACACCGTTGTGTTGGGAGAAAGTCAGAGACAAAGGAATTCTAGGACCAAATATAATCCAAGAAACCATGGAAACTAAGTATTATCCCATAATGGATGAAAAAAGATCAAGATCGCCAGAAGAGTTATACATATCGACGCATGAGGCCTTTGGAGTTTAATGAGGGAGATGATGTGTTCTTGAAGGTTACACCTAAGTTAGGGCTAAAGGGACCGTTAATGGAAAAAAAAATTAAGTATGTGATACATAGGTTTGTATCAGATCATAAGTCGGATAAGTGAATTTGCTTATCAATTGGCGTTGTCGCCTTCCCTATCTAAGATTCATGACATGTTCCACGCATCTTAACTCGGGAAATTTGTACCAGATCCTTTTTAGCATATCCTTCCAGATACGTTTGAAGTTGCAGTTGATCATACCTTTCAACGTCAATCTAGACGCATTGTGCATTATGTAATCAAATTGCTAAGGAATAAGGAGATAGTTCTGGTGAATGTATTGTGGGAAGAGTCGCACCCTATCGAAGCTATTTAGGAGTTGGAGTCAGAAATATGGAAAAATTATTCTCATCTCTTAAGGTAATTTTTAAATTTCGAAGGAGGAATTTTAATTAAAGGAGGGAGGATGTAATATCCCTCATTTTACCTAAGTGTGGTTAGTAGAAATAATGGTGATTAGTGATATGTGTAACTAAGCAATTAGAATTATGATGTTAATCTCATGAGCGACAAGTATTAGTTGAAGGTGGCAAGAAACACAAGAAAGAGGGGTTTGACTTGGGTTACTAAAAACAAAAGTTTTTTCAAAACCAACACAATCAAACAATAACACGAACAAGAAAATAACAAAGTTATTTTTATACTGGTTCCTTGTTAACGAAGCTACCTCCAGTCGACCCTACCAAGGAAATTTTGCTTTCTCAATAAGGATTTAATCCACTATAACTGAAACTGATTACATCCACAATAAAGATGAACCGTCTTTGTCTTCTTGAGTCTATTTGACTAAAACCTAGTCACTCAAGGAAACCAGTCAAACAACTTTGAGATTTAGAAGTTTGTGTTTACAAATATTGCTTCTAAGAAAGCAGATTAACACAAGTTAAATACAATGAATTTCTTCAAACAAAAACGAGCAACAATTCTATGTGTGTTTACAAAGACGATACACAAAATATATACTTCAACAAATAGCGTGTGTATGAGCGTAGTTTTTAGCGCAATGAATTAGCAGAATTTTCAATCTTCGAGTCTCCTTTATATAGGAAATTAAAAGGTCTGTCGGAGGATAGAATCGGAATAGAAAATTGTAGTTGTCTCTTTATATAATAGTTTGCATATAAGAGACAAAATCGTACAATAGTTATGTCCTTATCCCACAAAATCAGCGTAGTGGAAGGATGGGTAATCTTGTACCGTGTATTATTTTTCTGATGCAAAACCTTTTGATCTTATCTTCTAATCTTCAGAGGCTTCTGATGAAATGTTGTTGAAGCATGCTTAGAAGGATCAAGAGACTAGTTTACAAAATCTTCAAAATTTTAGTCTTCAGAGTCTTGACATAGTTCCTCAGAACCTGGTCTTTAAACTCTTCAGATTTTGTTCTTCAAAATATTCAAAACTTGAGCGCGAAATCTTGAAGGTTGATAATCCTCTAGAGTCTCTTCAATCAGAGTTATAGTCAGAAGCTTTAGCATAAACGTTCATCAAAACCGATGTCTACGAGCTTTCTAGAACTTGACACCATCTTGACAGTATGTAATTACATTGAGTTACAGTTGGAGAATTGATTAATTTTAACTAGATTTTTGGGCCAGAACAGGGTCGTAACCGGTTATTAACAGATTGTAACTGATTACCATTAGAGAGAAATACCCATAAATGAGTTTTTTAGGAAGAAGCATCATGTAACCCGTTACACCTTTTAGTTAATCAATTATCACCTGAGAAAATTTCCCAGAAATGAGGCAGTAACTTATCGTATCCGATTACCTCTTTTTTGGTAACCGATTACACACCTTGAAACCACCATAAATTGAGTTTTGGAACTCAGATTTTGATGCGGTCAGTTGCCTTGGAAAGATAATTCGAGGAACATTGGTTTCAAAATGAATCAAGTATAATACATATGAATAATGTTGAATTCTTTGAGTATATCGTGAATGTAGTTCGTTATTAGGAGGGTAATCCTGGAAAAGGTAGTTGGAAGTACCCAGTTCCATTTAGACTTGGAAATAAGGAGTACTAATAGGCAGTAGACGTTCTGTGAAGCTAGTTTTCTCCTGAGTTCTAAATGGTATGTATAAAGAATGTATTGACATTCACATATCGTATGAGGATGGATATCCTCGTTCCCTTTTTATTTTATTTATCTTATACAAGAGTTCTATACTAATAGAATTACAATATTATTAGAACCCTTGACAGAGAAGACTTATAGATTAATTAGACTCCATTGAGATACAATATCTCACCCTATGTTGTTGATATTTTTTTCAGATGAGTAGGTCTGAGGAAAAGGAAAAGGAAAAATGGCTTGAGAAACAATAAAGACCTTGTTACTTATGTTAATTTCCATTGTGTATTTTATTCTTAGTGTTGTATCAGACATGTTATATAGATGTATGCATTATATGAAATACAATTTGCTTTCTATGTATTCATGGCATTGTTTACCGTGAAAATTGGTAAACATCCGATGATCTTCCAAATTACTATATTAGGTTACTTACAGGATCGATCAGATTGATCCTAGAACATGTGCTAACTGTTTTTGAAGGTGAATTCTAATGAACATAAACACATCGACGATGTCCATACTAGCAGTAATTCATTAAAGGATTTAATGAAAATATAAAATGAAAGAGGGCAAAAAGAATGCTGTAAATCGAAAGTAAATGGCAGTAAAGATAAACTTTTGGGTAAAAGTACAATTTTGGAAATAAAGAATTGATTAAATTACTTCAAGTAAAAAACAATGGTGTAACATCAAACGTATATTTCTCAATTTACCCTTTCTCTGCACACGGATACTTTGGTAAAATTGATAGATTTTATACACACTTGAACACACACACAATCCTAACACTAAGACCTCTTATTTATACTAATCGAAGTAACTGCTTCTAACGGCCTTTCCACCAAATCGAGACAAGTGGCGCTTTGCATGCATGTAACTATCCACTATGCTCCACGTGTATTCTCAATAGTTTAGATAAGAACAAAAATTCCCTCATTTATTTAAATTTGATTCCCTCATTGAACCATAACTGGTGACGTCTCTGTCGAAAACACCTTAAACTACTAAAAATATTTCTAAGTCCACGCAACATCTTTACCCTTGTACTAAGGCATCTTTGACGAGAACTTCAAACACATATTTTTGTCGAAACATCTTCACAGGAAACTTTATTCTCTTAATTTATATGGGTGTCGAAATTGGGAGCTAACAAATTATCCCCCAAAAATATCATTTTCGACATTTCGAAGAAAAAGGCATTTTTTTGAGAATATGGTTCGACGCCTTGAACAATTGTTGCATGTTACCAATGCACCAATGTTACAAAACCTTTCAGTTTCTTCCAGCTGGCTTGTGACGTCATCACCATCATTACCCTTTTCCTAACATGTCTTTTCAGCCCATACCTAAATCTTTTTAATCCTCACGTTTCCTAGACTCTAGGAGATCATGGGATTAGGCATTAATTACCATTGTTCCATTATGTAATCCTGGAGAGATACGTGTCCCACTCACTTATCAACCATTAATGCTGATTTGAACCATTTCTCTTCTCAAAAACTTATAAAAGGCGCACTTCTTACCCATTTCTCTTTTTTACGCTTTCTGAAAACCTTAAGCACTTAATCTTTTCATCTTCTTCCAAAAACAAACTCAAAACAAAACCCAGATTTTATTCAAACTCTCAACAACAATGGCTACTTCAAGCAAAGCTTCCAAAGAGACCACCAAAACGGCTAAGGTTTCTATCAAATCCACGAAGGTCCCAAAAAAGATCTCAGATCTTCCCCCATTCGCCATGCTCCTTGGTCCAGTAATAAGAGGTAACCAACAATACATTCCTGAACCCAGGACTAAAGAACAACGAAAAATCTATGAATCTCAAGTACTTATTCTTGTTACTGTTTCTGGAAAAACTAGCGCCTTACTTGGACCTTTTCCTGATTTAAATACTGACCATAGCAAACTTAGGGATTACTTCCCCGATTACCACAAATGCAAACCCATATGCCAGGCCAAAAAACTTAGGCCTAGCACTACTGAGGAACCTCAATCATCAACAAATGAACCCATATACCTTAGGTTCATGAATAATGGTTTTAGGGTTTTCTGTGCAACCCATTCATTTAAAGATCCAACTGATTACATAAATTGTCTAAAATAAATAGAGAAAGCCAAAGCTCAAACCTGGAAAGATATGGGAATTTATGACTTAATCATGCTGTCGAAGGTAAGATTAGAATATAGTTCATCCTTATTAGTCTCTCCATTTACTTATGGGATAACACCCACTGTACCTTCCACCTTCCTTGTGGAATGGTTACACCCACTTAGAAACGCATGTTCAAACCATCTATTATCCGATGTGGGACTCTTAACAGCCCCCTCATGCTCGGGACTAGACAACTGAAGCGTGCAAATAAATTGTGGGTGGCCCGATGATCTTAGTTGAACCATTTGTGAGGCAGTTGTCACGCTAAAGCAAAAAATTTCAAATAAAATGGAGAACTTAAAAATCCCTTCGTACGTTCCTCTTGAGAAACACTACGAAATGACGTTCAAAATGCATCCTATTAAGTTTCCTCGACTGCCAAATGCTGATTTTGAAGTGGCCATTGCCCCTCCATTTCTGTGGGGATTCTATAAAAATCCTTCAACAACGATCACCAAAAAAAGCCCAGCGGATGGTTGCAAATAAGCCCACTTTAGACAGTTTCAAAGGGCATCTTCATATAAGAATCAAAGATGTTCGCATCGAATCAGATATATATATGAAGGTGTGGAGTGGAAGGACTTTTCGAATCACATCTCTTATTAGGATATTCACTCTTGACTTGTAGTAACTGCTTCGTTTTATTTCTTTTAACTATTAGACTTCCACCTAGGAAACCAGCAACCAAGAAGTTGATCGAAGAAAAACCTGAGGGTCGCAGCAAGACCATTAAGGTACATCTTTACTCTGCCCATTACTTTTTGTTATTCACAATGATAATACTAACACTTCGATTTTTTTATTCGGGGTGCTCGAAAACCTCCCCCTACTCCTCAAAAAATCAAAATGAAAACAGTTGTAGCTCATGTGGTGATAGAGTCAGACGAAAAGGATCTATCTCCCGTCCTAGATCTGACTCTTAGGAAAATGAATAAACAACCCAAGGTTGCCGAAGCCTCCATTCAGCCTTAGGCAAAAATTTCCAGAGTTATAAAGTGACATGCTGCCCTTTCCACTCTGGAGCCTACTCTTGAAGAACTGTCGAAGATAGCAGCAACGCAAGTCTAAAGTGACAACTCCAGTCCTGGAGTCGAAGGGAACAAGGTAAAAATCATACATTACTTTGTTTTTTTTTACTTTGACTAATTTATCTCTTACCCTTTGGCTTTCAGGATGGTGCAAACGCTACCACCCAAATAGCAGGAAAATCTTCTTCTATACCAGATCTTCTCAACAGTGCCAGCGAACCCACCTATCGACCATCATCATAGAAAAGCTCAACGAGAGAAATCAACCAACACATTGCCGAAGGGCTTGAGACTTCGCCATAAAAAACCACCACCCAACACTCTTACATAAGTGGTTCTGATCGCGAAGATGACTTAGGTCAAGAAACCCAAGTTGAGGTGAACAGAGATGCCATGGTGGTGGACGAAAAAGTCCAAGCTAGAAATGTTTCTAAAGGTGATTCACCTGATGTCGAAGATGCAGATAAAGACCCTCAAGGAGGAAATGATCACCAAGATGAGGAGGTAGAAGAAGAAGAAGAAGAAGAAGAGCCGTCGGTATTCGATGATGCTCCTGATGTTGATAATGACGAGAAGCTTGAGGACCAAGATGACAATGGTGAGGGGGGCCAGGGTGAAATAAACGAAGGACATCCTCAGGGCCAAACTCCTGCAACCCCCACAACTGAAGCTATTCCTAAGGGTATCAAAGCTTCGACAAGAGCAACTAGGGGTCTCTCTTTAGAGGAACTAGCAGCTCTGAAACAAATCCAACCCCTTGAGTATCTGAAGTCTATGTTGATTCGAAGAGAAAGCTCATCTGAAAAAAGTCTTAGAACTTCTACAACCTTTGAGAATCAATCTTCACGCAGACCCGCGAATGAGGCACTCTAAAAAATTAAAGAGAAAATATTTAAGGGTGACTTATTCATACTCTTTATGGCCGATCCTTCTACCCCCTTATCTTTGAAGGCTCTCCTCAGCCAAGTTAATTTGTTGGATGTTTCTCCTGAAGTTTCCAATATCATATTGGAGTTGGGTACCATGATAGAACAGGTTGTCGAGATCGACTAACTCGTCTAACATCATGTTCCAATATGATTCTGATGGAATTTCATGATGCCTCTGAATCCTTGTTGATTGTAGGTAAATTTCTACTAGTAAAACTGCATCATGACCAAAGCTCAGTCGAAATGGGGTCGAATTAGTGCCTTCCTTGGGAGAGGTCCAACATGCCCACAAATTCTGATCTAATGTTTTGTGCCAATTTCTAGGTTTCTTCCCTACATGTTTCTTGATCAAACCAATTACCACCTTATTTGCTCCTTCGACCTGACCATTAGCCTGAGCATAATATGGCGTAGATGTTAACAATTTGAAACCCATTTCCTTAGCAACTTCTTGCATCTTTCGACCAGTAAATACTAATCCTTGATCCGTTGTAACGGTCTCTGGGATCCCAAATCTGTAAATGATGTGTTTCTGGATAAATTCAATCACATCTTTTTGGCCTACATTTGGAAAAGGTATAGCTTCAATCCATTTTGTAAAATAATAAATGCCAACCAAGATATACCTTTGATTCTTAGAGGATGGTGGTCAAATTTCCCCAATCAAATCTAAAGCCCAACCTCTAAAAGGCTAAGGTTTGACTATAGAGTGTAGTTCACTCGCAGGGACATGTTGTATGCATGCATGTACTTGACACTCTTGGCATCCTTTGGCGAATTCAACGCAGTCTTTTAACATAGTGGGCCAATACATCCCTTGGAGAAATAATAATCATTTCATCTTATGGACAACTTGGTGCACCCCACTATGGACAGTCGAAATGGCTAAATATGCCTCTGATTCACTAAGACATTTAAGCAAAACTCCCTCAAGAGTCTTTTTGAATATTTTCATCCCCAAAAGAAAATAACTTAAAGCTCGATACCTAGTTTTTCGATCAGTAGATGTCGTTGGATTCTGTAAATACTCCACTATTGGTTTCCTCCAATCTCCATCTGCTAGGCCATCTATTGCCAATATTTTGAAGCTTTCTTTATCAGCGTATCCCAACTTTGTCCTTTCCAAATCTGATGGGGCTAATCTGGTCGACACAACTCTTCCTCTGACTTCGATTACTTTTTTCAATTTCTCTTTTGAAATTTTATACCCAAACGCAATTTGAGCCAAGTCATTAGCCACTTGATTTTCTAATTGAGGTATGTGTCGAATACTAGCCATCTCGAATCTTTTCAATAATCGACTAGCTATTATGAGGTACATGATGAGATTCTCTTTAACAATTGTACTCTTTTGTGATCTGTTTTATAAATAACTCTGAGTCACCCATTATTTCGATTCGAGTTTCCCCCAATTCCAACATGATCTCCATTCCGGCTATCAAAGCTTCATATTCAGCCTCATTGTTCGAGCAAAGGCCTTACACATTATATTGGAATATTGTTGGAATTTTATTAGGAGAAATAATTAGAACCCATATGCATGTTCCATCTTTATGGCTATACCCATCGAAGTACAATTTCCAGGGTTCTAATTCGAGGTAGTCTAGTGCATTCTCAGTTATGGAGTGGTCGACTATAAAGTTTGTCACCACTTGTCCCGTAATAGATTTTAATGGCATATAAGTTAAGGAATATTCAATTAAAGTTAGTGCCTATTTTCCAATTCGATTGTGCAAAATTGGCTTAGACAACATATGTTTAATAACATCGAAGTGAGATGAAACATAAACATCAATAAGTTTTGTATAATGCTTCAACTTCGTACAAGAAAAATACAAGCATAAACACAATTTTTCAACTATGTTATACCTAGTTTTTGCATCATTTAAGACCCTACTGAGGTAGTAAATGGCTCTTTCGATGCTATTATCATCCTCCTGAGCCAACATACTCCCCAAAGTCTTATCAGATGCAAATATGTATAATCTCATGCTTCTATTCCTACAAGGTGGTGTCAAAATTGGTGGATGACTAAGGTATTCTTTGATTTTGTCAAAAGCTTTTTATTGAGACTTCCCCCATTTGAATCCTTCCTTGTTAAGTCGAAGCAAAGGCGAGAAGGCTTGTTTTTTTCCGCTAAGGTTCGAGATGAATCTCCTCAGGAAATTGATCTTGCCTAGTAGTGACTGCAATTCCTTCTTCGTTGATGGCGCTTTCACCTCCATTATGGCTTTAGTCTTATTATGGTTTATTTCGATTCCTTTTTTGTGGATCACAAACCCTAAGAAATCCCCTGCCTACGCACAAAAAATCACATTTGAGAGGGTTCATTTTTAGACCATGTTTTCTCATCCTTTCAAAAGATAGTCGAAGATGGCCTATATGGCTCTTCCCTGAAATAAACTTAACAACAATATCATCGATGTAAATTTTCATAAAAGTTTCTATGAAATCATGGAAGATCGAATTCATTGCTCTTTGGTATGTTGCCCCAACATTCTTTAAGCCAAAAGACATCCCCACCCATTCATAGGTCCTAAGGCTCTAGGACATCGAAATGCTGTTTTTGGGACATCCTCTTCAGCAATAAATATCTGATTATATCCAGAATACCTATAGACCATGCTAAGATACTCATGGCCCGCTGCAGAATCGACTAGCATCTCCGCCACGGGCATTGAATATTCATCTTTTGGGGTTGCAGTGTTTAAATCTCTAAAATCTATGCACACCCTCAAAGTACCATTTTACTTAATGATAGGTACAATATTGGCTAGCCATTCGACATACCTGGCTGTACAGATGAAATTATAATGAAGAAGCCTCTCGACCTCCTCTTTGATCTTTGAGAGAATTGCAAGTGCAAATCGCCTTGGATACTGCTTGATGGGCTTTTTCCCAGGCTTGATTGGAAACTTCAATTCGACCTGATCTCTGCTCAAACCATGCATCTCATCGTAATCCCACGTGAAGCAGTCCTTGAACTCCTTCAGCAACTAGATCACTTCGACTTTGAGTTTAGGGCTGATATTGGCGCTAATGTAAGTTGGCTTTTTTGTCAAACCTTCTCTATTGTTTATTTCCTCAAGTGGATCTTGCACAAGCATCTTGATATTTTCTTCCAGCAGATCCTTCTCGAATCCCCAAGGCTCTTCATTATAGATAGCGTCGAGCCTCTGGCCTTGATCTTCATCCTGAACCTTATCAGGTGGTTCTGGATCAAAGTCCTTTCCAAGACCTTTTTTATGAAATTCCCTGTTGGCTTCGACAACCATGTTTTTGACTTCAGCCTGTAAGGTCGATTGTTGTTTGTTTTCGGCTATGTAAGCCGAAATCCTTTTTAGTGCTTCGAACTCAATCATCATCACCGAATTAGCTTCCCTAACCTGTTGGGTCGACTCATGATATTCCTATGTACCCAAAATCATCTTGTCCCACTACTTCACGATCCCATTGAAAATCGTTGGTGGGATGTAGATACAAAGAATAGTAGGCATTATCGTCTTGACTGAATGCAAAGTTGGTTGGATCGCATGGAGCAATATTAGCCAAGTGTTTGTCGAACTGGCGCCTGTCGACATGATTGATAGGAGTCTTGAAGTAGCCTTGGTGTGCTTCTATGTTCTCCATAATACCGCCGGGGCGCCATATGATGATTCTTTGGTGCATGGAGGATGGTACAACTCTAACTCCATGTATCCAGTCGCATCCAAGTAGCAAGTTATAGTTGGCCTTTGTCTCCATAATTATAAACATTGTTGATCTGGTGACAATTCCCACTGTTAACTCGACTTGGATTACTCCAAGGGTAGTACCCATTTTTCCTTCATAGTTGGAAAGCACCATGTTGCGGGGCTTGGCAATTGTGTCATATTTGCCTATTTTTCTCAACATGTGATATGGCATCAGATTCACCGTTGCTCCGCAATCTACCAAGATCTTATTAATTGGGACATCTTCGATCTTCCCAATAATAAAAAGAGCCTTGAGATGAATCTCCATTGCCTCATCTGGTCTCTCGAAGAAAGATTTTGCTTCTCTACGCAACCATTGTTCATTACATAATAGCCCATTGGTTTGTGAGAGGCCATTTCCCATTCTGTGATGGTGTCACTATCTTCGACCTCTGTTATCTGGTTGAATTCTCTAGGTAGCACTGATACCACACCAACTAAGATATCCAGTGAAGGCTCTGACCCAGAGTCAAAGTCATCCGTTAGCATTTCATCTTCGGCCGCCATTCGATCATATTTCCCTTTGGCCGCCTCTGCCTGAGTGTTAAACTTTCCTTTGACAAGACTTATTTCCTTTTTCTCCTTATTTTTGGAAGGCACATTGGTACTGGATTCAGCTTTTTCCTTTTTCCCAGCCTCCCTCTGTGCTTTCCTTCTTCTTTATTCCCTTCTCCACCGGGACCTTGTCATGGGATTTTTCCCTTTGTAGTTTTCAGAGATGTGGGGTGTTTTTCTTTCAGCGGCTTCCTAAACAAAGTTCTTAAGGAATTCCTGGTCAAGGTGCTCAGAGACCCTAACCATGACAACTTTATTGACGAAGTCCTCAGTAACTTTGACCATGGTGATGGTGTGGCTGAAGTCATCAGTAACTTCAACCATATTAACTTCATCTAGCTCTATATAATGAGCATCAGCCACTTGTAAAGGGTCAGAGTCAATCTTCATTTGGCTTTGGGTTTGTCCCCGAATTTGAGTCTTCCTTCCTAAATAGAATTCTGGACAAGATCCTTGAAAAGAAAACATTGAGACGTTTTATGACCCAGAAAATTATGGTACTTACAAAACCCTTTTTTCTTTATTTGTTCCAAATGAGGTGTTTTAGCACCAGGAGGCATTATCATTTGGCCATCCTTAACTAACAAATCGAAGATTTCGTCACATTTTGCAACGTCGAATGTGTAAGTTTTCTTAGAAAATTTATCATTCTTTTCTGGTTCGATAGGGTTTTTCCCATTCAACGGGGCCAAGACCTTACAAGAGCAAGGTGGCCCTTATTTCAACTCAGCAAGGTCGATTTCATTTTCGTCGAAGTCTAAAAGCTCATTATTGGATCTCTCGTCATCACTACTGAATTTGACGTAGGCCACTCTTTTATTCTTATTTGCTCTAGCTTTTTCTTCCTTCAAGCGTTCTAGTTGTCGAACCCTATCAGCTAGTTGGAATATATCTCTCAAATACTGGGTGTCTAACTTTTTCCTAATAGAATAGTCAAGGCCCCCAGCGGCCATTTCAACCTGTGTAAAACACCTAGCTTTGAGAAATCGAAATCTATTTAGATAATCATCAATTGGATCAGTGAATTTTCGTTTAATACTGGCCAATTCCTTCAGACTTATCTTTGTTTGCCCCATGTAAAACTGCTTATGGAACATTCTTTCTAACTGATTCCAAGTGTGGGTTGATTTTTGTGCCAAGGTTGTAAACCACGTGAAGGCATTCTTCGTGAGAGAACTTTGGAAGTAATTAATCCTGAGGTTTTCGTTGTTCGAAATGTCTCCTGCCTCTATTATATACCTAGCCACATGTTCAACAGTGGATTCAGTGGTATCCCCAAAAAACTTAGTAAATTTTGGAATATTCATTCTAGGGGATGTATCTGTTTGTAGGATATATTCTGACAAAAGTGATGTATAATTTGGCCTTCGAAGGCCAAAATTCACCCCATTTCATGCCATAATCCTCTCGACCATAACTGCTAGATTGTTATCTGTTTCTATATCATCACGTCGAATTTGTTGTATGACATTATCAGCATTTTGGTTTCCATTTACCAGTACTATCCTTGGCTCTCTCTCCCTGGGGACTTGTGGTTCAACCCTAGGGGGTTCGACTCCTACTCCCTGATTTACCATCTATGGTGGCAGTTTATTTTGTGGGATTTGGTTAATAGTAGGGTCTTCTTCGAAGGTTACCCCTTGGTTTTCCCTTATCCCATCCCTTGGAGGGTGTCGATGGGGTTGTGGCACACCCAAGAAGTCAGCCATTCGCACCATCTGCGCTGTCATCTGCTGATTCGATTATGCCGCATTTTGAATCAAGGGATTCAATACGGTGGTTAATGTTTGGGTAAGCATTTGGAACATATCAAGGTTGCTTTCTTCCATCTTCTGCCTCCACACTGCTGCAAAAATTTTGGTAAGGTTAGGCATTTGTGTTTGGTATCCCAAACCTAAAGATTGGTTATTTCGACCCACGATAACCCCAAATCCCGACCCTTATAATGGGGAGGTTATGTTAACCATTGGTTCTGAGAATGTCGAAGCAACATTATGTAAGCTTGCCATTACTGAAGTTGGCATTCCATAAGGCTGTTCTAGACCACCAAAAGGCATAGAGAAACTGGGGGCTACTGAAGGCCTGTTTGGAACATTCCCAATTGGTGGGGGAGTGTTATGAGGTCTCCTTAGCCTAATGTAAGTCAAAATTGGTTCAGTATGGGCAATCGAATATATAGGCATCGAACTTGTCATAGATGGTATCGGTTCAAACACGGGCATTGTGGTCGTGTTTGCCCTTGTCGAAGAAGAAGGGGGTGGTACATTATTGTTTGGATTTTGAAGATTTTGGTTATTTGGTGCATTTGAATTCGCCATTCTCCTTGTAGATCTTCTCCTTGGTCTATCTTCGTTGGTTGTGTCTACTTTACCACTTCTTAATAACATACAACGAATTTTTCAAAAGGGAAAAAATGATTAAACGACCAAAATTAGAATAAATGAAGAAAAAATCACTTTTTTCAAATGTTAGCACTATCCCACTGGGCGTGCCAATTTGTTTACCATGAAAATTGGTAAACAACCGTTGATCTTCCATATTACTACATTTGGTTACTTACAGGATCGATCAGATTGATCCTAGGACATGTGCTAACTGTATTTGAAGGTGAATTCTAATGAACATCAACACTTCGATGGTGTTCATACCAGCAGTAGTTCGTTAAAGGATTTAATGAAAATATAAAATGAAAGAGGGCAAAAAGAATCCTGTAAATCGAAAGTAAATGGCAGTAAAGATAAACTTCTAGGTAAAAGTACAATTATGGAAATAAAGAATTGATTAAATTACTTCAAGTAAAAAACAATGGTGTAACATCAAACATACATTTCTCAATTTACCCTATGTCTACACACGGATACTTTAATAAAATTGACAGATTTTGTACACACTTGAACACACACATGATCCCAACACTAAGACCTCTTATTAGGGATGGCAATTTGACCCATCCCCAATGGGCGCCCGTAAATTTACCCACAACGGGTAGGGTAAAAACCCGCAAAAATGGGTACGGGCATGGGCTCGGGTAATTACCCATAAAAATAAGCGGGTACGGGTGCAGGTATGGGCACCTTGGTACCTAGCCCGCACCATACCCGCACACTATATATTTATATATTTATTTTTCTTTATATATTTTAGTTTATATTATTATATAAAAATGTATGTCTATCAATTATAAAACGTATATCGATGATAAAGAATTACATATTTAATATAAGTGTTTTTTTATTTCAACAATAAATTGTTTGAATTTTTTTAATGTTTTTAAAAGCTTAAAGTTATATGATAGTTTATAATTGATCTATTTACTTTTAATAAGGGTCACGGGTATGGGTATGGGTACTTACATACCCAGAGGGCACGGGTACGGGTGCTAACTTTGACACCCAAGCGGGTATGGGCTCGGGCACGGGGATTTTTTCTAATCGCGGGTATGCGGACGGGTATTATAGTACTCTGCCCAAACCCTGACCATTGCCATCCCTACCTCTTATTTATACTAATAGAAGTAACCACTTCTAACGGTCTTTCCACCAAATCAAGACAAGTGGCACTTTGCATGCATGTAACTATCCAATATGCTCCACATGTATTTTCAACAGTTTAGATAAGAACAAAAGTTCTCTCCTTTATTTGAATTTTAATCCCTCTCCAAACCACAACTGGTGACGTCTCTGTCGAAAAACACCTTAAACTACTAAAAATATTTCTTAGTCCATGCAGCATCTTTACCCTTGTACCAAGGCATCTTCGACTAGAACTTCAAACACATAGTTTTGTCGAAACATCTTCACAGGAAACTTTATTCTATTAATTTATATGGGCGTCGAAATTGGGAGCTAACAGTCATCTAGGCATTGTTGAATGTATCAGTACCAAATGTGTAACATTCTAAATATGTTAATTCTAGACGTATTATATTTGGGTTATTATAATTGGTATCACAGTAGTTTTATCCTCAACCCAACCATGAGACATCAATAGTTAAATATATTTTCCTCATATGTGTGTATATCTGGACCGACTTCTATTCTTAAAGTATTAAGTTATCAAGCCTGATCAACTTGATATCATTATATATGATAGGCAGAACTATTGTTGAGCCAGCAGAATGACGCAGAAGGCCGATAGAAGATCGTGCTCAGAATGTGGGAATTAATCAAGGAGGATTAAAGAATGAGGATCGTTGGGCACATATGATCTACCACCACCAGTAACATCAGTTGCAAATTCAACAAGAACGATACCAGTTACAACTGTAATAACAACTACACCATTGGCAAATGTAGTATTAACAACAAGATTTCATGAGGCAGATGGTGCAATTAATGCAATTAGAAGGGGTACATGTAGGAAATTAATGGAGGGACTCAGACATATCGGACCATCAGCTGAAGCAGAAGGGTTCTTTAGCAAAGAGGAAGTTGAATCAGGACACAATACCTAGTCAAACACCCCAATGCAACAATTATAAGAAATTTCACTTCATAGTGCATGGTTGGGAAAATGAGATGATATCATTGTCAGGAACTAGGACATAAGGTATGATATTGTCCTAAGAGGGAGACCAACAGAAGACAACAAAGGAGATCCTGTAAAGCGGGCCAAATTCACTCAATGAATGAAAGGAAAACCAAGGGAGTTAGAGATTAGTAAGCGGTATGTGTTACACATTTGATCAAATTATCTTAGTTCTTTGATGGTAGAGCATCACACTTTATTGTAATGGCTAAGTGTGCAAGAGGCTTGATTTGGAAGCATTTGTAATATTTTCCTGGTGGTAGTAGCCATAATGGGGGTATTAGTATATAAACCTTCTGAGTTTGAGGAAATTGTTTGATAGCTTGGAATGAACATACCTTTTTGCTTAGCTTATTTTTGTTTCCTTTTAAGAGGATAAACATGGTATTAAGGATGTATTGTAAATTCTACCAATTATGTAGACACCCGTTTTAAAGAGGAAGACTATTGTCATGCTTGCAAATTTAACAACCCCGGATGGATTGATTCACATAATTAAAAAAAAAAAGTACCATAAGTATAATCTATTATTACTTTGAGAGGAATTATATTTTTCATCTTATTCTTACTACTGACGCAGATGGAAGAAAAGAGATCTCTTCCATCCTAGTAGTTGGAGAATTCTAATATGTGTATTCAGAAAATGCCATTTCTCTATCCCTTGGGAGATAAATGGATTTTCTTTATAGGCTTTATCCATGGGACCATACTAGTTTATTTTGGACCGTTTAGAACACCATAGAGTAAACTTAGATTTATTGCATCCAGTATAGGCGAATCTTGGGCATGTTACACTCTTATGTTTGAGTATATTCATAAGGACAAGAACTAGAAGAGCTTACGAGGTGATGACCTCAAGGAGACATGTCAAGTCATCTTACCGTCGTGTCTAAAGGATATAGGTCGATGACCGTTGTATAACATTGAGAGGCTCACTTATGTACATGGCATCGGATGTTGGACCCCCATGTGAGTGATGCCAAATTTATGAAGCTCCACAAAATCCCTATTGGAACATGATACATGAGTTATCCCTTAAGTTATATCAGTCTCGACGTATAACCCTGATGGTATACTCATGAAGCACGAGGTAAAACTCCCCTAAGATAAAGCAGGACAATTAATGATCCATACACCACATTTGGTAGTTGAGTACTACCTATGTAGTCCATGACCTACAAGCTACAAGGGAGGATTGCACTCCTGGATCAATTTCAAATGTAGGGGACCATGCATGGCTTAACCCATGTGACATGGTAGCAGGATAGCCCATATTCTGATATTATGCTTGTGGGAGGGATTTGAGTGGTCATGACTATTCGATTGATTAGGAACTATACAATTATGGACTTCCGCTCACTCGATAAGTGGGTCTTAATATGTAAATACTTGAGTTAGGATTTATGTATAATCATTACATCTCTATTATCGGTTAATGAAATATTGTGTGATAGGTATATTATTTTGGTATGGGTCATTATGTAAGGTCAACACTACAACAAAAATGAGTTTAGACAACGAGCAAAAACTGCAGCTAAATATTAAAAAATTGTAGCCTAAGTGTTTAGCCTACAATTATCTAGACGTGAAATATGTCGTTGTTGCCTATTCTTATAGGCTACGGTTTTGTCACTTTATCCCGCGAATGAGGAAATCGTTTCCTAAATATGTGAATAAACCGCGGTTTTGGTACTAATTTTAAACTACGGTTTTGTTTAAGCTACATCTACATAACTGTTGTCAATGAATTAGACTACGGTTTAATGAGTTAATTTAAGTCCACAGTTTTTGTTATGCTACAAAATAAAACCGTTGCCATATTCTTTTCTAAAATAAATAAAAAATTAGATATTAAACTATATTGAAGAAATTTTCATCAAATGCAACTTTAAAATAAACCACATACAAAATAACAAAGTTACTCCAAGAAACCTTTAATATCATAAGTTAATTTTAAGGATTTTACACCATATGCAATAACTTGAATCCAACACATATACCATAGCATCACAACAACTCATGAGCTATGTACCACATCATCATAACCTAGTTTATGAGAGGCTCATCTTGATTTTTACAATAATAATTGTCAAGTCCAAAAATTTATATTTTTTACTCTATGGTGTATTAAATTAGATATTTTAAGAGCCATGATATCTTATGTGTCTTAGTCTAGATCTTTATAAATATTATCGTATGTTCCTTGTCCTCCCTGCTAGTGTAAACAATATAGGCCAATTTATGAATTTCATTAACTTACACACTTGTATATTAATGGACAAACTAACTCAACATGGAAACAACCATATCGAATTGATTCTCAATTGCAACACACAAATAGTAAGGAAATTAAAGATCCATAACACGCAAATTGAGACAGTAAATTTTCACTACTCCATATGATACAAAGATTCTTATTAGACATGATGCAAAATATTAATTTGATAAAGAAAAGAAAAAACACATTATGATGAAGAAAGAGCAGGAGGACAATCACAAAACAATAAATCTAGTGGTATGATATTCAATTAAAGACAACAATCCAAAGCACAAAATATAAAAAAAGCTTGAGAAATATAAACTTTGAAGTGTCAACCCATTCCCCATGCCTCAACTCTCAACTTATGCAACCATGTTTATGAAAAAACTAACAAATAAATTATTCAAGTAATGATAATTAAAAATTAAACTCCTAAATACTATCAAAATATCCATTATTGAGTTGATCATACATTATAAAAAAAGTTTAAATAGTAAAAGTAATTAAAACAGGAGGAAAATAAACAAGAAACCAAACCAAATTAAACTCTGAATTATTGCAAAATAGCTTATATAGTAAAAAAATTGGAAAACATCGTCTGATTTAAATCTTCAAAAATTATATTGTCTTTTATCATTTTTTCTTTCACCATTTAATTACAAAACGAAAATATGACCTATGTCATGAACTTTAATTGAAATAAAGCATACCTCTTGACAAATATAAAGAATAAGAGATAAACATTAAGTAAAAGAAGGATGGTTCTCAAGAAAAAAATAACAATCAAAGTTATGAAGTTTTAGCTTACCTTCTCACTTCCAAGGTGGCATAGCCAAAGAAGTTATGGAATCCCCCTTCATAATGAGTATTGTACAAACATCTAATAAAACTTAGATGAGTATCTTCCCCTCTATTTTGATGTAATGACGTTGCAAAATAGTCTCAATGCGGAAGAGAAACGAAATCTAGCAACTACAACGAGAAAAAAAGAAATGGTTTTGAGAAAAAAGAAAGGGTTTTGCGGCGTCAATATGAGAAAAAAAGGTTTAAGAGGACAATGAGCAACACTGAAGACAAAGAAGAGAAAAGGGTTTCTCAGAATGCGAAGAGGTGGATTATTTTCTTTTCACCATACTTATTTATTTAATTTGAAGTTAAATTTTTTAAAGGTTTTTTTCTCGACAAAATTAATTTTTAAACCTTTACAACTATTTTTTATAAAAAAATATTTTTATCTCACTTGTTATTTAAAAAGTCTTTCTATAAAATATTTTTTATCAATAATTATATAAAAAAGTAAAATTCATTTTTAGTTCACTTGTTAATTAAAAATATTTTTAGAAATAGTTTTTAGTTTGTTAAAATTGTACTTTTTTTAGTATAAAAAAAAGTGTCTTGAAAAGATACGAGAATATGAGGCAAAATCTCTATAAAAAATATCTAAATATATGAAAAATGTTTGAAGAGATATTATAGTTATTAATAATAAATTTTACAGATTTTAGAATAAATTTTAATTAAATATTTTAATGATGGCTATCATAAGCCTACAATTTATCTTCTTTTCAATTTTTATTTATTTAAAATAAATTTATTAATATAGTTTTGTTTATTTGAATTAAAATAATAAACTATAAAATTTAAAATTTATATCCTTAAGATAATACATTTTAAATTGTGTGGTGTAATTTAAAGTATTTTTTTTATAATTAACTATTTAAATATTAGATGTTTATTTTAAATAACTTTTTATATTAAAAAAGTAAATTATAAAGACAACTGACTCATATAGTGATATGTTTAAAAACAGCATAAATAAGTTTATATAAAGAACACGTAATATTTCAGCTAAAGCATATTGGCATGATGGTAATTGTTTAAACGGTTCATCACCTCAATGATACAGGTTTCTAACATGACCACAAATTCAAATTGTAGCCCTTAGAATAAGGGACGGTTTTGTTATGCCCAAGACGTGGATAAATGACGGTTTTATTAAGTTAACACCTTCAAAACTGTAGGTATGAGAGAATATTGCCACAATTTTTAACAAAAATCTAGAATGTTTCATAAGCGCGGCCTATTACGTCTTTAAGCACGTTTTTTCAGCCGTTGCCTATTCTTCCGTTGTCTAAAGTAAAAAATATTATAGTGTAAAATGATGGCCTCAATAAAATGATTGTGCAATGTTTAATTTATACTTATTACGAGGAATATATGTGAAATTCACTAACGAAATTTTCAAGAAGGTCTTAGCCTAGTAATGAGAATAGAGAGAGATGGAGAGACTCGATGGTTTAGATAAGAAAAACCCATTAAGATTCGTATCTCACTCCACTTTGTTATAATAATTTTATTGGGAATGTCTGATACCAATAATTATCATCTTGAGAGATTTTACCACATGCATGTAGGGGATTATCCGACGCAGTTCCAGGAGCTAACTACGATCTTTTGTACTCATAGAGTGAAGAACCTACCTATATGGAGCGCATTTCGAGAGGGTCAAAAATCACAAAGATATAAGTGTCGCATCCGCGAAAAACAACCGGCGGGCTGAAACAAAAACAACACAGAGCCGCCACCGTGCGTTATTTATCCCAAAAGAGGGAAAGGAAACGCTCAGAGTAAACCTGGAAAAAGCATGGTCTCGCGACCAAAGAGAAAGGGTACGGGAGTCGGTTATGCGAAGGGAAGGTATTAGTGATATGCACTAACCTTTGAGACTTATGCATTTCCTTCAAAATTCCTGAAACAACTTTGTTAACTTTTGGAATATTAATTCTTTTGTGACTCAGAGGAAGTAATTTGCCTTATAATTGAAAGAACGACATAATTTGATACATGCATATAAAATAAACGAGACTGATATGAAATAAAGGAGAAATAAGAAATGGAATTAAGTAGAAGGGGCGCCACACTCTTTCTAATCCAAGAGAGAATGATAAGCCTATGGATGAGGATCACCACAAGAAAAGGATTTCTTGATAAGATCAATTTTGGTCCAATCCAGAACCTAAGAGCAAATACTCTTACTTACATAATGTGTAAACTTGCCAAAATTCATTGATTTAAAAAGAAGATACATGCCTCCTTTATATAGGAATGGCTTAAGATAAAAAATAACTCCTAAGAAAACAAAAGGGTTTCAACCACTAATTATCATGATAGTGGATTGAGTTATTACAAAGAAAGTGCAAAATAAAGAAGAGATAGTGGGGTTCTTGAAAGGGCAAAATAATGGAAATTCTTTATTTACCACTTCTCTTGTAATTTTCGTCCATTATAGTGTGGTTATTGGTATTTCCTTTATTTTTATTTATTTATGCATTATTGGGCCTTTTATCACATGCTTGGATGATAAGAATAAACTTGGGCTTTTTTTCTTCAATCTGGCCCAGGCATTCTATTGACTTGATCATGAAGTGAACTAAAGCATCATTGACTCTTCTTGCATGTGCCCTTGTCATAGGACCTCCTAAGCCTTGCATTGTATCATTTATGTCTTGGATTACGTCCTCATCATTCCCTCCTTCTTGAAAAGAATTCGACCTCGAATTTAGACCATCATCACCTACATCAAAAGGAGATAAATCAGCCACATTAAAAGTAGTACTTACCCCATACTCACCTGGAAGTTCTATTTTGTAGGCATTGTCATTGATCCTTGAAAGTACTTGAAATGGTCCATCTCCCCTAGGTTGAAGTTTGGACTTCCTTTGTGATGGGAATCTCTCTTTTCTCATATGTATCCAAACCCAATCCCCGGGTTCAAAAATAACTTTCTTTCGCCCTTTGTTTGCACTTTTTGCATAACTTTTATTTTTCTTTTCAATTTGCAATTTTACTTGTTCATGCAATTTTCTCACAAATTCAGCCTTAGCTTTCCCATCTTTATGCTTCAAAATAGATGTGTTAGGCAATGGTAACAAATCAAGAGGTGTTAAAGGATTAAAACCATACACAATCTCGAAAGGTGAATGTTGTGTAGTGCTATGGACAGCCCTATTGTAAGCAAACTCTACATGAGGTAACCATTCCTCCCACATTTTTAAATTCTTTTTAAGAACAGCCCTAAGAAGAGTAGAAAGAGTTCTATTTACTACTTCAGTTTGTCCATCTGTTTGGGGATGACAAGTAGTGGAAAATAATAACTTTGTACCCACCTTTCCCCACAAAGTCCTCCAAAAATGGCTTAAGAACTTGGAGTCACGATCAGAGACAATGCTCCTTGGTAAGCCATGTAGGCGCACCACTTCCTTAAAGAACAAATCAGCAACATGACACGCATCATCCACCTTTTTACATGGAATAAAATGTGTCATTTTTGAAAACCTGTCCACAACTACAAAAATAGAATCTTTGCCATTCTTTGTTCTAGGCAGTCCCAAAACAAAGTCCATGGAAATGTCAATCCAAGGAAATTCAGGTACAGGCAAAGGAGTATACAAACCATGAGGCATAACTTTTGATTTAGCCTTTTTACACACAATGCATCTTTCACAAAGCTTTTGGACATCAATTTTCATGTGAGGCCAATAAAAATGTTCTTTTGAGAATTCTAGAGTTTTAGAAACCCCAAAATGACCCATTAGTCCTCCCTCATGCGCCTCTTTTACAAGTAGTTCTCTAATGGAACCTTTAGGCACACATAGTTTTTTTTCTTTAAATAAATAGCCATTGTGCCTAAAATACCCATTGAAGGCAGTGTGCTCACAAGCTAAAAATTTTGAAGAAAATTCAAGGTCACTTTTATACAAATCTTTAATATGCTCAAGACCAAAAACTTTTGTTTCAAGAGTAGAAAGCAAGACATGTCTTCTTGAGAGTGCATCTGCCACAACATTAGATTTACCTTTCTTATGCTTGATTACATAAGGAAATTGTTCAAGAAACTCAACCCACTTGGCATGCCTCTTATTCAACTTACCTTGTCCCTTCAAATGTTTCAAGGATTCGTGATCACTATGAATGACAAACTCTTTGGGCAGCAAGTAATGTTGCCAAGTTTGTAGAGCTCTCACCAAGGAATACAATTCCTTATCATATGTAGAATAATTAAGGGCAACCCCTTTTAGCTTTTCACTAAAATAAGCAAGTGGATGACCTTCCTGCAACAAAACAGCTCCAATTCCTACATTAGATGCATCACATTCAATTTCAAAAGATTTAGAAAAATTAGGCAATGCAAGAATTGGTGCTTGGGTGAGCTTTTCCTTTAGGGCAGCAAAGGCTTGCTCTTGTTTTTCACCCCATTTAAAACCAACATCCTTTTTAACAATTTCATTGAGGGGTGCTGCCAAGGTACTAAAGTCCTTCACAAACCTCCTATAAAAACTAGCCAAACCATGAAAGCTTCTTACCTCACTTACATTTTTGGGAGGAGGCCACTCTCGAATGGCTTTCACCTTTTCCTCATCAACGTGGACTCCTTTAGAGCTCACAATGAAACCTAAGAAAATCACATGATCGGTGCAAAAGATACATTTTTCTAGGTTGGCATACAAATTTTCATATCTTAGCACTTGCAAAACAGCCCTTAAATGAATGCAATGATCATCTAAGTTCTTGCTATAAATCAAAATATCATCAAAATACACAACAACAAACTTACCCAAGAACTCCCTTAACACATGGTTCATTAGTCTCATGAAAGTACTAGGTGCATTAGTTAATCCAAAAGGCATAACCATCCACTCATACAAACCAAATTTTGTTTTAAAAGCAGTTTTCCATTCATCCCCTTCCCTTATTCTAATTTGGTGATATCCACTTTTCAAATCAATTTTAGAAAATAAGCATGCACCACACAATTCATCAAGCAAATCATCTAGTCTAGGAATAGGATGCCTATATTTAATGGTAATATTGTTAATGGCCCTACAATCAGTGCACATCCTCCAACTACCATCCTTTTTAGGGACTAGAATAATAGGGACAGCACAAGGACTTAAACTTTCTCTTACCCATCCTTTACTTATCAATTCAGCAACTTGCCTTTGTATCTCTTGAGTTTGTTGTGGATTGCTTCTATATGCTGGCCTATTAGGCAAAGATGCTCCTGGATTGAGATCAATATGATGTTCAATTCCTCTTATAGGTGGTAAACCACTTGGCACCTCTTTCGGAAACAATTCTTTAAATTCCTGCAAAAGAGACTCAACACAATTTGGCAATTTTTTTTCATTAGAAATAGTGGTTAGCAAAGGCACCTCCTTGCAAAAGAGCAAGTACAAAGGCTGGTGTGACACAATTGCTTCTTTCACATCTCTTTTTTTTGCAATTAAACTTTGTTTCGTTTCTCTTTTATCATTCTTTTTCTTTTCATTCTTTTCTTTTTCTTTTTCTTTTTCTTTTTCTTTTTCTTTTTCTTTTTCTTTTCTTTCTTGGTCATATTTTTCTCTCATTTTTCTTTGATCTTCTCTCACCTCACTAGGATTTAACGGTACAAGATTGATCTTTTGATCATGATACATAAAAGAGTACTTATTGGAGTATCCATCATGATTGGCTTTTCTATCAAATTGCCAAGGCCTTCCTAATAACAAATGACTAGCTTCCATTGGGACTACATCACACAACACTACATCCTCATATTTTCCAATTTTAAAACAAATCTCAACTTGTTTATTAACAAGCATTTCTACACTTTCATTAAGCCATTGGAGTTTGTAAGGCTTAGGGTGAGGTTTTGTTTCCAATTTTAGTTTAGAAACCAGACGCGTGCTTGCAACATTTGTACAACTTCCTCCATCAATTATTAAAGAACAAACCTTTCCTTGCACAAAGCATCTTGTATGAAAAAGGTTTTCTCTTTGACTTGTATCCTCCTCCTTTATTTGGCTTCCCAACATTCTTCTCACCATGAGTAAATCTCCACTAGGTATTTCTTCTTCAAACTCCTCATCATAATCACCATCCTCCTCTTCAACAATTTCTTCATTTTCTTCCATAAGCATAGTTCTCTTTGTTGGACATTGAGATGCAATATGTCCTTGGCCTTGACACTTGAAACACTTAACACTTTTGTTAGTTGAAACACTTGAAGAAGAAGATGTAATAGTTTTACCTTTGTTTTCAACCGTGGCTTCCTTAGATGATGAAGCACCTTCCTTCTTTGTTTTGTCCTTCCAACTTTGAGAATTGAAAGTGGTGGAATTTCTCCTTGCTTGGCTCTTTCTTTTGAGTTGTTGTTCCACTTTGATAGCTTGGTGTACCAATTCATCCATTTCAACATAGTGATGAAGTTCCACTATGTCACTAATGTCATGATTTAGACCATGGAGAAACCTAGCCATAGTTGCTTCATCGTCCTCCTTTACATTAGCTCTAATTTTGAGAACTTCCATCTCCTTGAAATATTCTTCAACACTTTTAGAACCTTGAGTGAGCCTTTGCAATTTGTTGTGCAATTCCCTATGATAATAGGAAGGAACAAACCTTCTCCTCATGATTCTTTTCATCTCTTCCCAAGTATCAATTGGTCGTTCTGCATACCTCCTTCTATCTTTGGTCAATTGATCCCACCAAACTAAAGCATACTCCTTGAACTCAATAGAAGCAACCTGCACTTTTTCAAGATTAGAATAATTGTGACAATTAAAAATTTGTTCAAGTTTAGTCTCCCATTCCAGATATGCCTCCGGGTCACTCTTCCCAACAAAAGTTGGAACTTTAATTTTTATGCCCCTCAAATTATCTCCCCCTTGTCTCCTTCTACGTCTTCTTTCCTCCTCATCGCCACTACCATCATTAGAATTTTGGGGCCTCTTTTCCAACTCATCAATTCTTTGTTGAAGTTGTTCACCTTGTTCTCTTAACAATCTTTCAAAATTGTCACGCATGGCTGCGATCTGAACAGTTAAAGCTGCTGTTCTAGGTGAAGGTGGACTAGACATAATTGTGAAATATTTGTGAAATTAGGAACAAGTGTTTAAAAATGGACCTTACCACTCTACTCACGTGTTTACACTCAATCACTCGTGTTTTACTCAATTTTTATTTTTTTTTGGCTTTTTTTTTTACTAATAAAAACACTCTGCCTTTTACCACTCAATTTGCTCTTTTAGTTCTTTAGAGAAACCAAAATGAATCAACACAAAGAAATCAATTTCAGATGATAATCAACACACAAAAAACAGCAAACAAAAAAAAGGACTCTAAAACAAAGGAAACCAGGAGAATTTTAAGAGTGTGGCAAGAAAAAAAAATAGAATTTTTTTTTCTTTTTTTTTTTTGAATCACAATCTTTAACAATGAGATCCTTTTTTTTTTAATTTTTTTTTCTTCTTATAACTCTTTTTTTTCGATTTTTTTATAATGATAAATGGATAATAATGAAGAACAAGAATATAGACAATTTACCACATTTTGGCCCCTTTTTTTTTTGGAATATGCTCTGATACCACTTGATATGCACTAACCTTTGAGACTTATGCATTTCCTTCAAAATTCCTGAAACAACTTTGTTAACTTTTGGAATATTAATTCTTTTATGACTCAGAGGAAGTAATTTGCCTTATAATTGAAAGAACGACATAATTTGATACATGCATATAAAATAAACGAGACTGATATGAAATAAAGGAGAAATAAGAAATGGAATTAAGTAGAAGGGGCGCCACACTCTTTCTAATCCAAGAGAGAATGATAAGCCTATGGATGAGGATCACCACAAGAAAAGGATTTCTTGATAAGATCAATTTTGGTCCAATCCAGAACCTAAGAGCAAATACTCTTACTTACACAATGTGTAAACTTGCCAAAATTCATTGATTTAAAAAGAAGATACATGCCTCCTTTATATAGGAATGACTTAAGATAAAAAATAACTCCTAAGAAAACAAAAGGGTTTCAACCACTAATTATCATGATAGTGGATTGTGTTATTACAAAGAAAGTGCAAAATAAAGAAGAGATAGTGGGGTTCTTGAAAGGGCAAAATAATGGAAATTCTTTATTTACCACTTCTCTTGTAATTTTCGTCCATTATAGTGTGGTTATTGGTATTTCCTTTATTTTTATTTATTTATGCATTATTGGACCTTTTATCACATGCTTGGATGATAAGAATAAACTTGGGCTTTTTTTCTTCAATCTGGCCCAGGCATTCTATTGACTTGATCATGAAGTGAACTAAAGCATCATTGACTCTTCTTGCATGTGCCCTTGTCATAGGACCTCCTAAGCCTTGCATTGTATCATTTATGTCTTGGATTACGTCCTCATCAATTAGCACCCCTACGCATCTGTAGTACTCTACGGGATCCACGCTCTAAAAGAAAGAAAAGGTTGCTAAAACAAACATCACACACACACACACTGAAGACAACACAGGTGGGGGAAGAGAGAAGAGGGCTCGCTAGGACATCGCATCCTATGCCTACGTATCTCGTCTGGAACGAGAATCAGAGCTGCCGTAGTTCGGCTCACGCACGCCAAACAAGACACACACAAACACAGGCAAACCTGGAACCCGAACGCCAATCGCTGGACTTACATCGGCTTCCGAACCAAACAAACACACTCAGGATACGGACAGCCAATCGCTGGGCTTACATCCATATCCTGACACACAAAAAGGTTAACAAGCAAACACACACAAAAAGAAAAAAAGTGCCCGGAGAGACCTCGCACGGTCTCCTGCCTACGTACCTCATCTGGTATGAGGATCAGGGCGACGTAGTTCCCCTGAACGGGGGAAAGGAACACACAAACTAATAGGGAGTCGGGAACTCGGACCTAAAAGTCATCAAGCAAGCAAGAAGAGACGCTGAGACGTCAAAAGAAACTGAACACACAGACTAACAGGGAGTCGGGAACTCGAGCCTGATAGCTGTCAAACAAAACACACGCAAAAAAAAGAAAAAGGTGCCCGGAGAGATCTCGCACGACCTCCTGCCTACGTACCTCATCTGGTATGAGGATCAGGGCAACGTAGTTCCCCTGAACGGGAAAGAAATTCTCACCTAACCAGACACAAAGGGAGACACACTACTAGGGAGCTGTACTCGAGCCTAGATGTTATCATGCATCATTGCCCTATGTTATGGTTTCTATCCTAACTTGCACAGGTAGCAAGCTAAACCTAAACAGGCAAAACAAAACACACATGCTCAATCAAAATAAAGCAAACATTCACAAGTAGCACACACTATATCCAGTCAAGTGAGGCTCAAACAAGGGTGAGGCTGCAAGAGCAAGCCAACTGTACAGGGTAGTGTTCGCTCTTAACCCTGACATTGAGAGTCAGGGTGAAGCAGATGAAAGGTGAGTGAAGATGAGACTTCACAGCTCTTATCCCTGGCCAGGGAGAGCTTCAGACAAAGGAGCGTGGGTCTAGAAAGTGGGAACCCTTCTACACTCAAGACTCTGACTCGACTGTACAACTGTACAAGATCTTGGGTTAATGTCCCACTGCATCAACACATTGGTGTGAGCAGAGAGACGACTCAACAAGAATAGCAGGGGATGGATTGCACATCCCTTGGATTCTGCCAATTGCCTTAATCAAGGTCTTTTCCTGCTTGGGGACAAATATAAACAAGCACAATCATTGCCTCTTAAGGAGGACTTCAGACAGTTGCCTGGCTAAATAACAAGCCAGGTCTTCCAGACTACATGGAGACAAGAGGGTCTACCTCAATTGGTTTATACAACCAAGCAGCAGCACAGCAAGTTCTCAAAGAACTATTAGCAACTAATGTACCTGAAATCAATCAAATACAGTCAGTATACCAATCACAAAGTCAAAACAGACAAGATAAGAATCAACAATCAACACAATCAATCACATGTGCAAAGCACAATCAACTCAAGTGAGCCAAGCATCCTACAAAATAAACCAAGTTAGTTCATAACAAGCATATAAACCAAACTCAATCAACTTGCATTAATCTCCTTTAAAACATTTGCTTCTTCAACCTGAAAGTCACATTCAAACGTGAGAAACAAGACCACTAGGACAAGCCTAGGGTCCAAAGGAGATGAAAAATCCAAAACAGCAAGTGAAAATTAATCAAAACCAAGATTTATCAAGCAAAAAGAGACTCCAATTGGTCTCACACCAAAACTATGCACCAAATCCATTTCATATACAAAACATGCCAAACTATGCATTTTGGAAACACATTAGAGCAAACAGAATGATCACAATCAAATCAATATCAAAACAGCTCAATAAATTCCGCAAAAATTCAAGCTTAAACAGAACACATTCAATGAGTAGCATACCAATTTTCATGCTATTTGGACTAGAGGAAGTATGGAAATTAAATTCACTAAGTCATGGTATGCAAATACAAGCTCAAACAATGCCACAAATCATGTATCAAATTTAGGCAAGTGTAAAACAGAAATGGCATAAGATAAATGAACCACACCGAAGCCAAAATGAAATTAAACATGTTAAGAACCAATCCACAAAGTTTCAGCTTCATGTGATAAGGTATGAAAATTTCACAAGCTATGTAAGTTGATCACTCAAGAACATCCCAAAAATGACTAAACAGCAAACAAATATACCAATCAAATGGAAAATGGATCAACAAATCCTACAAAAAATTATGGTTAAACCTAACATACAGATGGAATCACATGCAAAAATTCAGGGCAAATGGAATTCAATAAGCATGGAAACAAAATTCAAGAACATGGCATAGCATAGTGTGACACACATTGTCACACTCAACTTGATCACATCATATCTCCAAATCCAGAAACTCAAAATTAGCAAACTATACATCAAAATCACCAGGAAAGAGTCAAGAATGTGCATGTAAAATTTCATCAATTTTGGATAAGGCATCAAGATTTCATGATCAATATGGCAAAACATATACACAAATGATACATTCAAACAATCCCTAGGCATTTAATTTTTTCACACGTGCACAAAAATATTAAAAATCACCATAAAAAAGTACACATCACAAGGAGAATGGTGAAAAAACTCTCATTAAATTTGGATTAAAAATGAATTACTTATGAATTTTCTAAGATGAATGATCAAAATGAAATAAAATTGGAAAAAGAAAATGAAATGAAATGAAATTAATGTCACAATGGCAATTTTGTAAATAGGCGTTGCCACGATGAAACGCGGCGTTTCATTAAAACGCCCTGGCACGCTCCAATTGGTCAGGATCCGCGGGAAACAGAATTTGAACATGAAACCAGGCAAAGCAAGATCAAACGCATGTTGGACACGAGTTCTTGAAGCATTCATAGTGTTCATAATTTCCAGAAATCGTCATGACCAAATCTCAACCAAAATGAGCAAACGATATATCAATGGAATCATCATTCAATGTACATCATGAATATGGCAAGCATTTGACCTAACTCTAACCATGCTTCACGGATCGAGCGAAAATAGGTTTCACATCCAAACTTCTAATCAAGATATCTCATTCAATTTAGCATGGAAATCAAAACTATAAGTTGCAACGTGCTCTACAAACTTAGATCTACACAAGCCATATCATGATTTTGAGAATTATGGAAATCGAGTTCTAACCTCTTGATGATGACAGCTGTTGAATCGTGAGCTTCCAAGTCCAAAATGCCAAAACAGATGTCGATTGAAGCTTAGGAAGGTGATTGAAAGAGGTTTTGTAGCTCCAGCATGCTCCAATTCCAAAATCCTTCAAGATGCCATGGATGAATGAGACTTCAACAGTTGCGAATCTTCAATGCCTTGGCCACGAGTTTGTGAAACAGTTCCTTCAAGATACCTGTGGAGAAGGATCAACACAAGAACAAGCAAGATAGATGATGAATTTCAATAAAAATGATGAAAAAAGTGTGAGAAAGCTTGAAGAAAATTGAGAGGTTTTTGGATGAAAAGTTTGTTAGATCTGAAAAGTGAATTGTGATCATGCAGTTTTTGTTATGATTAATGCTTTATACCATGTGCTAATCCATGTGTTAATCCAAATTAGCAAAATCCAAGTGAATTAGCAAAAATGCAATTTATGTCAAATGGCCAAAATGTCCTTTTCCAATTCAGCCAATGTAACAGTACAAAACCAGTTGGAGCAAGTCACATTTGATGTTTATGATGTGTTGCAATTGGTCTTGTATGGAAATCACATGTATTTTGGAAATTGACCTTTTTTCCCACCAATTTTCAAAATGAATCACTTGAAAAATGACTTTTTGCTATGATGATTTTTGATGGAATGTGATGATGCATCATGCAAGTACACATCAAATGTGGTTTGCTAAAAGAAAGATCACCCCATTTGGCCTTTCCATTCAAAAGTTATGGCCTCTTGAAAATCAACATTTTCTGAAAATGATTTGATCATAATTTGCCAACCACACATGAGAAATGAGTGTTCTTGGACTTTTTTGAAAGGTGAGAGCAAGATATACAACTTTCATGTTGGACAAAATTTCATTTGAAACATTTTTGGACACGTAATTTTGAGGTGAAAAACTTTCCATTTTTGGCAGTTTTCAATTACAAGTCACTTTCTATTTTTGGAAAGTTTCCATCTGACTTTATTTTCTTCATTCTTGATGTTTGAAATGTCAAATGAAACTTGTTTGGACATGAATGAAGTGTCTCTAACCCTCTCCCTCCTCCAAATCCATGAATTCAGGCACAGTTGACCACAGTTGACTTTTTCTGACCGATAGATGAATTGGCTGTGCATTGATGAACTTGAGCCTCAAACTCCTGATGAAATGGCTCAATAATGAAACCCTAGCTTCCATAAGCTCAATATAACCATATGATGATCCCCATATCCATTGAAAACCCCATCTCCTTGCCAAGCCCTGACTGGCCCAATGCAGATGATTCAACTGATTAGGGTTGACCAGTGGTCAAAACCCTAATCCCAAGGTATCTGATCAATCTCTTGGATGATATCAAGACCGTGATGATGATGTATCGTTTCAACCAAGATGAAGCTGAATCCCCTTGAGGAACCATGAAACCCTAATTTGTACCACACATCCTCAGATGGTTAATGATCAATTCAATCAATGAAACCCTCAGGCTTGCATACATCAACCTTTTATCTTCTGACCAAGACTTAGGAGGATGACTTGCTCAATGTAGCCACATGATATGCAACATGATAATGACTAATGACCTAAGAAATGCAATGCAATATGTTTAAGCTAGTCCCAAGAGAGGAGGGCAAATTTTGAGGTGTTACAGCTGCCCCTATTCAATCCACTGTGAACCTGTCGATATGAATAGCCTCGGCTTTCAGATGATCAGGGTGAAGAGTGATTGAATACCAAGAACAGACGAACAATTTGCACTCTGATGGGAAATAATTAACAACGCCTGTCAGGATCGGCGAAGAACAACCTTGAAGAAGAATCCGTCGGGCACGGAGAAAGTCGGCTTGAATACCGGAACAGAAACGTCAACCTGTATACCAAAACAAATGGTAACACAGGGATAATTATGGTCTGAACACCGCCCGTCAGTCTGCATACTGAACACCGGAATATGAGAATATTGATGTCGGTCTGAACACCGGAAGATTAGCCTGAACGCCACTTTGGTCTGAACACCACTTTGGTCTGAACACCACTTCGGTCTGGATACCATAAGTACTTCAACCTGATCGTCGGAAACTTCTTCGATCTGGAAATCAGAAACTGGCCTGAACGCCACCTCGGTCTGGATACCGCCTCGGTCTGGATACCATAAGTACTTCAACCTGATCGTCGGAAACTTCTTCGATCTGGAAATCAGAAACTGGCCTGAGCGCCACCTCAGTCTGGATACCGCCTCGGTCTGGATACTGGAAAACTGGCCTGGATGCCACAAGTTCTTCGACCTGATCATCGGAAACTTCTTCGATCTGGAAATCGGAAACTGGCCGGAGCGCCACCTCGGTCTGGATACCGCCTCGGTCTGGATACCGGAAAACTGGCCTGGATGCCACAAGTTCTTCGACCTGATCATCGGAAACTTCTTCGATCTGGAAATCGGAAACTGGCCTGAGCGCCACCTCGGTCTGAATACCCGCCTCGGTCTGGATACCGGAAAACTGGCCTGGATGCCACAAGTTCTTTGACCTGATCATCGGAAACTTCTTCGATCTGGAAATCGGAACTGGCCGGAATGCCACAAGTTCTTCGTCCTGATTGTTGAGAACTTCTTCGATCTGGAAATCGGAAACTGGCCAGAGTGCCACAAGTTCTTCGTCCTGATTGTTGAGAACTTCTTCGATCTGGAAATCGGAAACTGGCCGGAGTGCCACAAGTTCTTCGTCCTGATTGTTGAGAACTTCTTCGATCTGGAAATCGGAAACTGGCCGGAGTGCCACAAGTTCTTCGTCCTGATTGTTGAGAACTTCTTCGATCTGGAAATCGGAAACTGGCCGGAGTGTCACAAGTTCTTCGTCCTGATTATTGAGAACTTCTTCGATCTGGAAATCGGAAACTGGCCGGAGTGCCACAAGTTCTTCGTCCTGATTGTTGAGAACTTCTTCGATCTGGAAATCGGAAACTGGCCGGAGTGCCACAAGTTCTTCGTCCTGATTGTTGAGAACTTCTTCGATCTGGAAATCGGAAACTGGCCGGAGTGCCACAAGTTCTTCGTCCTGATTGTTGAGAACTTCTTCGATCTGGAAATCGGAAACTGGCCGGAGTGCCACAAGTTCTTCGTCCTGATTGTTGAGAACTTCTTCGATCTGGAAATCGGAAACTGGCCGGAGTGCCACAAGTTCTTCGTCCTGATTGTTGAGAACTTCTTCGATCTGGAAATCGGAAACTGGCCGGAGTGCCACAAGTTCTTCGTCCTGATTGTTGAGAACTTCTTCGATCTGGAAATCGGAAACTGCCCGGAGTGCCACAACGACCCATGCTGAGGATGACAAGCCCTGAGCCGACTGCTCTCTATTCAACCCTAGCAGACAAACACTTCGCGTTTAGCTGGGGATTATCTCTTTCTTGTTTTTCTTTTTGGACCCCGAAACTTTTCTGACCATCATTTCCATCTCTGCTCGACAGAAACTCTTCCTCCAATATCGCACTACTGGGGGGAATACTGCTGATACAGTACCAAACTCCTCGGAGTAGCATCTTCCTTTTGAGCGAACCACCTCTCAAACAATAACCACGGTCTGAGACCAGCTTATGCTTGCAATATGATGCATGATTGACTTTTTCAGCGTAATGCTCCATAATCATGGAAATGCTACGCGATTTATTATGCAATATGCTATGCTTGTCTACATGATGAATGCATAAAAGTATCCCCCTCAAGGGACTCTTCTGAGAAGCGCGAGGCGCTCTGCTGAGGAACTCGCCATTGCTTCAACTCCACCCTGCTGGGGAATAACACTGCTGCTGGGAAAAAGGCAACCCTTGCTGGGGAAAAACCTCCTTTGCACCCGATCCGCTTGGGGAATTACTGGGGAAGAATCCACCAATGCACTCTGTGGGGATACAACTGTCTTTGACTTGCAAATCTTTTCTTGACTTAAACGTTACTCTTTCATGATTAGCAATTCCATGCTCAGAGTATTTGTGTTTCTGGAGAAACTTGGAGTCTTGCTTCTGATGTTAATCTCTTGTGAGTTCTGATGGATTCTTCAGATAGTGCCAAGAGCTTCTGAAGTTAGACAAACCTTTGTTCAGAGTCAGAACTTCTAGAGCTTACTACTTGTCCAGATGCTTCTGATAGTTTGCTGTTATGCTCAGAGTTAGACTTTCTATAACTTGTTTCCACTTCAGATGCTTCTGATCATATGACAATATGCTTCTGATCTGGTTCTGTATCTGATGACATCATCAGATTTCTTCCTTCTTTCTTTAGAATCCTGCACACTTAGAAACTTTTCGTTAGGGTGCCATTTTTGGTTTCATCCTTTGTTATCATCAAAATCAAGGAATCTGTTGTAGAACAATTTTTGTTCTTACAATCTCCCCCTTTTTGATGATGACAAAACAATCTTAATTAGCAGATGAAACATATAAAATATCAGATCAGATAGACAAGAGCTCCCCCTGAGATAGTGCTAGGGAGTTCTTAAGTTCTTACCAGAGCTTCTAAGTAAAGAGGTTTCTTGATATCTTCTGCAATTTCTTAAGTCCAGGTTAGATAAGTTTATTTTTAAGAATCATATGTTTGTAGAATGCTTAAGGTATTTAGACAATATTTTCATCAGAGCTATTAATTACTTCTCCCCCTTTTTGTCAGAATCAAAAAGACATAGTAAAAAAAATAAGTAAAGAGAAAAACTTGAATTTATAGATAGAAGCACAAAGGCAACAGAAGCTAGAAAAACATCAGATTCAGAGAAAATAAAAAACAACAGGCAAGCAGAAAAAAAATCCTAAGTGCCTAAGGGTTCGGAGGCGGAGGCATTCTCTGAAGCAACATTGCAAGCATATTCTGGATGTTGTCGTTGACAGTATCTTGCTTGTCCATTCTGGCCCGGAGTTCATTCTGATCTTGCTTGAGTTCTTTCAGAGTCTGAAGAACCATAGGGATCACAGAAGAGGACTCCCCCAGAGTCAGAGCTTGCTGAGCTTCAGCTTCAGCAGCAGCTTGTGCTTCTGCATCCGCCAGAGCCTTGGCTTCAGCTTCCTTTTCCCTTAGGATTTCAGCTTCCTTAGCAAGTCTTTCTTCTTCTAGCCTTCTTGCTTCTTCTTCAGCTTCCTTGGCCAATCTCTCTTCCTCCAGCCTTCTGGCTTCAGCCTCTCTGGCAAGTCTCTCCTGGAGTCTTGCCTCAGCATCTCTGATGTAGCCATTTCTGACTTGTTCAGATATGCTCTTCAGTCTAAAGGCCTCAGATGTCATCCAGCCAATGACTCTGTTCCAGTGTGTCCTTACAGATTTAGGATCATCACTGAGTTCAGAGTTAGTGACCAGAGAATCGACCTTTTGAACTGAAGCCTCTGCAATCATCAAGATGGCTTCCTTAAGGGTAGGTTTAGAAAGTTCAGGTTCAGGTTCTGGTTCAGAGGTATGAGGTGGAGAGTTTGGAGGGCTGAGATTTAAGGTTTGAGGTGCAGATTCTGATTCAGGTTGAGGTTCAGATTCTGCTTCTGGTTGAGGTTCAGATGTTTGAGGTGAAGCATGAAGAGGGTTTAAATCTAAAGGTTCGGATTCTGGTTCTGGTTCAGCGGAGATGTTTGGTGGGTTGATATCAGAAGTGGGATGGTCAGAGGGTTGGTTTTCAGAAGGTATGGTGGTTGTTTGTTGTGGTGGAGGTGAAGTTGCTTCAGAATGTGTTTGTGTTTGTTGTTGTGAAGCAAGTTTATGAGCGTAAATTGTGGCTATGGTTGGGGAATCAGGGTCAGAAAATTTTGGGTCAGAAGAGAGGGAAACATATGGGGGTGATTCTGGTTCTGAGGATGAAGAAGATGAAGTGCTTTGGTGGGTTTGTGCAGGTTTAGAGGGAGGTATGAAAGTACGGGCTACATTTAGAACTGGTGAAGGTTGGGAGGTTCTGGTGGTTGAAGGAGGGATTTCAGAGGTAGTAAAAATAGGTTGTGAAGAGAGAGGGTTAGAAGAAGCCATCAGAGGATTAGAGGTAACAGGAGGAACAGACGTACCAGTAGAGATATTCAGAGGAGCTGAAGATTTGCTTCCAGAAGTTTCTCCAAGTCTGGCCTTCTTTGCCTGAGATGCTACCTTCTTTTCAGAAAGACCTCTCTTGTATCTGACGAAGTCTTCTTCAGAATCCAGACAGTCGTCGAGGCTGAAATCAGAGATGTTAACACCATCATCCAGCAGACGCTGAAGATAGATAGCAACAGCGTCTCTGGGTTCATTCTTGAAGAATCTGGCAAGGCCATGAGGCATCTTCCTCTGATCTTTCAAACAATCCCAAGATGTGTCCAGAGTGGGTCTGACTTGAATCTTCTTAATTATCCCCATACTCTTGAGATTTCTGGCATTCAGAGGCTTCCCAACATCTATTGCCAGATCATCCATCAATTTGGTCTTTTCCAGATGGTCTACCAGTCCATGCTCAATGAAGACATCAGATAGCAATCTTCCCAGAGGAATGTAGGATCTGGGCTTCATGTTGTTTCTGGTTTCTCTGACCGAATCTCTCAGATATCTGAAAAGGAGAGCAGGGAGGGAGATCTTCACACCCTTCTGAATGCAGTACAGAATGCATTTTTGGTCTGCATTGATGTAGTCAGAAGAGTTAGAGGTTGGACGGTGGTGAATGGTTCCCAGAATAATCTTCAGCCACACTCTGAGGTTCTGGTGCAGCTCCTTGTTCTTTGAAGGATTTCCTTCAACGTTGGGTTTGAAGATTGTTGGGTTGATAACATCAGTAATGCGCTTTGACCTAGGAGGGATGTTGTAAATCCTTTTTCCTCCACTTCTCTCCATGTTCAACAGAGAGGCAATAGACCCTTCAGTAATAACAATCTTCACCCCCAGAACATATGAGACGATGAAGTTGTCATCTGCATCTGCAAATCTCCAGAACTCCTTGACGAGAAGTGGGTAAATGGGACCATAAAGTCTTTGGAAATAGTTTTCCCACCCTTGTTGACGAAGTTCTCCAGTTAGATCAACGCCATTTCTTCTTAGGTTGTCGAAATCAACTAACGATTCACACAACACGTCCAAACCTTCAAAAGGGGTTGAAAGGTTGATATGGCGTTCACGGTCAAGAACGTGAGGTTCTTTGTAAACAGGGGTGATGGTGACGCCTGTAACCGTTGGTGTTGGAATGCTTGAGGTTTGAGTAGTAGAGCTTGATTCCATTTCTTGAGAGAAGTTAAAGACTTCTTGTTGTTGAGTGTCCATGGTGAAGAAGAAGATGAAGATTGAAGAACTTGCAGAGAATGCTTCAGAGAGTTTTAGGGTTTTAGAGAGGGTTTGAGAGTGAGTGAGAGTGATAAGTGTGAAATGTGAGAAAAGTGTTTATATACTCTAAGTAAAACACATGCAAAACGACACACATTCCAGCGTTAGCACAAAAATCAAAATAGCACGTTTGGGGGGAAAAATGATTACAGCTAATTAATGAATGTCTAATCCCAACAGTACGCACACTGCTCTAGGAGATTTCAAACGTTCTGACCTTTGATTTCTTTTGACAGCTGTCTAGAAGTTCTAGGGTTAGACGCTTAGTGCTCCACGTGTTGATGTATCTGATCTTTAGGAATACCAAAGGATTGGTTTCTGAAGATTTCTAACTCAGATATCTTCTTAACTTGGTAGAAGTATCAGAGTCAGAGGCAGAAGTACATTTGTTTACATCAGAGTCACATTTTACATTTTCAGAGCCATACTTCATTCAGGACAAATTTTAATGTTCAGATGTTCTAAGATAAAAAGAAATCTATCTTCAGCTAGAGGCTTAGTAAAGATATCTGCCCATTGATGTTCAGTATCAATGAACTTCAATGTTACTATCCCTTTCTGAACATAGTCTCTGATAAAATGATGTTTTATTTCAATGTGTTTGGCTCTGGAATGTAGAATGGGATTCTTACTTAAACAAATAGCAGCAGTATTATCACAAAAGATAGGAATGTTACTCTCAAAGATTTGCAGATCTTCTAACTGATGCTTCATCCAGAGCATCTGAGTTGTGCACAGTGACGCTGAGATATATTCTGCTTCTGCAGTTGATAGAGCAATTGTTGATTGTCTTTTGCTAGCCCAGAATATCAGATTGTTTCCCAGAAGCTGGCAATTTCCAGAAGTGCTTTTTCGTTCTATTCTATCTCCTGCATAATCTGCATCACAATAACCCGAGAGTCTATACTCTGATGTTTTCTCATACATCAGGCCCAGGTTAGGAGTTCCTTTCAGATACTTAAGAATTCTCTTAACTGCTGTTAAATGAGATTCTCTAGGATCTGATTGGAATCTGGCACAAAGACAGACACTAAAGAGAATATCAGGACGAGTAGCAGTCAGATAGAGAAGAGAGCCTATCATACCTCGATAGAGCTTCTGACAAACCTTGTTGCTTACCTCTTCCTTTTCAAGAATGCAAGTTGGGTGCATGGGAGTTTTTGCAGAGTTGCATTCAGTCATATCAAACTTCTTCAGAACGTCTTTAATATATTTACTTTGATGGACGTACGTGACTTCTGGAGTTTGATTAATTTGAATTCCCAGAAAGAACTTTAGTTCTTGCATTAAACTCATCTCAAATTCTGCCTGCATTAACTTAGAAAATTCTTGGCAAACAGAGATATTAGCAGAACCAAAAATAATATCATCAACATAAATCTGGCATATCATGAGATCATTATTAAGGTTTTTACAGAAGAGTGTAGAATCAACTTTTCCTCTGATAAAATTTTGTTCCAGAAGAAAACTACTTAAACGTTCATACCAAGCTCTGGGAGCTTGTTTAAGTCCATATAAGGATTTCTTAAGTTTAAAAACATGTTCTGGAAAATTTGAATTTTCAAAACCTGGAGGTTGGTTGACATACACTTCTTCTGATATATAACCATTAAGGAATGCACTCTTGACATCCATTTGATATAATTTAATAGAATGATTAATAGCAAAAGATACAAGAAGACGAATAGATTCTAACCTCGCGACTGGAGCAAAGGTTTCATTATAGTCAATACCTTCTTGTTGACTGTAACCTTGAGCTACCAGTCGAGCTTTGTTTCTGACAACTTCTCCTTTCTCGTTCAGCTTGTTTCTGAAAACCCATCTGGTTCCAATGACGTGAGTGCCTCTGGGTTTAGGAACGAGATCCCAGACATTATTCTTTGAGAATTGATCCAATTCTTCTTGCATAGCTGCCACCCAGTCGTTATCCTGAAGTGCTTCATCACAAGACGTAGGCTCAATCAGAGACACTAGTCCCAGAGGAATATCTTCAGAGGTTCTAAAGGTAGATCTTGTTCTGACAGGTTCGTCCTTGTTTCCCAGAATCAAATCTTCAGATACATTAATACGACTTTTGACTTTCTTTGGGATTTCTGGAGATTTTATTTCTTCAGAGTTCTGAGTGACAGTTGCTTCTGGAGTTATATCAGACTCTACAAGAGTGATTTCCAAATCTGCAAACTTTTCAACTAGCTTTGACTTTTCAGGGTCAAGCTTATCATCAAATCTGACATGAATTGATTCTTCCATAATTTTGGTTTCTGTGTTGTATACTCTGTAGCCTTTAGAGCGTTCTGAGTATCCTAACATAATACCTTTCTGTGCTTTGGAATCAAACTTGTTCAGATGTTCTTTAGTATTTAGTATAAAACAAGAACATCCAAAAGGATGAAAATATGAAATGTTTGGTTTTCTTCCTTTACACAGTTCATAGGGAGTCTTTTCTAGAATAGGTCTTATAGAGATTCTATTCTGAATGTAACACGCTGTATTTACAGCTTCTGCCCAAAAGTGCTTTGCTACATTAGTTTCATTGATCATGGTTCTGGCCATCTCTTGGAGTGTCCTATTCTTCCTCTCTACAACTCCATTTTGTTGTGGAGTTCTAGGGCAGGAGAAATCATGGGATATTCCATTAGAATCAAATAATTCTTCAAAATCTTTATTTTCAAATTCTCCACCATGATCACTTCTGACTCTAATAATTTTAGAGTCAAATTCTTTTTGCACTTTGGAACAGAAACTGGTGAATACAGAGTGAGACTCACTCTTGTGCTTTAGGAATTTTACCCATGTCCAGCGACTGTAATCATCAACAATGACTAGTCCATACTTCTTTCCATTAACTGATGTTGTCTTCACAGGACCAAATAAGTCAATGTGAAGAAGTTCCAGAGGCTTAGAGGTAGAAACAACATTTTTTTTTTAAAAGATGTTTTCGAAAATTTTCCTTTCTGACAAGCTTCACACAGAGCATCTGAAGAAAACTTCAATTTAGGTAGGCCTCTGACTAACTCGAGTTTAGTTAGCTGAGAAAGTTTCCTCATGCTAATGTGGCCCAAGCGTCTATGCCATACCCATTGCTCTTCGTGAACTGACATTAGACATTTAACATTTTGATCTTTTAAATCAGAAAAATTTATTTTGTAAATGTTGTTTTTCCTCTTGCCTGTGAAAAGGACAGAGCCATCGTTCTGATTAATGGCTTTACATGTTTTTTGATTGAAGATTACATCATAACCGTTATCACTTAATTGACTTATGGATAACAAGTTATGCATTAATCCTTCTACATAAAGAACATCAGATATAGAGGGAAGAGTACTGTAACACCCCGATAATAATATGATAATTATTTAAATTAAGTTAATAATATATTTATTAATTTAATTGGATAATTGAATTATTATTATTATTATTTTGGAATTATCATTATTATTATTATTGGGATAATAATTATTGGAAAATATATAAGTTGGAATTTAGAAAATCCCATTTTTTGGTAAAAAGTTATTTTTACGTGAAAAGGGAAAAAAGGGCAAAGAGCCAGAAAACGAAGGTTGAAGGAAGGAAAAGCTTGAAGCTCAAAGCTGCCGGATTAACTCAGGTAAGGGGGGTTTATCATCGATTAAGGGGTATTATGGGATAACATGTAATGGGTAGTGATAAACCATGGATTTTTGACTTTGATTTGAATGATGCATGCTGAAAGTGTGAAATATTTGATGAACGAATTTGGATGATAATTGACGAAAATTCGTAGGAATTAGAGGTAGTAAGGTTAGCGATTTGGGAAGCCGAATGTGTATGATCTGTAATTGATAAAACGAACGAACATGTATGAAAATTGGACTGTAGAAGGTTGGGATTGGATAGATCTCGTAGCAGGAAAAGCCATTGCAGATCTGGAAATTCTGGTTTCTGGTCATACGCGTATGGCACTAGGCAATACGCGTATGATATGGCTGGTACGCGTATGGAGGAGGCCTTACGCGTATGGGTGAGGAAAATGATATTTTGAACGTAGATTTGCCTCTGTTGGTACGCGTATGGGAGAGTGGTACGCGTAGCATACGCGTATGAGACTGATGATACGCGTATGGGTTGGGCGAGGAAACGCGCCATACGCGTATGGGCATAGGCAGTACGCGTATGGATTTGGTCAGGAATGGGCAATACGCGTATGGGCATAGGCAATACGCGTATGGGCAGACTTGTGGTTTTCCTGAACAATGGTTGTGCAGTTTTTGGTTGTTTAGGCTGAGTGATGTACTTAGCTGAGGTATGATGTTGTAGGGATCATTTCCCGTTGTTTTGAATAGTATAGGTATTAGTAGAGTGTGCTAATACTATGAGTGATTATGTGGCATGAGATGATATGCTTTTGTTGATGATATGTGATGGTATACATGATGATGTGAATGTATGCATTTGTGAATAGACTGTTTTATGGCTTAGAGTGTGAGCATATGTCTATTCTTGAGTTGTTGTTGTTGTTGCATTGCTAGGTGATTAGCATGCATATTGTGGCCCATTTGGGGTGGTAGCTAATTCCCATGGTGAGGAATTAGTGAGTAAATCATTTTGATTGTTGTTGATGTTTGCATGCTAGGTGATTAGCGTGCATAGCATGGCCCATTTGGGGTGGTAGCTAATTCCCATGGTGAGGAATTAGTGAGTGAGTCACTATGTCTCAAATGAGTGGGACTAGTGAGCTTGGTAGCCGTGCCGGGATTGGACGGTGAGGTTGAACTATATGTTCACAAAATAGTCGGTACCGCATGCATGGCGTCTCATTGCATAATATATGTATGGCGTGTAATATGAATGGATGTATTCCAATATTACACGTGTAATTGTGTTGGTATGGTTGGTTGTGATTGAGTATGATGTTGAATTAATATGCTGTTCCTGAATGTGTGTTTTGATTAGGGTGATGAAGTGTGTTGAATCACTTAACATAACATGATATTTTATAATACTCATTATATTGATTGAGGAACTCACCCTTACAACTATTTTTCAGGTAACGAGAAATGAGTTGAGTAGAAGCTAATTATTGGAGTCTAGTGTAGTCTCCGTAGTGGGTCATGCTCTGATAGATGTAACCTCGGGAAGGGATGTTTTGAATGTTTTACCGTTGGTTATGAACCATTTTACATGTAATGTGTTACATGTTTTGATTGATTTGATTTATATCCGCTGCGATTTATGCAACTGTTTATTTGATTAAATAAAGAGCATGACTGTTATTTTGGAACATGGTGTGAAGTGATCATGTGACACCCTTAACTGCATAATTACTCTGATGTTGTATTTTGATATTTAATTAAATTATTGGGGTATTTTAGAAGGGTGTTACATTAGTGGTATCAGAGCATAGTCGGTCGAGTCGAGTCGTAATTATTCTGTTTCCCCTGTACGGATAGGTGTTGTGTAACCCTATCAGTACTTATTGTTTTAGTTGGTTGGGTTTTCAGAATAGAGATGGCTGGAAGAGGTAGAGATGATGCTGCAATTGCTGAGGCTCTGGGTATGCTAGCTGGAGTACTTGGAGGAAATCCGAATGTTGTGGGAATGGGAGCTGCTCGTCAACTGAGTGAGTTCCAGAAGAACAATCCTCCAATGTTCAAGGGAGCATACGATCCAGATGGTGCTCAGAAGTGGTTGAAGGAGATCGAGAGAATCTTCAGAGTGACTGAGTGCGCCGATAACCAGAAGGTCAGGTTCGGTACGCATATGTTGTCAGAGGAAGCTGATGATTGGTGGGTTGCTACCCGCACTGAGTTGGAATCTGCTGGGAATGCTGAGATTACTTGGGCAGTGTTCAGAGAGAGATTCCTGAGGAAGTATTTTCCAGAGGATGTCAGAGGAAAGAAAGAGATAGAATTCTTGGAATTGAAACAGGGTAACCGGTCTGTTACTGAGTACGCTGCTAAGTTCACAGAGCTGTCAAAGTATTATACTCCCTATAGTGAGGCTACTGGGGAATTTTCCAAATGTGTGAAGTTTGAGAACGGGTTGCGTCCCGAGATCAAGCAGGCGATTGGATATCAGCGGATCAGGGTGTTTTCTGATTTGGTCGACTGTTGCAGGATTTTTGAACAGGATTCCAAGGCTAGAGCAGAGAGCTATCAGCAAAGGGTTGATAGGAAAGGTAAGAATCAGATTGAGCGTGGGAAACCGTACGCAGCTGGCAAAGGTTTCCAGAGACAGAGTGGGATGAAGAGGCCTAGTGGGGGAGACTCTAGTGCCCCTGCTAAGTGTTACAGATGTGGTCAGGCTGGACATCGTATCCATGAGTGTACCAGTAATGAGAAGAAGTGTTTCAAGTGTGGAAAAGGTGGTCATTTGGCTGCAGACTGCCGGTTGAAGACTGTGACTTGTTTCAACTGTGGAGAGTTGGGTCATATTAGCCCACAGTGTCCTAAGCCGAAGAAGGAGAATCAGTCGAGAGGCAAGGTCTTTGCTTTATCGGGTTCTGAGACTTCTGCAGATGATCGTTTGATCCGAGGTACGTGTTATATTAATGGCTTTCCTCTTGTAGCTATTATTGACACCGGTGCTACTCATTCTTTTATACCTTTGGATTGTGTTGTGAAACTTAAGTTAGAGATATCTGAGATGCTGGGTAGTATGGTGATTGATACTCCTGCGAAGGGTTCAGTGACTACTACTTCAGTTTGTTTGAATTGTCCTTTGAGTATTTTTGGTAGAGACTTTGGGATAGACCTTGTATGTCTTCCGTTGGTGCAGATTGATGTTATCTTGGGTATGAACTGGTTGGTGTTTAACCGAGTCTATATCAACTGTTTTGATAAGACTGTGATTTTTCCTGAGATTGAGGAAGGAAAGAATTTGTTTCTATCTGCAAGGCAGGTGAATGAGGCAGTAGTAGATGGGGCAGAGTTGTTTATGCTGTTAGCGACTTTGGAGGCTAAAGATAAACTGGTGATTGGCGATCTCGCTGTGGTGTGTGATTTTCCTGACGTGTTTCCAGAAGAAGTGAATGAATTACCGCCAGAGCGTGAAGTTGAGTTCTCGATTGATTTGGTACCTGGTACTAGACCGATATCGATGGCTCCATATCGTATGTCTGCTGTTGAGTTAGCTGAATTGAAGAGTCAGCTGGAAGATCTGTTGGATAAGAAATTTATTCGTCCGAGTGTGTCACCGTGGGGTGCACCAGTGTTATTGGTTAAGAAGAAAGAAGGTACTATGAGGTTGTGTGTGGACTACAGGCAATTGAATAAAGTGACTATCAAGAGTCGGTATCCTTTGCCGAGGATTGATGATTTGATGGATCAATTGGTTGGTGCGAGTGTGTTCAGCAAGATAGATTTGAGATCTGGGTATCATCAGATACGTGTAAAAACTGAGGATATTCAGAAGACTGCTTTCAGAACAAGGTATGGACATTATGAGTATTCTGTAATGCCTTTTGGTGTGACTAATGCGCCTGGAGTGTTTATGGAGTATATGAATAGGATTTTCCATCCGTACCTAGACAAGTTTGTGGTGGTGTTTATTGATGACATTTTGGTGTATTCGAAATCTGAAGAAGAGCATGCTGAGCATTTGAGAGTGGTTTTAGAAGTTCTACGAGAAAAGAAGTTATTTGCTAAGCTCTCTAAATGTGAATTTTGGTTAGAAGAGGTTAGTTTTCTTGGTCATGTGATTTCAAGAGGTGGTGTTGCTGTTGATCCTTCTAAGATAGAAGCGGTATCTAAGTGGGAAGCTCCGAAGTCAGTTCCTGAGATAAGAAGTTTCCTTGGTTTGGCTGGTTATTATAGGAAGTTTATTGAGGGATTTTCTAAGTTGGCGTTACCGTTGACGATGTTGACTAGAAAGGGGCAAGCGTTTGTTTGGGACTCAAAATGTGAAGAAGGTTTCCAAGAGTTAAAGAGAAGGTTAACTACTGCTCCTATCCTGATATTACCGAGTCCGTCGGAACTGTTTGAGGTTTACTGTGATGCTTCATTGTTGGGTTTGGGTGGTGTGTTGATGCAGAATAAGCAGGTTATAGCTTATGCTTCGAGACAGCTGAGGGTTCATGAGAGGAACTATCCGACGCACGATTTAGAGTTGGCAGCTGTGGTATTTGTTCTGAAGTTATGGAGGCATTATTTGTACGGGTCAAGATTTGAAGTTTTCAGTGACCATAAAAGTTTAAGGTATTTGTTTGATCAGAAAGAGCTGAATATGAGACAGAGGAGATGGTTAGAGTTTCTGAAGGATTATGATTTTGGTTTGAATTACCATCCGGGTAAAGCAAACGTAGTGGCGGATGCATTGAGTCGGAAATCATTGCATATGTCTATGTTAATGGTTAAGGAATTAGATTTGATTGAGCAGTTTAGAGACTTGAGTTTGGTGTGTGAGAGTACTCACAATAGTGTTAAATTGGGAATGTTGAAGTTAACGAATAATATTTTGGATGAGATTAGAGAGAGTCAGAAATCCGATATGCTCTTGGTTGATAAGTTGACTTTAGTGAATCAAGGTCAAGGTGGTGAATTCAGAGTTGATGAGAGTGGTGTTTTGAAATTTGGTAATCGGGTATGTATTCCGGATGTTACCGAACTTAAGAAGAGTATCCTGGAGGAAGGACATCGTAGTGGCCTGAGTATTCATCCTGGAGCTACGAAGATGTATCATGATTTGAAGAAGTTATTTTGGTGGCCGGGAATGAAAAGAGAAATTGCAAGTTTTGTTTATTCCTGTTTGACTTGTCAGAAGTCAAAGATTGAGCATCAGAAGCCGTCTGGGCTAATGCAACCGTTGGCTATTCCAGAGTGGAAGTGGGATAGTATCAGTATGGATTTTGTGTCTGGTTTGCCGAGGACAATTAAGAATTTTGAAGCCATTTGGGTGATAGTTGACCGATTGACGAAGTCGGCTCATTTCATTCCGATCAGAATGGATTATCCGTTAGAGAAATTAGCCGAGTTGTACATTGAGAAGATTGTAAGTTTGCATGGTATTCCGTCGAGTATTGTTTCGGACAGAGATCCTAGATTTACATCGAAGTTCTGGGAAGGTTTGCAGAGGGCTTTGGGAACTAAGCTGAGATTGAGTTCTGCATATCATCCGCAGACTGATGGTCAGACTGAGAGGACCATTCAGTCATTAGAGGATCTTTTGAGAGCTTGTGTTTTGGAAAAGGGAGACGCTTGGGATTGTTATTTGCCTTTGATTGAGTTTACCTACAACAATAGTTTTCATTCGAGCATTGGTATGGCACCGTTTGAAGCTTTGTATGGTAGGAGATGTCGGATGCCTTTATGTTGGTCTGAGTCCGGTGAGAGTGCTGTGGTTGGACCGGAGATTGTTCAACAGACTACAGAAAAGATTAAGATGATTCAGGAGAAGATGAGAATTGCTCAGAGTCGTCAGAAGAGTTATCATGATAAGAGGAGGAAGTCACTTGAGTTCCAAGAGGGAGATCATGTGTTTCTTCGCGTTACTCCGATAACTGGTGTTGGTCGAGCTTTGAAGTCGAAAAAGTTGACACCTCGATTTATTGGTCCTTATCAGATTTTGGAGAGGATAGGGGAAGTAGCCTATCGTGTCGCTTTACCGCCGTCGCTTGCGAATTTACATGAGGTTTTTCATGTGTCTCAGTTGAGGAGGTACATTCATGATCCGTCGCATGTAGTCCAAGTAGATGATGTACAGGTGAGAGATAACCTGACTGTTAAAACATCACCTATGAGGATCGAGGATCGGGAGTTGAAGCAGTTGCGGGGTAAAGAGATTGCCTTGGTGAAGGTAGCTTGGGGAGGACCAGCAGGTGGCAATGTGACTTGGGAACTGGAGAGTAAGATGAAGGAGTCTTACCCAGAGTTATTCGCTTGAGGTATGTTTTCGAGGACGAAAACCCTTTAGTGGGGGAGAGTTGTAACACCCCGATAATAATATGATAATTATTTAAATTAAGTTAATAATATATTTATTAATTTAATTGGATAATTGAATTATTATTATTATTATTTTGGAATTATCATTATTATTATTATTGGGATAATAATTATTGGAAAATATATAAGTTGGAATTTAGAAAATCCCATTTTTTGGTAAAAAGTTATTTTTACGTGAAAAGGGAAAAAAGGGCAAAGAGCCAGAAAACGAAGGTTGAAGGAAGGAAAAGCTTGAAGCTCAAAGCTGCCGGATTAACTCAGGTAAGGGGGGTTTATCATCGATTAAGGGGTATTATGGGATAACATGTAATGGGTAGTGATAAACCATGGATTTTTGACTTTGATTTGAATGATGCATGCTGAAAGTGTGAAATATTTGATGAACGAATTTGGATGATAATTGACGAAAATTCGTAGGAATTAGAGGTAGTAAGGTTAGCGATTTGGGAAGCCGAATGTGTATGATCTGTAATTGATAAAACGAACGAACATGTATGAAAATTGGACTGTAGAAGGTTGGGATTGGATAGATCTCGTAGCAGGAAAAGCCATTGCAGATCTGGAAATTCTGGTTTCTGGTCATACGCGTATGGCACTAGGCAATACGCGTATGATATGGCTGGTACGCGTATGGAGGAGGCCTTACGCGTATGGGTGAGGAAAATGATATTTTGAACGTAGATTTGCCTCTGTTGGTACGCGTATGGGAGAGTGGTACGCGTAGCATACGCGTATGAGACTGATGATACGCGTATGGGTTGGGCGAGGAAACGCGCCATACGCGTATGGGCATAGGCAGTACGCGTATGGATTTGGTCAGGAATGGGCAATACGCGTATGGGCATAGGCAATACGCGTATGGGCAGACTTGTGGTTTTCCTGAACAATGGTTGTGCAGTTCTTGGTTGTTTAGGCTGAGTGATGTACTTAGCTGAGGTGTGATGTTGTAGGGATCATTTCCCGTTGTTTTGAATAGTATAGGTATTAGTAGAGTGTGCTAATACTATGAGTGATTATGTGGCATGAGATGATATGCTTTTGTTGATGATATGTGATGGTATACATGATGATGTGAATGTATGCATTTGTGAATAGACTGTTTTATGGCTTAGAGTGTGAGCATATGTCTATTCTTGAGTTGTTGTTGTTGTTGCATTGCTAGGTGATTAGCATGCATATTGTGGCCCATTTGGGGTGGTAGCTAATTCCCATGGTGAGGAATTAGTGAGTAAATCATTTTGATTGTTGTTGATGTTTGCATGCTAGGTGATTAGCGTGCATAGCATGGCCCATTTGTGGTGGTAGCTAATTCCCATGGTGAGGAATTAGTGAGTGAGTCACTATGTCTCAAATGAGTGGGACTAGTGAGCTTGGTAGCCGTGCCGGGATTGGACGGTGAGGTTGAACTATATGTTCACAAAATAGTCGGTACCGCATGCATGGCGTCTCATTGCATAATATATGTATGGCGTGTAATATGAATGGATGTATTCCAATATTACACGTGTAATTGTGTTGGTATGGTTGGTTGTGATTGAGTATGATGTTGAATTAATATGCTGTTCCTGAATGTGTGTTTTGATTAGGGTGATGAAGTGTGTTGAATCACTTAACATAACATGATATTTTATAATACTCATTATATTGATTGAGGAACTCACCCTTACAACTATTTTTCAGGTAACGAGAAATGAGTTGAGTAGAAGCTAATTATTGGAGTCTAGTGTAGTCTCCGTAGTGGGTCATGCTCTGATAGATGTAACCTCGGGAAGGGATGTTTTGAATGTTTTACTGTTGGTTATGAACCATTTTACATGTAATGTGTTACATGTTTTGATTGATTTGATTTATATCCGCTGCGATTTATGCAACTGTTTATTTGATTAAATAAAGAGCATGACTGTTATTTTGGAACATGGTGTGAAGTGATCATGTGACACCCTTAACTGCATAATTACTCTGATGTTGTATTTTGATATTTAATTAAATTATTGGGGTATTTTAGAAGGGTGTTACAAGTACCATTACCAATAGTTCCGGAGCCTCTGATCCTTCCTTTCTGATCTCCTCCGAAACCTACAAATCCAGCGTCTTTAAGTTCCAGACTTTGGAACATAGACTTTCTTCCCGTCATGTGTCGCGAGCATCCAGAGTCCAGGTACCATGACTGGTGTCTGAACTTTGCTGCATAGGATATCTGCAACATAGATAATCTTATCTTTCGGTACCCAGAATCTCTTGGGTCCTTTTAGATTAGTTTTCCCAGAGTTTCTTATAACTTTGGGTCTTCTAGCATTTTTAAATTTGTGTTCTTGTGTGTGTGTGTAGTGATATGAAAAAGGAGATTTAATTTGATCACTTGTAGAAGTTTTATCTTCCTTAGGATCATACCCAATTCCCCTTTTATTGTTCTGACTTACTCCATAAATCATGGATGCCATAATACTCCTATCTATCCCATTCTTCAGAAATTCTTGAAAGGCTTCTTCATATTTATAAATAATTTTATTTGAAGTTTGTGGTGCTTGAGACAACGCTTCTTCTAATTCTGAGCTTTTTGTTTTTGCTCCATCTCTTTCTAACGTTAAAGATCTGATTGTATCTTCATGTGCTAGAATTGTTATCTCAAGTTCATTACATTCTTCAAATTTTGTTTTAAGACAGCCTTTAATGTTTTTAAACTTCTGTTTTAATTTCTGATAAGAGGTAAGAGTTTCTGACAAACATGATTCTAAGTCAGATCGAGAAAGTTCAGAAAATACCTCTTCAGATTCTTCGTCTGAGCTGCTGGATGTGGTAGCCATAAGTGCTACGTTGGCCTGTTCATCAGAGTCAGATTCTGATGATCCAGATTCACTGTCATCCCAGGTAGCCAACAGTCCTTTCTTTGTTCTGAAGGTGTTTTTCTTGAAGCTTTCTTTTCTAGGGTTGTCTTTCTTTAGCTTAGGGCATTCATTCCTGTAATGACCTGTTTCTTTACATTCATAACAGGTAATATCTTTGTTAGCTTTACCTTTTGAAGTTGACTATGATCGATCCCTACTGGGTCTTGGTCTTCTGAAGTTGTTGTTCCTCTTTTTCCAGAGTTGCTTAACTCTTCTGGTTAGTAGGGACAACTCTTCTTCATCATCAGAGTCTTCAGGTTCAGAGTCGTCAGTATCTTCAGTTTCTGCCTGGAGAGCTTTGGTTCTGTCAGGTTTCCGTCTTTCAGATCTGGACTTTAGCGCTACGGACTTGTTCCTTTTCTGAGGTTCATCCTCCTCTAGTTCTATCTCATGACTTCTGAGAGAACTAACAAGTTCTTCAAGGCTGATATTGTTCAGATCCTTTGACAGCTTCAGAGCAGTAACCATAGGTCTCCATTTCTTTGGCAGACTTCTGACTATCTTCTTAACATGATCTGCAGTTGTGTATCCTTTGTCTAGCACTTTAAGACCTGCAATAAGAGTTTGAAATCTGGAAAACATAGCCTCTATAGCTTCATCATCTTCCATTTTGAAAGCTTCATATTTCTGGATAAGCGCCAGAGCCTTCGTCTCCTTGACTTGGGAGTTTCCTTCATGGGTCATCTTCAGAGAGTCAAGTATATCTTTGGCTGTCTCTCTGTTGGTGATCTTTTCATATTCGTTGTATGATATAGCATTTAGAAGTATTGTTCTGGCCTTGTGATGATTTTTGAAGATACGTTTCTGATCTTCTGACATCTTGTTTCTGGGAACTTCAGCTCCATTTTTCAAGACTGGAGGTGTATATCCATCTGTGACAATGTCCCAGAGGTCAGCATCATAACCCAGAAAGAAACTTTCGATTCTATCTTTCCAGTAATCAAATTTCTCTCCATCAAAAACAGGAGGCTTAGCATTGTAAGAATCTCTTTCATTTGAGTGGGCCATTGTTTTTCTCGTACTGGATCTCTCTACACGGTTAAGTGTTTGATTAGAAAATCAATAACAGAGCCGGAGCTCTGATACCAATTGAAGGTGAGAAAAACAAGAAAGGGGGGGTTTGAATTGTTTGGAAAAATAAGCGCTTTTCAAAATGAAAATCACACAAGGATTTTATACTGGTTTGCTTATAACACAAAGCTACTCCAGTCCACCCGGCCAAGGTGATTTCGCCTTCAACAAGGACTTAATCCACTAATCTTGAAAGATTACAAACAACGTCTAAGAGAAAAATCTTTTAGTCCTCTCAAGTTTACAGACTACACTAAGTCACTTGAGGAAATCAACAAACAGTAAATGAAAGATTTATGTAATCTAGAGTGCTTCTAAGAAAGCAAATATTACAGTGTTAAGAACAAGAGTTTTTCACGTTATAAGCAAAAGCTTTGTGAAGATTTTAGAGAGAAAGAGTGTTTTTCTTGAGTGTTGATGTTTCAGTATAATTTTGGCTTGTTGGCTTGCTGATTGTTGTCTAGTATCTTGCTGAAAGTTGATTTGCAATCCTTTATATAGATCAGTGAGGTAGTAGTTAAAACTGGTGGATATTGAGATGAAGTTACGCCATCACATAAATAGCTTCTGCAGGATGACTTTTTCTTCTTGAAATGACTACTTACCACAAGTAGTATTTTCTTTATTGAGATTGAAGATTAACGTCTCTTTCTCAATTAGGAAATCCATTTGCAAATCTTTTCTTGACTTAAACGTTACTCTTTCATGATTAGCAATTCCATGCTCAGAGTATTTGTGTTTCTGGAGAAACTTGGAGTCTTGCTTCTGATGTTAATCTCTTGTGAGTTCTGATGGATTCTTCAGATAGTGCCAAGAGCTTCTGAAGTTAGACAAACCTTTGTTCAGAGTCAGAACTTCTAGAGCTTACTACTTGTCCAGATGCTTCTGATACTTTGCTGTTATGCTCAGAGTTAGACTTTCTATAACTTGTTTCCACTTCAAATGCTTCTGATCATATGACAATATGCTTCTGATCTGGTTCTGTATCTGATGACATCATCAGATTTCTTCCTTCTTTCTTTAGAATCCTGCACACTTAGAAACTTTTCGTTAGGGTGCCATTTTTGGTTTCATCCTTTGTTATCATCAAAATCAAGGAATCTGTTGTAGAACAATTTTTGTTCTTACACGTCGTACGTCTCTCGCCGTCTTTTCACCATTCTTCAATCCATCCGTCCCTGATTGGACTCCATGGGGATTTGTTTTGTCAACAGCTTCCACATCACAACCTGCAAGTGAGTGAAAATACCTAACAATTCCTGCAAAAGAGATCGTTAGATAAAACCGTGCCCCAGGCGTGTTAAGATTTCAACACTTGGGTCACTCAACCTTCCGAATAAGATTTCAAGCTTCAATCTTATAAGCATGCATTGGAAGGGACCTGTATGTCTTAAAATGCAAAATCCTTTATCAAAATAATCGGATGTTTTTGCAATCAAAGCGGTAATGAAACACAAAAACAAAATTATTTGACTGAATATGCACTTTATTGATTGAAAAAGTGTGGCTCAAATTGAGCAATACAAAGGAAGCAATTCCTGAAAAGAGTTAATTGCGCACAAAAGGAAAAATCTATCCTAATGGCAATGTGAAACCCGTAATCTCATCGAGTTCCAACTCGGTTACACCCCATATGTCCTCAGACTCTCCGTGCTTCCTGCCTTCTGAACAAGATGCTTCTGATTGATCCCCACCGGGTATTATCCATGATGCCTTAACCAAAGCGCAAACGATCATGCCAGACGCAGTTGTTCGTTTCAATCCCTCTTTTGCCTGGACCGCCCTTTCGGGTTTTCAGTCCACCGGGATACCCTTTGTTGCCCAAGTCGCCTTTTCAGGTTTTCGACTTGCCGGGTGTACATTTTTCTTTCTTATCCCTAATTTTTGCCCGAACCTTTTCTTTCTTTTTTTTTTTCGGTTCGCCGGGATGCCCATTTTTGCCTGGACTATTTTATTCTTTTCGTCCAGCGGGTCTCTTTATACGAAGTATTTTTTAACTGCGTCCGCATTCACAGGGGATGGAGAATCCTCGCCATCCATGGTCGTCAACAATAAGGCTCTGCCAGAGAAAACCTTCTTGACCCCGAATGGACCTTCATAATTGGGTGTCCATTTGCCCCTTCGATCGTTTTGAGGAGGAAGGATCCTTTTCAGCACCATATCACCTACGTGATATGCCCGAGGTCGCACCTTTCGGTGAAAAGCACGTTTCATCCGTTGCTGGTATAACTGCCCATGACAGATGGCTGCCAGCCTTTTCTCTTCAATTAGGCTCAACTCTTCGTACCGGGTCCTTACCCATTCGGCCTCTTGCAATTTTACGTCCATCAGGACTCTCAAAGAGGGAATCTGGACCTCAACCGGTAGCACCGCTTCCATTCCATATACCAATGAGAAAGGCGTTGCCCCAGTAGATGTTCGCACTGAAATTCGATACCCAGGATACCAGTTTCCTACTCAATCACACTATCGGTGCATTCAAACGTTATCCGGGCAACAAAAGCTTATTCACCTAAACCTCCCCATCAGACATCAGAATCCGTTCGGATTCAGGGTCAGGCCCCTCCTCCGGGATCGGTTACTCTCAATCTTTCGATTAGAGCACCTCGAGATGTCCTCATCAGGGAACTCAAACTTCATCGGTTGATAATCCTCAGTGAGTTGTTGGGCGAGGTAATCAGGCAATACACTCCCCTCGATTGCTTTCTGAGAGTATCACAAATCAGTCAATATTCTTTTGCACTCTCACAACCCGTCCGGTTAATGCTGACTTCTCAAACACATACTCGATCAGATCCACCTTGGACATCCACAAAGTGGTATGAACCAGCATACTGTCTCAGTCGGCGAGCAGCCTATGCCAAAGTACATCAAGTTTCCTCGAGCAGTGAGTGTATTGTTTCACAGTCGATAAACTTTTTGCTTAGGTAAATTGCATGCTCTTTTCGACAAGACTAGTCATGCTGCCCCAGTACACACCTCATAGACCCCTAAAGGACCGTCAAGTACAGATAAGATGTGAACCATGACATGTAGTTCAATCTACCCAATAGACCACGAACCTCTTTTTCTGTTCTCGGTTCAGGCACTTCTTTTTTTTTTTTTTTTTTTTATTTTTTTAGCAGAATCAACCTCGATTCCTCTCTTACAACGAACCCCAACAGCTTACCGGCCTGCACTCTGAAAGTGCACTTATTTGAATTCAACCTCAGTTTGAATTGTCTCAACCAATTGACCAACTTGGCCGGGTCCACCAGATGCCCCTCTTCTGTTTGGGACTTTGCTATCATGTCATCAACATTAGCATTCAATTTCATGATGAATCATATCATGAAACAAAGTCACCATGGCTCGCTGATAAGTAGCACTGGCGTTCTGCTTCTCTAGAGGACAATCTTCTCTCCATGATAGCTTGTGCACAGCGACACCGGTATCCGACCCTGGCATATTCTGACACGACCAGGCGAAGGTATCCACAGGCTCTTTCAACAGGGCTACCATTCCTCCTTCGACTCGCCTCTGAAACGGCCCCAATTTTCACTTCCTTTCTGACCTCAGCGGTATACAGGTTTACAAGCTCAACTCGCCCTTCGTGCGGCTGAATCACCTTCTCCTCTTGTTTCAACAACCTGGCTAATTCCAGCAGATCACAATCTTCTTCGCCTTCTTCTTCGGCATGATATATCGGTTTGTCGAAGTCATATGAGGTGTAACCAAATTGTTGTCAATGAGATCCGGAGAATTATTTTTCGAAGTCGGAACGAGACAAATCAAAAAGGGAAAAAAATGAAAACAAACATTGCCATTTTTATTTTTAAGACTGCAAAAATAAATGAAAAACAGGGAACACCTCTTTTAACTGAAAAAACATCCATTTATGATGCAAAATGTTGCAAAATGAAACATGAGGCGGCCCTTACAATGGACCATTACGTTTCGGGCAAAACGTATGGCTTTCATGCAAATAAAACTGAAAAACAGAAATTATTACTCTTCCGGATGAGTGACAGTGATGATCTTTTTAGGCCTTCCAGTTCCCTGGTACGCACGCTTTTATCCACGACTCCAGTTCACAGTCACTGTCAGTCTCTTCACCTACCGCACAGGCGTGATCCGAATCTTCAACAATTGCACTCACCATCGCCTGACCATGTGCCGGCATGGGATTAGCATTCACGTTGGGAGATGGAGCAAAGTTGATTGCTTTTGAATCCACCAGGTCTTGGACTACGTGCATAAAAGCTTTGCAGTCCTCTACACTGTGCCCGGGACCACCCGAATGGAATTCACATTTGACATTTTCATCAAAATTGGCTGGCCTTTGATCAGGTCTCATAGGTGCCAAAGTCCTCAACTGTACCAGCCCCAGATCCTTCAACTTTTTCAATAGGAAAGAGTATGTCACAGGCGGCCTGTCAAAATGCCGATCACTCATCCTCCTCCTGACTTGATATCCAACCCTCTGAGACCTCTGCTGGAATGGCTATCTTTGTTGTTGCGGTGATTGCTGTTGTTGCTGTGCAGGCTGATGCTGATTATCAGCAGGAATAGTTACTGCAGCAGTGTGCTGAAAGTAACGATCCCTACTGGGTCCCCTCTGGGCATACACAGCACTCGATTCACCCTCATTCTTGCGCTGGTCATTACCAAAGGATTTCTTCGGCCCAGACGACGAAGCGTTTCCTTGTGTTTCCCCTTTCTTCAGCCAGCCTTCAATCCTCCCCACCTTCTCGGCAATTTCTTTCTGCCCCAAGGCGAACTCTTGCATGACATTGATCAGCTCTCCCATCTTCTCTTTCAACTCGAGAATGTCTGTGTTGGGCGGATTCATCATTCCTGTGTCAATCAAACAGGTTAGAAACTGACACCTGCAAAACAGCAAACAGGTTAATATGCATGAATGCAACGTCTATCCATACGAGGAAGCTTCTGTCTTTTGATCCTGGTTTCATCGAGACAGATAATATTTTGACATCCACATTTTGAAATTCAAGATGTCTCTCAACCAGATTCTCAATCCGTAATACTCCCCATATGGCTAGGCGTAGGTTAGGTGCAGATGAATGTAAAATGGGAATGATGCTGATGAGTGAATGCAATGCATTGTGCAATCCTCCGAGTCATCTGATCATCTGTTGTACTGAGCCCCGATCTCTGAATTGATCACAACCATCCGAGGTACTGATTAACCATAAGTCCAACTCGGGGTTCCGAAATAAACGGAACTGAAAGATACATCACCATCATCATCAGACAATCTCTGAGCAGATAACCACCAATCTCTGAATCGGCCCGGGGAATCCTGAAATAAACGGATCCCCACTGATAAATAACACGGGCAACACTCTGACGTCTCAGAAATAAATGCCCATAAATCCGACTTATAAATAGGACTCTGATCAACGGAACCAATAGTCACCATCAAAGTCACCATCTGAACATGCATCTGTAAGAATCACCCTCCCCTCACAGGTAAATTCTAATCAGGTCATCCTAAGGAGGACAATAGTCTCGACAATCGGGCAGAGATACTCAATGGGTTTGCCCTTTCGGGTGTGCCATTGTAGCTCCCTTAAGATCGTCTAAACCAAAGATCCGGGAAAGATCGGTCACCGAAGTCAATAGCTCAAAAGAGGTAACCCAACCAAAGTGGAAAACCCCACTGAGGAAGAGCACTCTCAGATGAACCTCGTCCGGCTTGTGGTATGTCACGTCGCAACAGCATGCCCAACCGGCATGTGAGGAACGTGAGACCACACTAATCCTAGGTGTATACTCGGGCCTGGGTTTTAGCCCCACTCAGAACACCCACCCCAAAACAGAGGAACCACCTGCACTGAGGACGACAACATGATAGTATGATGCATGCAGACATATATGCAAATATATACACCATCAGAATAATAAATGCAATAAATAGCAGCACAAGCAACCTAAACTATCCTAGAGCGCTAGGAGAGACTCGCTTAGGGAAGATGGACCAGCAGCAAGGTCAACTTCTTTAATCCCCAGCAGAGTCGCCAGCTGTCGCATCCGCGAAAAACAACCGGCGGGCTGAAACAAAAACAACACAGAGCCGCCACCGTGCGTTATTTATCCCAAAAGAGGGAAAGGAAATGCTCAGAGTAAACCTGGAAAAAGCATGGTCTCGCGACCAAAGAGAAAGGGTACGGGAGTCGGTTATGCGAAGGGAAGGTATTAGCACCCCTACGCATCCGTAGTACTCTACGGGATCCACGCTCTAAAAGAAAGAAAAGGTTGCTAAAACAAACATCACACACACACACACTGAAGACAACACAGGTGGGGGAAGAGAGAAGAGGGCTCGCTAGGACATCGCATCCTATGCCTATGTATCTCGTCTAGAACGAGATTCAGAGCTGCCGTAGTTCGGCTCACGCACGCCAAACAAGACACACACAAACACAGGCAAACCTGGAACCCGAACGCCAATCGCTGGACTTACATCGGCTTCCGAACCAAACAAACACACTCAGGATACGGACAGGCAATCGCTGGGCTTACATCCATATCCTGACACACAAAAAGGTTAACAAGCAAACACACACAAAAAGAAAAAAAGTGCCCGGAGAGACCTCGCACGGTCTCCTGCCTACGTACCTCATCTGGTATGAGGATCAGGGCGACGTAGTTCCCCTGAACGGGGGAAAGGAACACACAAACTAATAGGGAGTCGGGAACTCGGACCTAAAAGTCATCAAGCAAGCAAGAAGAGACGCTGAGACGTCAAAAGAAACTGAACACACAGACTAACAGGGAGTCGGGAACTCGAGCCTGGTAGCTGTCAAACAAAACACACGCAAAAAAAAGAAAAAGGTGCCCGGAGAGATCTCGCACGACCTCCTGCCTACGTACCTCATCTGGTATGAGGATCAGGGCAACGTAGTTCCCCTGAACGGGAAAGAAATTCTCACCTAACCAGACACAAAGGGAGACACACTACTAGGGAGCTGTACTCGAGCCTAGATGTTATCATGCATCATTGCCCTATGTTATGGTTTCTATCCTAACTTGCACAGGTAGCAAGCTAAACCTAAACAGGCAAAACAAAACACACATGCTCAATCAAAATAAAGCAAACATTCACAAGTAGCACACACTATATCCAGTCAAGTGAGGCTCAAACAAGGGTGAGGCTGCAAGAGCAAGCCAACTGTACAGGGTAGTGTTCGCTCTTAACCCTGACATTGAGAGTCAGGGTGAAGCAGATGAAAGGTGAGTGAAGATGAGACTTCACAGCTCTTATCCCTGGCCAGGGAGAGCTTCAGACAAAGGAGCGTGGGTCCAGAAAGTGGGAACCCTTCTACACTCAAGACTCTGACTCGACTGTACAACTGTACAAGATCTTGGGTTAATGTCCCACTGCATCAACACAGTGGTGTGAGCAGAGAGACGACTCAACAAGAATAGCAGGGGATGGATTGCACATCCCTTGGGTTCTGCCAATTGCCTTAATCAAGGTCTTTTCCTGCTTGGGGACAAATATAAACAAGCACAATCATTGCCTCTTAAGGAGGACTTCAGACAGTTGCCTGGCTAAATAACAAGCCAGGTCTTCCAGACTACATGGAGACAAGAGGGTCTACCTCAATTGGTTTATACAACCAAGCAGCAGCACAGCAAGTTCTCAAAGAACTATTAGCAACTAATGTACCTGAAATCAATCAAATACAGTCAGTATACCAATCACAAAGTCAAAACAGACAAGATAAGAATCAACAGTCAACACAATCAATCACATGTGCAAAGCACAATCAACTCAAGTGAGCCAAGCATCCTACAAAATAAACCAAGTTAGTTCATAACAAACATATAAACCAAACTCAATCAACTTGCATTAATCTCCTTTAAAACATTTGCTTCTTCAACCTGAAAGTCACATTCAAACGTGAGAAACAAGACCACTAGGACAAGCCTAGGGTCCAAAGGAGATGAAAAATCCAAAACAGCAAGTGAAAATTAATCAAAACCTAGATTTATCAAGCAAAAAGAGACTCCAATTGGTCTCACACCAAAACTATGCACCAAATCCATTTCATATACAAAACATGCCAAACTATGCATTTTGGAAACACATTAGAGCAAACAGAATGATCACAATCAAATCAATATCAAAACAGCTCAATAAATTCCGCAAAAATTCAAGCTTAAACAGAACACATTCAATGAGTTGCATACCAATTTTCATGCTATTTGGACCAGAGGAAGTATGGAAATTAAATTCACTAAGTCATGGTATGCAAATACAAGCTCAAACAATGCCACAAATCATGTATCAACTTTAGGCAAGTGTAAAACAGAAATGGCAAAAGATAAATGAATCACACCAAAGCCAAAATGAAATTAAACATGTTAAGAACCAATCCACAAAGTTTCAGCTTCATGTAATAAGGTATGAGAATTTCACAAGCTATGTAAGTTGATCACTCAAGAACATCCCAAAAATGACTAAACAGCAAACAAAAATACCAATCAAATGGAAAATGGATCAACAAATCCTACAAAAAATTATGGTTAAACCTAACATACATATGGAATCACATGCAAAAATTCAGGGCAAATAGAATTCAATAAGCATGGAAACAAAATTCAAGAACATGGCATAGCATAGTGTGACACACATTGTCACACTCAACTTGATCACATCATATCTCCAAATCCAGAAACTCAAAATTAGCAAACTATACATCAAAATCACCAGGAAAGAGTCAAGAATGTGCATGTAAAATTTCATCAATTTTGGATAAGGCATCAAGATTTCATGATCAATATGGCAAAACATATACACAAATGATACATTCAAACAATCCCTAGGCATTTAATTTTTTCACACGTGCACAGAAATATTAAAAATCACCATAAAAAAGTATACATCACAAGGAGAATGGTGAAAAAACTCTCATCAAATTTGGATTAAAAATGAATTACTTATGAATTTTCTAAGATGAATGATCAAAATGAAATAAAATTGGAAAAAGAAAATGAAATGAAATGAAATTAATGTCACAATGGCAATTTTGTAAATAGGCGTTGCCACGATGAAACGCGGCGTTTCATTAAAACGCCCTGGCACGCTCCAATTGGTCAGGATCCGCGGGAAACAGAATTTGAACATGAAACCAGGCAAAGCAAGATCAAACGCATGCTAGACACGAGTTCTTGAAGCATTCATAGTGTTCATAATTTCCAGAAATCGTCATGACCAAATCTCAACCAAAATGAGCAAACGATATATCAATGGAATCATCATTCAATGTACATCACGAATATGGCAAGCATTTGACCTAACTCTAACCATGCTTCACGGATCGAGCGAAAATAGGTTTCACATCCAAACTTCTAATCAAGATATCTCATTCAATTTAGCATGGAAATCAAAACTATAAGTTGCAACGTGCTCTACAAACTTAGATCTACACAAGACATATCATGATTTTGAGAATTATGGAAATCGAGTTCTAACCTCTTGATGATGACAGCTGTTGAATCGTGAGCTTCCAAGTCCAAAATGCCAAAACAGATGTCGATTGAAGCTTAGGAACCTGATTGAAAGAGGTTTTGTAGCTCCAGCATGCTCCAATTCCAAAATCCTTCAAGATGCCATGGATGAATGAGACTTCAACAGTTGCGAATCTTCAATGCCTTGGCCACGAGTTTGTGAAACAGTTCCTTCAAGATACCTGTGGAGAAGGATCAACACAAGAACAAGCAAGATAGATGATGAATTTCAATAAAAATGATGAAAAAAGTGTGAGAAAGCTTGAAGAAAATTGAGAGGTTTTTGGATGAAAAGTTTGTTAGATCTGAAAAGTGAATTGTGATCATGCAGTTTTTGTTATGATTAATGCTTTATACCATGTGCTAATCCATGTGTTAATCCAAATTAGCAAAATCCAAGTGAATTAGCAAAAATGCAATTTATGTCAAATGGCCAAAATGTCCTTTTCCAATTCAGCCAATGTAACAGTACAAAACCAGTTGGAGCAAGTCACATTTGATGTTTATGATGTGTTGCAATTGGTCTTGTATGGAAATCACATGTATTTTGGAAATTGACCTTTTTTCCCACCAATTTTCAAAATGAATCACTTGAAAAATGACTTTTTGCTATGATGATTTTTGATGGAATGTGATGATGCATCATGCAAGTACACATCAAATGTGGTTTGCTCAAAGAAAGATCACCCCATTTGGCCTTTCCATTCAAAAGTTATGGCCTCTTGAAAATCAACATTTTCTGAAAATGATTTGATCATAATTTGCCAACCACACATGAGAAATGAGTGTTCTTGGACTTTTTGGAAAGGTGAGAGCAAGATCTACAACTTTCATGTTGGACAAAATTTCATTTGAAACATTTTTGGACACGTAATTTTGAGGTGAAAAACTTTCCATTTTTGGCAGTTTTCAATTACAAGTCACTTTCTATTTTTGGAAAGTTTCCATCTGACTTTATTTTCTTCATTCTTGATGTTTGAAATGTCAAATGAAACTTGTTTGGACATGAATGAAGTGTCTCTAACCCTCTCCCTCCTCCAAATCCATGAATTCAGGCACAGTTGACCACAGTTGACTTTTTCTGACCGATAGATGAATTGGCTGTGCATTGATGAACTTGAGCCTCAAACTCCTGATGAAATGGCTCAATAATGAAACCCTAGCTTCCATAAGCTCAATATAACCATATGATGATCCCCATATCCATTGAAAACCCCATCTCCTTGCCAAGCCCTGACTGGCCCAATGCAGATGATTCAACTGATTAGGGTTGACCAATGGTCAAAACCCTAATCCCAAGGTATCTGATCAATCTCTTGGATGATATCAAGACCGTGATGATGATGATGTATCATTTCAACCAAGATGAAGCTGAATCCCCTTGAGGAACCATGAAACCCTAATTTGTACCACACATCCTCAGATGGTTAATGATCAATTCAATCAATGAAACCCTCAGGCTTGCATACATCAACCTTTTATCTTCTGACCAAGACTTAGGAGGATGACTTGCTCAATGTAGCCACATGATATGCAACATGCTAATGACTAATGACCTAAGAAATGCAATGCAATATGTTTAAGCTAGTCCCAAGAGAGGAGGGCAAATTTTGAGGTGTTACAATAAGATGTCTAATTGACCAGAAAAATTTGAATATGTGTCAGAAAATATAGATGAAAATCAAGAAGGATTATGACTTCAAGTTGAAGTGTCATCTTTGGCACCAATAAAGTAAAGAAAAGAGTTGTATGAAGAGAAATTTGATAAAATAAGGAAAACTAGGTACCTAACTACAAATATTTAAGTCTACTCTCCTAAATTATCCTTCCTTGACATAAGCTCCGTCACAACCTATTGTATTGGATTTATTTTTTATGAACTTTCCTGATTGAAGCTGGGAGCAGAAGTGATGATCGGGTAATAAAAATTTAAAAAGGTGACGTTCATTGGTTATAGTTAGCTTGCCGTTTTTATGTTGAAATTGCAGTTGTAGGCAAGTTACTTGAGGACAAGCAACATATTAAGTTTGGGGCTCTAATGACACTCTTTCATTACATGTTTTTGACAAGAATTTAGAGAAATTTTAATCAAATATTGAGCCAATATGAAGAAAAAGTGCCAAAGAAGTGCTTAGAATGACACACACTTGTAACCTCGATTACCTATTTTTGATAATCGATTACACACCCTGAAACCACCATAAATTATGTATCGAAACTCTAATTTCAACGCGGTCAATTGTGTTGGAAAGATCATTCAATTTTCTATTTTATGGTGAAGTTCTATGATAATTGTATGTATGATTTTTGTTTGTATATGACTAATGAATAATGGTAAGGTAGATTAAACCTTATAGGAAAAACATAGGGCATGTAATATGGAAATAAATAACTAAAGACTCGTTGATTGTGTGATGTTGTGTGATTAATAAATAAAATCGGAGTAAGGAATGTTAGAAATCTTAGGGTAACATAGGGGATCATGATGGTGAAACCTCGAATACATAAATATATTATGGGAAAGGAGAAACCACTAACACTTGTTTCAAAAGGAACCAAGTATAATACATATGATGAATGTTGAGATTCCCTGAGCATATCCTGAATGTAATTTTCTATTAGGAGGGTAATCCAGGAAAATGTGATAGGTGTGTGATGTATAGTCACTACATCTCTATCATCTTGGTGTGTTTTTATCCTATTATTGGTTGATGAATTATGGTGTGATTGGTATAATATTTTGGTATGACCAATATCTAAGGCTAAGATGATGGCCTCAATAAGATGATCATGCAATGTTTAATTGGTACTTATTACGAGGGATATATGTGAGATGCGTTAACGGACATTTAAGGTATTTGCCTAGTAAAGCGCATAAAGAGAGATAATCAGTGGTTTAGATCAGAAAAACCCATTAAGGTTAGTATCTCACTCAAATTTTCTATAGTAACCTTATTAGGAATGTATTATACCAATAATTATAATCTCGAGTGAGTTTACAACATGCATGGAGGAGATTATCCGATGTAGTGTTGGGAGCTAATTACGATAATTTTGCACTGAGATAACAGAGAAGCTGCCTATATGGAGTGCATTTTTTGAGGGTCAGAAATCACAAAGACCTAAGTTGTATAATTGATCAAAAAAATCTGAATATGTATCTGAAAAGATAGATGGAATTCAAGAAGGATTATGACTTTGAGTTAAGGTATCATCCTGGTAAATCCAACAAGGAAGTAGATATGATGGGAAAAAAAAGAGATGCATACAACTGTGTTAATGATGCTAGATCATAACCTGTTGGAGAGATTATGAGATATTAACCTACAATTCACAAGGACTCGGGAGGGAGTTCTAATCATCCAATTGAGTAACATGTGTGATATGGGGGAGGAAATAAGGCAAACCTAGTTATCATATGAATAATTGGAATCTAGGATTGATCATCCAGGTTTCACCCGATCAGTGGAAGGGATTCTCTTATTCAACTAGAGGATTTGTATACCAGACGATTCAAAATTGAAGCGAGTCATCTTAGAAGAAGCTCACGAGAGTGATTTTACAATTCACTCTAGTTATTCTAAGATGTATAAGGATTTGAAGAATAACTTCTGATGGCCCGGTATGAAGAAGGGCATTATGAAATTTGTGACTTAGTCTATCAGTAAGTGAATATTGATCATCAGAGGCCAGATGGCATGTTGCAACCCTTGGAAATGCCTAAGTGGGAGTGGGGGGGGGGGAGTATATTTATGGACTTCATAGTGGGTTTAACTCGTACGCTTTGGTGGCCGTGACTCAATTTGGTTAATAGACGATATATTAACCAAGTTAGATCATTTTCTACCAGTCAAGACTACTTATAAGGTTATTCACATGGCAACGCTTTTCATTGAGGAGATAGTTTGGTTGCATGATGTACCATGAAATCGGGACTAAATTAAATGTCAGTACTTCTAATCATCCTTAATCCGACGAGAAAATATAAAGAAGATTCATACCGTCGAGGATATTTTGCGGGCGTGCATCTTGGAAAGTTACTACTACGAAAGGCTTTTTCACCATAATTGGAAAACATATACTATCATGGTTGATAAACTATGGTAATATAAGGGTGGTAGTAAGTATGTTGCTTTCCACCACGTCCGCATGACCAAAATGATAAACTAGGTAGTGCGCTACATATCACCAGGGTTATCTTAATCAACCATGGTGAAATAACATCATAACATTAAACCAATATTAACAACAACATACGACAAAATATATTATCTTCAAATATTCATGCAACAACATAACTAAACATATTCTTCTTCTAGATTAATATAGTAAGAATAATCACCTTGAAGACATGTTTGAAGACATGTCAAGAACTTATTATCTTCAACTAAAACCACTTTGATCAAATCGAAATCTTTCATCTAACCCTATAATACCATTCTCATACACCATTTTCTTACCTAAGTCTTTCTTAACTAAGTTTATGTTAATTGTCTTGTTCCTTAACAACAACAATAACAACAACAACAACATAAATATAAACATTCAACAACAACATAAACAATAACAACATATTATTCTCCTTGATTAATATAGTAAGAATAATCACCTTGAAGACATATCAATAATCTATTATCTTCAACTATAACCACTTTCATCAAATTCAACTCTTTCATCTAACCCTATAATACTATTTCGACATATAACCATGAATATAAACGTTTCTCAAACACATTCAACAACAACAACAACAACAACAACAACAACAACATAAACATAAACATAAACAATTACTTTGGATTAGAGTTAATGTTCCTTACTGATCTACTCTCCGAATAAGATTTGGATTAGACCATTCAGTCTGATGGTTGAGAGTATTGCTAAGCTCTTTGGTTTAGTTTTAACCTTTCACTCCCCAGCTAATCTCCAGAATCTTCGCATTCCTCAGAGGAGTCTTTTGTCATCCAAGAGCAACTAAATATGCAGATATTCCCCAAAGGAAGTTGTTCTTTATTTCCCAGTAATTTGTGTCAACCAAGAGCAACCGGATACTATTTTATTTTTATGCAGTGTTTTCAGTCAAGAGTAGCGAACACTTTATTTATTTTACGCAGTTTGCATCAACCAAGAGCAGTTGAATGCTGTTGTTTAAGCCAAGAGCAGCTGAACACCATCCTATTTTACAATTTCGCATCAACCAAGAGTAATTAATTGCATTTGTTTCAGCCAAGAGTAGTTGAATATGATATCTTTAGCCAAGAGCAACTAAATATGATCATTTATTCCCCCATGAGTGTTTTCTTTCAACGAAGAACGTTTGAAAAACAGTCAAATAACTACTTTGTAACAAATACATCCCAGAGATCTATTGTCAGTCAAGAGAAGCTGAACATGATTCTTTGAACCCCAGTCATTTGCATTTTCATGATTAAGAAATCAAGAGTATTTCTTAACTCATACATATTGCATTTACATTCATGATTAATAAATCAAGAGTATTTCTTAACTTATCTACATATCATACGAGAAATCAGAAGCATTTCTCATTTCATTTACATTTATGATTAAGAAATCAAGAGTATTTCTTAAATCGTCTGCATTCTCATGACTAAGAAATCAAGAGTATTTCTTAACTCAGTTGCATAAAATTTGAGAAATCAAGAGTATTTCTCAATTCACTTACATTCATGGTTAAGAAGTCGAGAGTATTTCTTAACTCTTACTTATTTTCATTCTCATGCTTAAGAAATCAAGAGTATTTCTTAACTCATACACATTTCATTTACATTTATGATTAAGGAATCAAGAGTATTTGTTAATTCATTTGCATCTTCATGATTAAGGGATCAAGAGTATTTCTTAGTACATTTACATTCATGATTAAGAAATCAAAATTATTTCTTAACTCATACCCAAATCATTTACATTCATGATTAAGGAGTCAAGGGTATTTCTTAATTCATTCATCTGAGGAATCAAGAGTATTTCTCAGTATATTTACTGATCTGACCTGATCAGGAGGGCCTTCCAAGGTCTTGGTGAATGGGCCGGAGATTGAAATGAGAGGGGGGTGTACCTGCAAGGTGCTCCAATGCTTAAGTCAGAAAAGGTACAGAATGAGGTTATCAGAGTGTGAGTTAGAATACCTGCCCCTTTGCCATGAAAGGGGTATTTATATTGAGCCCCCAGCGCTGGGCCAAGGCTCCTAATGGGCTGGATTAGCTAGGCCCAAGGAGGAGCTGCCAGGGGACGCGTAAGAAGCGTTAAGACCTAGACCAAGGTCTGCCCCCTGGTCCAACTGCCCCTATCCCTAAGGAGACAATATAGGGGAGTTGGGTGACGTGGTGAGTGAGATGCCGTTATGGCTCTGCCCGACACAACTTAGGTGTCCGCGACGTGGGTTGACGATGAGTGGATGGAGATCATATGAGGAGGACCCGCTCGTTGTCCGACACGTATTTAAGGGGCCGGGGAGACGTTCGTCGGGCGGACGGTCGTTCACCTGACGTGTCCTCGTGGTCGTTTGGACACGGTCGTTTGGACGTGGGCTTGGCGAGCATTGGGCCGTGCCGTGCCTAGTGTCATGGCCCAGTCCAGAACAGGAGCCCCCCAAGTCGAGTCTCTGAGCCAGAGAGATGACTTATGTTTCAACTAAGGGTTCCCCGAGACGATGGGGAAGCTTCATCGTTAGACAGGTGAGGTCGTAACAGACCTGTTCATGACCGACCCTTTCTCCGGGAATGTCGGGGATGGAGGTGATCGGTTGGTCCGCACCTTCCTTGTGGTAAACGTGGGTATGACGCGGGGAGGTGGCGTCTTGGTGAGTCGAGGAGACGGATAGGTGCTCGGGTCGTTTCAGTTTCTTATCTTTGATAGACGTGTCTCAGAATCAGTGGGGTCGCTTCGTTTCGTGTGCAAAGACGGCGTAGGCAGGCTAGGCAATGATGACCTAGCGTGTTGGTCCACGTGCCAAGCCCTATAAAAAAGGGGTTGAGTAACTTCATTTCCACTTTTTTCGCTCACACGTTCACCGGAGTTCTCCACATTCTCCCTCGTTTGCTCGCTCTACCGTCTGGACCGCCGTCTCCGCCCGTCCTCCTATCTGAACCACCGTCTTCTGCTCGGGCACCACTGTACCCCTTTCAACTTAACTATGACAGGTATGATTTTCCACTGTGACCCACTGTTTTTCCTTGTTGTTTTCTGTCAAACGCATGCTATTTTTGTAGAAATGTGGTTAGGTTTAACTTAGGAACAGTGTAGTGGACTGTAGGTGTATATTAGGTGGTAGAAAATAGGGTTGGGATCATACTGTACCGGGCATAAATTTCATATGCCGGGCAATACTTGCATAGGCTGTATGAAGTTTATGCCCGGTCTCCATAGAATGCGCGCGTCACCGAGTTGAGCACGGTTAGTGTCCGTCGCCGCTACGCCCTTTCACTTGACCTGCGGTGGAAGGGTGGATTTGATACGACGTCGAATTCACTCTTTCTGTCTGCGTTTCAGGTGCTACCGGGCGCTTACGACCGAGGAGGGAAGATTCTGGGTCCTCCACCGAAGACGCGACAATCGCTCGTCTCCCTGTCGGGGACGGGAGTGTCCGAGGTGGTACCGAACACGCCTCCTCTTCCGGGCAGGTCGACTTCTCATGGGTTGCGGACGAGCCCTTGGAGGAGGAATCAGACTTCTGTGACGAGGCCGTCATTGCTTACGCTATGGTCGAGACCATAAGCCGGGAGGATCCACCAAACTGGTATTGCTGCGCCCCCAAGGAAGAAGACCGCATTTGCCATCATTTCCCGGGGAAGCAGTTCACCATGTATGAATTTGCTTTCCGTGAGGCGGGGATTAGACTGCCCTTCAACTCCTTCCAGATGTCGGTCTTCAAGTGGCTCCGGCTGGCGCCGTCCCAACTACATCCTAATGCTCTCGCATTTATGCGGGCATTCGAGTTAGTTTGCCAGTTCCTCGGCATTGGTTGCACCCGGGCTCTCTTCTTCCACGTTTTCCATCTCCAGAGGTCCGGTTCCCGTGGTCGCCACAGTTGGGTTTCTTTCAAGCAGCCCGTGCGTCTGTTCAAGACGTACGAGGATTATGTTCGCCATTTCAAAAACCGGTGGTACGTGGTGATGCCGATTACCCGGGCTGCCCTTCACTCTCTATACTACTATCAGCGGACACCCAATGGGGAGGAGACGCTGATGTCGAAGATACCGCTGAGGTGGCAGCGTGATCATTTCGATCTCTCCACGGCGCATTACCGAGTCAAGTATGCGATGCTCGGCGAGGAGGATAGGCTCGCGTACAAGAAGCTGGTCGATTACGTGCAGAGCTTCAGCTTGGGGTTCTGGGCGAATCGACAGGGCGTGCCCTACCTGGATGAGGCCGGGGAACTGATCACCGAGGCGCGTTATATCAATACGAAGGCTCTGCTCGAGTGTGATACCGAGGAGGAAGCTCTGGCGTTATTGAGTAGGCAGACTTTGTTTAGCTTTTTATTTCTGTTTATGACTTCGCTCGCTAATGTTGGTGTGTAATTTATTTGCAGGTGCCATGCCCAATGCTCGTGATCGGGTGCTGAAGCTAGCGAATCAGGTCGGCGCTCCTGACCGGGTGCCCAAGAAGAAGAAGAAAACTGTGGCCCGTCCCTTGGAGACTGCTGGCGATGCCGGGGCTAGTCCCTCGCAGGCGGCGAGCGTGATTCCTTCCTCTCCTCCTCGATCTAACCCGATCAACATTCCTGATAGCAGTCCGTCGCCAGCGGCTTCTCCCCTCCATAAACGGAAGCGTCCGGCTGGGGCCCTTACCAGGTCGTCTCCAGGAAGTTCGCATGGACCGGGCAGCTATCTTCTACCTCCCTGCTATGTGGAACGGTCGTTCTTCAAGGCCGAGGAGTCGATTGCTGTGCCTGCGCCTGAGGCCAAGGCTATTCTGGACCAGGATGTTGCTGCCCGGAGGAAAGATCTGGCCAGGGATATTGCTGCTGTCATCCGGGTGATGGAGACGGCCATGGTTTTGACCGACACTTCGGTCTCCACCGCCTCGCTGGAGGATGCCCTTTTGCAGGTTCGGACGGAGAAGGAAAGACTATCTAAAGATCTGTCGGACTACAAAGAAGAGCATCAGCTGCAGGAAGGGCTGAGCCAGAAGCTGGAGGAGGTGGAAAAGGAGAGGGACCAGTTGAAGGCTGCTAAGGCGAGCTTGGAAGAGCAGGTGGTCGACCATCAGAAGCTGACCGAGGACAACGCTTGCCTACGGGCTCAGGTTGAGTCTCTCGAGGGAAAGGTCCGTCCTCTGGCAGATGAGACCGAGGAGGAACACGCCCTTGGTTCGCGCGGTGAGCTGCTAGGGCATATTCGGACTCTCAACCAAGATCTCGTGGCCTGCTTCAAAGAGGGTTTCGACAATGCTGTCGAGCAGCTCGGGCTTCTGAACCCTGAGTTGGTGACAGTAGGGTCGGCCTATAACTGCTGCGTCCGGGACGGTGAGATTATCTGCCCGTTTGAAGCGGAGGAGGAGCTGGGGGGAGAAGAAGAAGAAGAGGATGAAGAGGTGCTCCGAGCGGAGTCTTAGTTTATTTGTTTTTCTTTGATTTTAGTTATCATGGCCTGCGTGCCTTATGTATTTGGCCTTCGGGCGTTGTAATATGGCCTTCGGGCGTACTTGGCTTCGGCCGCTCTTATCTTTTTTAATGCATGAATATTTACGTTATCATTCATTGTGCTCGTTTGTGTTTGATACTTGTTTGTATGAATTCGTACTCTGCTCGACTTTGTTAATCTCCTCGGTTTAGGGAACCGACGAAGTGTCGGGCTTTGTGCCCGTGGGTATCGAGGCCCGGGTCCGTTGTTCGAACCCTGGTCCCGAGGCTTGGGCCCTCCCATCGCGAGCTGGGTGCCCTGCCAGTCCTGGTACTTCGACGTTGAGTCTTGGTCAAGATCCCAACCGTCGGGGAGGGTTGTGTTTGTCATGTGACCCCGGATCGTTCCCGGGTCTCGTGGTTCCTCCCTGGGGTTTTGGGGACGAAGAGCGTGGTCGTACCTGCCACGTCTCCCCGTGGTGTATTTAGCTGTAATATTGTCTAAGTTTTTCTGCGTTCCATGGTCGAGCGAGTTGTTCTCCTTGTAGGTTTTCCAGGTAATAGGCCCCGTTGCTCGTTTTGTCGCGGACGCGGTAAGGGCCTTCCCAGTTGGCCGCCAGTTTGCCCTCTCTCGGGTTTTTCTGGTTTCTTCTGAGGACCAGGGTGCCGACCTGGAACTCTCTTTTTATGACTTTCGCGTCATGGCGTAGTGCTATTTTTTGTTTGAGGGTTGTTTCCCTGAGAGCTGCTTCGGAACGTATCTCCTCGACTAGGTCGAGCTCGGCTCTAAGGGTTTCATCGTTCATTTCCTCGTCTAGGGGCTCCTCCGTCCTCCTCGTTGGCGCCCGTATCTCCACCGGGATGACTGCCTCGGTGCCGTAAGTTAGTCGGAACGGGGTTTCCCCGGTGGTAGAATGTGGAGTCGTGCGGTAGGCCCATAGCACGCTATGTAGCTCCTCGACCCATGCCCTCTTTGCCTCACCGAGTCTGCGTTTGAGGCCACGTAAGATTACCCTATTGGCCGCCTCTGCTTGCCCGTTCGTCTGCGGATGCTCGACAGACGTGAAATGCTGTGTGGTGCCCAGGCTGGCGATGAAGTCCTGGAATCCTCCGTCCGTGAATTGTGTCCCGTTGTCTGTGACAAGTGCCTGGGGTATACCGAACCGAGCGAGGATGTTGCGTTTGAAGAACCGGAGAATGTTCTGCGCGGTTATTTTAGCCAGTGCCTCCGCCTCGATCCATTTGGTGAAGTAATCCACCCCGACGATGAGGTATTTATTCTGATATGATCCGGTGACGAAGGGTCCGAGGATGTCCATGCCCCACCACGCGAAGGGCCACGGGGAAGACAGTGATTTGAGGTCGTTCGGGGGTGCGAGGTGCATGTCGGCATGTCGTTGGCATTTGTCACATCTTTTGACGTGCTCTTTCGCATCGTTTTGCATGGTCGGCCAGTAGTAGCCTGCTCGAAGGGCTTTTCGTGCGAGCGATCGTCCGCCGAGGTGTTGAGCGTTAATTCCCCGGTGTATCTCTCCAAGTATGTCGGGGACTTTCTCTTCCTCGACGCATTTGAGTAGTGGGATGGAGAATCCTCTCCGGTAGAGTTTGCCTTCGAGGAGTACGTACGAGCATGCGCGTCGTTTGACAGTGGTCGCCTCTTTCGGGTCAGCCGGGAGTTCGTCTCGTGTGAGGTAATTGTAGATGGGTGTCATCCAACAGCGGGCATCTCCAATAGCGTTGACCTCGAGTGGAGGCGGTAGTTTGTCGATGCTGGGCCGAGGGAGAATTTCTTGGATTACTGATTTATTCCCACCCTTTTTCCTCGTGCTGGCTAGTTTCGAGAGAACGTCTGCCCGTGTGTTGTGCTCGCGGGGTATGTGTTGAACTTCCCATTTTTCAAATCTATCAAGTTTTTCTTTGACGAGGGACAAGTACTCGAGGAGGTTGTCGTTCTTGGTTTGGTATTCTCCTCGCACTTGTGATGCCACGAGCTGGGAGTCGGTGGATATTTTTACCTCTTTTGCTCCCAGGTCCTCGGCTAACCTCAGGCCTGCGAGGAAGGCTTCGTATTCGGCTTGGTTGTTTGATGTTGGGAACGCTAGCGCCAATGATACCTCTATCAGGATCCCTTCCTCATTTTCGAGGATGATCCCGGCCCCGCTGCCTGATGTGCTAGAGGCGCCATCGACGAAGATCGTCCATTTGTGGGCGCTTTCTGCTGGAGTCGGGCAGTGGGTCATCTCCGCGACGAAGTCGGCCAGTGCCTGAGCTTTCAAGGCTTTCCTACTTTCGTATTGTATGTCGAATTCGGAGAGTTCTAGTGACCACTTGAGCATCCTCCCGGCCATATCAGGGCGCCCGAGCAGCTGTTTGATTGGCTGGTCGGTCCTCACCTTTATCGTGTGTGCGAGGAAGTAATATCGTAGTCTCCTCGCTGTGTTGATGAGGGCCAGGGCGACCTTTTCAATTTGCTGATATCGGAGCTCGGGACCTTGGAGTGCTTTACTCGTAAAATAGATGGGCTTTTGTCCTTCGTCGGTTTCTCTTATTAGAACGGCGCTGACGGCCTCGGTTGCCACGGATAGGTATAAGTATAGGGTTTCCTTTTCTGATGGCCGTGATAAGACCGGGGGTTGGGACAGAACCTTCTTTAGATGGAGTAGCGCTTGCTCGCATTCATCGGTCCAGTCGAAGGTAGCCTCTTTGCGAAGGAGTCTGAAGAATGGCAATGCGTGCTGGGCGGACTTGGCGATGAAACGGGAGAGTGAGGCGAGCACTCCATTGAGTGACTGGATCGATTTTTTGGTTTTCGGGGTCGGAAATTCCGAGAATGCCCGGCATTTGTCGGGGTTGGCCTCGATCCCTCTTTCGGTGAGATAGAAACCGAGGAACTTGCCTGCCCGGACTCCGAACGTGCATTTTTCGGGGTTGAACCTCATTTTACACTGTCTCGCCTGCTCGAATACCTTCGCAAGGTGTCGAGCATGGGTTATCTCCTCGTGTGATTTGACGATCATGTCGTCCATGTACACTTCGAGCATGTCCCCTATTTCGTCCTTGAAGACTTTGTTCATCATGCGTTGGTATGTAGCGCCAGCGTTCTTGAGCCCGAACGGCATCACGTTGTAATAGTAATTGCCCGTTGGGGTCATGAACGCTGTGTGTTTCTTGTCTGCGGGCGACATAGGGATCTGGTTGTATCCACTATATGCGTCCATGAAGGACAAGAGTTTAAAACCTGCAGAGTTGTCAACGAGCAAGTCTATATTAGGGAGGGGGAAAGCATCTTTCGGGCAAGCCCTATTAAGATCAGTATAATCAACACACATACGCCATTTTCCATTATTTTTCTTAACGAGGACTACATTAGAGAGCCAGGTTGTGTACTGGGCTTCAGAAATAAAATTTGCCTCTAAGAGGTCTTTTACAGCCCGCTCGGCAGCCTCTGCCTTTTCGGGCGATTGCTTGCGTCTACGCTGTGCTATGGGCTTGGCTGCCCGGTCTAAAGCTAGCTTATGACACGCGATCTCGGGGTCCAGCCCGGGCATTTCTGCGGCATTCCACGCGAAGAGGTCGGAGTTCTCTTTGAGGCATGCTACTAGCCCTTCTCTTGTTTCCTCGGGTAGTCCCTTACCTATCTTCACCGTCCTTTCCGGATCGTCCCCAAGAGGAATGAGTTCGAACTCCCCGTCGGGGATTGGTCGGACCGGGTGTTCGAGAGAGCGTTCCTTGGGGAACCTCCCCTCTTCGGTCTCGTCCAGCCCGATGCGACAGTCGAGGTCGATGGCGTTGACTCCTCGGGCAGGATCCTCGGTCTTGAGTTTTTTGTTGTCGCAGTTGCTCTTCGTGCTGACTACGGCCTGTCCTTTTACTGCGGCGTCGTAGCATCGCCGGGCTGCTTCGATGTCACCATGGATGGTGACCACACGTCCCAATTTGGTGTAGTATTTCATCTTCAGGTGGACGGTGGATGGGACCGCGGTGAGTTCGGCCAGTGTCGGGCGTCCAAAGATGCAATTGTAGAGAGACGGACAGTCTACGACCAGGAATTGGATTTTGACTTCCCTGGCCGTTTCTTGTTCGCCGAAGGTGACGAGGAGCTCAACATATCCCCACGGTCTGGTTGTTGCTCCGTTGAATCCTTGGAGATCTGATCCGACGTAGGGGGCTAAGTTGGTCTTGTCTAGCTTCAGAGTCTTGAAGAGGTGGACGTACATGATATCCACTGAGCTGCCTTGGTCGACCAGGATGCGTCGTACGTCGAATTGGGCCATCTTTGCCCTTATCAATAGTGGGATGCCCGAGTTCGGGGATCCGCCCGGGAGTTCCTCCAGGAAGAAGGATATTGGGTTGGATTTTCCCCGGTATTTCGTCAATGTCGCTTTCTGCTCGGGGGCAGTCAGTAGGAGTTCGTCGAACTTACGTTTGACGGAGAGGGCCGCGGATTCCCCGTTGGTTCCTCCTCCTGATATCACCAGTGTGGCAGGGAAGTTTTCCCAGGGGCTGAGTGCAGTGATCTTGCCCTCGGGCAATGGTTCGGGGAGGAAGAAATCTTCCGGTCGTGACACGCAGAGGGCCACTTGATAGGGAGAGTTGTCAGGGGGTGTGTCTTCCCGGGGTCTCTTCTTCTCTGGCTCGTCGTGTCTGGGGGCTTCGTTCTTCCTCGTGTACTGCTTCAGGTGCCCCTCTTGGATTAAAATTTCTATCGCATCCTTCAGGTGGACGCAGTCTTCGGTCACGTGCCCGTGACTTCTGTGGAACCGGCAGTACTTTGATTTGTCGGTGTGGGGCTTTGGTGCAGACGGTTTTGGGAACCTGACCCTGCCCTGCTTAAATTCAGAGTTGATACACTCTGCGAGGATGCGCTCCCGAGGAGCTGTCAGTAAGGTGTACTCGCTATATCTGCCCGCGGGGCCTCTTCCTTCCCGGAGCTCGCGAGGTCTTTCTTCTCTTCGTTTGTCTCCGTTGCGACGGGAAATGCTCGTGTCCTCGCGTTTTGAGTGCTCGGTTTCCCCAGCGTTACGTCCGCTGCGGGCATTGTGTGCCACCTGCTTTTCCTCGTATCTGATGTAGGCCTGGGCTTTATGCAGGAGCTCGTTTAAGGTGCGGGGAGGCTCGATCCCTACGGCTCTGCTAAGTTCACTGCCGGGCAAGAGACCTCTCTCGAGGAGATACTTCTTCATGTGCTCGGTGGTATCTACCTCGACAGCTTCCTGGTTGAATCGCTCGATGTATGAGCGCAGTGTTTCATTCTTCTTCTGCACTATGGCTTCCAGGGTCGCCTCAGTCTTGGGGTGACGACGGGAAGCTGTAAAGTGCCTGGTGAACATGGACCTCATGACTCTCCATGACGTAATGGACTCAGGGGCCAAGCTTTTGTACCAAGCCATGGCCCCTTTCCTGAGGGTCGTTGAGAACAGTCGGCATTTGAGGTGCCCGGTTATATCATTGCGGTAGTCGAGCATCGCGTTGACGTTGTCGACGTGATCGTCGGGATCTGTAGTCCCGTCGTACACAGCTAGATTTGGTGGTTTCTCCATGCCTTTGGGGAGCGGGGCTTCCATTATTGCCCGAGATAGGGGGCAATGCAAATCTTCCTCGTCGCTCCTTAAGGGAGACAGTTCGTTGTTGTCGGGGCTGTGTCCGCGCCTTGGTGATGTTCCCGCTCGACCACCGTCACGACGGGCGCGTGCCCTGCTGACGTGGGGTTCTGGAGAGCGACGTCCTCGCTTCTTCGTTGGCTCCGAACGTTGTTGTATCCTACTCACCGGCTGGGGCCGGGCTTCTTGTCGTTCGGCTTCGAGGGCCACGATTCGTTCGTGCTGCTGGTGGAGCATAGAACCGGCCTGATTGAGGGCATTCACCATGGCAATCATTACGGCGTCTCCTTCAACGGGAACGGGAATGGGATGAAATGTCTCTGCCCCTAAGTTGTGGGCGTGAGAGGCATCCCCGTTGTTTTGGGGCTCTGGAGACGGGGTGGATGGATGACCGTCCCGAGCGCCCGTTTCATGGGATGGCGGGCCGTCGTCCATATTGTAGTTGTCGAGGGGACGGCTGTGATCGCTATGTTGTTCTCCGGCCATGTTGGAAGGACAGAAATAAATGAGCTTTTGATCCTCGTTTGATGAAGATGGGGATAGCTAGTTCCCACAGACGGCGCCACTGATCTGACCTGATCAGGAGGGCCTTCCAAGGTCTTGGTGAATGGGCCGGAGATTGAAATGAGAGGGGGGTGTACCTGCAAGGTGCTCCAATGCTTAAGTCAGAAAAGGTACAGAATGAGGTTATCAGAGTGTGAGTTAGAATACCTGCCCCTTTGCCATGAAAGGGGTATTTATATTGAGCCCCCAGCGCTGGGCCAAGGCTCCTAATGGGCTGGATTAGCTAGGCCCAAGGAGGAGCTGCCAGGGGACGCGTAAGAAGCGTTAAGACCTAGACCAAGGTCTGCCCCCTGGTCCAACTGCCCCTATCCCTAAGGAGACAATATAGGGGAGTTGGGTGACGTGGTGAGTGAGATGCCGTTATGGCTCTGCCCGACACAACTTAGGTGTCCGCGACGTGGGTTGACGATGAGTGGATGGAGATCATATGAGGAGGACCCGCTCGTTGTCCGACACGTATTTAAGGGGCCGGGGAGACGTTCGTCGGGCGGACGGTCGTTCACCTGACGTGTCCTCGTGGTCGTTTGGACACGGTCGTTTGGACGTGGGCTTGGCGAGCATTGGGCCGTGCCGTGCCTAGTGTCATGGCCCAGTCCAGAACATTTACATTCATGATTAAGAAATCGAGAGCATTTCTTAATTCATTTGCATTCTCATGATTAAGAAATCAAGAGTATTTCTTAACTCACACATATTTCATTTACATTCATGATTAAGAAATCAAGAGTATTTCTTAATTCATTTGCGTTTTCATTCATCCATATGATGATTAAGAGATCAAGAGTATTTCTTAATTTATTCATCTCTAAGGAGTCAAGAATACTTATTAGCATCCATATCATTTTTCATTCTTATGATTAAGAAATCAAGAGTGTTTCTCAATTCTGTTGCATTCATTTTTAAGGTTACCACCACACAAGTTTAGATAAATATATTTGCAGTTTATAACATAAATGTTTATTAAAATAAACACTTATAAATAAGTTTAAAAAACTATTTTTATTAAATAAAATATGTTAAAAATTGTTTTTGCAAACAAATTTAAGAAATTTATTAAAATAATTTCAAAAATAGATAATGAATAATTTCAAAACAATATCACAAAACTTATATTAAAAGATAAATTGAAATAACTTAAATGTGTTTTTGATTCCTTTATTTTAATCATTTTAATTTTTTAGTATTTAAAAAAAAGACAATTTTTAATCCCTATAAAATATTTCTTGAATTATTTTTATCCTCCTTCAAATATGTAGAGGTGGTTGTAATGTGACAATGTCATTTAGTATTACATGACACAAGTTTGTTAGGTTACATTAAAAAATCGTTAATTTTAAATATTACATAATATAATTAATAAATTGAATATTATTTATTAGATAATTATTAGCTGCCACATATTTGATAATTGCAACCAATAAAATTCAAACTCTCTCATAATAAAAATGGTGAAGTATGTTGTCATCATACCCACAAATGGTACTTTCATACATCAATTTATATATATATCATTAAACTGAATTTACACCACAATTTTACATTGATATATTTGATAAACTCAATAATATTACATTTTATTGGGCCAATGTTGCAGCACTAAAACTATAAACACCGTAAATCCGAGTTTCATTGGATAAATTTTTTAACAAGCACTTACAGGAATGAAAATATTTTATTTTTAGGTTCAAAATATATTGAAATTGTTTCATTCTACCACAAGTTGTGAAAGATGGAAATAGTAGAATTACAAAGTAATACCACAAAGATCAAAAACAAATGAGAGCGAGCCAAACAATACTACCAAGTTCCAACTAAAAGGCACTTTAAACCAAAGAATACTACCTAATAAAAATCAGCAACAAAGAAGACTAAAAGCATAGCCTATCAGTAGTCAGTACAGAGAAAGAAAAAGAAAACAATTCACTTACTTTTGCACTTCACTGTTCTATGAATGGTTTGCAGATGTACCAATCGGATTTTATTCAAATCGATTTATTAGTGTAACGAGTGATTATTTTACTTCACTAAACTGGAATGCTTTATATAAATTGGATATTGGATTTGGCCAAATCCAACTCGATCTGGTTCACATATACCCCTATGTAACTGAATGCCAAACAAACCTACCCTAGATAAATTTATAAGGCCCGGACAAGATGTAATATTATTTCAGTTTACCATATGGATGAATGCAAAATTGTGATGTAAATTCAATTTTATGTTATGTATAAAAGTATCACAATTGTCATATGATTTAGATGGCAAAAGACTTCACAATTTTCTTAAAGATAGTGAGTTTGAACTCCATTGGTTGCAAAACATTTTATTTGTTAAATATTTATTCTTCAATTATGTATTGATATGTGATACAGAAAATTATTTAATAAATAATATTCAATTTATTAATTATATTAAATAATATTTTAAAATTAATTATTTTTTTAATGTGACGTTGCATAAAATGTGTGATATGACGTCAAAGGACATTGCCATCTTTACATATCCGAAGGGACAAAAAAAATTCAAATAAAATTTAATAGAGGGAACAAAAACTGATTTTTTTTAAAGGAAACTAAAAAAAAAAAAAAGGTAGAAACACCAAAAATACATTTAAATCAACTTAAATAAACTAATCCACAAAGACTCAAAGTCCTTCATCCAAAAAGGTGGTTTGGATTCTCTTTTCATTTATTTTCATTTATGTTGCTCCTTTTTTCTACACTTTTTTTAAGAATCTATATGTCATTTTTATAGGTCGAGTAATTTGACCAAAATACTCCTAAAAATCTAAAATTAAAAGTTTTAAAAAGAAAACGACATATATTTCAAATTTTCGCATAACACATTGTAATGCCTCAATATTTGCTAGATTTTCCCAGTTATTAACAAGTAGCCTTTTTTTTAACTTTTGACTTTTATCAAAATTTATGTCTTAATAGAAAATATATGATAAAAATCCATATATTTGATATATTTTTATCATATAAAAAAAATAATATCAAATATATGAGTCTTTATCGGATTTTAAGTATTATCTGGTATATATGCAAATCATTGATGCATTTTTATTGTATTTTTCATGAAACTTAGTATCTAACATATGAGTTTTTATCAATGTTTTCACACTGCCCGATAAAAAAGCATAACGAAAATCATAAATTTTCAAATTTTTGATAAACATTGAATCGTTGATAAATTTAATAAAATATGTCGTATGTTGTAGGGATGTGATCGAATTTTTAAAAAAATCTAGTAGGCTAATTTTATTTTTTTGAATTATCTTGGATTTTTTTGTGTTCAGTGAGGAGAAAAGGAAAAGTTGGAAAAGTCATACCTAGAATGAGTGACAGGTCTATTAGGGATGTTTCATAGAGCTCTAATCATTTGCACAATGAGGCGGGTAGAGTAGTTTCCATTAGTTCTTGTCGCATGAGGAACAAACTTGTGGACCACGTACTCTACGATGCAGAGGAGGTAGAACTGGTTGGTCCAATGAGCACGATGATGCGTCAGATGCTATTTTAATTGATTTTGTTAAGCTAAAGGCTCATGAGGAGGTGTGTGATCAGGTTGATAAAAAGGTGTCTAATCAGGCTGATATAGGTGAGGGTTGTGATGTTCATGTAGATGGGTGGGGTGGGTGGGGGGGGGGGGGGGGGGGCTGAAGGCCCCTTGGACCCTACCTTGCTGATAGGGTAAGTCGATCATATTTCCTTTAGATTATGTCAGGGAGATGTATGAATATTTTAATTTAAATTGATTTTATTTGCTAGTGGTTAATTAAAATTAATTGATGATTGATGATTTATTTGTTACAGGACCACACTCTATTGAAGGTCCCAAATTAGGATTTGAAGCTGAAGAAATTCTCATCAATGTAGATGCAAAATGAGGTTAGGAAAATTGTATATGACGATGGCCTACTGTTGTGGGTTGATTATCCACTCAGTGTGCTTGACACTCGATTATTATATGTGTTTGTTGAGCATTAACACATGGAGACATCTTTCTTTCATGTTCTATTTATGGATATGATGATTACAGTGGACGACGTATCTAGCCTTTTCCATCCTCCCTTGCTGGTAAGTTCTTCATCCATCCCCTGATGAACCAAGAGATTACAACTATGATTGTTGACACATACACGGGTGTTACACGAGGGATGGCATTGGAGGAGTTTAAGGCTAACATTGATGCTCATTTCCGCCTCTCTTGGTTTCAGGATAATTATGAGTCACTAGTGAAACATTCTATGTATGAGGTGAATGCTAAGATATACAGGTTACGTCTTGTTGGATGTACTATTTTCGCAGATAAGTCTCATGTATACATCATGTAAGGTATATATCCCTCTTCACTGACTTTGAATCTCTTAATAGAGCATGAGGTTGTGTTTATGTGAAGATATTATATCATGCCCTTGAAGAGGCGACTACCTTTGAGACGAGATAACTTGTTGGTTACATGAGTCTATTTTAGGTATAAATATTTATTATGTTTTATTTTGCGAGCATTTATCATTTTTATATAGTATATCTCATTTGCTGTCTAATTATATATTTTACTATAATGTTGGATATATGAGTATTTTCCGTCCATTTGTGACAGATGTGATCATGGTCATATCATAGTTGGCTCCCAATGAGCCACAAGAAGGAGCTAAATACATTCTCATTCAAGGGATCTTTTAGAGTACAGTCAGAGGATCGATGCTTTGGCTCTGGATGATTTCATTTGGATATCATACACAAACCATGAAGTTCATTGGGAGTTTGTTGACATTACATGTTTTCAGATTTTCTGGAATGTGAGAGTCTTTTGCTAAATATTTACCTTAGAGGTCTCTTCGCTAGTTTGGGTATGTCCAAGACATTTCTAGATTAGTTTGTGTTGTACCATTTGGAATTGATAAATGATTTTGGTCTAACATTATGACAATGCTCATGTTATTACGTAAAATGTATAGGTTGTGTCTTTTCTTAGACACATCCTGAATGGTTATTTAGAGTGTCACTATAGATTTTCACACCCTCGTAGCATCCCACCTTTCTAAGCCTCTAGATATTACCAGACTTTCGCATGATGGAGGATATTTAGAAGACATGCCACTACCTCTACCACCTGGTGTGACTAATCAACATTAGATGAATATGATATAATTTCTTTATGATAACCTCGTTAGTTTGGTAATCTAGATTGTGAGGTTTATGCTATATCATCGCATATAACACGCATTGCCTATGGTAGACTAGTTTATATTTTATATGTTTCTTCATTATTTATAGACTATGTGACATTAGTTTGTGTTGGTTTGGAATATTTTATATTGTAGTAAACTATTTTATTTTGTTGAGACTTTAACTTAACATTTCATTACATGAACATGAGCATTATATGAACATAACATGAACATAACTTAATTTAACATAACATAACATGACATAACCTGAACTTTACTTAAATCTAAAAAGACATTTGATCACCATTGGTAAGTGGTTCAAGATGTTTCCCCTAGATCTTGCAAGCTTTACATCCCCCTCGATTGGACCCTACGTTGCTAATTTTAATTAAAAAAAGCACCTAGAAATTGTAGATATAAGTATAGGTGTTTATAAATTATAATCAATTTACATATAAGAAACATGTTGGAATTAACTTTCTTGAGGGAGCACACTACAAAAAGAATTGGACAACTGTGACAGTTTTATTAGGATTGTTACAGAAATCACAACAACTTACCGTAAATTATGATGTTTTTACAAAACAATGTAATATGATTCATTTAACAGTGTTTTCAACCGCCGTTATTTAGTTAAATTAGTCATATTCATATAATAGCATACAAAATCATTTTAGTTAAAATAAAAATAAAATCATTTATAAAACCAAATAAAAATTCTAATATTTTCATGATTCTTTTTTCTTAATTGTTTTATCTCTCTTTCATTTTGATCTAAAGCAACTGACTCTACCTTGTGGGTCATCGCACCACTGTTTCAAAACCTAAATAATCAAGACATAAATGGTCATTTGGTCCGTACAAATTGGTGTATTTTTCAATTTGGTCCCTAAATCATTTTTTTTGGGAAATAATCTCTGAATGTTAAATCTTTTTTGTTTTAGTCCTTAAAATTAAAATCTGCGGGTTTCGTGCGGATTTCCCTTTAAAATATCCTACGGATTTAAAATCTACAGGTTTCCTACGAATTTTTCTGTGGATTTTTAATTTAGGGACTAAATTTAAAATGATTTTAACATTCAGAGACTATTTCCAAAAAGGAAAAAAAAACAGGGATAAAATTCAAAACACGCCAACTTGAAAGGACCAAATGTCTATTTAAGCCAATAATCAATTTCTATTTAACTTTCACAAAAACATTAAATCTTGTTATTCTTCCGTGACTACAACCGTTTATATCTAAATCACTTTCCCTCATAATTGTTTTAGCTCACTCACTCTCATTCACTAATTCATAACATCTCTCTGATCTCCCCTAATCGTTGTATTTTCTCTGATTCATACCACCAATATTCAATCTATACTTATTCTAATGAATAAATCGTTTGTCTAACACTGTTATTAATTTGGATGTGATTTTTAGGATTCTTATTTTAGCGGTTTCTCCAGAGGAAATGTCCATAATAACAAGTTAAGTAATGTTCTCAATAAAGGTGCGAGTGTGAAATCAATAATTTATATATTTCTCAATTCATTTTCATTTGTTATGTTGATCGGTTTGATTTTCGATCTTTTATCTTTGACTATAGAAAATGTAATATTTTCGATGTTGAAAATGGATGGATCATATGTATAAAATGTCTTTTACATGAAAGCATTGGAACTGTTAAAAGGAAAAGGCATCTATTATATATATTTTCATAAAAGATTGTATGCAAAATGGGTGATAGTATTGGCCATTGATTTACTATTATATCTTGTAATGTTATTTATTCTATTTAATTTTGATATGGGTAATACCCCATCTCTTTAATCATGTGTAACTTCTCTCTTCCATTTTAATTATGATTAGTGTAACCACTTAGAAAAAGATTAAAATTTAAACTAATATAAATATTTTAACCTAAACTAGTAATGACATGTTAGTATTTGGAACCATGGTAAAGGACAATTTCGTCATCTCCCATGGATGTTATCTAAACCAAATTTTTTGAGCAAAGCTTCATTCCAACGGTTTTCTCTTGGAGTAAATCAGAAAGTTAAGAAAGAAAAAATAGAGAGAGTGAGACGAGTAGGAAGAAGGAGAGAAAGGGAGAGAAGCTTGGTTGAGTAGAAATTCTTGTTGCATGTTCCAGTTGTTTGGATTCTTGAAGTAAAAGAAGCTTGCCAATCTTTCATCATCATCATCATCTCTCCATCCTTGAATTCAGGTTTTTATCAAAAGGGTGGGGTTCTGTTAGATTAATATTGGGATTTTGAACACCATAGGTATAATGCATGATGGGGATAGGAATTAAAAACCATGAATATTTTCTTGTTCATTAATTGCATGATTAAACTTACTTGATTCCATGAATATATGAGCTTAATTTGATGCATGATCTGTTATGAGTATGAACTAGTCTCTATAATGTGTTAGGACATGATTATAACATGTTTGAATCGAATAAAACATAATAATCAAAGGAATTTTCAAGTTTCAATAGGCTTGTAGTCGGTTACGCTCTGTTAGTAATCGGTAACATTGTAACCGGTTACACTCTGTTAAAAATTTGGTACTAAAACAAACATCATATAAAGGATATCCAAAATATACTAATTCAATTCATGATACATTATAACTAATACATCAATGTCCATAATATAGAAAATAGAAAGACACAACGAAGCACATCCATCAGATATCAGAGACTTTGATCTTCAGCCTTCTTCCAATTCTCTAGTTCCTACCGCTTACCTGAAAACAACAACAAATTTAGGGTGAGATTACTAAATATCAATGTAACTTCCTATCTTATGGGTCCACTCTTCTCTATACGGTTCTTATATGACAAATCGCTTTACAAATCATTCACTTCCACTTTACGTTTATACAATCACCCGACAGATCAAAAAGTCGAGAATCCACAAGATCTTGCATCATATAGGAACATAATGATACATGGTCTAAATAATCCAAATAGTCTCACTGATGTCTTCGCCTACAATGAAGAATTTTTCCCATGCTGGTCCCATCTATAGGACTATGAACACTGGTCAAAAATGTTTCCTCTAACATTAAAGCATCTTTCCCTGGTCGACCCCACGTCTTAGACTATGGACAAGGTTTACGGTTATCTCCTCTTAACATGGAATGTATTTCCTAGCAAACACTTATTTCATGGGTCAAGACACGGGTCATGGACATCCATCCCAGATGGATCATCTTTCTCCGGCCAGCAGTGCTTACATGGGTTGAGACACGGTTATGAAGTCCTACACTAGACGAAATGCTTTATCTGACAAGAACCTCTTACGTGGGTTGAGACATGGGTCACGGATATCCATTCCGAATGTATCATATTTCTCCAGCAAGCATCACAAACATGGTTCGAGACACGGGTCACAAAAGTCCATCTTTTGGTGACTCGTCTTTCCTGGTTACCACTTAACATAAGCCTTGAACACGGGACAAGTACAAATGCAGATTATTCACGGTTATTTAACTAATCTCGGTAATCACATTTTCGTGTTAGTTCCCATACAATTCCAACTCGACTCACCATGAGTTCGTCGTTCTAATTCCATGTCAACTAGGGCATTCTCAAAGATATAACCATTCACTTCTAATGACTACTCATTCATAGGTACACACCAATGTACCATTCCATATTTGAGCATCACAACATAGGTTAACTCATTATAACCTAAGGTTACTCACAATCATTTTCGAAGCTAACTAGGATATCTCCATCACAGTCGAATCAATTAAGATTCTGGTGCGATCATCACCCAATTAGGGTTTTCACGATGATTTGACCAATTAGGGATTGATCCATGTTCATTCCATTTCATTAAAATCTCATGATATTATCATTCAAATCATAAGAATATAGCATATTAAATTATATATATCATGTACATAAACACACAAGTCAAGCATTGCATAAGCATGAATGATGACTTCTCGGCAAGTGTACTGATACTGTCGTGGTAATAAAAAGAGTATCAAATCCACAAGGATTGCTATTTAACAAAGTAATAAGTATGCAAGTATAAAAATCAACAATTAGGTTGGGGGGGGGGGTTCTAGTTTGTAGTTGAAAATAAGAGAAGGGTTCTGACAATTTAGAGAAAGTGGCAAGGTTTTTCCTAGAATCCCCTTTTTGTCCCCTATTGATGTCTAATGAATAACATAAATCAAGCATCGTTATATTTCCAAGGCAAGTTAAAAAGACCACTATACTGAATCCCTTGGTGTATAGCTCAGTGATTCCTACTAAAGGTCTCCTATCCCTAGTCATCTGGCGTAAATGAAATTAGGCGATGATACAGTACATTAACTCTAAGGCCACTACTCGAGGTCTCTTATCCCTATTCAAACAACATAAGTACGATAATTTCCCTAGATCAGACACATAGGCTAAGAGTCAGTATTCTATATATGCCCATAATCACATTAACAAAGTATCTCAAGTTATGTGCTTTAAGTAAAAGAAGCAATTAAACAGAAATATAACTAAGATAACCCATGCAACATCAAATTAAACATATGTCCCAACAAGTTAGAAACAAGTTCATCAGACAAAACCTAACCTAAAAGTGTTTAGCTACTAATACGGATAAAATTACAATACAAATTGATAAGAATAAGATTTCATAAGAATTCCTTGAAGATATGGCCTCCAATGGTTTCGAGTGTGCTCCAAAACTCACTTCTGGTGTTGTACATCATACTCTCTAGTATTCAATCATAGAACCCCCCCAAAAAATACCAAGTCTTCATTTTTATATCTATCAAATCATACTAGAATGCGTCAGAAATTGCCATGAAAAATGGCCCATCGCGCGCACAATAGACTGCATCGCGCGAGCGATGCTGTGTTAGCTTCTCTTCCACGTGCACGATTATGCACAATACCATTTTTCTTCTTTTCTATTATGCGTGCGATAACGCATGATGCACCACCTAATTATTCCAGTGGCTTGCTTGCTTTTGCTCCTTTTTCAGCCAAATTTCTCTAAGTCCCCAATTCTTTATACTTTGTCATTTTTGCTATGTTCTTTATCCATTATTAATCAAATTTGATCATCTTCGACTTGTTTTTACTTGTTTCTTTAAAAGATAACATGATATGACAGAGTGTCATCACAACCCCAATCTTGAACTGTTACTTGTCCTCAAGTGACTTGCAGGCACTGCAAACTCCAAAGAGAAAAATAACTTGCAACAATAACAAGTGAACATCACCATATGAATTTTTTTTACCTGACCACAATTATAGATTCCAACTAAAATTCAAAAAATTCAGAAAACATTCTCAATCTTTGACAAGTACTCAACATGTCTCTCGTCTCACCATTGTCGCGCCGCAAAAAATACAGAGTCACCACCGGACTTTATTTATTCCAAATGAAATGGAAAATTTTGGTAAAACCCCAAAAGTAAAACATCATTAATTATAACTCCTTGCCATATTGTATCTGAAGCTAGCAAAAATATACCCGAACACATCGCACGCTTGAACATACAATAGAGTCATCATCAAACTTTATTTATTCCCGAAGGAAAGGGAAAACATCGATAAAACCCGGGGGATAGAGATATGCTGGGTAAGGAAGCAGGTTATGTAAGGGGAAGGTATTAACACCCCTTACATCCATGGTACTCCATGAGAATTGTTTTGATTTTTCTTGCTCGAATAGGTGCTATCCAAGGATTACTCGCAAAAGAATGAGGGGAAAGGTAAGGAAATAAATAAAGTGCTCGGTGAGGATTGGGGCCCCATGCCTACCTATCCTCGTAGTGCAATGAGTAATTCGGAGCTCCGTAGTTCAAAGAACTAGTGGTGGGAGATGAAAAGAAGTGTGATCAAAGTATAGTCTAAACCAAAGAATAATGTGTTTTGAACTCCAACAAGGGGGTGAAATATGAACCCAAGAGTAAAATTGGTGTTGACCGAGATGTGGACTAGCCGGAAGCGTCTGCCACTATATGGTATAGCCGAAAATAAGGATAATTAAGTGTTTGGGTAAGACCCAAACAGCTCTTGGTTCACAAGGTGACACAAGATGGAGCACAAAAGGATAATGTATTTGGCTCAAAGATAACAAGTATATCACATGGAGTGAATGAAGGTAGTATATGAATGTATCATGGAGATGAATGGAATGAACGACCGAAGTCACAGAAGTGAAGTGTTTGATAACAAGTGACTAAAAAGGTATACCTTTAAACCAAAGGTAAATGTGTATTGGAATCCATAGGAGAAATGGAATTTGTACCACAGAGGGAAATAATGTCTTAGCCAAAAAAGAAGGAATTAAAAGTTTGGGTACGAGCCAAACAACTCCAGGTACAAATGCGGATTTGGCACTATATGGTCCTAAAAAGGTGTATATGGAGTTACAAAGGAAGTGTATCTGATTTCAAAGAAATAATATGTCACTGGGGTGAACGGTTCAATGATTCAAGGTAGATATTGGGTTATGAAAGATATGAATGATGCCCTAAGGCGGAAGGAATAATTAGGATTATGCTCGCCAAGGATTCACATCCTCGTGCCTATGTATTCTCAGTGTGCAATGAGAAAATCAGAGCAATCGTAGTTCGTGGAACCACGAAAACAAAGATATTAAAAGTGATGAAAAGTATAACTTGCACCAACAAAATGGTATCAAGGGAACACAAAGGGAAAGTGGACTTGGAACCAAAGAGTAAACTGGCGTCTTAGCCAAAAAGAATGAATTAAATGTTTGGGTACGATCCAAACAACTCTTCGTTCACAAGGTGGACTACCGCTATATCGTCCTAAAAGGTTATATACGATGCTCAAAAGAAAGTATTGTTAGGTACAAGGAACCATATATCACTGGTTGGGGAACAAATAGTTCAATATCAAAGAAGAATGGTATCTTGGATCCATGAAGGAATAGACTCTAAAACGAATAGTAAACAGGCGTCTTAGCCAAAAAAGAATGAATTAAATGTTCGGGGACGATCCAAAAAACTCTTGATTCATGAGGTGGACTGCCATTATATTGTCCTAAAAGGGTATACATGGAGTCCAAAGGAGAAGTATATTTGATCTCAAAAAGATGGTCTTGATTGATGAATGAAGAATGGTTGATTAATAAAGAAGGTAGCTCACGAAGAATCTGAATTCTCCTGCCTACGTATTCTTATCGTGCAATGAGAAAATTAGAGCTTTCGCAGTTCAACCCAATATGGCTTACAATAAGATGATTGAGGCAAGAAGAGTGATTGATTGAAAAATGAAGAGATGTGTGTAAGACCCCAATTTTGACCCTAAGATCCCTCATGTTATCTCATCATATGCATTAGCATTGGGATCACACCTTGGCATCCTCCTTACCCATCATTCATTGGGTTTGCATTGGGAGAGATCACCAAGCACAATTTGATTGTACCATACTTCATTTTTCATAATTTACTAACCAAAATACCAAAAATATGTCAATATATAGTTTGTTTCTTTTGTAGGTAGTGGGTATGCTCACCTATGTTCTATCAAGCTCATATCCAGGGTTTGAGACCCTCAATGCAAGGATCACAATCAAGAATTGGTTTACATTGGCTCTAAGCATCATATATGGATCCCCATGATCTCCACATGTTATTTTGATCAAGAAATCATCAAGAGTTTGGATTTGGTTTGCCTTGGAAACCCTAATTCATCTAGGTATCTTCTGTGACTTCTTCAACAAGTTTCTTCAACAATTGATCAATTATTTCAAGTTATACTTCACATTACATCATATTATGCATATATGATCCTCCATGAGTCCCAAAAGTCAAGATAATGTCAAGCTAGCAAGATGGTTCATGGTGATTGATCAGAGAAAGTTAACTGGTCAAAACTGGGGTTCCCTAGACCCTATCTCCTACACTTTTTGTCATATTAAAATGATTCCAAGAGCAAAGTTACTCTAAATGACATTCAAAACAACTTTCGTGTTGACGTCTATAGATATTTTTGCTTGGGAAGTCATTTTTATGGTGAAAGATTATAGGTCATTTTGTCTGAACCCTAGTTTGGAGGTCAACATCTTAAGATCATAACTTGCTCAATTTTTATGAGATGAAAGCCATTAAAATTCCATGATCAAATTCAAGATGTCTAATTCAACTTTTATTTTTGGAGGAAGTGAAAATTCAACTTGAAAATGCACGTGCCAAGAGGAAACATTATAGGTCATTTTGGGCCACTACCATTGAACAAGTGATTTTCCTCAACTTTTAAAATGAATAACTCCTTCATGACAAATCCAAATGAGGTCAAATTTATGAATAAATTGAAGAGGTTTGAAATATCTACAACTTTTATGAAGGACTATTTCTCATTTGAAGTCCATAGAAAAAGTTATTCAAGGTGGAAGAAGTGAACATTTGACTTGGGACTTAGAAAATTTTCAAATATGTTTGATTTTCCAAACTCCCCCCTCAAAAATCATCATGATCCAAGCTTTAAATGAAAATGTGTTCAACATGAAAGTTGTTCCCCTTGATATCACCTTTCCAAAAAGTCCAGGATCATCTCATTTGGATCAAAATTGAGGGACTTGCGCATGGATTCATTATGGGAAGTGTTTTGGAAATATTTGAATTCAAATGATCAAACTCTTTTGCATGCTTCCACATGATGGATCCAGTACACTTTGCACACGAATTGGAAGTGGATTGCATTATTCCTAAGGCCCAAATCATTGCCCATGCACTCATACAAGGAAGTTTCTAAAATTGGCCAAATTTCAAGTGGTGCAAATATCAAGTGCATTGCCTATTTAAACAAGCTTAAGGCTTCAGAATCATGATCAACACCTTGCCCAAGCTTTGCTAGACCGATTCAAACCCCCATTGCCATAGAATTTTTGAAGATTTCTCTTGAAATCGAGCTTGAAATTCATCTTCTGTTTGGAAGTTCAAACTCCAAAAATTCACTTCCCTTTTCATCTCAATTGGCTTTTGCAAGCAAGAGGAAGAGAAAGCAATCAAATCCAGATCAAAATCAAGTGGAATTGGATCAACTCGAAGGCTATTTTTCAGAAACTTCAACTCTTCGATTCTTTCTCATTACCAATTTGTGTTTGTCTCATATCCCCTCCCTCTTCATCTTCAATCCCTTTCTATCCCATCCCTTTCATTGACCAATGAAGTCTCAATATCCTAAAGCTAATTGGTTCATCAATAACTTCATGTTAGATGAACCAATACCAGTATGGATGAGATTAGGCCCATCCTTTGATCATTTTTATGTGTGTGGTATATTTTAGGAGTATGATTCATTATACCATATCTCTAACATGCATTAACACCAAAATTTCTATTGCCCGACCTCAGATAGTTGTGACTTCTACATAAGTCCAATTACGATTTCTTAACATAGCGCTAAATTTTGACACTAAAGGCATAACGTTCTAGTAAGTGAGATTGTAAATATCCCCCCTTTCATGGTATTGTATGGAAACTTGGTCTTTTTTCCTTCCTTTGGAAGATGTCTTGGTTCAAGGATCCATGCTTGTGAATAGAGGGTTGAGTGTTCTCCAAAGAATGACTTAATCAATTGAAAAGCAAAACATCACTAACATCCAATCAACTAACACTTGACTAACTTTTATTATCCTTGCTTTTAATTTCAAGTCATTTATGCAATTCAAATTCAAGTCATTTACCATTTCATTTGCCATTTTACATGTCATTTAACTTGTTTATGTTTATGCCATTTTCACTTTGCTCACTTGAGCCATATATTGTGATTGTATATATTTGTTTGAGTATCTTGTTTGTGTTTGTGGTCTTAGGACCTTAAAATACCCAATAAACAACAAAAAACCCTAAAAAAATATTTGTGTGGACTGTTGGATTTGATCTGAGCTTTGGACTTAGAATTAGGCAACAGTCCCTATGCAAAAGGACTTGGCCAATGCCAACCTTTCTGAAACTAAGTGATTGTGATTTGAGCTTTCATATGATACAAGTATTAGGATCCACTTGAGTTCATATGTTACATGGTCTTGATGCAAATGTTACTTTGAACCTGTGCCTAATGCCTTATTCTGAGCCATTCAAGGAGTATGTCATCTGATACATGGGAAGATTAAGAAGAAGACTATGAAGTTGCTAGCTTGGATGTGGCTATCTTTATTTGATGCCTTACTCTTCAATTTTGCTAATTGCTCATTGATATTGCTTGATTTAAAGTCCAAATGAAAAGCGGGTTTCTATATGACATTCTTGGTTATTGGATTGCATCCCATTGGTCAGATCTTTTCAACTCTTAACTTTTAAAATTTTGCTTAGGATTAGTCTCTTCATCTCCTCCCATTTCTTAAATTTGAAATCTCCCCCCCTTTCAAAATCTTCTTTGCTTGTGATTTTCGAACTTAGACTCTTTTGTAAATTAGAAACTTTGGCCTTATGCCATTGCATTTTAATTTTTTTTTCTTAAATCAAATTTGTAAATGAATATAATTATATTGACTTAAAACTTCAAAATAAAAAAAGAACTAACACTCATTCGAACTCTTTTAGGCCCTTTGTTCCTCTTTTTAAATTTAAATTTTGTTAAAAGCAATCCACTCATTTTGAAATTGATACCACGAACTATGAGGTTTTGATCCCTCATTTTTATGTTGGTACGTAGGCACAAGTCTGAAGGTCTTGTCAAACACAAAAATATAATTAATAAATTCTTTTCTCATACCCACACTCTATTTTATTGCAAACATCTTTTATACCAAAAACACATACACACATAAGAAAGGGCTCCCTAGGAGTACTTAGGACACTTTGGGTGCTAACACCTTCCCTCTGTGTAACCAACCCCCTTACCTGCAATGTCTGGCATTTTATTAGTTTTGATTTGAAAACTTCTTATCTTTGGATTTTGTTCGTACATTTCCCTTTTCCTTTGGAAACAATAAAAGTGCGGTGGCGACTCTGGTTTTATTGAAGTTAAGTTTATCCATAACTTAATGGTCATAAATTTACCGCTACAGAAATTAAGTGGCGACTCTGCTGGGGAGTAGTCTCCAGTGGGTTTAACATACTTTTTTATGTGTACATATTTGTATATTTGATGTTTGTATACTTGTTTGTGTGATATAATCTGCTTGTTGTGTTTGGTGATCTCTAAGTGGTGAGATAAGTTCTAACCCAAAGTTGAGTGTAATTAAGATAGGAGGATAGTATAATCATGTTCGACTTATGTGGAGTAGTCCTTAACAAGTTGGCTTGAGACCCATCTACTTAGTGGAGACCCTTTTGGAGCTATTGATGTCACACAAGTTATTTGTGGTTAGGTAATACTTTCTCTGACTTGGGGTCCGAGAAGCTGAGGACCGTAGAACATTTAACCCAACTTGGCCTATTTAGGACGTAGTGCAGAGACTGTTCAGGTGTAGACTTGATAACAGTTGTTACGCGATACTACACTCAGACGAGTTTCTCTTGAAAATATTATGGGTCAATGAGTCAGTTATCCTAACCTATAATATCCGATAGATGGAATTAAGACTATGAGAACTTTTTAGAACATGATCTACAGGTTTTTATCCTTAGTACACTCCTTTGGGGATGGTTCTTAACCTGACTCCATGCTCGTGACTCATAACAAACCCTTGATTCTTGGTTGATCCAATCAAGTCTTGTCAATGTAACACCCCGAATAAAATAAGAGAATTATTTAAATTAAGTTAATAATATATTTAATAATTTAATTAAATAAATTGAATTATTGGATTATTATTATTATTATTATTTTGGAATAATAATTATTGGAAAATATATAAGTTGGAATAAGGAAAAAGAGTTTTCATTTTTAAAAGGGTTTTACGTGAAAACGGAGAAGCTGCAGAGAAGAGGAGAAAAGGGCAAAGAGGAAGAGCTAGAGAGCAAAGGTTGAAGAACGGAAAAGCTTGAAGCTTAGAGATTGCCGGATTATCTCAGGTAAGGGGGGTTTATCGTCGTTTAATGGGTATTATAGATTAACATGTCATGGGTAGTGATAGCCGTTGAATTGACCCTAATTGGGATTATGAATGCTGGAAAATTACGTTGGATGAAACTGTGTTTAGGCTGTAATTGAATATGTGTTTGGGTTAGTTGTGAATTTCCGAACGTATAGCTTTTTACGGAATTGGAATCGGAGGTCCGGAAGTCCTCCAACGGCGGAAAATGCGGAGAACTCTGCATTCTGCCTTGTGTTAGCGCAGGGACTGCTGTTTTGCCTGCGTTAACCGGTTAACCCAGGGTGTTAACCGGTTAACACTGTTATAATTTGTGAAAACGTGCTGTTTTGCCTGCGTTAACCGGTTAACCCAGGGCGTTAACCGGTTAACACTGTTGCGTTTTGCCAGAAAATGTATTTTGTCCTGCGTTAACCGGTTAACGCAGGGCGTTAACCGGTTAACACTGTTGGAAATCAGAAAAATTGGTATTTTAATGTTGTGAACATAATTGGTGATTAGCCTATTATCGTTAATTTTGATGAGTAATTCTGTTGGGTTATGTTATGAAGTGTTGATATAAAAATGTTGATAAGTGGTGTTAAAGTTGTTGAAAATACTGAGTTGTAGGCTGGTGAGCCAACGTTGATTATAAGTTGATTATGTTGAAAACATTGTTGTGTTGCTGTTATTATTATGTTGTCGGAATTTAAAGTCGTGTATGCCATGTACATTCATATGCATTAAGTCGGAGCTTTGCTCACACCACGTTGGCCTGGATTGGCAAAAATCGGAGCTTTGCTCACACCACGTTGGCCTGGATTGGCAAATTTTAAGTTGAAAGTTGAAGGCTTATGCCTTGATGCCCACTAAAATGGCAATGATTTTAAGTTGGGAGTTTTACTCCGAATGGTACCACATGCATGACGAGTCGAGTCTCATTTGAGTTGCATTTTATGTTGTTATTGAGTTGCATTTTACGTTGTTATTGAGTATGACATTTGAGTTGCATTTTATGTTGTTATTGAGTTGCATTTTACGTTGTTATTGAGTATGACATTTGAGTTGATGTGCCGTTACTAAATGCAGGATATGATTAGGGTGATTAACGTGTAAATTTACTTAGCATTACATGATGATTTATAATGCTTATTATATCGATTGAGGAACTCACCCTTACAACTATTTTTCAGGTAACGAGCAGTGAGTGAGTAGAAGCTAGTGCCTGGAGTCTAGTGTAGTCTACGTAGTGGGTCGTGCTCTGATAGATGTAACATCGGGATGGGATGTTTTAATTGTTTATTGTTGATTGTTGAACCTTTTTACCTGTAAAACGTTATATGTTTTGAATGGTTGGTTGATTCTATCCGCTGCGAATTTTGCAAAAATGTTGTTTTGATTAAATAAAGAGCATGACAGTTATTATGGTGTGAAATGTTGTGTGACACCCTTGGTGCATGATTACTCTGATATATATATATATTTGTTGTTGTTATTAAATAATTGGGGTATTTTAGAAGGGTGTTACATTAGTGGTATCAGAGCAGGTTGGTCTGTCCGGCCAGTTGTCGTGTCGTTACTGTCTAACAATTGTGTAATTGTTATTAGTCTAACTTTTAAGTTGTGTTGTAGTGATAAGTTGAAATGGCTGGAAGGAATGACGCTGCAATGGCTGCCGCAATGCAAGCAATGGCACAAGCTGTGCAGAACTTGCCAAATGCTGGTGGTGATGCTGGATCACGTAGCTTGGCGACTTTTCAAAGAGAGAATCCGCCGGTGTTTAAAGGGAAGCATGATCCAGATGCAGCCTTGGGATGGTTGAAAGAGATTGAGAGAATCTTCCGTGTTATGGATTGCACTCCAGCTCAGAAGGTTCGGTATGGTACTCACATGCTAGCAGTCGAAGCTGATGACTGGTGGCTAGAGACTCACGAGAGGTTGACCGTGGCAGGTGAAGTCATTACTTGGGATGTATTCCGTAGGGAATTCATGAGAAAGTATTATCCGGAAGATGTCCGTGGTAAGAAGGAAATTGAGTTCCTTGAGCTGAAGCAAGGAAGCATGTCTGTCACTGATTATGCTGCGAAATTTGTGGAGTTGTCCAAATTTTATCCTCATTACACTGGTGCTGGTGCTGAATTTTCAAAGTGCATCAAGTTTGAAAACGGACTGCGCTCTGAAATTAAGAAGGCTGTTGGGTATCAGAAGATACGCATTTTTACTGAATTGGTTGATAGCTGCAGGATATTTGAAGAAGACAATAATGCTCATTACAAGGTTGTCAGTGATCGCAGAGGCAAGCAACATCAAAACCGTGGCAAGCCGTATGATGCTCCAGCTGGAAAAGGGAAGCAAAGAGCTGCTCCGGCTCAGAGATGCTAGTCGGGGAGGTGCTCCTGCTGGTATAGTTTGCTTCAAATGTGGTCAGGCTGGTCATAAGAGTAATGTATGCACTGCTGAAGTAAAGAGATGTTTTCGTTGTGGTAAGATTGGTCATGCAATAGCTGATTGCAAGCACAAGGAAGTGATTTGTTTTAATTGTGGCGAAGAAGGGCATATTGGAAGTCAGTGTCAGAAGCCAAAGAAATCTCAGACGGGGAAGGTGTTCGCATTGACCGGAACTCAAACCTCCAGTGAGGACAGACTTATCCGAGGTACGTGTTATATTAATGGCTTTCCTCTTGTAGCTATTATTGACACAGGTGCGACTCATTCCTTTATATCTTTGGATTGTGCTGTGAAACTTAAGTTAGAGATATCTGAGATGTTTGGTAGTATGGTAATTGATACTCCTGCGAAGGGTTCAGTGACTACTACTTCGGTTTGTTTAAATTGTCCTTTGAGTATTTTTGGTAGAGAATTTGGGATGGACCTAGTGTGTCTTCCACTAGTGCAGATCGATGTTATTCTGGGTATGAACTGGTTGGTGTTTAACCGAGTTTCTATCAATTGTTTTGATAAGACGGTGGTCTTTCCTGAGATTGAGGAGGGAAAGAGTTTGTTTCTATCAGCAAGGCAAGTGAATGAAGAAGTAGCTGATGGGGCAGAGTTGTTTATGCTGTTAGCGACTTTGGAGGCTAAAGATAAACTGGTGATTGGCGATCTAGCCGTGGTGTGTGATTTTCCTGATGTGTTTTCGGAAGAGGTGAATGAATTACCACCAGAACGCGAAGTGGAGTTCTCGATTGATTTGGTACCTGGTACTAGGCCGATATCGATGGCTCCGTATCGTATGTCTGCTGTTGAGTTAACTGAATTGAAGAGTCAGTTGGAAGATCTGTTGGATAAGAAATTTATTCGTCCGAGTGTGTCACCGTGGGGTGCACCAGTGCTATTGGTTAAGAAGAAAGAAGGTACTATGAGGTTGTGTGTGGACTATAGGCAACTGAATAAAGTGACGATCAAGAATCGGTATCCTTTGCCGAGGATTGATGATTTGATGGATCAGTTGGTTGGTGCAAGTGTGTTCAGCAAAATAGATTTGAGATCTGGGTATCATCAGATCCGTGTGAAAACCGAGGATATTCAGAAGACTGCTTTCAGAACAAGGTATGGACATTATGAGTATTCTGTAATGCCTTTTGGTGTGACTAATGCACCTGGAGTATTTATGGAGTATATGAATAGGATTTTCCATCCGTACCTAGACAAGTTTGTTGTGGTGTTTATTGATGATATTTTGGTGTATTCGAAATCTGAAGAAGAGCATGCTGAACATTTGAGAGTGGTTTTGGAAATTCTACGAGAAAAGAAGTTATTTGCTAAACTCTCTAAATGTGAATTTTGGTTAGAAGAGGTTAGTTTTCTTGGTCATGTGATTTCAAGAGGTGGTGTTGCTGTTGATCCTTCTAAGATAGAAGCGGTATCTAAGTGGGAAGCTCCGAAGTCTGTTGCTGAGATTCGAAGTTTCCTTGGTTTGGCTGGTTATTATAGGAAGTTCATTGAGGGATTTTCTAAGTTGGCGTTACCATTGACGATGTTGACTAGGAAGGGGCAAGCGTTTGTTTGGGACTCAAAATGTGAAGGAGGTTTCCAAGAGTTAAAGAGAAGGTTAACTACTGCTCCTATCCTGATATTACCGAGTTCGTCGGAATCATTTGAAGTTTACTGTGATGCTTCATTGTTGGGTTTGGGTGGTGTGTTGATGCAGAATAAGCAGGTTATAGCTTATGCTTCAAGACAGCTGAGGGTTCATGAGAGGAACTATCCGACGCATGATTTAGAGTTGGCGGCTGTGGTATTTGTTCTGAAGTTATGGAGGCATTACTTGTATGGGTCAAGATTTGAGGTTTTCAGTGACCATAAAAGTTTAAAGTATTTGTTTGATCAGAAAGAGCTGAATATGAGACAGAGAAGATGGTTAGGGTTTCTGAAGGATTATGACTTTGGTTTGAATTACCATCCGGGTAAAGCAAACGTAGTGGCTGATGCATTGAGTTGGAAATCATTACATATGTCTATGCTAATGGTTAAGGAAATGGATTTAATTGAGCAGTTTAGAGACTTGAGTTTGGTGTGTGAGAGTACTCACAATAGTGTTAAATTGGGAATGTTGAAATTAACAAGTGGTATTCTGGATGAGATCAGAGAGGGTCAGAAATCCGATGTGCTTTTGGTTGATAAGTTGACTCTGGTGAATCAGGGTCAAGGTGGTGAATTCAGAGTTGATGAAAATGGTATTCTGAAATTGGGTAAGAGGGTGTGTATTCCGGATGTTGCCGAACTTAAGAAGAGTATTCTTGAAGAAGGACATCGTAGTGGGTTGAGTATTCATCCTGGAGCTACGAAGATGTATCATGATTTGAAAAAGTTATTTTGGTGGCCGGGAATGAAAAGAGAAATTGCGAGTTTTGTTTATTCTTGTTTGACTTGTCAGAAGTCAAAGATTGAGCATCAGAAGCCGTCTGGGCTAATGCAACCGTTGGCTATTCCAGAGTGGAAGTGGGATAGTATCAGTATGGATTTTGTTTCTGGTTTACCGAGGACAAGTAAGAATTTTGAAGCCATTTGGGTGATTGTTGACAGATTGACGAAGTCGGCTCATTTCATTCCGATCAGAATGGATTATCCGTTAGAGAGATTAGCCGAGTTGTATATTGAGAAGATTGTAAGTTTGCATGGTATTCCGTCTAGTATTGTTTCGGACAGAGATCCTAGATTTACATCGAAGTTCTGGGAAGGTTTGCAGAGAGCTTTGGGAACTAAGCTGAGATTGAGTTCTGCATATCATCCGCAGACTGATGGTCAGACTGAGAGGACGATTCAGTCATTGGAGGATCTTTTGAGAGCTTGCGTTTTGGAAAAGGGAGGTGCTTGGGATTGTTATTTACCTTTGATTGAGTTTACCTACAACAATAGTTTTCATTCGAGTATTGGTATGGCACCGTTTGAAGCTTTGTATGGTAGGAGATGTCGGACACCTTTATGTTGGTATGAGTCCGGTGAGAGTGTTGTGGTTGGACCGGAGATTGTTCAACAAACTACGGAAAAGATTAAGATGATTCAGGAGAAGATGAGAATTGCTCAGAGTCGTCAGAAGAGTTATCATGACAAGAGAAGGAAGTCACTTGAGTTTCAAGAGGGAGATCATGTGTTTCTTCGTGTTACTCCGATAACTGGTGTTGGTCGAGCTTTGAAGTCAAAGAAGTTGACACCTCGATTTATTGGTCCTTATCAGATTTTGGAAAGGATAGGAGAGGTAGCCTATCATATCGCTTTACCGCCGTCACTTGCGAATTTGCATGAGGTTTTTCATGTGTCTCAGTTGAGGAGGTACATTCATGATCCGTCGCATGTGATCCAAGTAGATGATGTACAGGTGAGAGATAACCTGACTGTTGAAATATCGCCTATGAGGATTGAGGATCGAGAGTTGAAGCAATTGCGGGGTAAAGAGATTGCTTTAGTGAAAGTAGCTTGGGGAGGACCAGCAGGTGGCAATGTGACTTGGGAACTGGAGAGTCAGATGAAGGAGTCTTATCCGGAGTTATTTGCTTGAGGTATGTTTTTGAGGACGAAAACTCTTTTAGTGGGGGAGAGTTGTAACACCCCGAATAAAATAAGAGAATTATTTAAATTAAGTTAATAATATATTTAATAATTTAATTAAATAAATTGAATTATTGGATTATTATTATTATTATTATTTTGGAATAATAATTATTGGAAAATATATAAGTTGGAATAAGGAAAAAGAGTTTTCATTTTTAAAAGGGTTTTACGTGAAAACGGAGAAGCTGCAGAGAAGAGGAGAAAAGGGCAAAGAGGAAGAGCTAGAGAGCAAAGGTTGAAGAACGGAAAAGCTTGAAGCTTAGAGATTGCCGGATTATCTCAGGTAAGGGGGGTTTATCATCGTTTAATGGGTATTATAGATTAACATGTCATGGGTAGTGATAGCCGTTGAATTGACCCTAATTGGGATTATGAATGCTGGAAAATTACGTTGGATGAAACTGTGTTTAGGCTGTAATTGAATATGTGTTTGGGTTAGTTGTGAATTTCCGAACGTATAGCTTTTTACGGAATTGGAATCGGAGGTCCGGAAGTCCTCCAACGGCGGAAAATGCGGAGAACTCTGCATTCTGCCTTGTGTTAGCGCAGGGACTGCTGTTTTGCCTGCGTTAACCGGTTAACCCAGGGTGTTAACCGGTTAACACTGTTATAATTTGTGAAAACGTGCTGTTTTGCCTGCGTTAACCGGTTAACCCAGGGCGTTAACCGGTTAACACTGTTGCGTTTTGCCAGAAAATGTATTTTGTCCTGCGTTAACCGGTTAACGCAGGGCGTTAACCGGTTAACACTGTTGGAAATCAGAAAAATTGGTATTTTAATGTTGTGAACATAATTGGTGATTAGCCTATTATCGTTAATTTTGATGAGTAATTCTGTTGGGTTATGTTATGAAGTGTTGATATAAAAATGTTGATAAGTGGTGTTAAAGTTGTTGAAAATACTGAGTTGTAGGCTGGTGAGCCAACGTTGATTATAAGTTGATTATGTTGAAAACATTGTTGTGTTGCTGTTATTATTATGTTGTCGGAATTTAAAGTCGTGTATGCCATGTACATTCATATGCATTAAGTCGGAGCTTTGCTCACACCACGTTGGCCTGGATTGGCAAAAATCGGAGCTTTGCTCACACCACGTTGGCCTGGATTGGCAAATTTTAAGTTGAAAGTTGAAGGCTTATGCCTTGATGCCCACTAAAATGGCAATGATTTTAAGTTGGGAGTTTTACTCCGAATGGTACCACATGCATGACGAGTCGAGTCTCATTTGAGTTGCATTTTATGTTGTTATTGAGTTGCATTTTACGTTGTTATTGAGTATGACATTTGAGTTGCATTTTATGTTGTTATTGAGTTGCATTTTACGTTGTTATTGAGTATGACATTTGAGTTGATGTGCCGTTACTAAATGCAGGATATGATTAGGGTGATTAACGTGTAAATTTACTTAGCATTACATGATGATTTATAATGCTTATTATATCGATTGAGGAACTCACCCTTACAACTATTTTTCAGGTAACGAGCAGTGAGTGAGTAGAAGCTAGTGCCTGGAGTCTAGTGTAGTCTACGTAGTGGGTCGTGCTCTGATAGATGTAACATCGGGACGGGATGTTTTAATTGTTTATTGTTGATTGTTGAACCTTTTTACCTGTAAAACGTTATATGTTTTGAATGGTTGGTTGATTCTATCCGCTGCGAATTTTGCAAAAATGTTGTTTTGATTAAATAAAGAGCATGACAGTTATTATGGTGTGAAATGTTGTGTGACACCCTTGGTGCATGATTACTCTGATATATATATATTTGTTGTTGTTATTAAATAATTGGGGTATTTTAGAAGGGTGTTACAGTCAACATCAATGGAACTTGGGTGTTGATAAGGTGAAAACCATAATCCACCAAAATGGATGATTGATCTTGACAATCACTTGATTCATCCCTTGACCTTTGTTTGTTTTCCTTGTGTGTGATCCCTTATTTGTGATTGTTGCATTCATGCATTGATGCGCATCATAACATTCATCACACAAAAAGTAACTTCAAGGAAATGAGGTTTTATTTGCAAATATTTTCAGACCATGGATTCTGGACGAAGGAACACTAAGAAGTATAGTTTCAGATGTCCCGACTTGAAAGAGCTAAGGAAGCTATCATCTTTTGTATTAGAACCCTTGGACTTCAAGCAACATCATGGGAAGCTTTTATCCGTGTTATCTACTGATATGGTTGAAGAACTCTTGAGTGTGTTGGTTCAGTTTTATGATCCTCTCTACCATTGCTTCACTTTTCCCGATTATTAGCTTATGCCTACGTTAGAGGAGTACGCCCATCTCTTAGGAACACCCGTTTCTGACAAGGTGCCTTTTAATGGGTTGGAGGAGATTCCCAGATCTCATATCATAGCTGAAGCTCTTCATTTGAAGAAGTATGAGATTGAGGCTCATTGGGTGAAGAAAGGAGGAATGTTTGGGTTGACTTCTTAGTTCCTTATTAGGAAAGCTACTGCCTTTGCTCAAGTTGGTAGCGTGGATGCTTTTGAAGCCATATTTGTGTTGCGTATCTATGGTTTGGCTTTGTTCCCTAACATTGACAGTTTTGTTGATGTTAACACCATTAGGATCTTCTTGATTGGGAATCCTGTGCCTACAATGTTAGGTGATGTGTACTTCTCTTTGCATTTGAGGAATTCTAAAGGTGGTGGGACTATTGTGTGCTATGTTCCTCTTCTGTACAAGTGGTTTATTTCGCACTTGCCTCAGACGCCTGCTTTTATGGAAAACAAACAAAGTCTATGGTGGTCTCAGAGACTTATGTCTCTCACTAATGATGATATTGTTCGGTATGATTCTGCATTGAGCAGTTTGGAGATTATTGATAGTTGTGGTGAATTCTCTAATGTGCCTCTCATTGGTACACAAGAAGGAATTAACTACAACCCTGCTTTGGCTCGTCGTCAACTAGGGTTCCTCTTAAGAGACAAACCTAATAACACTCAGTTAGAAGATCTTTTCTATCAAGAGGGTAAAGATCCCCACCTTTTGAAACAGAAGATGATACATGCTTGGCATAATGTGCATAGGAAAGGAAGATCCGAGCTTGGCCCACGCAACTGTGTAACTTTGGAGGCTTACACTACTTGGATGAAGAAGAGAGCATTGGAGTTGAAGATGCCTTATGCTTATGAGAGACCTATGTCTATGGTTGTGGCTGAGCCATTAACTCTCCCTAACCAAGATGTAGAAGAGTTGGAAGATGAACTCACCAAGATGAAGCAAGAGAAGGATATGTGGGAAGAGAGGTTCCATGCTTTGAGCCAAAAGCATGAGGAGTTGCAGCTTGAGTCAAAGGACAAAGATGCGCTTATTGAACTTCTTGAAGACCGAGCAGTGAAGAGACAGAGAGAGCCAGAGGGTCCATCTTCCTCTAGTATGCCTCAGCCTTCCGGTGCTTGGAAGAAGATTGTTGACCAGCTTGTCCTTGAGAAGGCTCAGATGAAGACATCTTTTGAGTCCGAGATTCGACACATCAGGAGGAAGTACGCGCATGCAGCCAGATCATCTGACAGTGTAATCCTTCCAAATTTTATGAATAAAAGAGATTTTTATGGTCAATCAAATTGTTGTTATTACTATTATATTTGCAAATAAAATAGTATGTTCCTTGAAAATAAAAATAAACAAAACATTGCATTTCATGCATCATTTTCATAAAAATAGTATGTTCCTATAAGTAGGTTCTGAGAGGAAAGGACTTGTTCAGTAAGAGTGCTGCTGAACTTTGCTTAGTGCCGAATGTCAAGATCCCGATGAAGTTCAAAGTACCTGACTTTGAAAAGTATAAGGGAAATACTTTTCTGCTTAGCCATCTTGTCATGTATGCCAGGAAAATGTCAATGCAAAATGATAATGATTAGTTATTAATTCACTACTTCCAATACAGTCTGACTGGTGCCACTTTGAGGTGGTACATGGGGCTAGATAATGCAAGTGTTCGCACATTTAATAATTTGGGTGAAGCTTTTGTGAAGCAGTATAAGTATAATGTAGACATGGCGCCTGATAGAGACCAGCTAAGGTCTACGTCTCAGAAAGATAAAGAGACATTTAAAGAGTATGCCCAGAGATGGAGAGAGCTTGCTGCTCAGATTAATCCTCCATTAGAAGAAAAGGAGATGACCAAGATTTTCCTTAAGACCATGATTTTGTTTTATTACGAACGCATGATTTCTAGAGCCCTTAGTGACTTTACCGAAATTGTAAACATGGGGATTGTCGCAACCTGAAAAATACAGTGCGCGAAAAAACAACCGGCGAAAGAAAATGACAGAAGAGTCGCCACCGTGCGTTATTCATCCCAAAGGAGGGAAAGGAAACGCTCGAAGTAAACCTGAAAAAGGAAAGGACAAGACGGGGTCTCGCAACCAAATCTTGGGTTCGGGAGTCGGTTATGCGAACGGAAGGTATTAGCACCCCTACGCATCCGTAGTACTCTACGGGATCCACTTTTGTAGTTTTCGTCTAAAGGGTGTGGGTTTATCTTGTGCTGTTTGCCAAAAAAAAAGGGTTAAATGAAAATGACTCGCGCGGATGTCGCATCCACTGCATACGTATCTCATCTGAATATGAGAATCAGAGTCTTCGTAGCTCGGCTACCTATGGGTTGGGGGATGTGTGCTCGCTAAGACATCACGTCTTATGCCTACGTATCTCATCTGGAATGAGAATCAGAGCAAAACGTAGTTTGGCTAACTATGGGGTTATGGATTGGGTTTTGGACGAACGACGTCACTACGCAATCTACCGGATGCTCGACCTTTGGAGACTTACTCGCCTGTAGTAGAAGGAGTTAACGTGTTGCTTTGGGTTTTAGGGTTTGGGATGCTCAAGGGCAAAAAGGCAGTCCTTGATGAAGGAACCGCGCTACCTGCAGGGATACGAACACATACAAAACAAACATGTATAAAGTAAATGTGCCAACAAGGGGCTCAGAAGTAAATAAACAAAAGAAAACAAATGCCTCCTGTCGAGGTCTTCCAGCTAAGAAAGCGATAAAATGCGGAAAAGAGGTAAAAGTACCACACGGATGAAGATCCGAAGTAACAGCAATTAGAGGAGTGGGAAACCCTGAGATCCTTCCAAGCTAACATCATCAAAGAAAGTGGGTCAATACAGGTAATCGGAATGAACCTCCAGGGGGTATCCCACAAATAAAGTGGGAAACCACGCAAGTTATCCCTGCAAAAGTCATGTGAGCCCTCACAAAAACTCAACAAAAGGGTTAGTGAAACACCATAATCATTTTTTTCATGGATAACAGTATGGTTTCAGAAACCTCAAACCCTGTGGCATACACTTCAGAAATCATGTGATTAAACATTCAAGGCATAGGTTTCACCCATTCATACATAATTAAACCCGTGGGCAAAAACATAATGAAATTCATCCATCATACCTCATGCATTCAGATGATCCAAATTAAGAGCATAAAATCATGGGAATGAGGCAAACCTGATGGGAGAGACCGGTTGAAATCAAATGGCACGGCTGGGTTTGCAAGGCAATGAAAGTGTGTGAGTCAGATTGAATTTTTCAGAGCTGCCTGGGGGTTACTCTGAGTTCTCTGTCAGGTTTCTCTCACGGTTTTGTCAAGGGTTTTGTTTCAAGGAAACCTCAGAGTATTTTGCTTCTCTTCCTTTTTCTCAAGTGAAGCCTTGGTATTTATAGACTGAATTTCATGGTTTTGTGGGCTCAAATGAGAGAGACCCAAGTCCAAAATTTTTTATTATATTTTATTTATTTTTTTTATTATTATTTTTATTTATTTATTTTTTTTTTGTAAAAAATTATTATTATTATTATTTTTTTTTTCGTTTTTTTTTTATTTTTTTTTATTTTTACTTTTTTTCGTTTTTTTTTTCGGATCTAATTCTGATTGACATGATGAAATGCAATATGAAATGCTAAATGAATGCATGAATGAAGAGGGCAAATTTTGGAGTGTTACAGCTGCCCCTATTCAATCATCAGCTAAACCGAGTAGGATGAAAGCGAACAGCTTATCAGACAAACGGGGTGAGCTGTGATTGAATACCAAAGACAGACCGAAAATTTGCGCTCCGAGAACACCACAAAAACGCGGAAATACACCGTGCTGTTGATTTTTCTTCCGATCCTCTGGCTTAATCTGGAGTTTCGATCCTCTGGCTGGATATTAATTTTGATCCTCGGGCTGGATACGATTTTGATCTTCTGGCTAGATCTTCTTCGATCTTCTGGCTAGATCTCCTTCGTTTCGATTCTCTGGCTGAATCTATTTCCTTTGATTCTCTGGCTGAATCTACTTCGATCTTCTGGCTAGATCTGAATTGTTTCGATTCTCTGGCTGAATCTATTTCCGGTCTTCGGGCTAGACCTGACTTCGATCTTCTGGCTAGATCTTCTTCGATCTTCTGGCTAGATCTCTTTTGTTTCGATTCTCTGGCTGAATCTATTTCGATCTTCTGGCTAGATCTGGATTGTTTTGATGATAAATTCCCATCATTAGGATCCCGCATCTGAGGCATGCGCTGGTTGACCCTCTTTTGAAATCTACACCCAACCTTCATATTAGATATGCAGCTTCGAGAATATTCCACTTTTGGGCTTCGTACATATTCTTCGGGCTAGAACATGTTGCAACGACTCCTCAATTAGACTTGGGCTTGCTGGGAAATGCAAATGTTATGCATGGTGTAAAAAAAATCTGCTTGGGGAAGCAAACTCCGGTAGGGAACAGATCGCTGTATCAATCCTTGAATGCACTGTGGGGAATGATCCGTCTGCCGGGACCAATGAGCCACCAAAAATAAATTGGCTGCTTGAAAAGTTGACCTTGCGGGGGGAGTATCAACTATGGAAACTTTGTTCGGCGAGGCTCTGTGAGGAGAGTCTGTGGGGAAAACACTTCTTGGGGAAATGTCGTAGGAAACGACCTTTGCTGGGGATATGAACTTGCTAATCGTCCTCAAGCTGGGGATTAGAACAAATCTGTTAGAAATAATCTGCTGGGGATGAGATGAACACTGGGAACGCCACCCTATCATCTGTTGGTTATGCAACCACTCCGCTGTTGCTAGGAAGATACAGTCTGACACTGTCAACTCCACTGGGGATAGACAGTCTGGATACTGTCAACTCTGTTGGGGAACATGCTCTGCTGAGGAGAGACTTTGTCAACCGCTTGGGGATGAGGATTCATGACTTGGCATCCGGTTCCTGTGACCTGCAACCAAAAATACACGTATGCCTCGGGGGAATTACTCGGTTTGAATTCACCGTTCGGGATTAAGCACATTCAAAGCAATTTTAAATGTTTTCCTGTGCAAATCATCTGCAAAAGCCACCATTATGTTCATATGCAATATGTTTTATCAAAAATTCGGACATTTTTGCAAACAAACTGATAAATGAAAAATAAATAGGCTCTTTAACTGAATTATTCGACTCTTAATGGGGAGAAAATTCGTGCCAGGAATAGGCGAGGGTATCAGGAAGCTGATCCCTGAAAAGAGGTGATCGCTATAAAAAGAGAACTATCCTAATGGCAATGGGGATACGGGGTCCCACCGAGTTTCGACTCTGCTATGGCTCGTATGTCCTCAAGACGCTCTGCTCATCTTGCTTTCTGAAGTGGATGATTAGTCGATCTTTAACCTTCGAAGATTACCGGATTGAATGAAACGGTGATATAACACTGATGAACTCAGATCACAGTCATTCGCTTATTCCCTAACTTTTGCCTGGATCGCCCCCTTTTCGGGTTTTCAATCCACCGGGATACCCATTTTTGCCTGAGCCGCCCTTTTGGGTTTTCGACTCACCGGGTGTACTCTTTTTTTATATCCCAAATTTTTGCCCGAACCTCTTTATTCTTTTTTTTTTGGTTCGTCGGGATGCCCTTTTTTTGCCTGGACTATTCTTTTTATCGTCCAGCGGGTCTATTTTATGCGAAGTATTTTTTAACTGCGTCTGAGTTGACAGCGGACGGGAATCCTTCGCCATCCATGGTTGTTAGCATCAAAACTCCGCCATAGAAAATCCTTTTAACCACGTACGGACCCTCATAGTTCGGTGTCCATTTGCCCCTGTGATCTGTGTTGGGAGGAAGAAATATTTTGAGTACCAATTCACCGACTTGATACCCCCGAGGGCGCACTTTCTGACCAAATGCTTTCTTCATTCGTCTCTGACCGAGATACGTCAATTCTGGGTACGTAGTTCCAGCATAGCACCATTTCCCGTTGGTTTGATTGATGACCAAAGCTGAATCCCCGTATACATCCAGGGTTTTAATCTGTATATTGACGACTTCCTCAAGTCTTAGGATACAAGCTTCGTATTCGGCTTCATTGTTGGTGCAGGGAAAAGTTATTCTGGCACCAAATGGCATATGAACCCCCTTCCGGTGTGATCAACACTATACCAACTCCGCGACCATTGACGTGGACCGCCCCATCAAACATCATAACCCATTTGGATTCAGGGTCAGGCCCCTCCTCCGGGAGTGGTTCCTCTCAATCTTTCGATTTGAGAAACATGATGTCCTCATCAGGAAAGTCAAACCTCATAGGTTGGTAATCATCAATCGGTTGCTCTGCAAGATAGTCTGACAAGACACTTTCCTTGATGGCTTTTTGTGAAGTGTATTGGATGTCATACTCTGTCAGTATCATTCGTCGCCTAGTAACCTTTCCGGTAAGTGCTGGCTTTTCAAAAATATACTTGACTGGATCCATTTTTGATATCAATAGAGTCGTGTGAGTCAACATATACTGTCTTAGTCGGCGAGCAGCCCATGCCAAAGCGCGGCAAGTTTTCTCGAGCAATGAGTATCTTTTTTCACAGTCGGTAAACTTTTGCTAAGGTAGTATATTGCATGCTCTTTTCGACCTGACTCGTCATGTTGACCGAGCATACAACCCATTGACTTTTCTAACACAGTCAGGTACATGATCAACGGTCTTTCCTCTCGGCCTATAGACTTGCCCCGATCTTGATCTCTTTCTTGTCGTCTGCGGTACCGATGTTGACGGTCTCAATCACCTCCTGATAAGGTGTAATAGCTTGGTCCTCCTATTTCAACAATCTGGCTAACCCTTCAGGCAATTCACAATCTTCCTCAACCCCTTCTTCGGCTTAATAGATAGGATTGTCGAAGTCATACTTGGCCATAGCAGCGTCGTTAGCAGTGAGATCCGAGTGGTCGGCTCTGCATGATGGAGGATCATGCTTTACCTTAGAATGAGAGATTTTTTTTTGAAAGAAAGGAAAAACGAAAAAAGAAACATTGCCATTTTTTTGTAAAAAGTAAAAAAAAACTGAAAGAAAGAGAACACAAAATTGTTTGCAAAAGCCGTCCTTTATTGATGATAAAAATAATTGCGAAACGTAACTAAATGGATGGCCCTACAAATGAGCCGTTACACCTTGGGCAAAGTGTAAGACTTTATTATGCATGTAATAAAGGAAAACAATAAAAATCACTCTTTCAAAAGAGTAACCCGGACGGTTTTTTCAGACGACCAATTGTCGAGCTTTTCTCCCGGGACACACGGGCGAATCCAGCTATCTAAGTCACATTCGCTGTCAGCCTTGTCTTCATCTGCAGCATTGACGATGTGGGGGGAAACCAAACCCCCGCTGGAGAGAGTACCGGTTTCATTCTTCTGAGATCCCGGAGCATACCCCAATCCAAACTTGTCTTCTTTGATGACTGGCTCCACAAATTTTCCCCAGCCTTGGGCATTACCAGCTTTAACCACTTCGACAGCTTGCTTGTATGAAGAGATAGAAGTCCCGACCTTCTCAAACTCAGGTGAAAAGACAGCTTCGGGCGCGACCTCATTGATGTTTGTAGTTTCGAAGCCCTGACACAGCATCTCATGCATCTCGCCGTCCATCTCTACATACTTAAATGTAGACAGGTGGCTAACAAAAATATCCTCTTCACCACATACAGGGACGATCTGACCTTCTAGTTCATATTTGAGCTTCTGGTGGAGGGTAGAAGTAACAACACCGGCAACATGAATCCAAGGCCGACCTAGCGGACAGCTGTAGGCAGGCTGGATATCCATCACATAAAAGGTGCTTTTGAACACCTGCGGTCTAATCTTAACTGGCAACTCAACTTCGCCAAAGACAGCTCTCTTAGAGCCATCAAAAGCCCTCACAACTAAGTTACTTGGCCTCAGGATGATGCCATCGCAATCCAACTTCATTAAGGCTTTCTTTGGAAGAACATTCAGAGAAGAGCCTGTATCAACCAAAACATGGGAAAGCACCACCCCTTTGCACTCCATTGTGATATGCAAGGCTTTGTTGTGATTCCTGCCCTCAGGTGTCAGGTCATTATCGGTGAAACCTAGCCCCCGGCTAGCGTTTACATTGGAAACTACCGACTCCAGCTGGTTAACAGTTATCTCCGGTGGAACATAGGCCATATTCAGTACTTTCAACAAGGCTGCTTTGTGCGCCTCAGAGCACAGCAATAGTGAGAGAATGGAGATCTTTGAGGGTGTCTGATTTAGCTGGTCGACTACCTTGTAGTCACTTTTCTTGATAATCCTCATAAACTCATCCACTTCCTTCTCGAATGCGGTCTTAGGAGGATCTTCCTCAGTAGTAACCTCTTCGGTGGATACCTGTTTCCCTTTAGCCTTGGCAGCTGCCTCGGCTTCAGTATTCGCGCGTAATATTGATGGTGCAAATAGGCGTCCACTGCGAGTGAAGCCACCAACCCCTCCAACATTGTGTACAGCGGAGCTACCAATGTCAATGTCTTCTTCGTTAGCTTTTTGCCCCTGGCAGTAGATATCAGCCCCATAGTGCCACGGGATAGCACTGTCTTTCTCATACGGAACAGGTCCTGGTACCGTGATGGTGATTGGACCAACCAAAGTCGGTTGAGGGCTGTCAGAGTAAATTGCGACTGGTGCTGAACTTTCGATGTTCACCGCTGCTGGTTCTGTACTTTTTGGGAAATATATTGTTGTCGGAGCGAGTCTCTCGGGAACATATATTTCTTCAGGAGTGAAATAAAACGTCACCGTCGATACATCATTCTTCACCGGACGTGCCTGATCGAACTGAAGACAACCTTCATCTATCAGCTGCTGAATACCCCTTCTCAAACTGTCACATCCGTTTTCGGCAGCTTGACAATTTCTGCATTCTTCCCCATAGCCCGAGAAAATCTGTCCTTTCAGAAGTCGGTCTTTAACCACCGATAGCGAAGTCTTCACCTTAGTCACATCAGAAACCAAATTCAAAGTTTCCCCACTATCAACAACATTAATCCTCTGCCCGCCGTGAGCCGACATCGGGTTCTGGATAACATTAGGCACCGGAGCAAAATTGATAGCCTGGGCATCTCTCAAATCTTGTACCTTTAACTGGAGAGCCTTGCAATTATTTGTAGTATGGCCAGGTGCGTTGGAGTGAAAAGCGCATTTGGCGTTGACATCGTAACCTCTAGGCAAATTATTGGGATCGATTGGTGGGGCCAGAGTTCTCAATGTAACCAGATTCATGTCAATCAGCTTGGGAAGTAATACTGAATAAGGCATTGGGATTGGCTCGATGACCCGGTCCGTCTGCCTTGGACGTTGTTGATAGTGTCTCTGCTGACCCGGATTACCTCCTTGTTGTTGATTGTTGTACCTGGGTTGTTGTTGCGGATGATATTGCGGTTGAGGAACAGGTGTTGGAATAGTGACTGCGGCCACTTGATCTTGATAATAATTAGGGCGTCCTTTACTCCTGCCTCTGCCGGCATACACAACGCTTGCCTCGCCTTCTTTTCTTCGCTGACCGTTACCAGCAAACGGTCTCTTGGGACCTGATGGGTTGGAAACACTATTGTCTTGAATTCGGCCCATCTTCAACAGACTCTCGATTCTTTCTCCAGCAATTACTATCTCTGCAAAGCTGATTGACGGGCAAACAGCCAATCTCTCAATATAATTGCCTTGAAGAGTGTTCATGAACATGTCCGCCATCTCCCTTTCAGACATAGGGGGTTGGACGGACGCAGCAATCTGTCTCCAACGCTGAGCATATTCTCTAAAGGTCTCCTTGGCAGTCTGGGACATACCTTGCAACAAGGTCCGATTTGGAGCCATGTCCAAGTTGTATTGATATTGCTTGACAAAAGCCTCTGCCAAGTCTTTCCAGCTCTTGATGGTAGTACGAGACAAATGAGAATACCATTCACGAGAAGCTCCAGTTAGACTGTCTTCAAAATAGTACATCCACAGCTTTTCATCTTCCGTGTGAGCTCCCAACCTTCCCAGATAAGATTGGAGATGAGTGCGTGGGCAAGAAGCCCCGTTGTATTTCTCAAAAGTAGGGGGTTTGAACTTGTGAGGAATCCTTACTCCCTGAACCAGACCAAGATTTGTGACATCAAAGCCTAAGGAATTTTGAGACTCCAAAGATTTGAGCTTCTCAGCAAGCTCATCCATACGGCGAGTGGTCTCGAGGGCCTCGTCGTGCAAAGAAAATTGATCATACTGACAATCTTCATTAACGGGGTGCCCATTAATCCGAATTCCTTGATTCACATTGTACCTTCCGCCAATACCATTTCCAACATTCCCTGTGTTGCCAACATTACCCGGGTTTCCATCAGCATTTGCGTTACCCGCGTTACCAGTGTTCACAGGGTTATCAGCGTTCCCAGGGTTACCAGGGTTTCCCTCAGCATTTGGTATCTCCACCTCCGGATCGGGTCTCGGTTGCTCAACCAATTCCCTCAGCTTCGCTTGGCCTTCTGCCATACCAGTCATCAATGTCATGAACTGATCCATCCTTTCACGCATATCAGCCAGCTCTTTCTGTAAGATAGAAGTCCCGACCTTCTCAAACTCAGGTGAAAAGACAGCTTCGGGCGCGACCTCATTGATGTTTGTAGTTTCGAAGCCCTGACACAGCATCTCATGCATCTCGCCGTCCATCTCTACATACTTAAATGTAGACAGGTGGCTAACAAAAATATCCTCTTCACCACATACAGGGACGATCTGACCTTCTAGTTCATATTTGAGCTTCTGGTGGAGGGTAGAAGTAACAACACCGGCAACATGAATCCAAGGCCGACCTAGCGGACAGCTGTAGGCAGGCTGGATATCCATCACATAAAAGGTGCTTTTGAACACCTGCGGTCTAATCTTAACTGGCAACTCAACTTCGCCAAAGACAGCTCTCTTAGAGCCATCAAAAGCCCTCACAACTAAGTTACTTGGCCTCAGGATGATGCCATCGCAATCCAACTTCATTAAGGCTTTCTTTGGAAGAACATTCAGAGAAGAGCCTGTATCAACCAAAACATGGGAAAGCACCACCCCTTTGCACTCCATTGTGATATGCAAGGCTTTGTTGTGATTCCTGCCCTCAGGTGTCAGGTCATTATCGGTGAAACCTAGCCCCCGGCTAGCGTTTACATTGGAAACTACCGACTCCAGCTGGTTAACAGTTATCTCCGGTGGAACATAGGCCATATTCAGTACTTTCAACAAGGCTGCTTTGTGCGCCTCAGAGCACAGCAATAGTGAGAGAATGGAGATCTTTGAGGGTGTCTGATTTAGCTGGTCGACTACCTTGTAGTCACTTTTCTTGATAATCCTCATAAACTCATCCACTTCCTTCTCGAATGCGGTCTTAGGAGGATCTTCCTCAGTAGTAACCTCTTCGGTGGATACCTGTTTCCCTTTAGCCTTGGCAGCTGCCTCGGCTTCAGTATTCGCGCGTAATATTGATGGTGCAAATAGGCGTCCACTGCGAGTGAAGCCACCAACCCCTCCAACATTGTCTACAGCGGAGCTACCAATGTCAATGTCTTCTTCGTTAGCTTTTTGCCCCTGGCAGTAGATATCAGCCCCATAGTGCCACGGGATAGCACTGTCTTTCTCATACGGAACAGGTCCTGGTACCGTGATGGTGATTGGACCAACCAAAGTCGGTTGAGGGCTGTCAGAGTAAATTGCGACTGGTGCTGAACTTTCGATGTTCACCGCTGCTGGTTCTGTACTTTCTGGGAAATATATTGTTGTCGGAGCGAGTCTCTCGGGAACATATATTTCTTCAGGAGTGAAATAAAACGTCACCGTCGATACATCATTCTTCACCGGACGTGCCTGATCGAACTGAAGACAACCTTCATCTATCAGCTGCTGAATACCCCTTCTCAAACTGTCACATCCGTTTTCGGCAGCTTGACAATTTCTGCATTCTTCCCCATAGCCCGAGAAAATCTGTCCTTTCAGAAGTCGGTCTTTAACCACCGATAGCGAAGTCTTCACCTTAGTCACATCAGAAACCAAATTCAAAGTTTCCCCACTATCAACAGCATTAATCCTCTGCCCGCCGTGAGCCGACATCGGGTTCTGGATAACATTAGGCACCGGAGCAAAATTGATAGCCTGGGCATCTCTCAAATCTTGTACCTTTAACTGGAGAGCCTTGCAATTATTTGTAGTATGGCCAGGTGCGTTGGAGTGAAAAGCGCATTTGGCGTTGACATCGTAACCTCTAGGCAAATTATTGGGATCGATTGGTGGGGCCAGAGTTCTCAATGTAACCAGATTCATGTCAATCAGCTTGGGAAGTAATACTGAATAAGGCATTGGGATTGGCTCGATGACCCGGTCCGTCTGCCTTGGACGTTGTTGATAGTGTCTCTGCTGACCCGGATTACCTCCTTGTTGTTGATTGTTGTACCTGGGTTGTTGTTGCGGATGATATTGCGGTTGAGGAACAGGTGTTGGAATAGTGACTGCGGCCACTTGATCTTGATAATAATTAGGGCGTCCTTTACTCCTGCCTCTGCCGGCATACACAACGCTTGCCTCGCCTTCTTTTCTTCGCTGACCGTTACCAGCAAACGGTCTCTTGGGACCTGATGGGTTGGAAACACTATTGTCTTGAATTCGGCCCATCTTCAACAGACTCTCGATTCTTTCTCCAGCAATTACTATCTCTGCAAAGCTGATTGACGGGCAAACAGCCAATCTCTCAATATAATTGCCTTGAAGAGTGTTCATGAACATGTCCGCCATCTCCCTTTCAGACATAGGGGGTTGGACGGACGCAGCAATCTGTCTCCAACGCTGAGCATATTCTCTAAAGGTCTCCTTGGCAGTCTGGGACATACCTTGCAACAAGGTCCGATTTGGAGCCATGTCCAAGTTGTATTGATATTGCTTGACAAAAGCCTCTGCCAAGTCTTTCCAGCTCTTGATGGTAGTACGAGACAAATGAGAATACCATTCACGAGAAGCTCCAGTTAGACTGTCTTCAAAATAGTACATCCACAGCTTTTCATCTTCCGTGTGAGCTCCCAACCTTCCCAGATAAGATTGGAGATGAGTGCGTGGGCAAGAAGCCCCGTTGTATTTCTCAAAAGTAGGGGGTTTGAACTTGTGAGGAATCCTTACTCCCTGAACCAGACCAAGATTTGTGACATCAAAGCCTAAGGAATTTTGAGACTCCAAAGATTTGAGCTTCTCAGCAAGCTCATCCATACGGCGAGTGGTCTCGAGGGCCTCGTCGTGCAAAGAAAATTGATCATACTGACAATCTTCATTAACGGGGTGCCCATTAATCCGAATTCCTTGATTCACATTGTACCTTCCGCCAATACCATTTCCAACATTCCCTGTGTTGCCAACATTACCCGGGTTTCCATCAGCATTTGCGTTACCCGCGTTACCAGTGTTCACAGGGTTATCAGCGTTCCCAGGGTTACCAGGGTTTCCCTCAGCATTTGGTATCTCCACCTCCGGATCGGGTCTCGGTTGCTCAACCAATTCCCTCAGCTTCGCTTGGCCTTCTGCCATACCAGTCATCAATGTCATGAACTGATCCATCCTTTCACGCATATCAGCCAGCTCTTTCTGTACTTGGTCCATCGCTAGCTATGGACGATTTTCCTTTGTCGGGTACCTGTGGACTCGCTTGGGACCAATAACTGCCACATACAGGGAACAAACATTAGACACTGCGGTGACACCTGCAAAACAGACAAGGGTTAATATGCATGGTATGCGATGCACTGCTTGTTCAGTGTTAAGGCACCCCCATTTTGAAAGGGAATACCCTGCAAATGAATAAGCATGAGATGTTGGATGCAAATATGCAGATGATGTTATGCAATGCAAAGGCATGTCAATCAGAATTGATGGATCCGCTTGAACATCTGTCAGGTTGCACTGCCTAGAGAGAAATTCACTGAGGAATATAATACAAGACCAAAACTCTGCTCCAGAAAACCGGGTTGGTTGGAGGTTAAGGTTTCCTGAATTTAGCCCACCCCTCACTGGTAGGTTCTAAGAACAGAAGTTCGTCAGCTTCAGCCCTTCAGTCGCGAATAATACGTTTACCACTGAAGGTTTGGCATTATTACGGGATAAAAGACCTCCACTGACTCCCCTCAACAGGACATCCTAAAGCAAGTTCCCAGTCTCGGGGTCCTCGGATTGATCAGCGAGAATGCGCCCACCAGAGCTAACATAATCACGTCTCGGAGGAGAGGCCTCGACTGAGTTCTCGGGAAATGGTCACCAGAGTCGACGATTTCTAAAGGAACACCATGTCGTTACGGAACATCCGTAGGACATAATATATCCAAAAGAAACCTCGTCTGGGTGTGGTTCTCCACGAACGACTTAACGTAGCAACATGCCACGCAAGCCTCATGATCATCCACTCTAAAACCTGTGTGTACACTCAAGCCTGGGTAATGGGCTTATCTCTCGTAGAACATCCCATCCCAACAAACAAACAACAACTTCAACAGATACAGCAGATGAATGCAAGCAAGTAAGTAAATAAAGGTACAAAAGCATGAACACCCAATAAACAGACAACCTACAAAAGCTAGGAGGGACTCGCTTAGGGAAGATGGACCAGCAAGAGGTCAACTTCTTTTCTCCCCAGCAGAGTCGCCAGCTGTCGCAACCTGAAAAATACAGTGCACGAAAAAACAACCGGCGAAAGAAAATGACAGAAGAGTCGCCACCGTGCGTTATTCATCCCAAAGGAGGGAAAGGAAACGCTCGAAGTAAACCTGAAAAAGGAAAGGACAAGACGGGGTCTCGCAACCAAATCTTGGGTTCGGGAGTCGGTTATGCGAAGGGAAGGTATTAGCACCCCTACGCATCCGTAGTACTCTACGGGATCCACTTTTGTAGTTTTCGTCTAAAGGGTGTGGGTTTATCTTGTGCTGTTTGCCAAAAAAAAAGGGTTAAATGAAAATGACTCGCGCGGATGTCGCATCCACTGCATACGTATCTCATCTGAATATGAGAATCAGAGTCTTCGTAGCTCGGCTACCTATGGGTTGGGGGATGTGTGCTCGCTAAGACATCACGTCTTATGCCTACGTATCTCATCTGGAATGAGAATCAGAGCAAAACGTAGTTCGGCTAACTATGGGGTTATGGATTGGGTTTTGGACGAACGACGTCACTACGCAATCTACCGGATGCTCGACCTTTGGAGACTTACTCGCCTGTAGTAGAAGGAGTTAACGTGTTGCTTTGGGTTTTAGGGTTTGGGATGCTCAAGGGAAAAAAGGCAGTCCTTGATGAAGGAACCGCGCTACCTGCAGGGATACGAACACATACAAAACAAACATGTATAAAGTAAATGTGCCAACAAGGGGCTCAGAAGTAAATAAACAAAAGAAAACAAATGCCTCCTGTCGAGGTCTTCCAGCTAAGGAAGCGATAAAATGCGGAAAAGAGGTAAAAGTACCACACGGATGAAGATCCGAAGTAACAGCAATTAGAGGAATGGGAAACCCTGAGATCCTTCCAAGCTAACATCATCAAAGAAAGTGGGTCAATACAGGTAATCGGAATGAACCTCCAGGGGGTATCCCACAAATAAAGTGGGAAACCACGCAAGTTATCCCTGCAAAAGTCATGTGAGCCCTCACAAAAACTCAACAAAAGGGTTAGTGAAACACCATAATCATTTTTTTCATGGATAACAGTATGGTTTCAGAAACCTCAAACCCTGTGGCATACACTTCAGAAATCATGTGATTAAACATTCAAGGCATAGGTTTCACCCATTCATACATAATTAAACCCGTGGGCAAAAACATAATGAAATTCATCCATCATACCTCATGCATTCAGATGATCCAAATTAAGAGCATAAAATCATGGGAATGAGGCAAACCTGATGGGAGAGACCGGTTGAAATCAAATGGCACGGCTGGGTTTGCAAGGCAATGAAAGTGTGTGAGTCAGATTGAATTTTTCAGAGCTGCCTGGGGGTTACTCTGAGTTCTCTGTCAGGTTTCTCTCCAGGTTTTGTCAAGGGTTTTGTTTCAAGGAAACCTCAGAGTATTTTGCTTCTATTCCTTTTTCTCAAGTGAAGCCTTGATATTTATAGACTGAATTTCATGGTTTTGTGGGCTCAAATGAGAGAGACCCAAGTCCAAAATTTTTTATTATATTTTATTTATTTTTTTATTATTATTTTTATTTATTTATTTTTTTTGTAAAAAATTATTATTATTATTATTTTATTTTTTTTCGTTTTTTTTTTCATTTTTTTTTTTTTGTTTTTTTTTGTTTTTTTTTTTTTTTCGTTTTTTTTTTTCGGATCTAATTCTGATTGACATGATGAAATGCAATATGAAATGCTAAATGAATGCATGAATGAGGAGGGCAAATTTTGGGGTGTTACAGGGATGAGATTAGAAGAAGGAGTCCGAGAGGGACGTCTGTCCAAGGAAGAGGTGTCATCGAGCAAGAAGTATGGAAGCAGTTTCTCCAGAAAGAAGGAAGGGGAAACCAATGCGGTATCAGTAGGAAGGCAGAGGAGGCCTCATGTCAAAAGAAATCCGCAACCACGTCAACATCATCACCAGGTTTCATCAATTATTCCAGTATTCTCTAATAGTCAATCAATGCCAGTTCAACAACAACGTCAACCACAGCCACAACAAAGAACCAACAACAACAACAACAATCAACAAAAACAGAACTTTGAGAGAAAAAAGGTCTCTTTCGACCCTATTCCTATGAAATACGCCGAACTTTATCCGTCTTTGGTTCTCAACAACCTACTCCAACCAAGGAATCCGCCTCAAATTCCAGTCCCACTTCCATGGTGGTATAAACCCGAACTCCGTCGTGTCTTTCATCAAGGAGCTCCCGACCAGGATATTGAGAACTGTTACCCATTTAAGTATGAGGTCCAAAAGCTAGTGAAAAGTGGGATGGTGTCCTTTGATGACCGTGCGTCGAACGTGAAAGCTAACCCATTTCCCGCTCATGGTAATTCCTCTGTTAATATGGTAGATGGTTGTCCAGGAAATTTTCGAGTGTTCGATGTGCGACGTATTCGCCTGTCCTTGGTAGAGATGCATAAGATCCTATGTACCATCAGTGATTGCAAGCATGACCATGATAGTTGTGCAATTTGCAGTGTAAACCCCTGTGGATGTTGGGTCGTCAAGAGAGATATCCACAAGTTGATGGATGAGAATGTAATCCAGATCCAACAGTCAAGGGATATAGATGATGTCAATGTAATTGTTCTAGTGTTCAAGACCCCTGAGTGGGTAGTAATTCAGTTTGACAGCAGCAACAGTAACAACGTCAGCAGATTGGTATCGCCGTTAGTGATACGATTAGCGTGCCCCGTCCCGTATACATCCGATAGAGCTATTCCATACCAATATAATGCTGCCATGGAGGAGAACGGTCAAGAGGTTCCGTTGCCTATGACCAATTCTATTGTGAACATTGCCAATATTACGAAGGTGACCCGTAGCGGTCATGTTTTTGGACATGTCTTTCCGAAAGAGGTGATAGAAAATGTGTGTGTTGGTAAGAAGGTTGATGCACCTGCAGTGAATCCAGTTAGTGTTCCGATGTGTCAGTCTGATGAATCCAGCAAATTGAAGCCTAATGATGACGATGAAGGGTTAAGATTGATTAAGAAAAGCGAATTTAATGTGGTGGAGCATCTGCTCCAAACTCCTTCGAAAATTTTAGTATTGTCTCTGCTCATGAATTCTGAAGCGCACAGAGAAGCACTACAAAGAGTGTTGGAGCAAGCTTATGTCAAGCATGATGTAATTGTGGATCAATTTGACCACATTGTGGCTAACATCACTTCCTGCAAAAACTTGAGCTTTTGTGATGAAGAACTTATAGAGGAAGGTAAAAATCACAATCTGGCACTACATATATCGATGAACTGTAAGGAAGATGCATTGTCAAATGACTTGGTTGATACCGGTTCTTCTTTGAATGTACTCCCCAAATCAACTCTGTCCAGATTATCCTATCAAGGCACCCCGATGAGGTATATCGGCGTGATTGTCAAGGCATTTGATGGTTCTCGCAAGACCGTCATATGAGAAGTGGACCTTCCAGTGAAGATAGGTCTGAGTGATTTTCAAATTACTTTTCAAGTAATGGATATCCACCCGGCCTATAGTTTCTTGTTGGGAAGGCCATGGATCCATGAGGCTAGAGCTGTGACATCTACCCTGCATCAGAAACTGAAATGTATGAAGAATGGCAAGCTTGTCATTGTGGGTGGAGAGAAAGCATTGTTGGTAAGCTATCTTTCATCTTTTTCATATGTGGAAGCTGAGGAGGAGGTTGGAACTTCGTTCCAAGGTTTATCTATTACTGAAGTGAAGAAAACTAGGGCACCCATGTCCTCTTTCAAAGATGGCAGTTCAGATCAGTGAGGCCGTATGGTAGAGGTCGCCGAGAACAAGAGCAAGGCCGAATTGGGATTCCAGCGAGGGCCATTTAAAGTCAAGGCTGAAGATGTGCAACCGAGTTTCGATAGCGGAGGGTTCATCCATTGTAATGAACAACACTCAACTGTTGTGATCGAGGGGTGATGAAGATGAAGACTGCGCCAATTTTGTGACTCATGGAAAGACTTGCAACAATTGGGTTACTGTTGATGTTCCTGTTATTGTCCATCGCTCTAAGTAATTTGTCTTTTCATTAATTTGAGAAGAATCCTTCTCCTATGCCTAAGGGAGAAGTGATCATTGTTGGGAATTTTTCAATTTTTATCATCAATTTTAGCGGTAAATTCATGATCATCAAGCTATGGATAAGCTAGACAGCAAATAACAAGAGTCGCCACCGCGCTTTTATTGTTTCCAACGGAAAAGGGAAAAGTACGAACAAAACCCAAAAATAAGAAGTTTTCAAATCAAAACTAATAAAATGCCAGAGATTACGGGTAAGGGGGTTGGTTACACATAGGGAAGGTGTTAGCACCCAAAGTGTCCTAGGTATTCCTAGGGAGCCCTTTCTTGTGTGCATATGTATTTTGTATAAAGTGATGTTTACAAACAAATAGAATGGGGGGATGAGAAAAGAATTCATTAATTATATTTTTGGGTTTGACAAGACCTTCGGACCTAAGGATCCTAACAACAATGTCAGAAGACCTGGCTGTAGGCGCGTACTTCCTTCGAATGCGTCGAATCTCGATCTCAAAAGAAGCCTTCATTTGAGTCTTCTCGAGGACAAGCTGATTAACAATCTTCTTCTAAGCAACGGTAGGCTGAGGCATGCTAAAAGATGAAACCTCCGACTCTCTCTGTCTCTTTGTCCCTCGGTCTTCAAGTAGCTCAATAAGTGCATCTTTGTCCTTAGACTCCAATTGCAACTCTTCATGCTTCTTGCTCAAAGCACGGAAACGCTCTTCCCACATATCCTTCTCTTGCTTCATCTTGGCGAGTGTGTCTTCCAACTCCTCTACATCTTGGTTAGGGAGAGTTAATGGCTCAGCCATAACCATAGACATAGGTCTTTAACAAAGATAAGGCATCTTCAACTTTAGAGCTCTCTTCTTCACCCAAGTAGTATAAGCTTCCAAAGCTACACAATTATGTAGACCAAGCTCGGATCTTCCCTTCCTATGCACATTATACCAAGCATGCACCATCTTATGCTTCAAATGTTGGGGATCTTTACCCTTTTGATAGAAAAGACCTTATAACAAAGTGTTATTAGGTTTGTGTCTCAAGGGGAACCCAAGTTGACGCCGAGCCAAAACAGGGTTGTAGTTAATTCCTCCTTGTGTACCAATGAGAGGCACATTAGAGAATTCACCACAACTATCAATAATCTCCAAACTGCTCAAAGAAGGATCACACCAAACTATATCATCATTAGTGAGAGACATAAGTCTCTGAGACCATCTTAGACATTGTTTGTTCTCCATAAAGACAGGTGTCTGAGGCAAGTGCGAAATAAACCACTTGTACAGAAGAGGAATGTAGCAGACAATAGTTCCACCACCTTTAGAGTTACTTAGATGCAAAGAGAAATACATATCACCCAACAATGTAGGCACAAGATTCCTAATCAAGAAAAGTCTAATGGTGTTGACATCAACAAAACCGTCAATGTTAGGGAACAAAGCTAATCCATAAATGAGCAACACAAAGATAGATTCAAAAGCTTCCACACTACCAGCTTTAGCAAAATCAATAGCTTCTTTGATGAGAAAATCAGATGGCAACCCAAACAATCCTCCTTTCTTCACCCAATGAGCCTCTATCTCAGACTTCTTCAAGTGAAGAGCTTTAGTAATAAGATGAGATCTAGGAATCTCTTCCAACCCATTAAAAGGAACTTTGCTAGAAAAGGTGTCCCCAAGAGATGGGCATACTCCTCTAACGTAGGCACAAGCTGATAATTGGGAAAAGTGAAGCAACGGTAGAGAGGATCATAGAACTGTACTAACACACTCAAGAGTCCTTCAACCACATCAGCAGACAAGATAGACAGAAGCTTCCCATGACGTTGTTTGAAGTCCAAGGGATCTAAAACAAAAGATGCTAGCTTCCTTAACTCTTTCAAGTCGGGACATCTGAAACTGTACTTCTTAGTGTTCCTTCGTCCATAATCCATGGTCTGAAAATAGTTGCAAATAATACCTCAGTTCCTTGAAATTTTTGTATGATGAATGTTATGATGCGCATGAATGCACGAATGCAACAATCACAAATAAGGGATCAAACACAAGGCAAGCAAACAAAGGTCAAGGGATGAATCAAGTCATTGTCAAGATCAATCACCCAAGTTCCATTGATATTAACAAGACTTGATTGGATCATCCAAGAATCAAGGGTTTGTTGTGAGTCACGAGCATGGAGTCTGGGTAAGAACCATCCCAAAGGAGTGAACTATGGATAAAACCTCTATATCATGTTCTAAAAAGTTCCCAGAGTTTTGGACATTTGATTTTTCCACTTGATGCAGTCCTGTTAAGACCATGTGCAACCCTAGCAAACCACATCCAAAATGCATGAAATAGGACTATTTGGAAAGATTAGATCAAGGGGAACAACTTTGATGTTGGACACTTTTTCATTTGGAACTTGGATCAAGGTGAATTTTGAGGTGGAAGTTTGGAAATTCCAACATGTTGAAAATTTTTCTAAGTGTTAAGTCATATATCTCAATATTCCACCTTGCTTAAATTTTCATGCGAGCTCCAGATGAGAACAGTGTATTCATCAAAGTTGTATCTATTTCAAAAACCTTAAAAATGGTCACCAATTTCATGTCATTTGGATTTAGAATGATAGAGTTATGCATTTTTGAAGTTGAGGAAAATCACTTGTTCAATGGTATAGGGCAAAAATGACCTATAATGTATCCTCATATCACATGCTCATAAAAGTTGATTTAGCTCTCACTCCAAACATCAAAGTTTAAGTAGACATCTTGAATTTGATTGTGAAACTTGGAAATCTTTCATCTCATAAACACTGAGCAAGTTATGGCCTTGGGAAGTTGACTTTCAAATTAGGGTTTAGGAAAAATGACCTATAATGTCTCAACATAGAAAATGATTTTCCAAGCAAAAATAGATCTCGGTCTCACATGAAAGTTGTTCGGAATGCCATTTAGAGTAACGTTTCTCTTGGAATCATTTTAATATGGTGAAAAGTGTAGGAGATAGGGTATAGGGAGACCCAGTTTTGATCAGATGAATTCATCTGGCCAACCACCATCAACCAACTTGCTAACTTCCAATTCTCTTGAATTTCTTGGCTCATGGTAGATCATATATGCATAAGATAATGAATTTTGAAATTTCCTTTGAGAAGTTTGATAAATTGGTGAGATATCTTGTTGGAGAAGTTACATAAGATACCTAGTCAAACTAGGGTTTCCAAGGAAAATCACCTCCAAACTCATGAAGAATGCTTGATCAATATAACATGTAGAGATCATTGGGACTCATATATGATGATTTGAGACATTGTGAATCAATATTTGGTTGTGCTCTTAGTTATGAGGGTCTTAAACCCTAGATATGAACTTGATAAATCAATGATGATCATGCCCTACCTACAAAAGAGTTAGGCAAATGCAAAGACATATTTTTGGTATTTTGGTTAGTAAAATGATAATATACAAGTATGATACAATCACATAGTGCTTGGTGATCTCTCCCAAAACAAACCCAATGAACAAGGGGTAAGGAGGATGCCAAGGTATGATCCCAAAGCTAATGCATATGATGAAATTGCATGAGGGATCTTAAGGTCAAAATTGGCGTCTTACATCAATAAAATGCAATTATATTCATCCACATATATGATGTTTTATTTTTACTTTTTGCTTTTCTGAAAATGGTAATCATATAAAACATGAATAAATAAATAATAATTGTCCATCTGAATAATATTTGGTCACAATTCACTTCTCTAAAATCAAAATATCAAATCATTATCCAGGTTGGTTTCTAAAACCATTGAATACAATGATCCTACTCCTTCTCCAAACATTGAATTCCCTGCATTTGAGGACGAAGAAGAAAGTGATGAAGAAGTGTCTGATGAATGATCTCGTCTACTTGAGCACCAGGAAAAAGCCATTCAACCATTCAAAGAGCAGATTGAGTTAGTCAACTTGGGTTCCGAAGATGATGTGAAGGAAGTCAAGATTGGGTCTCAACTTTGTCCTGAGGTTAAGAAGGGGTTGATTGATCTTCTTCGAGAGTATTCCGATGTGTTTGCTTGGTCCTATCAAGACATGCCTGGTTTGGATTCCGAGATTGTGGAGCATAGATTGCTGTTGAAGCTAGAATGCCCTCCAGTCAAGCAGAAATTGAGAAGGACTCATCCTGATATGGCAGTGAAGATCAAAGAAGAAGTGCAGAAGTAGATTGATGTTGGTTTCCTTGTTACTGCCGAGTATCCGCAATGGGTGGCCAATATTGTGTCTGTTCCGAAGAAAGATTGAAAAGTCCGCATGTGCGTTGATTATAGAGATTTGAACAAAGCTAGTCCAAAAGATGATTTCCCTCTACCACAAATTGACATGTTGGTAGACAATACAGCTAAATTCAAAGTCTTTTCGTTTATGGACGGATTTTCCGTTTATAGAGTGATGCCTTTCGGTTTAAAGAATGCTGGTGCAACATACCAGAGAGCTATGACTAATCTTTTTCATGATATGATGCATAAAGAGATCGAAGTCTATGTTGATGATATGATTGTTAAATCCAGTGATAAAGAAGAACATGTTGAGCATTTGTTGAAGTTATTTCAGCATTTGAGGAAGTACAAACTCCACTTGAATCCCAATAAATGTACTTTTAGTGTTCGTTCTGGTAAGTTGTTGGGCTTTAATATCAACGAGAAGGGTATTGAAGTTGATCCTGCCAAGGTAAAAGTAATACAAGAGATGCCTGTGCCAAAAGCTGAGAAGCAAGTCCCAGGTTTTCTTGGCCGCTTGAGTTACATCTCAAGATTCATTTCACATATGACTACCACGTGTGCGCCTATATTCAAGCTTCTTCGGAAAGATCAGTCTTGTGATTGGGCCGAAGATTGCCACAAAGATTTTTATAGTATCAAAGAGTATCTGCTCGAGCCTCCGATTCTGTCGCCGCCCGTTGAAGGAAGACCTTTGATCATGTATTTGACTGAGCTCGATGAAAGTATGGGTTGTGTTCTTGGTCAGCAAGACGAAACCGGAAAGAAAGAATATGCAAGTTACTACCTTAGTAAGAAGTTCACCGACTGTGAGACTCGGTATTCTATGCTTGAAAAAACTTGTTACGCATTAGCTTGGGCTGCTAAGCGTCTGCGCCAATATATGTTGAATCATACTACTTGGTTGATATCCAAAATGGATCCAATCAAGTATATTTTTGAGAAGCCTACTTTAACCGGGAGGATTTCCCGTTGGAAGATGTTGTTATCCGAGTATGATATCGAATACCGATCTCAAAAAGCTATTAAAAGTAGTGTCTTGGCTGACCATTTGGCTCACCAACCTATTGAAGACTATTAGTCAGTGCAGTATGATTTTCCTGACAAAGAGATCTTGTACCTGAAGATGAAAGATTGCGATGAACCATTGCTTGAGGAAGGGCCAAAACCTGGTTCCCGTTGGGGCATGGTATTTGATGAAGCTGTTAATCAATATGGTAATGACATTGGGGCAATGATTATTAATCCTCAAGGCACGCATTTTCCATTTAGAACTAGATTAACTTTCAAGTGTACAAGCAATATGGTTGCGTATGAAACTTGCATGATGGGGCTTGAAGAGGCCATTGATCTCAAAATCAAGTATTTGGACGTCTATGGAGATTCAACTTTGGTTGTGAATCAGATCAAAGGTGAATGGGAGACGAATCAACCCAGTTTGATACCATAAAGAGATATGCGAGGAGGATTTCAACTTTCTTTATAAAGGTTGAGTTTCATCATATCCCTCGAGATGAAAACCGGATGGCAGATGCTCTTGCAACGTTGGCTTCAGTGATTGTGGTAAAATTCTAGAATGAAGTTCCCAATTTGACTGTGATGCGTCTTGACAGGCCAACTCATGTGTTTGTTGTTGAAGAAGTTAAAGATGAGAATCCGTGGTTTTTTGATATCAAGTGTTTCCTCCAAAGTCAGATTTACCCGTCCGGGGCATCTTTGAAAGATAAGAAGACTTTGACAAGATTAGCTGGTAACTTCTACCTGAATGGTGATGTACTGTACAAGAGAAACTTCGATATGGTTCTGCTAAGATGTGTGGATAGACACGAAGCAGACTTGTTGATGACTGAAGTCCATGAAGGTTCCTCTGGTACTCATTCCAATGGACATGCTGTGGCTAAAAAGATGTTAAGGGCAGGTTACTATTGGCTGATAATGGAATCTGACTGTTGCAAGTTTGTGAAGAAATGCCATAAGTGTCAAATATATGCAGATAAGATTCATGTTCCTCCGACACTGTTGAACGTCACTTCCTCCCCATGGCATTTCTCCATGTGGGGAATCGATATGATTGGTATGATTGAGCCCAAAGCTTCGAACGAACATCGCTTCATTCTGGTGGCTATTGACTACTTCACAAAGTGGGTTGAAGCGACATCATATGCGAATGTGACCAAGCAAGTTGTTGTAAGGTTTATCAAAATCCGATTATATGCCGTTATGGTGTGCCAAGTAAGATCATTACTAATAATGGGTCGAACTTGAATAATAATATGGTGGAAGCTCTTTGCAAAGACTTCAAGATAACACACCATAGTTCTTCTCCCTACAGACCTAAGATGAAGGAGGCTGTTGAAGTTGCGAACAAGAACATCAAGAAGATAATTCAGAGAATGGTTGTAACCTACAAGGATTGGCATGAGATGCTCCCGTTCGCTTTGCATGGGTACCGTACATCCATCCGCACTTCAACAGGGGCAACCCCTTTCTCACTTGTTTATGGCATGGAAGTTGTCCTCCCCATGGAGGTTGAGATCCCATCATTACATGTCTTGATGATATCCAAGTTGACAAAAGCTGAATGGTGTCAGATCAAGTATGATCAGCTGAATTTGATCGAAGAGAAGAGGTTGACTGCCATGTGTCATGGTCAGTTGTACCAGCAAAGAATGAAGAAAGATTTTGATAAGAAGGTCAAACCTCGTGTATTCAAATGAGGTGACCTTGTGCTAAAGAAGATTCTATATTTCAAACCAGATGCTAGGGGCAAATGGACTCCTAATTATGAAGGTCCATATGTTGTTAAGAGAGCCTTTTTAGGCGGTGCTTTGATTCTTACAACTATGGATGGTGAAGAGTTCACTCGTCCTGTGAATGCTGATGCAATCAAGAAATACTTCGCCTAAAAATAAAAGAACAACTCGCTAAGTTGAAAACCCAAAAGGGAGGCTTAGGAAAAAATGAGCGTCTCGGTGGATTGAAACTCGAAAGGGCGATCCAGGCAAAAGTTAGAGACATAAAATAGAAAATTTATCCCGATAGATTGGGTGTCCCACCTTGGGGCAATTTATGCAAAATTTAGGGATTATGGCAAGTAACTGCATTTTGGGGACCTTCAGTTTTGAAGACAGTCTCAACCACGTCATTGGATTCTGATTTGTTATCTTCAACCGAAGCCAAGAGCATAATGGATATCTTCAGTTGGTAGAAGGATTAGTGACCAATGTATTCAATGTAGCCCTTTTCCATGTAAATTACCATTTTTCAACTTTTGTAAAGATCTATGGAGTCTTATCATTTACAGACTACCATTCTATTAAATAAGGTTGAGCTTTTATCCAATTGCTTATACTCTTATTTATTTAGGCTAAATAGAATTAAATTTTATGATGATCATTTTGAAATTGAATTAAAAAAATTTAGATCATGTTTTTCTTAAAATAATAAAAGCAATTACTTTCCAAGAGCAATCAATTTCATTTAAGGAACACCAACAGCAATTTGAGAACATGTAAGTCCTAAAATGTGAATCATTATTGGTCTTCTTCGAGCAGTTGGTTCGGTCATCTTTCCGAACGGCAACTCAACATCTCCAACTGAGTTTTGTTGGTTTCTCCAACTAAGTTTATATTTGCCTCCCTTGAGTTTTAGGTGCCTTTTCTCAGCAGTTTGCATAGGCTTAGCACATATTGTTACTCCCCTCAGCAGAGTTTATGATTAATCCCTGCTAGCACTGATTTTTAAGCAATTATTTTTGTCCTTTGCAAGGTTGTCTCCTATTTGATATGATGTTGACCTAAAATTTCCAGCAGAGTTGATGATGCAGATCCCCAGCAATTCGTCCTCTTTCCCCCATCCAGGGTCGAGCCTTTGAGAAGAATGATTCACATTCATCTTATTCATCTCTTTCTCTAGTTGTTGCTTCCATCCTGTTGAAATTGGCGGAGTGTGGTATCGATCATTCATATCAGTGACATTAGTTTCTTTCGTGATTGTTTTGTCAGCATAATCATCATATATACATATACATATACATTCATAGATTTCACCATTTGCATTATTACTGCATTTTTGAGATTCGTCCTTTTTCTGATCCTCTGCTATGGTGGTATCCTTTTTCCCCATGCAGATTCGGTGTGTCTGTCCTCTTTCGATTATAGAGTGTCAACCCCTTAAGCAGAAAGAATTTAACCTTTCTCATTTCCCACCGAGTTATTTCCTCGTGGATGATTATTATTTTAGTTTCCTCCCCGGTTGATTGTCTGGATGGAACCACTCCCCCTGAGTTATATCCTCATTGGGTTGAGTCTTTGATTGACCTTTTCTTTCTAGCTATTACCCAGATAGACGCTTCTGGTCCCCCGAGAGTGTATTACCCAGTAATTGGAAATATTCTTCTCGATTCGTGAGTACTTTAGTTTTGCCCAATACCCGATAAACATAATTTACTTCCTCTTATTTATCTCCAGCAGATTCATTTTCACGTTTCCCCAGGAAGTCTATCCTTGATATGTTCATCCTAACCGATGACGGATATTCTTTCTCCTTTGAGTCTATCCTTGATATGTTCATCTTAACCGATGACGGATAGTCTCGTTCTGGTTTTTTGCCTAGTAAAAAGGTAGTTGTAATCCTTATTTCATTCCCCAGAGGGCTAATCCTTGATATGTTCATCCTAACCGATGACGGGTTTCCTCCTCTTTGCGGTTTTCTACCAGTAACCGGTAGTCATAAATCCCGCTTTTCCCTCGGAGGCCATCCTTGATATGTTCATCTTAACCGATGACTGATATTCTCTTTTTTGTATTCTATCCAATAACTGATAGATTCATCCTAATTTCCCCCAATAGTCTATCCTTGATATGTTCATCCTATCCGATGACAGATATTCTTTCCTCTGAGTTTATCCTTGATTTGTTCATTTTAACAAGTGACGGATATTCTCTTTCTTTGAGGTCTTCTTCCTAGTAACTGGTAGTTGTAAACCCTATTTGGCTTTTCCCCAGCTGGTTATTCTTACCCAGTAATTGGTAATGAGTACACCTTTTGTTGCCCTCAGTGAGTCATCCTTGATATGTTTACCCTAACCAGTAACGGGTGTCCTCTCTATCATATTATGTTATCTCCTTACCCAGTAGCCGGTAATGGATAATATACTTCTGTTACTCCTGTGTTAAAGTTCTTTTCTTCCCCATTTGAGTTTGAATGCATATTTCCTCAGTGAAATCTCCTTTTCCTGTTTGGTTCAGGTATTTCAGCCTTGTTCTGATTTAGCTATTTACCTTGCAGATTTTTCCTTTTATCCTTGGCCGAGTCTTTCCATTGATTTATTTTCATGGAATCTCTCGTGTCCCCTAGCAATTTTAAGTCGTAACCTGGCCTACGCATAACTTTTTATCCCCCAGAGTCTCTGTCTCCCCAGTAAGTTCTCTTTTGACCCTATTCTAATGACTTATGCATAATTATATCCTTCTTTGGTTGTCAAGAATCTTATTCAACCAAGAAAACCTCCACATACTCCTGAAGCTTTCATATGGTGGTTCAACCCTGATTTGCAATGTGCTTTTCATCAGGGAGCTCCCAACAGTATGAGGTTCATAAGCTGTTATCCTTTGAAGTATGAGGTTCAAAAGCTGATTAAGATTTGTATGGTGTCCATTGAGGACCACGAGCCTAATGTTAAAGCCAATCCGTTGCCTGCTCATGGAAATGCTTCTGAGAGCATGGTAGATGGTTGTCTTGGGAATTTCAGGGTTTTTGATGTTCGTCGTATCTGAAGATCGTTGGTGGAGATTCATAGGGATTTGTGCTTGGTTAGTGATTGCGAACATGACAATGATGGTTGTGTTATCTACAACGTCACTCCTCAAGGATGTGTAATTGTGAAGAGGGATATTCATAAATTGATGGATCAAGGTGTTATTCAAACTCAACAATCCAGGTATATGGGGAATGATGTAAATGTTATCGTGTCAGTGTTCAAAACCCCCGAACGGGTAGTTATTCAGTATGACAGTAGCAAGAATGATAACATATCAACATAATCATTGGTAATACGGTTAGCGGGCCCAATCCCATATTCATCCGATAAATTTGTACCTTATAAGTACAATTCTACAATGATTAATAATGGGTAAGAGGTTCCTCTTCCCGCTGCAAGTTCAGTGGTAAGCATTGCAGATGTTGTTAAGGTGACCCGTAGTGGTCGTGTGTTTGGCGCTGTATCTCCTAAAGTTGTGGAAGATGTTACGGTCGATAAAAAATAAGATGTTCCTATAGTTGATTCAGTTAGTGCTCCTACTTGTCAGTCTAGTAAATCCAACAGGTGAAGATTAATGATGATTATGAGGTTCTGCGATTAATCAAGAGGAGTGAGTTCAAGATTGTGGAGCATTTGCTCCAGACTCCATCAAAGATTTTTGTATTGTCGTTATAAATGAAGAACTTCCCGAGGAAGGTTAGAAATCACAACTTAGCACTCCACATTTCAATGAATTGCAAAGAGGACGCTCTGTCCAATGTGTTGGTTGATACTGGTTCATCATTGAATGTGTTTCCTAAGTAAACATTAGCAAGATTATCTTATCAAGGCGCCCCTATGAGGTACAGTGGCGTGGTGGTAAAAGCGTTTGACGGTTCCCAAAAAAATGTCAATGGAGAGGTGGACCTTCCAGTCAAGATAGGTCCGAGTGACTTTCAAATTACTTTTCAAGTGATGGAGATTCACCCGACCTACAACTGTTTGTTGGGAAGGCCATGGATCCATGAAGTTGGTGTTGTGATGTCTACTCTGCATTAGAAGCTGAAATTCATTAAGTACGACTAACTCGTAATTGTTGGTGGGGAGAAAGCACTTTTGGTAAGCCAGTTGTCATCATTCACCTATGCGGAAGCTGAAGAAGAGGTTAGAACGTCGTTCCAAGATTTGTCTGTTGCTGACGAATTGAAGAAGACTAGGGCATCCATGACGTCTCTTAAGGATGCAAGAAAGGTTATTCAGGCTGGTGGCACCGACAAGTGGGGTCATGTTATATAGATTATCGAGAACAGGAATAAGGTTGGTCTGGGATTTCAGCAAGGGCCGTTCAATGGAAATGTCAAGGCTATGCAAGAAGTGTTCTGCACTTGAGGGTTCATTCACAAGGATGATCAACACTCAACTGCAATTATTGAAGATGATGATGAAGTCGAAGCTTGTGCCAACTTTGTGATACACAGACAGACTTGCAACAATTGGGTTGTTGTAGACATTCCTGTTGTTATGCATCGTTCAAAGTAATTTGTTTTATTGTTTAAAGAAAAATCATTATCCTATGCCTAAGGGAGAAGTGAAACATTATTGTGAATTTCAAATTTATCATCAATAAAAATACAATTTTATTCATCCACATCTATGATGTTTATTTTTACTTTTTACTTGTTATGAAAATGGTAATCACAAAAAACATAAATAATTGATAATTTTCTCATATTTGCATAATTTTTGTTTCCACTCCACTTCTCTAAAATCAAAATATCATATCATTATGCAGGTTGTTTCTCAAGCCCAGTGAACGTAATGATCCTACTCTCTCTCCAAACTTTGATTTCCATGTGTTTGAAGCTGAGAAAGAGAATGATGATGAAGAAGTGTCTGATGAGTTATCCTGTTTGCTTGAGCACGAGGAAAGAACCATTCAGCCATTTGATGAGCAAATTTAATTAGTCAACTTGGGTTCCAAAGATGATGTGAAGGAAGTCAAGATTGGGTCTCAGCTCTGTCCAAAGGTTAAGAAGGGGTTGGTTGATATTCTTCGAGAATACTCTGATGTGTTTGCTTGGTCCTATCAAGATATGCGATGTCTTAATACTAATATTGTGGAGCATAGATTACCGTTGAAGCTAGAAAGCCTGCCGATCAAGCAGAAATTGAGAAGAACTCATCCTGATATGGCAGTGAAGATTAAGGAGGAAGTGAAAAAGAAGATTGATTCTGGTTTCCTTATTACTTCCGAGTATCTGCAATGGGTGGCCAATATTGTGCCTGTTCCTCAGAAGGATGGAAATGTATGCATGTGTGTTGATTATAGAGATTTGAATAAAGCCAATCTGAAAGATGATTTTCCTCTGCCACTATTGATATGTTGGTAGATAATACTGATAAATTCAAAGTCTTTTTGTTTATGGACAAACTTTCCAGTTATAATCAGATCAAGATGGAACCCGAAGATATGGAAAAGACCATATTGATTGCACCTTGGGGAATATTCTGTTATCGAGTGATGCCTTTCGGTTTGAAGAATGTTGGTGCAACGTACCAAAGAGCTATGATATGATTGCCAGTGTTTGAGTAAGTATAAACTCCGCTTAAATCCCAATAAGTGTACTTTGGTGTTCGCTTTGGTATGTTGTTGGGTTTTATTGTCAGTGAGAAGGGTATTGAGGTTGATCCCGCCAAGGTCAAAGAAATACAAGAAATGCTTGCGCCCAAAACTGAGAAGTAAGTCAGAGGTTTTCTCGGCTGCTTGAACTATATCTCCAGATTTATATCGCATATGACTGCCACATGTGCGCCTATATTCAAGCTTCTTCGGAAAGATCAGTCTTGTGATTGGACCAAGGATTGCAAGAAAGTTTTTGACTGTGCTTGAAGAGTGTATGGGTTGTGTTCTTGGTCAGCAAGACGAATATGGTAAGAAAGAATATGCAATTTACTACCTCGGTAAGAAGTTTACCGATTGTGAGACTCGGTATTCTATGCTTGAGAATACATGAATTATACTACTTGCTTGATATCCAAGATGGATCCTATCAAGTACATAATTGAAAAGCATTCTTTAACTGGAAGGATTTCCTGTTGGCAGATGTTGTTATCTGAGTATGATATTGAATACCGAGCTAAAAAATCTATTAAAGGTAGTGTCTTGGCTGACCATTTGGTTCACCACCCTATTGATGATTATCAGTCAGTGCAGTATGATTTTCCCAACAAAGAAATTTTTTATTTGAAGATGAAAGATTGTGATGAACCATTTCTTGAAGAAGGGCCAGAACCTGCTTATCTTTGGGGCATCGTATTTGATGAAGCTGTTAATTCATATGGTAATGGCATTGAGGCAGTGATTATGACTCCTCAAGGCATTCATTTTTCGTTTACAGCTAGATTGACCTTCAAGGCACTCATTTTCTGCTCATCGATGGTTTAGCTTTTTTCCCTAACATTGACTATTTTGTTGATGTTAACGCCATTAGAATCTTCTTGATTGGGAATCCTGATCCTACTCTGTTAGGTGACATGTATTTATCTTTGCATTTGAGGAACTCTAAAGGTGGTGGGACTATTGTGTGATATGTTCCTCTTCTGTACAAGTGGTTTATTTTGCACTTACCTCAGACGCCTGTTTTTTTTGGAGAATAAGCAATGTCTATGGTGGTCTCAGAGACTCATGTCTCTCACTAATGATGATATTGTTTGGTATGATTCTGCATTGGGTAGCTTGGACGTTATTGATAGTTGTGGTGAGTTATCTAATGTGCCTCTCATTCGTACACAAGGAAGAATCAACTACAACCCAACTTTGGCCCGTCGTCAACTTGGGTTCCCCTTGAGAGATAAGATTAATAACGCTCACTTAGAGGGTTTATTCTATTAGGAGGGTAAAGATCCCTAACTTTTGAAGAATAATATGATGCATGCTTGGCATAATGTGCATAGAAAGGGAAGATCCGAGCTTGGTCCATGCAACTGTGTAGCTTTGGAAGCTTACACTATTTGGGTGAAGAAGAGAGCTTTAGAGTTGAATATGCCGCATGCTTGTGAAAGACCTATGTCTATGGTTGTTCCTGAGCCATCAACTCTCCCTAAACAAGATATAAGGAGTTGAAAGACGCAATCGCCAAGATGAAGCAAGAGAAACACATGTGGGAAGAAAGGTTCCATGCTTTCAGCCGAAAGCATGAAGAGTTGCAATTTGAGTCGAAAGACAAAGATGCACTTATTGAGATTCTGGAGGAGCGTGCAATGAAGAGGCAGAGAGAGCTAGAGGATTTAGCTTCCTTTAGCATGCCTCAGCCTTCTGATTCTTGGAAGAAGATTGTTGATCAGCTTGTCCTCGAGAAGGCTCAGATGAAGACATCCTTTGAGTCAGAGATTCAACGCATTCGCAGGAATATGATCCCTTGGCCAGATCATCTAATGCAGTTGCTAGGGGTCCTTAAGATGAGAATTTCCTTTTCTCTCGTCTTTCGCATTTTTTTAGTTTATGAGATTGTACTAAGTGTAATCCTTCCAAATTTTATGAATAAAAAGAGATTTTATGGTCAATTAAATTATTATTGTTGATTATTATTATATTTGCAAATAAGACTTCATATGTTTCTTAAAATTGAAACCAATCAAAAAAACATTGCATTTCATGGATCATTTGCGTAACAGGTTTCCTTCGCCAGGTGTCTTATCAATACTTCTTCTGTGTATCAGCCAAGCTGATTCCCCACTACAACACTCAGGCTAATTGATTGAGAAGAATGGATAATCTAGAGCAAGAAAACAGAGAGTTGTAGGACAAGATCACCAAACTTACGACATTGATGGAATTTGTGATAGCTGCTCAGAACCAACCGTCTCCTCCTCCTGCAACTCCTCCTCCTTAGAGGACTGTTATTTCAGAGATTGCTTTGCCATTTATACCTATTGCTGCTGCCATCCAGTCTGTTCCTGCTATGCTAGCTAGGTTCCCTTGGGGAATGCCACCAAACTTTATACCTGAAGGATATGCGTCCACTTTTGCTTCTCTGCCGGCATCTAGCCCGGTCATGTCAGTGCCTCCTCCTATTATTCATACTCTTCCTCATGTCGAGGAGACTATTTACCACTCTGAGCCATCTGAAGGTCCAGATGGATATGAGAAGATGGATGAGATAAAGGATAAGTTTCTTGAGTTGCGCAAGGAATTTAAGACTCTGAGAGGGAAGGATTTATTTGGCAAGAGTGGTGCTGAAGTGTGTTTGGTTCCAAATGTAAAATTTCCGGTGAAATTCAAGGTCCCAGACTTTGAAAAATACAAAGGGATTACCTGTCCGTTAAGCTATCTTATTTTGTATGCCAGGAAGATGTCTACTCAAACTGATAACGACCAGCTGCGTATTCACTACTTCCAGGATAGTTTGACAGGAGCTGCCCTCAGATGGTACATGGGCCTAGACAATGTTAGCATTCGTAGTTTCAACGAGTTAGGGGAGGCCTTTGTCAAGCAGTACAAGTATAATGTTGATATGGCGCCAGATAGAGATTCGTTGAGGTCTATGTCTCAGAAGGACAAATATACATTTAAAGAATATGCCCAGAGACGGAGGAAGTTAGCTGCTCAGAGTAGTCCACCTTTGGAAGAAAAGTAGAAGACCAAGATTTTCTTGAAGACGTTGAGTTCATTTTATTATGAACGTATGATCGCAAGTTCCCCCACTGATTTTACCGATATGGTGAACATGGGGAGGAGATTAGAGGAAGGAGTCTGTGAAGGGCGTCTGTCCAAAGATGAAGTGTCAACAAACAAGAAGTATGGTGGTAGCTTCTTTAAAAGGAAGGAAGGAGAAACTAATGCAGTATTAGTTGGGAGGCAGATGAGGCCTCATGTCAAAAAGAGTTCTCAATCCTGTCAACATCAATATCAAGTATCATCAATTATTCTAGTTTTTTCCAACAATTCAACCAATCAACTAGTTCCAATTCAACAACAACCTCAACAACAACCATAACAACGAACCGACTACAACAACAACAACAATCACCAGCAAAACATCGAGAGGAAAAAGGTCTCTTTTGACCCGATTCCTATGACATACGCAAAACTATATCTGTCATTGGTAATCAAGAATTTTATCCAACCAAGAAACCCTCAACAAATTCCTGAGCCACTACCATGGTGGGTCAAACCGGACTTACATTGTGCTTCTCACTAGGGAGCCCCTAGACATGATATTGAGAACTGTTATCCGCTGAAATATGAAGTTCAGAAGCTCAAGAGTCGTATGGTATCCTTTGAGGACAGAGCTCCGAATGTGAAAGCCAATCTGTTGTGTGCTCATGGTAACACTTCTGTAAACATGGTGGACGGCTGTCCAGGGAATTTCAGAGTATTTGATGTACGTTGTATCCATAGGTCTTTATTGGAAATCCACAAGGATTTGTATAAGGTGAGCCATTGTGAACATGACCATGATGATTGTGTTATTTGTAGCGTGAATCCCCGTGGTTGTGTAATTGTCAAAAGCGATATTCAGAGATTGATGGATGAGAATGTTATCCAGGTTCAGGAGTCAAGGTACATGGGTAATGATGTGAATGTGATAGTTCCAGTATTCAAGACCCCTAAGCGGGTAGTTATTCAATATGAAAGCAACAACAACAATAATGACAATAGATCAGTATCACCATTGGCTATACGATTAGTGAGCCTCGCCCCTACTCATCCGATAAAGTTGTTACATACCAGTATAATGCCACTATGATAGAAAATGGTCAAGAAGTTCCTCTTCCAGTTGCAGACTCAGTGGTGAATATTACGGATATAGAAAAATTGACTTGTAGTGGTTGTGTGTTCAGTCCAGTGTTTCCGAAAGTTGTGGAAGGTGTGTCAGTAGGAAAGAAGGTAGAGATTCCTACAATTAATCCAGTTAGTGCTCCAACGTGTTAGTCTGGTGAATCTAGCAAGTTGAAGACTAATGATGATGATGAAGTGTTGCGCCTGATAAAAAGAAGTGAATTTAACATTGTGGAACAGCTGCTCCAAACTCCATCCAAAATCTTTGAGGCACACAGACAAGCATTGAAAAAAGTGTTGGAACAATCTTATGTGGAATAGGATGTTATCGTGGATCAGTTTGACCACATTGTTTCCAGCATCAATTCTTGTAATAACTTGAGCTTCTGTGACAAAGAACTTCTTAAGGAAGGTAGAAATCACAATTTGGCGCTCCATATTTCAATGAATTGTAAGGAGGACGCTCTGTCCAATGTTTTGGTTGACACAGGTTCATCGTTGAATGTGTTGCCAAAGTCAACTCTATTAAGACTCTCCTATCAAGGCGCCCCGATGAGGTATAGTGCCGTAATTGTTAAAGCGTTTTATGGTTCTTGTAAAACTGTCATTGGAGAAGTGGGCCTTCCAGTTAAGATAGGTCCGAGTGATTTCCAAATTACTTTTCAAGTGATGGATATCCACCTGGCCCATAGATGCTTGTTATGAAGGCCATGGATTCATGAAGTTAGAGTTGTGACGTCTACTCTACACCAAAAGATGAAATTTGTGAAGAACAACAAGCTTGTAATTGTTGGCGGAGAGAATGCATTGTTGGTGAGCCATTTGTCATCTTTTACTTATGTTGATACTCAGGAGGAAGTTGGAACATCGTTCCAAGCTTTGTCCATTGCTGATGAATTAAAGAAATTTGGGGCACCCATGTCTTCTTTAAAAGATGCGCAAGAGGATATTCAGGCTGGAAATATTGATAAGTGGGGTCGCATTGTGGAAGTCGTTGAGAATAAGAACAAAGTAGGACTAGGATTTCAGCAAGGGCCATTCAATGCCAATGTTAAGGTTATGCAACCAATTTCTTGCAATGGAGGGTTCATTCATGAGAATGATGAACACTCAGCTGCCATTATCGAAGATGGTGATGAAGACGAGGCTTGTGACAACTTTGTGACACATGGCCAGACTCGCAACAACTGGACTATTGATGTTCCTCTTGTTATGCACCATTCTAAGTAATTTGTTTTCATTTATTTTAAGAAAAAAACTTCTCCTATGCCTAATGTAAGACCCTAATTTTGACCCTAAGATCCCTCATGGCATCATATCATTGCTCATTACATTTTGCCTCAAGGATCATAGCATCTTGGCTCCTTACCCTGGGGTTGGGACTTGTGTGAGTTGGTTTGAGACCACCAAGCATGCTTGAATTGTATATTATTGCTTTTCTTATTTTTTTTATTAACCAAAAGCACAAAAATATGTCAATAACTTGTTTTGTTTTGAAGCTTAAGCAGTCATGTGATCCAAGGCTCCTTGGAGGCCCATATGCTCAATGAAGTGGCTAGATGAAAATGAAAGCAAGCATGCCAATGGTTCTCAAAGCTCTCAATCATCATATATGTCTCCCAAGTATCTCAATTTGTCAATTTGATCAAGATAAACCAAAATGCTTGAGGATTGTTTCCCAAGGAAACCCTAATTCAATTGTGCATTGACTGTGCCTTGCTCATGAAGCAACCTCAACCCATGATCAAATACAATCAAGGTAAGTTCTTTAATTCATCATTTCATGCATATATGAGCCTATGTGAGTATCCTAAATCATTCATTCATCAAGATTTGAAGTTTGGCTTTGAGAAGTTGATCAGTCAAATCATCTAACTATTTTGAAATCCACTGAGACCTAACGTGTGATGTGTTTGTCAAATGAAGATGACCCCAAGAGAAAAAATGTTCTTAAGAACTATATGAACAACTTTAATGTTCATCAGAAATACATTTGAAACTTGTAAGGTCATCATTCTTTTCAAAACATTATAGGTCATTTTGACCGAAACCCTAATTTTAGGTCAACTTCCCAAAGACCTAATTCCTTCATTTTTTATGATTTTGAGGTGAGACAAAGTGAATTGGAAATTTTAAGATGTATAATTCAAATTTTATGTTGGACAAAATTTCATAATCCTAAAAGAAATACATTTGATAATACAAAACATTATAGGTCACTTTGGACCAAATCCATTGAAATGTGAAAAAGTCCAACTTCAAGTGCCCATAACTTTCTCATCAAAAATTCAAATGATGCAAAATTTAAGTCCAAATTGATTTCCTTGCAAATATCTACAACTTTTATGTTGGAGGTTTTTCCATTTGAGGCTTGCATCATTGAAACAGAAGGGCTTAAAGTTGGTCAATTTTGGCAAATTTTTCAAATACATGTTTTGTACCTTGAACTTCATGGCCAGTTTTCACAATTTTCCAAACTCCAAATGGATTTTTGTTCAACATGACTTTTGTTCCTTATGTCAAGACCTTTCCAACCATTCCTCACATGCCTATGTTTGGATTTTCCAAATAGGATTTTCGCAGAGATGAACAATTATGATCAATTATGCATTTCATGTTAAATCTTTATACACAAGCTAATGCCTTGCAATCTGCACGTCCAATTCAATTTGGTTGATGTTCAGCATTCATTTGCAAGTGGTTTTGGGCCTCACATGCACCTGTACAGGCCCATGCATGGAGGACCCAAGTTCATGCACACGAGTTTGATCACACTTTGCATCAGCTGTGGCTATAAATAGAAGGCATTGCTTCACTCAAATGGTAACCTGAAGGCGCTTGAACCCCTACTGAATTGATTCCCCAACCTCTCACTAAAGGAATTTGAGTTTTCACTTTCATTTTTCAAGTGTGATTTTCAACAACATCAGTTGATTATCATCACTAATTCCTAAGCCTAGCTCTCATACCAAGCATCAGGGTCAAGCTGCAAGCAAATGATTGGTTGAATTATGCTCATAAAAGCTGCTCTACAAAGGTTTACACCCTAACTGTTTTGATTTGAATCTCCCTGAATATTGTGCATTGCTTGTGTTGGTTTGCATTTCTGAAGTCCTAATGTGAGAGGCAAGCCAATGGTGGCTTTAATTTTGTGAATTGGTGAGCTTCAGATTGAACACCTAGTTTTTCAACCTCAGATTTATTCTTCCATAAGAATCTTGAGCAAAAACTAAGGTTACAGGGGTGATATACATCATCCCAGCTTTAATTTGGTATATGGATCGCGTGTTTTAGTTGAGGTTTCAAAACCTGCAACTGGTGGCCGGACTGTGCCTTCTCACCGGAGAAGACGGTGGTTTCCACCACCGTCCCCACGCGTCTGAACCATGGCCGTTGGATGTTGATTCCCAGATTTAATCCTAGCCTTGCATTGTTATGACTTCATTTAATGTTGCATACCACGCGTTTGACCAAGAAACACAATAAGCGCATGCTTCCTGGCCTTTTGATGGTCCACGTCAATTAATGAGGTTGGACCTGACGCCTCTGGATTTTTCTCTTTTATTAATTTCTATTTTATTTTATTTATTTCCATTTATTTTCAAAAATTCATAACTTCTTTATTTGGAATCACAAAAATATGGGACCAATTGCAAAAATTTTCTCTTAAATTCTAGTTTCATAAAAATGATTTCTGATTATTTTTGTGATTCCATTTAATATTTTTTGTGAATTATTTCATTTTTGATTATTTTTAATTCATTTAAAATACCATTTGATATTCAAAAATGCCAAAAATATTTTCTTAACATCTTTGGATAATGAGAAGTCTATGAAAAATATTATCATCAATTTCTTAATTGATTTAAGATTTATTTGAGATTTTAGTCCAATTATGTTATTTTTCTTCATTTTTAATTGTTTAAAATTAGTTTCTGTTTTCAAAAAATGTTGAGAAAATTTGTCAAATCTTGTTTGACCATGTTAGACTTATGATGATCCAATTGGACTTATCCAAGTTGATTTGAATTGGATTTGAAGTTTGACCTTTATTTGTTCATTTTATTTTATGCATTATTTTAATTCCCAAAAATACCAAAAATATGTTTGACCTTTCTTGACTTCTAATCTTCATTTCACTTATGTTTACCATTGATTGATGTTGATTCCATTCATGTTTGATCAATGGGTTTTGATTATGTCATTTGATTTTCATCTTGTACATTCTATCTTCATCTCCTTTCTTCATATTTTTCTTTTTACCAATGAGTTAATGATTTGTGGTTAGCCTTGACATATGAGAGGCTTAACCTTCTTTGATCGAAATCAAATTCAACTTGATCAAAGATCATGTGAATTGCTTTGTGTCCAAGATAGGTTGCCTCTTGGTCAAGCAAAAAACCTAAAATCCATACAAGGTCATTCTTCTTTTCTTTTGGCATGGCAAGTTGTAGGAGCTTGGCTTACTAGTCATGGTCTCTAACTTGTGTTTATTTGCCTATAGTTTTATTGGCCGGCCTCAGATAGGTGTGACTACTACATTAGTCCACTTACGATTTCTTAACATAGCGCTAAATTGCCTTATGACACACTAACACTAACTACTAATTACTAACTTTTAATTCAAGCATTTAATTCTTGCAATTTACTTTAATGAAATTTAATTTCTTTCTCATTTATTCATATTGTCTTTTTCCCTTTTGCTCACTTGAGCTCATGTTTATGTTTATGCCATTTTCCTTTTGTTTACTTGAGCATATTATTGTGTAAATATACTATTGCCTTGTGCTTGTTTTGTTTTGTTTGTGTGAACCCAATGCAAAAAGGAGAAAGGACTTAGAATTAGGACCTTACCTATGCTTAATGAAGTTTCAAGAGCAACTAGGCCTCATGCCTTTAGAATGCTAAAATTGTTGAAGAGCAACTAGGCCTCATGCCTTTAGAATGCTTAATGTTGAAGTTAACTTGAAAGGACCCCTATTCTAAACTCTCTCTTGGTCCATTTCTATTATTGCATTGTGGAACTTTTTGATTTGTTTGTTCTTGTGTGATAGGGATCCTAAACTTGAGCTATTTAGAAGGACCATTGTCATGAGCATCCAAGATAAGAAAGACAAGTCTAATTGGAGGAGCCTAGGAGCTTGATTGAATATTTTCTTGATTGCTTGAGTTAATTGCTTATTGCTTGCTAAGTCCAAAGGAAGGGAGCAACTTGGATCATCTTTATGATCTCAAGAAAGGAACTCCAAGGGTTTTATTTCTCTTATCTCATCTTTGCATGTTTAGGACTAACCCTTCTCTTCTTCTCTCCACTCTAACCCAAGCCAAACTTATTTTGTGCAAACATTGACATAGTTTTCAAAATTAGAAACCTAGGCACTATGCCTTTGATTTTTTCAAACTCTTTTCATTAATACTTATTTTTGAATTGAATCTTAAGTCAACTTTGACTTTATTTTGTGAATACTCCTAATTGGTAAATCCGACTCACTCAAGTTTGTTTTGTGGTTCCAATGGCCACCTTTGCCAAAGTTTGTTTTTCATAAACATTAGCTATTAGGTTTGAGTTATCATAGTGGTTGATGTAAACCTTACCTCATCCTTAGTGATTGGATTATAAGTCTTCCATACTTATTATATGGTGGATCCCTCACTAGTATATTGAAGCTCTCCTCACATGGTGGATTATTGGTTTAGGTTGAGTTTTCTCCCTTTGATAACAAAAGACCTTAAGGCTTTTGTCAAATCAATTCACCAACTTATTTTGAGATTTTTACTCCGAACTACGAGGTTTTGATCCTACCTTTGTGATGGTATGTAGGCAATGGGTTTATCCATTCAAACAACAAAATTGTAAATATTGTATATTCTTTTCTCATCTCCCCAATCATGTTTGCACAAATATTTTCACAAATACCAACCTACCATACAACATTTGCAAAAAGGGCTCCCTTAGAGTACTAAGGATGTTTTGGATGCTTAAAACCTTCCCATTGCATAACCAACCCCCTTACCCAGATCTCTGACATTTTTATTAGTTTTTGATTTGATAAAACTTCTCGGTTTTTGTTCGCTTTCTAACCTTTCCTTTGGATAAATAGAAGTGCGGTGGCGACTCGAATTATATGTTTTACTTTTGATTTAGTCAATAAATCTAAAGGTAACGAATACCCCGCTATAGAAAAGTGGTGACTCTGCTGGGGACCGTGCTTCCTAGTGGGTTTAGCCTACTTTTTGCCTTTGTTGTATTGTATGCTTATATTTATTTGTGACATATTTTTGTGCAAATTTGGGATGACGTATTGTTTGTAATGTATGAATTGCTTGATATATATCAATTGCTTGTGTGCTTGGTGGTCTTTTGTGAGACGAGTTCTATACACGAACTCGAGTGCACTTATGATAGGAGAATGGCATAGTCTTGTTGACTTGTGTCGATTTATTCCTTAGCAAGTTGACTTGCAAGCCCATTCACTTGGTGGAGGTTATGTTGGGATCAATAATGTCACACGAATAGTCGTGGTTAGGAATTACTCTTTCCAATATAAACCTTGGAAGCCAAGGACCTTAGATTACTTAGCCCAAGTGTAAGATTTGATACGATTGTTACGCGATACTACACTCATAAAAGTCTCTCTTGAGAATATTTTTAGAATACGAGTAGTCATTTATCCGATGATATCCGAAAGATGAGATGATGACTATGGGAACCTTTGTTAGAACATGATTGTCAAGTTTAACCATAGTACACTCCCATTGGGTGGTTCTTAACCTAGACTCCATGCTCGTGACTTGCAAAAACCCTTGCTTCGCGGTTGATCCGTTCTCGTATATCCTTAATATCAGTGGAACTTGGGTGTTGATAAGGTGTAAACCATAATCCACCAAAATGGATGATTGATATTAAGGATGACTTGATCCATCCCGTGACCTTTGTGTGGTGTGATTTGCTTGATCCTTGAGTGTGATTGTTGCATCCATGCATTCATGCATTCATACACATCCATATCATCAACAATGAGAAAATTTTCAAGGAACTTAAGAGGATTATTTACAAATTTTCAGACATGGATAAGCAAAGAAGGAATACAAAGAAGTACAGTTTCAGACAACCCGACTTGAAAGAGTTAAGGAGTTTGACACCCTATGTATTAGATCCCTTGGAGTTCAAAGCTCGCCATGGGAAGCTTATGTCTATTCTTGCTACTCAGGTTGATGAAGGTCTGATGAGTGTGTTGGTGCAGTTCTATGATCCCTTGTACCATTGCTTCACTTTTCCGGATTTCCAGCTTTTGCCTACGCTTGAGGAGTATGCCCATCTTGTGGGTGTACCTATCTTAGATCAGTTGCCGTTCAGTGGCTTGGAGAGAGTTCCTTCTTTCCAAGAGATTGCTGATCTGTTGCATGTAGATGAATCTGATATTGGTGCTCATATGACTACCAAAGGTGGAATTCGAGGTCTCCCATCTGATTTCCTCATTGCTCAAGCTACTTTGTTTGGGAAGGCCATGAGTGAGGACGCCTTTGAAGCCATATTTGTACTTCTCATCTATGGGCTAGTGTTATTCCCCAACATCGACAACTTTGTGGATGTGAACGCTATTAGGATTTTCTCTACTCTTAATCCCATTCCTACTCTGTTGGGTGACACTTGTTTCTCTTTGCATATGAGGAATGCAAAGGGTGGTGGTACCATTGGGTGCTGTTTGCCTCTGTTGTACAAGTGGTTATTCTGCACTTGCCTCAGACGCTCGCCTCAAGGAGAACAAATGATGTCTATGGTGGTCCACGAGACTTATGTCTCTCATTAATGATGATATCTTTTGGTACAACCGTGTGTATGATGGTGTGTAGATTATTGATTCTCGTGGTGAATTCTCCAACGTGCCTCTTCTTGGTACATGTGGTGGAATTAACTACAACCCTATTTTGGCACGTCGTCAGCTTGGGTTCCCCTTAAAGGATAAACCTAATAACATTTTGTTAGAGGGTGTGTTCTTTCAAGAGGGTAAAGATCCCCAAAACTTGAAGGGCAGGATGGTCCGCGCTTGGCGCAAGATTCATAAGAAGGGAAGGAAAGAGCTTGGTCCGAAGAATTATATTGTTTTGGAACCCTACACCGCTTGGGTGAGGAAGAGAGCTTTTGAGCACCGCATGCCCTATGACTACCCGAGACCTATACCTATGGTTATGGTTGGGCCTTCAACCCTCCCTAACCAAGGAGTAGAGGAGTTGAGAGATGAAAACCATTCGTGTTCTTGGGTCCGTGAGCGAGAAGAGCTACTTCAGCAACTCAGAGATAAGGATGCTTTGATAGAATTTCTGGAGCATCAGGCTATTGGTGAGCCAGATGATATGGTGACTTCTCTTCTTCCTCAGTCATCCAGGTTTTGGAAGAGGAAGTATGATCGTCTTGCCAAGGAGAAGGCAGATATTGAGGCAGCCTATGAGAGAGAGGTGAAGAGGCTTCGTGCAGCTTATCTTCCGGTCTCGAGAGCTTTGGACGATTGTTTCAAGGGTTCCATAGGATGTTCTTGTTCCTTCTCTCTTGTATTACATTTGGTTACCAAGACTGTACTTCTTTGGTGTAAATTTTTTTCCAGATATTATTGATATGAATATTCCATTATATGTCTAAAAGATTAATATTTTCAAATATTTGCAAATAGATCTCTAAGAGTTCCTTTTAATAAAAATAAAATCATATGCACAAGCATTGCATGCATCATATGCATAAGCAGGTTTTGTTCAGAGATTCTTGATCAGTGGTCTAACTCTGTGTTCTTCATTTATTTTGAAGACAAGCTGACGCACCGGTACAACACCAGGGCCAAATCTTCAAAGCTAATGGATCACCTCGAGCAGGAGAATAGAGAACTTAAGGAGGAAGTGGCTAGGTTGACTACCATGATGGAGTCATTCCCGGCTGCTCAGAGCCAGTCTTCTCCAACACCCGCAACTCCTCCCCAGAGGACAGTCATCTCAGAGGTAGCTTCCTCTACTGTTCCAGCCACCATTGCTCATTTCGCTCCGTCTGCTATGCCAGTCCGGTTTCCCTGGGGGATACCCGCGAATTTTGTGCCAGAGGGTCTCGCTCCGACCTTTGCTTCTCTGCCGGCATCTAGCCCGGTCCGTGCTGTGCCACCTTCAGTTGTGCACACGTTATCGAGAGTTGACGACACCATTTAACACTCTGAGCCATCTAAGGGCCCAGATTTCTACGATAAAATGGATGCTATGAATGACCAATTCCTTGAGTTGCGCAAGGAACTGAAAACTCTAAGAGGGAAGGACCTCTTCGGTAAATCTGCTGCTGAGTTGTGCCTCGTGCCCAATGTCAAGATTCCAATCAAATTCAAAGTTCCTGACTTTGAAAAGTACAAGGGAAACACTTGCCTGCTCAGCCGTCTTGTGATGTACGCACGCAAGATGTCAACTCAGACTGACAATGATCAACTCCTCATCCACTATTTCCAGGACAACCTATCTGGTGCCGCACTCAAATGGTATATGGGTCTGGATAGTGCGAACATTCGCTCCTTCAATGACCGTGGCGAAGCTTTCGTCAAGCAGTACAAGTATAACGTTGATATGGCTCCCGATAGGGACCAACTGAGGGCTATGTCCCTGGTGTGAATTGGCTGCACAGATTGTGCCCTCACTTGAAGAGAAGGAAATGACCAAGATCTTTCTGAAGACCTTGAGTTCATTTTACTACGAGAGGATGATTGCTAGTGCTCCTTCGGACTTCACCGAAATGGTGAATATGGGTATGCGACTAGAGGAAGGAGTCAGGGAAGGACGCCTGACCAGAGAAGAAGGCTCTTCTACCAAACGTTATGGGGAGTTTGCAAAGAAGAAAGAGGGAGAGGCACATGCCGTGTCTTCCCTTACTAAAAGAAGACCCTCTATAAAGAGGAAGACTGTGCGCCCCGCCAGTAACCAACACCAGGTGGATCATATAGCACCTGCCTTCAGGGAAAATCAACATTATCAGCACCAACAACAACAACATCAGCAGTATCAACAACAATAGCATAATTCGCAACAGCAGGCCTACCAGCCTCGAAATAACAACAATACCAACACTAGCTATGATAGGAAGAGGGTCACTTTTGATCCAATTCCAATGACCTATGAAGAGCTATATCCTTCATTGATTGAAAGGAAGCTGATTACTCCATGTGACCCACCTGCTGTACCGACCAATCCTCAGTGGTGGTACAAGCCCGAGCTTCACTGTGTTTATCATTCCGGTGCCCCCGGACATGATGTGGAGAACTGTTATCCTCTGAAGACCAAGGTGCAAGACCTTGTGAGAAGCGGTATATTGTTTTTTGAGGACTTAGGTCCCAATGTTAAGAAGAACCCATTGCTCGAGCATGGGAAGGCTGCAGTTAATATGGTTCAAGGTTGCCCTGGCAAGCACAAAGTCCGATATGTCAGTCATATCAGGCAATCTTTGGTCTAGATGCACAGACTGTTATGTGGATACAGTCACTATGAGCATGACCATGACAGCTGCCATGTATGCACCGTCAATGAGAGGGGATGTCGCAAAGTCAGGAAAGACATCCAAGAGATGCTGGATCAGGGTGTGATCGAGATACTTCAGAATCGTGATGAGGATGAAGTGAATGTTATATCACCTGTATTCAGAATACCTAAACCTGTTGTTGTCAGATATGATGGCAGCAAGAAGAAGGTCTCTCCGTCTCTCGTTATCAAGCCAGCAGGCCCGGTTCCATACTCTTCTGACAGAGCTGTTCCATACAGATATAACGCGGTTACGTTGGAAGATGGGAAGGAGGTGTCGTTGCCCTTCACTTCTGTTACAAGTATTTCTGATGTCAGTGGTATGACCCGCAGTGGTCGTATTTTCTCGGCGCCGCCGAAACCCCAGGTTGATATAAGAAGAACTGATGTTGTTGATGATTCTGCCAGTCCTGTGGGGACTTCTTCTTCTTCTCCGAATCTGACACTTGTTGTTGATAGACCTGCCGTTGCTGTTAGAGCTCCTGTCCCTGTTGGCCAGAATGGCATATTGAGAGAGGATTGTGATGAGATGCTGAGGCTCATCAAGAGAAGCGAATATAATGTTGTTGATCAGCTGCTTCAAACTCCATCAAAGATATTTGTGCTGTCTTTGTTGATGAATTCCGAGCCACACCGCGAAGCTTTGCAGAGGGTGTTGGACGTGGCATACGTAGATCACAATGTCACAATAGAACAGTTTGATATCATTGTTGTAAACATTACTACTTGTAACAACTTGAGCTTTTGAAATGCTGATCTTCCCGAGGAGGGAAAAAACCACAATTTGGCTCTACGCATTTCAATGAACTGCAAGGAGGATGCCTTGTCTAATGTGCTGGTAGACACAGGATCATCGCTAAATGTGTTGCCAAAATCCACTATGGTGAAACTTTCATACTAGGGGTCTCCCATGAGGTAGAATGGAGTGGTAGTTAAAGCTTTTGATGGATCCAGGAAAACTGTGATTGGCGAGGTTGAGCTCCCAATCAAAATTGGACCTAGTGATTTCCAGATCACTTTCCAGGTCATGGATATCCACCCATCATATAGCTGCTTGCTTGGCAGACCATGGATTCACGAGGCAGGCGCCGTGACATCCATCCTACACCAAAAGTTAAAGTTCGTCAAGAACAAGAAGTTGGTGGTGGTAGGGGGAAAGAAGGCTCTCTTGGTAAGCCAGTTGTCTTCCTTTTCTTACATAGATGCTGAGGATGAGGTTGTGACACCGTTCTAAGCCTTATATATTGTTGAGACTTTAAAGAAAGGAACTTCTTCATTTGCATCCTACAATGATGCGAAGTTGGCCATTGAGCATGACACAACTACTGGTTTAGGACAAATGATTAAGCTGGAAGACAATAAATCCCGGGCTGGCATAGGGTACTCTTCAGGCACTTTCAATGAGTGTGGCTTGTTCGTGAGTAGTGGTTTCATCCACACGGTCGAAGACCAGGAGGCTGCTGCTATAGTGGAAGATGATGCAGAGGAAGATTCTGGCAACTTTGTTATCCCTGGAGGAGTCTGCAATAATTGGGTCGTTGCTGATGTTCCAACAGTTGTCCATAAGTCCACGTAATGCGTTCACTTTTGTTTAAAAACCTTCCTCCCATGCCAAAAGGAGAAGTGATGACATTGTTGGCACATTAATGCAATGATATTCATTCAATAATTACATGTTAAATGTTTGTTTTTCCAAATTATTTTCACTTTTTGATTTTTTGCATGAAATTGGTAATCACTAAAAAACCCTAAAAATAGAATAAAATCAATCTTTTCATCTGCATAATGATTTGCCTTGTTTGAATTCTAAAATCTCTTTTATATCCAAAATCATTATGCAGGTTGATCAAACCCATTGAACATAATGATCCAACACCATCTCCCAACTTTGAATTCCTTGTGTTTGAGGCCGAAGAAGATGATGTTGAAGAGATTCCTGATGAGATCACTCGTCTACTTGAGCACGAAGAGAAGCTCATTCAGCCACATCTCGAGAATCTGGAAACAATCAACTTGGGGTCTGAAGATTGTGTTCGCGAAGTAAAGATTGAGGCACTCTTGGAAGAGTCTGTTAAGAAGGGATTGATCGAGTTGCTACAAGAATATGTCGACGTCTTTTCCTGGTCATATGAAGACATGCCTGGTCTGGATACTAGTATCATGCAACATTTCCTGCCCTTGAAGCCTGAGTGCGTGCCTGTGAAGCAGAAGCTCAGAAGAACTCATCCTGATATGGCAGTAAAGATTAAAGAAGAAGTTCAGAAGCAAATTGATGTGGGGTTTCTGGTGACTTCTACATATCCTCAATGGGTGGCCAATATTGTGCCCGTGCCTAAGAAAGATGGAAAAGTCTGAATGTGTGTGGACTATAGATACTTGAATAAAGCTAGTCCGAAAGATGATTTTCCACTACCACACATTGATATGTTGGTAGATAATACAACTAAATTCAATGTCTTCTCATTTATGGACGGATTTTCCGGTTATAATCAGATCAAAATGGCACCCGAGGATATGGAGAAGACAACATTCATCATGCCTTGGGGAACATTCTGTTATCGAGTGATGCCCTTCGGTTTGAAGAACGCCGGAGCCACATATCAACGAGCTATGACTACCTTGTTTCATGATATGATGCACAAGGAGATCGAGGTGTATGTTGATGATATGATTGCAAAGTCGAGAACAGAAGTTGAACATGTGGAGCACTTGTTGAAGCTTTTTCAACGTTTGAGGAAGTACAAACTCCGCCTGAATCCGAGCAAGTGTACATTTGGAGTCCGTTCCGGCAAGTTATTGGGCTTTATTGTCAGTGAAAGAAGTATTGAGGTTGATCCTGCCAAGGTCAAAGCAATACAAGAGATGCCTGCTGTAAGACCCCAATTTTGGGCCCTAAGATCCCTCATGGCCCATATCATTCATATCATAACCTCAAGGATCATTGCATGCCTTTGTCCCCTCCTAGTGGGTAGATTGCCTTGTGGGTTGTTTCTTGATCACCAAGCATACTTTGCATTTGTATATCTTTGCTTTCATATGTTTATTATTCAAAAAGTACAAAAATATTGTCAGTCTAACCTTTTTGCTTGCAGTTAAAGTAATCATCAGCAATTAGGTCAAAGTCAGTCATTGATCAGTCAAAGCAATGGATGGTGGCCATTCTTGCAGAATTTGGGCACCATGATCAATAATCACAAGTTCATATGTCTTGGGACATCATTTGAAGTCAAGTTCTCAAGGAATTAGGGTTTGGAATTCATCAGAAGTGGTCCAGTCACTCAAAACCCTAGAAAAGTCAAACTTGGTCAACTGAGGATTTAATCAGTGTTTTGATGGATGGAATTGATTTGAAGGAGCTCATTCATGCTTGTATAAGTCTCATCTATCATGTCAAACCTCATCATGGAAGAAAATCAAGTCAAATCAGAAAATTTCCAGAAATAGAAAGTGGACCTGTAATTTCAACTGCCAAAAATGGAAACTTCTTGATCTTAAACTTACATCATGATACAAGCTTCAAATGAATTTTCGCCCAACATGAAAGTTGAAGATCTTGTCTTCCCATTTTCAAAAAGTCCAAGAACACCCAAATCCCATGTGTGGTTGTCAAGATATGATCAAATCATTTTCACCAATTTTTGAACTTCAAAGAGCCATATCTCTCAAACCATAAGGCCAAATTTGGTGGGGTTTTTTCCTACAAACCACATTTTTCATCCTCTTTCCAAAAATATAAATTTCACTCATCAAAACCCTACCATTCAAAATGGCATTTTTGGACCTTTTGCATTTAAAATCAAAGTTTGACCAAACTTTGACTTTTTGAATTAAGACTTTTTTCACCAATTGGCCAATTGGGAGATGTTTCATATGTTATTTGTGACTTGTTCCAATTCCTAAATCATCATCATACCACCATTACACCTCATTTTGACCAAAGTTGCATAAGTTGTTATTTTTGCAAATGGTGTGAAAGGAGCAAAGCAAGGTACAGCCTTTCATGTGCAACCAAAAAACAGCAAACATGTTGTCCTTCTGCAGCCTTTCCAGGCCCATTCGTGTACCATACCACCTCCATATTATCTTTGGTACAAGATTAGCAAATTTACATTTTACTTCATTTAAGCTAATTGAGCTTAAGACTTGATTAAGGGACATTAAACAGTCACATATAAGCAATATTTCTGTCACTTCCAACCCTAGACAGCAGCCACAGACCAAAATACTTCATTTCCTCTCATTCTTGCAGTTTTGCTCAAAGGGAATTTCTGCAGAAAAATCTCAAAACCCTCGAACAACCCTTGCATCCTTCATCATCCAACCATGATTTAGAACCTATTGCAAGCATTATTCATCATCTGTGCAAGCTCTCCCTCGTTCTATTTTCTTCAAAGCTCAACCATGGCAACTCAAGCTTTGGACCTGTTCAGGCGTAGCTGAGCAAAGAGCATTGACCCTTTATCATTTCCAAGCATTTGAAGCATCTGTTTGCACTCCTATCATCAAAAACAGCACTGTTGCACGAATTTCTTCAAAACAAGTAAGGTTTTCGACCAACCCTTTTCTCAAAACTCTGCTATGCCATGTGTAGTCTTTACATTGTTGAGCATCTTGTGCTTTGAATCGTGTGTTTTGCTTGTGTATGCTGAGAGATATTTGAATTCCAAGTTTCATGCTCATGGATGTTTTTGTTTGATTCGTGATATCTAGTGTGTTTAAATGCAAATGAACTTTGGAATGAGCATGCTGAATGTTGAATATGTCGATTGCCATGCTCGATTTCTCATTCTGGACGTTTTGATTTTTTATGCTTGCATGAGGTGATGAATGTTGCTGTTATGATGAACCCTGTTATTTTTTCTCCAGAAATCCCAGCTTCATACATGTGTGTGTTGTTTATTTTTGCTGCATGATATCACCAATGCCATTGCCATGCTGTTGATGCACTTTTTTCTTTCGAATTTTTTTGTTAATACTGATGATTGAATCATGAGTTCGAAAGCCATGCTGTTTATGTGCTGTTGCTGGATTTTATTGTAATTAATTGCTTGATGATGATGACTGATGTTGAAACCCTAGCATTTCCAGAATTTTCTCATGAATGTGCTTGTTCTGTTGTTGGTCGAATTTTGCTTAGAGATGATGAATGCCCTGCTGTTTTGCAAAACTTCCCTGTCCAGAATTTCCATGAGTAATGTCTGCTTGGTTGTTGGTTGATGTTGCTTGATGTTCATTATGCCATGCCATTGTGTGTTTTTTCTCGAAACTTGTTGGATGTTGGTGAACCATGAAAGTTGATGATGAAGATGCATACTGCTGTGTAAACCCTATCATTTCCAGAACTTCCCATGAATATGCTTATGCTGTTGTTGGTTGATGATGCATGAGGTTGTATGCTTGGTCGAATCATGTTGTTTGATGTTGTTGATGATTGCTTGAAGACACCATGAACTTGATGCATAAACCTTGCTGCAGTTTTGAAACCCCATGAACATTGTCTTGAAATCCATATGACTCATATTCAGTTTGTTTGTATTATGCTGCTACATGAGTATTAAGGCCATGCTGTTGTGTGTTTGTTGTTTGAATTTGTTTGGATGTTGATGAACACATGATGCCATGCTAAAACCCTGCTGCTGTGTTTCAAACCTTAAAACCTGCCAAGATTTCGCATGAACTGATGGTGTTGGTTTGTTGTTATGTTGTGGTTGTATGAAGAATTTTATTAAATGCTATGCTGTTGTAATTGCTTGGGCAAATTCTGTTTGTTGGTGTTGATTGGAAGTTTGCCATGGCTGCTAAACCCTAGGGTTTCTAAAACAGAAAATATGAGGTTTCATTGGTGTGTTTACTGTTCCATTGGCTGAGAGCCAATAGGAACATTTCATTTCCCTTTGCCAAAACGCATAGCTTCGATTAGTGGCGCGCTATTTACAGCTTTGCCACTCGGTTGACCATGTTTGACCCCATTTGCCATGCTTTTGTTCATGATTCATTCCAATTGTTCACTCCACTTCACAAATCCATTTCTCTTTCACATTTCATCCAAAAATTATGAAATTTTTTCCTCATGTTCATGAATGTGTCCTCTATTTTATTGTGAATTTTAGTTAATTTTTCAGTGGCTGGATTTTTAATTGATAAATATTTTCTTGACATGTATGCATAAATGACACCCTTTGCCATTTCAATTGTGAAATACTCATGTTGCATCCAATGAGCCTGAAATTTTTTGTGATGAAACTAGACACATTGACCTTCATTTCCATATAAAGTTTGTGCATTTATCATTTGTGGATTGAGAGTTATGATTTTCTGAAGTTATGTGTTACATTTGATGTCACAACATGAACATGCATTTTCCCAATTTTTGTTCACATGCTTCCTTACATCCAAATGACTCCAAATTTTGCATGAATCATCTATCACATGTATAGTTTGTGTATGAATTTTCTTGGAATTAATCTTGCTGTTTTCCATTTGATTAAGAATTTTCTTCCATGCTTGGTCATTTGTTGACTTTTTGTGCTATACATTGCCAAATCTTTTGTGAAATTCTCATATCATATTGTATGTCCATGAAATTTCATATGTGATAACTAGACTTCTCAAGCTTTGCATTGGTGTTAACCTCACTCATTTCTCTTCTGTTTTCAAATTGATATGATTTTTTGAAGTTGACCCATGTTTGTTGACTTTCATCATGCTTACTTGAATTTGGTTTGACTTCATGATTTTTATTCACTGCCTTCCTCTCATCCAAATGCAATGAAATTTGACATGCTTGCCATGCTAGATGTTAGGATTGAGTGTGATTTATTTCATGATTTTTGAGATTGTTTGAGTTGACTTTTGGAAGAGGTCTTGCTGTTGACCTATTTGTGCTCTTTCTTGCCATACTTTGCATCCTTTTGCATATGAAATGACAATGATGCATGATGTGATTATGAATCCAATTGAGAATGCTTCTTGAATGTTTAGACTTGGTTTGGGTTGACTTTTCCTTGCTGCTTTGACTTTTTCTTTCATCTTTGACCCTAGGCTAGTCCTAGTGGTCTTCTAAGCTTATGTTGAGTTCATCTGTTTCAGGTTAAGCACCAATGCCTTGAGGATCATTCAAATGTGTTTTAGTTTGATTGTTTAATGTGCTAACCTTTGTTTTGTAGGTGACTCACATACTTGAGTCTTTGTGCCTTGCACAATTGGTCCCTCTGTGGTTGACTTTTGTTTATCCATTTGCCTTTGATTTTGACTGTTGAACTGTTTGCTAATAAGTTTGACTTTTTCAGGTACTTTAGTTGCTTAAGTTCTTTGAACTTGCTTGCTTTGCTATTTAGCATTTGCTTTGAGGTATAATTACTTCTTCTTCATGTAGTCTGGAGACCCGGTCTGTTATTTGACCGGGCAAACTGTCTGAAGTCCTCCTTAAGAGGCAATGCCTGTGTGTGTTTAAAATTGTCCCAAGCAGGAAAAGTCCTCATTTGAGGCAATTGGTGGAAGGTAGGGATAAGTAATCTATCCCCCACTATTCAGTGTGTCCTCTCTCTGCTCCCATTACATGGTTGAAGCATTGAGATAAAAACCCAAGATCTATCGAGTCAATAATGTGGAAAGAGTTCCTACTTTCTGAACTCCCACACTTTCTTTGATGCTCTCCCTGACCAGGGATAGAAGCAATGAGGCACACCCCTCATCTCCTATTCATCTGCTTCACCTTAGCCTTTCAATGGCAAGGTTAAGAGCGACACTTACCTATTACAGTGGACTTCCAAAGTCAAACCCTCTTGTGTGAGCCCCCCTGTTTTGGCTATAGAGTGTGCTGTTTGATATTCATTGCTTGATTGATTGCTTCATGTGCACTTGCTTGCCTGTATGCTATGCATTTATCATCATCATCAATTGCTCATCAATGCACCATCATCTCATTTGCTTGTGTGCTATCTTTGTTGTTTGCCCATTGAGGACAATTGTAAGTCCATCTCTTTTGGCCATTGCTCCTATGACATGGAAGTGAGTATAAGACCATCACCTTGGCCACTCATCTTATCTCTGCTCATTGCTTTGTTTGTTTGTATGTGAGGATACAACTGTAAGTCCCTGCAAGTTGGCGTTTGTTATCCTAGGATCATACTGTGTATGTTAGAGTAAGCCCAGACAGATTGGCATCTTACATCCATGTTTTGCTTTGTCTATGTGAGGATACAGCTGTAAGTCCCTGCAAGTTGGCATCTGTTTTTCCTGTGATCATAATCTGTTTGTTTGATTGTATGAGAAATTGCAATTGTAAGTCCCTGCAAGTTGGCTTTTGCTTTCTCATCATCTCATGTTGCATAGTTCTTGTATGTGAGGATCCTTGTAAGTCCCTGCTATGTGGCATTGGTATTCCTATGATCATATGTGTGGGGTTAACCTAAGTCCAGACAGATTGGCAGTTGACTTCCACATTTCATATCCCATTTCTTGTTTTCTTCTGTGGAGATTAGTGTAAGTCCATAGAGTGGCCTCTGATATCCCGTTTTGTTTTAGGAGATTGACTTTCTTTGTTTATTTATTATTATTCATTGCTATTCCAAAGGACACACTTGAATCATCTGCTATATGATCTCAAGAAGTGAACCTTCTAAGAAGTTTTACAATCCATCTTCATCCATTCATCATTCATTATGTCCTAGACTTTTCACACTATACCTTTTAAACTTGACATAAGTGTTGTGCAAACATCTTCATGCTTTTCAAACCAAAAACCTGGACCCCAAGTCCTTGACTTTTTTCAAACTCCATTTCATAATACTTCTTTCAACTCAATCTTAATCATACTCTGACCTCACTTTTCATAATCATAATCAATTAACTTCACTCATTCACTTGTTTTGGCTCTGTCCATTGTTAATCTTTTCATGCATTAGCCATAGGCTTCAATTATCATTGTGGTTGATGTAAAACTTGCCTATCCTTAGTGAGTCGACAGTAAGACTTCCGTACTTCAAACAGGGCTAACCCCTCTAGTACGTCGAAGCTATCCTCGCATGGTGGATGTTGTTTTTGGTCGAGTGTTCTCCCATTGATAATGAAAAGCCTCAGTGCTTGTGTTTAAAACTGAATCCACCAACTTTTGGAAATCTTTTAGCCGAACTACGGCGTTTTGATCCTTACCTTTGATGGAAGGTACGTAGGCAGCGGGTTCATCCGTTCAAACACAATAACACAAAAATAACTAACTTGTATATTCTTTTCTCATCATCCCAATCATGTTTGCACAATCTTTATGTCATAACAAATAACAATATTATACAACAAGTGTGAAAAGGGCTCCCTAGGAGTACCTAGGACGTGATGGGTGCCTAACACCTTCCCATTGCGTAATTTACCCCTTACCCAGAATCTCTGATCTTTTTATTAGTTTTCTACGTGTAAAACTTCTTAGGCTTTTGTTCGCTTTTTAGCCAGTCCTTTGGATAAATAAAAGTGCGGTGGCGACTCGAATTTCAATGTATCTCTTAGCTTATGATTTAATCGATAGATCATATAGCGACGAATACACCGCTACAGAAAAGTGGCGACTCCACTGGGGAGGATCTCACCAGACTCCTTGGTGGTATTGCCTACTTTTCACCCTTGTTGTATGATATTTGTTTATCTATTGTGACATATTTTTGTACAATTTGGGATAACTGTATTGATTGTAATGTGTGAATTGCTTGATATACAATTGCTGTTTGCTTTGGTGATCTGTGAGATGAGTTCTATACCCGAACTCGAGTGCTCTCTAGGATAGGAGAATGGCATAGTCTTGTCGACTGGTGTGGAGTAGTCCTTAGCCAGTTGACTTGCGAGTCCATTCACTTGGTGGAGGTCATGTTGAACTAATAATGTCACACAAGTTATTTGTGGTTAGGCATTATTCTTTCAATCATGCGCCGCAGAAGCCAAGGACCTTAGTTTACCAAACCCATCTTGGCCTATTTTTAGGACCGTAGTGCGGAGGTCGTTCAGATGTCAGTTCTGATACGATTGTTACGCGATACTACACTCATAAGAGTTTCTCTTGAGAATATTCTTGGAATACGAGTATTCGTTCCTCCGATAATATTCGAAAGATGGAACGATGATTATGGGAACCTCTGATAGAACATGTCTGGCAGGTTTAAACCCTAGTACACTCCCTTTGGGTGGTTCTTAACCGAGACTCCATGCTCGTGACTCTCAACAAACCCGTGATTCGTGGTTGAGTCGTTCAAACATTGTTAATATCAATGGATCCCGGATCAGGTGTAAAACCTAAATCCACCAAAGCGGCTGGTTGATATTAAGAATGTCTGAACCGGTTCATGTACCGTTAATATCAATGGAACTTGGGTGTCGATAAGGTGAAAACCTAAATCCACCAAAATGGATGATTGATATTAGGGATACAATGAGCTTTCCCACGACCTTTGTTTGGCGTGCTTTGCTTGATCCTTGAGTGTGTTTGTTGCATTCATACATTCACGCATCCATCCGCATTCATATCATCAAAAAAGAAATTTTTCAAGGAACTCAAAGGAGTTTATTTGCAAAAATTTTCAAAACATGAAAAAACCGAAAAAAAATTTTTCCACCTGATATATCTGATGAGATATTCTCATGTAAGATCAAAATGCTTAAATATTTCAAAGTTTGCAAATAAAACCCTCGGGTTCCTTTGATAAAAAAACAAGCATATGCATAAACACTTCATGCATCATTTGCATAAGCAGGTGTTTTGTTCCGGTCTCCCGTCTTGTGGTCTGACCCTGCGATCTTCATTTATTTTGAAGACGCATTTCGCCGGTATTATACCAGAGCCATCTCTGCCAGATCGATGGATCATCTTGAGCAAGAGAGCTGTGAACTCAGAGGATTTTTCCAGACTCAGTACTGTTGATGGATTTATTCCTGTTGATGGATTTATTCCTGTTGATGGATTTATTCCTGGTTAACCGATCCCGGGCTGGCATTGGCTACTGTTCTGGGGCATTTAATGAGCAAGGTCTGTTCACGAGTGGAGGATTCATCCATGCTGATCAACCTGAAGAAGAGGAGGCTGCTGCTATCATTGAAGAAGAATATGCAGAAGATTTGAACAATTTCATCATACCTGGTGGTGTCTGCCACAATTGGGTCGCTATGGATGTTCCTACGGTCATTCATAAGTCAGCGTGATTTGTTCACCTCGTTTAAAACCCTTCTCTCATGCCAAAAGGAGAAGTGATGACATTGTTGGCAAAGCATTTAATACAATGATGTTTTCATTCAATTAATGCATTGTCAAACATTTGTTTTTCCTTTGTTTTCACTTTTTGCTTTTCTTTATGAAATCAGTGATCACAAAAAACCATGAAAAACAAAAACAACATTTTTTCATCTGCATAAATGATTTGCTTGTTTAAATTCAAAAGCTTTTCATTATCCAGAATCATTATGCAGGGATTTCTAAACCCATTGAACATAATGATCCAACGCCATCTCCCAATCTTGAAGTCCTTGTATCTGAGGCAGAGGAAGATGATGTTGAAGGGGATTCCCGACGAGATTACCCGCCTTCTTGAGCACAAAAGAAGCTCATTCAGCTGTATCATGAGAATCAGCAAGACAGTCAAACTGGGGCATTACAATCAAAAAAAAAAAAAAAAAAAAAAAAAAAGAAAGAAGAAAAAAAGAAAAAAGAAGAGAAAAAGAGGGTGAAAAAAAAAAAAAAAAAAAAAAAAAATCAAAAAAAAAAAAAAAAAAAAATTTTCAAAATTTTTCCAAAGGAAAAAGAAAATTATACCCTCAAGTCCCTAGTTGACTGATGCTGAATGGATTCAGAGTCGTTATGACTAACTGAATTTGATTGAAGAAAAGAGATTGACTGCCATGTGTCATGGTCAGTTATATCAGCAAAGAATGAAGAAAGCATTCGACAAGAAGGTCAAGCCTCGTGTGTTCCGAGAAGGTGACCTTGTGCTTAAGAAAGTTTTGTCTTTCGCGCCCGATTCCAGGGGCAAGTGGACTCCAAACTACGAGGGTCCATATGTTGTCAAGAGAGCCTTTTCAGGCGGTGCTTTGATGCTTACAACAATGGATGGGGAGGATTTCACTCGTCCTGTGAACTCAGATGCAGTTAAGAGATACTTTGCCTAGAAAAAAAGTATATGCAAATGAAAAAAAAACAAATGAAAAAACAGAATAGCTCGCTAAGTTGAAAACCCGAAAGGGCGGCTTAGGCAAAAATGAGCGTCTCGGTGGAGAACCTGCAAGGGTAATCCAGGCAAAAATTAGAGACTTGAAAAAAAGATATATTTGCATCCCGCTAGATTGAGTACCTCACTCTGGGGCAATCTAGGCAAAAATTAGGGATTTGGCAAGTAACTGCATCCCGACAAGACTTTCTGTTCATCAGTCGTCATTTCGTCAGAAGATTCTCGATTCGTCGTCAACCGAAGCTTCGGATACATCGAGATTCAAATTGGTAGAGAAAGGATCATTATGTTCAATGTAGCCCTCTTCCAATATATATCACTGATTTTAAATTTGTACAGATCTATGGAGTCTTGCCATTTGCAGGCTACCATTCCATCAAATCAATTTGAGCTTTTTATCCAATTTATTTGCACTCTTATTTGTTTCAATTCAACAAATGTTTTGCATGTTTTAAATTGATAAAATGTCATTGTTTTAAACAAATCAAATTTTTCAAAATTGTTGTTTTAAACAAAGTGAACATTCACAATATTGAAAGGATCCTCAAGAATATCTCAGTGCTCTCCCGAGGGTGGCATGATTTCCAACAGGTAAGACATTGGTTCATATTCCTGGTTTGGTTGTATCTTCTTCCTCCAGATCTTTGTTGGGGTTGTTCCTCAGACAGAGTTGTTGTTGGGGTTGTTCCCCAGTACAATCGCAAGCATGATTTGTTGTTGAGGACTTTGTTTTCTCCAGCAGCAGTTTTCCCTAGCATGGATGTTTTATTGAGAAGTTTCGGCGGTTGATGGTCTGTCATCTTGGTGCCCCGTCACTCTCTCCAGTGGGTCGTATGCCCCAGACTTTATTTGTCTCCTCAGCGCAGTCATGAGTGTAACTGATTGATTGATACTCCCCTCGGAGTCGCGAGTAGAGCTGTTATTAACATCCCCACCAGAGTTGCAAGTGGAGTTGTTACCGCTTTTCCCCATGCAGTGTTGCCAGCGGAACTGTCTGTTTCCTCAGCACATTCGCTTTCTTTTTGAAGACTCGGTAGGTCAGTGGTTTGATACCCAGTACTTTACCCTTTCCCGGCGAAGTCGTCTGTGGAATTATTGCTATCTCTCCATCAGAGTACAGTTCTCCTCAGCAGAACAGGATTTATTTTCCTACTCGATGTTTGTTTGGGTTGATATCCCAATATTGCAACCATCTTTTCCTCAGCATAGTCTGCAGAGTGTTTGTTGTGGCAGTTTCGCCTGTTGAATACTCTTTCAATCCCCGTATGGTCGGATGATGGCTCTAGCCTCCAGTGAGTGGATTGATTTCCTGACCGCTTGTGATCCCCAGTAGAGTGGCTTATATTGCGGAATCTACGTGTTGTGATCAGTTTGCTATGAGCATTCTCCCCAAGTGGAATGGTTCGTTGCAGAATCTACTTATTGATCTGTCCTCCCTCAGTGGTTTGTCCCCAAGAGAGTAGCCGACAGTTTTCCCCAGTAGAGTTGATTATGCAGTTAGACTCTATTTGGATGATATCATTCTCCCTCAGTGGGTTGTTTCCCAGTGGAGTTATGTGGATTTGCTCCTACAGCAGTTCGTGCTCGTGCTTATGCATCCTTTGTTTCTCAGTTGACACTGGGATCTCCTACAGATACTTTGGGACTTCTCTTGTTCCCCTACAGATTCGTCTTGGTGGCTGTTTTGCCCGTTGTGACTTTCTGTACCTTGATTGGGTTGTTTCCCGATATCTCCGACCCTCTGCTTCTTCAGCAGTACCTGCAGATCTTCGCTTTACAGCATGTAGATCTCCGCAGATTGGCTCTCCAGCTGGTTTTTCCCCTGGAAGTATAATACCGGACGTTTGGTTCCTGAACCTGTTTGTGTTAGAATTGTCTGTTTTGTCAGCATTCATCAAACATAAATCACGCATATTCATGCATATTCATAAACATTCAGATATTCATGTTGCATTTCTTGCCATATATCTTTGGTTTGTCGTGTCTCCTGCTATGGTGATATAGATCTCTTTACAGATCTCCCCAAGCAGATGTTGGGTGTTTAAAATCTCTCCATATAGAGTCAACCCCATAAGCAGAAAATGTTCGTCTTTCCTTCTGCAGTTCCCCACTGAGATATATCCTCGTGGATGACGGTTTCTTCCGTTTCCTCCCAACACATATATTGGGATGGATGTTCCTATTTGAGTTATATCCTCATTAGGACGTGTCTTTATTCAGTCTGTCTCTTCGGATCATTCCCGAATTGGCTATTTGTCAGATGTCTTGTGCTTCCCAGTGGGTTGTTCCCCAGCGGAATGTTTTTGGGCCTCTACCCTCATACCCGGTAGTTGTAAGTCCTACTTTTCCTGGCTTTCTTGACAGAATTTGTGGTTATACACCTTTTATTCTCCAGCCAGAGTTTTTGGTTTTCTACCTCATACCCGGTAGTTGTAAATCCTATTTTCCCGCTCTTCAGCAGTTTGTGGTTTGTTATAAACCCTATTTTGGTTTCCCGTGCGGATTTGTGATTTGTACTATCCCCACGCGGAGTTGTTGGTCTTCTACCCCGTATTCGGTAGATGTAAACCCTAATTTTGTGGTTATCTTCATCTAGTCTTGGATGTTGATTTTCCTTTGCTTGTATTAAGTTGCTCAGATCAGCACTTATATCCTTAGCAAGTCTTTTGTGGATAATTGCCGTATGCTAGCAATTTTATCCCCAGTGGGTCTTTTCACCGTATGCTAGTGATTTTTTCCCCCTGGATCATTGATTCTTTATCAATGCATCCCCAGCTAGTCTTCTGTCGATAATTGCCGGATGCTTGCAATTTATCCTCAGCAGATCGCCCTTCATTTACCCTTTTGTTGGTATTGTCTGTTGCTCCTTTTGATTGGTCATCATTATATACCTAGTTCGGTATTCCCGATGCCTTTCTGTTCGGTCGATTTATCCTTTATTAACCCAGTAACCGGTTGTGGATAATCTTCCATGCGAGTATATTATTCACGGTCTGCCGGTAATGAATAATATATCTCATGCACTCTTCAGTCGAAGCCTTTTGCGTTTCCCCGGTCGAGTAAGATTCGTCTTTTCCCTTTGTGGAGCCGAATATTTCTTTGTTGTCGGATAATTGCCGGATGCTTGCAATTTATCCCTTTGAGTTGTCTTTCGTTTACCCGGATGCTTGGTATCGATTGTCTCTCTCTTTTTGGTTAGTCACCTATTATATACCCAGTAACCGGTATCTCTGGTGTCTTTTCCTTTCGAGTATATTATTCACGGTCTGCCGGTAATGAATAGTATATCTCATGCGCTCTTTAGTTGGAATCCTTTGTTGATTTTCCCCAACTGAGCAAGATTCGTATTCTTTGTAGAATCGAATAGCCATCCTTAACCAGTTTGTGTTTTGGATGATGAGTGTTTTGGAAGTGAAAACCAATTCACGTTTCGGTAGATCACCTATTATATACCCAGTAACCGGTATCTCTGGTGTTTCTTACCATGCGAGTTTATTATCTACGTTCTGACGGTAATAGATAATATATCTCATGCGAGTATTCTTATCCACGGTCTGCCGGTAATGGATATTATATCTCATGCACTCTTTGGGTTTGTGTCCCCATTTGAGTAAGATTCGTTTTCCCGTTGTGGATTCGAATGTCCATCCTGTAAGTCGATTTGCTTTTTTTTCAAGCCCTCCTTTCGGATGATGAGTGTTTTGGAAGTGAAATCCAATTCACGTTTTCGGTAGATCACCTATTATATACCCAGTAACCGGTATCCCTGGTGTTTCTTACCATGCGAGTGTATTATTCACGGTCTGCCGGTAATGAATAATATGTCTCATGCGCTCTTTAGTTGGAATCCTTTGTTGATTTTCCCCAACTGAGCAAGATTCGTATTCTTTGTAGAATCGAATATCCATCCTTTAACCAGTTTGCGTTTTGGATGATGAGTGTTTTGGAACACACACCAATTCACGTTTTTGCCCATCCTTTAACCGGTTTGCGTTTCGGATGATGAGTGTCTTGGAACACACACCAATTCACGCTTTTTTGTCCATCCTTTAAACGAGTCTGCTGTTCTAGCTTTCTTTCGGATGATGAGTGTCTTGGAACACACACCAATTCACGTCTTTGGTCGGTCACCTATTATATACCCAGTAACCGGTATCCTTGGTGTTCCTTCCTTTCTGCTCCCTATTATGACCTCGGTCCCCCTGTGGAGTCAGATTTTCCTGTTTTGTTACCCTTATGCCTGGTAACACCTCATTTTGCTTGTTTTTCCCCAGTGGAATTTCCTTTTGCTTCTCCCCAGGAGTCAGCTTGTGTCTCTCCAATGGATTTATTTTCCTTTGGAATTCTTTCCCCCAGTGTGAGTCCTTCACTCCCCAGTGAGGTCTTTATGTCTGTTTTCTGTTTTTTCTAATCAGAGTCGTGTCTGGTTCACGTTATGTCAGTCTTATCTTCCCCAGTTTGGAGTCGTGTATTGTCCACACATTTCTTTTTCTTTTATTATCCCCATAGAGTCTTGTTAGAGTCTCTGTTCCTGGTGAGTGTATTACTCCGACGGATCGTCTTTTCTTCTGTGTGAATCATATTCCCCACAGAGTTTGTGTCTTTTGCATGCATACATCTGCATCATGAGGTCTCTTAGGGACCAAAATTTGTCTCATTACTGTTATTTAAGCCCATTCTACCGCGTCGAGATGAAGATTTCTAAACTTCACTTCTCCGGCTAGAATGACCTTAAATAGGGGCATCTGTAAGACCCCAATTTTGGGCCCTAAGATCCCTCATGGCCCATATCATTCATATCATAACCTCAAGGATCATTGCATGCCTTTGTCCCCTCCTAGTGGGTAGATTGCCTTGTGGGTTGTTTCTTGATCACCAAGCATACTTTGCATTTGTATATCTTTGCTTTCATATGTTTATTATTCAAAAAGTACAAAAATATTGTCAGTCTAACCTTTTTGCTTGCAGTTAAAGTAATCATCAGCAATTAGGTCAAAGTCAGTCATTGATCAGTCAAAGCAATGGATGGTGGCCATTCTTGCAGAATTTGGGCACCATGATCAATAATCACAAGTTCATATGTCTTGGGACATCATTTGAAGTCAAGTTCTCAAGGAATTAGGGTTTGGAATTCATCAGAAGTGGTCCAGTCACTCAAAACCCTAGAAAAGTCAAACTTGGTCAACTGGGGATTTAATCAGTGTTTTGATGGATGGAATTGATTTGAAGGAGCTCATTCATGCTTGTATAAGTCTCATCTATCATGTCAAACCTCATCATGGAAGAAAATCAAGTCAAATCAGAAAATTTCCAGAAATAGAAAGTGGACCTGTAATTTCAACTGCCAAAAATGGAAACTTCTTGATCTTAAACTTACATCATGATACAAGCTTCAAATGAATTTTCGCCCAACATGAAAGTTGAAGATCTTGTCTTCCCATTTTCAAAAAGTCCAAGAACACCCAAATCCCATGTGTGGTTGTCAAGATATGATCAAATCATTTTCACCAATTTTTGAACTTCAAAGAGCCATATCTCTCAAACCATAAGGCCAAATTTGGTGGGGTTTTTTCCTACAAACCACATTTTTCATCCTCTTTCCAAAAATATAAATTTCACTCATCAAAACCCTACCATTCAAAATGGCATTTTTGGACCTTTTGCATTTAAAATCAAAGTTTGACCAAACTTTGACTTTTTGAATTAAGACTTTTTTCACCAATTGGCCAATTGGGAGATGTTTCATATGTTATTTGTGACTTGTTCCAATTCCTAAATCATCATCATACCACCATTACACCTCATTTTGACCAAAGTTGCATAAGTTGTTATTTTTGCAAATGGTGTGAAAGGAGCAAAGCAAGGTACAGCCTTTCATGTGCAACCAAAAAACAGCAAACATGTTGTCCTTCTGCAGCCTTTCCAGGCCCATTCGTGTACCATACCACCTCCATATTATCTTTGGTACAAGATTAGCAAATTTACATTTTACTTCATTTAAGCTAATTGAGCTTAAGACTTGATTAAGGGACATTAAACAGTCACATATAAGCAATATTTCTGTCACTTCCAACCCTAGACAGCAGCCACAGACCAAAATACTTCATTTCCTCTCATTCTTGCAGTTTTGCTCAAAGGGAATTTCTGCAGAAAAATCTCAAAACCCTCGAACAACCCTTGCATCCTTCATCATCCAACCATGATTTAGAACCTATTGCAAGCATTATTCATCATCTGTGCAAGCTCTCCCTCGTTCTGTTTTCTTCAAAGCTCAACCATGGCAACTCAAGCTTTGGACCTGTTCAGGCGTAGCTGAGCAAAGAGCATTGACCCTTTATCATTTCCAAGCATTTGAAGCATCTGTTTGCACTCCTATCATCAAAAACAGCACTGTTGCACGAATTTCTTCAAAACAAGTAAGGTTTTCGACCAACCCTTTTCTCAAAACTCTGCTATGCCATGTGTAGTCTTTACATTGTTGAGCATCTTGTGCTTTGAATCGTGTGTTTTGCTTGTGTATGCTGAGAGATATTTGAATTCCAAGTTTCATGCTCATGGATGTTTTTGTTTGATTCGTGATATCTAGTGTGTTTAAATGCAAATGAACTTTGGAATGAGCATGCTGAATGTTGAATATGTCGATTGCCATGCTCGATTTCTCATTCTGGACGTTTTGATTTTTTATGCTTGCATGAGGTGATGAATGTTGCTGTTATGATGAACCCTGTTATTTTTTCTCCAGAAATCCCAGCTTCATACATGTGTGTGTTGTTTATTTTTGCTGCATGATATCACCAATGCCATTGCCATGCTGTTGATGCACTTTTTTCTTTCGAATTTTTTTGTTAATACTGATGATTGAATCATGAGTTCGAAAGCCATGCTGTTTATGTGCTGTTGCTGGATTTTATTGTAATTAATTGCTTGATGATGATGACTGATGTTGAAACCCTAGCATTTCCAGAATTTTCTCATGAATGTGCTTGTTCTGTTGTTGGTCGAATTTTGCTTAGAGATGATGAATGCCCTGCTGTTTTGCAAAACTTCCCTGTCCAGAATTTCCATGAGTAATGTCTGCTTGGTTGTTGGTTGATGTTGCTTGATGTTCATTATGCCATGCCATTGTGTGTTTTTTCTCGAAACTTGTTGGATGTTGGTGAACCATGAAAGTTGATGATGAAGATGCATACTGCTGTGTAAACCCTATCATTTCCAGAACTTCCCATGAATATGCTTATGCTGTTGTTGGTTGATGATGCATGAGGTTGTATGCTTGGTCGAATCATGTTGTTTGATGTTGTTGATGATTGCTTGAAGACACCATGAACTTGATGCATAAACCTTGCTGCAGTTTTGAAACCCCATGAACATTGTCTTGAAATCCATATGACTCATATTCAGTTTGTTTGTATTATGCTGCTACATGAGTATTAAGGCCATGCTGTTGTGTGTTTGTTGTTTGAATTTGTTTGGATGTTGATGAACACATGATGCCATGCTAAAACCCTGCTGCTGTGTTTCAAACCTTAAAACCTGCCAAGATTTCGCATGAACTGATGGTGTTGGTTTGTTGTTATGTTGTGGTTGTATGAAGAATTTTATTAAATGCTATGCTGTTGTAATTGCTTGGGCAAATTCTGTTTGTTGGTGTTGATTGGAAGTTTGCCATGGCTGCTAAACCCTAGGGTTTCTAAAACAGAAAATATGAGGTTTCATTGGTGTGTTTACTGTTCCATTGGCTGAGAGCCAATAGGAACATTTCATTTCCCTTTGCCAAAACGCATAGCTTCGATTAGTGGCGCGCTATTTACAGCTTTGCCACTCGGTTGACCATGTTTGACCCCATTTGCCATGCTTTTGTTCATGATTCATTCCAATTGTTCACTCCACTTCACAAATCCATTTCTCTTTCACATTTCATCCAAAAATTATGAAATTTTTTCCTCATGTTCATGAATGTGTCCTCTATTTTATTGTGAATTTTAGTTAATTTTTCAGTGGCTGGATTTTTAATTGATAAATATTTTCTTGACATGTATGCATAAATGACACCCTTTGCCATTTCAATTGTGAAATACTCATGTTGCATCCAATGAGCCTGAAATTTTTTGTGATGAAACTAGACACATTGACCTTCATTTCCATATAAAGTTTGTGCATTTATCATTTGTGGATTGAGAGTTATGATTTTCTGAAGTTATGTGTTACATTTGATGTCACAACATGAACATGCATTTTCCCAATTTTTGTTCACATGCTTCCTTACATCCAAATGACTCCAAATTTTGCATGAATCATCTATCACATGTCTAGTTTGTGTATGAATTTTCTTGGAATTAATATTGCTGTTTTCCATTTGATTAAGAATTTTCTTCCATGCTTGGTCATTTGTTGACTTTTTGTGCTATACATTGCCAAATCTTTTGTGAAATTCTCATATCATATTGTATGTCCATGAAATTTCATATGTGATAACTAGACTTCTCAAGCTTTGCATTGGTGTTAACCTCACTCATTTCTCTTCTGTTTTCAAATTGATATGATTTTTTGAAGTTGACCCATGTTTGTTGACTTTCATCATGCTTACTTGAATTTGGTTTGACTTCATGATTTTTATTGACTGCCTTCCTCTCATCCAAATGCAATGAAATTTGACATGCTTGCCATGCTAGATGTTAGGATTGAGTGTGATTTATTTCATGATTTTTGAGATTGTTTGAGTTGACTTTTGGAAGAGGTCTTGCTGTTGACCTATTTGTGCTCTTTCTTGCCATACTTTGCATCCTTTTGCATATGAAATGACAATGATGCATGATGTGATTATGAATCCAATTGAGAATGCTTCTTGAATGTTTAGACTTGGTTTGGGTTGACTTTTCCTTGCTGCTTTGACTTTTTCTTTCATCTTTGACCCTAGGCTAGTCCTAGTGGTCTTCTAAGCTTATGTTGAGTTCATCTGTTTCAGGTTAAGCACCAATGCCTTGAGGATCATTCAAATGTGTTTTAGTTTGATTGTTTAATGTGCTAACCTTTGTTTTGTAGGTGACTCACATACTTGAGTCTTTGTGCCTTGCACAATTGGTCCCTCTGTGGTTGACTTTTGTTTATCCATTTGCCTTTGATTTTGACTGTTGAACTGTTTGCTAATAAGTTTGACTTTTTCAGGTACTTAGTTGCTTAAGTTCTTTGAACTTGCTTGCTTTGCTATTTAGCATTTGCTTTGAGGTATAAACCTTTCTTCTTCATGTAGTCTGGAGACCCGGTCTGTTATTTGACCGGGCAAACTGTCTGAAGTCCTCCTTAAGAGGCAATGCCTGTGTTTGTTTAAATTTGTCCTAAGCAGGAAAAGTCCTTCAAGTAAGGCAATTGGTGGAAGGTAGGGATAAGCAATCTATCCCCCACTATTCAGTGTGTCCTCTCATTGCTCCCATTTCATGGTTGAAGCATTGAGATAAAAACCCAAGATCTAATCGAGTCAATAAAGGGGAAAGAGTTCCATCTTTCTGAACTCCCACACTTTCTTTGATGCTCTCTCTGATTTGAGAGAGAAGCAATGAGGCACACCCCTCATCTCCTTTTCATCTGCTTCACCTTAGCCTCTCAATGGCAAGGTTAAGAGCGACCTTCACCTATTACAGTGGACTTTTAAAGTCAAACCCTCTTGTGTGAGCCCCCCATTGTTTGGCTATAGAGTGTGTTGTTTGCTATTCATTGATCGATTGATTGCTTCATGTGCACTTACTTGCTTATATGCTATGCATTTATCATCATCATCAATTGCCATTAGTGCACCATCATCTCATTTGCTTGTGTGCTATCATTGTTGTTTGCCCATTGAGGACAATTGTAAGTCCATCTCTTTTGGCCATTGCTCCTATGACATGGAAGTGAGTATAAGACCATCACCTTGGCCACTCATCTTATCTCTGCTCATTGCTTTGTTTGTTTGTATGTGAGGATACAACTGTAAGTCCCTGCAAGTTGGCGTTTGTTATCCTAGGATCATACTGTGGATGTTAGAGTAAGCCCAGACAGATTGGCATCTTACATCCATGTTTTGCTTTTGTTTGTCTATGTGAGGATACAGCTGTAAGTCCCTGCAAGTTGGCATCTGTTATCCTGTGATCATAATCTGTTTTATTGGTTGTATGAGAAATTGCAATTGTAAGTCCCTGCAAGTTGGCTTTTGCTTTCTCATCATCTCATGTTGCATAGTTCTTGTATGTGAGGATCCTTGTAAGTCCCTGCTATGTGGCATTGGTATTCCTATGATCATATGTATGGGGTTAACCTAAGTCCAGACAGATTGGCAGTTGACTTCCACATTTCATATCCCATTTCTTGTTTTCTTCTGTGGAGATTAGTGTAAGTCCATAGAGTGGCCTCTGATATCCCGTTTTGTTTTAGGAGATTGGTATAAGACCATTGATTGGCATCCGATATCCGCTTTTGTTGACTTTCTTTGTTTATTTATTATTATTCATTGCTATTCCAAAGGACACACTTGAATCATCTGCTATATGATTTCAAGAAGTGAACCTTCTAAGAAGTTTTACAATCCATTTCCATCCATTCATCATTCATTATGTCCTAGCCTTTTCACACTTTGACTTTCAAACTCGACATAGATATTGTGCAAACATCTTCATGTTTTTCTAACTAAAAACCTGGACTCAAGTCCTTGACTTCTTTTCAAACTCCATTTCATAATACTTCTTCTGAATTAACCTTAATCATACTTTGACTTTCATTTTCATAATCATAATCAATTAACTTCACTCATTCACTTGTTTTGGCTCTGTCCATTGTTAATCTTTTCACATTAGCCATAGGTTTCAATTATTTTTGTGGTTGATGTAAATCTTGCCTATCCTTAGTGAGTCGACAGTAAGACTTCCGTACTTCAAACAGGGCTAACCCCTCTAGTACGTCGAAGCTATCCTCGCATGGTGGATGTTGTTTTTGGTCGAGTGTTCTCCCATTGATAATGAAAAGCCTCAGTGCTTGTGTTTAAAACTGAATCCACCAACTTTTGGAAATCTTTTAGCCGAACTACGGCGTTTTGATCCTTACCTTTGATGGAAGGTACGTAGGCAGCGGGTTCATCCGTTCAAACACAATAACACAAAAATAACTAACTTGTATATTCTTTTCTCATCATCCCAATCATGTTTGCACAATCTTTATGTCATAACAAATAACAATATTATACAACAAGTGTGAAAAGGGCTCCCTAGGAGTACCTAGGACGTGATGGGTGCCTAACACCTTCCCATTGCGTAATTTACCCCTTACCCAGAATCTCTGATCTTTTTATTAGTTTTCTACGTGTAAAACTTCTTAGGCTTTTGTTCGCTTTTTAGCCAGTCCTTTGGATAAATAAAAGTGCGGTAGCGACTCGAATTTCAATGTATCTCTTAGCTTATGATTTAATCGATAGATCATATAGCGACGAATACACCGCTACACCTGCGCCCAAAACTGAAAAGCAAGTCCGAGGTTTTCTTGGCCTCTTGAATTATATTTCCAGATTTATATCTCACATGACTGCCACATGTTCGCCAATATTCAAGCTCCTCCGAAAAGATTAATGTCATGATTGGACCGAGGATTGCCAGAAAGCCTTTGACAATATTAAAGAGTATCTGTTTGAGCCTCCGATTCTGTCTCCGCCTGTGGAAGGGAGACCCTTGATTATGTACTTGACCGTGCTTGAAGACTCTATGGGTTGTGTATTGAGTAAGAAGTTCACTGATTGTGAGTCCCGATACTCAATGCTTGAGAAAACATGTTGTGCTTTGGCTTGGGCTGCTAAACGTTTACACCAGTATATGTTAAATCATACGACTTGGTTGATATCCAAAATGGATCCAATTAAGTATATCTTTAAGAAGCCTTCTTTAACTAGGAGAATTGCTCGTTGGCAGATGCTGTTGTCTTAGTATGATATTAAGTATCGGGCTCAGAAAGCTGTTAAAGGTAGTATCTTGGCTGACCACTTGGCACATCAACCAATTGAGGATTATCAGTCTGTTCAGTATGACTTCCCTGATGAGGAGATTCTATATTTGAAAATGAAAGATTGTGATGAGCCTACGCTCGATGAAGGGCCAGAGCCTGGTTCCCGATGGGGCATGGTGTTTGATGGCGCTGTAAATCAATATGGAAATGGTATTGGGGCAGTGATTATTACTCCTCAGGGCACACATTTTCCTTTTACAGCAAGGATAACTTTCAAATGCACGAATAATATGGCGGAGTATGAGCCCTGTATTATGGGTTTGGAAGAATGTATTGATCTTAGGGTCAAGCATCTTGATGTTTATGGTGATTAAGCCCTTGTTGTTAATCAGATTAAGGGTGAATGGGAGACGAATCAGCCTGGCATCATCCCATACAGAGATTATGCGAGGAGGATTTCAACGTTCTTTACTGAGGTTGACGTCCATCACATTCCTCGAGATGAGAATCGGATGGCAGATGCTCTTGCTACGCTTGCTTCGATGATTGTGGCGAAATTCTGGAATGAAGTCCCCAATATTACTGTGATACGCTTGGATAGACCAACTCATGTATTTGCAGTGGAAGAAGTGAAAGATGATAAGCCATGGTATTATGACATCAAGTGTTTTCTTCATTGTCAGATTTACCCGCCCGGGGCATCTGTTAAAGATAAGAAGACTTTGAGGAGATTATCAGGCAGTTTCTACCTCAATGGCGATGTGCTTTAAAAGAGGAATTTCAACATGGTTCTACTCAGATGCGTGGATAGAAACGAAGCAGACCTGTTGATGACTGAAGTCCATGAGGGTTCATTTGGTACTCATTCCAATGGACATGCCATGGCTAAGAAGATGTTGAGAGCAGGCTACTATTGGTTGACAATGGAGTTTGATTGCTGCAAATATGTGAAGAAATTCCACAAGTGTCAGATTTATGCGGATAAGATTCATATTCCCCCGAAACTTTTGAATGTTATTTCCTCACCAAGGCCTTTCTCCATGTGGGGAATTGACATGATTGGCATGATAGGGCCAAAAGCGTCCAACGGTCACTGTTTTATTCTCGTAGAAATTGATTACTTCACCAAGTGGGTTGAAGCGGCATCATATGCGAATGTGACCAGTCAGGTGGTTGTGAGTTTTATCAAGAATCAACTCATATGCCGTTATGGTGTGCCAGACAAGATCATTACTGATAATGGATCTAACTTGAACAATAAGATGATGAGAGAGCTGTGTAGTGAGTTCAAGATTGCACATCATAATTCTTCTCCTTATAGACCCAAGATGAATGGGGTTGTTGAAACTGCTAACAAGAACATCAAGAAGATTATTCAGAAGATGGTTGTTACATACAAAGATTGGCATGAGATACTGCCATTTGCCTTGCACGGCTATCGTACATCTGTCCACACTTCAACAGGGGCAACCCCTTTCTCCCTTGTTTATGGCATGGAGGCTGTGCTCCCCGTTGAGGTTGAGATCCCATCAATGAGAGTCTTGATGGAAGCCAAGTTGACTGATGCTGAATGAGTTCAGAGTCGTTATGACCAACTGAATTTAATAGAAGAGAAGAGATTGACTGCCGTGTGCCATGGTCAGTTGTATCAGCAAAGGATGAAGAAAGCCTTTGATAAAAAGGTAAAGCCTCGTGTGTTCCGAGAAGGTGACCTCGTGCTCAATAAAGTTTTGTCTTTCACGCCCGATTCCAGGGGCAAGTGGACTCCAAACTATGAAGGTCCATATGTTGTAAAGAGAGCCTTTTCAGGTGGTGCTTTGATACTTACAACTATGGATGGGGAGGATTTCACTCGTCCTGTGAATTCAGATGCAGTCAAGAAATACTTCGCCTAAAATAGAAACAGAATAGCTCGCTAAGTTGAAAACCCGTAAGGGCGACTTAGGCAAAAATGAGTGTCTCGATGGATTGAAAACCCGAAAGGACGGTCCAGGAAAAAGTTAGAGACATGAAAAAATGAATATATATATCTCGCTAGATTGAGTACCTCACATTGGGGAAATCTAGGCAAAGATTAGGGATTTGGCAAGTAACTGCATCCTGACAAGACTTTATTCTACAGCCGTCATCTGTCAAAGATTCTCGCTCAGTCATCGTCAACTGAAGCTTCATATACCTTGGATTCAGAGTTGGTGGAGAAATGGTCATTATGTTCAATGTAGCCCCTTTTCCAGTATATATCACCAATTTCAAATTTGTAAAGATCCATGGAGTCTTGACATTTGCGGACTACCATTCCATCAAATAAATTTGAGCCTTTATCCAATTCTTTGCACTCTTATTTGTTCTGTTCAACAAATGTTTGCATGTTTTAATTGATAAATAGCATCGTTTTAAACGAATAAAGTTAAAAAAAATGTTTTTAAACAAAGTGAACATTCACAATGACTGAAAGGATAATTGAAACGTCTTAAGTGCTCTCCCAAGGACAGTACGATCTCCAAAAGGGTAAGACATTTGTTCATATTCCTAGCATATTTGTTATCCTCTTCATCATCTTTCAGGTTGTCTCCTCGGTGAGCGCAGAGGAAGGTGACACACCACCAAATTCCCCAGAGAGTCTGGAGTTTTGGTCCCGATTTTCTTAAAGATATATACCTCTGACATCCTCAGATCCTCCAGGAGTCTGAATCTAGCATTTGTGTTTTATCAATTATATGGTTGTCATCCCTTGTGTGGACTGACCTAAAATCCTGTATAGATTGATAAAAATTGATATGCTATTTTTCGAGGAAGTTGGTTTTTTCCCTCATCATGATTGGAAATCTCCCGCAGAGTGAGCCGAAATTCTCAGCATGAGTGGAAATTCTCAGCAGTTTGGCTTGCCGTTTTTCCCCAACAAGTTGACTCACCAATCATCCTCAATAGGGTTGCTCACATTTAGACTTCCCCTTAGTTGGTTCGACAGCAGATTATCTCCAGCATGATCGCCTACACGTTATCCCAGTTCAGTTGTCAGCAGTCTTTCGCCAGTGGAGTTGCCTGATTAGCGCCTGATATATTTGCTTCCTCCTTCTTGGATAGTTTCCTCCTAGCAAGGCTGGTGTTGAAGATGTTTATTTCCTTCCCCCAGCGGAGCAGTTGTCTCCTTCTCCTCGGCAGAGATGTTTCTCTAGAAGATAAGAGGAAATATGATGATTATTGAAAACTTCTGTTCGGTGGTTGTTCCCCACAGAGTTTCATATCGTTCCCTGATAAGTTCCCCAGTAGATTTCTTCTACGATGGATCTTATCCGCGTTGAGCCCCCCGATAGAGTTTCCTCTGCATCAGATATTTTATCTGTTCAGTAGCAAATCCCTGGCGATGGCTCTGTAGTTTCCCCAGCTAAGACGTTACCTAATCCTAGTTTGACATTGGAACTTCGAGGAGGATGTGTTGTTTCCTTCCCCAGCGGAGTGATTTTGTTTCTTTGTCTCCGCAACAGAGGTGTTCTTTCAGTGGTTAGAAGTGAATGTTTGATTGATGAGTTTCTATTTGGTGGTTGTTCCCCACAGAATTCCACATCACCCCCTGATAAGATCCCCAGTAGAATGCTTCTTTGACTGATCTTATCCACATCTCTGTGTATTGTTGGAAGATCCCCAGCTGTGTTCGTGAAAGACGATTGTCAAAAGATGAGGCGTCGACAAGCAAGAAGTATGGAAGTAGTTTCAGCAAGAGGAAAGATAGTGAAACAAACGCAATTTCTAGTGGGAGGCAAATGAGGCCTCAAATTAGAAGAAATCCACCACCCCGTGAACATCATCATCATCAAGTATCTTCCGTCATTCCAGTATTTTCCAATCAGCAAACAACACCAATTCAACAACAACAACAACATCAGTATCAAAATCAACGTTAACAACAACAACCGCAACAAAGAACAAACACCTACAACAACAACAATTCCAACAACAATCATCACCAACAACAGATTTTCGATAGGAAGAAGGTCTCTTTCGACCCGATTCCTATGTCATATGCAGAATTGTACCCATCATTAGTCCTAAAAAAATTGATTCAACCGAGGAATCCACCGCAGATCCCAGAACCACTTCCTTGGTGGTACAAACCCGAACTTCGCTGTGGTTTTCACCAGGGTGCACCTGGGCACGATATTGAGAACTGTTATCCGCTGAAGTATGAGGTGCAAAAGCTTATGAAGAGTGGCATGGTGTCTTTTGAAGACCGCGCGCCTAATGTGAAAGCTAATCCTTTGCCCGCTCATGGGAATTCTTTAGTGAACACGGTGGATGACTGTCTAGGTGAATTCAAGGTTTTTGATGTCCGGTTTATCCGAAGATCTTTGGTGCAAATGCATAAAGATATCTGTTTGGTGAGTGACTATAAACATGATCACGATGGTTGTGATATTTGTAGCATGAACCCAAGGGGGTGTGTTATAGTGAAAAGGGATATCCAACGTCTGATGGATGAAGGCATGATTCAGATTGTTCAATCCCGTCATGTAGATGACGATGTCAATGTCATAGTGCTCGTTTTCAAACAACCAGAGCGGTTTGTGATTCAGTACGATAGCGACATTAACCAGAGCGTCAACAATAGATCAGTTTCGCCGTTGGTAATACGGTTAGCGGGCCCAGTCCCGTATGCATCTGATAAGGTTGTATCGTATCAATACAATGCTACGACGATGGAGAATGGTCAAGATGTCTCGTTGCCTACGACCAGTTCAGTAATGAGCATTGCAGATGTTACGAAGGTGACCCACAATGGTCGAGTTTTTGGACCAGTGTTCCCGGAGAATAAAGAAGAGTTGATTGTTGGTAAGAAGGCGGAGGTGCCTAATGTAGATCCAGTGGGTTGTTCAAAGGATAAGTCTGGTGAATCCATCAATTTGAAAGCCAATAGTGATGATGATGAGGTACTCCGACTAATTAAGAGGAGTGAATTTAACGTGGTTGAGCAGTTGCTCCAGACCCCCTCAAAGATTTTCGTGCTGTCTCTGCTTTTGAATTCTGAAGCGCATAGAGAAGCACTCCAGAGTGTTTTTGAACAGGCATACGTGGAGCAAGATGTTACTGTAGATCAATTTGATCACATTGTGGCTAACATCACTTCATGCAATAATTTGAGCTTTTGCGATGAAGAACTCCCTGAGGAGGGAAGAAATCACAATCTGGCTTTGCACATTTCTATGAATTGCAAGGAAGATGCTTTGCCAAATGTGCTAGTTAACATCGGGTCATCACTCAATGTGCTTCCAAAGTCAACATTGTCAAAGTTATTCTATCAAGGAGCTCCTATGAGGTACAGTGGAGTAATTGTCAAAGCCTTTGATGGCTCGCGCAAGACGGTTATTGGAGAAGTGGACCTTCCGGTCAAGATAGGCCCGAGTGACTTTCAGATTACTTTCCAATTAATGGATATTCACCCGACCTACAGCTGTTAGTTGGAAAGGCCATGGATTCATGAGGCAGGAGCTGTTACTTCCACTCTGCATCAGAAGCTCAAATTTGTCCAGAATGGCAAGCTGGTAATTGTGGGAGGTGAGAAAGCACTGTTGGTTAGCCATCTGTCATCTTTCTCATATGTGGAAGCTGAGGATGAGGTTGGAACTCCATTCCAAGCCTTATCTATTACTGTTGAGAAGAGAGTTGGGGCACCTATGTCCTCTCTGAAAGATGCACAGAAGATTGTGGAAGAAGGTCCTGTTGATCAGTGGGGGCGTGTGATAGAAGTCGCCGACAACAAGGGAAGAACTAGTTTGGGGTTCTAGAAGGGCACGTCAACCATTAGATCAAAAGAGATGCAACTCAACTTCCGTAGCGGACGATTCATTCATGGGAATGAACAACACTTAGCTGCTATGCTAGAGGATAATGAAGAGGAAAACTGCACCAAATTTGTGATGCATGGACAAACATGCAACAATTGGTCTTCTGTTGATATTCCTGTTATTTTGCATCGATCTAAGTAATTGCTTTTATAGTTTAAAATCCTTCTTCTATGCCTAAGTAGAAGTGAACATTGTTTGGGCATTTTAATTTGATCATCAATAAAATTAATTATATTCAACCACATCTTTGATGTTTTGTTTTTACTTTTTGCTTATTTCTGAAAATGGTAATCACAAAAAACATAAATAAACAACATAATTGTCCATCTGCATAATATTTGGTCACAAATTCACTTCTCTAAAATTAAAATATCAAATCATTATGTAGGTTGGTTCCTAACCCCATTGAATACAATGATCCTTCTCATTCTCCAAATTTTGAACTCCCTGTGTTTGAAGCCGAGGAGGAAAGTGATGTAGAGGTGAGTGATGAATTGTCTCGTCTTCTTGAGCAAGATGAGAAGATTATTTAGCCGTTTGAATAGCAGATTGAGCTAGTCAACTTGGGTTCCGAAGATGATGTGAAGGAAGTCAAAATTGGGTCTCGACTGTGTCCAGATGCTAAGAAGGGGTTGATTGATCTTCTTCGAGAGTATTCGAATGTGTTTGCTTAGTCCTATTAAGACATGCCTGGTTTGGATTCTGATATTTTGGAGCATAAATTGCCTTTGAAGCCAGAATGCCCACCAGTCAAGCAAAAGTTGAGAAGAACGCATCCTGATATGGCTGTGAAGATCAAAGAGGAAGTTCAGAAGCAGATTGATGCCGGTTTCCTTGTGACTGCTGAGTATCCGCAATGGGTGGCCAATATTGTGCCAGTGCCAAAGAAAGATGGAAAAGTCCGCATGTGTGTTGATTATAGATATTTGAATAAAGCCAGTCCGAAAGATGATTTCCCTCGGCCACACATTGATATGTTGGTAGACAATACTGCTAAATTCAAAGTCTTTTCGTTTATGGATGAATTTTATGGATATAATCAGATAAAGATGGCACCCGAGGATATTGAGAAGACCACATTCATTACACCCTGGGGAACATTCTGTTATAGAGTGATGCCTTTCGGTTTAAAGAATGCTGGTGCAACTTACCAGAGAGTAATGACTACTCTTTTTCATGATATGATGCATAAAGAGATTGAAGTATATGTCGATGACATGATTGCTAAGTCGATTGATGAAGAAGAACATGTTGAGCATTTGTTGAAGCTATTCCAGCGTTTGAGGAAGTATAAACTCCGCTTGAATCCCATAAGTGCACTTTTAGTGTTCGTTCTGGTAAGTTGTTGGGCCTTATTGTCAGCGAGAAGGGTATTGAGGTTGATCCTGCCAAGGTTAAAGCAATACAAGAGATGCCTGCACCCAAAACTGAGAAGCAAGTCAAAGGTTTTCTCGGCCGCTTGAATTATATTTCCAGATTCATTTCCCACATGACTGCCACATGTGCGTCTATATTCAAGCTTCTTCGGAAAGATCAATCTTGTGATTGGACCGAAGACTACCAGAAAGCTTTTGATAGTATCAAGGAATATTTGCTTGAGCCTCCGATTTTGTCTCCACCTGTTGAAGGAAGACCGTTGATCATGCATTTGACTGTGCTCGAAGATAGCATGGGTTGTGTTCTGGGTCAGCAAGATGAGACTAGGAAGAAAGAATTTGCAATTTACTACCTTAGTAAGAAGTTCACCGACTGTGAGACTCGGTATTCAGTGCTTGAGAAGACCTGTTGCGCATTGGCTTGGGCTGCTAAGCGTCTACGTCAATATATGTTGAATCATACCACTTGGTTGATATCCAAAATGGATCCAATCAAGTATATATTTGAGAAGCCTGCTTTAACTAGGAGAATCGCCTATTGGCAGATGTTGTTATCAGAGTATGATATCGAATATCGATTTCAGAAAGCAATCAAGGGTAGTATCTTAGCTGACCATTTGGCTCACCAACCAATTGAAGATTATCAGTCAGTACATTATGATTTTCCAGATGAAGAGATTTTGTACTTGAAAATGAAAGATTGTGATGAACCATTGCTAGAAGAAGGGCCAAAACCTGGTTCCCATTGAGGCATGGTATTTGATGGAGTTGTTAATCAATATGGAAATGGCATTGGGGAAGTGATTATTACTCCTCAAGGCACACATCTACCATTTACAGCTAGATTGACTTTCAAGTGTACAAACAACATGGCAGAATATGAAGCTTGCATTATGGGGCTTGAAGAGGCCATGAATCTCATAATCAAATATTTGGATGTCTTTGATGATTCAACTTTGGTTGTGAATCAAATCAAAGGAGAATGGGAGACAAATAAACCCGATTTGATACCATATAGAGATTATGCGAGGAGGCTTTCAACTTTCTTTACAAAGGTTGAATTTCATCATATCCCTCGAGATGAGAACCGGATGGCAGGCGCTCTTGCAACGTTAGCATCGATGATTGTAGTAAAGTATTTTAATGAATGACCCAATTTATTTGTGATACGTCTTGATAGGCCAGCTCATGTGTTTGTTGTTGAAGAGATCAAAGACGAGAAGCCATGGTATTACGACATCAAATGTTTCCTCCAAAGTCAGATTTACCCGCCTGAGGCATCTTTGAAAGATAAGAAGACTTTGAGAAGATTAGCCGGTAATTTCTACTTGAATGGTGATGTACTGTACAAGAGAAGCGTCAACATGGTTTTGCTCAGATGTGTGGATAGACACGAAGCAGACTTGTTGATGACCTAAGTGCATGAAGGTTCCTTTGGTACTCATTCCAATGGACATGAAATGGCGAAGAAGATGTTGCGAGCAGGTTACTATTGGCTGACTATGGAATCTGACTGTTGCAAGTTTGTGAAGAAATGCCACAAGTGTCAAATCTATGCTGATAAGATTCATGTTCCGCCGACACTTCTGAATGTTATCTCTTACCCATGGCCCTTATCCATGTGGGGAATTGATATGATTGGGATGATTGAGCCCAAAGCTTCGAATGGACATCGTTTCATTTTAGTGGCTATTGATTATTTCACAAAATGGGTTGAAGCGGCATCGTATGTGAATGTAACGAAGTAAGTTGTTGTAAGGTTTATCAAGAATCAGATTATATGCCGTTATGGTGTGCCAAGTAAGATCATTACTGATAATGGATCGAACTTGAATAATAATATCATGGAAGCTCTTTGCAATACTTCAAGATTGCACATCATAATTCTTCTCCCTACAGACCTAAGATGAATGGGGCTGTTGAAGCTGCGAACAAAAACATCAAGAAGATCATCCAGAAGGTGGTTTTCACATACAAGGATTGGCATGAGATGCTCCCATTTGCTTTACATGGGTATCGTACATCCGTCCGCACTTCAACAAGGGCAACCCCCTTCTCTCTTGTTTATGGTATGGAAGCAGTGCTCCTCGTAGAGGCAGAGATTCCTTCATTACATGTGCTCATGGAAGCTAAGTTGACTGAAGCAGAATGGTGTCAGACTAGGTTTGATCAATTGAATTTAATTAAAGAGAATAGATTGACTGCCATTTTTCATGGTCAATTATATCAGCAGAGAATGAAGAAAGCTTTTGATAAGAAGGTCAAACCTCGAGTGTTCAGCAAAGGTGACCTTGTGCTCAAGAAGATTTTATCATTCAAGCCAGATTCCAGAGGAAAATGGACTCCCAATTATGAAGGCCCATATGTTGTCAAGAGAGCCTTTTCAGGTGGTGCATTGATTCTTAAAACTATGAATGATGAAGAGTTCACTCGTCCTGTGAACGCAGATGCAGTCAAGAAATACTTCGCCTAAAAAAAGAAAAGAACAGCTCCCTAAGTTGAAAACCCGAAAGGGCGGCTTAGGCAAAAATGAGCGTCTCGGTGGATTGAAAACCCGAAAGGGAGATCCAGGCAAAAATTAGAGACATAAAATAGAAAAAATTTCCCGATAAGTTGTGTACCCCACCTTGGGGAAACTTATGCGAAAATTAGGGATTATGGAAAGTAACCGCATTATGCTGATTTTCGGTGATATTTTGAAGACTTGTTTGAGCATAAGGGTTGAGATTGACTCATCATCCCAGCAGCGGCCAAAAGCGTAGTGGATATCAAGATTTTGTAGAGGGATTAAGGATCATTTGTATTTAATGTAGCCATTTTCCATGTAAATTACCATTTTCAACTTTGTAAAATCTATGGAGTCTTGTCATTTACAGACAACCATCCTATTAAATAAAGTTGAGCTTTTATCCAATTGTTTCTACTCTTATTTACTTCAGCCAATAGTTTTAAATTTTATTGTGATCATTTTGAAATTGAATTTTTAAATCAAAATCAAGTTTGTAAGATATATAAGCAAAAACGTTTCCAAAGCAAGTAAAAAGAATATCAACAACATTTCAGTAAGAAGAAGTTCTTAAGTGCGAAGCATCTGAGGTTCCCCAAGTAGTTAACTCTTCGGGTATCCCTAGACGTTTGTGTTGATTCAGTTCCTCGGTGGAATGTTTGATCCCCATTGGAGCTTATTTCTTTTTCCCCAGCTGAGTTGGTTGCGGCGTGTCCTTATCCCCAACAGAGTTTCGGCCTTCGTAGCGAAGTTTGTTTTTTCTCAACAGGTGGATCATCTTCAGGAATGTTTAATCTTTCCCTAGTAGATCGTTGTGGTGTCCCCACCAATCGCCATCTATCTTTTCTCCCCAGTCAAAGTTTCTTCCTAGTTTCTGAGCAGCTTTTTGTTGATTGTTCCCCAGTAGGGTTATCTCCCATTTTTATAGTGTTGACCTAAAATTCCCTACAGATTGGATGTTTTATCCTCAACAGATCTCTTCCCCATTTCCCCAGCCAGGGTTGAGCCTTTGGAATATTGATCTCTCTGTTCTCCAGCAGTTTGTCTCCATGATTTGTGGATTGGCCGAGGATTGTACCGGCGGTTCAATTTCTTTGTGACACCTCTGTATCCTTCATGATCGTTTTGTCAGCATAATCACCATATATACATATACATATACATTCATATAACTTCATGATTTGTATATCCTGCATCTTCATATTTGATTTGTTTGAGATTTTCATTCTCTGTTATGACGGTACTTTATCCCCATACTAAATCTGGTGTCTGTCCTCTTTCAATTGTAGAGTATCAGCCCCGCAGAAGAAAACACTTTAACCTTTCTCTGTTTCCCCATCGAGTTTGTTTCCTTGTGGATGATTGTTATTTTAGTTTCCTCCCTAGTTGATTTTCTGGATGGAATTACTCCCCTTGAGTTATGTCCTCATTGGGTTGAGTCTTGATTGATTGTTTCTTTCTAGCTCTTACCTAGATAGATACTTTGGTCCCATAAGGGTCTATTACCCAGTAACTGGTAATATTCTTCTTAGTTTGTAGTTTGTTACTTCTTGCCCAATACCCGACAAAAGTACCCTTTTTCTCCTTAGCATAATCCCTAGTGGATCTATTCCTAGAAAAGTCATCCTTGATATGTTCATCCTAACCGGTGACAAATATCTTTTCTTCCCCCCTAGAGTCTATCCTTGATATGTTCACTTTAACCAGTGATAGATATTCTCTTCTTTGGTATTCTACCCAGTAAAAAGGTAGTTATAATCCCTATTTCGGTTCCTCAAAGAGTTAATCCTTGATATATTCATCTTAATCGATGACGGGTTTTCTTCTCCTTATGGGTCTTCTACCCATTAACCGGTAGTTGTAAATCCTACTTTTCTTCTGTGCAAAGTCAAGCCTTGATATGTTCACTTTAACCGGTGACAAATTTTCTCTTCTTTGGTATTCTATCTAGTAACTGATAGATGTAATCCCTACTTTTATTCCCCATTTTAGAGTCTACCGTTGATATGTTGACTTTAACCGGTGACGGATTTTCTCTTTGATTGGTCTTCTACCCAGTAACTGGTAGTTGTAAATCCTGCTTTGTCCCCTCGCAGAGTAAATCCTTGATGTGTTCATCCTAACCGGTGACGGATTTTTCTCTTCGACGGTTTTCTATCTAGTTTTCGATAGATGTAATTCCCCATTTTGTTGTTCAGTTGGTATATCCTTGATATGTTCATCCTAACCGATGACGGGTATCCTCCTTGACATCCCCTACAAGGCTATTCTTACCCAGTAACCGGTAATGAATATTCTCCCCTGGCTTTTCCTCAGTGAGTCATCCTTTATATGTTCATCCTAATCGGTGACGGATGTCCTCTCTGTCAGATTTTTATTGTCTCCTTACCTAGTAACAGGTAGTAGACAATAGATTTCTGCTCCTCCTGTGTTGAAGTTTTTCTCCCCAGTTGAGTTGAGTGCGCATTTCCTTAGTGAAATCGTTTTTCCCCTGCACGAGTCGAATATTTCAGTTTTATCCTGACTTATTTGTATCCTCTACAGATGTTGTTTGTCTCCCCGGCCGAGTCTCCATTTTAGATGGATTTCCTCGAGTCCCTAGTAGTTTTAAGTCGTAGCCTGGCCTACGCATAACTCCTTTTTACCCTCCCCCCCAGAGTCTCTGTCTCCCTAGTGAGTTTTCCTTATGGAATGCATGGTGCTCCTGCGGACTTTCGGTCTCTCTGATTTCTTTTCCTTTGTGGCAGTATTTCCCCATAAAGCGTTAACTTTTGCATTCATATCATTTTCATCATGAGGTCTCTTAGGGACCAAAATTTGTTTCTCTATGTTGTTATTTAAGCCCATTCTACTGAGTCGACATGAAGATTTTAACCTTCGTCTCCTCAGTTAGAATGTCCTTAAATAGGGGCAGCTGTAAGACCCTAATTTTGACCCTAAGATCCCTCATGCAATTCCATCAAAAGCATAAGCATTAAGATCATACCTTGGCATCCTCCTTACCCCTTTTCATTGGGTTTATTTTTTGAGAGATCAACAAGCGTTTTGTGATTATATCATACTTGTATTTTATCATTTCACTAACCAAAATACCAAAAATATGTCTTTGTATTTGCCTAACTCTTTTGTAGGTAGGGCATGATCTCATTGACTCATCAAGTTCATATCTAGGGTTTGAGACCCTCATGAAGAAAGAGCACAACCAAGAATTGATTCAATAATGGTCATGGACATCATATATGAGTCCCAATGATCTCTACATGTTACATTTAAGAGTTTGATGGTGATTTGCCTTGGAAACCCTAGTTTGACTGGGTATCTTGAGTAACTTCTCCAACAAGCTATCCCACCAATTGAGCAAATTTCTAAAGGGATACTTAAAAATTCATCATCTTATGCATATATGATCTACCATGAGCTAATAAAGTTAATAGAATTGGAAATTAGCAAGTTGGTTGATGGTGGTTGGCCAGATGGATTCATCTGATCAAAATTGGGTCTCCCTAGACCCTATCTCCTACAATTTTCACCATGCAAAAATGATTTCAAGATAAAACTTACTCTTAATGACATTATAAACAATTTTCATGTTTATACCTAGAGTTAGTTTTGCTTGGAAAGTCATTTTCTATGTTGAAACATTATAGGTCATTTTGTCTAAAACCTAATTTGAAAGTCAACTTCCCAAGGCCATAACTTGCTCAATTTTTATGAGATAAAAAATTTCCAAGTTTCACAATCAAATTCAATGTGTCTACTTCAACTTTGATGTTTGTAGTGGGAGCTAATTCAACTTCTTTCAACATGTGATATGAGGCTACATTATAGTTCAAAAATGCATAACTTTATCATTTCAAATCCAAATGACATGAAATTGGTGACCATTTTTAAGTTCTTTGAGATAGATACAACTTTGATGAAGACACGTTTCTCATTTGAAGCTCCTATAAAAAGTTAAGCAAGGTGGAATATTGAGACATATGGCTTGACACTTAGAAAAGTTTTGATATGACAAATTTTTCCAAACTTCCACCTCAAATTTCTCCAAGTTCCAAGCTCCAAATGAAAAAGTGTTCAACATCAAACTTGTTCCTCTTGATATTACCTTTCCAAAGAGATCAAACTGATTCATTTTGGACTTAAAATGCGTAGGCTGCGCATGGCTTAAACAGGCTGATATCATTTGGCATGGATCCAACTTCAAGCATCAATGTTCAATTGCCTTGCATTCCAAACTTGCTTCAACACATTTGATCATTCATTTTGGACTTCGAACCATCATTTAATGGGCCTATGCGCGCCCATGCACCATGCTATCATCATTTTCCAAATTTGGAAGGTTGAATAGAGTGTGCAAATATCACATGGATTTGGCTATTTATACAACTGCATTTGCTCAGAAAACACACATGCATCGCGCCAGCTTTGAATCCCCATAGAAAACCCCTCATTCTCATAGGATAACCCTGAAAAATTCATTTGAATTTGAGCTTGAATCTCCATTGTTTTGGAATTCAATTCTCCAAGAGTCCATTGCTTCTAAACCTTTCCATTCCTCTCCTGCAAGCAAGTGAAGTGAAGCCAAGCATAATTCAGATCAAGATCTAGCAAGTTCAGACCTCCATTGAAGGTAATTTGCAAAAATTTTAAACTCTTCGATTCTATTAAATTGTTGATCAATTACATTGATTCTTGTGCTGTCTGAAGTCCTACCAATGTAGGCAAGAAAATTAAGTTTCTTTGAGGCCAAATCGAAGCAACTCAGATCATGAACCTCATTTTTCAATTCCACATATCTCTTAATATATTTGGAATTGGAGGAATTGAAGGTCATATTCGTGTTCATTGATGTTTTTTCTTTAAGATCATGTCCCTGTTTTGTATTTTGATGATGGTTCATCTCAACCAGTCCGGTGGAGCTCACCGGGGAAGATGACCGGAGCTCTGGCTCCGGCGATGAGGTGTCTCACCTCTGGACCATGGGATCCTCATTCCACGTTCTAATCTGGACCGTTTGTTTTGATTACTCTTTTTGCCACGCAGTTGACTCAGGTGTACATGGTATACGTGTTTTGGATCATCAGATCTGCCACCTCAATTAATGAGGGAGATCTGATGGTCCACGTATTTTTGGATTTTCTGAATTTCATTTTAATTCCATTTTTTCAATAATTCATAATAAATTTAATATTGATCCAAAAAATATGGGACTTTCACCAAAAAATTTCAAATATTTTTCTCTTTCATATTCTGAATTAAAATTATTTTTTGGATCATTATTAATATTTTTCATGAATTAATTGATTTTACATTTGTTTTTAATTGCTTAAAAATATTTTTAAATGTCCAAAAATTATGAAATTTTTTCTCCAAGGTCCTTTGACCTTGTTTGACCTATGATAAATCTCATGGCCATTTATTTGGTGTTTTGATGAGATTTTAGGATTTGGACAAAACATATTTTAATTGAATAAATGCCATTTTAATTGTGTTGACCATTTGTATTGACTTAATCTCATGGCCATTTATTTTTTAATTGAATAAATGCCATTTTAATTGTGTTGACCATTTGTATTGACTTAATTGAGTTTCTTATTTGTTGTTGGGCCTTGGTTAAGGTTGATTTGACTTTATCAAGTTAATATTATTGGATTTAGGGGATTGATGGAATGTACATTCCATCTCCCAAAATGAATGAATAATATTAATTTGGTAAAAGTCTTCCTTTGACCAATTTATGATCTAATCCATCCCTTTCCCTCTTCATCTAATTCCCCTTCTTCATCCATTCATTTCCATTTGGCCAATGACATCTCAAAGTCTAATGCTAGTTGATTGAAAGATTAACATGAGTATGGATGAGATTAGGCCACACCTTTTGCATATTTTTGTGTGTGGTATGTTTAATGAGCATAATTCATAATACTATGTCTCCAACATGCATTAATACCAAAAGACTATTGCCTGGCCTCAAATAGTTGTGACTTCTACATAAGTCCAATTACGATTGCTTAACATAACGCTAAGTTTGTGACACAAAAGGCATAAGCATTCTAGTTAGTGAGATTGTAAGTCTCCCCTCTTCCATGGTATTGTGTGGAAACTTGGCATTCTTTCCTTCCTTTGGAAGATGTTTTGGTTCAAGGATCCATGCTTGTGGCAAGTGGGTTGAGTGTTCTCCAAAGAATGTCTTGAAATCAAAAAGCAAAACAAAACTAACTACTAACTCACTAACCATTAACTTTTAATTTCAAGTCTTTACTTTAATGCAATTTACTTTTAGCACTTTATATCATTTGCCATCATACATATCATTCTAATTGTTTATGTTAATGTAATTTTCACTTTGTCCATTTCGACCATATTGTGTGATATTATTTTGTTTGTGTATACCTTGTTTGCTTGTGTGGTCTTTGACCATTAATGTACATAATAATAATAAAAACCCTAGAAGACTTTTGAGTGGACTATTGGTTTGATCTTGCCCAACTAGACTTAGAATTTAGGCAACATTCCTTTGCTAATGGACTTGGCCAATGCCAATTTATTGAAGAACCAAGTGCTTGCAATTTGAAATTCATCTAATACATCATTCAAGAGATCTCCATTTCACCTGCAACATTGATCATTATTAAGCTGTTATGTTGAACCTGTAACTTGTGAAATTCATCTGCTATATAGGCTATTTTGAAGAAGATCATGAAGTGGATAAGCTTGGATGAGGCCATCTTTATTTGATGCCTTTTCTTTTCAAGATTGATATAATTGTGCATATGTGTGTTGCTTGATTCTAAAAGTCCAAGGGAATTTTGGGTTTCTATTAACATACTTGTCTATTGGATTGCTCCCATTGGTCAGATCTTTTCAACTTTAAACTTTTAAATTCTTGTATATAGGGCAGTCTATTCATCTCCCCCCCATTCCTTTAATTTTAAAATCTCTCCCTCCATTTTCAAAACCTTCTTTGTGTGAACTACTTTTGTTCTAAACTTAGACCACTTTTGCAAAAAGATAGAAACTTTGGCCTTATGCCATTGCATTTTTAAACTTATTTTCTTAAATCAAACTTGTAAATAAATTTAACCATACTTGACTTAAATTTCAAAAATCCAAAAAGACCTAACTCATTCAAACCATTTTAGGCCTTTGTGCCTTTCAAACTTAAATTTTGTTAAAACCAACACACCATTTTGAAATTTATAGCACGAACTACGAGGTTTTGATCCCTCATTTTTATGTTGGTACGTAGGCACAAGACCGAAGGTCTTGTCAAACATAAAAATATAATTAATGAATTCTTTTCTCACCCCCCCCATTCTATTTGTTTGTGAATGACACTTTTTACAAAATACATATGCACACAAAAAGGGCTCCCTAGGAGTACCTAGGACACTTTGGGTGCTAACACCTTCCCTCGGTGTAACCAACCCCCTTACCTGTGATCTCTGATTTTTTATTAGTTTTTATTTGAAAACTTCTTACTATTTGGGTTTGGTTCGTACTTTTTCCCTTTTCCCTTGCAAACAATAAAAGCGCGGTGGAGACTCTTGTTAATTGATCTCTAACTTATCAATAGCTTGATGATCATGAATTTCCCGCTACAGAGGGCTTGTTCTAGAGTTCAATAGACCTATGTCTAGAACTATTGTTTGGGGAACATGTTCTAGAGCTATTTAGGCATGTCCTTATAATATTGTAAGGGGGACATGTTCTAGAGCTTTGTAGGCTTGTTCTAGAACTATTGTGTAGTGGGCATCTTCTAGAGCTTTGTAAGCATGTTCTAGAACTGTTCTTTGGTGGGCATGAACTAAAGATATGTAGTCATGATCTAGAACTATTATTTGGGGGGGAATGTTCGTAAGATATGTATAAATGTTCTAGAATTATTGCGTGTCAGATATGTTCTGATGCTTTGTTCGATAGTTCTAAAACTATTTTGCAACTGGCATGTTTTACAACTCTGTACGCATGTTCTATAGTTTTTATAGCCATGTGCTAGAACTGTTGTATGAGGAGCATACCCTAGAGCTCTATGGGCATGTTCTCAAACTATTGCGTTGGTGCCTGTTTTAGAGCTATGAAGAAATGTTCTAGAGTTATTGTATGTGGGAATTTTGTATGGGGGGTTTGTTTTATACCTTTGAAGGCATCTTCTAGAATATTTTTGTTGAAATCATATTCTAAAACACTATATGCATGTTATTAAACTATTGTGTGTATGTGTGTGTGTGTGTGGGGGGGGGTATGTTATAGAACTCTGTAGGTATATTCTAGAACATGTGTATGAGAGACATGTTCTGGTGCTTTGTAGGAATGTTCTAGAATAATTGTGTGGGTGCTTGTTGAAAATTTATGTAGGTGTGTTCTAGAGCTATTGTGTTAGGGCATATTTTAAAGGTCTATAGTCTTGTTCCAAATCAATTGTATGAGGGGCATGTTCTAGAGCTCTGTAGGCATATTCTAGAGCTCTAGAGACGTGTTCTTAAACTATTGTATGGGGGCATGTTCTAGAGCTATATTGGCATGTTATAGAATTATTGTATGGGGGGATTTTCTTGAGCATAATAGGAATGTTCTAGATTTTTAATGTGAGTAGGATGTTCTATAGATTTTTAGGAATATTCTAGAACTTTTGTGTGGATGACTTGTTCTAATACTATATAGGCATGTTATTGACTTATTAATTGGGGGAGAATTCTAGAGCTTTGTAGGTATGTTAGAGAACTATTGTATGGAGGGGATGTTCTAGAGTTCAATAGGCATATGTATAGAACTATTGTGAGGGGGACATGTTCTAGAGCTCTTTAGGCATGTCATTAAAGTATTGTGAGTGGGGCATGTTCTAGAGCTTTTCAAGTTTGTTCTAGAACTATAGTGTAAGGGGCATCTTCTAGAGTTATGTAAGCTTGTTCAAGAAATATTCTTTGGGGGGCATGACCTAAAACTCTATACTCATATTCTACAACTATTGTTTGTGGGGGGAATGTTCATAAGCTCTTGATGAATGTTCTAGAACTATTATATGTCAGACATGATCTAATGCTCTGTTGGATTTTTCTTAAACTTTTGTGTGGGAGACATGTTCTAAAACTGTTGTATGAGGAGCATTTTCTAGAGCTCCGTGAGCATGTTCTAGAGCTCTAGAGACATGTTCTAAAACTCTTGTGTAGGTACATGTTCTAGGGCTAGAAATTAATGTTCTAGAATTATTGTGTGGGGAAATTTTATTGATATTTTTGGTATGTTTTAGAACTTTTGTATAGGGGTTTTGTTCTATAGCTTTGAATGCATGTTCTAGAAATTTTGTATGGAAATTTTATTCTAAAACACTGTATGCATGTTAATGAACTATTGTATGTGTGTGTGTGTGGGGGGGGTATGTTCTAGAACTCTGTAGGTGTGTTCTAGAATAATTGTATGGGAGACACGTTCTGGTGGTTTGTAGGATATATTCTACAACCATTATGTGGGGGAATGTTTAACAGTTATGTCGGCATGTTCTGCAACTATTAAGTAAGGGCATATTTTAGAAGTCTATAGGTGTGTTCTAGATCTGTTGTAGGAGGGGAATGTTCTAGAGCTCTAGAGACATGTTCTAGAACTATTGTGTGGGGTCATGTTCTAGATTTATTATGCGGGGGGTGTTCTTGAGCTTTGAAAGTATGTTCTAAAACTTTTGTGTGGTTAGGATGTTCTATAGCTTTGTAGGCATGGTCTATAAATTTTGAGTAAATGACTTGTTCTAATACTCTGTAGGCATGTTATTAACTTATTATGTGGGGGTGAATGCTAGAGCTCTGTAGGAATGTTAGAGAAGTATCATGTGGAGGGCATGTTCTATATTTCAGTAGGCATTTGTCTAGAAATATTGTGAGGGGGACATGTTCTAGATCTCTTTAGGCATGGTCTAGAACTATTATGAGGGGGCATGTTTTAAAGATTTGTAGGCATCTTCTAGAACTATTGTATAAGGGGCATCTTCTAGAGCTCTTTAAGCATGTTCTAGAACTATTCTTTGGAGGAAATGTTCTAGAAATATTGTGTGGGGGAATGTTTAACAATTATGTAGGCATGTACTACAACTATTTTATAAGGGCATGTTTTAGAGGTTTATAGGTGTGTTCTAAATATATTTAATGAGGGGCATGTTTTAGAGCTTTGTAGGCATGTTCTAGAGCTCTAGAGACATGTTCTAGAACTATTGTGTAGGGGCATGTCCCAAAGCCATATTTGCATGTTCTAGAAATATTGTGTGTGTGTGTGGGGGGGGGGGGTGTTGTTGAGCTTTGTAGGAATGTTCTAGAACTTTTGTGTGGGTAGGATGTTCTATAGCTTTTTGAGCATATTATAGAACTTTTTTGTGAATTACTTGTTCTAATACTTTGTAGGCATGTTATTAACTTTTTATGTGGGGGAAAATTTTAGAGCTCTGTAGGAATGTTAGAGAACTATCATTGGGAGGGAATGTTCTAGATTTTAGTAGGCATATGTCTAGAACTACTGTGAGGGGAAATGTTCCATAGCTATTTAGGCATATTCTAGAACTATTGTGAAAGGGGCATGTCCTAGAACTTTTTAGGCATGTTCTAGAACAATTTCATAAGGGGTATCTTCTAGAGCCTTGTAAGCATGTTCTAGACCCATTCTTTAGAGGGCATGACCTAAAGCTCCATAGTTAAATTCTAGAAAGTGAATTGTATGTCACACATGTTCTAATGCTCTGTTGGACTCTTCTAAAACTATTGTGTGGCGGGCATGTTCTATAGCTCTGTAGGCATGTTCTATAATTTTGTAGCCATGTTCTAGAACTTTAGTGAGGAGTATGCTTTAGAGCTCTGTGGGCATGTTCTAGTGCTTTAGACACATGTTATAAAATTATTATGTAGGTGCATGATATAGAGCTATGAAGGAATGTTCTAGAATTATTGTGTGGGGGAATTTCCTAAACTTTGTTGGCTTGATTTAGAACTTTTGAATGTGGGGTTTGCTTTTTAAATTTGAAGGCATCTTTTAGAAATTTTGTGTGGAAATTATATTCTAAAACATTGTATGCATGTTATTGAACTATTGTGTGTGGGTGGGAGGGGGTATGTTCTAGAAATTTGTAGGTATATTCTAGAACAATTGTATGGTAGAGGTGTTCTGGTGCTTTGTAGGAATGTTCTAGAAATATTGTGTGGGGGCTTATTGAAGAGTTATGTAGGTGTGTTCTAGAGATATTGTGTAAGTGCATGTTTTATAGGTTTATAGACATGTTCTAGATCTATTAAATGAGGGGCATAATTTATAACTTTGTAGGCATGTTCTAGAGACGTGTTCTAGAACTATTGGGTGGAGGCATATTCTAGAATTATTGTGGTGTGTGTGTGTGAGGGGGAGGGTGATGCTTGATCTGACTATATATAAAATATAGTTTGTTGGGTACTTGACTGCAAGTGCACAGTCTAGTTGCTTTAGTTTTAAAAGATATCGATCCCACAGGGGCCTATGGTCAAACTAGTGTTACTAACGTCACTATGTTTAGCTAAGGGAATAATTAGTAGAAGTTCGGAGGCAAAGTAGTAAATCTATGGGAAATGTAGTTTTAAGAAATAATTGATGGAAGGAATCAGTATGCAGCGCATTAATTGTCAGGGATTCGATAAGTCACCGATTAATAGTTTAAATGCCAAATATCTCTCAGTAGAAAATATTTATTTAAAAAGCTTTATCTCACACTCTCGTGATTGTTGATTCGGCCTATAGCTTTAAGTCAGAATGTACGCTTTCGCTATCCCATTTGAAATTAAAAGTACTTTTTGAAAATAAATAAGTTCTAATTGTTTTTAAAGTGCTCTCGCTATTTTTAAACTCAATGCCTAATTTTTACTATCCAGCTCGAGCCTCACGCTCTCGCGATTGTTGGTTCTCACCTTAGTTAATTTCCCACTCTCGTGGCAAAATCGTATTAAATAGCTTTTCACATTTTTGTGATAAAGTTAATTAAATTTGAATTAAAAACTTCAGCCTAAAAGATTGTTTGAGAAAAAGGGTTTTCACCGATTATTATTAAATCCCATCTAATTAATTTGCTACATACCGATACCGGTAATTTAGCCGGACATGGTAAATAGGGCAAACACAGCGCATAAACAAATCAATAAAATGGCAAACATAATTATAATAATAATTTGGCAATAATAATAATAATTCAATAAAAACCTAGAGATCGAAGTAACAGAGTATAGCAATTCTTGGAGTACTTGAGCAGTCCTCCACAAGTCGGTAGGCTTTGCTTCTTCAATACAAATTACTTACTAAAATTAAATAAAGTGTAGTAGTTCCCCACTGTAGGAAACTACTACTATTGCTAACTGGAAAACGGAAGGAAAAGGGAAAAACAGAATTCTAAAAAGAATGGCGAATAAACTAAGGCAACGGAAACAAGGTTGCTGAAAAGAAAATACTAAAAAGCTAGAAAACTGTAAAAACTAAATTGCAGAGCGTAATCGTGAATGTAGACGTCCCAAATTTTTCCCATTTTGGTCCTTTATATAGTGCTCCTTTAGGTCTTGGTGGTTGAGATACTCAAGGGAGACTTGGTGTGAATGAGGAATCCGTGGGAGTAAGTTTTTGGAGGGAATTTAGGCACGTTTGAATGCCTGTGGCTGACTGTTTCAAAGCGCATATTATGGCCGCGTGACACTCGTCATGGGCCTGTGACGGTCGTCATAGTCTGGGTCGTGACGAGCGTCATGAATCTGTGACGGTCGTCACATCGGTAAATTCTGCATATTCTGTTTTTCTGCTTTTTCCTGTGCTTTCTCATCTGTTTCTTCTTCTTTTTCTTCCTTTTGCTCATTTTGCTCATTAATGCTTGGAGATTTAAATACCTACAAAAACAACTCAAATACTTGCGGAATAATCAGGATATGAATTGAAATGGTGTGATCGTTGAGTGTAAATCAAGGCAATTATCTGATGTGTTTTCGCGTTATCAGAGGGTTCTTGAGCATTGCATGAATTTTATAGAACTTTTGTGTGAGTTACTTGTTCTAATACTCTGTAGGCATTTTGTAAGACCCAAAATTTGACCCCTAAGATCCCTCATGCCATCTCATAGCTTTGCATTGGCATTGGGATCACACCTTGGTGTTCTCCTAGCCTATCATTCATTGGGTTTGCATTGGGAGAGATCACCAAGTATATATGTGTGTATCATACTTTATTTTCTTTGTTTACTAACCAAAATAAAAATATATTTCTAGTATAACTTTGTTTCTCTTGTAGGTAGTGTATGGGTCCATTTGTGCCCCACCAAGCCCACATATAGGGTTTGAGACCCTCAATGCAAGAGATAAAGTAAGCAAAGGTCCACATTGGTTATAAACATCAAATATGGATCCTCATGTTCTTTATTTTTCATTTTGATCAAGAGTTCATCAAGATTTTGAAGCTTGTTTATCAAGGTATCCCTAATTCATCTGGGTATCTTGTGTGCCTTCCTCATCAAGTTTCTTAAACAATTGGTAAAAGATATAAAGCTATACTTCATTTTACATCATCATCAGCAACTATGATATTCCATGAGCCCCTAAGAGAAAAGTAACTTCAAGTATGCAAGTTGATTCAAGGAAGTTGACCAGAAAAGTCAACTGGTCAAATCCAAGGTTTCATAGACCCTATCTCCTACAATATTTGTCATATAAAAATGATTCCAAGAGAAATGTTACTCTTTGTGACATTCCAAACATCTCTCATGTTTTAATAAAGAGCTAAGTTTGCTTGTAAAGTCATTGTTTATGGTGAAATATTATAGGTCATTTTGTTTGTGCCCTAGATAGAAGGTCAACTTCCAAGAGCCATAACTTCAAAGTTTCATGATTTATTTCAAGATTTATTCTTCAACTTTGATGCTTTGAGAAAGATAAAGTTATACTTTCAAAGTCATGTACCATGAGGAAACATTATAGTTCCATTTTGGTCTTCATCATTGAACAATCAAATTTCCTCAACTTCTAAAATCTACAACGCCATCATCCAAACTCCAAATGGTTCCAAATTTGTGTTCACATTGAAGGGAATTGAAAGATATGCAACCTTGTAGATGGAGCCAAGTTCATTTGAAGCTCACATCAAAAGTTATTCAAGGTGGTAAGAGATGTCGTTTGGCTTATAGCTTAGAAATATTTCTAAGTATGTTTGATACCTCCACCTTCGAGGCTAGTTTTCTCCATTTTCCATGCACCCATGCACCAAGAATTACTCATTTTTCATTAAAAATTGGAAAGGTGCACATATCATTTGCTTGGCCTATAAATCAAACACCATTTGCTCAGAAATGAAGGGGGAGACTATAATTCCCCAATTATTACCCTAAGACCCCTGAAAACGGGTGCTATATGAGCCACCTGATGCTGACTGTTAACGGAGCGGGCAATCTTCCTCTTCACAGAGGGTCTTCTTTTGACATGGGAAGACACGGCATGTGCCTCTCCCTCCTTCTTCGCAAAGCTTCCATATCTCTTTGCCGAAGAGCATTCGTCTCGGGTTAAGCGTCCTTCACGGACTCCTTCTTCCAATCTCATTCCCATATTCACCATCTCGGTGAAGTCTGAGAGAGCACTGGCTACCATCCTCTCGTAATAAAACGAGCTCAAGGTCTTCAAGAAGATATTGGTCATCTCTTTTTCCTCTAAGGGAGGCACTATCTGAGCTGCCAATTCACGCCATCTCTATGCGTACTCTTTGAAGGTCTCTTTCTCCTTATGCGTCATTGCCCTCAACTGGTCCCTATCAGGAGCCATATCCACATTGTATTTATATTGCTTGACGAAGGCCTCGCCAAGATTGTTGAAAGAGCAGATGTTCGAACTTTCCAAACCCATGTACCACCGGAGAGCGGCACCAGACAGACTGTCCTGGAAATAATGGATGAGCAGTTGGTCATTATCAGTTTGTGTTGACATCTTGCGAGCATACATCACAAGATGACTGAGAGGGCATGTGTTTCCCTTATACTTCTCAAAGTCAGGCACTTTGAATTTAATAGGGATCTTCACGTTGGGCACAAGGCACAACTCAGCAGCACTTTTGCCAAATAGGTCTTTCCCCCTCAGAGTTTTCAGTTCCTTGTGAAGCTCAAGGAATTGATCCTTCATATCATCCATCTTTTCATAAACATCTGGGCCCTCAGATGGCTCAGAATGGTAGATGGTATCTTCAACCCTTGGTAACGTGTGCACAACGGGCGGTGGCATTGAAAGGACCAGGCTAGATGCCGGCAGAGAAGCAAGAGTAGGGGCGAAACCCTCTGGTACAAAGTTGGGGGGCATTCCCCAGGGGAGCCCAGCTGGCATAGATGGTGCGAAGTGAGCCGTTGTAGCAGGCACAGTAGAAGTCACGATCTCAGAAATGACTGTCCTCTAGGGAGGAGTTGATGGCGTTGGAGAAGACTGGCTCTGAGCGGCCAAGAATGACTCCATCAGGGCAGTCAACCTGGCTACTTCTTTCTTCAACTCGCGGTTTTCTTGTTCTAGATGATCCATCAGTCTTGAAGAATTGGCTCTGGTGTAGTACCGGTGAGTCAGCTTGTCTTCAAAATAAATGAAGAACACAGAGTTAGACCAAAGGACAAGAAGCTGGGAACAAAACCTGCTTATGCACATGATGCATGCAATGCCCGTGCGTATGATTTGTTTTTTATTTCAAAGGAGCTTTAGGGTTCTATTTGCAAATTTTGGGAAATATTACATTTTTATCACCTATGGAAACATTTTATCAATAATATCTGGAAAATATTTTCACACCAAAGAAGTACAGCATTGGTAACTGTGAGACCCTAATTTTGGCCCTAAGATCCCTTATGGCATCATAACATTGCATTTTTGCAAAGCCTCAAGGATCATAAGCATCTTGGTTCCCCTTCCCCTTGGGTGGGATCTCTTGTGAGTGGTTTGAGATCACCAGGCATGCTTGAATTGTATTTTATTGCTTTTCTCATTTTTGTTTACTGACCAAAAGCACAAAAATATGTCAATAACATTTTTTTGTTTGTAGCTTGAGCAGTCACAAGGTCAAGAGCTTCAAGGAGATCAATTGTGCAGAGGTATGGCCAAGAGAAGATGATAGCAAGAATGGTAATGGTTCCCAAAGCTCTCATCCATAAAATATTCCTCCCTAGCATCTCAACTCATCATTTTTATCAAAGCAAGTCAAAGAGCTTGAGGCTTGTTTCCCAAGGAAGCCCTAGTTCATCTGATCATCCACAATGCCTTGCTCTTGAAGCAACCTCAGCCCATGATCAAATACAATCAAGGGAAGTTCTTTAATTCATCATTTCATGCATATTTGAACTTATTGAGTGTCCTCAATCATCAATTCATCAAGATATGAGTCATGGACTTGAGAAGTTGATCAGTCAATTCATCTAACTATTTTGAAATGCACTAAGACCTAACTTTTTATGTGTTGGTAAAATGGATATGATCCCAAAAGCATAAATGTTCTTAAGGACAATATGAACAACTTTCAGGTTCATCAAAAATTTATTTGAAGCTTGGAAGGTCATCATCCATTCCAAAACATTATAGGTCATTTTGACTGAAACCCTAATTTTGGGTCAACTTCCCAAGGACACAACTCATTCTTTTTTTATGATTTTGAGGTGGGATCAAATGCATTGGAAAGCTTAAGATGTCTACTTCAAATGTTATGCTGAACAAAAATTCAAAATCTAAAAGGAAATACATGTGATAATGCAAAACATTATAGGTCACTTTGGACCAAATGCATTAAAAGGCAAAAAAGTCCAATTCAAGTGCCCATAACTATTTCATAAAAAATCCAAATTATGCAAAATTTAAGTCCATTTTGATTGTCTTGAAATGATCTACAACTTTGATGTTGGAGGTGTTTTCATTTGGGGCATGAATCATCAAAACAGAAGGGCTTGAGCATTGGCCAAATTTAGAAACTTTGTCTTTACATGTTTTGCACCTTGCACTTTAAACTCAAATTTCACCAATTTCCACACTTCAAATGGATTTTTTCCCAACATAACAATTGTTCCTCACATCAAAACCTTTCCAACCATTACTCACATGCTCATGTTTGGATTTGGAAAATGGCACTTTCGAAGAGGGGAAGTTTTTGGTTCAATTATGCATAACACATCAAAACTCCATGCACAAGACAATTCACTCCAAGCTGCGCGTCCAAATAATCTCACATTCATTTCAGATTGCATTTGGCATTGAATTTGGGCCTTTTGCATGATCATGCAAGCCCATGCAATGGATATCCAATTCCATGCACACAAATTGAATCACACTTGCCTTGCCCTTCCCTCTATAAATAGAAGCCTTACTCCATTCAAAAATCATCCATGAATTAACCTGAAATGCTGTAGAACTGAAAACCTAACCTCTCACCAAAGGAGTAATTTCACTTTTCTTCAAATTTTTCAGATCTAAAATTCAACTACATCTGGTTGAATCTTTGGATCTAAAGCTCCTAAATCTCTCTCTCATACTCCATTGATCTTCTGTTTTGCCAAAGGAAGCAAGAAAGCAAGCTCAAATCCCCAGAATTCAAGGTTGCTCTTCAACTGGTTTTTTCTTCGAATCTCACCAATTATTGATCTATTTGCTTGGATTTTGTGTTGACTGAAGTCCTCTTCATAGAGGCAATTGATTTGAATATTTAATTGTTGAAATCCATGAAGTTCACTTGAACATCACAGAATTTCCATCTCTGATTTCTCTCAATATAGAGATCTAGAGTGGAATTGAGTGGTACAGGGATGATGTACATCATCCCAGCTTTCTAACGGTGTATAGATCGTGTGTTTTGGTTAAGCTTTTGAAACCTGCAAATGTCACCGGAATCTTCATGCTCACCGGAGAAGAAGGTCGCTCCTGTGGCCGTCCCATTGCCAGATCCAATCTGGATCGTTGGATGCATTATCCAGATCTAATCGTGACCATCAGTTGTTATGACTTATTTTAATGCATTGTGTGACTCAGCTGACTTAGTCCTATGATGCACGCACATACCACTGCCTTCAGATTATCCACGTCATTCAATGAAAGGAGATCTAACGCGCCAGGATTTTTAGCATTTTCTTATTTTCCATTCTATTTTCTTTAATTTCATTTTATTTCAAAAATTCATAACTCCCTCATTTTTAATCCAAAAATTATGGGACCAATTGCATTCTTCTCCAAATAATTTCTAGTTTCTAATTCTGATTTTTAATTATTTTTTATTTTGTCGTTTGATATTTTTTGTGAATTTTCTCTTTTCTGGCTATTTTTAATTCATTTTAAATAGTTTTTGATATTCAAAAAATACAAAAATATTTTCCTAACCTATTTGGATGATGATGAATCTATGAAAAATATTCTCATCAATTTTATAATTGATTTGAGAATTATTTGAGATTTTAATTCAAATAAGTTACTTTTATTCATTTTTAATTGATAAAAAATAGTTTCTGACTTTTAAAAATGCTAAATTTTTTTGTCAAACTTTGTTTGACCTTATTGAACTTTGGATAAATCACTTGGACCTTTCAAGGTTGGTTTGAAGTGATTTTGAAGTTTGATCTTTCTTTTATTTTTAATTCAAGTTTATTTCAATATTAAAAATGCCAAAATATTTTGCTTATTGTTTGATCTCCAATCTTCATTTCATTTCTGATCTCTCATTGTTTGACTTTGACTTTCAATGTCATTTGGTCAATACACATGGATTGGTACATTTTATTTCACCTTATGCACTTTATTCTTTCTATTTCTTTTTCTATTATTCATCTCGTTCTTCTTCTTCTTCTTCTTCTTCTTCTTCTGCTTTTTGATCAATGAGTTGAAGGTTGATAAGTTAGCATTGATAAGGGAGACTTAATCTTCCTTGATTCAAATCTAATTCATCTTGATCAATTGATCAAGTGAATGGCTTTGCATTAAGGATAGGTTGTTTCCTAAATCATGCAAGGACTTAAGCCAATACAAGATCAATTCTCTTCTTCTTTTTGGCATGACAAGTTGGTGGAACTTGGTTCACTAACCACGACTTCTAACTTGTGTTGTTGCCTACATTATTATTGACCGGCCTCAGATAGTTGTGACTTCTACATAAGTCCAATTACGATTGCTTAACATAGCGCTAAATTTGCCTTATGTCACACTAACTACTAACACTAACCATTTACAATTAACATTTACTTTTTTGCACTTTACTTTTATGCAATTTACTATTCTTGCACATATTATCCCTTTGTTTTCCTCTTTGCTCACTTGAGCACATGTTTATGTTAATGCCATTTTCCTTTTGCTCACTTGAGCACATAATTGTGTATATACTATTGTGCTTGTGTTTTGTTTTGATTGTTGTGGACCAAATGCAAAAATGGACAAATGGACTTAGTTTCTAGGACATTCCTTATGCAAAATGATAGTAAAAGGACCTTAATGATGAAGATGGATTAAAAGGACCAAGCCTCTAAACTCACTCCTGTCCATTCTTGATTTGCTTCATAAAACTCTTTGATGTGTGTGTTCTTGTGCTAGGGATTCCAACTTGATTCAAATTTGGGGAACCATTGCCATGAGCTTCTAAGAGAGAGGGATTCAAGATGCATTGAGGAGTCCTTCCAAGATTTCACTTTGATTGATGATTGCTTGAGTTTATGTTTATGTGATTGCTTATTCCAAAGGATGGGAGCTACTTGGATCATCCATATGATCTCAAGAGAGGAACTCCATTGTGGTTTTAGGATGAGTTTTCTCCCTTGGATAACAAAAGACCTTAAGGCTTTTGGACCAATCAATTCACCAACTTGTTTTGAGATTTTTACCCCGAACTACGAGGTTTTGATCCTAATCTTTTTTAAGATGGTATGTAGGCAATGGGTTTATCCGTCCAAACACAAAATGTAAATAACTTGTATATTCTCTTCTCATCTCTTTAATCATGTTTGCACAAACAAATTTCCACAAAACCACAACCTCACAACAAGTATGAAAAGGGCTCCCTAGGAGTACCTAGGATGTTTTGGGTGCCTAACACCTTCCCATTACATAACCAACCCCCTTACCTAGATCTCTGACTCTCTTTTACAAGTTTTTGATTCGATAAAACTTTTTTAGGTTTTTGTTCGCTTTCTAACCATTCCTTTAGTCAATATCTCTAATGGTAACGAATATCCCGCTACAGAAAAGTGGCGACTCTGCTGGGGACGAGTCTCTAGTGGGTTGTGCCTACTTTTCATACTTGTTGCATTGTATTGTATTGTTTTGTGACATATTTTTGTGCAATTTGGGATTACTGTATTGTATGTAATGATTGAATTGCTTGAATATTAATTCCTTGTATGCTTGGTGATCTTTGTGAGATGAGTTCTATACCCGAACTCGAGTGGACTTAGGATAGGAGAATGGCATAGTCTTGTTGACTTGTGTGGAGTTATTCCTTAGCAAGTTGACTTGCAAGTCCAATCACTTGGTGGAGGTCATGTTGGACCTTAGAAGCCAAGGACCTTAGTTTACCAAGCCCATCTTGGCCTATTCTTAGGATGTAGTGCGAAAGTCGTTCAAGTGTAAGATTTGATACTCATAAGAGCCTCTCTTGAGAATATTTTTGGAATATGAGTAGTCGTTTATCCGATAATATCCGAAAGATGGGATGATGACTATTGGAACCTCTTGTAGAACATGTTTGGCAGGTTTAAACCCTAGTACACTCCCTTTGGGTGGTTCTTAACCGAGACTCCATGCTCGTGACTTGCAACAAACCCTTGATTCGTGGTTGATTCGTTCATGTATCCTTAATATCAATGGAACTTGGGTGTTGATAAGGTGTAAACCATAATCCACCAAAATGGATGATTGATATTAAGGATGACATGATCCATCCCATGACCTTTGTTTGGTGTGCTTTGCTTGATCATTGAGTGTGATTGTTGCATTCATGCACCCATTTGCATCCATATCATCAATACTAAGAAAATTTTCAAGGAACTTAAGAGGTCTATTTGCAAATTTTCAGACATGGAAAGACAAAGAAGGAATACAAAGAAGTACAGTTTCAGACAACCAGATTTGAAAGAGCTAAGGAAATTAACATCCTATGTACCAGATCCCTTGGGTTTCAAGGCTCATTTTGGGAAGCTTCTTCCTCTTCTGACTACTCAAGTGGATGAAGGATTGATGAGTGTATTGGTGCAGTTTTATGACCCCTTGTACCGTTGCTTCATGTTTCCGGATTTCCAGCTTTTGCCTACACTTGAGGAGTATGCCTACCTTGTGGGTATACCGATTCTAGACCAGTTGCCGTTCAGTGGCTTGGAGAGTATTCCTACTTCTCAAGAGATGGAAGACATGTTGCATATAGATGAATCTCTGGTTGGTGCTCATATGACTACCAAAGGTGGAATTCAAGGTCTTCCTTCTGAGTTCCTCATTGCTCAAGCTGCTATGTTTGGGAAAGCCACGAGTGAGGATGCCTTTGAAAGCCATATTTGTACTTCCTATTTATGGGTTAGTTTTATTCCCCAACATCGACAAGTTTGTGGATGTGAACGCTATTAGGATTTTCTCTACTCTTAATCCCGTTCCGACTCTGTTGGGTGACACTTATTTTTCTTTGCATATGAGAAATGCAAAAGGTGGTGGTGCCATTGTATGTTGTTTGCCTCTGCTGTATAAGTGGTTTATTTCTCAATTACCGCAGACGGTCGCCTTCAAGGAGAACAAGGGATGTCTACGGTGGTCCACGAGACTTATGTCTCTCACTAATGATGATATCTCTTGGTATAACCCTATGTATGATGGTGTGCAGATTATCGACTCTTGTGGTGAATCCTCCAATGTACCCCTCCTTGGTACATGTGGTGGGATTAACTACAACCCTGTTTTGGCACGTCGTCAGCTTGGGTTCCCCCTAAAGGATAAACCCAATAACATTCTGTTAGAGGGTGTGTTCTTTCAAGAGGGTAAAGATCCCCAAAATCTGAAGTGCAGAATGGTCCGCGCTTGGCGCAAGATTCATAGGAAAGGTAGGAAAGAGTTGGGTCCTAAGAATTGTGTCGCTTTGGAGCCTTACACTACTTGGGTCAGGAAGAGAGCGTCTGATTATCTCATGCCTTACGAGTATCCAAGACCTACACCGTTGGTTATAGCTGGGCCTTCAACCCTCCCTGACCAAGGAGTAGAGGAGTTGAGAGACGAAGACCAATCACGTGCTTGGATCCGTGAAAGAGAGGAGTTGCTTCAGCAGATCAAGGAGAAGGATGCTTTGATAGAGTTCCTCGAACATCAGGTTATTGATGACCCTGATGATGCATGGACTTCGCTACTTCCTCAGTCTTCTAGGTTTTGGAAAAGGAAGTACGATCGACTCGTTAAGGAGAAGGCAGATATGGAGGCAGCCTACGAAAGGGAGGTGAAGAGACTTCGTGCATCTTATCTTCCTGTGTCCCGAGCTTTAGATGATTGTTTCTAGGGATCCATAGGATGATTATTTTCCTTTTCTCTTGTATATGGTTACCAATGCTGTATTTCTTTGGTGTAAAATACTTCCCAGATATTATGTTTCCGTATAAAAGTGTTTAATATTTCCAAAATTTGCAAATAGAACCCTAAAGTTCCTTTGAAATAAAAAACAAACCATGTGCACAAGCATTGCATGCATCATGTGCATAAGCAGGTTTTGTTCCCGGCTTCTTGTCCTGTGGTCTAACTCTGTGTTCTTCATTTATTTTGAAGACAAGCTGACTCAACGGTACTACACCAGAGCCAACATTTCAAGACTGATGGATCATTTGGAAGAAGAGAACCGCGAACTGAAGGAGGAAGTGGCCAGATTAAGTGCCTTGATAGAGTCATTCATGGCTGCCCAGAGCCAGTCTTCTCCGACACCTTCAACTCCTCCCCAGAGGACAGTCATCTCTGAGATTGTCTCCTCGACTGTGCCCGCAACCAGTGCACACTTTGCTCCAACGGCCATGCCAACCGGATTCCCGTTGGGGATGCCTCCCAATTTCATGCCCGAGGGTCCTGCTCCCACCTTTGCTTCTATGCCGGCATCTAGCCCGGTCCTTGCTGTTCCTCCTCCTGTCGTGCATACTCTGCCCAGAGTAGACGACACCATCTATCATTCTGAGCCGTTTGAGGGCCCAAATGTCTATGAGAAGATGGACACTTTGAACGATTAATTTCTTGAGCTTCGCAAGGAGTTGAAAACTCTCAGAGGAAATGATATTTTCGGCAAGTCTGTTGCCGAACTCTGCTTGGTTCCTAATGTGAAAATCCCTGTGAAATTCAAGGTCCCTGACTTTGAAAAATACAAGGGAAATACTTGCCCTCTCAGCCACTTGGTCATGTATGCCAGGAAAATGTCAACTCAGACCGACAACGACCAATTGCTCATCCACTACATTCAGGACAATTTGTCTGGTGCTGCTCTGCGTTGGTACATGGGTTTAGACAGTGCGAACATCCGATCCTTCAACGATCTTGGCGAGGCCTTCGTCAAGTAATACAAGTACAATATGGATATGGCTTCCGATAGGGATCAATTGAGAGCCATGTCCCAGAAGGACAAGGCAACATTCAAAGAATACGCCCAGAGGTGGCGAGAGGTAGCAGCACAGATCGTGCCCCCGCTAGAAGAGAAAGAGATGACTAAGATCTTTTTGAAGACCTTGAGTTCTTTTTATTACGAGCGGATGATTGCTAGCGCTCCTTTTGACTTCACCGAGATAGTGAATATGGGGATGCGTCTAGAAGAAGGGGTTAGGGAAGGGCGTCTAACAAGAGAAGAAGGCTCTTCTGCCAAACGTCATGGGTCGTTTGCGAAGAAGAAAGATGGAGAGGCACATGCTGTGACCTCCCATATGAAACCAAGAAGACCCTCTGTGAGGAGGAAGGCCGTGCGTCCCGCCGGTAACCAGCACCAGGTGGCTCATATAGCACCTGTCTTCAGAGATAATCAATAGTACCAGCAACATAACAACAATCAACAACCACATCAGCAATATCAACATCAACAGCACCGTCCGCAACAGCAGGTCTACCAACCTCAAAACAGTAATCAAACCAGAACGAGTTACGAAAGGAAAAGGGTTACCTTCGATCCTATTCCGATGACGTATGCAGAGTTATATCCCTCTTTGATAGAGAGGAAGTTGATTACTCCGCGAGACCCACCGGCTATACCTACTAACCCCCAGTGGTGGTATAAGCCTGAATTACACTGTGTTTACTATTCTGGTGCTCCCGGACATGATGTGGAGAATTGTTACCCTTTGAAGACCAAGGTTCAAGACCTTGTGAGGTGTGGCATTCTGTGTTTCGAGGATGTAGGTCCTAATGTAAAGAAGAACCCATTGCCCGAGCATGGGAAGTCTGTCAACATGGTCCAGGGCTGCCCTGGCAAGTACAAAGTCAAATACGTCAGTCATATTCGGCAATCTCTGGTCGAGATGCATCGTTTGCTGTGTGATTATAGTCATTATGAGCATGACCACGATAGATGCCGAGTCTGTTCTGTTAATCAAAGAGGTTGTCGCCAGGTGCGCAAAGATGTTCAAGAAATGCTGGATGAAGGAGTTATTGAGATCCTTCAAAATAGAAATGTTGACGAAGATGCTGATAAGGTCAACGTAATTTCTCCAGTATTCCGGATCCCCGAGCCTGTTATCATCAAGTATGATGGTAGCAAGCAGAAGGTTTCTCCCGCATTAACCATCAAGCCAGCCGGACTAGTACCATACTCTTCTGAGAAGGCAATTCCCTATCGCTACAATGCTGTCGCAGTAGAAAATGGGAAAGAGGTGTCCTTGCCGTCCTCATATGTTGTTAACATTGCTGATGTTAGCGGTTTGACCGGCTGCGGTCGTGTATTTTCAGCACCTTCAAAGCCTCAAGCTAATGCTGATTCTGTTGAACGCCCGATTGGGAATGCTGTGAGCACCCCAAATCCGACACTTGTTGTTAAGCCCTCCTCTACATTGAGAACTCCTGCTTCTGTTGGCCCAAGCGGAAATGCGAAAGAAGACTGCGATGAGATGTTGAGGCTCATCAAAAGAAGCGAGTACAATGTTGTAGACCAGCTTCTACAAACGCCATCCAAAATATCTGTGCTATCATTACTTTTGAATTCAGAACCACACCGAGAGGCTCTGTAGAAGGTGTTGGATGTGGCATATGTGGATCACGATGTCACGATAGAACAATTTGATAGCATTGTTGCAAACATTACTGCTTGTAACAACTTGAGTTTTTATGACTCTGATCTCCCCGAGGAGGGAAGAGACCACAACTTGGCATTGCATATATCTATGGATTGCAAAGACGACGCCATGTCCAATGTGCTGGTGGACACTGGGTCATCATTGAATATATTACCAAAATCCACTCTCTCAAAGTTGTCATATCAAGGGCCTCCCATGAGGCAGAGTGGAGTAGTTGTGAAGGCTTTCGATGGGTCTCGCAAAACTGTGATTGGTGAAGTTGATCTCCCAATCAAAATCGGACCAAGTGATTTCCAGATTACCTTCTAGGTTATGGACATTCACCCATCGTATAGCTGTCTCTTAGGCAGACCATGTATTCACGAGGCAGGCGCCGTGACATCCACACTACACCAGAAACTGAAATTTGTGAAGAATAAAAATCTGGTGGTGGTAGGGGGAGAAAAGGCTCTCCTGGTTAGCCATTTGTCTTCCTTTTCATATATAGATGCTGAGGATGAAGTTGGAACTCCCTTCCAAGCTTTATCCATTGCTGAACCTATTGAGAAGAGAACTCCTTCATTTGCTTCCTACAAAGATGCAAAGTTGGCCATTGAGCGTGGTGCAACTGCTGGATTGGGGAAGATGATTGAGTTAGAAGACAACAAGTCCCGGGCTGGCATAGGTTATTCATCTGGGGTTTCTCATACGCAAGGGCTGTTCAAGAGTGGAGGTTTCATCCACATTGGTCAAGACGAGGAGGTTGCTGCCATCTTGGAAGAAGACGAAGAGGATTCTGACAACTTCATCATCCCTGGGGGAATCTGCAATAATTGGGTCGCTGTGGATATTCCAACAGTTAGCCATAAGTCAAAGTAATGTTCATTGTGTTTAAAAAACCCTCCTCCCATGCCAAAAGGAGAAGTGATGACATTGTCGGCGCATAAATACGATGATATTTTCATTCAATAGATTCATGTTAAATGTTTGTTTTTCCGATCATTTTCCCTTTTCGCTTTTTTGCATGAAATTGGTGATCACATAAAACCCTAAAAAAAAGAGAATAAAATCAATCTTTTCGTATCCAAAATCATTATGCAGGTTGATCAAACCCGTTGAACATAATGACCCAACACCATCTCCCAACTTTGAATTCCCTGTATTTGAGGCGGAAGAAGATGATGTTGAAGAGATTCCTGACGAGATTACCCGTCTGCTTGAGTATGAAGAGAAAATCATTCAGTCGCATCTTGAGAATCTGGAAACAGTCAACTTAGGGTCTGAGGATTGTGTGCGAGAAGTAAAGATTGGGGCACTCCTGGAAGAGTCCGTTAAGAAGGGGTTGATTGAATTGCTACGAGAATATGTTGATGTCTTTGCCTGGTCATATGAAGACATGCCTAGTCTAGATACTGATATTGTGCAACATTTCCTACCTTTGAAACCTGAGTGCGTGCCTGTGAAGTAGAAGCTCAGAAGAACTCATCATGATATGGAAGTAAAGATCAAAGAAGAAGTTCAGAAGCAAATTGATGCGGGGTTTCTGGTGACTTCTACATATCCTCAATGGGTGGCCAATATTGTGCCCGTGCCTAAGAAAGACGGAAAAGTCCGGATGTGTGTGGACTATAGAGACTTGAATAAAGCTAGTCCGAAAGATGATTTTCCTCTACCACATATTGATATGCTGGTAGACAATACGGCTAAATTCAATGTCTTCTTATTTATGGACGGATTTTCCGGATATAATCAGATCAAGATGGCACCTGAGGATATGGAGAAGACGACATTCATCACACCATGGGGAACATTCTGTTATCGAGTGATGCCCTTCGGTCTGAAGAACGCCGGAGCCACGTACCAACGAGCTATGACCACCTTGTTTCATGATATGATGCACAAGGAGATTGAAGTATATGTTGACGATATGATTGCTAAGTCAAGAATGGAGGTTGAACATGTAGAGCACCTGTTGAAGCTTTTTCAGCGTTTGAGGAAGTATAAACTCCGTCTGAATCCCAACAAGTGTACCTTTGGAGTCCGTTCCGGCAAGTTATTGGGTTTTATTATCAGTGAAAAAGGTATTGAGGTTGATCCTGCAAAGGTCAAAGCAATACAAGAGATGCCTGCGCCCAAAACTGAGAAGCAAGTCCGAGGTTTTCTTGGCCGCTTGAATTATATTTCCAGATTCATATCCCACATGACTGCCACATGTGCGCCGATATTCAAGCTCCTCCGGAAAGATCAATCTCATGATTGGACCGAAGATTGCCAGAAAGCTTTCGCCAAAATTAAAGAGTATTTGTCTGAGCCTCTGATCCTGTCTCTACCCGTGGAAGGAAGACCATTGATTATGTATCTGACTGTTCTTGAAGACTCAATGGGTTGTGTCCTCGGTCAGCAAGACGAATCAGGAAAGAAAGAATATGCTATTTACTACTTGAGCAAGAAGTTCACCAATTGTGAGTCTCGATATTAAATGCTTGAGAAGACATGTTGTGTTTTGGCTTAGGCTGCTAAGCGCTTACGCCAGTATATGTTAAATCATACGACCTGGTTGATATCCAGAATGGATCCAATCAAGTATATCTTCGAAAATCCTGCTTTAACTGGGAGGATTGCCCGTTGACAGATGTTGTTATCCGAGTATGATATTGAATATCGAGCTCGAAAGGCTATTAAAGGTAGTATCTTGGCTGACCACTTGGCACATCATCCGATTGAGGATTATCAGTCTGTTCAGTATGACTTTCCAGACAAGGAGATTCTGTATTTGAAAATGAAAGATTGCGATGAACCTACACTCGATGAAGGGCCAAAACCTGGTTCCAGATGAAGTATGGTGTTTGATGGCGTTGTAAATCAATATGGAAATGGTATTGGGGCAGTGATTATTACTCCTCAGGGCACAGATATTCCTTTTACAGCAAGGCTAACTTTCAAATGCACGAATAATATGGCTGAGTATGAGGCCTGTATTATGGGATTGGAGGAATGCGTTGATCTAAGGATTAAGCATCTTGATGTATATGGTGATTCGGCTCTCGTCGTTAATCAGATTAAGGGAGAATGGGAAACGAATTAGCCTGGCCTCATTCCATATAGGGATTACGTGTAACACCCTTATAAATTACCCCAAAATATTTAATTAAAACAACAAATATATATACATCAGAGTAAAAGTGCAATTAAGGGTGTCACACAAACACTTCACACCATTCACCAAAATAACTGTCATGCTCTTTATTTAATTCAAAACATAAAGCATTGCACAATACGCAGCGGATAGAGATCAAATCAATCATTCAAAACACGTAACACATTACATGTAAACTGGTTCAATAACCAACAATGAAAACAAAGAAAAACATCCCATCCCGATGTTACATCTATCAGAGCATGACCCACTAAGGAACTACACTAGACTTTAAGCATTAGCTTCTACTCAATCACTGCTCGTTACCTGAAAAAATAGTTGTAAGGGTGAGTTCCTCAATCGATATAATAAGCATTATAAAATATCATGTAATGCTAAGTAAATAACACATTTCATCACCCTAATCATAACACACATTCAGTAACGGCACATCAACTCAATTATCATACTCAATATCAACACAATTCATACTCATGCTCAATGCCAACACAAACACACGTATAATATTGGAATACATCCATTCATATTATACGCCATACATACATTATGCAATGAGACTCTATGCATGCGGTACCGACTATTCGTGAACATATAGTTCAACTTCACCGACCAACTCCAGGTACGGCTACCAAGCCCACTAGTCCCACTCATTTGAGACCTAGTGACTCACATCACTAATTCCTCACCATGGGAATTAGCTACCACCCCAAGGGCCATGCTATGCATGCTAATCACCTAGCATGCAAACATCAACAACAGTCCAAAATGACCAACATCACTAATTCCTCACCATGGGAATTAGCTACCACCATAAAGGCCACAATATGCATGCTAATTCACCTAGAAATGCAACATCATCAACAATAATCCACAATGGACATATGCTCACACTCTAAGCCATAAAACAGTCCATTCACAAATACATGCATAATATATACATTCACAACATTATGCATATTTTCATACATCATCAACACATTTATCAAAACATCATATCATGTCAAATAATTAATCACAGTATTAGCACACTCTACTAATACCTATACTGCTCAAAACAGCGGGAAATGATCCCTATTACATCATACGCCAATATAGGCCAAACACCAATTAGGTACACATTATTCAAATATTAATTTTTCTAATTTCCAACAGTGTTAACCGGTTAACGCCCTGGGTTAACCGGTTAACGCAACACAGAACACGCTTCCTGGCAAATTTTAACAGTGTTAACCGGTTAACGCCCTGGGTTAACCGGTTAACGCAGACAGAACAGCAATATTTTCACAACTCACAACAGTGTTAACCGGTTAACACCCTGGGTTAACCGGTTAACGCAAGACAGAAAGCTGTTCCTGCGCTAACACGAAGCAGAATGCAGAATTCTCCGCATTTTCCGCCGTTGGAGGACTTCCGAACCTCCGATTCCAATTCCGTAAAAAGCTACACTTACGGAAAATCACTACCCATCCAATTACAGATTCAATTACAGCTTTAACACAGTTTATTCATCACAATTTTTCAGCATTCAACATCCCAATTAGGGTCAATTCAACGGTTTATCACTACCCATTACATGTTAACCCATAATACCCATTAAACGACGATAAACCCCCCTTACCTGAGTTAACCCGGCAATCCTTTAGCTTCAAGCTCTTCTCTTCTCCAACCTTCTTCCTCTTGCTCTGCCTCTTTGCCCTTTTCCTCTTTTCAGCCGCTTCTCTGCTTTTCACGTGAAACCCTTTCTTTACCAAATGGGACTCTTTTTCTTATTTCCAACTTATATATATATTCCAATAATTATTATTCCAATAATAATAATAATAATAATCCAATAATTCCAATTATTTAATTAAATTAATAAATATAATATTAACTTAAATTAAATAATTATCTTATTTTTATCGGGGTGTTACAACTCTCCCCCACTAAAAGAGTTTTCGTCCTCGAAAACATACCTCAAGCGAATAACTCTGGATAAGACTCCTTCATCTGACTCTCAAGTTCCCAAGTCATATTGCCACCTGCTGGTCCTCCCCAAGCTACCTTCACCAAAGCAATCTCTTTACCCCGCAACTGCTTCAACTCTCGATCCTCTATCCTCATAGGTGATGTTTCAACAGTCAGGTTATCTCTCACCTGTACATCATCTACTTGGACTACATGCGACGGATCAGGAATGTACCTCCTCAACTGAGACACATGAAAAACCTCATGCAAATTCGCAAGTGACGGCGGTAAAGCGATACGATAGGCTACCTCCCCTATCCTCTCCAAAATCTGATAAGGACCAATAAATCGAGGTGTCAACTTCTTTGACTTCAAAGCTCGACCAACCCCAGTTATCGGAGTGACACGAAGAAACACATGATCTCCCTCTTGGAACTCAAGTGACTTCCTCCTCTTATCATGATAACTCTTCTGACGACTCTGAGCAATTCTCATCTTCTCCTGAATCATCTTAATCTTTTCCGTAGTTTGTTGAACAATCTCCGGTCCAACCACAGCACTCTCACCGGACTCATACCAACATAAAGGTGTCCGACATCTCCTACCATACAAAGCTTCAAACGGTGCCATACCAATGCTCGAATGAAAACTATTGTTGTAGGTAAACTCAATCAAAGGTAAATAACAATCCCAAGCACCTCCCTTTTCCAAAACACAAGCTCTCAAAAGATCCTCTAGTGACTGAATCGTCCTCTCAGTCTGACCATCAGTCTGCGGATGATATGCAGAACTCAATCTCAGCTTAGTTCCCAAAGCCCTCTACAAACCTTCCCAGAACTTCGATGTAAATCTAGGATCTCTGTCCGAAACAATACTCGACGGAATACCATGCAAACTTACAATCTTCTCAATATACAACTCAGCTAATCTCTCTAACGGATAATCCATTCTGATCGGAATGAAATGAGCCGATTTTGTCAATCTGTCAACAATCACCCAAATAGCTTCAAAATTCTTAATCGTCCTCGGTAACCCCGAAACAAAATCCATACTGATACTATCCCACTTCCACTCTGGAATAGCCAACGGTTGCATTAGCCCAGACGGCTTCTGATGCTCAATCTTTGACTTCTGACAAGTCAAACAAGAATAAACAAAACTCGCAATTTCTCTTTTCATTCCCGGCCACCAAAATAACTTTTTCAAATCATGATACATCTTCGTAGCTCCAGGATGAATACTCAAGCCACTACGATGTCCTTCCTCAAGAATACTCTTCTTAAGTTCGGTAACATCCGGAATACACACCCGATTACAAAATTTCAAAACACCATTCTCATCAACTCTGAATTCACCACCTTGACCTTGATTCACTAGAGTCAACTTATCAACCAAAAGCACATCGGATTTCTGACCCTCTCTAATCTCATCCAGAATACTACTCGTTAACTTCAACATTCCCAATTTAACACTATTGTGAGTACTCTCACACACCAAACTCAAGTCTCTAAACTGCTCAATTAAATCCAATTCTTTAACCATTAACATAGACATATGCAATGATTTCCTACTCAATGCATCAGCCACTACATTTGCTTTACCCGGATGGTAATTCAAACCAAAGTCATAATCCTTCAGAAACTCTAACCATCTCCTCTATCTCATATTCAGCTCTTTCTGATCAAACAAATACTTTAAACTTTTATGGTCACTGAAAACCTCAAATCTTGACCCGTACAAGTAATGCCTCCATAATTTCAGAACAAACACCACAGCTGCCAACTCTAAATCGTGTGTCGGATAGTTCCTCTCATGAACCTTCAGTTGTCTCGAAGCATAAGCTACAACCTGCTTGTTCTGCATCAACACACCACCCAAACCCAACAATGAAGCATCACCGTAAACCTCAAATGATTCTGACGGACTTGGTAATATCAGAATAGGAGCAGTAGTTAACCTTCTCTTTAACTCTTGGAAACCTTCTTCACATTTTGAGTCCCAAACAAACGCTTGCCCCTTTCTAGTCAACATCGTCAACGGTAACGCCAACTTAGAAAATCCCTCAATGAACTTCCTATAATATCCCGCAAGTCCAAGAAAACTCCTTATCTCAGAAACTGACTTCGGAGCTTCCCACTTAGATACCGCTTCTATCTTAGGAGGATCAACAGCAACACCACCTCTTGAAATCACATGGCCAAGAAAACTAACCTCTTCCAACCAAAATTCACACTTGGATAGTTTAGCAAATAACTTCTTTTCTCGTAGAACTTCTAAAACCACTCTCAAATGTTCAGCATGCTCTTCTTCAGATTTCGAATACACCAAAATATCGTCAATAAACACCACAACAAACTTGTCTAGGTACGGATGGAAAATCCTATTCATATACTCCATAAATACTCCAGGCGCATTAGTCACCCCAAAAGGCATTACAGAATACTCATAATGTCCATACCTTGTTCTGAAAGCAGTCTTCTGAATATCCTCAGTTTTCACACGTATCTGATGATATCCCGACCTCAAATCTATTTTGCTGAACACACTCGCACCAACCAACTGATCCATCAAATCATCAATCCTCGGCAAAGGATACCGATTCTTGATCGTCACTTTATTCAGTTGCCTGTAGTCCACACACAACCTCATAGTACCTTCTTTCTTCTTAACCAATAACACTGGTGCACCCCACGGTGACACGCTCGGACGAATAAATTTCTTATCCAACAGATCTTCCAACTGACTCTTCAATTCAGCTAACTCAACAGCAGACATACGGTACGGAGCCATCGATATCGGCCTAGTACCAGGTACCAAATCAATCGAGAACTCAACTTCACGCTCTGGCGGTAATTCATTCACTTCTTCCGGAAATACATCGGGAAAATCACACACCACGGCTAGATTGCAAATCACCAGTTTATCCTTAGCCTCCAAATTCGCTAACAGCATAAACAACTCTGCCCCATCTGCTACTGCCTCATTCACCTGCCTCGCTGATAGAAACAAATCCTTTCCTTCCTCAATCTCAGGAAAGATCACAGTCTTATCAAAACAGTTGATATAAACTCGGTTACACACCAACCAGTTCATACCCAGAATAACATCAATCTGCACTAGTGGAAGACACACTAGGTCCATCCTAAAGTCCCTACCAAAAATACTCAAAGGACAATTTAAACAAACTGAAGTAGTAGTCACTGAACCCTTCGCAGGAGTATCAATCACCATACTTCCATGCATCTCAGATATCTTTAACTTAAGTTTCACAGCATAATCCAAAGATATAAAGGAATGAGTCGCACCTGTGTCAATAATAGCTACAAGAGGAAAGCCATTAATATAACACGTACCTCGGATCAAACGATCATCTGCAGAAGTCTCAGAACCCGATAAAGCAAAGACCTTGCCTCCTGACTGGTTCTCTTTCTTCGGCTTAGGACACTGTGGACTGATATGACCCACCTCTCCACAGTTGAAACAAGTCACAGTCTTCGACCGGCACTCTGCAGCCAAGTGACCACCTTTACCACACTTGAAACACTTCTTCCCAGCACTGGTACACTCGTGGACACGATGTCCCGCTTGACCACATCTGTAACACTTAGCAGGGGCACTAGAGTCTCCCCCACTAGGCCTCTTCATCACACCCTGTCTCTGGAAACCTTTGCCAGCTGCATACGGTTTCCCACGATCATTCTGATTCTTGCCTTTCCTATCAACCCTTTGCTGATAGCTCTCCGCTCTGGCCTTGGTATCCTGTTCAAAAATTCTGCAACAGTCAACCAAATCAGAAAACACTCTAATCCGCTGATATCCGATAGCCTGCTTGATCTCGGGACGTAACCCGTTCTCAAACTTCACACATTTTGAAAATTCCCCAGTAGCCTCATCATAGGGAGTGTAATACTTCGACAGCTCTGTGAACTTAACAGCATACTCAGTAACAGACCGGTTGTTCTGCTTCAATTCTAAGAACTCTATCTCTTTCTTTCCTCTGACATCCTCTGGAAAGTACTTCCTCAGGAATCTCCCTCTGAACACTGCCCAAGTGATCTCAGCACTCCCAGCAGCTTCCAACTCAGTGCGGGTAGCAACCCACCAATCATCTGCTTCCTCTGACAGCATATGCGTACCGAACCTGACCTTCTGGTTATCGGCACACTCGGTCACTCGGAAGATCCTCTCGATTTCCTTCAACCACTTCTGAGCGCCATCTGGATCGTATGCTCCCTTGAACATTGGAGGATTGTTCTTCTGGAACTCACTCAGTTGACGAGCAACTCCCATTCCCACAAGATTCAGATTCCCTCCAAGTACTCCAGCTAGCATACCCAGAGCTTCAGCAATCGCAGCATCATCTCTACCTCTTCCAGCCATCTCTATTCTGAAAACCCAACAAGCTAAAACAATAAGTACTGATAGGGTTACACAACACCTATCCCGTACAGGGGAAACAGAATAATTACGACTCGACTCGACCGACTATGCTCTGATACCACTAATGTAACACCCTTATAAATTACCCCAAAATATTTAATTAAAACAACAAATATATATACATCAGAGTAAAAGTGCAATTAAGGGTGTCACACAAACACTTCACACCATTCACCAAAATAACTGTCATGCTCTTTATTTAATTCAAAACATAAAGCATTGCACAATACGCAGCGGATAGAGATCAAATCAATCATTCAAAACACGTAACACATTACATGTAAACTGGTTCAATAACCAACAATGAAAACAAAGGAAAACATCCCATCCCGATGTTACATCTATCAGAGCATGACCCACTAAGGAACTACACTAGACTTCAAGCATTAGCTTCTACTCAATCACTGCTCGTTACCTGAAAAAATAGTTGTAAGGGTGAGTTCCTCAATCGATATAATAAGCATTATAAAATATCATGTAATGCTAAGTAAATAACACATTTCATCACCCTAATCATAACACACATTCAGTAACGGCACATCAACTCAATTATCATACTCAATATCAACACAATTCATACTCATGCTCAATGCCAACACAAACACACGTATAATATTGGAATACATTCATTCATATTATACGCCATACATACATTATGCAATGAGACTCTATGCATGCGGTACCGACTATTCGTGAACATATAGTTCAACTTCACCGACCAACTCCAGGTACGGCTACCAAGCCCACTAGTCCCAATCATTTGAGACCTAGTGACTCACATCACTAATTCCTCACCATGGGAATTAGCTACCACCCCAAGGGCCATGCTATGCACGTTAATCACCTAGCATGCAAACATCAACAACAGTCCAAAATGACCAACATCACTATTTCCTCACCATGGGAATTAGCTACCACCATAAAGGCCACAATATGCATGTTAATTCACCTAGCAATGCAACATCATCAACAATAATCCACAATGGACATATGCTCACACTCTAAGCCATAAAACAGTCCATTCACAAATACATGCATAATATATACATTCACAACATTATGCATATTTTCATACATCATCAACACATTTATCAAAACATCATATCATGTCAAATAATTAATCACAGTATTAGCACACTCTACTAATACCTATACTGCTCAAAACAGCGGGAAATGATCCCTATTACATCATACGCCAATATAGGCCAAACACCAATTAGGTACACATTATTCAAATATTAATTTTTCTAATTTCCAACAGTGTTAACCGGTTAACGCCCTGGGTTAACCGGTTAACGCAACACAGAACACGCTTCCTGGCAAATTTTAACAGTGTTAACCGGTTAACGCCCTGGGTTAACCGGTTAACGCAGACAGAACAACAATATTTTCACAACTCACAACAGTGTTAACCGGTTAACACCCTGGGTTAACCGGTTAACGCAAGACAGAAAGCTGTTCCTGCGCTAACACGAAGCAGAATGCAGAATTCTCCGCATTTTCCGCCGTTGGAGGACTTCCGGACCTCCGATTCCAATTCCGTAAAAAGCTACACTTACGGAAAATCACTACCCATCCAATTACAGATTCAATTACAGCTTTAACACAGTTTATTCATCACAATTTTTCAGCATTCAACATCCCAATTAGGGTCAATTCAACGGTTTATCACTACCCATTACATGTTAACCCATAATACCCATTAAACGACGATAAACCCCCCTTACCTGAGTTAATCCGGCAATCCTTTAGCTTCAAGCTCTTCTCTTCTCCAACCTTCTTCCTCTTGCTCTGCCTCTTTGCCCTTTTCCTCTTTTCAGCCGCTTCTCTGCTTTTCACGTGAAACCCTTTCTTTACCAAATGGGACTCTTTTTCTTATTTCCAACTTATATATATATTCCAATAATTATTATTCCAATAATAATAATAATAATCCAATAATTCCAATTATTTAATTAAATTAATAAATATAATATTAACTTAAATTAAATAATTATCTTATTTTTATCGGGGTGTTACATTACGCGAGGAGGATTTCAACATTCTTTACTGAGGTTGATTTCCATCATATTCCTCGAGATGAGAATCGGATGGCAGACGCTCTCGCTACACTTGCTTCGATGATTGTGGTTAGACTTTGGAATGAAGTTCCCAATATCACTGTGATGCGCTTGGACAGACCAGCTCATGTATTTGCACTAGAAGAGGTGAAAGATGATAAGCCATGGTATTATGACATCAAGTGTTTCCTTCAGTGCCAGACTTACCCGCCTGGGGCATCTGTGAAAGACAGGAAGACTCTGAGGAGATTATCAGGAAGTTTCTATCTCAATGGTGATGTGTTTTATAAGAGATATTTTGACATGGTTATGCTCAGATGCGTGGATAGACACGAAGCAGACTTGTTGATGACTGAGGTCCATGAGGGTTCATTTGGTACTCATTCCAATGGACATGCCATGGCTAGAAAGATGTTGAGAGCAGGCTACTATTGGCTGACAATGGAGTCTGACTGCTGCAAATATGTGAAGAAATGCCATAAGAGTCAGATTTATGCGGATAAGATTCATATTCCCCCAGCACTTCTGAATATGATTTCATCACCATGGCCTTTCTCCATGTGGGAAATTGACATGATTGGCATGATAGAACCGAAAGTGTCCAATGGACACAGATTTATTCTCGTAGCAATTGATTACTTCACCAAGTGGGTTGAAGCGGCATCATATGCTAATGTAATCAGGCAGGTGGTTGTGAAGTTTATCAAGAATTAACTCATATGCCGATATGGTGTGCCAGATAAGATCACTACTGATAATGGATCTAACTTGAACAACAAAATGATGAAAGAACTATGTAGTGAGTTCAAGATTGCACATCATAACTCTTCTCCCCATAGACCCAAGATGAATGGGGCTGTTGAAGCTGCTAATAAGAATATCAAGAAGATTATCCAAATAATGGTTGTCACGTACAAGGATTGGCATGAGATGATGCCGTTTGCTTTACATGGATATCGTACATCTGTTCGCACTTCAACAGGGGCAACCCCCTTTCTCTCTCATTTATGGCATGGAGGATGTACTCCCAGTAGAGGTGGAGATCCCGTCAATGAGAGTCTTGATGGAAGCCAAGTTGACTGATGCTGAATGGGTTCAGAGTCGTTATGACCAGCTGAATTTGATAGAAGAGAAGAGATTGACCGCCATGTGCCATGGTCAGTTGTATCAGCAACGGATGAAGAAAGCTTTTGATAAGAAGGTCAAGCCCCGAGTGTTTCGAGAAGGTGACCTTGTGCTCAAGAAAGTCTTTTCTTTCGCGCCCGATTCCAGGGGAAACTGGACTCCAAACTATGAAAGTCTATATGTTGTTAAAAGAGCCTTTTCAGGCGGTGCTTTGATACTTACAACTATGGATGGGGAGGATTTCACTCGTCCTGTGAATTCAGATGCAGTCAAGAAATACTTCACCTAAAATAAAAAGAGAATAGCTCGCTAAGTTGAAAACCCGGAAGGGCGGCTTAGGCAAAAATGAGCGTCTCGGTGGATTGAAAACCTGAAAGGGCGATCCAGGCAAAAGTTAGAGACATGAAAAAAAATGAATATATGTATCCCGTTAGATTGAGTACCTCATCCTGGGGCGATCCAGGCAAAAATTAGGGATTTGGCAAGGAACTGCATCCTGACAAAACTTTGTTCTACAATTGTCATCCGTCAGGGATTCTTGTTCATTCGTCATCAACCGAAGCTTCAAATACATCGGATTCAGAATTGGTGGAGAAATGGTCATTATGTTCAATGTAGCCTTTTTCCAATATATATCGCCAATTTCAAATTTGTAAAGATCTATGGAGTCTTGCCATTTGCAGACTACCATTCCATCAAATAAATTTGAGCCTTTTATCCAATTATTTGCACTCTTATCTGTTTCTATTCAACAAATGTTTTACATGTTTTAATTGAAAAAATATCATTGTTTTAAAAAATCAAGTTGTTCATAATTTGTTTTTTTAACAAAATGAACATTCACAATGACATAAGGATACTTAGGAGACCTTCAGTGCTCTCCCAAGGATGGTATGATTCCCCAACTGGGTAAGACATTTGTTCATATTCCTGGCATGCTTGTATCTCCTTCCTCCGGAGCCTTTTTGAGGTTTTCTACTGAGCAGAGTGTTTGGTAAGATATTCACCACTTTCCCCTTCAACAGAGTGGCGACCTGTCCTCCTCAACAGATGTGATCTCTTTGGAAAGTACGATATTTGGCGGTAACCTTGGAAGCTTCCTGTTTGGTGGTTGATCCCCAGATCCCCCCACTTCCTCGGATTGATTCCCCAGTAGAGTTGCTTATGCGGCGGATTCTATCTGTGCAATAACTCCTGCCCCAGCTGGAATGACTGACGATCATTCCCCTGCAGAGATCTTTGCTTCCTGGTATCTCTTTCCCTCATCAGATTGGATACTCTTCAGTGGATTTGATTTCCCCTCTCGAGATGTAGTACCGGATGTTTGTGTACTTATCCTTTGGAACTGTTTGTGTTAGAAATGTCTGTTTGTCAGCATTCATCATGCATAAACCACGCATGTGTGCATATAGTTTTCAAACATTCAAATATTCTTATTGCATTCTTTGCCATATACCTTTGTTTTTTATTCCCTGCTAATGGGTAATACATTTCCCAAGCAGATGTCGGTGTCTGATCTCCCCATGTAGAGTCAGCCCCTTAAGCAGAAAGTGTTTATCTTTCCTTCCATATTCCCCACCGAGTTATATCCTCGTGGATGATGGTTGTTTATGTTCCTTCCCCAACACATATATTTGGGATGGGTTTCCCTATTGAGTTATATCCTCACTGGGGCGAGTTTTGATTCAGCTTGCCTCTTTAGTTTGATCCTAGATTGGCCTTCTGTGACTATTTCCTGCGCTTCACTGTGGTATAAATGAATAATTGCTCAGCAATTAGCAATCATTCATCTTATCCCCGACGGAGTCTGTGGTTTTCTACCTTCATACCGGTAGTTGTAAACCTTATTTCACCCCTTTGAAGAATTAACCTTTTGCTCGTCCTAGTCGATGACGGTTACTCTTCCGTGGTTTTCTACCCAGTATCCGGTAGATGTAATCCCCTCCTTGACAGTTATCAATTATCCAATATTCGGTGTTGATATTCCCTCTTTCTCTTGGATAACTGCTCTGATTAAGTAGTTTATCCCCAGCATGTCATCGTTCATATACCGGTTTCCGGTAATGTTTGTGGCTCCCCTGATTGGTCATCATTATATACCTAGTTTCGGTATCCCGATGCCTTTCTTTGTCGGTCGACTTATCCTTTATTAACCCAGTAACCGGTTGTGGATAATCTTCCATGCGAGTATGTTATCTACGTTCTGACGGTAATAGATAATATATCTCATGCGCTTTTTGGTCGAAGTCTTTTGTTCTTCCCCAGTCGAGTAAGATTCGTACCCTCGTTGCGGAGTCGAATACCCATCCTGTAATAGAGTTTGCTTGTCAGCCCTCTTTTGGATGATAAGTGTCTTGGGAATATTCCCCAATTCACACCTTGGTCGGTCACCTATTATATGCCCAGTAACCGGTATCCCTGGTGTTCCTTCCCTTTTACTCCCTATTATGACTTTTGTCCCCTGTGGAGTCGGATTTGCCTGAGTTGGAATATACCTTTTTAGGTCTCCCTCAGATGATTTCGGATGTTTGATATCTCTGACCTGTATACCGGTCTTGGATATTCATTCTCCCCGAGCGTGTTGTTCTCTCACCCTTATACCGGTGTTTCGATCACATGTCTCCCTGAGCTTATTACCCAGTAACCGATAATACCTCATCCTGTTGCTTCCCCTAGAAGAGTCTTGTTTGGATTGTTCCCCAACAAGTCTCTTAGTGGAATTTCCCCGTCTGAGCCCGAATTTTCATCTGAAGTATCCTTTGTGGATAGTTCCGCTGTATTGGCATATTCCCCAATACATGCATTTTTGAGCCAGCTCAAGTCTTTCCATTGATTTATTTTCATGGAATCCCTCTTGTGTCTCAGTGAGTTCTAGGTCGTGACTTGCTCACGCGATTTATCACCTTTCTTCTCCCCAAGAGTCCTAGAGTCTCTGTCCCATGAAGTGAAGCATTCATGTGGATTGCCAGTTCCTCCGGATTTCTTTTCTCCTTTTGTGGACACATATCCCCACAGAGTGTTAATGCTTGCATACATACATTTGCATCATGAGGTCTCTTAGGGACCAAAACTCGTCTCTTTGTTATTATTTAAGCCCATTCTACCTCGTCGAGACGAAGATTTTAACCTTCACTTCTCCGGCTAGAATGACCTTAAATAGGGGCATCTGTGAGACCCTAATTTTGGCCCTAAGATCCCTCATGGCATCATAACATTGCATTTTTGCAAAGCCTCAAGGATCATAAGCATCTTGGTTCCCCTTCCCCTTGGGTGGGATCTCTTGTGAGTGGTTTGAGATCACCAGGCATGCTTGAATTGTATTTTATTGCTTTTCTCATTTTTGTTTACTAACCAAAAGCACAAAAATATGTCACTAACATTTTTTTATTTGTAGCTTGAGCAGTCACAAGGTCAAGAGCTTCAAGGAGATCCTTTGTGCAGAGGTATGGCCAAGAGAAGATGATAGCAAGCATGGTAATGGTTCCCAAAGCTCTCATCCATCAAATATGCCTCCCTAGCATCTCAACTCATCATTTTGATCAAAGCAAGTCAAAGAGCTTGAGGCTTGTTTCCCAAGGAAGCCCTAGTTCATCTAATCATCCACAATGCCTTGCTCTTGAAGCAACCTCAGCCCATGATCAAATACAATCAAGGGAAGTTCTTTAATTAATAATTTCATGCATATTTGAACTTATTCGAGTGTCCTCAATCATCAATTCATCAACATATGAGTCATGGACTTGAGAAGTTGATCAGTCAATTCATCTGACTATTTTGAAATGCACTAAGACCTAACGTTTTATGTGTTGGTCAAATGGAGATTATCCCAAAAGAAAATATGTTCTTAAGGACAATATGAAAAACTTTCATGTTCATCAAAAATTTATTTGAAGCTTGGAAGGTCATCATACATTCCAAGACATTATAGGTCATTTTGACTGAAACCCTAATTTTGGGTCAACTTCCCAAGGACACAACTCATTCTTTTTTTATGATTTTGAGGTGGGATCAAATGCATTGGAAATCTTAAGATGTCTACTTAAAATATTATGCTGAACAAAATTTCAAAATCTAAAAGGAAATACATGTGATAATGCAAAACATTATAGGTCACTTTGGACCAAATGCATTAAAAGGCAAAAAAGTCCAACTTCAAGTGCCCATAACTCTTTCATCAAAAATCCAAATTATGCAAACTTTAAGTCCATTTTGATTGGCTTGACATGTTTTGCACCTTGCACTTTAAACTCAAATTTCACCAATTTCCACACTTCAAATGGATTTTTGCCCAACATAACAATTGTTCCTCATATCAAAACCTTTCCAACCATTACTCACATGCTCATGTTTGGATTTGGCAAATGGCACTTTCGAAGAGGGGAAGTTTTTGGTTCAATTATGCATAACACATCAAAACTCCATGCAAAAGCCAATTCACTCCAAGCTGCGCGTCCAAATCATCTCACATTCATTTCAGATTGCATTTGGCATTGAATTTGGGCCTTTTGCATAATCAGGCAAGCCCATGCAATGGATATCCAATTCCATGCACACAGATTGAATCACACTTGCCTTGCCCTTCCCTCTATAAATAGAAGCCTTACTCCATTCAAAAATCATCCATGAATCAACCTGAAATGCTGCAGAACTGAAAACCTAAGCTCTCACCAAAGGAGTAATTTCACTTTTCTTCAAATTTTTCAGATCTAAAATTCAACTACATCTGGTTGAATCTTTGGATCTAAAGCTCCTAAACCTCTCTCTCATACTCCATTGATCTTCTGTTTTGCCAAAGGAAGCAAGAAAGCAAGCTCAAATCCCCAGAATTCAAGGTTGCTCTTCAACTGGTTTTTTCTTCGAATCTCACCAATTATTGATCTATTTGCTTGGATTTTGTGTTGGCTGAAGTCCTCTTCATAGAGACAATTGATTTGAATATTTAATTGTTGAAATCCATGAAGTTCACTTGAACATCACAGAATTTCCATCTCTGATTTCTCTCAATATATAGATCTAGAGTGGAATTGAGTGGTACAGGGATGAGGTACATCATCCCAGCTTTCCAACGGTGTATAGATCGTGTGTTTTGGTTAAGCTTTTGAAACCTGCAAATGTCACAGGAATCTTCATGCTCACCGGAGAAGAAGGTGGCTCCGGTGGCCGTCCCATTGCCATATCCAATCTGGATTGTTGGATGCATTTTCCAGATCTAATCGTGACCATCAGTTGTTATGACTTATTTTAATGCATTGTGTGACTCAGCTGACTTAGTCCTATGATGCGCGCGCATACCACTGCCTTCAGATTATCCACGTCATTTAATGAAAGGAGATCTAACGCGCCAGGATTTTTAGCATTTTCTTATTTTCCATTCTATTTTCTTTAATTTCATTTTATTTCAAAAATTCATAACTCCCTCATTTTTAATCCAAAAATTATGGGACCAATTGCATTCTTCTCCAAATAATTTCTAGTTTCTAATTCTGATTTTTAATTTTTTTTTATTTTGTCATTTGATATTTTTTGTGAATTTTCTCTTTTCTCGCTATTTTTAATTCATTTTAAATAGTTTTTGATATTCAAAAAATACAAAAATATTTTCCTAACCTATTTGGATGATGATGAATCTATGAAAAATATTCTCATCAATTTTATAATTGATTTGAGATTTATTTGAGATTTTAATTCAAATAGGTTACTTTTTTCATTTTTAATTGATAAAAAATAGTTTCTGACTTTTAAAAATGCTGAAATTTTTTTGTTAAACTTTGTTTGACCTTACTGAACTTATGATAAATCACTTGGACCTTTCAAGGTTGGTTTGAAGTGATTTTGAAGTTTGATCTTTCTTTTATTTTTAATTCAAGTTTATTTCAATATTAAAAATGCCAAAATATTTTGCTTATTGTTTGATCTCCAATCTTCATTTCATTTCTGATCTCTCATTGTTTGACTTTGACTTTCAATGTCATTTGGTCAATACACATGGATTGGTACATTTTATTTCACCTTATGCACTTTATTCTTTCCATTTCTTTTTCTATTATTCATCTCTTTCTTCTTCTTCTTCTTCTTCTTCTTCTTCTTCTTCTTTTTGATCAATGAGTTAAAGGTTGATAAGTTAGCATTAATAAGGGAGAATTACTCTTCCTTGATTCAAATCTAATTCATCTTGTTCAATTGATCAAGTGAATGGCTTTGCATTCAGGATAGGTTGTTTCCTAAATCATGCAAAGGACTTAAGCCAATACAAGATCAATTCTCTTCTTCTTTTTGGCATGGCAAGTTGTTGGAAGTTGGTTCACTAACCAAGACTTCTAACTTGTGTTGTTGCCTACATTATTATTGACCGGCCTCAAATAGTTGTGACTTCTACATAAGTCCAATTATGATTGCTTAACATAGCGCTAAATTTGCCTTATGGCACACTAACTACTAACACTAACCATTAACAATTAACATTTACTTTTTTGCATTTTACTTTTATGCAATTTACTATTCTTGCACATATTATCCCTTTGTTTTCCTCTTTGCTCACTTGAGCACATGTTTATGTTAATGCCATTTTCCTTTTGCTCACTTGAGCACATAATTGTGTATATACTATTGTGCTTGTGTTTTGTTTTGATTGTTGTGGACCAAATGCAAAAATGGACAAATGGACTTAGTTTCTAGGACATTCCTTATGCAAAATTGGAGTAAAAGGACCTTAATGATGAAGATGGATTAAAAGGACCAAGCCTCTAAACTCACTCCTGTCCATTCTTGATTTGCTTCATAAAACTCTTTGATGTGTGTGTTCTTATGCCAGGGATTCCAACTTGATTCAAATTTGGGGAACCATTGCTATGAGCTTCTAAGAGAGAGGGATTCAAGATGCATTGAGGAGTCCTTCCAAGATTTCACTTTGATTGATGATTGCTTGAGTTTATGTTTATGTGATTGCTTATTCCAAAGGATGGGAGCTACTTGGATCATCCATATGATCTCAAGAGAGGAACTCCATTGTGGTTTTGTTTCTTTATCCCTCACCTTTTTGCCTTACTTAGGACTGTAGCCCTTCTTCTTCTTCTCTCCACTCTAGCCCAAGCCAAAACTTTTTGTGTAAACATTTAACCATTGTTTTCAAACATTAGAAACCTAAGCCTTATGCTTTTGATTTTCAAACTTTCTTTTCATAACACTTATTTTGAATTGAACCTTTAAGTCAACTTTGATCATTTTGTATATACTTCTAATTGGTAAATATAACCCATTCAAATGTTTTTTTGTGGTTCGAAAGGCCACATCCTTAATCAAATTTTTTTCATAATCTTTAGCTATTAGGTTTGAGTTATCTTTGTGGTAGATGTAACACTCACCTATATCCTTAGTGATGGACAATGAGTCTTCCATGCTTATTATAGGGTTAACCCCTCACTAGCATGTTGAAGCTATCCTCACATGGTGGATTTGTGGTTTTAGGATGAGTTTTCTCCCTTGGATAACAAAAGACCTTAAGGCTTTTGGACCAACCAATTCACCAACTTGTTTTGAGATTTTTACCCCGAACTACGAGGTTTTTATCCTAATCTTTTTTAAGATGGTACGTAGGCAATGGGTTTATCCATCCAAACACAAAATGTAAATAACTTGTATATTCTCTTCTCATCTCTTCAATCATGTTTGCGCAAACAAATTTCCACAAAACCATAACCTCATAACAAGTATGAAAAGGGCTCCCTAGGAGTACCTAGGATGTTTTGGGTGCCTAACACCTTCCCATTGCATAACCAACCCCCTTACCCAGATCTCTGACTCTCTTTTACTAGTTTTTGATTCGATAAAACTTTTTTAGGTTTTTGTTTGCTTTCTAACCATTCCTTTGGATAAATAAAAGTGCGGTGGCGACTCGACTTGTATGATTTACCTTGGATTTAGTCAATATCTCTAATGGTAACGAATACCCCGCTACAGTAACCAAGATACAATATAAGAGGAAAGGAAAATGACCATCCTATGGATCCCTAGAAACAATCATCTAAAGCTCTGGACACGGGAAGATAAGATGCACGAAGCCTCTTAACCTCCTCCTCATAGGCTGCCTCCTTGGCGAGTCGATCATACTTCCTCTTCCAAAACTTGGAAGACTGAGGAAGTAGAGAAGTCCATGCATCATTAGGATCGTCAATGACCTGATGCTTGAGAAACTCAATCAAAGCATCTTTCTCCTTAATCTGCTGAAGCAACTCCTCTCGTTCACAGATCCAAGCACGTGAGCGGTCTTCGTCTCTCAACTCCTCTACTCCTTGGTCAGGGAGGGTTGAAGGCCTAACCATAACCAAAGGTGTAGGTCTCGGATACTCGTACGACATGAGATACTCAGACGCTCTCTTCCTAACCCAAGCAGTGTAAGGCTCCAAAGCGACACAATTCTTAGGACCCAACTCATTCCTTCCTCTTCTATGAATCTTGCGCCAAGCGCGGACCATCCTAGCTTTCAAGCCTTGGGGATCTTTACCCTCCTGAAAGAATATACCCTCTAACAGAATGTTATTAGGTTAATCCTTTAGGGGGAACCCAAGCTGACGTCGTGCCAAAATAGGATTGTAGTTAATCCCACCACCTGTACCAAGAAGGGGTACATTGGAGAATTCACCACAAGAGTCGATAATATGCACACCATCATACACACGATTGTACCAAGAGATATCGTCATTAGTGAGAGACATAAGCCTCGTGGACCACCGTAGACATCCCTTGTTCTCCTTGAAAGCGACCGTCTGTGGTAAGTGAGAAATAAACCACTTATACAACAGAGGCAAACAACACACAATGGCACCACCACCCTTTGCATTCCTCATATGCAAAGAAAAATAAGTGTCACCCAACAGTGTCGGAACGAGATTAAGAGTAGAGAAAATCCTAATAGCGTTCACATCCACAAACTTGTCGATGTTGGGGAACAACACTAACCCATATATGAGAAGTACAAATATGGCTTCAAAGGCGTCCTCACTCATGGACTTCCCATACACAGTAGCTTGAGCAATGAGGAACTCAGAAGGGAGACCTTGAATTCCACCTTTGGTAGTCATATGAGCACCAACCAAAGATTCATCTATATGTAACATGTCAGCTATCTCTTGAGAAGTAGGAATACTCTCTAAGCCACTGAACGGCAACTGGTCTAGAATTGGTATACCCACAAGATAGGCATACTCCTCAAGCGTGGGCAAAAGCTGAAAATCCGGAAATGTGAAGCAACGGTACAAAGGATCATAAAACTGCACCAATACGCTCATCAATCCTTCATCCATCTGAGTAGTTAGAAGAGGAAGAAGCTTCCCAAAACGAGCCTTGAAACCCAAGGGATCTAATACATAGGATGTCAAATTCCAAATCTGGTTGTCTGAAGCTGTACTTCTTTGCATTCCTCCTTTGTCTTTCCATGTCTGAAAATTTGCAAATAGACCTCTTAAATTCCTTGAAAATTTTCTTCATTATTGATGATATGGATGCAAATGGGTGCATGAATGCATGAATGCAACAATCACACTCAAGGATCAAGCAAAGCATACCAAACAAAGGTCATGGGATGGATCATGCTATCCTTAATATCAATCATCCATTTTTGTGGATTATGGTTTACACCTTATCAACACCCAAGTTCCATTGATATTAAGGACACACGAACGGATCAACCACGAATCAAGGGTTTGTTGCGAGTCACGAGCATGGAGTTTTGGTTCAGAGCCACCCAAAGGGAGTGTACTAGGGTTTAAACCTGCCAAGCATGTTCTACAAGAGGTTCCCATAGTCATCATCCCATCTTTCGGATATTGTCGGAGAAACGACTACTCGTATTCCAAAAATATTCTCAAGAGAGACTCTTATGAGTGTAGTATCGCGTAACAATCGTATCAAATCTTACACTTGAACGACTTTCGCACTACATCCTAAGAATAGGCCAAGATGGGCTTGGTAAACTAAGGTCCTTGGCTTTTAAGGTCTATATTGGAAAGAGTAATGTCTAACCACAACTTACTTGTGTGACATTATTGATCCTAACATGACCTCCACCAAGTGAATGGACTTGCAAGTCAACTTGCTAAGGAATAACTCCACACAAGTCAACAAGACTATGCCATTCTCCTATCCTAAGTACACTCGAGTCCGGGTATAGAACTCATCTCACAAAGATCACCAAGCATACAAGGAATTAATATTCAGGCAATTCAATCATTACATACAATACAGTAATCCCAAATTGCACAAAAATATATCACAAAACAATATACACAATAGTACAACAAGATATGAAAAGTAGGCAAAACCCACTAGGCTCTTTTCCCCAGCAGAGTCGCCACTTTTCTGTAGCGGGGTATTCGTTACCATTAGAGATATTGACTAAATCCAAGGTAAATCATACAAGTCGAGTCGCCACCGCACTTCTATTTATCCAAAGGAATGGTTAGAAAGCGAACAAAAACCTAAAAGTTTTATCGAATCAAAAACTAGTAAAAGAGAGTCAGAGATCTGGGTAAGGGGGTTGGTTATGCAATGGGAAGGTGTTAGGCACCCAAAACATCCTAGGTACTCCTAGGGAGCCCTTTTCATATTTGTTGTAAGGTTGTTGTCTTGTGAAAAATTTGTTTGTGCAAACATGATTGAAGAGATGAGAAGAGAATATACAAGTTATTTACATTTTATGTTTGGATGGATAAACCCATTGCCTACGTACCATCTTAGAAAAGATTAGGATCAAAACCTCGTAGTTCGGGGTAAAAATCTCAAAAGGGGTTGGTGAATTGATTGGTCCAAAAGCCTTAAGGTCTTTTGTTATCCAAGGGAGAAAACTCAACCCAAAACCACAAATCCACCATGTGAGGATAGCTTCAACATGCTAGTGAGGGGTTAACCCTATAATAAGCATGGAAGACTCATTGTCCATCACTAAGGATATAGGTGAGTATTACATCTACCACAAGGATAACTCAAACCTAATAGCTAAAGGTTATGGAAAATTTTGATTAAGATGGTGGCCATTGAAACCATAAAAATATATTTGAATGGGTTATATTTACCAATGAAAAGTATACACAAAATATGGTCAAAGTTGACTTAGAAGTTCAATTCAAAATAAGTATTATGAAAAGGAGGTTTGAAAATCAAAAGCATAAGGCTTAGGTTTCTAATGTTGAAAGCAAGTGTTAATGTTTGCACAAAAGTTTTGGCTTGCGTTAGAGTGGAGAGAAGAAGAAGAATGGCTAAGACCCTAAGCAATGCAAAAGGTGAGAGATAAGAAACAAAACCACAAAAGGAGTTCCTCTCTTGAGATCATATGGATGATCCAAGTAGCTCCGATCCTTTGGAATAAGCAATCACATAAGCATAAACTCAAGCAATCAACAATCAAATGAAGCTCTTGGAAAAGTTCCTCAAGGTATCTTGTATCTCTCTCTCTTAGGAGCTCATGCTAATGGTTCCTCAATTTGGATCAAGTTGGAGTCCCTAGCACAAAAAAACACACACATCAAAAGGTTCTATTAACAACCAAATAATGGACAAGAGGGAGTTTAGAATATGGTCCTTTCAATGTTCATCTTCAAGTTTTAAGCATTCTAAAGGCATGAGGCCTAGTTGCTCTTTGACATTTTAAGCACTCTAAAGGCATGAGGCCTAGTTGCTCTTCAACTCCATTAGCTTGGGTAAGGTCCTAAAATCTAAGTCCATTTGTCCATTTCTTTGCATTTGGTCCACAACAAACAAACAAAACACAAGCACAAAAGATATATACACAATTATATGCTCAAGTGAGCAAAAGGCAAATAGCATTAACATAAACATGTGCTCAAGTGAGCAAAAGAAAAAGCAAATGGATAATATGTACAAGAATAATAAATTGCATAAAAGTAAAGTGCAAGAAGTAAATGTTAATGGTTAATGATTAGTGTTAGTAGTTAGTGTGCCATAAGGCAAATTTAGCGCTATGTTAAGCAATCATAATTGGACTTATGTAGAAGTCACAACTATCTGAGGCCGGTCAATAATAATGTGGGCAACAACACAAGTTAGAAGTCTTGATTAGTGAACCAAGTTTCAACAACTTGCCATGCCAAAAAAAGAAAAAAGAGAATTGATCTTGTATTGGTTTAAGTCCTTTGCATGTTTAGGAAACAACCTATCCTTAATGCAAAGCCATTCACTTGATCAATTGATCAAGATGAATTAGATTTGAATCAAGGAAGATTAAGTCTCCCTAATCAATGCTAACTTATCAACCTTCAACTCATTGATCAAAAAGAAAAAAGAAGAAGAAGAAGAAGAAAGAGATGAATAATGGAAAAGGAAATGGAAAGAATAAAGTGCATAAAATGAAATAAAATGTACCAATCCATGTGTGTTGACCAAATGACATTGAAAGTCAAAGTCAAACAATGAGAGACCAGAAATGGGATGAAGATTGGAGGTCAAACAATAAGCAAAATATTTTTGGCATTTTTAATATTAAAATAAACTTGAATTAAAAAATAAAAGAAAGGTCAAACTTCAAAATCACCTCAAATCAACCTTGAAAGGTCTAAGTGATTTATCCCAAGTTCAACAAGGTCAAACAAAGTTTGACAAAAAAATTTCAACATTTTTAAAAGTCAGAAACTATTTTTAATCAATTAAAAATGAATAAAAATATCCTAATTGAACTAAAATCTCAAATAAATCTCAAATCAATTAAAAAATTGATGAGAAATAGGTTAGGAAAATAGGTTAGGAAAATATTTTTGTATTTTTTGAATATCAAAAACTATTTAAAATGGATTAAAAGAAACCAGAAAAGAGAAAATTCACAAAAAATATCAAATGACAAAATAAAAAATATTAAAAATCAAAATTAGAAACTAGAAATTATTTGGAGAAGAATGCAATTGGTCCCATATTTTTTGGAATTAAAATGAAGAAGATATGAATTTTTAAAAATAAAGGAAATAAAAGAAATTAAAACAGAAATTAGAAAGTTTGAAAAAACAAGGAGCGTCTGATCAAGCCTCATTAATTGACGTGGCTGATCAAACGCTCCAAACACGCGCTTCCATGGTAGGCTTCAGTCCACGCGTAACACAAACATTAAAACAAAGTCATAACATTGGACAGTGGAGATTAAATCTGGAGATCAGATCCAAGGGCTCACGATGCATCTGGTAAAGGGACGGTCACTGGAGCCACCGTCTTCTCCGGTGAGCATGAAGATTCCGGCCAAAATTGCAGGTAATGAAAACTTAACCAAATGGAGCGATCCTCATATCATTGGGAAGCTGGGATTATGTACATCATCCCTGTACCATTGGTTTCTTCTCTAGATCCTCATAGAGAGAGAAATCAGAGAGAGAAATTTATGGTGTTCATGCTGAACTTCATGGATTTCAATAATTGAGCATTCAAAACAATTGCCTCTATGAAGAGGACTTCAGCCAACACAATATCCAAGCAAATAGATCAAGAAATAGTGAGTTTCGAAGAGAAAACCAGTTGGAGAGAACCTTGAATTGTGGTGATCTGAGCTTGCTTCCTTGCTTCCTTTGGCCAAACAGAAGTACAATGGACTATAGTATGAAGGTCTAGGAACTTTAGATCTAGAGATTCAACTAGATTTAGTTGAATTTCAGATATGAAAAATTTGAATGAAAATGAAATAGTTCCTTTGGTGAGAGGTTTGGTTTTCAATTCAGCAGCATTTCAGGTTGATTCATGGATCGAAAATGAATGGAATGATGCTTCTATTTATAGCCAAGCATGGTGCAAGCAATGAGAAATCCGTGTGTGCATGGCAAGTGGATACTCTTTGCATGGGCTTGCATGATCATGAAAAAGGCCCAAATCCAATGATAAATGCAATCTGAGATATAATTGAGCTGAAATGGACGTGTAATTGGCAATGCACAAGCTTGTGTAATGAGTTTCAACATGTTATGCACAATTATGCCTAAAACTTCTCCTCTTTGAAAATGCCATTTTCCAAATTCAAACATGGGCATGTGAGTAACGGTTGGAAAGGTCTTGATGCAAGGAACAAATGTTATGTTGGGCAAAAATCCATTTGAAGTGTGGAAATTAGTGAATTTTGAGTTTAAAGTGTAAGGTGCAAAACATGTAAAGGCAAGGTTTCCAAATTTGGCCAATGTTCAAGCCCCTCTATTTTGATGATTCAAGCTTCAAATGAAAAACCCTCCAACATAAAAGTTGTAGATCTTCTCAAGACAATCAAAATTGACTTAAATTTTGCATCATTTGGATTTTTGGTGAAAATGTTATGGGCACTTGAAATTGGACTTTTTTGCCTTTCAATGCATTTGGTCCAAAGTGACCTATAATGTTTTGCATTATCACATGTATTTCCTTTGAGATTTTGAAATTTTGTTCAACATAACATTTTAATTAGACATCTTAATATTTCCAATGCATTTGATCCCACCTCAAAATCGTAAAATATTAATGAGTTATGTTCTTGGGAAGTTGACCCAAAATTAAGGTTTCAGTCAAAATGACCTATAATGTCTTGGAATGGGAGATGATCTTCCAAGCTTAAAATAATTTTTTTATGAACATGAAAGTTGTTCATATTGTCTTTAATAACATTTTTACTTTTGCGATCATCTCCATTTGACCAACACATAAAAAGTTAGGTCTCAGTGTAGTTCAAAATAGTCAGATGAATTGACTGATCAACTTCTCAAGTCCATGAATCATATCTTGATGAATTGATGATTGAGGACACTCAAATAAGTTCAAATATGCATGAAATGATGTATTAAAGAACTTCCCTTGATTGTATTTGACCCTGGGTTGAGGTTGCTTCAAGAGCAAGGCATTGTGGATGATCAGATGAACTAGGGTTTCCTTGGGGAAAAAACCTCAAACCCTTTGACTTGCTTTGATTAAAGGGATGAATTGAGATGCTAGGGAGGCATATTTGATGGATGAGAGCTTTTGGAACCATTACCATGCTTGCTATCATCTTCACTTGGCCATATTTCTGTACAAAGGATCTCCTTGAAGCTCTTGACCTTGTGATTGCTCAAGCTACAAACAAGAAATGTTAGTGACATATTTTTGTGCTTTTGGTTAGTAAACAAAATAATAAAAAGCAATAATATACAATTCAAGCATGCTTGGTGATATCAAGCCATTCACAAGAGGTCCCACCCAAAGGTAAAGGGAACCAAGATGCTTATGATCCTTGAGGCAATGCAAATGCAATGTTATGATGCAATGAGGGATCTTAGGGACAAAATTGGGGTCTTACAAGTAGGCTTTGCTTCTTCAATACAAATTACTTACTAAAATTAAATAAAGTGTAGTAGTTCCCCAGTGTAGGAAACTACTACTATGGCTAACTGGAAAACGGAAGGAAAAGGGAAAAACAAAATTCTTAAAAGAATGGCGAATAAACTAAGGCAACGGAAACAAGGTTGCTGAAAAGAAAACACTAAAAAGCTAGAAAGCTGTAAAAACTAAATTACAGAGCGTAAGTGTGAATGTAGGTGTCCCCAATTTTTCCCATTTTGGTCCTTTATATAGTGCTCCTTTAGGTCTTGGTGGTTGAGATATTCAAGGGAGACATGGTTTGAATGAGGAATCCGTGGGAGTAAGTTGTTGGAGGGAATTTAGGCACGTTTGGGTGCCTGTGGCTGACTGTTTCAAAGCGCATATTGTGGCTGTGTGACGCTCGTCGTGGGCCTGTGACGGTCGTCACAGTCTGGGTCATGATGAGCGTCATGAATCTGTGACGGTCATCACATCAGCAAATTCTGCATATTCTGTTTTTCTTCTTTTTCCTGTGCTTTCTCATCTGTTTCTTCTTCTTTTTATTCCTTTTGCTCATTTTGCTCTTTAATGCTTGGAGATTTAAATACCTGCAAAAACAACTCAAATACTTGCGGAATAATCAGGATATTAATTGAAATGGTGTGATCGTTGAGTGTAAATCAAGGCAATTATCTGATGTGTTTTCGCGTTATAAGAGGGTTCTTGAGCATTACATGAATTTTTTAGAACTTTTGTGTGAGTTACTTGTTCTAATACTCTGTAGGCATTTTGTAAGACCCTAATTTTGACCCCTAAGATCCCTCATGCCATCTCATAGCTTTGCATTGGCATTGGGATCACACCTTGGTGTTTTCCTAGCCTTTCATTCATTGGGTTTGCATTGGGAGAGATCACCAGGCATATGTGTGTATCATACTTTATTTTCTTTGTTTACTAACCAAAATAAAAAAAATATGTCTAGTATAGGATTGTTTCTTTTGTAGGTAGTGTATGGGTCCATTTGTGCCCCACCAAGCCCACATATAGGGTTTGAGACCCTCAATGCAAGAGATAAAGCAAGAAAAGTTCCACATTGGTTATAAACATCAAATATGGATCCCCATGTTCTTTATTTTTCATTTTGATCAAGAGTTCATCAAGATTTTGAAGCTTGTTTGTCAAGGTATCCCTAATTCATCTGGGTATCTTGTGTGCCTTCATCAGCAAGTTTCTTCAACAGTTGGTAAAAGATATACAACTATACTTCATTTTACATAATCATCAGCAACTATGATATTCCATGAGCCCCTAAGAGAAAAGCAACTTCAAGTATGCAAGTTGATTCAAGGAAGTTGACCAGAAAAGTCAACTGGTCCAATCCAAGGTTTCGTAGACCCTATCTCCTACAATATTTGTCATATAAAAATGATTCCAAGAGAAATGTTACTCTTTGTGACATTCCAAACATCTTTCAGGTTTTAATAAAGAGCTAAGTTTGCTTGTAAAGTCATTGTTTATGGTGAAATATTATAGGTCATTTTGTTTGTGCCCTAGATAGAAGGTCAACTTCCAAGAGCCATAACTTCAAAGTTTCATGATTTATTTCAAGATTGATTCTTCAACTTTGATGCTTTGAGATAGATAAAGTTATACTTTCAAAGTCATGTACCATGAGGAAACATTATAGTTCCATTTTGGTCTTCATCATTGAACAATCAAATTTCCTCAACTTCTAAAATCTACAACGCCATCATCCAAACTCCAAATGGTTCCAAATCTGTGTTCACATTGAAGGGAATTGAAAGATATGCAACCTTGTAGATGGAGCCAAGTTCATTTGAAGCTCACATCAAAAGTTATTCAAGGTGGAAAGAGATGTCGTTTGGCTTATAGCTTAGAAATATTTCTAAGTATGTTTGATACCTCCACCTTCGAGGCTAGTTTTCTCCATTTTCCATGCACCCATGCAACAAGTATTACTCATTTTTCATTAAAAATTGGAAAGGTGCACATATCATTTGCTTGGCCTATAAATCAAACACCATTTGCTCAGAAATGAAGGGGGAGACTATAATTCCCCAATTATTACCCTAAGACCCCTCATGCTATCTCATCGTATGCATTGGCTTTGGGATCACAAGATGACATCCTCCCTACCCCTCATTCATTGGGCTTGCATTGGAAGAGGTCACCAAGCACATTTGATTGTATCATACTATATTTTTCTTTGTTTACTAACCAAAATACCAAAAATATGTCTATGTATATCTTTGTTTCTTTTATAGGTAGTGTGTGCATTCACCAATGCCTCATGAAGCCTATATCCAGGGTTTAAGACCCTCAATACAAGGAAATCAATCAAGGGATGGTTCACATTGGCTCTAAACATCATATTTGGGTCCCCATGATCTTCAACTATCAGTTTGATCAAGAAATCACCAAGAGTTTAAAGCTTGTTTGTCTTGGAAGCCCTAATTCATCTGGGTATCTTGTGTGAATTCCTCAACAACTTTCTTCAGCATTTGATCAAATATTTCAAGGGATAGTTCATATTAAATCATATTATAGATATATGATTCTCCATGAATCCCAAATATCAAGAGAACTTCAAGTTTACAAGTTGGTTTAAAGTTAATTAAATTTGAATTAAAAACATCAGCCTAAAAGATTGTTTGAGAAAAAGGGTTTTCACCGATTATTATTAAATGCCATCTAATTAAATTGCTACATACCGATACCGATAATTTAGCCGGACATGGTAAATACGGCAAACACATCGCATAAATAGATCAATAGTGCGGCAAACATAATTATAATAATAATTTGGCAATAATAATAATAGTTCAATAAAAACCTGGAGATCGAAGTAACAGAGTATATCGATTCTTGGAGTACTTGAGCAGTCCTCCACAAGTCAGTAGGCTTTGCTTCTTCAATACAAATTACTTACTAAAATTAAATAAAGTGTAGTAGTTCCCTAGTGTAGGAAACTACTACTATGGCTAACTGGAAAACGGAAGGAAAAGGGAAAAACATAATTCTAAAAAGAATGGCGAATAAACTAAGGCAACGGAAATAAGGTTGCTGAAAAGAAAATACTAAAAAGCTAGAAAGCTATAAAACTAAATTGCAGAGCGTAAGTGTGAATGTAGATGTCCCCAATTTTTCCAATTTTGGTTCTTTATATAGTGCTCCTTTAGGTCTTGGTGGTTGAGATATTCAAGGGAGACTTGGTTTGAATGAGGAATCCGTGAGAGCAAGTTGTTGGAGGGAATTTAGGCACGTTTGGGTGCCTGTGGCTGACTGTTTCAAAGCGCATATTGTGGATGTGTGACGCTCGTCACAGTCTGGGTCGTGACGAGCGTCATGAATCTGTGACGGTCGTCACATCAGCAAATTCTGCATATTCTGTTTTTCTGCTTTTTCCTGTGCTTTCTCATATGTTTCTTCTTCTTTTTCTTCCTTTTGCACATTTTTCTCATTAATGCTTGGAGATTTAAATACCTTCAAAAACAACTCAAATATTTGCGGAATAATCAGGATATTAATTGAAATGGTGTGATCGTTGAGTGTAGATCAAGGCAATTATCTGATGTGTTATCGGGTTATCAGAGGGTTCTTGACCATTGCATGAATTTTTTAAAACTTTTGTGTGAGTTACTTGTTCTAATACTCTGTAGGCATTTTGTAAGACACCAATTTTGACCCCTAAGATCCCTCATGCCATCTCATAGCTTTGCATTGGCATTGGGATCACAACTTGGTGTTTTCCTAGCCTATCATTCATTGGGTTTGCATTGGGAGAGATCACCAAGCATATGTGTGTATCATACTTTATTTTCTTTGTTTACTAACCAAAATAAAAAAATATGTCTAGTATAGCTTTGTTTCGGGTGTAGGTAGTGTATGGGTCCATTTGTGCCCCACCAAGCCCACATATAGGGTTTGAGACCCTCAATGCAAGAGATAAAGCAAGCAAAGGTCCACATTGGTTATAAACATCAAATATGGACCCCTAATTCATCAAGAGTTCATCAAGATTTTGAAGCTTGTTTTTCAAGGTATCCCTAATTCATCTAGGTATCTTGTGTGCCTTCCTTAGCAAGTTTCTTCAACAGTTGGTAAAAGATATAAAGCTATACTTCATTTTACATAATCATCAGCAACTATGATATTCCATGAGCCCCTAAGAGAAAAGCAACTTCAAGTATGCAAGTTGATTCAAGGAAGTTGACCAGAAAAGTCAACAGGTCAAATCCAAGGTTTCATAGACCCTATCTCCTACAATATTTGTCATATAAAAATGATTCCAAGAGAAATGTTACTCTTTGTGACATTCCAAACATCTTTCATGTTTAAATAAAGAGCTAAGTTTGCCTGTAAAGTCATTGTTTATGGTGAAATATTATAGGTCATTTTGTTTGTGCCCTAGATAGAAGGTCAACTTCCAAGAGCCATAACTTCAAAGTTTCATGATTTATTTCAAGATTTATTCTTCAACTTTGTTGATTTGAGAAAGATAAAGTTATACTTTCAAAGTCATGTACAATGAGGAAACATTATAGTTCCATTTTCGTCTTCATCATTGAACAATCAAATTTCCTAAACTTCTAAAATCTACAACGCCATAATCCAAACTCCAAATGGTTCCAAATTTCTGTTCACATTGAAGGGAATTGAAAGATATGCAACCTTGTAGATGGAGTCAAGTTCATTTGAAGCTCACATCAAAAGTTATTCAGGGTGGAAAGAGATGTCGTTTGGCTTATAACTTAGAAATATTTCTAAGTATGTTTGATACCTCCACCTTCGAGGCTAGTTTTCTCCATTTTCCATGCACCCATGCACCAAGAATTACTCATTTTTCATTAAAAATTGGAAAGGTGCACATATCATTTGCTTGGCCTATAAATCAAACACCATTTGCTCAGAAATGAAGGGGGAGACAATAATTCCCCAATTATTACCCTAAGACCCTTCATGCTATCTCATCATATGCATTGGATTTGGGATCACAACTTGACATCCTCCATACCCCTCATTCATTGGGCTTGCATTGGGAGAGGTCACCAAGCATATTTGATTGTATCATACTATATTTTTCTTTGTTTACAAACCAAAATATAAAAAAATATGTCTATGTATATCTTTGTTTCTTTTATAGGTAGTGTGTGCATTCACCAATGCCTGATGAATCCTATATCCAGGGTTTAAGACCCTCAGTACAAGGAAATCAATCAAGGGATGGTTCACATTGGCTCTAGACATCATATTTGGGTCCCCATGATCTTCAACTATCATTTTGATCAAGAAATCACCAATAGTTTCAAGCTTGTTTGTTTTGGAAGCCCTAATTCATCTGGGTATCTTGTGTGAATTCCTCAACAAGTTTCTTCAGCATTTGATCAAATATTTCAAGGGATAGTTCGTATTAAATCATATTATAGATATATGATTCTCCATGAATCCCAAATATCAAGAGAACTTCAAGTTTACAAGTTGGTTTAAAGTTAATTAAATTTGAATTAAAAACTTCAGCCTAAAAGATTGTTTGAGAAAAAGGGTTTTCACCGATTATTATTAAATCCCATCTAATTAAATTGCTAAATACTGATATCGGTAATTTAGCCGGACATGGTAAATAGGGCAAACACAACGCATAAACAGATCAACAGTGCGACAAACATAATTATAATAATATTTTGGCAATAATAATAATAATTCAATAAAAACCTGGAGATCGAAGTAACAGAGTATATCGATTCTTGGAGTACTTAAGAAGTCCTCCATAAGTCAATAGGCTTTGCTTCTTCAATACAAATTACTTACTAAAATTAAATAAAGTGTAGTAGTTCCCTAGTGTAGGAAACTACTACTATGGCTAACTGGAAAACTGACGGAAAAGGGAAAAACAGAATTCTAAAAAGAATGGCGAATAAACTGAGGCAACGGGAACAAGGTTGCTGAAAAGAAAATACTCAAAAGTTAGAAAGCTGTAAAAACTAAATTGCAGAGCGTAAGTGTGAATGTAGGTGTCCCAAATTTTTCCCATTTTGGTCCTTTATATAGTGCTCCTTTAGGTCTTGGTGGTTGAGATATTCAAGGGAGACTTGGTTTGAATGAGGAATCTGTGGGAGTAAGTTGTTGGAGGGAATTTAGGCATGTTTGGGTGCCTGTGGCTGACTGTTTTAAAGCGCATATTGTGGCTGCGTGACGCTCGTCATGGGCCTGTGATGGTCGTCACAATCTGGGTCGTGACGAGCGTCATGAATCTGTGACGCTCGTCACATCAGCAAATTTTGCATATTCTGTTATTTTGCTTTTTCCTGTGCTTTCTCATCTGTTTCTTCGTCTTTTTCTTCCTTTTGCTCATTTTTCTCATTACTGCTTGGAGATTTAAATACCTACAAAAACAACTCAAATACTTGCGGAATAACCAGGATATTAATTGAAATGGTGTGATTGTTGAGTGTAAATCAAGGCAATTATCTGATGTGTTTTCGCGTTATCAGAGGGTTTTTGAGCATTGCATAAATTTTTTAGAACTTTTGTGTGAGTTACTTGTTCTAATACTCTGTAGGCATTTTGTAAGACCCCAATTTTGACCCCTAAGATCCCTCATGCCATATCATAGCTTTGCATTGGCATTGGGATCACACCTTGGTATTCTCCAAGCCTATCATTCATTGGGTTTGCATTGGTAGAGTTCACCAAGCATATATGTGTGTATCATACTTTATTTTCTTTGTTTACTAACCAAAATAAAAAAAATATGTCTAGTATAGCTTTGTTTCTTTTGTAGGTAGTGTATGGGTCCATTTGTGCCCCACCAAGCCCACATATAGGGTTTGAGACCCTCAATGCAAAAGATAAAGCAAGCAAAGGTCCATATTGGTTATAAACATAAAATATGGATCCCCATGTTCTTTATTTTTCATTTTGATCAAGAGTTCATCAAGATTTTGAAGCTTGTTTGTCAAGGAATCCCTAATTCATCTAGGTATCTTGTGTGCCTTCCTCAGCAAGTTTCTTCAATAATTGGTAAGAGATATAAAGCTATACTTCATTTTACATCTTCATCAACAACTATGATATTCCATGAGCCCCTAAGAGAAAAGTAACTTCAAGTATGCAAGTTGATTCAAGGAAGTTGACCAGATAAGTCAACTGGTCAAATCCAGGGTTTCATAGATCCTATCTCTTACAATATTTGTCATATAAAAATGATTCCAAGAGAAATGTTACTCTTTGTGACATTCCAAACATCTTTGATGTTTGAATAAAGAGCTAAGCTCTCTTGTAATGTCATTGTTTATGGTGAAATATTATAGGTCATTTTGTTTGTGTCCTAGATAGAAGGTCAACATCCAAGAGCCATAACTTCCAAGTTTCATGATTTATTTCAAGATTTATTCTTCAACTTTGATGCTTTGAGAAAGATAAAGTTATACTTTCAAAGTCATGTACCATGAGGAAACATTATAGTTCCATTTTGTTCTTTATCATTGAACAATCAAATTTCCTCATTTTCTAAAATCCACAGCGCCATCATCCAAACTCCAAATGGTTCCAAATTTGTGTTCATATTGAAGGGAATTGAAAGATATGCAACCTTGTAGATGGAGCCAAGTTCATTTGAAGCTTAAATCAAAAGTTATTCAAGGTGGAAAGAGATGTCGTTTGGCTTATAACTTAGAAATATTTCTAAGTATGTTTGATACCTCCACCTTCGAGGCTAGTTTTCTCCATTTTCCATGCACCCATGCACCAAGAATTACTCATTTTTCATTAAAAATTGGAAAGGTGCACATATCATTTGCTTGGCCTATAAATCAAACACCATTTGCTCAGAAATGAAGGGGGAGACTAAAATTCCCCAATTTTTACCATAAGACCCCTCATGTTATCTCATCATATGCATTGGCCTTGGGATCACAACTTGACATCCTCCCTACCCCTCATTCATTGGGCTTGCATTGGGAGAGGTCACCAAGCATATTTGATTGTATCATACTATATTTTTCTTTGTTTACTAACCAAAATATAAAAAATATGTCTGTGTATATCTTTGTTTCTTTTATAGGTAGTGTGTGCATTCACCAATGCCTGATGAAGCCTATATCCAGGGTTTAAGACCCTCAGTACAAGGAAATCAATCAAGGGATGGTTCACATTCGCTCTAGACATCATATTTGGGTCCCCATGATCTTCAACTATCATTTTGATCAAGAAATCACCAATAGTTTCAAGCTTGTTTGTTTTGGAAGCCCTAATTCATTTGGGTATCTTGTGTGAATTCCTCAACAAGTTTCTTCAGCATTTGATCAAATATTTCAAGGGATAGTTCGTATTAAATCATATTATAGATATATGATTCTCCATGAATCCCAAATAGCAAGAGAACTTCAAGTTTACAAGTTGGTTTAAAGTTAATTAAATTTGAATTAAAAACTTCAGCCTAAAAGATTGTTTGAGAAAAAGGGTTTTCACCGATTATTTTTAAATCCCATCTAATTAAATTGCTACATACCGATACAGGTAATTTAGCCGGACATGGTAAATAGGGCAAACATAGCGCATAAACAGATCAACAGTGCGGCAAACATAATTATAATAATAATTTGGCAATAATAATAATAATTCAATAAAAACCTGGAGATCGAAGTAACAGAGTATATCGATTCTTGGAGTACTTGAGTAGTCCTCCACAAGTCGGTAAGCTTTGCTTCTACAATACAAATTATTTACTAAAATTAAATAAAGTGTAGTAGTTCCCCAGTGTAGGAAACTACTACTATGGCTAACTGGAAAACGAGAGGAAAGGGGAAAAATGGAATTCTAAAAAGAATGGCGAATAAACTAAGGCAACGGAAACAAGGTTGCTGAAAAGAAAATACTAAAAAGCTAGAAGGCTGTAAAAACCAAATTGCATAGCGTAAGTGTGAATGTAGGTGTCCCCAATTTTTCCCATTTTGGTCCTTTATATCGTGCTCCTTTAGGTCTTGGTGGTTGAGATATTCAAGGGAGACTTGGTTTGAATGAGGAATCCGTGGGAGTAAGTTGTTGAAGGGAATTTAGGCACGTTTGGGTGCCTGTGGCTGACTATTTCAAAGCGCATATTGTGGCTGCGTGACGCTCGTAATGGGCCTGTGACGGTCGTCACAATCTGGGTCGTGACGAGCGTCATGAATCTGTGACGGTCGTCACATCCGCAAATTCTGCATATTCTGTTTTACTGCTTTTTCCTGTGCTTTCTCATCTGTTTCTTCTTCTTTTTCTTCCTTTTGCTCATTTTGTTCATAAATGCTTGGACATTTAAATACCTACAAAAAAAACTCAAATACTTGCGGAATAATCAGGATATTAATTGAAATGGTGTGATCGTTGAGTGTAAATCAAGGCAATTATCTGATGTGTTTTCGCGTTATTAGATGGTTCTTGAGCATTGCATGAATTTTTTAGAACTTTTGTGTGAGTTACTTCTTATAATACTCTGTAGGCATTTTGTAAGACCCCAATTTTGACCCCTAAGATCCCTCATGCCTACTCATAGCTTTGCATTGGCATTGGGATCACACCTTGGTGTTCTCCTTGCCTATCATTCATTGGGTTTGCATTGGGAGAGATCACGAAGCATATATGTGTGTATCATACTTTATTTTCTTTGTTTACTAACCAAAATAAAAAAATATGTCTAGTATAGCTTTGTTTCTTTTGTAGGTAGTGTATGGGTCCATTTGTGCCCCACCAAGCCCACATATAGGGTTTGAGACCCTCAACGCAAGAGATAAAGCAAGCAAAGGTCCACATTGGTTATAAACATAAAATATGGAACCCCATGTTCTTTATTTTTCATTTTGATCAAGAGTTCATCAAGATTTTGAAGCTTGTTTGTCAAGGAATCCCTAATTCATCTGGGTATCTTGTGTGCCTTCCTCAACAAGTTTCTTTAACATTTGGTAAAAGATATAAAGCGATACTTCATTTTACATCATCATCAGCAACTATGATATTCCATTAGCCCCTAAGAGAAAAGTAACTTCAAGTATGCAAGTTGATTCAAGGAAGTTGACCAGAAAAGTCAACTGGTCAAATCCCGGGTTTCATAGACCATATCTCCTACAATATTTGTCATATAAAAATGATTCCAAGAGAAATGTTACTCTTTTTGAAATTCCAAACATCTTTCATGTTTGAATAAAGAGCTAAGTTTTCTTGTAAAGTCATTGTTTATGGTGAAAGATTATAGGTCATTTTGTTTGTGCCCTAGATAGAAGGTCAACTTCCGAGAGCCATAACTTCCAAGTTTCATGATTTATTTCAAGATATATTCTTCAACTTTGATGCTTTGATAAAGATAAAGTTATACTTTCAAAGTCATGTACCATGAGGAAACATTATAGTTCCATTTTGGTCTTCATCATTGAACAATCAAATTTCCTCAACTTCTAAACTCTACAACGCCATCATCCAAACTCCAAATGGTTCCAAATTTGTGTTCACATTGAAGGGAATTGAAAGATATGCAACCTTGTAGATGGAGCCAAGTTCATTTGAAGCTCACATCAAAAGTTATTCAAGGTGGAAAGAGATTTCGTTTGGCTTATAACTTAGAAATATTTCTAAGTATGTTTGATACCTCCACCTTCGAGGCTAGTTTTCTCCATTTTCCATGCACCCATGAACCTAGAATTACTCATTTTTCATTAAAAATTGGAAAGGTGCACATATCATTTGCTTGGCCTATAAATCAAACACCATTTGCTTAGAAATGAAGGGGGAGACTATAATTCCCCAATTTTTACCCTAAGACCCCTCATGCTATCTCATCATATGCATTGGCTTTGGGATCACAACTTGACATCCTCCCTACCCCTAATTCATTGGGCTTGCATTGGGAGAGATCACCAAGCATATTTGATTGTATCATACTATATTTTTCTTTGTTTACTAACCAAAATACCAAAAATATGTCTGTATATCTTTGTTTCTTTTATAGGTAGTGTGTGCATTCACCAATGCATCATTAAGCTTATGTCCAGGGTTTAAGATCCTGAGTACAAGGAAATCAATCAAGGGATGGTTCACATTGGCTCTAGACATCATATTTGGGACCCATGATCTTCAACTATCATTTTGATCAAGAAATCACCAAGAGTTTAAAGCTTGTTTGTCTTGGAAGCCCTAATTCATCTGGGTATCTTGTGTGACTTCCTCAACAAGTTTCTTCAACATTTGATCAAATATTTCGAGGGATAGTTCATATTAAATCATATTATAGATATATGATTCTCCATGAATCCCAAATATCAAGAGAACTTCAAGTTTACAAGTTGGTTTAAAGTTAATTAAATTTGAATTAAAAACTTCAGCCTAAAAGATTGTTTGAGAAAAAGGGTTTTCACCGATTATTATTAAATCCCATCTAATTAAATTGCTACATACCGATACCGGTAATTTAGCCGGACATGGTAAATAGGGCAAACACAACGCATAAACAGATCAACAGTGCGACAAACATAATTATAATAATAATTTGGCAATAATAATAATAATTCAATAAAAACCTGGAGATCGAAGTAACAGAGTATATCGATTCTTGGAGTACTTGAGCAGTCCTCCACAAGTCGGTAGGCTTTGCTTCTTCAATACAAATTACTTACTAAAATTAAATAAAGTGTAGTAGGTCCCCAATGTAGGAAACTACTACTATGGCTAACTGGAAAACGGAAGGAAAAGGGAAAAACGGAATTCTAAAAAGAATGGCGAATAAATTAAGGCAACTGAAACAAGGTTGCTGAAAAGAAACTACTAAAAAGCTAGAAATCTGTAAAAACTAAATTGCAGAGCGTAAGTGTGAATGTAGGCGTCCCCAATTTTTCCCATTTTGGTCCTTTATATAGTGCTCCTTTAGGTCTTGGTAGTTGAGATATTCAAGGGAGACTTGGTTTGAATGAGGAATCTGGGGGAGTAAGTTGTTGGAGGCAATTTAGGCACGTTTGGGTGCTTATGGCTGACTGTTTCAAAGCGCATATTGTGGCCGCGTGACGCTCGTCATCAGCAAATTCTGCATATTCTGTTTTTCTGCTTTTTCCTGTGCTTTCTCATCTGTTTCTTCTTCTTTTTCTTCCTTTTGCTCATTTTGCTCATTAATGCTTGGAGATTTAAATACCTGCAAAAACAACTCAAATACTTGCGGAATAATCAGGATATTAATTGAAATGGTGTGATCGTTGAGTGTAAATCAAGGCAATTATCTGATGTGTTTTCGCGTTATCAAACTCCCCTAAACTTGAATATTTTCTTGTCCTCAAGCAAATACAATTTGAAAATAAAGTTAAGCGCGAATACATTACCCATTCGTACGTGGTTGTCAGGTAGATGGTTAGGATGGTCGATATTCGAGTAAAACACTAAAGGTACTGTGACGACATGAGCTTTCAGCTTTAGCATAGATATCTCCTTTGCACAAGCCAGTTTGAATCATGCAATTATATCTCAACCTAGTGTCTCTGTTTCTATTTCACCCGGTTTCATTCTAGCGCAATCATATTAAGCCCTTTGCCTCCGCACGCACTTAGTGAAGTAGCCGGTTAGTGACTTTGATCCTTTTCTCACCACGGGGGTCTGGTTCACTAGTGTGGCACCCCTTTATATATCCCCTTTTGGAAGGTTGTGGGGGATCGAGCCGTAGTTCGCCCTACCGAGTCCAGTACCAGGTACCTCTGGACCAACCAACTGGGGTTTCCGTTCCTTCTTTTTGCATAACTTTGCAACCTTTTGTATGGTTCTTTTATCAATTTCTTGATAGCAACAGTATGAAGGAATTTCTTAACTTGTAGGAATCAAACACTTATATTCATCGGTTCTCCACGTGGTTTGCGCTTGAGACAGTGCTTACTGCTAGTATAAACTACTAGGGGTTAATCTAGAATGGAGATTTAAGGTGTCGGTATAATGGTTATTCAAACTGATCTCGTAGAAGTGAGGGATCTAGGGTGTCGGGACGGTATCAATCTTGTTAGATCTTTCTTAGTTTTTCTAACAAAACCTTCGCAAGACAGCTTATATACTCGTAGGGTATGCATTTAATCTTAAGGAAAAAAATTGTTGTGCCAAAATATGTATAAATGATTGAAAAGGACAAACAAATTTTTTCGTATTGGCTGAAAATATTAGCAATAGAAACAAGTAGAGGAGTGATAAGGATTTCCTCCCATATTTAAACAATGCATTATCCTCAATGCGACAGTGTACAGAATAAAAAAAATAAAAAAGAAGGAAACAAAAAGCACTGCTTGTTGTTATGCTGCTGGCTTCTGCGTGCTCTGGCTCTTGCTCTTGCGCGCTCACCTCTTCCTCGCTGGGTAGGATCCAATCCTACATGCTAAGTGTACTTCTGGATGGCATCTACGGGATAAGTCAGGGCACTCATCTGGTCTGAAAGTTCCGCCATCCCCTGATCATGCCAGTTAGCATAATCGTGTTGATCCCGCTGTATTTGCTGAATCGCTTGCATCATTTCTGTTTGGCGGTCTTCCATCCTTTGGTTGTGTCGCAACATCTCGGCGTAGATGTTTTCCATGGAGGCGGGTCTTCGTTCACTTCTCCACTGTCCTCGGGAAGAAGTCTCTGCAGCGTGCTCTTGAGGTGGTTGAGGCATGCCTCTGTCAAGCTCCTCCTCGACTTCATCTGCACCATTACCAGGATTTCAATCATTTGCTCGGGGGCATCCAGATCAAAGATCCAATTTGCCATTTCTGTTGGATCTGTGCGGTTCCTTTTGGGCATGATGATGCTTCTAACTACCTTGTTTCTGACAACAGGATGACACTTCCCGTCGTCTCTTGCTTTGATCAGGTGTGAAGCACGACAGTAGTCGATGTCGAGGAATTCTGCTTCCATGTAAGAAAACAAATTTTCCACAGTATTGGCATTTCCATCTTTGATGTTTCCCTTTCTGCTGTTGTGACATCTGATGTGACATCTCAGGTTTGCTTTTAACATGGCTGCACTTAGGTTTGGATTTTGGTTTGCAACCAGTGTAATTGCACTAAGCCTTAAATCCAACGCCAGATTTGTTTCCTGTTATTTGGCCAGTTTGGAGAATCTTGTCTAGGATGGCAAATCCATTGTTAAGCATTCTTACATATAGTCATCTCATCTAGTCTGGAATTCAAGAATACAGCTTCAGTCTTCAATTTTGAGATGGTTTCCACATACTCTTCCTTTTCATTTTTCAGCTGAGCTATCACTTTCCTCTTGCTTTCAACTTGTCTGCACACTCCTGCACTTCTGTGGCACAACTCTTTGTAGGTAGTGGCCAGCTCTTCAAAGGTTCTTTCATCATCAATTGACTCTTCCTCAGACCCCATCTTCCTGTCAATGCAGTCACATGGTTTGTAGCTTCTTCTGTTTCACTTCCATAAGACCAAGAGGCCACAAGACTCCTCTTTTGTTTCTTGAGGTAGGTCCCACATTCAGTTTTAATATGACCATACCCATTACACTCATATCACTGAACTTCTTTGGGCTTTTCTTCAGACTTTGTTTTCTTACCAAAGCTGTTGGATTTACTGATGTCAGATGTGATGTTCCTGACATTGCCCTTTGCTCTTGGCTTTCCTTTCAGCTCCATCACATATTCCCATCTTAAATGTTTGGAGGGATCCAATTAGCTCATCAACTCTCATATTTGAGATGTCTTGAGATTCTTCTATGGCTGTTACTTTCATAGCAAATCTCTTGGGGAGTGATCAGAGTATTTTTCTTACTAATTTTTCATATGACATCTTCTCACCCAAAGCTTCAGAGGCATTGGCAATTTCAAGGATACTCATGTAAAATTCATGAATATTTTCATCTTCTTTCATCCTTAAGTTTTCAAACTTGGTGGTGAGCAACTGTAGTCTAGACATTTTCACTCTAGAGGTGCCTTCATGAGTGGTTTTGAGAATATCCCAAGCATCTTTAGCTACTTCACAATTGTTTACTAATCTGAAGATGTTCTTGTCCACTCCATTGAAGATGGCATTCAATGCTTTAGAATTTCCAAGGGCTATGTCATCCTCCACCTTGGACCATTGTTCTTCAGGCTTTTTCTCAGCAGTGGCTTCTCCATCTTTAGTAACTACATGGTGCACCCATCCTGTCAACACAACCTTCCAAGCCTTGTTATCAAGAGATTTTAGAAAGGCTACCATTCAAGGTTTCCAATAGTTGTAGTTAGAACCATCCAAAATTGGTGGCCTGTGAACAGATCCTCTATCTCTCTCCATTGTACCAGAAAGTATTGCCTCTAGATCTCACCCAGAACCAGAGCAGGATGCCTGCTCTGATACCAATTGAAATTCTGGTATCAGATATGAGATGTCGAAGGTAATGTCACGACACTAATATTTGAGTAATGCAAACAGAATAAAGATAGAGAATAGTAATGCAAGATACACGAGCAATTGTTAACTTAGTTCGGTCCAACTCACCTACATATGGGGGCTACCAAGCCAGGAAGGAAATTCACTAAAATAGAACTAGTTCAAAGACTCTCCGTACACTTCAACAAGTTACAGTCTTTCTCACCTAATCTCTACCCGTGAAATTTCTACCTAAGCACTCTTAGATATGAGAACCCACTCACTTCCCTACAACCACACCTGTGATCTTAAACAACAATCCTTTGAGAAAAGAAAACACTTTTCAATAACACACTCTTGATTTTACTTCACAGTTTCAATCAAGAAGACACACTCTTGATCTTGCTTCACAACTTTGATCAAGAAGACATACACTTGATCTTGCTTCACAACTTTGATCAAGTAGACACACACTCTTGCTTAACAACTTTAAAGTGACAAATTACAACCACGAATCAGTCCAATTCAATCATCAAAGATGACTTGAATGGCTTACAAGTCTGACGACTAAACAGACACAAACCCTAGCTCTCTCACTATATTTCGCTCAGTATTGGTTATGTTGTAAAACAGGTTTTTTATGTCCATTTTTATAGAAGCATTCAGCTGGGCTTGGACATCTTGAAAACCCTAAATCTATTTTCCAATCAAATCTTTTTATAACAGCTGGTTAGATCTCCTTGGAAAATAAGTAAATCAGGTTGTAATCCATGATTGAATGCGCCAGCTAATCAGATCTTCAATCATACATAGATTGCCATTAATTGTGCAATCACAAAACACCAGACATTCACACTGAATTTTCTATGTACAGGATGTCATGACATCGGGTCTGATATCCTGGAAAAATCCTGCATAATTCAATAATTCCTTTTATAACTTTCAGCAGGTACAACCATATCAGATGCCATAGCCTTGTGTATGACATCTTGAAACAATCCTGCAAGAACATATCTTTCATTTAAGCTCTAGCAGGTACATCCAATATCAGAAGCCATGGCATTGTATGTGGCATTCTAAAACAATTCTGCATGAACATGTTCTTGAACTCCAGCAGGTACATAGGATATCTTATGTTAAGACATCACACATAACATCTTGTGAACACTCTTTGTTTTACCAAAATTGCTGCCAACACTAAGAATCAACAAACTCCCCCTTTGGCAAATTTTGGCTAAAACATATATCTGTCCTTTTTGTTCACAAGGTAAACTATCAGCAGTTAAACAACATAATAGTAGTTTAAACAGCAGCAGAAGCAACACAATTACTAGCTTATAGTTACTAGTAATACACACATGCACTAGGGTACTTCTCCTCCCCCTAAATCTGTGCAACAAAAATAGAATTACTAGTTATGGATGCAACTAATAAGACACACAAATGCACAAGGGTACTCCTTCTCCCCCTAAATTTGTGCATACAGCAAACAGTCCCCATGAACATCACAGCTACTGTAACCACAGCACCTGTACCAGCCAGAATGTCATTCTGACATCTTCTTCAACATCAACACTTGTGTACCATATCAGACACTTGTGCACTTCCTTCAATAATAGTTGTCCTTCAGTTCAGCTACATACATCTCACAACTCCACAACTGCTTCCACATTCCTCATCAACACTATCTTCTCCCCCTTTTTAGTCAAAATTTACCAAAGGTGACCAATTAGACAAAATAAATGTCAATTAGTCTATAAGAGAATGTCAGGACAGATGTTATAACATTAAACATGTTAAAACATAATAGTTAGGCAGTACAAACCATCATCATACACAACTGTGATAGCTGAGATAATGAACAAATCCAAGGAACTCATTTAGATCCCAAAATATTACAAATAGGCATCAATGAGAACTGCCACAAAAACAGTAAAAACTTCAGCATCCAACCATCAACAACACATCTTCAGCAACACTTGACCAGTCTTTGCCACGACACACTTCACCCAGTCAGAAATATCCTCTAGGATGAACAAACCCAAACTCCTTTGCTTGCTATAGGTTCTCATGAACACAGATCCCCAACTTCCCCTTTAAACATTCAAATTGGTTGGCATCCAAAGCTTTAGTGAAAATGTCTACTAATTGCTTTTCAGTAGTGACATGCTCCAGAGTTATGATCTTTTCTTCTACAAGTTCTCTAATGAAGTGATGACGAATGTCAATGTGCTTTGTCCTGCTATGTTGAATAGGATTTTTGGAAATATTTATGGCACTCAGGTTATCACAGTATAATGTCATGACTTCTTGTGTGACATTGTATTCAGACAACATTTGCTTCATCCAGACCAGTTGAGAACAGCTACTCCCAGCTGCTATGTATTCAGCTTCAGCAGTGGAGAGAGAGACACAGTTTTGTTTCTTGCTGAACCATGAAATCAGATTGTTCCCCAAAAAGAAGCATCCTCCAGATGTGCTTTTCCTATCATCAGCACTTCCAACCCAGTCAGCATCACAGTAACCAGTCAACATGGATCCAGATCCATGAGTATATAACATCCCATAGTCACTGGTGCCATTGACATATTTCAGTATTCTCTTCACTTGGTTTATGTGACTGACTTTTGGTTCAGCTTGATACCTAGCACAAACACCTACAGCAAATGCAATGTCAAGTCTGCTTGCTGTGAGATATAGCAGACTACCTATCATGCTTCTATATAGACTCTGATCTACACTGACACCATTTTCATCTTTGGAGATTTTCACATGAGTAGGAGCAGGTGTCCTTTTATGGCTTGAATTTTCCATGCCAAACTTCTTCACAATGTTCTTGGCATACTTGCTTTGAGATAGAAAGATAGAGTCTTCCATCTGTTTGACTTGTAGCCCAAGAAAGTAGGTCAGTTCTCCAACAAGGCTCATCTCAAACTCAGATTGCATTTGTCTAACAAAATGTTCAACCATTTGTTCTGACATCCCACCAAATACAATGTCATATACATATATTTGTGCCACCATGAGCTTCCCTCCTTCATTCTTCACAAACAAAGTTTCATCAATACCTCCTTTCCTGTATCCATTGTCAGTGAGGAACACTATGAGTCTCTCATACCAAGCCCTGGGAGCTTGCTTCAACCCATAGAGGGCTTTCTTCAATCTGTACACATGTTGTGGAAGATTTGGATCTGTGAATCCTTTAGGTTGTTCAACATATACTTCTTCATTTAAGTAGCCATTCAGGAAGGCACTTTTTACATCCATTTGAAACATTTTGAATTTCAGAATACATGCCACTCCAAGAAATAATCTAATGGACTCAAGGCGAGCTACAGGAGCAAATGTTTCATCAAAGTCTACTCCTTCAAATTGAGTATATCCTTGAGCTACTAATCTAGCTTTGTTTTTAGTAACAACCCCTTGTTCATCAGATTTATTCTTATATACGCACTTTGTACCTATGACATTTACTCCTTCAGGTCTAGGAACCAATTCCCATACTTCATTCCTCTTGAATTGGCCTAACTCCTCTTGCATGGCATTGATCCAGAACTCATCATTCAAGGCTTCCTTGATATTGCTGGGTTCAATCTTTGACACAAAGCAGCCATGTGAGATCACTTCCCTTGATCTAGTAGTGACTCCTTTATCTGGATATCCTATGATAAGATCTTTGGGATGATCCTTCTGAATTTTGATAGAGGATCCCTTGTTGATTTTGTCATCTTCAGGTTCAGCTTGAGGAGGTTCTTCTTCCTTATTTTTGTCTGAGAAGTCAGTTGGAGAATCATTCATAGATGTCTCGACATCGTCTGTGACATCAGTCTGTTGGTCATCAACCACAACATTAATGGATTCCATCAATACATTAGTTCTGGAATTAAAGACCCTGTAAGCTCTGCTGTTTGTTGAATAGCCCAGAAATATTCCTTCATCACTTTTGGGATCCATCTTCCTTCTTTGCTCACGATCAGTCAAGATATAGCATTTGCTACCAAATACATGGAAGTATTTGACTGTAGGTTTTCTTCCTTTCCGGACTTCATAAAGGGTTGTGGGAGTCCCTTTCTTTAATGTCACTCTGTTGTGAACATAGCAGGCTGTGTTTATGGCTTCAACCCAAAAATGGTAGGGCAATTTCTTAGCATGAATCATAGCTCTGGCTGATTCTTGAAGAGTCCTATTTTTTCTTTCCACCACACCATTTTGCTGGGGAGTGATGGGAGATGAGAACTCATGATGAATTCCTTCTAAAGAGCATAATTCAACAAATTGGCTGTTCTCAAACTCCTTCCCATGATCACTTCTAATTTTGACAACAAGACTTTCTTTTTCCCTTTGAAGTTTCAGACAAAGCTCCTTAAAGACTTCAAATACATCATATTTTTCTCTTATAAAATTGATCCAGGTGTATCTGGAGAAATCATCCACCACCACATATGCATACTTCTTCCCACCAAGGCTTTCAACTTGCATGGGTCCCATCAAGTCCATATGAAGGAGTTCAAAGACTTTGGTAGTTGTGTCATGTTTGAGCCTCTGGTGTGACATCCTTGTTTGTTTTCCAATCTGACATTCTCCACAGATTTTTCCCTCATCAATATTTAAGTTGGGAATTCCTCTAACAACTTCAACTGATATGATCCTCTTCATCCCTTTAAGGTGCAGGTGGACCAATCTTTGATGCCATATCTTCACTTCTTCTTCTTTAGCTAGGGTACACATTGAAGAGTATCCAGTTTCTTGAGAGCTCCACATGTAGCAGTTGTCTTTGGACCTAACTCCCTTCATGATTACTTCATTTTCTATGTTAGAAATCAGACATTCAGTTCTGGTGAAGTTTACATTCAGACCTTGATCACACAGTTGACTGATGCTTATAAGATTAGCAGTTAATCCCTTAACAAGTAGGACATCATCAAGGTCAGGAACTCCAGGGCAATCCAGCCTACCCATTCCCTTGATTTCACCCTTTGCACCATCACCAAAGGTAACATAACTCATGGCATGAGGGTGAAGTTCAGTTAGCATATTTTTGTTCCCAGTCATATGTCTGGACCAACCACTGTCAAAATACCAATCTTCTTTGGCTGAAACTCTGAGGGAAGTGTGAGCTATTAGACTTGTGACCTTTGTCTTAGGAACCCATTGCTTTTTGTTAACAGTCTTGTGATGCTTGGACCTTGATTGGTATTGAGACTGAACAGGGCCAGGATAACCATATAGCTTATAGCAGAAGGGCTTCAGGTGGCCCAATTTTCCACAGTATTGGCATTTCCATCTTTGATGTTTCCCTTTCTGCTATTGTGACATCTGATGTGACATCTCAGGTTTCTTTTTCACATGGCTGCACTTTGGTTCGGATTTTGGTTTGCAACCAGTGTAATTGCACTCAGCCTTAAATCCAACGCCAGATTTGTTTCCTGTTATTTGGCCAGTTTGGAGAATCTTGTCTAGGATGGCAGATCCATTGTTAAGCATTCTTACATATAGTCATCTCATCTAGTCTAGAATTCAAGAATACAACTTCAGTCTTCAATTTTGAGATGGTTTCCACATACTCTTCCTTTTCATTTTTCAGCTGAGCTATCACTTTCCTCTTGCTTTCAACTTGTCTGCACACTCCTGCACTTCTGTGGCACAACTCTTTGTAGGTAGTGGCCAACTCTTCAAAGGTTCTTTCATCATCAATTGACTCTTCCTCAGACCCCATCTTCCTGTCAATGCAGTCACATGGTTTGTAGCTTCTTCTGTTTCATTTCCATCAGACCAAGAGGCCACAAGACTCCTCTTTTGTTTCTTGAGGTAGGTCCCACATTCAGTTTTAATATGACCATACCCATTACACTCATTGCACTGAACTTCTTTGGGCTTTTATTCAGACTTTGTTTTCTTACCAAAGCTGTTGGATTTACTGATTTCAGATGTGATGTTCTTGACATTGCCCTTTGCTCTTGGCTTTCTTTTCAGCTCCATCACATATTCCCATCTCAAATGTTTGGAGGGATCCAATTAGCTCATCAACTCTCATATTTGATATGTCTTGAGATTCTTCTATGGCTGTTACTTTCATAGCAAATCTCTTGGGGAGTGATCTGAGTATTTTTCTTACTAATTTTTTATCTGACATCTTCTCACCCAAAGCTCCAGAGGCATTGGCAATTTCAAGGATACACATGTAAAATTCATGAATATTTTCATCTTCTTTCATCCTTAAGTTTTCAAACTTGGTGGTGAGCAACTGCAGTCTAGACATTTTCACTCTAGAATTGCCTTCATGAGTGGTTTTGAGAATGTCCCAAGCATCTTTAGCTACTTCATAATTGTTTACTAATCTGAAGATGTTCTTGTCTACTCCATTGAAGATGGCATTCAACGCTTTAGAATTTCTAAAGGCTAGGTCATCCTCCTCCTTGGACCATTGTTCTTCAGGATTTTTCTTAGTAGTGGCTTCTCCTTCTTTAGTAACTACAGGGTGCACCCAACCTGTCAACACAGCCTTCCAAGCCTTGTTATCAAGAGATTTTAGAAAGGCTACCATTCGAGGTTTCCAATAGTCGTAGTTAGAACCATCCAAAATTGGTGTCCTGTGAATAGATCCTCTATCTCTCTCCATTGTACCAGAATGTATTGCCCCTAGATCTCACCCAGAACCAGAGCAGGATGCCTGCTCTGATACCAATTGAAATTCTGGTATCGGATATGAGATGTCGAAGGTAATGTCACAACACTAATATCTGAGTAATGCAAACAGAATAAAGATAGAGAATAGTAATGCAAGATACACAAGCAATTGTTAACCCAGTTCGGTCCAACTCACCTACATCTGGGGGCTACCAAGCCAGGAAGGAAATTCACTAAAATAGAATTAGTTCAAAGACTCTTCGTACACTTCAACAAGTTACAGTCTTTCTCACCTAATCTCTACCCGTGCAATTTCTACCTAAGCACTCTTAGATATGAGAACCCACTCACTTCCCTACAATCAAACCTGTGATCTTAAACAAGAATCCTTTGAGAAAAGAAAACACTTTTCAATAACACACTCTTGATCAAAGATCCAATTTGCCATTTCTCTTGGATCTGTACGGTTCCTGTTGGGCATGATGATGCTTCTAACTACCTTGTTTTTGACAATAGGATGACACTTCCCGTCGTCTCTTGCTTTGATCAGGTGTGAAGCACGGCAGTAGTCGATGTCGAGGAATTCTACTTCCAGGGCTGGTAAGTTGGCTAGCCTATCTCCCAGGTTCAAGCCTAATGCTATGGAGGTGATGATTCCCCCACAACAAAACGCATGGCTGTCTCTCATGCAAGCAGCCTGGATGTTGGCTAGTAAAAAAGGAGTAACATTAAACGCAATTAGGGCAAACACACAATGAAGAAGGAAAAGTTCCTTGGAGTTTACCTTATGGTTGCTGACTCTTCCAAAAACTGTGTGCCCTAGGACTCGGTGAAAGTATCTAATGGTTGGGTTGTGAATAAATGTTGCGTTAAGCGTATCCCTGCTCGTTGCGTTCATGTTGGTGAGGTTGTGCCAAACTGGAAATGCTTTCTCTGGCCATCCTTCCGGGATGCATCAGTGGATTCCTTCTCCATGTCGGAAACCAAGCATTCTCGCTATATGGGTTTGATTTAGGGAATACTCGGTGCCAAACATTCTAAATATGGCGACACCGGTGAGATATTGGGTAGCGCCAGGGGGTGTGATATATGAGTAGGAACTCAAAAATTACAAGGTCAACGCTTCGTAGGTTGGCTGCGGCGTGGTACAGAGTTGCGTCAAGCTGGAGTTTGCTAGCATCCACTCCACGCCCTCCAAAAGTCCTAACTCCGTCAGGCATTCATGATCAACACACCTCATAGCTTGAACGGAGCGTTGGTAGAACTTTAGGTAGTTACTTCTTTGGTGCTCGTCGGCTTCTCCGTTTCGAAATACGACGATTGATAGGTCGGGAGTAGCTCTTTCTTGACGGGCCATTTGTAAGGTTTATGAAACTTTTGGTTTTGGTGGGTGGGATGGAATATTTGTGAATTACACGCTTGAAGAAAATGTAAAGAATTTAATAGATGAAGAGCAGAATGGTAATGAGAGTGTTGATTGATGAGGAAGACGGGAGAAAGAGCGCCTGCATTTATAGGCGAGCTCTCTGGAATTCGTGACGGTCGTCACAGGGGTGTGACGGTCGTCACACGCAACGGATGCGTAACGGTCGTCTGCAACGGTCAGATGCTCATAACGGTCATTTGCATGCCGTGTGACGATCGTGGCAGATCCGTGACGGTCGTCACGTTTTTGAGACGGGCGTCACCCTATATGTGACGGTCTTCACACACTGAGTTTCAATTTTTCAACACAGGTTGCAGCAGCATATGATAACAACATAATAATGATGACTAAGCAATCGAATTTTAACAGCATAAATGAATAAATAAATAAATAAATGAATAATATGAACTAAATGAATTGCAAATGAATTAATAGATTGAAATTAAATGTAACACAGGAAATAATTGTAGCGATAACATAGCAAACAAAAGTAATAAAATAACAAAGGTAGTAAAAGAAATGTGCTCCCTCCCCACGCAAAATAAAGCAGTGTCCTCATTTCTTGGTGCGAGTAGGAGAAAGCAGTGGTTAGTAGTATTAGCCACGGTTTTGTCCCAAGGTAGCTACAACTTCGTTCAGATGATGAAACTGCTCAACGGTTACATCCATCAGGCCTAGGACATCAAAGCGTATGAGCTTTATCTCTTCTTTCACAAATGTGATGTCAGCTTGAAAACCATTCAGACGGGTGATAAGCAAGGCATGATTATCAACAAATGATGGAGGAACCAATTCATCAATGTTATAATAGTTGGGAGGTGTTTCAGGGTCAGATTCTTCCATATGGATCGGGTCATTGATATACTCATACTTGGGCGGTGTCGCGGGAGGTGAAGGCGGATCAATAGGGTGTTCATCTAAGTCATAAAGCCAGTTATCACAGTTATGAACACTCGTTTTCTCATGGTTAGGCAAGGTAAATAGTCGAGCCACTTCGTTACTGATTAGATAATCAAAGGTATCCGTCCCAATGTTTCCTATGATTCTGCGGTTAAAGCAAAATTCGATATCCATGGGTCGAATGTTTCCAAAAGGTACAAGCTTATAAAATGGGCGTACAAGTCTGATGACGTCTGTTATCATGGTTACTAGGCCACCTATGATTATTGGGGTACGGTTATTCTTAGCGAGGTGGACAAATATTTCCATCATGAATGTCACGATATTGACATGTCGACCTTGATCGACACATAGCAAGATGAAGAGTTCATCGCGGGACACTAAGGTGTTATTCTCTTCCTTACCGAATAAGGTGTGGGCTAGTATTTTATGAAAGTATAGGATAGCAGGGTTATGGATCTTTTGTGAGTGCATCTCATTCGGGTTAGGGTTGGACTCTCCAGTTATGCTACCCCAAAAGTCATCTAGGTCGATGTCATCGATTAGGTCCTCCTGGCGGGTAGTAAAAACGAAAGGGCCACTAGGGAATCCTAGGAGGTCAGCAAGGTCTCGACAGGTATAGGTGAAGTCCATGCTAAATAACCTAAAGTATATCAACCCTTTGTTAAGTCCATCACCATGTTTGGGGTTGTATACAAGGCAGCTCAGGAATTCTAAGGTTAGTTCACGGTACGTGACAAACCGTCTCTTAGTGGCTGCGTTCTCCCACCCAAGCTGGTTAAACATAAATAGGATGCTATCTCGAATGCCTAATTTATCCATGGTTGCTCCATCATAATATATGGTCAATTCCATATCCTTCCGGGCTAGATAATAATACTGCCTTCGTTGAACTCTGCCTCTGAAAACTGACTCTATTTGTTGCATGATGAAAGTAATTAGCTAACTAGTTAGTAATTTTCCTATTTATCAGTATCCAATATGTCTAAGTTAGTTATTAGAAGCAACAAGAGTGACTGCAAAGAATTAAGAAGAGGGGAGCAAACAAAATAAAGAAGAAAATCAAAGAAGGAAAAATAGAGTGTAACAAAGATAACAAAAAGAGTGGGTTGTCTCCCACTAAGCACTTTGTTTAATGTCGTAAGTTCGACAGTGGCGTCGCGTTGTACTAGGTTTGGGGTTGAGCGGGAAACTCTATGATTCTGAGACTGTTCGAATAGTCTCTATTTTCAATATTATGGTAATGCTTTAGTCGCTGCCCGTTTACTATAAAAGGGTCACTATTCCTACCTTTTATTTCTATTACACCACTATTTAGGACTTTGGTGATCTCGAAAGGGCCGGACCACCGAGATTTGAGTTTTCCAGGAAAAAGTTTAAGTCTTGAATTGAATAGTAGCACTACGTCACCGACTTTAAACTCATTTCTAGAAATGCGTTTGTCATGCCATCTTTTGGTTCACTCTTTATAGATCCTGGCATTCTCGTAAGCGTCCAATCTCAGCTCTTCTAGTTCGTGGATGTCCAGAATCCATTTCTTGCCTGCGGAAGTGTAGTTTATATTTAAGGTCTTAATTGCCCAATATGCTTTGTGTTCTAATTCTACAGGGTGGTGACATGATTTACCATAAACTAGTTTGAAGGGTGTGGTTCCTATCGGGGTTTTGTAAGCCGTCGTATAGGCCCATAAAGCTTCGTTTAGTTTGGATGACCAGTCTTTTCTGGATATTCCTACGGTCTTCTCAAGAATTTGTTTTATTTCTCGATTCGAGACTTCAACTTTCCCGCTAGTTTGTGGATGATACGGTGTTGCTACGAGGTGTCGGACTTCATACTTCAGAAGAAGTTTTCCAAATATATTCGATATGAAGTGGGAGCCACCGTCACTAACAACTAGTTTTGGCACACCGAATCTGGGAAAGATAATGTTCTTGAATAACTTGATCACTACTCGTGTGTCATTTGTTGGAGAAGCTACAACCTCGATCCATTTTGAAACATAGTCGACAGCAACGAGTATGTATTTATTACCAAAAGAAGCTGGGAATGGTCCCGTGAAGTCAATCCCCCATACGTCGAAGACTTCCACTTCTAAGATTCCCGTTTGTGGCATTTCATCGCGTCTTGAGATGTTGCCAGTGCGTTGACACCGGTCGCATTTTATAACCGTGTTATGGACGTCTTTCCATAGAGTAGGCCAAAAGAGGCCCGATTGCAGGATCTTAGTGCAGGTCTTTGAGGTACTTGCATGCCCTCCATAGGGAGCGGAGTGGCAGTGAGAGATTATATCATCTATTTCGTCCTCCGGAACACATCGACAGAAAATACTGTCGGTCCCTCTTTTGAAAAGTAGAGGTTCATCCCAGTAATATTGTTTAAGATCATGGAAGAATTTCTTCTTTTGTTGGTAAGATAAGTCCGGTGGAAGTACTCCTACAGCTAGGTAGTTGACACAATCAGCGTACCTTGGCAGAGTCGCATTCGTATGTATTTCTTCCACGGACTCTTCTATTTCTGTATATTTTAATGTTAGTTTAGGCATATCACTTTCCATTTGGGCTATGAGTTGTTCGTAAGGGAAATCATGGTTAATTGGGATTTGTTCAAGTTTATTCCCTTCGATACGTGATAAGTGGTCTGCTACTATGTTTTCAATATCTTTCTTATCTTTTATCTCTAAATTAAATTCTTGTAAGAGAAGGATTCATCTTAAAAGTCTTGGTTTGGTATCCTTCTTACTTAACAAATATCTAATAGCGGCGTGGTCGGTATAAATGATAATTTTCGCCCCTACTATGTAGGAATGGAATTTGTCCAAAGCGAACACGACTGCTAGAAGTTCTTTTTCAGTGGTGGTGTAGTTCATTTGGGCTGGATCTAGCGTTCGGCTCGCATAGTAAATAGCATGAAGCTTCTTATCCTTTCTTTGTCCTAGTATTGCGCCTACTGCGTAATCACTCACATCGCACATGATTTCAAACGGTAATCTCTAGTCAGGTGGTTGCATTATGGGTGCGGTGATTAAAGATGTTTTTAGTTGGTTGAACGCTGTTAAGCATTTTTCATCAAAGATGAACTCAGCGTCTTTCATTAATAATCCTGTAAGTGGCTTAGTTATTTTCGAGAAATCTTTAATGAAACGTCGGTAGAAACCGGCGTGTCCTAGAAAGCTTCTTATTTCTCGTACGGTTTTTGGAGGTTGAAGGTTCTCTATGATTTCGATCTTAGCTTTGTCTACTTCAATTCCTCTGTCAGATACCACATGACCTAATACAATTCCTTGTTGAACCATGAAATGGCATTTCTCCCAGTTTAAAACGAGGTTTACTTTCACGCATCTTTCGAGTACCATTTCAAGGTTAGATAGACATCCTTCAAAACTCTGCCCACAAACAGAAAAATCGTCCATGAAGACTTCCATGATGTCGTCTACAAAATCGGCGAAGATTGCCATCATGCATCTTTGGAATGTTGCGGGAGCATTACATAAGCCAAATGGCATTCGTCGGTAGGCGAATGTACCATAAGGCCATGTGAAGGTAGTCTTTTCTTGGTCGTCAGGATGGATTGGGATTCGGAAGAATCCTGAATAACCGTCCAGATAGTAGAAGTGAGAATGCTTAGCCAATCATTCAAGCATTTGATCAATGAAGGGTAGAGGGAAATGATCTTTCCGAGTGGCTTTGTTTAGTTTTCTATAGTCAATGCACATTCTACTTCCAGTCACAACTCTTTGTGCTATGGACTCGCTATTCTCGTTCTTAACAACTGTAACACCCCTTTTTTTGGGTACTACATGGACGGGGCTAACCCATTGACTATCGGAGATCGGGTATATGATTCCAGCATCTAGAAGTTTCTTTACTTCATCCTTGACTATGGTACGTAGGATTGGGTTAATCCTTCTCTGGTGTTCTCTTGAGGTTTTACAATCTTCCTCCAGCACAATGCGATGCATACAGATAGAAGGACTTATTCCTTTTAGATCGACGATGTTGTATCGTAACGCTGTTGGATATTTTCTTAGGACCTCTAGTAATTTCTCAGTTTCCATCTGTCCTAAGTCAGTGTTGACTATTACTGGTCTTTTCAGTTCAGTGTCTAGGAATTTGTATCTTAGGTTCTTTGGTAGTGCTTTTGATTCCAAGTCAGGTTTCTTTGGGCATGGCATGTGGTCGGGTGTAAGAGCTAAGCATTCGCTTAGACTTTCATTTTGGTATGGTTCATGCCAATTATTGTCTTCAAATATTGGAGGGATTTGGATTTTCATTATGTCAGAATATGTGGTTTCTTGCATCTCCATCTCTCTCACGCACTCGTCTATGATATCAAGTAGATAGCAGGTGTCGTCTATAGCTGGCGCTTGTAAGAATTGAGTTAAGATGAATTCAACCTTTTCCTCTCCAACTTTGAATGTCAGCTTACCTCTCTTTACGTCTATTATGGCTCCAGCGGTAGCCAAGAATGGCCTTCCTAGTATGATAGGTGTACTGGTATCTTCTTTGATGTCCATGATTATGAAGTCTGTAGGAATGTAAAATTTTCCTACACGTACTAGGACATTCTCTAGTATACCGACAGGATATTTGATTGAGCGGTCAGCTAATTGAACAGACATCTTGGTCGGTCTTAATTCTCCCATACCGAGCCTTCTACAAATGGTTAAGGGCATTACACTAATGTTGGCTCCTAGATCGCATAGAGCTTTGTCTATGACTAATTTTCCAATGACACAGGGTATGGAGAAACTACCTGGGTCTTTAAGTTTGGGAGGCATGTTATTCTGGATTATGGTGGTACACTCGACAGTAAGTGTAACTGTTTCGTCATCCTCAATCTTTTTCTTATTGGACAGGATTTCCTTAAGAAATTTGGCATAGGAGGGCATTTGTTGATGGCTTCTGTAAAGGGTATCGTAATGTTTAATTACTTTAGAAGATCTACAAATTTCCTAAATTGAGTTGCAGTTTTAGAACTTTTGAGTCTTTGAGGATACGGAATGGGTGGCTTATAAGGAGGTGGAGGCACATAAGGTTTTTCTTTCTCTTCGGCCTCTTTGGTATTATCTCCTGTTTCCTTTTGTTCTTTCACCTGCTCAGTTGAGGTTTTATCTGGTTTTTGTGTACATGGAAGGGTTTTGTAGTCTTGGATCTACGGGTCCGTCTACTTCTTTTCCACTCCTCAGTATAATAACATTTGCATGTCCCTTTGGATTAGGTTGCGGCTGTCCAGGAAATGTTCCAGCTGGAGCGGCTGTAGATGCTTGATGTTGAGCCACTTGTGAAATATGTGTTTCAAGCATTTTATTGTGGGTGGCTAAGGCGTCTACTTTGTTTGCTAGTTATTTAAGTTGCTTGCTAGTGTGTATGTTTTGGTTCAAGAAGTCTTTGTTTGTCTGTGCTTGGGTAGCTATGAAGCTTTCCATCATCAATTCTAGATTTGACTTCCTAGGCATGTTAGGAGCATTATTAGATGGCTTTTGATATCCAGGCGGAATAGTTGGTGCTTGGCCAGGTGCATACATGCATTGTTATTCTTATACCAGAAATTAGGATGGTTTTTCCAACCTGGGTTGTAGGTATTCAAATAGGGATTTCCTTGTGTGTAATTCACTTGATCGGTTTGGACTCCTGCTAATATTTGACATTCTTGTGCAGTGTGTCCAAGGTTTCCACATAACTCACAGTTTGGAGTTACAGCAGCCACAATGGCTGCAGGTGGTATGGTCAAGTTGTCTAATTTTTGGACAAGGGCATCTACCTTTGCATGAACATGGTCAAGGTTACTGATTTTGTACATTCCACCCTTTGTCTGGGATTTTTCCACTGGAGTTCTTTCACCTCCCCATTGGCAATGGTTTTGGGCTTCGGGGTATGACTTATCCATAAGTGCATTAATTGTCAGGGATTCGATAAGTCACCGGTGAATAATTTAAATGCCAAATATCTCTCAGTAGAAAATATTTATTTAAAAAGCTTTATCTCACACTCTCGTGATTGTTATTTCGGCCTATAGCTTTAAGTCAGAATGTACGCTCTCGCTATCCCATTTGAAGTTAAAATTACTTTTTGAAAATAAATAAGTTCTAATTGTTTTCAAAGTGCTCTCGCTGTTTTTAAACTCAATGCCTAATTTTTACTATCCAACTCGAGCCTCACGCTCTCGCGATTGTTGGTTCTCACCTTAGTTAATTTCCCACTCTCGTGGCAAAATCGTATTAAATAGCTTTTCACGTTTTTGTGATAAAGTTAATTAAATTTGATTTAAAAACTTCAGCCTAAAAGAATGTTTGAGAAAAAGGATTTTCACTGATTATTATTAAATCCCATCTAATTAAATTGCTACATACCGATACCGGTAATTCAGCCGGACATGGTAAATAGGGCAAACACAGCGCATAAACAAATCAATAGTGCGGCAAACGTAATTATAATAATAATTTGGCAATAATAATAATAATTCAATAAAAACCTGGAGATCGAAGTAACAGAGTATAGTGATTCTTGGAGTACTTGAGCAGTCCTCCACAATTCGGTAGGCTTTGCTTCTTCAATACAAATTACTTACTAAAATTAAATAAAGTGTAGTAGTTCCCCAGTGTAGGAAACTACTACTATGGCTAACTGGAAAACAGAAGGAAAAGGGAAAAACGAAATTCTAAAAAGAATGGCGAATAAACTAAGGCAACGGAAACAAGGTTGCTGAAAAGAAAATACTAAAAAGCTAGAAAGCTGCAAAAACTAAATGACAGAGCGTAAGTGTGAATGTAGGCGTCCCCAATTTTCCCCATTTTGGTCCTTTATATAGTTCTCCTTTAGGTCTTGGTGGTTGAGATATTCAAGGGAGACTTGGTTTGAATGAGGAATTCGTGGGAGTAAGTCGTTGGAGGGAATTTAGGCACGTTTGGGTGCCTGTGGCTGACTGTTTCAAAGCGCATAATGTGGCCACGTGACGCTCGTCATGGGCCTGTGATGGTCGTCACAGTCTGGGTCGTGACGAGCGTCATGAATCTGTGACGGTCGTCACATCAGCAAATTCTGCATATTCTGTTTTTCTGCTTTTTCCTGTGCTTTCTCATCTGTTTCTTCTTCTTTTTCTTCCTTTTGCTCATTTTGCTCATTAATTCTTGGAGATTTAAATACCTGCAAAAACAACTCAAATACTTGCGGAATATCGGGATATTAATTGAAATGATATGATAGTTGAGTGTAAATCAAGGCAATTATCTGATGTGTTTTCGCGTTATCAGAGGGTTCTTGAGCATTACATGAATTTTTTAGAACTTTTGTGTGAGTTACTTGTTCTAATACTATGTAGGGATTTTGTAAGACTCCAATTTTGACCCCTAAGATCCCTCATGCCATCTCATAGCTTTGCATTGGCATTGGGATCACACCTTGGTGTTCTCCTAGCCTATCATTCATTGGGTTTGCATTGGGAGAGATCACCAAGCATATATGTGTGTATCATACTTTATTTTCTTTGTTTACTAAACAAAATAAAAAAAAATATGTCTAGTATAGCTTTAATTCTTTTGTAGGTAGTGTATGGGTCCATTTGTGCCCCACCAAGCCCACATATAGGGTAGGAGACCCTCAATGCAAGAGATAAAGCAAGCAAAGGTCCACATTGGTTATAAATATAAATATGGATCCCCATGTTTATTTTTCATTTTGATCAAGACTTCATCAAGATTTGAAGCTTGTTTGTCAAGGAATCCCTAATTCATCTGGGTATCTTGTGTGCCTTCGTCAACAAGTTTCTTCAATAGTTGGTAAAAGATATAAAGCTATACTTCATTTTACATCATCATCAGCAACTATGATATTCCATGAGCCCCTAAGAGAAAAGTAACTTCAAGTATGCAAGTTGATTCAAGGAAGTTGACCAGAAAAGTCAGCTAGTCAAATCCTGGGTTTCATAGACCCTATCTCCTACAATATTTGTCATATAAAAATGATTCCAAGAGAAATGTTACTCTTTGTGACATTCCAAACATATTTCATGTTTGAATAAAGAGCTAAGTTTGCTTGTAAAGTCATTGTTTATGGTGAAATATTATAGGTCATTTTGTTTGTGCCCTAGAGAGAAGGTCAACTTCCAAGAGCCATAACTTCCAAGTTTCATGATTTATTTCAAGATTTATTCTTCAACTTTGATGCTTTGAGAAAGATAAAGTTATACTTTCAAAGTCATGTACCATGAGGAAACATTATAGTTCCATTTTTGTCTTCATCATTGAACAATCAAATTTCCTCAACTTCTAAAATCCACAACGCCATCATCCAAACTCCAAATGGTTCCAAATTTGTGTTCACATTGAAGGGAATTGAAAGATATGCAACCTTGTAGATGGAGCCAAGTTCATTTGAAGCTCACATCAAAAGTTATTCAAGGTGGAAAAAGATGTCGTTTGGCTTATAACTTAGAAATATTTCTAAGTATGTTTGATACCTCCACCTTCGAGGCTAGATTTCTCCAATTCCATGCACCCATGCACCAAGAATTACTCATTTTTCATTAAAAATTGGAAAGGTGCACATATCATTTGCTTGGCCTATAAATCAAACACCATTTGCTCAGAAATGAAGGGGGAGACTATAATTCCCCAGTTTTTACCCTAAGACCCCTCATGCTATCTCATCATATGCATTGGCTTTGGTATCACAACTTGAAATCCTCCCTACCCCTCATTCATTGGGCTTGCATTGGGAGAGGTCAGCAAGCACATTTGATTGTATCATACTATATTTTTCTTTGTTTACTAACCAAAATACAAAAAATATGTTTATGTATAATATTGTTTCTTTTATCCAGGGTTTAAGACCCTCAGTACAAGGAAATCAATCAAGGGATGGTTCACATTGGCTCTAGACATCATATTTGGGTCCCCATGATCTTCAACTATCATTTTGATCAAGAAATCACCAAGAGTTCAAAGCTTGTTTGTCTTGGAAGCCCTAATTCATCTGGGTATCTTATGTGACTTCCTCAACAAGTTTCTTCAACATTTGATCAAATATTTCAAGGGATAGTTCATATTAAATCATATTATAGATATATGATTCTCCATGAATCCCAAATATCAAGAGAACTTCAAGTTTACAAGTTGGTTCAAAGAGGTTGACCAGAGAAAGTCAACTCGTCAAAACTGAGGTTCCGTAGACCCTATCTCCTACACTTTTTGTCATATAAAAATGATTCCAAGAGAAACGTTACTCCTTATGACATTCCAAACAACATTCATGTTGGTGTTAAGAGCTATTTTTTCCTAGAAAGTCATTTTTTATGGTGAAAGATTATAGGTCATTTTGTTTGCGCCCTAGTTAAGAGGTCAACTTCCAAGGACCATAACATGCTCAATTTTTATGATATGAAGGCCATCCAAGTTTCATGATCATATTCAAGATGTCCTCTCAAACTTTGACTCTTTGAGAAATGTCAAATTCAACTTGGAAAGGCATGTTCCAAGAGGAAACATTATAGGTCATTTTGGGCCATTACCATTGAACAAGCAACTTTCCTCAACTTCTAAAATGCATAAATCCTTCATGACAAATACAAATAACGTAAAATTTGTGACCAAATGGAATTGGTTTGAAATAGCTACAACTTTGAGGAAGGAACATTTTACATTTGAAGCTCATAGCAAAAGTTATTCAAGGTAGAAGAAGTGGATATTTAACTTGTTACTTAGAAAATTTTCAATTATGTTTGATTTTCCAAACTTCCACCTCAAATTTCATCATTATCCAAGCTTCAAATGGAAATATGTTCAACATGGAAGTTGTTCCCCTTGATCTCACCTTTTAAAAAAGTCCAAAATGACTTCATTTGGAGAAGGTTTGAATGACTTACGCATGGTTTCTCTTCATGGTTCCATTTGGATGAATCTCATGATCGGTTCTCAATTTCATATGCATGGCTTCATGTTACACTTTCAGCATCACTCATGATCAATTTTGGACCTTTTGATATCATCACATGGGGCTATCACACGCCCATGCAAGCATGCATCTCACCTTTCCAATTTTGACCAATTTTTAAAGTATGCAAAAAGCAATGAGCATGGCTATAAATACATGACCCTGGTGATCAGAAATAAGACCCCTCTTGCCCAAGCTTCAACCCCCTTCTTCCCCAAATACCATTGAAAGAATAATCTTGAAGATTTATTGAGAAATCGAGTTTTAATTCTCATTCTGTTTTAGAATTGAAACTCCAAGAGTCCAAGCTTTTTAACCATCCAAATCATCTCCTACAAGCTTCTAGAGTCAAGCCAAGCCAAATCGGAAGCAAGATCAAGCTAATTTAAAGCTCCTCGAAGGTGAGATTTCAAAAACTTTTCCTCTTCGATTCTCCCTTATTTCTCATCCATTTTGATTGATTGTTGGTTTGCTAAAGTCCTACCAATGTAGGCAACAAGATTGAGTTGCTTTGAGGTCAAATCGAAGCAACTCAACTCATGGTCCTCAAAATTCAAATCCATGTATCTTTTAATATACTTGGTATTAGAGAAAATTGAGGCCAGATTCGAGCTCCTGAGCATTTTTTATTTAATGTCATGTCCTTGTTTTTCATTTTGGTGAGGGCTGGTGGTCATCCAGTCGGGTGAGGTTCACCGGAGAAGATGGTCGGAGCCCTAACTCCGGTGGTGTGTTGGCGTGTTCCTAACCCTTTGATTCATTCAAAATGTTTTAATCTAGGCCCTTGGTTTTGATAACCATTGGTGTGATGCGTTTGACTTGGTCTATCGTGGAAAGAGCGCGCGTGGCCATCAAATTTGCCACCTCAATTAATGACGGATATCTAATGGCCCTTTTTTTTTAATTTCATTTTATTTTCTGAATTTCCATTTAATCCACTTATTTTATTTAATTCACAAAAGTTTCATTTTTAAACCAAACAATATGGGACTTTCACCAAAAATATTTAAACATTTTTCTCTTCCATATTCTGAATTAAAATTAATTTTTGGATTAATTTTGGTATTTTTCATGAATTAAATGTTTTTGTGCATATTTTTAATTGTTTAAAAATACTTCTGACATTTTAAAAATAGTGAAATTTTTTGTCTAAGGTCCTTTGACCTTGTTTAACTTAGGATAAATCTCTTGGCCATTTATTAGGGATTTTGAAGGGATTTTAGGTTTTGACCAAATTAAAATGTATTTTTAATCATTTTTAATGTGATTTTTAATTGATTAAATGTTTGAAAAATGTTATTGAGCCGTTTTTATGATCTTGTGATGTTTGACTTTCTGTTTGGGCCTTGGTCAAGTATGATTTGACTTTTGTTGGATCAAAACCATTGGATTTAGGGGTTGATGAAATGTACATTTCATCTCCCAAAATGAATGGATGGTTTTTATTTGATGAAATTCCTCCCATGATCAATTTGTGTTTCTACCTTCCCATCCCTCTTCATCTTCATCCTTATTCTTTCCCATTCCCTCATTTGACCAATGAAATCTCTAATGTCTAAAGCCTAATTGATTCATCAATGACCTTGTGTCAGATGAATTAATATAAGTATGACTAAGATATGTCCTTCCCATTTTCTTTTACTGTGAGGTATGTTTCAGGAGTTTGGTTCTTCGTACCAAATCTCTAACATGCATTAAGACCTATATTTTTATTGCCCGACCTCAGATAGTTGTGATTTCTACATAAGTCAAATTACAATTGCTTAACATAGAGATAAATTTGACCTTCAAGGCATAGCATTCTAGTAACTGAGACCGTAAGTCTCCCATTCTTCATGAGAGCTAGTGGCATACTTGTTGAATTATCCAAGTTGGAGCCCTTTGTCATGGAAGATGTCTTGGTTTAAGGATTCATACTTGTAAATGAATGGTCGAGTGTTCTCCAAAGAATGACTTAATAAATTAAAAATCACCAAAATCACCTCTAACACTTCTAACTTTTGACTAACATTTGACTAACTCTTACTCCTTATGCTTTTACTTTGAAGTCATTTAATTTATGCAATTTAAATTTCAGTCATTTATCATTCATTGCCATTTACATTTCATATAACTTATTTATGTTTAAGTCCTTTTCTTTTTGCTCATTTGAGCCATATCTTGTGATTGTATATACTTATTTGTATGTTTTGATTTTGTTTGAGGTCTAAGGACCCTAAAACACCTAATAACAACAAAAACCCTAAAAAGCACTTGGTGGACTGTTGAACTTGATACGAGCTTCTAGACTTAGAATTAGGAAACATTCCCTGAGCTAAAGGACTTGGTCAATGCCAACATTCTGAACCTGGGCTATCTCTGATTTTGCCTTCATCTGATGCAAGACTTGAAAATTTCTTGGATTCATGTGCTACTCTGTCTTTGTGCTTAAGTGTTATTTTTATCTTGTGTCTGATGTTTTGTTCTAAGTTAATCAAGGAATATTTCATCTGGTACATTGAAAGACAATGAAGATTGCTAGCTATTGGAATGCTTGCTTGGATGTGGCCATCTTTATTTGATGCCTTGGTCTTCATGATGTTTGGATATTTCTCGTTGTTTATTGATCATGTCTTGATTAAAGTCCAAAGGAAAATGGGTTTCTATATGACATTCTTGTCTATTGGATTATATCCCATTGGTCAAATCTTTTCAACTCTTAACTTTTAATTTGTGCTTAGGATAGCCTCTTCATCTCCTCCCACTTCTTAAATTTCAAAATATCTCCCCCATTTTAAAAACCTTTCTTTGATTGTGATTTCAAACATACACATGTCTTAATGATTAAAAACTTTGGCCTTAGGCCATTGAATTTTCAAACTTTTTCTTAAATCAAATTTGTAAATAAACTTAACCATATTGACTTAAATTTCAAAAGCAAAAAGAACTAACAACCCCATTCAAATTTTTGGTCATTTGTGCCTTTTCTTATTAAACTTTTATTAAAAGCAATTCACCAACTCATTTGAAATTTTAACCATGAACTATGAGGTTTTGATCCCTCATTTTTATATTGGTACGTAGGCACGAGACCGAAGGTCTTGTCAAACACAAAAATATAATCAATGAATTCTTTTCTCATCCACACACTCTATTTCATCAAACATCATTTATACCAAAAAGGCATGCACACATAAAAAAGGGCTCCCTAGGAGTACCTAGGACACTTTGGGTGCTAACACCTTCCCTCTGTACAACCAACCCCCTTACCTGTATTCTCTGACATTTTATTAGTTTTGATTTGAAAACTTCTTATCTTTGGGTTTTGTTTGGACTTTTCCATTTTCCTTTGGAAACAATAAAAGCGCAGTGGTGACTCTGGTTTTATTGACGTTAAGCTTATCCATAGATTGATGGTCATGAATTTACCGCTACAGAAATTAAGTGGCGACTCTGCTGGGGAGTAGTCCTCAATGGGTTTAGCCTACTTTTTTGTGTATATATGTGTATATTTGATGTTTGTATATTGTTTGTGTGATATAATTTGTCTGTTGTGCTTGAGTGCAATTAAGATAGGTTCTAACTCAAACTTGAGTGCAATTAAGATAGGAGGATGGTATAGTCATGTTAAACTTGTGTGGAGTAGTCCTTAACAAGTTGGCTTGAGACGCATCTACTCACTGGAGACCTCTTTGGAGTTACTGATGTCACACAAGTTATTTATGGATAGCCATTACTTTCTCCGAATTGGGGTCTGAGAAGCCGAGGACCCTAGAACATTTAACCCGACATGGCCTGTTTAGAACATAGTACGGAGACTGTTGAGGTGTAGACTTAATAACAATTATCACGCGATAATACACTAAGACGAATTTCTCTTGAGAATATTATGGGTTGATGAGTTAGTCATCCTAACCTATAATATTCGATATATGGGATTAAGAATCTGGGAAATTTTTAGAACATAATCTACATGTCTTTATCCTTAGTACACTCCTTTGGGATGGCTCTTAACCCAACTCCATGCTCGTGACTCACAACAAGCCCTTTGATTCTTGGTTGATCCGATTAAGTCTTGTCAATATCACTGGAACTTGGATGTTGATAAAGTGAAAACCATAATCCACCAAAATGGATGACTGATCTTGATGATGACTTGATTCATACCCTGACCTTTGTTTGTTTTTTCCTTGTATGCGATCCCTTGTTTGTGATTGTTGCATTCATGCATACATGCGCATCATGACATCCATCACAGAAAATAAATTTCAAGGAACTAAGGTCTTATTTGCAAATATTTTCATACAATTGATTGCGGACGAGGAACACTAAGAAGTGCAGTTTCAGATGTCCTGATTTGAAAGAGCTAAGGAAGTTGTCATCTTTTGTATTAGATCCCTTGGACTTAAAGCAACGTCATGGGAAGCTTTTGTTTGTATTATCTGCTTATGTGGTTGAAGGACTACTAAGTGTTTTCGTTCAATTCTATGATCCTCTTTATCGGTGCTTCACTTTTCCTGATTATCAGCTTGTACCTACTTTAGAGGAGTATGCTCATCTCTTGGGAATACCTATATCTGACAAGGTACCTTTCAGTGGATTAGAGGAGCTTCCCATATCTCATGTCATACTTGAAGCTCTTCATCTGAAGAAGTCTGAGATTGATGCTCATTTGGTGAAGAAGGGAGGTATTCTTGGGTTGACTTATAAGTTCCTCATTAGAAAAGCTATTGTTTTTTCTTAAGCCAGAAGCATGGGCGCTTTTGAAGCCATCTTTGTATTCCTCATATATGGTTTAGCCTTGGTTCCTAACATTGTCGGTTTTGTTGATGTTAACGCCATTAGGGAGGGTTGAAGGCCTAGCCATAACCAAAGGTGTAGGTCTTGGATACTCGTAAGGCATGAGATACTCAGATGCTCTCTTCCTAACCCAAACAGTGTAAGGCTCCAAAGCGACACAATTCTTAGGACCCAACTCCTTCCTTCCTTTCCTATGAATCTTGCGCCAAGCGCAGACCATTCTGCCCTTCAAGCCTTGGGGATCTTTACCCTCCTGAAAGAACATACCCTCTAACAAAATGTTATTGGGTTTATCCTTTAGGGGGAACCCAAGCTGACGACGTGCCAAAACAGGGTTGTAGTTAATCCCACCACATGTACCAAGAAGAGGTACATTAGAGAATTCACCACAAGAGTCGATAATCTGCACACCATCATACACACGGTTGTACCAAAAGATATCATCATTAGTGAGAGACATAAGTCTCGTGGACCACCGTAGACATCCCTTGTTCTCCTTGAAGGCGACCGTCTGTGGTAAGTGAGAAATAAACCACTTATACAACAGAGGCAAACAGCACACAATGGCACCTCCACCCTTCGCATTCCTCATATGCAAAGAAAAATAAGTATCACCCAACAGAGTCGGAACGGGATTAAGAGTAGAGAAGATCCTAATAGCATTCACATCCACAAACTTGTCGATGTTGGGGAACAATACTAACCCATAGATGAGAAGTACAAATATGGCCTCAAAGGCGTCCTCACTCATGGCCTTCACATACATAGTAGCTTGAGCAATGAGGAACTCAGAAGGGAGACCTTGAATTCCACCTTTGGTAGTCATATGAGCACCAACCAGAGAATTATCTATATACAACATGTCAGCTATCTCTTGAGAAGTAGGAATACTCTCCAAGCCACTGAACGACAACTGGTCTAGAATTGGTATACCCACAAGATAAGCATACTCCTCAAGCGTGGGCAAAAGCTGAAAGTCCGAAAATGTGAAGCAACGGTACAAAGGATCATAAAACTGCACCAACACACTCATCAACCCTTCATCCACCTGAGTAGCTAGAAGAGGAAGAAGCTTCCCAAAATGAGCCTTGAAACCCAAGGGGTCTAGTACATAGGATGTCAAATTCCTTAGCTCTTTCAAATATGGTTGTCTGAAACTGTACTTCTTTGTATTCCTTCTTTGTCTTTCCATGTCTGAAAATTTTGCAAATAGACGTCTTAAGTTCCTTGAAAATTTTCTTCATTATTGATGATATGGATGCAAATGGGTGCATGAATGCATGAATGCAACAATCACACTCAAGGATCAAACAAAGCACACCAAACAAAGGTCATGGGATGGATCATGTTATCCTTAATATCAATCATCCATTTTGGTGGATTATGGTTTACACCTTATCAATAAGTTCCATTGATATTAAGGATACATAAACGGATCAACCACGAATCAAGGGTTTGTTGCGAGTCACGAGCATGGAGTCTCGGTTGAGAACCACCCAAAGGGAGTGTACTAGGGTTTAACCTGCCAAACATGTTCTACAAGAGGTTACCATAGTCATCATCCCATCTTTCAGATATTATCGGAGAAACGACTACTCGTATTCCAAAAATATTCTCAAGAGAGACTCCTATGAGTGTAGTATCGCGTAACAATCGTATCAAACCTTACAGTTGAACGACTTTCGCACTACATCCTAAGAATAGGCCAAGATGGGCTTGGTAAACTAAGGCCTTGGCTTCTAAGGTCTATATTGAAAAGAGTAATGTCTAACCACAACTACTTGTGTGACATTATTGATCCCAACATGACCTCCACCAAGTGAATGAACTTGCAAGTCAACTTGCTAAGGAATAACTCCACACAAGTCAACAAGACTATGCCATTCTCCTATCCTAAGTGCACTCGAGTTCGGGTATAGAACTCATCTCACCAAGATCACCAAGCGTACAAGAATTTAATATTCAAGCAATTCAATAATTACATACAATACAATAATCCCAAATTGCACAAAAAATATGTCATAAAGAATAAGACAATACAATACAACAAATATGAAAAGTAGGCAAACCCACTAGGCAAAAAGCCATCCCCAGTGGAGTCTTCACTTTTCTGTAGCGGGGTATTCGTTACCATTAGAGATATTGACTAAATCCAAAGTAAATAATACAAGTCGAGTCGCCACCGCATTTCGATTTATCCAAAGGAATGGTTAGAAAGCGAACAAAAACCTAAAAGTTTTATCAAATCAAAAACTAGTAAAAGAGAGTCAGAGATCTGGGTAAGGGGGTTGGTTATGCAATGGGAAGGTGTTAGGCACCCTAAACATCCTAGGTACTCCTAGGGAGCCCTTTTCAGACTTGTTGTAAAGGTTGTTGTTTTTGTGAAAAATTGTTTGTGCAAACATGATTGAAGAGATGAGAAGAGAATATACAAGTTTATTTACATTTTTTTGTTTGGATGGATAAACCCGTTGCCTACGTACCATCTTAAAAAAGATTAGGATCAAAACCTCGTAGTTCGGGGTAAAAACCTCGTAGTTTGGATGGATAAACCCGTTGCCTACGTACCATCTTAAAGAAGAAGAATGGCTAAAGTCATAGTAATACAAGAGGTAAGGAATAAGAACTAAAACCACAAATGGAGTTCCTCTCTTGAGATCATGGTGATGATCCAAGTAGCTCCCATCCTTTGGAATAAGCAATCACATAAGCATAAACTCAAGCAATCAACAATCAAATGAACTCTTGGAAAGCTCCTCAATGTATCTTGGGTCCCTCTCTCTTAGAAGCTCATGGCAATGGTTCCTCAATTTGGATCAAGTTGGAATCCCTAGCACAAGAACACACACATCAAGAGATTCTAGCAAAACAAACAAGGAATGGACAAGAAGAGTTTAGAAGTTGGTCCTTTCAAAGTTCGTCTTCAAGCTTTAAGCATTCTAAAGGCATGAGGCCTAGTTGCTCTTTGACATTTTAAGCACTCTAAAGGCATGAGGCCTAGTTGCTCTTTGACTCCATTTAGCATAGGTAAGGTCCTAAAATCTAAGTCCGTTTGTCCATTTCTTTGCATTTGGTCCACAACAATCAAAACAAAACATAAGCACAATGATATATACACAATTATGTGCTCAAGTGAGCAAAAGGGAAATTGCATTAACATAAACATGTGCTCAAATGAGCAAAGGAAAAAGCAAATGAATAATATGTACAAGAATAGTAAATTGCATAAAAGTAAAGTACAAAAAGTAAATGTTAATGGTTAATGGTTAGTGTTAGTAGTTAGGGTGCCATAAGGCAAATTTAGCGCTATGTTAAGCAATCGTAATTGGACTTATGTAGAAGTCACAACTATCTGAGGCCGGATAATAATAATGTAGGCAACAACGCAAGTTAGAAGTCTTGATTAGTGAACCAAGTTCCAACAACTTGCCATGCCAAAAAGAAGAAGATAATTGATCTTGTATTGGTTTAAGTCATTTGCATGATTTAGGAAGCAACCTATCCTTAATGCAAAGCCATTCACTTGATCAATTGATCAAGATGAATTAGATTTGAATCAAGGAAGATTAAGCCTCCCTAATCAATGCTAACTTATCAACCTTTAACTCATTAATTTAAAAGAAAGAAGAAGAAGAAGGAGATGAAGAAGAATAATGGATAATGAAAATGGAAAGAATAAAGTGCATTAAATGAAATAGAAGTGAGATGAAGATTGGATCACGGTCAAACAATCAAAAACAGAAGTGAGATGAAGATTGGAAGTCAAGACATGAACAAAATATTTTTGGCATTTTTAATATTAAAAATAAACTTGAATTAAAATAATAAAGAAAGGTCAAACTTCAAAATCACTTCAAATCAACCTTGAAAGGTCCAAGTGATTTATCCCAAGTTCAATAAGGTCAAACAAAGTTTGACAAAAAATTTCAGCATTTTTAAAAGTCAGAAACTATTTTTAATCAATTAAAAATGGATAAAAATAACCTAATTGAACTAAAATCTCAAATAAATCTCAAATCAATTAAAAACATGCTGAGAATATTTTTCATAGATCCATCATCATTCAAATAGGTTGAGAAAATATTTTTGTATTTTTTGAATATCAAAAACTATTTAAAATGAATTAAAAATAACCAGAAAAGAGAAAATTCACAAAAAATATCAAATGATGAAATAAAAAATATTAAAAATAATTTTTAGAAACTAGAATTAAAAAGAGAAATAATGCAATTGGTCCCATATTTTTTGGATTAAAAATGAGAGAGTTATGAATTTTTTAAATAAAATGTAATTAAAGAAAATAAACAGAAATTAAGGAAAATAGAAAAATCAGGAAGCGTTGGATGACTTCATTAATTGACGTGGCAACATCCAATGGATCAGAAGCGCGCGCGTACCATAGTCATTAGTCAACTGAGAAACATATTGAATTAAAAAAAGTCATAACAATGGAGCGTGGAGATTAGATCTGGAGATTGAGATCAATGGCTCACATTGAATATGGAAATGAGACGGTGGGCAGCGCCACCGTCTTCTCCGGTGAGCTCCGGCGAAGGTCAAAAAATGCAGAGACTCAAATGCTCACTAAAATGAACGATCTAGGCACCGTTCGAAAGAGGAAGTGATGTACATCACTCCTATACCACTCACTTCCACTCTAGATTCCTATTAAGAGAGAAATCATAGATGGAAGATTGATGGTGTTCATCATGAACTTGCTTGATTTTGAAAATTAAGCATACAACAATGATGCCTCTATAGAGAGGACTTCAGACAACACAATATCAAGGCCCATAGATCAAGGAATAGGGAGTTTCGAACAAAAAACCAGTTGATGCACACCTTTGAATTGTGAAGTTTTGAGCTCCTTTCCTTGGTTCCTTTTGCAAAACAGAAGTTCAATGGGTCAGATGATGAAGGTTTAGGAACTTTAGATCTGAAGATTCAACCAAATTCAATTGAATTTCAGATCTGAAATTTTTGAAGAAAATGGATTTAGTTCCTTTGGAATGGTTGGGAATTCACTCTTGCAGCATTTCAGGCGCCTTTAGGTTAGTTCATAATGAGGCATAGCACATGTATTTATAGCTGGAATTGGCTGAACAAGTGAGTTTGCTCGTGTGTATGGCAAATGGATTTTCCTTGCATGGGCTTGCATGATCATGTAGAAGGCCCAAAATCAATTGTATTTGCATGCTAATGACCAACCAACTTGAAATGGACGTGTAGTTTGCAAGGCAATGGCTTGTGCATGAAGTTCCATCATGAATTGCATAATTGTGCCTAAAACTTCATCTCTTGAAAATGCTAATTCGAAAATCCAAACATAAGCATGGGGGTAATGGTTGGAAAGTTCTTGACATAAGGAACAAATGTTATGTTGGACAAAAACTCATTTGAAGTGTGGAAATTTATGAAAATAGGCCATGAAGTTCATAGTGCAAAACATGCTTTTGAGAATTTTGCCAAATTGAACCAACTTCAAGCCCTTCTGTTTTGATGATGCAAGCCTCAAATGGAAAAACCTTCAACATCAAAGTTGTAGATCTTTTCAAGACAATCAAAATTGACTTAAATTTTGCATCATTTGCATTTTTGAAGTTATGGGCACTTGAAGTTGGACTTTTTTGCCTTTCAATGCATTTGGTCTAAAGTGACCTATAATCTTTTGCATTATCACATGTATTTCGTTTGAGATTTTGAAATTTTGTTCAACATAACATTTGAAGTAGACACAATAAGCTTTCCAATTCATTTGACCCCACCTAAAAATCATAAAAAATGAATGAGTTATGTCCTTGGGAAGTTGACCCAAAATTAGGGTTTCAGTCAAAATGACCTATAATGTCTTGGAATGGGAGATGACCTTCCAATCTTCAAATCAATTTTTAATGAACATGAAAGTTTCTCATATTGTCCTTAAGAACATTTTTTCTTTTGGGATCATCTCCATTTGACCAACACATAAAACGTTAGATCTCAGTGCATTTCAAAATAAATAGATGAATTGACTGATCAACTTCTCAAGTCCACAACTCATATCTTGATGAATTGATGATTTAGGAAACTCAAATAAGCTCAAATATGCATGAAATGATGAATTAGAGAACTTCCCTTGATTGTATTTGACCATGGGCTGAAGTTGCTTCATGGGCAAGGCACATTTGGTACATAGATGAATTAGGGCTCTTTGGGACACAAACCTCAAACCCTTTGATTTGCTTTGATCAAAATGATGAATTGAGATACTATGGAGGCATATTTGATGGATGAGAGCTTTGGGAACCATTGCCATGCTTGCCTTCATCTTCTTTTGGCCATATTTTTGCATAAAGGCTCTCCTAGAAGCTTTTTGACCTTGTGATTGCTCAAGCTACAAACAAGAAATGTTAGTGACATATTTTTGTGCTTTTGGTTAGTAAATAACATGAGAAAAGCAATGATATATAATTCAAGCATGCTTGGTGATCTCAAACCACTCAGAAGAGGTCCCACCCAAAGGTAAGGGGAACCAAGATGCTTATGATCCTTGAGGCTTTGTAAATGAAATGCTATGATGCCATGATGGATCTTAGGGCCAAAATTGGAGTCTTACAATCCTCAATGTCATTGGTCAACACTTGTGGATTGGTATATTCCATTTTACTTAATACACCTTATGTTCTTCATTTCCATTATCCATCTCCGTCTTCTTCTTCTTCTTCTTCTTTTCTCTTGATCAATGAGTTAAAGGTTGATAAGTTAGGATTGATTAGGGAGGTTTAATCTTCCTTAGTTCAAATCTAATTCATCTTGATCAAATGATCAAGTGAATAGCTTTGCATTAAGGATAGGTTGCTTTCTAAATCATGCAAAGGACTTAAACCAATACAAGATCATTTATCTTCTTCTTTTTGGCATGGCAAGTTGTTGGAACTTGGTTCACTAATCAAGACTTCTAACTTGTGTTGTTGCCTATATTATTATTGACCGGCCTCAGATAGTTGTGACTTCTACATAAGTCCAATTACGATTGCTTAACATAGCGCTAAATTTGCCTTATGGCACACTAACTACTAACACTAACCATTAACTATTAACATTTAATTCTTGCAGTTTACTTTTATGCAATTTACTATTCTTGTACATATTGTTCATTTGCTTTTCCCCCTTTGCTCACTTGAGCACATGTTTATGTTAATGCAATTTGCCTTTTGCTCACTTGAGCACATAATTGTGTATATATTATTGTGCTTGTGTTTTGTTTTGATTATTGTGGACCAAATGCAAAGAAATGGACAAATGGATTTAGTTTCTAGGACTTTCCCTATGCAAATTGGAGTAAAAGGACTTTAATGTTGAAGATGGATTAGAAAGACCAAGCCTCTAAACTCACTCTTGTCCATTCTTAATTTGTTTCATAAAACTTTTGATGTGTGTGCTCTTGTGCTAGGGAATTCTATAAGAGCTCAAATTGAAGAACCATTGCCATGTTCATCCAAAGTGGAAGAGACAAGATGCATTGAGGATCTCTTAAGAGACTTGTGTGATTGTTGCTTGTGCTCACTATTATTTTTCTTGCATATTCCAAAGGATGTGAGCTACTTGGACCATCAATATGATCTCAAGAGAGGAACTCCATTTTGTGGTCTTGTTTCTTATCCCTTATCTCTTGTATGATTAGGACTTTAGCCATTCTTCTTCTTCCCCCCACTCTAGCCCAAGCCAAAACATTTGTGCAAACATTTAACACTTCTTTGCAAACATTAGAAACCTAAGCCTTATGCTTTTGATTTTCAAACTTTCTTTTCTTAAACACTTATTTTGAATTGAATCTCTAAGTCAACTTTGACCATGTTTTGTAAATACTCTTCATTGGTAAATATAACCCATTCAAGTGTTTTTGTGGTTTCAAAGGCCACTTGCTTAAGCAAATTTTTTTCATAACCTTTAGCTCTTAGGTTTGAGTTATCCTTGAGGTAGATGTAATACTCACCTATATCCTTAATGATGGACAATGAGTCTTTCATGCTTATTATAGGGTTAACCCCTCACTAGCATGTTGAATCTATCCTCACATTGTGGATTTGTGGTTTTAGGTTGAGTTTTCTCCCTTGGATAAAAAAGGAACTTAAGGCTTTTGGACCAATCAATTCACCAACTCATTTTGAGATTTTTTACCCCAAACTACGAGGTTTTGATCCTAATATTTTTAAGATGGTACGTAGGCAATGGGTTCATCCATCCAAACACAAAATGTAAATAAACTTATATATTCTTTTCTCATCTCTTCAATCATGTTTGCACAGACCAATTTTCACAAAATACCAACCTTACAACAAGTATGAAAAGGGCTCCCTAGGAGTACCTAGGATGTTTTGGGTGCTTAAAACCTTCCCATTGCATAACCAACCCCCTTACCCAGATCTCTGACATTTTTACTAGTTTTTGATTTGATAAAACTCTTAGGTTTTTGTTCGCTTTCTGACCATTCCTTTGGATAAATAGAAGTGCGGTGGCGACTCGACTTGTATGGTTTACCTTAGATTTAGTCAATATCTCTAATGGTAACGAATACCCCGCTACAAAAAAGTGGCGACTCTGCTGGGGACAGAATTTGCCTAGTGGGTTTCGCCTACTTTTCATATTTGTTGTATTGTATTGTATATTTGTTTTGTGACATATTTTTTGTGCAATTTGGGATTACTGTATTGTATGTAATGATTGAATTGCTTGAATATTAATTCCTTGTATGCTTGGTGATCTTTGTGAGATGAGTTCTATACCCGAACTCGAGTGCACTTAGGATAGGAGAATGGCATAGTCTTGTTGACTTGTGTGGAGTTATTCCTTAGCAAGTTGACTTGCAAGTCCATTCACTTGGTGGAGGTCATGATGGGATCAATAATGTCACACAAGTAGTTGTGGTTAGACATTACTCTTTCCAATATAGACCTTAGAAGCCAAGGACCTTAGTTTACCAAACCCATCTTGGCCTATTCTTAGGACGTAGTGCGAAAGTCGTTCAAGTGTAACATTTGATACGATTGTTATGCGATACTACACTCATAAGAGTCTCTCTTAAGAATATTTTTGGAATATGAGTAGTCGTTTATCCGATAATATCTGAAAGATTGGATGATGACTATGGGAACCTATTGTAGAACATGTTTGGCAGGTTTAAACCCTAGTACACTTCCTTTGGGTGGTCCTTAACCAAGACTCCATGCTCGTGACTTGCAACAAACCCTTGATTCATGGTTGATTTGTTCATGTATCCTTAATATCAATGGAACTTGGGTGTTGATAAGGTGTAAACCATAATCCACCAAAATGGATGATTGATATTAAGGATGACATGATCCATCCCATGACCTTTGTTTGGTGTGCTTTGCTTGATCCTTGAGTCTGATTGTTGCATCCATGCATTCATGCACCCATTTGCATCCATATCATCAATAATAAGAAAATTTTCAAGGAACTTAAGAGGCCTATTTGCAAATTTTCAGACATGGAAAGACAAAGAAGGAATACAAAGAAGTACAGTTTCAGACAACCTGACTGGAAAGAGTTAAGGAATTTGACATCCTATATACTAGATCCTTTGGGTTTCAAGGCTCCTTTTGGGAAGCTTCTTCCTCTTCTGACTACTCAAGTGGATGAAGGATTGATGACTTTATTGGTGCAGTTTTATGATCCCTTGTACCGCTGCTTCACGTTTCCGGATTTTCATCTTTTGCCCACGCTTGAAGAGTATGCCTACCTTGTGGGCATACCTATTCTAGACCAGTCGCCGTTCAGTGACTTAGAGAGTATTCCTACTTCTCAAGAGATAGCTGACATGTTCCATATAGATGAATCTCTAGTTGGTGCTCATATGACCACCAAAGGTGGAATTCAAGGTCTTCCTTCTGAGTTCCTCATTGCTCAAGCTACCATGTATGGGAAGGCCATGAGTGAGGATCCCTTTGAGGCCATATTTGTACTTCTCATCCATGGGCTGGTATTGTTCCCCAACATCGACAAGTTTGTGGATGTGAACGCTATTAGGATTTTCTCTACTCTTAATCTCGTTCCGACTCTGTTGGGTGACACTTATTTTTCTTTGCATATGAGGAATGCAAAGGGTGGTGGTTCCATTGTGTGTTGTTTGCCTCTGTTGTACAAGTGGTTTATTTCTCACTTACCGCAGACGGAAGCCTTCAAGGAGATCAAAGGATGTCTACGGTGGTCTACGAGACTTATGTCTCTCACTAATGATGATATCTCTTGGTACAACTGCGTGTATGATGGTGTGCAGATTATCGACTCTTGTGGTGAATTCTCCAATGTAGCTCTTCTTGGTACATGTGGTGGGATTAACTACAACCTCGTTTTGGCATGTCGTCAGCTTGGGTTCCCCCTAAAGGATAAACCCAATAACATTCTGTTTGAATGTGTGTTCTTTCAAGAGGGTAAAGATCCCCAAGGCCTGAAGGGCAGGATGGACCGCGCTTGGCACAAGATCCATAGGAAAGGAAGAAACGAGCTAGGACCAAAGAATTGTAATGCTTTGGAGCCTCATACTTCTTGGGTGAGGAAGGGAGCTGCTGAATACCTCATGCCTTGCGAGTACCCGAGACCTACACCTTTGGTTATGGTTGGGCCTTCAGCCCTCCCTGACCAAGGGGTAGAGGAGTTGAGAGATGAAGACCGTTCACGTGCTTTGATCCGTGAACGAGAAGAGTTGCTTCAGCAGATTAAGGAGAATGATGCTTTGATAGAGTTCCTCGAGCATCAGGTTATTGATGATCCTAATGATGCATGGACTTCTCTACTTCCTCAATCTTTCAGGTTTTGGAAGAGGAAGTACGATCGGCTCGCCAAGGAGAAGGCAAATATGGAGGAAGCCTATGAGGAAGAGGTGAAGAGGCTTCGTGCATCTTATCTTCCGGTCTCTCGAGCTTTAGATGATTGTTTCTAGGGATCCATAGGATGATCATTTTCCTTCTCTCTTGTATTTCATTTAGCTACTCATGCTGTACTTCTTTGATGTAAAACCATTTCCCAGATATTATTGACGAAATATTTTCGTATGCGATAAATGTTTAATATTTCCGAAATTTGCAAATAGAACTCTAAAGTTCCTCTGAAATAAAAAACAAATCATCTGCACAGGCGTTGCATGCATCATGTGCATAAGCAGGTTTTGTTCCCGACTTCTTGTCCTATGGTCTAACTCTGTGTTCTTCATTTATTCCAAAGACAAGCTGACTCACCGGTACTACACCAGAGCCAACTCATCAAGACTGATGGATCATTTGGAACAAGAGAACCACGAGCTGAAAGAGGAAGTAGCCAGACTGACAGCCCTGATGGAGTCATTCTTGGCTGCCCAGAGCCAGTCTTCCCCAACACCTGCAACTCCTCCCCAGAGGACGGTCATTTCTGAGATTGCGACTTCTACTGTGCCTGCCGCAACAACCCATTTTGCGCCATCTATACCGGTCGGGTTCCCGTGGGGAATGCCCACCAGTTTTATGCCAGAGGGTTTTGCTCCTACTCTTGCTTCTTTGCCGGCATCTAGCCCGGTCCTCTCAGTGCCACCTCCCGTTGTGCACACATTACCAAGGGTTGAAGATACGATCTACCATTCTGAACCATATGAAGGTCCAGATGTTTATGAGAAGATGGATGATATGAAAGACCAATTCCTTGAGCTTCCCAAGGAACTAAAAACTTCGAGGGGGAAGGACCTCTTTGGTAAAAGTGCTGCTGAGTTGTGCCTTGTGCCCAACGTGAAGATCCCTATTAAATTCAAAGTACTTGACTTTGAGAAGTATAAGGGAAATACTTGCCCTCTCAGCCATCTTGTGATGTATGCTCGTAAGATGTCGACGCAAACTGATAATGACCAATTGTTCATCCACTATTTCCAGGACAGTCTGTCCGGTGCCGCTCTCCGGTGGTACATGGGTCTGGAAAGTTCGAACATCCACTCTTTCAACGATCTTGGCGAGGCCTTTGTCAAGCAATATAAATACAATGTGGATATGGCTCCCGATAAGGACCAACTGAGGGCAATGTCCCAAAAAGAGAAAGAGACCTTCAAAGAATATGCCCAGAGATGGCGCAAGTTGGTAGCTCAGATAGTGCCACCCCTTGAGGAAAAGGAGATGACCAATATTTTTTTGAAGACCTTGAGTTCGTTTTACTATGAGATGATGATAGCCAGTGCTCCCTCAGACTTCACAGAGATGGTGAATATGGGAATGAGACTGGAGGAGGATGTCCGTGAAGGACGTTTAACTCGAGATTAAGGCTCTTCAGCAAAGAGATATGGAAGCTTTGCAAAGAAGAAGGAGGCAGAGGTACACGATGTGTCTTCCCATGTTAAGAGAAGACCCTCTGTGAAGAGGAAGATTACCCGCCCCGTTAACAACCAGCATCAGGTGGCTCACATAGCACCTGTTTTCAGAGAAGCTCAACATTATCAACAACCACAATCTCAACAATATCAGCAACCGCAGCGTCCACAACAACAGGCCTACCAGCCTCGAAACAATAACAACAATGTCAACACCAGCTACGAGAGGAAGAAGGTCACCTTTGATCCAATTTCGATGACTTACGCTGAACTCTATCCATCTTTGATTGATAGAAAGTTAATCACTCCATGAGACCCTCCCGCTGTACCTACTAACCCCCAGTGGTGGTACAAGCCTGAGCTTCACTGCGTATATCATTCCGGTGCTCCCGGACATGACGTGGAGAATTGTTATCCCTTGAAGACCAAGGTGCAAGGCCTTGTGAGAAGCGGGATTTTGTTTTTCGAGGACGTAGGTCCGAACGTGAAAAAGAACCCATTGCCCAAGCATGGGAAATCTGTCAATATGGTCCAGGGCTGCCCTGGCAAGTACAAAGTTAAATACGTCAGTCATATCCGACAATCGTTGGTTGAGATGCATCGTTTGCTGTGTGACTATAGCCATTATGAGCATGACCACGATAGATGTCGAGTTTGTTCTGTCAATCAGAGAGGTTGTCGCCAGGTGCGCAAGGATGTTCAGGAAATGCTTGATGAAGGAGTCATTGAGATCCTTCAGAATAAAAATGTTGATGAAGATGCTGTTGAAGTCAACATAATTTCTCCGGTATTCCGGATTCCAGAGCCTGTTATCATCAAGTATGATGGTAGCAAGCAGAAGGTTTCTCCTGCTCTGACCATTAAGCCAGCTGGTCCTATACCGTACTCTTCCGAAAAGGCAGTCCCCTATCGCTACAATGTTGTAGCCTTGGAGAATGGGAAAGAGGTGCCCTTGCTCTCTTCATCTGTCGTTAATATTGCTGACGTTAGTGGCTTGACCCGCAGCGGTCGTGTTTTTTCGGCTCCGCCGAAGCCTCAAGCTGATGCTCGAGGAGATGTTGATAATGGTTTTGTTGAACGCCTGATTAGGAATGCTGTGAGCGCTTCGAATCCGGCACTTGTTGCTAAGCCCTCTTCTACTTTGAGAACTCCTTCATTTGCTTCCTATAAAGATGCAAAGTTGGCCATTGAGCATGGTGCATCTGCTGGTTTGGGGCAAATGATCGAGTTGGAAGACAACAAATCCCGGGCTGGAATACGCTACTCTTTTGGGGTCTTCAACAAGTAAGGATTGTTCAAGAGTGGTGGATTTATCCACACCGGTCAAGACGAAGAGGCTGCTGCCATTTTGGAAGAGGACGAAGAGGATTATGGCAATTTCATCATCCCTGGGGGGATCTGCAATAATTGGGTCGCTGTTGATGTTCCGACAGTTATCCATAAGTCAAAGTAATGTTCACTGTGTTTAAAAACCCTTCCCCCATGCCAAAAGGAGAAGTGATGACATTGTTGGCGCATAAATACAATGATATTTTCATTCAATAAACTCATGTTAAATGTTTGTTTTTCCAATTATTTTCCTTTTTCGCCTTTGCATGAAATTGGTGATCACATAAAACCCTAGAAATAAGAATAAAATCAATCTTTTCATCTGCATAACGATTTGCTTTGTTTGAATTCTAAAAGTTTCTTTATATCCAAAATCATTATGCAGGTTGATCAAACCCATTGAACATAATGATCCAACATCATCTCCCAACTTTTAATTCCCTGTATTTGAGGCGGAAGAAGATGATGTTGAAGAGATTCCTGATGAGATTACTCGTCTACTTGAGCATGAAGAGAACATCATTCAGCCGCATCTTGAGAATCTGGAAACAATCAACTTGGGGTCTGAAGATTGTGTGCGAGAAGTGGAGATTGGGGCATTCCTGGAAGAATCTGTTAAGATAGGGTTGATTGAGTTGCTACGAGAATATGTCGACGTCTTTTCCTGGTCATATGAAGACATGCCTGGTCTAGATACAGATATTGTGCAATATTACCTGCCTTTGAAGCCTGAGTGTGTGCCTGTGAAGCAGAAGCTCAGAAGAACTCATCCCGATATGGAAGTAAAGATCAAAGAAGAAGTTCAGAAGCAAATTGATGCGGGGTTTCTGGTGACTTCTACATATCCTCAGTGGGTGGCCAATATTGTGCACGTGCCTAAGAAAGATGGAAAAGTCCGAATGTGTGTGGACTATAGAGACTTGAATAAAGCTAGTCCGAAAGATGATTTCCCTCTACCACACATTGATATGTTGGTAGACAATACAGCTAAATTCAATGTCTTCTCATTTATGGACGGATTTTCTGGATATAATCAGATTAAGATGGCACCCGAGGATATGGAGAAGACAACATTCACCACACCTTGGGGAACATTCTGTTATCGAGTGATGCCCTTCGGTTTGAAGAACGCCGGAGCCACGTATCAACGAGCTATGACCATATTGTTTCATGATATGATGCATAAGGAGATCGAAGTATATGTTGATGATATGATTGCAAAGTCGAGAATGGAAGTTGAACATGTAGAGCACCTGTTAAAGCTTTTTCAGCGTTTGAGGAAGTATAAGCTTCGTCTGAATCCTAACAAGTGTACATTTGGAGTCCGTTCCGGCAAGTTATTGGGCTTTATCGTTAGTGAGAAAGGTATTGAGGTTGATCCTGCAAAGGTCAAAGAAATACAAGAGATGCCTGCGCCCAAAACTAAGAAACAAGTCCGAGGTTTTCTTTGCCGCTTGAATTATATCTCCAGATTCATTTCCCACATAACTGCCACATGTGCGCCAATATTCAAGCTCCTCTGGAAATATCATTCTCATGATTGGACCGAGGATTGCCAAAAGGCTTTTGATAGCATTAAAGAGTATTTGTGTGAGCCTCCGATTTCGTCTCCGCCTGTGGAAGGGAGACCATTGATTATGTATCTGACAGTTCTTGAAGACTCAATGGGTTGTGTCCTTGGTCAGCAAGATGAATCAGGAAAGAAATAGTATGCTATCTACTACCTGAGTAAGAAGTTTACTGATTGTGAGTCTCGATACTCAATGCTTGAGAAGACATGTTGTGCTTTGGCTTGGGCTGCTAAGCGCTTACGCCAGTATATGTTGAATCCTACGACTTGGTTGATATCCAAAATGGATCCAATCAAGTATATCTTTGAGAAGCCTGCTTTAACTGGGAGGATTGCCCGTTGGCACATGTTGTTGTCTGAGTATGATATTGAGTATCGAGCTCAGAATTCTATTAAAGGTAGTATTTTGGCTGACCACTTGGCACACCAACCGATTGAGGATTACCAATCAGTTCAGTATGACTTCCCAGATGAGGAGATTCTGTATTTGAAAATGAAAGATTGCGATGAGCCTACGCTCGATGAAGGGCCAGAGCCTGGTTCCCGTTGGAGCATGGTGTTTGATGACGCTGTGAATTAATATGGAAATGGTATTGAGGCAGTGATTATTACTCCTCAGGGCACACATTTTCCTTTTACAGCAAGGCTAACTTTCAAATGCACGAATAATATGGCTGAGTATGAGGCCTGTATTATAGGATTAGAAGAATGTATCGATCTTAGGATCAAATATCTTGATGTTTATGGTGATTCGGCCCTTGTTGTTAATCAGATTAAGGGTGAATGGGAGACGAATCAGCCTGGCCTCATCCCATATAGAGATTATGCGAGGAGGATCTCAACTTTCTATAAACTGTCACCGGTCAGAGATTCCCGCTCAGTTATCATCAACCGAAGCTTCAAAAACATCGGATTCAGAATTGGTGGAGAAATGGTCATTATGTTAAATGTAGCCCTTTTCCAATATATATCACCAATTTCAAATTTGTAAAGATCTATGGAGTCTTGCCATTTGCAGACTACCATTCCATCAAATGAATTTGAGCCTTTATCCAATTATTCACACTCTTATTTGTTTCCACTCAACAAATGTTTTGCATGTTTTAATTGAGAAATATCATTGTTTTCAAATAATTAAAGTTTTTCATAACTTGTTTTTAAACAAAGTGAACATTCACAATGATGAAAGGATATCAGGATGTTTTCAGTGCTCTCCCGAGGACGGTACGATTCTCAACAGGGTAGGACATTTGTTCATATTCCTAGCGTGTTTATATCCTTTTCCTCCGGAGCCTTCTGTGTTTTTCCTCCCGAGCAGGGTGTTTGGTAAAGGTATTTCAGCCTCCTTCCTCCTCAGCAGGTGTGGGCTCTTGGTTTAGATGACCCTTGGAAGCTTCTAATTGGTGGTTGTATCCCCACGTAGATCCATCACCCCTTTGATAATTTTCTCAGCGGAGTGGCTTCCTCAGCGGAATTTATCTGAGCCGTAATCTTGTTCCCAGTTGGATTCGTTGTTGTTCATTCCCCTATAGAGGTCTTTGTTCCTGATCTCCGACAGATAGGATGTTCTCCTTTGAGCCTGGCTTTCTCTCTTGAGATGTAGTACTGGATGTTTATTCAATCGATCAGAGGACTTGTTTGTGTTAGATATGTCTTTTCTGTCAGCATTCATCATACATAAACCACGCATATATGCATAGTTTTAAAATTCAGATATTCATGTTGCATTCTTTGCCATATATCTTTGCTTTTTATCTGTTGCTAGTGGGTAATATATTCCCCAAGCAGGTTGTTTGTGTCTGATCTTCCCATGAAGACTCAGCCCCATAAGCAGAAAATGTTTATCCTTTCTTCCATATTCCCCACCGAGTTATGTCCTCGTGGATGATGGTTGTTTCTGTTTCCTCCCAACACATATATTGGGATGGAACCCCCCATTGAGTTATATCCTCATAGGGATGAGTCTTGTTTCATTGTGCACCTCTAGGGTGTTCCTAGATTTGGTTTCTGGAGATTATCCTTGCATTTCCCCCGTAGTTCGGATGAATGATTACTCAGTAACCAGTAATTATCCATCTTTTCCACGGCGGAGTCTGTGGTCTTCTACCTTTATACCGGTGGTTGTAAACCCTATTTTTATCCCCTTGGCAAAGTTAAACTTTTGTTCATCCTAACCGATGACGAATACTTTTCCGTGGTTTTCTACCCAGTATCTGGTAGATGTAATCCCCTCCTTGACGGTTATCATTATCCAATATTCGGTATTGATAGTCCTTCACCCTTTTTGAGTATATCTCCCGGATCATTGCCTTTGTCAATGTATCCCCATCGAGTCATCTTTCATTTGCCTATTCGTTAGCAATGATCGTTTCTCCCTTTGATTAGGTCATCATTGTATACCCAGTATTTGGTATCCCGATGCCTTGTATCTTTCGGATGATTTATCCTTCATTAACCCAGTAACCGGTTGTGGATAATCTTCCATGTGAGTATGTTATCTACGTTCTGACGGTAATAGATAATATATCTCATGCGCTCTTCAGTCGAAGTCTTTGTTCTTCCCCAGTCGAGTAAGATTCGTACCCCCTTTTTGCGGAGTCGAGTGTCCATCTTGTAATCGAGTTCGCTTTTCGGCCCTCTTTTGGATGATGAGTGGCTTGGGAACATTCCCGAATTCATGCCCTGGTCGGTCACCTATTATATGCCCAGTAATCGGTATCCCTGGTGTTCCTTCCCTTCTGCTCCCTATTATCACCTTTGTCCCCTGTGGAGTCAGATTTTCCTGAGTTGAAATATACCTTTTTAGGTTTTCCTCAGATGATTTCGGATGTTTGATATCTCTCACCTGTATACTGGTCTTAGATATTCATTCTCCCTGAGCATGTTGTTCTTTCACCCTTATACCGGTGTTTTGATCACATGTCTCCTTGAGCTTATTACCCAGTAACCGGTAATACCTCGTCTTGTTGCTTCCCCAGAGGAATCCTGTTGGGATGTTTCCCCAGCGAGGTCCGTTAGTGGATTCTCCCCATTTGAGTCCGGATTTTTATCTGATGTGTCCTTTGTGGATAATTCCGCTGTATTGGCATATTCCCCAATACATGCTTCTTTGAGTCAGCTCGGATCTCTCCATTGATTTATTCTTTGGGAATTCTGCTCCCCAAACTTTGAGTCGTGTCCTGCTCATGCAATTTATCCCCTTTCTATCCCCGTAAGAGTCTCAGAGTCTCTGTCCCATTGAGTGTGTCACTCATATGGATTGTTAGTTCCTCCTGATTTCCTTCCCTCTTTGTGGACACATATCTCCACAGAGTATTACCTTTTTGCATGCATACATTTGCATCATCAGGTCTCTTTGTTATTATTTAAGCCCATTCTACCTCGTCGAGACAAAGATTTTAACCTTCACTTCTCCGGCTAGAATGACCTTAAATAGGGGCATCTGTAAGACCCCAATTTTGGCCCTAAAATCCCTCATGGCATCATAACATTGCATCTGCAAAACCTCAAGGATCATAAGCACCTTTGGCTCCTTCCCTTTGGGTGGGGACCTCTTGTGAGTGGTTTGAGATCACCAAGAATGCTTGAATTGTATATCATTGCTTTTCTCATTTTTATCTATTAACCAAAAGCACAAAAATATGTCACTAACATTTCTTGTTTGTAGCTTGAGCAATCACAAGGTTTAAAAGCTTCTAAGAGATCCTCTGTGCAATGATAAGGTCAAGAGAATATGAAAGCAAGCATGGAAATGATTCCCAAAGCTCTCATCCATCAATTATGCCTCCCTAGTATCTCAATTCATCATTCTGATCAAAGCAAGTCAAGGGGTTTGTCTCCCAAGGAAACCCTAATTCATCTGATCATCAATAATGCGTTGCTCATGGAGCAACCTCAGCCCATGGTCTAATACAATCAAGGGAAGTTCTTTAATTCATCATTCAATGCATATTTGAACTTATTTGAGTGTCCTCAATCATCAATTCATCAAGATATGGGTTGTGGACGTGAGAAGTTGATCAGTCAATTCATCTGTCTATTTTGAAATGCACTGAGACCTAAATTTTTATGTGTTGGTCAAATGGAGATGATCCCAAGATCAAAAATGTTCCTAAGGACAATATGAACAACTTTCATGTTCATCAAAAATTTATTTGAGGCTTGGAAGATGATCATCCATTCCAAGACATTATAGGTCATTTTGACTGAAACCCTAATTTTGGGTCAACTTCCCAAGAACATAACGCATTCATTTTTCATGCTTTTGAGGTGGGAACAAATGCATTGGAACTATTATTGTGTCTAATTCAAATGTTCTGTTGAGTAAAATCTCAAAATCTCAAAAGAAATACATGTGATAATGCAAAACATTATAGGTCACTTTGGGCCAAATGCATTGAAAAGGAAAAAAGTCCAACTTAAAGTGCCCATAACTTCTTCATCATAAATCCAAGTGATGTAAATTTTAACTCTAAATTGATTTCCTTGAAAAGATATACAACTTTGATGTTGGAGGTTTTTCCATTTGAAGCTTGCATCATCAAAACAGAAGGGCTTGAAGTTGGTTCATTTTGACAAATTTCTCAAAGGCATATTTTGTGCATTGAACTTCATGGCTTGTTTTCATAAATTTCCACACTCCAAATAAGTTTTTGTTCAACATAACATTTGTTCCCCATGGTAAGACCTTTCCAACCATTACCCACATGCCTATGTTTCAATTTCTCAAGTGGCATTTTCGAAGAGGTGAAGTTTTGTGATCAATTATGCATTTCATGTTAAATTTCCATGCACAAGCCAATGCCTTGCAAACTGCACGTCCATTTCAATTTGTTTGATCATCATCATGAAAATGCAATTGGGTTTGGGCCTTCTACATGATCACATAAGCCCATGCAAGGAGAAATCCATTTGCCATGCACACGAGTTCCTCACTTGCTCAGCCATTTCCAGCTATAAATACATGTGTTATGCTTCATAATTAACCAACCTAAGGGCGCCTCAATGCTGCAAGAGTGAATCTTCAATCATACCAAAGGAACTAAGTTCATCTTTCTTCAAAAATTCAGATCTGAAATTCAATTGCATTTGGTTGAATTTTCAGATCTAAAGTTCCTAAACCTTCATCATTTGATCCATTGGAGTTCTGTTTTGCAAAAGGAACCAAGGAAAGGGACTCAAATCTTCACAATCCAAAGGTGTGGATCAACTGGTTTTTGCTTCGAATCTCTTTGTTCTTTGATCTATTGGCCTTGATATTGTGTTGTTTGAAGTCCTCTTTATAGAGGCATCATTGTTGTATGCTTAATTTTTGAAATCGAGCAAGTTCATGATGAACACCATCAAGCTTCCATCTCTGATTTCTCTCTTAATAGGAATCTAGAGTGGAAGTGAGTGGTATAGGAGTGATGTACATCACTTCACCTTTCGAACGGTGCCTGGATCGTCCATTTTGATGAGCATTTGAACCTCTGTGTTTTTTGGCCTTCACCGAAGCTCACCGGAGAAGACGGTGGCGCTCGCCGCCGTCTCATTGCCAGATTCAATATGGATCGTTGATCTCAATTCCCAGATCTAATCTCCACCCTCCAATGATATGACTTATTTTAACTCAGTGTGTGATTGCATTGACTGAGGACTTTGGTGCGCGCGCATGCCATGACCATTAGATCCTCCACGTCAATTAATGAGGATCCATCCAACGCTCCCTGATTTTTGCTATTTTCCATATTCTGATTTTATTTTCTTTATTTCCTTTTAATTCAAAAATTCATATCTCTTTTATTATTGGTCCAAAAAATATGGGACCAATTGCATTATTTCTCTTTTTAATTCTAGTTTCTAAAAATGATTTTTAATCTTTTTTATTTTATCATTTGATATTTTTTGTGAATTTCCTCTTTTCTGGTTATCTTTAATTCATTTTAAATAGTTTTTGATATTCAAAAAATACAAAAAGATTTTCTTAACCTATTTGAATGATGATGGTTCTACGAAAAATATTTTCATCAATTTATTAATTGATTTGAGATTTATTTGAGATTTTAGTTCAATTAGGTTATTTTTATTCATTTTTAATTAATTAAAAATAGTTTCTGACTTTTAAAAATGCTAAATTTTTTTGTCAAACTTTGTTTGACCTCGTTGAACTTGGGATAATTCACTTGGACTTTTGAAAGTTGATTTGAAGTGAGTTTGAAGTTTGACCTTTCATTAATATTTTAATTCAAGTTTATTTTCAAATATTAAAATGCCAAAAATATTTTTGTTCATTCTCTTGACTTCCAATCTTCATCCCACTTCTGTTGTTGATAGTTTGACCATGATCCTCAATGTCATTGGTCAACACTTATGGATTGGTACATTCCATTTTACTTAATACACCTTATGTTCCTCATTTCCATTATCCATCTCCTTCTTCTTCTTCTTCTTCTTTTCTCTTGATCAATGAGTTAAAGGTTGATAAGTTAGCATTGATTAGGGAGGTTTAATCTTCCATAGTTAAAATCTAATTCATCTTGATCAAATGATCAAGTGAATGGCTTTGCATTAAGGATAAGTTGCCTTCTAAATCATGCAAAGGACTTAAACCAATACAAGATCATTTCTCTTCTTCTTTTTGGCATTGCTAGTTATTGGAACTTGGTTCACTAATCAAGACTTCTAACTTGTGTTGTTGCCTATATTATTATTGACCGGCCTCAGATAGTTTTGACTTCTACATAAGTCCAATTACGATTGCTTAACATAGCGCTAAATTTGCCTTATGGCACACTAACTACTAACACTAACCATTAACTATTAACATTTAATTCTTGCACTTTACTTTTATGCAATTTACTATTCTTGTACATATTGTTCATTTGCTTTTCCCCCTTTACTCACTTGAGCACATGTTTATGTTAATGCAATTTGCCTTTTGCTCACTTGAGCATATAATTGTGTATATATTATCGTGCTTGTGTTTTGTTTTGATTGTTGTGGACCAAATGCAAAGAAATGGACAAATGGACTTAGTTTCTAGGACTTTCCCTATGCAAATTGGAGTAAAAGGACTTTAATGATGAAGATGGATTAGAAGGACCAAACCTCTAAACTCACTCTTGTCCATTCTTGATTTGTTTCATAAAACTTTTGATGTGTGTGCTCTTGTGCTAGGGAATTCTATAAGAGCTAAAATTGAAGAACTATTGCCATGTTCATCCAAAGTGGAAGAGACAAGATGCATTGAGGATCTCTTAAGAGACTTGTGTGATTGTGTCTTGTGCTCACTATTATTTTGCTTGCATATTCCAAAGGATGGGAGCTACATGGATCATCAATATGATCTCAAGAGAGGAACTCCATTTTGTGGTCTTGTTTCTTATCCCTGATCTCTTATATGATTAGGACTTTAGCCATTGTTCTTCTTCCCCCCACTCTAGCCCAAGCTAAAACTTTTGTGCAAACATTTAACACTTCTTTGCAAACATTAGAAACCTAAGCCTTATGCTTTTGATTTTTAAACTTTCTTTTCTTAAACACTTATTTTGAATTGAATCTCTAAGTCAACTTTGACCATGTTTTGTAAATAATCTTCATTGCTAAATATAACCCATTCAAGTGTTTTTGTGGTTTCAAAGGCCACTTCCTTAAGCAAATTTTTTTCATAACCTTTAGCTATTAGGTTTGAGTTATCCTTGAGGTAAATGTAATACTCACCTATATCCTTAGTGATGGACAATGAGTCTTCCATGCTTATTATAGGGTTAACCCCTCACTAGCATGTTGAAGCTATCCTCACATGGTGGATTTGTGGTTTTAGGTTGAGTTTTCTCCCTTGGATAACAAAGGACCTTAAGGATTTTGGACCAATCAATTCACCAAGGACCTAAAGGCTTTTGGACCAATCCTAATCTTTTCTCATCTCTTCAATCATGTTTGCACAAACCAATTTTCACAAAATACCAACCTTACAACAAGTATGAAAAGGGATCCCTAGGAGTACCTAAGATGTTTTGGGTGCTTAAAACCTTCCCATTGCATAACCAACCCCCTTAACCAGATCTCTGACATTTTTACTAGTCTTTGATTTGATAAAACTCTTAGGTTTTTGTTCGCTTTCTGACCTTTCCTTTGGATAAATAGAGGTGCGGTGGCGACTCGACTTGTATGGTTTACCTTAGATTTAGTCAATATCTCTAATGGTAACGAATACCCCGCTACAGAAAAGTGGAGACTCTGCTGGGGACAGAATTTTCCTAGTGGGTTTCGCCTACTTTTCATATTTGTTGTATTGTATTGTATATTTGTTTTGTGACATATTTTTTGTGCAATTTGGGATTACTGTATTGTATGTAATGATTGAATTGCTTGAATATTAATTCCTTGTATACTTGGTGATCTTTGTGAGATGAGTTCTATACCCGAACTCGAGTGCACTTAGGATAGGAGAATGGCATAGTCTTGTTGACTTGTGTGGAGTTATTCCTTAGCAAGTTGACTTGCAAGTCCATTCACTTGGTGGAGGTCATGTTGGGATCAATAATGTCACACAAGTAGTTGTGCTTAGAAATTACTCTTTCCAATATAGACCTTAGAAGCCAAGGACCTTAGTTTACCAAACCCATCTTGGCCTATTCTTAGGACGTAGTGCGAAAGTCGTTCAAGTGTAAGATTTGATACGATTGTTACGCGATACTACACTCATAAGAGTCTCTCTTAAGAATATTTTTAGAATACGAGTAGTCGTTTATCCGATAATATCCGAAAGATGGGATGATGACTATGGGAACCTCTTGTAGAACATGTTTGGCAGGTTTAAACCCTAGTACACTCCCTATGGGTGGTCCTTAACCAAGACTCCATGCTCGTGACTTGCAACAAACCCTTGATTCATGGTTGATTTGTTCATGTATCCTTAATATCAATGGAACTTGGGTGTTGATAAGGTGTAAACCATAATCCACCAAAATGGATGATTGATATTAAGGATGACATGATCCATCCCATGACCTTTGTTTGGTGTGCTTTGCTTGATCCTTGAGTGTGATTGTTGCATCCATGAATTCATGCACCCATTTGCTTCCATATCATCAATAATAAGAAAGTTTTCAAGGAACTTAAGAGGTCTATTTGCAAATTTTCAGACATGGAAAGACAAAGAAGGAATACAAAGAAGTACAGTTTCAGACAACCTGACTTGAAAGAGTTAAGGAATTTGACATCCTATGTACTAGATCCTTTGGGTTTCAAGGCTCGTTTTGGGAAGCTTCTTCCTCTTCTGACTACTCAAGTGGATGAAGGATTGATGACTATATTGGTGCAGTTTTATGATCCCTTGTACCGCTGCTTCACGTTTCCGGATTTTCATCTTTTGCCCACGCTTGAAGAGTATGCCTACCTTGTGGGCATACCTATTCTAGACCAGTCGCCGTTCAGTGGCTTAGAGAGTATTCCTACTTCTCAAGAGATAGCTGACATGTTGCATATAGATGAATCTCTGGTTGGTGCTCATATGACCACCAAAGGTGGAATTCAAGGTCTTCCTTCTGAGTTCCTCATTGCTCAAGCTACCATGTATGGGAAGGTCATGAGTGAGGATGCCTTTGAGGCCATATTTGTACTTCTCATCTATGGGCTGGTATTGTTCCCCAACATCGACAAGTTTGTGGATGTGAACGCTATTAGGATTTTCTCTACTCTTAATCCCGTTCCGACTCTGTTGGGTGACACTTATTTTTCTTTGCATATGAGGAATGCAAAGGGTGGTGGTGCCATTGTGTGTTGTTTGCCTCTGTTGTACAAGTGGTTTATTTCTCACTTACCGCAAACGGCCGCCTTCAAGGAGAACAAAGGATGTCTACGGTGGTCTACGAGACTTATGTCTCTCACTAATGATGATATCTCTTGGTACAACCGCGTGTATGATGGTGTGCAGATTATCGACTCTTGTGGTGAATTCTCCAATGTACCTCTTCTTGGTACATGTGGTGGGATTAGCTACAACGCCGTTTTGGCACGTCGTCAGCTTGGGTTCCCGCTAAAGGATAAACCCAATAACATTCTGTTGAAGGGTGTGTTCTTTCAGGAGGGTAAAGATCCCCAATGCCTGAACGACAGGATGGTCCGCGCTTGGCACTAGATCCGTAGGAAAGGAAGAAACAAGCTGGGACCAAAGAATTGTATTGCTTTATAGCCTCATACTTCTTGGGTGAGGAAGAGAGCTGCTGAATACCTAATGCCTTGCGAGTACCCGAGACCTACACCTTTGGTTACAGATTGTGCCCCCGCTGGAAGAGAAAGAGATGACTAAGATCTTTCTGAAGACCTTGGGTTCTTTTTATTACGAGCGGATGATTGCCAGCGCTCCTTCTGACTTCACCGAGATGGTGAATATGGGGATGCGTCTGGAAAAAGGAGTCAGGGAAGGGCGCCTGACCAGAGAAGAAGGCTCTTTTGCCAAATGGTATGGGACGTTTGGAAAGAAGAAAGATGGCGAGGCACATGATGTGACCTCCCATGTGAAACCAAGAAGACCCTCAATGAGGAGGAACACCGTGCGTCCTACCGGTAACCAGCATCATGTGGCTCACATAGCACCTGTTTTCAGAGACAATCAGCAGTATCAGCATCACAACAATAATCAGCAACAACCACATCCTCAATATCAACAACAACAGCACCGTCCTCAACAACAGGCCTACCAGCCTCGAAACAGTAATCAAGCCAGTACAAGCTATGAGAGGAAGAGGGTCACCTTCGATCCTATTCCCATGACATATGCAAAATTATATCCCTCTTTGATAGAGAGGAAATTGATTACTCCACGAGACCCACCGGCTATACCTACCAACCCTCAGTGGTGGTATAAGCCCGAATTACACTGTGTTTATCATTCCGGTTCTCCCGGACGTGACGTGGAAAACTGCTACCCACTGAACACCAAGGTTCAGGACCTTGTGAGATGTGGTATTTTGTGTTTCGAGGACGTAGGTCCTAATGTGAAGAAGAACCCATTGCCCGAGCATGGGAAGTCTGTCAACATGGTCCAGGGCTGCTCTGGTAAATACGAAGTCAAATATGTCAGCCATATTCGACAATCTCTGGTCGAGATGCATAGATTGTTGCGTGAGTACAGTCATTATGAGCACGACCATGATAGATGCCGAGTTTTCACTGTTAATCAAAGAGGATGTCCCCAAGTCCGCAAAGATGTTCAAGAAATGATGGATGAAGGAATCATTGAGATACTTCAGAATAGAAATGTTGATGAAGATGCTGGTGAAGTCAACGTAATTTCTCCGGTGTTTCGGATTCCCGAGCCTGTTATTATCAAGTATGCTGGTAGCAAGCGAATGGCTTCTCCTTCTTTGACCATTAAACCGGATGGCCCTATGCCACACTCTTCCGAGAAGGCGGTTCCCTATCGCTACAATGCTGTAGCATTAGAGGATGGGAAAGAGGTGCCCCTGCCCTCTACCTCTATTGTTAATATTGCCGACGTCAGCTGCCTGACTCGTAGCGGTCGTGTCTTCTTGGCTTCACCGAAACCTCAAGTTGATGTTCGGAGGGCTGATGTGGTTGAACGCCCGATTGGGATTGCTGTGAATGCTCCGAATCCGACACTTGTCGCCAAACCTACCTCCATTGTAAGAGCTCCTGCCTTTGCTGGCCAGAGTGGAAATGCGAAAGAAGACTATGATGAGATGCTGAGGCTCATCAAAAGAAGTGAGTACAACGTAGTAGATCAGCTTCTACAGACGCCATCCAAGATCTCTGTACTATCCTTGCTGATGAATTCAGAATCACACCGAGAAGATCTGTAGAAGGTGTTGGATGTGGATCACGACGTCACGATAGACCAATTTGACAGTATTATTGCAACCATCACCGCTTGTAACAATTTGAGTTTTTGTGATGCTGATCTCCCCGAGGAGGGAAGAGACCACAACTTGGCACTACACATCTCCATGAGCTGCAAATATGATGCCATGTCCAATGTGTTGGTGGACACTGGGTCATCATTGAATGTGTTGCCAAAGTCCACTCTTGCTAAATTGTCATATCATGGGCCTCCCATGAGGCAGAGTGGAGTGGTGGTGAAAGCTTTCGATGGGTCCCGTAAAACTGTGATTGGAGAGGTTGAACTCCCAGTCAAAATTGGACCAAGTGATTTCCAGATCACCTTCCAGGTCATGGACATTCACCCATCATATAGTTGTCTATTGGGAAGACCATGGATTCACGAGGCAGGCGCCGTGACATCCACCCTACACCAGAAATTGAAGTTTGTTAAAAACAAGAAGCTGGTGGTGGTAGGGGGAGAAAAGCCTCACCTGGTTAGCCATTTGTCTTCCTTCTCTTATATAGACGCTAAGGATGAAGTTGGAACTCGGTTCTAAGCTTTATCTATTGCTGAGCCTATTAAGAAAGGAACTTCTTCATTTGCGTCCTATAAAGATGCTAAGTTGGCCATTGAGCATGGTAAAACTGCTGGATTTGGGCAAATGATTAAGCTGGAAGACAACAAATCCCGGGCTGGCACAGGGTATACTTCTGGCGCTTTCAACAAGCATGGGCTGTTTCAGAGTGGTGGATTCATCAACACCGGTCAAGATGAGGAAGCTGCTGCTATTTTGGAAGAGGATGCAGAGGATGCGGGCAACTTTGTCATCCCTGGAGGGGTCTGCAATAATTGGGTCGCTGTTGATGTTCCAACAGTTATCCATAAGTCAAAGTAATGTTCATTGTGTTGAAAAACCCTCCTCCCATGCCAAAAGGAGGAGTGATGACATTGTTGGCTCATAAATACAATGATATTTTCATTCAATAAATTCATGTTAAATGTTTGTTTTTCCAATTATTTTCCCTTTTCGCTTTTGCATGAAATTGGTGATCACATAAAACCTTAAAAAATAATAAGAATAAAATCAATCTATTCATCTGCATAATGATTTGCTTTATTTGAATTCTAAAATCTCTTTATATCCAAAATCATTATGCAGGTTGATCAAACCCATTGAACATAATGATCCAACACCATCTCCTAACTTTGAGTTCCCTGTATTTGAGGCAGAAGAAGATGATGTTGAAGAGATTCCTGACGAGATTACCCGTCTACTTGAGCATGAAGAGAAGATCATTCAGCCGTATCTTGAGAATTTGGAAACAGTCAACTTGGGGTCTGAAGATTGTGTTAGAGAAGTGAAGATTGGGGCACTCCTGGAAGAATCTGTTAAGAAGGGATTGATTGAGTTGCTACGAGAATACGTCGACGTCTTTGCCTGGTTGTGTGAAGACATGCCTGGTCTAGATACAGATTTCGTGCAACATTTCCTGCCTTTAAAGCCTGAGTGCGTGCCTATGAAGCAGAAGCTCAGAAGAACTCATCCCGATATGGCAGTGAAGATCAAAGAAGAAGTGCAGAAGAAAATTGATGCGGGGTTTCTGGTGACTTCTACATATCCTCAATGGGTGGCCAATATTGTGCCCGTGCTTAAGAAAGATGGGAAAGTTCAAATGTGTGTGGATTATAGAGACTTGAATAAAGCTAGTCCGAGAGATGATTTCCATCTACCACATATTGATATGTTGGTAGATAATATAACTAAATTCAATGTCTTCTCGTTTATGGACGGGTTTTCCGGATATAATCAGATTAAAATGGCACCCGAGGATATGGAGAAGACAACATTCATCACACCTTGGGGAATATTTTGTTATCGAGTGATGCCCTCCGGTTTGAAGAACGCCGGAGCCCCGTATCAACGAGCTATGACTATATTGTTTCATGATATGATGCACAAGGAGATCGAGGTATATGTTAATGACATGATTGCAAAGTCAAGAACGGAAGTTGAACATGTGGAGCACTTGTTGACGCTTTTTCAGCGTTTGAGGAAGTATAAGCTTCGTCTAAATCCTAACAAGTGTACATTTGGAGTCCGTTCCAGCAAATTATTGGGCTTTATTATCAGCGAAAGAGGTATTGAAGTTGATCCTATCAAGGTCAAAGCAATACAAGAGATGCCTGCGCCCAAAACTGAGAAGCAAGTCTGAGGTTTTCTTGGCCGCTTGAATTATATTTGCAGATTCATATCCCACATGACTGCCACATGTGCGCCGATATTCAAGCTCCTCCGGAAAGATCAGTCACATGATTGGACCGAGGATTTCCAGAAGGCCTTTGACAGTATCAAAGAATATTTGTCTGAGCCTCTGATTCTGTCTCCACCTGTGGAAGGAAGACCATTGATTATGTATCTAACAGTTCTTGAAGACTCAATGGGTTGTGTCCTTGGTCAGCAAGATGGGTCAGGGAAGAAAGAGTATGCTATCTACTACCTGAGTAAGAAGTTCACCGAGTGTGAGTCTAGATACTCGGTGATTGAGAAAAAATGTTGTGCTTTGGCTTGGGCTGCGAAGCGCTTACGCCAGTATATGTTGAATCCTACGACTTGGTTGATATCCAAAATGGATCCAATCAAATATATCTTTGAGAAGCCTGCTTTAACTGGGAGGATTTCCCGTTGGCATATGTTGTTGTCTGAGTATGATATTGAGTATCGAGCTTAGAAGGCTATTAAAGGTAGTATTTTGGCTGACCACTTGGCACACCAACCGATTGAGGATTACCAATCAGTTCAGTATGACTTCCCAGATGAGGAGATTCTGTATTTGAAAATGAAAGATTGCGATGAGCCTACGCTCGATGAAGGGCCAGAGCCTGGTTCCCGTTGGAGCATGGTGTTTGATGACACTGTGAATCAATATGGAATGGTATTGAGGCAGTGATTATTACTCCTCAGGGCACACATTTTCCTTTTACAGCAAGGCTAACTTTCAAATGCACGAATAATATGGCTGAGTATGAGGCCTGTATTATAGGATTAGAAGAATGTATCGATCTTAGGATCAAATATCTTGATGTTTATGGTGATTCGGCCCTTGTTGTTAATCAGATTAAGGGTGAATGGGAGACAAATCAGCCTGGCCTCATCCCATATAGAGATTATGCAAGGAGGATTTCAACATTCTTTACTAAGGTTGACTTCTATAATATTCCTCGAGACGAAAATCGGATGGCAGACGCTCTCGCTACACTTGCTTCAATGATTGTGGTAAGACTTGGAATGAAGTTCCCAATATCATTGTGATGCGCGTGGACAGACCAGCTCATGTATTTGCAGTAGAGGAGGTGCAAGATGATAAGCTGTGGTATTATGATATCAAGTGTTTTCTTGAGAACCAAATTTACCCGCCTGTGGCATCTGTGAAAGATAGAAAGACTTTGAGGAGATTGTCAGGCGGTTTCTACCTCAATGGCGATGTGCTTTATAAGAGAAATTTTGATATGGTGCTGCTTAGATGCGTGGATAGACACGAAGCAGACCTGTTAATGACTGAGGTCCATGAGGGTTCATTTGGTACTCATTCCAACGGACATGCCATGGCTAGAAAGATGTTGAGAGCAGGCTACTATTGGCTGACAATGGAGTCTGACTGTTACAAATATGTGAAGAAATGCCATAAGTGTCAGATTTATGCGGATAAGATTCATATTCCTCTAACACTTCTGAATGTGATTTCATCACCATGGCCTTTCTCTATGTGGAGAATTGACATGATTGGCATGATAAAGCCAAAAGCGTCCAACGGTCACCGTTTTATTCTCGTAGCAATTGATTATTTCACCAAGTGGGTTGAAGCGGCATCGTATACGAACGTGACCAGACAGGTGGTTGTGAAGTTTATCAAGAATCAACTCATATGTCGTTATGGTGTGCCGTATAAGATCATTATTGACAATGGATCTAACTTGAACAACAAGATGATGAAAGAGTTGTGTAGCGAGTTCAAGATTGCACATCATAATTCTTCCCCTTATAGAACCAAGATGAATGGGGTTGTTGAAGCTGCTAATAAGAATACTAAGAAGATTATCCAGAAGATGGTTGTTACGTACAGAGATTGGCATGAGATGCTACCATTTGCCTTGCATGGGTATCGTACATCTGTTCGCACTTCAACAGGGGCAACCCCTTTCTCTCTTGTTTACGGCATGGAGGTTGTGCTCCCAGTAGAGGTGGAGATCCCATAAATGAGAGTCTTGATGGAAGCCAAGTTGACTGATGCTGAATGGGTTCAGAGTTGTTATGACCAGCTGAATTTGATCGAAGAGAAGAGATTGACTGCCATGTGCCACGGTCAATTATATCAACAAAGGATGAAGAAAGCCTTTGATAAGAAGGTCAAGCCTCGTGTGTTCCGAGAAGGTGACCTTGTGCTCAAGAAAGTCTTGTCTTTCGCACCCGATTCTAGGGGCAAGTGGACTCCAAACTATGAAGGTCCATATGTTGTCAAGAGAGTTTTTTCAGGCGGTGCTTTGATACTTACAACTATGGACGGGGAGGATTTCACTCGTCCTGTGAATTCACATGCAGTCAAGAAATTCTTCGCCTAAAAAATAAAAACAAAATAGCTCGCTAAGTTGAAAACCCGAAAGGGAGGCTTAGGCAAAAATGAGCGTCTCGGTGGATTGAAAACCCGAAAGGGCGATCCAGGAAAAAGTTAGAGACATAAAAAATAAATATGTATCCCACTAGATTCAGTACCCCACCCCGGGGCAATCTAGGCAAAAATTAGGGATTTGGCAAGTAACTGCATCCTGACAAGACTTTGTTCTACAAACTACCCTCTGTCAAAGGTTCTCGCTCAGTCATCATCAACTGAAGCTTCAAATACATCGGATTCAGAGTTGATAGAGAAATGGTCATTATGTTCAATGTAGCCCTTTTCCAATATATATCACCAATTTCAAATTTGTAAAGATCTATGGGGTCTCACCAGTTGCAGACTACCATCCCATCAAATAAATTTGAGCCTTTATCCAATCCTTTGCACTCTTATTTGTTCCTATTCAACAAATGTTTTGCATTTTTTAATTGAGAAATATCATTTTTTTAAAATAAATAAATTTTCCATAATTTGTTTTTAAACAAAGTGAACAATCACAATGAAGAAAGGATACTTGGGACGTCTTCAGTGCTCTCCCAAAGATAGCATGATTCCCAACAGGGTAAGACATTTGTTAATGTCCCCAACATGATTGTATCCCTTCCCTTCAGAGCATGTTTGTGTTTTCCTCCCGAACAGTTGGTTGATGAAGAAGTTTATCTTTCCTTCAGCGGAATAGCGATCCTTCCTCCTCAGCAGTTGTGATTTTGTCAGTAGTACAATATATGGTAGTGACCCTTGAAACTTTGGTTTGGTGGCTGTTCCCCATAGAGTTCCATCCTCCCCTCTGATAATTTCCCCAGTAAAGTTGCTTCCACGACGGATTTTATCTGCATGATTGATCCAGTCCCCTGTTGGAGTTGGCTGATGCTCATTCCTCTGCAAAGATCTTTGATTCTTGGTATCTCTTGCCCCCATCAGATTGGATGTTCTCCAGTGGGCCTGGCTCTCTCTCTCGAGATGTAGTACCGGATGTTTGTTTTTTCAATCGTTGGACCTGTTTGTGTTAGATATGTCTGTTTTGTCAGCAGTCATCATACATAAACCACGCATATATGCATAATTTTGACATTCAAATATTCATATTGCATTATTTGCCATAAATACCTTTGTTTGTTGTCTTCTGCTATTCGGTGATACATATTTCACCAAGCAAGTGTTGGTGTCTGATCTCCCCATGTAGAGTCATCCCCATAAGCAGAAACCGTCTATCCGTTCTTCCATATTCCCCACTGAGTTATGTCCTCGTGGATGATTGTTGTTTCAGTTTCCCGCCAACACATATATTGGGATGGAGTTTCCCCTGAGTTATATCCTCATAAGGGATGAGTCTTGTTTCATCGTGCCTCTCTAGTTTGTTCCTAGATTGGCTTTTTGCGATTTTTCTCACACTTCCCCGTAGTTTAGATGAATGATTGCTCAGTAACCAATAATTGTCCATCTGTTCCCCGACGGAGTCTATGGTTTTATGCCCTTATACCAGTAGTTAAAATCCCCATTTTATCCCCTTTGCAGAGTTAACCTTATTGTTGTTCATCCTAACCAATGATGGTTACTCTTCCGTGGTTTTCTACCCAGTATCCGATAGATGTAATCCCCTCCTTGACGGTTATCTTTATCCAATATTCGGTATTGATATTCCTTCACCTCTTTTGAGTATGTCTTCCAGTAACCAGTGATATATCTCCCGGATCATTGCCTTTGTCAATGTATCCCCAGCGAGTCATCTTTCATTTGCCGATTGTCGGTAATGATTGTTTCTCCCTTTGATTTGATCATCATTTTATACCTAGTATTTGGTATCCCGGTGCCCTTTTTCTTTCGGTCAATTTATCCTTCATTAACCTAGTAGCCGGTTGTGGATAATCTTCCATGCCAGTATGTTATCTATGTTCTGACGGTAATAGATAATATATCTCATGCGCTCTTTGGTCGAAGTCTTTTGTTCTTCCCCAGTCGAGTAAGATTCGAATCCCCTTTTGCGGAGTCGAATGCCCATCCCATAATCGAGTTTGCTTTTTATCCCTCTTTTGGATGATGAGTGTCATGGAAATATTCCCCAATTCACGCTTGGTTGGTCACCTATTATATGCCCAGTAACCGGTATCCCTAGTGTTCCTTCCCTTCTGCTCCCTATTATGACTTTTGTCCCCTCCGGAGTCAGATTTCCTGAGTTGAAATATACCTTTTAGGTCTTCCTCAGATGATTTTGGATGTTTGATATCTCTCACCCTTATACCGGTCTTAGATATTCATTCTCCCTGAGCATGTTGTTCTCTCACCCTTATACCGATGTTGCGATCACATGTCTCCTTGAGCTTGTTACCCAGTAACCGGTAATACCTCATCCTGTTGTTTCCTTATATGAGTCTTGTGTGACATTCCTCAGCGAAGTCCCTTAGTGGATTTTCCCCATCTGAGTCCGGATTTTTATCCGAAGTATCCTTTGTGGATAATTTTGCTGTATTGGCATATTCCCAATACATGCACCTTTGAGTCAGCTCGAGTCTTTCCATTGATTTATTTTCATGGAACTCTTCTCCTGTCTCTCAGCAAGTTCTAAGTCGTGACCTGCTCATGCAATTTATTCCCTTTCTTATCCCCATTAGAGTCCCCAGAGTCTCTGTCCCATTGAGTGTATTACTCATATGGATTGTCAGTTTCTCCTAATTTCTTTCCTCTTTTTGGACACATATCTCCACAGAGTATCATCTTTTGCATACATATATTTGCATCATGAGGTCTCTTAGGGAACAAAATTTGTCTCTTTGTTATTATTTAAGCCCATTCTACCTCGTCAAAATGAAGATTTTAATCTTCACTTCTCCGGCTAGAATGACCTTAAATAGGGGCATCTGTAAGACCCTAATTTTGACCCTGAGATCCCTCATGACATCATAACATTGCATTTGCATAGCCTCAAGGATCATAAGCATCGTGGTTCCCTTTGCCTTTGGGTGGGACCTCCTGTGAGTTAGTTTGAGATCACCAAGCATGCTTGAAATGTATATCATTGCTTTTCTCATTTTTATTCACTAACCAAAAGCACAAAAATATGTCACTAACATCTCTTGTTTGTAGCTTGAGCAGTCACAAGGTCTAAAGCTTATAAGAGATCCTATGTGCATTGATATGGCAAAGAGAAGATGAAGGCAAACATGTTTATGGTTCCCAAATCTCTAATATATCAAATATGCCTCCCAAGTATCTCAATTCATCGTTTTGATCAAAGCAAATCAAAGGGTTTGAGGCTTGTTTCCCAAGGAAACCCTAATTCATCTGTTCATCAACTATGCCTTGCTCATGAAGCAACCTCAACACATGGTCAAATACAATCAAGGGAAGTGCTTTAATTCATTATTTAATGCATATTTGAACTTATTTGAGTGTCCTAAACCATCAATTCATCAAGATATGAGGTTTGGACTTGAGAAGTTGATCAGTCAATTAATCTGACTATTTTGAAATGCACTGAGACCTAACTTTTTATGTGTTGGTCAAATGGAGATGACCCCAAGAGAAAAACTGTTCTTAAGAACCATATTAACAACTTTCATGTTCATCAAAAACTGATTTGAAACTTTTAAGGTCATAATCCATTCCAAGACATTATAGGTCATTTTGACTGAAACCCTAATTTTGGGTCAACTTCCCAAGGACATAACTCCTTCATTGATTTTGATTTTGAAGTGAGATCAAATTCATTGGAAAGCTTAAAGTGTCTACTTGAAATGTTATGTTGAGAAAAATTTCAAAATCGCAAACGAAATACATGTGATAATGCAAAACATTATAGGTCACTTTGGACCAAATGCATTGAAATGTGAAAAAGTCCAACTTTAGGTGCCCATAACATCTTCATAAAAAATCTAAATGATGCAAAATTTAAGTCCAAATTGATTTCCATGAAAAGATATAAAACTTTCATGTTTACGATTTTGTCATTTAGAGCTTTCATCATTGAGACAGAAGGGCTTGAACTTTGGCCAATTTTGAAAATTTCACATATGCATGTTTTGCACCCTATACTTCAAGCTCAATTTCCATTAATTTCCAAGGCCCAAAGGGAGTTTTGATCAGCATAACATTTATTCCTTATGCAATAAGGTTTCCAACCATTACTCATAAGGTTGCATTTCAATTTTGGACATGGCATTTTTGAAGGCTTGAATGTAATAGTGCATTTTTGGAAAATCATTTCAATTGCCATGCATGAGCTAATATAATCCAATCTGCACGTCCATTCTACTTACATCATGCATAAGCTTCCATTTCCAAGAGGAATTAAGCCCTCCGTGCGCCTGTACAGGCCCATGCATGGAGGCCCTTTCCATTCATGCATGTTTTGATTCATGCATTCAACATTGCTTCAGCTATAAATACAATGCCTTGGCCTCTCATTTTAGAAACCTGAAAGCGCCCCAATTGTTGCTGAATTGAAATCTTAGCCATCACCAAAGGAACTATTTCATTTCTCTGCAAACTTTTCAGATCTGAATTTTGATTTCATTGATCAATCTTCAGATCTCAAAGTTCCTAAACGTTCTCCTCTTGATCCATAGTGCCTACTGTTAGCAAAAGCATCCAAAAATCTTGACTCAAAGCCTTGCAATTCAAAGGTTTACTTCAACTGTTATTTGCTTCGAACCAGCTTGTATATTGCTTTATTTTCTTTGTTCTTGTGGGATCTGAAGTCCTCTGCATAAAGGCAACATTGATATGCTTTCAATTTTTGAAAATCATGAAGTTCATATGAAAACCACCGAATTTCCACTTTTGATTTCTCTCAACCTAGAGATCTAGAATGGAATTGAGTGGTACAGGGGTGATGTACATCACCCCAGCTTTCGAATGATGCCTGGATCGTGCATTTTGGTTGCCACTTTTTTCTCTACAATTTTTGAACCTCGCCGGACTTGGCCGGAGAAGACGGTGGCACTGGCCACCGTCTGGTCTCCAGATTCAATCAGGGGCGTCCATTGCCTTTTCCAGATTGAATCTCGTGCATCCATTATTATGACTTTATTAAAGGCTGAGTGTGTCTCATTTGACTAAGGAGTTTGGTGAACGCGCGCTTCTAGGCCGTGTGATGATCCACGTCAATTAATGAAGGATCATCCAACATGTAGCGGGGTATTCATTACCATTAGAGATATTGACTAAATCTAAGGTAAATCATACAAGTCGAGTCGCCACCGCACTTCTATTTATCCAAAGGAATGGTTAGAAAGCGAACAAAAACCTAAAAGTTTTATCAAATAAAAAACTAGTAAAAATGTCAGAGATCTGGGTAAGGGGGTTGGTTATGCAATGGGAAGGTTTTAAGCACCCAAAACATCCTAGGTACTCCTAGGGAGCCCTTTTCAGATTGGTTATAAGGTTGGTATTTTGTGAAAATTTGTTTGTGCAAACATGATTGAAGAGATGAGAAGAGAATATATAAGTTATTTACATTTTTGTGTTTGGATGGATAAACCCATTGCCTACGTACCATCTTAAAAAAAGTTTAGGATCAAAACCTCGTAGTTCGGGGTAAAAATCTCAAAATGAGTTGGTGAATTGATTGGTCCAAAAGACTTAAGGTCTTTTGTAATCCAAGGGAGAAAACTCAACCTAAAACCACAAATCCACCATGTGAGGATAGCTTCAACATACTAGTGAGGGGTTAACCCTATAATAAGCATGGAAGACTCATTGTCCATCACTAAGGATATAGGTGAGTATTACATCTACCTCAAGGATAACTCAAACCTAATAGCTAAAGGTTATGAAAAATTTGATTAAGAAAGTGGCCATTGAAACCACAAAGAGACATTTCAATGGGTTATATTTATCAATGAAAAGTATGTACAAAATATGGTCAAAGTTGACTTAGAAGTTAAATTCAAAATAAGTGTTATGAAAAGAAAGTTTGAAAATCAAAAGCATAAGGCTTAGGTTTCTAATGTTTGAAAAGAAGTGCTAAATGTTTGCACAAAAAGTTTTGGCTTGGGTTAGAGTGGAGGGAATAAGAAGAATGGTTAAAGTCCTAATCATACAAGAGATAAGGGATAAGAAACAAGACCACAAATGGAGTTCCTCTCTTGAGATCATATTGATGATCCAAGTAGCTCCCATCCTTTGGAATATGCAAGCAAAATAATAGTAAGCTCAAGTAACAATCAAACAAGTCTCTTAAGAGATCCTCAATGCATCTTGTATATTTCACTTTGGATGATCATGGCAATGGTTCTTCAATTTGAGCTCTCATAGGATTCCCTAGCACAAGAGCAAACACATACAAGTTTTATGAAACAAATCAAGAATAGACAAGAGTGAGTTTAGAGGTTTGGTCCTTCTAATCCATCTTCACATTAAGATCCTTTTACTCCAATTTGCATAGGGAAAGTCCTAGAAACTAAGTCCATTTGTCCATTTCTTTTGCATTTTGGTCCACAACAAACAAAACAAAAGCACAAGCACAATAATATATACACAATTATGTGCTCAAGTGAGCAAAAGGCAAATTGCATTAACATAAACATGTGCTCAAATGAGCAAAGGAAAAAGCAAATGAATAATATGTACAAGAATAGTAAATTGCATAAAAGTAAAGAGCAAAAAGTAAATGTTAATGGTTAATGGTTAGTGTTAGTAGTTAGTGTGCCATAAGGCAAATTTAGCGCTATGTTAAGAAATCGTAATTAGACTTATGTAGAAGTCACAACTATCTGAGGCCGGTCAATAATAATGTAGGCAACAACACAAGTTATAAGTCTTGATTAGTGAACCAAGTTCCAACAACTTTCCATGCCAAAAAGAAGATGAGAAATGATCTTGTATTTGTTTAAGTCCTTTGCATGATTTAAGAAGCAACCTATCCTTAATGCAAAGCCATTCACTTGATCATTTGATCAAGATGAATTAGGTATCAATCAAGGAAGATTAAACCTCCTTAATCAATGCTAACTTATCAACCTTTAACTCATTGATCAAAAAAGAAAAGAAGAAGAAGAAGAAGAAGAAGAAGAAGAAGATGGATAATGGAAATGAAGAAAATAAAGTGCATCAAATGAAAAGGAATGTACCAATCCATAAAGGTTGACCAAAGATAGGGAAGATCAAGGTCACACCATAAAAATCAGAAATGAGATGAAGATTGGGAGTCAAGAAATAAACAAAATATTTTTGGCATTTTAATATTTGAAAATAAACTTGAATTAAAATATTAAAGAAAGGTCAAACTTCAAATTCACTTCAAATCAACTATGAAAAGTCCAAGTGAATTATCCCAAGTTCAACAAGGTCAAACAAAGTTTGACAAAAAATTTCAGCATTTTTAAAAGTCAGAAACTATTTTAAATCAATTAAAGATGAAGAAAAATAACCTAATTGAACTAAAATCTCAAATATATCTCAAATCAATTAATAAATTGATGAGAATATTTTTCATAGATCCATCATCATTCAAAGAAGTTAGAAAAATATTTTTGTATTTTTTGAATATCAACAACTATTTAAAATGAATTAAAAATAACCAGAAAAGAGAAAATTATTAAAAAATAGCAAATGATAAAAATAAAAAATATTAAAAATCATTTTTAGAAACTATATAATAAAAGATAAATAATGCAATTGGTCCCATATTTTTTGGACCAATAATAAAAGAGATATGGATTTTTGAAAATGAGATGGAATTAAAAAATGAAATAGAAAATAAAATCAGAATTAAAAATGGCAAAAAGCGTGAGCCATTGGATCTGAGCTCATTAATTGAGCTGGCAGATCCAAGCATCCAGAGGCGCGCGTCCAACATGTTCCACGGTCAATGCAACCACATGTGGTATGTAAAAAAGTCATAAGAATGGAGCGTGGAGATTAAATCTGGAGAATGCATCACACGGCTCAGGATTGATCTGGCAATGAGACGGTGGCCAGCGCCACCGTCTTCTCCGGTGAGCTCCGGCGAAGGTCAAAAAACACAGAGGTTTAAATGCTAACTAAAATGAACGATCCAAACGCCATTCGAAAGGTGAAGTGATGTACATCACTCCTATACCACTCACTTCCACTATAGATTCATATTAAGAGAGAAATCAGAGATGGAAGTTTGGTGATGTTCAACTGAACTTGCTCGATTTCAACAATTAAGCATTCAATAATGATGCCTCTATAGAGAGGACTTCAGACAACACAATATCAAGGTCAATTGATCAAAGAATAATGAGTTTCGAAGCAAAAACCAGTTGATCAAAACCTTTGGATTATGAAGAATTGAGTCACTTTCCTTGGTTCCTTTTGCAAACAGAAGCTTCAATAGATCAAATGGTGAAGGTCTAGGAACTTTAGATCTGAAAATTCAACCAAATGCAATTGAATTTCAGATCTGAGTTTTTTTAAGAAAAATGAACTTTGTTCCTTTTGTATGGTTAGGGATTCACTCTTGCAGCATTTCAGGCGCCTTCAGGTTGGAGAATTGAAGAGCATAACACATGTATTTATAGTTGGAGAGGGCTGAATGCATGAGTTAACTCGTGTGCATGGCAAATGGATTTTGCATTGCATGGGCTTGTGTGATCATATGGAAGGCCCAATGAAGACTGAAATGGCCTGCTGAGTTCATGTGAATTGCAAATGGACATGTATATTAAGTGTAATCAGCTCCTGCATGGCAATTGAATTGAGTTTCACAAAATGCACTTAATTCTTTATACCTTCGAAAGTGGTGCTTCCAAACTCCAAATGCAACCTTGTGGGTAATGGTTAGAAAGCTTGTGGCATAAGGAACAAATGATATGTTGATCAAAAATTCAATTGGGCCTTGGAAATTAGTGAAATTTTAGCTTAAAGTGTAGGGTGCAAAACATGCATAAGTGAAGTTTCCAAATTTGACCAATGTTCAAGCCCTTCTTTCTCAATGATGAAAGCCCCAAATGATGAAACCTTCAACATGGAAGATGTAGATATTTTCAATACAATAAACTTGGACTTAAATTTCGCGTCATTTGGATTTTTAATGAAGAAGTTATGGGCACTTGAAGTTGGACTTTTTTCCATTTCAATGCATTTGGCCCAAAGTGACCTATAATACTTTGCATTATCACATGTATTTATTTTGAGATTTTGAAATTTTGCTCAACATAAAATTTTAAGTAGACACAATAATCTTTCCAATGTATTTGGTTCCACATCAAAATCATGAAAAATGAATGATTTATGTTCTTGGGAAGTTGACCCAAAATTAGGGTTTCAAACAAAATGACCTATAATGTCTTGGAATGAATGATGATCTTCCATGCTTAAAATAAATTTTTGATGAACATGAAAGTTGTTCATATTTTCCTTAAGGAAATATTTTCTCTTGGGATCATCTCCATTTGACCAACACATAAAACGTTAGGTCTCAATGCATTTCAAAATAGACAGATGAATTGACTGATCAACTTCTCAAGTCCACCACTCATATCTTGATGAATTGATGATTGAGGGCACTAAAATAAGTTCAAATATGCATGGAATAATGAATTAAAGAACTTCCCTTGATGGTATTTGACCATGGGCTGAGGTTGCTTCATGAGCAAGGCATTGTTGATGATCAGATGAATTAGGGTTTCCTTGGGAAACAAACCTCAAATCCTTTGACTTGCTTTGATCAAAATGATGAATTGAGATACTTGGGGGGCATATTTGATGGATGAGAGCTTTGGGAACCATTACCATGCTTGCTTTCATCTTCTCTTGACCTTTTCATTGCACAAAGGATCTTCTAGAAGCCTGTAGACCTTGTGATTGCTCAAGCGGCAAGCAAGAAATGTTAGTGACATATTTTTGTGATTTTTGTTAGTAAATAAAATGAGAAAAGCAATGATATACAATTCAAGCATGCTTGGTGATCTCAAACCACTCACAAGAGGTCCCCACTCAAAGGGAAGGGAACCAAGATGCTCATGATCTATGAGGCTTTGCAAATGCAATGTTATGATGTCATGAGGGATCTTAGGGCCAAAATTGGGGTCTTACACAACGCTCCACGCTTTTTCTCTTTTTCTAATTTCTGATTTTATTTTCTTTTATTTCTTTTAATTCCATTTTATTTCTAAAATTTATATCTCTCTCATTATTGGTCCAAAAATTATGGGACCAATTTCATTCTTCTCCTTTTAATTTCTACTTTCTAAAAATGATTTTTAATATTTCTTTATTTTGTCATTTGATTTTTTTTAGTAATTTTCTCTTTCTGGTTATTTTTAATTCATTTAAAATAGTTTTTGATATTCAAAAAATACAAAAATATTTTTCCAACCTCTTTGAATGATGATAGATCTATGAAAAATATTCTCATCAATTTATTAATTTATTTGAGATTTTAGTTCAATTAGGTTATTTTTATGCATTTTTAATTGATTTAAAATAGTTTCTGACTTTTAAAAATGCTGAAATTTTTTGTCAAACTTTGTTTGACCTTGTTGAACTTGGGATAATTCACTTGGACTTTTCAAAGTTGATTTGAAGTGAGTTTGAAGTTTGACCTTTCTTTATTATTTTAATTCAAGTGTTATTTTAAATATAAAAATATTTTATTTGTTTCTTGACTTCTAATCTTCATTTTGCTTCTATTTTCTATTATTTGACCTTGATCTTCTCTATCTTTGGTCGATGCTTGTTGATTAATACATACCATTTCCATTAATGCACTTTAATTCTTCATCTTCTTTTTCTTCTTCTTTTTCTTTTTTGATCAATGAGTTAAAGATTGGTGGTTAGCATTGATACATGGAGGTTTAATCTTCCTTGATTCAAATCTAATTCATCTTGATCATGGATCAAATGAATGGCTTTGCATTAAGGATAGATTGCTTCCTAAATCATGCAAAGAACCTAAATCAATACAAGATCATTTCTCATCTTCTTTTTGGCATGACAAGTTGTTGGTGTTTGATTCACTAATCAAGACCTCTAACTTGTGTTGTTGCCTACATTATTATTGACCGACCTCAGATAGTTGTGACTTCTACATAAGTCCAATTACGATTGCTTAACATAGCGCTAAATTTGCCTTATGGCACACTAACTATTAACACTAACCCTTGACCATTAACATTTACTTCTTGCACTTTACATTTATGCAATTTACTATTCTTGTACATATTATTGATTTGCATTTTCCTTTGCTCATTTGAGCACATGTTTATGTTAATGCAATTTTCCTTTTGCTCACTTGAGCACATAATTGTGTATATATTACTGTGCTTGTGTTTTGTTTTGATTGTTGTGGACCAAATTCAAAGAAATGGACAAATGGACTTAGTTTCTAGGACATTCCCTATGCAAAATTGGAGTAAAAGGACCTTAATGTTGAAGATGGATTAGGAGGACCAACTCTCTAAACTCACTCTTGTCCATTCTTGATTTGCTTCATAAAACTCTTTTATGTGTGTGCTTTTGTGCTAGGGGATCCTATGAAAGTTCAAATTGAAGAACTATTGCCATGTTCATCCAAAAGTGAAAGACACAAGAGCCATTGGGGATCTTCTAAGAGCTTGTTTGATTATGTTGATTGCTTGAGCTTACACTTATATTGCTTGCATATTCCAAAGGATGGGAGCTACTGGGATCATCAATATGATCTAAAGAGAGGAACTCCATTTGTGGTCTTGTTTCTTATCCCTCATCTCTTGTATGATTAGGACTTTAGCCATTCTTCTTCTCCCCCCACTCTAACCCAAGCCAAAACTTTTGTGCAAACATTTAACATTTGTTTTCAAACATTAGAAACCTAAGCCTTATGCTTTTGATTTTCAAACTTTCTTTTCATAACACTTATTTTGAATTGAATCTTTAAGTCAACTTTGACCATATTTTGTAAATACTTTTCATTGGTAAATATAACCCGTTCAAATACTCTAGTGGTTTCAATGGCCACTTCTTATTAAAAACTTTTCATAACCTTTAGCTATTAGGTTTGAGTTATCCTTGAGGTAGATATAATACTCACCTATATCCTTAGTGATGGACAATGAGTCTTCCATGCTTATTATAGGGTTAACCCCTCACTAGCATTTTGAAGCTATCCTCACATGGTGGATTTGTGGTTTTAGGTTGAGTTTTCTCCCTTGGATAACAAAAGACCTTAAGGATTTTGGACCAATCAATTCACCAACTTGTTTTGAGATTTTTACCCCGAACTACGAGGTTTTGATCCTAATCTTTTTAAGATGGTACGTAGGCAATGGGTTTATCCATCCAAACACAAAATGTAAATAACTTGTATATTCTCTTCTCATCTCTTCAATCATGTTTGCACAAACAATTTTTTTCACAAAATACCAGCCTTACAACAAATGTGAAAAGGGCTCCCTAGGAGTACCTAGGATGTTTTGGGTGCTTAAAACCTTCCCATTGCATAACCAACCCCCTTACCCCGATCTCTGACATTTTTACTAGTTTTTGATTCGATAAAACTTTTAGGTTTTTGTTCGCTTTCTAACCATTCCTTTGGATAAATAGAAGTGCGGTGGCGACTCGACTTGTATGGTTTACCTTGGATTTAGTCAATATCTCTAATGGTAACGAATACCCCGCTACGTTTGTTTCTTTGCCGGCATCAAGCCCGGTCATGTCAGTACCACCTCCAGTTATTCACATTTTTCCTTGCATCGAAGACACTATCTACCACTCTGAGCCATCTGAAGGTCCATATGTATACGAGAAGATGGATGAGATGAAAGATCAATTCCTTGAGTTGCGCAAATATTTGAAGACTCTAAGAGGGAAAGACTTGTTTGGGAAGAATGTTGTTGAACTTTGCTTGGTCCCCAATGCTAAGATCCCGGTGAAATTCAAGGTCCCAGACTTTGAAAAGTACAAAGGGAATACTTTCCCGCTAAGCCGTCTTGTGATGTATGCCAGTAAAATGTCTACTCAGACTGATAAAGATCAGCTATTGATTCACTATTTCCAAGATAATTTAACTGGAGCGTCCTTGAGGTGGTCTATGGGTCTAGACAGTGCAAGAATCCGTACTTTCAATGACTTTGATAAAGCCATTGTTAAGCAATATAAGTACAACGTGGTTATGGAGCCTGATAGAGACCAGTTGAGGTCTATGTATTAGAAGGATAAAGATACATTCAAAGAATATGCCAAGAGATGGAGAGAACTGGCTGCCCAGATAAGTCCACCTCTTGAAGAGAAGGAAATAAGGAAAATCTTCTTGAAGACGCTGAGTTCATTTTATTATGAACGTATGATGGCAAGTGCCACCAACGATTTTACCGAAATGGTAAACATGAGGATGAGGCTAGAATAAGGAGTCCGTGAAGGACGTTTGTCTAAAGAAGAGGCATCGGCTATCGAGAAGTATGGTGGGAGTTTCTCTAAAAGGAAGGAAGGAGAAGCTAATTCGGTGTCAGTAGGGAGGTAGAGGAGGCCTCATGTCAGAAAAAGTTCTCAACCCCGTCAGCATCAACACCAAGTTTCTTCAGTAATTCCTATTTTTCCTAACAATTCTAATAATCAATTAGTTCCAATTCAGCAACAACAATATCAACAACAACTACAACAAAGAACCAACTACAACAACAATAATCACCAACAAAAGTTTGAAAGGAAGAAGGTCTCCTTTGACCCTATTCCTATGACGTATGCAGAGTTATACCCATCATTGGTCCTCAAAAATATAATTCATCCAAAAAATCCTCCACAAATACCTGAGCCACTACCATGGTGGTTCAAGCCCTACCTTCATTATGCTTTTCACTAGGGAGCCCTTGGTCATAATATAGAAAACTGCTATCCACTGAAGTATGAAGTTCAAAAGCTTGTGAGGAGTGGCATGGTGTCCTTTAAGGACAGAGCACCTAATGTGAAAGCCAATATGTTTCCCTCTTATGGCAACGCTTCTGTCAATATGGTAGATGGTTGTCCAGGGAATTTCCGAGTTTTTCATGTGATACTTATCCGAAGATCTCTAGTGGAAATGCATAAGACTTTGTGTTTAATCAAAGACTGAGAACATGACCATGATGGTTGTGTCATTTGCAGCGTGAACCCTTATGGGTGTATGATTGTCAAGAGAGATATCCAAAAGTTGATGGATGAGAATTGTTGGTTCTAAGAGTTGGCAGCAATTTTGGTAAAACAAAGAGTGATCAAAAGATGTTGCATGTGATGTCTTAACTTAAGATATCTTATACCTGCTGGATATTTAAAAACATAATTATACAGGATTGTTTCAGGATGTCATACACGATGTCATGACATATGTGTAATACCCCAAAATTTACCCTTCATTTTCCCTGAAAAAAAAACGAAAAACGAAAAAAAAAATTAATTAATTAATTAAATAAATAAATTAAATAAATAAATAAATAAATAAAACAAAAATCTCAAACTTGGACCTCTCTCAAAAGCCCACTAAGCTACCAATAATAGCCTATAAATACTAGAGTTTCATTGAAACAAAACAGACAGAAAAAGGAAGGGAAGCAAAAAACACTCTGAGGTTTCCTTGGAACAAAACCCTGGACAAAACCTGGAGAGAAATCTGATAGAGAACTCAGAGCAGCCTCCAAACCCTGAAGGGAACTCAACTGCACAGAATCACCTCTGCCTCACATAAACCCTAAAGGTTGTTTTGTAAACCTCACGGGTGCAACTCAATTTCAATCAAGCTCTCCAATCAGGTTTGCCCTTATTCCCATTACCTTTTGCTTTGAAGTTGAGTACTCGGAATGTTTGAGGTATGATGGATGAATTTCATTAGGTTTTTGCCCACGGGTTCATAATTATGTATGAATGTATAAATAATGCCTTGAATGCTTAATCGTTTAATTTCTAAAGTGTATGCCACAGGGTTTGAGGTTTCTAAAACCATACTGTTATCCATGAAAAAAATGCTTATCGTGTTTCACTAACCCTTTTGTTGAGTTTATGTGAGGGCTCACATACTCTTGCAGGGATAGCTTGCTTGGTGTTCCACTTTATTTGTGGGATACCACTTGGAGGTCTATTCCGATTACCTGTACTGACTCACTTTCTTTGATGGTGTTTAACTTGAAAGGATCCCTGGGTTTCCCATTCCTCTAATTGTTGTTACTTCAGATCTTTATCCGCGTGGTACCTTTTACATTTTTCCTGCATTTTACTTCTTTCCTAGCTGGAAGACCTCGATAGGAGGCAATGTTTTTGTGTGTGTTTTTTTTTTTTTAGGTTCCTTCGTCAAGAACTGCCTTTTAGTAGGAGCATCCCAAACCCTAACCCTTCATTGATTTTTCTTCTCCTAAACACACGTTTACTCCTTCTACTACAGGCGAGTAAGTCTCCAAAGGTCGAGCATCCGGTAGATTGCGTAGTAACGTCGTTCGTCCAAAACCCAATCCATAACCTCGTAGTTAGCCGAACTACGGCTTGCTCTGATTCTCATTCCAGATGAGATACGTAGGCATAAGACGCGATGTCTTAGCGAGCACACATCCCCCAAACCCATAGGTCAGCCGAGCTACGAAGACTCTGATTCTCATATTCAGATGAGATACGTATGCAGTGGATGCGACATCCGCGCGAGTCATTTTCATTTAAACCCTTTTTTAGTAAACAACACAAGATAAACTCACACCCTTTAGACAAGAACTACAAAAGTGGATCCCGTAGAGTACTACGGATGCGTAGGGGTGCTAATACCTTCCCTTCGCATAACCGACTCCCGAACCCAAGATTTGGTTGCGAGACCTTGTCTTTTCCTTTCCTTTTTCAGGTTTACTTTGAGCGTTTCCTTTCCCTCCTTTGGGATAAATAACGCACGGTGGCGACTCTTCTGTCATTTTCTTTCGCCGGTTGTTTTTTCGCACACTGTATTTTTCAGGTTGCGACAGCTGGCGACTCTGCTGGGGACCCGGTTTCCTTAAGCGAGTCCCTCCTAGCTTTTGTAGTTTGTTTGTTTATTGGGTGTTCATGGTTTTGTATAGTTATTTATTTACCTGCTTTACCTTATTGCATTGTGTACATATCATTGATGTATCTGTTGGCTGGCTATGGCTGCTTCGTGATCTTTGTGAGATGATTTCTATACCCGAACTCGAGTGCACTTAGGATAGGAGAATGGCATAGTCTTGTTGACTTGTGGGGAGTTATTCCTTAACAAGTTGACTTGCAAGCCCATTCACTTGGTCGAGGTAATGTTGAGATCAATAATGTCACACAAGTAAGTTGTGGTTAGACATTACTTATTCCAATATAGACCTTAAAAGCCGAGGACCTTAGTTTACCAAACCCATCTTGGCCTATTCGTAGGACGTAGTGCGAAAGTTGTTCAAGTGTAAGATTTGATACGATTGTTACGCGATACTACACTCATAAGAGTCTCTCTAGAGAATATTTTTGGAATACGAGTAGTCGTTCCTCCGATAATATCCGAAAGATGGGACTATGACTATGGGAACCTTTTGTAGAACATGTTTGGCAGGTTTAAACCTTAGTACACTCCTTTTGGATGGTTCTTAACCTAAACTCCATGCTCGTGACTTGCAACAAACCCTTGATTCATGGTTGATCCGATCAGGTATCCTTAATATCAATGAAACTTGGGTGTTGATAAGGTGTAAACCATAATCCACCAAAATGGGTGGTTGATATTAAGGATAACATGATCCATCTCATGACCTTTGTTTGGTGTGCTCTTAATTTCTCTCCAGACAGTGCAACCTGACAGATGTTCAAGCAGATACAACGATCCTGATTCCCATGCCACTGCACTTCATTCACATCATTTTGCATCACATCATTTTGCATTCATAATCATTCACACATGTTTATCCATTTCTGTGGGGTTTATATCTTCTACTTGATTCTAGTCGGAATTTTCTTGGTTCTCATCAACGGCTTAGTCTTTTTTTTTACATCGTTTATCTATTGAGAGACTGGGATCAAGGGGGTAGAATACCTTTGGAATTGATAAACATGTTATTGCATTTACATATTCATTAGCATGTCTTGCATAACAGGTACCGCCACAGTGTTCTCAGTTTGTTTGGTGTTCCATCAGCTGATAGCTGACCCAGGCATTCACCGGTACGGTACCCGCAGAAACCAACAGAGAGTAATGGAAAGCATACAGGCAGAGTTCGCCGAGATGAAAATCCGTATGAATCAATTCATGGATGTGGTTCAAGGTTTAGAAGATTGGATCCCAGGTTTAGAAGATTGGAAGAGAGGTTGAAGGCAGTGGAAGGACAGAATCCTCTAGAAGTAGATGTTGCTGACTTGGGGCTGGTCCTAGGTGTGAGAGTGCCACCGAAATTCAAGATCCCGATATTTGACAAATACCATGGCAAATCTTGCCCGAAGACCCATGTGCAAGCGTATTTTCGTAAAATGGTTGCATACTCCGATGACGAAAAGTTGCTTATGTACTTTTTCCAGGACAGCCTAGCTGGGGCATCCCTGGAATGGTATATGAGGCTGGACAGAGCCCACATCCGTTGCTGGAGGGATCTGGCAGAGGCTTTCGTGAAGCAGTATCAGTATAATGCAAACATGGCTCCGGACAGAACTCAACTTCAGAATCTGTCTCTTAAAAGCAATGAGTGCTTTAGAGAATACGCTCAACGCTGGAGAGAAACAGCTTCCCGTGTTCAACCTCCTATGTTGGAGAAGGAAATGGCTAACATGTTCATGAACACTCTGCCAGGACCTTATTTGGAGCGCCTGGTGGGTTGCAATGCCTCCAATTTTGCTGATGTAGTCTCTACCGGAGAGAGGGTGGAGAATTACCTGAGGACATACAAGACCCAGAGTGGAAGTGGATCCTCATCAGGGGTGAAGAAGTCGTTCATTCAGGGACAGAAGAGGGGAGAAGGGGATGCAAGTGTCATATCTTCTTATCAGAACAGGGATAACCGGAGGAATAACTTTCAGAACTATCATCAGCAACCGTATGTTGCGGCTGTGACCATTCCAGCTGCAGCACCACTACAACAACAACAACTATAACGTCAACCAGCTCAGTACCAACCACAACAACCGGGTAACAGACCCGCCTATCAACCGAGGCCGAGGACGATGGACCGGCGTTTCGACACTCTTCCAATGTCGTACGCTCAGTTGCTTTCTAGTCTTCAACAACTACAACTTGTGCAGTTCCGCACTCTGGTTCCTCCCGTTGGTAGGCTTCCGGTGGGTTATTTCGCCAACACTAGGTGTAGCTTCCACTCTGGGGAACCTGGCCACAATATTGAGAACTGCAAAGCTTTTAAGCACGTAGTTCAGGACCTCATTGATTCAAAGGCCGTTAACTTTGCACCAGCTCCTAATGTCGTCAACAATCCCATCCCCCATCATGGTGGAGCCAACGTTAACATGGTTGAAGGAAAAGTCAAATTAGTCTCTGCGGTCAACAATGAAGATGGGGATAGTGATGGCGACAACGATAACTGGGTGCGTCCGAGGATCCCGGGTGAAGTTCTCAACAATTGGTCTTCTAAGGAGATTGTCCAAGCCATTTGTCTGGAGGAGTAATTTTCTTTATTTATTCATGCATATCCAAGTCTTACGTTCCGCCAGGGCGTAATGACTCATTGTAGGGCTCATCTATGTGACACTTGCATTTTTTATCATAAATAAAGGACGTCTTTTTGCATTCAAATATTTCGTCCCCTGTCTTTCTATTTTTGCAATTTTTTCAAAAAAAAATGGCAATAATTTGTTTAGTTTCCACTTTTTTTTTCACACTCATAAGCACATACCATCACTCATGCAGATGCACATCACCGGATCCTATTGATAACGGTTCTGCTATGGCTCGCTTCGACTTTGAAAATCTAATCTTTCAAGCTGAAGAAGAGGGTGATGAAGACTGTGAACTCCCTGAAGAACTTACCAGGTTATTAAAACAAGAGGAAAGGGTCATTCAACCACATCAAGAGTCTGTTGACGTGATTAATCTTGGCACCGAGGATGCCAAGAGAGAAATCAAGATAGGGGCTGCTTTGGAAGACAATGTGAAGAAGGGGTTGATTGAATTGCTGCAAGAGTATGTTGACATCTTTGCTTGGTCTTATCAGGACATGCCAGGGCTTGACACAGACATCGTGGTACATCGCTTGCCGCTCAAAGAAGGTTGCCCTCCGGTCAAACAAAAGCTCAGAAGAACAAGACCAGAGATGGCTGTCAATATAAAGGAAGAAGTGCAAAAACAGTTGGATGCAAGGTTTCTAGTAGTCACAAATTATCCGCCATGGGTTGCAAATATCGTTCTGGTACCTAAGAAGGATGGAAAGGTACGGATGTGTGTTGACTACCGGGATCTGAACAGGGCTAGTCCTAAAGATGATTTCCCCTTACTTCACATTGACGTTTTGGTGGATAACACGGCTCAATTCTCGGTATTCTCCTTCATGGATGGCTTTTCTGGCTATAATCAAATTAAGATGGCACCAGAAGACATGGAGAAGACAACATTCATAACCCCATGGGGCACCTTCTGCTACAAGGTGATGTCGTTTGGTCTGAAAAATGCCGGAGCAACATATCAGCGAGCGATGGTGACTCTGTTCCATGATATGATTCATCATGAAATCGAGGTTTATGTTGATGATATGATTGCCAAATCTCAGACAGAAGAAGAACATTTGGTGAATTTGCAGAAACTGTTTGAGCATCTCAGGAAATTCAAGCTGAGGCTTAATCCGAACAAGTGTACTTTTGGGGTGAGATCTGGAAAACTATTGGGTTTTGTTGTTAGCGGAAAAGGGATTGAGGTGGATCCGGCCAAAGTGAAAGCGATACAGGAAATGCCTGAGCCAAGAGCAGAGAAACAAGTCTGTGGTTTCTTAGGGAGGTTGAACTACATTGCATGGTTCATCTCTCACCTAACAGCCACGTGTGAGCCAATATTCAAATTGTTGAGAAATGATCAGGCTATCAGGTGGAATGATGATTGTCAAAGGGCGTTCGAGAAGAGAAAAGAGTATTTGCAGAATCCTCTTATCCTTGTGCCTCCGGTCCCAGGGAGACCGCTGATTATGTATTTGACAGTACTAGACAATTCCATGGGTTGTGTTCTCGGTCAACACGACGAGACAGGTAGGAAAGAGCATGACATCTACTACCTGAGTAAGAAATTCACAGATTGCGAGTCGAGATACTCGATGCTTGAAAAGACATGTTGTGCACTTGCATAGGCTGCTAAGCGATTGAGACAATACATGTTGTCTCACACAACCTTACTGATCTCCAAATGGATCCAGTCAAGTATATATTTGAGAAGCCAGCTCTCACCGGAAGAGTTGCTCGTTGGCAAATGGTACTGACAGAGTACGACATCCAGTATACTTCCCAAAAAGCCATCAAGGGGACTATTCTGTCAGACTATCTTGCTCAACAGCCGGTTGAAGATTATGAGCCGATGAAGTTTGATTTTCCAGATGAAGACATCATGTTCCTCAAGATGAAAGACTGTGAAGAGCCAGTTGTTGAAGAGGGACCCGATCCAGACGAAAAGTGGACTTTAATGTTTGATGGGGCCGTCAACGCCAGAGGAAGTGGAATTGGTGCTGTCATTACAACTCCGAAAGGTGCCCACATGCCTTTCACCGCTCGTCTGACTTTTGAGTGCACCAATAATGAAGCTGAGTATGAAGCCTGTATCTTGGGTATTGAGCAAGCCATTGATTTGAGAATCAAGACTTTGGACATCTTCGGAGATTCAGCTCTGGTAATCAATCGAGTGAATGGTGATTGGAACACTCTTCAGCCTACTCGGGTCCCCTACAGAGATTACACGAGAAGACTATTGACTTTCTTCACAACAGTAAAGCTGTACCATATACCTCGTGATGAGAACCAGATGGCATATGCTCTTGCTACTCTATCCTCCATTATCACGGTGATCCGTTTGAACCATGCTCCCAAGATCGACGTGATGCGCCTTGATAGGGCCGCGTATGTGTTTGCTGCTGAACTGGTAGTTGATGACAAGCCCTGGTATCACGACATCAAGTGCTTTCTAAAGAATCAAGAGTACCCTGCAGGGGCATCCAACAGTGATAGAAAGACTTTGTGAAGATTGGCAGGCAGTTTTTTCTTGAACAAAGACGATGTTCTGTATAAGAGGAACTTCGACATGGTTTTTCTCAGATGCGTGGACAGACACGAAGCAGACATGTTAATGCAGGAAGTTCATGAAGGCTCCTTCGGTACTCATGCCGGCGGACATGCAATGGCTAAGAAATTGTTGAGAGCAGGTTATTACTGGATGACCATGGAATCTGATTGTTTCAAGTATGCTCGGAAGTGTCATAAATGCCAGATTTATGCTGATAAGGTGCATGTGCCGCCGAATCCTTTGAATGTGATGTCTTCGCCGTGGCCTTTCACTATGTGGGGCATTGATATGATTGGAAAGATTGAGCCGACTGCCTCTAATGGGCACCGCTTCATCCTTGTTGCCATCGACTATTTCACCAAGTGGGTCGAAGCAGCGACATTTGCGAAGGTCACCAGACATGTGGTTGCCCGATTCATCAAGAAAGAAATCATTTGTCGCTATGGGATTCCCGAAAGAATCATTACTGATAATGGTTCTAATCTCAACAACAAAATGATGAAGGAGTTGTGCCAGAACTTCAACATTTAGCATCATAATTCTTCCCCTTACCGCCCTAAGATGAATGGTGTTGTTGAAGCGGCAAATAAGAACATAAAGAAGATTGTGCAGAAGATGGTCGTTACGTACAGAGATTGGCATGAGATGCTACCCTTCGCCTTGCATGGGTACCGTACTTCAGTACGTACATCGACCTGGGCAACCCCTTACTCCCTTGTGTATGGTATGGAAGCAGTCCTACCTGTTGAAGTGGAGATTCCTTCTCTAAGAGTCCTGTTGGATGTCAAGTCAGACGAAGTTGAATGGATTCGGACAAGGTTCAATGAGTTGAGTCTTATCGAAGAGAAGCGAATGGCAGCCATTTGTCATGGGCAGTTGTATCAAAGTCGGATGAAGAGAGCCTTTGATCAGAAAGTGCATCCTCGATGCTTCCAGGTCGGAGATTTGGTGTTGAAAAGGATCCTTCCTCCTCAGACAGATCACAGGGGAAAGTCGACTCCTAACTATGATGGACCGTATATTGTCACCAAGGTTTTTGATGGTGGGGCCTTAATGCTTGCAATGATGGATGGTAAAAACTTCACTTCCCCGGTGAACTCAGACGCAGTTAAAAAATACTTCGCATAAAATAGACCCGCTGGACAGTAAAAATAGGCTAGGCAAAAAATGGGCATCCCAACGAACCAAGAAAATGAAAAAGGTTTGGGAAAAAATTAGGGATTAAAAGTGAAAAGATTGTACACCCGGTAAGTTAAAAACCTGAAAAGGCAACTTAGGCAAAAATGGGTATCCCGGTGGATTGAAAACCCGAAAAGGGCGATCCAGGCAAAAGTTAGGGATTAAGCGAATGATTGCGTTCTGAGTAGTTTTGAATCTCATCTCGTGTCAATGAATGGAAACTTTTGAAGGATAGGAAACAGTCCAATCACTCTTTCAGAAAGCTGATCATCTGGAGGATCTTGAAGACGAGCAAGTCATAGCAGAATTGGAACCCAATAGAAATCCATTTCACATTGCCATTAGATTAATGTCTGTTTTTATCTGTTGTGCGATTACCTCTTTCCAGGGATTGCTTCCTGATGTAAATGCCTATTCAGAGGCCGTTCAATCAATAAAATCATTGTATTCAGTATATCTCTGTTTTCATTTTCATTTTTCTGTTTTGTTTGCAAAAATGACGTCCGAATTTTTTGATAAACATTGCATCATGACACATAAGAGCTTTACAGGTACATGCTTAATAAACATTTAAAATTGTTATAAATTTTAAGTGCTTTGGATCGTCTATTCAGAACAGGTACCCTCGGGGCATTTCCTTAAAATCCCCTGCGGATGGTCGTGAATGTTTTCCCACAGACGGCGCCAACAGACGAATTCAATATCTTATCCCTGCAGAGCTTATCAGAGCGTTGGAATCTTCAATCCCCAACAGGTTCTCACCACTGTACCTCCCCCCAAGCGGTGGTTTCAGATTATACACTCCCCAGTAGAGTTGACAGTGTCAGACTATATACCCCCAACGGAGTTGACAGTGTCAGACTGTCTCTTCCCAGCAGAAGCGGCTGCTCCTCAGAGTTCGAGGCCAGATCGATAATCCCAATGCCAGATCCATGGTTTCTTTCCTTGAAGCAGAACCTCGGCACCGTAATCTGTGTTTGCATCCCCTGCTGAGTCATCTCTCGCAGATCGTCGTTGCCAGAACCACTATCGCTTTCCCCAACAGCAGGTTTTCAGTGCCGTTCTCTCCCCAGTCAGAATATCGGTATTTCGTCATTGCTAGAACACCGTGTGCGGGTCATTTCCCCACAGAATTCTTTGCGCTATGCATCTCCAGCAGCCTTGCCAGGGTCCAGAAGATGGTGATCATTTCCCCAGCAGATCCCCTTGCCTCAGCTTGGCATTCTACCCAGCATTTTGCATCCCTGCATGTAGAATCATATTGCATTGCATCCTCCTAAATCGCGTAGCATTTCCATTTTCATCGAGCATTACGCCATTGAAAAATTCAAACATACGCATGTAAGCATAAAACATTCTCGGTATCCCAAGTGATAAGCCAGAAGTTGTTTCCAGTACTCAGACTGAAGATTGTTCATGACTTACCTTTGTTATCCTCGGCAAGTGTCATTGGCCCATGCGCCGCCTCTATTATCGTTTCCTATTTCTGCCGATGCTGACAGGCACGAAGTTTTCGGTATTCAGACCGAAGTGGCGTTCAGGCCAGTTTTCCGATGTTCAGATCGAAGAAGTTTCCGACATTCAGGTTGATGCAACTTGTGGCGTTCAGGCCAGTTTTCCGATGTTCAGATCGAAGAAGTTTCCGACGTTCAGATCGATGCAACTTGTGGCGTTCAGGCCAGTTTTCCGATGTTCAGATCGAAGAAGTTTTCGACATTCAGGTCGATGCAACTTATGGCATTCAGGCCAGTTTCCCGATGTTCAGATCCAAGAAGTTTCCTACGTTCAGGTCGATGCACCTTGTGGCGTTCAGGCCAGTTTTCCGATGTTCAGATCGAAGAAGTTTCCGACGTTCAGGTCGATGCAACTTGTGGCGTTCAGGCCAGTTTTCCGATGTTCAGATCGAAGAAGTTTCCAACGTTCAGGTCGACGCAACTTGCGGCATTCAGGCCAGCCTCTTGGTGTTCAGACCGATATTAATAATCTCATATCTCCCGATGTTCAGATCGAAGTCATTTCCAGTATTCAGACTGATGAGCGGCATTCAGGCCATGGTTATTTCTATGTTACCATTTATTTTGGTATCCAGGTTAACATTCTTTTTCGGTATTCAGACTAACTCTCACCGTACCAGACGGATTCTTCTTTCAAGACCACCTCTTTGCCGATTCTGACAGGCATTGTTACTTCGCTTCACTTCAGTGCAAATTTTCGGGCTTTTATTGTATTCAATCCCTTCATACCTCGAAAGCACGAAAGTCGTTGTTATCTTCTTTCCAGGTCTCCAGTTGATTGAATAGGGGCAGCTGTAATACCCCAAAATTTACCCTTCATTTTTCCTGAAAAAATAAAATAAAATAAAAATAAAAAAATAAAATAAAAAAATAAAAAGAAAACGAAAAACGAAAAAAAATTAAAATTAATTAAATAAATAAATAAATAAAAGAAAAATCTCAAACTTGGACCTCTCTCAAAAGCCCACTAAGCTACCAATATTAGCCTATAAATACTAGAGTTTCATTGAAACAAAACAGACAGAAAAAGGAAGGGAAGCAAAAAACACTCTAAGGTTTCCTTGGAACAAAACCTTGGACAAAACCTGGAGAGAAACCTGACAGAGAACTTAGAGCAGCCTCCAAACCCTGAAGGGAATTCAACTGCACAAAATCACCTCTGCCTCACATAAACCCTGAAGGTTGTTTTGTAAACCTCACGGGTACAACTCAATTTCAATCAAGCTCTCCAATCAGGTTTGCCCTTATTCTCATTACCTTTTGCTTTGAAGTTGAGTACTTTGAATGTTTGAGGTATGATGGATGAATTTCATTAGGTTTTTGCCCACGGGTTCATAATTATGTATGAATGTATAAATAATGCCTTGAATGCTTAATCATTTAATTTCTGAAGTGTATGCCACAGGGTTTGAGGTTTCTGAAACCATACTGTTATCCATTAAAAAAATGCTTATCGTGTTTCACTAACCCTTTTGTTGAGTTTTTGTGAGGGCTCACATACTCTTGCAGGGATAGCTTGCCTGGTGTTCCACTTTATTTGTGGGATACCACCTGGAGGTCTATTCCGATTACCTGTACTGACTCACTTTCTTTGATGGTGTTTAACTTGGAAGGATCCCTGGGTTTCCCATTCCTCTAATTGCTGTTACTTCGGATCTTTATCCGCGTGGTACCTTTTACATTTTTCTCGCATTTTACTCCTTTCCTAGCTGGAAGACCTCGATAGGAGGCAATGTTTTTGTGTGTTTATTATTTTATTTTATTTTTTAAGTTCCTTCGTCAAGGACTGCCTTTTTGCATGAGCATCCCAAACCCTAACCCTTCATTGATCTTTCTTCTCCTAAACACAAGTTTACTCCTTCTACTACAAGCGAGTAAGTCTCCAAAGGTCGAGCCTCTGGTAGATTGCGTAGTAACGTCGTTCGTCCAAAACCCAATACATAACCCCGTAGTTAGCCGAACTACGGCTTGCTCTGATTCTTATTCCAGATGAGATACGTAGGCATAAGACGTGATATCTTAGCGAGCACACATCCCCCAAACCCATAGGTCAGCCGAGCTCCGAAGACTCTGATTCTCATATTCAGATGAGATACGTATGCAGTGGATGCGACATCCGCGCGAGTCATTTTCATTTAACCCCTTTTTTAGTAAACAGCACAAGATAAACTCACACCCTTTAGACAAGAACTACAAAAGTGGATCCCGTAGAGTACTACGGATGCGTAGGGGTGCTAATAACTTCCCTTCGCATAACCGACTCCCGAACCCAAGATTTGGTTGTGAGACCTTGTCTTTTCCTTTCCTTTTTCACGTTTACTTCGAGCGTTTCCTTTCCCTCCTTTGGGATAAATAATGCACGGTGGCGACTCTTCTGTCATTTTCTTTCGCCGGTTGTTTTTTCGCACACTGTATTTTTCAGGTTGCGACAATATGATATTATGTACCTACTGGATATTTAAAATGAAATTATGCAGGATTGTTCCAGGATGTCAGACCCGATGTCATGACATCTATACACAGAACATTCAGGGTGAATGTTATGTGTTATGTTTTATGTGAATGCGCATTCAATGGAAATCTATGTATGATTGAAGATCTGATTTGCAAATGCATTCAATCATTAATTACAACCTGATTTACTTATTTTCCAAAGAGATCTAATAAGCTGTCCTGAGAAGATTTAATTGGAAAATAGTTTTAGGGTTTTCAAGATGTCCAAGCCCAGCTAAATGCTTCTATAAATAGGACATGGAAAACCTGATTTGAGACACAACCAATACTGAGTGAAATATTGAGAGAGAATAAGGGTTTGTGTCTTGTTTGGTCGTGTGACTTGTAAGCCATTCAATTCACCCATAGATGATTGAATTGGTCTGATTTGTGAGTTATAATTTGTCACTTTAAGCTTGTAAGCATGAGTGTGTGTCTACTTGATTGAAGCTGTTAAGTAAGATCAAGTGTGTGTCTACTTGATTGAAGATCAAGTGTGTGTCTTTGAAGAGTGTCTTCTTTTCATAAGTAATTGTTGTTTAAAATCACAGGTGTGATTGAGGGGGAGTGAGTGGGTTCTCATATCTAAGAGTGCTTAGGTAGAAATGACACGGGTAGAGATTAGGTGAAAAAGACTGTAACTTGTGGAGTGTACTGAGAGTCTTCGAACTAATTCTATTTAGTGGATTTCCTTCCTGGCTTGGTAGCCCCCAGACGTAGGTGAGTTGCACTGAACTGGGTTAACAATTGCTTCTGTCTCTTGCATTACTATTCTTTATCTTTATCCTGTTTGTTTCACTCAGTTATTAGTGTCGTGACATTACCTTCGACATCTCATATCTGATACCAGAATTTCAATTGGTATCAGAGAAGGCATCCTGCTCTGGTTCTGGGTGAGATCTAGGGACAATACTTTCTGGTACTATGGAGAGAGATGGAGGATCTGTTCACAGGCCACCAATTTTGGATGGATCTAACCATGACTATAGGAAAACCTCAAATGGTAGCTTTCCTAAAATCTCTGGATAATAAGACTTGGAAGTCTGTGTTAACAGGCTGGGTACATCCAGTAATTACAAAGGAAGGAGAAGCCACAACTAACAAGAAGCCTGAAAAACAATGGTCTATGGAGGAGGATGATCTAGCCCTTGGAAATTCTAAAGCATTAAATGCCATATTCAATGGAGTAAACAAGAATATCTTCAGGTTGGTAAACAACTATGAGGTGGCTAAAGATGCTTGGGACATTCTCAAAACCACTCATGAAGGCACCTCTAGAGTTAGAATGTCTAGACTACAGTTGCTCACCTCCAAGTTTGAAAATTTAAGGATGAAAAAAGATGAAAATATTCATGAATTTCATATGAGTATCCTTGAAATTGCTAATGCCTCAGGAGCCCTGGGAGAGAAGATGTCAGATGAAAAATTAGTAAGAAAAATACTCAGGTCACTCCCTAAGAGATTTTCTATGAAGGTGACAGCCATAGAAGAGTCTCAAGACAACTCCAACATGAGAGTTGATGAGCTAATTGGTTCCCTCCAAACATTTGAGATGGGAATGAATGATGGTTCTAAAAAGAAAACCAAAAGCATAGCCTTCATGTCAAACACAGAGGAGGAAAATAGTCAGGATGTTGATGAAGATCTGGAAAATGATGTAGCAATGTTGGGAACACAATTCAACAGACTGTTGAAAAAGATGGATGTAAGATCTAAGGCTAATGTCAAGAACATCTCATCTGACATCAGTAAATCCAATAATGTTGGAAGAAGAACAAGGTTAGATGATAATCCCAAAGAAGGAAAAGAAGTACAATGCTATGAATGTGATGGGTATGGACACATTAGAACTGAATGTGGAACCTACCTCAAGAAGCAGAAGATGAGTCTTGCTGCCACTTGGTTTGATGAAAGTGAAACAGAAGAATCTGCAAATCTGGTGACTGCCTTGACTGGAAGATGGGGTTTTGAGGAAGACTCAAGTGATGATTAAGTAACCTTTGAAGAATTGGCGACTACCTACAGAAAGTTGTGTCACAAAAGTGCAGAGGTGTGTAAACAGGTTGAAAGCCAGAAGAAGGTAATAACTCAACTTGAGAATGAGAAGGTAGAACACTTGGAAACCATCTCCAAATTAAAAACAGAAGCAGTGGTTCTGAATGCCAAGCTAGATGAAAGTCAACAGGTTGAAAGCCAAAAGAAAGTGATAGTATAGCTGGAGAATGAGAAGGCAGAACATGTGGAAACCATCTCCAAGTTAAAAACTGAAGCTATGTTCTTGAATTCTAAACTAGAAGAGATGACCAAGTATGTAAGAATGTTAAACAATGGATCTGACTCCCTAGACAAGATTCTCTAAACTGGACAAATAACAGGAGACAAATCAGGCATTAGGTATAATGAATCTAAGCCTGAGTGCAGTTACACTAGTTGCAAACCTAAATCCAAACCTAAGTGCAGCCATATTAAAAGCAAACCTGAGATGTCACATCATATGTCACAACACCAGAAGGGAAGACAGCAGAAAGGGAAACACCAAAGATAGAGATGCCATTACTGTGGAAAATTTGGCCACCTGAAGCCCTTCTGCTATAAGATGTATGGTTATCCAAGCCCTGTTCATCATCAGACTCACTATCAACCAAGACTCAAACATCACAGGCTTGTCAACAAGAAGCAATGGGTTCCTAAGATAAATGTTACAAGTCTAATAACTCACACTTCTCTCAGAGTTTCAGCCAAAGAAGATTGGTATTTTGACAGTGGGTGCTCCAGACACATGACTGGAAACAAAGACCTGGTAACTAGCCTTCGTCCTTATGCCATGAGTTATGTAACCTTTGGTGATGGAGAAAAAGGTGAAATCAAGGGGATTGGTAAGCTTGATTGCCCTGGAGTTCCTGACCTTGACATTGCCCTACTTGTTCAGGGCTTGACTGCAAATCTAATAAGCATCAGTCAACTATGTGACCAAGGTCTAAATGTTAACTTCACTAAAACTGAATGTCTGATTACTAACAAAGAAAGTGAAGTGATCATGAAAGGAATCAGGACCAAAGACAACTGTTACATATGGAGCTCTCAAATTGGTTATTCCTCAAAGTGTACCTTAGTCAAAGAAGAAGAAGTGAAGACATGGCAAAAATGTTTGCGCCATCTACATCTTAAAGAGATGAAGATGAGTATATCTGATAGAAGAACTCCCAAATTAAAGATTGATGAAAGAAAAGTTTGTGGGAAATGTCAGACAAGGATGTCACACCAGAAACTCAGACATAACATCACTTCCAAAAGTTTAAAACTCCTCCATATGGATAATATTGGGTTTGGTAGGAGGTTAGATCAGATGGTAGAACATGTTTCTACTTAAATACAGTCTAAAGTTGGAAAGAGCTTTGTTGGACTTGGGCTACAAGTCAAGCAAATAGAAGGCTCTATGTGTCTATCTCAAAGCAAAAGTGCCAAGAACAATGTTAAGAAGATTGGGATGGAGAGTGAAAGGACACCTGCTCCTACTCATTTGAAATATGAAAATGGTGTTTGTGCTATATATCAAATTGAATATATAGCAGCTGGAAGTAGCTGTTCTCAACAGGGTTGGTTGAAACTACTATTGACTGAATACAATGTCACACACGATGTCATGACATTGTACTATGACAACCTGAGTGCTACAACTATGACCAAAAATCCCATTCCGCACAGTTGGACCAAGCACATTGATTTTTGTCATCACTCCATTAGAGAATTTGTGGAAGATAAAATTATAACTCTAAAGCATGAAATGCAATTAGCTGACAAATTTGCAAGGGTTTTGGATGATAATCAGTTTGAATGTTTAAGAGGGAAATTGGGGATTTTGATTCTTATGGAGTTATAGCAATTAAAGAGGAGTGGAAAAGGTAATGAAAATATTGTCTGTCCACTTAAAAGAAAGAGCCACATTAATGATAAATCATCACCTAGAATTGGAACTAGTATTTATGCCATTTCCACACGCTACCTCAACACAACCATTTCCATCTTCATCCAACCTCTCAGAAAACCTCTGCTATGGCAATGATATTTTTTTCAAAAGTCCAACAAAATGTCACAACATCCCTCATACTCAGGATCAAAACCCACTCACAAAGGAAGGACTCCCTCCATGGAGTTTTTGGATGAAGATATTCTGGAGGTTATTCCCCTATCTGTTATTCCAGGCGACATCCCTGGCCCTTCTTCCACAGCTGGAAGTAATCAAGGTAACATTCCTGATAAATCTCCTCATAAGGATGACATGCACTTTACAGATCGTGCCATTAGGAACCTAGTAACTAGGATTCTAAACGAAGGGCATGCAGCCAAGGGTGTTTCTACCCCTCTGTCTAGAAGGGACCCCTCACCTGAGGTGGAACCCCAAGCTGAGAAAGATGATGATTCATCTAGATCAGAGAAAGAAGTGGCTGCTGAGGGATTATGCTCTCTAGGTAAAACCTTACCTAGTAAGAAACCAGTAGATGGTTCTCATGAGACTGCTGAGAATGTTATTAATCTGGAGGAAGAGAGTTCAGAGGAAGAGGATGACACCCTTGTTCATCATGTAAAACCAAGTGTTGCTAGGAAATTGAAGACCAGAAAAGGGAAGACTGTCGCTGAAATGATGAGAGCAAGAAAAGATAAAAAGGTTGCTGGTGTAGGACCATCTAAATCATGGAGTAAAGTAGAGGTTAGGAAGAGGAAGGTCAGAGAGAGTTCTGACTCTGATGATGACGTCGAAGACGATGTCCCAGACATCTCTCCTGCTAAAAGGCAGACTCTGAAAAAGTCCCCAGCCAAAGTTGCAGCTGTGCACTTAGAGAACATCTCTTTCCATCTGGAAGATGGTGCTGCCAAGTGGAAGTTTGTCATTCAAAGGAGGGTTGTTATGGAAAGGGAGCTAGGGAAAGAGGCTGTAGAGGTGAAGGAAGTCATGGAATTGATTAAGGCTGTTGGACTAATGAAAACTGTTGTTGCTTTGCCCCAATGTTTTGAAGGGTTAGTGGAAGAGTTTGTTGTGAATATACCAGAGGATATTTCTGAAAAGAGTAGTAAGGAATTCTGCAAGGTCTTTGTAAGAGGTAGATGTGTGAGGTTCTACCCAACCATAATCAACAAGTTCCTAGGGAGAGGAACTGAAGGAGGTGTGGATTTAGAGGCTACAGACAATGAAGTCTGTAGGACTATTACTGCTGGCCAAGTTAAGGAGTGGCCTAGTAAGAAGCATCTATGAGTTGGAAAGTTAACTATCAAATATTCCATCTTGCATAAGATTGGTTCAGCCAACTGGGTGCCAACTAATCATATCTCAACCATCTCTAATGGTCTTGGAAGAATCATTTATGCTATTGGAACCAGGCTAAACTTTGACTTTGGAAGGTTTATGTTTGAACAGATTGTTAGACATGCCTCCACTAAGGCAGTAAAGCTGCCTATTGTCTTTCCATCCATCATTTGTGGAATTATCTTAAGCCAGCAACCATGCATTCTCAACACAAGTGATATTCCCAGCAGAAGGAAGCCTCCATTGTCCATTCACTACAAGTTGTTTGAAGGAAGCCATGTCAATGATGTTCTCATGACATCTGCAAGGAAGGAGCCTGCCTCTCAAGGTAGCTTGATTGATCAATTGAAGGAAACTTGTAAGGAGCTGGATACTGGTATTAGGGTTGCCAAGGCAAGGAAAAAGGCTTTGGAGGTTCTTATTAGTAGCTTAGAGAAGGAAGAGATGGAGAAGGCTGGTGAGACCAACGATTCATATGCCAATACCTCAAGTGAGAGGTCCAATGCTCAGTCTAGTGGTAGTTATGATTCTGAAGGTGAAGATGATGCTACTTCATCAGACTGAGTGATAATGGTTCCCCCTGTTATAAAGACTGTGTGTGCTGTTATGAAGACTGGTCCCCCTGGTGGTTTGGTTGTTTTGGATGCTGAAGAATTTGTTTTTTTTCTAGTTAAATGTGTGTATTTTGTTGCAGTCCTTACTGATGCCTTGTTGTAATATTTGGGCTCTTAGTGAGTTCCATGGATTTCTAGGTATCTCAGCTATTGCAGTTGTGTGTAATTGTGGTTTGTATCTCCTAACATTTATGTTTTAACATTTTATATGTTATAACATCTGTTGTGACATTCTCTGCTAGGCTGATTGACATTTATTTTGTCTAATTGGTCACCTTTGGTCTATTTTGACTAAAAAGGGGGATAAGTGATTATGTGGAGCAGTTAAATATGTGGAGCTGGGTGGAGATGTATGTGCTGGTGTAGCTGAACAGATGAAAAGCTATTGTTGAAGGAGATGTGTTTGATGTAAGACAAAATGTTGTTCTGTTTACAGATGTTGGAGGAGATGTCTGATGTGGTGCACAGGTGATGTTGAAGCAGATGTCAGAGGGTGACTCTGAGTGTTACAGGTGCTGTTATTCAGGTGTTGTTATTGTTAAAGGAGATGTCTGTGTTGTACAGACTTAGGGGGAGAAGAAGTACCCATGTGCATTTGTGTGTTTTACTAGTTACTATTATAGCTAGTAATTCTGTTTGCTTCTGCTGCTGCTTAAACACTGTTTTGCTGTTTAACTGCTGATGTGTTTTTCTTGTGAACAAAATGGACAGATATATGTTTTAGCCAAAATCTGCCAAAGGGGGAGTTTGTTGGTTCTAAGAGTTGGCAGCAATTTTGGTAAAACAAAGAGTGTTCACAAGATGTTGCATGTGATGTCTTAACTTAAGATATCTTGTACCTGCTGGATATTTAAAAACATAATTATACAGGATTGTTTCAGGATGTCATACACAATGTCATGACATCTGATATTATGTACCTGCTGGATATTTAAAATGGATTTATGCAGGATTGTTCCAAGATGTCATACCCGATGTCATGACATCTGTACACAGAATATTCAGGGTGAATGTTATGTGTTATGTGATTGTGCATTCAATGGCAATCTATGTATGATTGAAGATCTGATTTGCGAACGCATTCAATCATTAATTACAACCTGATTTACTTATTTTCCAAAGAGATCTAATCAGCTGTCATGAGAAGATTTAATTGGAAAGTATTTTTAGGGTTTTCAAGATGTCCAAGCCCAGCTGAATGCTTCTATAAATAGGACATGGAAAACCTGATTTGAGACACAACCAATACTGAGCGAAATATTGAGAGAGAATAAGGTTTTCTGTCTTGTTTGGTCGTGTGACTTGTAAGCCATTCAATTCATCCATAGATGATTGAATTGGTATGATTTATGAGTTGTAATTTGTCACTTTAAGCTTGTAAACATGAGTGTGTGTCTACTTGATTGAAGCTGTTAAGTAAGATCAAGTGTGTGTCTACTTGATTGAAGATCAAGTGTGTGTCTTTGAAGAGTGTCTTCTTTTCATAAGTAATTGTTGTTTAAAATCACAGGTTTGATTGAGGGGGAGTGAGTGGGTTCTCATATCTAAGAGTGCTTAGGTAGAAATCACATGGGTAGAGATTAGGTGAAAAAGACCGTAACTTATGGAGTGTACTGAGAGTCTTCGAACTGATTCTATTTAGTGGATTTCCTTCCAGGCTTGGTAGCCCCCAGACGTAGGTGAGTTGCACCGAACTGGGTTAACAATTGCGTGTGTCTCTTGCATTACTATTCTTTATCTTTATCCTATTTGTTTCACTCAGAGATTAGTGTCATAACATTACCTTCGACATCTCATATTTGATACTAGAATTTCAAGAATGTAATCCAGGTTCAACAGTCGAGGGATATGGGAGATGATATGAATGTTATTGTACCAGTGTTTAAGACCCCTGAGCGGGTAGTCATTCAGCTTGATAGTAGCCGCAGCAACAATGTCAATAGATCGGTATCACCGTTGGTTATATGGTTAGCGGGCTCTGTCCCTTATGCATCCGATAAAGTTGTGCCATATCAATACAATGCCACTATGATTGAAAATGGTCAAGAGGTTTCTGTACCAGTCGTGTATTCAGTGGTGAATATCACAGATATAGTAAAGGTGACCCGTAGTGGTCGTGTATTCAACCCAGTTTTCCCTAAGGTTGTAGAAGATGCTTCCATGAGCAAGAAGGTAGAAATTCCAGTAGCGAATCTAGTTAGTGCTCCAACGTGTCAGTCTGGTGAGTTCAGCAAGTTGAAGACTAACGATGATGATGAGGTATTAAGGTTGATTAAGAGAAGTGAATTCAATGTTATGGAGCATCTGCTCCAGACACCGTCAAAGATCTTCGTGCTATCATTCCTCATGAATTCTGAAGCGCACAGGGAGGCATTGCAGAAAGTGTTTGAACATGCCTATGTTAAACATGATGTTACTGTGGATCAATTTGACCACATAGTTTCCAACATAACTTATTGTAACAATTTGAGTATTTGTGATGAAGAGCTTCCCGAGGAAGGAAGAAATCACAATTTGGCATTACATATTTCAATGAATTGCAAGGAGGACTCTTTGTCCAATGTGTTGGTCGAAATTGGTTCGTCATTGAATGTGTTACCTAAATCAACTCTGTCAAGACTCTCTTATCAAGGCGCCCCATTGAGGTATAATGGCATAGTTGTCAAAGCGTTTGACGGTTATCGTAAGACCATCATTGCAGAAGTGGACCTTCTGCTTAAGTTAGGTCCAAGTGATTTCCAAATTACTTTTCAAGTGATGGATATCCACCCGACCTACTGTTGTTTGTTGGGAAGGCCATGGATTCACAAAGTTGGAGCAGTGACGTCTACTCTACACCAGAAGCTAAAATTGGTGAAGAATGGCAAGCTTGTCATTGTTGGTGGAGATAAAGCATTATTGGTGAGCCATTTGTCATCTTTAACGTATGTTGGTGCTGAGGATGAGGTTGGAACACCGTTCAAAGCCCTATCTATTGCTGATGAATTAAAAAAAAAAGGGCACCCATGTCTTCTTTGAAAGATGCACAACAGGCTATTTAGGCTGGCAGTATTGACAAGTGGGGTCGTGTTGTGGAGATCGCCGAGAACAAGAACAAATCCGGGCTAGGATTTCAACCAGGACCATTCAACGTCAAAGCCAAAGTTATCCAACCAATTTTCCATAGTGGAGGGTTCATTCATGGGAATGATCAACACTCAGCTGCTATTATTGAAAACAATGGTGATGAAGATGAAGCTTGTGCCAATTTTGTGACGTATGGCCAGATTTGCAACAACTGGGTTGCTGTTGATGTTCTTGTTGTCATTCACCATTCTAAGTAATTTGTTTTTATTGTTTTTAATAAAAGTCCTTCTCCTATTCCAAAGGGAAAAGTGAACATTGTTGGGCATTTTTATTATTATCATCAATAAAATACAATTTTATTCATCCACATCTATGATGTTTTATTTTACCTTTTGCGTTTTTCTGAAAATGGTAATCACAAAAAACATAATTAAATAATAATTTTTCCATCTGCATAATATTTGTTTGCACTCCACTTCTCTAAAATCAAAATATCAAATAATTATGCAAGTTGGTTCTCAAACCCATTGAATACAATGATCCCACTCCCTCTCCAAACTTTGATTTCCCTATGTGTGAAGTTGGGGAAGAGAATGATGATGAAGAAGTATCTGATGAGTTATCTCGTTTACTTGAGCACGAGGAGAAAGCCATTTAGCCGTTTGAAAAGCAGATTGAATTAGTCAACTTGGGTTCCAATAATGATGTGAAGGAAGTCAAGATTGGGTCTCAACTGTGTTCAAAAGCTAAGAAGGGGTTGACTGATCTTCTTCGAGATTACTCTGATGTGTTTGCTTGGTCCTATCAAGATATTGTAGTGGTAAATTCATGACCATCAAACTATGTATAAGCTTAACGTCAATAAAACCAGAGTCACCACCGCGCTTTTATTGTTTCCAAAGGAAAAGGGAAAAGTATGAACAAAACCCAAAGATAAGAAGTTTTCAAATCAAAACTAATAAAATGCCATAGATTACATGTAAAGGGGGTTGGTTACACAGAGGGAAGGTGTTAGCACCCAAAGTGTCCTAGGTACTCCTAGGGGGGCCTTTTTTTATGTGTGTATGTGTTTTTGGTATAAAAGATGTTTGATAAAAATAGAGTGTGGGGATGAGAAAAGAATTCATTGATTATATTTTTGTGTTTGACAAGACCTTTGGACTTGTGCCTACATACAAACATAAAAATGAGGGATCAAAACCTCATAGTTCGTGGTAAAAATTTCAAAGTTGGTGAATTGTTTTTAACAAAAGTTTAAATGAAAAAGGCACAAATGGCCAAAAGCTTGAATGAAGTTGTTAGTACTTTTTGTCTTTTGAAATTTTAAGTCAATATGATTAAGTTTATTTACAAATTTGATTTAAGAAAGAATTGGAAAATCCATTGGCATAAGGCCGAAGTTTCTATTTACAATAATGTCTATGTTTGAAAGAACAAGCAAAGAAAGTTTTTGAAAATGGGAAGAGATTTTGAAATTTAAGAAGTGTGAGGAGATGAAGAGGTTATCCTAAGCGCAAATAAAAATTGAAGAGTTGAAAAGATCTGACAAATGGGATGCAATCCAACAAACCAGAATGTCATATAGAAAACCAACTTTCCCTTTGGACTTTGAATCATGCAGTACTCCAGGATTAATTAGCAATATTCATACATTATGAATATTAAGGCATCAAATAAAGATGGCCACATCCAAGCAAGCAATCCCCATAGTTAGAAGTCTTCTTTATTTGCTCATGTATCAGATGAAATATTCCTTGATCAACTTAAAACAAAGCATCGGACACAAGATCAAGATAACAATTATCACCAAGACAAGGTAGCAGATAAATTCAAATAGAGTTCAATGCTTGCACCAGATGAAGGCTTTAGTTCACAATAACTTGGTCTCAAAATGTTGGCATTGGCCAAGTCCTTTTTCAACAGGGAATGGTGCCTAATCCTAAGTCTAAGAGTTCAGATCAAGACCAACAGTCCACCAGACATTTTTTAGGGTTTTTGTTATTATTAAGTATTTTAAGATCCTAAGACCACAAACAATATATACAACCACAAGATATGGCTCAAATGAGCAAAGTGAAAATGACATAAACATAAACAATTTAAATGAAATGTAAATGGTAGTGAATGATAAAGGACTGAAATTTAAATTGCACAAAGTAAATGACTTGAAAGTAAAGCAATATTAATAAGAATTAGTCAAATGTTAGTCAAAAGTTAGTCAAGTGTTAGTGATGATTTTTTAATTGATTAATTCATTCTTTGGAGAACACTCAACCATCCATTCACAAGTATGAATCCTTAAACCAAGACATCTTTCATGAGAAGGGCTCTAACTTGGATAATTCAACAAGTATGCAACTAGCTCCCATGAAAGGAAAAAAGGTCAAGTCTCCACACAATACCATGAAGAATGGGAGACTTACAATCTTACTTACTAGAATGCTATGCCATTAGGGTCAAATTTAGCTCTATGTTAAGCAATTGTAATCAGACTTATGTAGAAGTCACAACTATCTGAGGCTGGGCAATAAAAACTTAGGTGTTAATGCATGTTAGAGATTTTGTATGAAGAACCAAACTCCTAAAACATACCACACACTAAAAGAAAAGATCAAGATTGAGGGTCATATCTCAGTCATACTTGTATTGGTTTATCTGACACAAGTTCATTGATGAACCAATTAGCCTTAAGATATTAGAGATTTCATTGGTCAAATGAAGGAATGGGAAAGAATCGGGATGAAGATGAAAAGGGAGGGGAAGATGGAAACACAAATTGACAAAGGGAGGATTTTCATCAAATCAAAACCATTCAGTTATTTTAGGAGATGAAATATACATTTCATCAATCCCCTAAATCAACCTTGACCAAGGCCCAAACAAATAGTCAAACATCACAAGACCATAAAAATGGCTCAACATAATTTTTACACATTTAATCAATTAAAAATAAATTTAAAAATGGATTAAAAATCAATTTAAAAATGAATTAAAATACTATTTTATTTGGTCAAAACCTAAAATCTCTTCAAAACAACAAATAAATGGCCAAAAGATTTATCCTAGGTTAAATAAGGTGAAAGGACCTTAAAGAAAGATTTCATGATTTTTGAAAAGTCAGAAGTATTTTTAAACAATTAAAAATATGCACAAAAACATTTAATTCATGAAAAATATCAAAATTAATCCAAAGAATAATTTTAATTCAAAATATGAAAGAGAAAAATATTTAAAGATTTTTGGTGAAAGTCCCATATTTTTTGGATTAAAAATGAAATTAATGTGAATTAAAGAAAATAAAAGGATTAAACATAAAATTAGAAATAAAAATAAAAATAGAAAAAATAAGGGCCATAAGATCTCCCTCATTAATTGAGGTAGCAGATCTAATGGCCATACGCGCGTGTTCCGTGGTGGACGTTGGGTCAACTTGTTGTAAGTGTGGTAATCAAATGCAACGGTCCCGGTTATAACATCCAATCATGATCAGATGGCCAGGAGGTGTGCAAAAACACCATTGGAGCTAGGGCTCCTGTCATCTTCTCTAGTTACCTCCACCGAACTGGTCCAACTTCATCTCCATGGAAAATGAAAAACAAGGACACTATTTCAAACAGAAAATGCTCATGATCACGAATCTGACATCAATTTTCTCCAATTCCAAGTATATAAAAAGATACATGGATTTGAATTTTGAGGATCATGAACTGAGTTGCTTCGATTTGACCTCAAAGCAACTCAATCTTGTTGCTTACATTGGTAGAACTTCAGCCAACCAAAAATCACAAAGAATAGTGAAGAATTGAGAGAGAATCAAAGAAATGAAAGTTCTGGAAAATCACCTTCGAGTATGCATCAAACTTGCTTGATCTTGCTTCCAATTGGCCTTGGCTTGACTTCAGAAGCTTGTAGAAGTTGAATTGGATCAAGAAAAAGCTTGGACTCTTGGAGTTTCAATCTCAAAACAAAAGGAGATTTGAAATTCGATTTTCAAATGAAAACCTTCAAGATTATGCTCTAATGGTGAGGGTTTGGATTTCAAGTTCAAGTCTTGGGCAAGGTATATCTAATTCTGAGCCTTGAGGGTTTTATTTATAGGCAAAGCATTTGATTTCCACACACTTTCAAAATTGAGCAAAAATAATAACTCTCTTGCATGCTTACATGGGCGTGTGATAGGCCCATGAAATGATGTGATCAGGTCCAAAATTCCTTGTGTGCAATGCTGAAATCATGTTATATGATCATGCAATGGAGATTGAAATGTGAATGTGAAATTCATCCAAATGAACACTTGAAAAGAACCCATGTGTAAGTCCTCCAATTCTTAGCCAAATGAGATGATCTTGGACTTTTGGGAAAGGAGAGATCAAAGGGGAACAACTTTCATGTTGAACACTTTTCCATTTGAAGCTTAGATCATGATGAATTTTGAGGTGGAAATTTGGAAAATCAAATATATTTGAAAATGTTTTAAGTACCAACTCAAATGTTCATTTCTTCCACCTTAAATAACTTTTTCTATGGGATTGAAATGGAAACAGATCCTTCATAAAAGTGGTAGCTCTTTCCAATCTCTTCAATTTGGTCACAAGTTTGACCTCATTTGGGTTTAGCATGAAGGAGTTATGCATTTTATAAGTTGAGGAAAATGACATGTTCAATGGTAATGGCCCAAAATGACCTATAATTTTTCCTCTACGCACATGCATTTGCAAGTTGAATTTGAAATGTCTCAAAGAACCAAAGTTGGATAATATATCGTGAATATGATCATGAAACTTGAATGGCTTTCATATCATAAAAATTGAGCAAGTTATGGTCCTTGGAAGTTGACCTCATAACTAGGGTTCAGAAAAAATGACCTATAATATTTCACCATAAAAAATGACTTTCAAAGCAAAAATATCTCTTTACTTCAACATGAAAGTTGTTTGGAATGTCATAAAGAGTAACGTTTCTCTTGGGATGATTTTCATATGACAAAAATTGTAGGAGATACGGTCTAGGGAACCCCGGTTTGGACTAGTTGACTTTCTCTAGTCAACCACCATGAACCATCTTGCAAACTTGAAATTATATTGATCTCTTTGACTCATGGAGGATCATATATGCATAAGATAAGGTAACATGAAGTATCCCTTTAAATATTTGATCAAATGGTGAAGAAACTTTATGAGGAAGTCACACAAGATACCCAGATGAATTAGGGCTTCCAAGGCAAACAAGCTTCAAACTCTTGATGATTTCTATATCAAATGATATGTGAAGACCATGGGGAGCCATATATCAAGCAATTCAAACATTACAATCAATACAGTTATCTCAAATTGTACAAAAATATGTCATATAACACATAAACAAATATCATACAACAAGGGTGAAAAGTAGGCAATACCACCAAGGAGATCTTCCTCCCCAGCAGAGTCGCCACTTTTCTGTAGCGGTGTATTCGTCACTTTATGATTTATTGATTAAATCAAAAGCAAAGCATACAAAGAATCGAGTCGCCACCGCACTTTTATTTATCCAAAGGAATGGCTAAAAAGCGAACAAAAGCCTAAGAAGTTTTACACATAGAAAACTAATGAAAAGATCAGAGATCTGGGTAAGGGGGTTAATTACGCAATGGGAAGGTGTTAGGCACCCAAAACGTCCTAGGTACTCCTAGGGAGCCCTTTTCACAACTTGTTGTATGACATGTTATTTGTTTATGAAATATTTATTGTGCAAACATGGATTGAAAGGATGAGAAAAGAATATACAATTTTTATTGTTTTTATGTTTGAACGGATGAACCCGTTGCCTACGTACCTTTCCATGGAAGGTAAGGATCAAAACGCCGTAGTTCGGCCAAAAGATTTCCAAAATATGAGTGGGTTGATTTTAAAACAAAAGCCCTAAGGTCTTTCGTTATCCACGGGAGAAAACTCAACCTTATACAAACAACAAGTCCACCATGTGAGAATAGCTTCGACGTACTAAAGGGGTTAACCCTGTTTTCAGTACGGAAGTCTTACAGTTCGATCACTAAGGACGAAAGGTGAGATTAACATCAACCAACTAGGATAAATCAAACCTATGGCTAATGTATGAAAACTTGTCAAGAATGGACAAAGCCACAAAACAATTGAATGAGTTGGATTAACCAATTAGAATTTATTCACAAAAGATGGTCAAAGTATGATTAGAATTTGATTCAAAGAAGTATTAAGAAAATGAAGTTTGAAAAAATCAAAGGCATAATGCCTAGGTTTCTAGTTTGAAAACAAATGAAAATATTTGCACAATAGTTTTCAAGTTGGTATTAACATGCAGATGGAGGTTTAAAGAAACAAAAGGATGGAGGGTGAGGGAGTGTAAAACTTATCAGATGTTCACCTTTTGAAATCATATGGAAGATGATTCAAGTGATTCCCTTGGAATAGGCAACAATGAACATAACAAATAAGCAAAACAAATGGATACCGGATGCCAATTGCTGGACTTACACCAATCTCACTGAGGCACAAATAATGGAAACCGGATGCCAATCACTGGACTTATACCGATCTCCTAAAACAAAACAATGATACCAGATGCCAATCACTGGACTTATACTAGTCTCACAAAGGAAAACAAGAAAACTGGATACCGGATGCCAATCAACTGGACTTGCACCAATCTCCTAAAGTAAAGAAACAAGGATACCGGATGCCAATCACTGGACTTATACCAATCTCCTACCATATCACAAGAAACAAATGTCAATAACTGGACTTACAATTGACTCCTCAATGGTCATAGGAAACAACTGCCACTAAATGGACTTACAGTTGACTCCTCAAAACAAGATGGTCACACAGATATGAACAATGATTATGCAATTATGTACAATTAATGATGATAAATGCACCAAGGCACACATAAGCAAATATGCATAGATGAATCAAGCAATCAGACAAACAAGTCAATTAGCACACACTATACACAAGCAATTAGGCTCAAGCAAGGTTAGACTTTACAGTCAACTGGAATGGGGTATGTTGTGCTCTTAACCTTAACATTGAGAGTTAAGGTGAAGCAGATGAAATGGAGATGAGGGGTGTGCCTCATAACTTTTATCCCTGACCTGGGAGAGCTTTGAATAATAGAAGGTGTGGGAGTTCAGAAAGTTGGAACTCTTCTCCACAAGTGATTGACTCTATAGATCTTGGGTTAGTATCCTCAATGCATCAACATGTTATGTGAGCAAAGGGATGACACACTGAATAGCATGAGATGGATTACACATCTCTTTTATCTACCAATTGCCTTATCAAAGGACTTTTCTTGCTTAGCACAAAAATAAACACACAAGAACATGGCCTCTTAAGGAGGGCTTCAGACAGGTGCCTGCCCAAGTAACAGGACAGGTCTTCCAGACTACATGAAGAAGAGAGGTCATACCTAAGTGGTTAAGCAACCAAGCAAAAGCAAGTTCAAAGTGAACTTAAGCAACTTATGTACCTGTGGAAACATCAAACAAATCGGTACACAACTCAGACAATCAAACCACAGTCAATATCAACAGTCAAACCCAATAAGCAAGGGCATAAGCCACAAGTCAAGCTCAAATGAGTTAACAACCCTACAAAACACACAATGTTAGTAGTCAAAGGCAAACATCAAATGCTCAAGTGTTGAAGCATAATGAACCATATAACTTGGATGTTCAACCTGAAATCAAAGCTCAAACATGACAAGCAAACCACTAGGTCAAAGCCTAGGGTCAAAGATGGAGAAAATATTTAAAACAGAAGCTGAAAATTAACATGAATCAACTTCAAACACATCTTGAAACAATCCAAAAGGTCTCACATCAATATCATACACCAAATCCATTTCATGATCAATTGGAGTTCAAGATCATTTTAAAGCTCAAATGTGACCAACCAGAATGAAAAATCTCAATTAAATCAGAAATCAATCAAATAATTCCAAGAAAATTCATGCTCATTCACAACATCCATAACAAGGACCACACAAAAAATCAGAGCATTTGAAGATCAATAGGCAAGGCAAACACATCACATAAGATGAACAAGCAAAGGTGTGACACAAATTGTCACACCTACCTTCACATGATCATAAAACAGAAACTACAAATGGTAAAAATACCAAATCAACACCACAATGTCAAGTCAAGAGTCTAGTTTCATCATGTAAATTTTCAGATTCATTGGATAAAAACTCAGCATTTCACAAAAGATATCGCAAGGCAAGGTACAAAAGGCATACATGTTCACAAACCCTAGGCAAAATAATTTTCCAGCCGTGCACAATTTATGGAAAAATAAACAAAAAATATTAGACAGAAAATGTGACATCATGCAAAAAACCACATATTTTTTGATCAATTTTCAATTATTTATGAATTTAGGAAGTGAAAGAACAATTAAAAAAAATGCATGAGAAGCATATGGAAATAGATGGAGGGAAAAGAAATAATATGCATGGCTTTTGAAAATATGTCACACGCTAGAATCGAAGCCAGGCGATTTTCAAATTGGAGCGCGCGCACATGAAACGCAATCGTTTTGGTACAAACCCTAAGTACATGTGCATGCATAATCCGCAGGAAACAATGAAGAACACGCATGTAATTTCGCAGGAAACGGTATGAAGGTCCTAGCAAAATCCGTAGGAAAAGTGCAGGCAGCTATGAACATGATGAAGATCTTCAAGATCTTCATCCACAAAATTCCAGAAAAAATCAACATGTCCAGAATTGCAAATCACGCATATCATTGGATTCATCATGCAACATACATTCACAATCCATAATCATTTAAACAAGAAGCATAACAACAAGCACAGATCGAAGAGATTAAGAATCATCAACCAAACTTTAAACACTCAGTTCTCCCTCAATTTTGCACGAAATTCATCGATTCAAAGCTCATAATACTCAGTGTCAAAAGATCAACAATAATTGCATAATAATTTCAAGAATTAGAGAGGTCGATTTGTAACCTCTTTGATGAGCAGAGCTGGATTTCGTGTTATTCAAGCTGTGTAATGGCTTAAAAACTCCTCACTGATGCTTGTGAAGTTGATTAGGAGAGAACTCGAAGCTCAAGTGCACACGATTTTGCCAGAATTTGGATTTGCCATGGTAGCTTCAAGATTCACAAATGCTCCAATCTTGCACTGTTTCCACTGATTCCACGTATGATCCTGCTCAAGATCAACTCAACAACAAGAATTAAGCAAGAAAATGGATTGAATATGAAGAATGTGGAAGAAAATTTTGAGAGAAAAGTTTTGTATTCTAGATCTAGATCTGAAAAATGAAATGTTGTTGGCAGAAAAACAGTTATGATTTGCTATATATACCTCTCCCTAATCACTCTCCTAAACATGTTTAAGCAAATGGTTAAGTGGATTAGCCAAAATGGAGTGTTTGTGCAAATTGGCATTTCAACCTATGCATGAAAATGCATGGTGAACAGTGCATGGGTTTGTGTTTAAATTCACTTAAAAACTCATTTTGAAGCTAAATGCAATGGTACCATGCTTAAACAATGCACCAATTTCAAATTTTGAAAATTCCCTCCAAAAATCCAAGAATGTGCAAATGATTATGTGATGAGAATTGGTGTAATGCAATGCATATTTTGGAAAGTAGAGGTCAAGAGAAGAATGTACAAAAAAGAGCCACTTGAATTGGACATTTGGTTGAGAAGTTATGCACATTTGAATCTCCATGTACACCTTGCCATGTTTTGATCACATCTCCTTAACCACACATGAGAAATGGATGATCTTGGACTTTTTGGAAATGGGAGAGAAAGGTCTACAACTTTAATGTTCAACAAAATTTCATTTGAAGCTTTCTTGATGATGTAATTTGAAGTTGAAGCTAGGTTAAAACCTTTCCGCTTTTGGCAATTTTGAATTATAGGTCACCTTCTATTTTTGGAAAGTTTTGACCTGACTTTATTTTCTTAAATGTTGATGTTTGAAATGTCAAATGAGACTTTTTTGAACATGAATGAAGTATTTCTAGGCTCTTCCCACCTCTAAATCCACAGTTGACCTGACATTTGACTTTCTAGGCCTTCAGATGACCTGGCAATGTTTTGATGAAATTCAAGCCTCTACCACTTGAGATTTTGATTCAAAATAACATCATAGTTCATATGAGCTCTTGTGAATGATTGTGGGGTCCAAATTCTCATGAATGGCCACCATCTATTGCTCAATGAATGCCTTTGACTGTTTTGACCTGTAATTGCTTCATCTGCAAGACAAAGGTTAGATGACATATTTTTGTACTTTTGGTTAGTGAACAAATGAAAAACAATGATATACAAATGCAAAACATGCTTGGTGATCAAGAATCACTCTCAAAAAAGATGACCCACCCCTAGGGAAGGAAGCAAGGTGCACAATGATCCTTGAGGCAATGTGATGATATGATATGATGCCATGAGGGATCTTAGGGACAAAATTGGGGTCTTACAGATGCCTCTATTTAAGGTCATTCTATCCGGAGAAGTGAAGTTTAGAAATCTTCATCTCGACGTGGTAGAATGGGCTTAAATAACAGTAATGAGACAAATTTTGGTCCCTAAGAGACCTCATGATGCAGATGTATGTATGCAAAAGAAACAAAACTCTTTGGGAGATAGCGATCCACAAAGAAGAAAAGACGATCAATCGGAGTAATACACTCACCAGGAACAGAGACTCTAACAGGACTCTCATGGGGATAAGAAAAAGAGAAAGCATACGTGAGCAGGACACGACTCTGAATTAGGGGACACTGACGCGGCGTGAACAAAGCACGACTGGACTGGAGACCTCACTGGGGATAGAAGGACTCAAACTGGGGAAAAGAAGAATTCCAAAGGATGACACATCCATTGGAAAGACACAAGCTGACTCACAAAGTACGTGTATTGGGGAGAACGCCAATACAGTAACACGAATAGAAACACAACTCCGCTGGGGAAATCTAACAAAGACTTACTAGGGGAAGCCAAAGGGTGAGATGTTACCGGTTAGTGAGTAATATGCTCGGGAAGAAAGAATATCTAAGACCTGTGTACGAGTGAGAGATATCAATCGACCAAATCATCTGAGAAAGTCAGGGAAATCTGACTCCACAGGGGACCAAAGTCATAATAGGGAGCAGACAGGAAGGAACACCAAGGATACCGGGTTGTAGGTATGTAACAGGTGACCGACCAAAGCGTGAATTGGTGTGTGTTCCAAAACACTCATCACCCTGAAGAAAGCTAGAAAAGCAGACTTGTTTATAGGATGGATATTTGATTCTGTAAAGAATGCAAATCTTACTCAGTTGGGGAAACAAACAAAGGATTCAACCAAAGAGCGCATGAGATATATTATCTATAGCCGTCAAAACGTAGATAATATACTCGCATGGAAGATTATCCATAACCTGGTTGCAGGTTGTTAAATGGATAAATCGACCGAAAACGTGAATTGGTGTGTGTTCCAAAACACTCATCATCCTGAAGAGAGCGAAAGCAAACTTATTTATAGGATGGATATTCGATTCCACAAGGAATACGAATCTTACTCTGCGGAGAAAACAATCAAAAGATTGACCCAAGAGTGTATGAGATATAATATCCATTACCGTCAGAACGTGGATAGTATACTCGCATGGAAGATTATCCCTAACCGGGTTGTATGTTGTTTACAGGATAAAAATCCGAAATCGTGAATTGGTTTGTGTTCCAAAACACTCATCACCCTGAAGAAAGCTAGAAAAGAAGTCTTATTTATAGGATGGACATTCGATTCCACAAGGAATATGAATCTTACTCGACTGGGGAAACACGAAAGGCTTCGACCGAAGATTGCATGAGATATATTATCTATAGCCGTCAAAACGTAGATAATAACCTCGAGAGGAAGATTATCCATAACCGGGTTGTAGGTTGTTTTATGGATAAAAATCCGAAAAGAAAGGCATCGGGATGCCAAACTAGGTATATAAAGATGACCGATCAAAGGGAGCAACAAACATTACCAACAAGAGGGTAAATGAAAGAAGACTCGCCGGGGATACATTGATGAAAATCAATGATCCAGGGAACACAATCACTGACAAAAGGTGAAAGGGCCCACTGGGATAAAATTGCTAGCATATGGCAATTATCCAAAAAAGACTTGCTGGGGATATAAGTGCTTATTCAAGCAACTTATCCAAACGAAGGAAAATCAACATCGAATACTAGATGAAGATAACCACAAAGAGGGGATTACATCTACCAAAAATTGGGTAGAAAACCACAGAAGAGTAACTGTCATCGGTTGGGATGAACAACAAAGTTAACTCTGCTAGGGGAGAAAACAGGGTTTATAACTACCGGTTAGTAGGTAGAAAACCGCACAGATAGGACTTACGACTGCTGGTTTGTAGGCAGAAAGCCAAAAATTCCACTGAGGATAAGATGAATGAGTGCCGGTTGTAAGCAACTGTTCATTTATACCACAGGGAAGCACGAGAGACAATTGAAAAAAAGGGCCAATTTAGGATCGAACCAAAAAGGCGGACTGAATCAAGACTTGTCCTAATGAGGATATAACTCAAAAGGGAAAACCCGTCCCAATGTATGTGTTGGGAGGGAACGGAAACAACCGTCATCCACGAGGATGTATCTCAGTGGGGAAATGGCAGGAAAGGATAGACTCTTTCTGCTTAAGGGCTGACTATATTTTGAGAGATTAAACACCTGACATCTGCTTGATGAGATCTACTGGGGAGATCTGTATCACCATTAGCAGGAAACAACAAACAAAAGATATATGGCAAGAATGCAACATGAATATCCGAATGTTTATGGTTATGCATGAATATGCGTGATTTATGTTTAATGAATGCTGACAAAACAGACATATCTAACACAAACAGGCCCAGGAAACAAACGCCCGGTACTACAATTCCAGGGGAAAGACCAACTGGAAAGCCAATCTGCTGGAGATCCACATGCTGAAAAGCAAAGATCTGCGGGGGAGCAAACAAAACCCGAGATATCACGAGGTCACAAAATCTCTGAGTGATGGATCAACAATCAACCCAACTGGGTAACAAAAGGTCACAACAGGCATAAACAGCCACAAAGACAAATCTGTTGGGGAAAGGGAGAAATCCCAAAACATTTGCAGGGGGATTCTCAGTATCAACTGGAAAACAAGAGTTCACTGCTCAGGCGAAAACTGCTACGAAAGCAAATCCAAATAACTCCGTCGGGAAACAACCCACAAAGGGAGAACATATCATCCATGTAGAATCTAATTGCACAAGCAACTCTACTGGGAATAATGTCAGCCACTCCATTGGGGAATACACCCACTGAGGAAGGATAGATCACACAAGTAGATTCTGCAACAAGCCACTCTACTAGGGATCAAAAGCATCAGGGAATCAACCAAATCTTTGGATGAAAGATCACCAACCAACCCTACTGGGGAAAATAACTCTGGCGGGGATCCTGATTCTGTTGGAAATACCAACTCTGGGGAAATCACACAGATATAATCCACCATACCACAAATCTACTGGCAGATCCACTGGGGAATTCACTGGGGAATCCACTGGGAATAGGGAGGAGAGCTGGGAATCAACCACCAAATGCTACACCTTCCCACAAGGAAACCAACAACTGCTGAGGAAGAACATAATCACTGCCCTGCTGAAGGGAGAAACGCTCTGATGGAGAGATATAGCATAAAATGCAGTATATCATATCAACAACTCTGCAGGCGACTACGCTGAGGAAAGTGGTAAAGTACAGGGATATCAACCCACTAATCACTGAATCTTCCAGAAGAAAGCAACCATGCTGGGGAGAAAAGCAACAACTCCGCTGGCGACTGCATTGGGGAGAGTGACGGGGTACCGGGGTGTCAAACCACCAACTACCGAATCTTCCAAAGGAACACACCCATGCTGAGGAGATAATATTGCTGGAGAAGAAAACGAAGTCTTCAACAAGCACTCTGCTTGGGGAACAACCCCAACAACAGCTCTACTTGGGGAACAACCCCAACAACAAACCAGGATAAAGAGGATACAACCATGCCAGGAATATGAACAAATGTCTTACCTGTTGGAAATCATGCCACCCTTGGGAGAGCACTGAGAGATTCTTAAGTATCCTTTCATTATTGTGAATGTTCACTTTGTTTAAAACAACAAATTTGAAAAATTTTATTTGTTTAAACAATGACATTTTATCAATTAAAACATGCAAAACATTTGTCGAATTGAAACAAATAAGAGTGCAAATAATTGGATAAAAGCTCAAATTGATTTGATGGAATGGTAGCCTGCAAATGGCAAGACTCCATAGATCTGTACAAATTTGAAATCAGTGATATATATTGGAAGAGGGCTACATTGAACATAATGATCCTTTCTCTACCAATTTGAATCTCTACTTGCCAAATCCCTAATTTTTGCCTAGATTGCCCCAGGGTGAGGTACTCAATCTAGTGGGATACAAATATTCTTTTTTCCAATGTCTCTAACTTTTGCCTGGATCGCCCTTACGGGTTCTCCACCGAGACGCTCATTTTTGCCTAAGCCGCCCTTTCGGGTTTTCAACTTAGCGAGCAATTCTGTTTTTCTTTGCTTTTTTTTTTACGCAAAGTATTTCTTGACTGCATCTGAATTCACAGGACGAGTGAAATCCTCCCCATCCATTGTTGTAAGCATCAAAGCTCCGCCTGAAAAGGCTCTCTTAACAACATATGGACCCTCATAGTTTGGAGTCCACTTGCCCCTGGAATCGGGCGCGAAAGACAAAACTTTCTTGAGCACAAGGTCACCTTCTCGGAACACACGAGGCTTGACCTTCTTATCGAATGCTTTCTTCATTCTCTACTGATACAACTGACCATGACACATGGCAGTTAATCGCTTCTCTTCAATCAAATTCAGTTGGTCATAACGACTCTGAAAATATTCAGCATCAGTCAACTTGGCTTCCATCAAGACTCTCATTGATGGGATCTCCACCTCTACTGGGAGAACAACCTCCATGCCATAAACAAGAGAGAAAGGGGTTGCCCCTGTTGAAGTGCGGACAGATGTACGATAACCATGCAAAGCAAATGGCAGCATCTCATGCCAATCTTTGTACGTAACTGTCATCTTCTGGATAATCTTCTTGATATTTTTATTAGCAGCTTCAACAGCCCCATTCATCTTAGGTCTGTAGGAAGAGGAATTATGGTGTGCAATCTTGAACTCAGCGCATAAATCATCCATCATCTTATTATTCAGATTAGATCCATTATCAGTAATAATCTTATCTGGCACACCATAACGGCAAATCAGCTGATTCTTGATAAACTTCACGACCACCTGCCTGGTCACATTCGCATACGATGCGGCTTCAACCCACTTGGTGAAGTAATCAATTGCTACGAGAATAAACCTGTGCCCATTGGACGCTTTCGGCTCAATCATGCCGATCATGTCGATTCCCCACATAGAGAAAGGTCATGATGATGAAATCACATTCAGAAGTGTCAGAGGAATATGAATCTTATCCGCATAAATCTGACACTTGTGGCATTTCTTCACATATTTGCAGCAGTCAGACTTTATTGTCAGCCAATACTAGCCTGCTCTTAGCATCTTTCTTGCCATGTCATGTCCATTGGAATGAGTACCAAATGAACCCTCATGGACCTCAGTCATCAACAGGTTTGCTTCTTGTCTATCCACGCATCTGAGCAAAACCATGTCAAAATTTCTCTTATACAGCACTTCACCACTGAGGTAGAAACTGCCTGACAACCTTCTCAAAGTTTTCCTATCTTTCACAGATGCCCCAGACGGGTAGACCTGGTTCTGGAGGAAATTCTTGATATCAAAATACCAAGGCTTGTCATCACTCACTTCTTCAACTGCAAATATGAGAGCTGGTCTATCCAAGCGCATCACGGCAATATTGGGGACTTCATTCCAATATCTAACCACAATAATGGAAGCAAGCGTAGCAAGCGCATCTGCCATCCGATTATCTTCTCGAGGAATATGATGAAAGTCAACTTCTGTAAAGAACGTTGAAATCCTTCTCGCATAATCTCTATACGGAATGAGACCAGGCTGATTCGTCTCCCATTCACCCTTGATCTGATTGACAACTAGGGCCGAATCACCATACACATCAAGATGCTTGATTCTCAAATCAATACATTCTTCCAGTCCCATAATACAGGCCTCATACTCAGCCATATTATTCGTGCATTTGAAAGTTAGCCTTGCTGTAAACGGAATATGCGTGCCATGAGGAGTAATGATTACTGCCCCAATTCCATTTCCATACTGATTCATAGCGCCATCAAACACCATCGTCCATCTGGAACCAGGTTCCGGACCTTCATCAAGTGTAGGCTCATCACAATCTTTCATTTTCAAATACATAATCTCCTCGTCTGGGAAGTCGTACTGAACAGGCTGATGATCTTCAATTGGCTGGTGCGCTAAATGGTCAGCCAAGATACTACCTTTGATAGCTTTCTGAGCTCGATACTCGATATCATACTCAGATAACAACATCTGCCAACGGGCGATCCTCCCGGTTAAAGCAGGCTTCTCGAAAATATACTTGATTGGATCCATTCTGGATATTAACCAAGTTGTATGATTTATCATGTACTGGCGCAAACGCTTAGCAGCCCAAGCCAAAGCACAACACGTCTTCTCAAGCATAGAGTATCGAGACTCACAATCAGTAAACTTCTTACTGAGGTAGTAGATAGCAGATTCTTTCTTCCCTGATTCATCTTGTTGACCGAGTACACAACCCATCGAGTCTTCAAGAACAGTCAAATACATGATCAGAGGTCTTCCTTCTACAGGTGGAGACAAGATCGGCGGTTCAGACAGATACTCTTTGATACTGTCGAAAGCTCTTTTGCAATCCTCGGTCCAATCATGAGACTGATCTTTCCGGAGGAGCTTGAATATCGGCGCACATGTGGCAATCATGTGGGATATAAATCTGGAAATATAGTTCAAGCGGCCAAGAAAACCTCGGACTTGCTTTTCAGTTTTGGGTGCAGGCATCTCTTGTATTGCTTTGACCTTTGCAGGATCAACTTCAATACCTCTCTCGCTGACAACAAAACCCAACAACTTGCCGGAACGGACTCCAAATGTACATTTGTTCGGATTCAGACGAATCCTAAACTTCCTCAAACGCTGAAAAAGCTTCAACAAATGCTCAACATGTTCAACTTCCGTTCGGGACTTAGCAATCATATCATCAACATAGACCTCTATCTCCTTGTGCATCATATCATGAAACAAGGTAGTCATAGCTCGTTGATACGTGGCTCCGGCGTTCTTCAAACCGAAGGGCATCACTCGATAACAGAATGTTCCCCAAGGTGTGATGAATGTTGTCTTCTCCATATCTTCGGGTGCCATCTTGATTTGATTATATCCGGAAAATCCGTCCATAAAGGAAAAGACTTTGAATTTAGATGTATTGTCTACCAACATATCAATGTGTGGTAAAGGGAAATCATCTTTCGGACTAGCTTTATTCAAATCTCTGTAATCAACACACATACGGACTTTTCCGTCCTTCTTAGGCACAGGCACAATATTGCCCACCCATTGAGGATATGTAGAAGTCACCAGAAACCCCGCATCAATTTGCTTCTGAACTTCCTCTTTGATCTTCACTGCCATATCTGGATGAGTTCTTCTGAGCTTCTGCTTCACAAGCACGCACTCAGGCTTCAAAGGCAGGAAATGTTGCACAATATCTGTATCTAGACCCGGCATGTCTTCATATGACCAAGCAAAGATATCGGAATATTCTCGTAGCAAGCTGATCAACCCCTTCTTGACAGACTCTTCAAGAAGTGCCCCAATCTTTACCATACGAACACAATCCTCAGACCCCAAGTTGACTGTTTCCAGATCTTCAAGGTGCGGCTGAATGATCTTCTTCTTGTGCTCAAGGAGACGGGTAATCTCATCAGGAATCCCTTCAACATCATCTTCCTCTGCCTCGAATACAGGAAATTCAAAATTGGGAGATGGCGTTGGATCATTATGTTCAATGGGTTTTAGAATCAACCTGCATAATGATTTTGGTTAATGAAAAACTTCAAAACTTAAACAAGCAAACCATTATGCAGATGAAAAGATTGCTTTTATTCTTGTTTTTATGGTTTTTTGTGATCACTGATTTCATGCAAAAGCAAAAAGTGAAAACAAATAGAAAAACAAATGTTTAGCAATGCATTAATTGAATGAAACATCATTGTATAAATGCTGCCAAACATGTCATCACTTCTCCTTTTGGCATGGGAGAAGGGTTTTGAACAAAGTGAACCATTACTCTGATCTATGAATGACTGTAGGAACATCTACAGCGACCCAATTATGGCAGACACCACCAGGTATGATGAAGTCGCTCAAGTCCTCTGCATCCTCTTCCAGAATAGCAGCAGCTTCTTCAGTCTGATCAGCATGGATGAAACCTCCACTCTTGAACAGCCCTTGTTTGTTGAATGCCCCAGAAGAATAGCCAATGCCAGCCCGGGATTTATTGTCTTCAAGCTCGATCATCTTCCCTAAACCAGCAACTGCACCACATTCAATGGCCAGTTTCGCATCTCGGTAGGAAACAAATGAAGGAGACTTCTTCTCAATTGGCTCAGCAATAAACAAAGCTTGGAATGGCGTTCCAACTTCATCCTCAGCATCAATATACGAGAAAGAAGACAAGTGGCTAACCAGGAGAGCCTTTTCTCCCCCTACCACAACCAGTTTCTTGTTCTTGACAAATTTCAGCTTCTGGTGTAGGGTGGATGTCACGGCGCCAACCTAGTCAATCCATGGTCTACCAAGGAGACAGCTATAAGATGGGTGGATATCCATAACCTGAAAGGTAACTTGGAAATCACTTGGTCCAATCTTGATTGGGAGATCAACTTCCCCAATCACAGTCTTACGCGACCCATCAAAAGCTTTCACAACAACACCACTCTGCCTCATGGGAGGCCCCTGATATGACAGTCTCGAGAGAGTGGTCTTTGGCAGTACATTTAGAGATGACCCAGTGTCCACCAACACATTGGACATGGCATCAGTCTTGCAGTTCATAGAAGTATGTAGAGCCATGTTGTGGTCTCTTCCCTCCTCAGGGAGATCAGCGTCACAGAAACTCAAAGTGTTGCAAGCAGTAATGTTTGCAACAATACTATCAAACTGTTCAATAGTGACATCATGATCAACATAAGTCAGATCCAAAACTTTCTGCAGAACCTCGCTATGGGGTTCTGAATTCAGCAGCAAAGATAAAACGGAGATTTTGGACGGCGTTTGTAGAAGCTGGTCTACAACGTTGTACTCACTCTTCTTGATGAGCCTCAACATCTCATCACATTCTTCATTCTTAGTGCCACTCGGGCCAACAGAAGAAACATGAGTCTTTTGTACAGAGGAGGGTTTGGCAACAGGTGCCGGATTCTGAATATTCACCGCAGTCCCAACCGGATGCTCAGCAGAATCAGAAGCAACATGAGACTTTGAGGGTGCAGAAAACACACGACCACTACGGGTCAACCCGCTCACGTCAGCAATATTAACAACGGAAGTTGAAGGCAAAGGCACTTCCTTCCCATCTTCCACAACAACGGGATTATATCTGAAAGGAATCGCTTTATCCGAAGAATAAGGCACAGGGCCTGCAGGCTTGATTATCAGAGATGGAGAGACCTTCGGCTTGCTACCATCATAACGGATGACAACAGGCTCGGGCAATTTGAACACAGGAGAAATAACATTGACTTCTGGTTCATCTTCATCAACATTTCTGTTCTGAAGAATCTCTATGGTACCTTCATCCAACAATTCTTGAAGCTCTCTTCGCACTTGGCGACAACCCAGTCTATTGACGGAGCATATGCGGCATTTGTCATGGTCATGCTCCATATAGCTGTACTCACACAACAAACGATGCAACTCGACCAATGACTGTCGAATATGGCTTACATATTTGACTTTATATTTGCCAGGGCACCCCTGGACCATGTTCACTGATTTCCCATGCTCGGGCAATGGGTTCTTTGTAACATTGGGGCCTAAGTCCTCGAAGCTCAGTATGCCGCATCGCATAAGGTCCTGAACCTTAGTCTTCAGCTGAAAGCAGTTTTCTACATCATGGCCCGGAGCGCCAGAATGATAGACACAGTGCAGATCAAGCTTATACCACCACTGAGGGTTGACCGGTATAGCCGGGGGATCTCTCGGAGTGATCAGCTTCCGCTCTATTAAAGAGGGATACAACTCTGCATAAGACATGGGAATAGGATCGAAACTGATCTTCTTCCTATCATAGTTCAGATTGGCCTGATTACTGGTGCTACCACGAGGCTGGTAAGCCTGTTGCTGTGGACGAGGCTGTTGTTGATGATACTGTTGAGAAGATTGTTGCTGATTGTGTTGCTGATGATGATATTGCTGATGTTGCTGATGCTGATAATTATCCCTGAAAACAGGTGCTACACTAGCCACCTGGTGCTGATGACGCACTGGCTTCCTCTTATCAGAGGGTCTTTTGGATTTGGCATGAGACTGCACAACATGTGCCTCCCCATCTTTCTTCTTAAACGCCCCATATCGTTTAGAAGAGCCTTCATCTTTAGACAACCGTCCTTCACGGACACCTTCCTCCAGACGCATCCCCATGTTCACCATTTCGATGAAATCAGAGGGAGCACTCGCAACCATCCGCTCATAATAAAATGAACTAAGGGTCTTCAGAAAGATCTTAGTCATCTCCTTCTCTTCCAGCGGAGGAGTAATCTGAGCTGCTAACTCTCGCCACCTCTGGGCGTACTCCTTAAATGTCTCTTTATCCTTCTGAGACATGGCCCTGAGTTGATCACGGTCAGGAGCCATTTCAACATTATACTTATATTGCTTGACGAAGGCTTCGCCAAGATCGTTGAAGGATCGTATGTTTGCACTATCAAGGCTCATATACCAGCGAAGAGCTGCACCAGACAAACTATCCTGAAAGTAATGAATCAAAAGCTGATCATTATCGGTTTGCGTAGACATTTTCCTGGCGTACATGACCAGGTGAGCAAGAGGGCAGGTGTTCCCCTTATATTTTTCAAAGTCAGGAACTTTGAATTTGACCGGAATCTTCACACCGGGAACCAGGCAAAGTTCAGCAGCAGACTTGCCGAACAGATCTTTCCCTCGGAGGGTCCTCAATTCCTTTCGCAACTCAAGGAATTGGTCATTCATTGCTTCCATCTTCTCATTAACATCTGGGCCCTCAGACGGCTCAGAATGATAGATGGTGTCGTCTACCCTGGGAACGGTATGCACGACAGGAGGAGGAGCAGCAAGGACCGGTCTAGATGCCGGCATAGAAGCAAAGGTAGGAGCTGGAATATCTGGCATGAAACCCGGAGGCATACCCCACGGAAACCCGGCTGGCATGGCATTCGGCATGAAATGAGCATTGGCAGCTGGCACAGTCGGAGCAACCACTTCAGATATAACAGTCCTTTGGGGAGGAGTTGCAGGAGGTGGAGAAGGTTGATTCTGAGCAGCCAAAAATTGTTCCATCAGAGCACTCAGACGGGAAACTTCTTCCTTCAGCTCTCTGTTCTCTTGTTCCAATTGATCCATCACTCTTGCAGAATTAGCTCTGGTATAGTACCGGTGAGTCAGCTTGTCTTCAAAATAAATGAAGAGCACAGAGTTAGGCCACAGACAAGAAGACCAGAACAACCTGCTTATGCAAAATGATGCATGCAATGCTCGTGCGTATGCTTTGTTTTTTATTTCAAGGAACTTTTAGGGTATTATTTGCAAATTTGAATATTTAAGCATTAATTTCATATGGAAAATATCTCATCAAATATATTTAACCAAAGAAGTACAACATTTTTTATTATTACAATGGATAAGGAAAATAAACATCCTATGGATCCCTAGAAGCTCGGGAAGCTGGAAGACGAGAAACACAACGCTTCTTGATCTCTCTCTCATAAGCAGCTTCCATGTCCGCTTTCTCCTTCGCAAGTCGATCATACTTCCTCTTCCAGAATTTGGAAGACTGAGGAAACAGAGAAGTCCAAGTATCATTCGGATCATCGATCACCTGATGCTCGAGAAACTCGATCAGAGCGTCCTTCTCCTTGATTTGCTGAAGCAACTCTTCTCTTTCACGGATCCAGGCACGTGAAAGGTCTTCGTCTCTCAACTCCTCTACGCCTTGGTTGGGGAGGGTTGAAGGCCCAGCCACATCCAACGGTGTAGGTCTCGGATATTCATATGGCATAAGATACTCAGAAGCTCTCTGTCTGACCCAAGAAGTATACGGCTCCAAAGCTATGCAGTTCTTCGGACCCAACTCATTTCTACCCTTCTTGTGAATATTGCGCCAAGCGCGGACCATCCTGGCTTTCAGGCCTTGGGGATCTTTACCCTCCTGAAAGAACACACCTTCTAACAGAATGTTATAAGGTTTATCCTTTAGGGGGAACCCAAGCTGACGACGCGCTAAGATAGGATTGTAGCTGATCCCACCACATGTACCAAGAAGAGGCACATTAGGGAATTCACCACAATAATCGATGATCTGAACTGTATCATACACGCGATCATACCAAGAGATATCATCAATAGTGAGAGACATGAGTCTCGTGGACCACCGTAGACATCCCTTGTTCTCCTTGAAAGCAACCGTCTGCGGTAAGTGAGAAATAAACCACTTATACAACAGAGGCAAACAACATACAATAACTCCTCCACCCTTTGCATTCCTCAGATGCAAAGAGACATAGGCATCACCCAACAGATTCGGAACGGGATTAAGAACAGAGAAGATCCTAATGGCGTTCACATCCACAAATTTGTCGATGTTGGGGAACAATACCAAACCATAGATGAGCAGCACAAATAAAGCCTCAAAGGCATCCTCACTCATAGCCTTCCCATAAACGGTAGCTTGAGCGATGAGGAAATCGGAAGGAAGACCCTGAATTCTACCTTTGGTAGTCAGATTAGCTTTAATCAAAGATTCATCTATGTGCAACAAGTTTGCAATCTCTCGAGCAGTCAGAATACTCTCTAAGCCACTGAACGGCACCTGATCCAGAACGGGAATACCCACAAGATGAGCATACTCCTCCAAGGTAGGCAACAACTGGAAATCCGGGAAAGAGAAGCAGTGATACAGAGGATCATAAAACTGTGCCAAAGTACTCATCAGCCCTTCATCAACCTGAGTAGTCAATAGAGGCAGAAGCTTCCCATAACGAGCTTTGAAACCCAAGGGATCTAGTACATAAGTTGTCAGATTCCTTAACTCTTTCACATCAGGATGTCTAAAGCTGTACTTCTTTGTATGCCTTTTTGGTCTTTCCATGTCTGAAAATTTTGCAAATAAACCCTTTAAGTTCCTTGAAAATTTTCTTTTTTTCTGATGACATGAATGCAGATGAATGTATGAATGCATGGATGCAGCAATCACACTCAAGGATCAAGCAAATCACACCAGACAAAGGTCATGGGAAAGCTCATAGTATCCTTGATATCAATCATCCATTTTGGTGGATTATGGTTTTCACCTTATCAACACCCAAGTTCCATTGATATTAACGGTACATGAACCGGCTCAATCATCCTTAATATCAATCATCCGTTTTGGTGGATTATGGTTTTCACCTTATCGACACCCAAGTTCCATTGATATTAAGGATGTCTGAACGACTCAACCATGAATCACGGGTTTGCTGAGAGTCACGAGCATGGAGTCTCGGTTAAGAACCACCCAAAGGGAGTGTACTAGGGTTTAAACCTGCCAAACATGTTCTATCAGAGGTTCCCATAGTCATCGTCCCATCTCTCGGATATTATCGAAGGAACGAATACTCGTATTCCAAAAATATTCTCAAGAGAGACTCTTATGAGTGTAGTATCGCGTAACAATCGCATCAGATGTGACATCTGAACAACCTCCGCACTACGTCCTAAAAATAGGCCAAGATGGGCTTGGTAAACTAAGTTCCTTGGCTTCTACGGCACATGATTGGAAGAATAATGCCTAACCACAAATGACTTGTGTGACATTATTAATCCAACATGACCTCCACCAAGTGAATGGACTCGCAAGTCAACTTGTTAAGGAATACTCCACACAAGTCGACAAGACTATGCCATTCTCCTATCCTAAGGTGCACTCGAGTTCGGGTATAGAACTCATCTCACAGAGATCACCAAAGCAAACAGCAATTGTATATCAAGCAATTCAAACATTACAATCAATACAGTTATCTCAAATTGTACAAAAATATGTCATATAACACATAAATAAATATCATACAACAAGGGTGAAAAGTAGGCAATACCACCAAGGAGATCTTCCTCCCCAGCAGAGTCGCCACTTTTCTGTAGCGGTGTATTCGTCACTTTATGATTTATTGATTAAATCAAAAGCAAAGCATACAAAGAATCGAGTCGCCACCGCACTTTTATTTATCCAAAGGAATGGCTAAAAAGCGAACAAAAGACTAAGAAGTTTTACACATAGAAAACTAATGAAAAGATCAGAGATCTGGGTAAGGGGGTTAATTACGCAATGGGAAGGTGTTAGGCACCCAAAACGTCCTAGGTACTCCTAGGGAGCCCTTTTCACAACTTGTTGTATGACATGTTATTTGTTTATGAAATATTTATTGTGCAAACATGGATTGAAAGGATGAGAAAAGAATATACAATTTTTATTGTTTTTGTGTTTGAACGGATGAACCCGTTGCCTACGTACCTTTCCATGGAAGGTAAGGATCAAAACGCCGTAGTTCGGCTAAAAGATTTCCAAAATATGAGTGGGTTGATTTTAAAACAAAAGCCCTAAGGTCTTTCGTTATCCACGGGAGAAAACTCAACCTTATACAAACAACAAGTCCACCATGTGAGAATAGCTTCGACGTACTAGAGGGGTTAACCCTGTTTTCAGTACGGAAGTCTTACAGTTCGATCACTAAGGACGAAAGGTGAGATTAACATCAACCAACTAGGATAAATCAAACATATGGCTAATGTATGAAAACTTGTCAAGAATGGACAAAGCCACAAAACAATTGAATGAGTTGGATTAACCAATTATAATTTTTTCACAAAAGATGGTCAAAGTATGATTAGAATTTGATTCAAAGAAGTATTAAGAAAATGAAGTTTGAAAAAATCAAAGGCATAATGCCTAGGTTTCTAGTTTGAAAACAAATGAAAATGTTTGCACAATAGTTTTCAAGTTGGTATTAACATGCAGATGGAGGTTTAAAGAAACAAAAGGATGGAGGGTGAGGGAGTGTGAAACTTCTCAGATGTTCACCTTTTGAAATCATATGGAAGATAATTCATGTGATTCCCTTGGAATAGGCAACAATGAACATAACAAATAAGCAAAACAAATGGATACCGGATGCCAATTGCTGGACTTACACCAATCTCACTGAGGCACAAATAATGGATACCGGATGCCAATCACTGGACTTATACCGATCTCCTAAAACAAAACAATGATACCAGATGCCAATCACTGGACTTATACTAGTCTCACAAAGGAAAACAAGAAAATCGGATACCGGATGCCAATCAACTGGACTTGCACCAATCTCCTAAAGCAAAGAAACAAGGATACCGGATGCCAATCACTGGACTTATACCAATCTCCTACCATATCACAGGAAACAAATGCCAATAACTGGACTTACAATTGACTCCTCAATGGTCATAAGAAACAACTGCCACTAAATGGACTTACAGTTGACTCCTCAAAACAAGATGGTCACACAGATATGAACAATGATTATGAAATTATGTACAATTAATGATGATAAATGCACCAAGGCACACATAAGCAAATATGCACAGATGAATCAAGCAATCAGACAAATAAGTCAATTAGCACACACTATACACAAGCAATTAGGCTCAAGCAAGGATAGACTTTATAGTCAACTGGAATGGGGTATGTTGTGCTCTTAACCTTAACATTGAGAGTTAAGGTGAAGCAGATGAAATGGAGATGAGGGGTGTGCCTCATAGCTTCTATCCCTGGCCTAGGAGAGCTTTGAATAATAGAAGGTGTGGGAGTTCAGAAAGTTGGAACTCTTCTCCACAAGTGATTGACTCTATAGATCTTGGGTTAGTATCCTCAATGCATCAACATGTTATGTGAGCAAAGGGATGACACACTGAATAGCAGGAGATGGATTACACATCTCTTTTATCTACCAATTGCCTTATCAAAGGACTTTTCCTACTTAGCACAAAAATAAACACACAAGAACATGGCCTCTTAAGGAGGGCTTCAGACAGGTGCCTGCGCAAGTAACAGGGCAGGTCTTCCAGACTACATGAAGAAGAGAGGTCATACCTAAGTAGTTAAGCAACCAAGCAAAAGCAAGTTCAAAGTGAACTTAAGCAACTTATGTACCTGTGGAAACATCAAACAAATCGGTACACAACTCAGACAATCAAACCACAGTCAATATCAACAGTCAAACCCAATAAGCAAGGGCATAAGCCACAAGTCAAGCTCAAATGAGTTAACAACCCTACAAAACACACAATGTTAGTAGTCAAAGGCAAACATCAAATGCTCAAGTGTTGAAGCATAATGAACCATATAACTTGGATGTTCAACCTGAAATCAAAGCTCAAACATGAGAAGCAAACCACTAGGTCAAAGCCTAGGGTCAAAGATGGAGAAAAAATTTAAAACAGAAGCTGAAAATTAACATGAATCAACTTCAAACACATCTTGAAACAATCCAAAAGGTCTCACATCAATATCATACACCAAATCCATTTCATGATCAGTTGGAGTTCAAGACTATTTTAAAGCTCAAATGTGACCAACCAGAATGAAAAATCTCTATTATATCAGAAATCAATCAAATAATTCCAAGAAAATTCATGCTTATTCATAACATCGATAATAAGTATCACACAAAATATCAGAGCATTTGAAGATCAATAGGCAAGGCAAACACATCACATAAGATGAACAAGCAAAGGTGTGACACAAATTGTAACACCTACCTTCACATGATCATAAAACAGAAACTACAAATGGTAAAAATACGAAATCAACACCATAATGTCAAGTCAAGAGTCTAGTTTCATCATGTAAATTTTCAGATTCATTGGATAAAAACTCAGCATTTCACAAAAGATATGGCAAGGCAAGGTACAAAAGGCATACATGTTCACAAACCCTAGGCAAAATAATTTTCCAGCCGTGCACAATTTATGGAAAAATAACCAAAAAATAGTAGACAGAAAATGTGACATCATGCAAAATACCATATATTTTTTGGATCAATTTTCAATTATTTATGAATTTTGGAAGTGAAAGAACAATTAAAAAAAATGCATGAGAAGCATATGGAAATAGATGGAGGAAAAAGAAATAATATGCATGGCTTTTGAAAATATGTCACACGCTGGAATCGAAGCCAGGCGATTTTCAAATTGGAGCGCACGCACATGAAACGCAGCCGTTTTGGTACAAACCCTAAGTACACGTGCATGCATAATCCGCAGGAAACAATGAAGAACACGCATGTAATTTCGCAGGAAACGGTATGAAGGTCCTAGCAAAATCCGTAGGAAAAGTGCAGGCAACTATGAACATGATGAAGATCTTCAAGATCTTCATCCACAAAATTCCAAAAAAAATCAACATGTCCAGAATTGCAAATCACGCATATCATTGGATTCATCATGCAACATACATTCACAATCCATAATCATTTCAACAAGAAACATAAGAACAAGCACGGATCGAAGAGATTAAGAATCATCAACCAAACTTTAAGCACTCAGTTCTCCCTCAATTTTGCACGAAATTCATCGATTCAAAGCTCATAATACTCAGTGTCAAAAGATCAACAATAATTGCATAATAATTTCGAGAATTAGAGAGGTCGATTTGTAACCTCTTTGATGAGCAGAGCTGGATTTCGTGTTGTTCAAGTTGTGTAATGGCTCAAAAACTCCTCACTAATGCTTGTGAAGTTGATTAGGAGAGAACTCGAAGCTCAAGTGCACACGATTTTGCCAGAATTTGGATTTGCCATGGTAGCTTCAAGCTTCACAAATGCTCCAATCTTGCACTGTTTCCACTGATTCCACGTATGATCCTACTAAAGATCAACTCAACAACAAGAATTAAGAAAGAAAATGGATTGAATATGAAGAATGTGGAAGAAAATTTTGAGAGAAAAGTTTTGTATTCTAGATCTAGATCTGAAAAATGAAATGTTGTTGGCAGAAAAACAGTTATGATTTGCTATATATACCTCTCCCTAATCACTCTCCTAAACATGTTTAAGCAAATGGTTAAGTGGATTAGCCAAAATGGAGTGTTTGTGCAAATTGGCATTTCACCCTATGCATGAAAATGCATGGTGAACAGTGCACGGGTTTGTGTTTAAATTCACTTAAAAACTCATTTTGAAGCTAAATGCAATGGTACCATGCTTAAACAATGCACTAATTTCAAATTTTGAAAATTCCCTCCAAAAATCCAAGAATGTGCAAATGATTATGTGATGAGAATTGGTGTAATGCAATGCATATTTTGGAAAGTAGAGGTCAAGAGAAGAATGTACAAAAAAGAGCCACTTGAATTGGACATTTGGTTGAGAAGTTATGCACATTTGAATCTCCATGTACACCTTGCCATGTTTTGATCACATCTCCTTAACCACACATGAGAAATGGATGATCTTGGACTTTTTGGAAATGGGAGAGAAAGATCTACAACTTTCATGTTCAACAAAATTTCATTTGAAGCTTTCTTGATGATGTAATTTGAAGTTGAAGCTAGGTTAAAACCTTTCCATTTTTGGCAATTTTGAATTATAGGTCACCTTCTATTTTTGGAAAGTTTTGACCTGACTTTATTTTCTTCAATGTTGATGTTTGAAATGTCAAATGAGACTTGTTTGAACATGAATGAAGTATTTCTAGGCTCTTCCCACCTCCAAATCCACAGTTGACCTGGCATTTGACTTTCTAGGCCTTCAGATGACCTGGCAATGTTTTGATGAAATTCAAGCCTCTACCACTTGAGATTTTGATTCAAAATAACATCATAGTTCATATGAGCTCTTGTGAATGATTGTGGGGTCCAAATTCTCATGAATGGCCACCATCTATTGCTCAATGAATGCCTTTGACTGTTTTGACCTGTAATTGCTTCATCTGCAAGACAAAGGTTAGATGACATATTTTTGTACTTTTGGTTAGTGAACAAATGAAAAGCAATGATATACAAATGCAAAACATGCTTGGTGATCAAGAATCACTCTCAAAAAAGATGACCCACCCCTAGGGAAGGAAGCAAGGTGCACAATGATCCTTGAGGCAATGTGATGATATGATATGATGCCATGAGGGATCTTAGGGACAAAATTGGGGTCTTACACATATGTCATGTGATATTTACAATACCAACATCAGCTACTATAATTTTCAAGTAACAAATTTAATACTGGTGTAATACTAATATTCAAATATTTAAAGTGAAAACCATCATAATCATAGTTAGAAACGAAACTTAGGCGAAACACAATTAAAGGTTTGTGCATTTGTACTGAAACTAATAGTTCAAGACGGAATTCTTCCACAACGGGACTCATTGTGAATATTTTTTAAAAGAACAACTTCTAGCTTATTTGAAATAGAAACAAGATTAATGGCATAACAGATCATAATTTTGCCAGTATAGCCATCAATTCCTCCCCGGCTTAATGATAACGTGAATCAGAGGCAATCGACGAATAAATAGCGACAACGTGATTCTGAGTTCATCGTGGCGAGGTCGGTGTTACAAGATGCCAGAAGGAGCTGGAGGCGTGACGGATCTGGACGGAAATGCGGAGGAGAAGGTCGAGCGTGGTTCCGCAGCGGTGAAGTAGAACGGCGATGGAAGATCGAAGTTGACGCGATTTAGAGAAGGGTTGTTCACTTGGCGGAGATCGATGAAGAAGAACATTGCCGATGAAGGTGCAGAAACGTGATGCGGCCGGTCGGAGTTGGTTTTGACGGACGGTGCGGCCAAGAGAATTCGCGGCGGGGAAGGTTTTGGTGATGGTGGTTGTCGTGTTGTTTGAAAGAAGACAACGAAAAGTGAGTGGTTGGTGGATGGAGGAAGATGGCGACGAAACGAGTTCATTGGAGGTGATTGATGAAGGTGGAGACGGAATAGTGGATCCGTTCTTCTCTTCTTTATGCTTTTCCCCATTTTTCTTTACTGAGAGAGTGAGGATGGATCAATTGAGTGGGTAGGTCCCATTTTTTTATTTTTTTTTCGAGAAGTTGGAGAGAGGGAAGAGTGAAGGATAGGCGGACTTGTGAAAATGAGTTTTTCCAATTTTTTGAAGAAGGGGAAACAATCTCTCTTCAGCAACGTACAGAGAGAGTATTTTATTTTTTTCTATCCCAAATCACCTCCTCTTTCCAGGTGAGCCAAGCCCATTGGTTTTTAAGTGGAAGGGAGAGTCATGGAATGGACGTGTTGCCATCAGTGGTTCTCAATAAGAGGATATTATTTCTTCTTCTTATCCGTTATTCCCCGCCAGCTAGTGAGAAAGATTTATGAGCTGTCACGCATGGAGTTGTTACACACTCTTATCCCTTTGTTATTTTGAATGCTAGTCATTAAAATAAAATCCATTATCTCTAATAAATTTAAGCTATTTTCTAATTAAATTCTAATAAATCAAAATGCTAAGGATCAGGTGCAAATATGTTTGGAAAATTAAATCGGATGCACTAAAATAATCAAATGAAATAAACTTATTGAAAAAATACAATTTTCTTTAAATTCTGAAATAAATTTTTACCGGTTAAAAGGCTCAGGCGGGTCAAAATGCAACTGAAAAGTCGTCGAAAAATATAACGAAGACACCGGATTAAACTACATGAATCGTAGATTAATAATACTGGCGTCTGCAATTTTAATTTTGAAACTTTTTACCCGCTGATTTTGCACTATATGAGAAATGATTTAACCAATTTGTCGATATTTTCAATAATTTCTTCCTACTTATATTTTTGGTATTATTCATGATGAAATGCATGTCATGTTGTGCATATGATGTAAATTGAAAATTAAATCAAATTTACGAAAATTCAAAAATGTCTGGACAAAATTGGGGTACGACAGCTGCCCCTATTTAATTAACTTGAACTAGAAGGTAAGAATGACAACGGTCTTCATTCATTCGTGGTGGAAGGTAATTAAATCTGAAAAGACTCAAATTTTGTCCTTTGAAAAGCAACGGAGGAATGCAGAAAAATGCAATGAATTCAAACAGCACCAAGGTAATACGGGTAGAATGTCCGATTAATGCCAACCCTCAAGTCGAAACTCAAATCTTGCAAAGGTATTTTGTTGATATAAAGACAATGGGGAGATTAAAATTGAATAGGTTTTCTGGCACCAGAAGGATGACAGTAGAGTTAATCGCCATCATCAAAAGGATGATAGTAATTCACCATGATTTCCCGGAACGTCATCACCAAAAGGATCATGGATAAACCAAGTTTTAACGGTAGTCATCACCAAAAGGATGATGGTTACAGCAGCAACAACAAAGATTGCCATCACCAAAAGGATGGTGGTAAGATCAATCAACAAAACTCGTTACCACCAAAAGGATGAAAGTTAGATACAATCCAAAGATTTCCATCACCAAAAGGATGAGGTCCATTACCAAATGGATGATGGTTATTCTGATATAGCTTTCCACTACCGAGAGTATAATAACAAGACTACCACCAAAAGGATGATAGCTAACTTATCAACTTCAAAGATCTCCGTCACTAAAAGGATGAAGGTAAGATCCAACAACAAAACTTATCATCACCAAAAGGATGAGAATAAGTCAATAACCTCAATGATCTCCATCACCAAAAGGATGAAGGTAAGAACAAAACAAAACTTGTTATCACCAAAAGGATGATAATAAGTCGACAATCACCATCACCAAAAGGGTGAAGGTACTATTAAGCGACAAAACTCGTTACCACCAAAAGGATGATAAAAAGTCAACAATAACCATCACCAAAAGGATGAAGGTAGGATCAAAACAAAACTTGTTATCACCAAAAGGATGATAAAAAGTCAACGATCACCATCACCAAAAGGATGAAGGTGTGATCAAGCAATAAAACTTGTTACCACCAAAAGGATGATAATAAGTCAACAATCACCATCACCAAAAGGATGACGGTAAAATCGAATAACAAAATTCGTTAACACCAAAAGGATGATACTAAGTCAACAAACCCAATGATCACCATCACCAAAAGGATAAATGTAAGATCAAAATAAAACTCGTTACCACCAAAAGGATGATAATAAGTTAATAACTCTAATGATCGCCATCACCAAAAGGATGAAGGGAAGATCAAACAAAGAAACTTGTTATCACCAAAAGGATGATAATAAGTCATAACAGCTTAAATGATCACCATCACCAAAAGGATGATGGTTAGATTAGAACAAAACTTGTTACCACCAAAACAATGATAATAAGTCAACAATCACCATCACCAAAAGGATAAAGGTAAGATTAAACAACAAAACTTGTTACCACCAAAAGAATGATACTAAGTCATAATACCTTCGAATATCGTTGACACCAAAAGGATGACAGTCGAGTTGAACTTTCTCAAGGTCACAATCACCGAAAGGGTGATAGCTTAAACCAAACTTCATAACCTCTATCACCAAAAGGATGATGTTTAGATCTAACTGGACGTCATCACCAAAAGGATGATGATTAGACATAATAACAGATATCACCATCAACAAAAGGATGACGGTTTGAACCAAAATGACAAGGATTGCCAACACCAAAAGGATGATGATAAGTTATAATAATTGTAGAGGTTGCCGTTCACCACAAAGCTGAAGGTTGGGACAAAGCTTCAGGGATTGCCGACACCAAAAGGGTGACGGTAATATAAAATGACAAAACTTGTTACCACCAAAAGGATGACATTAAGCTTTAATAATGAGAGATCGCCATTCACCAAAAGGATGAAGGTTGGACAAAAAATTCAAGGATCGTCGACACCAAAAGGATGACGGTAAGATTAAACGACAAAACTTGTTACCACCAAAAGGATGATAGTGAGAAAAATATTGGAAAAAGTAAGGTTGCTGACAAAGTTCAATAAACCAGACTTGTTGGATAGTATTGGAACATTACTGGGTAAGACTTGCTTTGGGATATCAACAACAAAAGTTTGTCGAACAACACTCTGAAAAGATGTACTTTCCATCAACAAAAGTTTAAAGGAAACAGCTCATTGAGGAACGCTCAATGAAAAATAGACGAGTTTTGGAATTTATCCAAATAAATCACTGACTCTACTAAGGATGATATCTCAATAACAAAAGGTTAAAAGATGGAGATGAATGAGGAACACCCAAAAAATACCAGGTAGGAACTTACTCAAAGAAAATTGCAAATGACTCAACCGAGGGTTGCCCTGGATGCCTACGACTAAAGCTTGGATCTTGATTCGTGCTATATGCGTAAATGTCATGTATGAGGTGGTGCATGCAATGCATGTTTGAATGCATAGGATGATTGGTTTGTTTGGGAATTGGTCTCATTTTTTCAAAGGCGACGTATCCTCTGGAAACCAATGCTGGTTGTATTTGTTTTTGTGTGGGTGCCAGCCAGGTGGACTGTGGTTTTTTTTTTGTAACTGTCAATGAGGGTTGGCCTATTGGTTGGTGAAAGGATCTGACTTCCCGAAACTCGGTAGTTGGTGATGTGGTGCTCAAACAACGAATGCGAGTACTCTCGGTGCCCCAAGTTTGATTTCTTGCTGATACGGTGTGTCTTTTCCCCTGAGGCGATCTCGACTTCTTCTTCTGGAGGTCCGGATAGCCTGTAACTGAGCATAGCGACGTGATCAATGCATGATGATTATGCCTTTGCATTCCCCAAGGATTCTTGTCAACATATGATGTTGTACTGGCGTGGACTTTCGACATCTTGGTTGTGATATCAAATAGTTTCCAATGTCTGACACAGTCTGCTTGACCGAAATGAAGATATGAAGGGAACTTGCCCCTTGCAACTTGCCTTACCTCAGTCTGTAGGGTATTAAATGGAATTCTCCTTGAAAGGAAACCTTTAGGAGTGACTATCTCATGACATGGTCTGAGTTTGTTTCCTCCAATGTCTAAATCTTGCAGTGGTTTGCCCCTGATTAGCCTGCCCTCGAGACGGTTCTCTTTAATCGACTGATCTTTGGGATTTGGTTTTCACTGTACCCTTGGGGTATTTTTCCCCTTGATTAGGATGAGTATTGAAGTGTTTCCGCCATGGTCAACTGTTTCCCGGAGACTTGTCTTACACTGACAACTTCTTAAGTCAAAATAAATCAAAAAGATGTCATGCCTTTGATCCATAGGATTATGAGATGGTCTTGATTCGTGTCGGCGCCAACGATCAAGTATCTCTCAAACTTCCCCTTGTAGAACTTTCCTTGATGTCAAGCACTGACTGAGAATTAAGAATTGTCATTCAAGAAGTGGTGATTTTAATGCAATAGTTATGCAAGTTTTGAAAAACAATCATTCACTTGGATTGTTGTGGTAGTGTGTGGCGAGTGGACCATGAGTATAAACGCGGTGTTGATTTAGCTAGTGTGTGAGTGATAGTGAGAATAGAATATTAGCAAATCATTAGGAGTCAGTTTACACAACCTTGCTGTAGTATGCTTTTAGAATAAACCTTACTTCAATTAGGTCTGTTGAAGGTTGTAAAGTGGCTTGGTTCATGGTTATTGAAACAAAAGGATATAAGGCTCAAATTTTATTTTAACCCACCCATTCTTCATGATGATCTCTAATCCTACGTTCAGTTAATTCGACACACGCCTCACTTTTACAAGAGTATAGCAATGTAAGGTCTCTTGGAGTGACAGTCATCTTATTTTTCTCCTCATGGATGTTGGTGACTCTTTGATTTAGGTGTGGTGGTCATTGATTCTTGTTTTGTCGAGGGATTTTATTGTCTCTCTCGATTTTGTTTTGATCCCTAACTTTTGCATGGACGGTCTGTTGAAGCTTTAATCCACCAGGATTGCCCTAGTTTTTGCCTAAGTCTCCTTTTAGGGTGATGGACTTAGCGGGATCTTTCTTTGATTTCTTTTTTTGAAAAATTGGGACTGCCAAGTCATTGGTCAATTAAGAACAACCGACATAAAATTTGGATTTGTTATAGTTCCTTCGACACTTTAGGATGTGTGCGAAGAATATCATGTGATTGATCCTTGTATGGGATATTTCATCTTGTAATTTGAATGCGTAGTCAAATCAACTGAACACTACCCTGCCCCAGGTTAAGCGTAAGGGTTTGTAGATCTGGAAGAAACTCCTACTTCTAGGCTCGAAGTGGTTGACTAGGGATTAACTCCTTATGTCTCCAGTGTTTGGGGATTTGAAACAATGCATGTACATCATTAGTAGGATTTTATCCGAAAGCATACAATCAGCAATTATGGGTATTTCATTTTCGTCATCCTTCTTCCAACATTTACTAACAGTAGTGTGATAAAGAAGGTGAAGTGGAAAAGTATGTGTTTGTGTTTTGCAAATTCAATAAGATGAGTGAACATGAAATATTGATTCGGAACATGCATAATTATCACATTAATAAAACCAAATACAAACAACAATGTTTAATGCATACAGTACTTAGACAAACAAGGACAAATTACAAGTATGTGAAACAGTAAAACTGGCATAACGATCGCCTTCACTCAAAGAAACGGGCCTTCATCTCTTGATTCTTTGTTAGGAATTGCTCTGCTTGTTCAGGTCGATGAGAAGCTTTATCTTCGAGCTTCACTCTGCTCTGCTTGCGCCGACATGGTATTTGTCGCAACATTTGGTCTAACTGGCGTGAAAGAAACTGCCTTACTATCAATCAGATCTTGAACCTTGTGTTTGAAGGCCTTGCAATTCTCCATCGTGTGCCCTGAGGCACCCATATGATACTCGCAATGAGCATTGGCATCATAGCCTGGTGGATAGGGTGGAATTGCAGGTGTTAACTCCTTCAAAACAATTGACTCATCGTTTAGCAGGTAAGGGAGAATCTTGCTATATGGTATTGGCAGCGGATCAAAATGTCTTTTCGGCCTCCTTGCCCTTTGTTGGTTAGGTTGACGTTATGGTGGAGCACGTTGTTGTTGATTCTGCTGTGGATGCTGGTAAGCTGGCTGTTGGTATGGCTGCTGATGTTGTTGCTGATATGGTGTTGGGATGACAGCGACAACCTGATGGTAAGGCATAGGAACATACAAATGCGCCCTATATTCTCCTCCTCTCATTATGGCATTGGTCTGACCTTCGGGATTTTTTTGGGATATTGGGATAGGGTTTCTTCAACCCCCTAAAGCATTGGCAATGCAAGGTAGCTTTCCCTTCCTGATCTGGCTCTTAATTCATTCTCCCACGGAGACAACCTCAACAAAAGTTGGGAAGCTAGATCCTACCATTTTCTCCATGTATTGGGTATGAAGAGTTCCCATAAACATATCAATCCGTTCTTTATTGAGGAGAGGAGGTTGGACACAGGCTGCTAGCTCTCTCCACCGCTGTATGTATTCCTTGAATGATTCTTTGTTGCGTTGAGTCATGTCTTGCAGGTGGGTGCGATTGGGTGCTAGATCAGTGTTGTATTGATAATGCCTAAGGAAGGCTTCACCGAGGTCACTCCATGACTGGACTTGTCCTCTCTCTAACTGCATATACCACTCCAAAGATGCCCCACTAAGGCTATCTTGGAAGTAATGAATCAGGATTTGATCATTGCTGATGTGGGCAGCCATCTTGCGACAGTAGGCTCTAAGGTGAGTTCTAGGGCATCTAATCCCTTTGTATTTGTCAAAATCTGGGACTTTGAACTTTTGGGGAATCACCAGACCTGGCACAAGGAACATATCGATAGCGTCCAAACCAGGAGTAGTGTGAACCTCCAAAGACTTGCATTTTTCTTCCAAAGCATGGAGTCTCTCAACAGTTGGGTCTAGGAGACCTGCAACAATAGGTTTGGCAGGTTGTGGCATGAAGAAAGCATCATACGGATCTTCATCACCCATTATGGATCCGTGTCGAGCAGATGTAGCAGAATGCTCATGAGGGTTCATGTAGACCATGGGAACAGGAATAGGGATGTGTCCTCCTTTAGGATGGGCAGGATTACCATCGAGGTTAGTTACTTCAGGGATGCTAAGCGATGGCGATCCAAACTGAGCAGCAACTTTTCTGGCTTCGGCGCTATTCTCAGCATCCTTCTCCTTCTGGGCTAAAAGCACCATAGTTTCAAGCAAACAGTCCATCTTCGCTTGCATGAAGTCAATGTCTGTTCTCATCGAAACCTGGTTTGCTTCAAGCTATTCGAGTGTCATCTTATAGTTGCGGCGTGTCTCGTACTGGTGTCGAGTAGTCATCGTTACTGGACAAAGGGGTAAAATATGGTGTAAGTTTTTTGTTGCTGGAAAATGATATGCAATTCATGTTGATGATATTCAAATGCATGAAATTCTGCCATGTTTCTCACAAAGGAATATGAATACTCAAGATCAATCACATGTCGGGTACATCCGGATAATAGGAAGAAGCACGAGTTTCTCTGATTAGAAATTCCCAAAGGTAGGTTCTAAAGTTATGTTTTCAACGAAGGAAATTAGACTCACGGATCATGTTCAAAACATCCTCGCAATAATGGGCTAGCCACATCGTGATGGGAGTTCTGAACTGATCTAATCTAAGTGGGATTCTCGTATTGTTCGAACTGGGTGTAGACCCTTCGGTTCAATACTACACAATCGCCAATCATGGAAACAAATCTTGGTTTTAAGGCGAGGTCCCTAGAGTCACGGATCGTATTTAGAATCTCCCTACAATAATGGGCTAGCCATATTGTGATGGAAACTCCAAACAAATCTACTCTAGGTGGAGTCTTCGTATTGTCCCAATGAGGTGTATACCCCTCGGTTCAATACTACACAACTCCGGGTTCTAAGTTCTTCTTGAAGCTTGGGTATGAAGCTTATCTCACAGCAAACATCGAGTCCCATTTCAAAGTATCAATAATAAGATATAAAGAAGCAATACGTAAGAACGGAATATTATTTTAACATTCATTGCAAACTGGACTAAATTAGGCTAGACTCTCTCTTCCTTGGAGCAGGGTCCCCGGCCGAGTCGCCGTCTGTCGCACCTCGAAAAAATGCGATCCCTCGCGATGGACGTGGAAAAATTGTTCGAACAGAGTCGCCACCAAACTTTATTCATTCCAATGAAGGAATAGGAAAATATCAATAAAACCTTTGAAAAATGGAATAATGGTCACCGCAACCATATTCGGGTTCGAGAGTCGACTACGCGAGGGGAAGGTATTAGCATCCCTCACGTCCGTTGTACTCAACCGGAACCTTTTAGTCTAATTTGTTATTTAAAAGTTAGTCTAATGTTATTCGCTTTCTTCGAGTAATTAGAATTGATGATAGAGATGGGTGAAGACCTCAGAAGGAGAAAATGGAGGTTTTTTATTAGTGTGCTCGCGAAGATACAACAATCTCTTGCCTACGTATCCTTATGGTGCAATAAGGAAATCAGAGCATTCGTAGTTCGGGGACTACGATCTGGTTGGTGTGTTTTTTAATGAACAATTGTGTAGATCGCGTTCTAAAGGCTAAACGTTGGCTTGTCTACTCTCAGAGGAGGCATAAGCACTAGTTTATTGTGCGCATTAGAAAGGATTAACAGTGTTCTTTTTTTAGAAGAGTTTTGGTCACGCGGGGGTGACAAGTCGAATTGATATGTTTGATGTTTTGTTTGGTTGGTTCCGATCACACGGGGGCGAGAAATTAAGTTTAACGTGTTTGAGATATTTTTAAAGAACGAAAAAAGATTGAGCAATGTGGTGCCCACCAATCGTTCAATTCTTTCGAGGAATAACAAGGCGAACGCCTCCTATTTCCTTTTTTCGTTTTAATTTTTTTGAAAGTTTGTTTGGAGAAGTTAAATATGCGCGGTAGTGAGGCATGCGCCTCCTACTTGCTTATTCAAGGAGTAACGAGGCGTGCACCACCTATTCCCTTATCCAATGTTTGTTTATCGTGTTTTAATCGGAAGTCGATAATTTGAGCAATATGGCAAGCGCCAATCATTCAAATAATCGAGAGTTAGTGAGGCGAATGCCTCCCATCTTTTATCAATCCAAAATTTAATTTAAAAAAGATGTTTTTTTAAATGTGGTGTTAATTAGAATTTGCATGATTAATGTTTTAATTAAATGACGAGAAACTGAGCAATGTGGCAGGCGCCAATCGTTCAATCATTCGCAAGATGGTGAGGCGAACGCCTCCCATCTTTTATTATCTGAGGTTTAGAATTAAAAAGGTTTAGAATTTGTATTAATTTTGCAATAAATGATTTGAATATTGTGGCTGAAATTTTAATCGGGTGACAAGAGTTCGAGTAATATCGCGTGCGCCAATCATTCAAGTACTTGAGAAATAGTGAAGCGAACGCTTCCTATATCTTTTTCATCCCAAGTTTAAATTATAAAAGAGAAAATTGTTTTGAAAAATGGTTTGAATTTGTGCGGAATGATAGTAGAATCATTTACATGTGGGGTTAGTGGCGAGGCCAAAACAATCGACTTACAAAGGGTTCGTTTTGAAATGGGCTGGATGTTAAATCAAGAATTGTGTGATTTTTTTTTTGAAGTTTGGTTTGCATTGATGATGAAATGAGATAGTTTCGGGTTTGAAATTCCGTGAAATTGCGACAACAAAATTAATTGACTAAAATTCAGTTAATTTATCTAATTAAGGTAATTAAAAGTAATTATCCAACTCATTAGATTAAATATTGACATAATCCAATAATTAAGTTAATTAAAATTAACTAACGAAATTATCTAATTTAATTAGAATTTTAATTAGTTAATTTAATAGGTAAAAATATCGAACCCAAAATAATGGAATTTGAATCGGAAGTCATGTGCTCATAAACCGGTTTGTACATATCGACAATGAAATTGGAATTTCGTATGTGAGCTCTAAACGCTGTGAAAATATACAATTAATGTATTGCAATTTTGGTGGTATAGCAACATTAAATTTACGAATCCATTTATTTAATTCGACTTTTATACGTAATGAAATTAAATCACAGGCTTAACCATAACTTTATCTACAACCTTATTTACAATCATACCAAACAATACCGAAAAAAAATCATATTGGTATTCAGAATACGACCGGAAACAAAAAAAAATTGAATTGCATGGGAGATAAGTAATTTATTTGTTACACCAAGTCGCTTTGTTAAGCTCCTAATTAGCACATTTAATTAGGCGTTGGACAGAGATCAAGGAGTAACTAGCGGAAAACTAAAAAAAAATCAATTAAAACCACTATACTGATATGCCATGAGATCGGTACCTTCTTTGAAAATGCCACAAACAATAGTACCATAATTTTAATGGAAAGAACAGGCGCATATGTCATGTGATATTTACAATACCAACATCAGCTACTATAATTTTCAAGTAACAAATATAATACTGGTGTAATACTAATATACAAACATTTCCAGTGAAAACCATCATAATCATAGTTAGAAATGAAACTCAAGCGAAACACAATTAAAGGTGTGTGCATTTGTACTGAAAATAATAGTTCAAGACGGAATTCCTCCACAACAGGACTCATTGTGAATATTTTTTTTAAAAACAACTTCTATCTTATTTGAAATAGAAACAACATTAATGGCATAGAAGATCATAATTTTACCAGTATAGCCATCAATGCCTGCCCGACTTCATGATAACGTGATTCAAAGGCAATCGACGAATAAATAGCGACAATGTGATTCTGAGTTCATCGTGGCTAGGTCGGTGTTACAAGATGGAGGAAGGAGCAGGAGGCGTGACGGATCTGGACGGAACTGCGGAGGAGAAGGTCGAGCTTGGTTCCGTGGCGGTGAAGTAGAACGGCGATGGAAGATCGAAGTTGGCGCGATTTGGAGAAGGGTTGTTCACTTGGCGGAGATCGATGAAGAAGAAGGTTGCCAATGAAGGTGCAGAAACGCGGTGCGTCCGGTCGGAGTTTGTTTTGACGGACGGCGCGACCAAGAGACGTCGTGGCGGAGAAGGTTTTAGTGACAGTGGTTATCGTGTTGTTTGAAAGAAGACAGCGAAAAATGAGTGGTTGGTGGATGAAGGAAGATGGCGACGAATCGAGTTCCTCGGAGGTGATTGATAGGGCTGAAGATGGAATAGTGGATCCGTTCTTCTCTTCTTTTTTCTTTTCCCCGTTTTTCTTTAGTGAGAGAGTTAGGACGAATCAATTGAGTGGGTATGTCCCCTTTTTTGATTTTCTTTTTTTTTCAAGACGTTGGAGAGAGGGAAGAGTGAAGGATATGCGGACTTGTGAAGAGGAGGTTTTCCAATTTTTGGAAGAAGGGGAAACAATCTCTCTTTAGCAACGTACAGAGAGAGTATTTTATTTTTTTCTATCCCAAATCACCTCCTCTTTCCAGGTGATTCAAGCCCATTGGTTTTTAAGTGGGAGGGAGAGTCATGGAATGGACGTGTTGCCATCAGTGGTTCTCAATGAGAGGATATTATTTCTTCTTCTTATTCGTTATTCCCCGTCAGCTAGTGAGAAAGATTTATGAGCTGTCACACATGGAGTTGTTGCACACTCTTATCCCTTTGTTATTTTGAATGCTAGTAATAAATATAAAATCCATTATCTCTAATAAATTTAAGCTAATTTCTAATTAAATTCTAATAAATCAAAATGCTAATTTTTGCTAAAAATTAAAGATGAAATGATAAACAATGAATAAGGATCGGGTGCAAATATGTTCGGAAAATTAAATCGGATGCACTGAAATGATCAACATGAAATAAACTTATTGAAGAAATACAACGTTTCTTTAAATTCTGAAATACGTTTTTACCGGTTAAAAGGCCCAGGCGGGTAAAAATGCAACTAAAAAGTCGTCGAAAAATATAACGAGCACACCAGATTAAACTACGTGAACCATAGATTAATAATACTGGCGTCTGCAATTTTAATTTTGAAACTTTTTACCCGCTGATTTTGCACAATTTGAGAAATGATTTAACCAATTTGTCGGTATTTTCAATAATTTCTTCCGACTGATATTTTAGGTATTATTCATGATGAAATGCATGTCAAGTTGTGCATATGATGTAAATTGAAAATTAAATCAAATTTTCGAAAATTTAAAAATGTCTGGACAAAATTGGGGTACGACACCAAGGTGTGATCCCAAAACCAATGCATATTATGAGATGGCATGAGGGATCTTAGGGTCAAAATCAGGGTCTTACAGCTGCCTCTATTTAAGGACATTCTAACTGAGGATGTGAAGGTTAAAATTTTCGTATCAACTTAGTAGAATGGACTTAAATAACAACATATAGAAACAAATTTTGGTCCCTAAGAGACATCATGATGCATATGATATGAAGTGTTAAAAATAATCTTCGTGGGGAAAATATATTTCAACAAAAGAAAAGAATCTGGAGAGACTGAAAGTCCACAGAAGCATAATGCATTCCATAAGGAAAACTCACTGGGGAGACAGAGACTCTGGGGATAAAAGTTGCATAGGCCAAACTACGACTTGAAAACTGCTGGAGACGCGAGGGGAATTTCCATTGAAAATAAATTAATGGAAGGACTCGGTTGGGGATAAGGGAAAATCTGCAGAGGAAACAGGTAAATCAAAGCTGAAATACCTGAATCAAACTCAACTAGGGAAGAATGATCTTCAACATAGGAGTACTAGAAATATATTATCTATTACCGGTTACTAGGTAGGAAGATAATATACTCTGACAGAGGGACATCCATTACAGATTAGGGTAAACATATCAAGGATGACTCGCTGAGGAAAAAGTGGTGTATTCGTTACTGGTTACTGGGTAAGAATAGCCTGCTGGGGAAAATATCAAATAGGACTTACAACTACCTGTTACTAGGAAGAAGATCAAAGAGAGAATATTTGTCACCAGTTAAAGTGAACATATCATGGATAGACTCAGAGGAAGAATATACGTCATCGGTTAGGATGAACATATCAGGGGTAGACTGCCGGGAAAAAATAGGAATTATATCTATCGGTTACTGGATATAATACCAAAGAGAGAATATTCGTCACCGATTAGGATGAACATATCAAGGATAGACTCAGAGGGGAAAGTAGGATTTATATCTACCATTTACTGGGTAGAACACCGCAAAGAGGGGAAAATTTATCATCAGTTAAGATGAACATATCAAGGATTAACTCTTTGGGGAATGAAATAAGGATTACAACTACCTTTTTATTAGGTAGAAAACCACAAAAGGAAGAATATCTGTCACCGTTTAGGATGAACATATCAAGGATATACTGCCTGGGGAAACGTGAAAATGAATCCGTCAGGGAAAACAAAGGAAGTAAATCACATTTACCTGGTATTGGGCAAAATTAAAGTACTCAAAAATCGAGAAGAATATTTCCATTTACTAGGTAATAGACTCTCAGGGGACCAAGAATATCCATCTAGGTAGTAACTAGAAAGAAAAGGTCAAACAAAGACTCAACCCAATGGGGATATAGCTCAAGGGGAGTGGTTCCATCTAGATAATTAACTAGGGAGGAAACTGAAATAATGATCAATCACGAGGAAATAACTCAGTGGGGAATGAGAAAGGCTAAACTCTTACTACTTTAGGGGGTTGACACTCTACAATTGAAGGAGGACAGACGCACCAAACCTGCATGGGGAAATAATATCACCGAAGCAAGGGGATCAGAATAAAGGAATCAAATGCGATAAAATGCATAATGAAATATCTGATGTATGAATATGCATGTATATGATTGATGATTATGCTGACAAAACAACACAAATGATACAAATATCACAAATTTGAATCGTCATTGCAACCCTCGACTAATCTCAAGAGGATGGAATCCCCAACTGGAGAAAAATGTTGGGGATGAACATAAGTCATCTAGCTCTGAATAACTCAACCCTGGATGGGGAAAGTGAAAAGATCTGTTGAGGATCCAAATTGTCAACTCTGCGGGGAATTTTATGTCAATATCATATTAAATGGGGAGACAACCCTACAGGGGACCAAACCAAAATACTGCTCAGAATTCAAAACATGTCGGGAACAAAGGGATCTTCAATATTTGAAGATGAACTCCGTCGGGGAATACAAGAGATAAAACTCTTGCATGGGGATCTAAGAACAATACTGAGGATGCCATGACCTAGATTGTTGCATTCCTCAAAGATCATCAAGTTCCCTTAGGAAATTGCGAAATAAACCAATTCTAAGGAAAAGATAACCAGATCTGATGAACTACCAAAGTCATGCATCAAAAATCTGCGAAGGTAAACCAAATAAAGGTGTCGGACCTTCGAAGTCACAAGCTGGAGAATATCAAGAGGAGTGTCGGGACTGATCATTAGCTCAACTCTATTGGGAACGTGAATTTACAACTCAGCCGGGGATATCTGACAAACTTTTTTGGGGGAAAATTACTAAACCAACTACTTAGGGAAGACCAACAAGGCTCCGCACTTCAAGACTTACTTGTTCTCAGACTGTTGTTGATATTCCTTGCGGAAATTGAATTTTCTTAAAGTAATTGTTTTTATATTTTTTAAGAAAAATAATTTTTATTCATTTATTTCAAAATTATCATCATAAAAATTCAATTTTATTTAGCAAAAATAAATAAGAGGAGAAACAATTTGGATAAAAAGTTCAACTTTATTTAATAGAATGGTAGTTTGTAAATGACAAGACTCCATAGATCTTTATAAAAGTTGAAAAATGGCAATTTACATGGAAAAGGTCTACATTGAATACAATGATCATTACTCTCCTACCAACTTCAATATCCACTGTGCTCTTGGTTTCGGTTGACGATGATGAATCAGACCCAACGACATGCTCAAAACTGTCTCCATGACTAGGACCAACTGAATGCAGTTACTTGCCATGATTTCTGATTTTGCCTAGATTTCCCCAAGGTGGGGTACTCAATCTATCGGGATAAACTTATGTTTTGTGTCTCTAACTTTTTCCTGGATCTCCCTTTCGGGTTTTTAATTCACCGAGATGCTTATTTTTGCCTAAGCTGCCCTATCAGGTTTTCAACTTAGCAAGTTGTTCTTTTATTTTTTTAGGCGAAGTATTTCTTGACTGCATCGACATTCATACGAAGAGTGAAATCTTCACCATCCATTGTTGTAAGAATCAAAGCACTGCTTGAAAAGGCATTCTTCACAACATATAGGCCTTCATAATTAGGGGTCCATTTGCCCCTGGCAAGGCTTGACCTTCTTATCAAATGCCTTCTTCATTCTTTGCTGATATAACTAACCATGACACATGGCAGTCAATCTCTTCTCTTCAATCAAATTCAACTGATCATATCTGGTCTGGCACCATTCAGCTTCTGTCAACTTGGCTTCCATCAATATGCGCAATGATGGGATCTCAACCTCTACTAGGAGCACAACTTCCATGCCATAAATGAGAGAGAATTGGGTTTCCCCTGTTGAAGTGCAGACGGATGTACAGTACCCATGCAAAGCAAATGGGAGCATCTCATGCCAATCTTTATATGTCACAACCATTTTCTAAATGATCTTCTTGATGTTTTTATTTGCAGCTTTAACAACCCCATTCATCTTGGGTTTATAGGGAGAAGAGTCATGATGTGCAATCTTGAAGTCTTTGCAAAGAGCTTCCACCATATTATTATTCAAGTTCGATCCATTATCAGTAATGATCTTAATTGGCACACCCATAACGGCATATAGTCCGATTCTCGATAAACCTCACAATAACTTGCTTGGTTATATTTTCATACGCTGTCTCTTCAACCCATTTTATGAGGTAATCAATAGCCACTATAATGAAACAATGTTCGTTCGAAGCTTTGTGCTCAATTATGCCAATCATATCAATTCCCCACATAAAGAAGGGACATGGGGAGGAAATGACATTCAACACTGTAGCAGGAACATGAATCTTATTCGCATAAATTTCACGCTTGTGGCATTTCTTCACAAACTTGCAACAGTCAGATTCCATTGTTATCCAATACTAACCTTCTATCAACATCTTCTTTGCCATAACATGTCCATTAGAATGAGTACCAAAGGAACCTTCATGGACTTCAGTCATCAATAAGTCTGCTTCGTGTCTATCCACGCATCTGAGAAGAACCATATCGAAGTTTCTCTTGTAAATCACATCACTATTCAAGTAGAAGTTTCCAGCTAATCTCCTCAAAGTCTTATCTTTCAGAGATGCCCCAGGCAGGTAACTCTGACTTTGGAGGAAACACTTGATACAAAATACCATGGCTTTTCATCTTTGACTTCTTCAAAAGTAAACACATGAGCTGGCCTATCAAGACGTATGACAATCAAATTAGAAACTTCATTCCAAAGTTTCACCACAATCATTGAAGCCAACGTTGCAAGAGCATCTGCCATCCGATTTTCATCTCGAGGGATATGATGAAACTCAACCTTTGTAAAGAAAATTGAAATCCTCCTCGCATAATCTCTATATGGTATCAAATCGGGTTGATTCGTCTCCCGGTCACCTTTGATCTGATTCACAACCAAAGCTGAATCTCCACAGACGTCAAGATATTTATTTCTTAGATAATGCCCTCTTCAAGCCCCATAATACAATCTTCATACTCAGCCATATTGTTTGTACATTTGAAAGTCAATCTAGCTGTGAACGGAATATGAGTGCCTTGACGAGTAATAATCACTGCCCCGATTCCATTATCATATGAATTAACAACCCCATCAAATACCATGTGTAGCACCTCAAATTTGCACCTCCCATTTTGTACATCATTTTCATTTTAGGTCATTAACATTAGCATTGTCCACTGCATAGCATTGCATTGTCCATTGCCCAAGTCATCAGTTCATCAGTCAAGACTGGTCAGGAGACCCAGTGGTGCAAGCAAGCAATTGCATTTCCTATGGAAGCAAAGCCCTGGGGTTGGCTCAACAAGTTCATATGACCTAAGGATCATTTTGAAGTGGTTTGGCCAAAGATTGAATGATCAAAGCTCATCAGTCAAGCTGGATTTCATCTGAAACCCTAGAAAGTCAACTATGGTCAACTGGGCATGGAATCTTGGATTTGAAGGTGGGAGATGGTTAGAGAGGCCTCATTCAGGTCCATACAAGTCTTATTTGACATTACAAAGATCAACATTGAAGAATTTGAGGTCATAAGAAAAGTTTCCAAAAATAGTAAGTGACCTGTAATTTCAAACTGCCAAAAATGGAAAGGTCTTCTCCTCAAGTTTACATGTCCAAGCAATCTTCAAATGAAATTTTGTCCAACATGGAAGTTGAAGATCTTGCTCTCACCTTTTCAAAAAGTCCAAGAACATGAATTTCCCATGTGTGGTTGAGAAATTATGGATTAATCATTGTCAAGAAAATTTGAAGTTCAAAAGGGGATAACTTTTACTCCAAAAGGCCAATTGATGTGGTTCTTTTTGTAACATTCTTGTTTTAACATGAGCTATCCAAATCATGCATCACATTTCATCAATTCTCATCACAAAAATATTGGATTTTTCACTTGATTTTCATTTGAATTTTGGAGGGAAAAAGTCCAATTCCAAATTTAAGTATTTCCACACATAGTATCACTTGCATTTGGCTCCAATTGATATTTTGAGGTGAATTAAGTCATAAACCGTGCACTGTAGCAATCATTCCATGCACATGAGGGGTGAATGGCAAATTTGCATAACACTTGCATTTCATTAATCTCTTTGGCTTGGCTTAATCTTGATTAGCAAAGATCATTAAAGATTGTATATAACTCTAATCCTAACAGAAAACACCATTAACATTTCATTCTAATCAGATCTAGATCCAATTCACCAAGTTTCACAAATTTTTGCTCTCACTTTTTCTGCAAAATTCTTCAAATCCTTTGCTAGTTTCTTCATTGATTCATCATCCACAAGTGCTATTGGATCTTCTGCAAGCAAGGAATCATCATTTCGAAGCTGAATCAAGAACTGTTGAAGCTAGCATCATCCATGGCAGCTGTTGATTTGAGCAAGATCAAGCAAGACTGAGCATTGGATCTTCATACATTCATCCATTTAAGAGTTGTAGATCATCTGTTTCAACATTACAAAGCCTGAATTGCACAAATCAAGCTCTGCATCTTCATAGAGGTCAGATTTCGAATCTTGCAATTCATGAAATTAGGATATGCTTTTGATAGATCTTTGAATGTAGAGTAGTCTGAGCTTTGTAGCATTGATTTTCATCAAGAAACAAGGAAGTTATTGTGATTTAAAGTTTGTTGTGTGAATCTTATTCTGCTCGATCCGTGCTTGATAGTGAGAATTAGGCTTAATTAATGTTATATTAGTAATGTGCATTAGAAGATGAACACAATGGTATGTTGTTTGTTGATTTCCGTGACAAAGTGTTCTTGATGATGAAGAACGTATGAAGCTGATGAAGAACCCTAGCTTTTTTTTTTCCAGAATGTGATTTGATCCATTTGCGCGCTGTTTGCATGAGCCTGAATGTTTATTGCCTGGCATTGGTTGCATGAGATCCTATGTGGCGTGATGATTGGTTCAGGTTGATTCACCGTGCCACCTGTATTAGTGAAACGGCGCGTTTCACTTATAAACGCGCCAGGTTTTGAATCCGTACATGCATCGATTCCCCACTCCAGCATTATCCAATTTGATGTTTGGCATTTTATTTCATTCATCATCCATGTTCATGTTACTTCATCATGTGATTTTTCATTTTTTCTCTTCATTCAAAATTGCATAACTTCTTGAATAATTGACATGCATATGGTGATCATTTGATGAATAACTTCAAAATTGAATGTGCTTCCATTTGTCCAAATGACTTGAATGTTGGTATGGTGATCATATGGTGAATGCTGTTTAGCCATGGTTTTTCTTGGAATTTATTGAATCCTTTTTGAGTTGATGTGGATTGGTTCATTCTGGTTGCTTCTATGAGCTTTGAACTTGCATGCTTTGCACTATTTGCTTTATGAAATGGAATTGGTTGATGATATGAATGTGAGACCACTTGTACATTGTTCCTAATTGATTGAACTTGATTCTTGCCAATTTTCATGTTCTTTCTTGAATTATTTCTCCCTCTTTGACCCTAGGCCTTGTCCTAGTGGTTAATGCTTATGTTTGAGTTGTGTTTTCAAGACAAGAAGCATATGGCATTGAGGAGTTTGATTCAATTGCTCATTTGGATTGATATTTCATTGATGTTGATTAACATTAAGTTGTTTTGTAGGTGGATTAGCTCCTTTGAGTTGAGCTTGTGCTTTGCTTGATGCATTGCTTGTTGTCTGTTTGTACAGTTAACTGTTGACTTCTAGTCTGTCTGTGTGACTTTTGTTTGAGTTGTGTACTGATTATGTTGGATTGTTTTCAGGTACTTTAGTGGCTATAGTTCATTGTGAACTTGCTTTTGCTTTGCTTGATAGCTTGAGCATTGAGGTATAATGTCTCTAACTCCATGTAGTCTGGAAGACCTGGCCTGTTATTTGGTCAGGCACCTGTCTGAAGTCCTCCTTAAGAGGCAATGCTTGTGTTTGTTTATCTTTGTGCCAAGCAGGAAAAGACCTTGGATAAGGCAATTGGCAGATACAAGAGATGTGCAATCCATCTCCTGCTATTCAGTTGAGTCATCCCTTTGCTCACACACCTTGTCTTGATGCATTGTGGATATTAACCCAAGATCCTTGTACAGTTGTGTCAGTCATATGTGTAGAAGGGTTCCAACTTTCTGAACCCAGACATCCTTTTGTCTGAAGCTCTCCCAGGCCAGGGATAAGAGCTGTGAAGTCTTATCTTCACTTCCCATTTCATCTGCTTCACCCTAACTCTCAATGTTAGGGTTAAGAGCTAACATCACCCGATTCCAGATGGCTTGTGTTTCACAGCCTAACCCTTGTGTGAGCCCACTTTGTGTGTATATAGTGTGTGCTATCTGTGATTGTTTGCTTTGCCTGTGCTGTTTAGGATAGCTTGCTCCCTGTGCAAGTTAGATAGCAACCTTAACTTAGGGATGATATGCATGATAACATCTAGGCTCGAGTCGTAGTCTCCCTAGTTGTGTCTCCCTTTGTTATCTGGTTAGGCTAGTCCTTTGTCCCTCCGTAGGGGAACTACGTCGCCCTGATCCTCATACCAGATGAGGTACGTAGGCAGGAGATGAGCTGATCTCTCCGGGCGCCCTTTTTGTTTTGTCCCTTGTGTGAGGTGGAGTCTGACATAAGTCCAGCGATTGGCAGTCGGTTTCCTGTGTTTGTCTGTTGTGTGCTTGGAGTCCGATGTAAGTCCAGCGATTGGCATTTGGTTTCCAGTGTGCGTGTGTTTGGTTCGGAGTCTGATGTAAGTCTAGCGATTGGCATTCGGTTTCCATGTTTGCCTGTTTTGTGTGGAGTTTGACGTAAGTCCAGCGATTGGCAGTCGATTTCCTGTGTGGTTTTGTTTGGCGTGCGTTAGCCAAGCTACGAGTGCTCTGATTCTTCTTTAGTCCGAGAAGATACGTATGCATAGGATGCGACATCCTAGCGAGCACGTTTTCCCCCGTCCGAACTACGTCGACTCTGATGTCTATGCCTGATAGACCACGTAGGCCCAGGATGCGATATCCTGCCGAGTTAGTTTCTCTTGTTTTCTGTGTCTCTTTCAGCCAGTGTTTGTGTTTGTTTGAGTAGTGTTTAGCAACCTTTATCCTTCCTTTTGTGCGTGGATCCCGTCGAGTACGACGGATGCGTAGGGGTGCTAATACCTTCCCTTCGCATAACTGACTCCCGATTCCATTCTCTCTGGTCGCGAGACCATGTCTTTTCCAGGTTTACTTCGAGCGTTTCCTTTCCCTCTTTTGGGATAAATAACGCACGGTGGCGGCTCTGTTGTTTCGTTTTCCCGCCGGTTTTTCGCGTAATGCGACACCATGCCCCAACGAGAACCAGGTTTGGCCCTTCTTCAAGAAATGGTTCATCACAATCTTTCATCTTTAGGTACAAAATCTCTTCGTCAGGAAAATCATACTGTACAGACTGATAGTCTTCATTTGGTTGGTGAGCCAAATAGCCAGCCAAGACATTACCTTTAATAGCTTTTTGAGATCGGTATTCAATGTTATACTCGGATAATAACATCTACCAACGGGAAATCCTCCCAGTTAGAGCAGGCTTCTAAAAAATGTACTAGATTGGATCCATTTTGGATATCAACCAAGTAGTATGATTCAATATATACTGGCGCAAATGCTTAGCAGCCCAAGCCAATATGCAACATGTCTTTTCAAACGTAGAATACCGAGTATCACAGTCGATAAACTTTTTATTGAGATAGTAAATTGTATATTCTTTCTTTCCAAATTCATCTTGCTGACCAAAAACACAACCCATACTCTCTTCAAGCACAGTCAGATACATGATCAAGGGTCTTCCTTCAACAGGTGGAGACAAAATCATATGCTTAAGCAGATACTCTTTGATACTATCAAAATCTTTTTGGCAATCTTCGATCCAATCACAAGACTGATATTTTCGAAGTAGTTTGAATATAGGTGCACATGTGGCAGTCATTTGCGATATAAATCTTGAGATATAATTCAAGCGGTCGATAAATACTTTAACTTGCCTCTCAATTTTGGGCGCGTGCATCTCTTGTATTTCTTTGAACTTGGCAGGATAAACTTCAATACCCTTCTCAGTGACAATAAAGCCCAACAACTTACCAGAACAAACACCAAAAGTACATTTATTGGGTTTCAAATGGAGTTTATATTTTCTTAAATGTTGGAATAACTTCAACAAATTCTCAACACATTCTTCTTCATCACTTGATTTGGCAATCATATCATCGACATAAACTTCAATCTCTTTATGCATCATATCATGAAAAAAAGTGGTCATGGCTCTCGGGTACGTTGCACCAACATTCTTTAAACCTAAAAGCATCACACGATAACAAAATGTTCCCCAGGGCGTAATGAATGTGGTCTTCTCCATATCTTCAGGTTCCATCTTGATCTGATTATAACCGGAAAATCCGTCCATAAACGCAAAGACTTTGAATTTAGCTGTATTCTCTACGAACATGTCAATATGTGGCCGAGGAAAATCATCTTTCGGACTAGCTTTATTTAAATCTTTGTAATAAACACACATGCAGACTTTTCCATCTTTCTTAGGAACATGCACAATATGGACCACCCACTGCGGATACTCGGAGGTAACTAGAAAACCATCATCAACATGTTTCTGCATTTCCTCTTTGATTTTAACTGCCATATCAGGACGAGTCCTTCTCAAATTCTGCTTGACCGGCAGGCGTTCTGGCTTCAAAGACAATCTATGCTCCACAATCTCATAATCCAAACCAGGTATGTCTTGATAGGACCAAGCAAAGACATCCTAATATTCACGAAGAAGATCAATCAACCCCTTCTTAGCTTCTGGACACAGTTGAGACCGAATCTTGACTTCCTTCACATCATCCTCGAAACCCAAGTTGACTAATTCAATCTTATCTTCAAACGGCTGAATGGCTTTTTCTTCGTCCTCAAGTAAACGAGATAATTCATCAGATAATTCTTCATCACCAGTCTCTTCCTCAGCTTCAAACACAAGGAAATCAAAGTTTGGAGAGGGAGTAGGATCATTGTATTCAATGGGTTCGAGAACCAACATGCATAATGATTTGATATTTTGATTTTAAAGAAGTGGATTGCGACTAAATATTATGCATATGGAAGATTATTATTTATTTATGTTTTTTGTGATTACCAATTTCAGAAAAGCAAAAAAAGTAAAAAATAAAACATCATAGATGTGGATGAATAAAATTGTATTTTATTGATGACAATAATAAAATGCCCAACAATGTTCACTTCTCCCTTAGTCATAGGAGAAGGTTTTTCTAAAAAAATGAAAACAAAATACTTAGAGCGATGAATAATAGTTGGAACATCAACATCAACCCAATTGTTACAAGTCTGTCCATGCGTCACAAAGTTGGTGCAAGCTTCATCTTCATCATCATTGTCTTTAATCACAGCAGCTGAGTGTTGATCATTCCCATGAATGAACCCTCCACTGCGGAAACTTGAATGCAAAACTTTAGTTCTGACATTGAACGGCCCTGGTTGAAATTTCAATCCAGCCTTACTCTTGTTCTCAGCAATCTCTATCATTCGACCCCATTGATCAATGCTGCCAGCCTCAATAGCCTTTCGTGCATCATTCAAAGAAGACATGGGCGCCCCATTTTTCATCTCCTTAGCAATATACAAGGCTTAGAACGGCGTTCCAACCTCCTCAGCTTCAAAATATGTAAAAGATGACAGATGGCTCACCAATAACGCTTTCTCTCCACCAATAACGACAAGCTTGCCGTTCTTCACAGATTCTAGCTTCTGGTGTAGAGTAGACGTCATAGCTCCTGCTTCATGAATCAATGAACTTCCCAATAGACAATTGTAGGCCGGGTGGATATCCATTACCTGGAACGTAATCTGGAAATCACTCGGACCTATCTTAACTGGAAGGTCCACTTCACCAATGACAGTTTTTCTAGAACCGTCGAATGCCTTGACAATCACGTTGTTGTACCTCATTGGGGCGCCTTGGTAAGAAAGTCTTGATAGAGTTGATTTCATAAGCACATTCAAAGATGACCCAGTGTCAATCAATATGTTGGACAAAGTGTCCTCCTTACAATTCATTGAAATATGAAACGCCAAATTGTGATTTCTGCCTTCCTCCGGAAGCTCTTCATCACAAAAGCTCGGATTATCGCAAGAAGTAATATTGGCAACAATGTAGTCAAACTGATCCACAGTCACACCATGCTTGACATAAGCCTGCTCGAGCACTTTCTGCAACGCCTACCTATGTACTTCAGATTTCATCAACAGTGACAACACGGAGATTTTTGACGGAGTTTGGAGTAGCTGCTCCACAACATTGAACTCGCTTCTTTTGATCAATTTCAAAACTTCATCATCATCGTTAGCCTTCAATTTTCTTGATTCACTAGACTGACACACTAATGTACTAACCGGATTTGCTACTGGAGATTTGGCATCTTACTTACTGAAACATCTTCAGAAATATAAGACCAAACGCACGGCCACTACGGGTCACCTTTGCAATATCAACAATATTCACCATGGATTCTGCAACTGGTAGAGGAACCTCTTGACCATTTTCTATCATTATGGCGTTATATTGATATGGCACAGCTTTATCAGATGCATACAGAACAGGGCCTGCTAATCGTATTACCAATGGCGACACCGATTTGTTGACATTGTTACTATTGCTGCTATCAAACTGGATAACTACACGCTCAGGGGTTTTGAATACAGGAACAATCACATTCACATTATCTATATCCCTTGACTGACAAATCTGAATAAGTCCTTTATCCACCAGCCTTTGAATATCCCTCTTGACAATAACACATCCACGAGGGTTCACACTACAGATTACACAACCATCATGGTTATGATCACATTCACTGACCAAACAAATGTCTTTATGAATTGCGACCAAAGATTGTATGATATGGCGAACATCATAAACCTTGAACTCACCAGGACAACCATCTACCATATTGACAAAAGCGTTACCATGAGCAGGCGAAGAATTGGCTTTCACATTGGTGCTCTGTTCTCAAAGGACACCATCCCACTCTTTACAAGCTTTTGCACTTCATACTTAAACGAATAGCAGCTTACTATGTCGTGGCCAGGGGCTCCCTAGTGAAAAGCACAATGAAATTTAGGTTTGAACCACCATGAAAGTGGATCGGGAATCTGTGGAGGATTTCATGGTTGAATGAGGTTCTTGAGAACCAAAGACGGGTATAATTCTGCATATGACATAGGAATAGGTGTAGGTCTTTAATTGGTTGCATTGTATGGTAAAACACTAGCTGGATTCCAATGTCTTGACTGATGTCATGACATGATGTGGAGGTGTTTTTGTGACTGCATTATAGGTTAGAATACCTAGCTGTACTCTGATGTCTTGACTGATGTCATGACACACTTGAGTAGTTTACTGTAGGATTAGCTAATACAGGATGTATTGAATGTCAAATTGGATGTTGTGACATTCATCCCTGTCAGCAGATACTGAGGAATAGAACAGGTGGTGTTCTGTTAGAACTCAGTATTTATTGTCAGTCTGGTTATCAAGGAAATACCACACCAGGCATAAGGCCTACTGTCTGAATGTCAAACTGGACGTTATGACATTCATCATTGACAGCATATACTGAACAATAGACAGAGTGGTGTTCTGCTACACTTCAGTATATTTCTCAGTCTGTTCTTCAAGAGGATAACAGAACTAACTTAAGGCTAAATGTGTAAATGTCAAATTGGATGCTTTGACATTTATTAATGTTAGCTGTTACTGTAGAATGGACAGATTGGTCCTGTACAGTTCAACAAATTTGTACAGTCTGTTTTCAAGAAAAACAGACTTAGCATATGGTCCTTGACGTCAAGCTGAATGTTGTGACATTCAAACCTGACAGCATATGCTAAATTGTAGGTTGTTTAGTTTTTCTGTTTCAGCATTTTTCTCAGGCTATTCTTCAGGGATTCAAAAGCTGAGAGAAAATCCAGGAAACCAACAACCAAGCTACATTTAATGAACCTAACAAATAGCCTATTTGTTAGTAACCTAGATGTGGAATTTAGGGGAACTCGCGTGACCTTAAATTCAGGAGAATACAAGTACAAGGCCCAAGTGCTGCAATATAAAAGGAAGTCATTCCTTCAGTCAGAACTGGGGATTTTGAGGCGTGAAGATTTAGTGTGTCCATCATACTTCACTGCTGTATTTTTGTGAGTCTTGTATTAGACATATCTTCTAAGCCAAGCTATTATTACGTAGATGATTGCATTGGTATAGGGTGTTCATTGAGTTGTAAGTGTTGTGTCACTCTAAGCTTTTAAGCGTGAGTGCTGTGTATCTTGATTAAAGTTGTTAAGCACAATCAAGAGTTGTTTGAAGTGTGACTTCAAAATTGTCTTTAATATTGATTAAAGGTAGTAATCAGTGAGGTGATTGAGGGGGAGTGAGTAGGAACTCTGATCTTAGAGTAAGATTGAAATTGCATTGGGTAGGGATTAAGTGAAGAGTTGTAAACGAGGGAGTTTAGCTTTGAATGAATACTACTAATAGTGAATTTCCTCTCTGGGTTGGTAGCCCCCAGACGTAGGTCATGTTGGACTGAACTGGGTAAACAATTACTTGTGTTATTTACTGCACTTACTTTTAAGTTCTGCATAATTCTTGTCTGTGCAGAATTTGATGTCATAACAACCCGTGTGACATCGAAAGTATGATAACTAGAATTTCAATTGGTATCAGAGCAGGCACCCTGCCTGTTAGTTTCTGGGTGAGATCTAGGGAAGTTACTTTCTAGTACCATGGACAAGGATATAGGACACTCAAATAGACCACCCATGTTGGATGGTTCTAACTATGATGACTGGAAGCCTCGTATGATAGCCTTCTTAAGATCTCTAGATAGCAAAGTCTGGAGAGCTGTCAACAAAGGATGGGAACATCCAACGAAGACTGGTGAAGATGGAGTCAGTGTGCAAATTCCTGAAGAAGAGTGGGACAAGGAGAAAGAGGCATTAGCCCTTGGAAATTCTAAGGCCTTGAATGCATTGTTCAATGGAATCAGTAAGAACATCTTCAGGCTGGTGCACCACTGTGAGCTAGCTAAGGAAGTTTGGGATACCCTAAAGATAACTCATGAAGGTACCTCCAAGGTGAAGATGTCCAAACTTTAGATGCTGACCACCTTGTTTGAAAATCTTAGGATGAAAGAGGATGAGACTATTCATGACTTTCACATGAATATTCTTGAAATTGCAAACACCTCTGGTGGACTAGGTGAGAAAATGGCTGAAGAGAAACTTGTAAGAAAGATTCTCAGGTCCTTGCCTAAGAGATTTGCTATGAAGGTCACAACCATAGGGGAGGCTCAAGACATCTACAATATGAAGGAGGATGAGCTCATTGGTTCTCTCCAAACCTTTGAAATGGGATTGTGTGAGAATGCTGAAAAGAAGAACAAAAGTGTAGCTTTTGTATCTAATACTGAAGAGGAGTCAGAAGCAGGATATACTAGAGGTGATGAAAGCATATCAGAAGCCATAGCCATGCTTGGGAGACAGTTCAACAAGTTCGTGAAGAAGATTGATCAAAGAGGTAGACCTAATGTCAAGAACATCCCGTCTGGCATCAGGAAAAGATCAACTTTTGAAGAAAAGTTCAACCAAGGCAAGGGAATCCAGTGTCATGGTTGTGAAGGTTATGGACACATTAGAGCCGAATGCCCGACTTACCTCAAGATGCAAAAGAAGGGGCTAGCTATCACATGGTCTGAGGGAGATTCTGGAAGTGAATCTGAAGGAGAATCTGCTAAACATGTCACTGCACTAACGAGTGTTTGTGCCACTGATGATGATTCAAGTGCAGATGAACTGACCTTTGATGAACTGGCTGCAACTTATAAGAAGCTATGTGTCACCAGTGCAGAAGTGCGTGTACAAGGAGAAAAGCAGAAGAAGCTCATCAAGGAGCTGGAAGATGAGAGACAGAAGCATCTGACAGTCATAGAGGGTCTAAATGGTGAGATAACCCTGCTGACCTCCAGGTTGGATCAAATGACTAAATCCATCAGAATGTTGAATAAAGGAACTGACACCTTGGAAGAGATCCTAAAGGTGGGACAGAAGTCTGGAACCATATCTGGTTTAGGCTTTGTGAAAAAATCCTCAGCTGAACTCAAACGCCCAAAGGCTAAAGTTCAGAAATTCAAGCGGAGGTCACATCCAATGTCTCAACATCAGGGAACCAGGATGAATAATCATCAGAAGAGGAAATTCCAGAAATGGAGATGTCACCACTGTGGTAGGCTTGGCCATATAAAAGCCTTCTGCTACAGGCTTCATGGTTACCCTAACCAAGCCCCTCATGTCAGGCCTAAGCATAAGACATATAGGCACTATGTCCCCATCAAGAAGTGACAATGGTATGCTAGGTTAGCTCACACAGCTCTAAAGGCATCTACCAGAGAAGACTGGTACTTTGGCAGTGGCTGTTCAAGACATATGACTGGTATGGAGAATATATTGGCGGATATACAACCTCACACTACCAGTTATGTGACCTTTGGTGATGGTGCTAAAGGAAAAATAAAAGGTGTGGGTAAGCTGGACTGCTTTGGAGTCCCAGAACTGAACAATGTATTGTTAGTAAAAGGACTGACTGCCAACCTCATCAGCATAAGCCAGCTGTGTGATCAATGATACTATGTTCAGTTCACTAAGGAGCTATGTCTTGTGACAAACAGAGATAATCAAGAAGTTATGAGAGGATCCAAATCCAAAGATAACTGCTATCTGTGGGAACCTAAGCCATCAAACTTCTCCACTATGTGCTCCTCTGCCAAGGAAGAACAGGAGGTGAAGTTGTGCCATAGACGCCTTGGTCATCTACACTTAAGGGGAATGAAAAAGATCATATCCAAGGAAGCAGTTAGAGGAATCCCTAAGCTTCTTATTGATGAAGGAAGAGTCTGTGGAGAGTGCCAGGTGGGCAAGAAAACCAAGATGTCACATCCGAAGCTGGGACATCCTACCACTTCCAGAGTTCTGGAACTGTTTCACATGGACCTAATGGGACCTATGCAGGTTGAAAGTCTGGGTGGAAAGACATATGCATATGTGGGGGTTGATGACCATTCCAGATACACCTGGATAAGCTTCATCAGAGAGGAGTCATATACATTTGATGTCTTTAAAGACCTGTGCATCAGACTTCAAAGGGAAAAGGACAGTTGTGTTGTCCGAATTAGGAGTGATCATGGTACGGAGTTCAAAAATTCCAAGTTTGATGAGTTTTGCTCATCTGAAGGAATAAGTCATGAGTTCTCCTCTCCTATAACTCCTCAGCAGAATGGGATAGTTGAAAGAAAAAATAGAACTATTCAAGAATCTGCCAGAGCTATGATTCATGCAAAGAAGCTCCCTATGCACTTTTGGGCTGAAGATATGAATACCACCTGCTATGTTCACAATAGAGTCACCTTGAGAAAAGGAACCTCCTCCACTCTGTATGAAATATGGAAAGGCAGAAAACCCACTGTGAAGTACTTTCATATCTTTGGAAGTAAATGCTACATTCTCTCAGATCGTGAACAGAGAAGGAAAATAGATCCCAAAAGTGATGAGGGTATATTCCTAGGATACTCAACTAACAGCAGAGTTTACAGAGTGTTCAACTACAGGACCAATGTCCTGATGGAATCCATAAATGTTATTGTGGATGATAAAGAGGAAGGAGTCAATGTCATAGAGGATGTTGGAACATTCCTTGAGACTACTACAGACATACCAGTCAAGTCTGAAGAAGTACAGGAGACTCCTCCTGAATGTGAGGTAGATGCACCCACCAAAATTCCATCTATCAGAATTCAGAAAGACCACCCCAAGGATCTTATCATAGGGGATCCCAATAGTGGTGTGACTACCAGGTCAAGAGGAATTAGCTCAAATTCCTGTTTTGTATCCAAGGTTGAACCAAAGAATGTGAAAGAAGCCCTGACTGACGAATATTGGATAAATGCCATGCAAGATGAACTTGAGCAGTTTAAAAGGAATGAAGTATGGGAGCTAGTTCCACGTCCTGAAGGGACCAACGTCATTGGTACCAAGTGGATCTACAAAAACAAGTCTGATGAGAAAGGAGTAATTACTAGGAATAAAGCAAGACTAGTAGCTCAAGGATATACTCAAGTTGAAGGGGTTGATTTTGATTAGACGTTTGCACCCGTTGCTAGGCTTGAGTCCATCAAATTGATGTTAGGTGTAGCATGCATACTGAAGTTTAAACTGTTCCAGATGGATGTGAAGAGTGCATTCTTGAACGGCTACTTAAATGAAGAAGTCTATGTTGAACAACCTAAAGGGTTTTGTGATCCTAACCAACCTAAGCATGTGTACAAGTTGAGGAAAGCCTTGTATGGGTTGAAGCAAGCACCTAGAGCGTGGTATGAAAGGTTGACTGAATTTCTGACCTCAAATGGATACAGAAAAGGTGGGATAGATAAGACCTTGTTTGTGAAGGATGAAGACGGCAAAATCATGATTGCTCAAATCTATGTGGATGATATAGTTTTTGGTGGAATGTCAGAGAAAATGGTAAAACATTTTGTTCACCAAATGCAATCTGAGTTTGAAATGAGTCTGGTTGGGGAACTGACTTATTTTCTTGGAATGCAAGTCAACCAAATGGAGGACTCTATGTTTCTCTCCAAAAGCAAGTATGCCAAAAACATAGTTAAGAAGTTTGGTATGGATAATGCTAGGCACAAGAGCACTCCTGCTCCCACTCATCTAAAGTTAACCAAATATGATGGAGGGCCCAGTGTTGATCAATGTTTGTATAGAAGCATGATAGGCAGTCTTCTATACCTAACTGTAAGTAGACCTGACATTTCCTATGCAGTTGGAGTGTGTGCTAGATACCAAGCAGAGCCCAAAGTGAGTAACAGGAGATAACAGGAGATACCCTAGGACAACAAATTGTTTTGCAGATATTCAAGACAGAGGTTGTGGTGCAATTAGAAGTTTTTATTTAACTTATGTATGTGTGCTGGTTTGTGGAATGTGTGAGTGTGCTGCCACTCTGAGTGTATTAGCTAGGTCAATTTCCTGCTAGATGTGTGATTTCCGCTGCTATGGACTCTGTTGTGAGATCAAAGTGTGTTATCCAAAAATTTGCCAAAGGTGGAGTTTGTAGGTGTTTAATTGACTGCATTGTGTGGTAAAACACTAGCTGGATTCCAATGTCTTGACTGATGTCATGACATGATGTGGAGGTGTTTGTGTGACTGCATTATAGGTTAGAATACCTAGCTGTACTCTGATGTCTTGACTGATGTCATGACACACTTGAGTAGTTTACTGCAGGATTAGCTAATACAGGATGTATTGAATGTCAAATTGGATGTTGTGACATTCATCCCTGTCAGCAGATACTGAGGAATAGAACAGGTGGTGTTCTGTTAGAACTCAGTATTTATTGTCAGTCTGGTTATCAAGGAAATACTAGACCGGGCATAAGGCCTACTGTCTGAATGTCAAACTGGACGTTATGACATTCATCATTGACAGCATATACTGAACAATAGACAGAGTGGTGTTCTGCTACACTTCAGTATATTTCACAGTCTGTTCTTCAAGAGGATAACAGAACTGACTTAAGGCTAAATGTGTGTAGCACCTCAAATTTGCACCTATCATTGTACATACATTCTCATATTAGGTCATAGCATAACATGGTCCACTGCATAGCATTGCATTGTCCCATTTGCCTCAAGTACAAGCCAATCAAGAAATTAGGTCAAACTGGTCAGGAGATCAGTCAATCAAGCAAGCAAGTGCAATTTTCATTGAGCCAAGGCCCTAGGGTTGGTCCAACATGTTCACATGACTTGGGGATCCATTTGAAGTGTTTAGGTCAAGGATTGGATGTTCAGAAGTCATCAGTCAATGCACAATCAGTCAGAAACCCTAAAAGTCAACTGTTGGTCAACTGTCCATTTAATCAGTGATTTGATGATGGGATTTGGTTTGAGAGAGCTTATTCATGTCCATATAGGCCTCATATATCATGTCAAACACCATCATGGAAGAATTTGAAGCCAGATCAGAAATTTCCAAAAATGGAAACTGGACCTGTAATTGAAACCTGCCCAAAATGGAAAGTCTTGATCCTCAAACTTACATCATGATACAAGCTTCAAATGAATTTTTTCCCAACATGAAAGTTGAAGATCTTGTTCTCCCATTTCCAAAAAGTCCAAGAACACTCAATTCCCATGTATGGTTGGCAAGATATGATCAAATCATTTTCAGAAATTCTTGAACTTCAAAAGGCCATATCTCTCAAACCATTTGGCCAATTTGGGTGGGGTTTTTTCCTACAAGTCACATTTGACCTCATCTTTCCAAATATGTCATCCTCATGCACCAAAACATCACCATGCAAAATGGACTTTTTGAACTTGCGTTAATTAATTTCAAGTGAGTTGAATTTTGACTTTTCAAAATAATCATTTTTAAACCATTTGGCCAATTGAAATAGTTCAGAAATGTGGTTTTGGTCATGTTACAAAGCCATTTTCGTACAGTACACATAGCCATCCCCAAGTTGCTTGAAAATTGGACAAAAGTACACTTTTACCAACTCCTTTCCATATTTTCATGAAGCTTGATTTGTACCTTTAAACAGAGAATTAAAAGATCATCTTCTGTCATTTACAAACCCTAGTTGCAGCCTCCAAACACAAAAACTTCACTCATTCTCTCAAACTTCATTTTTTGCATTTTTCCAAAATCTGTCAAAAATTCTCAAAGAACCACGAGCAGCCTTGTTGATTCATCATCTGGCAACTATTTGGAAGCCCTTTTTAACACTTTTTCTCAACTGTAAAGCCCCTCCATTACCGTTTCATCCAAGCTCTCATTAATGGCAGCTCAAGTTCTGGACCATCCCAAGCTTTCCTAGGCCAAGTTTCTTTCACCATTCACCTTGTTGAAGTTAGTTGAGCACCTGTTTCGAAGAAGAATAGCCAAACAACACCAGAATCTCCACTGCTTTTCATTTTTGCTAAATTTTCGATTCTCCCTATTTGTAAAACCATGTTGTGCAATGTATAGATCCTTTTACCCTGATCATTATGAGCTTTGAATGGTAGAAATTGGTTAAGTATTTAGCAAGATATTTGGAAATGAAGTTTGGTGTTCATATGAATTTTTGCTCGATTCTCTCTCAATAGCTTGTTTCCATGAAAATGAGGTGTGGATTTGGCATGTGTATGGTCTGACGGTTCCATTGGTGTACTCATTGATCATTTCTGGGAATGTTTGTTCTTGAGCAAAGTTTTGATGTTGATTTTCTTCTGTTCGATTCATGAACTATGTTGTGTTATATTGAAAATTGATGTTAGATTGTTGTTTGCCTTGCCATGCTGAACGTTTCTGTGTATGCAATTTGGATTTCTGGAACTTTTTTGTAAAAACACGATTTGGAAGGGATGAAGATTGTTGCTGCCCATAAACCCTAATCCCTTTTGAATACATTGCCCAGAAATTGCATTATTCACGTGTGCATGGTACTGTAGGGACATGCTGACCAATTAAATCATTTCATTCCCGTCCCTAAAACGCGGTCGTTTAAGTTAGTGAGTCCCAATATTACAACTTTGCCACCCGGTCATTTAATTATTCCAATTTAATTCATTTTCATTCCTCATTTTATTTCATTTGGCATGGCTCACTTTGGAAATTCATATTTCACTCATTTCAAATCCAATTTTCATGGGAATTTTTTTTTTTGCATTATGTTCATCTGGATCTCTACTTTTTTATCATGATTTTTGCTGATTTTTTGGATGAGTGGATTTTAAATGGCATTAGGGTTTGTAACATGTATGCATATTTTGTACACTTTGCCAAAACATTTGTGAAATGGTGATACTTTATCCAATGGCTCCCAAATTTTTTGTGCTTAAACTAGACACATTCATGGTGATTTTGGGGTAGAGTTTGTGAATTTATCATTGCTGGTTTGTGAGATATGATTTTTTGAATTAGGGTGTGACAATTTGTGTCACACCATTGATGTCCAACTTCATAATTTTTGGATCCATGCTTCTTCACCTCCAAATGAATTGATTTTTTGCATGAACCTACTCTTGGATGTCTAGTTTACATGTGAATTTTCTTGGAATTATTTGTGGCATTTCCTAATTGTTTGGGATTTTCTCCCCTGTTTGGTCTTATGTTGACTTTTTGTGACACATGTTGCCATTTCATTTGTGAAATCCTCATACTTTATTAGATGGACATGAAATTTTGCATGAGATTACTAGACATCTTAAGCTTTGCCATGGTTTTAGTCCCATTCATTTATCATACACCATTTCTGATTTATGATTTTTCTAAGTTGATGCATGTTTGGTTGACTTGTTTGAGCATGTTCAAAATTGCTTTGACTTTCTGATTTTTATTGACTGCCTTCCTCTTGTCCAAATGATATGAAATTTGAGATGCTTACCATGCTATGTGTTAGGATTGATCATGATTTATTTGGTAATTTTTGGAAATGTTTGAATTGACTTTTGATGCAAGTCTTTCTGTTGACTCCTATGAGCTTCTATTTGCAATGCTTTGACTTAAACTGTTCATGAAATGATGATAGTGATTGACATGAATGTGAACCCAATTGGAATTGTTTCTTGATTGATTAAACATGATTTTGAATGCTTGCCCTTTGCTGTTTTGACTTTTTCATTCTCTTTTGACCCTAGGCTTGCCCTAGTGGTCCTGTTACTTACCTTTGAGCTTGTGTTTTCAGGTTGACCAACAAATGACCAATGAGACCAATTCTTTTTGATTGAGCTTGCTTGAATATCATTGTTTAACTTGTTTGTTTTGTAGGTGGCTTGGCTCTTAAGCCTTAAGCCTTGTACCTTGCACATTCATTTGCTCCTGACTAACTGTTAATGTTTGTTTCCTTTTGCTTTGATTTGAGTGAGTTGCATACTAACATCTGCTTGACTATTCCAGGTGCTTTTAGTTGCTTAGTTCCTTGTGAACTTTTGCTTTGCTTTGCTTATATAAGCAATTTGCATTGAGGTATATTTCTAATCTTCATGTAGTCTGGAAGACCTGGCCTGTTACTTGGCCAGGCAACTGTCTGAAGTCCTCCTTAAGAGGCAATGTTTGTGGATGTTTAATTTTGTCCTTGCATAGAGTCAAAGACCTCCTAAGTGAAGAGGCAATTGGCAGAACCCAAGGGATATGCAACCTATCCCCTGCTATTCTGTGTGTCATCTGCTTTGCTCACACAACCGTGTTGATGCATTGCAGATACAAACCCAAGATCTTGTACAATCGTACAGTTGAGTCAGTTTTAAATGTGTAGAAGGGTTCCCACTTTCTGAACCCACACATTCTTGTCTTAAGCTCTCCCAAGCCAGGGATAAGAGCTGTGAAGTCTTATCTTCACTCACCTTTCATCTGCTTCACCTTAGCCCCTCAATGGCAAGGTTAAGAGCAACATCTACCCAGTTTCAGAGGTTTGTTTGTTGAGGTTGATATGACCCCTCGACTAAAACCTATCCTTGTTTGAGCCCCTTGTTTGTATATAGTGTGTGCTACCTGTGCTTGTATGTTTGTTTGACTTGCTTCCTGTGCAAGTTAGGGTTAGTTTAGACTTGCTTCCTGTGCAAGTTAGGTTTTGTTTGGCTTGCTCCCTGTGCAAGTTAAATGTGTGTGTGGCTTGCTTCCTGTGCAAGTCATGATTAGGATAGGCTGGCTCCCTGTGCTGTGCCAGTTAGCTAGAAACCTTAACTTAGGGACGATTTTGCATGATAACATCTAGGCTCGAGTCGTAGTCTCCCTAGTTGTGTCTCCCTCTGTTATCTGGTTAGGCTAGTCCTTTATCCCTCTGTAGGGGAACTACATTGCCCTGATCTTCATACCAGATGAAGTATGTAGGCAGGAGATTGAGCTGATCTCTCCGGGCGCCCTTTTTCTTTTTGTGTGTGTTGTTTGACAGTTGCTAGGCTCGAGTGCCTGACTCCTTAGCAATTTGTTGTCTGTTTGTTTGAGTGTGTGCTTGACAGTTATAGGCTCGAGTCCCCGACTCGCTATTAACTTGTTGTGTGGTTGTGTGCTTGGAAGCTGATGTAAGTCCATCGAGTGGCATTCGGGTTCCAGTGTGGGTGTGTTTAGGTTCGGATGCTGATGTAAGTCCAGTGATTGGCATTCAGGCTCCACGTTTGCCTTTGCCTGTGTTTGTTTGTGTGCGTATCAGCCGAGCTACGAATGCTCTAATTCTCCTTCGTCCAAGGAGATACATATGCATAGGATGCGATATCCTAGCGAGCATGTGTCGTTTCCCCAGTCCGAACTACTTCGACTCTGATGTCTATGCCTGATAGACTAAGTAGGCCCAGGATACGATGTCCTGCCGAGTCAGTTTCAGTCAGTCTCTTTTGTCTCTTTCAGCCAGTGTGTGTGTGTTTTGAGCAGTGTTTTAGCAACCATTTCTCTTCCTTTTGTGCGTGGATCCCGTCGAGTACGACGGATGCGTAGGGGTGCTAATACCTTCCCTTCGCATAACCGACTCCCGATCCCATCTCTCTTTGGTCGCGAGACCACGTCTTTTCCAGGTTTACTCTGAGCGTTTCCTTTCCCTCTTTTGGGATAAATAACGCACGGTGGCGGCTCTGTTGTTCTGTTTTCCCGCCGGTTTTTCGCGTGATGCGACAATGTGTAAATGTCAAATTGGATGCTTTGACATTTATTAATGTTAGCTGTTACTGTAGAATGGACAGATTGGTCTTGTACAGTTCAGCAAATTTGTACAGTCTGGTTTCAGGAAAAACAGACTTAGCATATGGTCCTTGATGTCAAGCTGAATGTTGTGACATTCATTCCTGACAGCATATGCTAAATTGTAGGTTGTTTAGTTTTTCTATTTCAGCATTTTTTTCAGGCTATTCTTCAGGGATTCAACACCTGAGAGAAAATCCAGGAAACCAAAAACCAAGCTACATTTAATGAACCTAACAAATAGCCTATTTGTTAGTAACCTAGATGTGGAATTTAGGGGAACTCGCGTGACCTTAAATTCAGGAGAATACAAGTACAAGGCCCAAGTGCTGCAATATAAAAGGAAGTCATTCCTTCATTCAGAACTGGGGATTTTGAGGCGTGAAGATTTAGTGTGTCCATCATACTTCACTGCTGTATTTTTGTGAGTCTTGTATTAGACATATCTTGTAAGCCAAGCTATTATCACGTAGATGATTGCATTGGTATAGGGTGTTCATTGAGTTGTAAGTGTTGTGTCACTCTAAGCTTTTATGCGTGAGTGCTGTGTATCTTGATTAAAGCTGTTAAGCACAATCAAGAGTTGTTTGAAGTGTGACTTCAAAATTGTCTTTAATATTGATTAAAGGTAGTAATCACTAAGGTGATTGAGGGGGAGTGAGTAGGAACTCTGATCTTAGAGTAAGATTGAAATTGCATTGGGTAGGGATTAAGTGAAGAGTTGTAAACAGGGGAGTTTAGCTTTGAATTAATACTACTAATAGTGGATTGCCTCCCTGGCTTGGTAGCCCCCAGACGTAGGTCATGTTGGACTGAACTGGGTAAACAATTACTTGTGTTATTTACTGCACTTACTTTTAAGTTCTGCATAATTCTTGTCTGTGCAGAATTGGATGTCATAACAACCCGTGTGACATCGAAAGTCTGATAACTAGAATTTCAATAGGGTCAAAGGAGACCTTCTTTCTCTCAAAGCTTTGTTGGTTATTGTTGTTGTTGTACTTGTAGTTGGTTATTTGTTGTGGTTGTTGTTGCTGAATCAGAATTGATTGATTATTGGAATTGTTGGAAAATATAGGAATTACTAATGAAACATGATGTTGATGTTGTCGAGGTTGAGAACTCTTCCTTACATGAGGCCTCCTCTGCCTCCCCATTGATATTGAATTAGTTTCTCCCTCCTTCCTTTTGGATAAACTCCCACCATATTTCTTGCTAGACGATGCTTCTTCTTTAGACAGATGTCCTTCATGGACTCCTTCTTTTAGCCTTATCCCCATATTTACCATTTCGGTAAAGTCATTGGGGCACTCGCAATCATACATTCGTAATAAAACGAACTCACTGTTTTCAATAAGATCTTCGTCATTTCTTTTTCCTCTAATGATGGACTAATCTGGGCAGCCAACTCCCTCCATCTTTGGGCATACTCCTTGAATATCTCCTTATCCTTCTGAGACATAGACTTCAGCTGGTCTCTATCGGGTGCCATATCGATGTTGTACTTGTATTGCTTAACAAAGGCCTCTCATAAGTCATTGAAAGTACATAATCTTGCATTGGCCAGCCCCATATACCATCTCAAAGAGGATCTAGTCAAAGTGTCTTGAAAATAGTGAATCAGCAACTGATCATTATCAGTCTGAGTAGACATTTTTCTGGCGCCCATCACAAGATGGCTCAACGGACAAGTATTCCCTTTATACTTTTCAAAGTCGACAACCTTGAAGTTCATCGGGATTTTAACATTGGGGACCAGGAAAATCGAGGAAATGATCCTTCATCTCGTCGATTTTATCATACACGTATGTACCCTAAGATGGCTAATAATGGTAGATAACGTCCTTAACACGAGGCAGAGTATGAATAATAGGTGGTGGCACTGACATGACTGGGCTAGATGCCAGCAGAGAGACAAAGGTGGGTGCATACCCTTCTGGATAAAGTTGTATGGCATCCCCCAAGGGAATCCAATAGGCATGGAAGGACCGGATTGACTGTCAGCTACAGGAACAGTTGAGGTAGCCACCTCAGAAATGAAAGTCCTATAGGGAGGAGGAGTTGTAGGAGAGGATGACGATTGGTTTTGTGCAACAATTACAGATTCCATCAGCTCCGTTAACTTGGCAATCTTGTCCTTAGCTCTCTGTTGTCTTGCTCTAGATGCTTCATTATCCTCGGTTGATTAGCACGGGTGTTATAGCGGTGAGTCAGCTTGGCTGAAGCACAGAAGAATAACGGATAAGACATCTAGCAGAAGAAAACCTGCTATGCAAATTATGCATGGAGTGCAATGTTTTTTGTTGTTTAATTTCAAGGGACATATGAAGTTCTATTTACAAATATAATAACAATAATAACAATTTGATTGACCATAAAATCCCGTTTTATTCATAAAATTTGGAAGCATTACACTGAGTACAATTTCAAAAACCAAATTACAAATACAAGAGAAAAGGAAACTAGTCATCCTAAGGATCCCTTAATAACGATATCCGATGATCTGGTTGTGGGTGCATATTTCCCTCAGATGCATCGAATATTGGACTCAAAGGATGTCTTCATCTTAGCCTTCTCAAGGACGAGCTGATCGACAATCTTCTTCCAAGCACCAGAAGGTTAAGGCATGCTAGAGGAAGATAGGCCCTCTAGCTTTCTCTGTCTCTTCATTGCTCGATCCTCAAGAATCTCAATAAGTGCATCTTTGTCTTTCAACTCAAGCTGCAACTCTTCATGCTTTCAGCATGGAACCTCTCTTCCCACATATCTTTTTCTTGCTTCATCTTGGTGAGTGCATCTTCCAACTCCTCTACATCTTGGTTAGGGATAGTTGATGGCTCAGCCACAACCAAAGACATAGGTCTTTCACAAGCATATGAGATCTTCAGCTCCAAATCTCTCTTTTTCACCCAAATAGTGTAAGCTTCAAAAGCTACATAGTTGCTTGGACCAAGATCGGATCTTCCCTTTCTATGCACATTATGCCAAGCATGTACCATCTTCTACATCAAATGTTGGGGATCTTTACCCTCTTGATTAAACAAACCTTCTAATTGAGTGTTATTAGGTTTATCCCTATAGGGGAACCCAAGTTGACGACGAGCTAAAGCAGGGTTGTAGTTGATTCTGCCTTGTGTACCAATGAGAGGCACATTAGAGAATTAACCACAACTATCAATAATATCCAAGCTACTCAATGAATAATCATACCTAAAAATATCATCATTACTGAGAGACATAAATCTCTTAGACCGTCGTAGAGATTGCTTGTTCTCGAAGAAAGTTGGGGTTTGGGGAAGTGAGAAATAAAGCACTTGTAGAGAAGAGGAACACAACAAACAATAGTCCCACCACCTTTAGAGTTTCTCAAATGCAAAGAGAAGTACATGTCACCCAACAGAGTAGGAATAGGATTCCCAATCAAGAAGATTCTAATGGCGTTAACATCAACAAAACTGTCAATGTTAGGGAACAAAGCTAAACCATAGATGAGCAATACAAAGATGGCTTCAAAAGCATCCATACTAACGGCTTGAGCAAAGACAATAGCTTTTCCAATGAGGAACTCAGAAATCAACCCAAGAATACTTCCTTTCTTCCCTAAGTGAGCATCAATCTCAGATTCCTTCAAATGTAGAGCTTCCGCTATGACATGAGTTCTGGGAATCTCCTCCAATCCACTAAAAGGTACTTTGTGAGACACGAGTATTCCCAAGAGATGGGCATACTCCTCTAACGTAGGTACAAGGTGATAATCAGGGAAAGTGAAGCACTGGTTGAGGCGATCATAGAATTGAACCAAGACACTCAGAAGTCCTTCAACCACATCAGCAGATAACGTAGAAAAGAGCTTCACATGATGTTGCTTGAAGTCCAAGGGATCTAGTACAAAGGATGACAACTTCCTTAGCTCTTTCAAATTAGGACATCTGAAATTCTACTTCTTAGTGTTCCTTCGTCCATAATCCATGGTCTGAAAATATTTGCAAACAAGACCTCAGTTTCCTTACAATTTATTTTTCGGTGATGACTGTTATGATGCGCATGTATGCCTGAATGCAACAATCACAAACAAGCGATCGCACACAAGGCAAACACAAGCAAAGGTCAAGGGATGGATCAAGTCATCATCAATATCAATCATCCATTTTGTTGGATTATGGTTTTCACCTTATCAACACCCAAGTTCCATTAATATTGACAATACTTGATCAGATCAACCAAGAATCAAAGGGTTTGTTATAAGTCACGAGCATGGAGTCAAGTTAAGAACCACCCCAAAGGAGTGTACTAAGGATAAAAACCTACAGATCATGTTCTATCAAAGTTCCCAGAGTCTTAATCCCATCTATCGGATATTACAGGTTAGAATTACTGACTCATCAACCCATAATATTCTCAAGAGAAACTCTTATGAGTGTAGTATCACGTAACAACTGTTATCAGGTCTACACCTGAACAACCTCCACACTACGTCCTAAATAGGCCAGGTTGGCTTAAATGTTTAACAGTTCTCAGCTTCTCGGACCCCAAATCAGAGAAAGTAATGCCTAACCACAAATGACTTGTGTGACATTAGTAACTCCAAAAGGGTCTCCACTGAGTATATGGGTCTCAAGCCAACTTGTTAAGGACTACTCCACACAAGTTGAACATGACTATACCATCCTCCTATCTTAATTGCACTAAAGTTCGGGTTAGAACTTATCTCACCACTTAGAGATCACAAAGCACTACATACAAATTATATCACACAAACAAATATACAAACATCAAATATACAAATATATACACATAAAAAAGTATGCTAAACCCACTAAGGACTACTCCCAAACAGAGTCGCCACTTAATTTCTGTAGCGGTAAATTCATGACCATCAAACTATGGATAAGCTTAACGTCAGTAAAACCAAAGGAAAGGGGAAAACTACGAACAAAACCCAAGGATAAGAAGTTTTCAAATAAAAACTAATAAAATGTCCGAGATTACAGGCAAGGGGGTTGGTTACACAGAGGGAATGTGTTAGCACCCAAAGTGTCCTAGGTACTCCTAGGGAGCCCTGTTTTATGGGTGTATGTATTTTTGGTATAATAGATGTTTGATAAAAATAGAGTGTAGGGATGAGAAAAAAATTCATTAATTATATTTTTGGGTTTGACAAGACCTTCAGACTTGTGCCTACGTACCAACGTAAAAATTTCAAAGTTGGTGAATTGTTTTTAACAAAAGTTTAAATGAAAAGGGCACAAAGGGCCAAAAGTTTGAACGAAGTGGTTAGTTCTTTTTGTCTTTTGAAATTTTAATTTAATATGATTAAGATCTAAGTTTGTCTTTTGAAAATCGATTGACATAAAGTCAAAGTTTCTATTTATATTAAGGTCTAAGTTTGAGAGTACACGCAAAGATTTTTTTTGAAAAGGGGATGAGATTTTGAAATATAAGAAGTGGGAGGATATGAAGAGGTTATCCTAAGCACAAATTAAAAGTTAAGAGATGAAATGATCTGACCAATGGGATGCTATCCAACAGACAATAATGTCATATAGAAAACCCATTTTCTCTATGGAATTTGAATCAAATAGTACTCAAGGAAAAATTAGCAATATCCATACATTATGAAGATCAAGGCATCAAATAAAGATAGCCACATCCAAGCAAGAAATCCCCATAGCTAGCAGTCTTCTTTATTTCCTTATGTATCAGATGAAATATTCCTTGATCAACTCAGAACAAAGCATCAGACATAAGATCAAAATAACAATTAGCACCAAGACAAGGTAGAAGATGAATTCAAACAGAGTTCAATGCTTGCACCAGATGAAGGCTTTAGTTCACAATAACTTAGTCTCAAAATCTTGGGATTGGCCAAGTCCTTTTTGCACAGGGAATGTTGCCTAATCCTAAGTCCAAGAGTTTAGATCAAGATCAACAGTCCACCAGACATTTATTAGGGTTTTTGTTATTATTAAGTATTTTAAGGTCCTAAGACCACAAACAAGATCAAAATGCACAAACACTATATACAATCACAAGATATGGCTCAAATGAGCAAAAAGAAAATGACATAAATAAAAACAAGTTAAATGGAATGTAAATGGTAGTGAATGATAAAGGATTGAAATTTAAATTGCATAAAGTAAATGACTTGAAAGTAAAGTAATATTAATAAGAATTAGTCAAATGTTAGTCAAAAGTTAGTCAAATGTTAGTGATGATTTTTTAATTGATTAATTCATTCTCTGGAGAACACTCAACCATCCATTCACAAATATGAATCCTTAAACCAAGAAATATTTAATGAGAAGGGCTCCAACTTGGATAATTCAACAAGTATGCCACTAGCTCCCATGAAAGGAAAAAATGTCAAATCTCCACACAATACCATGAAAAATGGGAGACTTACAATCTCACTTACTAGAATGATATGCCATTAGGGTCAAATTTAGATCTATGTTAAGAAATCGTAATTGGACATATGTGGAAGTCACAACTATCTAAGGCCAAGCAATAAAAATTGAGGTGTTAATGCATGTTAGAGATTTGGTATGAAGAACCAAACTCCTAAAACATACTACACACTAAAAGAAAAGATCAAGAGTGAGGGACCTATCTCAGTCATACTTGTATTGGTTCATCTGACACAAGGTCATTGATGAACCAATTAGCCTTAAGACATTAGAGATTTCATTTGTCAAATGAAGGAATGAGAAAGAATAGGGATGAAGATGAAGAGGGAGGGGAAGATAGAAACACAAATTGACCAAGGGAGACTTTTCATCAAATCAAAAGCATTCATTCATTTTGGAAGCTGAAATATACGTTTCATCAATCCCCTAAATCCAACGGTTTTGATCTAACAAAATTCAAATCAACCATACGCAAGGCCGAAGCAAATAGTCAAACATCACAAGACCATAAAAATGGCTCAACATAATATTTACACATTTAATCAATTTAAATCAATTTAAAAATGAATTAAAATACAATTTTATTTGGCAAAACCTAAAATCTCTTCAAAACTCCAAATAAATGGCAAAGATTTTTATCCTAGGTCAAACAAGGTCAAAGGACCTTAAACAAAAAATTTCATGATTTTTTAAAAGACAGAAGTATTTTTAAACAATTAAAAATATTCATAAAAATATTTCATTCATGAAAAATATCAAAATTAATCCAAAAAATAATTTTAATTCATAATATGAAAGAGAAAATTATTTAAAGATTTTTGGTGAAAGTCCTTATTATTTTTGGATTAAAAATGAAATTAATATGAATTAAACCAAATAAAAGGATTAAACATAAAATAAGAAATTAGAATAAAAATAGAAAAAACAAGGGACATCTCCCTCATTAATTGAGGTGGAAGATCTGATGGCCACAGGCACGTGTTCCATGATGTACCCTTGATTAACTTGCTGTACGAGTGGTAACCAAATGCAACGGTCCAAATTATAACATCCAATCATGATCAGATGGCCAGGAGGTGTGCCAACACACACCACCGGAGCTAGGGCTCCGGTCATCTTCTCCTGTGACCTCCACCGGACAGGTCCAACTTCATCTCAATGGAAAATGAAACACAGTGACACAATTTCAAAGAGAAAATGCTCAGGATCACGAATCTCGTCTCAATTTTCTCCAATTCTAAGTATATAAAATGATACAGGGATTTGAATTTTGAGGATCATGAACTGAGTTGCTTCGATTTGACCTCAAAGCAACTCAATCTTGTTGCCTACATTGGTAGGACTTCAGCCAACCAAAAATCACAAAGAATAGTGAAGAATTGAGAGAGAATCTAAGAGATTTAAATTCTAGAAAATCACCTTTGAGTGAGCTTCAAACTTGCTTGATCTTGCTTCCAATTGGCCTTGGCTTGACTTCAGAAGGTTGTTGGAGTTGAATTGGATCAAGGAAAAGCTTAGACTCTTGGAGTTTCAATCTCAAAACAGAAGGAGATTTGAAACTCGATTTTCAAATTAAAACCTTTAAGATTATCCTCTAATGGTGAGGGTTTGGATTGCAGTTCAAAGCTTGGACAAGGTATATCTAATTTTGAGCCTTGAGGGTCTTATTTATAGGCAAAGCATTTGATTTCCACACACTTTCAAAATTGACCAAAACTAGCAATTCTCTTGCATGATTGCATGGGCATGTGATAGGCCCATGAAATGATGTGATTAGGTCTAAAATTCCTTGTATGCAATGCTGAAATCATGTCATGTGATCATGCAATGGAGATTGAAATGCGAATGTGAAATTCCTCCAAATGAACCCTTGAAAAGAACCCATGCTCAAGTCCTCCAATTCTTGGCCAAATGAGATGATCATGGACTTTTTGAAAAGGTAGGATCAAGGGGAGCAACTTTTATGTTGAACATTTTTCCATTTTAAAGCTTATATTATGATGAACTTTGAGGTGGAAGTTTGGAAAATCAAATATATTTGAAAATTTTCTAAGTACCAAGTCAAATGTTCACTTCTTCCAACTTGAATAAATTTTGCTATGGGCTTCAAATGTAAAACATTCCATCATAAAAGTTGTATATCATTCAAACATATTCAATTTGGTCATAAATTTGACCTCATTTGGATTTGTCATGAAGGAGTTATGCATTTTAGAAGTTGAGGAAAATCACTTGTTCAATGGTAATGGCCTAAAATGACCTATAATGTTTCCTCTTGGAACATGCATTTTCAAGTTTAATTTGAAGTTTATCAAAGAAACAAAGATGGAGAATACATTTGTAATTTGATCATGAAACTTGAATGGATTTCATCTCATAAATATTGAGCAAGTTATGGTTCTTGGAAGATGACCTACTAACTAGCGTTCAAACAAAATGACCTATAATCATTCACTATAAAAAATGACTTTCCAAGAAAAACTAGATCTTTAATTAAACATAAAGGTTATTTGTAATGTCATTAAGAGTAACTTTGCTCTTGGGATCATTTTCATATGACAAAAATTGTAGGAGATAGGGTCTAAGGAACCCTAGTTTTGACCAGTTAACTTTCTCTTGTGAATAACCACAAACCATCTTGCAAACTTGAAATTCTCTTGATCTCTTGGACTCATGGAGTATAATATTTGAATAAGATGATGTTATATTAAGTATCCCTTGAAATATTTGATGAAATGGTGAAGAAACTTGCTGAGGAAGTCACACAAGATACCTAGATGAATTAGGGCTTCCAAGGCAAACAAGCTTCAAGCTCTTGATGATTTCTTGATAAAAATGATATGTGAAGACCATGGGATCCATATATGATGTCTAGAGTCAATGTGAACCATCTCTTGACTAGTCTCCTTGCATTGAGGGTGTCAAACCCTATATATGAGGTTGATGGAGCATGGGTGAACACACACACTACCTACAAAAGAAGTAAACTATACATTGACATATTTTTGGCATTTTGGTTAGTAAATAATGAAAAACAAAGTATGACACAATGAAATGTGCTTGGTAACCTCTCCCAATGCAAACCCAATGAATGAGGGGTAAGGAGGATGCCAAGGTGTGATCCCAAAGCCAATGCATATGATGAGATGGCATGAGGGATCTTAGGGTCAAAATTGGGGTCTTACAGATATGAATGGTATGGATTCTAAGATTGTGGAGCATATATTATCGTTCAATCCAGAATTCCCGCTGGTCAAGAAGAAGTTGAGAAGGACTCATCCTAATATTGCAGTAAAGATCAAAGAGGAAGTATAGAAGCAGATTGATGATGGTTTATTTGTTACCTCCGAATATCCGCAATGGGTGGCCAACATTGTGCCTGTACCGAAGAAAGATGGAAAAGTCTGCATGTGTGTTGATTATAGAGATTTGAATAAAGCCAGTCCGAAAAATGATTTCCCTCTGCCACACATTGATATGTTGGTAGACGATACAACTAAATTCAAAATCTTTTCGTTTATGGACGGATTTCCGGTTATAATCAGATCAAGATGGCACCTGAAGATATGGAGAAGGCCATATTCATTACACCATGGGGAACATTCTGTTATAGAGTGATGCCTTTTGATTTAAAGAATGTTGGTGCAACATACCAGAGAGTTATGACCACTCTTTTTCATGATATGATGCATAAAGAGATTGAAGTTTATATTGATGATATGATTGCTAAATCAAGTGATGAAGAAGAACATGTTAAGCATTTGTTGAAGTTTTCCAGCGTTTGAGGAAATATAAACTCCGCTTGAATCCCAATAAATGTAGGTTTGGTGTTTGTTCTGGTAAGTTGTTGGGCTTTATTATCAGCAAGAGGGGTATTGAAGTTAATCCTGCCAAGGTCAGAGCAATACAAGAAATGCCTGCGCCCAAAACGGAGAAGAAAGTCAGAGGTTTTCTCGGCCGCATCAACTATATATCAAGATTTATATCGCATATGGCTGCCACATGTGCGCCTATATTGAAGCTTCTTCGGAAAAACCAGTCTTGTGATTGGACCGAAGAGTACTAGAAAGCTTTTTATAGTATCAAAGAGTATTTGTTTGAGCCTGTGATTCTGTCTCCACCTGTTGAGGGAAGACCGTTGATCATGTATTTGACTGTGCTTAATGAGAGTATGGGCTATGTTCTTGGGTAGCAAGATGAATCTAGAAAGGAAGAATATGCAATTTAGTACCTCTATAAGAAGTTCACCGACTGTGAGACTCGGTATTCTATGCTTGAGAAGACATGTTGTGCATTGGCTTGGGCTGCTAAGTGTCTACGCCAATATATGTTGAATCATACCACTTGGCTGATACCTAAAATGGATCCAATCAAGTATATTTTTTAGAAGCCTGCTTTAATTGGGAGGAACGCCCATTGGCAAATGTTTTTATCTGAGTATGATATTGAATATCGATATCAAAAAGCAATTAAATGTAATGTGTTGGCTGACCACTTGGCTCACCAATCGATTGAAGATTATCAGTCAGTGCAGTATAATTTTCCTGATGAAGAGATTTTGTACTTGAAGATGAAAGATTGTGATGAACCATTGCTTGAAGAAGGGCCAGAGCCTGGTTCCTGTTGGGGCATGGTATTTGATGGAGTTGTTAATTCGTATGGTAAGCGCATTGGGGAAATGATTATTACTCCTCAAGGCACTCATTTTCGATTTACAACTAGATTGACCTTCAAATGTACAAACAATATGGATGAGTATGAAGCTTGCATTATCGTACTTGAAGAGGCCATTGATCTTAGAATTAAGTATCTTGATGTCTATTGAGATTCAACTTTGGTTGTGTATCAGATCAAAGGTGAATGGGAGACAAATCAACCTAGTTTGATACCGTATAGAGATTATGCGAGGAGGATATCAACTTTCTTTACAAAGGTTGAGTTTCATCATATCCCACAAGATGAAAACCATATGGAAGATGCTCTTGCAATGTTGGCTTCAATGATCATGGTAAAATTTTGGAATGAAGTTCCCAATCTGACTGTGATGCGTCTTGATAGGCCAGCTCATGTATTTGCTATTGAAGAAGCCAAAGATGAAAAGCCTTGGTATTATGATATTAGATGTTTCCTCCAAATTCAGATTTACCCGCCTGGGGCATCTTTGAAAGATAAGAAGACTTTGATAAGATTAGCTAACAACTCCTACCTAAATGGTGATGTGCTTTACAAGAGAAATTTCAATATGGTTTTTCTCAGATGCGTGGATAGACACAAAGCAGACCTGTTGATAACTGAAGTCCATGAAGGTTCCTTTGGTACTCATTCCAATGGACATGCTATGGCAAAGAAGATGTTGAGAGTAGGTTACTATTGGCTGACAATGGAATCTGATTGTTGCAAGTTTGTGAAGACGTGCCACAAGTGTCAAATTTATGTAGATAAGATTCATGTTCCTTCGACACTGTCGAACGTAATTTCCTCTCCATGGCCCTTCTCCATGTGGGGAATTGATATTATTGGTATGATTGAGTCCAAAGCTTCGAACGTACATTGTTTCATTCTAGTGGCTATTGATTACTTCACAAAGTGGGTTGAAGCGGCATCGTATGCAAATGTGATGAAGCAGGTTGTGGTTCGATTTATCAAGAATCTGATTATATACCGCTATGGTGTGCCAAGCAAGATCATTACTAATAATGGATCAAACTTGAACAATAATATGGTGGAAGATCTTTGTAAATACTTTAAGATTGCACATCATAACTTTTCTCCCTACAGACCTAAGATGAATGGGGTTGTTGAAGCTGCGAATAAGAATATTAAGAAGATTATTCAGAACATGGTTGTGACATACAAAGATTGGGTACCGTACATCCATCTGCACTTCAACAGGGGAAACCCATTTATCTCTCGTTTATGGTATGGAAGTTGTGCTTGAAGGAGAGTAGCCATCCAAGGCGCAACGGAATTTAAAAATTTCTCCATTTAGTGATCTTTACGAATGAGCATGATCAGTGATAGAATCGTTACCTCTTGTGGCGATTCAAACCATTGGTGCAGATCTCTTGTAACGATCAAAACCTTGGATACAAATCCACGGAGCGATCACGAACGTTGAACGATAACAACGTCTCTACTCAGTCCACACGAACGGGATCCTTCAATCTCAGTGCTAGCTGGTACGAATGAAGGCTTTGAGTGAGAGAGAGAGGGACACGAAATTCCAAGTCTTCACCTGAGTTTTAATCTCAGTGAGTTGAGTGACAATGCTTCTACCCAAGGGGTTCTATTTATAGAACCACTTGTGTGGGCTTCAAGCAAAAAAGCCCACTTAAGTGTATTTTGGCCCATATCTCATAATATGCCAAAATCACTTAAGTATTTGGTACCTTACCATATTTCTTAGTCCACTTAAGTGCATCGTACCTTACGGTGTTCCTTAGTTACTATATTTCTCATCAATCCGTCCTTTGTGTGTGACCCTGTAGGATTTCGCGACGTTGGCAATTATATTAAATCATGCATTTAACATAATAAACAATGAGCGGTATCTAGCAACACATCACTGCTACCTAAGACACGAAAATGTCATGTGATCTGACAAAACCTCCTGTGATAATAATTATGTGTATAATTACCCTTTTCCCCTTATGTCTATATTGAACACAAGGTATAGACCTTGTCATCCTTGTCCAGTTCAATATTGGGCCCATAGACATTTATCCTGTTACGCAGGATGAGCAAATTCCATCTAGGTCACTCATGTCCCTCAGCATGCTTTGTGGAGTACCCATCAACCGTCTTTATGGTCATCCAGTTACGGACAATGTTGGATCAACAATAAAGCACTCGACTCTACATCTAGGGTCCATAGTGGTTTCAGGTCGAAGAGTGGTATACACTATTATCACCATAAGAATAACTTATGACACTTTGCATAACTTTCTATATAGTATTCTCATAGAGGGTCAATCCGGTATAAATATTACTCTTAATATTCACACCTATGTTTAAGACTTGATAACTCTTTATCCATAATCCATGAGATGTGATCATCAGTCTACAAACATAATAGTCTTAATGCTTTAATGTTATCCCACTTCACAATAAAGCTCGACTACGGATACTTTAACAATAGTGTCCTTATGTTTAATGTGCTCTCATGATTAAGTCACACTTAATACATTAAACGGACTATCTATTCCAGGGACTTTATTAATCAACCATAATAAAGAAAAAGCCTTTTTATTAATTAATAAATAATTTGATACAAGTACCAAAAGTATTGGCCTCTAGGGCTTACACCAACAATCTCCCACTAGCACTAGAGCTAATCAAGCATACCCCTAATGCCCATTGATCTAGTATGGCCATCATGCTTCTGCTGCGCAAGAGGCTTTGTCAGTGGGTCAGCAATATTGTCAAGTGTAGGTACTCTGCATATTTTCACATCTCCTCTATCTATTATCTCTCGAATGAGATGATAACGCCTAAGTATGTGTTTGGATCGTTGGTGAGATCTAGGCTTCTTAGCTTGTGCGATAGCACCACTGTTAGGGACTATGCCAAGTTCACTAAGGAACTGTTGATCCAAACAACTACCTTTGCTGCACTTGAGGTAGCAATATACTCGGCCTCGGTTGTAGAATCCGCAACTGTATCTTGCTTTGAACTTTTCTAGCTCACAGCGCCACCATTTAAGCAAAACACATAACCATTGGAACCATTCATATTAAAGCATCTCAGCACTTTGTCTATGTACTCTGACTTAGGCCAAGCATTTTGTGATCTATCTCTATAGATTCTGATTCCTAATTTATAGGCTGTTTCACCTAGGTCCTTCATAGAAAAGCATTTCCCCAACCAAGACTTTACTTATTGCAGGGTAGGGATATCGTTTCCAATGAGTAATATGTCATCTACATATAATACCAAGAACACGATCATGCTCCCACTAACCTTCTTGTAGACACAAGGCTCATCTTCGTTTTGATGAATCCATGAGTAATACATCACCTTGATCAGATATCCATATATATCAGGTAGGTGACGTATCCTCCCTGACCTACGCTGGTCTTGTTCTACTTGAGCAGGTTGCTCTTACACAACTATTTGTGTTTCCTGCTCTTATTCATCCATAGGTGTATCAATGCCTTGTGATTCTTGAATTTCTTCAAGCTCTACTTTCCTCCCACTGATTCCTTTGGAAATAAAATCCTTTTCTAGGAAAACTCCAGTTCGAGCGACAAGCACTTTTCCCTCAGAAGGATTGTAGAAGTGATACCCTCTTGTTTCTTTAGGATACCTCACAAATAAGCATTTGTCAGATTTGGGCTCAAGCTTAGTTGAAATTTGTCGTTTCGCATAAACTTCGCAACCCCAAATCTTCATGTAAGACATATTTGGTTTCTTACCACTCCATATCTCATATGGTGTCTTTTAAACCTTTTTGGATGGAACACAGTTAAGTGTGTAAGCTGTTGTCAATAGTCCATGTCCCCAAAAGGAGTTTGGAAGATCGGCGTGACTCATCATGGATCGGACCATGTCTAACAGGGTTCGATTTCTTCTCTCAGATACACCATTCCATTGGGGTGTTCCATGAGGAGTGAGTTGGGATAGGATCCCACACTCTTTCAGATGGTCATCAAACTCTAGGCTTAAATACTTACCACTTCGATCTGATCGAAGAGTTTTCATATTCTTACCTAGTTGGTTTTGTACTTCATTCTTGAATTCCTTGAACTTTTCAAAGGACTCTGATTTGTGTTTCATTAAATACACATAACCATATCTACTGAAATCATCAGTAGATGTGATGAAGTATTAAAACCCTCCTTTGGCTGGTATGTTCAGTGGTCCACATACATCAGTATGTATGAGGGCCAAAAGATCATTAGCTCTTTCACCTTTTCCTGTGAATGGAGACTCTGTCATCTTTCCAATTAAACAAGATCCGCATGTCTCATATGATTCATAATCAAAAGAGTCCAAGAGTCCATCTTTATGGAGTTTGGAAATGCGCTTCTCATTTATGTGGCCTAATCGACAATGCCAAAGGTAAGTTGGATTTAACTCATTAGGTTTCATCCTTTTAGTATTAATGTTATAAATAGGCATTTCAAGATCAAGGACATATAGTCCATTGTTCATTTGTGTAGTAGCATAGAATATATCATTCAAATAAATTGAGCAACAATTGTTCTTTATTATAAATGAAAAACCAAACTTGTCCAAACAAGAAATGGAAATAATATTCCTGCTAATTGCAGGTACATAATAACAGTTCTCTAACTGAATTATTAAACCACTAGGTAAAGTCAATACATAAGTTCCTACGGCTAAAGCAGCAACCTTTGCTCCATAGCCAACTCGTAGGTCGACTTCACCTTTTGCCAAATCTCTACTCCTTTTTAGTCCCTGCACATTTATACAAATGTGAGAACCACATCCATTATCTAATACCCATGATGCACATGTAGATAAATTAATTTCAATAACAAAAATACCTGAATTTGAAGTCTCTACTCCATTCTTCTTATCTTCCAGGTACTTTGGGCAGTTTCTCTTCCAGTGTCCGGTCTTACCGCAATGGAAGCAGGTGCCTTCTTTTGCTATGCCTCCACTAGGCTTTAAAGCAGCAACGGTGGGTTTGGGTTTGACAACTTTCTTGCCTTTCCCTTTATCACCCTGCTTAGTGGGCCTTTTGTTCTGTCTCTTTCCATTTCCGATCATCAGAATGGAGTTCCCTTTTGACTTCAGATTCTGCTCGGCAGTTCTTAACATGGCGAGCAGTTCAGGAAGCGATTTGTCCATATCATTCATATTGAAATTTAGGAAAAATTGACTGAACCCATCTGGCAACGATTGCAAGATCAAATCAGTCGCAAGTTCCTTTCCGAGGGGAAAACCCAATCTCTCAAGGTTTTCCACATACCCAATCATCTTGAGTACATGGGGACCTACAGGGGCTCCCTCAGCTAACTTGCCTTGAAAAAGGGATTTTGAAACTTCAAACCTCTCATGCCTTGCTTGCTATTGATAGAGCAACTTCAGGTGTTCGATCATATCGAACGCTGACATGTTCTCATGTTGCTTTTGCAATTCTGAGTTCATGGTAGCTAGCATGAGACAAGCAGTTTCATTGGCATCATCGACATGCTTCTTATAAGCATCTCTTTCGGCCTTAGGTGCAGAACTAGGAGGTTCCTCTTCAGGAACAGGTGTCTCCAAGACATACAACTTTTTATCATGTTTGAGGACAATCCTCAAGTTTCGGTGCCAATCCATAAAATTTGTCCCAGACAATTTTTCCTTATCAAGGATTGATCGCAGGATGTCGTTAGAGGTGTTTGCTGTCAGGGTAATCTACATAAGGATTAATGAAAATATAAGTATCATTGATATATTTAATTAGGCCTTTACTCAAATATTCTCCCACTATTTTACTCAAAACAAATGACCCTCATCATTTGATTCGGAAAATCCCGCTGGAAGATTTTCTAGTGGGTCGAGATCCATATTTCACTTCGTTCTAAGTCCACGTAGGCGGATTACACAAAACTAGGTTATTTGGGTAGGAACTCCTTCCAGTTGTATCTCATACAACTCTCGAAAATTTCAGTTCGGTGAATAACTCCTTACTCCAATCCATCATATGGATTATTCCCAACTCTTGCTTCTAAACATATATAATAAAATTAAAATTAAGTTTGACTCATCGTTTTAGAAGTTGGATATTACAATTATCCCATCGCACCTTAACTAATACAAAACATGCACCTCGTGTAGGCGAAACCTACATTATTCGATACCAGTCTTGATGAGTGTTAAAACTTGGAAAGCAAACATATATAATATTCTCATAATTTATTCAGTTAAGTTTGACCCATTGTTTTAACAGTTGGATATTACAATTATCCCATCGCACCTTACTAATATATAGATCATGCACCTCGCGTAGGCGAAACCTACATTATCCGATATTAGTCTTGATGAGTGTTAAAACTTGGGAAGCATAAACTTAATATTTAATTTGAGGGAATTGCAATTTCTCTGATCTCACCGGCTTATTTATCATATAAATCGCCTCTCACATGCATCAACATACATTCACATGCATCAACATACATACATACATAATGAAACAGTTATGACCCCTAGCGCAATTGTTCTCCCAAGCCAATGAGAGAACCTAAGTTAACCTAACAACGATCTAAGCTTCTCCAAGCAAGATCTTCAAGGTTGTCCTCCTTTGGCACTGACTTCTTTGCTTTCTTCATATCATTACATTACATAAAGAAACTCGTTTTACATACGAGGGAGTGAGATGAGAAAAGAAGTTATATTTGGGAGATTAAGAGATTGGCACGACACGCAGGTCGTATTTTAAAACCCAAATAAAAATAAAGGAAAACTAAGGCCATAATCGATCATCACAAGACAATAATAAACACTTTATTATTATTATTAATTCCTTTAATTAATTAAAATCAAATTAAATTTAGACGACCGATCACCACATTTTAATGAACAATTCATTTAAAATCGATGTCGCTTTTCGCATCAACACTTGATACTTTTAAAGCACTGAGTTAGCCGAACGGGTGAATTTTGCCTTACGTTAACCGGTTAACCATATGTGTTAACCGGTTAACACTGTTTGAAATCTGTTCAAAAAATTGTTTTCTGCCTTGCGTTAACCGGTTAACACTGTTTGAAAATCTCTTGGAAAACTGTTTTCCGTCTTGCGTTAACCGGTTAACCAAAAGCGTTAACCGGTTAACACTGTTTGAAAAACTCAAAATTTTTATTTCGTATTGCGTTAACCGGTTAACCATACGCGTTAACCGGTTAACACTGTTCCAAAAAGTGTTTAGAAAGCACAACTCTTGTGCAGTCACAACACCAATCGCATAACTCTCTGACAACATAACCCTTGTGCCGTCACCAACCCTGATGCACCAATTTCAGACTGTCAAACACATCTCGATTGTTAATTCAGTATGATTGATCAACACGTCATTGCTTCACCATACTAATGTTGGATCAAGAAGCAAACGACCATTGATCGCTCAAGGGAAAATAATCATTGAGAGTTTGAATGAACGAAACAAGAACACTATATCATATATAATGTATTTTGCATCAGGATTACATATATCATATATATATAACTTGATCGATCTCACTTTAATCTTTGATTCATTCTGTCTTTAATCATATTATTACAGAACAAAAATAGTTATCAGATTCATGGTTTCGTAAGTGGCTCTGATACCACTGAAGGAGAATTGCCATCCAAGGCGCAGCGGAATTTAAAAATTTCTCCATTTAGTGATCCTTACGAATGGGCATGATCAGTGATAGAATCGTTACCTCTTGTGGCGATTCAAACCTTTGGTGCAGATCTCTTGTAACGATCAAAACCTTGGATACAAATCCACGAGCGATCACGAACGTTGAACGATGACAACGTCTCTACTCAGTCCACACGAACGGGTTCCTTCAATCTCAGTGCTAGCTGGTACGAATGAAGGCTTTGAGTGAGAGAGAGAGGGAAACAAAATTCCAAGTCTTCACCTGAGTTTTAGTCTCAGTGAGTTGAGTGACAATGCTTCTACCCAAGGGGTTCTATTTATAGAACCACTTGTGTGGGCTTCAAGCTAAAAAGCCCACTTAAGTGTATTTTGGCCCATATCTCATAATATGCCAAAATCACTTAAGTATGTGGTACCTTACCATATTTCGTATTCCACTTAAGTGCACCGTACCTTACGGTGTTCCTTAGTTACTATATTTCTCATCAATCCGTCCTTTGTGTGTGACCCTGTAGGTTTTCACGACGTTGGCAATTATATTAAATCACGCATTTAACATAATAAACAGTGAGCGGTATTAAGCGACACATCACTGCTACCCAAGCCACGAAAATGTCATGTGATCTGACAAAACCTCCTGTGATAATAATTATGTGTATAATTACCCTTTTGCCCTTATGTCTATATTGAACACAAGGTATAAACCGTGTCATCCTTGTCCAGTTCAATATTGGGCCCATAGACATTTATCCTGATACGCAGGATGAGCAAATTCCATCTAGGTCACTCATGTCCCTCAGCATGCTTTGTGGAGTACCCATCAACCGTCTTTATGGTCATCCAGTTACGGACAACGTTGGCTCAACAATAAAGCACTCGACTCTATATCTATGGTCCATAGTGGTTTCAGGTCGAAGAGTGGTATACACTATTATCACCATGAGAATAACTTATGACACTTTGCATAACTTTCTATATAGTATTCTCATAGCGGGTCAATCCGGTATAAATTTTACTCTTAATATTCATACCTATGTTTAAGACTTGATAACTCTTTATCCATGATCCATGAGATGAGATCATCAGTCTACAAACATAATAGTCTTAATTCTTTAATGTTATCCCACTTCACAATAAAGCTCGACTACAGATACTTTAAGAATAGTGTCCTTATGTTTAATGTACTCTCATGATTAAGTCACACTTAATACATTAAACGGACTATCTATTTCAGGGACTTTATTAATCAACCAAAATAAAGAAAAAGCCTTTTTATTAATTAATAAATAATTCTATACAAGTACCAAAAGTATTAGCCTCTAGGGCTTACACCAACGATGCTCCCCATAGAGCTTGGGATCCCATCATTCTTGTTTTGATGGAAGCCAAGTTGACAGATGTTGAATGGTGTCAAACCAGATATTACCAGCTGGATTTGATTAAAGAGAAAATGGTCTGTTGTACCGGAAGAGAATGAAGAAATCATTTGATAAGAAGGTCAAGCCTCGTGTGTTCAAGAAGGTGACCTCGTGCTCAAGAAGATTCTATCTTTTAAACCTAATGCTAGGGGAAAATGGACTCCTAATTATGAAGGCCCATATGTTGTTAAGAAAGCCTTATGAGGCGGTGCATTGATTCTTACAACTATGGATGGTGAAGAGTTCACGTGTCATGTTAATGTCGATGTAGTCAAGAAATAATTTTCCTAAAAAAGAAAAGAACAGCTCACTAAGTTGAAGACCTGAAAGGGCGATCCAGGCAAAAATCAGAGACAAAAAACAGAAAATTTATCCCGGTATATTGATTACCCTACCTTGGAGCAATCTAGGAAAAAATTAGGGATTATGGCAAGTAGAGTTGAGCTGACGATCGATCCCTTTGCAAATTCATTTTCTCCCCTATGGGTGAGTCAGATCCGATTATCTTTACCTGGGAATTGGTTTATTTCATAATTTATAAGAAGAATTTGGTGATTATTGAGGAATTCGGTGGTCTTTAGTTTGTTCTGACAAATCTTAGCATCCCAAGCATTTGGCTCATTGTCCTCGCTTAGAGTTTTATCTCTGGTATTCCCTAGCGGAGTTCGTTTTCTATTAGAAGATCCCTCGTTCCCAACAGTATTGGATTTTGAACAGTACTTGACTTTTATCCCCTACATGGTTGTCTCCCATTTAACATGGTGTTGACCTAAAATTCCCTACAGTGTTGAGAATTTGGATCCTTAACAGATCTTTGTTATCCTCGACATGTTTGGTTCATCATCTTTCAGCAGTGCTCTCTCCCCGAAGACTTTTCCGTGATTGATTGGAGGCATGTTCTCCATGTCTTTCCCCATCCAGAGTTGATTTATGCAGGGATATATGATTTACTTTCATCCCTAGCATTCTCTCCAGTTGGTGTTTACATCTTGTTGAGATTAGCCGAGTGTTGCAGTGATTCAAATCTTTGTTATTTACATTCTTTGTATTGTTTTGTCAGCATAATCACAATCATACACATGCATAATCATGCATAAAATACATCATTAGATATTTCATTATGCATTTGAGTTTTTCTTCTGATCCCCTTCTTCAATAATATTATTTACCCGTGCAGATTTGGTGTGTCTGTCCTCCTTCAATCGTAGAGTGTCATCCCCTTAGGAAGAAAGAGTCTTTGTTTGAACCACTCCCCTTGAGTTATATCCTTATTTGGGTTGAGTCTTTGTTTGACCGTTTCTTTCTAGTTATTACCTAGATAGATATTTTAGTCCCCCAAGAGTCTATTACCCAATAACTGGTAATATTCTTCTCAATGTTGAGTACATTACTTTTGCCCAATACCTAGTAAAATCTAATCTACTTCCTTTGTATTCCCCAGCGGATTCGTTTCCACGTTCCCCCAGTAAGTTTATCCTTGATATGTTCATCATAATCGGTGATGGATATTCTTCCTTTTTGGTTTTTTGCCTAGTAAAAAGGTATTTGTAATCCCTATTTTATTCCCTAGAGAGTTTATCCTTGATATGTTCACCTTAACCGGTGACGGATCTTCTCTTCTCTTTGGCATTCTACCTAGTAACCGGTAGTTATAATTCCTACTTTCCCCTGCTGAGTTTATCCTTGATATGTTCACCTTCACCGGTGACAGATACTCTCTCTTTGATATTCTATCCAGTAACTTGTAGATGTAATTCCTATTTTCCCCCAGAAGTCTATCCTTGATATGTTTACTCTAACCGGTAATGGATATTCTTCCTTTTTTCCCAGGTGGTTTATCCTTGATATGTTCATCCTAACCGATGATGGATATTCTTCTTTTGAGTTTATCCTTGATATGTTCACTTTAACCAGTGACGGATACTCCCTTTGTTGGTCTTCTGCCCAATAACCGGTAGTTGTAAATCCTATTTGATTTCTCTCCCCAGTAGGTTATTCTTACCTTGTTCACCGGTAATGAGTACACCTCTTTTTCTCAGCGAGTCATCGTTGATATGTTTATCATAATCTATAACGGATGCCCCTCTGAAATTCTAGTTATCAGACTTTAGATGTCACTCGGGTTGTTATGACATCCAATTCTGCACAGACAAGAGTTATGCAGAACTTAAAAGTAAGTGCAGTAAATAACACAAGTAATTGTTCACCCAGTTCAGTCCAACATGACCTACATCTGGGGGCTACCAAGCCAGGGAGGAAATCCACTATTAGCAGTATCAATTCAAAGCTAAACTCACCCGTTTACAACTTCTCACTTAATCACTACCCAATGCAATTTCAATCTTACACTAAGATCAGAGTTCCTACTCACTCCCCCTCAATCACCTCAGTGATAAATACCTTTAATCAAAATTAAAGACACTTTGAAGTCACACTTCAAAGACAACTCTTGATTATGCTTCACAGCTTAAATCAAGATACACAGCACTCACGCTTAAAAGCTTTGAGTGACACAACACTTACAACTCAATGAACACCCTATGCCAAAGCTATCATCTACTTGATAATGGCTTGGCTTACAAGATACGTCTAATACTAGACTCACAAAAATACAGCAGTGAAGTATGATGGACACACAAACTCTTCACGCCTCAAAATCCCCGAAACTGAATGAAGGAACGCCTTCCTTTTTATATTGCAGCACCTGGCCTTTTGCACCTGTATTCTCTTGAATTTTAGGTCACACAAGTTCCCTCAAATTCAACATTTAGGTTACTAACAAATAGGCTATTTGTTAGGTTCATTGAATGTAGCTTGGTTGTTGATTTCCTGGATTTTCTCTCAGTTGTTGAATCCCTGAAGAGTAGCCTGAGAAAAAGCTGTAACAGAAAACTGAATAACCTACAATATAGCATATGCTGTCAGGAATGAATGTCACGACATTCAGCTTGACATCAAGGTCCATATGCTGAGTCTGTTTTTCCAGAAAGCAGACTGTACAATTTTGCTAACCTGTACATGATCAAAATGATTATACTACAGTAACAGCTTACATTAATAAATATCAAAGTGTCCAACTTAACATTTACACAATTGGCCTTAAGTTAGTTCTGTTATTCTTTTGAAGAACAAACTAAGTTACATGCTGAGGTATAGCAGAACACCACTCTGCCTAATCTTCAGCAGCTGCTTTCAATGATGAATGTCATAACATCCAGTTTGACATTCAGTCAGTAGGCCTTATGCCAGGTCTGGTTCTTCCTTGATAACCAGACTGCACTTAAATACTAAGTTCTAACAGAACTCCTGCTGTTCTATTCCTTAGTATCTGTTAACAGGTATGAGTGTCACAACATCCAGTTTGACATTCAGTAAATCCTGTGTTAGCTAGTCCTGCAGTAACTACAATGTAGTCACATATACATGTTATGACATCAGTCAAGACATTAGTGTTTTACCATATAATGCAGCCAATTAAACACCTACACCCTCTGTCAGAATGTATTATCTTCCAAGCCAGTAACCGGTAATAGATAATATATCTCTTGTACTCCTGTGTTGAAGTTCTTTATTCCCTAGTTGAGTTTGGGCGCGTATTCCCTCAGTGAAATTACCAACCCTCCGTTTGGTTTGAGTATTTTAGCTTTTTCTGATCTATTCCTATCCCACGCAGATTAACCTTGTCCCCATACCGAGTCTTTCCATTGATTTATTTTCTTGGAAATCCCTCGTGTCTCCAGAAGTTTTCAAGTCGTACCCTGGCCTACGTATAGCTTGTTATCTCCCCAAGAATCTTTGTCTCCTCAGTGAGCTTTCCTTATGGAATGCGTTATACTCCTGTGGACTTTCAGTCTCGCCAAATTCTTTTCCTTTGTGGCAATATATTCCCCACAAAGATTATTTTTACATTTATATCATATGCATCATGAGGTCTCTTAGGGACCAAAATTTGTTTCTAGATGTTGTTATTTAAGTCCATTATACTAAGTCGATACGATGATTTTAACCTTCACATCTTCGGTTAGAATGTCCTTAAATAGGGGCAACTGTAAGACCCCAATTTTGACCCTAAGATCCCTCATGCTATCTCATCATATGCATTGGCTTTGGGATCACACCTTGGCATCCTCCTTACCCCTTATTCATTGGGCTTACATTGGGATAGGTTACCAAGCATATTTGATTGTATCATACTCTATTTTTCTTTGTTTACTAACCAAAATACCAAAAATATGTCTATGTATAGCTTTGTTTATTTTATAGGTAGTGTGTGCATTCACCAATGCCTCATCAAGCTTATATCCAGGGTTTAAGACCCTCAGTACAAGGAAATCAATCAAGGGATGGTTCACATTGGCTCTTGACATCATATTTGGGTCCCCATGATCTTCACCTATCATTTTGATCAAGAAATCACCAAGAGCTTAAAGCTTGTTTGTCTTGGAAGCCCTAATTCATCTGGGTATCTTGTGTGACTTCCTTAGCAAGTTTCTTCAACATTTGATCAAATATTTCAAGTTATACTTCATGTTACATCATCTTATACATATATGATTCTCCATGAGTCCCAAAGATCAAGAAAACTTCAAGTTTGCAAGTTGGTTCAAGGAGGTTGACCAGAGAAACTCAACTGATCAAAATTGGGGTTCCCTAGCCCCTATCTCCTACAATATTTGTCATACGAAAATGATTCCAAGAGAAACGTTACTCCTTATAATATTACAAATAACTTTCATGTTGATGTTAAGAGCTAGTTTTGCTTGGAAAGTCATTTTTTATGGTGAAATATTATAGGTCATTTTGTTTGTGCCCTAGTTAGGAGGTCAACTTCCAAGGACCATAACTTGCTTAATTTTTATAATATGAAGTACATTAAAGTTTCATGATCAATTTAAATATGTCCTCTCCAACTTTTATTCTTTGAGAAATTTCAAATTCAACTTTCAAAGGCATGTGCCAAGAGGAAACATTATAGGTAATTTTGAGCCATTACCACTGAACAAGCAATTTTCCTCAACTTCTAAAATGCATAACTCCTTCATGACAAATCCAAATGAGGTCAAAGTTGTGGCCAAATTGAATAGGTGTGAAAGAGATACAACTTTGATGAAGTATCCGGATATTTGACTTGGTACTTAGAAAATTTTCAATTATGTTTGATTTCCCAAAATTCCACCTCAAAATTCATCATGATCCAAGCTTCAAATAGAAAAGTGTTCAACATGAAAGTTGTTCCCCTTGATCTCTCCATTCCAAAAATTCCAAAATCACTTCATTTAGACAAGGTTTGAATGACTTGCGCATGGTTACTCTTCATGGTTCCTTTTGGATGAATCTCATGATCACTTCACAATATCAAATGCATGGCTTCATGTTACGCTTTCAACATCACTCATGATCATTTTTGGACCTTTTGAAATCATCTCATGGGCCTATCACACGCCTATGCAAGCATGCATCTCACCTTTCCAATTTTGGCCAATTTTTGAAGTGTGCAAAAAGCAATGAGCATGGCTATAAATACATGACCCTGGTGATCAAAAATAAGATCCCTTTTGCCCAAGCTTCGACCCCCTTCTTCACCAAACACCATTGAAAGGATAATCTTGAAGGTTTCTTGAGAAATCGAGTTTCGATTCTCATTTTGGTTTGGAATTGAAACTCTAAGAGTCCAAGCTTTTTAACCATCCAAATCATCTCATCCAAGCTTCTAGAGTCAAGCCAAGCCAAATTGGAAGCAAGGTAAAGTTAATTTGAAGCTCCTCGAAGGTGAGATTTCAGAAACTTTTCCTTTTTGATTCTCCCTCATTTCTCATCCATTTTGATTTATTGTTGGTTTGCTAAAGTCCTACCAATGTAAGCAACAAGATTGAGTTGCTTTGAGGTCAAATCGAAGCAACTTATTTCATGATCCTCAAAATTCAAATCCATGTATCTTTCAATATACTTGGAATTAGAGAAAATTGAGGCCAGATTCGAGCTTCAGAGCATTTTTTCTTTAAAATCATGTCCTTGTTTTTCATTTTGGTGAGGGTTGGTGGTCATCCAGTCCGGTAACGTTCACCGGAGAAGATGATCAGAGCCCTAGCTCCGGTGGAGTGTTGGCGTGTTCCCAACCCTTTGATCCATTCAAAATATTTTAATCTAGGCCCTTGGTTCTAATTACCATTGGTGTGACGCATTTGACTTGGTCTATCGTGGATAGCGCGAGCGTGGCCATCAGATCTTCCACCTCAATTAATGATGGAGATCTGATGGCCCTTGTTTTTTTTTAATTTCATTTTATTTTCTGAATTTCCATTTAATCCACTTAATTTATTTTAATCATAGAAATTTCATTTTTAATCCAAAAAATATGGGACTTTCACCAAAAATCTTTAAATTGTTTTCTCTCCTATATTCTGAATTAAAATTATTTTTTGGATTAATTTTTGTATTTTTCATGAATTAAATGTTTTTGTGCATATTTTTAATTGTTTAAAAATACTTTTGACTTTTTAAAAGAGTGAAATTTTTTGTCTAAGGTCCTTTGACCTTGTTTAACCTAGGATAAATCCCTTGGCCATTTATTTGGTGTTTTAAAGTGATATTAGGTTTTGACCAAATTAAAATATATATTTATTCATTTTTAATGTGATTTTTAATTGATTAAATGTTTAACAATGTGGTTGAGCCATTTTTATGGTCTTATAATGTTTGACTTTCTGTTTGGGCCTTGGTCAAGGTTTATTTGACTTTCGTTGGATCAAAACCGTTGGATTTAGGGGATTGATGAAATGTACATTTTATCTCCCAAAATGAATGGATGGTTTTGATTTGATGAAATTCCTCCCATGATCAATTTGTGTTTCTACCTTCCCCTCCCTCTCTATATTCATCCTTATTCTTTCCCATTCCCTCATTTTACCAATGAAATCTCTAATGTCTAAAGGCTAATTAATTTATCAAAAACCATGTGTCAGATGAATTAATATAAGTATGATTGAGATAGGTCCTTCCCATTTTATTTTAGTGTGTGGTATGTTTTAGGAGTTTGGTTCTTTGTACCAAATATCTAACATGCATTAACACCTATATTTTTATTGCCTGACCTCAGATAGTTGTGACTTCTGCATAAGTCCAGTTACGATTTCTTAACATAGAGATAAATTTGTACCTCAAGGCATATCATTCTAGGAAGTGAGATTGTAAGTCTCCCATTCTTCATGGCAATGTGTGGAGACTTGACCTTTTTTCTTTTCATGAGATCTAATGGCATACTTGTTGAACTATACAAGTTGAAGCCCTTCTCATGGAAGATGTCTTGGTTTAATGATTCATACTTGTGAATGAATGGTTGAGTGTTCTCCAAAGAATGACTTAATTAGTTAAAAGTCACCAAAATCACCTCTAACACCACTAACGTTTGACTAACATTTGACTGACTATTAGTCCTTATGCTTTTACTTTTAAGTCATTTACTTTATGCAATTTAAATTTCATTCATTTCTCATTCATTGCCATTTACATTTCATATAACTTGTTTATGTTTAAGTCCTTTTCTTTTTGCTTATTTGAGCCATATCTTGTGATTATATATACTTGTTTGTGTGTTTTGATTTTGTTTGTGGTATTAGGACCCTAAAACACCTAATAACAACAAAAACCCTAAAAAACACTTGGTGGACTGTTGAACTTGATCGGAGCTTATGGACTTAGAATTAGGCAACATTCCATATGCTAAAGGACTTAGCCAATCCCAACATTTTGAAGCTGAGTTATCTCTGATTATGCCTTCATCTGATGCAAGACTTGGAAATTTCTTGGATTCATCTACTACTTTGTCTTTGTGCTTAAGTGTTATTTTGATCTTGTGTCTAATGTTTTGTTCCAAGTTGATCAAGGAGTATTTCATTTAGTACATTGAAAGACAATGGAAACTGCTAGCTATTGGAATGCATGCTTGGATGTGGCCATCTTTCTTTGATGCCTTGATCTTCATGATGTCTGGATATTGCTCATTGGTTATTGATCATGGCCTGATTAAAGTCCCAAGGAAAATGGGTTTCTATATGACATTCTTGTCTGTTGGATTGCATTCCATTGGTCAGATCTTTTCAACTCTTAACTTTTAATTTGTTCTTAGGATAACCTCTTCATCTCCTCCTACTTCTTAAGTTTCAAAATCTCTCCCCCTTTTTCAAAACCTTTATTTTCTTGTGATTTCAAACTTCGACACGTCTTAATGATTAGTAACTTTGGCCTTATGCCATTGAATTTTCAAAAAATTTCTTAAATCAAATTTGGAAATAAACTTAACCATATTGACTTAAACTTCAAAATACAAAAAGAACTAACAACCCCATTCAAATTTTTGGCCCTTTGTGCCTTTTCTTATTAAACTTTTTTTAAAAGCAATTCACCAACTCATTTGAAATTTTTACCACAAACTACAAGGTTTTGATCCCTCATTTTTATGTTGGTACGTAGGCACGAGACCGAAGGTCTTGTCAAACACAAAAATATAATCAATGAATTCTTTTCTCATCCCCATACTCTATTTCATCAAACATCATTTATACCAAAAATACATGCACACATAAAAAAGGTCTCCCTAGGAGTACCTATGATACTTTGGGTACTAACACCTTCCCTTTGTGTAACCAACCCCTTTACCTGAAACACTGGAATTTTATTAGTTTTGATTTTGAAACTTCTTATATTTTGGTTTTGTTCGTACTTTTCCCTTTTCCATTGGAAACAATAAAATCACGGCGGCGACTCTGGTTTTGTTGATGTTAGGCTTATCCATAGCTTGATGGTCGTGAATTTACCGCTATAGAGACTACCCAAGCTCTCCTAGCCAGTTCCAGAACCTCACACCATATAAATCTTCTAAGATTTATTGAGAAATCAGGTTTTTGTTCAACTCAAGTTTCTGAACAAAAACTACAAAGATTCATTCCCTTTTCCACTTCATTGAGTTTCTACAAGCAAGAGGAAGAGAAAGCACGAAGAGTTACATCAAGAACAAAGTTGAGAAGCAGCTCAGAGAAGGTGAATTTCACAAAACTTCATCTCTTTGATTCTCCCTCCATACTCTAGATCTAAGCTGAATTTTGTGATGGCTGAAGTCCTACCAATGTAGGCAACATGAATGAGTTGTTTTGGACATGATTCGAAGCAACTCATGTTGAACAGCTCTGGTTTGATATTGAAGATAACTTGATCCATACCTTCACCTTTATTTGTGTTTGTATTGTGTGTGATCTCTTGGGTGTGATTGTTGCATCGATGCATACATTCACGTCATATAATTCATCACAAAAATAAATTCCAAGGAACTAAGGTCATGTTTACAAATATTTTCAGACTATGGATTATGGGTGAAGGAACACTAAAAAATACGGTTTCAGATGTCCAGATTTGAAAGACTTAAGGAAGCTATCATCCTTTGTAGTTGATACATTGGACTTCCAAGACCGATATGGAAAGCTTTTGTCTATTCTGGGTACTAAGTTGGAAGATGGGCTCCTCATCACTTTGGTCCATTTTTATGATTCTATGTATCGTTTCTTCACTTTCTCGGATTATCAGCTTATGCTCACTTTGGAGGAGTATTCTTATTTGGTTGGTTTGTCTATTTCTAATCAGATTCCATCTTCTGGTTTAGAAGAAGATCCAAAGCCTCTTGATATTGCCAAAGCTCTTCATTTGAAGAAATCTGAGATTGAAGCTCATATGACTTCTAAGAGTGTTATTCAAGGGATTCCTACCAAGTTCTTGATAGGAAAAGCTCACTATTTTACTGGTATGAGGAGTGTGGACGCATTTGAGGCTATCTTCGCTCTTCTCTATTATGGATTGGTTTTGTTCCCCAATGTTGATAAATTCGTTGACATTAATGCCATAAAGATATTCTTTAATGGAAATCCAGTTCCAACCCTTCGTGGAGACACTTATTATTCTATTCACCAAAGTACGTTGAAGAGTGGGGAAATGATTGTTTGTTGCACGCCTTTGTTGTACAAGTGGTTTATTTCTCACGTTCCGTAGTCTGCTTCTTTTTGGGATCTCAATAATGGATTAAGGTGGTCATAGAAAATCATGGCTCTTACTCACTCTGATATTGTATGGTATAATCGTGTTTATGATGGGATGATGATTATTGATAGTTGTGGTGAGGTTCCCAATTTACCCCTTCTTGGTACAAAGGGAGGCATTAACTAAAACCCAATTTTGGTGCGTTGTCAGTTTGGGTATGCTATAAGGGGTAAACTAAACAACATTTGGTTGAAAATTTTATATCTCAAGGAAAATGAAGATAATAGAGCTTTCAAGGAGAAGATTGTTCATGCTTGGTATAATATCCATATGAAGGGAAGAGAAGAATTAGGAATGAAAGATTGTGTCTCTTTAGAACCATATCTTTGATGGGTCCAAGCTAGAGCTCATGATCTTAAGATGTCATATCCTCGCCAAGAGTCTTTGCCTATGACTGATAGATGTCCTAATCTTGTTTTTTCGACTGATACTAAGAAACTTCAGATTTCTTTGACCCATATGCAACAAGAGAGAGATGCTTGAAAGAATAAGTGTCAGATCGTTGAGTTGAAGAATTTAGAGATTCAAAAGCTGTTGAAGCAAAGGGATGGAGAAGACTCTTCCAACAAGAAGAGGAGGGCGCAAGTGGATTTATTTTCCTCTAGCCCTATTCTACTTGCTAATTATTCTAATGTTCCTGCTACCTCTGGTGTTTGGAAGAGTGTTGTAGACAACATAGTGAATGGAAAAAGGAAGATGAAAGAAGAGTATGAAGAAAATATCGAAAAGTTATAAAAGATGTTACAGTCTACTATTGGTTCCTCCTCTGATGCAGTTTCTAGGGATCCTTAGGATGCTATTTTCCTTTTCCCTTGTATTTGTATTTTGGTTTCTCAAATTGTACTCTGTGTAATCCTTCCAACTATTATGAATAAAAATGAGATTTTATGGTCAATTCAAATTGTTATTATTGATTATTATGTTGAAATATTTGCAAATAAGACTTTGTATGAAGTTTCCATCAAATGATCAAGTCTTGGTGGATCAGATGAAGATTCGGCTTTCACATGGATTAAGGTAACACTTGAACTCTAGATAGTTATACAAGTGTTCACAACATGTTGCATTCATATCATAATCATTAAAAATAGTTTTATGCATAATCAAACCACCACACTTCATTTTTTAAAGTTATTTTTCAAAACTGTGTTAGAGTAACCAGTTATCACTTTTAGAGTAACCGATTACTCTGAGTAATTTTTCAAACCTTTTTTAAACGTTGGAACCATGTAACCGGTTATCCCATTTAAGGTAACCGATAACCTCAAGCGAAATTCAAATTATTTTGTAACGTTGAATGCATGTAATCGGTTACCCTATTTTAGGTAACCGATTACCACTGATTCAGAATGAAAAATACTTGCATCTTTTCATGAAAACTCCTATGGTCTCTTCATCATGAAACATGACATCTTTTGGATTATTGCATTCATCTGAGGAGGTGTTTTAGACATTATATAAACATCATTTTTCAGATTTCAAAGTAACCTCCTTGCAAAATTTTAAATCATTTTACACACATTCTCTCAAACTTTCTAAGTGTTCATCCAAACTTTCTTAAAAGTGAAACCTTGCACAAACTGTCATTTTCTACATTATAGTTTCATTTCATACAAAGAACACTTGTATAATTATTGTGAGATTTGAGTGTTACAAAGGAGAAGATCAATTATTTAATTGATATACTTCAATTTTCATCTATCTCATCTTATACAAATTATTCAGAATCATATTCCTTGATTATAACTTATTCTTAGGATTGTTAAGGATAAGTTTGTAAGGTTTATCCTTGTTATCCGGTGTGTGGATGCAAGAGGTCCATTTGTGAGAAATTGAGTCTCTATTGGACTTTAAACATTGTAAATCCAAGAGGATTGTTCATGGTGTGTTAGAATAGATAGAAAGACCTTAAGGTGAGGGGAACCACTATAAATCTCTGTGTCATTTACTTTCCGCACTTTACCGCTTTTACATCACTTAAGCACTCAGAAAGTAAAAGTCATAAACCGTCAAAAATCCGGAAAATAATCTTAGTGCCTCATTCACCCCCCTCTAAGGCACTCCTTAAACTTACATTGCATTCATTTACATCACAGGTTTCTTGCATTCTAGCCCTTCGGCCAGGTGTCTCATGATCTTCATCTTTGTATCATTCAAGCTAACACATCAGTACAACACTCATGCTAATCATCAATGTAAGATGGATCAATAGGAGTAAGAAAATAATGAACACAAAGAGGAGGTTTCTAGACTTACTACTCTTATGGATTCTCTCATCACAACTCAGAGTTAGGCGCCTCAAGCATCTGCAACTCTACAACAACGGATAGTTCCCTCCGAGATTACCTCGACACCCGTGTATGTGGCTCCAGTTAATTAGCTTGCATACTCTATGCCTGCCAGAATTTCTTGGGGAATGCCTCAAAACTATATTCCTACCATTGCTCCTATGCCGACATCTCGCAAGTTCATGTCTACTCATTCTCCTTTTGTGCATGTCATGCCTCAAGTTGGAGAGACTATCTACCATACCGACCGTCTGAAGGCCAAGATATGTATGAAAATATGGATGAAATGAAGGATCAATTTCAGGAACTGAAGAAGTAAATGAAGACCCCAAGGGGAAAAGATTTGTTTGGGAAGAGCGCTTATAAGCTCTAGTTGGTGCCCAATGTAAAGATCCATGTCAAGTTCAAGGTCCTTGACTTTGAAAAATACAAGGGAACGCTTTCTATACAAGCCATATTGTGATGTATGTCCACAAGATGTCAACCCAAACAGACAATGACTAGTTGCTCATTCATTATTTCCAAGATTTCTTGACCGGTGCCTCCTTTCGTTGGTACATGGGTATGGACAGTGGTAGCATTCTTACTTTCAATGACTTAGGTGAGGCCTTTATTAAGCAGTATAAGTACAATGTGGATATAGTGCCTGATCGTGACCAGCTTCGGTCTATGTCTCAGAGAGACAATGAGACATTTAAAGAATATGTGTAAAGATAGAGAGAGCTAGCCGCTCAGATCATTCCTCCGTTTGAAGAAAAAGAAATGACAAATATATTTCTCAAGACTTTCAGTTCATTTTACTATGAGCGTATGATTGCTAGCGCTCCCAATGATTTCTTTGATATGGTGAACATGGGGATGCGTTTAGAGGCAGGTGTCATGAGGACAGATTGTCTAAAGAAGAAGTGTCAACCCGTACGAAGTATGGGAGTGGTTTCTCGAAAAAGAAGGATGGATAAACTAACTCAGTGATTGTGGAGAGGCAAAGGAAGCCTTATGTGAAGAAGAGTTCCAGATCTCATCAACAATATCATCAAGTGTCTTCTGTTACTCTAGTGTTTGCCAATAATTATGTCGTTCAATCGGTAACATTCCAACCTTAACAACAACAACAACAACAAACTACTCATAAAAACAATCAACATAACTACAATCACAAGAATAATCAGCACAATAGCTATGAGAGGAAGAAGGTCACATTTGACCTTATTCCGATGTCCTATCATCAAGGGGTACTAGGCCATGCCTGAACCTATGTCGTGGTGGTATAAGCCTAATTAGCATTGTGCCTATCATCAAGGGGTACTAGGCCATGATATTGAGAACTTTTATCCATTGAGATACGAGGTTCCAAGGTTGGTAAGAAGTGGGTTGGTGTCCTTTGAGGACTGTGTGCTGAATGTTAAATCCAATCCGTTACCCGCTCATTGTAACTCCTCTGTAATCTTGATGGACGATTGTACCAAAGAGTACAGAGTTTATGATGTCCTAAATATCTGAAGATCCTTGGTAGATCTTCACAAGACTTTGTATCAGATAAGTGAATGTGAGCATGATCATGACAGTTGTATCATTTGTAGTGTCAATCCACGTGGGTGGGTGATTGTGAAGAGGGATATTTAAAGCTTAGTGGATGAGGGTATGATTCACATACACCAAGCTAGATATCTGGATGATGATGTGAATGCGATTGTTCAAGTTATCAAAACTGGTTGGCGGGCCCAGTCCCGTATGCCTCTGATAAGGTTGTACCTTACATGTACGATGGTACTATGATCAAAGATGGGCAACAGGTTCCTCTTCCAAAGCTACTTCAGTAGTAAGCATTGTTCATGTTGTCAAGGTGACCCAAAGTGGTCGAGTGTTCAGTCCAGTATTCCCAAAGGCTGTTGAGAACGTCGTAGTTGGAAAGAAGGCCGACGTGGTTGTTCCTTTGTTTGGTCCTGTTAATAATCCAATCTTTCATTTTGGTGAGTCCAACAGTTTGAAGAATAAGGATAATAATGATGAAGTACTCCGTCTGATAAAGAAGAACGAGTTTAACGTCATGCTCCAAGATTTCTGTTTCATCTCTATTAATGAATTCTAATGCACACTGTGAGGCTTTGTAAAAAGTACTTGAGCAAGCCTATGTTGAACATGATGTTATGGTTTATCAATTTGACCACATCGTTGCTAACATTACTACGTGCAACAATATGAGTTTTTGTGATGAGGAGCTTCCAAAAGAAGGTAGGAATCATAATCTGGCTCTCCACATATCTATAAACTATAAGGAGGATGCCTTGTCCAACATCTTGGTAGACACTGGTTCATCTTTGAACTTTTTACCCAAGTCTATCTTGGCTAGGTTATCTTATCAAGGAGCACCCATGAGATATAGTGGTGTGATTGTGAACGCGTTTGACGGATCTCGCAAAACCGTCATTGGAGAAGTTGACGTCCCAATTAAGATTGGTCCGAGCGATTTCCAAATTACTTTCTAGGTAATGGATATCCACCCGGCCTCTAGCTTCTTATTGGGTAGGCAATGGATTCATGAAGTAGGTGTTGTTATGTTAACTCTACACCAAAAGCTCAAATTATACAAGATGGGAAGCTTGTCATTGTTGGAGGTGAGAAGGCAATGTTGGTGAGCAACTTATTATCTTTCATGTATGTTGAAGTCGAGCAAGCTGTTGGAACTCCATTCCATGCTTTGTCTGTGGCTAATGTGACCCAGAAGACTGGGGCATACATGTCTTCTTTGAAAGATACGCAAGAGATTATACAGGCTGATGACACATGCAATAGGGGTTGTGTCATGGAAGTGGTTGAGAACAAGAATCAAACCGGTTTGGGATTCGAGCAAGGTCCGTTCAAGAAGGAAGTCAAGGCTATGCAATATATTTTTCGTAGTGGTAGGTTCATCCACAAGGAAGAACAACACTTAGATGTGATCCTTCATGAAGATGAAGATGAAGAAGAAGACGGTGCCAACTTTGTAACGCATGGACAAATTTGCAACAATTGGGTTGTTGTTGATGTTTCTATTATAATTCATCGCTCAAAGTAATATACCTTATTGTTTAAAGAAAAATCCCTCTCTTATGCCTAATGGAGAAGTGAACACATTATCAGGCATTCTCAATTATCATCAATCAAATGCGATTTTATTCATCCATATTTAAGTTGTTTTTACTTTTTGCTTTTTTCTGAAAATGGTAATCACAAAAAGCCTAAATAGACAATAATTTTTCCCATATCTGCATAATGTTTGTTTGCACCTCGTATTTCTAAAATCAAAATATCAAATCATTATGTAGGTTGCTTCTCAAACCCATTGAAAATAATGACCCTACTCCCTCTCTGAACTTTGATTTCCCTGTGTTCGAGGTTGAGGAAGATAATGATGATGAAGACGTTTCTAATGATTTATCCCATTTGCTTGAGCACGAGTAAAGAACCATTCATCTGTTTGAATAACAAATTGAGTTGGTCAACCTGGGTTCCTAAAATGATATCAAGGAGATCAAGATTGGGTCACAACTTCATCCAGAGGTTAAGAAGGGGTTGTTTGAGGTTCTTCGAGAGTACTCTGATGTGATTGCTTGATCTTATCAATACATGTCAGGTATTTATACCGATATTATGGAGCATAGATTGTCGTTGAAGTCAGAATGTTCGCGAATCAAGCAAAAGTTAAGAAGAACTCATCCTAGCATGGCAGCGAAGATTAAGGAAGAAGTGCAAAAGCAAATTGATGTCGGTTTCCTTGTTACCTCCGAATATCCTTAGTGGGTGGCCAATATTGTGCCTATTTCGAAGAAGGATGGAAAAGTCCGCATTTGCGTCGACTATAGAGACTTGAACAAAGCTAGTCCTAAAGATGATTTTCCTCTACCACACATTGATATGTTGGTAGATAATACAACTAAGTTCAATGTATTATATTTTATGGATGGAATTTCCGGTTATAATAAGATAAAATTGGCACCTGAAAATATAGAGAAAACCACATTCATTACGCCTTGGGGAACATTTTGTTACCGAGTGATACCTTTCGGTTTGAAGAATGCTGGTGCAACATACCAAAGAACCATGACCACTCTTTTCCATGTTATGATGCATAAAAATATTGAGGTCTATGTTGATGATATGATTGCCAAATCAAGGTCTGAAGATGTGCATGTTGAGCACTTATTGAAGCAATTCCAACGTTTGAGGAAGTACACACTCCGCTTGAATCCCAATAAGTGTACATTTGGTGTCTTCTCTGGTAAGTTGTTGGGCTTTATTGTCAGTGAGAATGGTATTGAAGTTGATCCTGCCAAGGTCAAAGCAATACAAGAAATGCCTGCACCCAAAATAGAGAAGAAAGTCGGAGGTTTTCTCGGCCGCTTGAACTATATTTCATGATTTATATCGCATATAACTTCCACATGTGCGCTTATATTCAAGCTCAATCAAAAAGATCAGTCTGGTGATTAGACCGAGGATTGCAAAAAAGCGTTTGACAGTATTAAAGAGTATCAGCTTGAGCCTTCGATTCTGTCTCCGCCAGTTGACGGAAGACCATTAATCATGTATTTGATTGTGCTTGAAGAGAGTATGGGTTGTGTTCTTGGTCAGCAAGATGAATCTGGTAAGAAAGAATATTATATTTACTACCTTAGTAAGAAGTTCACTGATTGTGAGTCTCGGTACTCTATGCTTGAGAAGACATGTTGTGCTTTGGCTTGGGCTGCTAAGCGTTTGCGCCAATATATGTTGGATCATACTACTAATTGATATCCAATATGGATCCAATCAAGTACATATTTGAAAAGCCTACTTTAACTAGGAGGATTTCTCATTGGCAGATGTTGTTACATGAGTATGATATTGAATACCGAGCTCAGGAAGCGATTAAAGGTGGTGTCTTGGCTGACCATTTGGCTCATGAACCTATTGATAATTATTAGTCAGTACAATTTTATTTCCCTGATGAAGAGATATTGTATTTGAAGATGAAAGACTGTGATGAACCATTGCTTGAAGAAGGGCCAGAACTTGGTTCCCGTTGGGGCTGTTAACTCATATGGTAATGGCATTGGGGAAGTAATTATTACTTCTCAAGGCACTCATTTTCCGTTTACAACTAGATTAAACTTCAAATGTATGAATAACATGGCTGAGTACGAAGCCTGCATTATGAGGCTCGAAGAAGCCATTGATCTTAGAATCATATATCTTGACGTCTTTAGAGATCCAGCTTTGGTTGTTAACCAGATTAAAGGTGAATAGGAGACGAATCAACCCGGTTTGATACCATATAGAGATTATATGAGGAGGATATCAACTTTCTTTACAAAGGTTAAGTTTCATCATATCCCTCAAGATGAAAACCGGATGGCAGATGCCCTTGCAACGTTAGCTTCCATGATTATTGTGAATTATTGGAATGAAGTTCCTAAAATGACTGTAATGCGCCTTGGTAGGCCAACTCATGTATTTTCTATTTAAGAGATAAAAGATGAGAAACCATTGTACCATGATATTAAGGGTTTCCTGCAAAGTCATATTTACCCACTTGGGACATCATTGAAAGACAACAAGACTTTGGAAAGACTGGTTGGCAACTTCTACCTGAATGGTGATGTTCTTTATAAGAGAAATTTCGATATGGTTTTTCTTAGATGCATGGATAGACACGAAGCAGGCCTATTGATGACTGGAGTCCATGAAGGTTCCTTTGGTACTCATTCCAATGGACATGTTATGGCAAAGAAGATGTTGATAGCAAGTTACTATTGGCTGACAGTGGAATCTGACTGTTGCAAATAAGTGAAGAAATGCCACAATTGTCAAATCTATGCAGATAATATTCATGTTCCACCGATACTTTTAAATTTCCTTTCCTCTCCATGGCCCTTTTCCATGTGGGGAATTGATATGATTGACATGATATAGCCCAAGGCATCAAATAGACATCGTTTCATTTTAGTGGCTATTGACTATTTCACAAAGTGGGTTGAAGTGACATCGTATGCTAATCTAACCAAGCAAGTTGTTGTGTTGTTTATCAAGAATCATATCATATGCCGATATGGTGTGCCAAGTAAGATTATTATTGATAATGGATCTAAATTGAATAACAACATGATAAAGAGCTCTACAAGGACTTCAAAATAGCACATCATAATTCTTCTCCCTATAGACCCAAGATGAATGGGGTTGTTGAAGCTGCAAATAAGAATATTAAGATGATTATCCAAAAGATGGTTGTGACGTACAAAGATTGGCATGATATGCTCCCATTTGCTTTGCATGGGTACCATACATTCGTCTGCACTTCGACAGGGGCAACCCATTTCTCTCTTGTTTATGGCATGGAAGCCAAGTTGACCGAAGCTGAATGGTGTTAGACTAGGTTTGATCAGCTCAATTTAATTGAAGAAAAGAGATTGACTGCCATGTGTCATGGTCAATTATATCAGCAGAGAATGAAGAAAGCTTTTGACAAGAAGGTCAAACCTTGTGTGTATCGAGAATGTAACCTCGTGCTCAAGAAGATCTTATCTTTCAAACCTGAATCTAGCGGCAAGTGGACTCCTAATTATGAAGGCTCATATGTTGTCAAGAGAGCCTTCTTAGACAGTGCATTGATTCGTACAAGTATGGATGGTGAATAGTTCACTCGTCCCGTGAATGTCGGTGCAGTTAAGAAATACTTCACCAAAAAAGAGAAATGAACAGCTCGCTAAGCTGAAAACCCGAAAGGGAGGCTTAGGCAAAAATGAGCGTCTTAGTGGATTGAAAACCCGAAAGGGCGGTCCAGGAAAAAATTAGAGACATGGAACAGAAAAATCATCCATAAATATTGAGTACCCCACCTTGGGGAAATCTAGGAAAAAACTTGGGATTATGGCAAGTAACTACATCCGACTACACCTAATCGTTGAAGAAACATTACCAGTAAATTGGTTCTGATTCATCATTCTCAACCAAGGACAAAGCACAATTGGATTTCGAATTCGGTAGGGAGAGTAGTGGTCATTGTCGCAACCTGAAAAATACAGTGCGCGAAAAAACAACCGGCGAAAGAAAAAGACAGAAGAGTCGCCACCGTGCGTTATTCATCCCAAAGGAGGGAAAGGAAACGCTCGAAGTAAACCTGAAAAAGGAAAGGACAAGACGGGGTCTCGCAACCAAATCTTGGGTTCGGGAGTCGGTTATGCGAAGGGAAGGTATTAGCACCCCTACGCATCCATAGTACTCTACGGGATCCACTTTTGTGGTTTTTGTCTAAAGGGTGTGGGTTTACCTAATGTGTTTATTTACTAAAAAGGTTAAGAGAAATGACTCGCGCGGATGTCGCATCCACTGCATACGTATCTCATCTGAATATGAGAATCAGAGTCTTCGTAGCTCGGCTGACCTATGGGTTGGGGGATGTGTGCTCGCTAAGACATCGCGTCTTATGCCTACGTATCTCATCTGGAATGAGAATCAGAGCAAGCCGTAGTTCGGCTAACTACGGGGTTATGGATTGGGTTTTGGACGAAGAACGTTACTACGCAATCTACCGGATGCTCGACCTTTGGAGACTTACTCGCGTGTAGTAGAAGGAGATAACGTGTTGCTTTGGGTTTTAGGGTTTGGGATGCTCGAGGGCAAACAGGCAGTCCTTGACGAAGGAACCGCGCTACATGTGGGGATATGAATACAAAACACAAAACATGTATCTCAAAGTAAAATGCCACCAAGGGGCTCAAACATTGCCTCCTATCGAGGTCTTCCAGCTAAGAAAGCGATAAAGTATGAGAAAGGGAAAAAATTACCACACGGATAAAGATCCGAAGTAACAACAATTAAAGGAACGATAAACCCTGAGATCCTTCCAAGCTAACATCATCAAAGAAAGTGGGTCAGTACAGGTAATCGGAATGAACCTTCAGGGGGTATCCCACAAATAAAGTGGGAAACCACGCAAGTTATCCCTACAAACGTCATGTGAGCCCTCACAAAAACTCAACAGAAAGGTTAGACAAACAAGGTGAAATCCAGGGAAAACAATGCCATGGCAACACAAAGACAGGTTAGAGAAACAAAATAGGGTAACCAAGAGTTGCCCCTAAATCAAAATGTAACCACATGAATAATTCCATCAAAATTCACAAAAAGCTCACAAAAAGCAATCAAGGGTAGGAGGCCTAAACCTCTTGTCAAACACATGCATCAAAAGGGTATCAAATTCACTCATAATACCTCATACATTTAGAGCATTCAAATTAAAGGCATAAAGATGATGGATATATGGCAAACCTGATTGGAGAGCTTGATTGAAATTGAGTTGCACCCGTGAGGTTTACAAAACAATCTTTAGGGTTTATGTGAGGCAGAGGTTATTCTGTGCAGTTGAGTTCCCTTCAGGGTTTGGAGGCTGCTCTGAACTCTGTTAGTTCTTCTCTCACTATCTTTTTCCTCAGGGTTTTGTTACAAGGAAACCTCAGAGTATTTTGCTCCTTTCCTTTTTCTCCCTCTTTCTCTAGTGAATCTCCCAGTGTAACTCCAAGTGTGTTTTCCTCTACTGAAACTTTAGTATTTATAGACTGATTTTCGTGGGTAGTGGGCTCAAATGAGGGAGACCCAAGTCCAAAAAAAAAAAATTTGTTATATTTTATTTATTTATTTAATTAATTATATTTATTTATTTATTTTTAACTTTTTTTTCTTTTCTTTTTTTTTTTTTTTTTTTTTTTTCGTGTTTTTTTTTTTTTTCGTTTTTTTTTTTTTTCAGGAAAAATGAAGGGTAAATTTTGGGGTATTACAGCTGCCCCTATTCAATCAACTGGAGACCTGGAAAGAAGATAGCGGCGGCTTTCGTGCTTTCGAGGTATCAAGGGATTGAATACAATAAAAGCCCAAAATTTTGCACTGAAGTGAAGTGAAGTAACAATGTCTGTCAGAATCGGCAAAGAGGTGGTCTTGAAAGAAGAATCCGTCTGGTACGGTGAGAGTCAGTCTGAATACCGAAAAAGAATGTTAACTTAGATACCAAAATAAATGGTAACACAGAAATAACCATGGCCTGAATGCCGCTCATCAGTCTGAATACTGGAAATGACTTCGATCTGAACATCGGAAAGTTGGCCTGAATGCCACAAGTCGCATCGACCTGAACGTCGGAAACTTCTTCGATCTGAACATCGGAAAGACTTGGCCTGAATGCCACTTCGATCTGAATATCGGGAAAACTGGCCTGAATGCCACTTCGATCTGAACATCGGAACACTGGCCTGAATGCCACTTCGATCTGAATATCGGAACACTGGCCTGAATGCCACTTCGATCTGAATATCGGAACACTGGCCCGAATGCCACTTCGGTCTGGATACCGGAAAACTGGCCTGAACGCCACTTCGATCTGAATATCGGAAATTGGCTTGAACGCCACTTCGATCTGAATATCAGAAAACTGGCCTGAACGGCACTTCGATCTGAACATCGGAAATTGGCCTGAATGCCACTTCGGTCTGAATACCGGAAAAACTTCATGCCTGTCAGCATCGGCAGAAATATGGAAAGATAATAGAGGCGGCGCATGGGCCAATGACACTTGCTGGGGATAACCAAGGTGGGTCATGAACAATCTTCAGTCTGAGTACTGGAAACAACTTCTAGCTTATCACTTGAGATACCGAGAATGTTTTATGCTTACATGCGTATGTTTGAATCTTTCAATGGCGTAATGCTCCATGAAAATGGAAATGCTACGCGATTTGGGAGGATGCAATGCAATATGATTCTACGCAGATCGTGATTCTACTGGGGAAATGATCACCATCTTCTGGACCCTGGCAAGGCTGTTGGAGATGCACAGCGCAAAGAATTCTGTGGGGAAATGACCCGCCACACGGTGTTCTAGCAATGACGAAATACCGAGATTCTGACTGGGAAGAGAGAACGACACTGAACACCTGCTGTTGGGGAAAGCGATAGTGGTTCTGGCAACCACGATCTGCGAGAGATGACTCAACGGGGGAAGCAAACACTGATACGGTACCGAGGTTCTGCTTCAAGGAAAGAAACCATGGATCTGGCATTGGGGTTATCGATCTGGCCTCGAACTCTAAGGAGCAGCCACTTCTGCTGGGAAGATACAGTCTGGCACTATCAACTCCGCTGGGGGTATACAATCTGGCACTGCCAACTCTACTGGGGAGTGTATATTCTGAAACAACCGCTTGGGGAAGTACGGTGGTGAGAACCTGCTGGGGATTGAAGAATCCAACACTCTGATCAGCTCTGCAGGGATAAGACACCGAATTCTCTGTTGGTGACCTCACTGGGGAAGATATTCACGATCATCTGCAAGGGGATTTTAAGGAAATGCCCCGAGGGTATCTGTTCTGAATAGACGATCCAAAGCACTTAAAATTTACAGCAATTTTAAATGTTTATTGAGCATGTACCTGTAAAGCCCTTATGTGTCATGATGCAATGTTTATCAAAAATTCGGACGTCATTTTTGCAAACAAAACAGTAAAATGAAAATGAAAACAGAGATATACTGAATAACATGATTTTATTGATTGAATGGCCTCTGAATAGGCATTTACATCAGGAAGCAATCCCTGGAAAGAGGTAATCGCACAAAAGATAAAAACAGAAATTAATCTAATGGCAATGTGAAATGGATTTCTATTGGGTTCCAATTCTTCTATGACTTGCCCGTCTTTAAGATCCTCCAGATAATCAACCTTCTGAAAAGGTGATTGGACTGTTTCCTACCTTTCGAAAATTTCCAGTCATCGACATGAGATGAGATTCAGAACTAACTCAGAACGCAGTCATTCGCTTAATCCCTAACTTTTGCCTGGATCGCCCTTTTCGGGTTTTCAATCCACTGGGATACCCATTTTTGCCTAAGTTGCCTTTTCAGGTTTTCAACTTACCGGGTGTACGATCTTTTCATTTTTAATCCCTAATTTTTGCCCGAACCTTTTCATTTTCTTGGTTCGTCGGGATGCCCATTTTTGCCTGGACTATTCTTTTTACTGTCCAGCGGGTCTATTTTATGCGAAGTATTTTTTAACTGCGTCTGAGTTCAAAGGGGATGTGAAGTTTTCACCATCCATAGTTGCAAGCATTAAGGCCCCACCATCAAAAACCTTGGTGACAATATACGGTCCATCATAGTTAGGAGTCCACTTGCCCCTGTGATCTGTCTGAGGAGGAAGGATCCTTTTCAACACTAAATCTCCGACTTGGAAACAACGAGGACGCACTTTCTGATCAAAGGCTCTCTTCATCCGACTCTGATACAACTGCCCATGACAAATGGCTGCCATTCGCTTCTCTTCGATAAGACTCAACTCAATGAACCTTGTCCGAATCCATTCGGCTTCGTCTAACTTGACATCCAACAAGACTCTTAGAGAAGGAATCTCCACTTCAACAGGTAGGACTGCTTCCATACCATACACCAGGGAGTAAGGGGTTGCCCCGGTCGATGTACGTACTGAAGTGCGGTACCCATGCAAGGCGAAAGGTAGCATCTCATGCCAATCTCTGTACGTGACGACCATCTTCTGCACAATCTTCTTTATGTTCTTATTTGCCGCCTCAACAGCGCCGTTCATCTTAGGGCGGTAAGGGGAAGAATTGTGATGCTGAATGTTGAAGTTCTGACAAAACTCCTTCATCATTTTGTTGTTGAGATTAGAACCATTATCAGTAATGATTCTTTCGGGAATGCCATAGCGACAAATGATTTCTTTCTTGATGAAACGGGCAACCACATGTCTGGTGACATTCGCGAACGACGCTGCCTCGACCCACTTGGTGAAATAGTCGATGGCAACAAGGATGAAGCGATGCCCATTGGAAGCAGTCGGCTCAATCTTTCCAATCATGTCAATGCCCCACATAGAAAACGGCCACGGCGAAGACATCACATTCAGAGGATTTGGCGGTACATGCACCTTATCAGCATAAATCTGGCATTTATGACACTTCCGAGCATATTTGAAGCAATCTGACTCCATGGTCATCCAATAATAACCCGCTCTCAACAATTTCTTAGCCATTGCATGTCCGCCGGCATGAGTACCGAAGGAACCTTCATGAACTTCCTGCATTAACATGTCCGCCTCGTGTCTGTCCACGCATCTGAGCAAAACCATGTCGAAGTTCCTCTTATACAACACATCGTCTTTGTTCAAGAAGAAACTGCCTGCCAATCTTCTCAAAGTCTTTCTGTCATTGTTGGATGCCCCTGCAGGGTACTCTTGATTCTTCAGAAAGCACATGATATCGTGATACCAGGGCTTGTCATCGACTACCAGTTCAGCAGCAAACACATATGCGGCCCTGTCAAGGCGCATCACATCGATCCTGGGAGCATGGTTCCAGCGAATTACCTTGATCATGGAGGATAGAGTAGCAAGTGCGTCTGCCATCTGGTTCTCATCACGAGGTATATGATACAATTTTACTGTTGTGAAGAAAGTCAACAGTCTTCTCGTGTAGTCTCTGTAGGGGACCAAAGTGGGTTGGAGAGTATTCCAATCACCATTCACTTGATTGATCACCAGAGCTGAATCTCCGAAGATGTCCAAAGTCTTGATTCTCAAATCAATGGCTTGCTCAATACCCAAAATACAGGCCTCGTACTCAGCTTCATTATTTGTGCACTCAAAAGTCAAACGAGCGGTGAAAGGTATGTGGGCACCTTTCGGAGTTGTAATGACAGCACCAATTCCACTTCCTCTAGCATTGACAGCCCCATCAAACAACAAAGTCCACTTTTCGTTTGGATCAGGTCCCTCCTCAACAACTGGCTCTTCACAGTCTTTCATCTTGAGGAACATGATGTCTTCATCAGGGAATTCAAACTTCATTGGCTCATAATCATCAATCGGCTGCTCGGCAAGGTAGTCTGACAGAATACTACCTTTGATGGCCTTCTGTGACATGTACTGAATATCATACTCTGTTCAAATCATTTGCCAACGAGCGACCCTTCCGGTGAGAGCTGGCTTCTCGAATATGTATTTCACTGGATCCATCTTAGAAATCAACAAGGTAGTATGGTTCAACATATACTGCCTCAGTCGGCGAGCAACCCAGGCCAAAGCACAACAAGTTTTCTCAAGCTGCAAATATTTGATTTCATAGTCAGTAAACTTTTGGCTAAGGTAGTATATGGCATGCTCTTTTCGACCAGACTCGTCATGTTGTCCCAATACACACCCCATCAAGTTCTCGGTCACTGACAGGTACATTATCAGAGGTCTCCCAGGAACTGGAGGTATAAGGATTGGAGGTTTCTGTAGATACTCTTTTATCTTCTCGAAATCCCTTTGACAATCTTCATTCCACCTGATAGCCTGATCTTTCCTCAGCAATTTGAAAATTGGCTCACACGTGGTTGTTAGGTGAGCGATGAACCTTGCAATGTAGTTCAACCTCCCTAAGAAACTACGGACTTGCTTCTCTGTTCTTGGCTCTGGCATTTCCTGTATTGCTTTCACTTTGTCAGGATCCACCTCAATCCCTTTTCCGCTAACAATAAAACCCAACAATTTTCCCGATCTCACCCCGAAAGTGCACTTGTTCGGATTAAGTCTCAGTTTGAATTTCCTCAAACGCTCAAACAGTTTCTGCAAATTCACCAAATGTTCTTCTTCTGTCTGAGATTTGGCAATCATATCGTCCACATAAACCTCGATTTCATGATGAATCATATCATGGAACAGAGTCACCATAGCTCGTTGATATGTTGCTCCGGCATTTTTCAGACCAAACGGCATCAGTTTCTTTGTCTCCTCAGTGAGTTTTTCTTATGGAATGCATTTTGCTTCTGTGGACTTTCAGTTTCTTCCAAATTCTTTTACTTTGTGGCAATATATCCCCCCCGAAGATTATATTTTGCATTCATATCATATGCATCATGAGGTCTCTTAGGGACGAAAATTTGTTTCTTGTTGTTCATATTTAAGTCCATTCTACTGTGTTGATACAAAGATTTTAACCTTCATATCTCCGAATAGAATGACCTTAAATAGGGGTAGCTGTAAGACCCCAATTTCTACCCCTAAGATCCCTCATTCCATCTCATAGCTTTGCATTGGCATTGGGATTACACCTTCGTATTTTCCTCACCTATCATTCATTGGGTTTGCATTGGGAGAGATCACCAACAATATATGTTTGTATCTTACTTTATTTTCTTTGTTTGCTAACCAAAATACAAAAATATGTCTAGTATAGCTTTTGTTTCTTTTGTAGGTAGTGTGTGTGTGTGTGTGTGTCCATCTGTGCCCCATCAAGCCCACAACTAGGGTTTGAGACCCTCAATGTAAGATATCAAGCAATAAAAGGTTCACATTGGTAATAAACATCATATATGAATCCCCATATTATTTATTTGTCATTTTGATCAAGAGTTCATCAAGAGTTTGAAGCTTGTTTGTCAAGGAATCCCTAATTCATCTGGGTATCCTGTGTGCCTTCCTAGGAAAATTTCTTCAACAGTTGGTCAAAGATATAATTTGATACTTCATTTTGCATAATCATAAGCATATAAGATCCTCCATGATCCCCTAATAGGAAAGGAACTTCCTGTATGCAAGTTGATTCAAGGAAGTTGACCAGAAAAGTCAACTAGTCAAATCTAGGGTTTCCTAGACCCTATCTCCTACAACTTTTGTCATATGAAAATTATTACAAGATAAAAGATACTCTTTGTGACATTCCAAACATCTTTCATCTTGGCCTCGAGAACTAATTTGTCTTGGAAAGTCATTTTGTATGGTGAAATATTATAGGTCATTTTGTTTGTGTCCTAGATAGAAGGTCAATTTCCAAGAGCTATAACTTCCTCATTTTTTATGATATAAAGATGATAAAAGTTTCATGATTCATTTCAATATTTATTCTTCAACTTTTCTTCTTTGATAAATATTCAATTCTACATGAAATGTCATGGACCATGAGTAAACATTATAGGTCTGTTTTGGTCCTCATCGTTGAACGAGCAAATTTCCTCAACTTCTAAAATACATAAATCCATTATCCAAACTCCAAATGGTTCCAAATTTGTGGTCAAATTGAAGGGAACTGAAATAGATACAAACGTGTTGAAGGAGATAAGTTCATTAAAAGCTCACATCAAAAGTTATTCAAGGTGGAAAGACAGGTAATTTGGCTTATAACTTAGGAAAAACTCTAAGTATAGTTGATACCTCCACCTTCGAGGCTAGTTTTCTCCATTTTCCAAGCTTCAAATTGAAAAAGTCACAACATAAAATTTGTTCCTTACGATGAGAGATTTCCAAAAATTCCAAGATCACATCATTTGGATGAGAAACGAGGGACTTGCACATGAGGTCCTTCCATGGCTTATTTTGGCAACTTTTGAGCTCCAAATAACGCACAAGTTTGCATAGCCTTGTGTGATGATTTCAAAAACCTCCTTGCATGATTTAGAGTGGATTATAATCATTACTTGGGCCTGTACTATCAACCATGCACCCATGCACCAAGAATTACTCATTTTTCATTCAAAATTGGAAAGATGCACATATAAATTCCTTGGCTTATAAATCAAACATCATTTACTCATAAATGAAGGGGGAGACTGCCCAAGCTCTGCCAGCCATTTTCATAACCTTAAACGATATAATTATTTGAAGATTTATTGAGAAATCAAGTTTTTGTTCAACTCAAGTTTTTGTTCAACTCAAGTTTCTGAGAAAAAACTCCAAAGATTCATTCCCTTTTCCACTTCATTGAGTTTCTACAAGCAAGAGGAAGAGAAAGCAAAAAGAGTTACATCAAGAACAAAGCTCAGAAGTAGCTCAGAGAAGGTGAATTTAACAAAACTTCATCTCTTCGATTCTCCCTCCATACTCTAGATCTAAGCTGAATTTTGTGATGGCTGAAGTCCTACCAATGTAGGCAACATGACTGGGTTATTTTGGACTTGATTCAAAGCAACTCAGGTTGAACACCTCTGGTTTAATCTTCACTTTTCTAATTATATAGTGAGAGATGGAACAAATAAGTGTCATATTCGTGATCCTTGCAATTTTTCCTTTCAAATGATGTTAAATCCATCAATTTATGGGCAAGTTTGGTCTTGACAGTCTGGCGACCGTCACCGAAGAAGACAATAGAAGCTAGGGATCCGGTGATGGTGTAGCAATGCTCTCACCCTAGGATCTCTCTTCCATCTTTTAATCTGAGCCATTGTTTGTTTTTACCATGTGTATGATGCGTTGACTGAAGGAACATGTGGAACGCGTGTTTTGGATCATCAGATATGTCGCCTCAATTAATGAGGGATGATCTGATGGCTCCCATTTCATTTTATTTTATTTTTCTAAATTGATTTTTAAATAGCCATTTCTTTTAAAATTCACCAAAATTCAATTTTGGTCCAAAAATTATGAGACCAACCCTAAAAATTAAAAAATATTTTCTTCTTCCCATTTATGATTTAAAATTAATTTTTGGATTAAGTTTGATATTTTTGGTGAATTTTGTGATTTTTAAGTTGTTTTAATTTGTTTTTAATTACTTATGACTTTTGAAAAATACCAAAAAAATTAGTCAATGGTCCTTTGACCTTACTTGACCTATGATAAATCCCTTGACAATTTCTTTGGTGTTTTGAAACAGTTTTAGGTTTTTTATCTTTGAAAACTTATTTTTCTTAATTCTTAAAAATGTTTTAAAAATAGTTTAATTGATTTAATGTTTTGGTGAGCTTTTGCATTGATTTTATGTTGACCTTACTTCTGTTTGGCCTTGGTCTTGGTTGAATTGAACCTAGACTTGGTCAATAATATTGGATTTAGGAGGTTGATGAAGTTTAAAACTTCATCCCTAAGATGTATGAATGGTATTAATCAAGTGATATTCATCCCTTGACCAATTTGGGATCCCCTTCATTTCATCTCTCTATTTTCATCTCATTTCTTCCCCAATCATCACTTGGCCAATGAATTCTCCTGGATCATTAGCTAGTTGATTCATCAATGACCTTGTGTCAGATGAATCAACATAGGCTTGATTTAGATAGGCCCATCCTCTCTTGTTTTTGTGTGCGGTATGCTTTAGGAGATTGGTTTTGGTTACTTTGTCTCTAGCTTGTGTTAACACCAACATTTTTTTATCGACCCCAGATTGGTATGGCTTCTACATGAGCCTACTTACGATTGCTTAACATAGTGCTAAATTGGCCTCTGGGCACAAATTGACATACTAACTTGACAACTAACATTTAATTCTCTTGTCATTTACTTTAATGCAATTTAAATTCTTTCACTTTATAATTCCTTGTCATTTACATTAATGCAATTTGTTTATGCATCAGTCATTTTCCCTTTCCCCACTTGGGCCTATGTTTATGCTTTAGTTATTTTCATTTTTGTTCACTTGAGCCATTATATTTTGTGCTTGTGATATATTTGTGCCTGTGATCATATTTTGTTTGTGGTCTTAGGACCTTAAAACACTTAATAAAAACTAAAAAAAACTAAAAAGACACATTGGTGGACTATTGGATCTTTGTCTATGACTTGATTTGGACCTATGGACTTAGAGTAGGCAACATTCCTAAGCTATGGAAGAAACACTTGGGCAATGCCATTAATTTGAGACCAAACATGGCCAATGTCATTCATCTGACACAAGCTTGAGAGACTCCCTTGGGTTTATCTGATACACTCTCTCTCTTTATCTAAATTATTATTTTGATTTTATTGTTATTATTTGATGTTTTCTCTTTTAGTATGTTTCAAGGGATTTTTCATCCGATACGTATAAAGGACATTCAAGATTGCTTACTTTGGAGTGCTAGCTTGGATGATTGAATATCTTTATTTGATACCATTGGGCTTCTTATTAATTACTTGGATGATTATGGCTTTGTTGTTTTCTTGACAATCAAAAGGAAATGGGTTTCTATCTGACACTATTGTCTTGTGGATGCTTCCCATGGGTTAGATCTTTTCAAGTCAGAACTCTTAATTTGTCTAGGGTAGCCTATTCGTGATCATTTTCAAAACTTCTTTGCTTGTTGTTTTTAAACTTAGACTTCTTTTAATGATTAGAAACCATGTCCTTATGTCATTTATTTTCAAACTATTTTCTTAATCAAGCTTGTAAGAAGACTTAATCATATTGACATTATTTTCAAAAATAACAAAAAGAACTAATAACCTCATCTATTCATTTTAGTCACTTGGTTCCTTTTTCCTTTTAAGCTTTTCAAAAAGAAAGAATTTAGATTAGAGTTATCCTTGGTTGAGACATAATTCTCCCATTCCATTATATGTTGAGTGTAAGACTTTCCATTTACTAGGGGTTAGATGCATACTTATTGATTTAATCCGAGTTGGAGCCCTCCCTCTTAAATATTGTAAAACCCTCATTATCAGTGGATGTTTGGTTTAGTATTCTCCCATTGATAACAATAGACATTTAAGCTTTTGTTAAAATCAATCCACCCATCTTTGAAATTTTTACCACGAACTACGAGGTTTTGATCCCTCATTTATGTTGGTACGTATGCATAAGACCAAAAGTCTTATCAAACACAAAATGTAAATAATGAATTCTTTTCTCATCCCTTCATTCTATTTTTAAAACAAACATCTTTTCAACGAAAACAAGTACACAAAAAAAGGGCTCCCAGGGAGTATCTAGGACACTTTGGGTGCTAATACCTTCCCTATGTGTAACAAATCCCCTTACATGTAAACTCTGACATTTTATTTGTTTTGATTTGAAAATTTCTTATCTTTAGGTTTTGTTCGTACTTTCTCCCTTTTCCTTTGGAAATAAGAAAAGTGTGGTGGCGACTCTGGTTTTATTGATATTGAGTTAACCAATAGCTCAAGGGTCATGAATTTACCGCTACATATGTTAGTGACTTATTATGTCGGGGCGACTTCTAGAGCTATGTAGGTATGTTAGAGAACTATTATATGGAGGGCATGTTCTAGAGTTGTTAGGCATATGTATAGAACTATGGTGTGGGGGACATGTTCTAAATCTCTTTAAGCATGTTCTAGAACTATCGTGAGGGGGAATGTTTTAGAGCTTTGTAGGCATGTTCTAGAACTATTGTGTAAGGGGCATCTTCTAGAGCTCTGTAAGCATGTCCTATAACTATTCTTTGGAGGGCATGACCTAAAGCTCTGTAGACATGTTCTAGAACTTTTGTTTGAGGGAATGTTCTTAAGCTCAAAATGAGTGTTATAGAACTATTAGTCTACAGCTTTCTTGGGTTGTTTGTGTGCGGGTAGTCTACAACTCTTTAGGCATGTTCTATAGTTTTGTAGCCATGTTCTGGAACTGTAGTATGAGGAGCATGCTCTAGAGCTTTGTGGGCATGTTCTAGAGCATTAGACACATGTTCTAAAACTATTGGGTAGGTGCATATTCTAGAGCTATGAAGGAATGTTCTAGAATATTGTGTGAGGGAAATTTTCTTGAGCTTTGTTGGCATGTTTTAGAATATTTATATGGGGGGTTTTGTTTTGTACCTTTGAATGCATCTACTATAAATTTTGTGTGGAAATTATATTCTAAAACTTTTTCTGCATGTTATTGAACTATTGTGTGTGTGTTTGGGGGGGGGGGGGGTTGTGTTCTAGAACTCTGAGGTATATTCTAGAATAATTGTATGTGAGACATGGTTTGGTGATTTATAGGAATGTTCTATAACTATTGTGTGGGATATTGTTGAAGACTTATGTGGGAATGTTCTGGAGCTATTGTGTAAGAGCATGTTCTAGATCTATCTTATGAGGGGCATGTTTTAGAGCTCTGTAGGCATGTTATAAAATTATTGTATGGTTGGATATTCTAGAGCTATATTGGCATGTTCTAGAATTATTGTATGGGGGGATGTTCTATAGCTTTTTAGCCATATTCTAGAACTTTTGTATGAATTACTTGTTCTAATACTCTGTAGGCATGTTATTAACTAATTATATCGTGGAAAATTCTAGATCTCTATAGGAGTGTTAGGGAACTATTGGGTGGAGGGCATATTCTAGAGTTCAGTAGGTATATCTCCAGAACTATTGTGAGGGGGACATGTTCTAGAGCTCTTTAGGCATGTTCTAGAACTATTGTGAGGGTGGCATGTTCTAGAGCTTTGTAAGCATGTTCTAGAACTATTGTGTAAGGGGAAACTTCTAGAGCTCTGTAAGAATGTTCTAGAACTATTTTTTGGAGGCATGACCTAAAGCTATGTACTCATGTTCTAGAACTATTGTTTGGGGGGAATGATCTTAAGGTCTTACATGTGTCTAGAGCTCTAGAACATGCCCACAAAGCTATGCACTCATGTTCTAATGCTTTGTTGGATTGTTCTAAAACTATTATGTGACAGGCATGTTCAATAGTTTTGTGGCCATGTTAGAGAACTGTTGTACGAGGAGCATGTTCTAGAGATCTATGGGCATGTTCTAGAGATATAGAGACATATTATAACACACTTGTTAAGGTACAAAACTCTCGTGTAGTTGCATGTTCTAGAGCTATGAAGGAATTCTCTAGAGTTAATGTGTGGGGGGATTTTATTGAGCTTTGTTGGCATATTTTAGAACTTTTGTATGAGGGTTTTCTTCTATAGCTTTGAAGGCATCTTTTAGCAATTTTGTGTGGAAATTATATTCTAAAATAATTTATGCATGTTATTCAACTATTGGGTGTGTTGTGTTAGGGAATGTTTAACAGTTATGTAGGCATGTTTTAGAGCTATTATGTAAGGGAATGTTTTAGATGTCTATAGGCGTGTTGTAGATCTATTGTATGAGGGGCATGTTCCAAAGCTTTCTAGGCATGTTCTATAATATCGTAGCCATGTTCTAGAATGGTTGTATGAAGAGCATTCTTTAGAGCTATGTGGGCATGGTCTAGATCTCTAGACACATGTTCTAAAACTATTATGTAGGTGCATGTTCTAGAGCTATGGAAGTGTGTTCTAGATCTATTGTATGAGGGGTATGTTTTAGAGCTTTGTAGGCATGTTCTAGATTTCTAGACACTGGTTCTAGAACTATTGTGTGAGGGCATGTTCTAGAACTATATGGGCATGTTCTAGAATTATTGTGAGGGGGTGTTCTTTAGCATTGTAGGAATCTTCTTGCTTTTTTAGGAGGGTAGGATCTTCTATAGCTTTGTAGGCATGTTCTAGATCTTTGTAGGCATGTTCTAGAAGTATTATATAAGGGGCATCTTCTAGATCTCCGTAAGCATATTCTAGAACTATTCTTTGAGGGGAAAGGCCTAAAGCTTTGTAGTAGTGTTCTAGAATTATTGTTTTGGGTTTAATATTCTTAAGCTCTGTATAACTGTTCTAGAACTACTGTTTGTCAAACATGTTCTAGATCTATGTCTTAGAACTCAGTTGGTATGTTCTAGAAGAATTGCATGGGAGATACATTCTGGTGCTTTCTAGGAATGTTCTCGAATTATTATGTTGGGGCTTTTTGAAAAGTTATATAGGCATGTTCTAGAGCTATTGTATCAGGATATGTTTTGAAGGTCTATAGGTGTGTTCTAGATCTACTGTATGAGGGGTATGTTTTAGAGCTTTGTAGGCATGTTCTAGAGCTCTAGACACTGGTTCTAAAACTATTGTGTGAGGGCATGTTCTAGAACTATATGGGCATGTTCTAGAATTATTGTGAGGGGGTGTTCTTTAGCGTTGTAGGAATGTTCTTGATTTTTTAGGTGGGTAGGATCTTCTATAGCTTTGTAGGCATGTTCTAGATCTTTGTAGGCATGTTCTAGAAGTATTATATAAGAGGCATCTTCTTGATCTCCGTAAGCATATTCTAGAACTATTCTTTGAGGGGAAAGACCTAAAGCTTTGTAGTAGTGTTCTAGAATTATTGTTTTGGTGGAATGTTCTTAAGCTCTGTATAATTGTTCTAGAACTACTGTTTGTCAAACATGTTCTAGATCGATGTCTTGGAACTCAGTTGGTATGTTCTAGAACAATTGTATGGGAGATATATTCTGGTGCTTTGTAGGAATGTTCTAGAAATATTGTGTTGGGGATTTTTGAAAACTTATATAGGCATGTTCTAGAGCTATTGTATAAGGACGTGTTTTAAAGGTCTATAGGTGTGTTCAAGATCTATTGTATGAGGGATATGTTTTAGAGCTTTGTCGGCATGTTCTAGAGCTCTAGACACTGGTTCTAGAACCATTGCGTGAGGGCATGGTCTAGAACTATATTGGAATGTTCTAGAATTATTGTAAGGGGGTGTTCTTTAGCATTGTAGGAATGTTCTTGATTTTTTAGGTGGGTAGGATCTTCAATAGCTTTGTAGGCATGTCCTGGAACTTTTGTGTGAATGACCCTTTCTAATACTCTATAGAGGATAATTCTAGAGCTCGATAGGTATGTTAGAGAACTACGGTATGGAGGGCATGTTCTAAAGTACAGTTGGCATATGTTTAGAACTATTTGAGGGGACAGGTTCTAGAGCTTTTTAGGCATGTTCTAGAACTATATGAGGGGGCATGTTCTAGATCTTTGTAGCCATTTTCTAGAAGTATTATATTAGAGGCATCTTCTAGAACTCTGTAAGGATATTCTAGAACTATTCTTTGAGGGGAAAGACCTAAAGCTCTGTAGTAGTGTTCTAGAATTATTGTTTTGGTGGAATGTTCTTAAACTCTGTATAATTGTTCTAGAACTACTGTTTGTCAAACATGTTCTAGATCTATGTCATAGAACTCAGTTGGTATATTCTAGAACAATTGTATGGGAGATATATTCTAATGCTTTGTAGGAATATTCTAGAAATATTGTGTTGGGGATTTTTGAAAAGTTATATAGGCATGTTCTAGAGGTATTGTATAAGGACATGTTTTAAAGGTCTATAGTTGTGTTCTAGATCTATTCTATAAGGGGTATGATTTAGAGCTTTGTATGCATGTTCTAGAGCTCTAGATACTGGTTCTAGAACTATTGTGTGAGGGAATGTTCTAGAACTATATTGGCATGTTCTAGAATTATTATGAGGGGGTGTTCTTTAGCATTGTAGGAACGTTCTTGATTTTTTAGGTGGGTAAGCTCTTCTAGAGCTTTGGAGGCATTTTCTAGAACTTTTGTGTAAATGACCTTTTCTAATACTCTATAGAGGTTAATTTTAGAGCTCGATAGATATGTTAGAGAACTACTGTATGGAGGGCATGTTCTAAAGTACAATTGGCATATGTTTTTAACTATTTGAGGGGACATGTTCTAGAGCTTTTTAGGAATGTTCTAGAACTATATGTAGGGGGCATGTTCTAGATCTTTGTAGGCATGTTCCAGAAGTATTATATAAGGGGCATCTTCTAGAACTCCGTAAGCATATTCTAGAACTATTCTTTGAGGGGAAAGACCTAAAGCTCTGTAGTAGTGTTCTAGAATTATTATTTTGCTGGAATGTTCTTAACCTCTGTATAATTGTTCTAGAACTATTGTTTGTCAAACATGTTCTAGTTCTATGTCTTTGAACTCAGTTGGTATATTCTAGAACAATTGTATGGGAGATATATTCTGGTGCTTTGTAGGAATGTTCTAGAAATATTATGTTGGGGCTTTTCGAAAAGTTATATAGGCATGTTCTAAAGCTTTTGTATAAGGAAATGTTTTAAAGGTATATAGTTGTGTTCTAGATCTATTGTATGAGGGGTATGATTTAGAGCTTTGTAGGCATGTTCTAGAGCTCTAGACACTGGTTCTAGAACTATTGCGTGAGGGCATGGTCTAGAACTATATTGGCATGTTCTAGAATTATTGTGAGGGGGTGTTCTTTAGCATTGTAGGAATGTTCTTGATTTTATAGGTGGGTAGGATCTTCAAGAGCTTTGTAGGCATGTTCTAGAACTTTTGTGTGAATGACCCTTTCTAATACTCTATAGAGGATAATTCTATTGCTCGATAGGTATGTTAGAGAACTACTGTCTGGAGGGCATGTTCTAAAGTACAGTTGACATATGTTTAGAATTATTTGAGGGGACATGTTCTAGAGCTTTTTAGGCATGTTCTAGAACTATATGAGGGGGGCATGTTCTAGATCTTTGTAGGCATGTTCTGGAAGTATTATATAAGGGGCATCTTCTAGATCTCCGAAGCATATTCTAGAACTATTCTTTAAGGGGAAAGACCTAAAGCTTTGTAGTAGTGTTCTAGAATTATTGTTTTGGTGGAATGTTCTTAAGCTCTGTATAATTGTTATAGAACTACTGTTTGTCAAACATGTTCTAGATCAATGTCTTAGAACTCAGTTGGTATGTTCTAGAAGAATTGCATGGGAGTTATATTCTGGTGCTTTCTAGGAATGTTCTCGAAATATTATGTGGGGGCTTTTTGAAAAGTTATATAGGTATGTTCTAGAGCTATTGTATAAGGATATGTTTTAAAGGTCTATAGGTGTGTTCTAGATCTACTGTATGAGGGGTATGTTTTAGAGCTTTGTAGGAATGTTCTAGAGCTCTAGACACTGGTTCTAGAACTATTATGTGAGGGCATGTTCTAGAACTATATTGGCATGTTCTAGAATTATAGTGAGGGGGTGTTCTTTAGCATTGTAGGAATGTTCTTGATTTTTTTGTGGGTAGGATCTTCTATAGCTTTATAGGCATGTTCTAGAAGTTTTGTGTGAATGACCCTTTCTAATACTCTATAGAGGATGATTCTAGAGTTCAATAGGTATGTTAGAGAACTACTGTCTGGAGGGCATGTGCAAAAGTACAATTGGCATATGTTTAGAACTATTTGAGGGGACATGTTCTAGAGCTTTTTAGGCATGTTCTAGAACTATATGAGGGGGGCATGTTCTAGATCTTTGTAGGCATGTTCTAGAAGTATTATGTAAGGGGCGTCTTTTAGAACTCCGTAAGCGTATTCTAGAACTTTTTTTTGAGGGGAACGACCTAAAGCTCTGTAGTAGTGTTCTAGAATTATTGTTTTATGGAATGTTTATAAGCTCTGTATAATTGTTCTAGAACTACTGTTTGTCAAACATGTTCTAGATCTATGTCTTAGATCTCAGTTGGTATGTTCTAGAACAATTGTATGGGAGATATATTCTGGAGCTTTGTAGGAATGTTCTAGAAATATTGTGTTGGGTCTTTTTGAAAAGTTATATAGGCATGTTCTAGAGCAATTGTATAGGGACATGTTTTAAAGGTCTATAGGTGTGTTCTAGATCTATTGTATGAGGGGTATGTTTTAAAGCTTTGTAGGCTTGTTCTAGAGCTCTAGACACTGGTTCTAGAACTATTGTGTGAGGGCATGTTCTAGAACTATATGGGCATGTTCTAGAATTATTGTGAGGGGGTGTTCTTTAGCATTGTAGGAATGTTCTTGATTTTTTAGGTGGGTAGGATCTTCAGTAGCTTTGTAGGCATGTTCTAGAAGTTTTGTGTGAATGACCCTTTCTAATACTCTATAGAGGATGATTCTAGAGTTCAATAGGTATGTTAGAGAACTACTGTCTGGAGGGCATGTGCAAAAGTACAATTGGCATGTGTTTAGAACTATTTGAGGGGACATGTTCTAGAGCTTTTTAGGCATGTTCTAGAACTATATGAGGGGGGCATGTTCTAGATCTTTGTAGGCATGTTCTAGAAGTATTATATAAGGGGCATCTTTTAGAAAACCGTAAGCATATTCTAGAACTTTTTTTAAGGGGAAAGACCTAAAGCTCTGTAGTAGTGTTCTAGAATTATTGTTTTGGTGGAATGTTCTTAAGCTCTGTATAATTGTTCTAGAACTACTGTTTGTCAAACATGTTATAGATCTATGTCTTAGAACTCAGTTGGTATGTTCAAGAACAATTGTGTGGGAGATATATTCTGGTGCTTTGTAGGAATGTTCTAGAAATATTGTGTTGGGGCTTTTTGAAAAGTTATATAGGCATGTTCTAGAGCAATTGTATAAGGACATGTTTTAAAGGTCTATAGGTGTGTTCTAGATCTATTGTATGAGGGATATGTTTTAGAGCTTTGTAGGTATGTTCTAGAGCTCTAGACACTGGTTCTAGAACTATTGTGTAAGGGCAAGTTCTAGAACTATATGGGCATGTTCTAGAATTATTGTGAGGGGGTGTTCTTTAGCATTGTAGGAATTTTCTTGATTTTTTAGGTGGGTAGGATCTTCTATAGCTTTGTAGGCATGTTCTAGATCTTTATAGCCATTTTCTAGAAGTATTATATAAGAGGCATCTTCTAGATCTCCGTAAGCATATTCTAGAACTATTCTTTGAGGGGAAAGACCTAAAGCTCTATAGTAGTGTTCTAGAATTATTGTTTTGGTGGAATGTTCTTAAGCTATGTATAACTGTTCTAGAACTATTGTTTGTCAAACATGTTCTAGATCTATGTCTTAGAACTCAGTTGGTATGTTCTAGAAGAATTGCATGGGAGATACATTCTGGTGCTTTCTAGGAATGTTCTCGAAATATTATGTTGGGGCTTTTTGAAAAGTTATATAGGCATGTTCTAGAGCTATTGTATAAGGATATGTTTTAAAGGTCTATAGGTGTGTTCTAGATCTACTGTATGAGGGGTATGTTTTAGAGCTTTGTAGGCATGTTCTAGAGCTCTAGACACTGGTTCTAGAACTATTGTGTGAGGGCATGTTCTAGAACTATATTGGCATGTTCTAGAATTATAGTGAGGGGGTGTTCTTTAGCATTGTAGGAATGTTCTTGACTTTTTTGGTAGGTAGGATCTTCTATAGCTTTGTAGGCATGTTCTAGAACTTTTGTGTGAATGACCCTTTCTAATACTCTATAGAGGATAATTCTAGAGCTCGATAGGTATGTTAGAGAACTACTGTCTGGAGGGCATGTGCAAAAGTACAATTGGCATATGTTTAGAACTATTTGAGGGGACATGTTCTTGAGCTTTTTAGGCATGTTCTAGAACTATATGAGGGGGGCATGTTCTAGATCTTTGTAGGCATGTTCTAGAAGTATTATATAAGGGGCATCTTTTAGAACACCGTAAGCATATTCTATAACTTTTTTTAAGGGGAAAGACCTAAAGCTCTATAGTAGTGTTCTAGAATTATTGTTTTGGTGGAATGTTCTTAAGCTCTGTATAATTGTTCTAGAACTACTGTTTGTCAAACATGTTATAGATCTATGTCTTAGAACTCAGTTGGTATGTTCTAAAACAATTGTATGGGAGATATATTCTGGTGCTTTGTAGGAATGTTCTAGAAATATTGTGTTGGGGCTTTTTGAAAAGTTATATAGGCATGTTCTAGAGCAAATGTATAAGGACATGTTTTAAAGGTCTATAGGTGTGTTCTAGATCTATTGTATGAGGGATATGTTTTAGAGCTTTGTAGGTATGTTCTAGAGCTCTAGACACTGGTTCTAGAACTATTGTGTGAGGGCAAGTTCTAGAACTATATGGGCATGTTCTAGAATTATTGTGAGGGGGTGTTCTTTAGCATTGTAGGAATTTTCTTGATTTTTTAGGTGGGTAGGATCTTCTATAGCTTTGTAGGCATGTTCTAGATCTTTATAGCCATTTTCTAGAAGTATTATATAAGAGGCATCTTCTAGATCTCCGTAAGCATATTCTAGAACTATTCTTTGAGGGGAAAGACCTAAAGCTCTATAGTAGTGTTCTAGAATTATTGTTTTGGTGGAATGTTCTTAAGCTATGTATAACTGTTCTAGAACTATTGTTTGTCAAACATGTTCTAGATCTATGTCTTAGAACTCAGTTGGTATGTTCTAGAAGAATTGCATGGGAGATACATTCTGGTGCTTTCTAGGAATGTTCTCGAAATATTATGTTGGGGCTTTTTGAAAAGTTATATAGGCATGTTCTAGAGCTATTGTATAAGGATATGTTTTAAAGGTCTATAGGTGTGTTCTAGATCTACTGTATGAGGGGTATGTTTTAGAGCTTTGTAGGCATGTTCTAGAGCTCTAGACACTGGTTCTAGAACTATTGTGTGAGGGCATGTTCTAGAACTATATTGGCATGTTCTAGAATTATAGTGAGGGGGTGTTCTTTAGCATTGTAGGAATGTTCTTGACTTTTTTGGTAGGTAGGATCTTCTATAGCTTTGTAGGCATGTTCTAGAACTTTTGTGTGAATGACCCTTTCTAATACTCTATAGAGGATAATTCTAGAGCTCGATAGGTATGTTAGAGAACTACTGTCTGGAGGGCATGTGCAAAAGTACAATTGGCATATGTTTAGAACTATTTGAGGGGACATGTTCTTGAGCTTTTTAGGCATGTTCTAGAACTATATGAGGGGGGCATGTTCTAGATCTTTGTAGGCATGTTCTAGAAGTATTATATAAGGGGCATCTTTTAGAACACCGTAAGCATATTCTATAACTTTTTTTAAGGGGAAAGACCTAAAGCTCTATAGTAGTGTTCTAGAATTATTGTTTTGGTGGAATGTTCTTAAGCTCTGTATAATTGTTCTAGAACTACTGTTTGTCAAACATGTTATAGATCTATGTCTTAGAACTCAGTTGGTATGTTCTAAAACAATTGTATGGGAGATATATTCTGGTGCTTTGTAGGAATGTTCTAGAAATATTGTGTTGGGGCTTTTTGAAAAGTTATATAGGCATGTTCTAGAGCAATTGTATAAGGACATGTTTTAAAGGTCTATAGGTGTGTTCTAGATCTATTGTATGAGGGGTATGTTTTAGAGCTTTGTAGGTATGTTCTAGAGCTCTAGACACTGGTTCTAGAACTATTGTGTGAGGGCATGTTCTAGAACTATATGAGCATGTTCTAGAATTATTGTGAGGGGGTGTTCTTTAGCATTGTAGGAATTTTCTTGATTTTTTAGGTGGGTAGGATCTTCTATAGCTCTGTAGGCATGTTCTAGATCTTTGTAGCCATTTTCTAGAAGTATTATATAAGAGGCATCTTCTAGATCTTCGTAAGCACATTCTAGAACTATTCTTTGAGGGGAAAGACCTAAAGCTCTATTGTAGTGTTCTAGAATTATTGTTTTGGTGGAATGTTCTTAAGCTCTGTATAACTGTTCTAGAACTATTGTTTGTCAAACATGTTCTAGATCTATGTCTTAGAACTCAGTTGGTATGTTCTAGAAGAATTGCATGGGAGTTATATTCTGGTGCTTTCTAGAAATGTTCTCGAAATATTATGTGGGGGCTTTTTGAAAAGTTATGTAGGCATGTTCTAGAGCTATTGTATAAGGATATGTTTTAAAGGTCTATAGGTGTGTGCTAGATATACTGTATGAGGGGTATGTTTTAGAGCTTTGTAGGCATGTTCTAGAGCTCTAGACACTGGTTCTAGAAATATTGTGTGAGGGCATGTTCTAGAAATATATTGGCATGTTCTAGAATTATTGTGAGGGGGTGTTCTTTAGCATTGTAGGAATGTTCTTGATTTTTTAGGTTGGTAGGATCTTCTAGAGCTTTGGAGGCATTTTCTAGAACTTTTGTGTAAATGACCTTTTCTAATACTCTATAGAGGATAATTTTAGAGCTCGATTGATATGTTAGAGAACTATTGTATGGAGGGCATGTTCTAATGTACAGTTGGCATATGTTTTTAACTATTCGAGGGGACATGTTCTAGAGCTTTTTAGGCATGTTCTAGAACTATATGAGGGGGGCATGTTCTAGATCTTTGAAGACATGTTCTAGAAGTATTTTATAAGGGGCATCTTCTAGAACTCCGTAAGCATATTCTAGAACTATTCTTTGAGGGAAAAGACCTAAAGCTATGTAGTAGTGTTCTAGAATTATTATTTTGGTGGAATGTTCTTAAGCTCTGTATAATTGTTCTAGAACTACTGTTTGTCAAACATGTTATAGATCTATGTCTTAGAACTCAGTTGGTATGTTCTAGAACAATTGTATGGGAGATATATTCTGGTGCTTTGTAGGAATGTTCTAGAAATATTGTGTTGGGGCTTTTTGAAAAGTTATATAGGCATGTTCTAGAGCAATTGTATAAGGACATGTTTTAAAGGTCTATAGGTGTGTTCTAGATCTATTGTATGAGGGGTATGATTTAGAGCTTTGTAGGCATGTTCTAGAGCTCTAGACACTGGTTCTAGAACTATTGTGTGAGGGCATGTTCTAGAATTATTGTGAGGGGGTGTTCTTTAGCATTGTAGGAATGTTCTTGATTTTTTAGGTGGGTAGGATCTTCTATAGCTTTGTAGGCATGTTCTAGATCTTTGTAGCCATTTTCTAAAAGTATTATATAAGAGGCATCTTCTAGATCTCCGTAAGCATATTCTAGAACTATTCTTTGAGGGGAAAGACCTAAAGCTCTATAGTAGTGTTCTAGAATTATTGTTTTGGTGGAATGTTCTTAAGCTCTGTATAACTGTTCTAGAACTATTGTTTGTCAAACATGTTCTAGATCTATGTCTTAGAACTCAGTTGGTATGTTCTAGAAGAATTGCATGGGAGTTATATTCTGGTGCTTTCTAGGAATGTTCTCGAAATAGTATGTGGGGGCTTTTTGAAAAGTTATATAGGCATGTTCTAGAGCTATTGTATAAGGATATGTTTTAAAGGTCTATAGGAGTGTTCTAGATATACTGTATGAGGGGTATGTTTTAGAGCTTTGTAGGCATGTTCTAGAGCTCTAGACACTGGTTCTAGAAATATTGTGTGAGGGCATGTTCTAGAACTATATTGGCATGTTCTAGAATTATTGTGAGGGGGTGTTCTTTAGCATTGTAGGAATGTTCTTGATTTTTTAGGTTGGTAGGATCTTCTAGAGCTTTGGAGGCATTTCTAGAACTTTTGTGTAAATGACCTTTTCTAATACTCTATAGAGGATAATTTTAGAGCTCGATTGATATGTTAGAGAACTATTGTATGGAGGTCATGTTCTAAAGTACAGTTGGCATATGTTTTTAACTATTTGAGGGGACATGTTCTAGAGCCTTTTAGGCATGTTCTAGAACTATATGAGGGGGGCATGTTCTAGATCTTTGAAGGCATGTTCTAGAAGTATTATATAAGGGGCATCTTCTAGAACTCCGTAAGCATATTCTAGAACTATTCTTTGAGGGAAAAGACCTAAAGCTATGTAGTAGTGTTCTAGAATTATTATTTTGGTGGAATGTTCTTAAGCTCTGTATAATTGTTCTAGAACTACTGTTTGTCAAACATGTTCTAGATCTATGTCTGAGAACTCAGTTGGTATGTTCTAGAACAATTGTATGGGAGATATATTCTGGTGCTTTGTAGGAATGTTCTAGAAATATTGTGTTGGGGCTTTTTGAAAAGTTATATAGGCATGTTTTAGAGCTATTGTATAAGGACATGTTTTAAAGGTATATAGTTGTGTTCTAGATCTATTGTATGAGGGGTATGATTTAGAGCTTTGTAGGCATGTTCTAGAACTCTAGACACTGGTTCTAGAACTATTGTGTGAGGGCATGTTCTAGAACTATATTGGCATGTTCTAGAATTATTGTGAAGGGGTGTTCTCTAGCATTGTAGGAATGTTCTTGATTTTTTAGGTGGGTAGGATCTTCTAGAGCTTTAGAGCTCGATAGATATGTTAGAGAACTACTGTATTGAGGGCATGTTCTAAAGTACAGTTGGCATATGTTTTTAACTATTTGAGGGGACATGCTATAGAGCTTTTTAGGCATGTTCTAGAACTATATGAGGGGGGAATGTTCTAGAACTATATGAGGGGGGCATGTTCTAGATCTTTGAAGGCATGTTCTAGAAGTATTATATAAGGGGCATCCTCTAGAACTCCGTAAGCATATTCTAGAACTATTCTTTGAGGGGACATGCCTAAAGCTATGTAGTAGTGTTCTAGAATTATTATTTTGGTGGAATGTTCTTAAGCTCTGTATAATTGTTCTAGAACTACTGTTTGTCAAACATGTTCTAGATTTATGTCTTAGAACTCAGTTGGTATGTTCTAGAACAATTGTATGGGAGATATATTCTGGTGCTTTGTAGGAATGTTCTAGAAATATTGTGTTGGGGCTTTTTGAAAAGTTATATAGGCATGTTCTAGAGCTATTGTATAAGGACATGTTTTAAAGGTATATAGTTGTGTTCTAGATCTATTGTATGAGGGGTATGATTTAGAGCTTTGTAGGCATGTTCTAGAGCTCTAGACACTGGTTCTAGAACTATTGCGTGAGGGCATGGTCTAGAACTGTATTGGCATGTTCTAGAATTATCGTGAGGGGGTGTTCTTTAACATTGTAGGAATGTTCTAGAAGTTTTGTGTGAATGACCCTTTCTAATACTCTATAGAGGATAATTCTAGATCTCGATAGGTATGTTAGAGAACTACTGTCTGGAGGGCATGTTCTAAAGTACAGTAGGCATATGTTTAGAACTATTTGAGGGGATATGTTCTAGAGCTTTTTAGGCATGTTCTAGAACTATATGAGGGGGCATGTTCTAGATCTTTGTAGCCATGTTCTAGAAGTATTATATAAGGGGCATCTTCTAGAACTCCGTAAGCATATTCTAGAACTATTATTTCAGGTGAAAGACCTAAAGCTCTGTAGTAGTGTTCTAGAATTATTGTTTTGGTGGAATGTTCTTAAGCTCTGTATAATTGTTCTAGAACTACTGTTTGTCAAACATGTTCTAGATCGATGTCTTAGAACTAGGTTGGTATGTTCTAGAACAATTGTATGGGAGATATATTCTGGTGCTTTGTAGGAATGTTCTAGAAATATTATGTTGGGCTTTTTGAAAAGTTATATAGGCATGTTCTAGAGCTATTATATAAGAACGTGTTTTAAAGGTCTATAGTTATGATCTAGATCTATTGTATGAGGGGTATGATTTAGAGCTTTGTAGGCATGTTCCAGAGCTATAGACACTGGTTCTTTAGCATTGTAGGAATGCTCTTGATTTTTTAGGTGGGTAGGATCATCAAGAGCTTTGTAGGCATGTTCTAGAACTTTTGTGTGAATGACCCTTTCTAATACTCTATAGAGGATAATTCTAGAGCTCGATAGGTATGTTAGAGAACTACGGTATGGAGGGCATGTTCTAAAGTACAAATGGCATATGTTTAGAACTATTTGAGGGGACAGGTTCTAGAGCTTTTTAGGCATGTTCTAGAACTATATGAGGGGGACATGTTCTAGATCTTTGTAGCCATTTTCTAGAAGTATTATATAAGGGGCATCTTCTAGAACTCCGTAAGCATATTCTAGAACTATTCTTTGAGGGGAAAGACCTAAAGCTCAGTAGTAGTTTTCTAGAATTATTGTTTTGGTGGAATGTTCTTAAGCTCTGTATAATTGTTCTGGAACTACTGTTTGTCAAACATGTTCTAGATCTATGTCTTAGAACTCAGTTAGTATGTTATAGAACAATTGTATGGGAGATATATTCTGGTGCTTTGTAGGAATGTTCTAGAAATATTGTATTGGGGCTTTTTGAAAAGTTATATAGCCATGTTCTAGAGCTATTGTACAAGCACATGTTTTAAAGGTCTATAGGTGTGTTCTAGATCTATTATATGAGGGGTATGTGTTAGAGCTATGTATGCATGTTCTAGAGCTCTAGACACTGGTTCTAGAACTATTGTGTGAGGGCATGTTCTAGAACTACACTGGCATGCTATACAATTATCGTGAGGGGGTGTTCTTTAGCATTGTAGGAATGTTCTTGATTTTTAAGATGGGTAGGATCTTCTATAGCTTTGTAGGCATGGTCTATAACTTTTGTGTGAATGACCCTTTCTAATACTCTATAGCGGATAATTCTAGAGCTCGATAGGTATTTTAGAGAACTACTGTCTGGAGGGCATGTTCTAAATACAGTAGGCATATGTTTAGAACTATTTGAGGGGACATGTTCTAGAGCTTTTTAGGCATGTTCTAGAACTATATGAGGGGGGGATGTTCTAGATCTTTGTAGCCATTTTCTAGAAGTATTATATAAGGGGCATCTTCTAGAACTCCGTAAGCATATTCTAGAACTATTATTTGAGGGGAAAGACCTAAAGCTCTGTAGTAGTGTTCTAGAATTATTATTTTGGTGGAATGTTCTTAAGCTCTGTATAATTGTTCTAGGACTACTATTTGTCAGACATGTTCTAGATTTATGTCTTAGAACTCAGTTGGTATATTCTAGAACAATAGTATGGGAGATATATTCTGGTGCTTTGTAGGAATATTCTAGAGTTATTGTGTAAGGACACGATTTAAAGGTCTATAGTTGTGTTCTAGATCTATTGTATGAGGGGTATGATTTAGAGCTTTGTAGGCATGTTCTAGAGCTCTAGACACTGGTTCTAGAACAATTGTATGAGGGCATGTTCTAGAACTATATTAGCATGTTCTAGAATTATTCTGAGGGGGTGTTCTTTAGCATTGTAGGAATGTTCTTGATTTCTTAGGTGGGTAGGATCTTCTAGAGCTTTGTAGGCATTTTCTAGAACTTTTGTGGGAATGACATTTTCTAATACTCTATAGAGGATAATTCTAGAGCTCGATAGGTGTGTTAGAGAACTACTGTATAGAGGGCATGTTCTAAAGTACAGTTGGCATATCTTTTTAACTATTTAAGGGGACATGTTCTAGATCTATATAAGGGGGGGCATGTTCTAGATCTTTGTAGGCATGTTCTAGAAGTATCATATAAGGGGCATCTTCTAGAACTCCATAAGAATATTCTAGAACTATTCTTTGAGGGGAAAGACCTAAAGCTCTGTAGTAGTGTTCTAGAATTATTATTTTGGTGGAATGTTCTTAAGCTCTGTATAATTGTTCTAGAACTACTGTTTGTCTAACATGTTCTAGATCTATGTCTTAGAACTCAGTTGGTATGTTCTAGAACAATTGTATGGGAGATATATTCTGGTGCTTTGTAGGAATGTTCTAAAAATATTGTGTTGGGGCTTTTTGAAAAGTTATATAGGCATGTTCTAGAGCTATTGTATAAGGACATGTTTTAAAGTTCTATAGGTGTGTTCTAGATCTATTGTATGAGGGGTATGTTTTAGAGCTCTGTAGGCGTGTTCTAGAACTCTAGATATTGTTTCTATAATTATTGTTTGAGGGCATGTTCTAGAACTATATTGGCATGTTCTAGAATTATTGTGAGGGGGTTTCTTTAGCATTATAGGAATGTTCTCGATTTTTTGTGTGGGTAGGATCTTCTATAGCTTTCTAGGCATGTTCTAGAACTTTTGTATGAATGAACTTTTCTAATACTCTATAGAGGAGAATTTTAGAGCTCGATAAGTATGTTAGAGAACTACTTTCTGGAGGGCATGTTCCAAAGTACAATAGGCTAATGTTTAGAACTATTTGAGGAGGATGTGTTGTAGAGCTTTTTAGGCATGTTCTAGAACTATATGAGGGGGCATGTTCTAGATCTTTGTAGGCATGTTCTAGAAGTATTATATAAGGGGCATCTTCTAGAACTCTGTAAGCATGTTCTAGAACTATTCTTTGAGGGGCAAGACCTAAAGCTCTGTAGTAGTGTTCTAGAATTATTGTTTTGGTGGAACATTCTTAAGCTCTGTATGATTGTTCTAGAACTACTGTTTATCAAACATGTTCTAGATATATTGTATGAGGGGCATGTTCTAGACCTCTATAGGCATGTTCTAAAAATCTAAAGACGTTTCTAGAACTAATGGGTGGGGAATGTTTTGAGCTATATTGGCATGTTCTAGAGATCTAAAGACGTGTTCTAGAACTAATGTGTTCTTGAGCTTTGTAGGAATGTTCTAGAACTTTGGTGTGGGTAGGATGTTCGATAGCTTTGTATGCATGTTCTAGAACTTTTGTATGAATGAATTGTTCAAATACTTGCTATGCATGTTACTAACATATTATGCGGGGGGCAATTCTAGAGCTCTGTAAGTATTCTAGAGAACTATTATGTGGAGGGCATGTTCTAGAGTCCAGTAGGCATATGTATAAAAGTATTATGAGGAGGGAATGTTCTAGAGCTCTTTAGGCTTGTTCTAGAACTATTGTATGGGGTGCATGTTCTAGAGCTTTGTAGGAACGTTCTAGAACAATTGTGTAAGGGGCACCTTCTAGAGCTCTGTAACCATGGTTTAGAACTGTTCTTTAGAGAGCATGAACTAAAGTTATGTAGTCATGATCTGGAACTATTCTTTGGGGGTAATGTTCTTAACATCTGTATATCTGTTCTAGAACTATGGTATGCTAAATATGTTCTAATGCTCTGTTGGATTCTTCTAAATCTATTGAGTGGTGGGCATGTCTTACAGCTCTTTAGGCATGTTTTATAGTTTTTGTAGCCATGTTCTAGAACTGTTGTATGAGGAGCATTTTCTAGAGATCTGTGGGCATGTTCTAGATCTTTAAACACATGTTCTAAAACTATTGCGTAGGTGCATATTCTAGAGCTATGAAGGAATTGTAAGACCCCAAGTTTGACCCTAAGACCCCTCATGTTATCTCATCATGTGCATTAGCTTTGGGATCACACCTTGGCATCCTCCCCACCCCTCATTCCTTGGGATTGCATTGGGAGAGGTCGCCAAGCATATTTTCATTGTATCATACTTTGTCTTTCCTTATTTACTAACCAAAATACCAAAAATATGTCAATGTATATTTTTTTGTTGTTGTAGGTAGTGTGTATGCTCACCTATGCTTCATCAAGCTCATATATAGGGTTTGAGACCCTCAATGCAAGGAGACTAATAAAGAGATGGTTCATAATAACTCTAGAAATAATATATGGATCCCCATGGTCTTCACATATCATTTTGATCAATAATTCATCAAGAGTTGGAAGCTTGTTAGCCTTGGAAGCCCTAATTCATCTAGGTATCTTGTGTTACTGCCTCAGCAAGTTTCTTCACCATTAGATCAAATATTTCAAGGGATACTTCATATTACATAATATTAGACATTTATGATCCTCCATGAGTCCCAAAAGTCAATAGAATATCAAGCTATCAAGATGGTTCGTGGTGGTTGACTAGAGAAAGTCAACTCGTCAAAACTGGGGTTCCCTAGAACCTATCTCCTACAATTTTTGTCATATGAAAATGATTCAAAGAGAAGGCTACTCAAAATGACATTCCAAATAACTTTCATGTTGAAGTTAAGAGCTAGTTTTGCTTGGAAAGACATTTTTTATGGTGAAAGATTATAGGCCATTTTGTCTGAACACTACTTAGGAGGTCAAATTCCCAAGACCATAACTTGCTCAATTTTTATTAGATGAAAGCCATTCAAATTCCATGATCAAATTAAATATGTCTACTTCAACTTTTATAGTTGGAGGAAGTTAAAATTCAACTTGCAAGAGCATGTGCCAAGAGGAAACATTATAGGTCATTTTGGGTTATTACCATTGAACAAGTGATTTTCCTCAAATTCTAAAATGCGTAACTCCTTCATGCCAAATCTAAATGAGGTATAATTTGTGACAACGTTGAAGAGGTTTGAAATAGATACAACTTTGATGAAGGAACTTCTTCCATTTGAAGTCCATAGCAAAAGTTATTCAAGGTGGAAGAAGTGAACATTTGACTTAGTACTTGGAAAATTTTCAAATATGTTTGATTTTCCAAAATTCCACCACAAAATTCGTCATGATCCAAGCTTCAAATGGAAAAGTGTTCAACGTGAAAGTTGTTCCCCTTGATCTTACATTTCCAAAGTCCATGATCATCTCATTTGGATCAAAAATGAAGGACTTGCGCATGGGTGCAATGTGTGGTACCATTTGGAAGAATTTCATGATCAAACTCATTCCATCTTTGTATGGCTTAATACAACACTTTCAGCATGACCTATGCACGACTTTGGACCGTTGCTAATGATTTTTTAGGCTTTGTGCATGCCCATGCTAGCTCATGAAGAAACTTGCTATTTTTTAACATTTGGAAGAAATTGTGTGGAAATCAATTGCATTGGGTATAAATAGGATGCATTATGATCAGAACTCCATGAAAACCTTGCCCAAGCCTTGCCATACCAATCAAAACCCTCAAATCCATAGAATTTCTGAAGATTTCTTTTGAAATCGAGCTTGAACTTCATCTTCTGTTTGGAAGTTCAAACTCCAGAAATTCACTTCCCTATTCATCTCAATTGGCTTCTGCAAACAAGAGGAAGAGAAAGCAAGCAAACCCAAATCAAGATCAAGTGAATTTGAAGCAACTCAAAGGTGATTTTTTCAGAAACTTCATCTCTTCAATTCTCTCACAATTCTTCACCATTGTTTGTGAGTTTTGGTTGTCTGAAGTCCTACCAATGTAGGCAACAAGATTGAGTTGCTTTGAGGTAAAATCAAAGCAACTCAGTTCATGATCCTTAAAATTCAAATCCAGGTATCTTTCTATATACTTGGAATTAGAGAAAATTGAGGCCAGATTCGAGCTCCTGATCATTTTTATTTGAATCCATGTCCTTGTTTTTTATTTTAGTGATGATTGATGGTTGACCAGTCCGGTGAGGTCCACCGGAGAAGAAGACTGGAGCCCTAGCTCCGGTGGTGTGTTGTCACACTTCTCAACCATCAGATCTGTTTAAATTGTTTTAATCTTTGCCTTTGGTTTTAATTACCAATGTTGCCATGTGCTGACTTTGGAACACCATGGACATGACGCGCGTGGCCATCAAATCTGCCACCTCAATTAATGAGGGAGATCTGATGGCCGTTGTTTTTTTGAATTTCTTTTTATTTTCTGATTTTCTATTTAATCCATTTAGTTTGTTTAATTCATATTAATTTCATTTTTAATCCAAAAAGTATGGGACTTTCACCAAAAATCTTTAAATATTTTCCTCTTTCATTTTCTGAATTAAAATTATTTTTTAGATTAATTTTGATATTTTTCATGAATTTAATGTTTTTGTGCATATTTTTAATTGTTTAAAAATACTTCTGACTTTTCAAAAATTATGAAATTTTTTCTTTAAGGTCCTTTGACCTTATTTGACCTAGGATAAATCTCTTGCCCATTTATTTGGTGTTTTGAAGAGATTTTAGGTTTTGACCAAATTAAATTGAATTTGAATGCATTTTCAATTTGATTTTTAATTGGTTAATTGTGTAAAAATTATGTTGAGCCATTTTTATTGACTTATGATGTATGAATATGTGTGACTTGGTCAAGGTTGATTTGGCTTTTGTTGAGTTAAAATCATTGGATTTAGTGGATTGATGAAATGTACATTTCATCTCCCAAAATGAATGAATGATTTTAATTTGATAAAATTCTTACCATGACCAATTTGTGTTTCTCTCATCTCCCCTCCCTATTCATATTCAATCACATTCTTTCCCATCCCTTTCATTGACCAATGAAATCTCAAAAATCCTAAGGCTAATTCGTTCATCAATAACCTTGTGTTAGATGAACCAATACAAGTATGGATGAGATAGGTCCACCCTTTGATATTTTTTTCTTTTAGTATGTGGTATGTTTTACGAGTTTAGTTCATTATACCAAATCTCTAGCATGCATTAGCACCTAAATTTTTATTGTCCAACCTCAGATAGTTGTGACTTCTACATAAGTCCAATTATGATTGCTTAACATAGAGATAAATTTGACCCTAAAGGCATAACATTATATTAAGTGAGATTGTAAGTCTCCTATATTTCATGGTATTGTGTGGAAACTTGACCTTTTTTCCTTACTTTGGAAGATATCTTGGTTCAAGGATCCATGCTTGGGAATAGATGGTTGAGTTAATAGATGCTTGTGAAAAGCAAAACATCACTAACATCTAATTAACTAACATTTTACTAACTTTTATTAATATTTCTTTTACTTTCAAGTCATCTATTTTTTTATGCAATTTAATTTCTAGTCATTTACATATCATTTAACTTGTTTATGTTTATGCCATTTTCACTTTGCTCATTTGAGCCATAAATTGTGATTGTATATATTTGCTTGAGTATTTTATTTATGTTTGTGGTCTTAGGACATTAAGATACCTAATAAACAACAAAAAAACCTTAAAAAATGTTTGTGTGGACTGTTGGGTTTGATCTGAACTTTAGGACTTAGGAATAGGCAACATTCCATATGCAAAAGGACTTGGCCAATACCAACATTTCTGAGACCAAGTTAATGTAATTTGAGCTTTCATCTGATGCAAGTATTGGGATCCACTTGAATTCATATGCTACATGGTCTTGATGCAACTATTATTTTGCTCGCATGCCTAATACCTTGTTCTGAGAAAAATCAAGGAGTATTTCATCTAGTACATGAGAAGACAAAAGAAGACTATTAGCTGTGGATTTGCTTGCTTGGATGTGTTCATCTTTATTTTATGTCTTGCTCTTCATATTGCTAATTGCTTGTGGATATTTTCTTGATTCAAAGTCCAAATGGAAAGTGGGTTTTCAATATGACATTATTGTATGTTGGATTACATCCCATTGGTCAGGTCTTTTCCTCTCTTACCTTTTAATTTTATGCTTAGGATTAGTCTCTTCATTTCCTCCCACTTCTTAAATTTCAAAATCTCTCCCCCTTTTTAAAATAAAACCTTGTTTGCTTGTGATTTCAAAACTTAGACCTTATTTCAAATTAGAAACTTTGACCTTACGCCATTGCATTTTTTTAAAATTCTTTTCCTAATCAAAACTTGTAAATGAACTTAACAATATTGACTTAAAATTTCAAAAGACAAAAAGAACTAACACTCATTCAAACTTTTGGATCCTTTGTGCCTCTTTTAAACTTAAATTTTGATTAAAAGCAACCCACTCATTTTGAAATTGTTACCACGAACTACGAGGTTTTGGTCCCTCATTTTTATGTTGGTACGTAGGCATAAGTCTGAAGGTCTAGTCAAACACAAAAATATAACCAATGAATTCTTTTCTCATCCCCACACTCTATTTTTCTCAAACATCTTTTATACCAAAAACACATACACACATAAAAAAGGGCTCCCTATGAGTACCTAGGACACTTTGGATGCTAATACCTTCCCTCTGTGTAACCAACCCCCTTACCTATAATCTCTGGTATTTTATTAGTTTTGATTTGAAAACTTCTTATCTTTGGGTTTTGTTCGTACTTTTCCCTTTTCCTTTGGAAACAATAAAAGTGCGGTAGTGACTATGGTTTTATTGACGTTAAACTTATCCATAGTTTGATGGTCATGAATTTACCGCTACAGAAATTAAGTGGCGACTCTGCTCGGGAGTAGTCCTCAGTGGGTTTAGCCTACTTTTTTATGTGTATATATTTGTATATTCGATGTTTGTATATTTGTTTGTGTGATATAATATGTCTGTTGTGCTTGGTGATCTCTGAGTGGTGAGATAATTTCTAACCCGAACTTGAGTGCAATTAAGATAGGAGGATGGTATAGTCATGTTCAACTTGTGTGGAGTAGTCCTTAACAAGTTGGCTTGAGACCCATCTACTCAATGGAGACCCTTTTGGAGTTATTAATGTTACACAAGTTATTTGTGGTTAGGCATTAATTTCTTTGATTTGGGGTCCTAAGATCTAAGAACCGTAGAACATTTAATTCAACTTGGCCTATTTAGGACGTAGTGCGGAGACTGTTCAGGTGTAGACCTGATAACAGTTGTTACACGATACTACACTTAGACGAGTTTCTCTTGAGAATATTGTGGGTTGATGAGTCAGTCATCCTAAACTATAATATTCGATAGATGGAATTAAGACTCTAGGAACTTTTTATAACTTGATTTATAGGTTTTATCCTTGGTACACTCCTTTGGGATGGCTCTTAACCTGACTTCATGCTCATGACTCACAATAAACGCTTTGATTCTTGGTTGATCCAATCATGTCTTGTAAATATCGAATGAACTTGGGTGTTGATAAGGTGAAAACCATAATCCACCAAAATGGATGATTGATCTTGACAATGACTTGATTCATCTCTTGACCTTTGTTTGTGTTTGCCTTGTGTGTGATCCCCTGTTTGTGATTGTTGCATTCATGCATTCATGCACATCATAGCATTCATCACACGAAAATAATTTCAAGGAACTTAGGTCTTGTTTGCAAATATTGGTAGACCATGGGCTGTGGACGAATGAACACTAAGAAGTATAGTTTAAAATTTCCTGATTTGAAAGAGCGAAGGAAGCTATCATATTTTTTATTAGATCCATTGGACTTCAAGCAACGTCATGGGAAGATTTTGTCTGTATTATCTGCTGATGTGGTTGAAGGACTCTTGAGTGTGTTGGTTCCGTTTTATGACCCTTTGTACCGTTGCTTCACTTTTCCCGATTATCAGCTTGTGCCAATGTTAAAGGCGTATGCCCATCTCCTGGGAATACATGTATCTAACAAGGTGCCTTTTAGTGGATTGGAGGAGATTCCCATATCTCATATCATAGCTGAAGCTCTTCATCTGAAGAAGTCTGAGATTGAGGCTCATTAGGTGAAGAAAGGAGGAATGTAAGGGTTGACTTCTGACTTCCTCATTGGTAAAGCTATTGTCTTTGCTCAAGCCAGTTGTATGGATGCTTTTGAAGCCATCTTTGTGTTGCTCATATATGGTTTGGTTTTGTTTCCTAACATTTACAATTTTGTTGATGTTAACACCATTAGAATCTTCTTGATTGGTAATCCTATACCTACCGTGTTATGTGATATTCACTTCTCTTTGCATTTGAGGAATTATAAAGGTGGTGGGACTAGTGTGTGTTGTGTTCCTCTTCTGTAGAAGTGGTTTATTTTGCACTTGCCTCAGACGCCTGCTTTCTTGGAGAACAAAGAATGTCTACGGTGGTCTCAGAGACTAATGTCTATCACTAATGATGATATTATTTGGTATGATTTTGCATTGAGTAGCTTGGATATTATTGACAGTTGTGGTGAATTCTCTAATGTGCCTCTCATGTGTACACAAGGAGGAATCAACTACAACCCTGCTTTGGCTCGTCGTCAACTTGGGTTCCCCTTGAGAGATAAACCTAAAAACACTCAGTTAGAAGGTCTTTTCTATCAAGAGGGTAAAGATCCCCAACATTTGGAGCTGAAGATGATACACGCTTGGAATAATGTGCATAGGAAAGGAAGATCCAAGCTTGGTCTCTGGAACTGTGTATCTTTGGAAGCTTACACAACTTGGGTGAAGAAGAGAGCTTTGGCGTTGAAGATGCCGTATACTTGTGAAAGACCTATGTCTTTGGTTGTGGCTGGGCCATTAACTCTCCCTAACCAAGATGTAGAGGAGTTGGAAGACACACTCATTAAGATTAAGAAAGAGAGAGATATGTGGGAAGAACGGTTCCATGCTTTGAGCAGAAAGCATGAGGAGTTGCAGCTTGAGTCAAAGGATAAAGATGCGCTTATTGAACTTCTTGAAGACTGAGCAGTGAAGATACAGAGAGAGCTAGAGGCTTCATCTTCCTCTAGTATGCCTCAGCCTTCCGGTGTTTGGAAGAAGATTATTGATCAGCTTGTCCTTGAGAAGGGTCAGATGAAGATATCTTTCGAGACCGAGATTCAATGCATCCGAAGGAAGTACGCGCCTACAGCGAGATCATCTGACACTGTTGCTAAGGGATCCTTAGGATAATTAGTTTCCTTTTATCTTGTATTTATACTTTGGTTTCTGAAGTTGTACTCAGTGTAATCCTTCCAATATGGGGTTAGACAGTGCAAGTGTTCGTACTTTCAACAATCTGGGTGAAGCTTTTGTTAAATAGTATAAGTATAATGTGGATATGGCACCTGATAGAGACCAGTTGAGGTCTATGTCTCAGAAGGATAAAGAGACACTTAAGGAGTATGCTCAAAGGTGGAGGGAACTTGCTGCTCAAACTAATCCTCCATTGGAAGAAAAAGAGATGACGAAGATTTTCCTGAAGACCCTGAGTTCGTTTTATTACAAACGTATGAATTCCAATGCCCCCAGTGAGTTTACCGAAATGGTAAACATGGGAATCAGGTTAGAAGAGGGAGTCCGTGAAGGACGTATGTCCAAGGAAGAAGCGTCGTCCAGTAAGAGGTATGGAAGTGGTTTCTCCAAGAGGAAAGAAGGGGAAACCAATTCAGTATCTGTAGGGAGGAAGATGAGGCCTCATGTCAGAAGAAGTTCTCAACCACGTCAGCATCAACATCATGTTTCGTCAGTAATTCTGGTTTTTTCCAACAATTCCAATAGTCGATGAGTTTCGATTCAACAACAACAACGTCAATAACAACCTCAACAAAGAACCAACTTCAACAACAACAATAATAATCAACAACAAATCTTTGAGAGGAAGAAGGTCTCCTTTGACCCTATTCATATGACATATGCAGAATTGTATCCATCTTTGGTTCTCAAGAACCTTTTCCAACCAAGAAATCCACCTCAAATTCCTGAGCCACTTCCATGGTGGTTCAAACCTGAACTTCGTTGTGCCTTTCACCAGGGAGCCCATGGCCATGACATTGAGAACTGCTACCCGTTGAAGTAGGAGGCGCAAAATCTTGTAAAAGAGAGAGATGGTCTCCTTTGAGGACCAAGAGCCGAATGTGAAAGCTAATCCATTGCATGCTCTTGGAAATGCTAGTCTCAATATGGTGGATGGATGTCCGGGAAATTTCCAAGTCTTTGAGGTACGACGTATCCGTAGGTCTCTGGTGGAGATGCATAGAACATTGTGTTTGATTAGTGATTGTGAGCACGACCATGATGGTTGTGCAATCTGTAGTCTGAACCCCCGTGGTTGTATGATCATCAAGAGGGATATCCAGAAGTTGACGGATGAGAATGTAATCCAGATTCCATAGTCGAGGGATATAGATGATGTGAATGTGATCGGGCATGTGTTCAAGACCCTTGAGCGGGTAGTAATCCAATTTGATAGTGTCGCATCACGCGAAAAACCGGCGGGAAAACAAGAACAACAGAGCCGCCACCGTGCGTTATTTATCCCAAAAGAGGGAAAGGAAACGCTCAGAGTAAACCTGGAAAGAACATGGTCTCGCGACCAAAGAGAATGGGTTCGGGAGTCGGTTATGCGAAGGGAAGGTATTAGCACCCCTACGCATCTGTTGTACTCGACGGGATCCACGCACAAAAGGAAAGAATATTGGTTGCTAAAATACTGCTCAAACTCGCACACACTGGCTGAAAGAGACACAAGAAAACAAAAGAGACTGAAACTGACTCGGCAGGATACCGTATCCTGGGCCTACTTAGTCTATCAGGCATAGACATCAGAGTCGAAGTAGTTCGGACTGGGGAAACAACACATGCTCGCTAGGATGTCGCATCCTATGCATACGTATCTCCTCGGACGAGAGAAGAATCAGAGCATTCGTAGCTCGGCTGACACGCACACAAACAAACACAGGCAAAGGCAAACGTGGAGCCTGAATGCCAATCACTGGACTTACATCAGCATCCGAACCAAAACACACGCACCTCATCTGGTATGAGGATCAGGGTGACGTAGTTCCTCTACGGAGGGATACAGGACTAGCCTAACCAGATAACATAGGGAGACACAACTAGGGAGACTACGACTCGAGCCTAGATGTTATCATGCAAAATCATCCCTAAGTTAAGGTTTCTAGCTAACTGGCACAGGGAGCCAGCCTATCCTAGTCATGACTTGCACAGGAAGCAAGCCACCCACACATTTAACTTGCACAGGGAGCAAGCCAAGCAAGACCTAACTTGCACAGGAAGCAAGTCTAAACTAACCCTAACTTGCACAGGAAGCAAGCCAAACAAACATACAAGCACAGATAGCACACACTATACACAGGCAAGTGGCTCAAACAAGGGTTAGGTTTTAGTCGAGGGGTCATATCAACCTCAACAAACAAACCTCTGGAACTGGGTGAATGTGCTCTTAACCTTGCCATTGAGGGGCTAAGGTGAAGCAGATGAAAGGTGAGTGAAGATAAGACTTCACAGCTCTTATCCCTGGCCTGGGAGAGCTTAAGACAAGAATGTGTGGGTTCAGAAAGTGGGAACCCTTCTACACATTTAAAACTGACTCAACTGTACAATTGTATAAGATCTTGGGTTTGTATCTGCAATGCATCAACATAGTGGTGTGAGCAAAGCAGATGACACACAGAATAGCAGGGGATAGATTGCATATCCCTTGTGTCTGCCAATGCCTCTTCACTTAGGAGGTCTTTGACTCTGTACAAGGACAAATGTAAACAATCACAAACATTGCCTCTTAAGGAGGACTTCAGACAGTTGCCTGGCCAAGTAACAGGCCAGGTCTTCCAGACTACATGAAGAAAAAGAGATTATACCTCAAGCAAGTTGCTATTTAAAGCAAAGCAAAGCAAGTTCAAAGAACTAAGCAACTAAAGGTACCTGAAATGGTCAAACAGATCAGTACACAATTCAAAAGTTAAAGCAACAGGAAGTAGGAATCAACAGTCAAAACAAACAGACAAATGGGCAAAGCACAAAGCTCAAGGCATATGAGCCAAGCAACCTACAAAACAAAGAGGTTAGCTCATGATAATCAAATGAACTCAATCAAATTGTAGTGATCTCTTTGGGCATTTGTTGCTTAACCTGAAACAACAAACTTAAACATGAGCAACATGATCACTAGGACAAGCCTAGGGTCAAAAAGAGATAAGAAAGTCAAAACAGCAAATGAATTTCAATCAAAATCAAGTTCAAGCAATCAAGAAGCAAACTCAATTGGGTTCAACTTCATATCCATCATCATCATCATTTCATGAACAATTTAGGTCAAAAAGTTGCAAACAAAAGCTCATAGAAGTCAACAGCAAGACTTAACTCAAAAGCAATCTTAAACATTTCCAAAAATCATCAAATAAATCATGACCAATCACAACCCACAGCATGGTAAGCATGTCAAATTTCATCTCATTTGGACAAGTGGAAGGTAGTCAATGAAAATCAGAAAGTCAAAGCAATTTTGAACATGCTTAAAGAAGTCAACCAATCATGCATCAACTTGAAAAATTCATAAATCAGAGATAGCATATGATAAATGAATGGGACCAAAACCATGTCAAAGATTAGGATGTCTAGTTATCTCATGTAAAATTTCATGTTCATCTAATAAAGTATGAGGATTTCACAAATGAAATGGCAACATGTATCACAAGAAGTCAACATTTTGGTCAAACAAGGGAAAAAATCTCAAACAATTAGGAAATGCCACAAATAATTCCAAGAAAATTCACATGTAAACAAGACATCCAAGAGTACATTCATGCCAAAATTCTAACCAATTTGAGTTCAAGAAGCATGGCAATGAAAATCATGAAGTTGGACATCAATGGTGTAACACAAATTGTCACACCCTAATTCAAAAAATCATAACTCATAAACCAGCAATGATAAATTCACAAACTCTACACCAAAATCACCATGAGTGTGTCTAGTTTAAGCACAAAAAATTTCAGGGCCACTGGATAAAGCATCATCATTTCACAAATGTTTTGGCAAAGTGTACAAAATATGCATACATGTTACAAACCCTAATACCATTTAAAATCCACTCATCCAAAAAATCAGCAAAAATCATGATAAAAAAGTAGAGATCCAGATGAACACAATGCAAAAATTCCCATGAGATTTGGAATTAAAATGGATGAGATATGATTTTTCAAAGTTTGAGTAATTAAATGAAATAAATAATGAACATAACATGGATTAATAAGACACATGCCACGGCCAATGGCAATTTTGAAAATACCGGGCAACTCAAGTAAAACGCAGCGCACAGCTTATCCTGCGTGGCGCTTGGTCATTGGCTACGGCGGTGGAATAGGGCTAATACATGCAGAACAAAAATGCCAATGGCCAATCCGTGTTTCTGGGTTTAAAACTTAGGGTTCTTCGCTACTGTTCCTCATGTTCATCATTTTTAACAAAAAAAACCAACAGAAGCAAATCGTGACCAAAATTAGAAAAGCATGTATCAATGTGTTCATCTAAGCCTGTACGTTAATAATCCCACAACCATTAACGTCGGTTCGAGCTATCAAGAGAAAACCAAGCAAAAACATATACAAGCGTCAAACTTCATTTCAGCATATCTTCATAATAACTCAACCATTTTCCATGGTTCAAAGCTCATAATGACCAGCAAGGTGAACTCTTCACAAAGCATAGCATCATTTTGATAGAAGAGAGATTCGAAATATATACCAGTTTTGAAGAACTGAGATGAATCGTGGCTTTTCGGTTGCAAAAGGGCAAAACAGATGCTCCTTCGAGTTTGTAATGATGAGTGGTCAAGTGTAGAGTGCTCATACGCCTTGCTTCTAGCTTCCAACAAGTTCTGCCATGGGAGAGCTCAAAGGTAACAGTAGTTGGAATGGCTTCACAGCTGTGATATCCTTCTTGCAAATGCTTCCAAATGATCACTGTATCGTGAAACCAATCAGACCAGCTCGGGCTCCTTGAAGGTTTTTTTGGCAGAATTGCAAAATGAAGAAAATGATGGTTTTGAGAGAATGAGGTTTTCTGTGTTTTGAGGCTGCAAACAGGGTTCTCATTTTGCAGAAAAAATGATGTACATCTGCTGTTTTTGTGGTACTGAATCCAAGTCCATGGAAATGTGGGATAGAGTTGGTAAAAGTGTACTTTTCTTCCAATTTTCAAGCAAGTTGGCATGGGTGTATGTACTGCACGAATTTGGCTTTGTAACATGACCAAAACCACATTTCTGAACTATTTCCATTGGCCAAATGGTTTAAAAATGATTATTTTGAAAAGTCAAAATTCAACTCACTTGAAATTAATTAAGGCAAGTTCAAAAAGGCCATTTTGCATGGTGATGTTTTGGTGCATGAGGATGACATATTTGGAAATATGAGGTCAAATGTGACTTGTAGGAAAAAACCCCACCAAATTTGGCCAAATGGTTTGGGAGATATGGCCTTTTGAAGTTCAAGAATTTCTGAAAATGATTTGATCATAACTTGCCAACCATACATGGGAATTGAGTGTTCTTGGACTTTTTGTAAATGGGAGAACAAGATCTTCAACTTTCATGTTGGGCAAAAATTCATTTGAAGCTTGTATCATGATGTAAGTTTGAGGATCAAGACTTTCCATTTTTGGCAGGTTTCAGTTACAGGTCCAGTTTCCATTTTTGGGAATTTCTGATTTTGCTTCAAATTCTTCCATGATGGTGTTTGACATGATATATGAGGCCTATATGGACATGAATGAGCTCTCTCAAACCAAATCCAACCATCAAAACCATAAAATCAGACACAGTTGACCAAGTTTGACTTTTTAGGGTTTCTAGCAAACTGTGCATTGACTGATGACTTCTGAACATCCAATCTTTGACCTAAACACTTCAAATGGATCCCCAAGTCATGTGAACATGTTGGACCAACCCTGAGGCCTTGGCTCCTTGAGAATTGTGTTTGCTTGCTTGACTGACTGATCTCCTGACCAGTTTGACCTAATTTCTTGATTGACTTGCACTTGAGGCAAAGGGACAATGCAATGCTATGCAGTGGACCATGATATGCTATGACCTAATATGAGAATGTATGTACAATGATGGGTGCAAATTTGAGGTGCTACAGCTGCCCCTATTCAATCAGCTGGGAACCCGAATGGATGAGAGCAACGGCTGTCAGACTTTCAGGGTAAACAGGGATTGAATACCAAGAACCGTAGAAATTTGCACTCTGCCGGATAATACAAGAAGAACCACGTCATTTACCGATGACGACTGCAATTGACAACTTCAGAAAAGCGAAACCATTTACCGATGGTTAGAAACTGGTAACTTGATATTTACCGATATCAACTTCAGCAAGACCATTTACCGATGGCTGCTGGGAAACAACTTCTGATGTAAAAGGAAGCAAAACCATTTACCAATGGTGGCTTCAAAGAAACTTGACATTTACCGATATCAACTTCAACTCGACCATTTACCGATGGCTACTGCGACTGGAGATCTGATATTTACCGATATCGAAGAAAACGGGGCCATTTACCGATGGCGGATAAAACTGGGCATTCAATATTTACCGATATCGAAGCATACGGGGCCATTTACCGATGGCGTTTCCACTTGGGGAGGAACAAAATCTTTGTGGTGTAATCAGACAAAATGTTTACCGACGACTTCTGGGGATCTTGATTTTATCAACAAGGAAACAAAGCATGACCAGACTTTTACCGATGACTGGGATGAGACTCGACGTTTATCGACATCGAAAGATGATGTTTACCGACATCAAAACAAACGACCAGACACTTACCGATGACTGGGAATGAGAAATTTATTAGGGAGATACAAACAAATATTCGCAACCGGAAACCAGACAGGACATTTACGGATGACTCTACTGGGGATTTCTAGCTGGGGATTACCAGACATTTACCGATGACTGCAGAAAAGACTCGATGTTTACCGACATCGAAAGATGATGTTTACCGACATCAAAAAAATGACCAGACATTTACCGATGACTGGGGAGAAAACCCGATGTTTACAGACATCGAAAGATGATGTTTACCGACATCAAAAAAAAATGAACAGACATTTACCGATGACTGGGGAGAAAACCCGATGTTTACATACACCGAAACAATGGTGTTTACCGACACCAACAATGATGACCAGACATTTACTGATGACTGGAGAGAAAAACCCGATGTTTACAGACACCGAAACAATGGTGTTTACCGACACCAAACATGATGACCAGACATTTACTGATGACTGGGGAGAATACCCGATGTTTACAGACACCGAAACAATGGTGTTTACCGACACCAAACAAAGAAACACACGCGGGTGCTGGCATGACACTTACCGGTATCACAAGAACGACTTTTTAGATATGTCAAGGCAAGGTTGACCACCTGCTGGGGGTCTCACTGGGGAGAAACAAACTTTCTGTCACCAACGGGTGACGTAATAAACCTCTGTGGGGATATCAATCCTGAATGCTGTCAAGAGCAACTGTAGCAGACTTGCTGCGCTGATGTTGAATGAAATGATCCGCCTCTGCCGGGGATACGGTCTGATGAGGTTAACACATGAATGCATATGTTTGAATTTTTCTATGGCGCAATGTTCCATATTGAATGGAAATGCTACGCGGTTTTGAGGATGCAATGATTACTACATGCAAAATGCAAAAATGATGAAAAACTCCGGCTGGGGAGCCAAAACTGATCGGGTACTCCAACTCTGCGGGGAGACTCTGCAGGGAGAGCAACGACTTCTCACTCATGTTGGAGAATAGCACTGCTGCTGGGGAAAGGTAAACTCCGCTGGGGATATCCTTCAGTCCACAGATAGGATAAATGTTGGAGATAAATTTCTATGAACCTGCCTCACTCGGGGAGGAAATCGGCAAATACAGGCCTGCTGGGGGATAGGAAATCCTTAGATTTGTTGGGGAATAGAAGGCACTATCCACAGACGTCTCCGCAGGGGAACATAGCTCTGATAGCTTCCATACTTGCTTGGGGAAAATACCTGCTGAGGAAACGTCCTCACAGATGCCAACCTGAAAAACAGCACAACAAAATGCCCCCAGGGGATACATGGACAAGATACGCTCAAGTGTCCTCAACATTCAAAATGATTTTCAAATGTTTCATCATCCTGCAAGCTATTGTTTAGCCTTCATGTTCTTATATGCAATGCTTATCAAAAATTCGGACATTTTTGCAAACAAAACAGTAAAAATAAAAACCAAAGAGCTATTTATCTGAATAACGACTTTTATTGATTGAAAATGTGCCTGAAGAGGCGAATACATTGGGAAGCAATTCCTAGAAAGAGGTAATTGCGCACAAAAGGAAAAATCTATCCTAATGGCAACGTGAACACGACATCCACTATTTCCCAATTCTGTTATATCTCACAGATCATCAGTTTTCCTCCCAACTCCTTGCTTTCTGAGAAGAATGACTGGACGGATCACATCTTTCGAGATGGCAGACGACAAAGCTTGATGAAGTACAGACAACTCAGATTGTAGTCTTCGCTTTAATCCCTCTTTTGCCTGGATCGCCCTTTCGGGTTTTCAATCCACCGGGATACCCATTTTTGCCTAAGCCGCCCTTGCGGGTTTTCGACTTACCGGGTGTACAAATTCTTTTCATTTTATCCCTAACTTTTGCCCGAACCTTTTCTTTCTGTTTTTTGGTTCGCCGGGATGCCCACTTTTTGCCTGGACTCTTTTTTTCTTTTTGTCCAGCGGGTCAATTTATGCGAAGTATTTTTTGACTACATCTGAGTTAACAGGAGACGGAAAATCTTCACCATCCATAGTTGTAAGCATCAAGGCTCCACCGGAGAAGACCTTCTTCACAACATACGGACCTTCATAATTAGGAGTCCACTTGCCCCTGTTATCTGCACCGGGAGGGAGGATCCTCTTCAAAACTAGATCACCGATCTGATAGCTTCGAGGACGCACTTTCTGATCAAAGGCTCGCTTCATCCTTCTCTGATACAACTGTCCATGACATACAGCTGCTAGCCGTCTCTCCTCGATAAGGCTCAACTCGTTAAACCTTGTTCGAATCCACTCGGCTTCGTCCAGCTTGACATCCAATAAAACTCTCAGAGAAGGAATCTCCACTTCAACAGGTAGGACAGCTTCCATACCATACACAAGGGAGTAAGGGGTTGCCCCGGTCGACGTACGTACTGAGGTACGGTACCCATGCAAAGCGAAAGGCAGCATCTCATGCCAATCCTTGTACGTAACGACCATCTTCTGCACAATCTTCTTGATATTCTTGTTCGCCGCTTCTACAGCACCATTCATCTTCGGTCTGTAAGGAGAAGAATTGTGATGTTCAATCTTGAAATCTTTACAAAGCTCTTTCATCATCTTGTTGTTGAGATTCGAACCATTGTCAGTGATGATTCTCTCAGGAACTCCATAACGACATATGATTTCTTTCTTGATGAACCGGGTAACCACTTGTTTGGTAACGTTAGCATAGGAAGCTGCTTCCACCCATTTGGTGAAATAGTCAATCGCAACCAAGATGAAGCGATGTCCATTCGAAGCAGTAGGCTCAATCTTCCCAATCATATCAATGCCCCACATGGCAAACGGCCAAGGCGAATTCATGACATTCAGAGGGCTTGGTGGTACATGCACCTTATCAGCATAAATTTGACACTTATGGCACTTCCGAGCATACTTGAAACAATCGGATTCCATAGTCATCCAGTAATAACCCGCTCTCAACAATTTCTTAGCCATTGCATGTCCGCCGGCATGAGTACCGAAGGAACCTTCATGAACTTCCTGCATTAACATGTCCGCCTCGGGTCTGTCCACGCATCTGAGCAAGACCATGTCAAAGTTTCTCTTATACAACACATCATCCTGATTCAAATAGAAGCTTCCAGCTAGCCTCCTCAGGGTTTTCTTGTCATTCTTCGACGCACCTTCAGGATACTCCTGAGTCTTGAGGAAGTTCTTGATGTCATAATACCACGGCTTCTCATCAATCACAACAGACTCGGCTGCAAACACATACGCAGGCCTCTCAAGTCGATTCACCGCAACATGTGGCACATGATTCCACCAATGAACTTTGATCATTGACGACAAAGTAGCCAAGGCATCAGCCATTTGATTCTCATCCCGGGGGACATGATACAACTTCACCTTCTTGAAGAACGTCAGTATTCTTCTGGTGTAATCTCTATACGGAATCAAATGCGGCTGATTCGTATTCCAATCTCCATTGACTTGATTGACCACTAGAGCGGAATCTCCAAATATATCAAGAGTTTTGATCCTCAGATCAATGGCTTCTTCTATCCCCATGATACAAGCCTCATACTCAGCTTCGTTGTTGGTGACGTCAAACGTCAATCTGGCAGAAAAAGGTATATGAGCACCTTTAGGATTGATCAATACTGCCCCAACACCGTTACCGTTCATATTCACAGCCCCATCAAACATCAGTGTCCATTTGTCATCCGGATCCGGTCCTTCCTCGACAAGAGGCTCTTCGCAATCTTTCATCTTCAGATACATGATGTCTTCATCAGGGAATTCAAACATCATAGGCTGATAATCTTCAATCGGTTGCTCGGCGAGGTAGTCTGACAGAATACTACCTTTGATGGCCTTTTGTGACGTGTACTGAATATCATATTCTGTTAGAATCATCTGCCAACGAGCAACGCGTCCGGTGAGAGCTGGTTTCTCAAAGATGTACTTTACTGGATCCATCTTAGAAATCAATAAGGTAGTATGGTTCAACATATACTGCCTCAGTCGGCGAGCAGCCCAGGCCAAAGCACAGCAAGTTTTCTCGAGCAGTGAATATCTTGTTTCACAGTCGGTAAACTTTTTGCTAAGGTAGTATATGGCATGCTCTTTTCGACCAGACTCGTCATGCTGTCCCAATACACACCCCATCGAGTTCTCAGTCACTGACAGGTACATTATCAGAGGTCTCCCTGGAACTGGAGGTATAAGGATTGGAGGTTTCTGTAAATATTCTTTAATCTTGTCAAAAGCTTTCTGACAATCATCATTCCACTTGATCGCCTGATTCTTTCTAAGCAGTTTGAAAATTGGTTCGCACGTGGCTGTTAGATGAGATATGAACCTTGCAATGTAGTTCAATCTCCCTAAAAACCCACGGACCTGCTTTTCCGTTTTCGGTTCAGGCATCTCTTGAATAGCTTTGACTTTCGCTGGATCAACCTCAATCCCTTTTTCACTGACAATGAAGCCTAACAGCTTCCCTGATCTCACCCCAAACGTACACTTGTTCGGATTCAACCTCAGCTTGAACTTTCTCAACCGGTCAAACAGCTTCTGCAAATTAACCAGGTGCTCCTCTTCTGTCTGCGACTTCGCAATCATATCATCTACGTACACTTCAATTTCTTTGTGCATCATGTCATGAAAAAGAGTCGTCATTGCCCTCTGATAGGTAGCACCAGCATTCTTTAGCCCAAATGGCATCACCTTATAGCAGAACGTGCCCCAAGGTGTAATGAATGTCGTCTTTTCCATGTCCTCTGGCGCCATCTTGATCTGATTATATCCAGAGAAACCATCCATGAAAGAGAATACCGAGGATTGAGCCGTATTATCAACCAATACATCAATGTGAGGTAATGGGAAATCATCTTTCGGACTCGCTCTATTCAAATCCCGGTAATCGACACACATTCTGACTTTGCCATCCTTCTTCGGCACAGGAACGATGTTGGCCACCCATGGGGGATAACTTGTAACAGCCAAAAAACCTGCATCCCACTGCTTCTGAACCTCTTCCTTGATCTTAGTTGCCATGTCAGGACTCGTTCTACGAAGCTTCTGCTTGACCGAAGGACATCCTTCTCTAAGAGGTAATCGATGCACCACAATGTCTGTATCCAACCCAGGCATATCTTGATATGACCAGGCGAATATCTCCACATATTCTCTCAGCATCTCAATCAGCCTCCTCTTGACAGAGTCCTCTAAAGCAGCCCCAATCTTGATTTCTCTTTTGGCGTCCTCAGTACCCAAATTAACAACCTCCAACTCCTCCTGATGAGGTTGGATGACCCTTTCCTCTTGCTTCAGCAATCTGACCAATTCTGCAGGGAGTTCACAGTCTTCCTCACTCTCCTCTTCAGCTTGGTAGATGGGATTGTCGAAATCATACTGAGCCATAACAGAACTGTTCATAGTGAATGCCATAAGATCGCTTCTGCATGTTTAATGCTTTGTTTTAGAAAAAGAGTTCAATAAAGTCACAAAAAACAAAACATTGCCATTTTTATTGTTTTTTGAAAAAGATGAAAACAAAAAATAGAAAGACAGGGATCACAAAGTTTGATTGCAAAAAATGTCCTTCATTAATGATAATCATTAAAACATGATGAGGCCCTACAATGAATCACTACGCCTTGGGCAGATCGTAGGATTTTCATGCAAAATGACAAAACAACAGAAAATTACTCTGTCAGAAGAGTAACTTGAACCACTTCTTCAGCCGTCCAGTTGTTGATAGACCCCCTGGTGCACACGGGCGAACCCAGTTGTCCAAATCACAATCACTGTCACAGTCTTCACTACCGGTTGCAGAGACGTCGCCATGATTCATCAGCCCAGCGCTGGTAAAGGTACTCGGACCCGCTTGACCATTCTGCTCTGCTTGGAGAGGCTCGTAACCAACGCCAAATTTGTCTTCTTTGACAGGCAAGTCCACCATCTTGCCCCAGCCTTCAGCTTTGCCAGAATCAACAACCTCCTTAGCCTGCTTGTAAGAAGTAATTGAAGCACCTGGCTTCCTCTGCTCAGCGTACGCCACTTTCTCAAGAGCCACAGTCTCAAACGCCTGGCATAAGGTTTCGTGGATCTCGCCATCCACCTCAACATACTTGAACGAGGATAGATGACTCACCAGAATCTCTTCTTCACCGCACACGGTCACAATCTGACCGTTCCAGACATACTTGAGCTTTTGATGGAGAGTCGACGAGACTGCCCCTGCTGCATGAATCCATGGACGCCCCAATAAACAACTATAGGCGGGCTGGATGTCCATAACATAGAAGATGATATCGAATACCTCAGGACCTACCTTCATAGGCAAGGTAACTTCCCCACATACAGAATGTTTGGATCCGTCGAAAGCACGAACGATCAGGTCACTGGGAGTAAGCACAAACCCTTCCACATCAATCTTCTTCAGAATCTGCTTAGGCAACACATTCAGTGACGACCCGGTGTCTACCAATATGTGAGACAACACTGCCCCCTTGCACTCCATGGTGATGTGCATGGCTTTGTTATGGTTCCGCCCTTCAGGCGGTAAGTCCAGGTTGGTGAATCCTACGCCATGCCTGGTGCTCACATTGGCCATCACACCCTCCAGTTGATTGACAGAAATCTCCTGAGGCACGTAAGCCAGATTCAACATCTTCAGCAAGGCATTACGGTGTGCCTCAGAGCACAACAACAAAGAAAGTATAGAAATCTTGGACGGAGTTTGATTCAACTGATCTACAATCTTGTAGTCACTCTTCTTGATTATTTTCATAAACTCCTCCACGTCCTTCTCAAATGAGCCCTCGGGCGCTTCCTTCTGGACAGGCTCTTCCTCAACCACAGCTTGCTTACCCTTTGCTTTGGCGAGAGCCTCAGCATTATTGTCCCTCAAAGGCTGCGGTGCGAACAGACGACCGCTTCTGGTAAAACCTCCTGGACCCCCTACATTATCCACAGCCGGACCAACAGTTGCAGGAACTCTATTCGGTAAACCGATTGTCACTGGAGTTTGATTCACTGGTCTCGTCTGACTTTCAGCCCTTCTGTTACTGCGGTGAGCATTATCATACTTCCACGGCACGGCTCTACTATTCTCAACAGCCCTCCTTCCAGACGCGGTGATAGTAGTTGGAGCACTGATGGTTACAGGCACGGAAATGGTGACTGGGGTACCGTTCGTTGCAGGTGCACTAACGACCCTTTGTCCACGTCCTTCAGTTGGTTTAAAGTAAATGATGATAGTTGACACTGTTCCACGATCTTTTACAGCCCTACTGAATTGCAAACAACCCTCATCCATCATACCCTGGATACCGGCCCTTAACTGGTCGCAACCATTCTCAGATTCTGCACAACCCAAACAATCCTCTTCACAGCCCGAGTAGACACCCCCATTCAGTAGACGACCCTTCACAACTAGCAGAGAAGTCTGAACATCATCAACATTAACAACCAGATCTTCAGCTTCTTTCCCCTCAATATTGTTCACTCTATGCCCACCATGCTGAGGCATAGGGTTGTTTACGACGTTAGGCACCGGAGCGAAGTTGATTGCCTTGGCATCGATCAAATCTTGGACCTTGTGCTGGAGAGCCCGACACTTCTCAGTATGATGCCCTGGTGCCCCAGAGTGAAAGTCACAACGGACGTTGGCGTCGTACCCAGGAGGCAATACTGTAGGCGGAGCCATTGTACGCAACTCAACCATCCCCAACCTGAGTAGTTCGGGCAGCAGTTCGGCGTACGACATGGGTAGCGAATCAAAACGTCGATCAGGCATCCTTTGTCTGGGCTGATACGGACGTTGCTGTTGTTGTTGTTGTTGTTGCGGTTGTTGAACTCTTTGTTGTTGTTGTTGACGAGGTTGAGGTGCCGGAATGGTTATTGCAGCAGCTTGACGGTATTCAATTCTGTTCTGATCTCTGCGGTGTTGAACAGCATTAGTTTCACCCTCTCTTCGACGAGGTGCCCCAGCAAACGGCTTCTTAGAAGAAGAGGAACCAACATCTTGGATCTTCCCAGTTTTAATCAAGCTCTCAGTCCTCTCTCCACAAATGACAACATCAGAAAAACTACCGAATGGGCAGCTCCCCATCCGATCCATAAACACACCCTGAAGAGTACCGATAAACATATTTGTCAACTCCCTCTCCAGCATAGGGGGTTGAACTCTAGCCGCCAGTTCACGCCACCTTTGGGCGTACTCCTTGAAGCTTTCATTGGATTTCTGACAAAGACTCTGCAGCTGAGTCCGGCTAGGTGTCATGTCCATGTTGTGTTTGTATTGCCTCAAGAAGGCCTCACCTAGATCCCTCCAACAGCGGATAGAATCTCTCTTCAATTCCATGTACCAGTCCAAAGAAGCCCCAGATAGACTACCTTGGAAAAAATACATCCACATCTTTTCATCATCGGTATACGCAGAGATTTTTCGATAATAAGCCTGCACATGGGTGCGAGGGAAAGAAGTACCGTTGTATTTATCGAAGGACGGTGCTTTGAACTTGTAAGGGATTCTCAAACCTTCCACCAACCCCATATTGGTAACATCAAAACCGAGAGAATTCTGACATTCCATAGCTCTAATTTTCTCAGCAAGGGCATCAACTTTACGATCCCTCTCATTAACCCTTCCCAGAACGTCTTCGTCTTCACTGAGCAGAGAAAACATATCCTCTTGTCTGTCAACAATCGAAGCAGGATTACGGGCCGGGATACGAACTGCTCTGGCATTAGCGGCATCTGGAGCAATAGGTTGACCGTTGATTCGAATACCCCCCAACTCATCACCTGTAGCATAGTTGTTGATGGGTACAGCAGCAGCAACATTATTATCATTGACCGGGCCTCCCTCTGGCGGAGCATGGTTGACCGGTGGAATTGCAGCCTCTTGTCTCTGAACCATGGCTCGAAGCTCTTCCTGACCTTGTGCAACCCCTTGCATCATATTCATAAACTGGGCCATGTTAGCCTTCATCTCAGCCAACTCTGCTTGAACTTGATCCATACCTCTCTGTTGATTCAGTCTTGTTGAGTAGCGGTGCGGACGTTGATCAGCTATCCTGCCTGAACAGGAACCAAGAGTGAGAAGTCACGACCAAGAACACCTGTTATGCAAAATGATATGAGTATGGTGCTAATGATGCGTATGATGCACATGATATGTTCATTCCTCAGGCATTCAAAGAGCCTGAGTCATCCTCAAAAGATGGCAACCTGCAGCAAGAACAACACAGAAGCACAGAAACAACATACACAAGAGTGATGAGTACAAGGTGAAACCAACAACCTCATCTATATGAGTAACAGGATCGTACAACAAAGTCGACAAAGAAAATCCAAACAATCGGAGTACAACAATGAATCCCATCCAACAAGCCTGGAGGTGATTCTCAACATACATATCAAAGATACAAGCTAAGACAAACGGCCTCCCGGAATGAGAGTCTTCAAGTACTGACACTGGTCTATCAACAGGTCACATTCTGAACATTCTGGCAAAAGAGTGATCTTCTCCTTCAGTTGTCGTCTAAGCTCTACCACTTCTCCTCCGAGGTGGTTCTCTGATGCCTGTCTCAAGTCTACTTCCTTCTTCAACTGGATGTCTTTATCTCTGAGTTGCTTCTCCAAGTCTCTGATCTTCTTCTGATAGCTGGCCTCAACCCTCTGCAGCCTCAAGCACTCCCGGTGTTCTGCATCTAACATGCTCTCCATCTCCTCGTAGGATCTCTTCTTGCTTCTCAGTCTGCTAGCATCTTCTTCTCGCACTCCTCTGAGTTGATGAACCAAGTTCAAACTATCAGCTTTGGCTTTGTACAGCTCCATCTGGGTATCTTGCTCCTTCTCTCTCAAACGGCGATTCTCCATCAGGGCTTGCTTGTAGTGCTCCGCAGGCACACTCTCAGCAAGGATCAAAGGTGGTTGCTCCTGCAACGGCTCCATCCTATCGTAGGGTAACAACAAAGTTTCTACTCTCTCCTTGACCCAATCAGTGTAATCGGGCATAGCAACGGCAAACTTCTTCCCTAAGATAGATCCGTCCTTCATACCAATAGACTTCCAAGCTCTCCCTATCTGCTCCAATCTGGCCGGGTCACTCTGCTTTTCAAAATACACACTTTCAGCTACCTCAGCCTCTAGTGGTCTCCCTCTCATCACAAACCCCAACTGGCGAAGAGAAAGAACCGGGTTGTAATTGATGCAACCCCTAGTCCCTACAAGTGGCACATTACGGAATCCTCCACAGCTCATAATGACGTTACGCACATCCATCCGGTAAGATTGCCACCTGATATCATAGGAAGTAAGAGACATAACCCTCTGAGTCCACTTATGCGTGCTCTGAGCATCCACAAAAGGTCCACTGACTGGCAGGAGAGACAAGAACCATCTGAGCAAAAGCGGGAGACAACACCTGATAGCCCCACCCTTACCATGCCTACTGTGAATAGCATAGTAAGTGTCAGCCAACAGAGTAGGAACTGGATTTCCTCCAATGAAAATACTGACTGCAGCATAGTCAACAAAATTGGGCATACTCGGAAACAGGACGATCCCATAGATCATGACGGCCAACTGAGCATGAAAGGCTTCCCAACTTCCCTTCTCTGCTTCTTCTCTAGCTACCCTCAACAGAAACTTCAAAGGCAATCCTACAACATCCCCACTAGACTTCCAACTATCACTGACTTCCTTGATACCCAAATGGAGAGCTCTGGCAACAACTCTGAAATCAACCTCCTTGGGCACATCCAAGAAAGGAACCTGATACCGGACCGGGACACTCAGCAGAATGGAGTACTCCTTAAGAGTAGGCGCCAACTGATAATCTTGAAAGGTGAAACAATGAAGCTCTGGGTCATAGAACTGTAGAAGAGTCTGCAACGGCACCGGATCGACTACCATCTTCAACAGTGTCAGAATATCTCCATACTGGTCAACAAACCCCTTCTGGTTACCACTGGTCATAAGGTTGCTCAACTCAATAGGAGACGTCAAAGGTTCACGGTGAAAGCTGTAGGAACAAGTCTTCCGCTTCAACTCTGGGACTGTTGCCATCTCTATCAGTGAACAAGCTCTGGAATGTACCTGAGAAATGATATGCATGCAGGGATTAGTTTTTTTTGTTTTCTTTTTCCCCTTTTCTTTTTTTTTTGTATCTTTTTTATTGCGTTTCTTTTGAAAAATAAATATGCTATGATGCAAATGATGCAGACACGACTGGTTGGCTGTGTCTCTCAGAACACAGGATCAAAACTTCGGCTTGAATTCGGAACCACAAATTCATCTGAAACCCAAAGTCATCTGAGACCCCAAAATTCGGAACCAATAGTCACCAACAGGATCACAAGTCACCAACAAGTCACCAACTGTACCTGTAATAGTGATCATTCCCTCCCCACTCACGGGTGTCGTCTAGGCTAGGGTAAGGTCGAGAGAAACGCAGCATAAATAACCTTTCGCAGAACATCATCATATACACACCCGAAGTATGTAACGATAATGCCCCACCAGGGTCTGAACTGCTCGTGATATCAATGTTCCGCTAAGTGGCGCAATACCACCCGCTTCCCATGAATCACTCTATTCCTAAGCATCCTAGATTTCACTCATGGCCTGGGTATTGGGCCTTTTACCTCATGTAACTCCCACCCCAACAGAGAGAAACAGACAACCAGCCAGGTGAACAGATGAATATGAATGCAAACATTAATGCAAACAATAAATGCAAACAGTAAATGCAAATATATACAAATGAATGCAATAAATAACAACAAACAGCAACCAAAGCCCTAACCTAGAGAGCGCTAGGAGAGACTCGCTTAGGGAAGATGGACCAGCACAGGTCAACTTCTCTGATTTCCCCAGCAGAGTCGCCAGCTGTCGCATCACGCGAAAAACCGGCGGGAAAACAAGAACAACAGAGCCGCCACCGTGCGTTATTTATCCCAAAAGAGGGAAAGGAAACGCTCAGAGTAAACCTGGAAAGAACATGGTCTCGCGACCAAAGAGAATGGGTTCGGGAGTCGGTTATGCGAAGGGAAGGTATTAGCACCCCTACGCATCCGTCGTACTCGACGGGATCCACGCACAAAAGGAAAGAATATTGGTTGCTAAAATACTGCTCAAACTCGCACACACTGGCTGAAAGAGACACAAGAAAACAAAAGAGACTGAAACTGACTCGGCAGGATACCGTATCCTGGGCCTACTTAGTCTATCAAGCATAGACATCAGAGTCGAAGTAGTTCGGACTGGGGAAACAACACATGCTCGCTAGGATGTCGCATCCTATGCATACGTATCTCCTCGGACGAGAGAAGAATCAGAGCATTCGTAGCTCGGCTGACACGCACACAAACAAACACAGGCAAAGGCAAACGTGGAGCCTGAATGCCAATCACTGGACTTACATCAGCATCCGAACCAAAACACACGCACACTGGAACCCAAATGCCACTCGATGGACTTACATCAGCTTCCAAGCACACAACAAGACAAAACAAAGACACAGGCGCCCGGAGAGATCAGCTCATCTCCTGCCTACGTACCTCATCTGGTATGAGGATCAGGGTGACATAGTTCCCCTACGGAGGGATACAGGACTAGCCTAACCAGATAACATAGGGAGACACAACTAGGGAGACTACGACTCGAGCCTAGATGTTATCATGCAAAATCATCCCTAAGTTAAGGTTTCTAGCTAACTGGCACAGGGAGCCAGCCTATCCTAGTCATGACTTGCACAGGAAGCAAGCCACACACACATTTAACTTGCACAGGGAGCAAGCCAAGCAAGACCTAACTTGCACAGGAAGCAAGTCTAAACTAACCCTAACTTGCACAGGAAGCAAGCCAAACAAACATACAAGCACAGATAGCACACACTATACACAAGCAAGTGGCTCAAACAAGGGTTAGGTTTTAGTCGAGGGGTCATATCAACCTCAACAAACAAACCTCTGGAACTGGGTGAATGTGCTCTTAACCTTGCCATTGAGGGGCTAAGGTGAAGCAGATGAAAGGTGAGTGAAGATAAGACTTCACAGCTCTTATCCCTGGCCTGGGAGAGCTTAAGACAAGAATGTGTGGGTTTAGAAAGTGGGAACCCTTCTACACATTTAAAACTGACTCAACTGTACAATTGTACAAGATCTTGGGTTTGTATCTGCAATGCATCAACACAGTGGTGTGAGCAAAGCAGATGACACACAGAATAGCAGGGGATAGATTGCATATCCCTTGTGTCTGCCAATGCCTCTTCACTTAGGAGGTCTTTGACTCTGTACAAGGACAAATGTAAACAATCACAAACATTGCCTCTTAAGGAGGACTTCAGACAGTTGCCTGGCCAAGTAATAGGCCAGGTCTTCCAGACTACATGAAGAAAAAGAGATTATACCTCAAGCAAGTTGCTATTTAAAGCAAAGCAAAGCAAGTTCAAAGAACTAAGCAACTAAAGGTACCTGAAATGGTCAAACAGATCAGTACACAATTCAAAAGTTAAAGCAACAGGAAGTAGGAATCAACAGTCAAAACAAACAGACAAATGGGCAAAGCACAAAGCTCAAGGCATATGAGCCAAGCAACCTACAAAACAAAGAGGTTAGCTCATGATAATCAAATGAACTCAATCAAATTGTAGTGATCTCTTTGGGCATTTGTTGCTTAACCTGAAACAACAAACTTAAACATGAGCAACATGATCACTAGGACAAGCCTAGGGTCAAAAAGAGATAAGAAAGTCAAAACAGCAAATGAATTTCAATCAAAATCAAGTTCAAGCAATCAAGAAGCAAACTCAATTGGGTTCAACTTCATATCCATCATCATCATCATTTCATGAACAATTTAGTTCAAAATGTTGCAAACAAAAGCTCATAGAAGTCAACAGCAAGACTTAACTCAAAAGCAATCTTAAACATTTCCAAAACTCATCAAATAAATCATGACCAATCACAACCCACAGCATGGTAAGCATGTCAAATTTCATCTCATTTGGACAAGTGGAAGGTAGTCAATGAAAATCAGAAAGTCAAAGCAATTTTGAACATGCTTAAAGAAGTCAACCAATCATGCATCAACTTGAAAAATTCATAAATCAGAGATAGCATATGATAAATGAATGGGACCAAAACCATGTCAAAGATTAGGATGTCTAGTTATCTCATGTAAAATTTCATGTTCATCTAATAAAGTATGAGGATTTCACAAATGAAATGGCAACATGTATCACAAGAAGTCAACATTTTGGTCAAACAAGGGAAAAAATCTCAAACAATTAGGAAATGCCACAAATAATTCCAAGAAAATTCACATGTAAACTAGACATCCAAGAGTACATTCATGCCAAAATTCAAACCAATTTGAGTTCAAGAAGCATGGCAATGAAAATCATGAAGTTGGACATCAATGGTGTGACACAAATTGTCACACCCTAATTCAAAAAATCATAACTCACAAACCAGCAATGATAAATTCACAAACTCTACACCAAAATCACCATGAGTGTGTCTAGTTTAAGCACAAACAATTTCAGGGCCACTGGATAAAGCATCATCATTTCACAAATGTTTTGGCAAAGTGTACAAAATATGCATACATGTTACAAACCCTAATACCATTTAAAATCCACTCATCCAATAAATCAGCAAAAATCATGATAAAAAAGTAGAGATCCAGATGAACACAATGCAAAAATTCCCATGAGATTTGGAATTAAAATGGATGAGATATGACTTTTCAAAGTTTGAGTAATTAAATGAAATAAATAATGAACATAACATGGATTAATAAGACACATGCCACGGCCAATGGCAATTTTGAAAATACCGGGCAACTCAAGTAAAACGCAGCGCACAGCTTATCCTGCGTGGCGCTTGGTCATTGGCTACGGCGGTGGAATAGGGCTAATACATGCAGAACAAAAATGCCAATGGCCAATCCGTGTTTCTGGGTTTAAAACTTAGGGTTCTTCGCTACTGTTCCTCATGTTCATCATTTTTAACAAAAAAAACCAGCAGAAGCAAATCGTGACCAAAATTAGAAAAGCATGTATCAATGTGTTCATCTAAGCCTGTACGTTAATAATCCCACAACCATTAACGTCGGTTCGAGCTATCAAGAGAAAACCAAGCAAAAACATATACAAGCGTCAAACTTTATTTCAGCATATCTTCATAATAACTCAACCATTTTCCATGGTTCAAAGCTCATAATGACCAGCAAGGTGAACTCTTCACAAAGCATAGCATCATTTTGATAGAAGAGAGATTCGAAATATATACCAGTTTTGAAGAACTGAGATGAATCGTGGCTTTTCGGTTGCAAAAGGGCAAAACAGATGCTCCTTCGAGTTTGTAATGATGAGTGGTCAAGTGTAGAGTGCTCATACGCCTTGCTTCTAGCTTCCAACAAGTTCTGCCATGGGAGAGCTCAAAGGTAACAGTAGTTGGAATGGCTTCACAGCTGTGATATCCTTCTTGCAAATGCTTCCAAATGATCACTGTATCGTGAAACCAATCAGACCAGCTCGGGCTCCTTGAAGGTTTTTTGGCAGAATTGCAAAATGAAGAAAATGATGGTTTTGAGAGAATGAGGTTTTCTGTGTTTTGAGGCTGCAAACAGGGTTCTCATTTTGCAGAAAAAATGATGTACATCTGCTGTTTTTGTGGTACTGAATCCAAGTCCATGGAAATGTGGGATAGAGTTGGTAAAAGTGTACTTTTCTTCCAATTTTCAAGCAAGTTGGCATGGGTGTATGTACTGCACGAATTTGGCTTTGTAACATGACCAAAACCACATTTCTGAACTATTTCCATTGGCCAAATGGTTTAAAAATGATTATTTTGAAAAGTCAAAATTCAACTCACTTGAAATTAATTAAGGCAAGTTCAAAAAGGCCATTTTGCATGGTGATGTTTTGGTGCATGAGGATGACATATTTGGAAAGATGAGGTCAAATGTGACTTGTAGGAAAAAACCCCACCAAATTTGGCCAAATGGTTTGGGAGATATGGCCTTTTGAAGTTCAAGAATTTCTGAAAATGATTTGATCATAACTTGCCAACCATACATGGGAATTGAGTGTTCTTGGACTTTTTGGAAATGGGAGAACAAGATCTTCAACTTTCATGTTGGGCAAAAATTCATTTGAAGCTTGTATCATGATGTAAGTTTGAGGATCAAGACTTTCCATTTTTGGCAGGTTTCAGTTACAGGTCCAGTTTCCATTTTTGGAAATTTCTGATTTTGCTTCAAATTCTTCCATGATGGTGTTTGACATGATATATGAGGCCTATATGGACATGAATGAGCTCTCTCAAACCAAATCCAACCATCAAAACCATAAAATCAGACACAGTTGACCAAGTTTGACTTTTTAGGGTTTCTGGCAAACTGTGCATTGACTGATGACTTCTGAACATCCAATCTTTGACCTAAACACTTCAAATGGATCCCCAAGTCATGTGAACATGTTGGACCAACCCTGAGGCCTTGGCTCCTTGAGAATTCTGCTTGCTTGCTTGACTGACTGATCTCCTGACCAGTTTGACCTAATTTCTTGATTGACTTGCACTTGAGGCAAAGGGACAATGCAATGCTATGCAGTGGACCATGATATGCTATGACCTAATATGAGAATGTATGTACAATGATGGGTGCAAATTTGAGGTGCTACAGATAGCAGCAATAACAACATAGTCAATAAATCGGTATCGCCGTTGGTAATAAGGTTATCGGGCCCCGTCCCGTATGCATCTGATAAAGCTATTCCTTATCAGTATAATGCTACGATGGTAAAAATGGTCGAGAGTTTCCTTTAGCTGTAACAAATTCTGTGGTGAATATAGATGATATTGCAAAGGTGGCCCGTAGTGGTCGTGTCTTCGGTCCAGTCTTTCCAAAGGAGGTAAAGGATGTATCAGCCAGTAAGAAGGTGGATGTGCCTATGATAAACCCAGTTAGTGCTCCCGTGTGTCAGTCTGGTGAATCCATCAAACTGAAGCCTAATGATGATGATGATGAAGTTTTATCATTGATTAAGAAGAGTGAGTTTAATATGGTGGAGCAGCTACTCCAAACCCCGTCAAAGATTTCAGTGTTGTCTCTGTTAATGAATTATGAAGCATATAGAGAAGCATTATAGAAGGTACTATAGCAAGCCTATGTTGAGCACGACGTTACTGTGGATCAGTTTGACCACATTGTGGCTAACATCACTTCTTGAAATAATCTGAGCTTTTTTAATGAAGAGCTTCCTAAGGAAGGTAGAAATCACAACCTAGCACTCCATATTTCAACGAACTGCAAGGAGGATGCAATGTCCAATGTGTTGGTTGATACTGGGTCTTCTTTAAACGTGCTTCCAAAATCAACTTTGTCTAGACTCTCTTATCAAGGCACCCCTATAAGGTACAGTCGTGTGATCATTAAAGCATTTGATGGTTCTCGCAAAACCGTCATTGGTGAAGTGGACCTATTAGTTAAGACAAACCTGAGTGATTTTCATATTACTTTTCAAGTAATGGATATCCACCCGGCCTATAGTTTTTTATTGGGAAGGTCATGGATCCATGAAGCAGGAGTTGTGACATCTACTCTGCACCAGAAGCTTAAATTTGTGAAGAACGGCAAGCTTATCGTTGTTGGTGGAGAGAAGGCTCTCTTGGTGAGCCATTTGTCATCCTTTACCTATGTTGAAGCTGAGAAGAAGGTCAGAACTTTGTTCCAAGCCTTGTCTATTGATGAAGTAAAGAAAACTGGGGGATCCATGTCATCTTCCAAGGATGCTCAGAAGGCTATTGAGACAGGTAGCACTGATCAGTGGGGTCACATGGTAGAGATTGCTGAGAATAAGAACAGGGCCGAATTGGGATTTCAACAAGGGTTGTTCAACGTAAAAGCTGAAGATGTCCAACCGAGTTTCCATAGTGGAGGTTTCATTCATGGTAATGATCAACACTCAGCTGTTGTAATCGAGGATGATGAAGATGAAGCTTGTGCCAACTTTGTGACGCATGGCCAGACTTGCAACAATTGGATTGTTGTTGATATTCCTGTTATTGTTCACCGCTCTAAGTAATTTGTTTTTCATTTTTAAAATCCTTATCCTATGCCTAAGAGGGAAGTAAACATTGTTAGGCTTTTCAATTATCATCAATGAAATACAATTTTATTCATCCACATCTATGATGTTTTATTTTTACTTTTTTCTTTTCTGAAAATGGTAATCACAAAAACCATAAATAAATAATAATTGTCCATCTGCATAATATTTGGTCACAATTCACTTCTCTAAATTCATAATATCAAATCATTATGCAGGTTGGTTCCCAAATCCATTGAATACAATGATCATTCTCCCTCTCCAAACTTCGAGTCCCTGTGTTTGAGGCTGAGGAAGAAATTGATGAAGAATAAATATCTGATGAATTATCTCGTTTACTTGAGCATGAGGGAAAAGCCATTCAGCCATTTGAAGAGCATATTGAATTAGTCAAGTTGGGTTTCAAAGATGATGTGAAGGAAGTCAAGATTGGGTCTCAAATGTGTCCAGAAGCTAAGAGAGGGTTGATTGATCTTCTTCGAGAATATTCAGATGTGTTTGCTTGGTCCTGTCAAGACATGCCTGGTTTGGACTCTAAGATTGTGAAGCATAGATTGTTGTTGAAGCGAGAATGCCCGCTAGTCAAACAGAAGTTGAGGAGAACTCATCCTGATATGACAGTGAAGATCAAATAGGAAGTGCAAAAACAGATTGATGCTGGTTTTCCTCTTACCGCTGAGTATCCGCAGTGGGTCGCCAATATTGTGCCTGTTCCTAAGAAGGATGGAAAAGTTCACATGTGTGTTGATTATAGAGATTTGAATAAAGCTAGTTCGAAAGATGATTTCCCTCTGCCACACATTGATATGTTGGTAGATAATACAACTAAATTCAAAGTATTTTCATTTATGGATGGATTTTCCGGTTATAATCAAATCAAGATGGCACTCGAAGATATGGAGAAGACCACATTCATTACACCCTAGGAAACATTCTGTTATAGAGTGATGCCTTTCAGTTTAAAGAATGGTGGTGAAACATACCAGAGAGCAATGACCACTCTTTTCATGATATGATGCATAAAGAGATTGAAGTTTATGTTGATGATATGATTTCCAAATCAAGTGATGAAGACGAACATAATGAGCATTTGTTGAAGTTATTCCAGTGTTTGAGGAAGTACAAACTCTGATTGAATCCCAGTAAGTGTACTTTTGGTGTTCGTTCTGGTAAGTGGTTGGGCTTTATTATCAGTGAGAAGGGTATTGAAGTTGATCCTGCCAAGGTCAAAGCAATACAGTAAATGCTTTCGCCCAAAACTAAGAAGAAAGTCAGAGGTTTTCTCGGCCGCTTGAACTATATCTGAAGATTCATAACGCATATGAATGCCGCATGTGTGCCTATATTTAACCTTATTCGGAAAGATTAATCTTGTAATTGGACCGAAGATTGCCATAAAGCTTTCGACAGTATCAAAGAGTATCTACTTGAGCCTTTGATTCTGTCTCGACCTGTTGAAGGAAGACCGTTGATCATGTATTTGATTGTTCTTGACGATAGTATGGGTTGTGTTCTAGATCAGCAAGAAGAATATGGAAATAAAGAATATGCAATTTACTACCTCAACAAGAAATTCACCGGCCGTGAGACTCGGTATTCTGTGCTAGAAAAGACTTGTTGCGCGTTGGCTTGGGCATATAAGCGTCTGCGCCAGTATATGTTGAATCATATTATTTGGTTGATATCCAAAATGGATCCAATCAAGTACATTTTTGAGAAGCCTGCTTTAACTGGGAGGATTTCCCGTTGGCAGATGTTGTTATCTGAGTATGATATTGAATACCGATCTCAAAAGGATATTAAGGGTAGTGTCTTGGTTGACCATTTGGCTGAAAGTGTTGCATTAAGCCATGCAAAGTTAGAATGAGTTTGATCATGAAGTTATTCCAAATGGTACCACACATTGCACCCATGTGCAAGTCCTTCAATTTTGATCCAAATGAGATGATCTTGGCCTTGGTCAAATCAACCTTGACCAAGGCCCACACAACACCAAATAAAAGGCCGAGAGATTTATTCTAGGTCAAACAAGGTCAAAGGACCTTAGACAAAAAATTTCATGATTTTTGAAAAGTTAGAAGTATTTTTAAACAATTAAAAATATGCACAAAAACATTTAATTCCTAAAAAATATCAAAATTAATCCAAAAAATAATTTTAATTCAGAAAATGAAAGCGGAAATTATTTAAAGATTTTTGGGGAAAGTCCAATATGTTTTGGATTAAAAATGAAATTAATATGAATTAAACAAAATAAATGGATTAAACAGAAAATCAGAAAATAAAAAGAAATTCAAAAGAACAAGGGCCATCAGATCTCCCTCATTAATTGAGGTGGCAACTCTTGTGGCCACGCGCATCATGTCTATGGTGTTCCAAAGTCAGCACATGGCAACATTGGTAATTAAAACAAAAGGAAAAGATTAAAACAATTTAAACATATCGGATGGTTGAGAGGTGTGACAACACATCACCGGAGATAGGGCTCCAGTCTTCTTCTCTGGTGGACCTCACTGGACTGGTCAACCATCAATCATCACTAAAACAAAAAACAAGGACATGGATTCAAATAAAAAATGCTCAGGAGCTCGAATCTGGCCTCAATTTTCTCCAATTCCAAGTATATAGAAAGATACAGGGATTTGAATTTTGAGGATCATGAACTGAGTTGCTTCGATTTGACCTCAAAGAAACTCAACCTTGTTGCCTACATTGGTAGGACTTCAGAACACCAAAAATCACAAAGAGTGTTGAAGAATTCAGACAGAATCGAAGAGATGAAGTTTATGAAAAATCACCTTCGAGTTGCTTCAAATTCACTTGATCTTGATCTGGATTTTCTTGCTTTTTCTTCCTCTTGCTTGCAAAATCCAATTGAGATGAAAAGGGAAGTGAATTTCTAGACTTTGAACTTCCAAATAGAAGATGAAGTTCAAGCACGATTTAAAAAGAAATCTTCAGAAGTTCTATGGAATGGAGGGTTTTGATTGGTATGGAAAAGATTGGGCAAGGTATTCAGGGAGTTTTGATCACACTGCACTCCTATTTATAGCCAATGCAATTGATTTCCACACACTTTCTTTCAAATGTTCAAAAATAGAAAGTTTCTCCATGAGCTAGCATGGGCGTGCACAAAGCCCAAACAATCATTTGCAAAGGTCCAAAATCGTGCATAGGTCATGCTGAAAGTGTTTCATTAAGCCATGCAAAGTTGGAATAAATTTGATCATGAAATTATTCCAAATGGTACCACACATTGCACCCATCTGCAAGTCCTTCAATTTTGATTCAAATGAGATGATCTTGGACTTTTTGGAAAGGTGAGATCAAGGGGAACAACTTTCATGTTGAACACTTTTATATATGAATCTTGGAAAATGATTAATTTTGAGGTGGAAGTTTGGAAAATCAAACATATTTGAAAATTTTCTAAGTACCAAGCCAAATGTTCACTTCTTTCACCTTGAATAACTTTTGCTATAGACTTAAAATGGATAAAGTTCCTTCATAAAAGTTGTTGGTATTTCAAACCTCTTAAATTGGGTCAATTTTTTTACCTCATTTGGATTTGGAATGAAGGAGTTATGCATTTTAGAAGTTGAAGAAAATCACTTATTCAATGCTAATGGCCCAAAACGACCTATAATGTTTCCTCTTGGCACATGCACTTTCAAGTTGAATTTGAACTTTCTCCAAACATCAAAGTTGACGTAGACATCTTGAATTTCATCTTTGAATTTTAATGTATTTCATCTCATAAATATTGAGCAAGTTATAGTCTTGGGAATTTGACATCCTAACTAGGGTTCACACAAAATGACCTATAATCTTTCACCATAAAAAATGACTTTCCAAGAAAAAATAGCTCTTGACTTCAACATGAGAGTTCTTTGGAATGTCATTTTGAGTAATGTTTCTCTTAGAAGAATTTTCATATGACACAAAGTGTAGGAGATAGGGTCTAGGGAACCCCAGTTTTGACAAGTTGACTTTCTCTGGTCAACCACCATGAACCATCTTGCTAGCTTAATATTATTTTGACTTTTGGGAGTCATGGAGAATAATATATGCCTAATATGGTGTAATATGAAGTATACCTTGAAATATTTAATCAAATGGTGGAGAAACTTGTTGAGGAAGTCACATAAGATATCTAGATGAATTAGGGCTTCCAAGGAAAACAAGATTCCAACTCTTGATGAATTCTTGATCACAATGATATGTGAAGACCATGGGGATCGATATATGATGTATAGATTCATTGTGAACCATCTCTTGATTAGTCTCTTTGCATTGAGGGTCTCAAACCCTATATATGAGCTTGATGGAGCATAGGTGAGCATACACATTACCTACAAAAACAACAAACTATACATTGATATATTTTAGGTATTTTGGTTAGTAAATAATGAAATACAAAGTATGATATAATCAAAATGTTCTTGGTGACCTCTTCCAATGCAATCCCAAGTAATGAGGGGTAAGAAGGATGCCAAAGTGTGATCCCAAAGCTAATGCACATGATGAGATAACATGAGGGATCTTAGGGCCAAAATTGGGGTCTTACAGCTGCCCCTATTTAGGGACATTCTAACTAAGGATGTGAAGGTTAAAATCTTCATATCGACTGAGTATAATGGACTTAAATAACAACATATAGAAACAAATTTTGGTCCCTAAGAGACCTCATGATGCATATGTGTCGCATTATGCGAAAAACAGGCGGGAAAACGAAACAACAGAGCCGCCACCGTGCATTATTTATCCCAAAGGAGGGAAAGGAAACGCTCAAAGTAAACCTGGAAAAGACATGGTCTCGCGACCAGAGAGAGATGCGATTGGGAGTCGGTTATGCGAAGGGAAGGTATTAGCACCCCTACGCATCCGTCGTACTCGACGGGATCCACGCTCAAAAGAATAGAATAAAGGTTGCTAAACGACTGCTCAAAGACTGCACGAACTGGAAGGAAACACAGATGAAAGACGGAAGAAGGAGAGGACTTGGCAGGATATCGCACCCTGGGCCTACGTAGTTTGTCAGACACAAACATCAGAGTCGACGTAGTTCGGGGACATGGGAAACGTGCTCGCTAGGATGTCGCATCCTACGCATACGTATCTTCTCTATCCAGAGGAAGAATCAGAGCACTCGTAGCTCGGATAACGCACGCCAAACAAAACCCACACAGGAAACTGACTGCCAATCGCTGGACTTACGTCAGACTCCACACGAACAGGCAAACATGGAAACCGAATGCCAATCGTTGGACTTACATCAGACTCCGAACCAACAAACACACACTGGAAACCAACTGCCAATCGCTGGACTTACGTCAGACTCCAACAAGCAAACAAGACACAGGAAACCAACTGCCAATCGCTGGACTTACGTCAGACTCCAACAAACAAACGAGACACAGGAAACCGACTGCCAATCGCTGGACTTACGTCAGACTCCAAACACACACAAAGGGTTGAAAAAGAAAAAGGGCGCCCGGAGAGATCAGCTCATCTCCTGCCTACGTACCTCATTTGGTATGAGGATCAGGGCGACGTAGTTCCCCTTAACAGGGAAAGAACTTCTAGCCTAACCAGAGACAAAGGGAGACGCAAACTACTAGGGAGACTACGACTCGAGCCTAGAAGTTGTCATGCATACGATCCCTATGTTAAGGTTTCTATCTAACTTGCACAGGAAGCAAGCTATCCTAAACAGCACAGGCAAATACATACAAGCACAAAAAGCAAGCACACACATTATATGCAAAAAATTGGGCTCACACAAGGTTAGGCTATAAAACAAGCCAACTGGAATAGGGTTTAATTAGCTCTTAACCCTAACATTGAGAGTTAGGGTGAAGTAGATGAAATGGGAAGTGAGGGTAAGACCTCACAACTCTTATCCCTGGCCCGAGAGAGCTTCAGACAAATGAAAGTGTGGGAGTTCAGAATGTAGGAACTCTTCTCCACATGACTGACACAACAAAGATCTTGGGTTATTATCACAATGCATCAACACAAAAGTAAACATTCACAAGCATTGCCTCTTAGGGAGGGCTTCAGACAGGTGCCTGCCCCCATAACAGGACAGGTCTTCCAGACTACATGTAGTCAGAGAAAATATACCTCAATGGTTAAGCAACCAAGCAAAGCAAAGCAAGTTCAAAAGAACTCAAAGCAACTTAGGTACCTGTGAAAAATCTAAACTAATCAGTTCAACTGTACAGACAAACAATCAACAAGCAATAACAAACAGACAGACAATATTCACAATGTACAAGCCACAAGGCAAACTCAAATGAGTTAGCATCAACCTACAAAACACACAAGTGTTAGTAATCAAGAGCAAACATCAATGCTCAAATGAGGAAGCATCATCAACTATGGACTTGGATGTTTAAACCTGAAATCAAAGCCCACATGTAAGCCACAAACCACTAGGTCAAAGCCTAGGGTCAAAGATGGAGAAAAAAGTCAAAACAGAACATGAAATTTAACATGAATCATCTTCATTCAATCAAGAACAAATCTCAAAAAGTCCCACATCAAAATCATTAATCATATTCATTTCATGAGCAAAACATGGCAAGGCATGCAAATGGTGATCACATTGAGACATCAGAAGAAACAAATGCACACCAAATCAAAAATGACTTGAATAATCTTGGCAAAATTCATGGGTAAATAGGATATATAACATGATCATCACACAAAAAATTAGAGGCATTGGACATCATTAGGCATGGCAATCACATAGCATAAAACAGACAACCCAATGTGTGACACAAATTGTCTCACCAAGTTAGCATGAGCATAAAACAGAATTGGATCATGGTAAAAATCTCAAACCAAAGCCAAACTATCACTCAACATGTCTAGAATCCACACACAAAATTTCAGAAGCATTGGATAAGAAACAAGCATTTTTGATGAATGGAACAAGGCAAGGTCAAACATACATACATGTGCAATCACCCTAGGACGAATCATTTTTTATGCCAGGAACTATAGCACCTCAAATTTGCACCTCCCATTTTCTACATTCATTTTCATGGTTAAGTCATTAACATTACATTGTCCACTGCATAGCATTGCATTGTCCATTGCCCAAGTGCAAGTCATCAGTCAAGACTGGTCAGGAGATCTAGTTGTGCAAGCAAGCAAGTGCATTTCCTATTGAAGCAAAGCCCTAGGGTTGGTTCATTGAGTTCTTATGACCTAAGGATCATTTTGAAGTGGTTTGGCCAAAGATTGGATGATCAAAGCTCAACAGTCAAGCTGAAATTCATCTGAAACCCTAGAAAGTCAACCAAAGTCAACTGTGCATGAAATCATGGATTTGAAGGTGGGAGATGGTTAGAGAGGCCTCATTCATGTCTATACAAGTATCATTTGACATTTCAAACATCAACAAAGAAGAATTTGAGGTCAGATGAAAAGTTTCCAAAAATAGTAAGTGACCTGTAATTTGAAATTGCCAAAAATGGAAAGGTCTTCTCCTCAAGTTTACATCATCAAGCAACCTTCAAATGAAATTTTGTCCAACATGAAAGTTGACGATCTTGCTCTCACCTTTCTAAAAAGTCCAAGAACATGAATTTCTCATGAATGGTTGGAAACTTATGGATCAATCATTGCCAAGTCAATTTGAACTTCAAACTTGCATAACTTTTGAACCAAAAGGCCAAATGGAATGGTTCTTTTTGCAACATTCTTATTTTGACATGAGCTATCCAAAACCTACATCAAAAACCCTGCATCTCCATTACAAAATTTTGGCATTCTCATTTGAATTTCATTCGAATTTTGGAGGGAAAAGTCTAATTCAAAAATTAAGCATTTTCCACACATGGTATCATTGGCATTTGGCTCCAAATTGATTTTTGAGGTGAATTAAGCACATAATCGTGTACTGTAGCATTCATTTTCATGCATGCAAGGTGAATTGCAAATTGGCCATTACACCTTCATTTCACTAATTACTATTGCATTTGGTTAATTGTGATTAGTAACTTCATTAGTCCATCATATAAAAAGATAATCAAAATAGAATTCAGGCTTAACACACTTCATTTTGCTCATATCTAGATCCAATTGCATAATCTTCATTTTTTGCTCTCTCACTTTTTCTGCAAGTTTCTTTAAATCCTTTGCTATTTCCTCGATTGAATCATCATCCACAGTGATAATGGAGCTGGATTGAAGCAAGAATTCATCATTTTCGAGCAGAATTTGGAACTGTTGGAGCTTAGCATCATTCATGGCAATTGCGGATTTGAGCTACATCAAGCATAATTGAGCAACAATCCTTCATCCATTCATCTACCTAAGCCTTGAGAAACTTCTGTTTACGCCCTGCCAAGCCTGAAAACTACAAATCCAGTTCTGCATCTCTTTGAAGGTTAGGATTCGAATCTTGTAATTCTTGAAATCATGATATGCATTTTGTAGATCTTTGATCCCTGAGTATGTTGAGCTTTGTCTCGTTGATTTTCATCCAGAAATGAATAAGTTATGTTGAATATAAGTTTGATGTGTGAATCTTATTCTGTTCGATTCGCTCATGTTAGTGAGAATTAGGATAAATTGAGTTTAGATTGTTGATGTACATGCAAAGACGTGTGCAATGGTGTATTGTTTGTGAATTTCTGTGACAAATGTTCTTGACCTGGAAATTTTGTGATGAATGTGTATGAACATGAAGAACATTTAGGGTTTTGAGTCTAGGAGCGTGTTAGATCTTTGCCTCGCCCGTTTGCATGCGTTTTAGTATTTCCGCTCATGTATTGGTACGCGTGGACATTACATGGCGTGATGATTGGTCCAGACTGATTGGCGCTGCCACATCAGCTTTAATGAAACGGTGAGTTTCATTGGAAGCGCGCCTTGGTTCAAATTGTTGGCCAGTTCGATACTTGGCTGAAGCAATTTCACATAAGCGCTTTGCATTTTATTCTTTGACCACCATGCCATTTCATGTACATGCTCTCATGTTTTTTTTATTTTTTCCATTCATTCAAAAATCCATATCTCCATGAATAATTATCCAATTGACCTGAGATTTTTTGCATGATGTTCCTCATGATGTCTACTATTTTTTGATGATTTTTCCAGAAATTGTGCACGTATGGATTTTAATTTTGGCTAGGGATTGTGTATACATGTGTTTTCTTGACATGCCTTGCCATTTTGATTGTGAAATGATGAGATTTTATCCAACACTCTTGAAATTTTGTGTGCTTAAAATAGACATCCTAATGAACATTTTGGTATAGAGTTTGCATTTTTCCCATTTCTTTACCATGCCATTAAAATGCCAATTGATGTGAATTTTTGCATGATGCTACTTCTGGATGTTAGGATTGATCATGAATTTTTGTGGAATCTTTGGATGCATTTTGGATTTGTTTGAGATTTTCCTTTCTGGCTTGTCATTTGTGGACTTTTGGATAGTCATGAATTTATATGATTTGTGAAATGCTTGATGTTTATCATATGAACCTGAAATTTTGCACATGGATTCTAGACACTTTGAAGTTAATTGTGGCTTTGATTGGATGCATTTATCATGCAGGGATTCTGTGTCATGCTTGTGTGAAGTTGATGCATCTATTTGTGCCCTAATTGAGCTTGTTTGTGCATACCTTGCCTTATGGATTTTAATTGACTTGCTTAAACTTGTTCAAATGCTTTGAGTTTTGGTGTGTTGATCATGTTATGAGTGCGGTTTAGCCATGATTTTTCTTGGAATCTATTGGGCCATTTTTGAATTAATATGGATTTGTTCTTGCTGTTGCTTCAATGTGGTTCCAAATTGCATGCTTTGGCTTATGTGCTTTATGAAATGAAATTGGTGTATGATATGAATATGAGACCACTTGGATGATGTTCTTAATTGATTAAACTTGATTCATGCCAATTTTCATGTTCTGTTTTGAATTATTTCTCCCCCTTTGACCCTAGGCCTTGTCCTAGTGGTTTGTGCTTATGCTTGAGTTGTGTTTTCAGGACAAGAAGCATATGGCCTTGAGGAATTGGTTCATTGGCTTGAGTTGCATATTTGGTTGATGTTGACTAACATTGAATTGTTTTGTAGGTGATTTAGCTCCTTTGAGTTGAGCTTGTGCTTTGCCTTGTGGCTTGCCTTGTTTGTCTGTTTAACCATTGTTGTCTGAGTTGTACAGTTGATTGTCTGTTGTCTGTTGACTTTCTTTTTTGAGTTGTGTACTGATTATGTTGGATTGTTTTCAGGTACCTTAGTTGCTATAGTTCCCTTGTGAACTTGCTTTTGCTTTGCTTGATAGCTTGAGCATTGAGGTATAATGTCTCTAACTTCATGTAGTCTGGAAGACCTGGCCTGTTATTTGGTCAGGCACCTGCCTGAAGCCCACCTTAAGAGGCAATGCTTGTGATTGTTTATTTTTGTCCCCAAGCAGGAAAAGACCTTTGATAAGGCAATTGGCAGAACACAAGAGATGTGCAATCCATCTCCTGCTATTCAGTTGAGTCATCCCTTTGCTCACACAACTGGTGTTGATGCATTGTGGATATTAACCCAAGATCTATGTTGAGTCAGTCATAAGTGTAGAAGGGTTCCAACTTTCTGAACCCACACTTTCATCTGTCTAAAGCTCTCCCAGGTCAGGGATAAGAGCTGTGAAGTCTTATCTTCACTTCCCATTTCATTTGCTTCACCCTAACTCTCAATGTTAGGGTTAAGAGCTAACATCACCCGATTCCAAATGGCTTGTGTTTCACAGCCTAACCCTTGTATGAGCCCACTTTGTTTGTATATAGTGTGTGCTATTTGTGATTGTTTGCTTTTGCCTGTGCTGTTTAGGATAGCTTGCTCCCTGTGCAAGTTAGATAGCAACCTTAACTTAGGGATGATATGCATGATAACATCTAGGCTTGAGTCGTAGTCTCCCTAGTTGTGTCTCCCTTTGTATCTGGTTAGGCTAGTCCTTTGTCCCTGCGTAGGGGAACTATGTCGCCCTGATCCTCATACCAGATGAGGTACGTAGGCAGGAGATGAGCTGATCTCTCCAGGCGCCCTGTTTGTTTTGTCTTGCGTGTGTTAGGAGATGGATGTAAGTCCAGCGATTGGCATTTGGTTTCCAGTGTGCGTGTGTTTGGTTTGGAGTCTGATGTAAGTCCAGCGATTGGCATTCGGTTTCCATGTTTGCCTATTTGTGTGGAGTTTGACGTAAGCCCAGCGATTGGCAGTCGATTTCCTGTGTTGTTTTGTCTTGCGTGCGTTAGCCGAGCTACGAGTGCTCTGATTCTTCTTTAGTCCGAGAAGATACGTATGCATAGGATGCGACATCCTAGCGAGCACGCTTTCCCCTAGTCCCGAACTACGTCGACTCTGATGTCTGTGCCTGACAGACTACGTAGGCCCAGGATGCGATATCCTGCCGAGTTAGTTTCTTTTGTTTTCTGTGTCTCTTTCAGCCAGTGTTTGATGTTTATTTGAGCAGCGTTTTAGCAACCTTTATCCTTCCCTTTGTGCATGGATCCCGTCGAGTACGATGGATGCGTAGGGGTGCTAATACCTTCCCTTCGCATAACCGACTCCCGATCCCATTCTCTTTGGTCGCGAGACCATGTCTTCTCCAGGTTTACTTCGAGCGTTTCCTTTCCCTCTTTTGGGATAAATAACGCACGGTGGAGGCTCTGTTGTTTTGTTTTCTCGCCTGTTTTTCGCGTAATGCGACAGGCACAACTTGCAATTTAATGATCATTAAAAAGTAGACAGAATGAGGATCATGATGCAAAAAATTGGAGATCATTTGGCGCATTTTTCAATTTTGAATGATTTTTTGAAGTTGATAGAAAAATTTGAAATCAAAAATGAGCCAAGCATGAAATAATGATGGAAAAGGAGAAAAAGGCAAGGCAATTTGAAATAAGTTCCCAGCCAGGTTCGAACCGGTGCCAAATTTGAAATTCCAAGCGCGCCTAATCAAAACGACTGTGTTTTGACATTCAAACCCTAAACACGCGCGCTGCATGGATTTCGTAGCTAATTGGAATTTTCGTAGCTAAACTCAAGCCAATTCGTAGCAATACTGGAAATAACATGCAGTTCATACAAGGACGATGAAGATCATGAAGATCTTCATCTGGAATTTCCAAAAAAATCAAAAACGCCCAGAATTTAATGAGACCTACGCCATTCAACTCATCATGCTATGCTCATGCAAGATCAACCATTATTTCATGCAAAAACATCATAATCAATCCAAATCGAAGATAATAATATTCGTCACCAAAACTTCAATTGAACATATCTTGCTCAAAACAACACCAAATCATACAAAATTTACATCAGAATGATCACCAAGCCACGATCTACACAATTAGCATAATGAATTTGAGAATTAAAGAGGTCGAAAAACTGACCTCTTGATGAACAGAACTGGATTCACGTGCTTCCAAGCCTTGCCAAGCCTCATATCTTCTCCTATGATGCTTGTGAGATGAATGATGATGAAATTGAAGCTCAAGGATGCACGAAACCAGCTTAATCTTTAACTGCCATGGATGCTTCACACTTTGAACCTAGCTCAATATGCCACGATTTTCTCTAAATCCACGTCCAATTCTACTCAACAACACTTCATAAACATGAATCAACCAATAGAAAGTGCTTTTGTTTGAAGAAATTTGGAAAAAAGTTTTAGAGAAATTTTTTTGAGAATTTTGTGATTCTAGATGTGAAAATGTGCTAATGATCAAAAACAGTTAGGGTTAAGTATATATATGCTATGCTAATGAGGTTTTAATCATGTTTAAGCCAAAGCCAAAGGTGATTAGCAAGTTAGAAGGTGTTTGTGCAAAAATGCTTTTTCACCTCACACTCATGCCATGCACGTGAACAGTACATGTTTATGGCCCAAAATGCCTTAAAATGAGTCCATGCAAGGTTTGGAAATGATTTAGTATGCTCATGATCAATTAAAATGACTTTATGCAATTTTCTTCCAAAAACATCATGAATAAACCAAAGGCCATGCAAATGAAATTCATGTCAAATAATGGTAGGCTTGGAAAATACATGTTATAAGGATCAAAATGCAAAAAGAACCACTCCTTTTGGAGTTTCGGTTTGAAAGTTATGTCCATTTGAACTTTGAAACACACTTTGCCATGATTGAACCATATCTCCTCAACCACACATGAGAAGTCCATGATCTTGGACTTTTTGGAAATGGGAGAGAAAGATCTTCAACTTTCATGTTGGACAAAATTTCATTTGAAGCTTTCTTAATGATGTAATCTTGAGTTGAAGTTGGTCCAAAATCTTTCCATTTTTGGAAAGTTCAAATTACAGGTCACCTGCTATTTTTGGAAAGTCTTGATCTTACTTCAAATTCTTCAATGTTGATGTTTGAAATGTCAAATGAGACTTGTTTGAACATGAATGAAGCATCTCTAACCACTTCCCACCTCCAAATCCACAATTGACTGTGCAGTTGACTTCTGTTGACTTTTGTGGGCCTCAGATGATTTGCACATGGACTGATGAGTTCTGAACCTTCAGCACTTGGCCAAACCACTACAAAATGATCCTTGGGTCATGTGAACTCATTGGAATCACCCTAGGGTTTTGATCTCATGGAAAATGCTCTTATTGCCTTGCACAGTTGAATCTCCTAACCAGTCTTGACTGATGGAATGCAATGAACTATGCAATGTTAATGACCTAAAGAATGAGATGTATATACAAATGGGAGGTGCAAATTTGAGGTGCTACAACTGCCCCTATTCAATCAACTGGGAACCTGAACGGATGAGGGCAACGACTGTCAGACCTTCAAGGTAAACAGGGATTGAATACCAAAGAACCGTAGAAATTTGCACTCTGCGGGAAATGAACAGGATATTTGCAACAGTAACTAGACAAGACGTTTACCGACGACTCTACTGGGAAGTTCTGGCTGGGGAACAACCAGACGTTTACCGATGACTGGGATGAGACTCGATGTTTACCGACATCGAAAGATGATGTTTACCGACACCAACAAAAGACGACCAGACATTTACCGATGACTGGGATGAAGACATACAAACAGATGTCAATAGACAACTTGAAAAAACTCAACGTTTATCGACACCAACGGAGAGGTGACCAGACATCAACGGATGAACTGGGAAAGGGATACAATCAGACGTCAATGGACGACTGGGAAAGACTCAACGTTTATCGACACCAACGGAGAGGTGACCAGACATCAACGGATGAATGGGAAGACTCGACCAGACGTCAACGGACGAACGGGAGAAGCTCGACGTTTATCGACACCAACAGAGAGGTGACCAGACATCAACGGATGACCTGGGGAAAGAGATACAACCATACGTCAACGGACGAACGGGAAAAACTCAACGTTTATCGACACCAACGGAGAGGTGGCAACTTCATTGGGGAATAGGAAGCGATACAACTAAACGTCAACGGGCGAATAGGAAAAACTCAACGTTTATCGACACCAACGGAGAGGTGACCAGACAACAACGGATGAATGGGAAAGACTCGATGTTTACCGACATCGAAAGATGATGTTTACCGACACCAAGGAAAGACGACCAAACATTTACCGATGACTGGGATGAGACTCGATGTTTACCGACACCGAAACAATGGTGTTTACCGACACCAAAAAAAGGACGACCAGACATTTACCGATGACTGGAGTAAAACTCGATGTTTACCGACACCGAAAGAATGGTGTTTACCGACACCAAGGAAAGAACACACACGGGTGCTGACACGACAGTTACCGGTATCACAAGAATGACATCTTCAACACGTCACGGCAAGGCTAAACACTTGCTGGGGATCTCACTGGGGAGAATCAAGCTTTCCTTTCACGGACGTATGAGGACATAAATCTCTATGGGGAATTATCAATCCTGAATGCTGTCAGGAGCAACTGTAGCAAATGTGCCGTACAGATGTTGAACAACTATCCGCCTCTGTCGGGGGTATGTTCTGATTAGGTTTAACACATGAATGCATATGTTTGAATTATTCTATGGCGTAATTCCCCATATTGAATGGAAATGCTACGCGATCCCTACATGCCAGATACAAAATGGTGAAAACTCCTGCTGGGGAGCAAACAGATTGTTCTGCTGAACACACAAACTGATAGATTCTCCAAATCTGTGGGGAGACTTCGTTTGAGGAATACTCTGTGGGGGAAAAGCATCAACTTCTCACTCATGCTGGGGAATAGCATTGCTGCTTGGGGAAAGAATAGATCCCAACGGGAACAACCTTCACCGGATCCAATCCGCTCGGGGACTCTGCTAGGGAAACAACCAATGCTCACCTCTGCTGAGGATAGCTGCCAATCCACAGGTAGGATAGACTCTACTGGGAATAATTTCCACCGAACCTGATCCACTCGGGGAACTCGCTGGGGAAAACCATCAACACAACCCTCTGCTAGGGAGATCTGCTAGAGGAAAACATTCACAACCCTAGTGGGGAAAGGCATAACTCTGTTGGGGAAATAATAGACCAGACCACTGCTGGGGATAGACATCCACAACCCTGCCGGGAAAAGTATTCATGACCATGCTGGGTATAACAGTACTTAAAACCAGACTGCTGGGGAACAGAATACTCCACTGACACCTCCGCTGGGGATACAACATCCTTCCAACTCCGTGTGGATCAACGATCTTCCAACTAACTGGGGATAAACCCACTCTTAGGCCTGCTGGGGAATAAAATAGCCTTTGATCCTGCTACTGAGGGACACACTATCCACAGACGCCTCTGCAGGGGAAAATAGTCTGATAGCTTTCAGACTTGCTTGGGGGAAACAGCCTCACTCCTGCTGAGGAATTCCTGGTCTTGAATATGTTGGGGAGACAAGCCCTGCACTTGCTTCAACTGCTGGGGAAAGCCCCTCTCACACTAATGGGCAATGCTGACAACATCCCTGAACAAACCGTGGCTTATCTGCTTCAGCCAGGAATCAAAGGGATAACCTGTAAACATCAAGACAAACATGCCCTAGGGGATTGCATGGACAAGATACGCTCAAGTGTCCTCAACATTCAAAATGATTTTCAAATGTTTTATCTTTCTGCACGTTATTGTCTAACCTTCATGTTTTTATATGCAATGTTTATCAAAAATTCGGACGTTTTTTTGCAAACAAAACAGTAAAAATAAGAACAAGAGAGCAATTTATCTGAATAACGACTTTTTATTGATTGAAAATGGGCCTGAAAAGGCGAATACATCGGGAAGCAATTCCTAGAAAGAGGAAATTGCGCACAAAAGGAAAAATCTATCCTAATGGCAATGTGAACACGGCATCCACTATTTCCCAATTCTGTTATAACTCACAGATCATCAATTTCCTCCCAAAATTCCTTGCTTTCTGAGAAGAATGACTGGACCGATCATACCCTTCGAGATGGTAGACGACGAAACGCGATGAAGTACAGATAACTCAGACTGTAGTCTTCGCTGTAACCCCTCTTTTGCCTGGATCGCGCTTTCGGGTTTTCAATCCACCGGGATACCCATTTTTGCCTAAGCCGCCCTTGCGGGTTTTCGACTTACCGGGTGTACAATTTTTCATTTTTTATCTCTAACTTTTGCCTGAACCTTTCTTCCTTTTTTTTTTTGGTTCGCCGGGATGCCCTTTTTTGCCTGGGCTCTTTTATTCTTTTTTGTCCAGCAGGTCAATTTATGCGAAGTATTTTTTGACTACATCTGAGTTAACAGGGGACGGAAAGTCTTCACCATCCATAGTTGTAAGCATCAAGGCTCCACCAGAGAAAACCTTCTTAACAACATATGGACCTTCATAATTAGGAGTCCACTTGCCCCTGTTATCTGTACCAGGAGGAAGGATCCTCTTCAAAACTAAATCACCAGTCTGATAGCTTCGAGGACGCACTTTCTGATCAAAGGCTCTCTTCATCCTTCTCTGATACAATTGCCCATGGCATACCGCTGCTAACCGTCTCTCTTCGATAAGGCTCAACTCGTTAAACCTTGTTCGAATCCACTCAGCTTCGTCAAGCTTGACATCCAACAAAACTCTCAGAGAAGGGATCTCCACTTCAACAGGTAGGACTGCTTCCATACCATACACAAGGGAGTAAGGGGTTGCCCCGGTCGACGTACGTACTTAGGTACGGTACCCATGCAAAGCAAAAGGCAACATCTCATGCCAATCCTTGTACGTCACGACCATCTTCTGCACAATCTTCTTAATATTCTTGTTTGCCGCCTCTACAGCACCATTCATCTTCGGTCTGTAAGGAGAAGAATTGTGATGTTCAATCTTGAAATTTCTGCAAAGCTCTTTCATCATCTTGTTATTGAGATTCGAACCATTGTCAGTGATGATTCTCTCAGGAACTCCATAACGACAGATGATTTCCTTCTTAATGAATCGGGCAACCACTTGTTTGGTAACATTAGCATAGGAAGCTGCTTCCACCCACTTGGTGAAGTAATCAATCGCAACCAAGATGAAGCGATGTCCATTGGAAGCAGTAGGCTCAATCATCCCTATCATATCAATGCCCCACATCGCGAATGGCCAAGGCGAATTCATAACATTCAGAGGGCTTGGTGGTACATGCACCTTATCAGCATAGATCTGACACTTATGGCACTTCCGAGCATACTTGAAACAATCGGATTCCATAGTCATCCAGTAATAACCGACTCTCAACAATTTCTTAGACATTGCATGACCACCAGCATGAGTACCAAAAGATCCTTCATGCACTTCTTGCATCAACATGTTTGCTTCGTGTCTATCCACGCATCTGAGCAGAACCATGTCAAAGTTCCTCTTATACAACACATCATCCTGATTCAAATAAAAGCTTCCAACTAGCCTTCTCAGGGTTTTCTTGTCATTCTTTGACGCACCTTTAGGATACTCCTGGCTCTTGAGGAAGTTCTTGATATCATAGTACCACGGCTTTTCATCAATAACAGACTCGGCTACAAACACATACGCAGGCCTCTCGAGTCGATTCACAACAACATGTGGCACATGATTCCACCAATGAACTTTGATCATGGACGACAAAGTAGCCAAGGCATCAGCCATCTGATTCTCATCCCGGGGGACATGATACAACTTCACCTTCTTGAAGAACGTCAGGATCCTTCTGGTGTAATCTCTGTAAGGAATCAAATGCGGCTGATTGGTATTCCAATCTCCATTGACCTGATTGATCACTAGAGAGGAATCTCCGTAGATATCCAGAGTCTTGATCCTCAGATCAATGGCTTCTTCTATACCCATGATGCAAGCCTCATACTCAACCTCGTTGTTGGTTACATCAAAAGTCAGTCTGGCAGAAAAAGGTATATGAGCACCTTTCGGATTGATAAGCACTGCCCCAACACCGTTGCCATTCATATTCACAGCCCCATCAAACATCAAGGTCCACTTGTCATCAGGATCCGGTCCTTCCTCGACAAGAGGCTCTTCACAATCTTTCATCTTCAGATACATGATGTCTTCATCAGGGAATTCAAACATCATCGGCTGATAATCATCGATCGGTTGCTCGGCAAGGTAGTCTGACAGAATACTACCTTTGATGGCCTTCTACGACGTGTACTGGATATCATACTCAGTTAAAATCATCTGCCAACGGGCAACACGTCCGGTGAGAACCGGCTTCTCAAAGATGTACTTCACTGGATCCATCTTAGAAATCAATAAGGTAGTATGGTTCAACATATACTGCCTCAGTCGGCGAGCAGCCCAGGCCAAAGCACAACAAGTTTTCTCGAGCTGTGAATATTTGATTTCACAGTCGGTAAACTTTTTGCTAAGGTAGTATATGGCATGCTCTTTTCGACCAGACTCGTCATGCTGTCCCAATACATACCCCATCGAGTTCTCAGTCACTGACAGGTACATTATCAGAGGTCTCCCAGGAACTGGAGGTATAAGGATTGGAGGTTTCTGCAAATACTCTTTTATCTTATCAAAAGCTTTTTGACAGTCATCATTCCACCTGATTGCCTTATTCTTTCTTAGCAATTTGAAAATCGGTTCACACGTGGCAGTTAGGTGAGATACAAACCTTGCAATGTAGTTCAATCTCCCTAAAAACCCACGAACCTGCTTTTCTGTTTTAGGCTCAGGCATCTATTGAATAGATTTTACTTTTGCTGGATCAACCTCAATCCCTTTCTCACTGACAATGAAACCTAACAGCTTCCCGGATCTCACTCCAAACGTACACTTGTTCGAATTCAGCCTCAGTTTGAATTTTCTCAGGCTGTCAAACAACTTCTGCAAATTTACCAGGTGCTCCTCTTCTGTCTGCGACTTCGCAATCATATCATCCACGTACACTTCAATCTCTTTGTGCATCATGTCATGAAAGAGAGTCGTCATAGCCCTCTGATAGGTAGCACCGGCATTCTTCAGCCCAAATGGCATCACCTTATAGCAGAACGTGCCCCAAGGTATAATGAATGTCATCTTTTCCATGTCCTCTGGCGCCATCTTAATCTGATTATAACCAGAGAAACCGTCCATGAAAGAGAAAACCGAGGATTGAGCCGTATTATCAACCAATACATCAATATGAGGTAATGGGAAATCATCTTTCGGACTCGCTCTGTTCAAATCCCGGTAATCGACACACATTCTGACTTTGCCGTCCTTCTTCGGCACGGGAACAATGTTGGCCACCCACGGGGGGTAAGTAGTCACTGACAGAAAACCCGCATCCAACTGCTTCTGAACCTCTTCCTTGATCTAAACAGCCATATCAGGACTAGTTCTGCGAAGCTTCTGCTTGACTGAAGGACAATCTTCTTTGAGAGGTAGCCTATGCACCACAATATCGGTATCCAACCCAGGCATATCTTGATACGACCAGGCGAATATTTCCACATACTCTCTCAGCATCTGAATCAACTTTCTCTTGACGTCTTCCTTCAATGCAGCCCCGATCTTGATCTCTTTTCTGGCATCCTCAGTACCAAGATTAATAATCTCCAACTCCTCCTGATGAGGTTGGATGACCCTCTCCTCTTGCTTCAACAATCTGACCAATTCTTTGGGGAGTTCACAGTCTTCCTCACTCTCCTCTTCAGCTTGGTAGATGGGATTATTGAAATCATACTGAGCCATAACAGAACTGTTCATAGTGGGGTCCGTAAGATCACTTCTGCATGTTTAATGCTTTATTTTAGAAAAAAGAGTTCAAGAAAGTCACAAAAACAAAAACATTGCCATTTTTTATTTTTTTGAAAAAGTGAAAACAAAAACAGAAAGACAGGGATCACAAAATTGTTTGCAAAACGTCCTTTATTGATGATATCATTGAAAAAACATGATGAGGCCCTACAATGAACCACTACGCCTTGGGCAGAACGTAGGGTTTTGTGCAAAATGAAAAACAAAAGAAAATTACTCTGTTTGAAGAGTAACTTGGACCACTTCTTCTGCTGTCCAGTTGTTGATCGACTCCCCTGGTGCACACGGGCGAACCCAGTTGTTCAGATCACAATCACTGTCACAGTCTTCACTACTGGTTGCAAAGACATCACTGTGATTCATCAGCCCAACACTGGTAAAGGTACTCGGCCCTTTCTGCTCAATCTGCTCCGTCTGCAGAGGTTGATAACCAATTCCGAACTTGTCTTCTTTGACGGGCAAATCCACCATCTTGCCCCAACCTTCTGACTTACCAGAGTTGACAACCTCCACAGCCTGTTTGTAGGATGCAATTGAGGCACTTGGCTTCTTCTGCTCAGCAAAAGCCACCCTCTCAAGAGCAACAGTCTCGAATGCCTAGCATAAAGTCTCATGGATCTCGCCATCCACCTCTACATACTTGAAAGAGGATAGGTGACTCACCAGAATGTCTTCTTCACCGCACACAGTCACAATCTGACCGTTCCAAACATACTTCGGCTTTTGGTGGAGGGTTGACGAAACTGCCCCAGCTGCGTGAATCCAGGGACGCCCCAAAAGACAACTATATGCTGGTTGAATATCCATCACATAGAAGACAATACTGAACACCTCCGGGCCAATCTTCACTAGCAATGTGACTTCTCCAAAAACAGACCTTTTGGATTCATCAATTGCACGGACAATGAGATCACTCGGAGTAAGGATAACCCCTTCAACATCAATCTTGCCCAGAGTCTTCTTACGCAGCACATTCAAAGACGAGCTAGTATCCACCAACACGTGTGACAATACTGCGCCTTTTCACTCCATAGTGATATGCAGGGCCTTGTTATGGTTGCGACCTTCAGGCGTAAGATCCAAATCTGTGAACCCCAAACCGTGCCTGGTGCTCACATTAGCAATAACCCCCTCCAACTGGTTGACAGAGATCTCTTGAGGCACGTAAGCCAGATTCAGCATCTTCAATAAGGCATTACGGTGTGCCTCAGAGCATAACAGCAATGAGAGTATAGAAATCTTGGACGGAGTCTGATTCAGCTGATCTACAATCTTGTAGTCACTCTTCTTGATTATCTTCATGAACTCCTCCACGTCTTTCTCAAATGACCCCTCAGGCGCTTCCTTCTGGACAAGTTCTTCATCAACCACAGCTTGTTTGCCCTTAGCCTTGGTAAGAGCCTCAGCATTGTTATCTCTCAAAGGTTGCGGTGCAAAGAGACGACCACTCCTTGTAAAACCTCCCGGTCCCCCAACATTGTCCACAACTGGACTCGCAATCACAGGAGCTCTACTCGGCAACCCAATAGTCACTGGAGACTGATTAGCCGGCCTGATCTGACCTTCTGACCTTCGATTGTTGCGATAAGCATTGTCGTACTTCCACGACACTGCCTTACCGTTTTCAACTGGTATTCTACCAGACACAACAACAGTAGTGGGAGCACTGACAGTTACTGGTGCGGAAATGGTAACAGGAGTACCACTGGTTGCAGGCGCACTGACAATTCTCTGGCCACGTCCCTCGGACGGTTTGAAATAAATGGTTATAGTTGACACCACCCCACGATCTTTAACAACCCGAACAAACTGTAGACAACCCTCATCAATTAATCTCTGGATACCAGCCCTCAACTGTGAGGAACCATTCTCTGAACCTTCACAATCTGCACAGTCCTGATCACAGCCCGGGAATACGTCCCCATTCAACAGACGATCCTTCACAACCAGCAATGAAGTCTGAACATCTTCAACATCAACTACCAAGTCTTCAGCTTCACCATCTTCCACATTGTTCACCCTATGCGCCCCATGCTGAGGCATAGGATTGTTCACAACATTAGGCACAGGAGCAAAATTGATAGTTTTGGCGTCAATTAAGTCCTGGACCTTATGATGAAAAGCCCGACAGTTCTCTATGTGGTGCCCCGGTGCACCAGAGTGGGAATCACAACGAACGTTGGCATCATACCCAGGTGGTATTTTTGTCAACGGAGCCATGGTGCACAACTCCACAAACCCCAATCTGAGCAGTTCAGGCAACAACTCAGCATAGGTCATCGGCAACGGGTCGAAACGTCGATCCGGCATCCTCTGTCTCGGTTGATAAGGACGTTGCTGTTGTTGTTGTTGTTAATTCCCGCCACCTCTGGGCGTACTCCTTGAAGCTCTCTCCAGATTTTTGACATAGACTCTGCAACTGAGTCCGGCTCGGCGCCATGTCCATATTATGTTTGTATTGCCTCAAGAAGGCTTCACCCAGATCTCTCCAACTTCTGATAGACTCTCTCTTTAGCTCCATGTACCAATCCAAGGAAGCCCCAGACAAGCTGTCCTGGAAGAAGTACATCCACATTTTCTCATCATCGGTGTAGGCGGATATTTTCCGGTAATAAGCCTGCACATGGGTGCGAGGACAAGAAGTACCACTGTATTTGTCAAATGAGGGTGCTTTGAACTTGTAGGGAATTCTCAATCCTTCAACCAGGCCCATATTCGTGACATCAAAACCCAAAGAGTTCTGACACTCCATGGCTCTGATCTTCTCAGCAAGGGCATCGACCTTCCGATCCCTCTCTTCAACTCTTCCAACATCATCATCTTCACTGAGCAGCGTGAACATGTCTTCCTGCCTGTCAACCAGCGGAACAGGATGGCGAACGGGAGCCCGGGTAGCTCTGGCATTAACAGTCTCTGCAGCAAGAGGTTGTCCATTAATCCGAATACCCCTCAAATCATCACCCACGGCATAGTCATTGGCGGGAGCAGCAACAACAACATTATCATTCATAGGTACACCCACTGGTGAAGCACGACTAAGAGGTGGGAGCACAGCTTCCTGTCTCTGGGCTAAGGCACGCAGCTCCTCTTGCCCTTGAACGACCCCTTGCATCATTGTCATGAATTGGGCCATGTTAGCCCTCATCTCAGCCAACTCTGCCTGAACTTGGTCCATGTTCCTCTGTTGATTCAATCTGGTTGCGTAACGGTACGGACGTTGATCAGCAATCCTGCCTAAAACAGGAACCAGAGTGAGAAGTCTCGATCAAGAACACCTGTAATGCAAAATGATATGTGTATGATGCTAATGATGCGTATGATGCACATGATATGTTCATTTCTCAGGCATTCAAGAGCCTGATTCATCTTTCAAGAAATGGCAACCTGCAACAAGAACAACACAGAAGCAACATACACAAGATAACGAGCACAACGTGAAACATCAACAACCTCATCATAGACATGAGCAACAAAGATCATACAACAAAGGTTCAAATGATCAGCGTACAACAATGAATCCCATCCAACAAGCCTAGAGGTGATTCTCAACATAAACATCAAAGATACAAGCTAAGAAAAATGTCCTCCAGGAATGAGCGTCTTCAGATAATGGCACTGGTCTATCAACAGGTCGCATTCTAAACATTCTGGCAGAGGAGTGAGCTTCTCCTTCAGTTGTCTTCTAAGCTCCACAACTTGCCCTCCAAGCTGGCTCTCTGATGCATGTCTCAAGTCTACTTCCTTCTTCAATTGGATGTCTTTGTCTCTGAGTTGCTTCTCCAGGTCTCGTATCTTCTTTTGGTAACTAGCTTCAGTTCTCTGCAGCCTCAAGCACTCCCAATGTTCTCCATCCAACATGGCTTCTATCTCCTCATAGGACCTCTTCTTACCCTTCAGTCTAGCAACTTCTTCACCCTGCATGTCTTTGAGTTGATGAGCCAAGTTAAACTTGTCAGCTTTGGCTTTGTAAAGCTCCATCTGGGTATCTTGTTCCTTTTCTTTCAACCGACGATTCTCCATCAAGGCTTGCTTGTACTGCTCAGCAGGTACACTCTCAGCAAGGATCAAAGGTGGTTGCTCTTGCAAATACTCCATCCTATCATAGGGCAACAACAAAGTCTCAACTCTCTTCTTGATCCAATCAAGGTAATCAGGCATAGCAATGGCAAACTTCTTCCCCAAAACAGCTCCATCTTTGACACCAATGATCCTCCAAGCTCTTCCTACTTGCTCCAATCTAGCAAGGTCACTCCGCTTCTCAAAATACACACTCTCAGCTATCTCAGCATCAAGTGGTCTTCCATTCATCACAAACCCCAACTGGCGAAGAGAAAGAACCGGGTCGTAATTGATGCAACCCTTAGTCCCTACAAGTGGCACATTACGAAACTCTCCACAACTCATGATGACATTACGCACATCCATCCGGTAAGATTGCCACCTGATATCAAAAGAGGTAAGAGACATAATCCTCTGAGTCCACTTATGAGTGCTCTGAGCATCCACAAAAGGTCCACTGACAGGCAGAAGAGACAAGAACCACCTGAGCAACAACGGGAGACAGCATCTGATAGCTCCACCCTTACCATGCCTACTGTGGATAGCGTAATAAGTTTCATCTAACAAAGTAGGAACCGGGTTTCCTCCAATGAAGATAGTGACTGCAGCAAAGTCCACAAAGTTGGGCATACTCGGGAATAAGACAATCCCATAAATCATGATAGCTAACTGAGCATGAAAAGCTTCCCAATTTCCTTTCTTTGCTTCTTCTTTAGCCCTCCTCAACAAGAACTTCAAAGGCAACCCTACCACATCACCGCTAGACTTCCAATTGTCACTCACTTCTTTGACACTCAGATGAAGAGCTCTGGCAACAACTCTGAAATCAACCTCCTTTGGCACGTCCAAGAAAGGCACCTGATACTGGATCGGGACATTCAGCAGAATGGAGTACTCTTCGAGAGTGGGAGCTAACTGATAATCCTGGAAAGTGAAGCAACGGAGCTCTGGATCATAGAACTGTAGAAGAGTCTGCAACGACACTAGATCTACCACCATCTTCAACAGTGTCAACAAATCCCCATACTGATCAGCAAACACCTTCTGATTACCGCCGGTCACAAGGTTACTCAACTCTATCAGAGACGTCAAAGGCTCACGGTGAAAACTGTAGGTGCAAGTCTTCCGCTTCAACTCTGGAATGGATGCCATCTCTCACAGTGAATAGACTCCTGGATGAACCTGAGAAATGATAAACATGAAGAGATTAGCTTTTTCTTTTCTTTTTTTGCTTTTTTCATGATTTTTTCATTTCTTTTTTTTTATTGCATTATTTTTTGAAAATAAATATGCTATGATGCAAATGATGCAAACATTACTGGCTGGCTGTAGATCGGAGCACAGGATCAAAGCTTTGGCTTGAATTCGGAACCACAAAATCATCTAAGACCCAAAGTCATCTGAGACCCATAATTCTGACCCAATAGTCACCAACAGGACCCAAGAGTCACTGACAAGTCACCAACAAGTCACCAACGTTACCTGTAATAATGATCAATCCCTCCCCACTCACGGGTGTAATCTAGGCCAGGGTAAGGTTAAGAGAAACGCAGGATAAACGACCCTTTCATAGAATATCATCCTGTACACACCCGATGTATGTACCGACAATACCCCATCAGGATCTGAACTGCTCGTGATGTCAAGTTCCGCTAAGTGGCACAATACCACCCGCTTCCCAAGAATCACTCTATTCCTAGGTGTCCTAGAGTTCACTCATAGCCTGGGTATTGGGCCTTTTACCTCATGTAACTCCCCCCCCCCACAGAGAAACAGACAACCAGCCAGCACAGATGAAAATATGATGAATGCAAACATAAATGCAAACATAAATGCAAACATAAATAAATGAATGCAATAAATGAAACAGCAAAAGCAACCAAACCCTATCATAGAGAGCGCTAGGAGAGACTCGCTTAGGGAAGATGGACCAGCAAGAGGTCGACTTCTATTTCCCCAGCAGAGTCGCCAGCTGTCGTATTACGCGAAAAATCGGCGGGAAAACGAAACAATAGAGCCGCCACCGTGCGTTATTTATCCCAAAGGAGGGAAATGAAACGCTCGAAGTAAACCTGGAAAAGACATGGTCTCGCGACCAGAGAGAGATGGGATCGGGAGTCGGTTATGCGAAGGGAAGGTATTAGCACCCCTACGCATCCGTCGTACTCGACGGGATCCACGCTCAAAAGAATAGAAGAAAGGTTGCTAAACGACTGCTCAAAGACTGCACGAACTAGAAGGAAACACAGATGAAAGACGGAAGAAGGAGAGGACTCGGCAGGATATCGCATCATGGGCCTACGTAGTTTGTCAGACACAAACATCAGAGTCGACGTAGTTCGGGGACAGGGGAAACGTGCTCGCTAGGATGTCGCATCCTATGCATAAATATCTTCTCTATCCAGAGGAAGAATCAGAGCACTCTAGCTCGACGCCAAACAAAACCCACATAGGAAACCGACTGCCAGTCGCTGGACTTACGTCAGACTCCACACGAACAGGCAAACATGGAAACCGAATGCCAATCGCTGGACTTACATCAGACTCCGAACCAACAAACACACACTGGAAACCAACAGCCAATCGCTGGACTTACGTCATACTCCAACAAGAAAACAAGACAAGGAAACCAACTGCCAATTGCTGGACTTACGTCAGACTCCAACAAATAAACGAGACACAGGAAACCGACTGCCAATCGATGGACTTACGTCAGACTCCAAACACACACAAAGGGTTGAAAAAGAAAAAGGGCGCCCGGAGAGATCAGCTCATCTCCTGCCTACGTACGTCATTTGGTATGAGGATCAGGACGACGTAGTTCCCCTTAACAGGGAAAGAACTTCTAGCCTAACCAGAGACAAAGGGAGACGCAAACTACTAGGGAGACTACGACTCGAGCCTAAAAGTTGTCATGCATACGATCCCTATGTTAAGGTTTCTATCTAACTTGCACAGGAAGAAAGCTATCCTAAACAGCACAGGCAAATACATACAAGCACAAAAAGCAAGCACACACACTATATGCAAACAATTGGGCTCACACAAGGTTAGGCTGTAAAACAAGCCAACTGGAATAGGGTGTAATTAGCTCTTAACCCTAACATTGAGAGTTAGGGTGAAGCAGATGAAATGGGAAGTGAGGGTAAGACCTCACAGCTCTTATCCCTGGCCCGGGAGAGCTTCAGACAAATGAAAGTGTGGGAGTTCAGAATGTAGGAACTCTTCTCCACATGACTGACACAACAAAGATCTTGGGTTATTATCACAATGCATCAACACAAGGTGTGTGAGCAAAGTGAATGACACACTGAATAGCAGGGGATGGATTGCACATCCCTTTTATCTGCCAATTGCCTCTTAAGAGGTCTTTACCTGCTTGGCACAAAAGTAAACATTCACAAGCATTGCCTCTTAGGGAGGGCTTCAGATAGGTACCTGCCCCCATAACAGGACAGGTCTTCCAGACTACATGTAGTCAGAGAAAATATACCTCAATGGTTAAGCAACCAAGCAAAGCAAAGCAAGTTCAAAAGAAATCAAAGCAACTTAGGTACCTGTGAAAAATCTAAACTAATCAGTTCAACTGTACAGACAAACAATCAACAAGCAATAACAAACAGACAGACAATGTTCACAATGTGCAAGCCACAAGGCAAACTCAAATGAGTTAGCATCAACCTACAAAACACACAAGTGTTAGTAATCAAGAGCAAACATCAATGCTCAAATGAGGAAGCATCATCAACTATGGACTTGGATGTTTAAACCTAAAATCAAAGCCCACATGTAAGCCACAAACCACTAGGTCAAAGCCTAGGGTCAAAGATGGAGAAAAAAGTCAAAACAGAACATGAAATTTAACATGAATCATCTTCATTCAATCAAGAACAAATCTCAAAAAGTCCCACATCAAAATCATTAATCATATTCATTTCATGTGAAAAACATGGCAAGGCATGCAAATGGTGATCACATTGAGACATCAGAAGAAACAAATGCACACCAAATCAAAAATGACTCAAATAATCTTGGCAAAATTCATGGGTAAACAGGACATATAACATGATCATCACACAAAAAATTAGAGGCATTGGACATCATTAGGCATGGCAATCACATAGCATAAAACAGACAACCCAATGTGTGACACAAATTGTCACACCAAGTTAGCATGAGCATAAAACAAAATTGGATCATGGTAAAAATCTCAAACCAAAGCCAAACTATCACTCAACATGTCTAGAATCCACACACAAAATTTCAGAAGCATTGGACAAGAAACAGGCATTTTATGATGAATGGAACAAGGCAAGGTCAAACATACATACATGTGCAATCACCCTAGGACAAATCATTTTTTATGCCAGGCACAACTTGCAATTTAATGATCATAAAAAAGTAGACAGAATGAGGATCATGATGCAAAAAATTGGAGATCCTTTGGCGCATTTTTCAATTTTGAATGATTTTTTGAAGTTGATAGAAAAATTTGAAATCAAAAATGAGCCAAGCATGAAATAATGATGGAAAAGGAGAAAAAGGCAAGGCAATTTGAAATAAGTTCCCAGCCAGGTTCGAACCGGTGCCAAATTTGAAATTCCAAGCGTGCCTAATCAAAACGACTGTGTTTTGACATTCAAACCCTAAACACGCGCGCTGCATGGATTTCGTAGCTAATTGGAATTTTCGTAGCTAAACTCAAGCCAATTCGTAGCAATACTGGAAATAGCATGCAGTTCATACAAGGACGATGAAGATCATGAAGATATTCATCTGGAATTTCCAGAAAAATAAAAAACGCCCAAAATTTAATGAGACCTACGCCATTCAACTCATCATGCTATGCTCATGCAAGATCAACCATTATTTCATGCAAAAACATCATAATCAATCCAAATCGAAGATAATAATATTCGTCACCAAAACTTCAATTGAACATATCTTGCTCAAAACAGCACCAAATCATACAAAATTTACATCAGAATGATCACCAAGCCACGATCTACACAATTAGCATAATGAATTTGAGAATTAAAGAGGTCGAAAAACGGACCTCTTGATGAACAAAACTAGATTCACGTGCTTCCAAGCCTTGCCAAGCCTCAGATCTTCTCCTATGATGCTTGTGAGATGAATGATGAAGAAATTGAAGCTCAAGGATGCACGAAACCAGCTTAATCTTCAACTGCTATGGATGCTTCACACTTTGAACCTAGCTCAATATGCCACGATTTTCTCTAAATCCACGTCCAATTCTACTCAACAACACTTCATAAACATGAATCAACCAATAGAAAGTGCTTTTGTTTGAAGAAATTTGGAAAAAAGTTTGAGAGAAATTTTTTGAGAATTTTGTGATTCTAGATCTGAAAATGTGCTAATGATCAAAAACAGTTAGGGTTAAGTATATATATGTTATGCTAATGAGGTTTTAATCATGTTTAAACCAAAGCCAAAGGTGATTAGCAAGTTAGAAGGTGTTTGTGCAAAAATGCTTTTTCACCTCACACTCATGCCATGCACGTGAACAATACATGTTTCTGGCCCAAAATACCTTAAAATGAGTCCATGCAAGGTTTGGAAATGATTTGGTATGCTCATGATCAATTAAAATGACTTTATGCAATTTTCTTCCTAAAACTTCATGAATAAACCAAAGGCCATGCAAATGAAATTCATGTCAAATAATGGTATGCTTGGAAAATACATGTTAATTAGGATCAAAATGCAAAAAGAACCACTCCTTTTGGAGTTTCGGTTTGAAAGTTATGTCCATCTGAACTTTGAAACACACTTTGCCATGATTGAACCATATCTCCTCAACCACACATGAGAAATCTATGATCTTGGACTTTTTGGAAATGGGAGAGAAAGATCTTCAACTTTCATGTTGGACAAAATTTCATTTGAAGCTTTCTTGATGATGTAATCTTGAGTTGAAGTTGGTCCAAAATCTTTCCATTTTTGGAAAGTTCAAATTACAGGTCACTTGCTATTTTTGGAAAGTCTTGATCTTACTTCAAATTCTTCAATGTTGATGTTTGAAATGTCAAATGAGACTTGTTTGAACATGAATGAAGCATCTCTAACCACTTCCCACCTCCAAATCCACAGTTGACTGTGCAGTTGACTTCTGTTGACTTTTGTGGGCGTCAGATGATTTGCACATGGACGGATGAGTTCTGAACCTTTAGCACTTGGCCAAACCACTTCAAAATGATCCTTGGGTCATGTGAACTCATTGGAATCACCCTAGGGTTTTGATCTCATGGAAAATGCTCCTGTTGCCTTGCACAGTTGAATCTCCTAACCAGTCTTGACTGATGGAATGCAATGGACTATGCAATGTTAATGACCTAAAGAATGAGATGTATATACAAATGGGATGTGCAAATTTGAGGTGCTACAATATGATATGAAAATGCTCAAATAATATTTTTTGGAAAAAATTGCCACAAAGGAAAAGAAATCTGGAGAGACTGAAAGTCCACAGGAGCATAATGCGTTTCGTAAGCATAACTCACTGGGGAGACAGAGACTCTGGGAATAAAAGTTGTGCGTAGGCTAGGCTACGACTTAAAAAACTGCTTGAGACACGAGGGGAATTCCATGAAAATAAATCAATGGAAGGACTCGGATAGGGATAAAGAAAGTTGAAATCCTCCTCGTATAATCTCTATATGGTATCAAATCGGGTTGATTCGTCTCCCATTCACCTTTGATCTGATTCACAACCAAAGTTGAATCTCCATAGACGTCACGATACTTAATTCTAAGATCGATGGCTTCTTCAAGCCCCATAATGCAAGCTTCATACTCAGCCATATTGTTTGTACACTTGAAAGTCAATCTAGCTGTAAACGGAAAATTAGTGCCTTGAGGAGTGATAATTATTTCCCCAATGCCATTACCATACTGATTAACAGCTTCATCAAATACCATGCCCCAACGGGAACCAGGTTATGGCCCTTCTTCAAGCAATGGTTTATCATAATATTTCATTTTTAGGTACAAGATCTCTTCGTCGAGAAAATCAAATTGTTTGACCTAAGATAAATCTCTTGGCCTTTTATTTGGTGTTGCGTGGGCCTTGGTCAAGGTTGATTTTACATTTGTTAAGTTAAAATCATTGGTTTTAGGGGATTGATGAAATGTACATTTCATCTCTCAAAATGGAAAGGGTGATGCACAAGCTTGCATGGGCGTGTACAGGCCCATGAAGCAATCCATTATGATCCAATTGCAACTGCATTGAAGTTCAAATCATGCTTGAGTGGCAAGGCAAAGTGAAATGGAGTTTTGGACATTTGATTTCTCCAATGATGCAGACCTGTTAAGACCATGCACAACCCTAGAAAAACTCATCCAAAATGCACGAGATAGGGTTATTTTGAAAGCTTAGATCAAGGGGAACTACTTTGATGTTGGACACATTTCCAATTGGAACTTGGGTCATGGTTAATTTTGAGGTTGAAGTTTGGAAATTTCAACATGTTGAAAAATTTTCTGTGTTAAGTCATATATCTCAATATTCCACCTTACTTAACTTTTTATGTGAGCTCTAAATGAGAAAAGTGTATTCATAAAAGTTGTATATCTTTCAAATACCTTCAAAATGGAAACCAATTTCATGTCATTTGGACTTATAATTATAGAGTTATTGATTTTTGAAGTTGAGGAAAATCACTTGTTCAATGGTCTAGGTCAAAAATGACCTATAATGTATCCTTATATCACATGCTCATAAAAGTTGATTTAGCTCTCACTCCAAACATCAAAGTTGAATTAGACACCTTGAATGTGATTGTGCAACTTGGAAATCTTTCATCTCATAAAATTTGAGTAAGTAATGTTCTTGGGAAGTTGACTTTCAAATTAGGGTTTAGACAAAATCACCTATAATGTTTCCACATAGAAAATGATTTTCCAAGAAAAAATAGCTCTAGCTCTAAACATGAAAGTTTTTTGAAATGTCATTTAGAGTAATGTTTCCCTTGGAAGAATTTTCATATGGTGAAAAGTTTAGGAGATAGGGTCTAGGGAGACCCAGTTTTGATCAGATGAATTCATCTGGCCAACCACCATCAACCAACTTGCTAACCTTCAATTCTCTTAACTTTCTAGGATCATGGTAGATCATATATGCACAATATGATGAATTTTGAAGTGTCCCTTGAGAAATTTGATCAATTGGTGAGATAGCTTGTTGGAGAAGTTACTCACGATACTCAGTCAAACTAGGGTTTCCATGGGAAATCACTTCCAAACTCTTGAAGAATACATGATCAATATGACATGTAGAGATCATTAGAACTCATATATGATGATTTGAGACATTGTGGATCAATCCTTGATTTTACTTTTAGCCATGAGGGTCTTAAACCCTAGATGTGAACTTGATAGATCAATGATGATCATGCCCTACCTACAAAAGAATTAGGCAAATGCAAAGACATATTTTTGGTATTTTGGTTAGTAAAATGATAATATACAAGTATGATACAATCACATAGCTCTTGGTAATATCTCCCAAAACAAACCCAACAAAAGAGGGGCAAGGAGAATGCCAAGGTGTGATCCCAATGCTAATGCATATGATGAAATTGCATGAGGGATCTTAGGGTCAAAATTGGGGTCTTACAACATGTTCTAGAACTCTGTAGCTATGTTCTAGAACAATTGTATCAGAGACATCTTCTGGTGGTTTGTAGGAAATGTTCTAGAACTATTGTGTGGGAGAATGTTTAAGAGTTATGTAGGCATGTTCTACACCTATTGTGTAAGGGCATATTTTAGAGATCTATAAGCATATTCTAAAGCTATAGAGACAGGTTCTAGAACAATTGTGTGGGGGAATGTTCTAGAATTATTGTGTGGAGGTGTCGTTGAGCTTTATAAGAATGTTCTAAAAATTTTATGGGGGTAGTACGTTTTATAGCTTTGTAGGTGTGTTCTAGAAAGTCTGTGTGAATGGCTTTTTCTAGTACTCTGTAGGCATGTTATTAACTTATTATGTGGGGGTGAATTCTAGAGCTCTGAAGGAATGTTAGAGAAGTATTATGTGGAGGGCATGTTATATATTTCAGTAGGCATATGTTTAGAACTATTGTGAGGGGGACATGTTCTAGAGCTCTTTAGACATGTTCTAGAACTATTGTGAAGGGGGCATGTTTTAGAGCTTTGTAGGCATATTCTAGAACTATTGTATAAGGGGCATCTTATAGAGATCTTTAAGCATGTCCTAGAACTATTCTTTGGAGCGCATGCGCTAAGCTCTGTATTCATGTTCTAGAACTATTGTTTGGGAGGAATGTTCGTAAGCTCTCTATGAAAGTTCTAGAATTATTATATGTCAAGCATGTTCTAATGCTCTGTTGGATTATTTTTAAACTATTGTGTGGCGGGCATATTCTACGACTTTATAGGCATGTTTTATAATTTTGTAGCCATGTTATAGAATAGTTGTTTGAGGAGCATGCTTTAGAGCCTGTTTCCATGTTCTAGAGCTCTAGGCACATGTTCTAAAACTATTGTGTATATGCATCTTCTAGAGCTATGAAGGAATGCTCTAGAATATTGTGTGGAGGAATTTTCTTGAGCTTTGTTGGCATATTTTAGAACTTTTGTATAGGAGGTTTGTTTTATACCTTTGAAGACATCTTCTATAATTTTTGTGTGGAAATTATATTCTAAGACATTGTATATATGTTATTGAACTATTGTGTGTGTGTGGGGGGGGGGGGATGTTCTACAACACTATAGGTATATTCTAGAACAATTGTATGGGAGATATGTTCTGGTGCTTTGAAGGGATTTTCTAGATCTATTGTGTGGGGGCTTGTTGAAGAGTTATGTAGCCATGTTCTAGAGCTATTGTGTAAGGGCATGTTTTGGTGGTCTATAGGCGTGTTATATATTTATTGTACGAGGGGCATGTTCTAGACCTTTCAAGGCATGTTCTAGAGCTCTAGAGACGTGTTCTAGAACTATTCCGCGTGGGCATGTTTAGAGATATATTGGCATGTTCTAGAATTATTGTGTGTGAAGGTGTTATTTATCATTATAGGAATGTTCTACATTTTTGTGTGGGTGGGATGTTTTATACCTTTTTAGGCATGTTCTATAACTTTTGTGTGAATGACTTGTTCTAATACTCTGTAGTCATGTTATTGACTTATTATGTGGGGGAGAATTCAATAGTTATGTAGGTATGTTATAGAACTATAATGTAGAGCGCATGTTCTAGAGTTCAGTAGGCATGTGTCTAGAACTATTGTGAGGGGGATATGTTCTAGAGCTCTTTAGGCATGTCCTAGAACTATTATGAGGGGGCATGTTCTAGATATTTTTATGCACGTTCTAGACCTATTATATAAGAGGCATCTTTTAGAGCTCTGTAAGTATGTTCTAGATCTCTTCTTGGGAGGGAATGACCTAGAGATCTGCAGTCATGTTCTAGAACTATTGTTTTGGGGTAATGTTCTTTATCTCTTTATAAGTGTTTTAGACTAATTATATTTTAGACATATTATAATCCTCTGTTGGATTGTTCTAAAACAATTGTGTGGCGAGTATGTTCTATAGCTCTGAAGGAATGTTCTATAGTTTTGTAACCCTGTTCTAGAACTGTTGTATGAGGAACATGCTTTAGAGCTATGTGGCATGTTCTAGAGCTCTAGACACATGTTCTAAAACAACTGTGTAGGTGCATGTTCTAGAGTTATGAAGGAATGTTCTAGAATTATTGTGTGGGGGGATTTTCATGAGATTTGTTGGCATGTTATAGAACTTTTGTATGGGGCGTTTGTTATATACCTTTGAAGGAATCTTCTATAATATTTTTATGGAAATTATATTCTAAAACACTGTATGCATGTTATTGACTGGTTATGTAGGGGTTCGGGAGCTCTGTAGGCATGTCCTAAAATTATTGTATAGGGGTGTTCTTGAGCAATGTATGAGTGTTCTAGATTTTTTGTATGGGTAGGGTGTTCTATAGCCTTTTAGGCATGTTATAGAAATTTTGTATGAATGACTTGTTCTAATACTCTGTAGGCATGTTATTGACTTATTATGTAGGGGCGAACTCTAGAACTCTATAGGCATGTTAGAGAACTATTGTGTGAAAGGCATGTCCTAGAGTTCATTAGGCATATGTCTAGAACTATTGTGACGGGGACATGTTCTAGATCTCTTTAGGAATTTTCTAGAATTATTGTGAAGGGGGCATTTTCTAGGGTTTTATAGGCATATTCTAGAACTATTGTGTAAGGGGCAATGTCTAGAGCTCTGTAAGCATGTTCTAAAATTTATTTTGGGGGGGGGGATGACCTAAAGCTCTATAGTCATGTTCTAGAAATATTGTTTGGGGGGAACGTTCTTAAGCTCTGTTTGAATATTCTAGAACTATTATATGTTAGACATGTTGTAATGTTTTGTAGGATTGTTTGTGTGGCTGGTATGTTCTACAAATCTCTAGAGCTCTGTAAGTATGTCAGAGAACTATTATGTATAGGGCATGTTATAGAGTCTAGTAGGCATATGTATATAACTATTGTGAATGGGACATGTTCTAGAGCTCTTTAGGCATGTTCTATAACTATTGTGCAAGGGGCAACTTCTAGAGCTCTGTAAGCTCTATATGAATGTTCTAGAACTATTATATGTCAGACATGTTCTAATGCTTTGTTGGATTTTTGTAAGACTATTGTGTGGCGGACATGTTCTATAGTTTTGTAGGCATGTTCTATAACTGCTGTATGAGGAGCATGTTTTAGAGCTCAAAGGGGATGTTCTAGAGCATTAGAGACATGTTCTAAAACTCTTGTGTAGGTGCGTGTTCTAGAGCTACTAAGGAATGTTCTAGAATTATTGTGTGGGGGGTTATAATTAAAATTTTGGCATGTTTTAGAACTTTTGTATGGGGGTTTTGTTTAACAATTACATAGGCATATTCTAGAGCTATTGTGTAAGGGCATGTTTTAAAGGTCTATAAGCGTGTCCTAGATCTATTGTATGTGGGGCATGTTCTAGAGCTCTATAGGCATGTTCTAGAACTCTAGAGATGGGTTCTAGAACTATTATGGGGGGGCATGTTCTAGAGCTATATCGGCACGTTCTATTATTATTGTGTGGGGGTGTTCTTGAGCTTTATAGGAATGTTCTAGAACTTTTGTATGGGTAGGATGTTCTATAGCTTTGTAGACATGTTCTAGAACGTTTTTGTGAATGACTTGTTCTAATACTCTGTAGGCATGTTATTAACTTTTTATGTGGGGGTAAATTCTAGAGCTCTATAGGAATGTTAGAGCACTATCATGTGGAGAGCATCTTTTAGAGTTCACTAAGCATATGTTTAGAACTATTGTAAGGGGAACATGTTTTAAATCTCTCTATGCATGTTCTAGAACTATTTTGAGGGGGGCATGTTTTAGTGCTTCGTAGGCATGTTCTAGAACTATTCTTTAGAGAGCATAAGCTAAAGTTGTATAGTCATATTCTAGAAATATTGTTTAGGGGGAATGTTCTTAAGCTCTGTATGAGTGTTCTAGAATTATTATATGTGAGACATGTTCTAATTCTCTATTGGATTGTTCTAAAACAATTGTGTGGCGGGCATGTTCTAGAAATATTGTGTGGGGGTTTGTTGAAGAGTTATGTACGCATGTTCGAGAGCTATTGTGTAAGGGCGTGTTCTAGATCTATTGTATGAGGGGCATGTTCTAGAGCTCTGTAGGCATGTTCTAGGGACGTGTTCTAGAACTATTGTATGGGGGCATGTTCTAGAATTATTTTGTTGTAGGTGTTCTTGAGCATTATAGGAATGTTCTAGAATTTTTATGCGGGTAGGATGTTCTATAGCTTTTTAGGCATGTTCTAGAACTTTTGTATGAATGACTTATTCTAATAGTTTTTAGTCATGTTAGTGACTTATTATGTGGGGCGTATTCTAGAGCTCTGTAGGTATGTTAGAAAACTATTGTATGGAGGGCATGTTCTAGAGTTCAGTAGGCATATGTCTAGAACTATTGTGAGTGGGACATGTTCTAGAGATCTTTAGGCTTGTTCTTGAACTATTGTGAGGAGGCATGTTCTAGAGCTTTGTAGGCATGTTGTAGAACTATTGTGTAAGGGGCATCTTCTATAGCTCTATAAGCATGTTCAAGAACTATTCTTTGCAAGACATGACCTAAAGCTCTATATTAATATTCTATAACTATTATTTGGGGGGATGTTTTTAAGCTCTATATGAGTGTTCGAGAACTATAGTGTAGGTGCATGTTCTAGAGATATGAAGGAATGTTCTTGAATATTGTGAGGGAAATTTAGCTTTGTTGGCATGTTTTACAACATTTATATGGGGGGTTTGTTTTGTACCTTTGAAGGCATCTTCTATAAATTTTGTGTGGAAATTATATTCTAGAACACTATATGCATGTTATTGAATTATTGTGTGTGGGGAGGGGGTAAATCTTGAACTCTGTAGGTATAATCTAGAACAATTGTGTGTGAGACATGTTCTGGTGCTTTGCAGGAACGTTCTAGAACTATCATGTGGGGTATTGTTGAAGAGTTATGTAGGCATGTTCTAGAGCTATTATGTAAGGGAGTGTTTTAGAGGTCCATAGGCGTGTTCTGGATCTATTTTATGAAGGGCATGTTTTAGAGCTCTGTAGGCATGTTCTAGAGCTTTAAAGATGTGTTCTAGAACTATTGTATGGGGGCATGTTCTAGAGCTATATTGGCATGTTCTAGAACTATTGTGTGGGGGTGTTCTTAAGCATTGTAAGAGTATTCTAGATTTTTTGTGGGCAGGATGATCTATACCTTTTTAGGCATGTTCTAGAACTTTTGTGTGAATGACTTGTTCTAATACTCTGTTGAAATCTAATTAACTTATTATGTGGGGGTGAATTCTAGAGCTTTGTAGGAATGTTAGAGAACTATTCTGTGGGGGGCATATTATAGAGTTCAGTAGCCATATGTCCATAACTATTATGAGGAGGACGTGTTCTAGAGCTCTTTAGGCGTGTTCTAGAACTATTGTGAGAGGGGAATGTTCTAGAGCTTTGTAGGGATGTTCTCGAACTATTTTGTAAGGGGCATCTTCTAGAGCATTGTAAGAATGTTCTAGAACTATTCTTTAGAGGGCATGACCGAAATCTCTATAGTCATATTCTAAAATTATTATTTGGGGGGAATGTTCTTAAGCTTTGTATGAGTGTTATAGAATTATTATATGTCAGACATGTTCTAATTCTCTGTTGGATTGTTCTAAAACTATTGTGTGGTGGGCCTGTTTTACAACTATGTAGGAATGTTCTATAATTTTGTAGCCATGTTCTAGAACTTTTGTGTAGGAGCATGCGTTAGAGCTCCGTGGGCATGTTCTAGAGCTCTAGTCACATGTTATAAAAATATTGTGTAGGTGGATGGTACAAAGCTATGTAGGAATGTTCTAGAATTATTGTACGGGGAAATTTTCTAAAGCTTTGTTGGCATATTTTAGAACTTTTGAAGGGGGGGGCTTGTTTTATAATTTTGAAGGCGCCTTCTAGAAATTTTGTGCGGAAGTTATATTCTAAAACACTATATGCATTTTATTGAACTATTGTGTGTGTGTGTCGGGGGGGGGGGGGGGGGGTATTATCTAGAACTTTGTAGATATATTCTAGAACAATCGTATGGTATACATGTTCTGGGGCTTTGTAGGAATATTATAGAATTATTATGTGGGGGTTTGTAGAAGAGTTATGTAGGCATGTTCTAGAGATATAGTAAAGGCATGTTCTAGAGCTCTGTAGGCATGTTCTACAAACGTGTTCTAGAACTATTATGTTATTGTGTGGGGGCATTTTCTAGAATTATTGTGTGTGTGTGTGTGTGGGGGGGGGGGGGGGGCATGTTATAGCATTATAGGAATGTTCTAGATTTTTTGTCCGGATAAGATGTTCTATAGCTTTTTAGGTATTTCTAGAACTTTTGTATGAATGACTTGTTCTAATAATTTGTAGGCATGTTAGTGAGTTATTATGTGTGGGCGTATTCTAGAGCTCTATAGGTATGTTAGACAACTATTGTATGGAGGGCATGTTCTAGAGTTCAGTAGGCATATGTATAGAACTATTGTGAGGGGGACATGTTCTAGAGATCTTTAGCAGTTCTTGAACTATTGTGAGGGGGGCATATTCTAGAGCTTTGTAGGCATGTTCTGGAACAGTTGTGTAAGGGGCATCTTCTATAGCTCTGTAAGCATGTTCCAGAACTATTCTCTGGTGGGCATGACCTAAAGCTCTGTAGTGACGTTCTAGAACTATTATTTAGGGGGATGTTCTTAAGATCTATATGAGTGTTCTAAAACTATTATAGTGTTACATGTTCTAATGTTCTGTTGGATTTTATGTGCGGCGGGTATGTACTACAACTCTCTAGCCATGTTTTATAGTTTTGTAGCCATGTTCTGATATTGTAGTATGAGGAGCATGCTTTAGAGCTCAGCGGGCATGTTCTAGAGCACTAGACACATGTTCTAAAACTCTGTAGGTATATTCTAGAATAATTGTATGGGAGACATGTCTTGGTGCTTTGTAGGAATTTTCTAGAAATATTGTATGGGGGCTTGTTGAAGAGTTATGTAAACATGTTCTAGAGCTATTGTGTAAGGCCGTGCTTTAGATGTCTATAAGTGTGTTCTAGATCTATTGTGTAAGGCAATGTTTTAGATGTCTGTAGGCATGTTCTAGAATTATTGTTTGGTGGGAATGTTCTAGAGATCTATAGGAAAATTCCATAATTATTGTGTGGGGGGTGGTCCTTAGCATTGTAGGAATGCTCTAGATTTTTTGTGTGGGTAAGATGTTCTGTAGCTTTTTAGGCATGTTCTAAAACTTTTGTGTGAATGACTTGTTATAATACTCTGTAGGCATGTTATTGACTTATTATGTAGGGGCGAATTCTATAACTCTAAAGGTATGTTAGAGAACTATTGTGTGGAGGGCATGTTCTAGAGTTCATTAGGTATATGTCTAGAACTATTATGAGTGGTGCATGTTCTAGAGCTCTTGAGTCATGTTTTGAAACTATTGTGAGGGGGGCATGTTCTATAACTATGTAGGTATTTTCTAGAACTATTGTGTAAGGGGTATCTTCTAGAGCTCTGTATGCATGTTTTAGAACTATTCTTTAGAGGGAATGGCCTAAAGCACTATAGTCATATTCTAGTAATATTGTTTGGGGGGAATGTTCTTAAGCCTTGTATGAGTGTTCCAGAAATATTATATGCCAGACAGGTTCTAATTCTCTGTTGGATTATTCTAAAACTATTGTGTGGCGGGCATGTTCTACAGCTCTGTAGGCAGGTTATATGATTTTGTAGCCGTATTCTAAAATTATTGTGTCAGGGGCATGCGTTAGAGCTTCGTGGGCATGTTCTAGAGCTCTAGACACATGTTATAAACTACTATGTAGGTGCATGGTATAAAGCTATGAAGGAATGTTCTAGAATTATTGTGTGGGGGAATTTTCATAAGCTTTGTTGGCATGTTTTAGAACTTTTGAATGGGGGGGTTTGTTTTATAACTTTGAAGGCATCTTTTAGAAATTTCATATGGAAATCATATTCTAAAACACTGTATGCATGTTACTGAACTATTGTGTGTGTGTGTGTGTGTGTTCGGGGGGGGGGGGGGAGTATGTTCTAGAACTCGATAGGTAAACAATTGTATGGTAGACATGTTCTGGTGCTTTGTAGGAATGTTCTAGAAATATTGTGTGAGGGCTTGTTGAAGAGTTATGTAGGCATGTTCTTGATATATTGTGTAAGGGCGTGCTTTTTTGGTCTATAGGCGTGTTCTAGATCTATTATATGGCTGGCATGTTCTAGAGCTTTGTAGGCATGTTCTAGAACTATTGTGTAACGAGTATCCTCTAGAGCCCTATAAGCATGTTCTAGAACTATTATTTAGAGGGCATGACCTAAAGCTCTATAGTCATATTCTAGAAATATTGTTTGGTGGGAATGTTCTTAAGCTCTGTATGAGTGTTCTAGAACTATTATATGCCATACATGTTCTAATTCTTTGTTGGGTTGTTCTAAAACTATTGTGTGATGGGCATGTTCTACAGCTCTATAGGCATGTTCTATAATTGTGTAGCCATATTCTAGAACTGTTGTGTCAGGAGCATGCTTTTGAGCCCCGTGGGCATTTTCTAGAACTATTCTTTAGAGGGAATGGCCTAAAGCTCTATAGTCATATTCTAGAAATATTGTTTGGGGGGAATGTTCTTAAGCTCTGTATGAGTGTTCCAAAAATATTATATGCCAGACAGGTTCTAATTCTCTGTTGGATTATTCTAAAACTATTGTGTGGCGGGCATGTTCTACAGCTCTGTAGGCAGGTTATATGATTTTGTAGCCGTATTCTAAAATTATTGTGTCAGGGGCATGCTTTAGAGCCTCGTGGGCATGTTCTAGAGCTCTAGACACATGTTATAAACTACTATGCAGGTGCATGGTATAAAGCTATGAAGGAATGTTCTAGAATTATTGTGTGGGGGAATTTTCATAAGCTTTGTTGGCATGTTTTAGAACTTTTGAATGGGGGGTTTGTTTTATAACTTTGAAGGAATCTTTTAGAAATTTTGTATGGAAAACATATTCTAAAACACTGTATGCATGTTACTGAACTACTGTGTGTGTGTGTGTTCGGGGGGGGGGGGGGGGGGGAGTATGTTCTAGAACTCGGTAGGTAAACAATTGTATGGTAGACATGTTCTGGTGCTTTGTAGGAATGTTCTAGAAATATTGTGTGAGGGCTTGTTGAAGAGTTATGCAGGCATGTTCTTGATCTATTGTGTAAGGGCGTGCTTTAGAGGTCTATAGGCGTGTTTTAGATCTATTATATGGCAGGCATGTTCTAGAGCTTTGTAGGCATGTTCTAGAACTATTGTGTAACGAGTATTCTCTAGAGCCCTATAAGCATGTTCTAGAACTATTATTTAGAGGGCATGACCTAAAGCTCTATAGTCATATTCTAGAAATATGGTTTGGGGGGAATGTTCTTAAGCTCTTTATGAGTGTTCTAGAACTATTATATGCCATACATGTTCTAATTCTTTGTTGGATTGGTCTAAAACTATTGTGTGATGGGCATGAACTACAACTCTGTAGGCATGTTCTATAATTGTGTAGCCATATTCTAGAACTGTTGTGTGAGGAGCATGCTTTTGAGCCCCGTGGGCATGTTTTAGAACTATTCTTTAGAGGGAATGGCCTAAAGCTCTATAGTCATATTCTAGAAATATTGTTTGGGGGGAATGTTCTTAAGCTCTGTATGAGTGTTCCAGAAATATTATATTCCAGACAGCTTCTAATTCTCTGTTGGATTATTCTAAAACTATTGTGTGGCGGGCATGTTCTACAGCTCTGTAGGCAGGTTATATGATTTTGTAGCCATATTCTAAAATTATTGTGTCAGGGGCATGCTTTAGATCTTCGTGGGCATGTTCTAGAGCTCTAGACACATGTTATAAACTACTATGTAGGTGCATGGTATAAAGTTATGAAGGAATGTTCTAGACTTATTGTGTGGGGGAATTTTCATAAGCTTTGTTGGCATGTTTTAGAACTTTTGATTGGGGGGGTTTGTTTTATAACTTTGAAGGCATCTTTTAGAAATTTCATATGGAAATCATATTCTAAAACACTGTATGCATGTTACTGAACTATTGTGTGTGTGTGTGTATGGTAGACATGTTCTAGTGCTTTGTAGGAATGTTCTAGAAATATTGTGTGAGGGCTTGTTGAAGAGTTATGTAGGCATGTTCTTGATCTATTGTGTAAGAGCGTGCTTTTTTGGTCTATAGGCGTGTTCTAGATCTATTATATGGCTGGCATGTTCTAGAGCTTTGTAGGCATGTTCTAGAACTATTGTGTAACGAGTATCCTCTAGAGCCCTATAAGAATGTTCTAGAACTATTATTTAGAGGGCATGACCTAAAGCTCTATAGTCATATTCTAGAAATATTGTTTGGTGGGAATGTTCTTAAGCTCTGTATGAGTGTTCTAGAACTATTATATGCCATACATGTTCTAATTCTTTGTTGGGTTGTTCTAAAACTATTGTGTGATGGGCATGTTCTACAGCTCTATAGGCATGTTCTATAATTGTGTAGCCATATTCTAGAACTGTTGTGTCAGGAGCATGCTTTTGAGCCCCGTGGGCATGTTCTAGAACTATTCTTTAGAGGGAATGGCCTAAAACTCTATAGTCATATTCTAGAAATATTGTTTGGGGTGAATGTTCTTAAGCTCTGTATGAGTGTTCCAAAAATATTATATGCCAGACAGGTTCTAATTCTCTGTTGGATTATTCTAAAACTATTGTGTGGCGGGCATGTTCTACAGCTCTGTAGGCAGGTTATATGATTTTGTAGCCGTATTCTAAAATTATTGTGTCAGGGGTATGCTTTAGAGCCTCGTGGGCATGTTCTAGAGCTCTAGACACATGTTATAAACTACTATGTAGGTGCATGGTATAAAGCTATGAAGGAATGTTCTAGAATTATTGTGTGGGGGAATTTTCATAAGCTTTGTTGGCATGTTTTAGAACGTTTGAATGGGGGGTTTGTTTTATAACTTTGAAGGAATCTTTTAGAAATTTTGTATGGAAAACATATTCTAAAACACTGTATGCATGTTACTGAACTATTGTGTGTGTGTGTGTGTGTGTGTGTGTTCGGGGGGGGGGGAGTATGTTCTAGAACTCGGTAGGTAAACAATTGTATGGTAGACATGTTCTGGTGCTTTGTAGGAATGTTCTAGAAATATTGTGTGAGGGCTTGTTGAAGAGTTATGTAGGCATGTTCTTGATCTATTGTGTAAGGGCGTGCTTTAGAGGTCTATAGGCGTGTTTTAGATCTAATATATGGCAGGCATGTTCTAGAGCTTTGTAGGCATGTTCTAGAACTATTGTGTATTGAGTATCCTCTAGAGCCCTATAAGCATGTTCTAGAACTATTATTTAGAGGGCATGACCTAAAGCTCTATAGTCATATTCTAGAAATATGGTTTGGGGGGAATGTTCTTAAGCTCTTTATGAGTGTTCTAGAACCATTATATGCCATACATGTTCTAATTCTTTGTTGGATTGGTCTAAAACTATTGTGTGATGGGCATGAACTACAACTCTGTAGGCATGTTCTATAATTGTGTAGCCATATTCTAGAACTGTTGTGTGAGGAGCATGCTTTTGAGCCCCGTGGGCATGTTTTAGAACTATTCTTTAGAGGGAATGGCCTAAAGCTCTATAGTCATATTCTAGAAATATTGTTTGGGGGGAATGTTCTTAAGCTCTGTATGAGTGTTCCAGAAATATTATATTCCAGACAGCTTCTAATTCTCTGTTGGATTATTCTAAAACTATTGTGTGGCGGGCATGTTCTACAGCTCTGTAGGCAGGTTATATGATTTTGTAGCCATATTCTAAAATTATTGTGTCAGGGGCATGCTTTAGATCTTCGTGGGCATGTTCTAGAGCTCTAGACACATGTTATAAACTACTATGTAGGTGCATGGTATAAAGTTATGAAGGAATGTTCTAGACTTATTGTGTGGGGAATTTTCATAAGCTTTGTTGGCATGTTTTAGAACTTTTGATTGGGGGGGTTGTTTTATAACTTTGAAGGCATCTTTTAGAAATTTCATATGGAAATCATATTCTAAAACACTGTATGCATGTTACTGAACTATTGTGTGTGTGTGTGTATGGTAGACATGTTCTAGTGCTTTGTAGGAATGTTCTAGAAATATTGTGTGAGGGCTTGTTGAAGAGTTATGTAGGCATGTTCTTGATCTATTGTGTAAGAGCGTGCTTTTTTGGTCTATAGGCGTGTTCTAGATCTATTATATGGCTGGCATGTTCTAGAGCTTTGTAGGCATGTTCTAGAACTATTGTGTAACGAGTATCCTCTAGAGCCCTATAAGAATGTTCTAGAACTATTATTTAGAGGGCATGACCTAAAGCTCTATAGTCATATTCTAGAAATATTGTTTGGTGGGAATGTTCTTAAGCTCTGTATGAGTGTTCTAGAACTATTATATGCCATACATGTTCTAATTCTTTGTTGGGTTGTTCTAAAACTATTGTGTGATGGGCATGTTCTACAGCTCTATAGGCATGTTCTATAATTGTGTAGCCATATTCTAGAACTGTTGTGTCAGGAGCATGCTTTTGAGCCCCGTGGGCATGTTCTAGAACTATTCTTTAGAGGGAATGGCCTAAAACTCTATAGTCATATTCTAGAAATATTGTTTGGGGTGAATGTTCTTAAGCTCTGTATGAGTGTTCCAAAAATATTATATGCCAGACAGGTTCTAATTCTCTGTTGGATTATTCTAAAACTATTGTGTGGCGGGCATGTTCTACAGCTCTGTAGGCAGGTTATATGATTTTGTAGCCGTATTCTAAAATTATTGTGTCAGGGGTATGCTTTAGAGCCTCGTGGGCATGTTCTAGAGCTCTAGACACATGTTATAAACTACTATGTAGGTGCATGGTATAAAGCTATGAAGGAATGTTCTAGAATTATTGTGTGGGGGAATTTTCATAAGCTTTGTTGGCATGTTTTAGAACGTTTGAATGGGGGGTTTGTTTTATAACTTTGAAGGAATCTTTTAGAAATTTTGTATGGAAAACATATTCTAAAACACTGTATGCATGTTACTGAACTATTGTGTGTGTGTGTGTGTGTGTGTGGGGGGGGGGGGGGGGGGGAGTATGTTCTAGAACTCGGTAGGTAAACAATTGTATGGTAGACATGTTCTGGTGCTTTGTAGGAATGTTCTAGAAATATTGTGTGAGGGCTTGTTGAAGAGTTATGTAGGCATGTTCTTGATCTATTGTGTAAGGGCGTGCTTTAGAGGTCTATAGGCGTGTTTTAGATCTAATATATGGCAGGCATGTTCTAGAGCTTTGTAGGCATGTTCTAGAACTATTGTGTATTGAGTATCCTCTAGAGCCCTATAAGCATGTTCTAGAACTATTATTTAGAGGGCATGACCTAAAGCTCTATAGTCATATTCTAGAAATATGGTTTGGGGGGAATGTTCTTAAGCTCTTTATGAGTGTTCTAGAACCATTATATGCCATACATGTTCTAATTCTTTGTTGGATTGGTCTAAAACTATTGTGTGATGGGCATGAACTACAACTCTGTAGGCATGTTCTATAATTGTGTAGCCATATTCTAGAACTGTTGTGTGAGGAGCATGCTTTTGAGCCCCGTGGGCATGTTTTAGAACTATTCTTTAGAGGGAATGGCCTAAAGCTCTATAGTCATATTCTAGAAATATTGTTTGGGGGGAATGTTCTTAAGCTCTGTATGAGTGTTCCAAAAATATTATATTCCAGACAGCTTCTAATTCTCTGTTGGATTATTCTAAAACTATTGTGTGGCGGGCATGTTCTACAGCTCTGTAGGCAGGTTATATGATTTTGTAGCCATATTCTAAAATTATTGTGTCAGGGGCATGCTTTAGATCTTCGTGGGCATGTTCTAGAGCTCTAGACACATGTTATAAACTACTATGTAGGTGCATGGTATAAAGTTATGAAGGAATGTTCTAGAATTATTGTGTTGGGGAATTTTCATAAGCTTTGTTGGCATGTTTTAGAACTTTTGATTGGGGGGGTTTGTTTTATAACTTTGAAGGCATCTTTTAGAAATTTTGTATGGAAATCATATTCTAAAACACTGTATGCATGTTACTGAACTATTGTGTGTGTGTGTGTGTGTGTTCGGGGGGGGGGGGGGGGAGTATGTTCTAGAACTCGATATGTAAACAATTGTATGGTAGACATGTTCTGGTACTTTGTAGGAATGTTCTAGAAATATTGTGTGAGGGCTTGTTGAAGAGTTATGTAGGCATGTTCTTGATCTATTGTGTAAGGGCGTGCTTTAGAGGTCTATAGGCGTGTTTTAGATCTATTATATGGCAGGCATGTTCTAGAGCTTTGTAGGCATGTTCTAGAACTATTGTGTAACGAGTATTCTCTAGAGCCCTATAAGCATGTTCTAGAACTATTATTTAGAGGGCATGACCTAAAGCTCTATAGTCATATTCTAGAAATATGGTTTGGGGGGAATGTTCTTAAGCTCTGTATGAGTGTTCTAGAACTATTATATGCCATACATGTTATAATTCTTTGTTGGATTGTTCTAAACCTATTGTGTGATGGGCATGAACTACAACTCTGTAGGCATGTTCTATAATTGTGTAGCCATATTCTAGAACTGTTGTGTGAGGAGCATGCTTTTGAGCCCCGTGGGCATGTTTTAGAACTATTCTTTAGAGGGAATGGCCTAAAGCTCTATAGTCATATTCTAGAAATATTGTTTGGGGGGAATGTTCTTAAGCTCTGTATGAGTGTTCCAGAAATATTATATGCCAGACAGGTTCTAATTCTCTGTTGGATTATTCTAAAACTATTGTGTGGCGGGCATGTTCTACAGCTCTGTAGGCAGGTTATATGATTTTGTAGCCTTATTCTAAAATTATTGTGTCAGGGGCATGCTTTAGAGCTTCGTGGGCATGTTCTAGAGCTCTAGACACATGTTATAAACTACTATGTAGGTGCATGGTATAAAGCTATGAAGGAATGTTCTAGAATTATTGTGTGTGGGAATTTTCATAAGCTTTGTTGGCATGTTTTAGAACTTTTGAAAGGGGGGGTTTGTTTTATAACTTTGAAGGCATCTTTTAGAAATTTTGTATGGAAATCATATTCTAAAACACTGTATGCATGTTACTGAACTATTGTGTGTGTGTGTGTGTGTGTGTGTTCGGGGGGGGGAGTATGTTCTAGAACTCGGTAGGTAAACAATTGTATGGTAGACATGTTCTGGTGCTTTGTAGGAATGTTCTAGAAATATTTTGTGAGGGCTTGTTGAAGAGTTATGTAGGCATGTTCTTGATCTATTGTGTAAGGGCGTGCTTTAGAGGTCTATAGGCGTGTTTTAGATCTAATATATGGCAGGCATGTTCTAGAGCTTTGTAGGCATGTTCTAGAACTATTGTGTAACGAGTATCCTCTAGAGCCCTATAAGCATGTTCTAGAACTATTAATTAGAGAGCATGACCTAAAGCTCCATAGTCATATTCTAGAAATATGGTTTGGGGGGAATGTTCTTAAGCTCTTTATGAGTGTTCTAGAACTATTATATGCCATACATGTTCTAATTCTTTGTTGGATTGTTCTAAAACTATTGTGTGATGGGCATGAACTACAACTCTGTAGGCATGTTCTATAATTGTGTAGCCATATTCTAGAACTGTTGTGTGAGGAGCATGCTTTTGAGCCCCGTGGGCATGTTTTAGAACTATTCTTTAGAGGGAATGGCCTAAAGCTCTATAGTCATATTCTAGAAATATTGTTTGGGGGGAATGTTCTTAAGCTCTGTATGAGTGTTCCAGAAATATTATATTCCAGACATCTTCTAATTCTCTGTTGGATTATTCTAAAACTATTGTGTGGCGGGCATGTTCTACAGCTCTGTAGGCAGGTTATATGATTTTGTAGCCATATTTTAAAATTATTGTGTCAGGGGCAAGCTTTAGATCTTCGTGGGCATGTTCTAGAGCTCTAGACACATGTTATAAACTACTATGTAGGTGCATGGTATAAAGCTATGAAGGAATGTTCTAGAATTATTGTGTGGGGGAATTTTCATAAGCTTTGTTGGCATGTTTTAGAACTTTTGATTGGGGGGGGGTTGTTTTATAACTTTGAAGGCATCTTTTAGAAATTTTGTATGGAAATCATATTCTAAAACACTGTATGCATGTTATTGAACTATTGTGTGTGTGTGTGTGTGTGTGTTCGGGGGGGGGGGGGGGGGGGGGAGGGAGTATGTTCTATAACTCGGTAGGTAAACAATTGTATGGTAGACATGTGCTGGTGCTTTGTAGGGATGTTCTAGAAATATTGTGTGAGGGCTTGTTGAAGAGTTATGTAGGCATGTTCTTGATCTATTGTGTAAGGGCGTGCTTTAGAGGTCTATAGGCGTGTTCTAGATCTATTATATTGCATGCATGTCCTAGAGCTTTGTAGGCATGTTCTAGAACTATTGTGTAACGAGTATCCTCTAGAGCCCTATAAGCATGTTCTAGAACTATTATTTAGAGGGCATGACATAAAGCTCTATAGTCATATTCTAGAAATATTGTTTGGGAGGAATGTTCTTAAGCTCTGTATGAGTGTTCTAGAACTCTTATATGCCATACATGTTCTAATTCTTTGTTGGGTTGTTCTAAAACTATTGTGTGATGCGCATGTCCTACAACTCTATAGGCATGTTCTATAATTATGTAGCCATATTCTAGAACTGTTGTGTCAGGAGCATGCTTTTGAGCCCCGTGGGCATGTTCTAGAGCTCTAGACACATGTTATAAACTACTATGTAGGTGCATGGTATAGAGGCATGAAGGAATGTTCTAGAGTTATTGTATGGGGGAATTTTCTTAGGCTTTGTTGGCATGTGTTTAGAACTTTTGAATAGGGGGTTTGTTTTATAACTTTGAAGGCATCTTTTAGAAATTTTGTGTGGAAATTATTTCCTAAAAGACTGTAAGCATGTTATTGAACTATTGTGCGTGTGTGTGTGTGGGGAAGGGGGGGGGGGGTATGTTCTAAAACTCTGTAGGTATATTCTAGAATAATTGTATGGGAGACATGTCCTGGTGCTTTGTAGGAATTTTTTAGAAATATTGTATGGGGGCTTGTTGAAGAGTTATGTAAACATGTTCTAGAGCTATTGTGTAAGGGCGTGATTTAGATGTCTATAAGCGTGTTCTAGATCTATTGTGTAAGGCAATGTTTTAGATGCCTGTAGGCATGTTCTAGAATTATTGTTTGGTGGGAATGTTCTAGAGATCTGTAGGCAATTTCCATAATTATTGTGTGGGGGGTGGTCCTTAGCATTGTAGGAATGCTCTAGATTTTTTGTGTGGGTAGGATGTTCTATAGCTTTTTAGGCATGTTCTAAAACTTTTGTGTGAATGACTTGTTATAATACTCTGTAGGCATGTTATTGACTTATTATGTGGGGGCGAATTCTATAACTCTAAAGGTATGTTAGAGAACTATTGTGTGGAGGGCATGTTCTAGAGTTCATTAGGTATATGTCTAGAACTATTATGAGTGGTGCATGTTCTAGAGCTCTTGAGTCATGTTTTGGAACTATTGTGAGGGGGGCATGTTCTAGAGCTTTGTAGGTATTTTCTAGAACTATTGTGTAAGGGGTATCTTCTAGAGCTCTGTATGCATGTTCTAGAACTATTCTTTAGAGGGAATGGCCTAAAGCTCTATAGTCATATTCTAGAAATATTGTTTGGGGGGAATGTTATTAGCTCTGTATGAGTGTTCCAAAAATATTATATGCCAGACAGGTTCTAACTCTCTGTTGGATTATTCTAAAACTATTGTGTGGCGGGCTTGTTCTACAGCTCTGTAGGCAGGTTATATGTGTAGCACCTCAAATTTGCACCCCCCATTTGTACATTCATTTCATTTTTAGGTCATTGACATTACACTAACATCACATTAACATTACCTTGTCATTGCATATCTCGTTGCATCTTATCAGTCAAGACTAGTATCAAGAAAAGTCATCAGTACATGTCCCAAGTCATCTGAGGCCCATAAAAGTCAACTGAGGGCTAGGAGGTGGAGAAATGGTTTGAGTCACTTCATTCATGTCCAAAAGAGGTTTATTCAACATGGCAAACTCATACCTTGAAGATTTTGAAGCCAGATCAAAAGTTTCCAAAAATGGAAAGTGACATGTAATTTCAAGTTTCCAAAAATGGCAAGTTTTTAGACCAACTTCAACTCAACTCTCCAACATCAAAGAAGCTTCAAATGAAATTTTGTCCAACATGAAAGTTGAAGATATTTCTCTCCCATTTCCAAAAAGTCCAAGATCATGAATTTATGATGAATGGTTAAGGAGTTATGATCAAATCATGGCAAAGTGTGCTTGAAACTTCAAATGGCCATATCTTTTGAACCAAGACTCCAATTTGAGTGCTCCTTTTTGCACAATTCTCCTCATGAGATGAATTTTCCAAATACCTCATCACATTGCATGAAATTTGAACATATGATCATTTGCTTATTCATGAAGTTTTTGAAGGAAAATTGCCAAAATCAAAATTGGTTGATCACATGCATATATTTCCAATTCCAATGTGTGCATGGGCTGATTTTGAGTGGATTTGGGCCCTCTTGGTGCAGTGTTCACGTGGGTTTTTCATGCATGAAGTGAAAACACAAATAGGTGCATACACCTTGTATTCTTCTAATCTCAATTAACCATGGCTTAAATTTAATTTCAGATTAATTAAGAGGAGGTATATAAGGTTAATTGCAACTGTATTGAGGAGAACACATAAGTTCAGATCTAGAAATCCATCTTTGCTCTCAATTTTTCTCTTGATCGATTTTCAAAAATTCCACACATAAACCCTTATTTCCTTGCATAATCATGAACATGGAGTGGTTTTGAGTGAGATTGAACGTGTCTTTGGTGAACTTCTGCTCAAATTCGTGCATGCTACAAGCTTGAAGGTGTTGATGGAAATTTCAAATTAAGCTGGTTTCAAGCCTTCTCACGTGCTGTTTCTTGCATCAAACTTCTTTGGAGCTCAAAGCAAGCAGAACTGGACATTGCCAAGCCTTGGATCTACTGTTTCTTCACATTGATCTTCAAGAAGGTGAAATTTCGATCTCCATTATTTGCCAATCTATGTACATATTTGTGTAGATCTTTTAACCCTGAGCATTCTGGTACAAATTTCGTTGAAAATGGTTAAGTATTGACTGTTATACATGAACTTGAATGTTTGAGTATGAAAATGTTTGGATTCGATTCTCTTTATTTAGGAGGAATTAGATTGAAATATTGATGGATTTGGAATGTGTGATGTAAGACCTTTCGATTGGTATGGTTATTTCGTGTTTCTGGAAAATTTGTTTGAACATTCGTACTGTTCATCTTCATCTTCGTGAGGAAGATGAAGTTCTTCATCGTAAGACCATTTCCTTTCCAGGTTTACTTCGAGCGTTTCCTTTCCCTCCTTTGGGATAAATAACGCACGGTGGCGGCTCTGTGTCGTTTCCCGCCGGTTTTTCCAGTAATGCGACAGCTGGCGACTCTGCTGGGGACCTATCCCGAGAAGTTGACCTATTGCTAGTCCATCTTCCCTAAGCGAGTCAATCCTAGCGCTCTTTAGGATATGGTTTGGTTGCTTTTACTGTTTTATTTATTGCATTTATGATTATGCTGTGATTGTATATGTTTGCATTTATGTTTGCACGCATCATACTTTCATTGTGTTGGTTGTGTGTCTGTTTCTCTGTGGGTGGGAGTTACAAGAGGTAAAAGGCCCAATATCCAGGCTATGAATGAACTCTAGGATACCTAGGAATAGAGTGAGTCATGGGAAGCGGGTGGTATAGCGCCACTTAGCGGAACATGATATCACGAGCCATTCCGATCCTGATGGGGTATTATCGTTGCATACATCTGGTGTGTACATGATGATATTCTTGAAAGGGTTGTTTATCCTGCGTTTCCCTTGACCTTACCTTGTCCTAGATGACACCCGTGAGTGGGGAGGGATTGAATCATTACAGGTACAGTTGGTGACTTGATATGTTGATGACTCTTGGTTTTGTTGGTGACTCTTGGTTCCTGTTGGTGACTTGGTTCATAAATATGGGTTCTAGATGACTTTGGGTTCCAGATGACTTTGGGTTTCAGATGACTTTGTGGTTCCGAATTCAAGCCGAAGCTCTGATCCTGTACCTTGAGATACACAGCCAACCAGTCGTGTTTGCATCATTTGCATCATAGCATGTTTATTTTCAAAAAAATAATGCAATAAAAAAAAAGAAATCAAAAAAAGAAAAGGAAAAGAAAAAAGCTAATCTCCTCATGCATATCATTTCTCAGGTTCATTCAGGAGTCTGTTTGCTGTGAGAGATGGCAACCATTCCAGAGTTGAAGAGGAAGACTTGCACCTACAGTTTTCACCGTGAGCCATTGACACCTTTGGTAGAGTTGAGCAATCTTGTGACCGGCGGAAATCAGAAGGTGTTTGATGATCGGTATGGGGATATTCTGACACTGTTGAAGATGGTGGTTGACCCAGTACCTCTACAGACTCTACTACAGTTTTATGATCCAGAGCTCCGTTGTTTTACCTTTCAGGATTATCAGTTAGCTCCCACTCTTGAATAGTATTCTATCGTGATGAATGTCCCGATCAGATATCAGGTGCCCTTCTTGGATGTGCCAGAGGAGGTTGATTTCAGGGTTGTTGCTAAGACTCTTTATTTGAGTATCAAGGAGGTGAGTGATAATTGGAAATCCAGTGATGATGTTGTGGGTTTGCCTTTAAAGTACCTGGTGAGGATGGCTAAGGAGGAAGCAAAGAAAGGAAATTGGGAAGCTTTCAATGCTCAATTGGCTATCATGATCTATGGAGTTGTGTTGTTCCCGAGTATGCCTAATTTTGTGGATCTTGCTGCTATCACTATTTTCATTGGAGGAAACCCAGTTCCTACCTTGTTAGCTGACACTTATTATGCTATACACAGCAGGCATGGTAAGGGTGGAGCTATCTGGTGTTGTCTCCCATTGTTACTCAGATGGTTCTTGTCCTTTGTGCCAACCAGTGGACCTTTTGTGGATACTCAAAGCACTCATAAGTGGACTCAGAGGATTATGTCTCTCACATCCTATGACATCAGGTGGCAAGCTTACAGGTTGAATGTGCGTAATGTCATTATGAGTTGTGGAGCGTTTCGTAATGTCCCACTCATAGGGACTAAGGGTTGCATCAATTACAATCCGGTTCTCTCTCTTCGTCAGTTGGGGTTTGTCATGAATGGAAGACCACTAGATGTTGAGATAGTTGAGAGTGTGCATTTTGAGAAGCGGAGTGACCCTGCTAGATTGGAGCAAGTGAGAAGGGCTTGGAAGAATATTGGTGTCAAGGATGGAGCTGTGTTAGGGAAGAAGTTTGCCATTGCTATGCATGCTTACCTTGATTGGGTTAAGGAGAGAGTTGGAACTATGTTGTTGCCCTATGATAGGATGGAGCCATTGCAAGAACAACCACCTTTAATCCTTTCTGAGAATGTGCCTGCTGAGCACTACAAACAAGCCTTAATGGAGAATCGTCGGTTGAAAGAGAAGGAACAAGATATCCAGATGGAGCTTTACAAAGCCAAAGCTGATAAGTTGAACTTGGCTCATCAACTCAAAGGCATGCAAGGGGAAGATGCTAGCAGATTGAAGATCAAGAAGAGGTCTTATGAAGAGATAGAGACATTGCTGAATGAAGAACACCATGAGCGCTTGAGGTTGCAGAAAGCTGAAGCTAATTACCAGAAGAAGATAAGAGACTTGGAAAAGCAGCTTAGGGACAAAGATGTTCAGTTGAAGAAGGAGGTAGACCTGAGGCATGCATCAGAGAGACAACTTGGAGAAGAAGTTGTGGAGCTCAGAAGACAACTGAAGGAGAAGCTCACCCCTTTGCCCGAGTGTTCAGAGTGTGACCGGTTGGTTGATCAGTGCCAGTACCTGAAGACTCTCATTCCTGGAGGAAGACTATCTTAGCCTGTATTTGCTGTTTATTTTGAGAATCACCTCCAGGATTGTTGGATGGGATTCATTGTTGTACTCTGCTGATTTGAACTTTTGTTTGAACCATGTTGTATGATCCTTATTGCTCATGTATATAGATGAGATTGTTGATGTTTCACCTTGTGTTCATTATCCTGTGTAGGTTGCTTCTTTGCTGTGTTGCTTCTTTGTTGTTTAAGTTGCATGTTGCCATTTCTTGAAGGATGAATTAGGCTCTTGAATGCCTGAGGAATGAACATATCATATGCATCATACGCATCATTAGCATCATACACATATCATCTGGCATTACAGGTGTTCTTGAACGAGACTTCTCACTCTGGTTCCTGTTTTAGGCAGGATTGCTGATCAACGTCCGCACCGCTACGCTACCAGACTGAATCAACAGAGGGATATGGATCAAGTTCAAGCTGAGTTGGCTGAGATGAGGGCTAATATGGCCCAATTCATGACCATGATGCAAGGGGTCGTTCAAGGGCAAGAGGAGCTGCATGCCTTAGCCCAGAGACAAGAAGTCGTGATTCCGCCTGCCAGCCGTAACTCGCCAGAAGGAGTCCTTGTTAATAACGCTGTTGCTGCTATTATTCCCGTCAACAACTATGCTGTGGGTGATGAGTTGAGGGGTATCAGAATTAATGGACACCCTCTTGCTCCAGAGACTGCTAATGCCAGAGCAACCCGTGCTCCAGTGAGCCATCCTGCTCCGTTGGTTGACAGATAGGAGGATATGTTTACTCTCCTCAGTGAGGATGATGAAGTTGTAAGGGTTGAAGAGAGGGATAGGAAGGTTGATGCCCTAGCTGAGAAGATCAGAGCCATGGAGTGTCAGAACTCTTTGGGGTTTGATGTAACGAATATGGGTTTGGTGGATGGACTGAGAATTCCTTACAAATTCAAAATGCCTTCCTTTGACAAATATAATGGCACTTCTTGTCCTCGTACTCATGTGCAGGCTTACTACAGAAAGATCTCTGCGTACACTGACGACAAGAAGATGTGGATGTACTTTTTCCAGGACAGCTTGTCTGGAGCTTCCTTGGACTGGTACATCGAGCTGAAGAGAGAATCCATTAGAAGTTGGAGGGATTTGGGTGAAGCCTTCTTGAGGCAATACAAGCACAATATGGATATGGCTCCAAGCAGGACCCAACTGCAGAGCTTGTTTCAAAAATCCGGTGAAAGTTTCAAGGAGTACGCCCAGAGGTGGCGTGAATTGGCCGCAAGAGTGCAACCTCCGATGTTGGAGAGAGAGCTGACCGATATGTTCATCGGGACTTTGCAAGGTGTGTTTATGGACCGGATGGGGAGTTGCCCGTTCAATAGCTTTTCTGATGTTGTTATCTGTGGAGAGAGAACCGAGAGCCTCATTAAAGCCGGAAAGATTCAGGATGCTGGTTCTTCGTCTTCAAAGAAACCATTTTCTGGGGCACCCCGAAGAAGGGAGGGTGAGACTAATGCCGTACACAGTCGTAGAAATGCAAATAGAGGTCATTATCGTCAGGTTGCTGCTGTGAGTATTCCAGCACCTCAACATCAACCTCAGCAACAACAGAGACAACACCAACATCCACAACAACAACAACAGCAACGCCCGTTTCAGCCGAGACAGAGAATGCCGGATCGTCGTTTCGACCCGTTACCTATGACATATGCTGAGTTGCTGCCCGAACTGCTCAGGTTGGGGTTTGTTGAATTGCGTACTATGGCTCCGTTGACGAAGATACCTGCTGGGTATGATGCCAACGTTCGTTGTGACTTTCATTCCGGTGCACCGGGGCACCATATTGAGAACTGTCGGGCTTTTCATCATAAGGTCCAAGATCTGATCGACGCCAAAACAATCAACTTTGCTCCTGTTCCGAATGTTGTGAACAACCCTATGCCTCAACATGGTGGGCCCAGGGTGAATAATGTGGAAGATGGAGAAGTTGTGGATCTGGTAGTTGATGTCGATGAGGTTCAGACGTCATTACTGGTTGTGAAAGAGCGTCTGTTGAAAGGGGGAGTGTATCCGGGCTATGATGAGGGTTGTTCAGATTGTGAGGATTCAGAGAATGGTTGTGACAAGTTGAGGAATGGTATCCAGGGACTGATTGACGAGGGTTGTCTGCAGTTTGCTAGGGCTGTGAAAGATCGTGGAGTGGTGTCAACTGTCACCATTTATTTCAAACCGTCTGAGGGTCCTGGACGTGCCCCAAGAACTGTCAATGTACCCACAACCGTTGGTACTCCTGTTACTATATCTGCTCCAGTAACTGTCAGTGCTCCTGCTACTATTGTTGCTTCTCATAGAAGGGCTGTTGAGAATAGTAGGGAGGTCCCGTGGAAGTATGATAACGCTTACCATAACAACAGAAGGGCAGAAAGTCAGACCAGACCGGTGAGTCAGGCTCTAGTGACCATTGGTTTACCAAATAGAATTCCTGTAACTGTTGGTCCTGCTGTGGACAATATGGGGGGACCTGGAGGTTTTACAAGAAGCGGTGGTCTGTTTGCACCGCAAACTTTGAGAGACAACAATGCTGAGGCTCTCGCCAAAGCAAAAGGGAAGCAAGCTGTGGTTGATGAAGAACCTGTGCAGAAGGAAGCGCCTGAGGGGTCTTTTGAAAAAGATGTGGAGGAGTTTATGAAGATTATTAAGTAGAGTGACTACAAGATTGTAGATCAGTTGAATCAAACTCCGTCCAAGATTTCTATCCTCTCGTTGTTATTGTGCTCTGAGGCACACCGTAATGCCTTGCTGAAGATGTTGAATCTGGCTTACGTGCCTCAGGAGATTTTTGTCAACCAGTTGGAGGGTGTCATTGCTAATGTGAGCACAAGGCATGGTTTGGGGTTCACGGACCTGGATCTGACGCCTGAGGGTCGTAACCATAACAGAGCTCTGCATATCACCATGGAGTGTAAAGGCGCCGTATTGTCGCATGTGTTGGTGGATACTGGCTCCTCGTTGATTGTGTTGCCCAAGAAGACTTTGAGCAAGATTGATGTTGAAGGGGTTGTCCTCACTCCAAGCGATCTCATTGTTCGTGCTTTTGATGGATCCAAATGGTCTGTTTTTGGTGAAGTCACCTTGCCAGTGAAGATTGGCCTGGAGGTATTTGATATTATCTTCTATGTGATGGATATTCAACCAGCATATAGTTTCTTATTGGGGCGTCCCTGGATACATGGGGCTGGAGCAGTGTCGTCAACTCTCCATCAGAAGCTGAAGTATGTATGGAATGGTCAGATTGTAACTGTGTGCGGCGAGGAGGACATTCTGGTGAGTCATTTATCCTCTTTCAAGTATGTGGAGGTGGATGGCGAGATCCATGAAACTCTGTGCCAAGCGTTTGAGACCGTTGCTATCGAGAAGGTGGCTTTTGCTGAGCAGAAGAAGCCAGGTATCTCAATTGCGTCCTACAAGCAGGTTGTGGAGGTGGTCAAGTCTGGTAATGCAGAAGGCTGGGGCAAGATGGTTGACCTGCCCATCAAAGAAGACAAATTTGGTATTGGCTATCAACCTCTGCAGGCAGAACAGGGTGTTCAAGATCGGAAGGGGCCGAGTACCTTTACCAGCGCTGGGCTGATGAATCATGGTGACGTCTTTGCAACCGGTAGTGAAGATGGTGACAGTGATTATGATGTGGACAACTGGGTGCGCCCGTGTGCTCCAGGGGAGTCAATCAACAATTGGACGGCCGAAGAAGTGGTCCAAGTTACTCTTCAAACAGAGTAATTTTCTTTTGTTTTTCATTTTGCACAAAACCCTACGTTCTGCCCAAGGCGTAGTGGTTCATTGTAGGGCCTCATCATGTTTTCAATGATATCATTAATAAAGGATGTTTTGCAAACACTTTTGTGCTCACTGTCTTTCTGTTTTTATTTTCATTTTTTCAAAACAATAAAAATGGCAATGCTTTTTTGTTTTTGTGACTTTCTTGAACTCTTTTCTAAAATAAAGCATTAAACATGCAGAATCGATCTTACAGACTCCACTATAAACGGTTTTGTTATGGCTCAGTATGATTTCAATAATCCCATCTACAAAGCTGAAGAGGAGAGTGAGGAAGATTGTGAACTCCCGAAAGAACTGGTCAGATTATTGAAGCAGGAGGAAAGGGTCATCCAACTTCATCAGGAGGAGTTGGAGATTATTAACCTTGGTACTGAGGACGCCAAGAGAGAGATCAAGATCGGGGCTGCTCTGAAGGAAGATGTCAAAAGAGGGTTGATTGAGATGCTGAGAGAATATGTGGAGATATTCGCATGGTCGTATCAAGATATGCCTGGGTTGGATACAGATATCGTGGTGCACAGGCTACCTCTCGGAGAAGATTGTCCTTCGGTAAAGCAGAAGCTTCACAGAACTAGTCCTGATATGGCGGTCAAGATTAAGGAAGAGGTTCAGAAGCAGTTGGATACGAGTTTTTTGGCAGTGACTAGTTATCCCTCTTGGGTGGCTAACATCGTACCCGTGCCGAAGAAGGATGGCAAAGTCAGAATGTGTGTCGATTATCGAGATTTAAACAGAGCAAGTCCGAAAGATGACTTCCCATTACCTCACATTGATGTATTGGTTGATAATACTACTCAATCCTCAGTTTTCTCTTTCATGGATGGTTTCTTTGGCTATAATCAGATTAAGATGGCGCTAGAAGACATGGAAAAGACGACATTCATTACACCTTGGGGCACGTTTTGCTATAAGGTGATGCCATTTGGGCTGAAGAATGTCGGTGCTACCTATCAGAGGGCTATGACGACTCTCTTTCTTGACATGATGCACAAAGAAATTGTAGTGTACGTGGATGACATGATTGCGAAGTCGCAGACAGAAGAAGAGCATCTGGTAAACCTGCAGAAGTTGTTTGAAAGGCTGAGAAAATTCAAACTAAGGCTGAATCCAAACAAGTGTACGTTTGGAGTGAGATCCGGGAAGTTGTTGGGTTTCATTGTCAGTGAGAAGGGGATTGAGGTTGATCCAGCGAAAGTAAAAGCTATACAAGAAATGCCTGAACCAAGAACAGAAAAAGAGGTTCATGGTTTCTTAGGTAGACTGAACTACATCTCGCGGTTCATATCCCACCTAACTGCCACGTGTGAACCAATTTTCAAATTGCTAAGAAAAGATCAAGCAATCAGGTGGAATAATGACTGTCAAAAGGCTTTTGACAAGATAAAAGAGTATTTGCAGAAACCTCCAATCTTTATACCTCCAGTTCCTGGGAGGCCTCTGATAATGTACCTTTCAGTGACTGAGAACTCGATGGGGTGTGTATTAGAACAGCATGATGAGTCTGGTCGAAAAGAGCATGCCATATACTACCTTAGCAAAAAGTTTACCGACTGCGAAATAAAATATTCACAGCTCGAGAAAACTTGCTGTGCTTTGGCCTGGGCTGCTCGCCGACTGAGACAGTATATGTTGAATCATACTACCTTATTGATTTCTAAGATGGATCCAGTGAAGTACATCTTTGAGAAGCCGGCTCTCACCGGACGTGTTGCTCGTTGGCAGATGATTTTAACAGAGTATGATATCCAGTACACGTCGCAGAAGGACATCAAAGGTAGTATTCTGTCGGACTACCTTGCCGAGCAACCAATCGATGATTATCAGCCGATGATGTTTGAGTTCCCTGATGAAGACATCATGTATCTTAAGATGAAAGATTGTGAAGAGCCTCTTGTCGAGGAAGGACCGGATCCTGATGACAAGTGGACATTGATGTTTGACGGGGCTGTGAATGTGAATGGTAACGGTGTTGGGGCAGTGCTTATCAATCCTAAAGGTGCTCACATACCTTTTTCTGCCAGACTGACTTTTGATGTAACCAACAACGAGGCTGAGTATGAGGCTTGTATCATGGGGATTGAAGAAGCCATTGATCTAAGGATCAAAACTCTGGACATTTATGGAGATTCCGCTCTAGTGATTAACCAAGTCAATGGAGACTGGAATACTCATCAGCCGCATTTGATTCCTTATCGAGATTATACCAGAAGGATCTTGGTTTTCTTCAAGATAGTGATGTTATATCATGTCCCCCGAGATGAAAACCAGATGGCTGATGCCTTGGCTACTTTGTCTTCCATGATCAAAGTCCATTGGTGGAATCATGTGCCACATGTTGCTGTGAATCGACTCGAGAGGCCTGCGTATGTGTTTGCAGCCGAGTCTGTTGTTAATGAGAAGCCATGGTACTATGATATTAAGAATTTCCTCAAGAGCCAAGAGTATCCGGAAGGAGCGTCAAAGAATGATAAGAAAACCCTGAGAAGGCTAGCTGGAAGCTTTTATTTGAATCAGGATGATGTGTTGTACAAGAGGAACTTCAACATGGTTCTGCTCAGATGCGTGGATAGACACGAAGCAGACATGTTGATGCAAGAAGTGCACGAAGGATCTTTTGGTGCCCATGCTGGTGGTCATGTAATGTCCAAGAAGTTGTTGAGAGCCGGTTATTACTGGATGAATATGGAATCCGATTGTTTCAAATACGCTCGGAAGTGCCATAAATGTCAGATCTATGCTGATAAGGTGCATGTACCACCAAGCCCTCTGAATGTCATGAATTCACCTTCGCCATTCCCAATGTGGGGCATCGATATGATTGGGAAGATTGAACCTACTGCTTCTAATGGACATCGCTTCATCCTGGTTGCGATTGATTACTTCACCAAGTGGGTGAAAGCAGCTTCCTATGCTAATGTTACCAAACAAGTGGTTGCCCGGTTCATTAAGAAGGAGATTATCTGTCGTTATGGGATTCCTGAGAGAATCATTAATGATAATGGTTCGAATCTCAATAACAAGATGATGAAAAATCTTTGAAAAAGATTTCAAGATTGAACATCACAATTCTTCTACTTCCAGACCAAAGATGAATGGTGCTGTAGAGGCGGCAAACAAGAATATCAAGAAGATTGTGCAGAAGATGGTCGTGACGTACAAGGATTGGCATGAGATGCTGCCTTTCGCTTTGCATGGGTACCGTACCTCAGTATGTACGTCGACCGGGGCAACCCCTTACTCCCTTGTGTATGGTATGGAAGCAGTCCTACCAGTTGAAGTGGAGATTCCTTCTCTAAGGGTCTTGCTGGATGTCAAGCTTGACGAAGCTGAGTGGATTCGAACAAGGGTTAACGAGTTGAGCGTTATCGAAGAGAGGAGGTTAGCAGCGGTGTGCCATGGGCAGTTTTATCAGAGAATGATGAAGAAAGCCTTTGATCAGAAAGTGCATCCTCGAAGCTATCAGCCAGGTGATCTAGTTTTGAAGAGGATCCTTCCTCCCGGTACAGATAACAGGGGCAAGTGGACTCCGAATTACGAAGGTCCATATGTTATTAAAAAGGTTTTCTCTGGTGGAGCCTTGATGCTGACAACTATGGATGGTGAAGATTTTCCGTCCCCTGTTAACTCAGATGTAGTAAAAAAATACTTCGCATAAATTGACCCCCTGGACAAAAAGAATAAAAAAGTCCAGGCAAAAGAGGGCATCCCGGCGAACCAAAAAAATGAATGAAAAAAGGTTCGGGCAAAAGTTAGGGATAAAGAATGAAAAGAATATGTACACTCGGTAAGTCGAAAACCCGCAAGGGCGGCTTAGGCAAAAATGGGTATCCCGGTGGATTGAAAACCTGAAAAGGCGATCCAGGCAAAAGAGGGATTAAAGCGAAGACTACAATCTGAGTTATCTGTACTTCATCGCGCTTCATCGTCTACCATCTCGAAGGATATGATTGGTCCAGTCATTCTTCTCAGAAAGCAAGGAATTTGGGAGGGAATTGATGATCTGTGGGTCATAACAGAATTGGGAAATAGTGGATGCCGTGTTCACATTGCCATTAGGATAGTTTATTTCCTTTTGTGCGCAATTACCTCTTCCTAGGAATTGCTTCCCGATGTATTCGCCTTTTCAGGCCCATTTTCAATCAATAAAAGTCGTTATTCAGTTAAATCGCTCTCTTGTTTTTATTTTACTGCTTTGTTTGCAAAAACGTCTGAATTTTTGATAAACATTGCATCTAAAAACATGAAGGCTGGACAATAACGTGCGGAAAGATAAAATATTTGAAAATCATTTTGAATGTTGAGTACACTTGGGTGTATCTTGTCCATACAATCCCTTGGGGCATCTATGTCTCGCTGTTTTGCAGGTTATTACCTTTGGTTCCTGGCTGAAGCAGATAAGCCACAGTTTGTTCAAAGAAGTTTCAGCACTGTCCGGTGGTGTGAAAGGTGGGGTTGTATAACGCAAGTTCAGGACTTGTCTCCCCAGCGTAGTCAAGATCAGGGATTCCTCAGCAGGGTTGAGGATGTTTCCCCAGCAGGCTTGAAAATGGCTATTTCCCTAAGCAAGTCTGAAAACTTTTAAGAACTGTTCTTCCCCAGCAGTCGGGTAGCAGGCCTGAAAGTTGAATTATCCCCAGCTAGTCTGACGATTGTTAGTCCCCACTGAGTCTGAAGGTTGCCATATCCCCAGCGGAGGTGTCTGTGGTAGTTTGTTCCTCAGCAGTCGGGTCCGAAGTACTGTAATCCCCAACAGGGTCGAGTTTGCAGTCTTCCCAACGGAGGTTTGTGTTGATGTTTTCCCTAGCAAAGTCCCCAAGCGGACCAGGTTCGATGAAAATTATCCCTAGTAGGGTTAATCCTGCCCGTGGATTGGTAGGTATCCCCAGTGAAGGTGAACTTTGGTCGTTTCCCCCAGCGGAGTCCCCAAGTGGATTGGATTCAGTGAAAGTTGTCTCCGGTGGGATTTATCCTTTCTCCAACAGCAATGCTATTCGCCAGCACGGTTGAGAAGTTGGTGTGTTCCCCAGACAGAGTCTCCCCAGTTGACTTGGTTTCTCTTCCGTCCCCAGAGTATCAGATCAGCAAAGCACCCCCAGCAGTGCGTCTCCCCACAGAGTTGGAGAACATAATCAGAATTGTGTGCCCAGCGGAGCGACCAGTTCTCCCCAAGCGGGAGTTTTCTTCATTTGCATTTTGCATGTAGTAATCATTGCATCCTCAAATCGCGTAGTATTTCCGTTCAGTATGGAGCATTATGCCATAAAAACTCAAACATATGCATACATGTGTTAAACCAGTTTGGATCAGATCCCCAGCAGAGGCGGATCATATTTCAACATCCGTATGGCATATTTGCTACAATTGCTCCTGACAGCATTCGGGGTTTGGTAATCCCTAGAGAGGTTTATTTCCTCACCCGTCTGTGGAAGGCGAGTTTGATTCTCCCCAGCGCGGTCCCCGACAAGTGTTTGGCCTTGCCTCGACATATGAAGATGTCATCCTTGTGATACCGGTAAGGGTCATGTCAACATCCGTGTGTGTTCTTTCTTTGGTGTCGGTAAACACCATTGTTTTGGTGTCGGTAAACATCGAGTCTCATCCCAGTCATCGGTAAATGTCTGGTAGTCCTTTTGTTGATGTCGGTAAACACCATTGTTTCGGTTTCGGTAAACATCGAGTCTCATCCCAGTCATCGGTAAATGTCTGGTAGTCCTTTTGTTGATGTCGGTAAACATCATCTTTCGGTTTCGGTAAACATCGAGTCTCATCCCAGTCATCGGTAAATGTCTGGTAGTCCTTTTGTTGATGTCGGTAAACATCATCTTTCGGTGTCAGTAAACATCGAGTTTTTCCCATTCATCAGTAAATGTCTGGTAGTCCTTTTGTTGATGTCGGTAAACATCATCTTTCGGTGTCGGTAAACATCGAGTCTCATCCCAGTCATCGGTAAATGTCTGGTAGTCCTTTTGTTGATGTCGGTAAACATCATCTTTCGGTGTCGGTAAACATCGAGTCTCATCCCAGTCATCGGTAAATGTCTGGTAGTCCTTTTGTTGATGTCGGTAAACATCATCTTTCGATGTCGGTAAACGTCGAGTTTTTCCCAGTCATCGGTAAATGTCTGGTCATTCTTTCTATGGTGTCGGTAAACACCATTGTTTCGGTGGCGGTAAACATCGAGTCTCATCCCAGTCATTGGTAAATGTCTGGACGTGTATCTTTTCGTCGATAAATATCAAACCCCCAGTAGAGTCGTTGGTAAACGTCTTGTCTGGTTCCAATATCTTTTTCCTCCCCAATTGGAGTTGCCATCGGTAAACGGCCCCGCTTTCCTTGATATCAGTGTATATCAAGTCGACTGTTCCGAGCTGCCATCGGTAAATGGCCTCATTTTCTTCGATATCGGTAAATATCGAATGCCCAGCTTAGTTGCCATCGGTAAATGGCCTCGATTTCTGTGACATCTCTTTCCCAGCAGCCATCGGTAAATGGTCTCGCTGACGTTGATGTCGGTAAATATCAAGTTGTTTTGAAGCCACCATCGGTAAATGGTTTTGCTTCCTTTTGATATCAAATTCCCAGTTGAAGCCACCATCGGTAAATGGTCCCGCTTCCTTTGGATGTTGTTTCCCAACCGCCATCGGTAAATGGCCTCGCTGACGTTGATATCGGTAAATATCAAGTTTCCAGTAAAGCCGCCATCGGTAAATGGCCTCGCTTTCCTGAGGTATTTTTATTGTGCAGCCGCCATCGGTAAATGGCCCCACATTTCTTTGATTCATCCCCCGCAGAGTGCAAATTTCTACGGTTCTTTGGTATTCAATCCCTGTTTACCTTGAAGGTCTGACATCCGTTCAGGTTCCCAATTGATTGAATAGGGGCAGTTGTAGCACCTCAAATTTGCACCCCCCATTTGTACATTCATTTCATTTTTAGGTCATTGACATTACACTAACATTACATTAACATTACCTTGTCATTGCATATCTTGTTGCATCTTATCAGTCAAGACTAGTATCAAGAAAAGTCATCAGTACATGTCCCAAGTCATCTGAGGCCCATAAAAGTCAACTGAAAGTCAACTGAGGGCTAGGAGGTGGAGAAATGGTTTGAGTCACTTCATTCATGTGCAAAAGAGGTTTATTCAACATGGCAAACTCATACCTTGAAGATTTTGAAGCCAGATCAAAAGTTTCCAAAAATGGAAAGTGACATGTAATTTCAAGTTTCCAAAAATGGCAAGTTTTTGGACCAACTTCAACTTAACTCTCCAACATCAAAGAAGCTTCAAATGAAATTTTGTCCAACATGACAGTTGAAGATCCTTATCTCCCATTTCCAAAAAGTCCAAGATCATGAATTTATGATGAATGGTTAAGGAGTTATGATCAAATCATGGCAAAGTGTGCTTGAAACTTCAAATGGTCATATCTTTTGAACCAATACTCCAATTTGAGTGCTCCTTTTTGCACAATTCTCCTCATGACATGAAATTTCCAAATACCTCATCACATTGCATGAAATTTGAACATATGATCATTTGCTTATTCATGAAGTTTTTGAAGGAAAATTGCCAAAATCAAAATTGGTTGATCACATGCATATATTTCCAATTCCAATGTGTGCATGGGCTGATTTTGAGTGGATTTGGGCCCTCTTGGTGCACTGTTCACGTGGGTTTTTCATGCATGAAGTGAAAATGAAAATTGGTGCATACACCTTGTATTCTTCTAATCTCAATTAACCATGGCTTAAATTTAATTTCAGATTAATTAAGAGGAGGTATATAAGGTTAATTGCAACTGTATTGAGGAGAACACACAAGTTCAAATCTAGAAATCCATCTTTGCTCTCAATTTTTCTCTTGATCGATTTTCAAAAATTCCACACATAAACCCTCATTTCCTTGCATAATCATGAACATGGAGTGGTTTTGAGTGAGATTGAACGTGCCTTTGGTGAACTTCTGCTCAAATTCGTCCATGCTACAAGCTTGAAGGTGTTGATGGAAATTTCAAATTAAGCTGGTTTCAAGCCTTCTCACGTGCTGTTTCTTGCATCAAACTTCTTTGGAGCTCAAAGCAAGCAGAACTAGACATTGCCAAGCCTTGGATCTACTGTTTCTTCACATTGATCTTCAAGAAGGTGAAATTTCGATCTCCATTATTTGCCAATCTATGTACATATTTGTGTAGATCTTTTAACCCTGAGCATTCTGGTACAAATTTCCTTGAAAATGGTTAAGTATTGACTGTTATACATGAACTTGAAGGTTTGAATATGAAAATGTTTGGATTCGATTCGCTTTATTTAGGAGGAATTAGACTGAAATATTGATGGATTTGGAATGTGTGATGTAAGAGCTTTCGATTGGTATGGTTATTTCGTGTTTCTGGAAAATTTGTTTGAACATTCGTATTGTTCATCTTCATCTTCGTGAGGAAGATGAAGTTCTTCATCCTAGCGTCCAACTAGCGACGGATTTGCCACCGCCTGGTTATTGATGATGTGGCCTAGGGTTTGTCCTGATCCCTGCTGATGTGTGCATCCTGTTTGGCAATTTGATTCGCTAGCAATTGTTTAACCGTGCCATGATGGTATTGACTGGATGATTCAGCGCTCCACGTCGTTTAATGAAACGACTACGCATTGGTACATGGCGCGCTTCATTTGAATTCTACCGGGTTCGATCCTGGCTGGCTGCGCATTTTCAAATTCATTCACATTTTAGCCTTTTCCCTCCACATTTCACATGCCATGTTTCATTTTGATTTCATTTTTTTAGCCAACTTCTCAAATTCATATCTCCTTGAATATTAATCCAAATGATCCCTAATTTTTTGCGAAATGATCCTTGTGATGTCTAGTTTTTTTTGGTATGATCTCCTGATTTTTACCATGCCTGGATTTTGAATTGTGTTAGAAGATGTGAACATGTGTACATTTATGACCTTGCCTTGCTCTTTCTATTGTGAAATGTTTGATATTGATCCAAATGCATTGAAATTTTCCATGATTGTTCCTAACATGTTAATGGATGTTTGAGGCTTGGTTTGGTATTTTTCTCATTTTCCATTTCTGTTTTACACACATGTTTGTATGGTGTGACAATTTGTGTCACACATTTGGTTGATCAACTTGTGCAATTAATTTCCACGACAAATGATCTTTGTTGATTCTGATTTTTTGTATGATGATCATGTTGGATGTGTTGAATGCTCATGAATTTTTCCAGAATTATTTGTATCATTTCTGTTTTGATTTGGAATTTTCATTCTTAATGTCCAAATGTATGCCTTGAATTGGTCTTTGACTTCTCTTGCTCACCACATGACCTTGCTTATTGATTTTGGTTGGGTCCTTTTTAGGACTTGTTCTTGATTGAATAAACATGCTTTGTGTTGAATATCAAGTTCTGTTTTGGCTTTTTGATCCACTTTTAACCCTAGGCTTTGACCTAGTGGTCTGGACTTACATTTTGAGTTGTGAATTTCAGGTTCAAGTATGCATCTCCATGATTGATGTGATTCTTCATTTGAGCTTGGTCATTTGTTAATTGTTGGCTAACACTTGTTGGTTTTGTAGGCTTTGATGATAGTTCACTTGAGTGTTTGCCTTATGGCTTACTCATAGTGCATATTGGATTGTCTGTCTGTTGAGATCTATTAACCATTGTCTGTTTGTCTGAGCAATGTACTGATTGTTTGGTTGTTTACACAGGTACCTAAGTTGCTTTAAGTTCATTTGAACTTTTCTTTGCTTGTGGTTGACATACCACCGAGGTAAATTCCTACTCTTCATGTAGTCTGGAAGACCTGTCATGTTATGTTGGCAGGCACCTGTCTGAAGCCCTCTTTAAGAGGCAATGTTTGTGGTTGTTTATTTTTGTGCCCTGTACATTCAAAGACCTCCTAAGTGAAGAGGCATTGGCAGATAAAAGGGATGTGCAATCCATCCCCTGCTATTCAGTTGAGTCATTCATCCTGCTCACACCATGTGTTGATGCACTTTGAATAAAAACCCAAGATCTTGTTGTGTCAGTCATTGTGGAATAGAGTCCCACATTCTGGACTCCCACACTTTCATTGTCTGAAGCTCTCCCAGGCCAGGGATAAGAGCTGTGAGGTCTTACCCTCATCTCCCATTTCATTTGCTTCACCCTAACTCTCAATTTTAGGGTAAGAGCTAACAACACCCTTTTCCAGTTGGCTTGTTTTGTCGAGGTTGATTTGACCCCTTGACTAAAGCCTAGCCTTGTATGAGCCACTTGTTTGCATATAGTGTGTGTGCTTGCTCTCCTGTGCTTATGATTGTTTCTTTGCTGTTTAGGCTAGCTTGCTCCCTGTGCAAGTTAGGTTAGGATTAGAGACCTCAACATAAGGATCGTATGCATGACAACTACTATGCTCGAGTCGTAGTCTCCCTAGTAGCTTGTTATCTCCCTAGTCTCTGGTTAGGATAGAAGTTCTTTCCCTGTTAAGGGGAACTACGTCGCCTGATCCTCATACCAGATGAGGTACGTAGGCAGGAGATGAGCTGATCTCTCCGGGCGCCTTTTTTCTTTTTCAACCCTCTTGTTTGCTTGTTGGAGTCATACGTAAGCCCAACGATTGGCAGTCGGTTTCCCGTGTTGGGTGTGTGTTTGGAGTCTGATGTAAGTCCAGCGATTAGCATTCGGTTTCCTGTCTGTGTTTCTTTGTTTGGAGTCTGGCGTAAGTCCAGCGATTGGCAGTCGGTTTCCTGTGTGAGTTTTTGGTTTGGAGTCTGATGTAAGTCCAGCGATTGGCAGTCAGTTTCCTATTTGTGTTTGCGTTTTGTTTGGCGTGCGTTAGCCGAGCTACGAGTGCTCTGATTCTTTCTCTGGTTAGAGAAGATACGTATGCATAGGATGCGACATCCTAGCGAGCACGTTCCCCATTCCCCAAACTACGTCGACTCTGATGTTTGTGTCTGACAAACTACGTAGGCCCAGGATGCGATATCCTGCCGAGTCCGCTTCCTCCGTCTTTTCTGTGTTTTATCCTAGTCTTGTGTAGTGTTTGAGCAGTTATTTAGCAACCTTTCTTCTTTTCTTTTGAGCGTGGATCTCGTCGAGTACGACGGATGCGTAGGGGTGCTAATACCTTCCCTTCGCATAACCGACTCCCGATCCTTGCATCTTTGGTCGTAAGACCATTTCCTTTCCAGGTTTACTTCGAGCGTTTCCTTTCCCTCCTTTGGGATAAATAACGCACGGTGGCAACTCTGTGTCTTTTCCCGCCGGTTTTTCGCGTAATGCGACAGCTGGCGACTCTGCTGGGGACCTATCCCGAGAAGTTGACCTATTGCTGGTCCATCATCCCTAAGCTAGTCAATCCTAGCGCTCTTTAGGATAGGGTTTGGTTGCTTTTACTGTTTTATTTATTGCATTTATGATTATGCTGTGATTGTATATGTTTGCATTTATGTTTGCATTTATGTTTGCACGCATCATACTTTCATTGTGCTGGCTGTGTGTCTGTTTCTCTGTGGGGTGGAAGTTACAAGAGGTAAAAGGCCCAAAACCCAGGCTATGAGTGAACTCTAGGATACCTAGGAATAGAGTGAGTCATGTGAAGCGGGTGGTATAGCGCCACTTAGCGGAACATGATATCACGAGCCGTTCAGATCCTGATGGGGTATTATCGTTGCATACATCTGGTGTGTACATGATGATATTCTTGAAAGGGTTGTTTATCCTGTATTTCCCTTGACCTTACCTTGTCCTAGATGACACCCGTGAGTGGGGAGGGATTGAATCATTATAGGTACAGTTGGTGACTTGATATGTTGATGACTCTTGGTTTTGTTGGTGACTCTTGGTTCCTATTGGTGACTTGGTTCAGAAATATGGGTTCTAGATGACTTTGGGTTCCAGATGACTTTGGGTTTCAGATGACTTTGTGGTTCCGAAATCAGGCCGAAGCTCTGTTCCTGTGCCTTGAGATACACAGCCAACCAGTCATGTTTGCATCATTTGCATCATAGCATGTTTATTTTCAAAAAAAATAATGCAATAAAAAAAAAGAAATCAAAAAAAGAAAAGGAAAAGAAAAAAGCTAATCTCCTCATGCATATCATTTCTCAGGTTCATTCAGGAGTCTGTTCGCTGTGAGAGATGGCAACCATTCCAGAGTTGAAGAGGAAGACTTGCACCTACAGTTTTCACCCTGAGCCATTGACACCTTTGGTAGAGTTGAGCAATCTTGTGACCGGCGGAAATCAGAAGGTGTTTGATGATCGGTATGGGGATATTCTGACACTGTTGAAGATGGTGGTTGACCCAGTGCCTCTGCAGACTCTACTACAGTTTTATGATCCAAAGCTCCGTTGTTTTACCTTTCAGGATTATCAGTTAGCTCCCACTCTTGAAGAGTATTCTATCCTGATGAATGTCCCGATCAGATATCAGGTGCCCTTCTTGGATGTGCTAGAGGAGGTTGATTTCAGGGTTGTTGCTAGGACTCTTTATTTGAGTATCAAGGAGGTGATTGATAATTGGAAATCCAGTGGTGATGTTGTGGGTTTGCCTTTAAAGTACCAGGTGAGGATGGCTAAGGAGGAAGCAAAGAAAGGAAATTGGGAAGCTTTTAATGCTCAGTTGGCTATCATGATCTATGGAGTTGTGCTGTTCCCGAGTATGCCTAATTTTGTGGATCTTGCTGCTATCACTATTTTCATTGGAGGAAACCCAGTTCCTACCTTGTTAGCTGACACTTATTATGCTATACACAGCAGGCATGGTAAGGGTGAAGCTATCAGGTGTTGTCTCCCATTGTTACTCAGATGGTTCTTGTCCTTTCTGCCAACCAGTGGACCTTTTGTGGATACTCAGAGCACTCATAAGTGGACTCAGAGGATTATGTCTCTCACATCCTATGACATCAGGTGGCAAGCTTACAGGTTGAATGTGCGTAATGTCATTATGAGTTGTATAGCGTTTTGTAATGTGCCACTCATAGGGACTAAGGGTTGCATCAATTACAATTCGGTTCTCTCTCTTCGTCAGTTGGGGTTTGTCATGAATGGAAGACCACTAGATGCTGAGATAGCTGAGAGTGTGTATTTTGAGAAGCGGAGTGACCCTTCTAGATTCGAGCAAGTGGGAAGGGCTTGGAAGAATATTGGTGTCAAGGATGGAGCTATGTTAGGGAAGAAGTTTGCCATTGCTATGCCTGCTTACCTTGATTGGGTTAAGGAGAGAGTTGGAACTGTGTTGTTGCCCTATGATAGGATGGAGCCATTGCAAGAACAACCACCTTTGATCCTTTCTGAGAATGTGCCTGCTGAGCACTACAAACAAGCCTTAATGGAGAATCGTCGGTTGAAAGAGAAGGAACAAGATATCCAGATGGAGCTTTACAAAGCCAAAGCTGATAAGTTGAATTTGGCTCATCAACTCAAAGGCATGCAAGGGGAAGATGCTAGCAGATTGAAGAGCAAGAAGAGGTCTTTTGAAGAGATAGAGACATTGCTGAATGAAGAACACCATGAGCGCTTGAGGTTGCAGAAAGCTGAAGCTAATTACCAGAAGAAGATAAGAGACTTGGAAAAGCAGCTTAGGGACAAAGATGTTCAGTTGAAGAAGGAGGTAGCCCTGAGGCATGCATCAGAGAGACAACTTGGAGAAGAAGTTGTGGAGCTCAGAAGACAACTGAAGGAGAAGCTCACCCCTTAGCCCGAGTGTTCAGAGTGTGATCGGTTGGTTGATCAGTGCCAGTACCTGAAGACTCTCATTCCTGGAGGACGACTATCTTAGCCTGTATTTGCTGTTTATTTTGAGAATCACCTCCAGGATTGTTGGATGGGATTCATTATTGTACTCTGTTGATTTGAACTTTTGTTTGAACCATGTTGTATGATCCTTGTTGCTCATGTATATAGATGAGATTGTTGATGTTTCACCTTGTGTTCATTATCCTGTGTAGGTTGCTTCTTTGTTGTGTTGCTTCTTTGTTGTTTATGTTGCAGGTTGCCATTTCTTGAAGGATGAATTAGGCTCTTGAATGCCTGAGGAATGAACATATCATATGCATCATACGCATCATACGCATCATACATATATCATCTGGCATTACAGGTGTTCTTGAACGAGACTTCTCACTCTAGACACATGTTATAAACTACTATGTAGGTGCATGGTATAAAGCTATGAAGTAATGTTCTAGAATTATTGTGTGGGGGAATTTTCATAAGCTTTGTTGGCATGTTTTAGAACTTTTGAACGGGGGGGTTTATTTTATAACTTTGAAGGCATCTTTTAGAAATTTTGTATGCAAATCATATTCTAAAACACTGTATGCATGTTACTGAACTATTGTGTGTGTGTGTGTGTGTGCGTGCGGGGGGGGAGTATGTTCTAGAACTCGGTAGGTAAACAATTGTATAGTAGACATGTTCTGATGCTTTGTAGGAATGTTCTAGAAATATTGTGTGAGGGCTTGTTGAAGAGTTATGTAGGCATGTTCTTGATCTATTGTGTAAGGGCGTGCTTTAGAGGTCTATAGGCGTGTTCTAGATCTATTATATGGCAGGCATGTTCTAGAGCTTTGTAGGCATGTTCTAGAACTATCGTGTAACGAGTATCCTCTAGAGCCTTATAAGCATGTTCTAGAACTATTATTTAGAGGGAATGACCTAAAGCTCTATAGTCATATTCTAGAAATATTGTTTGGGGGAAATGTTCTTAAGCTCTGTATGAGTGTTCTAGAACTATTATATGCCATGCATGTTCTAATTCTTTGTTGGGTTGTTCTAAAACTATTGTGTGATGGGCATGTTCTACAGCTCTATAGGCATGTTCTATAATTGTGTAGCCATATTCTAGAACTATTCTGTCAGGAGCATGCTTTTGAGCCCCGTGGGCATGTTCTAGAGCTCTAGACACATGTTATAAACTACTATGTAGATGCATGGTATAGAGGCATGAAGGAATGTTCTAGAGTTATTGTATGGGGGAATTTTCATAAGCTTTGTTGGCATGTGTTTAGAACTTTTGAATAGGGGGTTTGTTTTATAACTTTGAAGGCATCTTTTAGAAATTTTGTGTGGAAATTATATCATAAAACTCTGTAAGCATGTTATTGAACTATTGTGCGTGTGTGTGTGTGGGGAAGGGGGGGGGGGGTATGTTCTAAAACTCTGTAGGTATATTCTAGAATAATTGTATGGGAGACATGTCCTTGTGCTTTGTAGGAATTTTCTAGAAATATTGTATGGGGGCTTGTTGAAGAGTTATGTAGACATGTTTTAGAGCTATTGTGTAAGGGCGTGCTATACATGTCTATAAGCATGTTCTAGATCTATTGTGTAAGGCAATGTTTTAGATGCCTGTAGGCATGGTCTAGAATTATTGTTTGGTGGGAATGTTCTAGAGATCTGTAGGCAATTTCCATAATTATTGTGTGGGGGTTGGTCCTTAGCATTGTAGGAATGCTCTAGAGTTTTTTGTGTGGGTAGGATGTTCTATAGCTTTTTAGGCATGTTCTAAAAATTTTGTGTGAATGACTTGTTATAATACTCTGTAGGCATGTTATTGACTTATTATGTGGGGGCGAATTCTATAACTCTAAAGGTATGTTAGAGAACTATTGTATGGAGGGCATGTTCTAGAGTTCATTAGGTATATGTCTAGAACTATTATGAGTGGTGCATGTTCTAGAGCTCTTGAGTCATGTTTTGGAACTATTGTGAGGGGGGCATGTTCTAGAGCTTTGTAGGTATTTTCTAGAACTATTATGTAAGGGGTATCTTCTAGAGCTCTGTATGCATGTTCTAGAACTATTCTTTAGAGGGAATGGCCTAAAGCTCTATAGTCATATTCTAGAAATATTGTTTGGGGGGAATGTTCTTAAGCTCTGTACGAGTGTTCCAGAAATATTATATGCCAGACAAATTCTAATTCTCTGTTGGATTATTCTAAAACTATTGTGTGGCGGGCATGTTCTACAGCTCTGTAGGCAGGTTATATGATTTTGTAGCCATATTCTAAAATTGTTGTCCAAGGGCATGCTTTAGAGCTTCGTGGGCATGTTCTAGAGCTCTAGACACATGTTATAAACTACTATTTAGGTGCATGGTATAAAGCTATGAAGGAATGTTCTAGAATTATTGTGTGGGGGAATTTTCATAAGCTTTATTGGCATGTTTTAGAACTTTTTGAATGGGGGCGTTTGTTTTATAACTTTGAAGGCATCTTTTAGAAATTTTGTATGGAAATCATATTCTAAAACACTGTATGCATGTTACTGAACTATTGTGTGTGTGTGTGTGTGTGTGTGTGCGTGCCGGGGGGGGGGGGGGGGGGAGTATGTTCTAGAACTCGGTAGGTAAACAATTGTATGGTAGACATGTTCTGGTGCTTTGTAGGAATGTTCTAGAAATATTGTGTGAGGGCTTGTTGAAGAGTTATGTAAGCATGTTCTTGATCTATTGTGTAAGGGCGTGCTTTAGAGGTCTATAGGCGTGTTCGAAATCTATTATATGGCAGGCATGTTCTAGAGCTTTGTAGGCATGTTCTAGAACTATTGTGTAACGAGTATCCTTTAGAGCCCTATAAGCATGTTCTAGAACTATTACTTAGAGGGCATGACCTAAAGCTCTATAATCATATTCTAGAAATATTGTTTGGGGGGAATGTTCTTATGCTCTGTATGAGTGTTATAGAACTATTATATGCCATACATGTTCTAATTCTTTGTTAGGTTGTTCTAAAACTATTGTGTAATGGGCATGTCCTACAGCTCTATAGGCATGTTCTATAATTGTGTAGCCATATTCTAGAACTGTTGTGTCAGGAGCATGCTTTTGAGCCCCGTGGGCATGTTCTAGAGCTCTAGACACAAGTTATAAACTACTATGTAGGTGCATGGTATAGAGGCATGAAGGAATGTTCTAGAGTTATTGTGTAGGGGAATTTTCTTAAGCTTTGTTGGCATGTGTTTAGAACTTTTGAATAGGGGGTTTGTTTTATAACTTTGAAGGCATCTTTTAGAAATTTTGTGTGGAAATTATATCCTAAAACACTGTAAGCATGTTATTGAACTATTGTGCGTGTGTGTGTGTGGGGAAGGGGGGGGGGGGTATGTTCTAAAACTCTGTAGGTATATTCTAGAATAATTGTATGGGAGACATGTCCTGGTGCTTTGTAGGAATTTTCTAGAAATATTGTATGGGGGCTTGTTGAAGAGTTATGTAAACATGTTTTAGAGCTATTGTGTAAGGGCGTGCTTTACATGTCTATAAGCGTGTTCTAGATCTATTGTGTAAGGCAATGTTTTAGATGCCTGTAGGCATGTTCTAGAATTATTGTTTGGTGGGAATGTTCTAGAGATCTGTAGGCAATTTCCATAATTATTGTGTGGGGGGTGGTCCTTAGCATTGTAGGAATGCTCTAGAGTTTTTTGTGTGGGTAGGATGTTTTGTAGCTTTTTAGGCATGTTCTAAAAATTTTGTGTGAATGACTTGTTATAATACTCTGTAGGCATGTTATTGACTTATTATGTGGGGGCGAATTCTATAACTCTAAAGGTATGTTAGAGAACTATTGTGTGGAGGGCATGTTCTAGAGTTCATTAGGTATATGTCTAGAACTATTATGAGTGGTGCATGTTCTAGAGCTCTTGAGTCATGTTTTGGAACTATTGTGAGGGGGGCATGTTCTAGAGCTTTGTAGGTATTTTCTAGAACTATTATGTAAGGGGTATCTTCTAGAGCTCTGTATGCATGTTCTAGAACTATTCTTTAGAGGGAATGGCCTAAAGCTCTATAGTCATATTCTAGAAATATTGTTTGGGGGGAATGTTCTTAAGCTCTGTATGAGTGTTCCAGAAATATTGTATGCCAGACAAGTTCTAATTCTCTGTTTGATTATTCTAAAACTATTGTGTGGCGGGCATGTTCTACAGCTCTGTAGGCAGGTTATATGATTTTTTTAGCGATATTCTAAAATTGTTTTCCAAGGGCATGCTTTAGAGCTTCGTGGGCATGTTCTAGAGATCTAGACACATGTTATAAATTACTATGTAGGTGCATGGTATAAAGCTATAAAGGAATGTTCTAGAATTATTGTGTGGGGGAATTTTCATAAGCTTTGTTGGCATGTTTTAGAACTTTTGAATGGGGGGGTTTGTTTTATAACTTTGAAGGCATCTTTTAGAAATTTTGTATGGAAATCATATTCTAAAACACTGTATGCATGTTACTGAACTATTATGTGTGTGTGTGTTTGTGGGCGTGCCGGGGGGGGGGGGGGAGTATGTTCTAGAACTCGGTAGGTAAACAATTGAATGGTAGACATGTTCTGGTGCTTTGTAGGAATGTTCTAGAAATATTATGTGAGGGCTTGTTGAAGAGTTATGTAGGCATGTTCTTGATCTATTGTGTAAGGGCGTGCTTTAGAGGTCTATAGGCGTGTTCGAGATGTATTATATGGCAGGCATGTTCTAGAGCTTTGTAGGCATGTTCTAGAACTATTGTGTAACGAGTATCCTCTAGAGCCCTATAAGCATGTTCTAGAACTATTACTTAGAGGGCATGACCTAAAGCTCTATAATCATATTCTTGAAATATTGTTTGGGGGGAATGTTCTTATGCTCTGTATGCGTGTTCTAGAACTATTATATGCCATACATGTTCTAATTCTTTGTTGGGTTCTTCTAAAACTATTGTGTGATGGGCATCTTCTACAGCTCTATAGGCATGTTCTATAATTGTGTAGCCATATTCTAGAACTGTTGTGTCAGGAGCATGCTTTTGAGCCCCGTGGGCATGTTCTAGAGCTCTAGACACAAGTTATAAACTACTATGTAGGTGCATGGTATAGAGGCATGAAGGAATGTTCTAGAGTTATTGTATGGGGGAATTTTCTTAAGCTTTGTTGGCATGTGTTTAGAACTTTTGAATAAGGGGTTTGTTTTATAACTTTGAAGGCATCTTTTAGAAATTTTGTATGGAAATCATATTCTAAAACACTGTATGCATGTGACTGAACTATTGTGTGTGTGTGTGTGTGTGTGTGTGCATGCCAGGGGGGGGGGGAGTATGTTCCAGAACTCGGTAGGTAAACAATTGTATGGTAGACATGTTCTGGTGCTTTGTAGGAATGTTCTAGAAATATCATGTGAGGGCTTGTTGAAGAGTTATGTAGGCATGTTCTTGATCTATTGTGTAAGGGCGTGCTTTAGAGGTCTATAGGCGTGTTCGAGATCTATTATATGGCAGGCATGTTCTAGAGCTTTGTAGGCATGTTCTAGAACTATTGTGTAACGAGTATCCTCTAGAGACCTATAAGCATGTTCTAGAACTATTACTTAGACGGCATGACCTAAAGCTCTATAATCATATTCTAGAAATATTGTTTGGGGGGAATGTTCTTATGCTCTGTATGAGTGTTCTAGAACTATTATACGCCATTCATGTTCTAATTCTTTGTTGGGTTCTTCTAAAACTATTGTGTGATGGGCATGTTCTACAGCTCTATAGGCATGTTCTACAATTGTGTAGCCATATTCTAGAACTGTTGTGTCAGGAGCATGCTTTTGAGCCCCGTGGGCATGTTCTAGAGCTCTAGACACAAGTTATAAACTACTATGTAGGTGCATGGTATAGAGGCATGAAGGAATGTTCTAGAGTTATTGTATGGGGGAATTTTCTTAAGCTTTGTTGGCATGTGTTTAGAACTTTTGAATAGGGGGTTTGTTTTATAACTTTGAAGGCATCTTTTAGAAATTTTGTGTGGAAATTATATTCTAAAACACTGTAAACATGTTATTGAACTATTGTGAATGTTTGTGTGTGGGGAAGGGGGGGGGGTATGTTCTAAAACTCTGTAGATATTTTGTAAAACAATTGTAAGCTAGACATGTTCGCTGCTTTGTAGGAATGTTCTAGAAATATTGTATGGGGGCTTGTTGAAGAGTTATGTAGGCGTGTTCTAGATCTATTGTGTAAAGGCATGTTTTAGAGGTCTAGACACGCGTTCTAGATCTATTATATTGTGGGCATGTTCTAGGGCATTATAGGCATGTTCTAGAGACGTGTTCTAGAACAATTTTGTCGAGGCATTTTCTAGATTTATTGTGTGGTAGGTGTTATTGAGCATTGTAGGAATGTTCTAATTTTTTGTGTGGGTAGGATGTTCTATTGCTTTTTAGGCATGTTCTAAAACTTTTGTATAATGACTTGTTATAATACTCTGTAGGCATGTTATTGACTTATTATGTGGGGGACAATTCTAGAGCTTTGTAGGTATGTTAGAGAACTATTTGTGGAGGGCATGTTCTAGATATCAGTAGGTATATGTCTAGAACTATTGTGAGGGGTACATGTTATAGAGATCTTTAGGCATGCTCTAGAACTATTGTTTGGGGGGCATGTTCTAGAGCTTGGTAGGCATGTTCTCGAACTATTGTGTAAGGGGTATCTTCAAAGCCCTGTAAGCATGTTATAGAACTAAAGTTCTGTAGTCGTATTCTAGAAATATTGTTTGGGGGAATGTTCTTAAGCTCTGTATGAGTGTTCTAGAACTATTATATGCCATACATGTTCTAATTCTTTGTTGGGTTGTTCTAAAACTATTGTGTGGCGGGCATGTTCTACAGCTATGTAGGCATGTTCTATAATTTTTTAGCCATATTCTAGAACTGTTGTGTCAGGAGCATGCTTTTGAGGTCCATGGGCATGTTCAAGAGATCTAGACACGTGTTATAAACTACTACGTAGGTGCATGGTATAGAGCTCTGAAGGAATGTTCTAGAGTTATTGTGTGGGGGAATTTTCTTAAGCTTTGTTGGCATGTTTTAGAACTTTTGAATAGGGGGTTTATTTTATAACTTTGAAGGCATATTTTAGAAATTTTGTGTGGAAATTATATTCTAAAACACTATATGCATGTTATTGAATTATTGTGCTTGTGTGTGTGGGGGGGGGGGGTTATGTTCTAGAACTTCGTAGGTATTTTGTAGAACAACTGTATGCTACACATGTTTTGGTGCTTTGTAGGAATGTTCTAGAAATATTGTGTGGGGGCTTGTTGAAGAGTTATGTAGGCATGTTCTAGATCTAATGTGAAAGGGCATGTTTTAGAGATCTATAGATGTGTTCTAGATCTATTATATGAGGGATATGTTCTAGAGCATTGTAGGCATGTACTAGAGACGTGTTCTATAACTATTGTGTGGGGGCATTTTCTAGAATTATTATATGGAGGGTGTTCTTGAGCATTGTAGGAATGTTCTATATTTTTTATGTGGGTAGGATGTTCTATTTCTTTTTAGGCATGTTATAGAACTTTTGTGTGCATGACTTGTTCTAATACTTTGTAGGCATGTTATTGACTTATTATGTGTGGGTGAATTCTACAGGTTTGTAGGTATGTTAGAGAATTATTGTCTAGATGGAATGTTCTAGAGTTCAGTAGGCATATGTCTAGAACTATTATGAGGGGTGCATGTTCTAGAGCTCTTTAGGCATGTTCTAGAACTATTGTGAGGGAGGCATGTTCTAGAACTATTATGTAAGGGGTGTCTTCTAGAGCTTTGTAAGCATGTTCTAGAACTATTCTTTGGAGGGCATAACTGTAGCGGTAAATTCATGACCATCAGGCTATGGGTAAACTTGACGTCAATAAAACCAGAGTCGCCACCTTGCTTTTATTGTTTCCAAAGGAAAATGGAAAAATACGAACAAAACCCAAAGATAAGATGTTTTCAAATCAAAACTAATAAAACATCATCGATTACAGGTAAGTGGGTTGGTTACACAAAGGGAAGGTGTGAGCACCCAAAGTGTCCTAGGTACTCCTAGGGAGCCCTTTTTTTTGTGCAAATGTTTTGGTCAAAATGATGTTTGGTAAAAATACAGAGTGGGGGTGAGAAAAGAATTCATTAATTATATTTTTTGTGTTTGACAAGACCTTCGGTCTTATGCCTACGTACCAACATAAAAATGAGGGATCAAAACCCCGTAGTTCGTGGTCAAAATTTTAAAGAAGTTGGTGAATTGGTTTTAATCAAAAGGTTTAAAAGAAAAGGCGCAAAAGCCCAAAGACTTGAATGAGGTTGTTAATTCTTTTTGTCTTTTTTGAAATTAAAGTCAATATGGTTAAGTTCATTTACAAGTTTGACTTAAGAAAACATGCCCAAGTTCAATGGCATAAGGCTAAAGTTTCTAATCATTAAAAACATGCCCAAGTTGAAAAAAACAAACAGAGAAGGTTTTAAAAGAGGGAGAGATTTGAAATTTAAGAAGTGGAAGGAGATGAAGAGACTACCCTAGACAAAAATTAAAAGTCAAGAGTTGAAAAGATATCACCAATGGGATGTAATCCACAAGACAAGAATATTAGATAGAAACCCAATTTCCTTTAGACATTTGAGAAAACAACAAGCATAAGAAATATCCAAGCAAACCATTTGAAGACCAAGGCATCAAATAAAGATATCCATAATTTCCAAGCAAGCACTCCAATAGCTGGCAGTCTTCAATGTCTTCCAATGTATCAGATGAAAATATTCCTTGGTCAACTCAAAACAATCATCAGACATAAATAATAATAACATCATACCAATCAAACATAGATACAATGTGACAGAGGAATCAGAACCACTCAAGGCTTCCATCATATGAAAGACACGGTCAGGGATAGCTCAGTCTTAGATGGTGGCATTGGCTAAGTCCTCAAAGCATAGGGAAGTTGCCTATTCTAAGTCCAAAAGTTCAAATCAAGCACAACAGTCCAACAAGATATTTTTTAGGGCTTTTGTTGTTATTAATTATTTTAAGGTCCTAAGACCACAAACAAAAACAAAAACAAGCAATATATACAATCACAAGATATGGCTCAAATGAGCAAAGTGAAAAGGACAGAAGCATAAACAAGTTGCATGAAATTTAAATGGAAAATGAATGATAAAGGTACTAATATTTAAATTACATTAAGTAAATGACTTGAAAGTAAAGAGAAATTAATAAAGAGTTAGTCAATGGTTAGTGAAGAGTTTTGATTGATTAAGTCATTCTTTGGGGAACACTCAACTAGTCATTCGCAAGTGTGAATACATGAACCAAGCCATCATCCATGAGAAGGGCTACAACTTGGATAAATCAACAAGTATGCCACTAGCTCTCATGAAAGGAAAAGAGGTCAAGTTTTCACACAATGCCTGAAGAATGGGAGGCTTACAATATCACTTACAAGAATGATATGCCTTTTTAGACAAACTTAGCTCTATGTTAAGCAATCGTAATTGGACTTATATAGAAGTCACAACTATTTGAGGTCGGGATATAGGTGTTAATGCATGTTAGAGATTTGGTACAAAGAACCAAACTCCTAAAACATACCACACACTAAAAAATAGGGAGGACGTATCTCAGTCAGGCTCATGTTGATTCATATGACACAAGATCATTAATGAATCAACTAGCATTAGACATGAAGAGAATTCATTGGTCAATGATAAATTGGGGAAGAATATGGATGTATATGAAGAAGGAGGGGGAAATAGAAACCTAAATTGGTCACAGGAGGAAATTCATCTGATCAATAGTATCCATTCATTTTGGGGGATGAAATATACATTTCATCAACCCCCTAAATCCAATAGTATTGGTCAAACAAAAGTCAAATCAACCATGACAAAGGCCAAACAGAAAGTCAAACATCATATGATCAACTAAATGGCTCAACACAATTTTTAAAAAATTATTCAATTAAAGGTCAAATTTAAAATGAATTAAAATGCATTTTTAAATGGGCAAAACCTCAAATCCCTTCGAAACACCGAATAAATGGCCAAGGGATTTATCCTAGATCAAACAAGGTCAAACGACCTTAGACAAAAAAAGGATTTTTGGAAAGTTAGAAGTATTTTAAAATATTTAAAAACAAGTCCAAAATCATTTAATTCACAAAAAGTATCAAAATTAATCCGAAAAATGATTTTAATTAAAAATATGGAAGATGGAAATATTTAAAGATTTTTGGTGAAAGTCCATATTCTCTGGATTAAAGTTGAAATTTCTATGAATAAAATAAAATAAAAGGATTAAAAGAAAAGTTAGAAAAAAAAATAGGAAAAACACGGTCCATCAGAACTCCCTCACTAATTGAGGTGGAAGATCTGATGGCCACAAGCATACACTCCATCATTTACCATAGCCAACGCGTGTACACTGTAAGACCCCAATTTTGACCCTAAGACCCCTAATGCAATTTCATCATAAGCATTAGCATTAGGATCACACCTTGGCATCCTCCTTACCCCTCTTTCATTGGGTTTTTTTTGGGAGAGATCACCAAGCACTATGTGATTGTATCATACTTGTATACCATCATTTTACTAACCAAAATAAAAAAAATATATGTCTTTGCATTTGCCTAATTCCTTTGTAGGTAGGGCATGATCACCATTGATCTATCAAGTTCATATGTAGGGTTTGAGACACCCATTACAAGGAGCACAACCATGAATTGATCCAAGAATGTTTATGAACATCATATATGAGTTCCATTGATTACTACAAGTTATACTGATCAAGTTTGCTACAAGAGTTTGAGGGTGATTTGCCTTGGAAATCCTAATTTGACTAGGTATCTTGAGTAACTTCTCCAACAAGCTATCTCACAAATTGATCAAATTTCTCAAGGTACACTTCAAAATTCATCATCTTATGCATATATGATCTACCATGAACCAAGAAAGTCAAAAGAATTGAAGGTTAGCAAGTTAGTCGAGGGTGGTTGACCAGATGAATTCATCTGATCAAAACTGGGTCTCCCTAGACCATATCTCCTACAATTTAAACCATATGAAAATCATTCCGAGAGAAACGTTACTCTAAATGACATTCCAAACAACTTTCATGTTGAGACCTAGAGCTAGTTTTGCTTGGAAAATCATATTCTATATTGAAACATTATAGGTCATTTTGTCAAAACCCTAATTTGAAAGTCAACTTCCCAAGGCCATAACTTGCTCAGTTTTTATGGAATTAAAGATTTTCAAGTTGCACAATCAAATTCAAGATGTCTAACTCAACTTTTATGAGCACGTGATATGAGATTACATTATAGGTCATTTTTGACCTATACCATTGAACAAGTGATTTTTCCAAACTTCAAAAATGCATAACTCTATCATTCTAAATCCAAATGACATGAAATTGGTGACCATTTTGAAGGTATTTGAAAGATCTACAAATTTTATGAACACATTTGTCTAATTTTAAGCTCACATAAAAAGTTAAGCAGGGTGGAATATTGAGATATATGACTTGACACTTAGAAAAAATTTCAACATTTTGAAATTTCCAAAATTCCATCTCAAATTTCTTCATGTTCCAAGCTCCAAATGAAAAAGTGTTGAACATTAAACTTGTTCCCCTTGATCCAAGCTTTCCAAAGAACCCAAGTTCATGCATTTTGGATGAGGTTTGCTAGTACTGCGCATGGCTTTAACAGGGCTGCATCATTGGCAAGAATCAATTGCATAAACTTCAGTTCCCAATGCCTTGCCATTCAAGCTTCATTCAGACCTCATTTGGAATGATTTTGGACCTTTTTGCATTGCATCATGGGCCTGTACATGCCCATGCATTAGTGCCATCAACATTGCTAATTTTGGACAAATTTTCGAAGTGTGCAAATATCATTCATTCATGCTATAAATACATGACCTTTATGCTCATTTGAAACACACTTTATGCGCCAGCTTTGCCCCCCATTGAAACCCTCTCATTCCAAAGGAAAACCTGATAAATTTCAATTTGAAATTTGAGTTTGAATCTCAACTGTTGGAGATTTAAGAACTCCAGGATCCAAAGCCTTGCAACCTCTCTAATCACTTCTTGCTAGCTTCTCAAGTGTGATCAGATCGTATTTGGAGCAAACAACATCAAGAACTGCATAACATTGAAGTTAATTTTCAGAAAACTTCATCTCTTCGATTCTCTCTCAATTCTACTCAATTCTATTGGATCTTTGGTTGTCTGAAGTCCTACCAATGTAGGCAAGAAGATTGAGTTTCTTAGAGGTCAAATCGAAGCAACTCAATTGACAGACCTAAAATTCAACTCCTCATATCTTTCTATATATATGGAGTTAGTTGAAATTGAGGTCAGATTCGTGCTCTACGCCATTTTTTCTTTCAGATCATGTCCTCCTTTTTCATTTATGAGATGGTGATGACTGAACCAATCCGGTGAGCCTCTCCTAAGAAGGTGGCCGGAGGTCCAGCGCCGGTGGTGTGCTGGACAGGTTCTAAGCCACATGATCATTCCAAAATGTTTTAATCTCACACGTCCATTGTGAATACCAGGCGTGTAGATAAGTTGACTAGCGTGCATCATGGAACACGCATTCTAGGCCACTTGATCTGCCACCTCAATTAATGAGGGAGATCAAGTGGCTCACGTTTTTTCATATTTTCTGATTTTTGTTTTAGTCCTTTTATTTTCATTAATTCATATTAATTTTAATATTGATCCAAAAAATATGAGAGTTTCACCAAAAAAATTCAAATAATTTCCTCTTTCATATTCTGAATTAAAATTATTTTTTGGATCATTATTAATATTTTTCATGATTTAATTGATTTTGTGATTATTTTTAATGTTTTAAAAATACTTTTAAGTCTTTAAAAATTCTGAATTTTTTTCTCCAAGGTCCTTTGACCTTGTTTGACCTATGATAAATCTAATGGCCATTTCTTTGGTGTTTTGATGAGGTTTTAGGAATTTGACAAACCATATTTAATTTAAATGCATTAGTTTAGTATTTTTAATTTGAATAATTGCCAATTAATTGCGTTGACCATTTGTGATGACTTATTTGAGTTTGACTCTTGTTGTTGGGCCTTGGTCAAGGTTGATTTGACACTGTCAAGTTAATATCATTGGATTTAGGGGATTGATGGAATGTACATTCCATCTCCCAAAATGAATGAATGATATTAATTTGGTAAAAGTCCTCCTTTGATCAATTTGAGTTTTGATCCATTCCCCTCCCTCTTCATCTCCTTCCCCTTCTTTGTGCATCCATTTCATTTGGCCTCTAATATCTGAAAGTCCTAAGGCTAGTTGATTGAAAAATCAACATGAGTATGGATGAGATTAGGACACTCCTTTTTCATATTCTTTTTGTGTGTGGCATGTTTCATGAGCATAGTCCATTATACTATGTCTCTAACATGCATTAACACCAAAATTCTATTTCCCGACCTCAAATAGTTGTGACTTCTACATAAGTCCAATTACGATTGCTTAACATAGCGCTAAATTTGTGACACAAAAGGCATATCATTCTAGTTAGTGAGATTGTAAGTCTCCCCTCCTTCATGGTATTATGTGGAAATTTGACCTTTTTTCCTTCCTTTGGAATATGTCTTGGCTGAAGGATCCATGCTTGTGATAAGTGGGTTGAGTGTTCTCCAAAGAATGACTTTAAAAAATGAAAAGCAAAAGCAAAACAAAACTAACTTCTAACTCATTAACAACTAACTTTTAATTTCAAGCCATTTACTTTAACGTCATTTAATTTAGTCTTTATTCATTTGCCATTATTCATACCATTCTAATTGTTTATGTTAATGCAATTTTCGCTTTGTCCACTTGGACCATATTGTGTGATATATCTTGTTTGTGTACTTTTCTTGTTTGTGTGGTCTTTGACCATTAATGTACATAATAACAACAAAAACCCGAAAAAACTTTTGTGTGGACTGTTGATTTGATCTTGGACAAATGGACTTAGAACTTAGGCAACATTCCTATGCTAAAGGACTTGGCCAATGCCAACTTTCTGTGAAACCAAGTGATTGCAATTTGAAATTTTATCTGATACATCATTCAAGATCCTTTTGAGTTCATCTGCAACATGATCATTATGAAGCTGTTAAATTGAACCTGTGACTTGTGGAATTCATTTGTTACATGGGCTAATTTGAATAAGATCATGGAGTGGCTAAAGCTTGGATGTGGCTATCTTCATTTGATGCCCTTGCTAATGAAGACTGATATAATTATGCATTTGTGTGTTTCTTAATTCTATGAGTTAATTCTTTTTGGCTTTTTGAAGTGGATGCATTGCTTTGAACAAAAATTAAGTGGATGCATTGCTTTCTTAATTTTTGTTCAAAGCAATGCATCCACTTTGAAATTTGTATCACGAACTATGAGGTTTTGATCCCTCATTTTTATGTTGGTACGTAGGAACAAGTCCGAAGGTCTTGTCACAAAAAAAAATATAACTAATTGAATTATTTTCTCATCCCCTCATTCTATTTGTTTGTAAACAACATTTTGTACAAAATACATATGCACACAAGAAGGGCTCCCTAGGAGTACTTAGGACACTTTGGGTGCTAACACCTTCCCTCTGTGTAACCAACCCCCTTAATTATAATCTCTGACATTTTATTAGTTTTGATTTGAAAACTTCTTTCTTTTGGGGTTTTGTTCGTACTTTTTCCCTTTTCCTTTGGAAACAATAAAAGCGCGGTGTCGACTCTTATTATTTGATGTCTATCTTATCCATAGCTTGATGATCATGAATTTACCGCTACATACACACCTTGTAATCAGAAGCAAGGGCTAAGATTAAAACATTAAAATGAAATAAAATGGCTGGAAGGGCGCCAACGCACCACCGGAGCCCTAGTTCCGGTCTTCTTCTTCTGTGGACCTCACCAGACTGGTCCACCACCAACCTCCATAAAAATCGAAAATGAATACACTAATTTAAAGGAAAAATGCTCAGGAGTTCAAATCTGACCTCAATTTCTCCTAATTCCAAGTATATTAAAAGATACGTGGATTTGAAATTTGAGACGCAAGATTTGAGTTGCTTCGATTTGACCTCAAAGCAACTCAATCTTATTGCCAATATTGGTAGGTCTTGAGACAACTAAAGATCAAGAAAAATAGTTGAGAATTGAAGAAGAATCGAAGAATAGAAAATCCAAAAATCCACCTTCGGTTTGCTTCAGTTGAGCTTGATCTTGCTTCCAATTTGCTTTGGCTCGCCTCTAACAAATTGCAGGAAGTGAAATGGATGATTAAGAAGCTTGGATTCTTGGAGTTTCAATTCCAAAACAGAATGAGAATTGAAACTCGAATTCGAATTAAATCTTCAAGTTTATCCTTTAATGGAGGTTAGGGAAGCAGCAGTGTAAAGCTTGTGTAAGAGGGATCCTTATTCTGATCAGCAAGGGCATGTATTTATAGCCTACACATTGCTTTCCACACCTTTCCTCAAAATGTCAAAATAATAAACTCATGGTTGCATTCTTGCATGGGCGTGTGATAGGCCCATTAAATGATGTGAAAAGCTCCAACATTATGTGTTAATCAACCTGAAATGATACCATGTGATCATGCATTAGGGAAATGGAAATTGGACATCGAACTTACCAAATGATGCCAAACATTACACCTATGCGCTAGCCACTAAAAATTTCTCCAAATGTGATCATATTGGATGTTTTAGAAAGCTAACATGAATGGGAGAAACTTTAATGTTGAATACTTTTCGATTTAGAACTTGGATCATGATGAATTTTGAGGTGGAAGTTGGAGAAATCAAACATGGTTGAAAATTTTCTAAGTAAAAATGGTTTTGCTATGAGTTTCAAATGAAAATGGTTTATTCACAAGGGTTGTATATATTTCATTCCTATTCAATTAAGTCATAAATTTGACACTATTTGAATCTTGCATGAGGAAGTTATGGATTTTAGAAGTTCAGGAAACTTGCTTGTCCAATGGTAATCGCCCAAAATGACCTATAATGTTTCCTCTTGGAACATGCCCTTGTAAGTAGAATTTGACATTTATCAAAGAATAAAAGTTGGAGAATACATCTTGAAATTAATCATGAAACTTGGATGGCCTTCATATAATAAAAATTTACATGTTATGGTTATTGGAAGTTGACCTTCCATTTATGGCACAGACAAAATGACCTATAATGTTTCACTATAAAAAATGACTTTCCAAGCAAACTTAGATCTTTATGTCAACATGAACAATGTTTGGAATGTCATAAATAGTAACTTTCCTCTTGGAATAATTTTCATATGACAAAAATTATAGGAAATAGGGTCTAGGGAACCCTAGATTTGACCAATTGACTTTTCTGGTCAACCTCCTTGAACCAACTTCCACACTTGATGTTCCTTTGATCTTTGGGGATCATGGAGAATCATATATGCATAAGATGATGTTTAATTAAGTATACCTTGATATCTTTAATCAATTGGTGAAGAAAACTTGTTGAGGAAGTCATACAAGATAACCAGATGAATTAGGGCTTCTAAGGCAAACAACCTTCAAAATCTTGATGAATTCTTTATCAAAATGACAAATGAAGAACATGGGGATACATATATGATTATTAGAACCAATGTGAACCTTTCATTGATTGATATCTTGTATTCAGGGTCTCAAACCCTAGATATGAGCTTTATGAGGCACAGGTGGATACACACACTACCTACAAAAGAAACAAAGCTAGACATAGACATATTTTTGGTATTTTGGTTAGTGAACAAAGAAAAAATAAAGTATGATACAATCAAAAGTCCTTGGTGATCTCTCCCAATACAAACCCAATAAATGAGGGGTAAGGAGGATGCCAAGGTGTGATCCCAAAGTCAATGCAAATGATGAGATAGCATGAGGGATTTTAGGGTCAAAATTGGGGTCTTACAATGACCTAAAGCTCTACAGTCATGTTCTATAACTATTGTTTGGGGGGAATGTTCTTAAGCTCTGTAGACATGTTCTATAATTTTGTAGCCATGTTCTAGAGTTGTTGTGTGAAGAGCATGATTTAGAGCTCAATGGGCATGTTCTAGAGCTCTAGCACAGGTTCTAAAACTATTGTGTAGGTGCATGGTATAAAGATGTGATGGAAAATTCTAGAATTATTGTGTGGGGGGATTTTCTTAAGCTTTGTTGGAATGTTTTAGAAATTTTGAATGGGGGTTAGTTTTATAACTTTTAAGGCAACTTCTAGAATTTTGTGTGGATATTATATTCTAAAACATTGTATGCATGTTATTGAACTATTTTGTATGTGTGTGCGTGGGGGGAGGGGGGGGGTAATTTCGAGAACTATGTAGGTATATTCTAGAACAATTATATGGGAGACATGTTCTGGTGCTTTGTATGAAAGTTCTAGAAATATTGTATGGAGCTTATTGAAGAGTTATGTAGGCATGTTCTAGAGCTATTGCGTAAGGGCATGTTTTTGAGGTCTATAGGCGTGTTCTAGATCTATTATATGAGGGGGAATTTTCTAGAGTTCTGTACGCATGTTCAAGAACTATAAAGACGTGTTCTAGAACTATTATGTGGGGGCATGTTCTAGTGCTCTAGACACGTGTTCTAAGACTATTGTATAGGTGCATGTTTTAGAGCTACGGAGGCATGTTTTAGAATTGTTTTGTGGGGGGATTTTCTTAAGATTTGTTAGCATGTTTTAGAACTTTTGTATGGGGGATTTGTTTTATACCTTTAAAGGCATCTTCTAGAAATTTTGTGGAAATTATATTCTAAAACATTGTATGCATGTTCTTGAACTATTGTGTGTGTGTGTGCCTTTGTGGGCGGGAGGGGGTGTCTTACAATTAAGTTGGTTTATTCTAGAACAATTGTATTGGAGTCATGTTGTGGTGCTTTGTAAGATTATTCTAGAAATATTGTATGGGGGCTTGTCGAAGAGTTATGTAGGCATGTTCTCGAGTTCAATTGGCATATGTCTAGAATTATTGTGAGGGGGACATGTTCTAGAGCTCTTTAGGCATGTTCTAGAATTATTGTAAGGGGGCATGTTCAAGAGCTTTGTAGGCATGTTCTTCAACTATTGAGTAAGGGGAATCTGCTAGAGCTCTGTAAGCATGTTGTAGAATAATTCTTTAGAGGACATGACCTAAAGCTCTGTACTCATGTTCTATAACTATTATTTGGGGGTTATGTTTTTAAGCTCTGTATGAGTGTTCTAGAACTATTATATGTCAGAGATGTTCTAATGTTCTGCTGGATTATTTCTGCTGCAGGTATGTTCTACATCTCTCTAGCCATGTTCCATAGTTTTGTAGCCATGTTCTGGAACTGTAGTATGAGGATCATGCTCTAAAGCTCTGTAGGCATGTTCTAGAGCACTAGACACATGTTCTAAAACTACTATGTCGGTGGATATTCTTGAGCTATGAAGGATTGTTCTAGAATATTTTGTGAAGGAAATATTAGTGAGCTTTGTTGGCATGTTTTAGAAAATTTATGTGGGGGGTTTGTTATGTACTTCTTAAGGCATCTTCAAGAAGTTTTGTGTAGAAGTTATATTCCAAAACACGGTATGCATGTTATAGAACTACTGTGTGTGTGTGGGGGGGGGGGGTATGTTATAGAACTTTGTAGGTATATTCAGTACAATTGTATATGAGACATATTATGGTGCTTTGTAGGAATGTTCTAGAACTATAGTGTAGTGTATTGTTCAAGAGTTATGTAGGCATGTTCTATAGCTATTATGTAAGGGCATGTTTTAGACGTCTATAGGTGTGTTCTTGAGCTATTGTATGAGAGACATATTCTAGAGCTTTGTAGGCATGTTCAATAATTTTGTAGCCATGTTCTAGAACTGTTGTATGATGAGCATGCTTTAGAGCTTTATAGACATGTTCTAGAGCTCTAGACACGTGTTCTAAAACTACTGTATAAGTGCATGATTTAGAGCTAAGGAGGCATGTTTTAGAATTATTTTGTGGGGGGATTTTCTTAACATTTGTTGGAATATTTTATAAGTTTTGTATGGGGGGTTTGTTTTATACCTTTAAAGGCATCTTCTAGAAATTTTGTGTGAAAATTATATTCTAAAACATTGTATGCATGTTCTTGATTCATGTTCATGAGGTGTTGTTGAGTAGAATTGGACGTGGATTCAGAGAAAATCGTGGCATATTGAGCTAGGTTCAAAGTGTGAAGCATCCATGGCAGTTGAAGATTAAGCTGGTTCCTTGCATCCTTGAGCTTCAATTTCATCATCATTCACTTCACTAAGCATATTGGAAGAGTTCTGGAGCATCATAAGCCTTGAAGCAAGCTGAATCCAGTTCTGTTCATTAAGAGGTCAGTTTTTCAACCTCTTTAATTCTCAAATTCATTATGCTAATTGTGTAGATCCTTGAATGGTGATAATTCTGGTACAAATTTGGAGTGATTTGGTGCTGTTTTGAGTTAGTTATGTTCAATTGAAATTTTGATGTCAAATCTTTTTCTCTTCGATCCGTGCTTGTGATGTTGTTTTTGCATGAATCTTTGTTTGATCCTTGATGTACATGGAAGGATGAGTTGAATGGCGTAGGTTTCATTAATTTCTGGACATATTTTTTGAAATCTGGAAATTCCAGATGAAGATCTTCATGATCTTCATCGTCCATGCATGAAGTTCTTCGTTTCCAGTATTTGCTACAAATTGGCTAGGATTTAGCTACGAAAGTTGCATGTGTATGTTTGAAATTAGCTATGAAATGCAGAAGCGCGCCAGGCTAGGGTTTGAATATCAAAACGCTGTCGTTTGGCTTTGGCGCGCTTGGAATTCAAATGTGCACATGGTTGGAAACCGGTTGAAGGCTTTTTTCAAAATGCTTCCTATTTTCTTCCTTTCCCTCCACATTTCATGCTTGGCTCCATTTCATTTTTCAAAATCTTTCTCAACTTCCAAAAATCATTATAAATTGAAAAATGCTCCAATTGATCTCCAATTTTTTGCATTGTGTTCCTTATCTTGTCTAATTTTTTATGATCATTGAATTGCAAGTTGTGCTTGGCTGAAAAAATGATTTGTCCTAGGGTGATTGCACATGTATACAGGTTTGACATTGCCTTATTCATTTGATCATAAAATGCTTGTTTCTTATCCAATGCTTCTGAAATTTTGTGTGTGGATTCTAGACATGTTGTGTGACATTTTGGCTTTGATTTGAGATTTTTCCCATGCTCCCATTCTGTTTTATGCTCATGCTAACTTGGTGTGACAATTTGTGTCACACATTTGGTTGTCTGTTTTATGCTATGTGATTGCCATGCCTAATGATGTCCAATGCCTCTAATTTTTTGTGTGATGATCATGTTTTATGTCCTATTTACTCATGATTTTTGTCAAGATTATTTGAGTCATTTTTGATTTAATGTGCATTTGTTTCTTCTGATGTCTCAATGTGATCACCATTTCCATGCCTTGCCATGTTTTGCTCATGAAATGAATATGATTAATGATTTTGATGTGGGACTTTTTGAGATTTGTTCTTGATTGAATGAAGATGATTCATGTTAAATTTCATGTTCTGTTTTGAATTTTTGACCCTCCTTTGACCCTAGGCTTTGACCTAGTGGTTTGTGGCTTACATGTGGGCTTTGATTTCAGGTTTAAACATCCAAGTCCATAGTTGATGTTGCTTCCTCATTTGAGCATTGATGTTTGCTCTTGATTACTAACACTTGTGTGTTTTGTAGGTTGATGCTAACTCATTTGAGTTTGCCTTATGGCTTGCACATTGTGAACATTGTCTGTCTGTTTGATATTAATTGTTGTTGGTTTGTCTGTACAGTTGAATTGATTGGTTTAGATTTTTCACAGGTACTTAAGTTGCTTTGAGTTCTTTTGAACTTGCTTTTGCTTTGCTTGGTTGCTTAACCACTGAGGTATAATTCCTTTGACTTCATGTAGTCTGGAAGACCTGTCCTGTTATGTGGGCAGGCACCTGTCTGAAGCCCTCCTTAAGAGGCAATGCTTGTGAATGTTTATTTTTGTGCCAAGCAGGTAAAGACCTTTTAAGAGGCAATTGGCAGATAGAAAGGATGTGTAATCCATCCCCTGCTAGTCAGTTGTGTCATTCATTTTGCTCACACACATTGTGTTGATGCATTGTGGATAATAACCCAAGATCATGTTGTGTCAGTCACTTGAGGAGAAGAGTTCCTACATTCTGAACTCCCACACTTTCATTTGTCTGAAGCTCTCCCAGGCCAGGGATAAGAGCTGTGAGGTCTTACCCTCACTTCCCATTTCATCTGCTTCACCCTAACTCTCAATGTTAGGGTTAAAAGCTAACTACACCCGATTCCAGTTGGCTTGTTTTTACAGCCTAACCTTGTATGAGCCCAATTGTTTGTATATAGTGTTTGTGCTTGCTTTTTGTGCTTGTATGTGTTTGCCTGTGCTGTTTAGGATAGCTTGCTCCCTGTGCAAGTTAGATAGAAACCTTAACATAGGGATCATATGCATGACAACTTCTAGGCTCGAGTCGTAGTCTCCCTGGTAGCTTGTTATCTCCCTTTGTCTCTAGTTAGGCTAGAAGTTCTTTCTCTGTGGAGGGGAACTACGTCACCCTGATCCTCATACCAAATGAGGTACGTAGGCAGGAGATTGAGCTGATCTCTCCGGGCACCTTCTTTTCTTTTGTGTGTGTTTGTTATCCTTTTCTGGTTGGAGTCTGATGTAAGTCCAGCGATTGGCATTCGGTTTCCAGTTTGGGTGTGTGTTTGTTCGGAGTCTGACATAAGTCCAGCGATTGGCAGTTGGTTTCCTGTGTCTTGTTTGCTTGTTGGAGTCTGACGTAAGTCCAGCGATTGGCGGTTGGTTTCCTGTGTGTGTGTTCGTTGGTTCGGAGTCTGATGTAAGTCCAGCGATTGGCATTCGGTTTCCATGTTTGCCTGTTTGTGTGGAGTCTGACGTAAGGCCAGCGATTGGCAGTCGGTTTCCTGTTTGTGTTTTGTTTGGCGTGCGTTAGCCGAGCTACGAGTGCTCTGATTCTTACTCTGGTTAGAGAAGATACGTATGCATAGGATGTGACATCCTAGCGAGCACGTTTCCCCTGTCCTGAACTATGTCAACTCTGATGTCTGTTTCTGACAGGCTACGTAGGCCCAAGATGCGATATCCTGCCGAGTCCCGTTTCCTCCGTCTTTCTGTGTTTGTTCCAGCGTGTGTGCAGTGTGTGAGCAATTATTTAGCAACCTTTCTTCTATTCTTTTGTGCGTGGATCCCGTCGAGTACGACGGATGCGTAGGGGTGCTAATACCTTCCCTTCGCATAACCGACTCCCGATCCCATCTCTCTCTGGTCACGAGACCACGTCTTTTCCAGGTTTACTTCGAGCGTTTCCTTTCCCTCTTTTGGGATAAATAACGCACGGTGGCGGCTCTGTTGTTTCGTTTTCCCGCCGGTTTTTCGCGTAATGCGACAGCTGGCGACTCTGCTGGGGATCGCGAGAAGTTGACCTCTTGCTGGTCCATCTTCCCTAAGCGAGTCTCTCCTAGCGCTCTCTAGGATAGGGTTTGGTTGCTTTTGCTGTTTCATTTATTGCATTTATTTGTTTATATTTGCATTCATTTATTTATGTTTGCATTTATGTTTGCATTCATCATATTTTCATCTGTGATGGCTGTGCTGTGTTTGTCTCTCTGTTGGGGTGGGAGTTACATGAGGTAAAAGGCCCAATACCCAGGCTATGAGTGAGCTCTAGGACACCTAGGAATAGAGTGATTCTTGGGAAGCGGGTGGTATTGCGCCACTTAGCGGAACTTGATATCACGAGCAGTTCAGATCCTGATGGGGTATTATCGGTACATTCTTCGGGTGTGTGCATGATGATATTCTATGAAAGGGTTGTTTATCATGCGTTTCTCTCGACCATACCCTGGCCTAGATTACACCCTTGAGTGGGGAGGGAATGATCATTATTAGAGGTACCGTTGGTGACTTGTTGGTGACTTGTGTGTGACTTGATTCAGAGATATTTGGGTCTCAGATGGCTTTTGGGTCTCAGATGATTGTGTGGTTCCGAATTCAAGCTGAAGCTTTGATCCTGTGCTCCGAGATACACAGCCAGCCAGTCGTGTCTGCATCATTTGCATCATAGCATGTTTATTTTCAAAAAAAAATAAAAAAATAATGCAATGAAAAAATGAAAGAAGAAAGAAAAAAAGAAAAAGCTAATCTCTTCATGTATATCATTTCTCAGGATCATTCAGGAGTTTATTCACTGTGAGAGATGGCATCCGTTCCCGAGTTGAAGCGGAAGACTTGCACCTACAGTTTTCACCATGAGCCTTTGACGTCTCTGATAGAGTTGAGCAACTTGGTGACCGGCGGTAATCAGAAGGTATTTATTGATCAGTATGGGGATTTGTTGACATTGTTGAAGATGGTGGTAGATCCAGTGCCGTTGTAGACTCTTCTACAGTTCTACGATCCGAAGCTTCGTTACTTCACTTTCCAGGATTATCAGTACTCCATTCTGATGAATGTCCCGATCCGGTATCAGGTTCCTTTCTTGGATGTTCCAGAGGAGGTTGATTTCAAGGTTATTGCCAGAGCTCTTCATCTGAGTATCAAGGAAGTCGGTGACAATTGGAAGTCGAGCGGTGATGTGGTAGGGTTGCCTTTGAAGTACTTGTTGAGGATGGCTAGAGAAGAAGCAAAGAAGGGAAATTGGGAAGCTTTTCATGCTCAGTTAGCTGTCATGATTTATGGGATTGTCTTGTTCCCGAGTATGCCTAACTTTGTGGACTTTGCTGCTATCATCATCTTCCTTTGAGGAAACCCGATTCCTACTTTGTTAGCCGACACTTACTATGCTATTCACAATAGGCATGGTAAGGGTGGAGCTATCAGATGCTGTCTCCCTTTATTGCTCAGATGGTTCTTGTCTCTTCTGCCAGTCAGTGGACCTTTTGTGGATGCTCAGAGCACTCATAAGTGGACTCAGAGGATTATGTCTCTTACATCTTATGATATCAGGTGGCAATCTTACCGGATGGATGTGCGTAATGTCATCATGAATTGTGAAGCGTTTCGTAATGTGCCACTCATAGGGACTAAGGGTTGCATCAATTACAACCCGGTTCTTTCTCTTAGCCAGTTGGGGTTTGTGATGAATGGAAGACCATTTGATGCTGAGATAGCTGAAAGTGTGTATTTTGATAAGCGGAGTGACCCTGCTAGGTTGGAGCAAGTAGGAAGAGCTTGGAAGACCATTGGTGTCAAGGATGGAGCTGTTCTGGGGAAGAAGTTTGCAGTTGCTATGCCTGGTTACATTGATTGGGTCAAGAGTAGAGTTCAGACTTTGTTGTTGCCCTATGATAGGATGGAGTCATTGCAAGAGCAACCACCTTTCATCCTTGCTGAGAATGTGCCTGCTGAGCAGTACAAGCAAGCCTTGATGGAGAATCGTCGGTTGAAAGAGAAGGAACAAGATACCCAGATGGAGCTTTACAAAGCCAAAGCTGATAAGTTGAACTTGGCTCATCAACTCAAGGGTATGCAGGGTGAACATGTTGCTATATTGAAGAGCAAGAAGAGATCCTATGAGGAGATGGAGGCACTGTTGAACGCAGAACACCGTGAGTGCTTGAGGTTGCAGAGAGCTGAAGCTACTTATCAGAAGAAAATAAGGGACTTGGAAAAGCAACTTAGAGACAAAGACATCCAACTGAAGAAAGAGATTGACTTGAGACATGCATCAGAGAGCCATCTTGGTGGAGAAGTTGTGGAGCTCAGAAGACAACTGAAGGAGAAGCTCACTCCCTTGCCAGAATGTTCAGAATGTGACATGTTGATAGACCAGTGTCAGTATCTGAAGACGCTCATTCTGGGAGGACATTCGTCTTAGCTTGTATTTGATGTTTATGTTGAGAATCACCTCTAGGCTTGTTGGATGGGATTCATTGTTGTACTCTGATCATTTGAACCCTTGTTGTATGATCCTTGTTGCTCATGTCTATGGATGAGATCGTTGATGGTTCACCTTGTGCTCATTATCTTGTGTATGTTGCTTCTTTGTTGTTCTTGCTGCAGGGTTGCCATTTCTTGAAAGATGAATTAGGCTCTTGAATGCCTGAGAAATGAACATATCATGTGCATCATACGCATCATTAGCATCATACACATATCATTTTGCATTACAGGTGTTCTTGATCGAGACTTCTCATTCTGGTTCCTGTGTCAGGCAGGATAGCTGATCAACGTCCGCACCGCTACGCAACCAGACTGAATTAACAAAGGAACATGGACCAAGTTCAGGCAGAGTTGGCTGAGATGAGGGCTAACATGGCCCAATTCATGACAATGATGCAAGGAGTTGTTCAAGGGCAAGAGGAGTTGCGTGCCTTAGCCCAGAGACAGGAAGTTGTACTCCCACCACCCAGTCGTGCGTCGCCAGTGGGTGTTCTTGTGAATAATGGTGTTGCTGCTGCTGCTCCCGCCAATGATTACACCGTGGGTGATGAATTGAGAGGTATTCGGATTAATGGACAGCCTCTTGCTGCAGAGACTGTTAATGCCAGAGCAACCCGTGCTCCCGTTTGCCATCCTGCTCCGTTGGTTGACAGGCAGGAAGACATGTTGACACTGCTCAGTGAAGATGATGAAGTTGTGGGAAGAACTGACGAGAGGGATCGGAAGGTTGATGCCGTTGCTGAGAAGATTAAAGCCATCGAGTGTCAGAACTCTTTGGGTTTTGATGTGATGAATATGGGCCAGGTTGGGGGATTGAGGATTCCCTACAAGTTCAAAGCACCCTCATATGAAAAATATAACGGTACTTCTTGTCCTCGCACCCATGTGCAAGCGTACTATCGAAATATCTCTGCCTACACAGACGATGAGAAAATGTGGATGTACTTCTTCCAGGATAGCTTGTCTGGAGCTTCCTTGGATTGGTACATGGAGCTGAAAAGAGAATCCATTCGTAGTTGGAGAGATCTGGGTGAGGCCTTCTTGAGGCAATACAAACATAATATGGACATGGCTCCGAGTCGAACTCAGTTACAGAGCTTATGTCAAAAATCAGGGGAAAGTTTCAAGGAGTAAGCCCAGAGATGGCGTGAGTTGGCCACAAGAGTACAACCCTCTATGTTGGAAAGGGAGTTGACCGATATGTTTATCGGAACCTTACAAGGTGTATTTATGGACCGAATGGGGAGCTGCCCATTCGGTAGCTTTTCTGATGTGGTAATTTGTGGGGAGAGAACAGAGAGCCTGATCAAAGCTGGAAAGATTCAGGATGCTGGTTCCTCATCTTCGAAGAAGCCGTTTGCTGGGGCACCTCGCAGAAGGGAGGGTGAGACTAATGATGTGCAACACCGAAGGAATGTGAACAGAGGGCAATATCGCCAGGTTGCTGCTGTAACCATTCCAGCACCTCAACCACGTCAACAACAACAACAACAGAGGGTTCAACAACCGCCACAACAACAACAACAACAACGTCCTTATCAACCGAGACAGAGGATGCCGGATCGATGTTTCGACCCGTTGCCGATGACCTATGTTGAGTTGTTGCCTGAACTGCTCAGATTGGGGTTTGTGGAGTTGCGCACCATGGCTCCGTTGACAAAAATACCACCTGTGTATGATGCCAACGTTCGTTGTGATTTCCACTCAGGTGCACCGGGGCACCACATAGAGAACTGCCGGGCTTTTCATCATAAGGTCCAGGACTTAATTGACGCCAAAACTATCAATTTTGCTCCTGTTCCGAATGTTGTGAACAATCTTATGCCTCAGCATGGTGCGCATAGGGTGAACAATGTGGAAGATGGTGAAGCTGAAGACTTGGTAGTTGATGTTGAAGATGTTCAGACTTCATTGCTGGTTGTGAAGGATCGTCTGTTGAGTGGGGGAGTATTCCCGGGCTGTTATGAAGACTGTTCAGATTGTGTGCATTTAGAGAATGGTTGTATACAGTTGAGGGCTGGTATCCAGAGATTGATTGACGAGGGTTGTCTGCAGTTTAGTCGGGCCGTTAAAGATCGTGGGGTGGTGTCAACTGTCACCATTTATTTCAAACCGTCCGAGGGACGTGGCCAGAGAATTGTTAGTGCACCCATAACTGTTGGTACTCCTGTTACCATTTCTGCGCCAGTAACTGTCAGTGCTCCCACTACTGTTGTTGTGTCTGGTAGAAGCCCGGTTGAGAATAGTAAGGCTGTGCCGTGGAAGTACGACAACGCTTATCGCAGCAATCGAAGGTCAGAAGGTCAGATCAGGCCGGCTAATCAGTCTCCAGTGACTATTGGGTTGCCGAGTAGAGCTCCTGTGTTTGCGAGTCCAGTTGTGGACAATGTTGGGGGACCAGGAGGGTTCACCAGAAGTGGTCGTCTGTTTGCTCCCCAACCTTTGAGAGATAACAATGTTGAGGCTCTCGCCAAGGCTAAGGGTAAACAGGCTGTGGTTGAGGAAGAACCCGTGCAGAAGGAGGCGCCTGAAGGCTCATTTGAGAAAGACGTGGAGGAGTTTATGAAGATAATTAAGAAGCGTGACTACGAGATTGTAGATCAGCTGAATCAGACTCCGTCCAAGATTTCTATACTCTCATTGCTTCTGTGCTCTGAGGCGCACCGTAATGCCTTGTTGAAGATGTTGAATTTGGCTTACGTGCCTCAAGAGATATCTGTCAATCAGTTAGAGGGTGTCATTGCTAATGTCAGTACCAGGCATGGTTTGGGGTTCACAGACTTGGACTTGACGCCTGAAGGTCGCAACCATAACAAGGCCCTGCATATCACCATGGAGTGCAAAGGCGCAATATTGTCACATGTGTTGGTGGATACTGGCTCGTCTTTGAATGTGCTGCCTAAGAAGACTCTAGGCAAGATTGATGTTGAAGGGGTTATCCTCACTCCGAGTGATCTTATTGTTCGTGCGTTCGATGGATCCAAACGGTCTGTTTTTGGTGAAGTCACGTTGCCAATGAAGATTGGCCCGGAGGTGTTCAGTATTGTCTTCTATGTGATGGATATTCAGCCAGCATATAATTGCTTGTTGGGGCGTCCCTGGATACATGGGGCTGGGGCAGTTTCGTCAACTCTCCATCAGAAGCTGAAGTATGTTTGGAACGGTCAGATTGTGACTGTGTGCGGTGAAGAAGACATTTTGGTGAGTCACCTATCCTCTTTCAAGTATGTAGAGGTGGATGGAGAGATCCATGAAACTCTATGCCAGGCATTCGAGACCGTTGCTATGGAGAGGGTGGCTTTTGCTGAGCAGAAGAAGCCAAGTGCCTCAATTGCAGCCTACAAACAAGCTATGGAGGTTGTCAACTCTGGTAAGTCAGAAGGCTGGGGCAAGATGGTGGACCTTCCCGTCAAAGAAGACAAGTTCAGAATTGGTTATCAACCTCTGTAGGCAGAGCAGATTGAGCAGAAAGGGCCGAGTTCCTTCACCAACGCTGGGCTGATGAATCATGGTGACGTCTTTGCAGCCAGTAGTGAAGACGAGGACAGTGATTGTGATCTGAACAACTGGGTTCGCCCGTGTGCACCAGGGGAGTCGATCAACAATTGGACAGCAGAAGATGTGGTCCAAGTTACTCTTCAAACAGAGTAATTTTCTTTTGTTTTTCATTTTGCACAAAACCCTACGTTCTGCCCAAGGCGTAGTGGTTCATTGTAGGGCCTCATCATGTTTTTCAATGATATCATTAATAAAGGACGTTTTACAAACAATTTTGTGATCCCTGTCTTTCTATTTTTGTTTTTCATTTTTCAAAAAAAATAAAAATGGCAATGTTTTTGTTTTTGTGACTTTCTTGAACTCTTTTGTCTAAAATAAAGCATTAAACATGCATAAGTGATCTTACGGACTCCACTATAAACAGTTCTGTTATGGCTCAGTATGATTTCAATAATCCCATCTACCAAGCTGAAGAGGAGAGTGAGGAAGACTGTGAACTCCCCAAAGAATTGGTCAGATTATTGAAGCAAGAGGAAAGGGTCATCCAACCTCATTAGGAGGAGTTGGAGATTATTAATCTTGGTACTGAGGACGCCAGAAAAGAGATCAAGATCGGGGCTGCTTTGAAAGAAGATGTCAAGAGAAGGTTGATTGAGATGCTGAGAGAGTATGTAGAGATATTCGCCTGGTCGTATCAAGATATGCGTGGGTTGGATACCGATATTGTGGTGCATAGGCTACCTCTCAGAGAAGATTGTCCTTCAGTCAAGCAGAAACTTTGGAGAACTAGTCCTGATATGGCTGTCAAGATCAAGGAAGAGGTTTATAAGCAGTTGGATGCAGGTTTTCTGTCAATTACTACTTATCCCCCGTGGGTGGCCAACATTGTTCCTGTGCCGAAGAAGGACGGCAAAGTCAGGATGTGTGTCGATTACCGGGATTTGAACAGAGCGAGTCCGAAAGATGATTTCCCATTGCCTCACATTGATGTATTGGTTGATAACACGGCTCAATCCTCGGTTTTCTCTTTCATGGAAGGTTTCTCTGGTTACAATCAGATTAAGATGGCGCCAGAGGACATGGAAAAGACGACATTCATTACACCTTGGGGCACGTTCTGCTATAAGGTGATGCCATTTGGGCTGAAGAATGCCGGTGCTACCTATCAAAGGGCTATGACGACTCTCTTTCATGACATGATGCACAAAGAGATTGAAGTGTACGTGGATGATATGATTGCGAAGTCGCAGACAGAAGAGGAGCACCTGGTAAATTTGCAGAAGTTGTTTGACAGACTAAGAAAGTTCAAACTGAGACTGAACCCGAACAAGTGTACGTTTGGGGTGAGATCCGGGAAGCTGTTGGGTTTCATTGTCAGTAAGAAAGGGATTGAGGTTGATCCAGCGAAAGTCAAAGCTATACAAGAAATGCCTGAACCGAAAACAGAAAAGCAGGTTCGCGGGTTTTTAGGGAGATTGAATTACATTGCGTGGTTTGTATCTCACCTAACTGCCACGTGTGAACCGATATTCAAATTGCTAAGAAAGAATCAAGCAATCAGGTGGAATGATGACTGTCAGAAAGCTTTTGACAAGATAAAAGAATATTTACAGAAACCTCCAATCCTCATACCTCCAGTTCCTGGGAGGCCTCTGATAATGTACCTGTCAGTGACTGAGAACTCGATGGGGTGTGTATTGGGACAGCATGACGAGTCTGGTCGAAAAGAGCATGCCATATACTACCTTAGCAAAAAGTTTACCGACTGTGAAATCAAATATTCACAGCTTGAGAAAACTTGATGTGCTTTGGCCTGGGCTGCTCGCCGACTGAGGCAGTATATGCTGAACCATACTACCTTGTTGATTTCTAAGATGGATCAAGTGAAGTACATCTTTGAGAAGCCGGCTCTCACCGGACGTGTTGCCCGTTGGCAGATGATCTTAACAGAGTATGATATCCAGTATACGTCGCAGAAGGCCATCAAAGGTAGTATTCTGTCAGACTACCTCGCCGAGCAACCAATTGATGATTAATAGCCGATGATGTTTGAATTCCCTGATGAAGACATCGTGTATCTGAAGATGAAAGATTGTGAAGAGCCTCTTGTCGAGGAAGGACCGGATCCTGATGACAAGTGGACACTGATGTTTGATGGGGCTGTGAATATGAATGGCAACGGTGTTGGGGCAGTGCTTATTAATCCTAAAGGTGCACATATACCTTTTTCTGCCAGGCTGACTTTTGATGTAACCAACAACGAGGCTGAGTATGAGGCTTGCGTCATGGTTATAGAAGAAGCCAATGATATGAGGATCAAGACTCTGGATATCTACGGAGATTCCGCTCTAGTGATTAACCAGGTCAATGGAGATTGGAATACTAATCAGCCGCATTTGATTCCTTATAGAGATTACACCAAAAGAATACTGACGTTCTTCAAGAAGGTGAAGTTGTATCATGTCCCCCGGGATGAGAATCAGATGGCTGATGCCTTGGCTACTTTGTCTTCTATGATCAAAGTTCATTGGTGGAATCATGTGCCACATGTCGCGGTGAATCGACTGGAGAGGCCTGCGTATGTGTTTGCAGTCGAGTCTGTTGTAGATGAGAAGCCGTGGTATTATGACATCAAGAACTTCCTCAAGAGCCAGGAGTATCCTGAAGGTGCATCAAAGAATGACAAGAAAACCCTGAGAAGGCTAGCTGGAAGCTTTTATTTGAATCAGGTTGATGTGTTGTACAAGAGAAACTTTGACATGGTTCTGCTCAGATGCGTGGATAGACACGAAGCAGACATGTTGATGCAGGAAGTGCATGAAGGATCTTTTGGTACCCATGCTGGTGGTCATGCAATGTCTAAGAAATTGTTGAGAGCCGGTTATTATTGGATGACTATGGAGTCCGATTGTTTCAAATACGCTCGGAAGTGCCATAAATGCAAAACCTATGCTGATAAGGTGCATGTACCACCAAGCCCTCTAAATGTCATGAATTCGCCTTGGCCGTTTGCCATGTGGGGCATTGATATGATTGGGAAGATTGAGCCCACTGCTTCCAACGGACATCGCTTCATCCTGGTTGCGATTGATTACTTCACCAAGTGGGTGGAAGTAGCTTCCTATGCTAATGTTACCAAACAAGTGGTTGCCCGGTTTATCAAGAAGGAAATTGTAACACCCTTCTAAAATACCCCAAATATTAATTAAAACAACAAAATATAAATCAGAGTAAATATCCAATTTAAGGGTGTCACACTTGACACTTCACACCATGTTCCAAAATATCTGGTCATACTCATTTATTTATCAAAATAAAACATTGCACAATACGCAGCGGATAGAGATCTATCAATCATGCAAACCATGTAACACATTACATGTAAAATTATTCAACAACCAACTGAAAACAAGGTAAAACATCCCGTCCCGATGTTACATATACCAGAGCATGACCCACTAAGGAACTACACTAGACTCCAAGCACTAGCTTCTACTCAATCACTGCTCGTTACCTGAAACATAGTTGTAAGGGTGAGTTCCTCAATCGATATAATAAGCATTATAAAATATCATGTAATGTTAAGTAAATTAACACATTTCATCACCCTAATCATATCACACATTCAGCAACGGCAACATCAACTCATAATCACAATCATATTCAACACAAACACAAAACACACGTATAATATTGGAATACATCCATTCATATTATATGCCATACATACATTATGCAATGAGACTCCATGCATGCGGTACCGACTATTCGTGAACATATAGTTCAACCTCACCGATCAAACCCAGATACGGCTACCAAGCTCACTAGTCCCACTCATTTGAGACCTAGTGACTCACTCACTAATTCCTCACCATGGGAATTAGCTACCACCCCGAGGGCTATGCTATGCACGCTAATCACCTAGCATGCAAACATCAACAACAATCCACAATGATTCACTCACTAATTCCTCACCATGGGAATTAGCTACCACCATAAAGGCCACATTATGCACGCTAAATCACCTAGCATGCAAACATCAACAACAATCCACAGTGGACATATGCTCACACTCTAAGCCATAAACAGTCCATCCACAATTGCATACATAATAGATATATTCACAACATTATGCACACCATCATACATCATCAATGTATTTCTCATAAAATCATGCCAAATAATAATTCACAGTATTAGCACACTCTACTAATACCTATACTGCTCAAAACAACGGGAAAATGACCCCTCCTATATCATACACCAATATAGGCCAATCATCAAATATGTCCACAATATTTAAATATCAATTTTTCACTTTTCCAACAGCGTTAACCCGTTAACGCCCTGGGTTAACCCGTTAACGCAAGACAGAATACAATTTTTCAGTTTTTCAACAGTGTTAACCGGTTAACGCCCTGGGTTAACCTGTTAACGCAAGACAGAATACAAATTTAACCATTTTTTAACAGTGTTAACCGGTTAACGCCCTGGGTTAACCTGTTAACGCAAGACAGAATGCACTTCCTGGCAAATTTTAACAGTGTTAACCGGTTAACGCCCTAGGTTAACCGGTTAACGCAAGACAAACAACAATTTTTCATAATTCGCAACAGTGTTAACCGGTTAACACCCTGGGTTAACCGGTTAACGCAGAACAGAAAGCTGTTCCTGCGCTAACAACGAACAAAATGTAGAATTCCCGCATTTCTCGCCGTCGGAGGACTTCCGGACCTCCGATTTCAATTCCGTAAAAAGCTACACTTTCGGAAAATCACGACTCACCCAAACATAGATTCAATTTCAGTTTTTAACATAACTTATCCATCACAATTTTCAGCATTCATAATCCGAATTAGGGTCAATTCAACGGCTTATCACTACCCATTACATGTTAACCCATAATACCGATTAAACGACGATAAACCCCCCTTACCTGAGTTAATCCGGCAATCCTTTAGCTTCAAGCTTTTCCTTCTTCAACCTTCTTCTCTTGCTCTTCCTCTTTGCCCTTTTCTCACTTTCTGTCGCTTCTCTGGTTTTCACGTGAAAAACCCTCTTTTCCAAATGAGACTCTTTTCTGATTCCAACCTTATATTCCAATAATAATAATTTCAATAATATTCCAATAATAATCCAATTATTTAATTAAATTAATAAATATACTATTAACTTAAATTAAATAATTATCATATTTTATTGGGGTGTTACAACTCTCCCCCACTAAAAGAGTTTTCGTCCTCGAAAACATACCTCAAGCGAATAACTCTGGATAAGACTCCTTCATCTGACTCTCAAGTTCCCAAGTCACATTGCCACCTGCTGGTCCTCCCCAAGCTACCTTTACCAAAGCAATCTCTTTACCCCGCATTGCTTCAACTCTCGATCCTCGATCCTCATAGGTGATGTTTTAACAGTCAGGTTATCTCTCACCTGTACATCATCTACTTTGACCACATGCGACGGATCAGGAATGTACCTCCTCAACTGAGACACATGAAAAACCTCATGCAAATTCGCAAGTGACGGCGGTTAAGCGATACGATAGGCTACCTCCCCTATCCTCTCCAAAATCTGATAAGGACCAATAAATCTTGGTGTCAACTTCTTCGACTTCAAAGCTCGACCAACTCCAGTTATCGGAGTAACACGAAGAAACACATGATCTCCTTCTTGAAACTCAAGTGACTTCCTCCTCTTGTCGTGATAACTCTTCTGACGACTCTGAGCAATCCTCATCTTCTCCTGAATCATCTTAATCTTTTCCGTAGTTTGTTGAACAATCTCCGGTCCAACCCAAGCACTCTCACCGGACTCATACCAACATAAAGGCGTCCGACATCTCCTACCATACAAAGCTTCAAACGGTGCCATACCAATGCTCGAATGAAAACTATTGTTGTAGGTAAACTCAATCAAAGGTAAATAACAATCCCAAGCACCTCCTTTTTCCAAAACACAAGCCCTCAAAAGATCCTCCAGTGACTGAATCGTCCTCTCAGTCTGACCATCAGTCTGCGGATGATATGCAGAACTCAATCTCAGCTTAGTTCCCAAAGCCCTCTGCAAACCTTCCCAGAACTTCGATGTAAATCTAGGATCTCTGTCCGAAACAATACTCGACGGAATACCATGCAAACTCACAATTTTCTCAATATACAACTCAGCTAATCTCTCTAACGGATAATCCATTCTGATTGGAATGAAATGAGCCGATTTTGTCAATCTGTCAACAATCACCCAAATAGCTTCAAAATTCTTAATTGTCCTCGGTAAACCAGAAACAAAATCCATACTGATACTATCCCACTTCCACTCTGGAATAGCCAACGGTTGCATTAGCCCAAACGGCTTCTGATGCTCAATCTTTGACTTCTGACAAGTCAAACAAGAATAAACAAAACTCGCAATTTCTCTTTTCATTCCCGGCCACCAAAATAACTTTTTCAAATCATGATACATCTTCGTAGCTCCAGGATGAATACTCAGGCCACTACGATGTCCTTCCTCAAGAATACTCTTCTTAAGTTCGGTAACATCCGGAATACACACCCGATTACCAAATTTCAAAACACCATTCTCATCAACTCTGAATTCACCACCTTGACCTTGATTCACTAGAGTCAACTTATCAACCAAAAGCACATCGGATTTCTGACCCTCTCTAATCTCATCCAGAATACCACTCGTTAACTTCAACATTCCCAATTTAACACTTTTGTGAGTACTCTCACACACCAAACTCAAGTCTCTAAACTGCTTAATTAAATCCAATTCCTTAACCATTAACATAGACATATGCAATGATTTCCGACTCAATGCATCAGCCACTACGTTTGCTTTACCCGGATGGTAATTCAAACCAAAGTCATAATCCTTCAGAACTCTAACCATCTCCTCTGTCTCATATTCAGCTCTTTCTGATCAAACAAATACTTTAAACTTTTATGGTCACTGAAACCCTCAAATCTTGACCCGTACAAGTAATGCCTCCATAACTTCAGAACAAATACCACAGCTGCCAACTCTAAATCGTGTGTCGGATAGTTCCTCTCATGAACCTTCAGTTGTCTCGAAGCATAAGCTACAACCTGCTTATTCTGCATCAAAACACCACCCAAACCCAACAATGAAGCATTACAGTAAACCTCAAATGGTTCTGACGGACTCGGTAATATCAGAATAGGAGCAGTAGTTAACCTTCTCTTTAACTCTTGGAAACCTTCTTCACATTTTGAGTCCCAAACAAACGCTTGCCCCTTTCTAGTCAACATCGTCAACGGTAACGCCAACTTAGAGAATCCCTCAATGAATTTCCTATAATAACCTGCAAGTCCAAGAAAACTCCTTATCTCAGAAGCTGACTTCGGAGCTTCCCACCTAGATACCGCTTCTATCTTAGAAGGATCAACAGCAACACCACCTCTTGAAATCACATGACCAAGAAAACTAACCTCTTCTAACCAAAATTCACACTTAGACAGTTTAGCAAATAACTTCTTTTCTCGTAGAACTCCTAAAACCACTCTCAAATGTTCAACATGCTCTTCTTCAGATTTCGAATACACCAAAATATCGTCAATAAACACCACAACAAACTTGTCTAGGTACGGATGGAAAATCCTATTCATATACTCCATAAATACCCCAGGCGCATTAGTCACACCAAAAGGCATTACAGAATACTCATAATGTCCATACCTTGTTCTGAAAGCAGTCTTCTGAATATTCTCAGTTTTCACACGTATCTGATGATACCCCGATCTCAAATCTATTTTGCTGAACACACTCGCACCAACCAACTGATCCATCAAATCATCAATCCTCGGCAAAGGATACCGATTCTTGATCGTCACTTTATTCAGTTGCCTGTAGTCCACACACAACCTCATAGTACCTTCTTTCTTCTTAACCAATAACACTGGTGCACCCCACGGTGACACACTCGGACGAATAAATTTCTTATCCAATAGATCTTCCAGCTGACTCTTCAATTCAGTTAACTCAACAGCAGACATACGGTACGGAGCCATCGATATCGGCCTAGTACCAGGTACCAAATCAATCGAGAACTCAACTTCACGTTCTGGCGGTAATTCATTCACTTCCTCAGGAAACACATCAGGAAAATCACACACCACGGCTAGATCGCAAATCGCCAGTTTATCTTTAGCCTCCAAAGTTGCTAACAACATAAACAACTCTGCCCCATCTGCTACTGCCTCATTCACCTGCCTTGCTGATAGAAACAAACTCTTTCCTTCCTCAATCTCAGGAAAGATCACAGTCTTATCAAAACAGTTGATATAAACTCGGTTTAACACCAACTAGTTCATACCCAGGATAACATCAATCTGCACTAGTGGAAGACACACGAGGTCCATTCCAAAGTCTCTACCAAAAATACTCAAAGGACAATTTAGACAAACTGAAGTAGTAGTCATTGAACCCTTCGCAGGAGTATCAATCACCATACTTCCATGCATCTCAGATATCTCTAAATTAAGTTTCACAGCACAATCCAAAGATATAAAGGAATGAGTCGCACCTGTGTCAATAATAGCTACAAGAGGAAAGCCATTAATATAAAACGTACCTCGGATCAAACGATCATCTGCAGAAGTCTCAGAACCCGATAAAGCAAAGACCTTGCCTCCCGACTGGTTCTCTTTCTTCGGCTTAGGACACTGTGGACTGATATGACCCACCTCTCCACAGTTGAAACAAGTCACAGTCTTCAACCGACACTCTGCAGCCAAGTGACCACCTTTGCCACACTTGAAACACTTCTTCTCAGCACTGGTACACTCATGGATACGATGTCCAGCCTGACCACATCTGTAACACTTAGCAGGGGCACTGGAGTCTCCCCCACTAGGTCTCTTCATCCCACTCTGTCTCTGGAAACCCTTGCCAGCTGCATACGGTTTCCCACGATCATTCTGATTCTTGCCTTTCCTATCAACCCTCTGCTGATAGCTCTCCGCTCTGGCCTTGGTATCCTGCTCAAAAATTCTGCAACAGTCAACCAAGTCAGAAAACACTCAAATCCGCTGATACCCAATAGCCTGCTTGATCTCGGGACGTAACCCGTTCTCAAATTTCACACATTTCGAAAATTCCCCAGTAGCCTCATCATAGGGAGTGTAATACTTCGACAGCTCTGTGAACTTAGCAGCATACTCAGTAACAGACCGGTTGCCCTGTTTCAATTCTAAGAACTCTATCTCTTTCTTTCCTCTGACATCCTCTGGAAAGTACTTCCTCAGGAATCTCTCTCTGAACACCGCCCAAGTGATCTCAGCACTCCCAGCAGCTTCCAACTCAGTGCGGGTAGCAACCCATCAATCATCTGCTTCCTCTGACAGCATATGCGTACCGAACCTGACCTTCTGGTTATCGGCACACTCAGTCACTCGGAAGATCCTCTCGATCTCCTTCAACCACTTCTGAGCGCCATCTGGATCGTATGCTCCCTTGAACATTGGAGGATTGTTCTTCTGGAACTCACTCAGTTGACGAGCAGCTCCCAATCCCACCACATTTGGATTCCCTCCAAGTACTCCAGCTAGCATACCCAGAGCCTCAGCAATCGCAGCATCGTCTCTACCTCTTCCAGCCATCTCTATTCTGAGAACCCAACAAGCTAAAACAATAAGTACGGATAGGGTTACACAACACCTATCACATACAGGGAAACAAAATAATTACGACTCGACTCGACCGACTATGCTCTGATACCACTAATGTAACACCCTTCTAAAATACCCCAAATATTAATTAAAACAACAAAATATAAATCAGAGTAAATATGCAATTTAAGGGTGTCACACTTGACACTTCACACCATGTTCCAAAATATCTGGTCATACTCATTTATTTATCAAAATAAAACATTGCACAATACGCAGCGGATAGAGATCTATCAATCATGCAAACCATGTAACACATTACATGTAAAATTATTCAACAACCAACTGAAAACAAGGTAAAACATCCCGTCCCGATGTTACATATACCAGAGCATGACCCACTAAGGAACTACACTAGACTCCAAGCACTAGCTTCTACTCAATCACTGCTCGTTACCTGAAACATAGTTGTAAGGGTGAGTTCCTCAATCGATATAATAAGCATTATAAAATATCATGTAATGTTAAGTAAATTAACACATTTCATCACCCTAATCATATCACACATTCAGCAACGGCAACATCAACTCATAATCACAATCATATTCAACACAAACACAAAACACACGTATAATATTGGAATACATCCATTCATATTATACGCCATACATACATTATGCAATGAGACTCCATGCATGCGGTACCGACTATTCGTGAACATATAGTTCAACCTCACCGATCAAACCCAGATACGGCTACCAAGCTCACTAGTCCCACTCATTTGAGACCTAGTGACTCACTCACTAATTCCTCACCATGGGAATTAGCTACCACCCCGAGGGCTATGCTATGCACGCTAATCACCTAGCATGCAAACATCAACAACAATCCACAATGATTCACTCACTAATTCCTCACCATGGGAATTAGCTACCACCATAAAGGCCACATTATGCACGGTAAATCACCTAGCATCCAAACATCAACAACAATCCACAGTGGACATATGCTCACACTCTAAGCCATAAACAGTCCATCCACAATTGCATACATAATAGATATATTCACAACATTATGCACACCATCATACATCATCAATGTATTTATCATAAAATCATATCATGTCATGCCAAATAATAATTCACAGTATTAGCACACTTTACTAATACCTATACTGCTCAAAACAACGGGAAAATGACCCCTCCTATATCATACACCAATATAGGCCAATCATCAAATATGTCCACAATATTTAAATATCAAATTTTCACTTTTCCAACAGCGTTAACCCGTTAACGCCCTGGGTTAACCCGTTAACACAAGACAAAGTACAATTTTTCAGTTTTTCAACAGTGTTAACCGGTTAACGCCATGGGTTAACCTGTTAACGCAAGACAGAATACAAATTTAACCATTTTTTAACAGTGTTAACCGGTTAACGCCCTGGGTTAACCTGTTAACGCAAGACAGAATGCACTTCCTGGCAAATTTTAACAGTGTTAACCGGTTAACGCCCTAGGTTAACCGGTTAACGCAAGACAAACAACAATTTTTCATAATCGCAACAGTGTTAACCGGTTAACACCCTGGGTTAACCGGTTAACGCAGAACAGAAAGATGTTCCTGCGCTAACAACGAACAAAATGTAGAATTCCCGCATTTCTCGCCGTCGGAGGACTTCCGGACCTCCGATTTCAATTCCGTAAAAAGGTACACTTTCGGAAAATCACGACTCACCCAAACATAGATTCAATTTCAGTTTTTAACATAACTTATCCATCACAATTTTCAGCATTCATAATCCGAATTAGGGTCAATTCAACGGCTTATCACTACCCATTACATGTTAACCCATAATACCCATTAAACGACGATAAACCCCCTTACCTGAGTTAATCCGGCAATCCTTTAGCTTCAAGCTTTTCCTTCTTCAACCTTCTTCTCTTGCTCTTCCTCTTTGCCCTTTTCTCACTTTCTATCGCTTCTCTGGTTTTCACGTGAAAAACCCTCTTTTCCAAATGAGACTCTTTTCTGATTCCAACCTTATATTCCAATAATAATAATTCCAACAATATTCCAATAATAATCCAATTATTTAATTAAATTAATAAATATACTATTAACTTAAATTAAATAATTATCATATTTTATTGGGGTTTTACAGAAATCATCTGTCGTTATGGGGTTCCTGAGAGAATCATCACTGATAATGGTTCGAATCTCAATAACAAGATGATGAAAGAGCTTTGCAGAGATTTCAAGATTGAACATCATAATTCTTCTCCTTACAGACCAAAGATGAATGGTGTTGTAGAGGCAGAAAACAAGAACATCAAGAAGATTGTGCAGAAGATGGTCGTGACGTACAAGGATTGGCATGAGATGCTGCCTTTCTATTTGCATGGGTACCGTACCTCAGTACGTACGTCGACCGGGGCAACCCCTTACTCCCTTGTGTATGGTATGGAAGCAGTCCTACCTGTTGAAGTGGAGATTCCTTCTCTGAGAGTCTTGCTGGCTGTCAAGCTTGACGAAGCTGAATGGATCCGAACAAGGTTTAATGAGTTGAGCCTTATCGAAGAGAGACGGTTAGCAGCTGTGTGCCATGGGCAGTTGTATCAGAGAAGGATGAAGAGAGCCTTTGATCAGAAAGTGCGTCCTCGAAGCTATCAGACTGGTGATCTAGTTTTGAAGAGGATCCTTCCTCCCGGTACAGATAACAGGGGCAAGTGGACTCCTAATTACGAAGGTCCATACGTTGTTAAGAAGGTTTTCTCTGGTGGAGCCTTGATGCTTACAACTATGGATGGTGAAGATTTCCCGTCCCTTGTTAACTCAGATGTAGTCAAAAAATACTTCGCATAATTTGACCCGCTGGACAAAAAGAACAAAAAGTCCAGGCAAAAAAGGGTATCCCGGCGAACCAAAAAAAAAAAAAACAAGGTTCGGGCAAAAGTTAGGGATAAAGAATGAAAAGAATATGTACACCCGGTAAGTCGAAAACCCGCAAGGGCGGCTTAGGCAAAAATGGGTATCCCGGTGGATTGAAAACCCGAAAGGGCGATCCAGGCAAAAGAGGTATTAAAGCGAAGACTACAGTCTGAGTTATCTGTACTTCATCGCGCTTCGTCGCCTGCCATCTCGAAGGATGTGATTGGTCCAGTCATTCTTCTCAGAAAGCAAGGAATGGGGAGAAATTGATGATCTGTGAGTCATAACAGAATTGGAAATAGTGGATGTCGTATTCACATTGCCATTAGGATAGATTCTTTCCTTTTGTGCGCAGTTACCTCTTCCTAGGAATTGCTTCCCGATGTATTCGCCTTTTCAGGCCCATTTTCAATCAATAAAAGTCGTTATTCAGATAAATTGCTCTCTTGTTTTTATTTTTACTAGTTTGTTTGCAAAAAACGTCCGAATTTTTGATAAACATTGCATATAAAAACATGAAGGCTAGACAATAATGTGCAGAGAGATAAAACATTTGAAAATCATTTTGAATGTTGAGTACACTTGGGTGTATTTTTTCCATGCAATCCCCTGGGGGCATGTTTGCCTTGTTGTGTGCAAGTTATCCTTTGGTTCCTGGCTGAAGCAGATAAGCCACGGTTTATTCAGGGATGTGTCAACACTGTCCAATAGTGTGAGAGGGGCTTTCCCCAGCAGTTGAAGCAAGTTCAGGACTTGTCTTCCCAGCATATCCAAGATCAGGAATTCCTCAGCAGGAGTGAGGCTGTTTCCCCAAGCTAGTCTGGAATCTATCAAGGTTATTTTCCCCTACAGAGGCGTCTGTGGATAGTGTGTCCCTCAGTAGCAAGATCGAAGGCTATTCTATCCCCGGCAGGTCTAAGGATTTTTTAATTCCCCAGCAGGCCTGAAAGTGGGTTTGTCCCCAGCTAGCTTGAAGATTGTTAATCCCTACCGAGTTGGAAGGATGTGGTATCCCCAGCGGAGGTGTCAGTGGAGTATTTTATTCCCCAGCAGTCTGGTTTGAAGTACTGCTATCCCCAGCGTGGTCGTGAACGCTTTTCCCTGGCAGGGTTGTGGATGTCCTTCCCCAGCATGGTCTGGTCTATTATTTTCCCAACAGAGTTATGTCTTTCCCTAGGGTTGTGAATGTTTTCCCCTAGCTGATCTCCCTAGCAGAGGGCTGCATTGATGGTTTTCCCTAGCAAGTTCCCCGAGTGGATCAGGTTCGGTGAATATTATCCCCAGTAGAGTCTATCCTACCTGTGGATTGGCAGACGTCCTCAGCAGAGGTGGGCATTGGTTGTATCCCTAGAAGAGTCCCCGAGTGGATTGGATTTGGTGAAGGTTGTCCCTGGTGGGATCTATTCTTTCTCCAGCAGCGGTGCTATTCCCCAGCATGAGTGAGAAGTTGGTGCTTTTTCCCCCCGCAGAGTATTCCTCAGACAGAGTCTCCCCATAGAGTTGGAGAATCTATTCATATTTGTGTGCTCAGCAGAGTAATTCAGTTGCTCCCCAACAGGAGTTTTTCATCATTTTGTATCTTGCATGTAGTATTCATTGCATCCTCAAAACGCGTAGCATTTCCATTCGATATGGAGCATTACGCCATAGAAAAAATTCAAACATATGCATTCATATGTCAACCTAATCAGATCATATCCCCGGCAGAGGCGGATCGTTGTTCAACATCTGTACGACACATTTGCTACAGTTGCTCCTGACAGTATTCAGGATTGATAATCCCCAGAGAGGTTTATTTCCTCGTCCGTGAAAGGAAAGCTTGATTCTCCCCAGTGAGATCCCCGGCAAATGTTTGGATTTTCCTTGACGTATTGAAGATGTCATTCTTGTGATACCGGTAAGTGTCATGTCTGCGCCTGTGCGTGTCCTTTCCTTGGTGTCGGTAAACACCATTCTTTCGGTGTCGGTAAACATCGAGCCTCACTCCAGTCATCGGTAAATGTCTGGTCGTCTTTTGTTGGTGTCGGTAAACACCATTCTTTCGGTGTCGGTAAACATCGAGTCTCACTCCAGTCATCGGTAAATGTCTGGTCGTCTTTCCTTGGTGTCGGTAAACACCATTCTTTCGGTGTCGGTAAACATCGAGTCTCACTCCAGTCATCGGTAAATGTCTGGTCGTCTTTCCTTGGTGTCGGTAAACACCATTCTTTCGGTGTTGATAAACGTCGAGTTCCTCCCTTGCATCCGTTGACGTCTGGTCGAGTCTTTCCCAGTCACTCGTTAATCTCTGGTCACCTCTCCGTTGGTGTCGATAAACGTCGAGTTCCTCCCTTGCGTCCGTTGACGTCTGGTCGAGTCTTTCCCAGTCATTCGTAAATGTTTGGTCGTCTTTTGTTGGTGTCGGTAAACATCATCTTTCGATATCGGTAAACATCGAGTCTTTCCCATTCATCTGTCGATGTCTGGTCACCTCTCTGTTGGGGTCGATAAATGTTGAGTTTTTCCTATTCGTCTGTTGACGTTTAGTTGTATCACTTCCTATTCCCCAGTGAAGTTGCCACCTCTTCGTTGGTGTTAATAAACGTTGAGTTTTTCCCGTTCGTCCGTTGACGTATGGTTGTATTTCTTTCCCCCAGGTTATCCGTTGGTGTCGATAAACGTCGAGTTCCTCCCTTGCATCCGTTGACGTCTGGTCGAGTCTTTCTCAGTCATTCGTAAATGTCTGGTCATCTTTTGTTGGTGTCGATAAACATCATCTTTCGATGTCGGTAAACATCGAGTCTTTCCTATTCATCTGTCGATGTCTGGTCACCTCTCTGTTGGGGTCGATAAACGTTGAGTTTTTCCTATTCGTCTGTTGACGTTTAGTTGTATCACTTCCTATTCCCTAGTGAAGTTGCCACCTCTCCGTTGGTGTCGATAAACGTTGAGTTTTTCCCGTTCGTCCGTTGACGTATGGTTGTATTTCTTTCCCCCAGGTTATCCGTTGGTGTCGATAAACGTCGAGTTCCTCCCTTGCGTCCGTTGACGTCTGGTCGAGTCTTTCCCAGTCATTCGTTAATGTCTAGTCACCTCTCCGTTGGTGTCGATAAACGTCGAGCTTCTCCCTTGCGTCCGTTGACGTCTGGTCGAGTCTTTCCCAGTCATTCGTTAATGTCTGGTCACCTCTCTGTTGGTGTCGTTAAACGTCGAGCTTCTCCCGTTCGTCCGTTGACGTCTGGTCGAGTCTTCCCATTCATCCGGGGATCTCTGGTCACCTCTCCGTTGGTGTCGATAAACGTCGTGTTTTCCCATGCGTCCGTTGATGTCTGGTTGTTTCCGTATTCCCAGTTCATCTGTTGATGTCTGGTCACCTCTCCGTTGGTGTCGATAAACGTTGAGTTTTTCCTAGTCGTCCGTTGACGTTTGGCTGTATCTTTCCATTGATAAAAATCAAACTCCCCAGTAGAGTCGTCGGTAAACGTCTTGTCTGGTTACTGTTGCAAATATCCTGTTCATTCCCCGCAGAGTGCAAATTTCTACGGTTCTTCGGTATTTAATCCCTGTTTACCTTGAAGGTCTGACAGCCGTTGCTCTCATCCGTTCGGGTTCCCAGTTGATTGAATAGGGGCAGCTGTAGCACCTCAAATTTGCACCTCCCATTTGTATATACATTTCATCTTAGGTCATTAACATTGCATTGTCATTGCATAGTCCATTGCATTGCATCAGGCAAGACTGGTCAGGAGATTCCACTGTGCAAGGCAACAAGAGCATTGTCTATGAGATCAAAGCCCTAGGGTTGGTACAATGAGTTCACATGACCCAAGGATCATTTTGAAGTGATTTGGCCAAGTGTTGAAAGCTCAGAACTCATCAGTCCATGTGCAAATTATCTCAGGCCCACAAAAGTCAACAGAAGTCAACTGCAAAGCCAACTATGGATTTGGAGGTGGGAAGTGGTTAGAGATGCCTCATTCATGTTCAAATAAGGCTCATTTGATATTTCAAACATCAACATTGAAGAATTTGAAGTAAGATCAAGACTTTCCAAAAATAGCAGGTGACCTGTAATTTGAACTTTCCAAAAATGGAAAGATTTTGGATCAACTTCAACTCAAGATTACGTCATCAAGAAAGCTTCAAATGAAATTTTGTCCAGCATGAAAGTTGAAGATCTTTCTCTCCCATTTCCAAAAATTCCATGATCATGAATTTCTCATGTGTGGTTGAGGAGATATGGTCCAATCATGGCAAAGTGTGTTTCAAAGTTCAAATAGACATGACTTTCAAACCAAAACTCCAAAATAAGTGGTTCTTTTTGCATTTTGATCCTTATAACATGTATTTTCCAAGCATACCATTATTTGACATGAATTTCATTTGCATGGCGTTTGGTTTATTCATGAAGTTTTTGAAAGAAAATTGCACAACATCTTTTTGATTGATCATGAGCATATAAAACCAATCCAAAACCTTGCATGAACTCATTTTAAGTGGATTTGGGCCTTGAAAGAGCACTGTTCACGTGCATGGGGTGCATGAAGTGAAAATCTCATTTTTGCACAAACACCTTCCAACTTACTAATCACAATTGCATTTGGCCTAAGCAAGTCTTAAACATGATTAGCATGGAGTATAGATACTTAACCCTAACTGTTTTCACCATTAGCAACATTTCAGATCTAGAATCACAAAAATCTCAAAAAATTTCTCTCAAACTTTTTCCAAATTTCTTCAAACAAAAGCACTTTCAATTGGTTGATTCATGTTCATGAGGTGTTGTTGAGTAGAATTCGACGTGGATTCAGAGAAAATCGTGGCATATTGAGCTAGGTTCAAAGTGTGAAGCATCCATGGCAGTTGAAGATTAAGCTGGTTCCGTGCATCCTTGAGCTTCAATTTCATCATCATTCACTTCACTAAGCATATTGGAAGAGTTCTGGAGCATCATAAGCCTTGAAGCAAGCTGAATCCAGTTTTGTTCATCAAGAGGTCAGTTTTTCGACCTCTTTAATTCTCAAATCCATTATGCTAATTGTGTAGATCCTTGAATGGTGATAATTCTGGTACAAATTTGGAGTGATCTGGTGTTGTTTTGAGTTAGTTATGTTCAATTGAAATTTTGATGTCAAATCTTTTTCTCTTCGATCCGTGCTTGTGATGTTGTTTTTGCATGAATCTTTGTTTGATCCTTGATGTACATGGAAGGATGAGTTGAATGGCGTAGGTTTCATTAATTTCTGGACATAGTTTTTGAAATCTGGAAATTCCAGATGAAGATCTTCATGATCTTCATCGTCCATGCATGAAGTTCTTCGTTTCCAGTATTTGCTACAAATTGGCTAGGATTTAGCTACGAAATGCAGAAGCGCGCCAGGCTAGGGTTTGAATATCAAAACGCTGTCGTTTGGCTTTGGCGCGCTTGGAATTCAAATGTGCACATGGTTCGAATCCGGTTGAAGGCTTTTTTCAAAATGCTTCCTATTTTCTTCCTTTCCCTCCACATTTCATGCTTGGCTCCATTTCATTTTTCAAAATCTTTCTCAACTTCCAAAAATCATTATAAATTGAAAAATGCTCCAATTGATCTCCAATTTTTTGCATTGTGTTCCTTATCTTGTCTACTATTTTATGATCATTGAATTGCAAGTTGTGCTTGGCTGAAAATATGATTTGTCCTAGGGTGATTGCACATGTATACATGTTTGACATTGCCTTATTAATTTGATCATAAAATGCTTGTTTCTTATCCAATGCTTCTGAAATTTTGTGTGTGGATTCTAGACATGTTTTGTGACATTTTGGCTTTGATTTGAGATTTTTCCCATGCTCCCATTCTGTTTTATGCTCATGCTAACTTGGTGTGACAATTTGTGTCACACATTTGGTTGTCTTTTTTATGCTATGTGATTGCCATGCCTAATGATGTCCAATGCCTCTAATTTTTTCTGTGATGATCATGTTATATGTCCTGTTTACTCATGATTTTTGTGAAGATTATTTGAGTCATTTTTGATTTAATGTGCATTTATTTCTTCTGATGTATCAATGTGATCACCATTTGCATGCCTTGCCATGTTTTGCTCATGAAATGAATATGATTAATGATTTTGATGTGGGACTTTTTGAGATTTGTTCTTGATTGAATGAAGATGATTAATGTTAAATTTCATGTTCTGTTTTGAATTTTTGACCCTCCTTTGACCCTAGGCTTTGACCTAGTGGTTTGTGGCTTACATGTGGGCTTTGATTTCAGGTTTAAACATCCAAGTCCATAGCTAATGATGCTTCCTTATTTGAGCATTGATGTTTGCTCTTGATTACTAACACTTGTGTGTTTTGTAGGTTGATGCTAACTCATTTGAGTTTGCCTTGTGGCTTGCACATTGTGAACATTGTCTGTCTGTTTGATATTAATTGTTGTTGATATTAATTGTGAACATTGCCTTGTGGCTTGCACATTGTGAACATTTCACAGGTACTTAAGTTGCTTTGAGTTCTTTTGAACTTGCTTTTGCTTTGCTTGGTTGCTTAACCACTGAGGTATAATTCCTTTGACTTCATGTAGTCTGGAAGACCTGTCCTGTTATGTGGGCAGGCACCTGTCTGAAGCCCTCCTTAAGAGGCAATGCTTGTGAATGTTTATTTTTGTGCCAAGCAGGTAAAGACCTCTTAAGAGGCAATTGGCAGATAGAAGGGATGTGCAATCCATCCCCTGCTAGTCAGTTGTGTCATTCATTTTGCTCACACATATTGTGTTGATGCATTATGGATAATAACCCAAGATCATGTTGTGTCAGTCACTTGTGGAGAAGAGTTCCTACATTCTGAACTCCCACACTTTCATTTGTCTGAAGCTCTCCCAGGCCAGGGATAAGAGCTGTGAGGTCTTACCCCCACTTCCCATTTCATCTGCTTCACCCTAACTCTCAATGTTAGGGTTAAGAGCTAACTACACCCGATTCCAGTTGGCTTGTTTTTACAGCGTAACCTTGTATGAGCCCAATTGTTTGCATATAGTGTGTGTGCTTGCTTTTTGTGCTTGTATGTGTTTGCCTGTGCTGTTTAGGATAGCTTGCTCTCTGTGCAAGTTAGATAGAAACCTTAACATAGGGATCGTATGCATGATAACTTCTAGGCTCGAGTCGTAGTCTCCCTGGTAGCTTGTTATCTCCCTTTGTCTCTGGTTAGGCTAGAAGTTCTTTCCCTGTGGAGGGGAACTACGTTGCCCTGATCCTCATACCAGATGAGGTACGTAGGTAGGAGATTGAGCTGATCTCTCCGGGCACCTTCTTTTCTTTTGTGTGTGTTTGTTATCCTTTTCTGGTTGGAGTCTGATGTAAGTCCAACGATTGGCATTCGGTTTCCAGTTTGGGTGTGTGTTTGTTCGGAGTCTGACATAAGTCCAGCGATTGGCAGTTGGTTTCCTATGTCTTGTTTGCTTGTTGGAGTCTGACGTAAGTCCAGCGATTGGCGGTTGGTTTCCTGTGTGTGTGTTCGTTGGTTCGGAGTCTGATGTAAGTTTAGCGATTGGCATTCGGTTTCCATGTTTGCCTGTTTGTGTGGAGTCTGACGTAAGGCCAGCGATTGGCAGTCGGTTTCCTGTTTGTGTTTTGTTTGGCGTGCGTTAGCCGAGCTACGAGTGCTCTGATTCTTACTCTGGTTAGAGAAGATACGTATGCATAGGATGCGACATCCTAGCGAGCACGTTTCCCCTGTCCTGAACTACGTCAACTCTGATGTCTGTGTTTGACAGGCTACGTAGGCCCAGGATGCGATATCCTGCCGAGTCCCGTTTCCTCCGTCTTTCTGCGTTTGTTCCAGCGTGTGTGCAGTGTGTCAGCAGTTAATTAGCAACCTTTCTTCTATTCTTTTGTGCGTGGATCCCGTTGAGTACGACGGATGCGTAGAGGTGCTAATACCTTCCCTTCGCATAACCGACTCCCGATCCCATCTTTCTCTGGTCGCGAGACCATGTCTTTTCCAGGTTTACTTCGAGCGTTTCCTTTCCCTCTTTTGGGATAAACAACGCACGGTGGCGGCTCTGTTGTTTCGTTTTCCCGCCGGTTTTTCGCGTAATGCGACAGGCATGTTCTAGACCTATTGTGTAAGGGCATGTCTTAGAGGTTTATAGGCGTATTCTAGATCTATTATATGAGGGGAATGTTCTAGAGTTCTGTAGGCATGTTCTATAGCTTTAGACTTGTTCTAGAACTATTGTGTGGGGGCATGTTCTAGATCTCTGTAGGCATGTTCTAGGATTATTGTGTAGGGGGTGTTCTACAGCACTGTAGGAATGTTCTAAATTTTTTGTGAGGGTAGGATGTTCTATAGCTTTTTAGGCATGTTCTAGACTTTTGTGTGAATGACTTGTTCTAATACTCTGTAGGCATGTTATATACTTATTATGTGGGGGAGAATTTTAGAGCTCTATAGGTATAATGGAGAACTATTGTGTGGAGGACATGTTTTAGAGTTCAGTAGGCATATGTCTAGATGTATTGTGAGAGGGACATGTTCTACAACTCTTTATGCATGTTCTAGAAATATTGTGAGGGGCATGTTCTAGAGATTTGTAGGCATGTTCTAGAAATATTGTGTAAGGGGAAACTTTTAGAGCTCTGTAAGCATGTTCTAGAACTATTCTTATAGGGGCATGACCTAAAGCTCTGTACTCATGACCTAAAGCTCTATAAGCATGCACTTATTAATGTTATAAAACTATTGTATGGAGGGTATGTTCTATAGTTTTGTAGGCATGTTCTAGAACTGTTTTCTGAGGAGGCCGTTCTAGAGATCTGTGGGCATGTTGTAGAGCTCTAAAACTCTTATGTAGGTTTATGTTCTAGAGCTATGAAGGAATGTTCTAGAATTATTGTGTGGGGGGATTTTATTGAGATTTGTTGGCATGTTTTAGAAATTTTATGTGGGGGTTTTGTTATATAGCTTTAAAGGCGTCTTCTAGAAATTTTGTTTGGAAATTATATTCTAAAAAAGTTTATGCACGTTATTGAACTATTGTGTGTGTGTGTGTGTGTGATTGGGAGATATGTTCTACTGCTTTGTACGAAAATTTCTTGAACTATTGTGTGGAGAGGTTTTATAGAGCTTTGTTGGCATATTCTAGAAATTTTGTATGATGGTTTTCTTCTATATCTTTGAAGGCATCTTCTAGGAGTTTTGTGTGGAAATTATATTTTAAAACAATTTATGCATGTTATTCAACAATTATGTGTGTTGTGTGAGGGAATGTTTAATAGTTATGTAGGCACGTTCTAGAGCTATTATGTAAAGGAGTGTTTTAGAGGTCTATAGGCGAGTTCTAGATCTATTGTGTGAGGGCATGTTCTAGAGCTCTGTAGGAATGTTCTAAAGCTCTAGAGACGTGTTCTAGAACTATTATTTAGGGGCATGTTCTAGAGCAATATTGGCATGTTCTAGAATTATTGTGGGGGGGTGTGTAATACCACAATTTTGACCCTAAGATCCCTCATGCTATTCTCATCATATGCATTAACATTGGGATCACACCTTGGCATCCTCATTACCCCTCATTCATTGGGTTTACATTAGGAGAGATCATTAAGCACATTTGATTGTATCATACTTCATTTTTTCCTTGTTTACTAACCAAAATACCAAAAATCTGTTATTGTATAGTGTAACTCTATTTGTAGGTAATGCACATGCTCACCTTTGATCTATCAAGCTCATATCTAAGGTTTAAGACCCTGATTTCAAGGAGCTCAATCAAGAATTGGTCTACATTGGCTCTAAGTATCGTATATGGATCCCCATGATCTTCACATTTTATTTTGATCATAAACCATCAAGAGTTTGGAGTTGGTTTGCCTTTGAAACCCTAATTCATCTGGGTATCTTATGTGACTTCTTTAACTAGTTTCTTCACCAATTGGTCAAATATTTCAAGTGATACTTCACATCTCATCATCTTATGCATATATGATCCTCCATGAGTCCCAAAGTCAAGAGAATATCAAGCTAGCTTGTTGGTTCATGGTGGTTGACCAGAGAAAGTCAATTGGTCAAAACTGGGGTTCCCTAGACCCTATCTCCTACAATTTTTGTCATATGAACATTATTCCAAGAGAAAAGTGCATATAATTGACATTTCAAACAACTTTCATGTTGAGGTCAAGAACTATTTTTGTCTTAACCCTAATTTGGAGGTCAACTTCCTAAGACCAACTTGCTCAATTTTTATGATATGAAAGCCATTCAAATTGCATGATTAAATTCAAGATGTCTAATTCAACTTTGATGTTTGAAGGAAGTGAAAATTCAACTTTTAAATGCATGTGATATGAGGAAACATTATAGGTCATTTTGGGCCAATACCATTGAACAAGTCATTTTCCTCAACTTCAAAAATGCATAACTCCTTCATGTTAAATCGAAATAAGGTCAAATTTGTGACCAATTTGAATTAATTTGAGAGAGCTACAACCTTTATGAAGGCACTGTTTTCATTTGAAGTCCATAGAAAAAGTTACTCAAGTTGGAAGAAGTGAACATATGGTTTGGTACTTAGATTTTTTTTTAATATGTTTGATTTTCCAAACTTCCACCTCAAACTTAATCGTGATCCAAGCTTCAAATGAAAAATTGTTCAACATGAAAGTTGTTCATCTTGATCTAATCTTTCCAAAAACTCCAAATTCATCTCATTTGGAGAAAGTATGAATTACTTGCGCATGGCTTAAAGTTGAAGGACCATTTGGAAGATTTGAAGTTCCACTTTTCATACACGATTGCATGACTCTTCCACGTGATTTCAGCATTGCTTACATATAATTTTGGACCTAAGTGCATCATTTGATGGGCCTATCACACGCCCATGAAAGCATGCATGTGAGATTTCCAACTTTGGCAAAAAATTGAAGGGTGCAATTATCAATATCCTTGGTTATAAATAGAAGTCATCTTGCTCAGAATTAAAGACCCTAGTGCGCAAGCTTTGAATAAGCAACCCTAAACCCTCACATTCAAAGGATAAGCTTGAAGATTGTCTTTGAAAATCTAGTTTGAATATATCACTGTTTTTGAGATTAAAACACCAAGAGTCCTTCCTTCTATTTGATCCATTTCCACTCCATCAAGCATCTGAAGCAAGTCCAAGCATAATTGAGAGCAAGATCATGCCAATCTGAAGCTACATTGAAGGTGATTTTCAGAATTTTTCATCTCTTCGATTCGCACTCAATTATCCATTATTCTTGTATATTTTTGGTTGTCTGAAGTCCTGCCAATGTAGGTAACAAGATTGAGTTGCTTAGAGGTCAAATCGAAGCAACTCAAATCACGATCCTCAAATTTCAACTCCCTGTATCTTTCTATATACCTGGAGTTAGACAAAATTGAGGCCAGATTCGAGCTCCTAAGCATTTTTTCTTTAAATTCATTTCCTCCTTTTTCATTTTGGTGATGTTTGAGGGTGAACCAGTCCGGTGCGGTCCACCAGAGAAGAAGACCGGAGCTCTGGCTCTGACGATGTAGTGGCATCGTTCTGAACCACATGATCCATTTAAATTGTTTTAATCCTGAGCGTCCAAAGTGATTACCCCGCATGTGGGACATTTGCCTAGGGAAGACATGGATAGCATGGTATGATAAATATCTTGGCCATTTTTTTGGTGTTTTGAAGAGGTTTTAGGTTTTTGATCAACCATAATTTAATTTAATGCATTTTTAATTGATTTTTAATTGTTTAATTGTGAATAAATTGTGTTGAGCTATTTCCATTGACTTGTTGAGTTTGACTATGTTGTTTGGACCTTGGTCATGGTTAATTTGACTTTGTTGGATTAAAATCATTGGATCTAGGGGATTTATAAAATATACATTTCATCTCCCAAAATGAATGAAAGATTTTAATTTGATAAAAGTCTTCCCATGACCAATTTGTGTTTGTCTCATTTCCCTTCCCTCTTCATCTTCAATCCCCTTCTATCCCATCCATTTCATTGACCTATGATATCTCTATATCCTAAGGATAATTGGTTCATAAACCAATACAAGTATGAATGAGATTAGATCCACCCTTTTTCTATTTTCTTGTAAGTGTGGTATGTCTTAGGAGTATGGTTCATTATACCATATCTCTAACATGCATTAACACTAAAATTTCTTTTGCCCGGCCTCAGATAGTTGTGACTTCTACATAAGTCCAATTACGATTGCTTAACATAGCGCTAAATTTTGACCCAAAAGCATAGCATTCTAGTAAGTGAGATTGTAAGTCTCCCCCCTTTCATGGTATTGTGTGGAAACTTGGCCTTTTTCCTTCCTTTAGAAGATGTCTTGGTTCAAGGATCCATGCTTGTGAATAGACGGTTGAGTGTTCTCCAAAGAATGACTTAAACAACAAAAAGCGAAAACAATACTAACATCTAATCGACTAACATTTGACTAACTTTTAATTTCAAGCCATTTATTTTTATGCACTTTAAATTTAAGCCATTTATCATTTGTCATTATACTTATCATTTAACTTGTTAATTTTAATGTTATTTTTACTTTGCTCACTTGAGCCATATGCCGTTAATATATTGTGATTGAATATACTTGTTTGTGTACTTTGCTTGTGTTTGTGGTCTTTTGACCTTAATATACATAATAACAACAAAAAATCTTAAAAAATAGTTGTGTGGACTGTTAGATTTTATTTGAGACTTGGACTTAGGATTAGGCAACATTCCATATGCATAAGGACTTGGCCAATGCCAACTTTTCTGAAGCCAAGTCATTGTGAATTGAACTTTCATCTGATGCAAGTATTGAGATCCCTTTTGAATTCATCTGCTACATGGTCTTGATGAAGATGTTACTTTTAACCTGTGTCTAATGCCCTATTTCTGAGACATTCAAGGAGTATGTCATCTGATGCATGAGAGCTTAAAAAGAAGACTATGAAGTTGTTAGCTGGGATGTGGCTATCATTGTTTGATGCCTTGCTCTTCATCTTGCTATGTGTGTATTGTTATTTCTTGATTCTAAAGTCCAAGGGAAAATTGGGTTTCTATATGACATTCTTGTATGTTGGATTGCATCTCATTGGACAAATATTTTCAACTCTTATCTTTTAAATTTTTGCTTAGGATTGTCTCTTTATCTCCTCCCACTTCTTTAATTTCAAATCTCTCCCTCCTTTTAAAATCTTCTTTGCTTATGATTTCTAAAGTTAGACTCTTTATTGCAAATTAGAAACTTTGGCCGTATGCCATTGCATTTTTAAAATCTTTTTCTTAATCAAATTTGTAAATGAATCTAACCATATTGACTTAAAATTTCAAAAGACAAAAAGAACTAACACCCATTCAAAATCTTTTACGCCTTTTGTGCCTCTTTTAAACTTAAAATTTCGTTAAGAGCAATCAACTCACTTTGAAATTGATACCACGAACTACGACGTTTTGATCCCTCATTTTATGTTGGTACGTAGGTACAAGTCCGAAGGTCTTGTCAAACACAAAAATATAATTAATGAGTTCTTTTCTCATCCCCACACTCTATTTATTGCAAACATATTTTCATACCAAAACACATGTACACACAAAAAAGGGCTCCCTAGGAGTACCTAGGACACTTTGGGTACTAACACCTTCCCTCTGTGTAACCAACCCCCTTACCTGTAATCTCTGACATTTTATTAGTTTTGATTTGAAAACTTCTTATCTTTGGGTTTTGTTCGTACTTTTCCTTTTTCCCTTGGAAACAATAAAAGCACGGTGGTGACTCTGGTTTAATTAACGTTAATTTTATCCATAGCTTAATGGTCATGAACTTACCGCTACAGAAATTAAGTGGCGACTCTGCTGGGGAGTAGTCCTCAGTGGGTTTAGCCTACTTTCTTTTTGTATAATATCTGTATTTGATGTTTGTATATTTGTTTGTATGATATAATATGCTTGTTGTGCTTGGTGATCTCTGAGTGGTGAGATAAGTTCTAACCCAAACTTGAGTGCAATTAAGATATTTGTGCTTGGTATAGTCATGTTCGACTTATGTGGAGTAGTCCTTAACAAATTGGCTTGAGACCTATTTACTCAGTGGAGACCCTTTTGGAGTTATTGATATCACACAAGTTATTTGTGATTAGGAATTACTTTCTCTTATTTGGGGTCCGAGAAGCTGAGGACTGTAAAAAATTTAACCCAACTTGGCCTATTTAGGACGTAGTGCAGAGACTGTTCAAGTGTAGACTTGATAACAGTTGTTACGCGATACTACACTCAGACGAGTTTCTCTTGAGAATATTTTGGGTTGATGAGTTAGTCATCCTAACCTATAATATCCAATAGATGGAATTAAGACTCTGGGAACTTTTTAAAACATGATATATAGGTTTTATCCTTAGTACACTCCTTTGGGATGGTTCTTAACCCGACTCCATGCTCGTGACTCACAACAAACCCTTGATTCTTGGTTGATCCAATCAAGTCTTGTCAATATCAATGGAACTTGGGTGTTGATAAGGTGAAAACCATAATCCACCAAAATGGATGATTGATCTTGACGATGACTTGATTCTTCCCTCGACCTTTGTTTGTTGTCCTTATGTGTGATCCTTTACTTATGATTGTTACATTCATGCATTCATACGCATCATGACATTCATCACACGAAAAATAACTTCAAGGAACTGAGGTTTTATTTGCAAATATTTTCAGACTATGGATTGTGGATGAAGGAACACTAAGAAGTACAGTTTCAGATGTCCGAACTTGAAAGAGCTAAGGAAGTTATCATCTTTTGTATTAGATCCCTTGAACTTCAAGCAACTTCATGGGAAGCTTTTGTCTGTGTTGTCTATTGATGTAGTGGAAGGACTCTTGAGTGTGTTGGTTAAGTTTTATGACCCTCTCTATCGTTGCTTCACTTTTCCCGATTATCAATTCGTTCCTACGTTGGAGGAGTATGCCCATCTCTTGGGAGTACCTGTTTCTGACAAGGTGCCTTTTAGTGGATTGGAGGAGATTCCCATATCTCATATTATAGTTGAAGCTCTTCATCTGAAGAAGTCTGAGATTGAGGCTCATTTTGTGAAGAAAGGAGGAATGTTTGGATTGATTTATGAGTTCCTTATTTGGAAAGTTATTGCCTTTGCTCAAGTCGGTAGTGTGGATTCTTTTGAAGCTATCTTTGTGTTGCTGATCTATCGGTTGGCTTTGTTCCCTAACATTGATGGTTTTATTGATGTTAACGCCATTAGGGTATTCTTGATTGGAAATCTTGTGCCTACTTTGTTGGGTGATATGCATTTCTCTTTGCATCTAAGGAATTCTAAAGGTGGTGGAACGATTATGTGTTGTGCTCCTCTTTTGTACAAGTGGTTTATTTCGCACTTGCCTCATACGCCTGCTTTTGTGGAGAACAAACAATGTCTAAGGTGGTCTTAGAGACTTATGTCTCTCACTAATGATGATATAGTTTCGTATGATTCTTCATTGGGTAGCTTGGATATTATTGATTATTGTGGTGAATTCTCTAATGTGACTCTCATTGGAACACAAGGAGGAATCAGTTATAACCCTGCTTTGGCTCTTCGTCAACTTGGATTCCCCTTGAGAGAAAAACCTAATAACACTCAGTTAGAAGGTCTTTTCTATCAAGAGGGTAATGATCCCCAGTATTTGAAGCAGAGGAGAGTGCATGCTTGGCATAATGTGCATAGGAAAGGAAGATCAGAGCTTGGTCTGTGCAACTGTGTAGCTTTGGAAGCTTACATTTCTTGGGTGAAGAAGAGAGATTTGGAATTGAAGATGCCGTATGCTTGTGAAAAACCAATGTCTATGGTTGTGGTTGAGTCATTAACTCTCCCTAACCAAGATGTAGAGGAGTTGGAAGACGCACTCGCCAAGATGAAGCAAGAGAAGGATATGTGGGAAGAGCAGTACCATGCTTTGAGCAGAAAGCATGAGGAGTTGCAGCTTGAGTCTACGGACAAAGATTCGCTTATTGAACTTCTTGAAGACCGAGCAGTGAAGAGACAAAGAGAACCAGAGGGTCCATCTTCCTCTAGTATGCCTCAGCCTTCCGGTGCTTGGAAGAAGATAGTTGATCAGGTTGTCCTCGAGAAGGCTCAGATGAAGACTTCTTTTGAGTCTGAGATCCGCCGCATCCGAAGGAAGTACGCGCCTGTAGCCAGATCATCTGACACTATTGTTAGGGGGTCCTTAGGATGATTAGTTTCCTTTTCTCTTGTATTTTGTATTTTTGGTTTCTGAAATTGTACTCAGTGTAACCCTTCCAAATTATATAAATAAAAGAGATTTTTTATGGTCAATCAAATTGTTACAATTATTATTATTATATTTTTGCAAATAAAATAGTATGTTCCTTGAAAATAAAAAACAATCAAAGCATTTCATTTCATGCATCATTTGCATAGCAGGTTTTTCTTCCGCCAGATGTCTTATTGGTTATTCTTCTATGCTTAAGCCAAGCTGACTCATCGATACAATACTCGCGTCAATCATCTGAGAATCATGGAACACTTGGAACAAGAGAACCGAGAGTTGAAGGACGAGATTTCCCGCTTGACTGCCATGATGGAGTCTATTTTAACTGCTTAGAGTCAGTAGTCTCCAACGCCTGTAACTCCTCCTCCTCAAAGGACTGTCATTTCAGAGATTGCTACTTCAACCGTGCCTTCCACTCAGTTTGCGCCTGCTATGCCTTCCGGATTCCCGTTGGGAATACAGCCGAACTTTGTGCCCGAAGAATTTACGCCTACTTTTGCTTCCATGCCGGCATCTAGCCCGATCATGTTTGTTCCGCCTCCAGTTGTTGACACGCTGCCTCGTGTTGAGGACGCCATCTACCACTCCGAGCCGTCTGAGGGTCCGGATGTTTATGAAAAGATGGACGAGATGAAATACTAATTCCTTGAGTTGTGAAAGGAGTTGAAGACCTTGAGGGGAAAAGATTTGTTTGGTAAGAGTGATGCGGAGCTTTGCTTGGTGCCCAACGTCAAGATCCCGATAAAGTTAAAAGTCTCTGACTTTGAAAAGTATAAGGGAAACACCTGCCCACTTAGCCATCTTGTCATGTATGCCAGGAAAATGTCGACACAAACTGATAATGATGAGTTACTGATTCATTACTTTCAAGATAGTCTGACTGGTGCCGCTCTGAGGTGGTACATGGGTTTAGATAATGTGAGTGTCCGAACGTTCAATGATTTGGGTGAGGCTTTTATGAAGCAATATAAATACAACATTGATATGGCACCAGATAGGGACCAGTTACAGTCTATGTCTCATAAGGATAAAGAGACATTCAAAGATTATGCCCAAAGATGGAGAGAGCTTGCCGCTCAGGTCAACCCTCCGTTGGAAGAAAAGGAGATGACCAAGATTTTTCTCAAGACCCTGAGCTTGTTTTACTATGAGCGAATGATTTCTAGTGCCCCTAGTGACTTTATCTAAATGGTAAATATGGGGATGAGATTAGAAGAAGGTGTCCGTGAGGGACGGTTGTCTAAGGAAGAGGTATCTTCGAGCAAGAGGTATGGTAACAATTTCACTAAGAAGAAGGAAGGAGAGACCAATGCAGTGTCAGTTGGGAGGCAGAGGAGGCCTCATGTCAGAAGAAGTCCGCAACCCCGTCAACACCCTCATCAAGTATCATCTGTTATTCCAGTGTTTTCCAACAATCAATCAATGTCAGTTCAACAACAACATCAACAACAGCCACAACAAAGAACAAACAACAACAACAACAACAACACTAACAATAATCAACAACAACAAAATTTTGAGAGGAAAAAGGTCTCTTCCGACCCTATTCCTATGTCATATGCTGAATTGTAGCCATATTTGGTTCTCAAGAACCTTTTTCAACCGAGAAATCCGCCACAAATTCCAGAACCACTTCCGTGGTGGTATAAGCCAGAACTCCGATGTGCCTTTCCCCAAGGGGCTTCTGGCCATGATATTGAGAACTGCTACCCATTGAAATATAAGGTCCAAAAGCTAGTGAAGAGTGGGATGGTGTCCTTTGAGGGACGTGCCCCGAATGTGAAAGTAAACCCATTGCCTGCTCATGGTAATCCTTCCGTTAATAGGGTAGATGGTTGTCCAGGAAGTTTCTGAGTGTTTGATGTGCGACGCATCCATCGATCTTTGTTGGAAATGCACAAGACCCTGTGTACGATTAGTGATTGTGAACACGACTACAACATTTGTATAATCTGCAACGTGAAACATATTCAACAAGTCAAGAAGTTGATGGATGTGAACACGACTACGATTAGTGATTAGTGATTGTGATTGTGAACCATATTCAAGAAGTTGATGGATGAGAATGTAATCCATATTCAACAGTCAAGAGATATAGATGATGTCAACATGATAGTGCCAGTGCTCAAGACCCCTGAGCGGGTGGTAATTCAGTTCGATAGCAGCAGTAGTAATAGCGTCAATAGATTGGTATCGCCGTTAGTGATACAGTTAGCGGGCCCAGTCCCGTATGCATCTGATAGAGTTGTTCCCTATCAGTATAATGCAACAATGGTGGAGAATGGTCAAGAGGTTCTGTTGCCTACAACCAATTCTATTGTGAACATTGCATATGTTACGAAGGTGACTCGTAGCGGTCGTGTTTTTGGTCCCGTTTTCCCAAAAGATGTAGAAGATGTTAGTAAAAAGGTAGAGGTACCTGTAGCAAATCAAGTTAGTGCTCTGAAGTGTCAGTCTGGTGAATCCAACAATTTTAAGCCTAGTGATGATGATGAGGTACTAATATTGATAAAGAAGAGTGAATTCAATGTGGTGTAGCAGCTGCTCCAAACTCCTTCAAAAATTTCAGTGTTGTCTCTGCTTATGAATTCTGAAACGCACAGAGAAGCATTGCAAAAAGTATTGGAGCAAGCTTATGTGGAACATGATGTGACAGTAGATCAGTTTGACCATATTGTGGCTAATATCACTTCCTGCAATAATCTGAGCTTTTATGATGAAGAACTTCTTGACGAAGGCAGAAATCACAACCTAGCATAGCATATATCGATGAACTACAAGGAGGATGCGATGTCCAATGTGTTGGTTGATACCGGCTCTTCCTTGAATGCACTCCTCTAGTCAACTTTGTCTAGGTTATCGTATCAAGGATATCCGATGAGATACAGTGGCGTGATCGTCAAAGCTTTTGATGGTTCTCGCAAGACTGTTATCAGTGAGGTGGACCTTCTAGTGAAGATAGGTCCGAGTGATTTCCAAATTACTTCTCAGGTAATGGATATCCACCCGGCCTATAGATGCTTGTTAGGAAGGCCATAGATACATGAAGCGCGAGCTGTTACATCAACTTTGCATCAAAAATTGAAATTTATGAAGAATGGTAAGCTCGTCATTGTGGGTGGAGAGAAAGCTTTGTTGGTAAGTCATCTGTCGTCTTTCTCATATGTGGAAGTTGAGGATGAGATTGGAACCTCGTTTCAATCTTACACTAAGATCAGAGTTCCTACTCACTCCCCCTCAATCACCTCAGTGAGTACAACCTTTAATTAGATTAAAGTTAATGGTGAAGTCACACTTCAAACAACTCTTGATTGTGCTTAACAACTTTAATCAAGATACACAACACGCACGCTTAAAAGCTTAGAGTGACACAACACTTACAACTCAATGAACACCTTAGTCCAATGCAATCATCTAGGTGATAATTGCTTGGCTCACAAGATACACCTAATACAAGACACACAAAAATACAGCAGTGAAGTATGATGGAACACTAAAATCTTCACGCCTAAAATCCCCGAGTTCTGAATGAAGGATTGCCATCCTTTTATATTGCAGCACTTCGGCCTTGTACTTGTATTTCCTGAAATTAAGGTCAAGCAAGTTAACCTAATTTCCACATATTAGGGTACTAACAAATAGGCTATTTGTTAGGTTCATTAATTGTAGCTCAGTTGTTAGTTTCCTGGAGTTTAGCTCAGCTGTTGGATTCCTGAAAAATAGCCTGAGAAAAATACTGAAACAGAAAAACTAACCATCCTACAATTTAGCATATGCTGTCAGGAATGAATGTCACAACATTCAGTTTGACGTCCAGAACATAGACTATATGCTAAGTCTGTTAGTTTCTTGAAAACAGACTGTACAAAATGTTGTACTGTAAAAGACCAACCAGTCTATACTTCAGTATCAGCTTAGAGTTATAAATGTCAAAACATCCAATTTGACATTTACAGAATGGGCCTTATGTTAGGTCTGTTATCCTCCTGAAGAACAAACTGAGATACATACTGAACTGTAGCAGAAAACCAACCTGCCTATTATTCAGTATATGCTGTCAATGATGAATGTCATAACATCCAGTTTGACATTCAGACAATAGGCCTTATGCCAGGTCTGTTATTCCCTTGATAAACAGACTGAAATTAAATACTGAGTTATAGCAGACAACCACTGTTCTATACCTCAGTATCTACTGTCAGGGATGAATATCGTAACATCTAGTTTGACATTCAGTAAATCCTGTATTAGCTAAACCTGCAGCATACTACTTAAGTATGTCATGACATCAGTCAAGACATCAGAGTACAGTTAGATGTTCTAACACAAACTGCAGCCAATGAAACATCTCGAAAGCATGTCATGACATCAGTCAAGACATTAGAGTCCAGCTAGTGTTTTAACATAAAATGCAGCCAATAAAACATCTATAAACTCCCCCTTTGGCAAATGTTTGGCTAAAACAACTTGGCATCACAACAGAGTTCAGAACAACGGAAAACACACATCTAGCAGGGAAATTAACCTAGCTAATACACTTAGAGCAGCAGCACACTCACCACAGATAGAAGTTACATAAAAACTTCACATATCAGCACACATACAGAAGTTAAATAAAAACTTCTAACAGCAGCACACATAAACACACTCACACTCATAGAAGTGGAACATCAGCTGCAACACAACCTCTGGATTAGAAGATCTTCAATATCTGTTTAATCACATAATCTGTTGTCCTGGGGCATCACAGGTGTTACTCCCCCTTTGTGTCAAAAATGTTGCCAAAGCAACACTTTAAATTACAGGCCAAAATAAACAGAATTACACACAAACTTGTCAGAAACACAATCTTGATTTTACTTCACAGTTTCAATCAAGAATACCCCTCTTGATCTTGCTTTACAGCTTTGATCAAGACACCACCCACTTGATCTTGCTTCACAGCTTTGATCAAGTAGTCACACACTCTTGCTTTACAGCAGGTACACCCATATCAGATGCCATGACTTTGAGTCTGACATCTTGATCCACTCCTGCATGAACCCTTTCTTGAGGTCCAGCAGGCACATAGGCTGTCTCATGTTAGGATATCCCCTTAACATCTTGTTACCACACTTGCAGCAAGTAACATATCTGTGATCTGTTGTTCAGTCATAGAACACTTTCAATTGTTTAATAGGTTGAGATATTAAACAATACATCCCAAACATCATTGTTTGTTATAAATCCTCAGAGAGGCATATTCCCAGTTTGCCCCTTAAATTTTCAAACTAGGTAGCATCCAGAGCCTTTGTGAAAATGTCAGCCAGTTGTAGTTCAGTGGCTACATGTTCCAAGGTAATCACTTTGTCTTCCACCAGATCTCTGATGAAGTGATGTCTAATGTCAATATGTTTGGTCCTGCTGTGTTGGATGGGATTCTTGGAAAGATTGATGGCACTGAGATTGTCACAGAACAATGTCATGACATTTTGAGAGACATTGTATTCAGTAAGCATCTGTTTCATCCACACCAGTTGGGAACAACTGCTTCCAGCTGCTATGTACTCAGCCTCTGCAGTGGACAGTGATACACAAATCTTTTTCTTGCTGAACCATGATATGAGATTGGTTCCCAAGAAGAAACATCCTTCTGATGTGCTTTTTCTGTCATCATCACTCCCAGCCCAATCAACATCACAATACCAAGATAAGACAGGCTCAGAGCCATGAGAGTATAGCATACCATAGTCACAAGTCCCATTGACATACTTGAGAATCCTCTTGACTTGATTTAAGTGGCTCACATGGGTTCTGCTTGGTATCTAGCACACACACCAACTACATAGGAGATATCAGGTCTACTGGCAGTTAGGTATAGTAGACTACCTATCATGCTTATATACAAGCATTGATCAACACTGGGACCTCCATCATCTTTGGTTAACTTTAAATGAGTAGGTGTAGGAGTTCTTTTGTGCCTAGCATTATCCATACCAAACTTCTTAACTATGTTTTTGGCATATTTTCTTTGGGAGAGAAACATAGAATCCTCCATTTGGTTAACTTGCATACCAAGAAAATAAGTCAATTCCCCAACCAGACTCATTTCAAACTCAGATTGCATCTGGTGAACTAAATGTTTCACCATTTGCTCTGACATTCCACCAAAGACAATATCATCCACATAAATTTGGGCAATCATGATTTTGCCATCTTCATCCTTCACAAACAAGGTCTTATCTATCCCACATTTTCTGTACCCATGAGAGGTCAGAAATTCAGTCAACCTTTCATACCAAGCTCTAGGTGCTTGCTTCAACCCATACAAAGCTTTCCTCAACTTGTACACATGTTTAGGCAAGTTAGGATCACAGAACCCTTTAGGTTGTTCCACATAGACTTCTTCATTCAAGTAGCCATTTAAAAAGGCACTCTTCACATCCATTTGGAACAATTTGAACTTCAGAATGCAGGCCACACCTAACATCACTCTGATTGACTCAAGTCTAGCAACAGGTGCAAACGTCTCATCAAAATCAACCCCTTCAACTTGAGTATATCCTTGAGCCACTAGTCTTGCTTTATTCCTAGTGATTACTCCTTTCTCATCAGATTTGTTCTTGTAAATCCACTTGGTACCAATGATGTTAGTCCCTTCAGGCCGTGGAACTAACTCCCATACATCATTTCATTTAAACTGCTCCAGTTCATCTTGCATGGCATTGATCCAATATTCATCAGTCAGGGCTTCTTTCACATTTTCTGGTTCAACCTTGGATACAAAACAGGAATTTGAGCTATTCTCCCTTGATCTGGTAGTCACACCACTATTGGGATCCCCTATGATAAGATCCTTGGGTGGTCCTTATGAATTCTGATAGAAGGCACTTTCTTGGATGCATCTACCTCACACTCAAGAGGAGTCTCCTGTACCTCTTCAGACTTAACTGAAATGTCTGTTTCCGTATCTAGGAATGTTCCAACATCCTCTATGACATTGATTCCTTCCTCTTTATTATCCATAATAACATTTATGGATTCCATCAGGACATTGGTCCTGTAGTTGAACACTCTGTAGGCTCTTCTGTTAGTTGAGTATCCTAGGAATATGCCCTCATCACTTTTGGGATCCATTTTCCTTCTCTGTTCACGATCTATAAGAATGTAACATTTACTCCCAAAGATATGAAAGTACTTCACAGTGGGTTTTCTGCCTTTCAATATTTCATACAGAGTGGAAGAGGTTCCTTTTCTCAAGGTAACTCTATTGTGAACATAGCAAGTTGTATTCATCGCTTCGGCCCAAAAGTGCATAGGAAGCTTCTTTGCATGAATCATTGCCCTGGCAGATTCTTGAATAGTGCTGTTTTTCCTTTCAACTATCCCATTTTGCTAAGGAGTTATAGGAGAGGAAAACTCATGACTTATCCCTTCAGACGAGCAAAACTCATCAAACTTGGAATTCTTAAACTCTGTCCCATGGTCACTCCTAATTCGGACAACACAACTGTCCTTTTCCCTTTGATGTCTGATGCACAGTTCTTTAAAGACATCAAATGCATCTAACTTTTCTCTGATGAATCTTATCCAAGTGTATCTGGAATGGTCATCAACAACCACATAGGAATACCTCTTTCCACCCAGACTCTCAACCTGCATAGGTCCCATTAAGTCCATGTGCAAAAGTTCCAGAGTTTTGGATATTGTAGGATGTCCCAGCTTAGGATGTGACATCTTGGTTTGCTTTCCGACCTGGCATTCTCCACAGACTCTTCCTTCATCAATAAGCAACTTTGGGATTCCTCTAACTGCTTCCTTGGATATGATCTTTTTCATTCCTCTTAAGTGGAGATGACCAAGACGTCTATGCCACAGCTTCACCTCCTGTTCTTCCTTGGCTGAGGAGTAAATTGTGGAGTAGTTTGAGACTTTAGGTTCCCACAGATAACAGTTATCTTTGGATCTGGATCGTCTCATAACTTCCTGATTATCTCCATTCGTCACAACACATAGCTCCTTAGTGAACTGAACATAGAACCCTTGATCACACAGCTGGCTTATGCTTATGAGATTAGCAGTTAGTCCTTTTACTAACAGCACATTATTCAGTTCTGGAACTCCAAAGCTGTCCAGCTTACCCACACCTTTGATTTTTCCTTTAGCACCATCACCAAAGGTTACATAACTGGTAGTGTGGGGTTGTATATCCACCAATAAATTCTCCATACCAGTCATATGTCTTGAGCAGCCACTATTAAAGTACCAGTCTTCTCTGGTAGATGCCCTTAGAGCTGTGTGAGCTAACCTAGCAAACCATTGTCGTTTCTTGATGGGGGAATTATGCTTATACGCCTTATGCTTAGGTCTGACATGAGGGGTTTGGTTAGGATGACCATGCAGTCTGTAGCAGAAGGCTTTTATATGACCAAACCTACCACAGTAGTGACATCTCCATCTCTGAAATTTCCTCTTCTGATGGTCACTCATCCTGGTTCCCTGATGTTGAGACATTGGGTGTGACCTCCGCTTGAATTTCTGAACTTCAGCCTTTGAGCGTTTGAGTTCAGCTGAGGATTCCTTCACAAAGCGTAAACCAGACATGGTTCCTGACTTCTGTCCCACCTTTAGGATCTCTTCTAAGGTGTCCGTTCCTTTATTTAGCATTCTGATGGATTTCGTCATTTGATCTAGCTTGGAGGTCAGCAATGTTATCTCACCATTTAGACCATCTATGACTGTCAGATGCTTCTGTTTCTCATCCTCCAGCTCCTTGATGAGTTTCTTCTGCTTTTCTCCTTGTACACGCACTTCCGCACTTTTGACACATAGCTCTTTATATGATGCAGCAAGTTCATCAAAGGTCAGTTCATCTCCACTTGAGTCATCATCAGTGGCACAAACACTAGTTAGAGCAGTGACATGTTTAGCATATTCTCCTTCAGATTCACTCTCAGAATCTTCTTCAGACCATGTGACAGATAGCCCTTTCTTTTGCATTCTGAGGTAAGTAGGACATTCAGCTCTAACGTGTCTGAAACCTTCACATCCATGACACTGGATTCCCTTGCCTTGGTTGAACCTTTCTTCAGAAGTTGATCTTTTCCTGATGTCAGACGAAATGTTCTTGACATTTGATCTACCATTTTGATCAATCTTCTTTACGAACTTGTTGAACTATCTCCCAAGCATGGCTATGGCTTCTGATATGCTTTCATCACCACCAGTACTTCCTGCTTTTGAATCCTCTCCAGTATTTGATACAAAAGTTACGCTTTTGTTCTTCTTTTCAACATTCTCACACAAGCCCATTTCAAAAGTTTGGAGAGAACCAATAAGCTCATCCACCTTCATATTGCAGATATCATGAGCCTCTTCTATAGCAGTGACCTTCATGGAAAATCTCTTAGGTAATGACCTGAGAATCTTTCTTACAAGTTTCTCTTCAGCCATTTTCTCACCTAAGCCACCAGAAGTGTTGGCAATTTCAAGAATATTCATGTGGAAGTCATGAATAGTCTCATCCTCTTTCATCCTCAGATTTTCAAACTTGGTGGTCAGCATCTGAAGTTTAGACATCCTCACCTTGGAGGTACCTTCATGAGTTATCTTGAGGGTATCCCAAACTTCTTTAGCCAGCTCACAGTGATGCACCAGTCTGAAGTTGTTCTTACTTATTCCATTGAACAGTGCATTCAAGGCCTTAGAGTTCCAAGGGCTAATGCCTCTTGCTCCTTGTCCCACTCTTCTTCAGGAATTTGTATACTGACTCCATCTTTACCTGTCTTCATTGCATATTCCCATCCTTTGTTGACAGCTCTCCAGACCTTGTTGTCTAGAGACCTCAAGAAGGCTATCATACGAGGTTTCCAGTCATCATAGTTAGAACCATCCAGCATGGGTGGTCTATTTGAGTATCCTACATCCTTGTCCATGGTACTAGAAAGTAACTTCCCTAGATCTCACCCATAAATTAACAGGAAGGGTGCCTGCTCTGATGCCAATTGAAATTCTAGTTAACAGACTTTCGATATCACACGGGATATTATGACATCCAATTCTGCGCAGACAAGAATTATGCAGAACTTAAAAAGTAAGTGCAGTAAATAACACAAGGAATTGTTTACCCAGTTCGGTGTCACACACACCTACGTCTGGGGGCTACCAAGCCAGGGAGGAAATCCACTATTAGTAGTATTAATTCAGACCTTAAACCAACTGTTTAATCCTATCACTTAATATCTACCCAATGCAATTTCAATCTTACACTAAGATCAGAGTTCCTACTCACTCCCCCTCAATCACCTTAGTGATTACAACCTTTAATTAGATTAAAGTTAATGGTGAAGTCACACTTCAAACAACTCTTGATTGTGCTTAACAACTTTAATCAAGATACACAGCACTCACGCTTAAAAGCTTAGAGTGACACAACACTTACAACTCAATGAACACCCTAGTCCAATGCAATCATCTAGGTGATAATTGCTTGGCTCACAAGATACACCTAATACAAGACACACAAAAATACAGCAGTGAAGTATGATGGAACACTAAAATCTTCACGCCTAAAATCCCCGAGTTCTGAATGAAGGATTGCCATCCTTTTATGTTGCAGCACTTGGGCCTTGTACTTGTATTTCCTGATATTAAGGTCAAGCAAGTTAACCTAATTTCCACATATTAAGGTACTAACAAATAAGCTATTTGTTAGGTTCATTAATTGTAGCTCAGTTGTTAGTTTCCTGGATTTTAGCTCAGCTGTTGGATTCCTGAAAAATAGCCTGAGAAAAATACTGAAACAGAAAAACTAACCATCCTACAATTTAGCATATGCTGTCAGGAATGAATGTCACAACATTCAGTTTGACGTCCAGAACATAGACTATATGCTAAGTCTGTTATTTTCTTGAAAACAGACTGTACAAAATGTTGTACTATAAAAGACCAACCAGTCTATACGTCAGTATCAGCTTACAGTTATAAATGTCAAAACATCCAATTTGACATTTACAGAATGGGCCTTATGCCAGGTCTATTATCCTCCTGAAGAACATACTGAGATACATACTAAACTGTAGCAGAAAACCAACCTGCCTATTATTCAGTATATGCTGTCAAAGATGAATGTCATAACATCCAGTTTGACATTCGGACAGTAGGCCTTATGCCAGGTCTGTTATTCCCTTGATAAATAGACTAAAATTAAATACTGAGTTATAGCAGACAACAACTGTTCTATACCTCAGTATCTGCTGTCAGGGATGAATATCATATCATCTAGTTTGACATTCAGTAAATTCTGTATTAGCTAAACCTACAGCATACTACTCAAGTATGTCATGACATCAGACAAGACATCAGAGTACAGTTAGATGTTCTAACATAAACTGCTGCCAATGAAACATCTCCAAAGCATGTCATGACATCAGTCAAGAGATTAGAGTCCAGCTAGTGTTTTAACATAAAATGCAGCCAATCAAACATCTACAAAGGGGTTGATTGATCTTCTTCGACAATATTCAGATGTATTTGCCTGGTCCTATCAAGACATGCCTGATTTGGATTCTGAGATTGTGGAGCATAGATTGCCGTTGAAGCCAGAATGCCCGCCAATCAAGCAGAAGTTGAGTAGAACTCATCCTGACATGGTAGTGAAGATCAAAGAAGAAGTGCAGAAGAAGATTGATGTTGGCCTCCTTGTTATTGTTGAGTATCTGCAGTGGGTGGCCAATATTGTGCTTGTTCATAAGGATGGAAAAGTCCATATGTGCGTTGATTATAGAGATTTGAACAAAGGTAGTCCGAAAGATGATTTCCCTCTGCCACACATTGATATGTTGGTAGACAATATAGCTAAATTCAAAGTCTTTTCATTTATGGATGGATTTTCCGGTTATAATCATATCAAAATGGAACCCGAAGATATGGAGAAGACCACATTCATTACACCCTGGGGAACATTCTGTTATAGAGTGATGCCTTTCGATTTAAAGAATGTTGGTGCAACTTACCAGAGAGCAATGACCACTCTTTTTCATGATATGATTCACAAAGAGATCGAAGTCTATGTTGATGATATGATTGCTAAATCTAGTGATGAAGAAGAACATGTCGAGCATTTATTGAAGTTGTTCCAGCGTTGGAGGAAGTACAAGCTCCACTTGAATCCCAATAAGTGTACTTTTGGTGTTCGTTCTGGTAAGTTGTTCGGCTTCATTGTCAATGAGAAGCAAGTCAGAGGTTTTCTTGGCGGCTTGAATTATATCTCAAGATTCATTTCACACATGACTGCCACATGTGCGCCTATACTCAAGCTCCTTCGGAAAGATCAGTCTTGTGATTGGTCCGAGGATTGCCAGAAATCTTTTGACAGTATCAAAGAGTATCTGCCTGATCCTCCGATTATGTCTCCGTATATTGAAGGAAGACCGTTGATCATGTATTTGACTGTGCTTGAAGACAGTATGGGTTGTGTGCTTGGTCCCCAGTCTTGAAGACTTTCTTGAGCATAATGTTTGGTGCTGATTCATTTTCAGCCAAAGCCAATAGCACAGTGGATATTGAAGGCGGTAGAAGGATTAGTGATCGTTGTATTCAACGTAGTACTTTTACATGTAAATTACCAGTTTTCAATTTTTATAAAGATCTATGGAGTCTTGTCATTTACAGACTAACATTCCATTAAATAAAGTTGAGCTTTTCATCTAATTGTTTCTAATCTTATTTATTCAGCTAAATAGAATTAAATTTTATTATGATCATTTTGAAATTAAAGTTTTAAAAAAAATAATGTTTTCTAAAATAATAAAGGAAGTTACTTTAAGAGCAATCGATTTCATTAAGGGATGACCACAGCGGTTCCAGAACAGGTGAGCCCTAAAATGCGAAGCATTGTTGGTTTTTCCCCAAGCAGTTCGCGTGATCCCTATTTCTTCCCCCATCAGCTTTTCAGCATCTCCAGCCGAGTTGTTGGTTTCCCCAGCTGAGTTTGTAATTGCCTCCCTCAAGTTGTAGGCACGTTATTGTAGCAGGTTGGCATAGATTCAGTACAATTTTGTTTCCCACAAGGCTCCATCAGAGTTATCCCTAACCTCTGTTATCCCCGACTCTTGAGCAGTATTTTCAATCCTCCGCAAGGTTGTCACCCATTCGATATGGTGTTGACCTAAAATCCCTCGCAAAGTTAATAGCGCAGATCTTCGGCAATCTTTTCCTTCTCCCCAACCAGGTTTAATCCTCTGAGGTGGATGATTCTCTCTAGAAAATGCTTCCCTCCTATGAGGATTGGCTGAGAATTATACCGATGATTCAGAACTGCGACATTTGTATCCTTTGTGATTGTTTTGTCAGGATAATCATCATATATACATATACATATACATTCAGAGATTTCATTATTTGCATGCACTTCGTGATCCATTGTTTCTCTGATCCTCTGCTACTGTAGTATCCTCTCCCCTACGCATATTTGGTATGTATGTCCTCTTTCAATTGTAGAGTGTCAGCCCCTTAAGAAGAAAGAATTTAACCTTTCTCATTCCCCACTGAGTTACTTCCTCGTGGATGATCATTATTTCAGTTTCCTCCCAAGTTGATTTTCTGGATGGAATCGCTCCCCCCTGAGTTATATCCTCACTGGGTTTAGTCTTTGATTGATCTCTTCTTTCTAGATCTTACCTAGATAGATGCTTTTGGTCCCCTGAGAGTCTATTACCCAGTAACTGGTAATATTCTTCTCAATTTGCAAGTATTTCACTTTTCCCCAATGCCCAGCAAAAGGAACTCCTTTTCTCCCCAGTGGATTCGTTTTCACGTTTCCTAGGAAGTCTATCCTTGATATGTTCATCCTAACCGATGATGGATATTTTCTTCCCCCGCTTTGAGTCTATCCTTGATATGTTCATCCTAACCGATGACGGATATTCTATTTTTTTGGTATTCTACCCAGTAAAAAGTTAGTTGTAATCCCTATTTCTTTCCCCAGAGAGTTAATCCTTGATATGTTCATCCTAACCGATGACAGATTTCCTCTTCTTTGTGGTATTCTTCCTAGTAAATGATAGTTATAAATCCTGCTTCCCCTCAGAGTCTATCCTTGATATGTTCATCTTAGCCGATGACGAATATTCTCTTCCCGGTATTTTATCCAGTAGCCGATAGATATAATTCCTACTTTTTTGGGCAGTTTATCCTTGATATGTTCATCTTTACCAGTGATAGATATCCTTCCCAATGTCCCCAGGTAAGTCTATCCTTGATATGTTCATCTTAACCGATGATGGATATTCTTCCCCTTTGAGTCTATCCTTGATATGTTCACTTTAATCAGTGATGAATATTCTCTTTCTTTGCGGTCTTCTGCCCAGTAACCGGTAGTTGTAAATCATATTTGTCGTTCCCCAGCAGATTAATTCTTACCCAGTAACTGGTAATGAATACACCTTTTGTTGCCCCCAGCGAGTCAATCTTGATATGTTTACCCTAACCGGTAATGGATGACCTCCATGTCATATTTTGTTATCCCCTTACCCAGTAACCATCAGATTTTGTTATCCCCTTACCCAATAACCGGTAGTGGATGATATACTTTTGTTACTCTTGTGTTGAAGATCATTTCTTCCCCAGTTGAGTCTGAGTGCGTATTTCCTCATAGAGATCGCCATTTCCTATTTGGTTCAAGTATTTCAGCTTTGTTCTTATCTACCCATTGCTCCTGCAGATGTTCCTTTTATTCCCCAGCTGAGTCTTTCCATTGATTTATTTTCATGGAATCCCTCAAGTCCCCCGGTAGTTTTAAAGTCGTAGCCTGGCCTACGCGCAACCTTTTTCCCCTAGAGTCCCTGTTTCCCAAGTGAGTTTTCCTTACGGAATGCGTTATACTCCTGCGGACTTTCGGTCTCTCCGGATTCTTTTCCTTTAGGGCAACATTTCCCCACAGAGATTATTTTAACATTCAATCATATGCATCATGAGGTCTCTTAGGGACCAAAATTTGTTTCTATATGTTGTTATTTAAGTCCATTCTATTGAGTCGCTGTGAAGATTTTAACCTTCATCTCCTCAGCTAGAAAGTCCTTAAATAGGGGCAGCTGTAAGACCCCAATTTTGACCCTAAGATCCCTCATGTTATTTTCATCATATGCATTAACATTGGGATCACACCTTGGCATCCTCTTTACCCCTCATTCATTGGGTTTGCATTGGGAGAGATCATCAAGCACATTTGATTGTATTATACTTCATTTTTTCCTTGTTTACTAACAAAGATACCAAAAATATGTCATTGTATAGTGTAACTCTTTTTGTAGGTAGTGCACATGCTCACCTTTGATCTATCAAGATCATATCTAGGATTTAACACCCTCATTGCAAGGAGCTCAATCAAGAATTGGTATATATTGGCTCTAAGTAACATATATGGATCCCGGTGATGTGGTGGCATCCTTCTGAACCACATGATCCGTTTAAATTGTTATAATCTTGAGCGTCCAAAGTGATTACCACCCGTGTGGGACATTTGACTAGATAACACATGGATAGCGCACTTTGATCCACTTGATCTACCACCTCAATTAAAGAGGGAGATCTAGTGGTCCTCATTTTTTTGTAATTTCTAATTTTCATTTTTATTGCCTTATTTTCATTAATTCATATTAAATTTAATATTGCCTTATTTTCACTAATTCATATTAAATTTCTAATTCTCTTTCATTTTCTGAATTAAAATTATTTTTTGGATCAATATTAATATTTTTCATGATTTAATTGTTTTTGTGCATATTTTTAATTGTTTAAAAATACTTTTAAGTTCCCAAAAATTATGAAATTTTTTCTTTAAGGTTCTTTGACCTTTTTTGACCTACGATAAATCTCTTGGCCATTTATTTGGTGTTTTGAAGAGGTTTTAGGTTTTTGATCAACCATACTTTAATTTAATGCATTTTTAATTGATTTTTAATTGTTTAATTGTGAATAAATTGTGTTGAGCTATTTCCATTGACTTGTTGAGTTTGACTATGTTGTTTGGGCCTTGGTCAAGGTTGATTTTACTTTGTTGGATTAAAATCATTGGATTTAGAGGATTGATGAAATATACATTTCATCTCCCAAAATGAATGAATGATTATAATTTGATACAAGTCCTCCCATAACCAGTTTGTGTTTGTCTCATTTCCCTTCCCTCTTCATCTTCAATCCCCTTCTATCCCATCCATTTAATTAACCTATGATATCTCTATATCCTAAGGCTAATTGTTTCATAAACCAATACAAGTATGGTTGAGATTAGGTCCACCCTTTTTCCATTTTCTTTTAAGTGTGGTATGTTTTAGGAGTATGGTTCATTATACCATATCTCTAACATGCATTAACACTAAAATTTCTATTGCCCGACCTCAGATAGTTGTGACTTCTACATAAGTGAGATTGTAAGTCTCCCCCCTTTCATGGTATTGTGTGGAAACTTGGCCTTTTCCCGTCCTTTAGAAGATGTCTTGGTTCATGGATCCATGCTTGTGAATAAAGGGTTGAGTGTTCTCCAAAGAATGACTTAAACAACAAAAAGCAAAAACCGTACTAACATCTAATCAACTAACATTTGACTAACTTTTAATTTCAATCCATTTGTTTTAATTCACTTTTAATTAAAGCCATTTATCATTTGTCATTATACATATCATTTAACTTGTTTATTTTAATGTCATTTTTACTTTGCTCACATGAGCCATATGTTGTTAATATATTGTTATTGTATATACTTGTTTGTGTATTTTGCTTGTGTTTGTGGTCTTTTGACCTTAATATACATAATTACAACAAAAACTCTTAAAAGATATTTGTGTGGACTGTTAGATTTGATCTGAGACTTGGACTTAGGATTATGCAACATTCCCTATGCAAAAGGACTTGGCAGATGCCAAGTTTTTTGAAGCCAAGCCATTATGAATTGAACTTTCATCTGATTCTAGTATTGAGATCCCTTTTGAATTCATCTGTTACATGGTCTTGATGAAGATGTTACTTTGAATCTGTGTCTAATGCCCTATTTCTGAGCCATTCAAGGAGTATGTCATCTGATGCATGGGAGCTTAAGAAGAAGACTATGAAGTTGCTAGCTTGGATGTGGCTATCTTTCTTTGATGTCTTTCTCTTCATCTTGCTATGTGTGTATTGTTATTGCTTGATTCAAAAGTCCAAGGGAAAATTGGGTTTCTATATGACATTCTTGTTTATTGGATTGCATCCCATTGGTCAGATCTTTTCAACTCTTAACTTTTAAATTTTTGCTTAGGATTAGTCTCTTCATCTCCCCCGCTTCTTTAATTTCAAATATTTTCCGCCTTTTCAGATCTTCTTTGCTTGTGATTTCTAAACTTAGACTCTTTATTGAAAATTAGAAACTTTGGCCTCATGCCATTGCATTTTTAAACTCTTTTTCTTAATCAAATTTGTAAATGAATCTAACCATATTGACTTAAAATTTCCAAAGACAAAAAGAACTAACACCCATTCAAACTCTTTTAGGCCATTTGTTCCTCTTTTAAACTTAAAATTTTGTTAAGAGCAATCAAGTCACTTTGAAATTGATACCACGGACTACGGGGTTTTGATCCCTCATTTTATGTTGGTACTTAGGCACAAATCTGAAGGTCTTGTCAAACACAAAAATATAATTAAAGAATCCTTTTCTCATCCCCACACTTTATTTATTGCAAACATCTTTTCATACCAAAACACATGTACACGCATAAAAGGGCTCCCTAGGAGTACCTAGGACACTTTAGGTGCTAACACCTTCCCTCTATGTAACCAACCCCCTTATCTATAATCTCTGGAATTTTATTAGTTTTGATTTGAAAACTTCTTATCTTTGGGTTTTGTTAGTACTTTTCCCTTTTCCCTTGGAAACAATAAAAGTGCGATGGTGACTCTGGTTTAATTGACGTTAAGTTTATCCATAGATTAATGGTCATGAATTTACCGCTACAGGGTGTTCTTGAGATTTGTAGTAATATTATAGAAGTTTTGTGTGGGTAGGATGTTTTATAGCTTTGTAGGCATGTTCTAGAACTTTTGTGTGAATGAATTGTTCTAATACACTGTAGGCATGTTATTAAGTTTTTATGTGGGGGTGAATTCTAGAGCTCTGTAAGAATGTTAGAGAACTATTATGTGGAGGGTTATTCTAGAGTTCAGTAGGCATATATGTCTAGAACTATTGTGAGTGGGACATGTTCTAGAGCTCTTTAGGCATGTTATAGAACTATTGTGAGGGGGTGTGTTCTAGAGCTTTTGTAGGCATGTTCTAGAACTATTTTGTTAGGGGCATCTTCTAGAGTTCTATAAGCGTATTCTATAATTATTTTTTAGGGGGAATGAGCTAAAGCTATGTTGTCATGTTTTAGAAATATTGTTTGGGGGGAATTTTTTAAGCTCTATAGGAGTGCTCTAGACCTAATATATGTCAGACATGTTCTAATTCTCTGATGGATTATTCTAAAATTATTGTGTGGCGGGCATGTTCTAGAGTTCTGTAAGGATGTTGTATAATTTTTAGCCATGTTCTAGAACTATTGTGTGCGGAGCATGCTTTAGAGCTCTGTGGGTATGTTCTAGAGGTCTAGACACGTGTTCTGAAACTATTGTGTAGGTGCATGTTCTAGAGCTATGAAGGAATGTTCTAGAATTATTGTATGGAGGAATTCTCTTAAGCTTTGTTGGTAAGTTTTAGAAAAAAATTATGGGGGGTTATTTTATACCTTTGAAGGCATCTTATAAACATTTTGTGTGGAAATTATATTTTAAAACATGGTATGTATGTTATTGAACTATTGTGTGTGTGTGTGTGTGAGCAGGGGGGTATGTTCTAGAACAATTGTATGGGAGACATGTTCTGGTACTTTGTATGAATGTTCTAGATATATTGTGTGGGGGCTTGTTGAATAGTTATGTAAACATGTTCTAAAGCTATTGTGTAAGGGCGTGTTTTAGAGGTCTACAAGCGTCTTCTAGATTTATTGTATGAGGGCCATGTTTTGGAGCAATGTAGGCATGTTCTAGAGCTCTAGAGACATGTTTTAGAACTATTGTGTGAGAGCGTGTTCTAGAGCTATATTGACATGTTCTAAAATTACTGTGTGGGGGGTGTTCTTGAGCATTGCAGGAATGTTCTAGATTTTTTGTGTGGGTAGGATGTTCTATAGATTTTTAGGCATGTTGTAGAAATTTTGTGTGAATGACTTGTTCTAAACTCTATACGCATGTTACTTAATTTTTATGTGGGTGCGAATTCATGAGCTCTATGTGAGAGGGTGTTCTTAAGCTTTATAGAAATGTTCTAGAACTTTTATATGGGTAGGATGTTTCTATAGTTTTGTAGGCATGTTCTAGAGCTTTTATGTGAATGACTTGTTCTAATATTCTATAGGCATGTTACTAACTTTTTATGTGGGGGCAAATTCTAGAGCTTTGTAAGAATGTTAAAGAACTATTATGTGGGGGGGGGCATGTTCTAGAGTTCAGTAGGCATATGTCTAGAAATATTATGAGGGGGACATGTTCCAGAGATCTTTAGGCATGTTGTAGAACCATTGTGAGAGGGGCGTGTTCTAGAGCTTTGTAAGCATGTTCAAGAACTATTTTGTAAGGGGCGTCTTCTAGAGCTCTATAAGCATGTTCTAGGACTAGTCTTTATAGGGCATGACCCAAAGCTCTGTAGTCATGTTCTAGAAATATTGTTATGGAGGAATATTTTAAGCTTTATATGGGTGTTCTAGAACTATTATATGACAGACATATTCTAATGCTCTGTTGGATTATTCTAAAACAATTGTGTGACGGGCATGTTCTAGAATTCTATAAGCATGTTTTATAATTTTGTAGCCATGTACTAGAACTGTTGCGTGAGGAGCATGCTTTAAAGCTCTGTGGGCATGTTCTAGAGCTCTTGAAACGTGTTTTAAAAACATTATGTAGGTGCATGTTCTAGAGCTATGAAGGAATGTTCTAGAATTATTGTATGGGGGAATTTTCTTAAGCTTTATCGGCAAGTATTAGAACTTTTGTATGGGGGGGGGGGGGGTTGTTTTATACCTTTGAAGGTATCTTATAGAAATTTTATGTAGAAATTATATTCTAAAACACTGTATGCATGTTATTAAACTATTGGGTGTGTGTGTGTGTGTGTGTGTGTGTGTGTGTGTGTGTGTGTGTTGGTGAGCAGGGGTGGGGTATGTTCTAGAACTCTGTAGGTATATTCTAGAACAATTATATGGGAGACATGTTCTGATGCTTCGTAGGATTGTTCTTGAAACATTGTGTGGGAGCTTGTTAAATAGTTATGTAGGCATGTTTTAGAGCTATTGTGTAAGGGCATATTGTAGAGGTTTATAGGCGTGTTCTAGATCTATTGTTTGAGGGGTATGTTCTAGAGCTCTGTAGGAATGTTCTAGAGATCTAGAGATGTGTTCTACAACTATTATGTGGGGGCATGTTCTAGAGCTATATTGGCATGTTCTAGAATTATTGTGGTGGGGGGGGGGGGTGTTCTTAGGCATTGTAGGAATGTTCTGGAATTTTTGTGTGGGTAGGATGTTCAATAGATTTTTAGGCATGTTCTTGAACTTTTGTGTTAATGACTTTTTCTAATAATTTGTAGGCATGTCAGTAATTTTTTATACGGGGGAGAATTCTAGAGCTCTGTAGGAATGTTAGAGACCTATTATATGGAGGGAATGTTCTAGAGTTCAAAAGAGATATGTCTAGAACTATTATTAGAGGGACATGTTCTAGAGATCTTTATGCATGTTCTAGAACTATTGTGTGGAGGGCATGTTCTAGAGCTTTGTAAGCGTGTTCTAGAACTATTTTGTATGGGGCTTCTTCTAGAGCTCTGTAAGCATGTTCTAGAACTATTCTTTAGAGGGCATGACCTAAAGCTCTGCAGTCATGTTCTAGAAATATTGTTTGGGGGAAATGTTCTTAAGCTCTGTATGCTAGCGCTTGATAGGCATGTTCTAGAACTATTATATGCCAGACATGTCCTAATTCTCTGTTGAATTGTTCTAAAATTGTGGCAGGCATGTTCTATAATTTTGTAGCCATGTTCTAGAATTGTTGTGTAAGGATCATATTTTAGAGTTATGTGGGCATGTTCTAGAGCTCTAGACACATGTTCTAAAACTATTCTGAATGTGCATGTTCTAGAGCTTTAAAGGAATGTTTTAGAATTATTGTACGGGGGAATTTTCTTAGGCTTTGTTGGCAAGTTTTAGAACTTTTGTAAGGGTGATTTGATTTATACCTTTTAAGGCATCTTCTAGAAATTTTGTTTGGAAATTATATTCTAAAACATTGTATGCATGTTATTGAACTATTGTGTGTGTTTGTGGGCGGGCGCGGAGGGGGAGGGGTGGATGGGGGGGAGGGGGGTGTGTTCTAGAACTCTGTAGGTATATTCTAGAACAATTGTATGGGAGAGATGTTTTGGTGCTTTGTAGGAATTTTCTAGAAATATTATGTTCGGGCTTTGTTAAGATTTATGTAGACATGTTCTAGAGCTATTGGGTAAGGGCGTATTTTAGAGGTCTATATGTGTGTTCTAGATCTATTGTATGAAGGGCGTGTTCTAGATCTCTGTAGGAATATTCTAGTGCTCTAGAGTCATTTTCTAGAACTCTTGTATGGGGGCATGTTCTAGAGATATATTGACATGTTCTATAATTATTGTGTGGGGTGTGTTCTTGAACATTGTAGATTTTTTGTGTGGGTAGGATGTTTTATAGCATTTTAGGCATTTTGTAGAACTTCTGTGTGAATGACTTGTTCTAATACTCTGTAGGCATGTTATGGACTTATTATATGAGGGTGAATTCTAGAGATCTGTAGGTATGTTCAAGAACTATTATGTTGAGGGCATGTTCTATAGTTTAGTAGGAATATGTCTAGAACTATTGTGAGGGGGCATGTTCTAGAGCTTTGTAGGCATGTTCTAGAACTATTGTGTAAGTCGCAACTTCTAGAGCTTTGTAAACATGTTCTAGAACTATTCTTTGGGGGGCATAACCTAAAGCTCTGTAGTCATGTTCTAGAACTATTGTTTGGGGGGAATGTTCATAAACTTTGTATGAGTGTTCTAGAACTATTGTATGTCAAACATGTTCTAATGTTTAGTTGGATTTTTGTATAACTATTATGTTGGGGACATGTTCTACAACTCTGTAGGCATGATCTATCATTTTGTAGCCATGTTCTAGAACTGTTGTATGAGGAGCATGTTGTAGAGCTCTTTGGGCATGTTCTAGAGCTCCATAGATATTTTATAAAAGTATTTGTAGGTGAATGTTATAGAGCTATGAAGGAATGTTCTAGAATTATTGGATGGGGGAATTTTATTAAGTTTTGTTGCCATGTTTTAGAACTTTTGTATGGGGGGTTTATTTTATAGCTTTGAAGGCATCTTCTCGAATTTTGTGTGGAAATTATGTTCTAAAACACTATATGCTTGATATCAAAGTATTGTGTGTGTGTGTGGGGGGGCATGTTCTACAACTCTGTAGGTCAGTTCTAGAACAATTGTATGGGAGACATGTTTTACTGCTTTGTAGGAATATTCTAGAACTATTGTGTAGGGGCATGTTTAAGAGTTATGTAGGCATGTTCTAGGGCTATTATGTACAACCATGTTTTAGAGGTCTATTGTATAAGTGGCATGTTCTTGAGCTTTGTAGGCATGTTCTAGAGCTCTAGAGTGGTATTCTAAAACTATTGTGTTGGGGCATGTTCTAGAGCTATATTTGCATGTTCTAGAGTTATTGTGTGGGGGGTATTCTTGAGTCTTGTAGGAATGTTCTAGAACTTTTGTGTGGGTAGGATGTTCTATGGCTTTGTAGGAATGTCTAGAACTTTTATGTGAATGCCTTGTTCTACTAATCGATAGGCATGTTATTGACTTATTATGTGAGGGCGAATTTTAGATCTTTGTATGTATGTTAGAGAACTTTTGTCTGGTGGGCATGATCTAGAGTTCACTAGGCATATCTATTAAACTATTATGAGGGGGACATCTTCTGGAGCTCTTTAGGCATATTCTAAAACTATTTTGAGGGGGCATGTTCTAGAGCTTTGTAGGCATGCTCTAGAACTATTGTGTAAGAGGAAACTTCTAGAGCTCTGTAAGCATGTGTCATACCCTAATTTTTAACCCTAAGATCTCACATATCATTTGCGTCATTCCAACAAACAAGGTCACATATTGATCCTCCCCCTATTCATATTTGGGTTTGCATTTTACAGGGATCACCAAGCACCTCTTTGTTGATGTTTTAGCTTTGTGTCTATATGGTTAATTGCTTACCTAACCACGAACCAAAATACAACAAACATGTCTTATTTACCTTTAAGTTTGTTATGGAAGGTAAAGGCTTTTCAATCAAGAGAATCTCAAAGTTTTATTGCTTACTTCTTAAGGAAAGTCAAAGGTTCATGTGTTTACTTACATGCCTTCTTCAAAAAGCAATTTTAAGCTTTGAGTAATTTAATCAAGAGGACATTCAAGGATACCTTATTTTGAGTTCATGTGATCACCCATGTACTTTTAAATACAATAAAAGTCCAAGTACACATGCTTGCTCCAAGTGGTTTGACATAAAAGTCAACATTTTTAAGTCAAAGTTCCAAGGATCACAACTCCTTCAATTCTCAATATTTTTGAATTCTCCCTTTTGCATATGACTCTTCTCAACATACTCTAAAACTTCTATTTACATGACAAGATCCAGTTATGCTTATAGGATCATCGAACGTTTGGAGACATTATAGTTCATTTGTGGATTTAGTGAAATTTGACATATTTCCAAGTGATTTTTTCTCAACTTTCAAGGATCATAACTTCTTCAATTTTAAAAGATGAATAGGGGGAGGCGAATTATTCTTGTACAATGTCATTTGTGATGCCCTCTACAAGTTTGTTTCAAGGATCAAGGTCAAGATAAGCTTGGAAGGCCATGGAATTTATTGATACATTATAGGTCATTTTCAGCCATGGAACACTCGAATTTTTCTAAGTTATATGATCAGTCTTTCATGCCAACTTTAACATGGCATAACTTTATGCTCAAACATACAAATGCAACCTTTCTTGGCACATTGTAATATTTTCTATGATATTAACACATTGCAAAAAGAATGGGATCAAAAAGCCTCATGAGCAGGATGCCCCATTGAATTGAACATGGTGACTTGTAACTGAAGAGATTTCCATTTGCCCGAATTTTGAACTTCACTAATCTCAATTGCAAGCCAAATTAGCATGTCTTTTGGATCTAAACATGTTTAACCAAGTTTCCAAAAGTTAATTTACCCTTGAAACGCATCATTTGGATGAGTTTTGATGGATTGCAAGTCACGTTTTTCTCATATTCAGATCAAATTCGTTTTGCACGAATTCAGCATCATCCCACACACATTTGGATCCAAACACATTTCCAAGATTTTGAGAGCCAAGAAATCCATGTTGCAAATTTAAATTTTCCAGACAAATTCAACTATCGTGTTTTGAGTTTCAGCTTATTTCAATCCAATTTCTTGATTCCATTAGCATCTTTGGCATCCTCTAAAACTTTTGCAAAAATTCCCAAGCTCTGAGACCTTCTGAAGGGCTCTAACCAGATCGAGTTTCATCAACTTTTGATCACCATATGGACAATGTAGTTCTAAGTATCATTTGAACTGAAACTAGTTACCACAATGTAGTCCTTCACTCTCTTATAATTTCCTCTAACTTATCTGTTGTTGATTGATCATGTTCATCGTTTAATTTTATTTTTCGTGGCTTGTTTGCTTTTGAAACTTCTCCGAAATTCCCTTTGCTCGATTTAGATAAATGAATTTGGAGTATAAGCTTGTACTCGGGATGAGAAGAGGATCACAATGATGGTGGTCTCGTATTCTTGATTTACCAAACGATGAAGCTCCGATCAGAGCTCACCGAAGAAGATGATCGGAGTGTTCTAGGTCGTTCGAGTTTAGCCAGATAAGTTGGATAATTGAAATGTCCTTACTGGTTGGATTTTAATTGGAATTCATGTGTTGCTTGTAGCGCGTTCCATCATGCATCCTAACATGAGGAGTGTTGGATCTGTCACGTCAATTAATGAGGCGTGATCCAACGCTCCGTGATTTTTCTGATTTTAATTATTTTTCTTTTATTATTTTTAATTTCTCTTTCTTTTAAAATTCATAGTAATTTCATTTTTCATCCAAAATATCCCAAAATAATTTCTAAAATCCACTTTTATTTTTCTTCATCTGATTTTTATTTTTTCACATTTTATTTTACTGGTTTTCTATTTTTTTTTATAAATTTTCTATTATATCCTTTGTTTTAATTGGTTTAAGAATATTTTTCTGTATTTTTAAATTCAGAAAAAATTATTATATGCTTCCTTTTTTATTTCCAGCCTTCCATAATTTTCTTAGCCATATATTTGGTGTTTTGAAGGACTTTATGGAATTTTCATTTTATTTCTATTTTAAAATTCATTTAAAAATACTTTTGGTGCATTTCTATTTCATTTAATTGCATTTTCTATTTGTTTGACCTATGTTTACTTCTGTTGATCTTGGATCATGATGGTTTGGACCTTAAGTCTCATCAAACTCAATGGATCTTGGGTGTTGATGGGGTGAAAACCCTATTCCACAAAAATGGATGATTGATTTTGATGATGACTTGATCAAAATTTTGATCCAATTTGGGTCTGACTCCTTTGTCATCTTCTTCTTCATCTTCTTCTTTTCCCTTTAATCAGTTGGATAGTTTGTTTCCATCTTGTTCATGATGTGTGGATTGGTACTTGATGAACTTTCTGTAAGACCGCAATTTTGACCCTAAGATCCCTCATGCTATCTCATCATATGCATTGGTTTGGGGATCACACATTGGCATCCTTCTTACCCCTCATTCATTGGGTTTGCATTGGGAGAGATCACCAAGCATATTTGATTGTGTCATACTTTGTTTTTCATTATTTACTAACCAAATACCAAAAATATATCAATGTATAGTTTGTTGCTTTTGTAGGTAGTGTGTGCATCCACCAATGCCTCATCAAGCTCATATCTAGTGTTTAATACCCTCAATGCAAGGAGACTAATTAAAAGATGGTTGACATTGACTCTAGACATCATATATGGATCCATCTGGTCTTCACGTATCATTTTGATCAAGAATTCATCAAGAGTTTGAAGCTTGTTAAACTTGGAAGCCCTAATTCATCTAGGTATCTTGTGTGACTTCCTTAACAAGTTTCTTCAAAATTTGATCCAATATTTCAAGGGATACACCATATTAGATCATCTTACACATATATGATCCTCCATGAGTCCCAAATATCAAGAGAGTGTCAAGCTAGCAAGTTGGTTCATGGTGGTGGGCCAGAGAAAGTCAACTGGTCAAAACTGGGGTTCCCTAGACCTTATCTCCTACAAGTTTTGTCATATGAAAATTATTACAAGAGAAAGGTTACTCATAATGACATTACAAAAAACTTTCATGTTGAAGTCAAGAGCTATTTTGGCTTGGAAAATCCTTTTTCATGGTGAAAGATTATAGGTCATTTTGTTTGAACCCTAGTTAGGAGGTCAATTTCTAAAGACCATAACTTGATCAATTTTTATGAGATAAAATCCATTCAAATTCCATGATCAAATTAAAGATTTTCTTTTCAACTTTGATGTTTAGAGAGATTCGAAATTAAACTTGCAAATGCATGTTCCAAGGGGAAACATTATAGGTCATTCTGGGCCATTACCATTGAACAAGTGATTTTCCTCAACTTCTAAAATGCATAACTCCTTCATGCCAAATCCAAATGTGGTCAAATTTGTGACCATATATAATAGGTTTGAAATATCTACAACTTTTATGAAGGAACAATTTCTATTTGAAGTCCATAGCAAATGTTATTCAAGGTGGAAGAAGTGAACATTTGACTTGGTACTTAGAAAATTTTCAAATATGTATGATTTTTGAAACTTCCACCTCAAAATTCATCATGCTCCAAGATTCAAATGGAAACGTGTTCAACATGAAAGTTGTTCCCTTTGATCTCACCTTTCCAAAAAGTCCAAGATCATCTCATTTGGATCAAAATTGAAGGACTTGCACATGGGTGCATTGCATGGTCCCATTTGGAAGATTCTCACAACCATTTCCCATTCCACATTGCATGGCTTCATGAATTACTTTCATCATCACATGTGCACATTTGTACACACCCATGCAAGCTTACATGAGGCAATTTCTATTTTTAGATTTCAAATGGAAGTGTGTGGAAAGCATGTGATAACCTTATAAATACAAGTGCTATGAGCTCAGAAATGAGGGAATACCTTACCCAAGATTTTCCAAGACAACTCATACCCCTTACTCCATAGAATTTATTGAGGATTTCAGTGAAATCGAGTTTGAATTTCACCTTTTGTTTTGAATTTCAAACTCCAGGAATTCATTGCCCTTTTCATCTCAATTGATCACTACAAGCTACTTGAAGGTGAAAATTCAGAAACTTCATCTCTTCGATTCTCTCTTAATTCTTTACTATTCTTTGTGATTTTTTGTTTGCTAAAGTCCTACCAATGTAGGAAACAAGATTGAGTTGCTTTGAGGTTAAATCGAAGCAACTCAGTTCATGATCCTCAAAATTCAAATCCCTGTATCTCTTTATATACTTGGAATTGGAGAAAATTGAGGCCAGATTCCTTATCATGAGCATTTTGTCTTCAAATTAGTGTCCTTGTTTTCAAATTTTCATTAAGTTTAGGTTGGACCAGTTCGATGGTCCTCACCGGAGAAGATGACCGGAGCTATGGCTCTGGTGGTGTGTTAGCAAGGTTCCAACCATCTGATCTTGGTCCAACGTTTAAATCTCAACCCTCGCTCTTGTATACCACGCGTGTACACGCGTTGACTGAGGTGTTGGATGGAAGCGCGCGCTTGGCCATCAGATCTGCCACCTCAATTAATGAGGGAGATCTGATGGCCCTTGTTTTTTTGAATTTCTTTTATTTTCTGATTTTTCATTTAATTGCTTTATTTTGTTTAATTCATAATGATTTCATTTTTAATCCAAAAAATATGGGACTTTCACCAAAAATCTTTAAATATTTGCCTCTTTCATTTTCTGAATTAAAATTATTTTTTGGATTAATTTTGATATTTTTCATGAATTAAGTGTTTTTATGCATATTTTTCATTGTTTAAAAATACTTCTGACTTTACCGCTACAGAAATTAAGTGGTGACTCTGCTGGGGAGTAGTCCTCGGTGGGTTCAACCTACTTTTTTATGTGTATATATTTGTATATTTGATGTTTGTATATTTGCTTGTGTGATATAATTTTTCTGTTGTGCTTCGTGATCTCTGAGTGGTGAGATAAGTTCTAACCCGAACTTGAGTGTAATTAAGATAAGAAGATGGTACAGTCATGTTCAACTTGTGTGGAGTAGTCCTTAACAAGTTGGCTTGAGACTCATCTACTCAGTGGAGGCCCTTTTGGAGTTACTAATGTCACATAAGTTATTTGTGGTTAGGCATTACTTTCTCCGATTTGGGGTCCGAGAAGATGAGTATCGTAGAACATTTAACCCAACTTGGCCTATTTAGGACGTAGTGCGGAGAATGTTCAGGTTTAGACCTGATAACAGTTTTTACGTGATAATACACTCAGACGAGTTTCTCTTGAGATATTATGGGTTGATGAGTCAGTCATCCTAACTTATAATATCCGATAGATGGAATTAAGACTCTAGGAAATTTTTAGAACATGATCTTCAGGTTTTTATCCTTAGTACACTCCTTTGGGATGGTTCTTAACTTGACTCAATGCTTGTGACTCACAATAAACCCTTTGATTCTCGATTGATCCGATCAAGACTTGTCAATATCAATGGAACTTGGGTGTTGAAAAGGTGAAAACCATAATCCACCAAAATGGATGGTTGATCTTGATGATGACTTGATCCATCCCTTGACCTTTGTTTGTGTTTTCCTTGTGTGTGATCCCTTGTTTGTGATTGTTGCATTCATGCATTCATGCGCATCATAATATTCATCACAGAAAAGTAAATTTCAAGGAACTGAGGTCTTATTTACAAATCTTTTCAGACCATGGAATGTGGACGAAGGAACACTAAAAAGTACAGTTTCAGATATCCGGATTTGAAAGAGCTAAGGAAGTTATCATCCATTGTATTAGATCCCTTGGCCTTCAAGCAACATCATGGGAAGCTTTTGTCTGTATTATTTGCTGATGTGGTTGAAGGACTCTTGAGTGTTTTCGTTTTTTTCTATGATCCTCTCTATCGGTGCTTCACTTTTACCGATTATCAGCTTGTGCCTATGTTAGAGGAGTATGCCCATATCTTGGGAATGGTTGTATCTGACAAAGTGCCTTTTAATGGATTAGAAGAGATTCCCAGATCTCATATCAAAGATGAAGCTCTTCATCTGAAGAAGTGTGAAATTGAGACTCATTGGGTAAAGAAAGGAGGTATTTTTGGGTTGACTTCTGAGTTTCTCATTAGTAAAGTTATTATCTTTGATCAAGCCGGTAGTGTGAATGCTTTTGAAGCTATCTTTGTGTTTCTCATCTATGGTCTGGTTTTGTTCCCTAACATTGACAATTTTGTTGATGTTAACGCCATTAGAATCTTGTTGATTGGGAATCCTGTACCTGCTCTGTTTGGTGACATGTATTTTTATTTGCATTTGAGGAATTCTAAAGGTGGTGGAACTATTGTGTGTTGTGTTCCTCTTCTGTACAAGTGGTTTATTTCACACTTGCCTCAGACGCCTACTTTTATGGAGAACAAACAATATATACGGTGGTCCCAGAGACTTATGTCTCTCACTAATGATGATATTGTTTGGTATGATTCTGCATTGAGTGGCTTGGATATTATTGACAGTTGTGGTGAATTCTCTAATGTGCCTCTTATTGGTACACAAGGAGGAATTTACTACAACCCTGTTTTGGCTCGTCGTCAACTTAGGTTCCCCTTGAGAGACAAACCTAATAACACTCAGTTAGAAGGTCTTTTCTATCAAGAGGGTAAAGATCCCCAACATTTGAAGCAGAAGATGATACATGCTTGGCATAATGTGCATAGGAAAGGAAGATCCGAGCTTGGTCCGTACAACTGTGTAGCTTTGGAAGCTTACACTACTTAGGTGAAGAAGAGAGCTTTAGAATTGAAGATGTCGTATGCTTGTGAAAGACCTATGTCTTTGGTTGTAGTTGAGCCATCAACTCTCCCTATCCAAGATATAGAGGAATTGGAAGATGTGCTCACTAAGATGAAGCAAGAGAGAGATATGTAGGAAGAACGGTTCCATGCTTTGAGCCCAAAGCATGTGGAATTATAGCTTGAGTCGAAAGATAAGGACGCACTTATTGAACTTCTTGAAGATGAAGCAGTGAAGAGACAGAGAGAGCCAGAGGATCCATCTTCCTCTAGCATGCCTCAGCCTTTCGGTGCTTGGAAGAAGATTGTTGATCAGCTTCTTGTTGAGAAGGCTCAGATGAGGACATCTTTTGCATCTGAGATTCAACGCATCTGAAGGAAGTACACGCCCGCAACCAGATCATCTGACACTGTTGCTAAGGGATCCTTAGGATGATTAGTTTCCCTTTCTCTTGTATTCGTACTTTGGTTTCTAAAATTATACTCATTGTAATCCTTCAAAAAAATTTATGACTAAAAAGAGATTTTATGGTCAATCAAATTGTTATATTGTTAATATATATTTGCAATTAAAAAAATATGTTCCTTGAAATTAAAACAAAAACAAAAACGTTGCATTTCATGCATCATATGCATAGCAGGTTTTCTTCTGCCAGATGTCTTATCGGTTATTCTTCTATGTGTTAGCCAAGCTGACTCACCGATACAACACTCACGCTAATCAACCCAAGATCATGGAACATTTGCAACAAGATAATAAAGAGCTGAAGGATGAGATTACACGGTTGACTGCTACGATGGAGTTTGTTCTTGTTGTGCAAAATCAGTCTTCACCAACTCCTGCAAATCCTCCCTAGAGGACTGTCATTTCTAAGGTTGCTACCTCGATTGTTCCTGTTGCTTCCAGACAATTCGGTCCTTCCATGCATGCTGGATTCCCTTGGGGAATGCCATCCAACTTCATCCCTGAAGGGTTTCCACCCACCTTTATCTCTATGTCGGCATCTAGCCCGGTCATGTCAGTGCCACCTCTAGTTGTCCACACTCTTCCTCGTGTTAAGGACACCATCTACCACTCTGAGCTATTTGAGGGTCCAGACGTATATGAGAAGATGGATGAAGTGAAGGATCAGTTCCTTGAGCTGCGAAAAGAGTTGAAGACTCTGAGAGGAAAAGACCAATTTGGGAAGAGTGTTGTTGAGCTCTGCCTAATGCCTAATATGAAGATCCCGATGAAGTTCAACATCCATGACTTTGAAAAGTATAAGGGAAATACTTGTCCACTAAGCCTCCTTGTTATGTAAACTAGAAAGATGTCAAATCAAACTGATAATGATTAATTGTTGATTCACTACTTCCTAGACAATTTTACTAGTGCTGCTTTGAGATGGTATATGGGGTTGGACAGTGCAAGTGTGCGTACTTTAAACGATTTGGGTGAAGCTTTTGTTAAGAAATACAAGTACAATGTTGATATCGTGCCCGATAGAGACCAACCGAGGTCTATGTCTCAGAAGGATGAAGAGACGTTCAAAGAATATTGATCAGTCACCATTTGCATTAAGTTTTCGTTACTGATCCGACAAGAAACCGGGGCTTTTGAAACACTGTGCAAGCATTTTTGATACTTTTCGAGTCAATTTTACTTCCGGTGTTATATTTAAGCATTTCCATTCATTGTTATGTTTTAATTCTATTTTCGTGATTTTATGCGTGCGATAACTGTGTTTTTGTCCGACAGGTCCAGGTAGAAGAACCAGAGAACTCAGAACGAGACATTGGGAGATTTCGGCATGCAAAGGAATAGAGAACCCCGGTACAGGAGGCCTTACACGGCCACCCGTGTCACCTGACACGGGCCGTGTCAGGCATCATACCCAACCATCTCACCCATGTCAGGGGGGTGTCAGTTGGGACAGTAGGCTGACACGGCCACCCGTGTCAGGTGACACGGGCCGTGTCAGCCAAAGCCCAAAAAATACCTTTTCTCGGGCTTTTGTTCGTCGGGCTTTTTCAGAGATATTTATAGACCTGTCCAACTGCTTCTTGAAATTTTCACTATAAAAGAGGACCTTCTGCCTAAGGAAAAATCATCTTGGAACAAGGCAAAAATACAGTATTGTGAAGCAATCAAGTATTACAGAGAGCAAGGCATTTGGAGAGCTGAAGGTTTTCATGAGAGGGAGCGATTGAAGATCAAAGTCATCCAATTACTTGTAATGTGTAATTTTTATCTTGTATTTGTTTTAAACAATATGAGTAGCTAATCCCCCCAATGTTAGGGGGGTGTCCCTGATTTAGAATTGTAACGAATTTGAGTTTACATTTGTATTTATAATATTATTTTTACGGTAACCTTTTGATGTGTTTATTGCTTTCTTTTTCAAACCAATCGAGATTGATTTGTGGTTATAAATTAGTCTGGACTGCCATTGATAAGGGTTTCATAAGGTTACTCTATAGTAGATATCACCTAGGACTAGGGATACCCTCTATGAACCAGAGTATTCGTGATATTATAAAGCTTAACTTCACCTTAATTGGCTATGGACATAGAAATTATGGTAGATTGATTAAAGATTTCCTCACCAAGGACATGGGAGAAAATACCCTTAAGAACTTGTAGTAGTTGATATTTGTTGATGCAATAGTGACTCAGAGTTGTTACAGGGATAAATCATACACCTTCCCTAGCATTGTTCCTTTTTCCGTGTAAACCTTTATTTTCATTCTTATTTGCTTTTTACCTTTATTCTTATATTTTTACACCAAAAAACCAAATTAATACTTTTTGTTTAATTGAATGATAATTTAAACTCAATATTGACTTGCAGTCCTTGAGATCGACATTCGGGGAATTTCCCCATTATTACTATAAAATGCAAAATAGTACACTTGCTATTTTCCCGATCAAGTTTTCGGCGCCGTTGTCGGGGACTGCCAAAATATATAGTTTAATATTAAATTCAATTAAAATTTTGTTGATCTGCCATAAAATTATTTTTCTGTCATTTATAATTCACTAATTTGTGTATGCGAGGAGAACCCTCAACTGAATTTCTTTTTGACGCAGAGATCGAGAGAACCTTTCACCAAAGACGCAGAAATCAAAGAGTGGATTCCAAAGAAGAAAGTACCTCTGATCACTCAGAAGTCAAAGAACCAATGGCTGAAGTTCCTCCAATTCCACCTCCTCCACCTCCAAAAAAACTCCTGGGTGACTATGGAGGTGCAAAGGCACCGGGTGGTTGATTGACCATTGTCAACCAACTGGTGAATGTGACTAATTTTCAACTACATCCTAGCACAATCAATCAATTGGAAAGAAGACCTTTCACCAGAAAGGTTAACGAAGATGCCAACAAACACCTGCAAAGATTTTTGACCATGAGCACCACGCTGAAAATTGATGGTCATACTGATGAAGCAAAAAAATTAAGAATGTTCCCGTTCACTTTAGCTGAAGATGCGGAAGAATGGTTCTATTCTCTTCCTGCATGCAGTATCACATCATGGGAAGAGATGGAAACTACATTCTTAAATGAGTACTTTCCAGCATCAGTATTCCTGAGAAAAAGGTATGAAATTCTTAATTTCAAACAGAAGGATGGTGAATCATTGGGAGACGCCTACAAAAGATTCAAAAGGGTTATAGTAGCGTGTCCAACTTACAATATGGATCAGACCGAACAAATGCAGATGTTCGTTAATGGGCTGAAAATAAAAACAAAGCAGTTGATTGATACAGTAGCCGGTGGCTCAACAAATTTCTCAACAGCCACTGGTATTAAGAGGATTATTGAAGCAATAGCTGCCAATGAGCATCTAGAACTATACAACAGGTGTACTAGTCATCCAGAGGGGGTGATTGATCTAAAACTAGAAACAAATAAAATCCATATGGAAGACACAATTGCTGCCGAAGTAGACAAGAAGTTGATAGCTATGAATATAGGTACTCAACAGATAGCGCAGATCCATCCAGCTCAGGCTAGCACTTGTGAAATCTGTAATAGACCTCATCACACGGTCTATTGCTTTGCTACTCCACACCAAATTGAAGAGATCAAATTCTTGAAGCAGAATAATCGCTACTTTAACACTTACAACCTAGGTTGGAAGAATCATCCAAATTTCTCCGGGAAAGATCAGAGAGGGAATGTTCCGTTACAAGGTATAGGGCAATATCAGACTCAATATCAGCAACAGCAGCAACAACAGACACCTAAAAAGGCTGAATGGGAAATCGCCATTGAAAAATTAGCAGCCAACGTCATGCAGTTTCAAGAAGAAACCAGGACTAATCAGAAAAACTCCACGACCTCCATTAAAAATCTCGAAGTCCAAATGGGTCAGATAGCACAACAGTTAGCTTCAAATTCTCAAGCCCCGGGAACCTTACCTAATGGTACGGTAACAAGTTCGTAGGAACATAACACTGTTAACACTATCGTAAGCCGAAGTGGAAAGTCAACGGAGGAAAACAGTGCTAGAAAAGATGGATTGTTAGAAGTGGATTTAAAAGTCAAGGAAACCAAGGACCAAGATGAAGAAATGATACAACCACCTGTCGAGGAGTAAGAGAAGGTTTCAAAACCAGTCATAAAACTCCCCTACCCTCCAAGACAGAAAAAGAAAGATCAACATGAGAAAATATTTGAGAGGTTCCTGGAAATGTTCAAAAAACTCGAAATAAACGTCCCTTTTTCTGAGGCATTGGAACAAATGCCAATATATGCCAAATTCATGAAAGACATCATCTCCAAGAAGCGTTCCATTGATAGAGACCCGATCATCCTAACTGAAACATCTAGTGCCATTCTCCAATGCATGAAAATCCCAGTGAAAAAGAAAGAAAGGGAATCGGTTACTATTCCATGCACTATTGGTGATAGAAAATTCAAGAAGGTTCTGATTGACTTAGGAGTGAGTGTAAGCTTGATGACATTGTCCATCTATAAAAAATTAGGCATCGACACTGTTCAAGATACTCAAATGACACTTCAGTTTGGGGATCACTCTATGAGGAGACCCTATGGGATTGTGGAAGATGTTCTTGTAAAAATTGACAAGTTTGTCTTCCCAGTTGACTTCGTCATTCCGGAAATGCCTGAAGATGAGGAAATTCCTCTCATATTAGGCAGACCTTTCTTAGAAACAGGACGGTGTATGATATACATCGAGGAAGGATCTATGACCCTCAAAGTCTATGATGAAGAGTTAAAAATAGATGTGAGGAACACAATGCAATCCAAAGATGATATTGGCACAAGCCACACTTAGAGATAATAGATCAAGTAATTTCTCAAGAAAATGAAAGGCATATACCCCATTCACCACTAGAAAAGGTCTTAAGTCTATCAATTTTTGAAAGTGATGAAGATGAAGGAGAGTCTGAGGTGCTCTCTATGATGGAAAAACAACCTGAATGGATTAGATCTAGACCACACCGGTGGGAAGATTTAAGACCACCACCACCATCAGATGTCACAAAAGAACCAAAAACAGGTGTAAATCTGAAGCAGTTACCAACAAATCTGAAGTATGTATTTCTGGACACTGAAAAGAAATGCCCGACTATTATCAATGCCAGTCTACAAAGTGTCCAAGAAGCAAAACTCATTCAAGTGCTAAAAAAATACAAAGGCGCGATCGGATGGGCAATTGAGGACTTAAAAGGTATAAGCCCGACTATTTGCTTGCACAAAATCTTAATGGAAGAGGATCACAAACCAGTGGTGCAACCACATTGAAGACTTAACCCAGCCATGAAAGAAGTGGTACGCAAAGAAGTTGTAAAATTGTTGGATGCAAGCTTAATTTATCCTATTTCCGATAGTTCTTGGGTAAGTCCTGTCCATGTGAAACCAAAAAAAAAGGGCATTATGGTGATTAAAAACGAGAAGAATGATTTGATCCCAACCCAAACTGTTACAGGTTGGAGGGTATGCATAGATAACAGAAGACTAAACATGGCAACACGAAAGGACCACTTCATGTTACCCTTCATTGATCAAATGCTGGAAAGGTTAGCTGAACACGATTACTATTGTTTCCTAGATGGGTACTCGGAGTACAACCAGATTGCGGTTGCCCCTGAGGATCAAGAGAAGACTGCATTCACATGCCTCTATGGTATTTTCACTTATAGACGAATGTCATTTGGGTTGTGCAACGCACCGGCCACTTTTCAAAGGTGTATGACATTAATTTTTGCTGACATGCTCGAAAAGCATATGGAAGTATTTATGGATGACTTTTCCGTATTTGGTTCTTCATTTGATAATTGTTTAACTAACTTGTCACTTGTGTTAGAAAGATGCCAGCAAACAAATTTGATCCTGAACTGGGAAAAGTGTCACTTCATGATACATGAAGGAATAGTCTTGGGACACAAGATCTCCAATCAAGGTATCAAAGTGGACATAGAAAAAGTGGAGGTAATAGCTAATTTACGACCTCTAGTAAATGAAAAACGCATCTGGAGCTTCTTGGGACATGCGGGGTTCTACATCAGGTTCATAAGAGATTTCTCCAAGATCACAAAGCCACTAACTAGTCTACTGGTGAAGGATACACCATTCCTGTTTGACAAGGACTGCACGCGAGCCTTCGAGACGTTGAAGAAGGAACTTGTGTCAGTCCCCATAGTTATTTCCCCTTATTGGTCTCTCCCTTTTGAGATAATGTGTGATGCTAGTGATAATGCAGTAGGGGAAGTACTAAGGCAACGCAAGGAGAAGCTCTTGCATGTGACCTATTATGCAAGCCATGTATTGAACCCTGCTTAAATGAACTAGGCAACCATCGAAAAGGAGCTCCTAGCGGTTGTGTACGCATTTGATAAGTTCAAATACTATTTGTTGGGATCAATGGTAATTGTGTATATTGACCATGCTGCTTTAAAATATCTTTTTGCCAAATAGGAATCAAAGCCAAGGCTACTACGATGGATCCTACTACTACAAGAGTTCAACCTGGAAATCAGAGAAAAAAAAGGTAGTGAAAACATTGTTGTTGATCACTTGTCTCGAATGTCACCGATTCAAGAAACAGAAGAAACACATCCCATCAGAGATGAGTTCACCGACGAACGTATCCTAGCCGTTACACATATCCCATGGTTCGCCGACTATGCAAACTTTGTGGTAGGTGGACTAATACCTGATGACTTTGACTCTAATAAAAGAAATTTTTTTTTGCATGATTGCATGTTTTATGTGTGGGATGATCCATTCCTTTACAAAAAAGGATTAGATGGCTTAGTAAGGAGATGTGTTCCGGAGGAAGAGCAAAGGGACATCCTAAAAGCCTGTCACAACTCAGAGATGGAGTACATTTTAGCGGAGATAGAACCGCAGCAAAAGTCCTTCAGTCAAGATTGTACTGGCCTACATTGTTCAAATATGCTCAAGAGATGGTAAAAGAGTGTACCAGTTGTCAGAGAATAGAAAACATATCCAAGAGGAATCAGATGCCTCAGAATGCCATGTTATAGGTAGAACTGTTTGATGTGTGGGGAATACATTTCATGGGACCCTTCCCACCGTCCTTTGGAAAGCAATACATTCTGGTCGCGGTTGACTATGTGTAAAAATGGGTGGAAGCAGTCGCACTACCCACGAATGATGCGAAAGTGGTAATAAATTTCCTAAAGAATAGTATCTTTGCACGATTTAGGGTACCAAGAGCACTGATTAGTGACGAAGGTACCCACTTCCTCAACAAGCTGATAGAGAACCTACTAAGGAAATACAATGTCAATCATAGAATCACCACACCATACCACCCCCAAACTAGTGGATAGGTTGAGGTATCAAATCGCCAGATCAAGCAAATCCTAGAAAAGACCGTTAGTGCCTCACAAAAATATTGGTCAATCAAGCTAGATGGTGCACTCTAGGCATACCGAACAGCGTTCAAGACCCCTATAGGTATGTCCACGTATGAACTGATCTATGGTAAATCTTGTCATTCGCCGCTCGAACTAGAGCACAGGGCATTCTGCGCTACCAAATTTCTTAATTATGATCTGTCCAAAGCGGGTAAATCTCGGATTCTTCAATTACAAGAGCTGGAAGAATTCAGAAATCGAGCATATGAGAATGCCAAGATATACAAAGAGCAAACCAAAACATTGCATGACAGGCGTAGTTAGAAGAAACAACTTCAGGAAGGACAACTGGTCTTATTATTTAATTCAAGGTTGAAGTTATTCCCAAGGAAACTAAGGTCATGATGGTTGGGACCCTTTATGATACAAAAAGTATTTCCGCATGGAGCCGTTGAACTAAGAAATCTCGCAAATGGAGACACGTTCAAGGTGAATGGACAGAGGGTCAAACCGTACCTACAAGACCAGGAGGGTGGTCTAATAGACAAAATCCATCTCACATAAACAGACGGAGAACCGTCGAGCCATGCGACGTTAAACGAAGCGCTTTGTGGGAGGCAACCCACACATTTTAAATTTAATCAGTTATGTGTGTTTGTAGGTTTAAACAGGAGCTCTACAAGGAGGGAATATCATGTCAACAAATGTCTAAGTCATGAAAAAGGATAATCAACGTGGCCAGAGGTACCAGAGGTTGAACAGGAAAAAAAGCCAAAAAATGGCCAAAAGGGCAGCCTGACACGGCAACCCATGTCAGCTGACACGGGCCATGTCAGGAGGGTGCAAATTGAACCAAAACAGTGGAAAACAGTGGCCTACCATGACCACCCGTGTCAGCTGACACGGGCCATGTCAGGAACACTGAAAGTGAGAGAGAATTTTTATTATCAACAGTAGCCTGACACGGGCGGCCGTGTCAGCTGACACGACCCGTGTTAGGAGCACTGAAGGAAATATCCAAAACATGGGGATGGACAGTAGCCTGACACGGCCACCTGTGTCAGCCGACACGGCCGTGTCAGGCAGGCAGAAATTTTGAAATTTTTTTGAAAATCCGAATTTTTCAGTGGGACCCACACATTTAATCTACCATTTACCACGTTTTTCCCCATTCACCTTATCATTATCAGATTTTTACTATAATCATATCATTCTCTCTCATCATTCTCACTCTCCTTCACCCCAAACCTTACAAACTCCATTAAACCTTACAAACCCCATTACCTAAAACCTTCCATAACCAACACTTCCACTCTCCTATCGCAAAAACACGCTTCGCAAATATTACTCCACTCGCCGTCCCCGTTCTAACCACGGTTTCAGAATTTCCTAACTCCATATTTTAAATAATTTCTATTTTTACAGGTCCAAAATGCCCTCGAGGAGAATTCTCACCGGAAAACAGCAGCTTGCGGAGATGGCGAAGTCACAGAAGCGACCAAGCCGGAATCCAAATCCATATAACATCGTGTTTGACAACCCGAAACAAGAAAAGAGGTATCAAATTCAGCAGAAGCGAAAACTCACATCGACGAGGTACATGTGTGAACATACTCTGAATACACTAGGGCTCAAAATGGAGGTATACCGGATGTTCCACGTTTTAGGCATGCTAGAGTTCATGAGCCTGGAAGCGCCGATATACGAGCGCATCACGTTCGAATTCCTTAGCACATTGGAATTCCAGCTCGAAAAGAGGTGGATAGACACGACCATGTATTATTTCGGCACTTTGCGTTTCCGGCTGTTTAATAATTATCATGAATTGTCTGTTGAGGAATTAGCAACGATACTCTGACACCCTTTATACGGACTAGGAGCGGTACCAGATGGATTCTCACCTAAGGATTTCTAGATTGCCATCACCTGGAGGACGGATTACACCTCCAAAGGTGCTAAGGCCTCGGGCATCGAGAATCCATGTTTTAGGTATGCTCCGAAGGGTTTGGCCTACACCCTGTTTGGAAGAGGCGATAACACAAGTGTAGCTACTCAAAGAGAGCTATTCTTTATGTATTCTATGGCACAAAACAAGCCATCAATGTAGTTGCCTTTGCAGCGGACTATCTAGGATGAGTTGGCCGAGCCGACTCCGGAGGCATCTCTTTAGGTGGCATGATCACCCAAATCGCTGAGGATTTCGGGTATCAAGTTGTTTTACTCGAAGACACGCCAATTGCAGGTAAGACCAAAATTGACACGTCTGCTCTAATTTCACAAGGTATGATTATTCTTGCCCTTCCTTACTATTTTGTGCTTATCCATAAGAGCTTTATTATGGCTCTGCCGGATTCGGACAGAGTTGCTATTACAGATTGTGCCACCTGGTTGTATGTGAGCGATGACCCTGATGCGAAGGAAGGACACGACACTTACCATTTTACTGCAGGTGATCATTTTATAGATGACCAGGTGGAGGGCACGGAGGCAGAAGAAGAAGAACCTCAAGCACCTCAGGAGCAGTTTGTACCACCACATAAGGAACCTACCCAGCAAGAGGCAGGTTCATCTCCCTGGTCTATTGACAATGGGCCTGGGTACAAACTGAAATAAGTGACTTATGGACGGAACAACAACGACAAAGCATTGAGCAACCCCGTCAGGGAGGGCAATGTTTGATGAGATGAGCAGCATGATGCGACATTTGATGTTGCATTTCCCACAACCACCTCTCAGTAGGGTATTGTGAGTGTCCTCTTTCGCTCTTGTTCGCAAATATTGAGGCCAATGTTAAGTTCAAGTGCGGGGGAGATTTTATGTCTTTTATTGTTATTTTCAGTATTTTGTTATTTTATCTCAATATTGTGTTATTTTACTTTTATGCATTCTAGATTTGATTTTTCTGTGTGAAGGTACATTATGTTGCGAGTGTTTCAAGTCTGTGGTGATATGGTGGAAATAGTAATGATCACGATTGGGAGTGGATGAAAGGATCACGCCATTTACCATTGCTTATTGTGAAGGATCTCCCTAGGAAATTGACACTGCTGAAAGTAAGATCAGACACAACGTATACAGCTTAACCAACATAAATGTCCTTTATATTCCGAAGTAAGGAAAAAGTCGCACCATGCTAAAGAGTACTGTGGATAATGTCAAAGCTTAACCAAACAGGGTAAGTCATAGAAAGCCAAACACATCTGATCATCATGAGCGATATTCAGGTTTGTCTTTATCACTCTAAATTTGCGTAGATTCTCTGGGACTGTCACTGCATGATTACACACACTGAGGCACTTTGTTCGAAAATAACCCCAAGCCTTTCTAGCCATCCTAAATAATTATATCCATTGTAAAGCCCATTTGAGCCTACATCCATTTGTTTGTTTAAACCTCATAAATGTAACCCTTGGCCAAAACACTTCCTTACCCTGTTCAGAGTCTTGTTAATACATTTAGACTGTGTTGAAGAGCTAAGTTTGGGGTAAAAACCCCAAAAGCTCCCAAAGCCCAAGAAAGTGCGAAAACAAAAAGAAAGAAAAATGAATGAAATAGGAAATCATCGAGAGAGAAAAAAAAGAGAAAAAAAATTATAACTCGAAGATTCAAAAAGAAGCATGAAAAAGGGCACTCGGTGGAAAAATAGAAAAAGAGAAAACCAAGCAAACAAAAGAAACCAACATAGTAGGTAACATCGATTATGAACCAAAACCACTTGTTTCCCGTTTTTGTTTGAATATCCACTCCCTAACCCAATCCAAGTTACAACCCAAAACACCTCAAAAAGCGTGTGTGTTGTGTGTATGTGATATGAAAAGAGAGACTATTCAAACATGCAAGTTGATATTGCATATTCTGAATTATGAGTGAAAACACTTAACCCGAGAGAATTGGTGAGAATGTGATATAAGCTGACAGGTGAAACGGTGCTTTGAAGTGGAAGTGCGATTGAAAACTTACAAGGAAAAAGCAGGACTTATGGAAGGAAGAGGGAAGACGTTAGTGAATGATCTCAGCAGTGTTAGGAAATATAAAGAATCTGGGGGAGTGACACACATTGTTGTCTGAAACATTACTTGCGAACAAGCAATGAGCTAAGTTTGGGGTTGTGATCAGTCACCATTTGCATTAAGTTTTCGTTATTGATCTGACAAGAAACCGAGGCTTTTAAAACACTGTGCAAGCATTTTTGATACTTTTCGAGTCAATTTTACTTCCGGTATTATATTTAAGCATTTACATTCATTGTTATGTTTTAATTCTATTTTCGTGATTTTATGCGTGGGATAGTTGTGTTTTTGTCCGACAGGTCCAGGTAGAAGAACTAGAGAACTCAGAACGAGACATTATGAGATTTCGGCAAGCAATGGAACAGAAAACCCCGGTATAGAATGCCTGACACGACCGCCCGTGTCCCTGATTTAGAATTGTAATGAATTTGAGTTTACATTTGCATTTATAATATTATTTTTACGGTAACCTTTTGATGTGTTTATTGCTTTCTCTTTCGGACCACTGAGATTGATTAGTGGTTATCAATTAGGCTGGACCTCCATTAATAAGGTTTTCGTAAGGTTACTCTAAAGTAGATATCACCTAAGACTAGGGATACTCTATATGAACTAGTGTATTCTTGATATTATAAAGCTTAACTTCACCTTAATTGGATATGGACATAGAAATTAGGGTAGATTGATATTTGTTGATGCAATAGTGACTCAAAGTTGTTACAGGGATAAATCATACACCTTCCCTGGTACTGTTCCTTTTTCCGTGAAAACCTTTATTTTCATACTTTTTTGCTTTTACCTTTATTCTTATATTTTTACACCTAAAAACCAAATTAATACTTTTTGTTTAATTGAATGATAATTTAAACAAAATATTGACTTGCAGTCCATGAGATCGACATTCGGGGAATTTCCCCATTATTACTATAAAAGGCAAAATAGTACACTTGCTATTTTCCTGATCAAATATGCTCAGAGGTGGAGGGAACTTGCTGCCCAGATTAGTCTACCATTGGAAGAGAAACAAATGATGAATATTTTCCTGGAGACTTTGAGTTCGTTTTACTACCAAGTTATGATTGCCAGTGCCCCCAATGACTTTACCAAAATGGTAAACATGGGGATGAGGCTAGAAGAGGGAGTCTGTGAAGGATGCCTGTCCAAGGAAGAAGCGTCGTCCAGTAAAAAGTATGGTGGTAGTTTCTCCAAGAGGAAGGAGGGGGAAACTAACTCAGTGTCTGTGGGGAGGCAGAGGAGGCCTCGTGTTAGAAAGAGTTCTCAACCTCATCAACATCAACATCAAGTTTCATCAGTGATTCCTGTATTTTCCACCAATTCCAACAATCAATCTGTTCTGATTCAACAACAACAACATCAACGAACAACAACAAAGTTTTGAGAGTAAGAAGGTCTATTTTGACCCTATTCCTATGTCCTACGCAGAAATGTATCAATCTTTGGTTCTCAAGAACCTCATTCAACCAAGAAATCCATCGCAAATTCCCGAGCCACTTCCGTGGTGGTTCAAACCTGATATTTGTTGTGCCTTTCACCAAGGAGCTCCTGGTCATGACATAGAGAACTGCTACCCGTTGAAGTACAAAGTACAAAGCTTGTGAAGAGTGGGATGGTTTCCTTTGAGGACCGAGTGCCTAATGTGAAAGCTAATTCATTGCCTGCTTATGGTAATGCTACTGTCAACATGGTGGACGACTGTCCAAGGATGTTTTAAGTATTTGATGTACGACGTATCCGTAGGTCGTTGGTGGAAATGAATAGGACCTTGTGTTTGATCAGTGACTATGAGCACGGCCATGATGGTTGTGGAATTTGTAGTGTGAACCCCCGTGGGTGTATGATTGTCAAGAGAGATATCCAGAAGTTGATGGATGAGAATGTAATCCAGATTCAATAGTCAAGGGATATGAGAGATGATGTGAATGTAATCATGCCAGTGTTTAAGACCCCTGAGCGGGTAATAATCCAATTTGATAGCAGCAACAATAACACCATTAATAGATCGGGATCATAGTTGGTAATACGGTTAGCGGGCCCTGTTACGTATGCATCCAGTAAAGTTGTGCCTGATCATTATAATTCTACAATGGTGGAGAATGGTCAAGAGGTTCCTTTACTAGTAGCAGATTCTATGGTAAATATAGTTGATATTGTGAAGGTGACCCGTAGTGGTCGTGTATTTGCTATGGTCTATCCAAAGGAGGTAGAAGATGTCGCAACAAGTAAGAGGATGGAGATGCCAGTGGTGAATCCAGTTAGTGTTCTAGTGTGTCAGGCTGGTGAATCCAGCAAACTGGAGACTAATGATGATGATGAGGTATTGTGTTTGATAAAAAGAAGTGAGTTTAATATGGTGGAGAAGCTGCTCAAAACCCTGTCAAAGACTTCGGTGTTGTCTTTGTTTATGAATTCTGAGGCACACAGAGAAGCATTGCAGAAGGTACTCGAGCAAGCCTATGTTGAACACGATGTTACTGTGGATCAGTTTGACCACATTGTTGCTAACACCACTTCTTGCAATAATTTGAGTTTTTGTGATGAAGAGCTTCCTGAGGAAGGTAGAAATCATAATCTAGCACTCCATATTTCGATGAATTGCAAGGAGGACGCGTTATCCAATGTGTTGGTTGATACTGGTTCATCTCTGAACGTGCTTCCAAAGTTAACTTTATCCAGACTTTCCTACCAAGGCGCCCCAATGAGATATAGTGGCGTGATTTTCAAAGCGTTTGATGGTTCTCGTAAAACCGTCATTGGTGAAGTGGACCTTCCGGTTATGATAGGTCTGAGTGATTTTCATATTACTTTTCAAGTGATGGATACTCACCCAGCCTATAACTGCTTGTTGGGAAGGCCATGGATTCATGAAGCTGGAGCAATGACATCTACTATACACCAAAAGCTGAAATTTGTGAAGAATGGCAAGGTCGTCGTCGTTGGTGGAGAGAAGGTGCTTTTGGTGAGCCATTTGTCATCCTTTTCTTATGTTGAAGCTGAGGAGGAGGTTGGAACTCCATTCCAAGCCTCGTCTATTGCTGAAGTGAAGAAAATTGGGACACCCATGTCTTCTTTGAAGGATGCTCAGAAAGAGATTTAGACTGGTAGCACTGATCAGTGGGGTCGTGTGGTAGAAATTGCTGAAAATAAGAATAGGGCCGGATTGGGACTTCAACTAGGGTCGTTCAACGTCAAAGTTGAAGATGTCCAACCGAGTTTCCACGGTGGAGGGTTCATTCATGGTAATGATCAACACTCAGCTACTATGATCGAGGATGGTGACGATGAAGACGAAGCTTGCGCTAACTTTGTGACGCATGGCCAGATTTGCAACAATTGGGTTGTTGTTGATATTCCAACTGTTATTCACCGATCTAAGTAATTTGTTTTTCATTTCAAGAAAAATCCTTCTCATATGCCTAAGGGAGAAGTGAACGTTGTTGGGCATTTCAATTATCATCAATAAAATGCAATTTTGTTCATCCACATCTATGATGTTTTATTACTTTTTGCTTTTCTGAAAATGGTAATCACAAAAAAACATAAATAAATAATAATCTTCCATCTGCATAATATTTGGTCGCAATTCACTTCTCTAAAATCAAAATATCAAATCATTACGCATGTTGGTTCCCAAACCCATTGAATACAATGATCTTACTCCCTCACCAAACTTTGATTTCCCTGTGTTTGAAGTTGAGGAAGAGATTGATGATGAAGAAGTATCTGATGAATTATCTCGTTTACTTAAGCATGAGGAAAAAGTCATTCAGTCGTTCGAAGAGTAGGTTGAACTAATCAACTTGGGTTATGAAGATGATGTGAAGGAAGTCAAGATTGGGTCTCAACTGTGTCCAGAGGCTAAAAAGGGGTTGATTGATCATCTCTGAGAGTATTCAGATGTGTTTGCTTGGTCCTATCAAGATATGCCTGGGTTGGATTCTAAGATTGTGGAGCATAGATTGTTCTTGAAGCCATAATGCCCGCCGGTCAAGATGGCACCTGAAGATATGGAGAATACCACATTCATTACACCCCGGGGAACATTCTGTTTTAGAGTGATGCCTCTCGGTTTAAAGAATGCTGGTGCAACATACCAGAGACCTATGACCACTCTTTTTCGTGATATGATGCATAAAGAGTTTGAAGTTTATGTTGATGATATGATTGCCAAATCAAGTGATGAAGAAGAACATGTTAATAATTTGTTGAAGTTATTCCAGCGTTTGAGGAAATATAAACTCCACTTGAATCCCAATAAGTGTAATGTTGGTGTTGGTTCTAGTAAGTTGTTAGGCTTTATTGTCAGTGAGAAAGGTATTGAAGTTGATCCTGCCAAAGTCAAAGCAATACAAGAAATGCCTGCGCCCAAAACTGAGAAGCAAATCAGAGGTTTTCTTGGCCGTTTCAATTATATCTCAAGATTTATATCGCATATGACTTCCACATGTGCGCCTATATTCAAGCTTCTTCGGAAAGATCAGTCTTGTGATTGGACCAAAGATTGCTAGAAAGCTTACGATAGTATCAAAGAGTATCTGCTTGAGCCTCTGATTCTGTCTCCACCTGTTGAAGGAAGACCATTGATCATGTATTTGATTGTGCTTGATGAGAGTATGGGTTGTGTTCTTGGTCAGCAAGATGAATCTGGAAATAAAGAGTATGCAATTTACTACCTCAGTAAGAAATTCCCGACTATGAGACCCGGTATTCTATGCTTGAAAAGACTTGTTGCGCATTGGCTTGGGCTGCTTAGCGTTTGTGCCAGTACATGTTGAATCATACTACTAGGTTGATATCCAAAATGGATCCAATCAAGTACATTTTTGAGAAGCCTGCTTTAACTGGAAGAATTATCCATTGGTAGATGTTGTTATCAAAGTATCATATTGAATACCGATATCAAAAAGCGATTAAGGGTAGTGTCTTGGCTGACCATTGGGTCACTAACCTATTGCATTATGGGGCTTGAAGAGGCCATTGATCTCAGAATCAAATATTTGGACGGCTATGGAGATTCAACTTTGGTTCTGAATCAGATCAAAGGTGAATGGGAGACGAATCAACCCAATTTGATACCATATAGAGATTACACGAGGAGGATTTCAACTTTCTTTACAAAGGTTGATTTTCATCATATCCCTCGAGATGAAAATCGGATGTCAGATGCTCTTGCAACATTGGCTTCGATGATTGTGGTGAAATTTTGGAATGAAGTACCTAGTCTAACTATGATGCGTCTTGATAGGCCAACTCATGTGTTTGCTGTTGAAGAGGTCAAAGATTAAAAGTCATGGTATTTTGATATTAAGTGTTTCCTCCAAAGTCAGATTTACCCGCCTGGGTATCTTTGAAAGATAAGAAGACTTTGAGGAGATTAGCTGGCAAATTCTACCTAAATGGTGATGTGCTTTACAAAAGAAATTTTGATATGGTTTTGCTCAGATGGGTGGATATACACGAAGCAGACCTCTTGATGACTGAAGTCCATGAAGGTTCATTTGGTACTCATTCCAATGGACATGCTATGGCAAAGAAGATGTTGAGAGTAGGTTACTATTGGCTAAAAATGGAATCTGACTGTTACAAATTTTTGAAGAAATGCCACAAGTGTAAAATTTATGCAGATAACATTCATGTTCCTCTAACACTGTTGAATGACATTTCCTCTCCATGGCCCTTCTCCGTGTGGGGAATTGATATGATTGGCATGATTGAGCCTACAGCTTCGAACGGACATCGTTTCATTTTGGTGGCCATTGACTACTTCACAAAGTCGGTTGAAGCGGCCTCGTATGCAAATGTGACCAAGCAAGTTGTTATAAAGTTTATCAAGAATCAGATTATATGCCGTTATGGTATGCCAAGTAAGATCATTACTGATAATGGATCGAACTTGAATAATAATATGGTGGAAGCTCTTTGAAAAGACTTCAAGATTGCACATCATAATTCTTCTCCCTACATACCTAAGATGAATGAGGTTGTTGAAGCTTCAAACAAGAACATCAAGAAGATCATTCATAAAATGGTTGTGACGTATAAGGATTGGCATGAGATACTCCCATTTACTTTGCATGGGTACCGTACATCCATCCGCACTTCAACATGGGAAACCCCTTTGTCTCTTGTTTATGGTATAAACTGTGCTCCTAGTAGAGGTTGAGATCCCATCATTGCGTATCTTGATGGAAGCGAAGTTGACAGAAGCTGAATCGTGTCAGACCAGATATGACCAGCTGAATTTGATTGAAGAAAAGAGGTTGACTACCGTGTGTCATAGTCAGGTATACCAGCAGAGAATGAAGAAGGCATTTGATAAGACGGTCAAACCTCGTGTGTTTAGAGAAGGTGACCTTGTGCTTAAGAAAATTATATCTTTCAAACCGGATGCTAGAGGGAAATGGACTCCTAATTATGAAGGCCCATATGTTGTTAAGAAAGCCTTTTCAGGCGGTGCTTTGATTCTTACAACTATGGATGGTGAAGAGTTCACTCGTCCTATGAATGCTGATGTAGTCAAGAAATACTTCGCCTAAAAAAAAGAAAAGAACAACTCGCTAAGTTGAAAACCCGAAAGGGAGGCTTAGGCAAAAATGAGCGTCTCGATGGATTCAAAACCCGAAAGGGCGATCCAAGAAAAAGTTGGAGACATAAAACAGAAAATTCATCTTGATAGATTGAGTACCCCACCTTGGGGAAATCTATGCAAAAATAGGGATTATGTCAAGTAACTGCAGTCGGTTGATTCCCCAGTCATCGGAGCAGTTTTGAGCAAGTCAATCGGTTCTGATTCGTCATTCTCAACTGAAGCCAAGAGCACAGCGGATACTGAAGTTGGTAGGAGGAGAGTAGTGGTCATTGTATTCAATGTAGCCATTTTCCATGAAAATTACCATTTTCAACTATTTGTAAAGATCTATGGAGTCTTGTCATTTACAAACTACCATTCTATTAAATAAAGTTGAGCTTTTTGTCCAATTGTTTTTACTCTTATTTATTTTTCAACTAAATAGAATTGAATTAAACAATAAAAATCATTTTTTCTAAATAATGAAAGAAAATACTTTAAAAGGCAATCACTTACAGTAAGGAATATCAACGACAATCTGAGAACAGCTAAGTCCTAAAGTGTGAAGCATTGTTGGTCTCCCCCAAGCAATGGGTTTGGTAACCTTTTCCTCCCCAACAGTAATCAGGTATACCTAGCGGAGTTTGTGGATCACCTCCACAGTTGAGTTGTAGGCTCACACCCTCATTTCTAATTCCTAGGAGTTCCCAGCAGTGTTGATTCGGAGCAGTGTTCGATTTGGTCCCCTGCGAGGTTATCTCCCATTTAATATAGCGTTGATCTAAAAATCCCCGCAGAGTTGACAATTTGGATCCTCGGGAGATCTTTTCTCTTTCCCCCAGCCAGGGTTGAGACATTCAGAGCCAGATGATTTGTATCCATCCCCCAACATGTTTCTCCAGTTGGTGTTTCCATCTTGTCGGGATTAGCCGAGTGTTGTAACGATGATTCAAATTTGTGACATTTGTATCCTTTGCGATAGTTTTGTCAGCATAATCATCAATCATATACAAACATATTCATACATCATACATTTCATTAAACATTTTTTATCGCATTAGATTTCATTATTCTGTTTTCTTGTTTTGGTGACACTATTTCCCCATACAGGTTTGGTACGTCTGTCCTCCTTCAATTATAGAGTGTCAACCCCTTTAAGCAGAAAGAATTTAACATTTCTCATTCCCCACTGAGTTATTTCCTCGTGGATGATTATTATTTCAGTTTCCTCCCCAGTTAATTATCTTGATGGAACCACTCCCCTTGAGTTATATCCTCATTGGGTTGAGTCTTTGTTTGACCGTTTCTTCCTAGCTCTTACCTAGAGAGAGGCTTTTGGTCCCCCGAGGGTCTATTGCCCAGTAACTGGTAATATTCTTCTCGTTATTTTTAGTACTTTACTTTTTCCCAATACCCGGTAAAAATAATCTAATTCCTATATTTTCCCCATTTGATTTGTTTTCACGTTTCCCCAGGCAGTCTATCCTTGATATGTTCATCCTAGCTGTAAGACCCCAATTTTGTCCCTAAGATCCCTCATGGCATCATATCATATCATTGCATTGCCTCAAGGATCATTGGACACCTTGCTTCCTTCCCTGTGGGTGGGATACCCTTTGAGAGTGGTTCTTAATCACTGAGCATTTCTTGCATTTGTATATCATTGTTTTTCTTTTAATCACTAACCAAAATGTACAAAAATATGTCATTAACCTTTGTTACTTGCAGCTTAAGCAGTCAATAGGTCAAGGCATTTGGTGAATTCATGGTACAAAGAGCAGATGGTATTTTCTTAAGATATGGATCATTTGACCACTTTATGGAACTTATGTGAGCTATAGGTTCATTTTGGACCAATTCCCCAAGTGGTTGAAGCTCCAGTTCATCAGAACAATTTCAGGTCATCTAAGGGCCTAAGCAGTCAACTGAAAAGTCAACTGTGGATTTTGAATTGAGAAATTGAGTTTCTTCATCCCATTCATGTCCAAATCATGCTTATTCATCATACCAAAGATCAAGGTTGAATAATTTGAAGTCAAGTCAAAGTTTCCAAAAATGGAAAGTGACCTATAATTTCAACTTTCCAAAAATGGCAAGTTTTTGATCCAACTTCAACTCAACTTTCCAACATCAAAGAAGCTTCAAATGAAACTTTGTCCAACATGAATGTTGAATATCTCTTTCTCCCATTTCCAAAAAGTCCAAGATCATTGGTATCTGATGAATGGTTGAGGAGATATGATCCAATCATTGCCAAGTGTGCATGGAACATCAAGTGGCCATAACTTTTTATCCATAACTCCAAATTTGGTGGTTCTTTTTGCATTTTGCTTCTCATGACATGAGCTTTTCAAAACATTCACCATATTGCATGAATTGTTATCACATGATCATTTGCATATCCATGCCTTTCTACCATTGCCATTGTGTTTAAAAAATGATTTTAAGTGACTTTGATGAAGGGAGTGGTATTGTTCACGTGGGTTTACTACATGCACCATGCAATTTTGATTTTTTGCAAAACACCTTATTTTCATTAACCAAGTTAATTATGGATTAGCAAAGTTGATTAGGGCTTCATATAAATACTCTAATCTAACAGAATTTGAAGGAGGTTAATCATTTTTTCACATTTCAAGATCCAAATTCTCTCTCCCTCCTAAATTTTCTTCCATTCATAATTCAAAATTTCTCTTCATAACATTGCAATTTCTTTCCATATTCTTGTTCCTTGGCTTTGATTCTGTGCAGATCAAGCATTAGATTGTGAAATTCGAGCTAGAACCAAGTGTAGCAAGCTCATGAAGATGAAAATGGAAATTCTGTTTTGAGCTAGATCCAGCACCTTTCAAGCTTCAATCTCTTCATCAAACATTATTTCAAGCATTGTAGAGTGGATTTGAATACTTCAAAGCTGTGGATCGTGCATTTCAAAGATTCTGCTCTTCAAGAGGTCAATTTTCGAACCTTTTAATTTTGCAATTCATGCATATATTCTTGTAGATCTAAGCTTGCTGATGATTCTGGTGGAAAAATCGTGTGAATTGATGCATTATTGACTGAGTTATGTGTGATTCAAGTTTTGTGCACAAATTTTCTTTTGCTCGATTCTCTCTTGTTATGATGAATTATACTTAGCTAATGCTTGATCTGTGATCACCATGGAAAGATCTTTAGAATGATATGCTTGTTTTGAATTTCTGGAAAAATTCTGGAAAATTGTTTGAAGCTTTTCACTGTTCATCATCTTCTTCGTGGAGAAGACGACCTAGCGACGGATTTGTGATGTTAGCGACGAATCTGGTTCAGTACACATGTGGCTTAGGGTTTTGTTTCTATTGGTCCACGCCTTGCATTGCTAGCATTTCCATTGGCTCAGAGTGTTTTGACTATTGCCACATAGCGCTTGACTGATGACTGTACAGTCCAGTCATTAATGAAACGGTGCGTTTCATATGTACTGGCGCGCTTCATTTGAATTTCCACACGGATCGATCCCTGGCGAGGGCATTTTTCAAATATGTTCATCAATTATATGCTTTCCCTCCATTTCCATGTGCTATGATCATTTTTGTTTCAAATTTTGTATGTCAACTTTAGAAAATCATAACAAATTGAAAAATGATCCAAAAAATGCCTGGTTTTTTGCTACTTGATCCTTAGGATGTCCAGTTTTTTTTTATGTTAATTTTTAAAGTTGTGCATGTCTGGATTTTGAATGGTGCTAGAATCTTTAATCATATGTGCTTTTGTGACTTTGCCTTGCTCTTTCTATTGTGAAATGCTGGATTTTAATCCAATGGACATGAAATTTTACATGATGATTCTAGACATGTTAATGGATGTTTTAGGCTTGGTTTGGTATTTTTCCCATTTACCATTTCTGTTTTATGCATGTGTTAGCATGGTGTGACAATTTGTGTCACACCTATGATTGATCAACTTGTGCAATTTAATTTCCATGCCAATTGATCTTTGATGCTTCTGATTTTTTGTATGATGATTGGATTGTATGTGTTGAATGCTCATGATTTTTTCCAGAATTATTTGAATCATTTCTGTTTTGATTTGGAATTTTCATTTATGATGATCAAATATGAGCTTTGAAATTGCCTTTGACTTCTTTTGATCATGAAATGCTTTTGCTTGATGATTTTGTTGTGATCCTTTTTAGGACATGTTAATATGTGTTTGAACTTGCATTTTGTTGAATTTCAGCTCCTGTTTTCAATTTTTTCTTCACCTTTGACCCTAGGCTTTGACCTAGTGGTTTGTACTTACATGTGTGCTTTGAATTTCAGGTTCAAGCATCCAAATTCCATGGTTAATGTTGCTTCATCATTTGAATGTTGATATTTGCTTTTGATTGCTAACATTTGCTGTTTTGTAGGTTGATGATAAGTCACTTGAGTTTGCCATATGGCTTATGTGTTGAACATTGGGATTGTCTGTTTGTTATTGAATGTTGTTTGTTTGTCTGAGTATTGTACTGATTTGTTTAGTTGTTTCAACAGGTACCTAAGTTGCTTTAAGTTCATTTGAACTTTGCTTTGCTTTTGCTTGTGGTTGGCATACAACTTAGGTATAACCTCTAATCTTCATGTAGTCTGGAAGACCTGTCATGTTACTTTGGCAGGCACCTGTCTGAAGCCCTCCTTAAGAGGCCATGTTTTTGTTTGTTTAATTTTGTGCCAAGCAGGGAAAGTCCTCTTAAGAGGCAATTGGCAGATAAAAGGGATGTGTAATCCATCCCCTACTATTCAGTTGTGTCATTCACTTTGCTCACACCATGTGTTGATGCATTTTGAATAAGAACCCAAGATCTTATAGAGTCAATCATTTGTGGAGAAGAGTTCCGTCATTCTGAACTCCCACACTTTCTATCGAATAAAGCTCTCCCAGGCCAAGGATAAGAGCTATGAGGCATAACCCTCATCTCCATTTCATCTGCTTCACCCTAACTCTCAATGTTAGGGTTAAGAGCTCAAAACACCCCATTCCAGTTGGCTTGTTTCTAAAGCCTAACCTTGCTTGAGCCCATTGATTGTGTATAGTGTATCCTAATTGGTTGCTTGTTGTTTGTTTGCCCATATGTGCATAATTATTTGTGTGTGCCTTTGTGCATTTGTTTTCATTAATTGTATACCATTAACATGATCATTGTTCATACTTTGTGACATTTTATTTTGTTCATTGAGGAGTCAATTGTAAGTCCATTTATTGGAAGTTGTTTCCTATGATCTGGTAGGAGTTGGGACTAAGACCATTGTTTGGCATCCTATTTCCTTGGAGTCAAGTGTAAGACCATTTATTGGCAACTTGTTTCCTCTTGCTTATTGCATTTGTTTTATTTGCTTTGTGAGACTAGTGTAAGTCCATTGATTGGCATCTAGTATCCATGTTCTCTTTGTTTTGTGAGACTAGTGTAAGTCCATTGATTGGCATCCGGTATCCATTTTGGTTTTGTGAGATTGGTGTAAGTCCATTGATTGGCATCCGGTATCCATTTATGTTGTTTATCTGTTACCTGCTTGTTGCCTTTTCCAAAGGAATCACTTGTATCATCTACATATGATCTCAAGAGGTGAACATCTAAGAAGTTTTACATCCCCTAACCTTCACCCTTTTTGTTCTTTAAACCTCCATTTGCATGTTAACCCAAACCAGAAAAATATTATGCAAACATTTTCATTTCTTTTTAAAACTAGACACATGGGCCTTAAGCCTTTGATTTTCAAACCTCATTTTCATAATACTTCTTTTGAATTGAATTCTATTCATACTTTGACCACCTTTTGTGAATAATTCTAATTGATTAATTCCACTCATTCAATTGTTTTGTGGCTTTGTCCATTCTTCAATCAAGCTTTCATACATTAGCCATAGATCTCAATTATCTTAGTGGTTGATGTGAATCTCAACTTTTGTCCTTAGTGATTGAATTGTAAGACTTCCTTGCTTATTATAGGGCATGGTCCCTCACTAGCAAGTTGAAGCTTTTCTCACATGGTGGACTTGTGGTTGTATAGGTTGAGTTTTCTCCCGTGGATAACGAAAGACCTTAGGGCTTTTGTTTTAAAATCAATCCACTCATGTTTTGGAAATCTTTTAGCCGAACTACAAGGTTTTGATCCTGTAAAGGTACGTAGGCAATGGATCTTTCCATCCAAACACAAAAATAATAAAATTTATATATTCTTCTCTCATCCTCCCAATCAATGTTCGCACAATAAGTATCTTTCATAAACAATACCTTTTGTAACAATTTGTGAAAAGGGTTCCCTAGGAGTACCTAGGATGCATTGGGTGCCTAACACCTTCCCTTTGCATAATTACCCCCTTACCTAGATCTTTGTACCTTTTTTATTAGTTTTCTATGTGTAAAACGTCTTAGGCTTTTGTTCGCTTTTTAGCCATTCCTTTGGATAAATAAAAGTGCGGTGGCGACTCTATCTTTGTATGCTTTGCTTTTGATTTAGTCAATAAATCATAAAGTGACGAATACACCGCTACAGAAAAGTGGCGACTCTGCTGGGGATAAAATATGTCTTTCCCAGTGGGTTTGCCAACTTTTCACAATTTGTTGTGATATATTGTTTATGACATATTTTTGTACAAATTTGGGATGAATGTATTGTGTGTAATGATTGATTTGCTTGATATATCAATTGCTTGCTTGTTTGGTGATCTCTGTGAGATGAGTTCTATACCCGAACTCGAGTGCACCCTATGATAGGAGAATGGCATAGTCTCGTCGACTTGTGTGGAGTTATTCCTTAGCAAGTTGACTTGCGAGTCCATTCACTTGGTGGAGGTCATGTTGGATTAATGATGTCACACAAGTTATTTGTGGTTAGGCATCATTCTTCCGATATGTGCCTTAGAAGCCAAGGACCTTAGTTTATCAAGCCCATCTTGGCCTATTTTAGGACGTAGTGTGGAGGTCGTTCAGATGTAAGATCTGATGCGATTGTTACGCGATACTACAGTCATAAGAGTCTCTCTTGAGAATATTTTTGGAATACGAGTATTCGTTCCTCCGATAATATTCGAAAGATGGGATGATGATTATGGGAACCTCTGGTAGAACATGTTTGGCAGGTTTAAACCATAGTACACTCCCTTTGGGTGGTTCTTAACCGAGACCCCATGCTCGTGACTCACAACAAACCCGTGATTCATGGTTGATCCGTTCACCCATCGTTAATATCAATGGAACTTGGGTGTTGATAAGGTGAAAACCATAATCCACCAAAATGGATGATTGATATTAAGGATGGTTGAATCGTTCGTACATCATTAATATCAATGGAACTTGGGTGTCGATAAGGTGAAAACCATAATCCACCAAAATGGATGATTGATATTAAAGATAATACGAGTCATCCCATGACCTTTGTCTGGTGTGCTTTGCTTGATCCTTGAGTGTGATTGTCGCATTCATGCATTCATCCGCATCCATATCATCAGATAAAAAGAAAATTTTCAAGGAACTTAAGGGGTTTATTTGCAAAATTTTCAGATATGGAAAGACCAAAAAGGCATACAAAGAAGTACAACTTTAGACAGCCCGATGTGAAAGAGTTAAGGAATCTGACATCTTATGTATTAGATCCCTTGGGTTTCAAAGCTCGTTATGGGAAGCTTCTGCCTCTGCTAACTACTCAGGTTGATGAAGGACTGATGGGAACTTTGGTTCAGTTCTATGATCCTCTGTATCACTGCTTCTCTTTTCCAGACTTTCAGCTGTTGCCTACTCTTGAGGAGTATGCTCATCTTGTGGGTATTCCGATTCTGGATCAGTTTCCGTTCAGTGGCTTGGAGAGTATTCCTACTTCCCGAGAGATCGCAGACTTGTTGCACATAGATGAATCTTTGGTTAAAGCTCATATGACTACCAAAGGTGGAATTCAAGGTCTCCCTTCTGAATTCCTCATCGCTCAAGCTACCATTTATGGGAAGGCCATGAGTGAGGATGCCTTTGAGGCCATATTTGTGCTTCTCATCTATGGATTGGTATTGTTCCCCAACATCGACAAATTTGTGGATGTGAATGCTATTAGGATCTTCTCGGTTCTTAATCCCGTTCCGACTATGTTGGGTGATACCTATTTCTCTTTGCATCTGAGGAATGCGAAGGGTAGTGGTACTATTGTGTGTGGTTTGCCTCTGTTGTATAAGTGGTTTATTTCTCACTTACCTCAGACGGTCGCTTTCAAGGAAAAACAAGGGATGTCTATGGTGGTCTACGGGGCTTATGTCTCTCACTAATGATGATATCTCTTGGTATGATCGTGCATATGACGGTATTCAGATTATTGATTCTTGTGGTGAATTCTCCAATGTGCCTCTTCTTGGTACATGTGGTGGGATTAGCTACAACCCTGTGTTAGCACGACGTCAGCTTGGGTTCCCCCTAAAGGATAAACCTAATAACATTCTGTTAGAAGGTGTGTTCTTTCAGGAGGGTAAAGATCCCCAAGACCTGAAAGCCAAGATGGTCCGGCTTGGCGCAAGATTCACAAGAAGGGTAGAAGTGAGTTGGGTCCGAAGAACTGCATAGCTCTGGAGCTATACACTACTTGGGTGAGGAAGAGAGCATTTGAGTATCTCATGCCCTATGATTATCCGGGACCTACACCATTGGTTGTGGCTGGGCCTTCAACCCTCCCTAACCAAGGCATAGAGGAGTTGAGAGACGAAGACCTTTCACGTGCCTGGATGGATCCGTGAAAGAGAAGAGTTGCTTCAGCAAATCAAGGAGAAGGACGCCCTGGTCGAGTTTCTCGAACATCAGGTCATTGATGATCCTGATGATGCATGGACTTCTCTACTTCCTCAGTCTTCTAAGTTCTGGAAAAGGAGGTATGACAGACTCGCCAAAGATAAGGCGGATATGGAAGCAACATATGAGAGAGAGATTAAGAGGCTTCGTGCAGCTTATCTTCCGGCATCCCGAGTTTCTAGGGATCCATAGGATGTTTATGTTCCTTTTCTCTTGTAATAATTGACAATGATGTACTTCTTTTGTTCAAATATATTTGATGAGATATTTTCCATATGCGATTAAATGCTTAATATTCAAAATTGAAAATAATACCCTAAAGGTTCCTTCGAAAATAAAAACAAATCATGTGCACAAGCATTGCATGCATCATTTTGCATAAACAGGTGTTGTTCTGGTCTTCTTGTCTGTGGCCTAACTCTGTGCTCTTCATTTATTTTGAAGACAAGCTGACTCATCGGTACTACATCAGAGCCAACTCTGCAAGAGTGATGAATCAACTTGAACAAGAGAATCGTGAGCTGAAGGAAGAGGTCGCCAGACTAAGTGCTCTGATGGAGCAGTTCTTAGCTGCACAGAATCAACCGTCTCCACCACCTGCAACTCCTCCCCAGAGGACTGTTATATCTGAAGTGGTTTCCTCGACAGTGCCAGCTGCCAGTGCCCATTTCATGCCAGCCATGCCAGTCGGGTTTCTGTGGGGTATGCCTCCCGGTTTTATGCCTGAAATTCCAGCTCCGACATTTGCTTCCATGCCGGCATCTAGCCCGGTCCTTGCAATGCCTCCTCTTGTCGTGCATACCACTCCCAGGGTAGACGACACCATCTATCATTCTGAGCCGTCTGAGGGCCCAGATGTTAATGAAAAGATGGACGCGATGAACGACTAATTTCTTGAACTCCGCAAGGAATTGAAAGCCCTTAGAGGAAAAGATTTGTTCGGCAAGTCTGGTGCTGAACTCTGTTTGGTTCCCGGTGTTAAGATACCTGTCAAATTCAAAGTCTCTGACTTTGAGAAGTATAAGGGGAACACCTGCCCGCTCAGTCACCTGGTTATGTATGCCAGGAAGATGTCTACTCAGACAGATAATGATCAGCTGCTGATTCATTACTTCCAGGATAGTTTGTCTGGTGCAGCTCTTCGGTGGTATATGAGTCTAGATAGTGCAAACATCCGTTCCTTCAACGATCTTGGCGAAGCCTTCGTCAAGCAGTACAAATACAACGTGGATATGGCTCCCGATCGGGATCAGCTCAGAGCCATGTCCCAGAAGGACAAAGAGACATTTAAGGAATACGCCCAGAGGTGGCGAGAGCTGGCAGCTCAGATTACCCCTCCGCTGGAAGAGAAGGAAATGACCAAAATCTTTTTGAAGACTTTGAGTTCATTTTACTATGAGCGGATGATCGCTAGTGCTCCCTCTGATTTCACCGAGATGGTGAACATGGGGATGTGATTGGAGGAAGGAGTCCGTGAAGGACGTTTATCCAAGGATGAAGGCTCTTCTAGCAAGCGGTATGGGGAATTTGCTAAGAAGAAAGATGGGGAGGCACATGCTGTGCAATCCCATGCTAAACAAAGAAGACCCTCTGCCAAGAGGAAGCCTGTGCGTCATGCCGGCAATCGGCACCAGGTGGCTCATATAGCACCTGTCTTCCATGACAATCAGCAATATCAGCATAAACAGCAACAACCTCAGTATCAGCAACAACATCGTCCTCAGCAACAGGCTTACCAGCCTCGCAACAACAGTAATCAGGCTAATTTGAGCTATGAGAGGAAGAAGATCACTTTCGATCCGATTTCTATGTCATATGCAGAGCTATATCCCTCTTTAATAGAGCGGAAATTGATTACTCCCAGGGACCCTCCGGCTGTACCTGCTAACCCGCAGTGGTGGTAGAAACCCGACCAGCATTGTGTTTATCATTCCGGTGCTCCCGGTCATAATATAGAAAACTGCTATCCATTGAAGACTAAGGTTCAAGACCTTATGAGATGCGGCATTCTGAGCTTTGAGGACTCAGGCCCCAATGTTACGAAGAACCCATTGCCCGAGCATGGGAAGTCAGTGAACATGGTCCAGGGTTGCCCTGGCAAATATAAGGTCAAATATGTAAGCCATATTCGACAGTCATTGGTTGAGTTGCATCGTCTGCTGTGTGATTACAGTCATATGGAGCACGACCATGACAAATGCCGTATCTGCTCTGTCAACAGATTGGGTTGCCGCCAAGTGCGTAGAGAGCTGCAAGAGTTGCTGGATGATGGGACTATTGAGATTCTTCAAAACAGAAATGTTGATGAAGACGAACCAGAGGTGAATGTGATTTCCCCTGTGTTCAAGATTCCTGAGCCTGTTGTCATCCGTTATGATGGTAGCAAGCAGAAGGTCTCTCCTTCTTTGGTGATCAAGCCTGCAGGCCCTGTGCCTTATTCTTCAGATAGAGCAGTTCCCTTCCGCTATAATCCTGTTGCTGTGGAAGATGGGAAAGAAGTGTCGTTGCCTTCATCTTCTGTTGTGAATATCGCTGATGTGAGCGGATTGACCCGTAGTGGTCGTATATTTTCAGCGCCGAAGCCTCAGGCTAGAGCTGATGTTGCTGACTCTGTTGTGCGTCCGGTAGGGAATGCTATTAATCCTCCGAATCCGACACTTGCTGTTGCTAAACCCTCCTATGTACAAAAGACTCCTACTTCTTCTGTTGGCCCGAGTGGCACTGTGAATGAAGACTGTGATGAGATGCTGAGGCTCATCAAGAAGAGTGAATACAACGTTGTAGACCAGCTTCTACAAACGGCGTCCAAGATATCCGTGCTATCGTTGCTTCTGAATTCAGAACCCCATAGGGAGGCTATGCAGAAAGTCTTGGACTTGGCATATGTTGATCACGACGTCACTATTGAGCAGTTCGACAGTATTGTTGCAAACATCACTGCTTGCAACACTTTGAGTTTCTGTGACGCTGATCTCCCTGAGGAGGGAAGAGACCACAACATGGCTTTACATATATCCATGAATTGCAAGAGCGACGCCATGTCCAACGTGCTGGTGGACACTGGGTCATCTTTGAATGTATTGCCGAAGACCACTCTTTCTAGATTGTCATACTAAGGTCCTCCCATGAGGCAGAGTGGTGTTGTTGTGAAAGCTTTCGATGGGTCACGTAAGACTGTGATTGGGGAAGTTGATCTCCCAATCAAGATTGGACCAAGTGATTTCCAAGTTACCTTTCAGGTTATGGATATCCACCCATCTTATAGATGTCTCCTTGGTAGACCATGGATTCACGAGGCTGGCGCCGTGACATCCACCCTACACCAGAAGCTGAAATTCGTCAAGAGTAAGAAACTGGTTGTGGTAGGGGGAGAAAAGGCTCTCCTGGTTAGACACTTATCTTCTTTCTCATACATTGATGCTGAGGATGAAGTTGGAACGCCTTTCCAAGCTTTATCTATTGCTGAGCCGATTGAGAAGAAGTCTCCTTCATTTGCTTCCTATCGTGATGCAAAACTGGCCATTGAATGTGGTGCACTTGCTGGGTTAGGAAAGATGGTCGAGCTTGAAGATAATAAGTCTTGGGCTGGCATTGGCTATTCTTCTGGGGTCTTCAATGAGAAAGGTCTGTTCAAGAGTGGAGGTTTTATCCACGCTGATCAAGTTGACGAAGCTGCTGCTATTCTGGAAGAGGATGCAGAGGATACTGGCAATTTTTTCATCCCTGGCGGGATCTGCCACAATTGGGTCGCTGTGGATGTTCCTACAGGCATTCATAGATCAACGTAATATGTTCACTTTGTTAAAAAACCCTTCTCCCATGCCAAAAGGAGAAGTGATGACATTGTTGGAAGCATTTATACAATGATATTTCATTCAATAAATTCATGTTAAATGTTTGTTTTTCCATTTCTTTTCACTTTTTGCTTTTGCATGAAATCGGTGATCACAAAAAGCCCTAAAAACAAGAATAAAAGCAACCTTTTCATCTGCATAATGATTTGTTTGTTTAAATTCTAAAGTTTTTCATTAACCAAAATCATTATGCAGGTTGATTCTAAAACCCATTGAACATAATGATCCAACGCCATCTCCCAATTTTGAATTCCCTGTATTCGAAGCAGAGGAAGATGATGTTGAAGGTATTCCTGACGAGATTACCCATCTCCTTGAGCACGAAGAGAAGATCATTCAGCCGCATCTTGAGAATCTGGAAACAGTCAACTTGGGGTCTGAAGATTGTGTTCGGATGGTGAAGATTAGGGCACTCCTTGAAGAGTCTGTCAAGAAGGGGTTGATCAGTTTGCTACAAGAATATTCCGATATCTTTGCTTGGTCGTATGAAGACATGCCAGGTCTAGATACAGATATTGTGCAACATTTCCTGCCTTTGAAGCTTGAGTGCGTGCCTGTGAAGCAGAAGCTCAGAAGAACTCATCCAGATATGGCAGTGAAGATCAAAGAGGAGGTTTAGAAGCAAATTGATGCGGGGTTTCTGGTGACTGCTACATATCCTCAATGGGTGGCTAATATCGTGCCTGTGCCCAAGAAAGACGGAAAAGTCCGTATGTGTGTTGATTATAGAGATTTGAATAAAGCTAGTCCGAAAGATGATTTCCCTCTACCACACATTGATATGTTGGTAGACAATACAACTAAATTCAAAGTCTTTTCGTTTATGGACGGATTTTCCGGATATAACCAAATCAAGATGGCACCCGAGGATATGGAGAAGACAACATTCATCACACTTGGGGAACATTCTGTTATCGAGTGATGCCCTTCGGTTTGAAGAACGTTGGAGCCACGTATCAACGTGCTATGACTACCTTGTTTCATGATATGATGCACAAGGAGATAGAGGTCTACGTCGATGATATGATTGCTAAGTCCCGAACGGAAGTTGAACATGTTGAGCATTTGTTGAAGCTTTTTCAGCGTCTGAGAAAGTTCAGGCTTCGTCTGAATCCGAACAAATGTACATTTGGAGTCCGTTCCGGCAAGTTGTTGGGTTTCGTTGTCAGCGAAAGAGGTATTGAGGTTGATCCTGCAAAAGTCAAAGTAATAAAAGAGATGCCCGCACCCAAAACTGAAAAGCAAGTCCGAGGTTTTCTTGGCCGCTTGAATTATATTTCCAGATTTATATCCCACATGACTGCCACCTGTGCGCCGATATTCAAGCTCCTCTGGAAAGATCAGTCTCATGATTGGACCGAGGATTGCCAGAAAGCTTTCGACAGTATCAAAGAATATCTGTCTGAACCTCCGATCTTGTCTCCACCTGTAGAAGGAAGACCTCTGATCATGTATCTGACTGTTCTTGAAGATTCGATGGGTTGTGTACTCGGTCAGCAAGACGAATCTGGAAAGAAATCTTGTCTCTACCTGTAGAAGGAAGACCTCTGATCATGTATCTAACTGTTCTTGAAGACTCGATGGGTTGTGTACTCGGTCAGCAAGACGAATCTGGAAAGAAAGAATCTGTTATTTACTACCTGAGTAAGAAGTTCACTGATTGTGAGTCTCGATACTCAATGTTTGAGAAGACGTGTTGTGCTTTGGCTTGGGCTGCTAAGCGTTTGCGCCAGTACATGATAAATCATACAACTTGGTTGATATCCAGAATGGATCCAATCAAGTATATCTTCGAGAAGCCTGCTTTAACCGGGAGGATTGCCCGTTGGCAGATGTTGTTATCTGAGTATGATATCGAGTATCGAGCTCATAAAGCTATCAAAGGTAGTATCTTGGCTGACCATTTAGCGCACCAGCCGATTGAAGATCATCAGTCTGTTCAATACGACTTCCCAGATGAGGAGATTCTGTATTTGAAAATGAAAGATTGCGATGAGCCTACACTTGATGAAGGTCCGGAACCTGGTTCTAGATGGACGATGGTGTTTGATGGCGCTGTAAATCAGTATGGAAATGGAATTGGGGCAGTAATCATTACTCCTCAGGGCACACATATTCCGTTTACAGCAAGGCTAACTTTCAAATGCACGAATAATATGGCAGAGTACGAAGCCTGCATTATGGGATTAGAAGAGTGCATTGATCTAAGGATCAAGCATCTTGATGTGTATGGTGATTCGGCCCTAGTTGTCAATCAGATCAAGGGAGGGTGGGAGACGAATCAGCCAAGTCTCATTCCATATAGAGATTATGCGAGGAGGATTTCAACGTTCTTTACAGAAGTTGACTTTCATCATATTCCTCGAGAAGATAATCGGATGGCAGATGCTCTTGCTACACTTGCTTCAATGATTGTAGTCAAATATTGGAATGAAGTTCCTAATATCACCGTGATGCGCTTGGATTGACCAGCTCACGTGTTTGCAGTTGAAGAAGTGAATGATGACAAGGCTTGGTATTTTGATATCAAGAATTTCCTCCAGAACCAGGTCTACCCGCTTGGGGCATCTGTGAAAGATAGGAAAACTTTGAGAAGGTTGTCAGACAGTTTCTACCTCAGTGGTGAAGTGTTGTATAAGAGAAATTATGACATGGTTTTGCTCAGATGCGTGGATAGACACGAAGCAAACCTGTTGATGACTGAGGTCCATGAGGGTTCATTTGGTACTCATTCCAGTGGACATGCCATGGCTAGAAAGATGTTGAGAGCAGGCTACTATTGACTGACAATGGAGTCTGACTGCTGCAAATATGTGAAGAAATGCCACATGTTTCAGATTTACGCGGATAAGATTCATATTCCTCCGACACTTCTGAATGTGATTTCATCACCATGGCCTTTCTCTATGTGGGGAATCGACATGATCGACATGATTGAACCGAAAGCGTCCAATGGACACAGGTTTATTCTCGTAGCAATTGATTACTTCACCAAGTGGGTTGAAGCCGCATCCTATGCGAATGTGACTAGGCAAGTGGTCGTGAAGTTTATCAAGAATCAGCTGATATGCCGTTATGGTGTGCCTGATAAGATCATTATTGATAATGGATCTAACTTGAACAACAAGATGATGGAAGAGTTATGCGCTGAGTTCAAGATTGTACACCATAATTCCTCTCCCTACAGACCCAAGATGAATGGGGCTGTTGAAGCTGCTAATAAGAACATCAAGAAGATTATCCAGAAGATGACAGTTACATACAAAGATTGGCATGAGATGCTGCCATTTGCTTTGCATGGTTATCGTACATCTGTCCGCACTTCAACAGGGGCAACCCCTTTTTCTCTTGTTTACAGCATGGAGGTTGTTCTCCCAGTCGAGGTGGAGATCCCATCAATGAGAGTCTTGATGGAAGCCAAGTTGACTGATGCTGAATGGATTCAGAGTCGTTATGACCAACTGAATTTGATTGAAGAGAAGCGATTAACTGCCATGTGTCATGGTCAGTTATATCAGCAGAGAATGAAGAAAGCTTTCGATAAGAAGGTCAAGCCTCGTGTGTTCCGAGAAGGTGACCTCGTGCTCAAGAAAGTTTTGTCTTTCGCGCCCGATTCCAGGGGCAAGTGGACTCCAAACTACGAAGGTCCATATGTTGTTAAGAGAGCCTTTTCAGGCGGTGCTTTGATGCTCACAACAATGGATGGGGAGGATTTCACTCGTCCTGTGAATTCAGATGCAGTCAAGAAATACTTTGCCTAAAAAGAAAAACAGAATAGCTCGCTAAGTTGAAAACCCGAAAGGGCGGCTTAGGCAAAAATGAGCGTCTCGGTGGATAAACCTGAAAGGGTGATCTAGGCAAAAATTAGAGACTTGAAAAAAAAAGAATATTTGCATCCCGCTAGATTGAGTACCTCACCCTGGGGCAATCTAGGCAAAAAATTAAGGATTTGGCAAGTAACTGCATCCTGACAAGACTTTCTGTTCCACAACCGTCTTTTCGTCAGAGATTCTCGATTCGTCGTCAACTGAAGCTTCGAATACATTGGATTCAAATTGGTAGAGAAATGGTCATTATGTTCAATGTAGCCCTCTTCCAATATATATCACCGATTTCAAATTTGTACAAATCTATGGAGTCTTGCCATTTGCAGGCTACCATTCCATCAAATAAATTTGAGCTATTATCCAATTATTTGCATTCTTATTTGTTTCAATTCAACAAATGTTTTGCATGTTTTAATTGATAAAATGTCATTGTTTTAAACAATAAATTTTTTTTCAAAATTTGTTTTTAAACAAAGTGAACATTCACAATGATAAAAGGATACTTAAGAATTTCTCAGTGCTCTCCCAAGGGTGGCATGATTTCCAACAGGGTAATACATTTGTTCATATTCCTGGCATGGTTGTATCCTCTTTCTCCAGATTGTTGTTGGGGTTGTTCCCCAAGCAGAGCTTCTGTTGATATTTTTTGTGTTCCCAGAGCAGAGTGCTTGTTGGAAACTTCGGTTTTCCTCTCCAGCAACATTCTCTCCCTAGCATGGGTGCTTTCCTTTTTCGGAAGATTCGGCAGTTGGTGGGTTGACACCCCGGTACTTCGTCATTTTTCTCAGTGAAGTCGCCAGCGGAGTTGTTAGTGTGATGTACTTCATCTATGCTCTCTCCCCTTCAGGGTGTTTGTTGAGGTTTTCACCTCTTCTCCCTTCAGTAGAGCGGTGATTCTTGCCTCCTCAGCAGTTGTGGTTTCCTTTTGGAAGGTTTGGCATTTGGTGGTTGATCCCCAGTTCTCCTTCTCTACCTCAGATAAATCCCCAGTAGTGTTGTGGCATGGTGGATTGTATCTGTGATGATTTCCTCTTCTGCAGAGATTGGGTGATTTTCTGATGCTTTTGATCCCCAGTAGAGTTGCTTGTATGGCAGAATCTACTTGTGTGATCTATTTTCCCTCAGTGGATTTATCCCCAATGGAGTTGCTGACAGTATCCCCAGTAGAGTTGCTTGTGCGGCCAGATTCTACTTGTGTGGTCTATTTCCCCAACAGAGTTGCTTTCGTGGCAGTTTCTGCTTGTTTTGAACTTTTGTTCCCTAGTTGGGTTGATTGATGATCCATCGCTCAGAGATTTTGTGATTTCTTGATATCTCTGGATGTTTCCCAGCAGTTATTTGCTTTTTAGCATTCAGATCTCCAGCAGATTGGCTTTCCAGTTGGATTTCTTGGGTTGTTCTCTGGAAGTGTAGTACCAGACGTTTGATTCCTGGACCTGTTTGTGTTAGATATGTCTGTTTTGTCAGCATTCATCAAACATAAATCACGCATATTCATGCATACTTTCAACATTCAGATATTCATGTTGCATTTTTCGCCATATATCTTTTGTTTGTTGTCTCCTGCTATTGGTGATATAGATCTCCCTAGTAGATCTCCCCAAGCAGATGTCGGGTGTTAAATCTCTCAATATAGAGTCAGCCCCATAAGCAGAAAGTGTCTGTCATTCCTTCTGCAGTTCCCCACTGAGATATATCCTCGTGGATGACGGTTGTTTCTGTTTCCTCCCAACACATATATTGGGATGGATTTTCCTTTTGAGTTCTATCCTCATTAGGACGAGTCTTGATTCAGTTTTCCTTTTTGGATTGATCCTGAATTGGCCTTTTGCAACTGTCTATTATGCTTCCCTGTGGAATAAATGAATGTTTGCCCAATAACCGGCAATAGTTCATCTTATCCCCGACGGAGTTTTTTGGGCCTTCTACCCAGTAACCGGTAGTTATAAGTCCTATCCTTTGTGGTTTTCTATCCAGTAACCGGTAGTTGTAAATCATGTATACCTTTTCCCTTTTGTGGATTCTGGGGTTGTTTACCCAATGATTGGTACTTGTGAACTTTTTGTTCCTCAGCAAGAGTCGGTGGTTTTCTACCCAGTATCCGGTAGTTGTAAATCCTATTTTTTTTCTTGCTCTCCAGCAGTTTGTGGTTTTCTACCCAGTAGCTGGTAATTATAAATCCTATTTGTTATTCCCCATGCGGAGTTGTCATCCTTTCACTCCCCACGCAGAGGTTTTGGTATTCTACCCAGTATTCGGTAGTTGTAAACCCTAATTCATTTTTACCCTCATCAGAGTTGTGGCCTCTACCCAGTATTCGGTAGTTATAAGTCCTATCTCTATGGTTTTCTACCCCGTATTCGGTAGTTATAAATCCTACTTTCATCCCCTAGCAGAGGTAACCTTTGTGGTTCATCCTAGTTGATGGCGGATTTTGCGGTCTTCTACCCAGTATTCGGTAGTTGTAAATCCTATGTTGTTATTGCCTCCCTAGTGGAGTCTGTGCTTTCTTGTGGATAGTTGCCGTATGCTAGCAATTTTATCCTCAGCTGAGTCTTTGGTTTTCTACCCAGTAGTCGGTAGTGGTAAACCTCTTGTTTCCTCAGCCAGAATCTTCGGTCTTCTACCCAGTATTCGGTAGTTGTAAATCCTTTGTTCTCCCCTTTTGCAGAGTTAACCGTGTTGTTCATCCTAACCGATGACGGTTACTCGTCCGTGGTTTTCTACCCAGTATTCGGTAGAAGTAATCCCCTCTTTGTGGTTATCTTTGTCCAGTATTCGATGTTGATATTCCCTTGTCTGGGTAATTGCTCTGAGTAAGCAATTTGTATCCCTAGCAGGTCTCTTTTGAGGATAATTCCCGTATGCTAGCAATTTTATCCCCAGCAAGTGTTTTTGTGGATAATTGCCGTATGCTAGCAATTTTATCCTCAGTGGGTCCTTTCACCGTTTGCCAGTGATTCGTTCCCCGGATCATTGATTTTGTATCAATGCATCCCCGGTGAGTCCTCTTTCATATATCCTTTTGTTGGTAATGATTGGTGCTCCCTTTGATTGGTCATCTTTATATACCTAGTGTTGGTATCCCGATGCCTTTCTTTTCGGTCGATTTATCCTTTATTAACCCAGTAACTGGTTGTGGATAATCTTCCATGCGAGTGTGTTATCCACGTTCTGACGGTAATGGATAATATGTCTCATGCACTCTTCAGTCGAAACCTGGCGTGTTTCCCTAGTCGAGTAAGATTCGTTTTCCTGTTGCGGAATCGAATATTCTTTGTTCTCCTGTTTTTTGAGCGTATCTCCCAGTAACCGGTGATATGTCTCCTGGATAATTGCCGGATGCTTGCAATTTATCCCCTGTGAGTTATCTTTCGTTTACCCTATTGTTGTTGGTAACGGTTGTTTCTCTTTTCGGTCGGTCACCTATTATATACCCAGTAACCGGTATCCCTGGTGTTTCCTTCCATGCGAGTATATTATCTACGTTCTGACGGTAATAGATAATGTATCTCAGGCGAGTATACTATCCACGTTCTGACGGTAATGGATATTATATCTCATGCGCTCTTTGGTTGAAGTCTTTTGTCCTTCCCCCATTTGAGTAAGATTCGTTTTCCCGTTGCGGAGTCGAATATCCATCCTGTAAAGTCGATTTTCTTTTTCAAGCCCTCCTTTCGGATGATGAGTGTCTTGGCATATATACCAATTCACGTCTTTGGTCGGTCACCTATTATATACCCAGTAACCGGTATCCCTGGTGTTCCTTCCTTTCTGCTCCCTATTATGACCTTGGTCCCCTGTGGAGTCAGATTTTCCTGAGTTGATGTACCTTTTTCAGGTCTTCCTCATATGTTTTGGTTGATTGATATCTCTCACCCTTATACCGGTCTTAGATATTCATTCTTCCTGAGCTTGTTGTTCTTTCACCCAGTAACCGGTGTTTAGATCATTTGTCTCTTGGAGCTTGTTACCCAGTAACCGGTAACACCTCATTCTGCAAATCTTCTCTAGGAGAGTCTCTTTGTTAGGCATTACCCAGTGGAGTTCCTGTTGTGATTTTACCCTTTTGTTGTATTGGCGTTTTCCCCAATACATGCAATTTTTCCCGGCAGGGAGGTTCTGTGTGAATTTTTCCCCAGTCCGAGTCCGGATTTTCATCCGAAGTATCCTTTGTGGATAGTTTGAGTCATCTTGAGTCTTTCCAATGGGTGTGCTCCCTTTGGAAATTCTTCTTCTCCCCAGTGAGTCCCCAGTCCAGTCGTGTCCTGCTCACGCAATGTCAGTTCTTGTTTTTCCCTAATTCAAAGTCGTGTCCTGCCCACGCAGTTTTTCCTATCCCCATGAGAATCCTGTTTGAGTCTCTGTTCCTGGTGAGTGTATTACTCCGATGGATTATCTTTTCTTCTTTGTGGACCCATATTCCCCACAGAGGTTGTTTCTTTTGCATTCCTACATTTGCATCATGAGGTCTCTTAGGGACCAAAATTTGTCTAATTACTGTTATTTAAGCCCATTCAACCGCGTCGAGATGAAGATTTTAACCTTCACTTCTCCGGCTAGAATGACCTTAAATAGGGGCATCTGTAAGACCCCAATTTTGTCCCTAAGATTTCTCATGGCATCATATCATATCATTGCATTGCCTCAAGGATCATTGGACACCTTGCTTCCTTCCCTGTGGGTGGGATACCCTTTGAGAGTGGTTCTTGATCACTGAGCATTGCTTTCATTTGTATATCATTTTTTTTGTTTTAATCACTAACCAAAATGTACAAAAATATGTCATTAACCTTTGTTACTTGCAGCTTAAGCAGTCAATAGGTCAAGGCATCAGGTGAATTCATGGTACAAAGAGCAGATGGTATTTTCTTAAGATATGGATCATTTGACCACTTTATGGAACTTATGTGAGCTATAGGTTCATTTTGGACCAATTCCCCAAGTGGTTGAAGCTCCAGTTCATCAAAACAATTTCAGGTCATCTAAGGGCCTAAGTAGTCAACTGAAAAGTCAACTGTGGATTTTGAATTGAGAAATTGAGTTTCTTCATCCCATTCATGTCCAAATCATGCTTATTCATCATACCAAAGATCAAGGTTGAAGAATTTGAAGTCAAGTCAAAAGTTTCCAAAAATGGAAAGTGACCTATAATTTCAACTTTCCAAAAATGGCAAGTTTTTGATCCAACTTCAACTCAACTTTCCAACATCAAAGAAGCTTCAAATGAAATTTTGTCCAACATGAAAGTTGAAGATCTCTTTCTCCCATTTCCAAAAAGTCCAAGATCATGGGCATCTGATGAATGGTTGAGGAGATATGATCCAATCATTGCCAAGTGTGCATGGAACTTCGAGTGGCCATATCTTTTGATCAATAACTCCAAATTTGGTGGTTCTTTTTGCATTTTGCTTCTCATGACATGAGCTTTTCAAAACATTCACCACATTTCATGAATTGTTATCACATGATCATTTGCATATCCATGCCTTTTTTGGAGGGAAATTGCAAAATTCAAAAATGGTGCATTGTATGGACTTTCTACCATTGCCATTGTGTTTAAAAAATGATTTTAAGTGACTTTGATGAAGGGAGTGGTACTGTTCACGTGGGTTTACTACATGCACCATGCAATTTTGATTTTTTGCAAAACACCTTATTTTCATTAACCAAGTTAATTATGGATTAGCAAAGTTGATTAGGGCTTCATATAAATACTCTAATCTAACAGAATTTGAAGAGGTTAATCATTTTTTCACATTTCAAGATCCAAATTCTCTCTCCCTCCAAAATTTTCTTCCATTCATAATTCAAATTTTCTCTTCATAACATTGCAATTTCTTTCCATATTCTTGTTCCTTGGCTTTGATTCTGTGCAGATCAAGCATTAGATTGTGAAATTCGAGCAAGAACCAAGTGTAGCAAGCTCATGAAGATGAAAATGGAAATTCTGTTTTGAGCTAGATCCAGCACCTTTCAAGCTTCAATCTCTTCATCAAACATCAGTTCAAGCATTGTAGAGTGGATTTGAATACTTCAAAGCTGTGGATCGTGCATTTCAAAGATTCTGCTCTTCAAGAGGTCAATTTTCGAACCTTTTAATTTTGCAATTCATGCACATATTCTTGTAGATCTAAGCTTGCTGATGATTCTGGTGGAAAAATCGTGTGAATTGATGCATTTTTGACTGAGTTATTTGTGATTCAAGTTTTGTGCACAAATTTTCTTTTGCTCGATTCTCTCTTGTTATGATGAATTATGCTTAGCTATTGCTTGATCTGTGATCACCATGGAGAGATCTTTAGAATGATATGCTTGTTTTGAATTTTTGGAAAAATTCTGGAAAATTGTTTGAAGCTTTTCACTGTTCATCATCTTCTTCGTGGAGAAGACGACCTAGCGACGGATTTGTGATGTTAGCGACGGATCTGGTTTAGTACACATGTGGCTTAGGGTTTTGTTTCTATTGGTCCATGCCTTGCATTGCTAGCATTTCCATTGGCTCAGAGTGTTTTGACTATTGCCACATAGCGCTTGACTGATGATTGTACAGTCCAGTCATTAATGAAACGGTGCGTTTCATATGTACTGGCGCGCTTCATTTGAATTGCCACACGGATCGATCCCTGGCGAGCGCATTTTTCAAATATGTTATATCAATTATATGCTTTCCCTCCATTTCCATGTGCTATGATCATTTTTGTTTCAAATTTTTTATGCCAACTTCAAAAAACCATAACAAATTGAAAAATGATCCAAAAAATGCCTGGTTTTTTGCTACATGATCCTTAGGATGTCTAGCTTTCTTTTATGTTAATTTTTAAAGTTGTGCATGGCTGGATAGAATCTTTGATCATATGTGCTTTTGTGACTTTGCCTTGCTCTTTCTATTGTGAAATGCTGGATTTTAATCTAATGGACATGAAATTTTACATGATGATTCTAGACATGTTAATGGATGTTTTAGGCTTGGTTTGGTATTGTTCCCGTTTACCATTTCTGTTTTATGCATGTGTTAGCATGGTGTGACAATTTGTGTCACCCCTTTGATTGATCAACTTGTGCAATTTAATTTCCATGCCAATTGATCTTTGATGCTTCTGAGTTTTTGTATGATGATTGGATTGGATGTGTTGAATGCTCATGATTTTTTCCAGAATTATTTGAATCATTTCTGTTTTGATTTGGAATTTTCATTCATGATGATCAAATATGAGCTTTGAAATTGCCTTTGACTTCTTTTGATCATGAAATGCTTTTGCTTGATGATTTTGTTGTGATCCTTTTTAGGACATGTTAATATGTGTTTGAAGTTGCACTGTGTTGAATTTCAACTCCTATTTTCAATTTTTTCTTCACCTTTGACCCTAGGCTTTGACCTAGTGGTTTGTACTTACATGTGAGCTTTGAATTTCAGGTTCAAGCATCCAAATTCCATGGTTAATGTTGCTTCATCATTTGAATGTTGATATTTGCTTTTGATTGCTAACATTTGCTGTTTTGTAGGTTGATGATAAGTCACTTGAGTTTTCCCTATGGCTTATGTGTTGAACATTGGGATTGTCTGTTTGTTATTGAATGTTGTTTGTTTGTCTGAGTATTATACTGATTTGCTTAGTTGTTTCCACAGGTACCTAAGTTGCTTTAAGTTCATTTGAACTTTGCTTTGCTTTTGCTTATGGTTGGCATACCACTTAGGTATAACCCCTAATCTTCATGTAGTCTGGAAGACCTGTCATGTTACTTTGGCAGGCACCTGTCTGAAGCCCTCCTTAAGAGGCCATGTTTTTGTTTGTTTAATTTTGTGCCAAGCAGGTAAAGTCCTCTTAAGAGGCAATTGGCAGATAAAAGGGATGTGCAATCCATCCCCTGCTATTCAGTTGTGTCATTCACTTTGCTCACACCATGTGTTAATGCATTGTGAATAAGAACCCAAGATCTTATAGAGTCAATCATTTGTGGAGAAGAGTTCCTTCATTCTGAACTCCCACACTTTCTATCGAATAAAGCTCTCCCAGGCCAGGGATGAGAGCTATGAGGCATAACCCTCATCTCTATTTCATCTGCTTCACCCAACTCTCAATGTTAGGGTTAAGAGCTCAAAACACCCCATTCCATTTGGCTTGTTTCTAAAGCCTAACCTTGCTTGAGCCCATTGATTGTGTATAGTGTGTGCTAATTGGTTGCTTGTTGTTTGTTTGCCCATATGTGCATAATGGTTTGTGTGTGCCTTTGTGCATTTGTTTTCATTAATTGTATACCATTAACATGATCATTGTTCATACTTTGTGACATTTTGTTTTGTCCATTGAGGAGTCAATTGTAAGTCCATTTATTGGCAGTTGTTTCCTATGATCTGGTAGGAGTTGGGACTAAGACCATTGATTGGCATCCTATTTCCTTGGAGTCAAGTGTAAGACCATTTATTGGCAACTTATTTCCTCTTGCTTATTGCATTTGTTTTATTTGCTTTGTGAGACTAGTGTAAGTCCATTGATTGGCATCTAGTATCCATGTTCTCTTTGTTTTGTGAGACTAGTGTAAGTCCATTGATTGGCATCCGGTATCCATTTTGGTTTTGTGAGATTGGTGTAAGTCCATTGATTGGCATCCGGTATCCATTTATGTTGTTTATCTGTTACCTACTTGTTGCCTTTTCCAAAGGAATCACTTGGATCATCTACATATGATCTCAAGAGGTGAACATCTAAGAAGTTTTACATCCCCTAACCTTCACCCTTTTTGTTCTTTAAACCTCCATTTGCATGTTAACCCAAACCAGAAAAATATTGTGCAAACATTTTCATTTCTTTTTCAAACTAGAAACCTGGACCTTAAGCCTTTGATTTTCAAACCTCATTTTCATAATACTTCTTTTGAATTGAATTCTATTCATACTTTGACCACCTTTTGTGAATAATTCTAATTGATTAATTCCACTCATTCAATTGTTTTGTGGCTTTGTCCATTCTTTAATCAAGCTTTCATACATTAGCCATAGATCTCAATTATCTTAGTGGTTGATGTGAATCTCACCTTTTGTCCTTAGTGATTGAATTGTAAGACTTCCTTGCTTATTATAGGGCATGGTCCCTCACTAGCAAGTTGAAGCTTTTCTCACATGGTGGACTTGTGGTTGTATAGGTTGAGTTTTATCCCGTGGATAACGAAAGACCTTAGGGCTTTTGTTTTAAAATCAATCCACTCATGTTTTGGAAATCTTTTAGCCGAACTACGAGGTTTTGATCCTGTAAAGGTACGTAGGCAATGGATCTTTCCATCCAAACACAAAAATAATAAAATTTATATATTCTTCTCTCATCCTCCCAATCAAAATTCGCACAATAAGTATCTTTCATAAATAATACCTTTTGCAACAATTTGTGAAAAGGGTTCCCTAGGAGTACATAGGATGCATTGGGTGCCTAACACCTTCCCTTTGCATAATTACCCCCTTACCTAGATCTCTGTACCTTTTTTATTAGTTTTCTATGTGTAAAACTTCTTAGGCTTTTGTTCGCTTTTTAGCCATTCCTTTGGATAAATAAAAGTGCGGTGGCGACTCTATCTTTGTATGCTTTGCTTTTGATTTAGTCAATAAATCATAAAGTGACGAATACACCACTACACTAACTGATGACAAATATTCTCCCTTTGTGGTTTTCTACCCAGTAAAAACGTAGTTGTAATCCCTACTTTACGTTCCCCAGAGAGTTAATCCTTGATATATTCATCCTAACTGATGACGGTTTTTCTTCTCTTTGCTGTATTTTGCCCCGTAACCGGTAGTTGTAAATCCTGCTTCCCCCTGCTGAGTTTATCCTTGATATGTTCACCCTAACCGGTGACGGATATTCTATCTTTGGTATTATATCTAGTAACCGATATATATAATTCCTACTTCTTCCAGTCAGTCTATCCTTGATATGTTTACCCTAACCAGTAACAGATATTCTTCCCATTTCCCCCAGGTAGTCTATCCTTAATATGTTCATCCTAACCGATGAAGAATATTCTTCCTCCGAGTCTATCCTTGATATGTTCACTTTAACCGGTGACGGATATTCTCTTCCTTCGGTCTTCTGCCCAATAACCCGTAGTTATGAATCCTATTTGATATTTTACCTAGTAGGTTATTCTTACCCAATCACCGGTAATGAATAGACCTCTTTCTTCCTCATCGAGTCATCCTTGATATGTTTACCTTAATCGGTAACGGATGCCTCTCTGTCAGAGTATGTTATCTTCCTACCTAGTAACCGGTAATAGATAATGTACTTCTTGTGCTCCTGGGATGAAGATCTTTCTTCCCCAGTTGAGTTTGAGTGCGTATTTTCCCAGTGAAGTCTCCGATTCCCAGCTTTGTTCAAGTATTTTGGTTAGTTCTAATTTACCCGTTTCCCCTGCATATTTTCCCTTATCCCTAGACCGAGTCCTTCCATTGATTTATTTTCATGGAATTCCCCTCGTATCTCCAGCAGTTTTCAAGTCGTAGTCTGGCCTATGCACAACTTTTATTTCCCAAAGTCTTTGTCTCCCCAGTGAGTGTTCCTTATGGAATGCATTATACACCTGTGGACTTCCAGTCTCTCTGGATTCTTTTCCTTTGTGACAATATTTCCCTACAAGGATTATTTTTAACATTTCATATCATATGCATCATGAGGTCTCTTAGGGACCAAAATTTGTTTCTATTATTGTTATTTAAGGCCATTCTACTGAGTTGATACAAAGATTTTTAACCTTCACATCCTCAATTAGAATGACCTTAAATAGGGGCACCTGTAAGACCTTAATTTTGACCCTAAGATCCCTCATGCTTTCTCATCATATGCATTGGTTTGGGGATCACACATTGGCATCCTCCTTACCCCTCACTCATTGGGTTTGCATTGGGAGAGATCACCAAGCACATTTGATTGTACCATACTTTGTTTTTCATTATTTACTAACCAAAATACAAAAAATATATCAATGTATAGTTTGTCGCTTTTGTAGGTAGTGTGTGCATCCCCCAATGCCTCATCAAGCTCATATCTACGGTTTAAGACCCTCAATGCAAGGATACTAACCAAAAGATGGTTAACATTGACTCTAGACATCATATATGGATCCCTATGGTCTTCAAATATCATTTTGATTAATAATTCATCAAGAGTTTGGAGCTTGTTTGACTTGGAAACCCTAATTCATCTGGGTATCTTGTGTGACTTCCTCAATAAGTTTCTTCAACATTTGATCCAATATTTTAATGGATACTTCATATTACATCATCTTGCACATATATAATCCTCCATGAGTACCAAACATCAAGATAATGTCAAGCTAGCAAGTTGGTTCATGGTGGTTGGCCAGAGAAAGTCAACTGGTCAAAACTGGGGTTCCCTAGACCTTAACTCCTTTCACACTTGGTGTTTTGTACAAAACCCAACCAAGCAAGAAAGCCAGCAAAGTACACAATTATTTTATGATATGTGATACTTCTTAAACCCTCAAGGATCACTATATATAGAGGGTAGTGCCTCAGTTATTCACACACCAAGCTTTCTAAGAAAAACTTCATTCTTGAGAGCTTTTCAACCTTAACCTTCATCCTCTCATTTTGTTCGTGCATTTTGCAAACCCAAGGGTTCCAATCATCTTCTAGGAACTTATAACCATTAGGATAAAGAGTATCTTACTTCTAGAAGTTTGAGAAGAGGCATTAGACCTTGCTCCAATAGGTAAGGATTCTTGCACTTTGAAACTCATCACACATACGTTATTTCATTTTGATTTCTGAAGCAAACATGTAGCATTTATTGTGTTAAGAATGATCATTACCTTACATGTCATTTATCTTGTTGTTTATGTAAGTTTATGTTGCACAAAAACTAGGGTTTCAAGTCTGGTTTGGCCTTCGTGCATCCTCATCTTTGAGTGGTAGCTGAAACCCATTGTATCTTTGTGTTCCTTGCATTTTTCTGAGCATATTTGGTATTTATTTCGTGAAAAATGATTGAGAAAAGAGAGAGAGATGATTGATAGAAAATATGAAAAAAATGAAATAAGAAGAATAAGAGAGAGAGAGAGAGAGAGAGAGGCACGAGGTTGATGATGATGCTGAGGTGGCTTTGAAAATTCAAAATAAAACATGTTTTTATAATTTATTTCATAGGTTGTGTTTTAATTCACGGATGTATCACCATCCCAGTGGTAGAAGCGCGCACCATAGTCACTTTCTACCAAAGGGTCTGGGGTTTGATTCCCCCCGCCCTAACCTTTTTGTATTTTTATTCACCAGAACCCCAAGAGTGTGGGTTCGAACCTAGCCAAGGTAATGTGTATATTTTTTTATCACTTGTTAACTTTGATTTTTTTCACAATTAAAAAAAAACCATAACTTTATGATCCCTTATCATTTTTGACCCCTTCCTTTTTCCATGTGTTCATGAGAACGTCTATTTTATGATGATACAAAAAAATACCAAAAATATTATTTATTTCACCTCTTTTTGTTTGATGCAATACATGTACTTTTAAGTGTTATTAAGGCTCCTAATTGATTCCTTTGGTTTATTTCTTGGTTGTTCTTGATGTTGAAAGCTTTTATTATCATAGCACACTCTTTTAAGTGTTGATTGTTACCCTTATCATGTTTAAACTTGATTATTTTCACACTGTATCTAAATTAATTCACATTGAAAACATGTTTGAATGAATGGTTAGGAGGTCATTAGGGTTTCCACTGGCTTATTTCTTATTCATGCCATGCTTAGGGTTTAGGTCTAAACTTGTCCTTAACATGTTCTTGCCTCTTGTTTGACTTGTATTCATAGTTATCCACTTAGGGTTTTACTTTGTCCATACCATGTTCATATGATCCATGTTTTGAATAACTTTCTTTTGTCACAACTTTACTTGATAACTATATATCTTGATTATCATACTTGTCTTGTTTGCTTAATGTGGTTTGATACCCTTGTTGAAACTTGAATGATATTTTATCTTTGTATTGATCATGGTATGATTTCTTATCCTTTAATGATATGATATGATTGGTCATTTGAGTTTCCTCCGCGTCTAGGGTTCTACTTTGTACATATAATATACACTTTACTCACAAAGTCACCTTGAATATACACTTGTTTGATCATGTCTTGTGGTACTCCACTTGTATTCTATCTCAATTTGTGATGTTATATCCATGTCTTGTAATTGTTTATTATTTCATTCAAGTATTTCCTTCATAAAATTCCATAATGTTGAACATGTATCTCATACTTGTTCATATGCTATCTTTTGTTGTGTTATCTGAACCTTTGTCATGTCTTGTTTATGTTCATCATGCCTCAAAAACATATAAGTAGATTGTTCATGTCTTACTAATTTATGTATCTTTATCTAAATACAAGGGAAAGGATCTTATGTTGACTTCCTAGTCATGTAGTGTTTGTTTTCTTGTTGACTTTGTTTGTCCATTCATGCATTTATCCTAAACCAAACCCTACCCCCTTTTTTAAGCTAAAATACCCACACAAACCTTGACTTACTTTTAGTCAATGGACTTTCAATTACACTTTCAAAAATGCTTTAGTACACATGAGGAATTTCAAACACAAACCTTGACTTACTTTTAGTCAATGGACTTTCAAGAATTCTTTAGTACACATAAGGAATTCCAAACACAAACTTTGACTTACTTTCAGTCAATGGATTTTTCAATTACACTTTCAAATGCTTTAGTACACATGAAGTATCTCAAACTCAAACATTGACTTACCTTTAGTCAAGTAACACTTTCCAAAACATCTTTTACCCCTTTTATTTCCCCATTCAAAAATGCAAACAACTTTTTAACCAAAACATAGATAAATTTAAAAGTTTCCTGTAGAGTACTACAAATGCTTAGGGTGTTAATACCTTCCCTTTGCATAATCAACCCCTGTACCTTTGATCTCTACTTGCTTTGCTTCTAGTTTTACTATTTTCTATGCATGTTTATTTTTTAGGTTTATTTTGAATCTTTTCCCCTTCCCTTGGAAAAATAAAAGTTTGGCGGTGATATCAATGTTTTGCGAGTCAAGTTAATCCAATAGCTTAGTCTCTGATTCTCACCGCGACAAAAATGGCGACCTCACTAGGGACTACTCCCCAAGAGGGTTATATTTTCTTGGGTGATATTTGGGTTAAGATAAGTCCTAACCCGGACTTGAGTGCATATTGAGATAGGAGGGTGGTATAGTCAAGTTGGCTTGGATGGAGTAATTTCGAACAAGCTGACTTGAGAATCCCTCAATCAGTGAAGGCCCCTTTGGGGATGGTATTTGTTGAACGAGCAATCGTGAAGAAATTTGCTATCTTTGACCTGGGAGCCAGAGAAGATGATGACTTTAGTGTCCCTTTACCATACTAAGCCTTGTTAGGACGTAGTGTGGTGACTATGAAGGTGTAAACCTGAATTAGTTGGTACGCAATACTACACTCAGATGAGTTTCTCTTAAGAATATTATTAGTTGACAAGTAGTTGTCCAAATCGATAATATCTAAAAGATGGGGTTATGATTTTGGGAAATTTTTTAGAACCTTGGTTCCTGTATTGATGATAAACCCTTAACACTTACCTTGTTGGGATGGTTAGACCCATGGCCTCATGCTCATGAAGTCTAACCTATGAACCCCATGTATTTGACATCTCGCATATGTTTGTTTATCTTGACGTGTTTGTGCATTCATACATTCATGCATTTATTAACATCATCTTAATTAAAGTATTCAAGAAACTTGAAGCATTTGTTACAAATATCATAGGTATTTTTCACTATGGATTTTGGAAAAAGAAGAACTCAAAAGTACACTTTCAAGAGTCCAAAATTGGAGGATTTAAGAAATATAGGATCTATGGTGGTTAATCCTGAAGACTTTAAAGGAAAATATGGGAGACTTCTACCTCTTTTGAAGACCAACATGGTGGAGGGGGTTCTTTCTACATTGGTTCAGTTCTATGATCCATTATATCGTTGCTTTACCTTTCCGGATTTTCAGCTTATGCCTACCTTGGAGGAGTTTTCTCACCTGATTGGCCTACCCATTACTGATTAAGTCCCCTTTTTCAGTTTAGAAGAAATTCCAAAGCATCAAGACATTGCAGAGGCTATTAATTTAAGGATGTCTGAGATCAAAGCTAATATGACTACAAAAGAAGGAATTCTTGGTTTGCCTGCTAAATTCCTGATAGATGAGGATCGTCATTTTGCTAGCATGAAGAGTATGGATGCTTTTGAGGCTATTCTTGCCTTGCTCATCTATGGATATTCCTCTTATCTAATGTTGACGACTTTGTTGACATTAATGCTATCAAAATATTCCTAATTGGAAATCTAGTTCCTACCTTGCTTGAAGATGTTTACCATTCAGTCCATCTCAAGAATTCTCATAAGGGAGTATTGATCATATGTTGTACAACTCTGCTCTACAAGTGGTTTATTTCAGACTTGCCTCCGTCTACTGCCTTTTGGGACCTCAAGGATGGTTTGTTGTGGTCACTAAATATTATGTATCTCACTAATTCTGACATTGATTGGTTTAATTGTGCTTATGAGGGGGTGAAAATTATTGATAGTTATGATGAGTTTCCTAATGTACATCTTCTTGGTACAATAGGAGGCATTAACTAAAACCCAATTTTGGCTCGCCGTCAGTCTGGATACCCAATGAAGGACAAGCCTAACACCATCTTCTTAGAGAGTTTCTTCTTCAAGGAAGGAGAAGACAATAGAGCGTTCAAAGAAAATACTGTGCATTCCTAGCGCCACGTCGATAAGAAAAGAAGAGAAGTTCTAGGAAAGCTAGATTGCGTCTCTTTGGAGCCTTAGCTCCAATGGGTGAAAGCTAGGGCCATCAGTTTGAAAATGCATTATCCTCAACAAGATCCTTTGTCTTTAACTTTTAAAGAACCTTCTCTAGTTTTCATGACTGACATAGAGAAACTCAAGGTTTCTTTGACTAGGATGCAACGAGAAAAGGATGATTGGAAGAACAAGTATCAAATCGTCCACGCAGAGAATAAAGAGCTTCAAAGACACTTGAAGCAAAGGAATGATGAAGAGCTTGCTAACAATAAAAGAAAGGTTCAAGAGGATTTACTTTCCTCTAGCATTAGGAAAGTTCCTGGTTTAAATGATCCTCCCACTTCAGGCGCTTGGAAGATGATTATCGACAAGCTGGTGGTTGAAAAGACTCAAATGAAGGACCGAATCAAGGAGCTTAATAGGAAGCTACAAAGAGAGATTGGATCTTCTTCTCAGTAACTTCGTTAGGATATTAGCTATTTTCCTTGTATCTTTTTAAAGTGTACTTAAAAAAAATTGTAATCTTTCCAATATTAATGAAATGAGGTTTTTTTAGCTATCAAAAGAGTCACACTTCTCTCCATGATGTTTGCAACAATTATGTTTATTAAAGTTACTTGAAATTCATTTTCATTGCATATCATGCATCATTCTAAATATTACATTTTTTTGCATTCACAAGACTTATCCCTGTCTTTCACTCCAATAGACAAGTTGTTTCACCGATATAGCACTCGAGCTAGTCATCAGAAAAGGATGGAACAACTTGAGCAGGAAAACCATGAACTCAGGGAAGAAGTTACTTCACTCAAAGCTAGTTTGGAGAGACTCACAACAATGATGGAAATGATGGTGGCTGCTCAGAATCAGCCACCCCTAGAGCCTATTTAAAGAACGGTAATTTCAGAGGTCGTGTCTACGCCCAGTTCTGTTGCACTTGTGAACTCTCCTCAGTATCAGATGCACCCCAATTTTCCTTAGGGAATGCACCAAATTATGTACCAGAAGGTTACCGCCCACAAGTTCCTGAATCTCTCGTAATTCCTGTTGTCATGTCGATGCCACCTCTTGTTATACACTATACTCCATACCACGAAGAGCCCATCTTTCACTCCACTCCAAGTGAGAGTACAGAAGCATATGAGAAAATGGAATAATTCCAAGATCAATTCCCTAAGATGCAAAAAAACGTTTAATCCCTTAGAGGAAAAGATCTATTTGGGAAGAATGCCCATGATCTCTTCCTTGTGCCAAATATCAAAATACCTGCCAAATTCAAAGCACCTGACTTTGAAAAGTACAAGGGGGATTCTTGTCTGAGGATCCACTTAACTATGTATGCCCGAAAAATGTCCATTCAAACTAACAAACACCAGTTACTAATTCACTATTTTCAAGATAGTCTGACTGGTGCCACTCTCAAGTGGTACATGAACTTGGATAGTGCCCATATCCGCACATTCAATTATCTGGGTGAAGCTTTCATCAGGCAGTACAAGTACAATGTCGACATGGCGCCGCACAGATATCAACTCCAGGCTATGTCCCAAAGAGGCAAGGAAACTTTCAAGGAATATGCACAAAGATGGCGCGAGGTTTCCTCCTAGATTTGTCCTCCTCTCGAAGAAAGTGAAATGACTAAGATCTACTTGAAAACTATAAGTTCTTTCTACTATGAACGAATGATAGTGAGTGCACCAAGTGATTTCACCGACTTGGTGAATATGGGGATGCGTCTCGAGGAAGGTGTCCGTGAGGGACGATTGGTTAAGGAAGGTGGTTCATCCAGCAGAGTCAAAATGTTAGGAGTTGGGTTCCCTAAGCAGAAAGAGCAAGATGTTAGTGCGGTGGTACACAGACGACCAAGGCAGAGATATCAACAAAAACATATTGCAACAATTACTCAAGTTCTCAACTCAACAGCGGTAGCTCCAGCCTACCAGCCACAGTTCTTACAAAAATCTCAACCACAAGTTCAACAATAACGACAATAACCATAGTTTACACAATAATAACCTCAATACATTCAGCATAATATCCCACAACCGCAACAACGGCCTCAACAACAGGCTCGTCCACAGTATAACAATAATTAAGTTCAAATAAGGCCACAATTTGATCTGATACCTATGACTTACACAAAACTATTCCCATCTTTGGTCGATAAGAAGCACATTCAAACCAGACCTCCTCCCCATGTTCCATAGAAACTTTCATATTGGTACAAAGCTGACCAGTTTTGTGCCTACCACCAAGGGGCACCTAGACACAATTTAGAAGACTATTATGGCTTGAAGTCTGATGTCCAGAGATTGATCAAAAGCAGCATTTTGTCTTTCAGAGATGTCAACCCAAATGAACAAGTCAATCCCCTAGCTCAACACGGAGGAGCTTCTATCAACATGGTGGAAGGTTCTCAATTCCCCCCAAGGGTGTATGACGTACGCTTCATGGTTGTCGTATTGTAAGGGAAGATTTACAAAGAGAAATAGACAATGGGATTATCCAAGTTGATAGGGACCTGAACTTCAATCAAGTCAACATGGTACAAGCTGACCTTTTACCCCAACATGAGAAAGCTCCTATCAATATGGTTGAAGTCTGTCAGGGTAATTACCAAGTCTACAATATGAGATTCGTGAGGGGATCTTTGGTTAGGATGCACAAAAGTTTGTTTCGGCTTTCTTTTGTTCTATCACATGATTATACTGCCTGTGAAGTTTGTTCAATAAACCCACGCGCATGTCCCCTTGTACGACAGGATATCCAAAAAAAATGGACGCAAGAACTATCATTGTTTCCTATCCCAGAAATCTCGAGAATGATGTCAATGTTATAATCCCGCAGTTCAACATTCCCGAACCCTTGGAGATTACATTTGATAGTTGCAACTCTATAATTTCCCCTTTGGTTATCTATTTACCAAGTCCAGCTCCATACCAATATGACACAACCTTACCCTACAAGTACCAAGCTACCATGATCAAAGATGAAAGGAGGTTCCTCTACCCTCTATGCCTTCCGTCCTTGACATTTCCAATGTAAGTGGGGTCACGAGAAGCGGGCGTGTATTTGCTACGGTACCGCCAATCAATGTTGAAGCTTCAGTTGGGAAGAAAATGCAAGTTAAGGCGCCGGTTGTGAACAATAAACCTGATGTTGTGGGAGAGTCCAGTAGGGCTAATATCAACTCAGAATTTGATGAGGTTTTGAGATTGATGAAGAAGAGAGAATACAAAATTGTAGATCAGCTCCTACAAATCCCTTCCAAGATATTTGTTTTATCCCTGTTGATGAGTTCTGAGGTTCATATGGAGGCTCTACAAAAGGTTCTTGATCAAGCTTATATCGATCATGATGTAATGATTGACCAATTTGACAGCATCGTCGCCAACATAACTATCTGCAACAATTTGAGTTCCATTCATGAAAAACTCCCAGTAGAAGGCAATAATCACGACATGGATTTACATATTTCCATGAATTACCTTACTGATTCTCTATCCAGTGTGTTGGTGGACACGAGTTCTTCACTCAATTTCATGCCAAAATCAACCTTGTCTAGATTGACTTTTCTAGGAGCTCCTATGAGACCTAGTCGAGTTATTGTTAAAGCTTTTGACGGCTCCAGAAAGACTGTCATCGGCGAGGTGGATCTCCCCATGACCATTGGCCCACATACCTTTCAAGTCACCTTTCAGGTGATGGACATCCATGCTTCTTATAATTGTTTGTTGGGTCGCCCGTGGATCCATGAGGCAATGGCTGTCACTTCAACTCTTCACCAGAGGCTCAAGTTTGTAAGGAAGGGGAAGTTGGTCAAAGTATGCAGAGAAGAAGCTTTAATGGTGAGTCACCTATCGCTATTTTCTTTCGTCGATGCCGAGGACGAGGTTGGAACCTAATTTCAGACTCTGTCTATTACTGACAAAAACGTACAAGAGAATGGAGCTTCCATTCGTTACTTCAACGATGCATGATAGTTAGTCAAAGATGGTTCAGTAGGAGGATAGGGACAAGTTGTGAGTCTCCCTGAAAAAAATTCATGAAGGCCTTGGCTTCTCACCTACATCTTCAAATGTTGCTCAAGCAGACACGGTTCTCCGTCCTATTCAAGAGACTTTCTAAAGTGGAGGATTCATCGACCCTACTTAACCTGAAACAAATGATGTCATTGAAGGGAATCCCGAATAGGATTCAAAAAGCTTCGTAACGCACGGGATGGTTTGCCAATATTGGATAGTCGTTTGATGTTCCTACAATTGTTCATGTTTCCAAGTAATATTTTATTGTTATTTCAAAAAATATTATTTCGTTCTACCCAAGACGAAAGAGTATTTTGTTGGGTTTTGTTTCAAGTTCCCATTATCATTAATAAAAATGTTCATTTTCTATTCCATTTTGTTTTACTTTTTTCCTTTCGAAAATGGTAACCTAAAATAAAACAAAATCACTTCCAATATCTGTATGCAAATTCCATTTTTTATTTTATCCTAAAAAACAAGCATAAATCATGTGTGCAGATTAATTAATGTCACACCCATTGAAAATAATGACCATATGCCCTCTCCCAACTTTGATTTCCCCGTATTTGAGGCCGAAGAAGAAAGTGATGAAGAGATTCCAGATGAGATCTCTCGGTTAATTAAGCAAGAAGAAAAGGCCATTCAGCCTTACAGAGAGCTAATAGAAGCTATCAACTTGGGTTCCGAAGAAGATAGAAAGGGGGTCAAGATTGGGGCATCACTTGTCCCCGATGTCAAGGAGAGAATGATAGATCTTCTCAAAGAATATACATATGTGTTTGCTTGGTCTTATTAGGATATGTCAGGTCTTGATACTGATATTGTGGAGCATCATTTACCATTTAATTCAGAATGTCCACCAGTCAAACTAAAATTAAGAAGAACACACCCAGACATGGTTCTCAAGATCAAAGAAGAGGTTGAGAAGCATATTGATGTCGGTTTTCTTGTTACATCTGAGTATCCTCAATGGTTGGCCAACATTGTGCCCGTTCCAAAGAAATATGGTAAAGTTCGAATGTGTGTCGACTACAGAGATTTGAACAAGGCCAATACAAAGGATGATTTTCCTTTGCCTCATATTGTTATGTTAGTCGACAACACTACCAAATTCAAGGTCTTTTCTTTCATGGATGGATTCTCTAGCTACAATCAGATTAGAATGGAGCCCAAAGATAGGGAGAAAACATCACTTATTACTACTTGGAGAACATTCTGCTATAGAGAGATGCCTTTCGGTTTGAAGAATGTCGGTGCAACCTATCAACGAGCCATGACAATGCTCTTTTATGACCTGATGCACAAGGAAATTGATGTCTATATGGACGACATGATTGCTAAGTCCAAGACTGAAGAAGCGCATGTTGAGTATTTATTAAAGTTGTTTCAATGTCTGAGGAAGTACAAACTCCATCTAAATCCCAACAAATGTGCTTTTGGTATCTGTTCAGGAAAGCTGCCAAGCTTCATCATCAGTCAACAAGGTATTCAGTTGGACCCTAATAAAGTCAGGGCCATTAAAGAAATGCCCGCACCTAAAACAAAGAAAAAAGTCAGAGGATTCCTCGGATGTTTGAATTATATATCCCGAATTATATCTCACATGACTGCTACATGCGGGCCAATTTTCAAGCTTCTTCACAAAGATCAAGGTTCTGTATGGATTAGAGACTACAAAAAAGGTTTTGTTTTGATAGTATCAAGGAGTACCTGTTGGAGCCTCCTATTATGATTCCTCTAGTGGAAGGAAGACCTTTGATTTTATATTTGACCATATTAGAAGATTCCATGGGTTGTGTGCTCGGTCAACAAGATGACACTAGAAGAAATGAGCATGCCATTTACTATTTGAGTAAGAAATTCACAAATTATGAGTCTCGATACTCTATGCTCGAAAAGACATGTTGCGCTTTAGATTTGGTTGCCCATCGTCTCCGCCAATATATGCTCAATCATACTATTTGGTTTATCTTCAAAATGGATCCAATCAATTACATCTTTGAAAAGCCTGCTTTAACTCGAAGAATTGCTTGTTGGAAGATGTTGTTGTTAGAATATGATATTGAGTACCATACTCAGAAAGCAATAAAAGGAAGTATCTTGGCTGGCAATTTAGCTCACCAACCAATTGATGACTATCAATCCATTCAATTTGATTTCCCCGATGAGGATGCAATGTACTTAAAAGTGAAAGACTGTGATGAACTGTTTCCAAGTGAAGGGCTAAATCCAGAATCTCGTTGGGGATGGATATTTGATGAAGATGTTAATGCTTATGGAAATGGAATTGGGGAAGTCATTGTTACTCCTCAAGGTTCTCATATTCCATTTACCGAAATATTGCCATTCACTTGTACAAACAACATGGCAGAGTATGAAGTGTGCATAATGGGTCTTAAAGAGACTATCGACTTGAGAATCAAAAATTTGGATGTATATGGAGATTCAGCTTTGGTGATTAATTAGATCAAAAGAGAATGGGAACCCCGTCAGCCTAGTTTGATTCCTTACAAATATTATTCGAGGAGATTGTCAACTTTCTTCAACTAAATTGAATTTCATCATATACCTCATTAGGAGAATCAAATGGCAGATGCTCTGGCAACTTTATTCTCCATGATTATTGTGAACCGGTGGAATGATGTGCCCATAATAAAATGGTATGCGCCTTGACAGACCTGCTCATGTGTTTGCTGTAGAAGAGGTCATTGATGACAAACCATGGTATCATGATATTAAATGCTTTATTCAAAGACAAGAATACCCACTTAGGGCATCAAAGAAATATAAGAAGACTCTTAGAAGGATGGTTGGTACCTTCTTTCTTAATGAAGACGTGTTATACAAGAGAAACTTTGACATGGTCTTACTTAGATGCGTGGATAGACACGAAACAGACATAGTGATGACGAAAATTCATGAAGGATCCTGTGGTACCCATGCCAATGGACATGCAATGGCTAAAAGAATGTTAAGAGTAGGTTACTATTGGCTAATAATGGAATCTCAATGATGCAAACATGTGAAGAAGTGCCATAAATATCAGGTTTATGCTGATAAGATTAATGTGCCTCCAACTCCTCTCAACGTTATCTCCTCTCCTTGGCCTTTCTCTATATGGGGAATTGACATGATTGGTATGATATAACCTAAAGCTTCGAGCGAACATCATTTCATTCTAGTAGCCATTAATTACTTTACAAGTGGGTCGAAGCTGCACCGTACGCCAACGTAACCAAGCAAGCGGTGGTCTGATTTATCAAGAATCCACTAATTTTCCATTATAGTGTTCCGAGTAAGATCATTATTGATAATGGATCAAACTTGAACAACAAGATGATGAAAGAAATGTGTGCAGAATTCAAGATTGAACACCATAACTTATCTCCTTATAGATCCAAGATGAATGGGGTCGTTGAAGCTGCAAATAAGAATATAAAGAAGATTATCCAGAAAATGGTTGTGACTTACAAGGACTGGCATGAGATGCTCCCTTTTGCTTTACATGGGTATCGTACATTCGTCCGTACTTCAACTTGGGCAACCCCTTTCTCTTTTGTATATGACATGGAAGCAGTGCTCCCCGTGGAAGTTGAGATCCTGTAAAAGAGAGTCTTGATGGAAGCAGAATTGTCTAAGGCTAAATGGTGTCAGAGTAGATTTGACTAGTTGAATTTAATTGAAAAAAAGAGGATGAAGGCTTTATGCCATGGTCAATTGTATCAACAAAGGATGAAGAAATCTTTTGAAAAGAAGGTTAGAACTCGTGTGTTCAGAGAAGGAGACCTCGTACTCAATAAGATCTTGTCTTTCATTACTGATTCTAGGGGTAAATGGACTCCTAATTATGAAGGATCATATGTTGTTAAGAGAGGCTTCTCTGGTAGTGCTTTAATCCTTACGACCATGGATGGTGAAGATCTCATTCGTCCTGTGAATGCCGATGCAGTCAAAAACTACTTCGCCTAAAAAAATAAAAGAACAACTCGCTAAGTTGAAAACCCGAAAGGGCAGCTTAGGCAAAAAAAGGAGTGTCTCGGTGGGTCGAAAACCCGAAAGGGCGGTCCAGACAAAAGTTAGAGACATAAACAAAAAATTATTATCCCGGTAGATTGACACCCGCGAGGGGAAATCTAGGAAAAATTTAGGGATTATGGCAAGTAACTACATCAGGCCAGACTTGATCGAATTAAAGAGACCTCACCCATCAAAATTTTCCCAATCAAATTACTCTCTCTAGAAGCTCGAATACAATGGATTTCAAAGTTGATAGGGAGAATAGTGGCCATTGTATTTTAATGTAGCATTTTCTTATATTTACCATTTTTCATCTTTGTAAATGATCAATGGAGTCCCGCCACTTGCAAACTACCATTCCTTCAATAAAATTCGAGAATTTATCCATTTGTTTGCAACTCTTATTTTACGTTATTCTTGCAAAATGACTTTTTTTACTTTTGCTGGGAAATTCATGAAACAAAAAGTTTAAAATATTTTGTTCTTGCTTTTAAGAAGTGTGAGTGTGTTTATTTTAATTTATGAACCCAATAAGGAATGTCAACAGTAATCCCATAAAAGGTTGGATCCTAATGTACGGAACTCAGTGCTTTCTTAAAATAATGTCTTTATTATCCCTAATGGAATTGTAGCAGTGGATGATTCTTACTTCTTTAGGAGACGTTCCCTCCATTTGGCCCCATTATGTTAGTATCCCCAGAGAAGATTGGGCTTAAAGGCAAACTTTACTCCATTGATGACTTCTTGTTTTATCTCCAGTGAGGTTTCCATCCTGTTGATATTAGCTGAGTGTTCATTTGTACTAAGATGTTTATTTCATCTCCAGTTCATCTACTATTTCCTATTTTGTCAGCATAAACATGACACACATTCACGCATGCATATACATCATGTGTAATTAAATTCAGAATTCATATTCGTATTGCATCACCTGTGTTGATTTACTTAACTTGGTTGCCTTTATCTCCTAAGTGATATATATTTCCTCTCTATAGTAGAGTCGTCGACCTTAATCAGAAAGTGTATACTCTTTCTAAATCCCCACTGAGTTTATTCCTCGTGGAAGATTTTGCTTTAGATCTCCTTTCCATACTTGGATATGATAAATCCCCAGTTTGAGATCATTCCTCACTGAGAAGAGTCTTGTTTGACTATGCCTCTCCAGTTTATTCCTGAATTGAACCTGATCTCTGACAGGTATGATATTGAATCTCTCTAGGCTATAAAAACCTAGATTGATGGTACATTTATTTTGTACCTCAAAATACCTCGATCCCCCGTGAAAAACTTGTTTATGGTTCCCTATCAAAGACGAATTTTGTTTCCCATCAGTGTTCTTGTAACACTTCCTTTGAAATCCCTACCTAACAATAAGTGGCAGTCTCTTTATTTAAGAAGCTTGTTTTGTTCCCGGATTTTGTTTCGAATGACAAATGGAAGACTCTTTTTCGAGAAGTTTGTCTCTTCCCAATAAAGTTAGCACACATATCAATTTCCTTATTCTTCCAAAAAATGGTTATCTCTCTGGAAAATTCCCGTCATAGAATTTTGCTTTGAAGTTTATTACTCTCCAACAAGTGGAAATCTCTTTATTTGAGAAGCTTGTTTCGTTTTGGATGATAAATGGCAGTCTCTTTTTCAAGAAGTTTGTCTACCACCAGTATGGTATTTACTTAAAACACTATCTCTCCGGGAAAATCCTGTCATAGAAATTTTTGGAAGACAATTATGCATTTCCCCATTGAGGTTATCAACATATGCTTATCTCTCCGGAAAACTCCCGTCATAGAAGTTTGTTAGACTTCATTTTCCGTTTTCAAGAGGAAGTCTTGATTAAAGAAGAAACCGAGACCCGTTCGTGGCATACAACCGAATCGTTTATTGAAGTTTATTTACCCTTTTCAAGTGGAAGACTTGATTAAAGAAGAAATTGAAACCCATTCGTGGAATACAATTTAAATCGTGTGGAAATTTATTCGAAGCAAGTGGCGGTCTCTTTATTTGAGAAGCTTTTTTCGTTTTGGATGACAAATGGAAGTCTTTTCTGAGAAGTTTGTCTATCCCCAGTGAGCTCCTTTCACCAAATGGTTATCTCTCCGGAAAATTCCCGTCATAGAAGTTTGTTGGAGCTCTTTTACACTTTTAAAGTGGAATACTTGATTAAAGAAGAGACAGAGACTCGTTTGTGGCATACAACCCGAATAGTTTGTTGAAGTTTATTTACCCTTTTCAAGTGGAATACTTTATTAAAGAAGAAATGGAAACCCATTTGTGGCATACAACCCGAATCATGGTTGAAGTTTATTATCCGACGACAAGTGGCGGTCTCTTACTTAAGAAGCTTGTTTCGTTCTGAATGACAAATGGCGGTCTCTTCTCTAAGAAGTTTGTCCATTCCCGAGTGGAAATTTGTCAACATATCAATTACTCTTTCGTCAAATGGTTATCTCTCCGGAAAAATTCTGTCAGAGAAGTTTGTCAAAAATTATCACTTTTGTTTTTCTCCTTATTTGAGAAAATTTGTTAAGAGATTTTTTTTAACTTCCCCAGGGTGAAGTTAACTACGGATAATGTCAATTTCCGTAGTAAGTCCGTTATCAAAAATCATCCTCTCATCAAATGGCTATCTCTCCGGAAAATTCCCGCTAGATAAGTTTAACGAGATTCCTTTCAGATGATGTTATTTTCTCTTTACTCGAGGTATTTGTTTTGAAGATCCCCGATGGAGTCATTGGTTCCCATCTCCCATTTAGTGATCACCCTTTTCTCAAATGAAAGTCTATTAAAGAAGAAACTAGATCCTTTTTCCAATATTGGAAGTTGGTTCTCATTTTATTATCAGAACTTACGTTATCGTTTCCCGGTGGAGTGTTAATTTTACCCCCAATAATTTAAACATTTTCCCCCGTTTGTTATCCTTTGGTGTTATTCCCCGGTGTTAGACCCTATTCTCTCTACTTGGTTTCTCCAGCAGTAGTGTGTCTCTTATGGTATCATTACCCATGGAATTCAGAGTCTTGCATTCACATCATATCATAACCATCATTGTGGTATCTTAGGGTCAAAAATTGTGCATTTTAATATTTAAGTCTCTCTAATCTCGTCCATCCGAAGATTTAAACCTTCATATCTTCGGATGGAGGAAACTTAAATAGGGGCAGCTATAATACCCTAATTTTCACCCCCTAAGTTCCATTATCATTTGTATCATTTGCATAACATCAAGGTCATCAAATTCTTTTGTGTATACCCTTATGCTTTGCTAACCTCACAAAAATACAAAAAAAATATATGTCTTGTTTTACTTTGTTTGCAAGTTAGGGTTTTGGCATCAAGAAGTTCAAGAGATGGATCAATTAAGACTTAGTGTGATCATAAATATCTCAACATGATCAAGAGTCTCCCTCTATCAACAATCAAAGTTTGTACTCACCTTAATTCAAGTTCATCAAGCCACAATTCATCTAGCACTCCCAATTAGGGTTTTTGGTCAAAGTCAGCTTAATGTCGCCTCTTTGACCATAAAATTATCCTATGGCTTGAGGAATTATATAAGGTCCTCAAATTTATCCTCATAACCCAATCATATAATTCAAATGTCTCAAGAAGTTAGTTTCATGAGCAGATGAAAGTTTTGAACACAACTGATGAAAAGTCAACAAATGCCTAAAGTCAATGTTTGACTTTTAAGATTTTTGGTCATCTATGGACTTTTCAATTTAAGGATCATGAAAATATGATCAATTACTTTGATCATGTTTAATCAAGAAAATCAAGATTACTTGCAAAAGAGACAGAGATGGAGAATTTGAAATTTTTACTAAGTCCCTAAAAATCGTGTCTAGTACCCAACTTTCCAAGGCCATAACTTGTGATCCAAGCCACCATTTTCTTTGCTCCAATGATCAAATTAAAGGTCTTGCTTCATACTTAAACTTGGTCCTAAGTGATGAAACCCAAAAAAGTGCATGGATGAGAAGATATGGGGCCATGAAGTGGAGGATTTATTTGCTTTTAAAGTGATAAACTTTAAGTCAATTTTTCAACAAGATCCCAATTGATTCCAGAAAAATGCTCAACATGAAAGTTTTAGATCATGATTTTATATTTCCAAAGTGTCCAAGAGAAACAATTTCCCATGCTTGAGCTAAGATAATCGAATTTGGGAAGATAGCATCGTGAAGTGGTTCATAAGTCAAGTTACAAGTTAAAGTTACATTGCAAACTCAAGTAAATCTGCAACATCTCTAAGTACATGTCCTTATTGCTTATAGACCTCACTCTAATCATAAGATTACATAAACTTTTGGGCCATTATCCAAGCAATTAATTCATTATACATTGAATCATTCCATTTTTGGCATAAAGGTCACACTTCCACTTATGTAAAGTGACTTTAATCCAATAATTAGTACCATTGAACTCCCAAATGGTTTTGGTTCAGATACCCACTGTCGCAACCTGAAAAATACAGTGCGAAAAAAAACAACCGGCGAAAGAAAAAGACAGGAGAGTCGCCACCGTGCGTTATTTATCCCAAGGGAGGGAAAGGAAACGCTCGAAGTAAACCTGAAAAAGGAAAGGACAAGATGGGGTCTCGCAACCAAATCTTGGGTTCGGGAGTCGGTTATGCGAAGGGAAGGTATTAGCACCCCTACGCATCCGTTGCTTTGGGTTTTAGGGTTTGGGGTGCTCGAGGGCAAAAAGGCAGTCCTTGACGAAGGAACCGCGCTACCTGCAGGGATATGAATACAAAACACAAAACATGTATCTCAAAGTAAAATGCCACCAAGGGGCTCAAACATTGCCTCCTATCGAGGTCTTCCAGCTAAGAAAGCGATAAAGTATGAGAAAAGGAAAAAATTACCACACGGATAAAGATCCGAAGCTATAGCAGTTAAAGGGGCAAGAAACCCTGAAATGTCTCCAGCTGGACCGTCAAAGGAAATCAGTCAACACGAATAATCAGAATAAAACTCCAGGGGGTATCCCACAAATAAAGTGGGAAACCACGTGAGTGTATCTGCGAAAGCCATGTGAGCCCTCCCAAAACTCGACAAAGGGTTAGAGCATCAGGATGAAATCAAGGGAAAACAATGTCATGGAAACACAAGACAGGATAGAATAAACAAAATAGGGTAACCCAGAGTTGCCCCTAAATCAAAATGTAACCACATGAATAATTCCATCAAAATTCACAAAAGGCTCACAAAAAAGGTATCAAATTCACTCATAATACCTCATACATTTAGAGCATTCAAATAAAAGGCATAAAGACGATGGATATAGGGCAAACCTGATTGGAGAGCTTGATTGAAATTGAGTTGCACCCGTGAGGTTTACAAGTTGAGTTCCCTTCAGGGTTTGGAGGCTGCTGTGAGTTCTCTGTCAGGTCTTCTCTCACTATCTTTTTCCTCAGGGTTTTGTTCCAAGGAAACCTCAGAGTATTTTGCTTCTCTCCCTTTTTCTCAAGTGAATCTCCCAGTGTAACTCCAAGTGTCACTCCTCTACTGAAACTTCAGTATTTATAGACTGATTTTCGTGGGTAGTGGGCTCAAATGAGGGAGACCCAAGTCCAAAATAATTTGTTATATTTTATTTATTTATTTAATTAATTAATTAATTAATTAAATTTTTTTTTTTTCGTTTTTTTTTTTTTTAAGGAAAAATGAAGGGTAAATTTTGGGGTATTACAGCGGTCCACGTCAATGGTCGCGGAGTTGGTGTAGTGTTGATCACACCGGAAGGGGGTTCATATGCCATTTGGTGCCAGAATAACTTTTCCCTGCACCAACAATGAAGCCGAATACGAAGCTTGTATCCTAAGACTTGAGGAAGCCGTCAATATACAGATTAAAACCCTGGATGTATACGGGGATTCAGCTTTGGTCATCAATCAAACCAACGGGAAATGGTATACACATCAGCCTCATCTGGCTCCTTACGGAGACTACACGAGAAGATTGTTGACTTTCTTTTGAAGAAAACCAATTTGCTGATGCTTTGTTTACCTTGTCTTCGATGATTAAGGTGCTATGCTGGAACTACGTACCCAGAATTGACGTATCTCGGTCAGAGACGAATGAAGAAAGCATTTGGTCAGAAAGTGCGCCCTCGGGGGTATCAAGTCGGTGAATTGGTACTCAAAAGATTTCTTCCTCCCAACACAGATCACAGGGGCAAATGGACACCAAACTATGAGGGTCCGTACGTGGTTAAAAGGATTTTCTATGGCGGAGCTTTGATGCTAACAACCATGGATGGCGAAGGATTCCCGTCCCCTATTAACTCAGACGCAGTTAAAAAAATACTTCGCATAAAATAGACCCGCTGGACGATAAAAAGAATAGTCCAGGCAAAAAAAGGGCATCCCGACGAACCAAAAAAAAAAGAATAAAGAGGTTCGGGCAAAAATTAGGGATATAAAAAAAGAGTACACCCAGTGAGTCGAAAACCCAAAAGGGCGGCTCAGGCAAAAATGGGTATCCCGGTGGATTGAAAACCCGAAAAGGGGGCGATCCAGGCAAAAGTTAGGGAATAAGCGAATGACTGTGATCTGAGTTCATTAGTGTTACATCACCATTTCATTCAATCCGGCAATCTTCGAAGGTTAAAGATCGACTAATCATCCACTTCAGAAAGCAAGATGAGCAGAGGGTCTTGAGGACATACGAGCCATAGCAGAGTCGAAACTCGGTGGGACCCCGTATCCCCATTGCCATTAGGATAGTTCTCTTTTTATAGCGATCACCTCTTTTCAGGGATCAACTTCCTGATACCCTCGCCTATTCCTGGCACAAATTTTCTCCCCAGTAAGAGTCGAATAATTCAGTTAAAGAGCCTCTTTATTTTTCATTTATCAGTTTGTTTGCAAAAATGTCCGAATTTTTGATAAAACATATTGCATATGAACATAATGGTGGCTTTTGCAGATGCTTTGCACAGGAAAACATTTAAAATTGCTTTGAATGTGCTTAATCCCGGACGGTGAATTCAAACCGAGTAATTCCCCCGAGGCATACGTGTATTTTTGGTTGCAGGTCACAGGAACCGGATGCCAAGTCATGAATCCTCATCCCCAAGCGATTGATAAAGTCTCTCCTCAGCAGAGCATATATCCCCAACGGGGTTGACAGTGTCAGACTGTATCTTCCTAGCAACAACGGAGTGGTTGCATAACCAATAGATGAGAGGGTGGTGTTCCCAGTGTTCATCTCATTCCCCAGCAGATTATTTTTAACAGATTTGTTAATCCCCAGCTTGAGGGCGATTAGCAAGTTCATATCCCCAACAAAGGTCGTTTCCTACGACATTTCCCCAGGAAGTGTTTTCCCCATAGACTCTCCTCACAGAGCCTCGCCGAACAAAGTTTCCATAGTTGATACTCCCCCCGCAAGGTCAACTTTTCAAGCAGCCAATTTATTTTTGGTGGCTCATTGGTCCCGGCAGACGGATCATTCCCCACAGAGCATTCAAGGATTGATACAGCGATTTGTTCCCTACCAGAGTTTGCTTCCCCAAGCAGATTTCTTTTTACACCATGCATAACATTTGCATTTGCATGCATATCATATCAAGCATACACATAAGCTGATAAGCAGGTTCTTCCAAGCAGACTGAAGAATTACATTACAACCAAGGTCATGAGATCCAGCCAGAGGATCAAGCGTGAGTGATCCAGCCTGAGGGTCGTTTTGAAGATTCAGCCTGAGAATCGTTTTCCAGTGATCCAGCCTGAGGGTCATTTCGAAGATTCAGCCTGAGAATCGTTTTCCAGTGATCCGGCCTGAGGTTCATTTTGAAGATTCAGCCTGAGAATCGTGTTCCAGTGATCCAGCCTGAGGGTCATTTCGAAGATTCAGCCTGAAAATCGTGTTCCAGTAAGCTAGCCTAAGGCTCAATTTGAAGATTCCCCTGTGAAGTCGCCTACAAGCTTTATTTCCCCAGCAAGCCCAAGTCTAATTGAGGAGTCGTTACAACATGTTCTAGCCCGAAGAATATGTACGAAGCCCAAAAGTGGAATATTCTCGAAGCTGCATATCTAATATGAAGGTTGGGTGTAGATTTCAAAAGAGGGTCAACCAGCGCATGCCTCAGATGCGGGATCCTAATGATGGGAATTTATCATCAAAACAATCCAGATCTAGCCAGAAGATCGAAGTAGATTCAGCCAGAGAATCGAAACAAAGAAGATCTAGCCAGAAGATCCAAAATCGCAACAATTCAGATCTAGCCAGAAGATCGAAGTAGATTCAGCCAGAGAATCAAAGGAAATAGATTCAGCCAGAGAATCGAAACGAAGGAGATCTAGCCAGAAGATCGAAGAAGATCTAGCCAGAAGATCAAAATCGTATCCAGCCCGAGGATCAAAATTAATATCCAACCAGAGGACTAAATTGAGTATAGGTTCAGCCAGAGGATCGAAACTCCAAATTAAGCCAGAAGACTGATTCAGATCCAGCCAGAGGATCGGAAGAAAAATAAACAGCGCGGTGTATTTCCGCGTTTTTGTGGTGTTCTCGGAGCGCAAATTTTCGGTCTGTCTTTGGTATTCAATCACAGCTCACCCCGTTTGTCTGATAAGTTGTTCGCTTTCATCCTACTCGGGTTAGCTGATGATTGAATAAGGGCAGTTGTAACACCCCAAAATTTACCCTCTTCATTCATGCATTCATTTAGCATTTCATATTGCATTTCATCATGTCAATTAGAATTAGATCCAAGAAATTAAAAAAAAAAAAAAAACGAAAAAAGAAAAAAAAAAAAAAAAAAAAAAAAAAAAAAAAAAAATAAATAAAAATAATAATAAATAAATAAATAAAATATAATAGAAAAACTTGGACTTGGACCTCTCTCATTTGAGCCCACAAAGCCATGAAAATCAGGTTATAAAAGAGGGAGATCAGACAGAAAAAGGAAGAGAAGCAAAATACTCTGAGGTTTCCTTGGAACAAAACCCTGGACAAAACCTGAAGAGAAACCTGACAGAGAACTCAGAGCAACCCCCAGGCAGCTCTGAAAAATTCAATCTGTCTCACACACTTTCATCTCACGCAAACCCTAACATTGCCTTGCAAACCCAGCCGTGCCATTTGATTTCAACCGGTCTCTCCCATCAGGTTTGCCTCATTCCCATGATTTTATGCTCTTAATTTGGATCATCTGAATGTATGAGGTATGATGGATGAATTTCATTATGCTTTTGCCCACGGGTTTAATTATGCATGAATGGGTGAAACCTATGCCTTGAATGTTTAATCACATGATTTCTGAAATGTATGCCACAGGGTTTGAGGTTTCTGAAACCATACTGTTATCCATGAAAAAAATGCTTATCGTGTTTCACTAACCCTTTTGTTGAGTTTTTGTGAGGACTCACAGACTCTTGCAGAGATGGTTTGCATGGTTTTCCCACTTTATTTGTGGGATACCCTCTGGAGGTTCATTCCGATTACCTGTACTGACTCACCTTTCTTTGATGGCATTAGCTTGGGAGATCCCTGGGTTTCTTACTCCTTTAATTGGTGTTACTTCGGATCTTTATCCGTGTGGTACTTTTACCTCTTTTCCGCATTTTATCGCTTTCTTAGCTGGAAGACCTCGATATGAGGCATTTGTTTTCTTTTGTTTATTTACTTTTGAGCCCCTTGTTGGCACATTTACTCTATACATGTTTGTTTTGTATGTGTTTGTATCCCTGCAGGTAGCGCGGTTCCTTCGTCAAGGACTGCCTTTTTGCCCTTGAGCATCCAAAACCCTAAAACCCAAAGCAACACGTTAACCTCTTCTACTATAGGCGAATAAGTCTCCAAAGGTCGAGCATCCGGTAGATTGCGTAGTGACGTCGTTCGTCCAAAACCCAATCCATAACCCCATAGTTAGCCGAACTACGGCTTGCTCTGATTCTCATTCCAGATGAGATACGTAGGCATAAGACGCGATGTCTTAGCGAGCACAATCCCCCAACCCATAGGTCAGCCGAGCTACGAAGACTCTGATTCTCATATTCAGATGAGATATGTATGTAGTGGATGCGACATCCGCACGAGTCATTCTCATTTAACCCTTTTTTTGGTAAACAGCACAAGATAAACTCACACCCTTTAGACAAGAACTACAAAAGTGGATCCCTAGAGTACTACGGATGCGTAGGGGTGCTAATACCTTCCCTTCGCATAACCGACTCCCGAACCCAAGATTTGGTTGCAAGACCCCGTCTTGTCCTTTCCTTTTTCAGGTTTACTTCGAGCGTTTCCTTTCCCTCCTTTGGGATGAATAACGCACGGTGGCGACTCTTCTGTCATTTTCTTTCACCGGTTGTTTTTTCGCGCACTGTATTTTTCAGGTTGCGACACATACTTAATTAAAAAGGATCAATTTGGTTGGCACTTGCTACACAAGAAATGTTTCATGCAGTAAAAATTATGGTAAGCCATGCACTTGTATTCATTCTCCCTGACCTTTCCATGCCATTTACTATTGAAACTGATACAACTAGGGTAGGAATAGGGTCCGTTTTATCCCAACAGGATCACCCTATTGATTTCTTTAGCAAGACCTTTTGTGCAAAATTAATGTCAACATCTACTTACGTACGTGAGCTTTTTTCCATCACCGATGCAATTAGAAAATGGTGACAATACTTGCTTGTCCACACTTTTGTTATCCTTATATATCATTTTAGTTTGAAGGAACTGGTGTTGTTATGAAAATGATACCGAAATAACAAAGTATAGTCGGTTTCTTGATCGGCAAGAAATCCACAAGGGTAGAAAAAGGGAAGCAAAAAGAACATAACAAGTTGATTATAAGTGTTACAAAATAGAAAATAACCTCTCTCACCCTAATTAGGATTTGTGTTATGAAATAATGAGAGACTAGTATGATATTTATAAGAAAACTAATACACTAAACTAATAGGCTTTTACACACATGCCCATTACATAAGCTAACTTATATAACAAGCTAACTTAAACAATTGGGCATAACAAACAGACCCAATTCGATAAGATAAAAATCCTAGCACACTTCAACTACATCATGTGAACAGACTTCGGTGACATGCTAATGATCCTGTCATATTGTCGAACCAAGAAGCTACCCTTCGACCATACTAGAATTCGATCCAATATCTCACAAATCTCCACCTTGCAACAAACTCTATAACATCAAGGGAACATACTATCTTTCTTCATGCAACTTTATCAACAACATACAGTGGAAAAACTTGCAACTTGGTAATGTCTTGGTTATTATATCAGCTTCATTGTGATCTGTTGAAACCTTCCACACCTGGAATTCTCCATGCTTGATTACCCATATGACCAAATACATCCTCACATCGATGTGCTTGGTTCACTCATGATAGACTGAATTCTTTGACAGGTGCATATCATCTTGACTATCACATATAACAAGAATAACTGGACCTTGAAGTTTCATCTCCTTAGCAAAACCTTCAAGCTACAATGCTTCTTTCACAACTTCAGTGAAGGCGATATATTCCGCTTCAGTGGTTGATAAGGCAACAACCTTCTGAGGTGTTGCTTTCCAAATTATTATTGTGCCAAACATAGTGAACACATATCCATAAATTAATTTTATAGAATCCATACATCCTTCATGTTGTTTCTCCTCCACCTTAATAGGAATCTCTTCATGTTCTAGCTCTTATTCAAATATATGTGCACTTCGAATAACATCATCTGTTTTCTTGAAAGCCATCTCAGCTTCATTGAAAACTACATCTCGACTGGTGATATACCTTTTGTGCCCTGGCTCTAGGCACCATATCGTATAAGATTTGACTCCTCTAGGGTATCCCATGAACATGCATCTCACAGCTCTAGGTTCGACCCTGTCTTACCTAATGCGAGCATAGGCTATGCAGCCAAATAATCGAAGTTTGTCGAGATCTGCTGGGTATCCCAACCAAACTCCTTCAAGTGTTTTCATATCTAACATAGTCGAAGGACATCTATTTATCATATATGTTGTTGTTGAAACAACCTCTTCCTAAAACACCTTCTTTAACCCAACACTAGTCAACATGCATCTAACTCTTTCCAAATTGGTTTGATTAAACCTTTCAGCCAAACCATTTTGTTGGGGAGTACCTGCAGTAGTTTTGTGTCTTGCAATGCCAGAGGCTGCACAAAATCTATCGAACAACGCATTGCAAAATTTAAGGCCATTATCAAACCTCAACCTCTTGATCTTTTTTCCAGTAGGATTTTCGAAAGAGTCTTTCAACTTTTGAAGTTCTCAAAAGTTTCATCCTTATTCTTCTGAATGAATACCTATAACTTTATGGAATAATCATCAACTATGGATAGAAAATACCTTGATCCTGAATGTGATGGACACCTTGCAGGCCCCCAAAGATCAACATGGATGTAATCAAGGGATCCATGTGTTCTTTGTTTGCCTTTATTGAACTTCACTCTGTAGGATTTTCCAAGAATACATGGTTCACAAAAATTCATCTTTTCAACTTTGTCTCCACCAAGTAGGTTTTGTTTCCCCAATTCGACCAGACCCCTTTCATTGACATGGCCTAATCTCATGTGTCAGCTTTTTGTCTTCGACAATGGTTTCGTGGATGTCACATATGCAGATCCGCTAACAACTTTAGCCTCAAGGGTATACAAGCATTGTTTCTTCACGTCTCTTAAGACTTCCATCGACCCTTTAATGACTTTTAGAATATTTTTCTCTCCTTGGAAAACATATCCTTTCTTATCGAATTCACCAAGAGAAATCAAATTTCTCTTCAAATCAGGTACATACCCGACTTTAGTCAACAACCTGATTGACTCATCATGGAGCTTGAATCTCACATATCCAACACCTGCAATCTTGCAAGCTTTATTGTTTCCAAGCAATATAGATCCACCATATTGATCACATAGTTCCTCGAACAAGTCTTTGTTTGAAATCATGTGCCAAGTGCAACCTGAATCCATAATCCACTCTTTACTTGAGTCGCTGATTGAAACCACAAGAACATCAGATGAGTCAAAATCATCTTGAACAATGGTTGCATTACCATTATCCTTACCTCCATAATCTTTTAGGCGTTCATGGAACACTTTTCTTGTATGACCCTCCTTCATACAATGATAACACCAAATACAAGATGATCACCACTATAAGACTTCTGCTTACTTTTACCCTTCTTCTTGTCAAACTTGTCATCTCTCTTTGTGAATTTCTCCTTAATCGATATGCCTTCACCAGTCAGAGATAGTTTGCCCTCCTTTCGTTCATTCAAATACTTAGAATACAAGGATGATTGAACTTCTTCAAAGGTCAGAGACTCTCTTCCATAAAAAGTATTTTCTTTGAAGTGAGCATGTGATCCGAGAAAAGCACACAACAACATTGCTTGATCTTCATCCTTGGTCTTGACATGGATATTTTCAATATCAAGAATCAGCTTGTTGAACATATCCAACTACTCAACCAAAAATTTGTCTTCACTCATCTTGAATGAATACAAAGCTTGTTTCAGGTAGACGCGATTGACCAATGAGTTGGTCATGTACAAACTTTCAACTTTCACCCATAACCCCAACGTCATCGTCTCCTTCGAAACCTGTCGAAGAACCTTATCACCAAGGCTCAATAAGATGGCGATGTGGGATTTCCCTACCATAGTCGTTTTTTCTTTGTCCGTTAACGCAGCGTCCATGGCTTCATCTCCCTTCAACGCTTCTAAACAATCCTTCTAAACTTGTAGGGTTTTGATCTTCAAGTGCCATAGACCGAAATCGTTCACTCCGGTGAACTTTTCAATCTCATACTTTATCGACGACGTCTTCTCCATGTTCACCGCACCAATTTGTTGTGAAAACGATGTCGAACTAACAAACTATAATCGGTTACTTGATTGGCAAGAAACCCACAAGGGTAGAAAAAGTGAAGCAAGAAGAACACAACAAGTTGGTTATAAAATGTTATTCTTTACTTTCTCTTTGAAACAAGATTACAAGAATTACATAACCTCTCTCTCACCCTAATTAGGATTTGCCTTATATAATAATGAGATACTAGTATGCTATTTATAAGAAAACTAACACACTAAACTAATGGACTTTTACACACATGCCCATTGCACAAGTTAACTTAGAGAACAAGCTAACTTAAATAATTAGACATAACAAATAGGCCTAATTCGACTTGCTAACAGTCCTAGCATACTTTGACTACAACATGTGAAAAAACATTGACGACATGTAAATGATCCTGTCGGATTATCGAACCAAGAAGCTACCCTTCGACCATACTAGAGTTTAATCCAATATCTCATAAATGTCACAAATTATTCAAACTCCTAAGCAACGAATGTATCTTTTACGCTTGATTGGGTATGGTTATTCCATTGAGTATCATGCTGGAAAATCAAACATGGTATCAGATGTGTTATCATGCATACTTGAGGCAATACACGCTGAATATCTCGTGCTCATAATTCCTAGTTTTCCTTCCCCAAATCCTTGAAGAAAGAATTAACACGACTTGCAAAATTTCAAGAGAAATTTCAGGCTATCACAATGGGTTCCACTGAAGAATCTGAGTTCAAATTTGCTTCACTCGTGCAACAAATGATTGAAGCTTTATGCATAATCTTATCAAAACTCAAGATATTATAAAGCGCAATGCAGATAACCATGGGCACGACTTACAATACACCATTAGTGATTTGGTGCTTGTTAAACATCGCCCACACTAGTAAACCTGCGTCACCACTTCTCCTTATTCCAAACTACACAAACATTTTTATAGGCCATTTCAAATTCTGGGAAAATTAGGTACATTGGTGAATAAATTGTCATTGCAACCCGAGTTCAAAATTCATCCTATTTTTCAATGCTCTATGCCGAAATTGTTTTACAAAGATTCTATTACAATAGCCCCGATAAAGCTCATTTCTCCTTTGGTAATTCTTGTTACTCGTTAGAGCTAAACTATTGTCCCTCTTAGAGAAGTGTTTGTTCAGTGGACCGAATTACAAGCTGATGACACATCTTGGAAAAATGGAGACAACCTCAAGTCAACCTACTACCTTGAGGAAAAGGTGATCTTTTTATCATGTCAAGAATGATAACATAAAAAAAGTTGGGGATAAGAAGAAAAAAGGAAGAACCAAAATGGTGAACACCATACTAAAATATCTAGAAGATTACATCACAACAAATTCTCTTAAGAGGAGCTGAACCTTGCAGGATATTTACTTGATTCTTAGTAGTATAATTTTGTTATTGTAATGTTATATATAATTACAAAATCTAATGAAGAAACGAAGGACAATATTTATCAATCTCTTCCCTCAATTGTTTAATTCTTAGGAGGTTTCTAGTCCTCGAAATCTAGAACTACAATTATGTTTATTGTAGTTATTATGATGCACATTGCGGTTGTTGCTCTGCGTATTGTTGCTCTAGCATGAATTTTAAATGGATTGAAATATAGCATCAAAAAACACTTTATGTTAAATTTTTTTATTAGATATGTAGTAAAATAAATTCTAGGGTTATGAAATTTTTAATTTTTGAAATATTTGTAGAAATCTTAGCAAAATATTCATAGGTGATTTCTAATGGCAGACAAACACATGGTTTTAATTCACACCATAATTGTAGTTTGATGCAATTGTGAAAGCTACCTTATCAATAATATTACTGTTGTAATTCTAGTTTCCGACTACAATTTAAAACAATGGCAAGTGCGATGGTCGTTCTTAGCTAATCCCACTACATCGTACACGGTTTTATGGCGCCACTGTTTTTCTTCTTTAGCTCAACTGGTCTTCTTCCTTGACAATAATTATTTTCTTTCGGGTTTGGTTTTCTCATTTTATTATGTCGTCCCTTCCTCTAGTTGTTTTTCCTTCATTTTGTTAAGTTTTGGAGGTTTCAATTTGGTGTGGTTTTGGGACTTTTTTGACACCGGTTATTGTTAAAGTTCTATTTTTCACTCTCGTTATTGTTCTCCAATAACTTTCATACTTAAAGCCTCATCTTCTCTGGTATGGGTGAGGTTTGACCAATCTACCATTGACTTTGTATTTGGTTCCATATCTATTGAGATTTACAAATTTCAAGGTTTAGTTTGTCTCCATTCCATTGGAAGATTTAAGGTTGTTTAGACTCTCGATGATTCGTGGATTTTATGGAGAGAGAGAGAGAGAGAGTAGAGAGAGAGAGATAAATATATAGCAGAGAGAGAGAGAGAGGAGTTAAAAAGAAAACACATATTTTTCTAAGAAAAACTGAAAAAACCCTAGCCACTCTCTTCCTAAAAGAAAACATTCTTCTCCAAAAACCTAAGAGAAAGCCCCGATTTACCAAGGATATCATAGTATAGATTGTGTAAGGGAGATTTTTTTCCATTGTTGAAAGCTTTGTGGGGAAATTTATGCAATAACAAGGTAAGGGGGAGATTATTCTATAACGTTGGTATTTTAACTTTTAGGGTTATGGGGTTTCCCTTGAACCCCAAATTCATTTTAATTCCTATGGAAATTTCCCTATATGATTTATTTTGAAACAAAGATTCGGGGTTTCCTTTATGAATGATAGAACTTTAGGGTGTTTGTGTAAATTTGTATGTGTTATACCCTAAAATTTTCCCTCCCCTTTTCACTTTTTTCATCCAAACTATGACTTGAAATTCATCTGCACTCATCCAAGCCCCATTCATGTACATCAGGCACTCGTGATCAATACCTTCTCATAATCATCATAGATTCCAAGCTTATGGACTGCAAAAGTTGGGCTTGCTTGTGGTCCAGGCCCTAGAGAGGTTGTATGGCTCTTCATGTGGAATCCTTGGGGTGAAACCCTAATTTCTTGATCTTTGGGCCATGGATTAAAAGGAGGTCACATCTTGGTATCCATATATGCATCAAAATCCTAATTTTTAGTTTGGTGCTTCTGGGATCTTGTGATTGACTCTTGGGCATTGGTTTGATCATTTAAACCCTAATTGTGGGCTCATGTGTTGGGAGCTTGTCTGTGGAGCTTCATCCTTGGTTTGAAAGCCTTGACTAGAAGGTGTGCATCATGAAACCCTAATCGAGGGTTCCCTTTTGAGGTTGACATTTAATCATGGAATTAACTGAAACCCTAGCTCATTAGGGAGAGGCTCTTGGCCATATTGTCATACATCTTGTCATGCATCATCAACCATTAAACTTGCCATTGTGCATGAGATTCATTCACCTAACATACATGGCCACTTATTTGATATTTCATCTGGATTAAGGTATTTGTTTGCATCCATTATTATGTTGTTTTCAAGCTATTAAGTTTTATTCTTGGTCATTTTTCCATCCATATAGGGTTGTCAAGATCATTAATCCTTGGTATTTGGTTCTTGGGTCATTAGTCTTTGGTCTTTGGTCATGCAAGTACTTCATAGTTTTCATTGTCTTGATGGGTTTCCTTTTAATGTTTGGTCCATTCTAGTTCATTCAATCAAGTCCTCATTCATGGCATATTCATAGTTTTCTAGGTTTTAGTTCTTGTATTTGGTTCATTGTCCATAGTCATTTTGATACAATAACATTCAATGCAATTCATACAAATCCATCCAAATTTCACTTTCACTCACATATTATTCATTTCATTACAAAATATCCATGTACATATAAAAATCACAAGATTGCCCAAAATTTGCTACAATTGACTTTTGGTCAACATTTGACTTTTTGGTCAACCAGTTGATCAAAGTCAACTAACCCTCCCTTGACCCCCTAAGACATGTTTCTATCCCTCTTGCAATGTTTCTATCCCTCTTGCCATGTTTCATTACCAAATCCTTGTTTCATTGGTGTTCTTCATGATTAAGGGATTTGGCCAATTTCTAGGTCTGACCACCTTTTAGACCAAGAAACCAGGTCCTTGACTTGGTCAGACCACAGAACAGACCAACAATTGGACCACATGAACCATTAATCCAATTTATTTTTTTACACATTCAATGTGTCGTACCCCAAATTTTGACCATCCTCTTTGTCCTTGCTACTAATTTAGGATGTAGGCCAGTAACGCATTCAGATTCCCATACGGGTCATCTGTTCAACTCCAATGACATGAAAAGTCAAAGGAGGGCCATTTTGACTCTTAATCCCTCATAGGGATTGGATTCCAATTTAGGGGTATAATTTGAAATATCATCGTGCTAGAGGTTAATAGGAGTGGTTTATAACATTATCATTAGGAATCACGGATAATATTAGTATTTGTTAGGTTGTAATTTTTAACTAGCAATATATTAATATTGGGATAAATTAGGGTTAAATTAATGTTTTTTATCACATTATTATATTGAGGGAAATAGTAATAGGACTTTTTAATTAATGACGTAATTGGACTTATTAGAGTATTAATATTATTAATGGTGAATTATTATTAATATTAGTAAGGTCAAAACACTATTAACTAGCAATATATTAATATTGAGATAAATTATGGTTAAATTAATGTTTTTTATCAAATTATTATATTGAGGGAAATAGTAATAGGATTTTTTAATTAATAACGTAATTTGACTTATTAGAGTATTAATATTATTAATGGTGAATTATTATTAATATTAGTAAGGTCAAAACACTATTATCATTTATTAATATTATTATTATTTATTAATTACTATTATTATTTATTAATATCATTATTATTTATTATTATTACTATTATTTATTAATATTATTAAGGTCAAATTTTATTAGAATATCAATATTATTATTATTATTATTGGATTATTATTATTAATATTATTATTAGAATTAAGTTGAAATTAATTAAATTGTTATTATCGTTTTTGTTGTTTTTTGTCTAAGGGTCAACTGAGTCAAACCGAGAACCCACCCCTGAACCGGGTCAAATAGGACCTAAGCTCACCATCTTCTTCCCCAATCCCAAAACCCTAAGGCACGCAAAATCAAAATCAAACAAAAATCCAAAAGCTTGGTTATTTTGATTCAATCCAAACTTTTTATTTAAGAATCAATATACATTTCGAATTACAAATTACAATTAAGAACTGACCAAATACATCATAAATCTGAAAACCCTAATTCTAATTATGAATCAAATCTCCAATCAAATCAAAATTTCCTAAACTAATCAATCTAATTAAATTCTAAACCTAAAATCTAATCTATAAATACAAGATGCATTGAGATGAAAAAAAGGCAGAAAAAATCCTAAGTAATTTCCATTACAATCCCTGACCAAATACTCAAAGCTCTGATCCAAAAGTGTTTAGAGTTTCACATTGAAACCCTAACTCACTCGAGCTCATCTCCAGACACTATTTCCAGAGTACCTTACAGCCAAAGAATAAAAACAAGGAGGATTCAGAACGAGAAAGAGAATAAAAGAAGAAAGGAGAGAAGATAGTCAAAGGAAGTTTTACCTTTAGTTGACCGGGGGAAGCCAAGCTCTTGTAGGTGTATCCTTGAATAATTTGAATCATTGATATTTTTTTAATTTTGAGTTTATTGGCATGCTTGTTTGCTGTTTATTGATGTTATTCTTCGTAAATTAGGGTAGAAGGGTTAGGGTTATCAAAAAATGGTGGGGTTCGACTTTAGTAATATTTTTTTGGATTTAAGGGTTTGAAGGGTGGATTAAGGCTCAGAGAGGGCCGATCTATGGATCAGCCAAAGTTTTTATTAGGTTTGCGCAGGTTATGAGTGAATCTGGGTTAGATCAGGGTTACGGTTAGGAGGTAGAATATGAGTCTTCATCTTCTTCAAGATAGGGTTCATCATCTGGGTAATGTTCAAGGAGATTTAGGGTTAGGGTTCATCTGAACCCAATTAGGGTTCATCATCCTGGGTTATGATCATAGGGTGGGCTTAAGGTTCATAAGGTTGAAGAGTTTTTAGGTATGTAGGCTGAACGTTTGAAGTTTCTTGTTGAACTTCAACCAAAAACTAGAAATAAAAGTGGTTTTAGTGGTGGTGGGGGAAGAACGGGAACGACCAAAGGTTGTTTATGTGATGGTTAAAAGAGTGAGTTGAGAGAGGAGTAGAGAGAGAAAGGGGAGTAAGAGAGAGAGTGAAAAGGAAAAAATGAGAAAACTCTGAAGAAAAGCGAGTTATATACTCCCTCCAAACTGGTCCACCTCACGCTTGCGTGGCCAATTTCCAACCAATTATTTTGTTGAATCAAGCCAGTCAGCATACCCCATGCACATGGTACTCCCTACGTTGACTCTCAATCATAAGCATCCATTCCCCATACTTTGACTAGTCATATAGATCAAAGGTTTAGATTAGACGAAATCAGATCTTTCTGATCTTGATCTAGAGGATCAACGAGAGTCAACCATTGACGCACTCCCTCTGTAGACCCTCCTTCATACGTGGGCCTGAGGAGGTAAATGGGCCTCCTTCCATTGCTAATCCCACCCCCTGTTTTAAGCCAAATTACTAACTTAGTTCAAATTACACCCCCTGTTTTTAATTATTTTATTTAATTAATTACTTAATTAACAATAATTTGGGGATTTATTTATTTAATGTTTAGGATTAATTCATTTAAATTAATAATTATGGTTTTCTAAATTTTAATTATTAATGATTTAACTTATGTCATGATTCAATTTATTTATTTGTGGTTTGGTTATTTAAATTGGGATTGTTACAATTAATTATTTATAATAGTCATATTTAATTAATTAGGGATAAAATTCGGATTAATTAAATCAAGAAACATGAGATAGAATTAGGGATAACTTCTAGGGGTTTAAGGGATAGAAATTAGGGATAGAACCGGGATAAGGGATATATCATATTTGTAAGACCCCAATTTTGATCCTAAGATCCCTCATGGCATCATAACATTGTATTTGCATTGCCTCAAGGATCATTAGCATCTTGGTTCCCTTTGCCTTTGGGTGGGATCCCTTGAGATTTGGTTTGAGATCACCAAGCATGCTTGAATTGTATATTATTGCCTTTCTTATTTTTGTTTACTAACCAAAAGCACAAAAATATGTCACTAACATCTTTTGTTTGTAGCTTGAGCAATCCCTAGGTCAAGAGCTTCAAGGAGATCATTGGTACAAAGATATGGTCAAGAGGAGATGATAGCAAGCATGGTAATGGTTCCCAAAGCTCTCATCCATCAAATATGCCTCCCTAGCATCTCAATTCATCATTTTGATCAAAGAAAGTCAAAGGGTTTGGGGTTTGTTTCCTAAGGAAACCCTAGTTCATCTGATCATCCATAATGCCTTGCTCATGAAGCAACCTCAACCCATGATCAAATAAAATCAAGGGAAGTTCTTTAATTCTTAATTTCATGCATATTTGAACTTATTTGAGTGTCCTCAATCATCAATTCATCAAGATATGAGTCATGGACTTGAGAAGTTGATCAGTCAATTCATCTCACTATTTTGAAATACACTAAGACCTAACGTTTTATGTGTTGGTCAAATGGAGATGATCCCAAAAGAAAAAATGTTCTTAAGGACAATATGGACAACTTTCATGTTCATCAAAAATTGATTTGAATCTTGGAAGGCCATCTCCCATTCCAATACATTATAGGTCATTTTGACTGAAACCCTAATTTTGGGTCAACTTCCCAAGGACATAACTAATTCATTTTTTATGATTTTGAGGTGGGATTAAATGCATTGGAAAGCGTAAGATGTCTACTTCAAATTTTATGTTGGACAAAATTTAAAAATCTCAAAGGAAATACATGTGATAATGCAATACATTATAGGTCATTTTGGGCCAAATGCATTGAAATGGATTTTTTCCCAACATAACAAATGTTCCTTACATCAAAACCTTTCCAACCATTACTCACATGATCATGTTTGGGTTTGGCAAGTGTTAGTTTCGAAGAAGGGAAGTTTTTGGTTCAATTATGCATAACATGGTGAAACTTCATATGCAAGCAATTGGAGTGCAAACCACATGTCCAAACCTTCTCCAAATCATTTCAGCATCCATTTGCATTGGCTTTTGGGCCCTCCATGCGCCTGTACAGGCCCATGCATGGAGGCCTTCAACTTTCATGCACACGAAATTCACCTTGCTTGCATCAGGATTTACTATAAATAGAGGTGCATACCTTCATCCAAAACTAACCTAAAGGCGCCTGAAACCCTGCTGAAGTGATTCCCCAACCTCACCAAAGAAGCTATTTCAATTTTTCTTCAAATTTTTCAGATCCGAAATTCAACTACATCTGGTTGAATCCTTGGATCTAAAGCTTCTAAACCTTCATCCTTCAGCTCACTGATCTTCTATTTTGGCAAAGAAAGCAAGGAATCGAGCTCAAGTTTCCAGAAATCAAGTTTGCTATTCAACTGGTATTTTCTTCGAAACTCATTATATATTGACCTATTTGCTTGGATCTTGTGTTGGCTGAAGTCCTCTCAATAGAGGCATCATGATTGTGCATTTAATTTTTGAAATCCATTAAGTTCATGATGAACACCACAGAACTTCCATCTCTGATTTCTCTCAATATAGAGATCTAGAGTGGAATTGAGTGGCACATGGATGATGTACATCATCCCAGCTTTCCAAAGATGTATAGATCGTGTATTTTGGTTAAGATTTGGTTGTCTGCAATATTGGCCGGAATCTTCATGCTCACCGGAGAAGAAGGTGGCTCCGGTGGCCGTCCCATTGCCAGATCCAATCTGGATCGTTGGATTCATTTTCCAGATCTAATCGTATCCTTCCATTGTTATGACTTATTTTAATGTTGGATGTTTCTCATTGACTTGGACTTACCATGAGCGCACGCTTCTGAACCTCAGGATTGGCCACGTCAATTAATGATATCCAATCCAACGCTCCTTGTTTTTTCTTATTTTCTATTTTCTGATTTTATTTTCTTTATTTCCATTTATTTAAAAAATTCATATCTCTTTTATTATTGGTCCAAAAATTATTGGACCAATTGCATTCTTCTCCAAATAAATTCTAGTTTTTGATTTTGATTTTTCATATTTTTTATTTCATAATTTGATATTTTTTGTGAATTTTCTCTTTTCTGGTTATTTTTAATTCATTTTAAATAGTTTTTAATATTCAAAAAAATACAAAAATATTTTCTTAACCTATTTGGATGATGATGAATCTATGAAAAATATTCTCATCAATTTTATAATTGATTTGAGATTTATTTGAGATTTTAGTTCAATTAGGTTATTTTTATTCATTTTTAATTGATTAAAAATAGTTTCTGACTTTTAAAAATGCTGAAATTTTTTGTCAAACCTTGTTTGACCTTGTTGAACTTGGGATAAATCACTTGGACCTTTCAAGGTTGATTTGAAATGATTTTGAAGTTTGACCTTTCTTTTATTTTTAATTCAAGTTTATTTTAATATTAAAAATGCCAAAAATATTATGTTTATTGTTTGATCTCCAATCTTCATCCCATTTCTGATTTGTTATTGTTTGACTTTGAGTTCAATGTCATTTGGTCAATACATATGGAATGGTACATCTTATTTCACCTTATGCATTTTGATCTTTCCATTTCCTTATCCATTCTTCATCTCCTTCTTCTTCTTCTTCTTTCTTTTTTATCAATGAGTTGAAGGTTGATAAGTTAACATTGATTAGAGAGACTTAATCTTCCTTGATTCAAACCTAATTCATCTTGATCAATTGATCAAGTGAATGGCTTTGCATTAAGGATATGTTGTCTTCTAAATCATGCAAAAGGCTTAAACCAATACAAGATCAATTTTCTTTTCCTTTTTGGCATGGCAAGTTGTTGGAACTTGGTTCACTAATCAAGACTTTTAACTTGTGTTGTTGCCTACATTATTATTGACCGACCTCAGATAGTTGTGACTTCTACATAAGTCCAATTACGATTGCTTAACATAGCGCTAAATTTTGCCTTATGGCATACTAACTACTAACATTAACTATTAACAATTAACATTTACTTTTTGCTCTTTACTTTTATGCAATTTACTATTCTTGCACATATTATCCATTTGCTTTTCCCTTTGCTCACTTGAGCACATGTTTATGTTAATGCCATTTTCCTTTTGCTCACTTGAGCACATAATTGTGTATATACTATTGTGCTTGTGTTTTTGTTTTGATTGTTGTGAACCAAAATGGAGAAATGGACTTAGTTTCGAGGATATTCCCTATGCAAAATTGGAGTAAAAAAGGACCTTAATGATGAAGATGGATTAAAAGGACCAAGCCTCTAAACTCACTCTTGTCCATTCTTGATTTGCTTCATAAAACTCTTTGATGTGTGTGTTCTTGTGCTAGGAGTTCCAACATGAGCTTAATTGAAGAACCATTACCATGAGCTTCTAAGAGAGAGAGATCCAAGATGCATTGAGGAGTCCTCCCAAGAATTCACTTTGATTGATGATTGCTTGAGTTTATGCTTTGTGTGATTGCTTATTCCAAAGGATGGGAGCTACTTGGATCATCCATATGATCTCAAGAGAGGAACTCCATTATGGTTTTGTTTTCTTTATCCCTCACCTTTTGCTTTACTTAGGACTTAGCCATTCTTCTTCTTCTCTCCACTCTAACCCAAGCCAAACCTTTTGTGCAAACATTTAACATTTGTTTTCAAACATTAGAAACCTAAGCCTTAGGCTTTTGATTTTCAAACCTTTTTCATAACACTTATTTTGAATTGAATCTTTAAGTCAACTTTGACCATATTTGTATATACTTCTAATTGGTAAATATAACCCATTCAAATTTCTTTTTGTAGTTTCAATGGCCACTTTCTTAATCAAATTTTCCATAACCTTTAGCTATTAGGTTTGAGTTATCCGTGAGGTAGATGTAATACTCACCTATATCCTTAGTGATGGACAATGAGTCTTCCATGCTTATTATAGGGTTAACCCCTCACTAGCATGTTGAAGCTTTCCTCACATGGTGGATTTGTGGTTTTAGGTTGAGTTTTCTCCCTTGGATAACAAAAGACCTTAAGGCTTTTGGACCAATCAATTCACCAACTCATTTTGAGATTTTTACCCCGAACTACGAGGTTTTGATCCTAATCTTTTTTAAGATGGTATGTAGGCAATGGGTTTATCCATCCAAACACAAAATGTAAATAAACTTGTATATTCCCTTCTCATCCCTTCAATCATGTTTGCACAAATAAATTTTCACAAAAACAACAACCTTACAACAAGTGTGAAAAGGGTTCCCTAGGAGTACCTAGGATGTTTTAAGTGCCTAACACCTTCCCATTACATAACCAACCCCCTTACCCAGATCTCTGACTCTCTTTTACTAGTTTTTGATTCGATAAAACTTTTAGGTTTTTGTTCGCTTTCTAACCATTCCTTTGGATAAATAGAAGTGCGGTGGCGACTCGAATTGTATGATTTACCTTGGATTTAGTCAATATCTCTAATGGTAACAAATACCCCGCTACAATATTGCATCTTATTTAATTTATCTTCTTAATCAAATTAAGGTATATTTTTGAAATTAAATGGGATAATAATCAGAGGGATAAAAATTAGGAATAATTCAAGGGATAAAATTATAGGGTTTTCAAGGGATAAAATCGGGGATAAGAGTTATGTCTAATATTCAAGTAGAATCACTAATTTATTTTGTAAAATAAATTAAATACTATATTTTTGCAAAACGATTAAAGGATAAAATCAAAGTCAACACACTTTAAACTGTAAGTCCTCTACCTTAGTGTATTGAGATATTTTAAAAATCAAACACTTCTTCGCCCCCATGCGTGAGAATTTTCAAAGGATAAAAATAATCAACAAACAACTTTTTTATACAAAAACTACGGTACTCTAATGCCTCGCCTAGTGCGAAGGTACGTAGGCATAGAGTTATAAACTCTAGCGAGTATGACAATAACAAATGTTTTTGGTCTCCTGCCTGTTTCAATAAAATATTTTCTCTGTAAATATGATAAATAATTAATAATTAATTAGTAATCAAGAAAACATCTATAAGCTCACGCTAACCCTAGAATCGAAGTAGGACCCTATTGAGTACAATGGAGGTAAGGGGTGCCTTGTACCTTCCCCTTACTCAACCGACTCCAGAACCAAGCATCTCACCCTTAATTTATTAGTTTTATCATTATTTTCCTGTTCCTTGAGAACGAATAAAGGATGGTGGCGACTTTGAAGTTTTCCAGCCGTGACAACCGGCGACTCTGCTGGGAAGTTCTTATACTTTCCCAAAAGAGAGTCCATCATATCCCTTAGTTTTAGGGTTTTTGTGGGTTTCCTTGTTTGATTGTTTCATTTTTGTTTTCTTTGTAATTATTTATTTTATGTGTTTTATTATTCATTTATTGTATTTTTATTTCATATTTCAATATTATATTATTATTCATATATCATGGTTGGTTGGGAAAATTGTTATGTGTGAAGCCAAAAGACAGGTTTGAGGAAAAAGTAATAAGTTTAAGTAAGGGGTCATCCTGTCTTGGCCACTGAGGTTCCCATCTCGTGGGGTCTTTGATGACGGTTCTGCCTAGAGTAGACCAATTCAAAGGGCTTGTCATAAAAAGGTTGTCACTTCTTCATGATAGATGAATTCAAAGGGTTTGTCATAAGAAGGTTGTCATTTCTTCATGATGAAACTTTGAATTTGGTCCATTTCTCTAGGGACCTCTTCTATAATACCTTTAACTTAGGGTGACCCTATGTTATCAACTCGCAAGGGTCGTTACTAAGGTCTTGCATAGATGAGATTTATCTCAAAGGATTACCGTAGGAAGGCATGCTCCTTCTCATGGTAAAACAAGGGTATAATCCATGACTATAGGATTATCATCCTACAAAAACTTTATATCCTAAAAGTGAGGGGATTTGATAGTCAAAACTTAGATCTAACCTACCATAAGAAGCCTACCCTAACTAGGTCATGATTGCATGTTATTTCAACCTTAAAGACTTTAAAATAATAAGACATTCATATCATCATTCCACTTGAATTAAAATGGTCCTTTTGCATATATTTACCATTTTTTTGGGGAATTTCGAAATTTGTTGTAGGTGCTTTGCGAAAATGAACTCGAATAAAAGGACAACCCTTCGTATTAAGGGACCGATGCCAAATTTGCAAAACCTAAAGTTTCTTCAAGGTCGGATGCCTAGATTTATTCAAAGGAAGTTCACACTTATGTATGGGAGGATTCTTGATCTTTTAAGAGTCCATGTAAAAGTAGAGGTTGTCACTGCTTTGGCTCAGTTTCATAATCCACTCCTACGATGTTTCTTATTTCAATATTTTCTACTAGCCCCCATGCTAGAAGAATTTGGGTTGTGTTTGGACCTTCAAGAATTGGTTGTGACCTTAGGGATACCTACCGAATATCTGTTGCCACATGTAAGACCCTAACTTTGACCCTAAGATCCCTCGTGGCATCATATCATTTGCTCATTGCATTGCCTTAAGGATCATAGCATGTTTGGCTCCTAAACCCTAGGGTGAGACTTGTGTGAGTTGGTTTGAGACCACCAATCATGCTTGTATTTTATATTATTGCTTTTCTTATTTGTTTAACTAACCAAAAGCACAAAAATATGTCACTAACCTCTTTTGTTTTGTAGTTATCATGTGATCCCCTGCTCCTAGGAGGCTCCTAAGCTCAATGAAGTGGCTAGATGAAAATGGAAACAAGCATGACAATGGTACACAAAGTTCTTAATCATAATATATGTATTCCAAGTATCTCAATTTGCCAATTTGATCAAGATAAACCAAAGGGCTTGAGGATTGCTTCCCAAGGAAACCCTAATTCAACTATGCATTGACTATGCCTTGCTCATGAAGCAACCTCAACCTTTGATCAAATTCAATCAAGGGAAGTTCTTCCATTCATCATTTTATGCATATATGAGCTTATGTGAGTATCCTCAATCATTCATTCATCAAGATTTGAAGTTTGGCCTTGAGAAGTTGACCAGTCAAGTCATCTAACTAATCTGAAGATCACTGAGACACAACATGTGATATGTTTGTCAAATTAAGATGACCCTAAGATAAAAAATGTTCTTAAGAACCATCTGAACAACTTTCATGTTCATCAAAAATCCATTTGAAACTTGGAAGGTCATCATTCATTTCAAAACGTTATAGGTCATTTTGACTGAAACCTTAATTTTGGGTCAACTTCCCAATGACCTAAATTCCTTATTTTTTATGATTTTGAGGTGAGACCAATTGAATTGGAAATATTAAAGTGTCTAATTCAAATGTTATGTTGGACAAAATTTCATAATCCTAAAATAAACACATGTGATAATACAAAACATTATAGGTCACTTTTGACCAAAACCATTGAATTTGAAAAATGTCCAACTTCATATGCCCATAACTTTCTCATCAAAAATCCAAATGATGCAAAATTTAAGTTCAAATTGTTCATCTTGAAAAGATCTACAACGTTGACGTTGGAGGTTTTTACATTTTAGGCTTGCATCATTGAAATCGAAGGGCCTGAATTTGCTTGGTTTTGGCAAAAAAATTCAAAGGGAACCTAGACATGTTTTGTACCTCAAACTTCAAAGCCAGGTTTTGTAAGAACAAAATCAGTTCTACAATAGATTCCAGGATTTTGATGATAACAAAGGATGAAACCCAAAATGGCACCCTAACGAAATTTCTCTAAGTGTGCAGGACTCTGAACAAGAACAAAGAAATCTGATCGCTTTATCAGATACAAACTCTGATCAGATACAAAGAACTAGAAGATCAGAAGCATCTGAAGAAGAAGTGCGCTCTAGAAGTTCTGACTCTGAGCAAAATAGGATAGGAGAATACCAGAAGCTCTAAAGCTCAACTAGACTCAACTATGATGATCTAAAAGACCAGTACTCTTAGAAGCTCTGATGTAACCTCAACGCAATCCCCGAGATAACAAAGACTCTGATGAAGATTCTCCAAAATCCAAAAAGAGTAACGGAAACAACTTCAAATAGAAAGAAAGTATACTTGGAAAGAAGTTATTCAGGGTGACATTTTGGTTATGGCAAGAAACACAGAAGTAATGCAATTGAATACTCATGGAAGACCAATATTCTGTCATCACTCTAACGGTCCTTTCACCACTATATAAAGGACATCATACTTCAGTGAGAGATACGAAAAACGCACAAAAAATTCTTTACTCTCTCTCTTAGTCTTTCACGAGCTGTTGCTCATACGTGAAAACACTTACTTGATCCATTTGCTGTAATATTTGCTTACTTTTAGAAGCACTTTCGGTTACAATTCTTTTTGCTAAATTGCTTTTATTCCTCAAGTGACTCTGCGTAGTCTGTATACTTGGGAGGACTAAGAGATCACTCTCTTCGACGTTTGGTTGTATTAATCTTTCAAGATTAGTGGATTAAGTCCTTTTTGAAGGTGAAATCGCCTTGGCCGGGTGGACTGGAGTAGCTTTGTGTTATAAGCGAACCAGTATAAAATTCTGTGTGTTCTTCTTTTGAAAAAGCGTTTATTTTCCAAAACAATTCAAACCCCTCTTTCTTGTTTTTCTCACCTTCAATTGGTATCAGAGCTTCGGCTCTGTTATTGATTTTCTAATCAAACACTTAACGGTGTAGATAGATCCAGAACGAGAAAAACTATGGCCAACACCAATGAAAGAGACATTTACAATGCCAAGCCTCCAGTCTTTGATGGAGAGAAATTCGATTACTGGAAAGATAGAATTGAAAGTTTCTTTCTGGGCTATGACGCTGATCTCTGGGACATTGTCACAGATGGATACAAACCTCTTGTAACAGATGCTGGAGTTGCCGTTTCCAGAAGTAAAATGACAGATGATCAGAAGCGCGAATTCAAGTATCATCACAAAGCCAGAACGATACTTCTCAATGCCATATCTTATAATGAGTATGAAAAAATCACCAACAGGGAAACAACTAAAGATATACTCGACTCCCTGAGGATGACTCATGAAGGAAACTCTCAGGTCAAAGAAACAAAGGCTCTGGCTCTAATCCAGAAATATGAAGCCTTCAAAATGGAGGATGATGAAGCTGTAGAGGTAATGTTCTCTAGATTCCAAACTCTTATTACAGGACTCAAAGTACTAGACAAAGGATACACAACTGCAGACCATGTCAAAAAGATAGTCAGAAGCTTGCCAAAGAAGTGGAGACCCATGGTCACAGCCTTAAAGCTTTCAAAGGATCTGAACAACATCAGCCTTGAAGAGCTTGTCAGTTCACTCAGAAGTCATGAGATAGAACTGGAGGAAGATGAGCCTCAGAAGAAGAACAAGTCTGTAGCATTAAAGTCCAGATCTGAAAGGCGCAAGTCTGACAGAAAGAAAGCCTTCCAGGCCGAAACAGAAGATGCTGATGACTCTGAACAGGAAGATTCTGATGATGAAGAAGAATCATCCCTCCTGACCAGAAGAGTAAAACAACTCTGGAGAAAGAGTAATAATAACTTCAGGAGACCAAGACCTAGAGGGGATCGATCAGAATCAACCTCAAAAGGTAAAACTAACAAAGATGTTACTTGTTATGAATGTAAAGAAACAGGTTACTACAGGAACGAATGTCCCAAGTTAAAGAAAGACAATTTTAGAAAAGAGAACCTCAAGAAAAATACCCTCAGAACCAAAAAGGGACTGATGGCTACCTGGGATGACAGCGAATCTGACTCATCAGAATCAGACTCTGATGAACAGGCTAATGTAGCACTGATGGCTACCACATCCAAGAACACCTCAGATGAAGAATCTGAATCAGAAGAGGTATTTTCTGAACTCTCTCGATCTGACCTAGAATCATGTCTGTCTGAAACTCTCAGCTCATATCAGAAACTAAAACAAAAATTTAAAGCTGTAAAAGACGTTCTTGAAGAAACATTAGAAGAATGTGGAAAACTTGAGATAACAATCTTAGAATTAAAAGATGAAAACAGATCTTTGACATTAGAAAGAGATGCAACAAAGAAAAACTGCTCAAAACTTGAAGAAGCGTTATCTCAAGCTCCACAAACATCAAACACAATAATTTATAAATATGAAAAAGCTTTTCAAAAGTTTCTGAAAAATGGGATAAGGAGGAGTATTATGGCATCCATGATTTATGGAGTCAGTCAGAACAATAAAAGAGGAATTGGGTATGATCCTAATGAAGATAAAACTTCTACTGATGAACAACCTAAATCTCCATTTTCATATCACTACATACACGCACAAGATAAAAAGTTTAATAATGCTAGAAAACCCAAAGTGTTAAGATGCTCTGGGAAAACTAATCACAAAGGACCCAAAAGAATCTGGGTACCAAAGGATAAGATTGTTTATGTTGCAGATATCCTATGCAGTAGAGTTAAAACACCAGTCGTGGTACCTGGACTCTGGATGCTCGCGACACATGACGGGAAGAAAGTCTATGTTCCAAAGTCTGGAACTTAAAGATCTGGATTCGTAGGCTTCGGAGGAGATCAAAAAGGAAGGATCAGAGGCTCCGGAACTATTGGTAATGGTACTCTTCCCTCTATATCTGATGTGTTATATGTAGAAGGATTAATGCATAACCTGTTATCAATAAGTCAATTAAGTGATAATGGTTATGATGTAATCTTTAATCAAAAAACATGTAAAGCCATAAATCAAAACAATGGTTCTGTCCTATTCACAGGCAATAGGAAAAACAATATTTATAAAATAAATCTTTCTGATTTAAAAGAACAAAATGTGAAATGTCTGATGTCTGTTCACGAAGAGCAATGGGTATGGCATAGACGCTTAGGCCACATTAGCATGAGAAAACTATCTCAGCTAAATAAACTCGAGTTAGTAAGAGGCCTACCTAAGCTGAAGTTCTCTTCAGATGCTCTGTGTGAAGCATGTCAGATAGGAAAATTTTCAAAAACATCTTTCAAAAAGAAAAATATTGTTTCTACCTCTAAGCCTCTGGAACTTCTTCACATTGATTTATTTGGTTATGTGAAAACAACATCAGTCAATGGAAAGAAGTATGGACTAGTCATTATTGACGATTTCAGTCGTTGGACATGGGTAAAATTCCTAAAGCACAAGAGTGAGTCTCACTCTGTATTCACTAGCTTCTGTTCCAAAGTGCAAAAAGAATTTGACTCTAAAATTGTAAGAGTCAGAAGTGATCATGATGGGGAATTTGAAAACAAATTTTTTGAGGAATTATTTGACTCTAATGGAATATCCCATGATTTCTCCTGCCCTAGAACTCCACAACAAAATGGAGTTATAGAGAGGAAGAATAGGACACTCCAAGAGATGGCCAGAACCATGATCAATGAAACAAATGTGGCTAAGCACTTTTGGGCCGAAGCTGTAAATACAGCGTGTTACATTCAGAATAGAATCTCCAGAAGACCTATTCTGGAAAAGACTCCCTATGTTCTTGTTTTATCTTAAATACTAAGGAACATCTGAACAAGTTTGATTCCAAAGCACAAAAAGGTATTATGTTAGGATACTCAGAACGCTTTAAAGGCTACAGAGTATACAATACAGAAACCAAAATTGTGGAAGAATCAATTCATGTCAGATTTGATGATAAGCTTGACCCTGAAAAGTCAAAGCTAGTTGAGAAATTTGCAGATTTGGAGATCACTCTTGCAGGATCTGACGAGAAGATTGAAGCTCCAGAAGCAACTGACACTCAAACCTCAGAAGAAACTAACTTCCTAGTAATCCCAAAGAAAGCTAAAAGTCGCCTCAACATATCTAAAGAGTTGATTATGGGAAATAAGGACGAACCTGTCCGAACTAGGTCTACCTTCAAGACCTCTGAAGAAACTCCTCTGGGACTAGTATCTGTGATCGAGCCTACTTCCTGTGATGAGGCACTTCAAGATAGCGTCTGGGTTCTAGCCATGCAAGAAGAGCTAGATCAATTCACAAAGAACGACGTCTGGGATCTTGTTCCTAGGCCCAGAGACACTCACGTTATCGGAACCAGATGGGTGTTCAGAAACAAGCTGAATGAGAAAGGAGAAGTTGTCAGAAACAAAGCTCGACTTGTGGCTCAAGGTTACAGTCAACAAGAAGGTATTGACTACAATGAAACCTTTGCTCCATTCGCCAGGTTAGAATCTATTCGCTTACTTGTATCATTCGCTATAAATCATTCTATCAAATTGTATCAAATGGATGTCAAGAGCGTATTCCTTAATGGTTACATATCAGAAGAAGTGTATGTCAACCAACCTCCAGGTTTTGAAAATCCAAATTATCCAGAACATGTTTTTAAACTTAAGAAATCTTTATATGGACTTAAACAAGCTCCTAGAGCTTGGTATGAACGATTAAGTAATTTTCTTCTGGAACATAATTTTATCAGAGGGAAAGTTTACTCCACACTCTTCTGTAAAAACCTTAATAATGATCTCATGATATGCCAGATATACATTGATGATATCATTTTTTGTTCAGCCAACGCCTCTGTATGTCAAGAATTCTCTAAGCTAATGCAGGCAAAATTTGAAATGAGCTTAATGCAAGAACTAAAGTTCTTTCTAGGAATTCAAATAAACCAAACTTCAGATGTCACGTACGTTCATCAAAGCAAATACAAAAAAGACATTCTGAAGAAATTTGATATGGCTGGATGCAACTCTGCAAAGACTCCCATGCATCCAACCTGCATTCTTGAAAAAGAAGAAGTCAGCAAAAAGGTTTATCAAAAGCTCTATCGTGGTGTGATAGGCTCCCTTCTCTATCTGACTGCTACTCGCCCTGATATTCTATTTAGTGTTTGTCTCTGTGCCAGATTTCAATCAGATCCCAGAGAAACTCACTTAACAGTAGTTAAGAGAATTCTCAAATATCTGATAGGAACTCCTAACCTGGGCCTGATGTATGAGAAAACATCAGAGTATAGACTATCCGGTTTTTGTGATGCAGATTACGCAGGAGACAGAATGGAACGAAAAAGTACATCTGGAAATTGTCAGCTCTTGGGAAACAATCTGATATCCTGGGCCAGCAAAAGACAATCAACCATAGCCCTGTCCACTGTAGAAGCAGAATACATCTCAGCATCACTATGCACTACTCAGATGCTCTGGATGAAGAATCAGTTAGAGGATCTGCAAATCTTCGAAAGTAACATTCCTATTTTTTGTGATAATACAGCTTCCATTTGTTTAAGTAAGAATCCCATCTTACACTCCAGAGCTAAGCACATAGAAATAAAACATCATTTTATCAGAGACTATGTTCAGAAAGGGGTAGTAACATTGAAATTCATTGATACTGATCATGAATGGGCTGACATATTTACTAAACCTTTAGCTGAAGATAGATTCCTCTTCATCCTAAGGAATCTGAACATTCAAAATTGCCCTGAATAGTATGTGCCTCTGAAGTTGTAAAATGAGACTCTAATGTAAACACAATGGATTCTGCCTCTGACTCTGACTCCTACCAAGTTAGAAACTATCTGAGTTAGAATTCTCCAGGAACCAATCCTTTGGTATTCCTGAAGATCAGATAAAGCAAACACGTGGAGTACCTTGCGTCTGACCTTGGAACTTCTAGACAGCTGTCTAGCAGTAATCAAGGAACAGTCTCTTGAGATCTCCTCGAGCAGTGTACTAGCTGTTGGGATTGGACATCATTTATGAGCTGTAATCATTTTTCCCTCTAAATGTGCTGACTTGGTTTTTGTGCTAAACTCTATTTTGTGTGTCGTTTTGCATGCGCCCTAATTTGGGTATTTAAACACATTCATTTCACACATTGCACACTTTTCACTCTCACGCACCCTTAAAAACCTCAACTCTCTCTAGGCATTCCTGCAAGCATTCTCCATCTTCATCTCAGTTTTCAACAACATCATGGATGCTCAACAACAAGCAGTTTACAACTTCTCTCAACAAATGGGTTCAAGCGAACAAGTTCAAAGCTCAAGCAACCCAAACCCAGCGGTTACTGGTGTAGTCACAACTCCAATCTACAAGGAGCCCCACATTCTCGATCGTGAGCCTCACATTCATCTTGCTACGCCATTTGAGAAACTGGAAGTATTATGTGAATCATTGGTGGATTTTGACAACATTAAAAGGAATGGCATCGACCTCACTGAAGAACTCAACAATCAAGGTTGGGGAAACTACTTCAAATGTCTATATGGTCATGTTTACACAAATCTTGTGAAGGAATTCTGGAGATTCGCTGATGCTCATGATCACTTCATCGTCTCCTATGTTCTGGGAGTCAAGATAGTGATAACTGAGAAGTCTATTGCTGCTCTTCTGGGCATGGAAAAGGATGGAGGCAGAAGAATCTACAACATCAATCCTAGGGCAAAATACATGTCCCAAGAGATTAACCTAACAATCTTCAAACATAACGCAGAAGGCAACCCCTCCAAAAACAAGGAGCTACTTCAGAACCTTCGTGTTTGGCTGAAGATCATTCTGGGTACCATCCATCATCACCCAGCGTCAAACTCCTCAGACTACATCAACACAGACCAGAAGTGCATTATGTACTGCATCCACAAGGGTCTGAAGCTCTGCCTCCTAGCACTTCTATTCAAATATCTCAGAGACTCTGTACGAGATACAAGAAACAACATGAAGCCCCGAAACTACATTCCTCTAGGAAGGCTAATCTCTGACTTTCTGATTGAAAGTCGCCTGGTGGACCACCTGTTAAAGCTTAGACTCATGGAAGACGTAATGATCGACGTTGGAAAACCTCTCAACGCCAAGAATCTGAAGAGCATGGGGATTCTAGATCAGGTCAAAGTCAAACCTACTCTGGACACTTCTTGGGATGCTTTAAAAGATCAGAGGGAGATCCCCCATCGACTCTATCTGTTCTCAAAGGAAGACCCTCGAGATGTAATCCTCTTCTATCTGGATAATCTAATGAAAGAAGGAGTGGATATCTCAGAATTCAACCTAAGCGAGCTACCAGAAATTGCTCCAAACTTCATGAAGCATCCACGAGGACCCTCTAAGAAGGCAAGGCAAGCGAAGAAAGCAAGACTAGGAGAATCCTCCGAATCAAGACCTCTAGCACCTCTGCATGAGCCTTCTGGTAAGTCTGCCTCTCTTTCTCCTTCTGCACAAACACAACAAATTGCTTCTTCTCTCCCTCAACCAACTCCTATCTACACTCACTCACACACTCCGCCTTCAACCACCAAAACATCTCAAAAATTTAACCTTGCCACCACCACCTTACCTCGTTCTGAAGCAGAAATGCTGAATGAAACCTCCTCACCATCTTCATCCTCTTCTCCAAAATCACCCCCCTATTTCACCATCTCATCAGACACAGAACACTCTGACCCCCTTCTCCCACTCTGGCCCAACTTCACGCTCAGACTCTGGCCTCACAACAGCCACAACAAACCCCACCTGAACCTGAAGTCACCTCACCACCCGCAGAATAACCAAACCCAACACCATCTGACCTTTAAACTTCTGAACCAAATACCTCTGACACACCCCCACCAAACACTTCCGATGAACCACAAACTCTCAACCTAAGCCCTCCTACTTCTCCACCTCCACCATCTAAACCACACAACACCCTGCCAACCCTAGAGGAAGCAATAGTGTTATTTGCAGGAGCCTCAGTTGACAAGGTCAAGTCTCTGACCATCAACTCTGGCATCTGTGATGGTCTTTCAGCTGTTATGACACACTGGAACAGAGTTATTGGCTAGATGACCTCTGAAGCCTTCAAGCTGAAGGGCCTCTCTGAGCAAGTCAAAAACGACTTCATCAGAGATGCTGAAGTAAGACTACAGGAGCGCTTAGCCAGAGAAGCTGAGGAGCAAGCCAGAAAGGAAGCAGAAGAAAAAGTTAGGCAAGAGGAAATTCAAAGACTTAAGGAAGCTGAAGCCAAAGCTCTAGCTGACGCTGCTGCTGCTGAAGCTAAAGCAAAAGATACTGCTGAAGCTGAAGCTAAAGCCGCTGCTGAAGTTGAAGCTCGTCGTGCTGAAGAATCTGCCAACTGGGTAGAACCGAATGCTTTGACTCAGGGGGAATCTTCCACCTTTGTCCCTATGGTTCTCAAGACTCTTGAAGATCTTCAGAAGGAGCAGAAGGAAGTCCGAGCTAGATTGGATCAACAAGATTCAGTCAACGTCAACATTTAGAATCTGCTGACCCAACTTCTTCAGAGGATGCCTCCACCTCCCAACCCTTAGGCATCTAGGATTTTTCCTTTGCTGTTTTGCTTGTTGCTATCTGTTTCTGTTTGTTTTCGCTTTCTGTTGTTTGTGCTTAATATCTGAATATATATATATATATTTCCCTTTCCTTTATTTTGCTAAGTCTTTTTGATTCTGACAAAAAGGGGGAGAAATAAAAATAACTCTGATGAAAACATATCTAAATCCTTTAGTACTCTACGAACATGTTATTCTATAAAATGGTTCTAATCCTTTTTGACTCAGATATCTGCAGAAGAGTATCTAGAAACATCATATCATGGAAGCTCCGGTAAGAACTTCTGAACTCCCAGACTTATCTCAGGGGGAGCTCACTTCTATCTGATCTGATAAATCCTTATCTCTAATTGTTTCATCTATAAATTAAGATTTTTTTGTCATCATCAAAAAGGGGGAGATTGTAAGAACAAAATCAGTTCTACAATAGATTCCAGGACTTTGATGATAACAAAGGATGAAACCAAAAATGGCACCCTAACGAAATTTCTCTAAGTGTGCAGGACTCTGAACAAGAACAAAGAAATCTGATCGCTTTATCAGATACAAACTCTGATCAGATACAAATAACTAGAAGATCAGAAGCATCTAAAGAAGAAGTGCGCTCTAGAAGTTATGACTCTGAGCAAAATAGGACAGCAGAATACCAGAAGCTCTAAACCTCCACTGGACTCAACTCTGATGATCTAAAAGACCAGTACTCTTAGAAGCTCTGATGTAACCTCAACGCAATCCCCGAGATAACAAAGACTCTGATGAAGATTCTCCAAAATCCAGAAAGAGTAATGGAAACAACTTCAAATAGACAGAAAGTATATTTGGAAAGAAGTTATTCAGGGAGACATTTTGGTTATGGCAAGAAACACAGAAGTAATGGCATTGAATACTCATCGAAGACCAATATTCTGTCATAACTCCAACGGTCCTTTCACCACTATATAAAGGACAACATACTTCAGTGAGAGACACGAAAAACACACAGAAAATTCTTTACTCTCTCTCTTAGTCTTTCACGAGTTGTTGCTCATACGTGAAAACACTTGCTTGATCCATTTGCTGTAATATTTGCTTACTCTTAGAAGCACTTTCGATTACAATTCTTTAAGCTAAATTGCTTTTATTCCTCAAGTGACTCTACGTAGTCTGTATACTTGGGAGGACTAAGAGATCACTCTCTTAGACGTTTGGTTGTATTAATCTTTCAAGATTAGTGGATTAAGTCCTTTTTGAAGGCGAAATCGCCTTGGCCGGGTGGACTGGAGTAGCTTTGTGTTATAAGTGAACCAATATAAAATTTTGCGTGTTCTTCTTTTGAAAAAGCGTTTATTTTCCAAAACAATTCAAACCCCCCTTTCTTGTTTTTCTCACCTTAAGGTTTCATAAATTTCCAAATTCCAAATGGAGTTTTTCCCAACATAGCTTTTGTTCCTTATGTCAAGAGCTTTCCAACCATTACTAACATGACCATGTTTGGATTTTCCATGTGTGATTTTCGAAGGGCTTAATGTTTATGATCAATTATGCAATTCACATTGAAACTTCATATGCAAGCAAATGTCAGGCCTTGTGCACGTCCAATTCACTCCAAAATGATCTCAGCTTGCAATTCCATTCACTTTTGGGCCTCACATGCACCTGTACAGGCCCATGCATGGAGGACCCAAAGTTCATGCACATGAGCATTTCACTACCTTGCATCAAGCTCGGCTATAAATACATGTGCTTGCTCATTCAAATTTCAACCTCAAGGTGATCTGAAACTCTGCAGAATTCAAAACCTCAAGCTATAAATAAATGTAGCTTTCAATTTTCATTTCTCAATTTCAAGCTTGAATTTCAACATCCTTAGTTGATCTTCAAGTCTTAATTCCTTAGCATTGCATCCTCATCACATCTCTAGATCAAATTGGAATCAAAAGCTTGAAGATATCGTGCTATTCAAAGCTACATTTCAAAGGTATATCACTCAACTGTTTTGATCTGGATCTTGTTATACCATGTGAGTTGCTTGAGTTTGAACTGTTTACTGAAGTCCTCGAGCAAGAGGCAGGCCAGTGGTGGTCTTAATTTCATTATTTGAGACATTTCAGTTTGTGCACCTTAATCTTCAAGCTCTGATTTCTCATTAAATAGAAACATTGAGGAAGATCCAAGGTTACAGGGGTGATGTACATCACCCCAGCTTCATTTTGGTACATGGCTTGTTTATTTTGGTTAAGGTTGAAAACCCTGCGCGTGGTGGCCGAAGTTTGTTCTCTGGCCGGAGAAGATGGTGGTTTCCACCACCATCCCCACGTGGGAGCCTCTGAGCCCTTGGATGATGCTCAAACGATCTAATTGTGGCCTTTGCTTTTATTGACTTGTTTTAAATATGTTTGTTGCGCGCTTGACTTTGGAACATGGTGCATCAACGCTTCTGGACCGTGTGATGGTGCGACGTCAATGAATGAAACTATACCTATGGCAGAGCATTTTTCCTATTTTCTATTTTCTGTTTTAATTTCTTTTAATTCCTTTTATTTTCAAAAATTCATAAATGTTTTATTTGAAGTCATAAAAATATGAGACCAATGGCAAAAAATTTCTTGAAAAATCTAGTTTCATATTTTGATTTTTAATTATTTCTGTGACTTCATTTAATATTTTTAGTGAATTATTTTTTTTAATGGTTTTTAATTCATTTTAAATACTTTTTGATATTTGAAAAATCCAAAAATATTTTCTCAACACATATTGATCATGATAAGTCAATGAAAAATAGTCTCATCAATTTCTTAATTGATTTGAGATTTTAATTCATTTGTGTTATTTTTTTATTGTTTTTATTTATTTAAAATAGTTTCTGATCTAAAAAATTATTGAAATTTTTTGTCAAACCTTGTTTGACCATGTTAGACCTATGAGAATTTATTGGATTTGTTTAAGTTGATTTGAATTGAATTTGAGGTTTGACCATATTTTGTCCATTTTTATTTTGCATTTATTTTAATTCCAAAAATACCAAAAAAATATGTTTGACTTGTTGACTTCTAATATTCATTTCTCTTCTGTTTTACATTTGTTGATGTTGATTTGATTCACTTTTGACCAATTGTGTTTGACATTTGAATGTTCTTCCCATTTCATTTCATCTTCATCTTATTTCTTTTTATTTTGGCCAGTGAGTTAATGTCTTGTGGTTAGTCTTGACATATGGGAGGTTTAACCTTCTTTGATTCAAATCAAACTCACCTTGATCCATGATCAAGTGAGTTGCTTTGTGTCCAAGATAGGTTGCTTCTTTGTCAAGCAAAAAACCTAAAGTCCATACAAGGCTTTCCTTCTTTTCTTTTGGCATGGCAAGTTGTAGGAGTTTGGCTTACTAGTCATGATCTCGAACTTGTGTATATCTGCCTATACTTTTATTGACCGACCTCAGATAGGTGTGACTACTACATTAGTCCACTTACGATTGCTTAACATAGCGCTAAATTGTCATATGACACACTAACAATAACCATACTAACTACTAACTTTAATTTGAGCATTTAATTTCTTGCAGTTTACCTTAATGCAATTTACTTTTCTTGCTCATTTATTCATATTACTTTTCCCTTTGCTCACTTGAGCACATATTTTATGTTTATGCCATTTTCCTTTTGCTCATTTGAGCTCATTATTGTATATAAATATATTGTTGCTTTGTGTTTGTTTTGTCTTTGTTTTGTGTGAACCCAATGCAAAAAGGAGAAAGGACTTAGAATTAGGACCTTACCTATGCTCAAAGGAGTTCAAGAGCAACTAGGCCTCATGCTTTTAGAATGATAAATTGGTTGAAGAGCAACTTGACCTCATGCCTTTAGAATGCTAAATCTTAAAGTTGACTTCAAAGGACCTCTAATCTAAACTCATTCTTTGCTCATTCCTCTTATTGTGTTGTGAACTTTTTGATGTTTGCTCTTATGTGATAGAGATTCCATTTTGAGATAGTAAGAAGGACCATTGTCATGAGTAGCCAAGTTAAGAGAGTCAAGCCAAATGGAGATCCTAGGAGCTTGAATCTAAATATTTGATTGATTACTTGAGGAAATGAGCATCTTGAATCATCTTTATGATCTTAAGAAAAGGAACTCCAAGGGTTTTTATCTCTTCTCTTATGTTTGTATGCTTTAAGACTATCTCTAATCTTCTTTTCTCCACTCTAACCCAAGCCAAACTCATTTTGTGCAAACTTTGACATTGCTTTCAAACTAGAAACCTAGGCCTTAGGCCTTTGACTTTTCAAAAATCTTTTCATTAATACTCATTGTGAATGAATCTTAATCATACTTTGACTTCATTTTTGTAAATACTTCTAACTTGTAAATACAACTCACTTCAAGTTGTTTTTGTGGTTCCAATGGCCACCTTTGTTAAAACCCTTTTTCATAAACACTAGGCATAGGTTTGAGTTATCATAGTGGTTGATGTAAACCTCACCTTATCCTTAGTGATTGCACTATAAGTCTTCCATACTTATTATAGGGTTAACCCCTCACTAGTATGTTGAAGCTCTCCTCACATGGTGGATTGTTGGTTTAGGTTGAGTTTTCTCCCTTTGATAACAAAAGACCTTAAGGCTTTTGAATAAATCAATTCACCAATCTTTTGAGATTTTTACCCCGAACTACGAGGTTTTGATCCTACCTTTGTGATGGTACGTAGGCAATGGGTTCATCCATTCAAACAACAAATTGTAAATATAATGTATATTCTCTTCTCATATTCCCAATCTTTTGCACATATTTTCACAAATACCAACCTACAATACACATCTGTAAAAAGAGGTTCCTTAGAGTACTAAGGATGTTTTGGATGCTTAAAACCTTCCCATTTCATAACCAACCCCCTTACCTAGATCTCTGACATTTTTATTAGTTTTTGATTTAATAAAACTTCTTACTTGGCTTTTGTTCGCTTTTTAGCCTTTCCTTTGGACAAATAAAACTGCGGTGGCGACTTGAATTGTATGTTTACTTTTGATTTAGTCAATAAATCTAAAGGTAACGAATACCCTGCTACAGAAAAGTGGCGACTCTGCTAGGGATCAGAACTTTCCTAGTGGGTTTAGCCTACTTTTTGCTTGTATGTGTTGTACGTTTACATTTATTTGTGACATATTTTTGCACAAATTTGGGATGACTGTATTGTTTGTAATGTATGAATTGCATGATATATCAATTGCTTGTATGCTTGGTGGTCTCTTGTGAGGTGAGTTCTATACTCGAACTCGAGTGCACTTATGATAGGAGAATGGCATAGTCTTGTTGACTTGTGTGGAGTTATTCCTTAGCAAGTTGACTTGCAAGCCCATTCACTTGGTGGAGGTCATATTGGGGTCAACAATGTCACACGAGTAGTCGTGGTTAGGCATTACTCTTTCCAATATAAGCCTTAGAAGCCAAGGACCTTAGATTACCTAGCCCATATTGGCCTATTTTAGGACATAGTGCGAAGATCGTTCAAGTGTAAGATTTGATACGATTGTTACGGGATACTATACTTATAAAAGTCTCTCTTTAGAATATTTTTGGAATACGAGTAGTCGTTTTATCCGATAATATCCGAAAGATGAGATGATGACTATGGGGACCTTTTTAGAACATGATTGTCAGGTTTAACCATAGTACATTCCCTTTGGGTGGTTCTTAACTGAGACTCCATGCTCGTGACTTACAACAAACCCTTGATTCGCGGTTGATCCGTTCTCGTATATCCTCAATATCAATGGAACTTGGGTGTTGATAAGGTGTAAACCATAATCCACCAAAATGGATGATTGGTATTGAGGATGACTTGATCCATCCCGTTACCTTTGCATGGTGTGACTTGCTTGATCCTTGAGTGTGATTGTTGCATCCATGCATCCATGCATTCATTTGCATCCATATCATCAATAATAAGAAAATTTTCAAGGAACTTAAGAGGTCTATTTGCAAATTTTCAGACATGAATAAGCAAAGAAGGAATACGAAGAAGCACAATTTCAGACAACCCGACTTGAAAGAGTTAAGGAGTTTTATATCTTATGTATTAGATCCCTTAGAGTTCAAAGCTCGCCATGGGAAGCTTCTGTCTATTCTTTCTACTCAGGTGGATGAAGGTCTGATGAGTGTGTTAGAACAGTTCTACGATCCTCTGTATCGGTGCTTCACTTTTCCGGATTTCCAGCTGTTGCCTACACTTGAGGAGTATGCCTATCTTGTGGGTATACCTATTCTGGATCAGTTGTCGTTTAGTGGCTTGGAGAGGGTTCCTTCTTCCCAAGAGATTGCTGACATGATTTATATAGATGTATCTGAGATTGTTGCTCATATGACTACCAAAGGTGGAATTCAAGGTCTCCCATCTGATTTTCCCATTGCCCAAGCTACTTTGTTTTGGAAGGCCATGAGTGAGGACGCCTTTGAAGCCATCTTCGTGCTTCTCATCTATGGGCTAGTGTTATTCCCCAACATTGATAATTTTGTGGATGTGAACGCTATTAGGATTTTCTCTACTCTTAATCCCGTTCCGACTCTGTTGGGTGACACTTATTTCTCTTTGCCCATGAGGAATGCAAATGGCGGTGGATCATTGTATGCTATTTGCCTCTGTTGTACAAGTGGTTTATTTCGCACTTGCCTCAGACGCTTGCCTTCAAGGAGAACAAGGCATGTCTACGGTGGTCCACGAGACTTATGTCTCTCATTAATGACGATATCTTTTGGTACAACCGTGTGTATGATGGCATTCAAATTATTGATTCTTGTGGTGAATTCTCCAATGTGCCTCTTCTTGGTACATGTGGTGGAATTAACTACAACCCTGTTTTAGCTCGTCGTCAGTTTGGGTTCCCCTTAAAGGATAAACCTAATAACATTTTGTTAGAAGGTGTGTTCTTTCAAGAGGGTAAAGATCCCCATAACTTGAAGGAGAGGATGGTTTGTGCCTGGCGCAAAGTTCATAGGAAGGGAAGGAAAGAGCTTGGTCCGAAGAATTGTATTGCTTTGGAACCCTACACCGCTTGGGTGTGGAAGAGAGCGCTTGAGTACCGCATGCCATATGATTATCCGAGACCTACCCCTATGGTTAAGGTTGGCCCTTCAACCCTCCCTAACCAAGGAGTAGAGGAGTTGAGAGATGAAGACCGTTCGCGTGCTTGGGTTCGTGAGCGAGAAGAACTACATCAGCAACTCAGAGATAAGGATGCAGTGATAGAATTTCTGGAGCATCAGGTTATTGATGAGCTTGATGATGTGGTTACTTCTCTTCTTCCTCAGTTATCCAGGTTTTGGAAGAGGAAGTATGATCGGCTCGCCAAGTAGAAGGCAGATATGGAAGCAACCTATGAGAAAGAGGTGAAGAGGCTTCGTGCAGCTTATCTTCCGGTCTCGAGAGCCTTGGAAGATTGTTTCTAGGGCTCCATAGGATGTTTATTCTCCTTTCCTCTTGTATTGTATTTGGTTACCAAGACTGTACTACTTCTTTGGTGTAAAAGTTTTTCCAAATATTATTGCTATGAGTATTCCATATATGTCTTAAAAAATTTAATATTTCCAAATATTTGCAAATAGATCTCTATAAAGTTCCTAAAATAAAAATAAACCATATGCACAAGCATTGCATGCATCATATGCATAAGTAGGTTTTGTTCAGCTCAGTGGTCTAACTCTTTGCTCTTCATTTATTTTGAAGACAAGCTGACGCACCAGTATAACACGAGAGCTAATCTTCCAAGACTAATGGAGCATTTAGAGCAAGAGAACCGGGAACTGAAGGATGAGATAGCTAGGTTGACTGCGATGATGGAGTCAGTATTGGCTGCCCAGGGCCAATCATCGCAAACTCCTGCAACTCCTCCCGTGAGGACGGTTATTTCAGAGATAGCTACCTCAATTGTGCCTGCTGCAACGGCCCACTTTTCTCCTTCTATGCCAGCCGGGTTCCCTTGGGGAATGCCTGCCAACTTTGTGCCCGAGGGTTTTGCTCCAACTCTTGCTTCTCTGTCGGCATCTAGTTCGGTCCTTTCTGTGCTACCTCCCGTTGTGCACACCTTACCAAGAGTTGAAGACACCATCTATCATTCTGAGCCATCTGAGGGCCCAGACGTCTATGAAAAGATGGACGAGATGAAAGACCAATTCCTTGAGCTGCGCAAGGAACTGAAGACTCTGAGGGGTAAGGACCTCTTTGGTAAAAGTGCTGCTGAGTTGTGCCTTGTGCCCAACGTTAAGATTCCTATTAAATTCAAAGTGCCTGACTTTGAGAAATATAAGGGAAACACATGCCCGCTCAGCCATCTTGTGATGTATGCTCCCACGATGTCAACATAAACGGACAACGATCAACTTCTTATCCACTACTTCCAAGATAGCTTATCTGGTGCTGCTCTCCGATGGTACATGGGTTTGGAGAGTTCGAACATATGCTCCTTCAACGATCTTGGCGAGGCCATCGTCAAGCAATACAAATATAATGTGGATATGGCTCCCGATAGGGACCAGTTGAGGGCAATGTCGCAGAAAGAGAAGGAGACCTTCAAAGAGTACACCCAGAGATGGCGCGAGTTGGCAACTCAGATAGTGCCACCCCTAGAGGAGAAAGAGATGACGAAGATATTTTTGAAGACTTTGGGCTATTTCTATTATGAAAGGATGATAACCAGTGCTCCCTCAGACTTCACCGAAATGGTGAATATGGGGATGAGGTTGGAAGAAGGTGTCCGAGAAGGACGTTTGTCTAGGGATGACAGGTCTTCAGCAAAGAGATATGGGAGCTTTGCAATGAAGAAGGAGGGGGAGGCACATGATGTATCCCCCCATATCAAAAGAAGGCCCTCTGTAAAGAGGAAGAACGTGCGTCTTGCCGTTAGCCAACACCAGGTGGCTCATATAGCACCTGCCTTTCGAGAAGTTCAACAACAACAACAATATCAACAACAACATCGTCCACACCAATAAGCCTACCGGCCTCGAAACAACAATAACACCACCACTAAAAACGACGAGAGGAAGAGGGTAACTTTTGACCCAGTTCCAATGACATATGCTGAACTCTATCCTTCTCTGATCGATAGAAAGTTGATTACTCCACGAGACCCTCCTGCTGTACCAACCTACCCTCAATGGTGGTACAAGCCAGAACTACACTGTGTATAACATTCCGGTGTCCCCGGACATGACGTGGAAAATTGCTATCTGTTGTAGACCAAGGTGCAAGACCTTGTGAGAAGCGGTATTTTGTTTTTAGAGGACGTAGGTCCTAATGTCAAGAAGAACCCATTACCCGAGCATGGGAAAGCAGCTGTAAATATGGTCCAGGGATGCCCTGGCAAATATAAAGTCTTGTATGTTAATGATATCAGGCAATCTTTGGTCGAGATGCATAAACTGTTATGTGGATACAGTTGATAACATGAAATAGTATCACATTCTAGGACTCGATTTAATTAAATTATATTATTATTTACTTCAATTTATTTCATTTTACGCGATATTACTCGGTATTTTCTTTCTATTTATCTCAGGTAGTTTATTTGAAGCACAAGTGAAAAAGGAAGAAAAGGAGGTGAAAAAGCAATGAAAAGAAGCAAATATCAAAAGTCAAAGCCCAACCCAAAAGCACAGGCACTGTGCCTGTGACGAGCGTCACACAGGCTGTGACGAGCGTCACGCTTTACCCACTTGTGTTACGAGCGTAACACATGGTGTGACGGACGTCACACCATTCTCCTATATTTTTGGCTTCAGAAGCGCAACAAAGACGTTGAGGCCTATTGTTACGCTTGACCATTGGAACGTGAACGGAAGAATTTTGGAAACCGTTACAACAAAGTGACCAGTATAAATATTGGCTTTGCAAACCCTGCAGAAGCTCTCCGACTTCGTTCAATTTTCTTCTTCCAGCCGTGCAAGCATACCATTATTTTTCTTTATTGTTTTTGCTTTTAATTGCAGTTTTTATTTTTATTTTTATTTTCTTTTCCAGTTAAGCTTTCAGCACTTAATTAATTCTTTTTCGCACAATAGTTTCTACACCGGAAACTATTGTGTATCTTTTACTAGATCTAACCTTACGTTGGACCCTAGATTTTTTTTATTCCTTCACTTTTATTTTCTGTCTGATTGAAGAATTCAAGAACAAATCCAACCGGTCTGTGGTGGATGTTCAAGACTGCTGTTAATTACTCAGGTTCTTTAATTATTGTTTGAATTTATATATGCTTTGTTTTACAGTTTATTTATATTATTTTCCTGAGATGGAATTATTTATGCATGCTGATTATTTAGATCTGTTTAGTATGTCTGGCTAATTTATTTAGGTATCGGTATGTAAAGTAAGCGGAATGAAGGAATCAAAACTAAGTTAGTTTAAAATTAAAATCACTCTTTTCACGGTCTCAATTTACAGGTTTAATAACAATGTTTTTATACGAAAGTAAAAGACATAAAGAAGTTTAAATCAATAGAACGAGAGTTTGAGTTTTTGACTGGACAGTGTTAATTGGACATTAATTCTAGATCAGGGCGAGAGCAATTTTTAGAGTTAATTAAATTCTAATCTTTTTCAAAAAGTATTTTTAAAGGTTGAATGTGAGGACGAGAGTTAAGCATTTGAATTTAATTATATAACCTAAGTCAACAGAGTGAGAGTTTGAGACAAGGGTGTTTAAACGATTAGTGTTTTCTTAAAAAGAGTTTCTACGGATTCTATTGTTTTCAAAAAGTGGTTTTTGACTTAACTAATAAGTGACAGCTACGTTAATATAAAATCATAGTTTATTCAACAGAGCGAGAGTTTGAGATAAGACTTTTAATCAATAGTGTCAACTGAAAAGATTTATTTTAAAACCAAGAAACCAACGAAGAATTGATTCCCTAATTACGACGAACTACATACCGATATCCGTTTAGTTGATATTTAATTTAGATCCTATTTTTTTTTAGTTTTAACTTTTCCCCCGAACAATCAAAGTATCATCCGCCTTAGCTTTACGAAGTAACCTTAGAAAACGGTATATCGATTCATAAGTCCCTGTGGGATCGATATCTTTTAAAACTACGCGATAGAACTGTGCACTTGCAGTTTGTACCCCAAATTCGACTCATAAAGTCACGATCAAGTTTTTGCCGCCGTTGCTGGGGACTTTTATTTAGTCGTTATCGTAACTCTTCTGTTACGCTGTAGAGACTAAGGCTTATTTTCCTTTTCTTTTCTTTCTTTCGTTGATTTGTATGCCACACACTCGCTCACAAGGCGAGTCGTTCTACTTACGAATCAACGATATCGAACTATATCTCCGAGTCTTACGACGAATTCGGGAATATCGTGCTGCAAACAATCTCCCTCCTGTCGAACTTCCTGATCTCAAAAATCTTCTTCCTTCGTCGATACCCGAGATGGCAGAACCAGCTCGTGCTCTTCGAGATTACGCCGCTCCATCGCAAGATGAGCCGCATTCGAGTATTGCTCCACCCGCAATCGAAGCAAACAACTTTGAACTTAAACCTTCACTGTTGCAGGAAGTGCAACAGAACCAATTCTCTGGAAATCCTACCGAGGATCCAAACCTTCGTTTATCCGTATTTGTCCAATACGCTGATACTGTTAAAGCTAATGGTGTCACTTCAGAGGCAATTCGACTTCGTCTTTTTCCTTTCTCGTTAAGAGATAGCGCTAGAAGATGGCTCCAGTCTCTTCCTTCCAACTCAGTCACCACATGGAACGAGTTAAAGAATGTTTTTCTTGCCCGATATTTTCCGCCGAGCAAAACAGCTATGTTAAGAGCCCAGATAAATGGATTTAAACAGAAAGATAACGAGTCTCTCTTCGAAGCATGGGAAAGATACAAAGACATGATGAGACTTTGTCCACACCATGGTTTAGAAGACTGGTTAGTAATTCATACCTTCTATAATGGTCTCCTGTACAACACGAGGTTAACAATAGACGCCGCCGCAGGTGGGGCACAAATGAACAAACCTTATGCTGATGCTTACCAACTTATCGAAAGCATGGCTCAAAACCACTATCAGTGGGGAAGCGAACGAACAATGGTAGAAAAACCTCAAACGAAAACTGGCATGTACGAGATAAGTAACCTTGATCATGTTAACGCAAAAGTGGATACTCTGGTCCAGAAAATTGAAAGTTTAAATGTATCACCTCCAGCCACCGTGGTAGCCATAACTCAGAATTGCGAAGTCTGTGGAATCCAAGGTCACACTCCTGCAGATTGTCAACTCCTAACAGGAATCCAAGCGGAGCAAGTAAACTATGCTCAAGGAAGCCCCTACTCGCATACCTATAACTCGAATTGGAAGATTCATCCCAATTTTTCATATAAGAGTAATAACGCTCTATACGCACCTGGACAATCTCCAAATCAAGCCCCAGCTATACCTCCGGGATATCAAAAGCCGATCCCATCTACACCTAACAATAACGCCCCTAGGAAATCCAACTTGGAAATCATGATGGAAAACTTTATAGCCTCTCAACAGCAAACCATTAAAGATTTCTTAAACCAGAATGAACACACAGGAGAACAAATTAAACAACTAGCAAGTAAAGTAGATGCCCTGGCTACCCATAACAAAATGCTGGAAACGCAAATATCACAAGTAGCTCAACAACAAGCGCCTACTGCTGCCCCAACTGGTACATTTCCTGGCCAACCCCAACCTAACCCGAGAAGCCACGCTCATGCAATTATACTGAGAAGTGGAACGGAAGTGGAAGGACCGTCTGACCCAAGGATAGAAAACCAAAACTCTAAAAAGTCAACTGAGGAGGAAAGTGAACCTAAGGAAAAGGAAGAGAGTAATAAGGAAACCATAGAAAAAAAGGAACCTTATGTACCTCCACCACCTTATAAACCACCTATCCCTTACCCTCAAAGGCTTATTAAAACCAAAGATGCGGGCCAATTTAAAAAATTTGTTGACCTACTGAAACAATTAAACGTCACAATCCCGTTTACAGAAGCTATTACGTAGATGCCCTCATATGCTAAGTCCTTAAAAGAAATTCTTTCTAATAAAAGGAAACTTGAAGATAGCGAAACCGTTACACTCACTGCTGAATGTAGCGCTATAATCCAGAATATGCCTCCTAAACTTAAAGACCCAGGTAGTTTCTCTATACCCTGTCACATAGGAAAATTTGTCATTGACAAAGCCTTATGCGATTTAGGAGCCGGTATTAGTGTTATGCCTTTATCCATATGCAAGAAACTGGAAATGGGAGAATTAAGACCAACTAAAATGTTTGTGCAATTAGCAGATCATTCCGTTAGATATCCTATAGGAATTCTTGAAAACGTTCCAGTGCACATAGGTCAATTCTACATTCCAACCGATTTTATAATTATGGATATTAGAGAAGATGAAGTTACACCCATTATACTGGGAAGACCGTTCTTAGCAACTGCCAGTGCGATCATAGACGTAAAACGAGGACGACTCACTTTCGAAGTAGGAGAAGAGAAAATTGAGTTCATTCTTTCCCAATTTTTGAAAGCACCTGCAATAGAAGATACATGTTACTTCATGGATATCATCGATGAATGCATAAAAGAAACAGAGTTAGAAAAAGACAAATCATCCGACTATCTTGTAGAAGACAAACTTAACCAATGTTTAGCAATAACACCGGACCCTACGCAATGCCTTAAGAAACCAACCCTAGACCTGAAAACACTTCCCAAAAATCTGAGATATGAATTCCTAGATTTAGAGCTTGAACGACCAGTGATAGTTAATGCTGACCTAGGAAGACTCGAAACAGAAAAACTCTTGCATATCTTAAGAAAATATCCAACCGCACTAGGATACAACATCACCGATCTTAAAGGAATAAGTCCTTCTATTTGTATGCACCGCATCATGCTAGAAGAAGACTGTAAAACTTCTAGGGAACACCAGAGGAGACTAAACCCGATCCTGAGTGAGGTAGTGAAGAAGGAAATAACCAAGTTATTAGAGGCAAGTATCATATATCCTATATCTGATAGCAAATGGGTTAGTCCTGTACACGTAGTACCGAAGAAAGGAGGTGTAACAGTCATTGAAAATGAAAAAGGAGAAACTATAACCAAACGAATCGAATCGGGATGAAGAATGTGCATTGACTACAGGAAACTAAACAAAGCAACCCGAAAAGATCATTTCCCTTTACCATTCATTGACCAGATGTTAGAACGATTAGCAAAACATTCGCATTTCTGCTATCTAGACGGTTACTCAGGCTTCTTTCAAATACCAATTCACCCTGATGACCAAGAAAAGACAACGTTCACGTGTCCTTTTGGTACCTTCGCTTATAGACGAATGTCGTTTGGCTTGTGTAATGCTCCTGCAACCTTCCAAAGGTGCATGATGGCAATATTTGCCGATTTTCTCGAAAACATCATGGAAGTATTTATGGATGACTTTTCCGTATGCGGACAAAGCTTTGAAGAATGGCTTGAAAACCTAGAAAGAGTTCTAGAGCGATGTGTAAAAGTAAACCTAGTACTTAATTGGGAAAAATGCCACTTTATGGTACAAGAAGGAATTGTTTTAGGACACATCATCTCGAACAGAGGAATTGAAGTAGACAAAGCCAAAATAGAGGTAATCGAAAACCTTCAACCCCCGAAAACTGTGAGAGAAGTACGAAGCTTCTTAGGACATGCCGGTTTTTACCGACGATTCATTAAAGACTTCTCTAAAATAACTAAACCTTTAACCGGGCTATTAATGAAGGATGCTGAATTCATATTCGAAAATAAATGTTTAGAAGCATTTCAAACGCTTAAACAAGCATTGATCTCCGCACCCATAATGCAGACACCAGATTGGAATGAACCATTCGAAATAATGTGTGATGCCAGTGATTACGCTGTAGGTGCTGTTTTAGGGCAACGAAAGGATAAAAAGCTTCACGTTATATATTACGCAAGTAGAACTCTAGATGAAGCACAAATGAATTACGCCACAACCGAGAAAGAACTTCTAGCAGTAGTATTTGCGCTAGATAAATTTTGTTCTTACTTGGTCGGAGCCAAAATAATCATCTACACTGACCACGCTGCTATCAAATACCTCTTAACAAAAAAAGATGCTAAACCTAGACTCCTAAGGTGGATCCTGTTGCTACAAGAGTTCGATTTGGAAATCAAAGACAAGAAAGGAACTGAAAGCGTAGTAGCAGATCACCTCTCTAGACTTGAGAACCTTAAACCGGAAAGAACATTAATTAACGATGATTTCTCGTACGATAAGCTTATAGCTACTTTGGAAGGAAATAACGCTGATAAACAGGTAGGAACCACCTTAGCTATATCTGTTACACCGTGGTACGCTGACCTCGTCAATTATTTAGCTGCCGGAATAGTTCCACCTACTTTATCCTACCAGCAGAAGAAACGATTCTTCTATGACATAAAACACTATTACTGGGATGACCCCTTACTTTTTAAAAGAGGCCCCGATGGTATTTTTCGTCGGTGTATACCCGAAGAAGAGGTAGAAAATATAATCCAACATTGTGACTCCGCTCCTTATGGTGGACACGCAAGTACATCCAAGACCTGCTCTAAAATCCTACAAGCCGGTTTTTATTGGCCAAATATATGGAAGGATATACATGCAGCTATTAAGAAATGTGACATATGTCAACGCACAGGAAACATATCTAGACGTGACGAGATGCCACAAAAAGGCGTTTTGGAAGTAGAGATTTTCGACGTGTGGGGAATAGACTTCATGGGACCTTTTCCATCCTCTTTCGGTAACAAATACATACTCGTGGCAGTTGACTACGTATCGAAATGGATTGAAGCTATAGCTTCTCCAACAAACGACACACGAGTAGTAACTAGACTCTTTAAGAATATAATATTTCCAAGGTTTGGTGTCCCAAGAATAGTAGTCAGTGATGGTGGATCGCATTTCATATCCAAGGTACTCGAAAAACTACTGCTTAAGTATGGCGTAAGACATAGAGTAGCGACACCTTACCACCCTCAAACCAGTGGGCAAGTGGAAGTGTCTAACAGATAGATTAAACAAATATTAGAGAAAACAGTCGCCACCTCAAGGAAAGACTGGTCATTGAAATTACCAGAAGCTTTATGGCCTTACCGAACTGCTTACAAAACTCCCATAGGGACAACCCCATTTAAGCTCATTTATGGAAAATCCTGCCACCTCCCGGTAGAATTAGAACATAAAGCCTATTGGGCTATTAAAAATTTAAATTTAAACTATAAAGCCGCCGGTGAAAAGAGAATCCTTGACATAAGCGAATTAGAGGAACTCATAAGAGACGCTTACGAAAATGCCAGAATCTACAAGGAAAGAACAAAACAATGGCATGAAAAGCGCATATCAAGGAAAATCTTCAAACAAGGCGATACAGTCCTTTTATTTAACTCTAGGCTAAAGTTATTCCCGGGAAAACTACGATCTAGATGGTCAGGTCCTTTCCAAATCACCAATGTTTTTCCCAGTGGAGCAGTAGAAATTAAAAGCAAATCTGTGGAACCATTTACCGTAAACGGGCAACGTCTAAAACATTATCACTATGCAGAAAACAATGAAGATTCGCAAGTCTTGCACTTAAACGAAATGCCTCCAGAATTTATAGATTATATTTGATAGTTTTTATGTCGAGCTTGCAACATTAAACAAAGCGCTTAGTGGGAGACAACCCACAAATATTTATATTTTTTTATTTCTCCCTTAATTATTCTTTTAAATTTTGTTTAGTATTCATTCTTAATTTATTTATTAAAAACTTTTCTCTTCTTCTTTCGGCATTTGGCCAAATCCTGACTAAAACTCATGTTCTTTTCTTTTCTCTAGCTAACATTAACCTGATGGGACAAATCGATCGTATGGGTATCAAATTCAGAGGGAAAGCTCAGAAACAAAAGTTTGAGGAACTAGCCACGAGAGAGATGCTATCTAGTCTGTATGCTGATGACTGGGCAATGACTGCCCTTGGACTAAGAGAAAGTGTCCTGTATTTGCTGAGTCAGATAGGGTGGGAAACCTCTCCTATCCGTAGACATTTCGTCACTTACCGAAGACTAACACTAGAATTCCTTAGCTCCCTGATCTATCTACCCAGCCATGGGAAAGGAATAAGCGGAGGTTTCATCCAGTTCAGAATGTTTAACATGGAGTACCAGTTTAATATTCAAGACTTTACCAACCTTTTAGGTTTCCCTACCTCCCTTGATACATTCACAGTGAGCCAAGAAGAACTTTTTGAATATAGAGAACTTGAACACTTTTGGGGAAGCTTGACTGGAAATGACGATCCCGAGGAACATGAGTTTCTCTCTGGAAACATACATAACCCGGCCTTCCGTTATTTCCATAAGATCCTGACCCACATCTTATTTGGGAAGAAGCCAAACAGTACCACAGTTTCACGTGATGAACTCTTCATCATATTTTGTGCTTCCCAGAACCGTCCAGTAAATGGTGCCACTTTTATGTTGGCAAATTTAGACCACCTTATCCAAGATGAACGAGCACCAATTCGAATAGGCGGTTTGATAACCATGATTGGTAATGCTATCGGATTACGTCAGCCTATGCTTGACTTAAGCCCTTTTTGTGGCATTACGATTATGAGTATACCCTTCCTCTTCAACACTATGTTTATAGCAAACCTAGGATCTGAAGAGTTTGAGCTTATAATTAATAACCAAGTTCTTTGCCTTTTCACCTTGCCTAGTCCTAGGACTAGTGTCCATAACCGCAATAACTGGCTCTACAATCTGAACGCAACACCCTCTCCAGCTAGATCTACTGAATCCATCCAGGACTATGAGATTTGTGATGACCAGATCCCTTATGCTGAATCTGACCCTCAGACACCATCTGGTTATTATGATATTGACCCTCCTCCTCAACCTGCCCCGACCGAAGAATCGGCAATACCCGACCTTAGACATCATATGCCCGGAACTGATTATAACACTGCCATTGAAGCTTTGATGTCAGAACAAGACGCCCTCAGAGAAGAGTTCGCTAACATGAGACACGAATTTCTGGGATACATGAACAGTATGACAAATCAGTTTCACGAGTTGCTATACCGTGTTAACTCCTTTGCTCCTCCGGCCAGAGATCGTGCAGATGGATAGAAGTTGTTTTTCTTAGTTATTTAGTTTTATTATTTAATGTTATTTCAAATTATGTTCGTATTTGTTTCTCTTTCGCATTTTTTTGTTTTGTTGTTTTTTCCTCCAATGTTACATTATGATTATTTTATGAAGCTATTGATTTATTTTACTTTATTATGAATTATGCAACACCTATCAATAATGCTCTCTACTGTATGCTACCTACCTAACGTATTAAAGATATATATATATATTATGGAAAGTAGAATAGCATGCAAGGAAATTTAAAGTATCACAATAGCCAAATAAAATAAACTGCAGCAAGACAAAATATAATAATAAATTACTATAATTATTATGAAGAACACAGGCAGCAACCATGCCAGAATGACTGTGTGACGAGCGTCACACAATCTATCACGGACGTCACGCCAAGTGCCTGTGACGCCCGTAACGCCCCTGTCACGAGCGTGACACCGTCTAACCATGTTAACGTTACTAGCCGTTGGGAGACGACCGTTACACCACTTCACCTTTTTACCTTCCCCATTTATTCACATTAACCCACATTTATTTACTTTTCAACCACTTCCTTTCCAACTTCCAAATATTTCCTATAAATACCCACCATACCTTTCTTCATACACCACAAACCATTCTCTAAAATCAATTTCGTTTCCCTTCTCCCCTAATTACTTCTTCAAACCACTTATCGATATGGCGGGCAACCAAGCTTTCGGAAATATCATCTTCCGATTCGAAGATGATAATTATCAAAGGGAGCAGTTCGAGCGTTTCCAATAACGAGGTGTCACCTCTACCAGGTATCCTGATTTAACTTGTTTACAAGAATTAGGATTACTTCAAGGTAAAGAATGGATGCTCCGTCTTGCTGATTTAACCTTTCTATGCACGCATAATCAACCTACCTACCCATCCCTAACCTTAGAATTTTTAAGTTCCTATTCGTACAACACTCCCACCGGTGAAGACGAATTCTTAACCGGTACCGCAACCTTCCGTATGTTCAACACCGAATACTCCCTATCCCAAAACCAATTGAGTACCATGCTACAGTTCCCCATAGAAGGTCAAGTCTACCCCAGAATCCCTCCAAACTCAAACTAGAACACAGTTGCCGTCTTCGACCTCTTTAGGAAAATATCCGGTGTAGATGCCAACAACTGGGAAGAGCTCCTTGTTTCCCATATACATAACCCAACTATCCGGTACTTTATCCGCATCCTGCAAAACACAGTTTTTGGAAGATCGAACAACAACAAGGTCAACGCAAAGGAATTATTCTTCCTCGAATGCGTCTTCGAACCGGATACTAAGGTCAACGCCGCCTCCTTCCTATTTCATCATATCCGCACCTTATGTGCTAGAGGCCGTCAACCTTTTGTAATTGGTGGATTAATCACCACCATAGCACTTGGCTTAAACCTAGGGGACCGACTCCAAACTTTAGAATCTTTACCCCTCCTATTTATGGATATAAGCTACTGTCGGTCCAGCCGCCTAATTAAGAACATAGTAGGCGGAAAATATTACCTTATGGTGAATAACCAGGCAGTCCCAAGCGTTGTTCTACCCAACATTGCCCTAACAGATGTCACCAACCCCAACCGCCACCTCTATGATCTGAATGCTCCCGAAGCTACCGAGCCTTCACATGCAAACCCGCCTACAGACGAGTTCGAAGAAATGGAGCAAGGTGATCATGCTCCTGCACAACAATCAGTCCCGCTCAACCCTTCCGATAATGCAGCTGGCTCATCCTCACGACGTCGTCGACGAAGAAGACCTGCAACCAACGACGACATCATGGATGTTATTGATGGTATGCAAGCGCAAAATCTCGAAATGCTCCAAATGATGCGCCAAATGCAACAACAACAGGAAGCGAGGAATGCCATAACCGACCAGCGGTTCACTGATTTGCTTAGCAGGTTTGACAACTTAGAAGTACATCAACGATCACCAGGTCCAAGAACAAGAGGCGGCAGGCAGCATTAACTTTAGTTTCTTTTTCCTTTTTTTTTATTTATCTTTTGTTTTCTTTGAAACATTGGGGACAATGTTTCATTTAAGTATGGGGGGGAAAACCGTGTCCTTTCTATCTTCCCTTTTTCACGTATGTACCTTTCTTTTCATTGTTAATTCCCTTGAAAATATATATATATATATATATATATATATATATATATATATATATATATATATATATATATATATATATATATATATATATATAATTATAATATAGATTTATTTGAAGTTAAGTCCCAAGTGTGAAAAATTTCTATTATCTATTCCCTCAAAATTTCCATGAGCCATAACAAAAATTCAACACACTCAGTAAGTATAAAGGTTGCTCATTTTATCGAACTTGAGACAAATTAAGACAAAAACTATTACCGCCAAACACTCTAAACAAACCTCAACATGTTAGATCAGAAAGGCACCTGTTATACAAGTCCCTGGATTTTAACTTTATAGTAACCCCGAGTAGTTTATACAAGAAGTCAGCACCATCTTAATAGCAAACTACGTGGAGGGACGATGAATATAAGTGAATGATTCCCAAAATAAAAAAAAAATTATATATAAATATATATATATCATACAAAGATCATTTAATCTAAAGGTTGTAGATCATACAAAAACATAATACGAAAGATCCATTATGAGTTGGGTCAGCAGGTATCTGGTACTGAACTTGGTAGGGAGGACTACTGTCCGATCCCCCGCAATTCGCAATGGACTAAATAACGAAGTTATCCGACTCATGTACCAGAGCTTCGAGCTAAAAAGGGGATCAGAATCACTAACCGGTCACTCCACTATGTGCGCGAAACGATAAAGGGCTTAATGTGATTTCGCCAGAATGAAAACGGGTGAAATAAGAGTAAAAGAACCAGGCTAGCTATAATAGCATGACTCGAACTGGTTTGCGTGAGGTAAGATTATCAGATGTGGTAACGGTAGTTCTAGATGTCGAAATAAATTCAAGCTGTTTCTAAACAAAATCTACTTGCAACCTAGTACTAATTGATGTGTGTTTGGAAATTTCATTTGGCTAAATTTTTAAAACGAGTTCTATACTGTATTTTGCTTGAGGACAAGCAAAGGTCTAAGTATGGGGGAGTTTGATAACATGAAATAGTATCACATTCTAGCACTCGATTTAATTAAATTATATTATTATTTACTTCAATTTATTTCATTTTACGCGATATTACTCGGTATTTTCTTTCTATTTATCTCAGGTAGTTTATTTGAAGCACATGTGAAAAAGGAAGAAAAGGAGGTGAAAAAGGAATGAAAAGAAGCAAATATCAAAAGCCAAAGCCCAGCCCAAAAGCATAGGCGTTGTGCCTGTGACGAGCGTCACACAGGCTGTGACGAGCGTCACGCTTTACCCACTCGTGTTACGAGCGTAACACATGGTGTGACGGACGTCACACCATTCTCCTATATTTTTGGCTTCAGAAGCGCAACAAAGACGTTGAGGCCTATTGTTACGCTTGACCATTGGAACGTGAACGGAAGAATTTTGGAAAACGTTACAACAAAGTGACCAGTATAAATATTGGCTTTGCAAACCCTGTAGAAGCTCTCCGACTTCGTTCAATTTTCTTCTTCCAGCCGTGCAAGCATACCATTATTTTTCTTTACTGTTTTTGCTTTTAATTGCAGTTTTTATTTTTATTTTTATTTTCTTTTCCAGTTAAGCTTTCAGCACTTAATTAATTGTTTTTCGCACAATAGTTTCTACACCGGAAACTATTGTGTATCTTTTACTAGATCTAACCTTACGTTGGACCCTAGATTTTTTTTATTCCTTCACTTTTATTTTCTGTCTGATTGAAGAATTCAAGAACAAATCCAACCGGTCTGTGGTGGATGTTCAAGACTGCTGTTAATTACTCAGGTTTTTTAATTATTGTTTGAATTTATATATGCTTTGTTTTACTGTTTATTTATATTATTTTCCTGAGATGGAATTATTTATGCATGCTGATTATTTAGATCTGTTTAGTATGTCTGGCTAATTTATTTAGGTATCGGTATGTAAAGTAAGCGGAATGAAGGAATCAAAACTAAGTTAGTTTAATTAAGTTTAAAATTAAAATCACTCTTTTCACGGTCTCAATTTACAGGTTTAATAACAAGGTTTTTGTACGAAAGTAAAAGACATAAAGAAGTTAAAATCAATAGAACGAGAGTTTGAGTTTTTGACTGGACAGTGTTAATTGGACATTAATTCTAGATCAGGGCGAGAGCAATTTTTAGAGTTAATTAAATTCTAATCTTTTTCAAAAAGTATTTTTAAAGGTTGAATGTGTGGACGAGAGTTAAGCATTTGAATTTAATTATATAACCTAAGTCAACAGAGCGAGAGTTTGAGACAAGGGTGTTTAAACGATTAGTGTTTTCTTAAAAAGAGTTTCTACGGATTCTATTGTTTTCAAAAAGTGGTTTTTGACTTAACTAATAAGTGACAGCTACGTTAATATAAAATCATAGTTTATTCAACAGAGCGAGAGTTTGAGATAAGACTTTTAATCAATAGTGTCAACTGAAAAGATTTATTTTAAAACCAAGAAACCAATGAAGAATTGATTCCCTAATTACGACGAACTACATACCGATATCCGTTTAGTTGATATTTAATTTAGATCCTATTTTTTTTTTTAGTTTTAACTTTTCCCCCGAACAATCAAAGTATCATCCGCCTTAGCTTTACGAAGTAACCTTAGAAAACAGCATATCGATTCATAAGTCCCTGTGGGATCGATATCTTTTAAAACTACGCGATAGAACTGTGCACTTGCAGTTTGTACCCCAAATTCGACTCATAAAGTTGCGATCAACAGTCACTATAAGCATGACCATGATAGGTGCCAGGTGTGCACTATCAATGAAAGAGGATGCCGACAAGTTAGAAAGGACATCCAAGAGATGCTGGATCAGGATATGATCGAGATACTTCAGAATCGTAAAGAGGACGAAGTTGATGTTATAACCCCTGTGTTTAATTTCCTGAACCTGTTGTCGTCAAATAGGATGGCAGCAAGAAAAAAGTGTGACCATCTCTTGTGATAAAGCCAGCGGGCCCTATCCCGTATGTATCTGATAAAGCAGTTCACTACAGATACAATGATGTGATGCTAGAAGATGGGAAGGAGGTGCCATTTCCCTCAACCTCTGTTGTGAGCATCTCAAACGTTAGTGGTGTGACCCGTAGTGGTCGTGTTTTCTCGGTGCCGCCGAAACCCCACGAAGACGTTCTGAAGAGAATTGTGGTTAATTCTACCGGTCCCGTGGGGACTTCTTCTTCTGATAATCCTGTTGTGAAGGGTGCTGACCCTATTGTTGATAGAATTGTTAAAAATCCTGTCCTGGTTGGCCATCATGGCATTTTGAAAGAGGATGGTGATGAGATACTGTGGCTCATCAAAAGGAGCGAATACAATGTTGTTGATCAACTGCTACAAACTCCATCAAAGATATCTGTGTTATCTTTGTTGATGAATTCTGAGCCATACCACGAATCTTTGCAGAGGGTGTTGGACGTGGCATACGTGGATCACGATGTCACTATCGAGCAGTTTGATAACATTGTTGCAAACATAACCGCTTGCAACAATTTGAGCTTCTGTGATGCTGATCTTCCCGAGGAGGGAAAAGACCACAATTTGGCCCTACACATTTCTATGAATTGTAGAGATGATGCCTTGTCCAATGTGTTGGTGGACACATGATCATCTCTTAATGTGTTGCCAAAATCCACTTTGGCTAAACTTTCTTACCAGGGGCCTCCCATGAGGCAGAGTGGAGTGATTGTTAAAGCTTTTGATGGATCACGCAAGACTGTGAACGGTGAATTAGACCTCCCGATCAAGATTAGACCTAGTGATTTCCATATCACTTTCCAAGTTATGGACATCCATCCATCTTACAACTGTTTGCTTGGCAGACCATGGATTCACGAGGCAGGCGCCGTGACATCCACCCTACACCAGAAGTTGAAGTTGGTGGTGATAGGGGGAGAGAAGGCTCTCTTGGTTAGCCATTTATCTTCCTTTTCCTATATTGATGTCGAGGATGAGGTTGGGACTCCGTTCCAAGCTTTGTCTATTGTTGAGCCTTCAAGGAAAGGACCTTCTTCATTTGCTTCCTACAATGATGCTAAGTTGGCCATTGAGCATGGCACAACTACTGGTTTGGGGCAAATGATCAAATTGGAAGATAATAAATCCCGAGTTGGGATATGGTATTCTTCTGGTATTTCCAATGAGCGTGGACTGTTCCAAAGTGGAGGTTTCATCCATACTGTTGAAGATCAGGAAGCTGCTGCCATAGTGGAAGATGATGAAGAGGAAGATCTTGGCAACTTCGTCATACCTGGTGGAATCTGCAATAATTGGGTCGCTGTTGATGTTCCAACAGTTATCCACAAGTCCACGTAATGTGTTCATTTTGTTTAAAAACCCTTCTCCCATGCCAAAAGGAGAAGTGATGACATTGTTGACACATTTTGATTAATACAATGATATTCATTCAACAATCACATGTTAAATGTTTTTTTTTCCAAATTATTTTTCCTTTTTTCTTTTTGCCTGAAATTGGTGATCACCATAAAACCCTAAAAAAGAGAATAAAATCAATCTTTTCATCTGCATAATGATTTGCCTTGCTTGAATTCTAAAATCTCTTTTATACTCAAAATTATTATGCAGGTTGATCAAACCCATTGAACATAATGATCCAACACCATCTCCCAACTTTGAGTTCCCTGTATTTGAGGCAGAAGAAGATGATGTTGTAGAGATTCCTGATGAGATTACCCGTCTTCTTAAGCACGAGGCGAAGATCCTTCAGCCGCATCTTGAGAATCTAGAAACAGTCAACTTGGGGCCTGAAGACTGCGTTCGTGAAGTGAAGATTGGGGCACTCCTTGAAGAGTCTGTTAAGAAAGGGTTGATTGAGTTGCTAAGAGAATATGTCGACGTCTTTGCCTGGTCTTATAAAGACATGCCTGGTCTAGATACTGATATTGTTCAACATTTTTTGCCGTTGAAGCCTAAGTATGTGCCTGTGAAGCAGAAGCTCAGAAGAACTCATCCTGATATGGCAGTGAAGATTAAAGAAGAAGTTCAAAGGCAAATTGATACGGGGTTTCTGGTGACTTCTACATATCTTGAATGGGTGGCCAATATTGTGCCTGTGCCTAAGAAAGACGGAAAAGTCCGAATGTGTGTGGACTACCGAGACTTGAATAAAGCTAATCCGAAAGATGATTTTCCTCTACCACACATTGATATGTTGGTAGATAATACAACTAAATTCAATGTCTTCTCATTTATGGACGGATTTTCCAGTTATAACCAGATTAAAATGGCACCCGAGGATATGGAGAAGACAACATTCATCACACCTTGGGGAACATTCTGTTATCGAGTGATGCCCTTCGGTTTGAAGAACGCCAGAGCGACGTATCAGCGAGCTATGACTACCTTGTTTCATGATATGATGCACAAGGAGATCGAGGTGTATGTTGATGATATGATTGCAAAGTCGAAAACGGAAGTTGAACATGTAGAACACTTGTTGAAGCTTTTCCAGCGTTTGAGGAAGTACAAACTCCGCGTGAATCCGAACAAATCTACATTTGGAGTCCGTTCCGGAAAGTTATTGGGATTTATCGTCAGTGAAAGAGGTATTGAAGTTGATCCTGCCAAGGTCAAAGCAATATAAGAGATGCCTGCGCCCAAAACTAAGAAGCAAGTCCGAGGTTTTCTTGGTCGCTTGAATTACATTTCCAGATTTATATCCCACATGAGTGCCACATGTGTTCCTATATTCAAGCTCCTCCAGAAAGATCAGCGTCATGATTGGACCAAGGATTGCCAAAAGGCCTTTGACAGTATCAAAGAGTATCTGTCCGAGCCTCGGATTCTGTCTCCGCCTGTTGAAGGGAGACCATTGATTATGTACTTGACCGTGCTTGATGATTCCATGGGTTGTGTATTGGGTCAGCAAGATGAATCAGGGAAGAAAGAATATGCAATATACTACTTGAGATGACATGTTGTGCTTTGGCTTTGGCTGCTAAGCATTTACGCCAGTATATGTTGAATCATACAACTTGGTTGATATCCAAAATGGATCCAATCAAGTATATCTTTGAGAAGCCTGCTTTAACTGGGAGGATTGCCCGTTGGCAGATGTTGTTATCTGAGTATGATATTGAGTATCGAGCTCAAAAAGCTATTAAGGGTAGTATCTTGGCTGACCACTTGGCACATCAACCAATTGAAGATTATCAGTCTATTTAGTACGACTTCCCTGATGAGGAGATTTTGTATTTGAAGATGAAAGATTGCGATGAGCCTACGCTTGATGAAGGGCCAGAGCCTGGTTCCCGATGGGGTATGGTGTTCGATGGTGCTGTTAATCAGTATGGAAATGGTATTGGGGCAGTGATTATTACTCCTCAGGGCACACATTTTCCTTTTACAACAAGGCTAACTTTCAAATGCACGAATAATATGGCGGAGTATGAGGCCTGTATCATGGGTTTGGAAGAGTGTGTTGATCTTAGGATCAAACATCTCGATGTTTATGGTGATTCGGCCCTTGTTGTTAATCAGATTAAGGGTGAATGGGAGACGAATCAGCCTAGCCTCATCCCATATAGAGATTATGTGAGGAGGATTTCAACTTTCTTTACTAAGGTTGACTTCCATCATATTCCTCGAGACGAGAATCAGATGGCAGATGCTCTTGCTACACTTGCTTTAATGATTGTGGTGAAATATTGGAATGAAGTCCCCAATATCACTGAGATGCGCTTGGATAGACCAACTCATGTATTTGCAGTTGAAGAAGTGAAAGATGATAAGACATGGTATTATGATATCAAGTGCTTTCTCCAAAGTCAGATTTACCCGCCTGGGGCATCTGTTAAAGTTAAAAAGACTTTGAGAAGATTATCTGGTAGTTTCTACCTCAATGGTGATGTGCTTTATAAGAGGAATTTTGACATGGTTCTGCTAAGATGCATGGATAGACACGAAGTAGACCTGTTGATGACTGAAGTCCATGAGGGTTCATTTGGTACTTATTCCAATGGACATGCCATGGAAAATAAGATGTTGAGAGCAGGCTACTATTGGCTGACAATGGAGTCTGACTGCTGCAAATACGTGAAGAAATGCCACAAGTGTCAGATTTATGCGGATAAGATTCATATTCCCCTGACACTTTTGAATGTTATTTCCTCACCATGGCCTTTCTCCATCTGGGGGATTGACATGATTGGCATGATAGAGCGAAAGGCATCAAACGGTCACCGTTTTATTCTCGTAGCAATTGATTACTTCACCAAGTGGGTTGAAGCGGCATCATATGCGAATGTGACCAGACAAGTGGTTGTGAAGTTTATCAAGAACCAGCTTATATGCCAATATGGTATGCTAGACAAGATCATTACTGATAATGGATCTAACTTGAACAACAAGATGATGAAAGAGTTGTGTAGCGAGTTCAAGATTGCACATGATAATTCTTCTCCCTATTGACCCAAGAAGAATGGGGTTGTTGAAGATGCTAACAAGAACATCAAGAAGATTATTCAGAAGATGGTTGTTACGTACAAAGATTGGCATGAGATGCTGCCATTTGCCTTGCATGGCTATCGTACATCTGTCTGCACTTCAACAGGGGCAACCCCTTTCTCTCTTATATATGGCATGGAAGTTGTGCTCCCCGTGGAGGTTGAGATCCCGTCAATGAGACTCTTGATGGAGGCCAAGTTGACTGAGGCTGAATGGGTTCAGAGTCGTTATGACCAACTGAAGTTGATGGAAGAGAAGAGATTAACTGCCATGTGCCATGGTCAGTTATATCAGCAGAGGATGAAGAAAGCCTTTGATAAAAAGGTCAAGCCTCGTGTGTTCCGATAAGGTGACCTCGTTCTCAAGAAAGTTTTGTCTTTCGCGCCCGATTCCAGAGGCAAATGGACTCCAAACTATGAAGGTCCATATGTTGTTAAGAGAGCCTTTTCAGGCGGTGCTTTGTTGCTCACAACTATGGATGGGGAGGATTTCACTCATTCTGTGAATTCAGATGCAGTCAAGAAATACTTCGCCTAAAATAAAAACATAATAGCTCGCTAAGTTGAAAACCCAAAAGGGCGACTTAGGAAAAAAGGACGTCTCGGTGGATTGAAAACCCGAAAGGGCGGTTCAGGCAAAAGTTAGAGACATAAAAAAAATGAATATATATCCCGCTAGATTGAGTACCTCACCCTGGGGAAATCTAGGCAAAAATTAGGGATTTGGCAGGTAACTGCATCCTGACAAGACTTTGTTCTACAAGCTGTCTTCTGTCAAAGATTCTCGCTCAGTCATCATCAACTAAAGCTTCAAATACATTGGATTCAAAGTTGATGGAGAGATGGTCATTATGTTCAATGTAGCCCTTTTCCAATATATATCACCAATTTCAAATTTTTAAAGATCCATGGAGTCTCGCCATTTGCGGACTACCATTCTATCAAATAAATTTGAGCCTTTATCCAATTCTTTGCACTCTTATTTGTTTCTGCTTAACAAATGTTTGCATGATTTAACTGATAAATATCATTGTTTTAAACAAATAAAGTTTTTATAAATTGTTTTTAAACAAAGTGAACATTCACAATGACTAAAAGGATAAATGGAATGTCTTTAGTGCTCTCCCAAGGATAGTACGATCTCCAAAAGGGTAAGACATTTGTTCATGTTCTAGCGTGTTTGTATCCTCTTCATCATCTTTCAGGTTGACTCGCCAGCGAGGGCATAAAGAATTAAACATTATCAGCTCCCCAGAGAGTCTGGAGTATTGGCCTCGATCTTTAAGAGATGTGTATACCTCTATATCAAGCCCTATCATTGGTGTTTTATCAATTATATGGTTGTTATCCCGTGTGTGGACTGACCTAAAATCCCTTATAGATTGATAAAGGTTGATATGCTATCTATTCATGAGGAATTTTGTCTTTCCCTAGTGAGCAGAAATTCCCAGCATGAGTAGAAGTCCTCAGCAGGAGAAAGCATGTGTTCCCTGAAAAGCTATCTTTCAGATATCTCCTCAGTAGTAGTTGCTTAGAGCAGTTGGTGAAGGGTTTGTTCCCCTTTTTATCCCTAGCATAGCACGTGTTGACGAAGGATTCGTTTCTGTTCCCCTTAGCCAGGATAGTTCCTCCAGAGGTACTTGTAGTTATCCCCAGCAGGTTGGCTTATAACTCATCCCCAGTAGGTTTGCTCACAGCAGACTATCCCCAGTATGGTCACCTATAGTCTATCCCCAGTGGAGTTTCCTGATCAAAGTCTAGTAATTTATTTTCCCCTCCGTATTGGAAAGTTTTCACTAAGTTGAGCTGGTGGTGAAGATGTTGTGTCCTTGCCCAGCGGAGCAAGTGGTTCTCTCTCCCCTTAGCAGAGATGTCTCTCCAGCAGATAAGAGGAAGTGTTTTGATTGTTGGAACTTCTGTTCGGCGGTTGTTCCCCATAGAGTTTCATATCATTCCTTGTTAAGTTCCCCAGTAGAGTTTCTTCTACGACGGATCTTATCCGTGTTGAGCTCCCCAGTAGAGTTTCCTCTACGATGGATCTTATGTCTGTTCAACAGCAAATCCCTGGTGGTGACTCTGTATGTTCCCCAGCTGAGACTTTTCCTATCCTCAACGATGATCTGTGGCTCCTGGTATTTGATTCTCCCCACCAGATTTGATTTCTCCTGTGGACCTGGCCTTTCTCTTTTGAGATGTTATATCGGATGTCTGTCTATTGATTCTCGGACCTGTTTGTGTTAGATATGTTTGTCTGTCAGCATTAATCATACATAAACTACGTATATACATGCATAATCATAGCATTCAGATATTCATGTTGCATTCGTTGCCATATATCTTCGCTTGTTATCTCCTGCTATTGGTGAAATGTTCTTCCCCAAGAAAATGTTTGTGTCTGATCTCTCCATCTAGAGTCAGCCCCCATAGGCGTAAAGTGTCTATCTTTCCTTCTATGTTCCCCATTGAGATATGTCCTCGTGGATGATTATTGGTTCAGTTTCCTCCCTAATTATGTATTGGGATGGAATTACTCCCCTAAGTTATATCATCATTGGGTTGAATCTTGTTTCATTGTCTCTCTCTAGTTTGTTCCTAGATTGACTCCTTTCTTGTTTTTCCCCTGCAGTTTCCTGTGGTTTAGTCGTTCAATTGCTCAGTAACCAGTAATTGTTCGTTCTTTTCCCCAGTGGAACTTTGTGGCCTTCTACCCAGTAACCTGTAGATGTAAGTCCTATTTCTGTGGTTTTCTACCCAATAACCAGTAGATGTAATTCCGTCTTTGTTGGTTATCAATATCCAATATTCAGTATTGATATTCCTTCATTTTTGAGTATACCACCCAGTATCCGGTGATATATCTCATGGATATTTGCTCTTGTCAAGCAATTTATCCCCAGCGAGTCATCTTTCATTTGCCTTTGTTCGGTAATGATTGTTTCTCCTTCTGATTGGTCATCATTTTATACCCAGTAACCTGTATCCCGATGTCCTCTCTTTTTGGTCGATTTATCCTTTGTTAACCCAGTAACCGGTTGTGCGTAATCTTCCATGCGAGTATGTTATCTACGTTCTGACGGTAATAGATAATATATCTCATGCGCTCTTTAGTCGAAGTCTTTTTCTTCCCCAGTTGATTAAGATTCGTATTTCCTTATGGAATCCAATGTCCATCCTGTATGTTGAGTTTGCTTTTCCAGCCCTCCTTTCGGATGATGAGTGTCTTTCATATATTCCCAATTCACGCCTGGTTGGTCACCTATTATATGCCCAGTAACCGGTATCCCTGGTGTTCCTTCCTTCTGCTCCATATTATGACTCTTTTTCCCTTGTGGAGTCAGATTTTCCTGAGATGAGATGTGCCTTTTGGGTCCTCCTCAGATGTTGCGGACGGCTCATATCTCTCACCCTTATACTGGTCTTAGATATTCTTTCTCCCTGAGCGTGTTGTTCTCTCACCCTTATAATGGTGTTTTGATAACATGTCTCTCTCTTTGAGTTTATTACCCAGTAACCGGTAATATCTCGTTGTTTCTTCCTCGACTTGGGTCCTTTGTGGACATCCCCGCCTGAGTCCGGATTTTTATCCAAAGTATCCTTCGCGGATAGTTTCGCTGTATTGGCATATTCCCCAAGACATGCATCTTTGCGTCAGCTCGAGTCTTTCCATCGATTTAATTTCGTGGAATCCCTTCGGGTCTCCCAACAAGTTTTAAGTCGTGACCTTCTCACGCATTTTACCCTATTTTCCCTAGAGTCTCTGTCTCCTTAGTGAGTGTGTTACTCCTATGGACTTTAGGTATTTCTCTGGTTTCTCTTTCGTTTGTGTCCATATTTTCCCACGGAGTATTAACTTTTGCATGCATTCAATTAAGGTAAGTTCTTTCATTCATTATTTTATGCATATATGAGCTTATGTGAGTGTAACACCCTAAAATTTGCCCTCCTTAATCACGCATTCATTTTTAGGTCATTTAACATTAGATACATTGCATTTCATCATGTCAATCGGGATTAGCTCCAAGAAGCTTGAACATCATCCAGGACACTTTGTGGGTTCTATTTAGATGATCAGTCAACACAAGGGAAAGACTTGAGTTACTTCCAACAGGGGTCTATTCGTCAGTCAAAACGTTAATCTTGAAGGAGCAAAGTTTTGTTCATGAGCTGTCATGCTCGCTAGGTGAAGCCCACGTGTTTCGAAAAAAAAATGGAAAACGAAAAAAAAAAACCGAAAACGAAAATAAATAAATAAATAAATAAATAAATAAATCATGGACTTGGACCTCTCTCATTTGAGGCCACAGGTCCACAAAAATCAGGTTATAAATTCAGAGTTTCAGTGAAACAAAATTTCATTCTATTCCTATTACCCTTGCTGGAGGAAAAACATAGTGAGCGAAGAGCTAACAGAGTTCAGAGCAACCTCCAGAGACTGAAGGGAACTCATCTGCAAAGAACCAATTCCCTCTCATATAAACCCTAAGATTGTTCTGGAAACCCAACCGGGCAATTCAATTTCATTCGATCTCTCCAATCAGGTTTGCTTTATATCCATCATCTTTATGCCTTTAAATTGAATGCTCTAAATGTATGAGGTATTATGGGTAAATTTGATACCCTTTTGATGCATGTGTTTGACAAGAGGTTTAGGTCTCCTACCATTGGTTACTTTTTGTGAGCTTTTTGTGAAGGCATGATTCATGTGGTTACATTTTGATTTGGGGGTAACCCTTGATTACCCTATCTTGTTACTCTAACCCTTTCGTTGAGTTTTTCTGAAGGCTCACATGACTTTTGCAGGGATAGCTCGCTGGATATTCCACTTTGCTTGTGGGATACCATTTGGGAGATTTATTCTGATTGCCTTGTTGGCACATTTACTTTATACATGTTTGTTTTGTATGTGTTCGTATCCCCGCAGGTAGCGCGGTTCCTTCGTCAAGGACTGCCTTTTTGCATGAGCATCCCTAACCCTACCAACTCATTGATTTTTCTTCTCCTAAGAACACGTTAACTCCTTCTACTACAGGCGAGTAAGTCTCCAAAGGTCGAGCATCCGGTAGATTGCGTAGTAACGTCGTTCGTCCAAAACCCAATCCATAACCCCGTAGTTAGCCGAACTACGGCTTGCTCTGATTCTCATTCCAGATGAGATACGTAGGCATAAGACGTGATGTCTTAGCGAGCACAATTACCCCTAACCCCTAGGTCAGCCGAGCTACGAAGACTCTGATTCTCATATTCAGATGAGATACGTATGCAGTGGATGCGACATCTGTGCGAGTCATTTTCTTTTGACCCTTCTTTCAGTAAACAGCACAAGATAAACCGACACCCTCTAGACAAGAACTACAAAAGTGGATCCCGTAGAGTACTACGGATGCGTAGGGGTGCTAATACCTTCCCTTTGCATAATCGACTCCCGAACCCAAGATTTGGTTGCGAGACCCTGTCTTGTCCTTTCCTTTTTCCAGGTTTACTTCGAGCGTTTCCTTTCCCTCCTTTGGGATAAATAACGCACGGTGGCGACTCTCCTGTCTTTCTTCGCCGGTTGTTTTTTTTTGCATTCCATTTTTCAGGTTGCGACAGCTGGCGACTCTGCTGGGGACCCGGTTTCCCTAAGCGAGTCCCTCCTAGCTTTTGTAGGTTGTTTGTTTATTGGGTGTTTATTCTTTTGTACAGTTATTTATCTTTCAGCATTTACCTGCTTTATTGCATTGTGTACATATGACTGCCGTATCTGCTGGTTCTGTTTGTGAGATGAGTTCTATACCCGGACTCGAGTGCAATTAAGATAGGAGAATGACATAGTCTTGTTGACTTGTGTGGAGTTATTCCTTAGCAAGTTGACTTGCAAGCCCATTCACTTGGTGGAGGTCATGTTGAGATCAATAATGTCACACAAGTATGTTGTGGTTAGACATTACTTTTTCCAATATAGACCTTAGAAGCCAAGGACCTTAGTTTACCAAACCCATCTTGGCCTATTCGTAGGATGTAGTGCGAAAGTCGTTCAAGTGTAAGATTTGATACGATTGTTACGCGATACTACACTCATAAGAGTCTCTCTTGAGAATATTTTTGGAATACGAGTAGTCGTTCCTCCGATAATATCCGAAAGATGGGATTATGACTATGGGAACCTTTTTGTAGATCATGTTTGGCAGGTTTAAACCTTAGTACACTCCCCTTGGGTGGTTCTTAACCTAAACTCCATGCTCGTGACTTGCAACAAACCCTTGATTCATGGTTGATCCGTTCAGGTATCCTTAATATCAATGAACCTTGGGTGTTGATAAGGTGTAAACCATAATCCACAAAAAATGGATGGTTGATATTAAGGATAACATGATCCATCCCATGACCTTTGTTTGGTGTGCTTTGCTTGATCCTCTTAATTTCTCTCCAGGCAGTGCAACCTGACAAATGTTCAAGCGGACCCAACAATTCTGATTGACATGCCATTGCATTGCATAACATCATCTGCATATTTGCATCCAACATCTCATGCTTATTCATTTGCAAGGTATTCCCTTTTTAAGGGGGGGCCTTAAAATCGAATAAGCAGTGCATCGCATACCATGCATACTAACCCTTGTTTGTTTTGCAGGTGTCACCGCAGTGTCTAACGTTTGTTCCCTGTTTCGGAAGTTATTGGTCCCAAGCGAGTTCACCGGTACCCGACAAAGGAAAACCGTCCCCGACTAGCAATGGACCAGATACAGAAAGAGCTGGCTGATATGCGTGAAAGGATGGATCAGTTCATGACATTGATGACTGGTATGGTAGAAGGCCAAGCGAAGCTGAAGGAATTGGTTGAGCAACCGAGGCCCGATCCAGAGGTGGAAATACCAAGTGCTGAGGGGAACTCTGGTAACCCTGGGAACGCTGATAACCCTGTGAACACTGGAAACGCGGGTAACGCAAATGTTGATGGAAACCCGGGTAATGTTGGCAACACGTGAAATGTTGGAAATGGTATTGGCGGAAGGTACAATGTGAATCAAGGGATTCGGATTAACGGGCGCCCCGTTACTGAAGATTGTCAGTATGATCAATTTTCATTGCACGACGAGGCCCTCGAGACCACTCGCCGTATGGATGAGCTTGCTGAGAAGCTCAAATCTTTGGAGTCTCAAAATTCCTTAGGTTTTGATGTCACCAATCTTGGTCTGGTTCAGGGAGTAAGGATCCCTCACAAGTTCTAACCCCCTACTTTTGAGAAATACAACGGGGCTTCTTGCCCACGCACTTATCTCCAATCTTATCTGGGAAGGTTGGGAGCTCACACTGAAGATGAAAAGATGTGGATGTACTATTTTGAAGACAGTTTAACTGGAGCTTCTCGTGAATGGTATTCTCATTTGTCTCGCACTACTATCAAGAGCTGGAAAGACTTGGAAGAAGCTTTTATCAAGCAATATCAATACAACTTGGACATGGCTCCAAATCGGACCTTGTTGCAAGGAATGTCTCAGACTGCCAAGGAAACCTTTAGAGAATATGCTCAGCGTTGGAGACAGATTGCTGCATCCGTCCAACCTCCTATGTCTGAAAGGGAGATGGCGGACATGTTCATGAACACTCTTCAAGGCAATTATATAGAGAGATTGGCTGCTTGTCCGTCAATCAGCTTTGCAGAGATAGTGATTGCTGGAGAAAGGATCGAGAGTCTATTGAAGATGGGCCGAATTCAAGACAACAGTGCTTCCAACTCATCAGTTCCCAAGAAACCGTTTGCTGGTAACGGTCAGCGAAGAAGAGAAGCTGAGACGAGCGTTGTATATGCCGGCAGAGGCAGGGGCAGAGGACGCCCTAATTATTATCAAGATCAAGTGGCCGCAGTCACTATTCCAACACCTGTTCCTCAACCGCAGTATCATCCGCAACAACAACCCAGGTACAACAATCAACAACAAGGAGGTAATCCGGGTCATTGAGCCAAGGAAGGCGGACTGGGTCATTGAGCCAATCCCAATGCCTTATTCTATATTACTTCCCAAGCTGATTGACATGAATCTGGTTACGTTGAGAACTCTGGCCCCACCAGTCGATCCCAACAATCTGCCTAGAGGTTATGATGTCACCGCCATATATGCTTTCCATTCCAACGCACCTGGCCATACTACAGATAATTGCAAAGCTCTCCAACTAAAGGTACAAGCTTTAAGAGATGCCCAGGCCATCAATTTTTCTTCGGTGCCTAATGTTATCCAAAACCCGATGCCAGGTCACGGAGGGCAGAGGAATAATGCCGTTGATAGTGGGGAAACTTTGAATTTGATTTCTGATGTGGCTAAAGTGAAGACTTCGCTATCGGTAGTTAAAGATCGACTTTTGAAAGGATAGATTTTCCCGGGCTGTGGGGAAGAGTGCGGAAATTATCAAGCTACCGAGAACGAATGTGATAGTTTGAGAAAGGGTATTCAGCAACTGATAGATGAAGGTTGTCTTCAGTTCGATCAGACTCGTCCAGTGAAGAATGATGTGTCGACGGTAACATTTTATTTCACTCCTGAAGAAATATATGTTCCCGAGAGACCCGCTCCGATGACAATATATTTCCCAGAAAGTCCAGCACCAATTTACTCTGACAACCCTCAACCGACTTTGATTGGTCTGGTCACCATCATGGTACTAGGACCTGTTCCGTATGAGAAAGACAGTGCTATCCCGTGACACTATGGGGCTGATATCTACTGCTAGGGGCAGAAAGTGAACGAAGAAGACATTGACATTGGTAGCTCCGCTGTAGACATTGTTGGAGGAATTGGTGGCTTCACTCGCAGTGGACGCCTATTTGCACCATCAACATTGCGCACGAATGATGAAGCTGAGGCAGCTGCCAAGGCTAAAGGAAAACAGGTATCCACTGAAGAGGTTACTACCGAGGAAGCTCCTCCTAAGACCGCATTCGAAAAGGAAGTGGATGAGTTTATGAGGATTATCAAGAAAAGTGACTACAAGGTAGTTGACCAGCTAAATCAGACACCCTCAACAGATCTCCATTCTCTCACTATTGATGTGCTTTGAGGCACACAGAACAACCTTGTTGAAAGTACTGAATATGGCCTATGTTCCACCAGAGATAACTGTTAACCAGCTGGAGTCGGTAGTTTCAAATGTAAACGCTAGCCATGCGCTAGGTTTCACCGATTATGACCTAACATCTGAGGGCAGGAATCACAACAAAGCCTTGCATATCACAATGGAATGCAAAGGGACGGTGCTTTCCCATGTTTTGGTTGATACAGGCTCTTCTCTGAATGTTCTTCCAAAGAAAGCCTTAACGAAGTTGGATTGCGATGACATCGTCCTGAAGCCAAGTAATTTAGTTGTGAGGGCTTTTGATGGCTCTAAGCGAGCTGTCTGTGGCGAAGTTGAGTTGCCAGTTAAGATTGGACCGCAGGTATTCAAAAGTACCTTTTATGTGATGGATATCCAGCCTGCCTACAGCTGTCTGCTAGGTCGGTCCTGGATTCATGCTGCCGGTGCTGTTACTTCTACTCTCCACCAGAAGCTCAAGTATGGACTAGAAGGTCAGATCGTCACTGTCTGTGGTGAAGAGGATATTTTTGTTAGCCACCTGTCTACGTTTAAGTATGTGGAGATAGATGGCGAGATGCATGAGATGCTGTGTCAGGGCTTCGAAGCCATAAACATCAGTGAGGTCGCGCCCGAAACTGTCTTTTCACCTGAGTCTGAGAAGGTCGGCGACTTCTATCTCTTCATACAAGCAAGCTGTTGAAGTGGTTAAGGCTGGTAATGCCCAAGGCTGGGGAAAATTTGTGGAGCCAATCATCAAAGAAGACAAGTTCGGATTGGGGTATACTCCGGGGTCTCAAAAGAATGAAGCCAGTACTTTCTCCAGCGGGGGCTTGGTTTCTCCCCACACCGTCAATGCTGCAGATGAAGACAAGGCTGACAACGACTATGACTTAGATAGCTGGATTCGCCCGTGTGTCCCAGGAGAAAAGCTCGACAATTGGTCGTCTGAAAAAGTCATCCGGTTTACTCTACTGAAGGAGTAATTTTTATTGTTTTCCTTTTATCACATGCATAATAAAGTCTTACACTTTGACCAAGGTGTAATGACTCATCTGTAGGGCCACCCATTTAGTTACATTTCGCAATTATTTTTATCATCAATAAAGGACAGCTTTTGCAAACAATTTTATGTTCTCTTTCTTTCAATTATTTTTACTTTTACAAAAATGGCAATGTTTCTTTTTCATGTTTCTTTTTCGTTTTTCTTTCCAAAAAACACCTCGTAAAACTGATCACTCGGATCTCACTACTAACGACACTGCTATGGCCAAGTATGACTTCGACAATCCTATCTATCAAGCCGAAGAAGGGGTTGCGGAAGATTGTGAATTTCCTGAGGAGTTAGCCAGGTTGTTGAAACAGGAGGACCGAGCTATTACACCTTATCAGGAGGTGATTGAGACCGTCAACATTGGTACCGAGGACGACAAGAAAGAGATCAAGATCAGGGCCAGTCTGCAGGCCAAAGTGAGAAGACCGTTGATCATGTACTTGACTGTGTTAGAAAGGTCCATGGGTTGTGTGCTCGGTCATCATGACGAGTCAGGTCGAAAAGAGCATGCAATATACTACCTTAGCAAAAAGCTTACCGACTGTGAACAAAGATACTCACTGCTCGAGAAAACTGGTTGCGCTTGGGCATGGGCTGCTCGCCGACTAAGACAGTATATGTTGACTCACACGACTCTATTGATATCAAAGATGGATCAAGTCAAGTATATTTTTGAAAAGCCAGCGCTTACCGGAAGGGTTACTAGGTGGCAAATGATACTGACAGAGTATGACATCCAATACACTTCACAAAAAGCCATCAAAGGAAGTGTCTTGTCAGACTATCTTGCCGAGCAACTGATTGATGATTACCAACCTATGAGGTTCGACTTTCCTGATGAGGACATCATGTTTCTCAAATCGAAAGATTGCGAGGAACCACTCCCGGAGGAGGGGCCTGACCCTGAATCCAAATGGATTATGATGTTTGATGGGACGGTCAACGTCAATGGTCGTGGAGTTGGTGCAGTGTTGATCACGCCGGAGGGGGTTCATATGCCATTTTGTGCCAGAATAACTTTTCCCTGCACCAACAATGAAGCCGGACGAAGCAAAATGGGTCCGTTCTCGATACAATCAGTTGAGCCTAGTTGAGGAAAAGAGACTAGCAGCTATATGCCATGGCCAACTATATCGGAGACGGATGAAGAGAGCATTTGATCAGAAAGTGCGCCCTCGGGAGTATCAAGTTTGTGAATTGGTACTCAAAAGAATTCTTCCTCCCAACACAGATCACAGGGGCAAATGGACACTGAGCTATGAGAGTCCACACGTGGTTAAAAGGGTTTTCTCTGGCGGAGCTCTGATGCTAACAACCATGGATGGCTAAGACTTCCCGTCCCCTGTCAACTCAGACGTAGTTAAAAAATACTTCGCATAATAGACCCGCTGGACAATAAAAAGAATAGTCCAGGCAAAAAAAGGGCATCCCGACGAACCAAAAAAAAAATAAAGAGGTTCGGGCAAAAATTAGGGATATAAAATAAACCATGTACACCCGGTGAGTCGAAAACCCGAAAGGGCGGCTCAGGCAAAAAAGGGTATCCCGGTGGATTGAAAACCCAAAAGGGCGGTCCACGTAAAAGTTAGGGAATAAGCGAATGACTGTGATCTGAGTTCATCCGTGTTATATCACCGTTTCATTCAATCCGGAAATCTTCGAAGGTTAAAGATCGACTAATCATCCACTTCAGAAAGCAAGATGAGCAGAGCGTCGTGAGGACATACGAGCTTAGCAGAGTCGAAACTCAGTGGGACCCTGTATCCATATTTCCATTAGGATAGTTTCTTTTGTTCAATTTATAGCGATCACCTCTTTTCAGGGACCAGCTTCCTGATGTGCTCGCCTATTCCCGACACAAATTTTTCAACCAACAAAAGTCGAATATTCAGTTAAAAAGCCTCTTTATTTTTCATTTATCAGTTTGTTTGCAAAAAGATGTCTGAATTCTTAATGAAACATATTGCATCTGAATATAACGGTGGCTTTTGCAGATGATTTGCACAGGAAAACATTTAAAATTGCTTTGAATGTGCTTAATCCCGGACGGTGAATTCAAACTGAGTAATTCCCCGGGGCATACATGTATTTTTTGGTTACAAGTCACAGGAACCGGATGCCAAGTCATGAATCCTCACCCCAAGCGGTTGACAAAGCCTCTCCTCTGCAGAGCAGGTTCCCCAGTAGAGTTGACAGTATCCAGACTGTATATCCCCAGGGGAGTCGACAGTGCTAGACTGTATCGTCCCAGCAACATCGGAGTAGTCGGATACCCAACAGACAAGAGGGTGGTTTTCCCAGTGTTCATCTCATTCCCCCAGCAGATTATTTTCTAATAGATTTGTTTTAATCCCCAGCCTGAGGACGATTAGCAAGTTCATATCCCCAGCAATGGTCGATTCCTACGACATTTCCCCAGGAAGTGCTTTCCTCACAGAGCCTCGCCAAGCGATGTTTCCATAGTTGATACTTCCCCAGCAAGGTCAACTTTTCAAAAAAGGCCGATTTATTTTCGGTGGCTACCCGGTCCCGGCAGACGGATCGTTCCCCACAAAGCATTCAAGGATTGATACATCAATTCATTCCCTACCAGAGTTTGCTTCCCCAAGCAGATTTCTTTTTACACCATGCATAACATTTGCATTTGCATGCATATCATATGAAGCATACACATAAGCTGATAAACAGGTTCTTCCAATCAGACTGAAGAATTACTTTACAACCAAAGTCATGAGATCCAGCCAGAGGATCAAGCGTGAGTGATCCAGCCTGAGGGTCATTTTGAAGATTCAGCCTGAGAATCATTTTCCAATGAACCAGCCTGAGGTTCAATTCGAAGATTCAGCCTGAGAATCGTTTTCCAATGAGCCAGCCTGAGGTTCAATTTGAAGATTCAGCGAGAGACTCGACTACGAGCGTTATTTCCCCAGCAAGCTAGCTGGAGGAATAGATTGACAGCTAAACAGAAAATCAACCTACAAGAGGATCCAGCCCGCGGATCGCATTAAAAAAACAAAGTCTAATCGAAGAGTCGTTATAACATGTTCTAGCCTGAAGAATATGTACGAAGCCCAAAAGTGGGATATTCTCGAAGCTGCATATCTAACATGAAAACTGTAGATTTCGAAAGAGGGTCAACCAGCGCATGCCCCAGATGCGAGATCCTGATGAAGGGAATTTATCATCAAAACAATCCCGATCTAGCCAGAAGATCAAAGTCAGGTCTATCCCAAAGACCGGAAATAGATTCAGCCAGAGAATCGAAGAAATCAGATCTAGCCAGAAGATCGAATCGTATCCAGCCCGAGGATCAAAATCATGGATTCAGCCAGAGAATCGAAACAAAATCGTATCCAGCCCGAGGATCAAAATTAACATCCAACCAGATGACTAAATTGAGTATAGATTCAGCCAGAAGATCGAAACTCCAGATTAAGTCAGAAGACTGATTCAGATTCAGCCACAGGATCGGAAGAGAAATAAACAACGCGGTGTATTTTAGCATTTTTGTGGTGTTCTCGGAGTGCAAATTTTCGGTCTGTCTTTGGTATTCAATCACAGCTCACCCTGTTTGTCTGATAAGCTGTTCGCTTTCATCCTGCTCGGGTTAGCTGATGATTGAATAGGGGCAGCTGTAACACCCCAAAATTTGCCCTCCTTATTCACGCATTCATTTTTAGGTCATTTAACATTAGATACATTGCATTTCATCATGTAAATCGGGATTAGCTCCAAGAAGCTTGAACATCATCCAGGACACTTTGTGGGTTCTATTTAGATGATCGGTCAACACAAGGGAAAGACTTGACTTACTTCCAATATGGGTCTATTCGTCAGTCAAAACGTTAATCTTGAAGGAGTAAAGGTTTGTTCATGAGCTGTCATGCTCGCTAGGCGAAGCCCACGTGTTTCGGAAAAAAAAATGGAAAACAAAAAAAATAAAATAAAATAAAATAAAATAAAATAAATAAGTAAATAAATAAATAAATAAAATCTTGGACTTGGACCTCTCTCATTTGAGCACACAGGTCAACAAAAATCAGGTTATAAATTCAGAGTTTCAGTGAAACAAAATTTCATTCTATCCCTATTACCCTGGCTGGAGGAAAAAGATAGTGAGAGAATACCTAACAGAGTTCAGAGCAACCTCCAGAGACTGAAGGGAACTCATCTGCAAAGAACCAATTCCCTCTCATATAAACCCTAAGATTGTTCTGCAAACCCAACCGGGCAATTCAATTTCATTCGATCTCTCCAATCAGGTTTCCCCTATATCCATCATCTTTATGCCTTTAATTTGAAAGCTCTAAATGTATGAGGTATTATGGGTGAATTTGATACCCTTTTGATGCATGTGTTTGACAAGAGGTTTAGGCCTCCTACCATTGGTTGCTTTTTGTGAGCTTTTTGCGAAGGCATGATTCATGTGGTTACATTTTGATTTGGGGGTAACCCTTGATTACCCTATCTTGTTACTCTAACCCTTTTGTTGAGTTTTTGTGAAGGCTCAAATGACTTTTGCAGGGATAGCTCGCTGGATATTCCACTTTTCTTGTGGGATACCATTTGGGAGATTTATTCTGATTGCCTTGTTGGCACATTTACTTTATACATGTTTGTTTTGTATATGTTCGCATCCCCGCTGGTAGCGCGGTTCCTTCGTCAAGGACTCCCTTTTTGCATGAGCATCCTTAACCCTACCAACTCATTGATTTTTCTTCTCCTAAGAACACGTTAACTCCTTCTACTACAGGCGAGTAAGTCTCCAAAGGTCGAGCATCCGATAGATTGCGTAGTAACGTCGTTCTTCTAAAACCCAATCCATAACCCCGTAGTTAGCCGAACTACGGCTTGCTCTGATTCTCATTCCAGATGAGATACGTAGGCATAAGACGTGATGTCTTAGCGAGCATAATTACCCCTAACCCCTAGGTCATCCGAGCTACGAAGACTCTGATTCTCATATTCAGATGAGATACGTATGCAGTGGATGCGACATCCGTGCGAGTCATTTTCTTTTGACCCTTCTTTCAGTAAACAGCACAAGATAAACCCACACCCTCTAGACAAGAACTACAAAAGTGGATCCCGTAGAGTACTACGGATGCGTAGGGGTGCTAATACCTTCCCTTTGCATAATCGACTCCCGAACCCAAGATTTGGTTGCGAGACCCTGTCTTGTCCTTTCCTTTTTTCAGGTTTACTTCGAGCGTTTCCTTTCCTTTCTTTGGGATAAATAACGCACGGTGGCGACTCTCCTGTCTTTCTTCACCGGTTGTTTTTTTTCGCATTCCATTTTCCAGGTTGCGACAGTGAGTATCCTCAATCATTCATTCATCAAGATTTGAAGTTTGGCCTTGAGAAGTTGACCAGTTAAGTCATCTAACTAATTTGAAGATCACTGAGACACAACTTGTGACGTGTTTGTCAAATGAAGATGACCCCAAGATAAAACATGTTCTTAAGAACCATGTGAACAACTTTAATGTTCATAAAAATCCATTTGAAACTTGGAAGGTCATCATTCATTTGAAAACATTATAGGTCATTTTGACCGAAACCCTAATTTTGGGTTAACTTCCCAAGGACCTAACTTCCTTATTGTTTATGCTTTTGAGGTGAGACCAATTGCATTGGAAAGCTTAAGATATATACTTCAAATGTTATGTTGGACAAAATTTCATAACCCTAAAAGAAACACATGTGATAATACAAAACATTATAGGTTACTTTGGACCAAAACCATTGAATTTAAAAAATGTCCAACTTCAAGTGCCCATAACTTTCTCGTCAAAAATCCAAATGATGCAAAATTTAAGTCCCAATTGATCATCTTGAATAGATCTACAACTTGGATGTTTTAGGTTTTTACATTTGAGGCTTGCATCATTGAAATAGAAGGGCCTGAAGTTGCTTGGTTTTGGCAAAAAATTTCAAAGGGAACCTAGACATGTTTTGTACCTCAAACTTCAAAGCCAGTTTTCATAAATTTCCAAACTCCAAACGGATTTTTGCCCAACATAGCTTTTGTTCCTTATGTCAAGAGCTTTCCAACCAATACTCACATGACCATGTTTGAATTTTTCATGTGTGATTTTCGAAGGGCTTAATATTTATGATCAATTATGCAATTCACATTGAAACTTCATATGCAAGTAAATGTCAGGCCTTGTGCACGTCCAATTCACTCCAAAATGATCTCAGCTTACAATTCCATTCACTTTTGGGCCTCACATGAGCCTGTACAAGCCCATGCATGGAGGACCCAAAGTTCATGCACACGAGCATTTCACTACCTTGCATCAAGCTCAGCTATAAATACATGTGCTTGCTCTTTCAAATTTCAACCTCAAGGTGATCTGAAGCTCTGCAGAATTCAAAACCTAATCTCACTCAAAGGAATTTCAATTTTCATTTCTCAATTTTAAGCTTGAATTTCAACATCCTTAGTTGATATTCAACTCTTAATTCCTTAGCCTTGCATCCTCATCACATCTCTAGATCAAATTGGAATCAAAAGCTTGAAGAGATCGTGATGTTCAATGCTACATTTCAGAGGTATATCACTCAATGCAAGAGGCAGGCCAGTGGTGGTCTTAATTTCATGATTTGAGACATTTCAGTTTGTGCACCTTGATATTCAAGCTCTGATTTCTCATTAAATAGAAACATTGAGGAAGATCCAAGGTTACATGGGTGATGTACATCACCCCAACTTCATTTTGGTACCTGGCTTGTTGATTTTGGTTAAGTTTGAAAACCCTACGCATGGTGGCCGGAGTTTGTTCTCTGGCCGGATAAGATGATGGTGTCAAATTCATTTAAAATACTTTTTGATATTTGAAAAATCCAAAAATATTTTCTCAACACATATTGATCATGATAAGTCAATGAAAAATAGTCTCATCAATTTCTTAATTGATTTGAGATTTTAATTCATTTGTGTTATTTTTTTATTGTTTTTAATTGATTTAAAATAGTTTCTGATCTAAAAAATTATTGAGTTTTTTTGTCAAACCTTGTTTGACCATGTTAGACCTATGAGAATTTAATTGGACTTGTCTAAGTTGATTTGAATTGAATTTGAGGTTTGACTATATTTTGTCCATTTTTATTTTGAATTTTATTTAATTCCAAAAATACCAAAAAAATATGTTTGACTTGTTGACTTCTAATCTTCATTTCTCTTTTGTTTTACATTGGTTGATGTTGATTTGATTGACTTTTGACCAATTGTGTTTGACATTTGAATGTTCTTTCCATTTCATTTCATCTTCATCTTTGTAGATGTTTGATTGGCTGCATTATATGGTAAAACACTAGCTGGATCCGAATGTCTTGACTGATGTCATGACATGCTATGGACATGATTGTTTGACTGCATTGTAAGTTAGAATATCTAACTGTACTCTGATGTCTTGACTGATGTCATGACATACTTGAGTTGTATGCTGCAGGTTTAGCTAATACAGGATCTACTGAATGTCAAACCAGATGTTATGACATTCATTCCTGTCAGTAGATACTGAGGAATAGAACATTAGGTGTTTTGTAATAACTCCATATTTATTTCCAGTCTGTTTATCAAGGGGATAACAGACCTGGCATAAGGCCTACTGTCTGAATGTCAAACTGGATGTTATGACATTCATCATTGACAGCATATACTGAACAATAGGGAGATTGGTTTTCTGCTACATTTCAGTATGCAGCTCAGTCTGCTTATCAAGAGGATAACAGACCTGATGTAAGGCTCATTGTGTAAATGTCAAATTGGATGTTTTGACATTTATTAATGTTCGTTGATACTGAAGTATGGACAAATTGGTTATGTACAGTACAACAAATTTGTACAGTCTGTTTTCAGGAAAAACACACTTAGCATATGGTCTATGGTTTGGACGTCAAACTGAATGTTGTGACATTCATTCCTGACAGCGTATGCTAAATTGTAGGTTGTTTAGTTTTTCTGTTTCAACATTTTTCTCAGGCTATTCTTCAGGAATTCAACAGCTGAGCTAAAATCCAGGAAACCAACAACTAAACTACAATTAGTGAACCTAACAAATAGCCTATTTGTTAGTAACCTAGATGTGGAATTTATGGGAACTCGCGTGACCTTAATTTCAGGAAAATACAAGTACAAGGCCCAAGTGTTGCAATATAAAAGGATTGCAATCCTTCATTCAGAACTAGGGTTTTTTAGGTGTTTTATTTGTCCATTATACTTCACTGTTGTATTTTTGTGTGTCTTGTATTAGACGTATCTTGTAAGCCAAGCTATTATCACTGAGATGATTGCATTGGTATAGGGTGTTCATTGAGATGTAAGTGTTGTGTCACTCTAAGCTTTTAAGCGTGAGTGCTGTGTATCTTGATTAAAGTTGTTAAGCACAATCAAGAGTTGTTTGAAGTGTGACTTCGAAATTGTTTTTAATCTTTATTAAAGGTTGTAATCACTGAGGTGATTGAGGGGGAGTGTGTAGGAACTCTGATCTTAGTGTAAGATTGAAATTGCATTGGGTAGGTATTAAGTGATAGGGTCAAACAGTTGGTTTAAGGTCTGAATTAATACTACTAATAGTGGATTTCCTCCCTGGCTTGGCAGCCCCCAGACGTAGGTCATGTTGGACCGAACTGGGTAAACAATTCCTCGTGTTATTTACTGCACTTACTTTTTAAGTTTGGCATAATTCTTATCTGCGCAGAATTGGATGTCATAACAACCCGTGTGACATCGAAAGTCTGTTAACTAGAATTTTAATGGCATCAGAGCAGGTACCCTGCCTGTTAATTTCTGGGTGAGATCTAGGGAAGTTACTTTCTAGTACCCTGGACAAGGATATATGACACTCAAATAGACCACCCATGCTGGATGGTTCTAACTATGATGACTGGAAGCCTCGTATGATAGCCTTCTTAAGGTCTCTAGATAGAAAAGTCTGGAGAGCTGTCAACAAACGATGGGAACATCCAACGAAGACAGGTAACGATGGAGTCAGCATGCAAATTCCTGAAGAAGAGTGGGATAAGGAGCAAGAGGCATTAGCCCTTGGAAATTCTAAGGCCTTGAATGCATTATTCAATGGAATAAGTAAGAACATCTTCAGACTGGTGCACCACTGTGAGGTAGCCAAGGAAGTTTGGGATACCCTCAAGATAAGTCATGAAGGTACCTCCAAGGTGAAGATGTCTAAACTTCATATGCTGACCACCAAGTTTGAAAATCTGAGGATGAAAGAGGATGAGACTATTCATGACTTTCACATGAATATTCTTGAAATTGCCAACACCTCTGGTGGCTTAGGTGAGAAAATGGCTGAAGAGAAACTTGTAAGAAAGATTCTCAGGTCTTTACCTAAGAGATTTGCTATGAAGGTCACTGCTATAGAAGAGGCTCAAGAGATCTGCAATATGAAGGTGGATGAGCTCATTGGTTCTCTCCAAACCTTTGAAATAGGCTTGTGTGAGAATGTTGAAAAGAAGAACAAAACATAGCTTTTGTATCAAATACTGAAGAGGAGTCAGAAGCAGGATATACTAGAGGTGATGAAAGCATATCAGAAGCCATAGCCATGCTTGGGAGACAGTTCAACAAGTTCGTGAAGAAGATTGATCAAAAAGGTAGACCAAATGTCAAGAACATCTCGTCTGACATCAGGAAAAGATCAACCTCTGAAGAAAAGTTCAACCAAGTAAAGGGAATCCAGTGTCATGGATGTGAAGGTTATGGACACATTAGAGCGGAATGCCCTACTTACCTCAAGATGCAAAAGAAGGGGCTTGCTGTCACATGGTCTGAGGGAGATTCTGAGAGTGAATCTGAAGGAGAATCTGCTAAACATGTCACTGCACTAAATAGTGTTTGTGCCACTGATGATGACTCAAGTGCAGATGAACTGACCTTTGATGAACTTGTTGCATCATATAAGGAGCTATGTGTCACCAGTGCAGAAGTGCGTGTACAAGGAGAAAAGACGAAGAAGCTCATCAAAGAGCTGGAGGATGAGAAACAGAAGCATCTGAAAGTCATAGATGGTCTAAATGGTGAGATAACCTTGCTGACCTCCAAGCTGGATCAAATGACGAAATCCATCAGAATGCTAAATAAAGGAACAAACTCCTTGGAAGAGATCCTAAAGGTGGGACAGAAGTCTGGAACCATGTCTGGTTTAGGCTTTGTGAAAAAATCCTCAGCTGAACTCAAACGCTCAAAGGCTAAAGTTCAGAAATTCAAGAGGAGGTCACACCCAATGTCTCAACATCAGGGAACCATGATGAGTAATCATCAGAAGAAGAAATTTCAGCGATGGAGATGTCACCACTGTGGTAGGTTTGGCCATATAAAAGCCTTCTGCTACAGGCTTCATGGCTATCCTAACCAAGCCCCTCATGGCAGACCTAAGCATAAGGCATATAGGCATAATGCCCCCATCAAGAAACGATAATGGTATGCTAGGTTAGCTCACACAGCCCTAAGGGCATCTACCAGAGAAGACTGGTACTTTGACAGTGGCTGCTCAAGACATATGACTGGTATGGAGAATTTATTGGTGGATATACAACCTCACACTACCAGTTATGTGACCTTTGGAGATGGTGCTAAAGGAAAAATAAAGGGTGTGGGTAAGATGGACTGCTCTGGAGTTCCAGATTTGAATAATGTGCTATTAGTAAAAGGATTAACTGCAAACCTCATCAGCATAAGCCAGCTGTGTGATCAAGGGTTCTATGTTCAGTTTACTAAGGAGCTATGTGTTGTGACAAATGGAGACAATCAGGAAGTTATGAGAGATCCAGATCCAAAGATAACTGTTATCTGTGGGAACCTAAAGTCTCAAACTTATCCACAATTTGCTCCTCAGCCAAGGAAGAACAGGAGGTGAAGCTGTGGCATAGACGCCTTGCTCATCTCCACTTACGGGGAATGAAGAAGATCATATCCAAGGAAGCAGTCAGAGGAATCCCAAAGCTGCTTATTGATGAAGGAAGAGTCTATGGAGAATGCCAGGTCGGCAAGCAAACCAAGATGTCACACCCAAAGCTGGGACATCCTACAACCTCCAAAACTCTGGAACTTCTGCACATGGACTTAATGGGACCCATGCAGGTTGAGAGTCTGGGTGGAAAGAGGTATGCCTATGTGGTTGTTGATGACCATTCCAGATACACTTGGATAAGTTTCATCAGAGAAAATTCAAATGCATTTGATGTCTTCAAAGAACTGTGCATCAGACTTCAAAGGGAAAAGGACAGTTGTGTTGTCCGAATTAGGAGTGACCATGGGACGAAGTTTAAGAATTCCAAGTTTGATGAGTTTTGCTCGTCTGAACGAATAAGCCATGAGTTTTCCTCTCCTATAACTCCTCAGCAAAATGGGATAGTTGAAAGGAAAAACAGAACTATTCAAGAATCTGCCAGGGCAATGATTCATGCAAAGAAGCTTCCTATGCACTTTTGGGCCGAAGCGATGAATACAGCTTGCTATGTTCACAATAGAGTTACCTTGAGAAAAGGAACCTCCTCCACTCTGTATGAAATATGGAAAGGCAGAAAGCCCACTGTGAAGTACTTTCACATCTTTGGAAGTAAATGTTACATTCTCACAGATCGTGAACAGAGAAGGAAAATGGATCCCAAAAGTGATGAGGGTATATTCCTAGGATACTCAACTAACAGCAGAGCTTACAGAGTGTTCAACTACAGGACCAATGTCCTGATGGAATCCATAAATGTTATTATGGATGATAAAGAGGAAGGAATCGATGTCATAGAGGATGTTGGAACATTCCTTGATACTTCAACAGACATACCAGTCAAGTCTGAAGAAGTACAGGAGACTCCTCTTGAATGTGAGGTAGATGCACCCACCAAAATGCCATCTATCAGAATTCAGAAAGACCATCATAAGGATCTTATCATAGAGGATCCCAATAGTGGGGTGACTACCAGGTCAAGGGAAATTAGCTCAAATTCCTGTTTTGTATCCAAGGTTGAACCGAAAAATGTGAAAGAAGCCCTGACTGATGAATATTGGATCAATCCCATGCAAGATGAACTGGAGCAGTTTAAAAGGAATGAAGTATGGGAGCTAGTTCCACGACCTGAAGGGACTAACATCATTGGTACCAAGTGGATTTACAAGAACAAGTCTGATGAGAAAGGAGTAATAACTAGGAATAAAGCAAGACTAGTGGCTCAAGGATATACTCAAGTTGAAGGGGTTGATTTTGATGAGACGTTTGCACCTGTTGCTAGACTTGAGTCAATCAGATTGCTGTTAGGTGTGGCCTGCATTCTGAAGTTCAAATTGTTCCAAATGGATGTGAAGAGTGCATTTTTGAATGGCTACTTAAATGAAGAAGTCTATGTGGAACAACCTAAAGGGTTCTGTGATCCTAACCAACCTAAACATGTCTACAAGTTAAGGAAAGCCTTGTATGGGTTGAAGCAAGCACCTAGAGCTTGGTATGAAAGGTTGACTGAATTTCTGACCTCTCATGGGTACCATAAAGGGTGGGATAGATAAGACCTTGTTTGTGAAGGAGAAAGATGGCAAAATCATGATTGCCCAAATTTATGTGGATGACATTGTCTTTGGTGGAATGTCAGAGCAAATGGTGAAGCATTTTGTTCACTAGATGCAATCTGAGTTTGAAATGAGTTTGGTTGGGGAACTGACTTATTTTCTTGGAATGCAAGTTAACCAAATGGAAGATTCTATGTTTCTCTCCCAAAGCAAATATGCCAAAAACATAGTTAAGAAGTTTGGTATGGATAATGCTAGGCACAAAAGAACTCTTGCACCTACACATTTAAAGTTAACCAAAGATGATGGAGGTCCCAGTATTGATCAATGCTTGTATAGAAGCATGATAGGTAGTCTATTATATCTAACTGCAAGTAGACTTGATATTCCCTATGCAGTTGGAGTGTGTGACTATGGTATGCTATACACTCATGGCTCTGAGCCTGTCCTATCTGGGTATTGTGATGCTGATTCGGCTGGGAGTGTTGATGACAGAAAAAGCACATCAGAAGGATGTTTCTTCTTGGGAAACAATCTCATATCATGGTTCAACAAGAAGCAGAACTGTGTATCTCTGTCCACAGCAGAGGCTGAATACATAGCGGATGGAAGCAGTTGTTCCCAACTGGTGTGGCTGAAACAGATGCTTACTGAGTACAATGTCTCTCAAAATGTCATGACATTGTTCTGTGATAATCTCAGTGCCATCAATATCTCCAAGAATCCCATTCAACACAGCAGGACCAAACATATTGACATTAGACATCACTTCATCAGAGATCGGGTGGAAGATAAAGTGATTACCTTGGAACATGTAGCCACTGAACTACAACTGGCTGACATATTTACAAAGGCTCTGGATGCTACTCGGTTTGAAAATTTAAGAGGCAAACTGGGAATATTCCTCTTTGAGGACTTATAGCAACCAATGATGTTTGGGATGTATTGTTTAATATCTCAACCTATTAAACAATTGAAAGTGTGTTATGACTGGACAACAGTTCACAGCTATGTTACTTACTGTAAGTATAGTAATAGGATGTTAAGGGGATATCTTAACATAGGTCGGCCTAGGTGTCTGCTAGACTTCCAGAAAGTGTTCATGCTGGAGTGGTTCAAGATGTCAGACTGAAAGTCATGGCATCTGATATGGGTGTACTTGCTATAAAGCAAGAGTGTGTGACTACTTGATCAAAGCTGTGAAGCAAGATCAAGTGGGTGTTGTCTTGATCAAAGCTGTAAAGAAAGATCAAGAGGGGACATTCTTGATTGAAACTGTGAAGTAAAATCAAGACTGTAATTCTGTCATTTGTGTAATTCTGTTTATGTTATGTTGGTCTGGAATTAAAGTGTTGCTTTGGCAACATTTTTGACAAAAAGGGGGAGTAACACCTGTGATGCCCCAGGACAACAGATTGTTTTGCTAAACAGATATTGAAGATCCTCTAATCCAGAGGTTGTGCTGCAGCTGATGTTCCACTTCTATGAGTGTGAGTGTGTATGTGTGCTGCAATTAGAAGTTTTTATTTAACTTCTGTATGTGTGCTGATATGTGAAGTTTTTATTTAACTTCCATCTGTGAGTGTGCTGCTACTCTGAGTGTATTAGCTAGGTTAATTTCCTGCTAGATGTGTGTTTTCCGCTGCTATGGACTCTGTTGTGAGACCAAAGTGTTTTAGCCAAAAATTTGCCAAAGGGGGAGTTTGTAGATGTTTGATTGGCTGCATTATATGGTAAAACACTAGCTGGATCCGAATGTCTTGACTGATGTCATGACATGCTGTGGACATGATTGTTTGACTGCATTGTAAGTTAGAATATCTAACTGTACTCTGATGTTTTGACTGATGTAATGACATACTTGAGTTGTATGCTGCAGGTTTAGCTAATACAGGATCTACTGAATGTCAAACCAGATGTTATGACATTCATTCCTGTCAGTAGATACTGAGGAATAGAACAGTAAGTGTTCTGTAATAACTCAGTATTTATTTCCAGTCTGTTTATCAAGGGGATAACAGACCTGGCATAAGGCCTATTGTCTGAATGTCAAACTGGATGTTATGACATTCATCATTGACAGCATATACTGAACAATAGGCAGATTGGTTTTCTGCTACATTTCAGTATGCAGCTCAGTCTGCTTATCAAGAGGATAACAGACCTGATGTAAGGCTCATTGTGTAAATGTCAAATTGGATGTTTTGACATTTATTAATGATCGCTGATACTGAAGTATGGACAGATGGGTTCTGTACAGTACAACAAATTTGTACAGTCTGTTTTCAGGAAAAATAGACTTAGCATATGGTCTATGGTTTGGACGTCAAACTGAATGTTGTGACATTCATTCCTGACAGTGTATGCTAAATTGTAGGTTGTTTAGTTTTTCTGTTTCAACATTTTTCTCAGGCTATTCTTCAGGAATTCAACAGCTGAGCTAAAATCCAGGAAACCAACAACTAAGCTACAATTAATGAACCTAACAAATAGCCTATTTGTTAGTAACCTAGATGTGGAATTTAGGGGAACTCGCGTGACCTTAATTTCAGGAAAATACAAGTACAAGGCCCAAGTGCTGCAATATAAAAGGATGGCAATCCTTCATTCAGAACTATGGTTTTTTAGGCGTGAAGATTTTATTTGTCCATTATACTTCACTGCTGTATTTTTGTGTGTCTTGTATTAGATGTATCTTGTAAGCCAAGCTATTGTCACTGAGATGATTGCATTGGTATAGGGTGTTCATTGAGTTGTAAGTGTTGTGTCACTCTAAGCTTTTAAGCGTGACTGTTGTGTATCTTGATTAAAGCTATTAAGCACAATCAAGAGTTGTTTGAAGTGTGACTTCAAAATTGTTTTTAATCTTTATTAAAGGTTGTAATCACTGAGGTGATTGAGGGGGAGTGAGTAGGAACTCTGATCTTAGTGTAAGATTGAAATTGCATTGGGTAGGTATTAAGTGATAGGGTTAAACAGTTGGTTTAAGGTCTGAATTAATACTACTAATAGTGGATTTTCTCCCTGGCTTGGAAGCCCCCAGACGTAGGTCATGTTGGACTGAACTGGGTAAACAATTCCTCGTGTTATTTACTGCACTTACTTTTTAGGTTCTGCATAATTCTTGTCTGCGCAGAATTGGATGTCCTAACAACCCGTGTGACATCGAAAGTCTGTTAACTAGAATTTGAATCTTATTTATTTTTATTTTGGCCAATGAGTTAATGTCTTGTGGTTAGTCTTGACATATGGCAGACTTAACCTTGTTTAATCCAAATCAAACTCAACTTGATCCATGATCAAGTGAGTTGCTTTGTGTCCAAGATAGGTTACTTCTTGGTCAAGCAAAAAACCTAAAGTCCATACAAGGCTTTCCTTCTTTTCTTTTGGCATGGCAAGTTGTAGGAGTTTGGCTTACTAGTCATGATCTCTAACTTGTGTTTATCTTCCTATAGTTTTATTGACCGACCTCAGATAGGTGTGACTACTACATTAGTCCACTTACGATTGCTTAACATAGCGCTAAATTGTATTATGACACACTAATATTAACCATACTAACTACTAACTTTAATTTGAGCATTTAATTTCTTATAATTTACTTTAATGCAATTTACTTTTCTTCCTCATTTATTCATATTGTTTTTCCCTTTACTCACTTGAGCACATATTTTATGTTTATGCCATTTTCCTTTTGCTCATTTGAGCTCATTATTGTATATAAATATATTATTGCTTTGTGTTTGTTTTGTCTTTGTTTTGTGTGAACCCAATGCAAAAAGGAGAAATGACTTAGAATTAGGACCTTACCTATGCTTAAAGGAGTTCAAGAGCAACTAGGCCTCATGCCTTTAGAATGCTAAATTGGTTGAAGAGCAACTAGGCCTCATGCGTTTAGAATGCTAAATCTTAAAGTTGACTTCAAAGGACCTCTAATCTAAACTCATTCTTTGTTCATTCCTCTTATTGTGTTGTGAACTTTTTGATGTTTGCTCTTGTGTGATAGGGATTCCATTTTGAGATAGTAAGAAGGACCATTATCATCAGTAGCCAAGTTAAGAGAGACAAAGCCAAATGGAGATCCTAGGAGCTTGAATCTAAATATTTGATTGATTACTTGAGTGATTGTTAAGTCCAATGGAAAGGAGCATCTTGAATCATCTTTATGATCTCAAGAAAAGGAACTCCAAGGGTTTTATCTCTTCTCTTATCTCTGTATGCTTGAGGACTAACCCTTCTCTTATTCTCTCCACTCTAACCCAAGCCAAACTCATTTTGTGCAAACTTTGACATTGCTTTCAAACTAGAAACCTAGGCCTTAGGCCTTTGAGTTTTCAAAAATCTTTTCATTAATACTCATTGTGAAAGAATCTTAATCATACTTTGACTTCATTTTTGTAAATACTTCTAAATTGTAAATACAACTTACTTCAAGTTGTTTTTGTGGTTCCAATGCCCACCTTTGTTAAAACCCTTTTTCATAAACACTAGTCGTAAGTTTGAGTTATCATAGTGGTTGATGTAAAACTCACCTTATCCTTAGTGATTGGACTATAAGTCTTCCATACTTATTATAGGATTAACGCCTCACTAGTATGTTGAAGCTCTCCTCACATGGTGGATTGCTGGTTTAGGTTGAGTTTTCTCCCTTTGATAACAAAAGACCTTAAGGTTTTTGATCAAATCAATTCACCAATATTTTGAGATTTTTACCCCGAACTACGAGGTTTTGATCCTACCTTTGTGATAGTACGTAGGAAATGGGTTCATCCATTCAAACAACAAATTTTAAATATAATCTATATTCTCTTCTCATCCCCCCAATCTTTTGCACATATTTTCACAAATACCAACCTACAATACACATTTGCAAAAAGTGGTTCCCTTAGAGTACTAAGGATGTTTTGGGTGCTTATAACCTTCCCATCTCATAACCAACCACCTTACCTAGATCTCTGACATTTTTATTAGTTTTTGATTTGATAAAACTTCTTACTTGGATTTTGTTCGCTTTTTAGCTATTCCTTTGGACAAATAAAAGTGCGGTGGCGACTCAAATTGTATGCTTACTTTTGATTTAGTCAATAAATCTAAGGGTAACGAATACCCCGCTTCACCACACTATAAGGAAGACAGAGACATCCAAGGTCTCAAAAGAAGTTACTTGGAGGGAATAGCCCGAACAATTACTTGGGCATAAAGATGGAGACCCTTTGTTGATATCTTGACTTTGTTAATTTTTGGGATAGTCCTTTTCCAAAATGTGTATGACTTTGTAGATGCCGCTGCTATTAGCGTATTCTGGGTTGTAAAGAATCAGAAGGTAGATCCAATACCTTTTCTGCTAGCTGACATATACTACACCATGACCGTTTTCCATAGAAAAGAGAGAGGATCAATACGCTGTTGCATTCCGTTGTTATACCAATGGTTTTCCTCACACCTTTACAAGGATATCTATATGGTAGAGACCAAAGGAAATCATGCATGGGTGCAAAAACATAGCCCCTCAATGAGAAATCAATCCTATGGTACCCTAAGAAGATAGATGTTAAGGGTATAATTGTCAATTGTAGATGTTTTCCTAATGTACCCCTCACTGGCTCCAAGGGGTGTATTAACTATATCCTCATACTGGCTATGAGGAAATTGGATCACCGTATGTGGAAATAACCTAGGGAAGGTGACTTAGAAGGCTTCCTCTTGCATAATGAGGATACCATACCCCAGAGCTTGTTTGGAAAAATCACGCGTGTATGCGAAAAAGTGCACGTAAGAGAAAATAAGCGAAAAAGGAATGATCCTCAAGTCAAGGAGTCCTACACCTAATGGGTCAAATAAAGAGTAAAGTTGATTAAGCTTCCCTTTAAGATTGATCCAACCAACCTTCAAGATGACCCTGTCTCAGACCAATATCCATTTAAGAGGTCGACCGCCTTAAAGCGACTATTGCAAAACATGAGTGAGACAAAGAGAGCTTGAAGTATAGTCTTTATGACATGACTTATGAAAAGAATATGATGAGCTATGACCTTGAACATAAGGAGAAACAACTTTTTGAAAGTGAAAAAGAGATTAAAACTAAAAGAAGTAAAAGACAAAAAACATTGGGAGGGTTATTAGGCGGCTGGTTTAACCTTGAAACACTAAACAAGAAGTTAAAGGAAGCCCAAGCAGAAAGTCAAAGGTGGAAAAGACCATGGGAGTTGTCTATGTGGGAACAACAAGAAAGGGAGAATGCTTTAGCAACTCAAACTCATGGACTCAAAAGGACACTTGTGGAATCTAAGGCTGTTGTTGCTAGACAACAACAACTTAGGATCAAAGCTGAGAAAATATTACCAAATAATTATGGGAGGACTTACAAAGAAATCCCAAAACTCAATGAACGAGTGCATTTCTAACATTAAGACCATGAAGCCTTGAGAGCCCAAGTTTCACAATTGGAGAGAGAAGTCTAATACTCGAGGGATCTTACTGATGCTGCTCAAATTATAGTTCAAGAACAAGGTGATAAGGCTGAAGCATGGAGGATGGAACATTCCAACCTTGCTGAGTTCACCAACAAGATGGTCTGAGATGTTCCAAGGATGTTCATAAGAGATGACAATATGGACAACTTCCATAATACTCCTCAAGAATTCCTCGAGTTTATTAGGCTATGTGATGTTATGATAAAGGAGTTTAGGGCCCACTTAAAAGTAGTTATGGAGGAACCACTTTAAGTTTATGTTATGTTCTAAGTTTTTTCTTATTTCAGTACTCTACCATTACAGATGTGTTCCTGCCTGAACCTTTCATCTTGAATTAATAAAAGTTGTATTTTCTTTCGTCATATCGATTGTATGGTTTTATTATTTTGTTCAGATTCTTAATGGTGCAACAACGGATTTTGAAAATTCCCCCAAGGAATTTAAAAACAAAATATGTTTACATACATCCTAATACATTCATACATACTTCACTTGCATACATGAAAAATAAAACAAAATCATTTCCCCCCCCCCCATAATTCCTCAGTATCATCGAACGTGACAACCTGACTCTCCAAACTCGAGCTCAGTACAAGAAGGACATTGCCTAATTTAAACAAAATCAGGTTGCACTTAGAGAAAATGTGGACTCGGTTAAAGGGAACATGAATGAAATGAAAGAAAAGATTGATCAACTCATGAGAGTCATTACCAACATGATGGCAAAAGAGGTTGAGGCTGACAGAAGAAAAGGTTGCTTCCATATCTACCCCTCAATCCATGGATGGTAACCCTTTGCAAGGATTCATCTCTAACATCCCAGGGGAGAAGCTAATAATAGTACCCTTCATCCTGAAAAGTATATCCTAACCATTACTCATGGTCATCCCATATAAATGTAAGAACAAATTTAGTTCTACATTGCATCTCTAAGATTTTAATGATAACAAAGGATGAAACAAAATTTGTACCCTAACGACATTTTTCTAAGTGTGCAGGACTCTGATCAAAACAATCAGATAGGCAATCATCAGATACATAATCAAGCGCTAAGATACTACTCAGAAGATACGTAACCAGAACCCTCTGACTCTTATCCAACACAAGCGCTAGCAAAACTAAAGAAGTTAGAAACTCTGATACACAAGAATGAATCCAAACTCTGAAGACGCACACTCTGAAGAAGTCAAATAAAGAGAAACTCTGATAAAGTCAAATACAAGGAGAACATTGCTAAATAAAGACTCTGACTACAGGATTAGCTGACTCAAGAAAAACTTAACGTTGAAGAAAATTGTTTATGGAAAGAAACAATTTTTGGAAAGAAGTTATTATGCTCCATACTGCTATGGAAAGAATAAGGAGAGTAATCACATAAATCATTCTTCAATGACCAAGATTCTGTCATTAACATCACCCAACGATCCTCTCATTCTCCTATAAATAGGATGGAACGCTTCACAAGAAAGTGACCTGAGATACACGAGAATACATTTCTGCCATTACTTTGTTTCACTCTCTCACGAGTTGCTGCTCTAATGTGAGAACATCTCTTGCTCTTATATTCTGTAATATTTGCCTATTGTTAGAAGCAGTGTTCATTACTAATCATATCATTGATAAGATATTTCCTCAAGTGACTATGTGAAGTCTGAATACTTGAGAGGGTTAAGGGGTTATTTCTCTTAGACAGTTGTTTGTGTAATCTTTCAAGATTAGTGGATTAAGTCCTTTTTGAAGGTGAAATCACCTTGGCCGGGTGGACTGGAGTAGCTTTGAATTTCAAGCGAACCAGTATAAAATTCTGTGTTGATTTCTTTTTATTCTGCGTGTGTCTAAGTTCTTAAAAGGTTTTTATTTTCCAAAACAATTCAAACCCCCCTTCCTTGTTTTTCTCTACCTTCAATAAAGACCCGTTCCGCAAGAGAACTATGTGAATCTAAGCCAACAGTACGAGGATGAGGATCATAGGGTTATGGGCCAGGAAATTAATGTTTTCTAGATTTCAAACATTAATTGCAGGACTCAAAGTTATGAACAAGGGCAACACAACTGCAGATCATGTCAAAAAGAGAGTCAGAAGCGTGCCAAAGAAGTGGAGACCAATGGTCACAACATTAAAGTTATCAAAATATATGAATAATATCAGCCTTGAGGAACTCGTCAGTTCACTCAGAAGTCATGAGATAGAACTTGAGGAAGATGAGCGTCAAAAGACGATAAACTCTGTAGCACTGAAGTCCAGATCAGAAAGACACAAACCAGAAAGGAACAAAGCCTTCCAAGCTGAAGAGGAAGAAAATGATGACTCTGAAAATGAAGACTCTGACGATGAAGAAGAGATATCCCTTTTGACCAGAAGGGTAAAACAACTCTAGAAAAAAAGGAATAACAACTTCAGAAGACCAAGACCCAAGGGATATCGCTCAGAATCAACTTCCAGCGGTAAATCTAACAAAGAAATAACATGATATGAATGTAAGGAAAAGGTCATTACAGAAACGAATGTCCAAAGCTGAAGAATGAAAGCTCTAGAAGAGAAAGTTTCAAGAAAAACTCCTTCAAGAACAAGAAGGGACTGATGGCCACCTGGGACGACAGTGGATCTGATTCCTCTGAATCAGACTCTGAAGAATAGGCAAATGTTGCTTTCATGGCTACCACCTCTGGAAACACATCAGATGTAGAATCTGATCCTGAAGAGGTATTTTCTGATCTTTCTCGCTCTGACCTTGAATCATGCCTTTCTGAATCTTTAAACTCATATCAGAAACTTAAACAAAAATTTAAATCACTAAAAAGGGTTCTTGAAGGAACCATCGAAGAATGTGATAAGCTTGAGATAACAGTTTCAGAACTGAAAGATGAAAACCTAACTCTGACAAAAGAAAGAGACTCCACAAATAAACAATGTTTAAAACATGAATAAGCGTTATCTCAAGCCCCACAAACTTCTAACACAATAATATATGAATATGAAAAATATTTTCAAAAGTTTCTGAAAATGGGATAGAAAGAAGAAGAATGGCATCCGTGATTTATGGTGTTAGTCAGAATCATAAAAGAGGGATAAGGTATGTCCCCAGTGAAGATAAATCTCCTACATATGACAAACAAAAATCTCCTTTTTCTTATCACTACACACATACACAAGCACAAAATTTTGATAATGCTAGAAAACCCGAAGTTCTAAGAAACTCTAGGAAAACTAATCACAAAGGACCCAAAAGATTCTGGGTACCAAAGGATAAGATTGTTTATGTTACAGATATCTTATGCAGCAGAGTTAAGACACCAATCATGGTACCTGGACTCTGGATTCTCGCGACACATAACGGGAAGAAATTATATGTTCCAAAGCCTGGAACTTAAAGATGCTGGCTTCGTAGGTTTTAAAGGAAATCAGAAAGGAAGAATCAGAGGCTCCAAAACTATTGGTAATGGAACTCTTCCCTCTATATCTGATGTTCTCTATGTAAAAGGATTAATGCATAACCTGTTATCAATAAGTCAATTAAGTGATAATAGTTATGATGTAATCTTTAATAAAAAAACATGTAAAGCAATTAATCAGAACAATGGAACAATTTTATTCACTGGCAAGAAGAAAAACAATATTTACAAAATAAATCTGTCAGATCTAAAATATCAAAATGTAAAATGTCTGTTCATGAAGATCAATGGGTATGACATAGACGCTTGGGCCACATTAGCATGACAAAACTCTCTCAGCTAAATAAACTTGAGTTAGTCAGAGGCCTACCTAAACTGAAGTATTCTTCAGAAGCTCTGTGTGAGGCATGCCAAAAAGGAAAATTTTCGAAAACATCTTTTAAAAACAAAAATATTGTTTCCACCTCTAAGCCTCTGGAACTTCTTCACATTAACCTGTTTGGGCCTATTAAGACAGCGTCAGTCAATGGAAAGAAGTATGGACTAGTTATTGTTGATGATTTTTGTCAATGGACATGGGTAAAATACCTAAAGCACAAGAGTGAGTCTCACTCTGTGTTCACTATCTTCTGTTCCAAAGTGCAAAATGAATTTGACTCTAAAATCATCAGAGTCAAAAGTGATCATGGTGGCGAATTCGAGAATAAATTTTTTGAGGAACTATTTGATTCTAATGGAATATCCCATGATTTCTCTTGCCCTAGAACTCCACAACAAAATGGAGTTGTAGAGAGGAAGAATTGGACACTCCGAGAGATGGCTATGACCATGATCAATGAAACAACTATGGCTAAGCACTTTTGGGATGAAGCAGTAAATACAACGTGTTATATTCAGAACAGAATCTCTATTAGATCCATTCTGGAAAAGACTCCCTATGAACTGTGTAAGGGAAGAAAACCCAACATTTTTTATTTCCATCCTTTTGTATGCTCTTATTTTATTCTCAATACTAAAGAACATCTGAACAAGTTTGATTCAAAAGCAGAAAAAGGTATTATGTTAGGATACTCAGAACGCTCTAAAGGCTACAGAGTATACAACACATAAACCAAAATTGTGGAAGAATCAATACATGATAGATTTGATGATAAGCTTGACCCTGAAAAGTCAAAGCTAGTTGAGAAACTTGCAGATTTGGAGCCCACTCTTGCAGGCTCTGACGAAAAGACTAAAGCACCAGAAGTATCTGAAAAACAAAGTCCAGATGCAACTGAAGCCTCAACTATCCAGAAAAGATCAAAAAGTCACCCCAACATCTCTGAAGATTTGATTCTGGGAAACAAGGATGAATCTGTCAGAACTAGGTCAACATTCAAAGTATTTGAGGAAACTCCTCTGGGATTAGTATCTCTAATCGAACCTACTTTCTGTGATGAGGCACTTCAAGACAATGACTGGGTTCTGGCTATGAAAGAAGAGCTATATCAATTCTCAAAGAATGACGTCTGGGATCTCGTCCCAAAGCCTAAAGGAACTCACATTATTGGAACTAGATGGGTGTTCGGAAACAAACTGAACGAAAAGGGAGAAATAGTCAGAAACAAAGCATGACTGGTGGCACAAGGTTACAGTCAACAAGAAGGCATTGACTATAATGAAACCTTTGTCCCAGTCGCCAGGTTAGAATCTATTCGTTTACTTGTTTCATTTGCTATAAATCATTCCATCAAACTATATCAGATGGACGTCAAGAGTGCATTCCTTAATGGTTATATATCAGAAGAAGTCATGTCAATCAACCTCCAGGTTTTGAAAACTCGAAATGTCCAAAACACGTTTTTAAACTTAAGAAATCTATGTATGGACTAAAACAAGCTCCTAGAGCTTGGTATGAAAGATTAAGTAATTTTCTTCTGGAACATGATTTTATTGGAGGAAAGGTTGACTCTACACTCTTCTGTAAAAACATTAGAAATGATCTCATGATATACCAGATATATGTTGATGACATTATTTTTGGTTCAGCTAACCCCTATGTATGTCAAGAATTCTCTGAGCTAATGTAGACAGAGTTTGAAATGAGCTTAATGCAAGAACTAAAATTCTTTCTGGGAATTCAAATCAATCAAGCTTCAGAAGCTACCTACGTATACCAATGTAAGTACATAAAAGAAATTCTGAAGAAATTCGAAATGGATGAATCCAACCTTCTAAGACACCAATGCATCCAACCTGCATTCTAGAGAAGGAAGAGACTAGCCAGAAGGTTTGTCAGAAGCTCTATCGTGGTATGATAGGCTCTCTTCTCTATCTGATGGCTACACGCTCTGATATTTTGTTTAGTGTATGTCTTTGTTCCAGATTCCAATCAGATCCCAGGGAATCTCATTTAACAGCTGTTAAAAGAATCCTCAGGTATCTGAAAGGAACCCCTAACCTTGTCCCGATGTTCGAGAAAACATCAGAGTATATGCTCTATGGTTGTTGTGATGTAGATTATGCAGGGGACATAATGGAATATAAAAGTATATCTGGGAACTGTCAGTTCTTGGGAAATAATCTTATATCATGGGCAAACAAAATACAATCAACCATAGCCCTATCCACTGAAGAAGCAGAATATATATCAGCCTCACTCTGCACTACTCAGATGCTCTAGATCAAAAATCAACTTGAAGACCTTCTGATCTTTGAGAGTAACGTTCCTATCTTCTGTGATAATACTTTTGCCTTTTGTTTAAGTAAGAATCCTATATAGCATTCTAGAGCTAAGCACATAGAAATCAAACATTAGTTCATTAGAGACTATGTTCAGAAAGGGATAATATCTTTAAAATTCATTGATACAGACCATCAGTGGGCTGACAACTTTACTAAACCCCTCGCTCAAGACAGATTCTCTTTTATTTTGAAAAATTTGAACATTCAAATCTGTCCAGAATAATTGTGCTTCTCTGAAATAGCAAACTAAGACTCTGAATTAAAGATCTGGTATCTGAATCTGACTTTGATGCTTCTAACAGTTAGAAGTCATCTGAATTAGAATCCTCAGGACCCAACCCTTTTGTATTCCTGAAGATCAGATAAATCAACAAGTGGAGCATCATGCGGCTGACTTTGAATCATCTAGACAGCTGTGTAGTAGAAATCAAGAGACAGACTCTTGAAATCTCCTCGAGCAGTGTGTTGATTTAGGTATTAGACCTCCATCATGGGCTGTAAGCATTTCTCCTCCAAGCGTGTAAACTTGGATAACATGCTTCATTTTTTTTTACATCTAAACTACTTCTATTGCTGTCGTTTTGCATGCATATATCTATGTATGTATACATTTTACATATCACAAGTTCACACTTTACACTTACGCCCTACACAAACCCTCTCTCTCTCTCTCTCAGTTCTTCATCATCTTCATCAAGGGTTCTTCATCTTCAACAAGTTCGTCGTTCAATCCTTCATCTTCAACATTGCTCTACATGGATTCTCAATAAAAATATGTCTATATGTACTCACAACAAATGGATTCAACGAATCAAACACCCATTTCTACTCAACAATCAACTGCAACTACTAACATTGTCTCAACCCCCATCTACAGGGAACCCCACATTCTTGACCGTGAACCTCACATCTACCTAGCAACACCATTTGAGAAGCTTGAGGTACTGTGTGAATCGCTGGGGGATTTTGAAAATATGAAGAGAAATGGTGTAGACCTAACTGAAGAGTTAAGAATACAAGGGTGGGAAACCTATCTTCAAAGACTCTACGGACCTGTGTACACATATCTGGTGAAGGAATTCCGGCGTTTCACAGACTCAGATGATCACTACATTGTTTCTCATGTTCTGGGAGTCAAAATAGTCATCATTGAGAAATCAACTGTCTCCCTTCTGAATATGAAAAATACAGGAGGAAGAAGAATCTACAACATCAACCCTAGGGCAAAATACTTGTCCTAGGAAATAAACCCTACTATCTCAGAGACTCTGTCAAAGATACTAGAAATAACATGAAGACCAGAAACTACATTCCTCTAGGAAGACTTATCTCGGATGTTCTAATCAAGAGTGGCTTAGTGGATTATTTGATCCATCACAATCTAATGGTGGATGTCACTGTTGACACTAAGAGACCTCTGAATGCTCGGAATCTGAAGAGTACGGGGATAATTGAGAAAGTCAGAGCTAAACCAACTCTAGACACTTCCTGGGAAGCACTCAAGGATCAGAGGAAGATTCCCAACGGTCTCTATTTGTTCTCCAAGATTGACCCTTCTGAAGTAGTAACTTACTATCTACAAGATCTTGCAAACCAAGGGGTGGACATTTCTGAGTTCTCAGTGGACTGGCTACCTGAGCATCCACCAAAATTCATGAAGAGGATGCGAGAGCCCTCTAGGAAGTTCAAGAAGGCGAAGAAGTCAAAGCTGGGAGAAACTTCTGGGTCAAGCCCTCCAGTCCCTCTGGATGACTCTCCAAGTAAGTCTATACCTCCTTCCCGCTCTGTAAAACTTAAGCCTATTCCTTCTTCTCTTCCCCAAACCACTCCCATCTACACCTCATCCGAAACACCCCCCTTAACCACCAAAACCTCTAACCCACCATCTCTCAAATTTAACCTTGCAACCACTACATTACCCGTTTTTGAAGCAGAAATGCTAAATGAAACTACCTCACCATCATCATCCTCACCATCATCATCCTCCCCTTCATCCCCACCATACTATATTCTCTCATCTGACAACAAACCTTCTGACTCCCAATCCCCCACTCTAGCTCAGCTTCAAGCTCTTGCTCTGGCCTCTCAACAGCCATCACAAACTGAACCTGAACCCGGAGTCACTTCCCCACCCCCTGCATAACAAAATCCACCTTCATCTGATCAACGTTAAACACCACTACCTGCACAACCTAATCCACCTCCTGAACAACCAATACCCTCACCATCTGAACCTCAACCAAATCTTCAACCCGAAAAAACAACACCATCTCCCTCTGATATTCCCCCACCACAAATCTCTGTTGCAGTCATCACTCCTATGTTAAATCCAGATGACACCAACCAAACTCCACCATCCTCCCCAGCCTCTAACTTTGAACAAGAAACTGCCTTCCCCACCTTAGAAGAAGCAATAACTGTTTTTGCAGAGTCTTTGGTGGAGAAGATCAAGTCTCTGTCTATCAACTCTGGCATCAGTGATGATCCCTCTGCAGTAAGGATCCACTGGAACAGAGTGATCAGATGGATTACCTCTGAAGCCTTCAAACTGAAAGGCCTCTCTGAACAAGTCCGCAATGACTTCATCAGAGATGCTGGTATAAGGCTCCAAGCTCGCTTGGCCAGAGAGGCTGAGGAAAAGGTCAGGAAGGAAGAAGAAGAGAAAGCTCACCTGGAAGAAGAGGAAAGGATCAGAGAAGCTGAAGAAAAGGCTACTACCGAAGCTGCTGCTACTGTTGCTGCGGCTGCTACTGAGGCCGAGGTAAAAGAAAAAGCTGACGCTGAAGAAGCAATACATATTACTGCAGAGGAAGCTGCCAAGACCAGGGCTGATGCTTTGACTTAGGGGGAGCAATCTACCTCTGGTTTTTCCCCTATGGTCTTGAAGACTCTGGAGGAATTGCAAAAGGAACAACAAGTGGTATGAGCTAGGTTGGATCACCAGGATTCTGTCAACACCAACATTCAGAACCTGCTGACTCAACTGCTCCAAAGGATGCCTCCGCCCCCAAACCCTTAGGAACTTAGGCTCTTTGTTTGTTGCTTTTTCTTCTGATGTTTCTTTCTCCCTTCTGATATATGCTTTGGTTGCTGCCTATCTGTACCTGTTTTTTCTCTGTTATATGAATATCCATTTCTTGCCTATTTTTTTCTAAGTCTTTTTGATTCTGACAAAAAGGGGGAGAACTAAAACATCTCTGATGAAAACATATCTAAAACCTCTAAAGGCACTGCGAATATTAATAAATCCTAAATGACTTATGACAACTAAAGTTATGCAGGAAAAGAGCTAAGGTACAAAACCAACTCCACACAAGGAAGGTCCGGTAAGAACTTCTGTTAAATCTGATGATCTAACTAAGGGGGAGTTCATTCCCTTTATCTGTTTCTGAGATATTAAGTACTGTTTCATCATTATTCTGACTTGTTTTGTCATAATAAAAAAGGGGGAGATTGTAAGAACAAATTTAGTTCTACAATGTATTACTAAGATTTTGATGATAACAAAGGATGAAACAAAAATGGTACCCTAACGAAATTTTTCTAAGTGTGCAGGACTCTGATCAAAATAATCAGATAGACAATCATCAGATACAGAATTGAGCACTAAGATACTACTCAGAAGATAAGTAACCAGAAGGCTCTGACTCTGATCCAACACAAGCGCTAGCAAAACTAAAGTCAGAAACTCTGATAGAGAAGAATGAATCCAGACTCTGAAGACGCACACTATGAAGAAGTTAAATAAAGAGAAACTCTGATAAAGTCCGATACAAGGCGAACATTGCTAAATAAAGACTCTGACTATAGGATTCGCTGACTCAAGAAAAACTTAACATTGAAGAAAATTGCTTATGGAAAGAAACTATTTTTAGAAAAAAGTTATTGTGCTCCATACTGCTTTGGAAAGAACAAGGAGAGTAATGACATTAATCATTCTCCCATGACCAAGATTTTGTCATTAACATCACCCAAAGATCCTCTCATTCTCCTATAAAAAAGATGGATCACTTCACAAGAAAGTGACCTGAGATACACTTCTTCCATTACTTTCTTTCACTCTCTCACGAGCTACTGCTCTAATGTGAGAACATCTCTTGCTCTTATATTCTATAATATTTGCTTATTGTTAGAAGCACTGTTCATTACTAATCATATCATTGATAAGATATTTCCTCAAGTGACTCTGTGAAGTCTGAATACTTGAGAGGGTTAAGGTATTATTTCTCTTAGACGGTTGTTTGTGTAATCTTTCAAGATTAGTGGATTAAGTCCTTTTTGAAGGCGAAATCACCTTGGCCAGGTGGAATGGAGTAGCTTTGAATTTCAAGCGAACCAGTATAAAATTTTATGTTGAATTCTTTTTATTCTGCGTGTGTCTAAGTTCTTAAAAAGTTTTTATTTTCCAAAACAATTCAAACCCCCCTTCCTTGTTTTTCTCTACCTTAAATAAATACCCGTTCTGCAAGAGAACTATGTGAATCTAAGCCAACAGTACGTGGATGAGGATCATAGGCTTATGGCCCAGGAAAGTAAACCAACTTCCCACCGTGATTTCACTACTAGGGAAACAAGAGATGAAGACAAATATAAAATCTTGGAGGAAATGCTAAGGGTTGTTGAGGGCTTCAATATCTTTGGAGTCTATGTTGTAGGAATGTGCTTGGTATCTAACATGGTTATACCACTGAAATTCAAAACACTGGAGTTTGAAAAATACAAAGGTGTTAGTAGCCTTAGGGGTCATCTCCAAATGTTTGTCAGGAAAATGGCCACATACACGGACAATGAGAAATTAGTTATGCACAATTTCCAAGAGAGTTTAAGTGGGGCATCCTTAGATTGGTATATGCAACTGGATATAATCCATATCAAGACCTTGGAAGACCTGGCCAACACCTTCCTAAATAAATACAAGTATAAATTGGATATGGCTCCTAACCGCATGCAACTCCAAAATCTATCTCAAAAAGGCAATGAATCCTTTAAAGAGTATGCTCAAAGATGGAGGGAACTAGCTTCTCACGTACAACCTCCACTCTTGGAAAATGAGTTAGTTGACATATTTATGGGCACCCTGTAAGGCCCTTACTATAAAAAGATGATCGGTTTGGTGTCTACTAAATTTGCTGACCTGGTAATAATTGGGGAGAGGATTGAGAATGGCTTAAAGAGTGGAAACATTGGAAAACCATACTCTAATTAGAACAATACCAAGAGATACTTCGGTAATAGTAATGCAAATAAAGGAGAAACCAACGCGGTTATAATCGAGGGGCATCCTCAGGTACCCTACAATCCTTACGTAGCTACAATAGTCTCTAATCAATATCCATAATAGGCATACTCTAGGCCTCAAGTACAACAGGATAGGGCACCGCCTCAACAAAATCAGCAAAACACCATGGAAGAACTTTGACCCCATACCTACAACATATACTCAAGTCCTACCCTACTTGATTCCGAAGGGATTGGTAGAGACTAAACCTCTAGCACCTCCACCAAATTCTCCTCCTCATGGTTACGATGAAAATGTTAGGTGTGACTTCCATGCAGGATCACTTGGGCATACTACTGAGAAATTCCTGACCCTCAAATTCAAAGTACAAGACTTGTTGGATCATAAGGTTATCTCTCTCGCTCCAGAAGGCCCAAATGTGAAGGGAAATCCAATGACACGACATGTTGGTCCAACCATCAATACGGTGGAGGGACTAGAGGACAACATTGTAATCTAGGTAGTAGATGAAATAAGAACTCATATGTCAAGGGTACGTGAGAAATTGATTGGTTACAAGGCATTCTGTAGCGGTTAATTCATGACCATCAAGCTGTGGATAAGCTAGACGTCAATTAAACCAGAGTCGCCCCCACGCTTTTATTGTTTCCAAGGGAAAAGGGAAAAGTACGAATGAAACTCAAAAGATAAGAAGTTTTCAAATCAAAACTAATAAAATGCCAGAGATTACAAGTAAGGGGGTTAGTTACACAGAGGGAAGGTATTATCACCCAAAGTGTCCTAGGTACTCCTAGGGAGCCCTTTTTTGTGTGTATGTGTTTTGGCAAAAAATATGTTTGCAATAAATAGAGTGGGGAGATGAGAAAATAATTTATTAATTATATTTTTGTGTTTTACAAGACCTTCGAACTTGTGCCTACGTGCCACCATAAAATGAGGGATCAAAACCTCGTAGTTCGTGGTAACAATTTCAAAATGGGTGTATTGCTTTAAACTAAAATTAAAGTTTAACAAAGGCATAAAAGACCTAAAAAGGTTTGAATGAGTGTTAGTTCTTTTTGTCTTTTGAAATTTTAAGTCAAATATAGTTAGGTTCATTTACAAGTTTGATTAAGAAAAGAGTTTAAAAATGCAATGGCATAAGGCCAAAGTTTCTAATTTGCAATATGGTCTAAGATAAAAAACACAAGCAAAGAATATTTTTAAAAGGAGGGGGAGATTTAAAATTAAATAAGTGGGGTAGAGATGAAGAGACTAATCCTAAACAAAAATTAAAAGTTAAGAGTTGAAAAGATCTAACCAATGGGCTGCAATCCAATAGACAAGAATGTCATATAGAAACCCAGATTTCCCTTGGACTTTAGAATCAAGCAATATCAATACACAAATAGCAAGATGAAGAGAAAGGCATAAAAAAAAGATACCCACATCCAAGCTTAGAAACTCCATGATCTTCTTCATAATCTCCCATGTATCAGATGAACTCAAAGATAGGCACTAGACACATGTTCAAAGTAATAGCTTCAATAAGACCATGTAGCAGATGAGCTCAAATGGATCTTCAATACTTGCTTCAGATGAAGTTTCAATTCACAAGCACTTGGTTTCATGAAAGTTGGCATCAGCCAAGTCCTTTTGAATAGGGAGTGTTGCCTAATTCTAAGTCCAATGTCTCAGATCCAATTCAACAGTACACACAAATGTCTTTTGGGTTTTTTGTTAATATTATGTACATTAAGGTCAAAAGACCATAAACAGAAGAAAGTATATACAATCACAATATAATCACAAGATAAGGCTCAAATGAGCAAAGTGCAAATGGCATTAAGGTAAACAAGTTAAATGGTATGAATAATGGCAAATGAATAAAGACTAAAAAATTAAAGTGCATAAAAGTAAATGGCCCCTGAAATTAAATGTTAGTTGTTAGCTGATTAGAAGTTAGTATTGCTTTTTCTTTTGTTTTGTTTAAGCCATTCTTTGGAGAACACTCAACCCACTATTCACAAGCATGGATCCTTGAACCAAGACATCTTACAAAGGAAGGAAAAAAGGCCAAGTTTCCACACAATACCATGAAAGAGGGGAGATTTACAATCTCACTTACTAGAATGCTATGCCTTTTGTGTCAAAAATTTAGCGCTATATTAAGCAATTGTAATTGGACTTATGTAGAAGTCACAACTATTTGAGGCCAGACAATAAATTTTTTAGTATTAATGCATGATAGAGATATGGTATTATGAACCATACTTCTAAAACATACCACACTTAAAAGAATCTGCAAAGGGGTGGACCTAATCTTATCCACACTTATGTTGATTTTGCAATCAACTAGCCTTAGGATATAAAGATATCATAGGTCCATGAAATTAATGAGAAGACAATGGGTTTGGGATGAAGAGGGAGGGGAACTGGAATCAACACAAATTGGTCAAGGGAGGACTTTTATCAAATTAAAATCATTCATTCATTTTGGGAGATGAAATGTACATTTCATCAATCCCCTAAATCCAATGATTTTATGTCAACAATGTGAAATCAACCTTGTCCAATGCCCAACAACACAAGTCAAACTCAACAAGTCAATACCAAAAGCTCAACACAATTTATTTTGCAATTAAACAATTAAAATCAATTAAAAAATGCATAAAATTAAATTATGGTTGATCAAAATCCTAAAACCTCATCAAAACACCAAATAAATGACCATGAGATTTATCATAGGTCAAACAACTTCAAAGGACCTTCGAGAAAAAATTTCATTAATTTTGGAAACTTAAAACTATTTTTAAGCAATTAAAAATATACACCAAAAAAATTAAATCATGCAAAATATTAATAATGATCCAAAAATAATTTTAATTCAGAAAATGGAAGATGAATTTATTTAAATATGTTTGGTGAAACTCTCATATTTTTTGGATCAATATTAAAATTAATATGAATTAATGAAAATAAACCAAATAAAATGAAAATAAGAAAATAGTAAAAAACGTGGACCACTTGATCTCCCTCATTAATTGAGGTGGCAGATCAAGTGGATCCTAGCATGCGTTCCACAATATACTTTAGTCAATATGTAGTAGGAAAGTTAATCAGAACCAACACGTGAGATTAGAACATTTAAAAGGATCCTATGGCTCAGACGAACGCTAGCACACCATCGAGCCAAAGCTCCGGTCTCCTTCTCCGGTGAGCCTAATCGAACTGGTTCACTCTCAACCATCACCAAAATAAAAAAGAAGGGCATGATTTAAAAGTAAAAATGCTCAGGAGCTCGAATCTGGCCTCAATTTCTCCTAACTCTAAGTATATTGAAAGATACAGGGAGTTCAAAATTGAGGATCATGATCTGAGTTGCTTCAATTTGACCTCAAAGCAACTCAATCTTGTTGCCTACATTGGTAGTACTTCAGATAACCAAAGATCAAAAGGAATTATGGAGAATTAAGTGAGAATCGAAGAGATGAAAAATTCTGAAAATTACCTTAAATGCAGGTCTGTATGAACCCGATCTTGCTTCCAATTGCTATTGATCTCGCTCTGGACCCGATCTTGCTTCCAAACATTGCTGAAGTCACATTGGTAAGCCATGCAATTGTCTATGAGGAATGCAACTTCAATTATGCCAAATGGTGATCCAAGTTCAAGCGATGTGCAAGTTCAATTATGTCTAGGAGGAACAACATTCATGTTGAACACTTGTTCATTTGAAGCTTGGATCATGATGAATTTTGAGGTGGAAGTTGGGAAAATCAAACATGTCAAAAAAATTTCTAAGTGTCAAGCCATATGTTTATTTATTCCATCTTGGCTAACTTTTTATGTGAGCTTCAAATGAGAATAATTAATTCATAAAAGTTGTAGCTCTCTCAAATTCCTTCAAAATAGTCACAAATATGACCTCATTTAGATTTAGCATGAAGGAGTTATGCATTTTTGAAGTTGAGGAAAATCACTTGTTCAATGGCATTGGTCCAAAAGGACCAATAATGTCTCCTCATATCACATGCATATAAAAGTTGAATTTTCTCTTTCTCCAAACATAAAATTGAAGTAGACATCTTGAAATGGATTGTTCAACTTTAATAGCTTTCATATCATAAAAAATGAGCAAGTTATGGCCTTGGGAAGTTGACCTCTTAATTAGGGTTTAGACAAAATGACCTATAATCTTTCACCATAAAAAATGACTTTCCAAGAAAAACTAGCTCTTGACCTTAACATGAAAGTTGTTTGGAATGTCATTTAGAGTAACGTTTCTCTTGGAATCATTTTCATATGACAAAAATTGTAGGAGTTAGGGTCTAGGGAACCCCGGTTTTGATCAGATGAATTCCTCTGGTCAACCACCATGAACCAACTCGCTAGCTTGATGTTATATTGACTTTTGGGACTCATGGAGGATCATATATGCATAATATGATGAAATTTGAAGTATCCCTTAAAATATTTGATCAATTGGTGAAGAAGCTTGTTGAAGAAGTTACACAAGATACCCAAATGAAATAGGGTTTCGAAGGAAAACCAACTCCAAACTCTTGATGAATTCTTGATCAAAATAACATATAAAGACCATGGGGATTCATATATGATTCTTAGAGCCATAGTAAACTAATTCTTGATTGAACTCCTTACATTGAGGGTCTTAAACCCTAGATGTGAGCTTGATAGATCAAAGGTGAGCATGTGCTCTACCTACAAAAGAGTTAGATTATACAAAGATATATTTTTGGTATTTTAATTAGTAAAAATGATAAAATACAAAGTATGACACAATCAAATGGTGCTTGGTGATCTCTTCCAATGCAAACCCAATGAATGAGGGGTAAGGAGGATGCCAAGATGTGATCCCCATGCTAATGCATATGATGAGATAGCATGAGGGATCTTAGGGTCAAAATTATGGTCTTACAGCTTCCCCTATTTAAGGACGTTCTAGCTGAAGATATGAAGGTTAAAATCTTTGCATCGACTTAGTAGAATGAGCTTAAATAACAACATATAGAAACAAATTTTGGTCCCTAAGAGACCGCATGATGCATATGATATGAAATTTTGAAATAATATATGTGGGGAAATGTTGCCACAAAGGAAAATAATCTAGAGAGACCGAAAGTCCACAGGAGTGTAATACATTCCATAACGAAAACTCATTGGGGAGACAGAGACTCTGGGGAAAAAGGGTTGTGCATAGGCCAGGCTACGACTTAAAACAACTGGGGGACTCGAGGGATTCCATGAAAATAAATCAATGAAACGACTCAACCGGGGAACAAGAGGAACATTTGCGGGTAGATCAAAACAAAGCTGAAATACTCAAACCAAACAGGAAACAACGATTTCACTAAGGAAATGCGCACTCAAACTCAACTGGGAAAGAAACGATCTTCAACACAGGAGGAGCAGAAATGTATTATCTATTACCGGTTATTGGGTAAGGGAATAACAAGGTCTGACAGGGAGGACATCCGTTACCGATTAGGGTAAACATATCAAGCATGACTCGCTGAGGGCAACCAAGAGGTGTATTCGTTACTAGTTATTGGGTAAGAATAAACTGCTGGGGAAAAGCCACAAAATAGGATTTATAACTACCGGCTACTAAGTAGAAGACCAAAGAGAGAGAATTTAAGTCACTGGTTAAAGTGAACATATCAAGGATAGACTCAAAGGAAAGAAAATTTGTCATCAGTTAGGATGAACATATAAAGGATAAACTTTCCTAGGGAATTTAGGAAGGGTATCCGTCATCGGTTAGGATGAACATATCAGGGATAAACTGCCGGAAAAAGTGGGGATTACATCTATCGAATGTTGGATATAACATCGAAAAGAGAATATCTGTCATCGGTTAGGATGAACATATCAAGGATAGACTCAGAGGGGAGAAATAGGAATTACATCTATCGGTTACTGGATAGAATACCAAAAAGAGAATATCCGTCACTGGTTAGGATGAACATATCAAGGATAGACTCTACAAAGGGGAAAAAGCAGGATGTATAACTACCGGTTATTGGGAAGAAGACCGCAAAGAGAAGGAAATATGTCACTGATTAGGATGAACATATCAAGGATTAACTCTCTAGGGAACAAAATAGGGATTACAACTACCAGCTACTGGGCAGAAGACCGTAAGGAGAGAATATATGTCACCGATTAGGATGAACATATCAAGGATAGACTCAAACAAGGGAAGAAAATATCCGTCAACGGTTAGGATGAACATATCAAGGATACACTTCCTGGGAGATGTGGAAATGAATCCGCTGGAGAAACAAGGTTACCTTTGTCGGGTATTGGGCAAAAGTGACAAACATGAGAAGAATATTACCGGTTACTGGGTAATAGGCTCTCAGGGGACCAAAAGCATCTATCTAGGTAAGATCTAGAAGGAAAATGTCAATTAAAGGACTCAACCCAATGAGGATATAACTCAAGGGGAATGGTTCCGTCCAGATAATCAACTGGGGAGGAAGCTGAAATAATGGCCATCCACGAGGAAATAACTCAGTGGGGAAAGAGAAAAGTTAAAGTCTTCCTGCTTAATGGGATGACACTCTACAATTGCAAGAGGACATACAAACCAAATTTGCATGGGGAAAAAGTATACCGCCATAATAGAGGATCAGAAAGAATCACAAAGTGCAATAATGAAATAATGAAATTATATGAGTGTGTATGTATATGTTTATGTATATATGATGATTATGCTGACAAAACCATCACAAAGGATACAAATATCACTGATTTGAATCATCGATACAACCCTTAGCCAATCCTCACAGGAGGGAAACAACTGTTGGAGAGAAACGGACAAACGTCTCAAAGGCTTAATTCTAGCTGGATAAAGCACTATGAGAGGATCTGATGAGGAAACTGCTACAAACTCTGCGGGGAATTTTAGGTCAACACCATATCAAATGGGAGGCAACCCTGCATGGGATTAACATAATAGTTGTTCAAAATCAGGAGTAACTCTGGCGACTTGCGGAGAAACGAAATTTGCCGAAACCATGCAAACTTCCGAAACAACACGCCTACAACTCAAGGGAGGCCAACAAACTCGACTGGGGAGACCAACAGAACTCGGCTACTGAAACGCTGCCAGGGGGTAAAATGGGGATTACGCCCACTACTTGGGGAGAACCAATAATGCTCCATATTTAGGGCTTACCGCTTTTCAAATGCTCCATGATTTGGATTTTAAAAATTTAATTTCAAAAACGATCACAATAAAATTTAAATCTATTTGGCTGAATTAAACAAGAGTAGAAACAATTGGATAAAAAGCTCAAATTTATTTAATAGGATGGTAGTCTGTAAATGACAAAACTCCATAGATCTTTACGAAAGTTGAAAAATGGTAATTTACATGGAAAAGGGCTACATTGAATACAATGATCACTAATCCTTCTATCCAACTTTTGATGTTCACTGCGTTCTTGGTGTCGGTTGGAGATGATGAATCAGAATTGACCGATTTGCTCAAGAAAGTCTTCAAAACTGAAGATTAGCAGCCTGCAGTTACTTGCCATAATCCCTCATTTTTGCATAAATTGCCCCAAGGTGGGGTACTTAATTTATCGGGATAATTCTTTTTGTTTTTATGTCTCTAATTTTTGCCTGGATTGCCCTTTCGGGTTTTAATCCACCGAGACGCTCATTCTTGCCTAAGCCGCCCTTTCAGGTTTTCAACTTAGCGAGTTGTTCTTTTTTTTAGGCGAAGTATTTCTTGACTGCATCTGCGTTCACAGGACGAGTGAACTCTTCAACATCCATAGTTATAAGAATCAAAGCACCGCCTGAAAAGGCTCTCTTAACAACATATGGGCCTTCATAATTAGGAGTCCATTTTCCACTAGAATCTGGCTTGAAAGATAGAATCTTCTTGAGCACAAGGTCACCTTCTCTGAACACACGATGTCTGACCTTCTTGTCAAAAGCTTTCTTCATTCTTTGCTGATATAACTGACCATGGCACATGGCAGTCGATCTCTTCTCTTCTATCAAATTTAGCTGGTCAAATTTGGTCTGAAACCATTCAACCTTAGTCAACTTGGCTTCCATAAAGACACACAATGATGGGATTTCCACCTCTACTGGGAGCACAACTTCCATGCCACAAACAAGTAAGAAAGGGGTTTCCCCTATTGAAGTGCGGATGGATGTACGATACCCATGCAAAGCAAATGGGAGCATCTCATGCCAATCCTTATACGTCACAACCATCTTCTAGATAATCTTCTTAATGTTCTTCTTTGCAGCTTCAACAACCCCATTCATCTCAGGTCTGTAGGGAGAAGAATTATGATGTGCAATCTTGAAGTCTTTGCAAAGAGCTTCCACCATATTATTGTTCAAGTTCGATCCATTATCAGTAATGATCTTACTTGGCACACTATACCGACATATAATCTGATTCTTGATAAACCTTACAATAACTTGCTTGGTTACATTCGCATACGATGCCGCTTCAACCCACTTTGTGAAGTAGTCAACTGCCACAAAAATGAAACGATTTCCATTTGAAGATTTAGGCTCAATCATACCAATCATATTAATTCCCCACATGGAGAAGGGCCATGGGGAGGAAATGACGTTCAACAGTGTTGGAGGAACGTGAATCTTATCTGCATAAATTTGACACTTATGGCATTTTTTCACAAACTTGCGACAGTTAGATTCCATTGTCAGCCAATAGTAACTTGCTCGCAACATCTTCTTTGCCATAACATGTCCATTGGAATGAGTACCAAAGGAACCTTCATGGACCTCATTCATCAATAGGTCTGCTTCGGGTCTATCTATGCATCTGAGCAGAACCATATCGAAGTTTCTCTTGTACAATACATCACCATTCAGGTAGAAATTGCCGGCTAATCTTCTCAAAGTCTTCTTATCTTTCAAAGATGCCCCAGGAGCGTAAATCTTACTTTGGAGGAAACACTTGATATCAAAATACCACGGCTTTTCATCTTTGGCTTCTTCAACAACAAACACATGAGCTAGCCTATCAAGATGCATCACAGTCAAATTAGGAACTTCATTCCAATACTTCACCACAATCATTGAAGTCAATGTTGCAAGAGCATCTGCCATCCGGTTTTCTTCTCGAGGGATATGATGAAACTCAACCTTTGTAAAGAAAGTTGAAATCCTCCTCGCATAATCTCTATATGGTATCAAACCGGGTTAATTCGTCTCCCATTCACCTTTGATCTAATTCACAACCAAAACTGAATCTCCATAGACGTCCAAATACTTGATTCGGAGATCAATGGCCTCTTCAAGCCCCATAATGCAAGCTTCACACTCAACCATATTATTTGTACACTTGAAAGTCGATCTAGCTGTAAATGGAAAAGGCATGCCTTGAGGAGTAATGATTATTGCCCCAATGCCATTACCATATTGATTAACAGCTCCATCAAATACCATGACCCAACGTGAACCAGGTTCCGGACCTTCTTCAAACAATGGTTCATCACAATCTTTCATTTTCAAGTACAAAATCTCTTCATCGGGAAAATCATATTGCACTGATTGATAATCTTCAATCGGTTGGTGAGCCAGATGGTCATCCAAGACACTACCTTTGATCGCTTTTCTGAGATCGGTATTCAATATCATACTCAGATAATAACATATGCCAACGGGAAATCCTCCTAGTTAGACCAGGCTTCTCAAAAATATACTTGATTGGATCCATTTTGTATATCAACCAAGTGGTATGATTCAACATATATCGACGCAGACGCTTAGCAACCCAAGCCAATGCGCAACAAGTCTTCTCAAGCATAGAACACTGAGTCTTACAATTGGTGAACTTCTTACTGAGGTAGTAAATAGCAAATTCTTTCTTTTCAGGCTCATTTTGCTGACCAAGAACACAACCCATAATCTGATCAAGCACAGTCAAGTACATGATCAACGGTCTTCCATCAATAGGCGGAGACAGAATCAGAGGCTCAAGCAGATACTCTTTGATACTATCAAAAGCTTTCTGGCAGTCTTCAGTCCAATCACAAGACTGGTGTTTCTGAAGAAGCTTGAATATAGGCGCACATGTGGTAGTCATGTGTGAAATGAATCTTGAGATATAATTAAAGTGGCTGAGAAAACCTATGACTTGCATCTCAGTTTTGGACGCATGCATCTCTTGTATTGCTTTGACCTTGTCGGGATCAACTTCAATACCCTTCTCACTGACAATAAATCCCAACAACTTACCAGAACGAACACTAAAAGTACACTTATGGGGGTTCAAGTGGAGTTTGTATTTCCTAAAACGTTGGAATTGCTTCAAAAAATGCTCAACATGTGCCTCTTCATCAATGGATTTGGCAATCATATCATCAACATAGACTTCGATCTTTTTATGCATCATATCATGAAAAATAGTAGTCATTGCTCTCTGGTAAGTTTCACCAGCATTCTTTAAACCGAAAGGCATCACTCTATAACAGAATGTTCCCTAGGGTGTAATGAATGTGGTCTTCTCCATATCCTCGGGTGCCATCTTTATCTGATTATATCTGGAAAATTCGTCCATAAACGAAAAGACTTTGAATTTAGCTGTGTTGTCTACCAAAAAGTCAATGTGTGGCAGAGGGAAATCATCTTTCGGACTGGCTTTATTCAAATCTCTATAATCAACACACATGCAGACTTTTCCATCTTTCTTCGGAACAGGCACAATATTGGCCACCCATTGCGGAGATTCAACAGTAACAAGGAAACCATCGTCAATCTGATTTTGCACCTCTTCTTTGATCTTTACTGCCATATCAGGATGAGTCCTCCTCAACTTCTGCTTGATTAGCGGGCATTCTGGCTTCAACGACAATCTATGCTCCACAATCTCAAAATCTAACCCAGGCATGTCTTGATAAGACCAGGCAAACACATCTGAATACTCTCGGAGAAGATCAATCAACCCCTTATTCACTTCTGGACACAGTCCAGACCCAACCTAGACTTCCTTCACATCATCCTCGGAACCCAAGTTGACTAACTCAATCTGCTTTTCAACGACTAAATGGCTTCTTCCTCATTGTCAAGGAGATGAGATAATTCATCATATACTTCTTTATCACTTCCTTCCTCAGCCTCAAACACAGGGAATTCAAAATTTGGCGAAGGAGTAGGATTATTATATTCAATGGGTTTTAGAAACCAACCTGCATAATGATTTGATATTTTGATTTTAGAAAAGTGATTTGGTGACCAAATATTATGCAGATGGACAATTATATTTATTTATTCATGTTTTTTCTGATTACCATTTTCCAGAAAAAAGTAAAAAGTAAAAATAAAACATTGTAAATATGGATGAATAGAATTGAATTTTATTAATGATCAAATTTGAAAATGCCAACAATGTCCACTTTTCCCTTAGGCATAGGAGAAGGATTTTCAAAAATAATAAAAGCGATTACTTAGAACGATGCATAATAACAAGAACATCAACAACAGTCCAATTGTTGCAAGCTTTTCCATGCGTCACATAATTGGTGCAGTCTTCATCTTCATCACCCTCGATAACATCAGCTAAGTGTTGTTCATTACCATGAATGAACTCTCCTCTACGGAAACTGGGTTGCACATCTTCAGCTATATTCTTAGATGAACCTCATTGGAATCCTAAACCAGCTCTGCTCTGGTTCTTGGTGACCTCTACCATCCGGCCCCACAGATAAAAAAAATCGTCTTCAAAAATCTTCTGAGCGTCTTTGAAGGAGGACATGGGTGCCCCAAGTCTCTTTTCCTCATAAATAGATAGAGCTTGGAATGGAGTTCCAACCTTATCCTTAGCTTCTACATAAGAGAAAGACGACATGTGGCTTAACAACAAAGCCTTCACCCCACCAACAATAACAAGTTTCCATTCTTGACAAACTTCAATTTCTGGTGCAAAGTTAACGTAACGGCTCCTGCCTAATGTATCCATGGCCTTCCTAACAAACAGCTATAGGCCGGGTGGATATCCATTTCTTGGAAAGTAATTTGGAAATCACTCAGACCTATCTTCACAGGAAGGTCCACCTCACCAATAACACTCTTGCGTGAACTGTCAAATGCTTTGACGATCACATCACTATATCTCATTGGAGCTCCTTGATATGACAATCTGGAAAGAGTTGATTTGGGAAGAACATTCAATGAAGAACCGATATCAACCAATACGTTCGATAGAGCATCCTCCTTGCAATTCATTGAAATGTGTAATGCAAAATTGTGATTTCTACCCTCCTCAGGAAGTTCCTCATCACAAAAGCTCAAATTGTTACAGGAGGTGATGTTAGCCACAACATGATCAAACTGATCAACCGTTACATAATGCTCTACATAAGCTTGCTCCAATACTTTTTGCAATGCCTCTCTGTGCGCTTTAGAGTTCATAAGCAGAGACATCATTGAAATCTTGGAAGGGTTTTGGAGCAACTGCTCCACCATATTAAATTCACTTTTCTTAATCAACCGGAGTATCTCATCATCATCACTAGGCTTCAAACCGCTGGACTCACCAGATTGACACTTTGGAGTTCTAAACGGATTAACTGCACGCACTTCAACACTCTTACTGACAGATACATCTTCTACAATCTTTGGGAGCACCAGCCCCAAAACACGACCGTTAAGGGTCACCTTTGTAACATCAACAATGCTTACAACAGAACTGGTCATAGGAAATGGAACCTCTTGACCATTCTCTAACATAGTCACATTATACTGGTATGGAACAACCTTATCGGATGCATACGGGACTGGACCCGCTAACCGCATAACCAACAACGATACCGATCTATTGCTGACACTATTACTGTTGTTACTGTCAAATTGGATTACCACTCTCTCGGGTGTCTTGAACACATGAACTATTACATTCACATTGTCACCCAAATGACAGGACTAAAGAGCTGGATCCTACCTTCATCCATCAACCTCTAGATGTCTCTCATCACAACCATACAACGTCAGGGGTTGACACTGCAGATTGCACAACCATCATGGTCATGCTCACAATCACTTACCAAACAGATATCCTTGTGCATTGTCACCAAAGATCTTCTAATGAAACATACATCATATACCTTGAACTCCCTAGGACAACCATCTACCATATTGACAGAAGGATTACCATGAGCAGGTAGTGGGTTAACTTTGACATTAGGAGCACGGTCCTCAAAGGACACCATCCCACTTTTGACCAACTTCTGGATTTCGTACTTCAGGGGGTAACAGTTCTCAATATCATGGCCAGGAGCCCCATGGTGAAAGGCACAATGAAGCTCTGGCTTGTACCACCATGGAAGTGGTTCAGGAATCTGTGGAGGATTTCTTAGTTGCAAAAGGTTCTTGAGAACTAATGATGGATACAATTCAGCATAAGACATAGGAATCGGGTCAAAAGAGACCTTCTTTCTCTCGAAGTTTTGTTGTTGTTGATGATTGTTGTTATTGTTGTTGTTGTAGTTTTTTGTCCTTTACGGTGGCTGTTGTTGACGTTGTTGTTGAAAGAGCATTGATTGATTATTTGAAAATACAGGAATAACAAATGATAATTGATGGTGGTGTTGACGGGGTTGTGGACTTCTTCTAACATGAGGCCTCCTCTGCCTCCCAACGGATACTGCATTAGTCTCGCCTTCTTTCTTTCTGGCAAACCCATTTCCATACTTCTTGCTAGACGAAACCTCCTCTTTAGACAACCATCCCTCTCAAACACCTTCTTCTAGTCTAATCCCCATGTTTACCATTTCAGTAAAATCACTAGAGGCACTGGAAATCATGCGCTCATAGTAAAATGAGCTCAGGGTCTTGAGAAAAATCCTGGTCATCTCCTTTTCTTCCAAAGAAGGGGTAATGTGAGCGGCAAGATCTCTCCATTGTTGAGCGTATTCCTTAAACTTTTCTTTGTCCTTTTGAGACAATTCCCTCAACTGGTCCCTATCTGGCACCATATCCATATTATACTTGTACTGCTTCACGAAAGCCTCACCCAAATCATTAAACGTGCGGACACTCACACTATCCAAACCCATGTACCACCTCAGAGCGGCACCCGTCAGACTGTCTTGGAAATAATGAATCAGTAACTGATCATTATCAGTTTGCGTTGACATCTTTCTAGCATACATGACAAGATGATTGAGTGGATAAGTATTCCCCTTATACTTTTCAAAGTCAGGGACTTTGAACTTCATCGGGATCTTAACATTGGGAACAAAACAAAGTTCCGCAACACTCTTACCGAACAAATATTTTCCCCTCAAGGTCTTCAACTCCTTTCGCAGCTCAAGGAATTGGTCTGTCATCTCGTCCATCTTCTCATAAACATCTGAACCCTCAGAAGGTTTAGAATGATAGATGGTGTCCTCAACACGAGGCATAGTGTGAACAATCGGTGGTGGAACAGACATGATCGGGCTAGATGTCGGCATGGAAGCAAAAGTAGGCGTGAAACCTTCGGACACAAAGTTGGGCGGCATTCACCATGGGAATCCGGCAGGCATGGTAGGAGCCAAATGAGTAACAGGCACAGTTGAAGTAACAACCTCTGATATGACCGTCCTCTGAGGAGGAGGAGTTGCAGGTGTTGGAGAAGATTGACTTTGAGCAGCTAGGACTGACTCCATGATGGCAGTCAGGCGGGCAATCTCGTCCTTCAAGTCTCTGTCCTCTTGCTCTAGATGTTCCATGATTCATGGATGATTGGCGCAGGTATTGTATCGATGAGTCAGCTTGGCTGAAGCATAGAAGAACAACTGATAAGACATATGGCGGAAGAGAAACATGTATGCAAATGATGCATGAAATGAAATGCTTGATTATTTTTATTTTCAAGGAATATACTATTTTATTTGCAAATATATAATAATAACAATTGCACAATTTTGTTTGACCATAAAATCTCTTTTATTTATATAATTGGAAGGATTACACTGAGTACAATTTCAGAAACCAAAATATAAAATACAAGAGAAAAGGAGACTAATCATCCTAGGAATCCCTAACAACAATGTTAGAAGATCTAGCTGCAGGTGCGTATTTCCTTTGGATGCGTCGGATATCGCACTCAAAAGAAGTCTTCATCTGAGTCTTCTCGAGGACAAGTTGATCAACAATCTTCTTCCAAGCAACAGAAGGCTGAGGCATACCAAACGAAGACGAAACCTGTGGTTCTCTCGGTCTCTTCACTACTCGGTCTTCAAGAAGCTCAATAAGTGCATTTTTGCCCTTAGACTCAAGCTACAACTCCTCATGCTTTCTGCTCAAAGCATGGAAACACTCTTCCCACATATCTTTCTCTTGCTTCATCTTGGAGAGTACGTCTTCCAACTCCTCTACATCTTGTTTAGGGAGAGTTAATGGCTCAACCACAACCATAGACATAGGTCTTTCACAAGCATAAGACATCTTCAATTCCAAAGCTCTCTTCTTCACCCAAGTAGTGTAATCTTCCAAAGCTACACAGTTGCACGGACCAAGCTCGGATCTTCCTTTCCTATGCACATTATGCCAAGCATGCACAATCTTCTGCTTCAAATGTTGGGGATCTTTACCCTCTTGATAGAAAAGACCTTCTAACAAAGTGTTATTAGGTTTGTCTCTCTAGGGGGAACCTAAGTTGACGACGAGCCAAAGCAGGGTTATAGTTGATCCTTCCTTGTGTACCGATGAGAGGCACATTAGAGAATTCACCACAACAATCAATAATCTCCAATCTACTCAATGAAGTATTATAACAAACAATATCATCATTAGTGAGAGACATAAGTCTCTGAGACCACCTTAGACATTGTTTGTTCTCCACAAAAGCAAGCGTCTCAGGCAAGTGAGAAATAAACCACTTGTACAGAAGAAGAACACAACACACAATAGTTCCACCACCCTTAGAATTCCTTAGATGCAAAGACAAGTACATATCACCTAATAGAGTACGCACAGGATTCCCAATCAAGAAGATTTTAATGGAGTTAACATCAACAAAACCGTCAATGTTAGGGAACAAGGTTAAACCATATATGAGAAATACAAAGATAACTTCAAAAGCATCCATACTACCGGCTTAAGCAAAGGCAGTAGCTTCCTTGATGAGGAACTCAAAAGTCAACCTAAACAACCCTCCTTTTTTCACCCAATGAGCTTCTATCTCAGACTTCTTCAGATGAAGAGCTTCAACTATAATATGAGATCTGGGAATCTCCTCCAATCCACTAAAAGACACTTTTCTAGAAACGGGTGTTCCTAAGAGACGGGCATTCTCCTCTAACGTAGGCACAAGATGATAATGAGGAAAAGTGAAGCAATGGTAGAGAGGATCATAGAACTGAACCAACACACTTAAAAGTCCTTCAACCACATCAGTAGACAAGATAAACAGAAGCTTCCCACGACGTTGCTTGAAGTCCAAGGGATCTAATACAAAAGATGATATCTTCCTTAACTCTTTCAAATCTGGACATCTAAAACTATACTTCTTAGTGTTCCTTCGTCCACAATCCATGGTCTGAAAATATTTGCAAATAAGACCTCAGTTCCTTGGAATTATTTTTCATGTGATAAATGTTATGATGCACAAGAATGCATGAATGCAACAATCACAAATAAGGGATCACACACAAGGCAAACAAATGTCAATGGATGAATCAAGTCTTTGTCAAGATCAATCATCCATTTTGGTAGATTATGGTTTTCACCTTATCAACACCCAAGTTCCATTGATATTGACAAGACTTGATTGGATCAACAAAGAATCAAAGGTTTGTTGTGAGTCACGAGCATGGAGTCTGGGTAAGAACCATCCCAAAGGAGTGTAATAAGGGTTAAAAACATGTAGATCATGTTCTAAAAAATTCCCAGAGTCTTAATTCCATCTATCGGATATTACAGTTTAGGATGACTGACTCATCAACCCATAATATTCTCAAGAGAAACTCGTCTAAGTGTAGTATTACATAAAAACTGTTATCAAGTCTACACCTGAACAGTCTCCAAACTACATCCTAAATTGGCCAATAGGGGTTAAATGTTCTACGGTCCTCAGCTTCTCGGACCCCAAATCAAAGAAAGTAATGCCTAACCACAAATAACTTGTGTGACATTCATAACTCCAAAAGGGTCTCCACTGAGTGGATGGGTCTCAAGCCAACTTGTTAAGGACTACTCCACACAAGTCGAACATGACTATACCATCCTCCTATCTTAATTGCACTCAAGTTCGGGTTAGAACTTATCTCACCACTCAGAGATAACCAAGCACAACAAGCAGATTATATCATACAAACAAATATACATACATCAAATATACAATTATATACACACAAAAAAGTAGGCTAAACCCACTGAAGACTACTCCCCAGTAGAGTTGCCACCTAATTTATGTAGCAGTAAATTCATGACCATCAAGTTATGGATAAGCTAGACGTCAATTAAACCAGAGTCGCCACCGCGCTTTTATTCTTTCCAAGGGAAAAGTACGAATAAAACCCAAAAGATAAGATGTTTTCAAATCAAAACTAATAAAATGCCAGAGACTACAGGTAAGGGGGTTGGTTACATAGAGGGAAGGTGTTAGCACCCAAAGTGTCCTAGGTACTCCTAAGGAGCCCTTTTTTGTGTGTATGTGTTTTGGCATAAAATATGTTTGCAATAAATAGAGTGGGGAGATGAGAAAAGGATTTATTAATTATATTTTTGTGGTTGACAAGACCTTCGAACTTGTGCCTACGTACCAACATAAAATGAGGGATCAAAACCTCATAGTTTGTGGTAACAATTTCAAAATGGGTGTATTGCTTTTAACAAAAATTTAAATTTAACAAAGGCACAAAATGCCTAAAAAGGTTTGAATGAGTGTTAGTTCTTTTGTCTTTTGAAATTTTAAGTCAAGTATAGTTAGGTTCATTTATAAGTTTGATTAAGAAAAGAGGTTAAAAATGCAATGGCATAAGGCCAAAGTTTCTAAGTTGCAATATGGTCTAAGTTTAAAAACATAAGCAAAGAAGATTTTTCAAAGGAGGGAGAGATTTGAAATTAAAGAAGTGGGGAAGAGATGAAGAGACTAATCCTAAGCAAAAATTAAAAGTTAAGAGTTGAAAAGATCTGACTAATGGGCTGCAATCCAATAGACAAGAATGTTATATAGAAACCCAAAATTCCCTTGGACTTTAGAATCAAGCAATATCAATACACGAATAGTAAGATGAAGAGCAAGGCATCAAATAAAGATAGCCATATCCAAGCTTAGCAACTCCATGATCCTCTTCATAATATCCCATGTATCAGTTGAATTGAAATATAAGCACTATGCACATGTTCAAAGTAACAACTTTAATAAGACCATGTAGCAGATGAACTCAAATGGATCTTCAATACTTGCTTCTGATGAAGTTTCAATTCACAAGCACTTGGTTTCATGAAAGTTGGCATTGGCCAAGTCCTTTTGAATAGGGAGTGTTGCCTAATTCTAAGTCCAATGTCTCAGATCCAATTCAACAGTCCACACAAATGTCTTTTAGGTTTTTTGTTAATATTATGTACATTAAGGTCAAAAGACCACAAACAAAAGCAAGTATATACAATCATAAGATAAGGCTCAGATGAGCAAAGTGGAAATGGCATTAAGGTAAACAAGTTAAATGGTATGAATAATGGCAAATGAATAAAGACTAAAAAATTAAAGTGCATAAAAGTAAATGGCTTGAAATTAAATGTTAGTTGTTAGTTGATTAGAAGTTAATATTGCTTTTGGTTTTGTTTTGGTTAAGTCATTCTTTAGAGAACACTCAACCCACTATTCACAAGCATGGATCCTTGAACCAAGACATCTTCCAAAGGACGGAAAAAAGGCCAAGTTTCCACACAATACCATGAAAGAGGGGAGACTTACAATCTCAGATACTAGAATGCTATGCTTTTTGTGTCAAAAATTTAGCGCTATGTTAAGCAATCGTAATTGGACTTATGTAGAAGTCACAACTATTTGAGGCTGGGAAACATAAATTTTAGTATTAATACACGTTAGAGATATGGTATTATGAACCATACTCCTAAAATATACCACACTTAAAAGAATATGCAAAGGGGTGAACCTAATCTCATCCACACTTATGTTGATTTTGTAATCAACTAGCCTTAGGATATAGAGATATCATAGGTCCATGAAATGAATGAGAAGAGAATGGGATTAAGATGAAGAGGGAGGGGAAATGGAATCAACACAAGTTGTTCAAAGGAGGACTTTTATCAAATTAAAATTATTCCTTCATTTTGGGAGATGAAATGTACATTTCATCAATCCCCTAAATCCAATGCTTTTAACTCAACAAAGTCAAATCAACCTTGACCAAGGCCCAACAACACAAGTCAAACTCAACAAGTCAATATCAAAAGCTCAACACAATTTATTTTGCAATTAAACAATTTAAATCAATTAAAAAATGCATTAAATTAAATTATGGTTGGTCAAAATCCTAAAACCTCATCAAAACACCAAATAAATGGCCATGAGATTTATCATAGGTCAAACAAGGTCAAAGGACCTTGGAGAAAAAATTTCATTAATTTTGGAAACATAATACTATTTTTAAACAATTAAAATATGCACAAAAAACAATTAAATCATGCAAAATATTAATAATGATCCAAAAAATAATTTTAATTTAGAAGATGGAAGAGGAATTGATATAATTTTTTTTTTGGTGAAACTCTCATATTTTTTAGATCCATATTAAAATTAATATGAATTAATGAAAATAAACCAAATAAAATGAAAATCAGAAAATAGCAAAAAATGTGGACCACTTGATCTACCTCATTAATTGAGGTGGAAAATCAAGTGGCTCTTAGCGCGCGTTCCACAATAGACTTTAGCGCGTGTTCCACAATAGACTTTAGTCAATGCGTAGTAGGAAAGGTAATCAGAACCAAGGCGTGAGATTAGAACATTTAAAAGAATCCTATGGCTTAGATGAACGCCAGCACACCACCGGAGCCAAAGCTCCGGTCTCTTTCTCCGGGGAGCCTCACCGGACTGGTTCACTCTCAACCATCACCAAAATAAAAAAGAAAGACATGAATTTAAAGTAAAAATGCTCAGGAGCTCGAATCTAGCCTCAATTTCTCCTAACTCCAAGTATATTGAATGATACAGGGAGTTGAAAATTGAGGATCATGATCTGAGTTGTTCAATTTGACCTCAAAACAACTCAATCTTGTTGCCTACATTGGTAGTACTTCAGACAACCCAAGATCAAGAGGAATTATGGAGAATTAAGTGAGAATCGAAGAGATGAAAAATTCTGAAAATTACCTTCAATGTAGGTCTGTATGAACACGATATTGCTTCCAATTGCTCTTGATCTCGCTCTGCACACTTAATGGAATGGAATTGAATCAACAAAAGGCGCAAGACTCTTGGAGATTTGAATCTCAAAACAGTGGATATTCAAACTCAATTTCCAATGAGAGGGTTTGGAGCTAGGGATTCAAAGCTGGCGCGTAGGGTCCTTAGTTCTGAGCATGAAGGGCTCTTATAGGCCAAATAATTGTTATTTGCACACTTGAAATTAAGTTCCAAAAATAGAAATGTACATTGCATGGATGCATGGGCGTGTAATAGGCCCATGTAATCATCTCTTCAGGTCCAAAAATGAGTACAAACATTGTTGAAGTCACATTGGTAAGCGATGCAATTGTGTATGAGGAATGCAAGTTCAATTATGCCAAATGGTGATCCAAGTTCAAGCCATGCGTAATTCACTCATACTTTGTCCAAATGGGATGAAATTTGACTTTTTGGAAAGGTCAGATCAAGAGGAACAACTTTCATGTTGAACACTGTTTCATTTGAAGCTTGGATCATGATGAATTTTGAGGTGGAAGTTGGGAAAATCAAACATGTCAAAAAAGTTTCTAAATGTCAAGCCATATGTTCACTTATTTCACATTGGCTAACTTTTTATGTGAGCTTCAAATGAGAAATGTTCCTTCATCAAAGTTGTAGATCTCTCAAATTAATTCAAAATGGTCACAAATTTGACCTTATTTGGATTTAGCATTAAGGAGTTATACATTTTTGAAGTTGAGGAAAATCACTTGTTCAATGGCATTGGTCCAAAATGACCTATAATATCTCCTCATATCACATGCATATAAAAGTTGAATTTGCTCTTCCTCCAAACATCAAAGTTGAAGTATACATCTTATTTTTGATTGTGCAACTTGAATAGCGTTCATATCATAAAAAATGAGCAAGTTATGGCCTTGGGAAGTTGACCTTCCAATTAAGGTTTAGACAAAATGACCTTTAAGCTTTCACCATAAAAAATGACTTTCCAAGAAAAACTAGCTCTTGACCTTAACATGAAAGTTGTTTGGAATATCATTTATAGTAACGTTTCTCTTGGAATCATTTACATATGACAAAAATTGTAGGAGTTAGGGTCTAGGGAACCCCGGTTTTGATCAGATGAATTCCTCTGGTCAACCACCATGAACCAACTTGGTAGCTTGATATTCTATTTACTTTTGGGACTCATGGAGGATCATATATCGATAAGATGATGAAATTTTAAGTATCCCTTTAAATATTTGATCAATTGGTGAAGAAGCTTGTTGAAGAAGTTACACAAGATACCCAGATGAATTAGGGTTTCCAAGGCAAACCAACTAAAAACTCTTGATGAATTCTCGATCAAAATAACATGTGAAGACCATAGGGATTCATATATGATGCTTAGAGCCATAGTAAACCAATTCTTGATTTAACTCCTTACATTGAGGGTCTTAAATCCTATATGTGAGCTTGATAGATCAAAGGTGAGCATGTGCTCTACCTACAAAAGAGTTAGATTATACAAAGACATATTTTTAGTATTTTAGTTAGTAAAAATAATAAAATACAAAGTATGAAACAATCAAATGCTGCTTGGTGATCTCTTTCAATGAAAACCCAATGAGTGAGGGGTAAGTAGGATGCCAAGATGTGATCCCCATGCTAATACATATGATGAGATAGCATGAGGGATCTTAGGGTCAAAATTGGGGTCTTACACATTCAAAGAGTTGCATGCTGACTACAAAATTTGTCTGATCAACCCAAACACATGCAGGAAGATGAAGGAGTGCCTTCAACAAATGATGAATGAGGGCTTGGTCCAGATTGGATACACGAGGAAGTTATAAGATGTCCCAGTTATAGAATATCATGGGCACACACCTTTTGAGACCCCTTGCCATCAAATGGGAGCTCTAACACCATTTCAAATACCAACGCCAATGTCTTCTCAGACGCCAGTACAAATACTAGCTCCAGTGCCATTTCAAATACCAGCTCTGATGCCTTTTCAAATACCATTTAAAATACAAGTAAAGTCAGAAGACCCTATTATCTTCCATGTTCCTGCACCGTTATCGTTCGAAAGCACTAAGGTTGTACCCCGGAATCACAAATCTACAACATATGTAGGAAACAAACCTATAGTGCTAGGGCCAACAATCACTAATATTATTGGAATCGGGGGAATGACCCGGAGCGAAAGAGTGTTCACTCCTGAACAATAATCAAAGGGAAAGGCCCCTGAGGGTTTAAAAGGGAAGGAGGCTGAATCTTCCATGAAGAATGTTCCCCAAGAAAAAGTCGAAAAGTTCTTGAGGATGATAAGAAAGAGCGACTACAAGGTGGTAGATCAATTAAGCCAGATGCCCTCCAAAATATCTATATTGTCTTTGTTGCTAAGTTATGAGGCCCATAGATAATCCTTTTTGAAAATGTGAAACGAAGCCGATGTCATTCATGACATAACAGTAAATCAATTTGATGACGTGGTGGCTAATATCACCGCTAGCAGCTGTTTGGGATTTAGTAATGATGAATTACCACTAGAGGGACACACTCATAACAAAGCCTTACATATATCAGTCAAATGCCTAGTCTCCTATCAAGGGTATTAGTGTACACTTTCTCATCCCTGAATATCATGCCTCAGAACACTCTGGGATAGCTTAATAACATAAGAACTTCCATGAAAGCTAGTACTCTAGTTGTCAAGGCTTTCGACGAGTCGGAGAGGATGGTAATTGGAGAAGATGACTTACCAATAATTGTAGGACCTCATACATTTATGGTCACCTTTGAAGTAAAGGACATCAATCCATATTACAATTGCCTTATAGGACGACCATAGATCCATGCCGCAGAAGCCGTCGCATCAACCATGCACCAGAGGTTGAAATTCATAACTGATGATAAGCTAATAATCATCGAAGGAGAAGAATACATGTTCATCAGTCACCCCTCATCACTCAGATACATAAAAGTGGATGGAGAAACATTGGAAATATCGTTCCAAGCATTGGAGATTGCAGCAGTCAGTCGAAGGAGAGAACAATTAATATCTCCATGGTGGAAGATGTCAAAATTGATCAAAGATAGAAATATCCAGGGGTCGGTCAAACTATTGGAGATAGTTAAGATGAAGGATCGACACGGGCTGGGTTACAAACTAGCTAATGAAGGAGTTCAGAAGACCAACCAAAAGAAGCTCTATAGACTTCAAGAGACTTTCCACAATAAAGGATGTCGGGGTGAAGATCAGGTGGATGTGGTTGAAGAAGAGTGTAGAGGTAAATTTATGACCATCAAGCTATGGATAAACTTGATGTCAATAAAACCAGAGTCGTCACCGCGCTTTTATTGTTTCCAAAGGAAAAGGCAAAAAGTACGAACAAAACCCAAAGATAAGAAGTTTTCAAATCAAAACTAATAAAATGTCAGAGATTACAGGTAAGGGGGATGGTTACATAGAGGGAAGGTTTTAGCACCCAAAGTATCCTAGGTACTCCTAGGGGGCCCTTTTCTGTGTGCAAGTGTTTTGGTAAAAAAAGATGTTTGATAACAATAAAATGGGGGGATGAGAAAAGAATTCATTTATTATATTTTTTGTGTTTGACAAGACCTTCGATCTTATGCCTATGTACCAACATAAAAATGAGGGATCAAAACCCCGTAGTTCGTGGTAAAAATTTCAAAGAAGTTGATGGATTGATCTTAACCAAAAAAAGTTTTAAAAGAAAAGGGAACAAAATGGCCAAAAGATTTAAATGAAATTGTTAATTCTTTTTGTCTTTTGAAACTAAGGTCAGTATGGTCAAGTTCATTCACAAGTTTAAGTTAAGAAAAAGTTTAAAAATTCAATGGCATAAGGACAAAGTTTCTAATTATTAAAACATGTCTAAGTTGAAAAGTACAAACAAAGAAGGTTTTGAAAAGAGGGAGAGATTTTGAAATTAAAGAAGTTGGAGGATATGAAGGGACTATCCTAGACAAAAATTAAAAGTTAAGAGTTGAAAAGATCTGACCAATATGATGCAATCCACAAGACAAGAATGTCAGATAGAAATCCATTTTCCTTTGGACTTTTGAGAAAGCAACAAGCATAAGCAATATCCAAGCAACACATATGAAGACCAAGGCATAAAATAAAGATATCCATAATATCCAAGCAAGACATCATCCATGAGAAGGGCTCCAACTTGGATAAATCAACAAGTATGCCACTAGCTCTCATGAATGAAAAAAGGTCAAGTCTTCACACAACGTCATGAAGAATGAGAGACTTACAATCTCACTTACTAGAATGTTATGCCTTGTGGTACAAATTTAGCTCTATGTTAAGCAATCATAATTGGACTTATGTAGAAGTCACAACTATCTGAGGTCGGGCAATAAAGAAATTGGTGTTAATGCATGTTAGAGACTTGGTACAAAGAACTAAGCTCCTAAAACATACCACACACAAAAATAAATATGGGATGAACCTATCTCAATCCAGCTCATGTTGATTCATCTGACACAAGGTCATTAATGAATCAACTAGCATTTGGACATTAGAGAAGTCATTGGTAAATTATGGATTGGGAAATAAAAAGGATGAAGATGAAGAGGGGAGGGGAAATAGAAACCCATATTTATCACATGAGGAAATTCATCTGATTAATATTATCCATTCATCTCGAGGGATGAAATGTACATTTCATCAGCCCCTTAAATCCAATAGTATTGGTCAAATAAAAGTTCAAATCAACCATGATCAAGGCCAAAAACAAGGTCAAACATCTCAAGATAAACCAAATGGCTCAACAAAATTTTTAAACAATAAATCAATTAAAAATCAATTTTAAAATGAATTAAAATGCATTTTAAATGGACAAAACCATAAATCCCTTCAAATCACCAAATAAATGGCCAAGGGATTTATCCTAGGTCAAACAATGTCAAAGTACCTTAAATTTTTTTTCATAATTTTTGGAAAGTCAAAAGTATTTTAAAATATTTAAACACAAATCCAAAATCAATTAATTCACAAGAAATATAAAAATTCATACTAAAAGTGATTTTAATTCAAAATATGGAAGAGGAAATTATTTAAAGATTTTTGTTGAAAGTTCCATATTTTTTGGATTAAAAATGAATTTATTATGAATTAATCAAAATAAAGGTATTAAAAATGAATTCAGAATTAATAAAATAAATGGAAAAAACAAGGGCCATCAGATCTCCCTCATTAATTGAGGTGGCAGATCTGATGGTCACGCGTGTGGTGTCCACCAAACACACTAGTCAAACGCACTGCAAACATGGTCATGCAAACCAAGGATTATGATTAAAACGTTTAAACATGATCAAATGGTTGGGAGGGTTCCAACACATCACCAGAGCCTTAGCTCCGGTCTTCTTCTCTAGTGGACCTCACCGGATTGGTCCACCACCAACCTCCATAAAAATAAAAAGTGAATACACTATTTTGAAGGAAAAATCCTCAGGAGTCCAAATTTGACCTCAATTTTCTCCAATTCCAAGTATATTGAAAGATACATGAGTTTGAAATTTGAGGAGCATGATCTGACTTACTTAAATTTGGCCTCAAAGCAACTCAATCTTGTTACCTACATTGGTAGGACTCCAGCCATCCAAAAACCAAGTGAAATGATGGAGAATTGAGGGAGAATCGAAGAAGGAAAGTTTCACAAAATTCACCTTTTATTTGCAGTGATGAACCTCGATCTGGATCTCAATTTGCTTGGCCTCGCTTCCACTAGCTTGTAGGAGATGAAATGGATGCTCAAATGGTTTGGACTCTTGAAGTGTCAATCTCAAAAAAGAAGTGAAATCAAAACTCGATTTTAAATGAAATATTCAAGTTTATGCTATCAATGGAGGGTGGGAATGTTGTAGGATCAAGGCTTGGGCAAGGTGTCCTCATTCTGAGTAGCAAGGCAATATATTTATAGGCTTACCAATTGATTTCCACACACTTCCATTCAAATGCCAAAAATAGTAATTCTAGTGTGCATGCTTGCATGGGGCGTATGATAGGCCCATAAAATGATTGGAATTGGTCTAAATTTGCGAACATGTGATGCTAAAAGCTTAACATGAGACCATGCAAATGTTTTTGAAAATTGGTCATGAGAATCATCCAAATGGGGCCTATATTACACCTATGCGCAAGTCCTTCAAAAATTCTCCAAATGCCATGATCTTGGACTCTTTGGAATCGTAGCATGAAGGGGAACAACTTTTATGTTGAAGACCTTTCCATTTGGAGCTTGGATCATGATGAATTTTGAGGTGGAAGTTATAGAAATCAAACATAGTTGAAAAATTTCTAAGTATAAAGTCAAATGATCACTTTTCCCATCTTGAATAACTTTTGCTATGACTTTCAAATGAAAATGATTCCTTCTTAAAAGTTGTATATCTTTCACTCCTATTCAATTTGGTCATAAGTTTGACACTATTTAAATCTTGCATGAGGGAGTTATGGATTTTAAAAGTTGAGGAAAAATGCTTGTTCAATGATGATGGCCCAAAATGACCTATAATGTTTCCTCTTAGCACGTGCCCTTTCAAGATAAATTTGACATTTCTCAAAGAAGAAAAGTTATAGAAGACATTTTAGATTAGATCATGAAACCTAGATGGTATTCATATCATAAAAATTGAGAAAGTTATGGTCCTTGGAAGTTGACCTCCTAACTAGGACACAAACAAAATGACCTATAATCTTTCACCATAAACGATGACTTTCCTAGAAAAATTAGCTCTTAATGCCAACATGAAAGTTGTTTGGAATGTGATAAAGAGTAACTCTTATCGTGGAATAAGTTTCATATGATAAAAGTGTAGGAGATAGGGTCTAGGGAACCATAGATTTGACTAGTTGACTTTCTCTGGTCAACCTCTTTGAACCAACATGCAAACATGAAGTTATTTTTATATTTGGGGCTAATGGAGGATCACATATGCATAAGATGATATATCATGAAGTAACCTTTGAAATATTTGACCAAATGTTGAAGAAACTTGTTGTGGAAGTCACACAAGATACCAAGATGAAATAGGGTTTTCAAGGAAAACAAGCTCCAAACCCTTGAAGAAATCTTGATCAAATTGACAAATAAAGTACATGAGGATCCATATATGATAATTAGAACCATGGTGAACCTTTCCTTGATTGATCCCTTTGCATTTAGGGTCTCAATCCCTAGATGTGAGCTGGATGAGGCACAGGTGGACACACACACTACCTACAAAAGAAACAACACTACATATATACATATTTTTGGTGTGTTGGTTAGTAAACAAAATAAAAACAAAGTATGATACAATAAAATATGCTTGGTGATCTCTCCCAATGCAAACCCAATGAATGAGGGGTGAGGAGGATACCAAGGTGTGATCCCAAAGCCAATGTGAATGATGAGATAACATGAGGGATCTTAGGGTTAAAATATGGGTCTTATAGCTGCCCCTATTTAAGGAAATTCTAGATGAGGATGTGAAGGCTAAAATCTTCGTATCAACTCTGTAGAATGGACTTAAATAACAACATCAAGAAACAAATTTTGGTCCCTAAGAGACCTCATGATGTTTATGTTATGAATGTTAAAGTAATATTTGTGGGGAATATATTGCCCTAAAGGAAAAGAATCCGGAGAAACTGAGAATCCAAAGGAGCACAATGCGTTCCATAAGGAAAGCTCACTAGGGAGATAAAGATTCTGGGGATAAAAGTTATGCGTAGGCCAGACTACGACTTAAAACAGTTGGAGACACGAGGGGATTTCCATGAAAATAAATCAAAGGAAAGACTCGAACTGGGGATAAAGCTGCATGCAAGGGACGGGAGCAGATCAACACGAAGCTGAAATACTCAAGCCAAAGGAAATTAGATTTCACAAAGAAATACAAACCTAAACTCAACTGGGTAGCAAAACTTCAGCACAGGAGTAAAAGAGATGTACAATCTGCCACTGGTTACTAGGTAAGAAGATAATATTCTTGGATAGAGGGACATCCTTTACCGATTAGGGTAAACATATTAAGGATGACTCACTGAGGAAACATGATGAATATTCATTATCGGTTACTGGGTAAGAATAACCTACTAGGGAAAAGGAACCAAATAGGAATTACAACTACCTTTTACTGGGTAAAAGACCAAAGAGAGAGTATCAGTCACTGGTTAGAGTGAGCATATCAAAGATAAATTCAAAGGGAATAAAATCCATCATCGATTAGGATGAGCATATCAAGGATAGACCACCTGGGGAAAAAGGAAGAATATCCATCATCGGTTAAGATGAACATATCAAGGATAGACCACCAACAGAAATAGGATTTACGACTATCGGTTTTCGGGTAGAAGACCAAAAAGAGAGTATCTGCCATCGGTTAAGATGAACATATCAAGGATAAAACTCAGAGAAAGAATATCCGTCATCGGTTAGGATAAACATATCAAGGATAAACTTTGTTCGGAAAAAATGGATTACAACTACCGATTACTAGGTAGAAGACCAAAGAGAGAGTACCCGTCACCGGTTAAGATGAACATATCAAGGATAAACTCAAAGGGGAGAATAGGGTTTATATCTTCCATTACAGAATACCGCAAATAGGAATTACAACTACCTTTTTACTGGGTATAATACTAGATAGGAAGAATACCTATCACCGGTTAGGATGAACATATCAAGGATAAACTTGCTGGGGAAACGTTAAAACGAATCTGCTATGGATTACACAGGTTAAGTGCTTAACATCAAAAAGGATATTACCAGTTACTGGGTAATAAACTCTTGGGGACCAACAGATCCATCTAGGTAAGAACTAGAAAGAAATGGTCAAACAAGACTCAACCTAATGAGGATATAACTCAAGAGGAGTGGTTCCATCCAGATAAAGAACTGGGGAGGAAACTTAAATAATAATCATCCACGAGGAAATAACTCAGTGGGGAAGAAGAAAGGATAAACTCTTTCTTCTTAAGGGGATGACACTCTACATTTGAGGGAGGACAGACACACCAAATCTGCATGGGGAAATCATATCACCAAAGCAGGGGGTCAGAAGGAAAGTCAATGCGACATAAAATGCACAATGAAATATCTAATTCTATGTTTTATGCATGAATATGCATGCGTATGTATATGATTATGCTGACAAATGAGCATAAAGGATGCAAACAAATGAGGATTTTAATCATCACAACTCGATACTCGGCTAATCTCAACAAGATGGAAAAACCAACTAGAGAACCTGCTAGGGATGAAAATAAATCATTGAGGATAAAAATACCATCCCAAAATGAATTCAACTTTGGATGGGGAAAGACATGGAGAACATGCATCCCACCAAAAACTGCTGAGAACTCAGCACTCTGAGGGAATGAAATACATATATATAGCGAATAAATATGACTCAAACTCAACTCTCAACAGAGGAGAGGATAATGCTAGGCGATAAGCCAAGACTAAAAAATCTTGCTTAAAACTCAAAACTCTCTGGGAGAGGAGACAAATAAATACTGGCCAACTCTGGGGGGGGGAAGAAAGCACTGCTGAAAATATCAACCAAACATACTAAGGATAAAGTAGATATGCTGAAGATCCACATCTCAAGCTAAGGGATATATATATATATATATATATATATATATATATATATATATATATATATATATATATATATATATATATATATATATATATATATATATATATATATATATATATATATTTCAAAATAACAAGTCAACACTGTGGGGGATTTTAGGTCAACATCATATCAAATGGGAGAAAACCCTACAGGGGACAACATCAATACTGCTCAAAATCAAAATACTGTCTGAATGAAGAGAACTTCTATCAGAAGATGAAACTCCACCGGGGATCCAAGTCATAACAATGGGCAAAACCCTGAGTAGGGAATCAGGCAAACTGCTGGGGATTTCATCAAAAATAAAATTTTCATCAAAAGTAAAGTCTTAATGTTTGACTTTTGTTTAGAATGTGGATTTGAATAAATAAATGTAGATTTTTTAGTTTGATTCATGTTGTTATTTTTGAAAAAAATAATAAAAAGGTTTGCAAGTTGATATTTTTACTTTCACTTTGATTTTTAATCCATCTTTATGTTGACATATTTTCTTCTCACTCATATCATTCAAATCAATTTCTAAGGGCACACATTCTTTTTCACTTTTGTCATCCACTTAGTCTAGCATTCATTCATGTTGCTATAATACTTAATTGATAGTATTTTTAATATGTAGACTAGTTCACTTGATTTTGAATCATTTCATTTCCTTGTATTCAAGAATGTTTTGTCTAAACATTAATTTTAAATTCAAGCATAACATGTTTTTTCCTTTACATTCATTTTGCATTGTCTAGGATTTGAAGAAAGTTCTATTATACTCTAAATTGATGTACATTTGAATTTACACATTAAAAAAAACACATTTAAGTCATCAAATTTTTCCATCAAACTTAAATTCAATTCTTGCCCAAACCACCACCATTCTTCTAGTCTTGTGTCTTAATCTCCAAGCCATTTCCACCATAATGAATCTACAAAAACACAACAATTCAGTTATAATTAATGCCTAAAATAGTAAGAAAAAGAAAATAGAATCCTAAAGAGAGAAAGTAGGACAAACTTGTTGCAAATAAAGCATAACCAAGGAATTTACAAAGAAAAGGGATGGGAAAGTACTGCTGCAGTAAAGTACTAAGAAATGCAACAAACTTTGGTCACAACAAGACAAGTACAGAAAAATACAGCATTGCACATTCACTAAAGTTAGAAAACATGAACCAAACTCCATTGATTCCTCTGCACTTTGCCACTTTCATCAACAACATCAGTTCAAAAAACCTAATTCTCCCCATATAAAATGATCGGTAACCAAGAACAGGGGGGAGCAATATTAAAAATCAGACACAAAAACCCTAGCCACTAAACATACAACACAGTCAAAAAAACAATAATCATCGACACACATCAAGAACACAAATTTAAGTGCAAGAAATAAAAAGGTGAATGAACTGAACCTTAAATCATTGTTGCCAAACTTGATGATTCCCACCACCGTGCCGAATTTTCATTTCCCATTCTGATATATCTCTTCACTCTCTTTAAGATTTCATTTTGAACACCTTAGATTTTATTTATTAGATTTTGAGAGAGAGAAATTGGAGTCGCCGGTTCTTGAAGGGACGAAGTTGCGGTTGAGGGAAACAGACAGAGTCGCGGTTGAGGGAAACAGATGGAGTCGCGGTTGGAGGAAACGGTCGGAGTCGCGGTTGAAGCAGCCGCCGTCGTGAGGTTCTTGAAATCGTCGTCATGTTTGAGAGAAACCGACATCGCATTTGAGAGAAACCGCCGCCGTCGTGAGTTTGTGAACCGCCGAATTCGTGCTTGGACGAGGTGGCTAGATAAGGTTCTTGAGCAGCCACCATCGCATGTTCATTAGGCTGGAAGCATGAGTGAAACCGGTCGGAATCCGGGAAGAAGTCCGAAATTGAGATGGGAAGGAACGAGTTTTTTTTTTCGTTTGGTTACATGCTTTTTCTTTACTCTGTAAGCGGTCGTGATTTTGGTTCTAGGGTTTCTTTCATATGTTTGCTTATAGTAACAAATAAAAAGGGTCAGATCCGACCCGGTCGCCCTGGACCTACCCCCATTTTTTTAAAGGCCTGTTCTTTTTTGTTTTTAGAACTCCGTTGAAGTTTAGGTCTTATATTGTTGGGGGAAATTAGTTTCCAACTAAGCACTCTTGGCCAGGTGGTTGAGACTTCTCGTATCCACTATCTAACTCAAAAAAATTGTTGTTTTATTCTATTTTCATTTTTTTAATTCGTCAAAAAGAAACTTATTTATTTATTCATTTATTTATTTATCGACTTATTTTAGGGTCCTTGTATATCAAGTCTTTGTGAGGGTATCCATTTAACATCCTTTGATTTCAAACTTCCATAATTCAATCATTTTAATCTCAAACCTTTACATTAACCTTTTCTTTTAAATCTTTTCTCATTAAAATTTGAAGAAAGAGATTACCTGGATGAAATATCCAGTCGTAATCTCAAATATTAGGCCTAAGTTATAAGAGCTTGTAAGCCTTACGTATTCGTCTTCTCTTCAAAACACTTGTAATTATTCAAACTTCTTTTCTCAATAAAATTGAAAGAAAAAGATTACCTGGGTGAAAGGTCCAGACGTAGTCCCGAGTATTAGACCCAAGTTGTAAGAATTTGCAAGTCATAAATACTCGTCTTTTAAACCCAAAGATACATCCAACCAATCAAACTCTTTTTTGCTTTCGTGCGATTAATCCGAAAAACCTTTTCATAAACAAAAGATATCTTATCTTAAGATGATGTAAAGAAATGCTTCGTCCATAATTGTTGAGTTGAGATAAGTGACGTTTTTCTGAAAGTTGATTTCTAAATCCATTCAATGTTAGGTATACGTTTGCTCCTAATCGGTTTTGGGTAAAACAATATTTTCATCGATTATTACAATATATCTTTTTCTAAAATTGACCAAAAAACAAATATTTTTCTACCCAGAACTCTGTAAGCCTTGAGTTCTCTATTGAGATACGTAGGAGCAGGATTGCGAAATCTTGTCAGGCCCGTTAATAAAAAACTTAGGTTTGGTCCCCTTCGTTATAAAAAATCCAAAAACATATTCTCTTTTTCTTTTGATCCTATTATTCTTTTCCTCATAATAACTTGAGAAGCCTAAAATTTCAAGCTAGCACTAACGCGTTGTTACCACAAGAAATGGATAGGGCATGTTGAAGGCGTAATCAATGAAAGTGCCTTATGGATTTAAGGATTATACCCCACCAAGGGGAGGTTGGAAAGAAAGTTGAGCCCAAGATAAGCACGAGCTGGGAAAACCACAAGTTACCAGGAGATGAAACCTACAGAAAAATCATGTTTGAAATTCAAAATGACTAGCAATTATAAGGAGAATAAGCGCCAAAATATGGAGCAGTTTTTAGATCGTGTGACACGACGTCTATTATTTTTTAGTAGTTTTGCTTGTAGACAGTTTCTTTAGTTTATTATAAATAGGGGATCCCACAGAGGACTCGGGGTGTTCACTTTGTACCAAAATCACTTGTAAAAAACTTCACATTCCCAGCGCGAGGAAGCAAGAGTTTTTAAGAGTGCTATGTACGTGAATCACCACATTTACTTCAATGCAACTTCCTTATTTTTCAATTGTTCCCCTTGAACACTTTATTTTAATTTCATTTACGTTTGAGTTATCATTTTATGTTATCGTCTATGATGTCGACACTAATTCTATTACGATAATAGAATTCACCAAAAGCGTGTTCATTGTGTATGTCTTTTGATTGTCAGAGTGTTGTCGGTCACGAGTCACCCATAGGCTATAGCATCATCATTTCATGTGGAAAAAACCTGTGCTTGTTCATACTTTGTCAGAAGTCGTTTCTCACAAAGTTAATAGTATGTCAAATTGAATAAGTCGCCCTGTTACACTAGCACATGTCTTAGGATAAACTGGTCGGTCCTGCAAGTAACCCTTAGTTTTAAGGCTTAGGGAGGACCAACTGTTGTTTACCAATTTCCACCGTAAACAAAATGGCACGCCCAGTTACACAATTGCATGAAACTTAGAAGTGGAAAACTATATAGTAGGCCACAAGAAACTGTGAAAATGTCAAACTCCAATACAGATGAAGTGCCACAAGGGTCTTTATCCACTATGGAAACAATAATTTCAGAGGTTGCAACCCTGCCTCTGATGACAAGTGCAACCTCGATGACGTCGACTACGGGTGTGGTTGGAGCATCAATTCCTTTACCTCCACCGGGAGGTTCAGGATCAACGATAACGATGTTCAGACCTTATGTGCCTCGTTTTGGCACCACCGATCCTCTTTATGGAATGCCGTATTCCTTAATTCCAGGATATCAGTCTGTAGCGGGGTATTCATTACCATTAGAGATCACCAAGCATACAAGGAATTAATATTCAAGCAATTCAATCATTACATACAATATAGTAATCCCAAATTGCACAAAAAATATGTCACAAAATAATATACAATACAATATAACAAATATGAAAAGTAGGCAAAACCCACTAGGCAAATATCCGCAGCAGAGTCGCCACTTTTCTGTAGCGGGGTATTCGTTACCATTAGAGATATTGACTAATTCTAAGGTAAACCATACAAGTCGAGTCGCCACCGCACTTCTATTTATCCAAAGGAATGGTTAGAAAGCGAACAAAAACCTAAAAGTTTTATCGAATGAAAAACTAGTAAAAATGTCAGAGATCGGGGTAAGGGGGTTGGTTATGCAATGGGAAGGTTTTAAGCACCCAAAACATCCTAGGTACTCCTAGGGAGCCCTTTTCACACTTGTTGTAAGGTTGGTATTTTGTGAAAATTTGTTTGTGCAAACATGATTGAAGAGATGAGAGGAGAATATACAAGTTATTTACATTTTGTGTTTGGATGGATAAACCCATTGCCTACGGACCATTTTAAAAAATATTACGATCAAAACCTCGTAGTTCGGGGTAAAAATCTCAAAATGATTTGGTGAATTGATCGGTCCAAAAGCCTTAAGGTCTTTTGTTATCCAAGGGAGAAAAGTCGACCTAAAACCATAAATCCACCATGTGAGGATAATTTCAACATGCTAGTGAGGGGTTAACCCTATAATAAGCATGGAAGACTCATTGTTCATCACTAAGGATATAGGTGAGTATTGCATCTACCTCAAGGATAACTCAAACCTACTAGCTAAAGGTTATGAAAAAGTTTTGATTAAGGAAGTGGCCATTGGAACCACAAGAGTATTTGAATGAGTTATATTTACCAATGAAAAGTATTTACAAAATATGGTCAAAGTTGATTTAAAGGTTCAATTCAAAATAAGTGTTATGAAAAAGTTTGAAAATAAAAAGCATAAGGCTTAGGTTTCTAATGTTTAAAAAAAGGTGTTAATGTTTGCACAAAAGTTTTGGCCTGGGTTAGAGTGGAGGGAAGAAGAAGAATGGCTAAAGTCTTAATCATACAAGAGATGAGGGATAAGAAAAAAGACCACTAATGGAGTTCCTCTCTTGAGATCATATTGATGATCCAAGTAGCTCCTATCCTTTGGAATATGCAAGCAAAATAAGTGTAAGCTTCAAGCAATCAACATAATCAAACAAGCTCTTAGAAGGTCCCCAATGTCTCTTTTGTCTTTCTCTTTAGAAGCTCATGGCAATGGTTCTTCAATTTGAGCTCACATAAGATCCCCTAGCACAAAATCACACACATCAAAAAGTTCTATGAAGTAAATCAAGAATGGACAAGAGTGGGTTTAGAGATTTGGTTCTTCTAATCCATCTTCAACATTAAGGTCCTTTTACTCCAATTTGCATAGGGAAAATCCTAGAAACTAAGTCCATTTGTCCTTTTCTTTGCATTTGGATCACAACAATCAAAACAAAATACAAGCACAATGATATATACACAATTACGTGCTCAAGTGAGCAAAAGGCAAATTGCATTAACATAGACATGTGCTCAAATGAGCAAAGGAAAAAGCAAATGAATAATATGTACAAGAATAGTAAATTGCATAAATGTAAAGAGCAAAAAGTAAATGTTAATGGTCAAGGGTTAGTGTTAATAGTTAGTGTGCCACAAAGCAAATTTAGCGCTATGTTAAGCAATCGTAATTGGACTTACGTAGAAGTCACAACTATCTGAGGTCGGTCAATAATAATGTAGGCAACAACACAAGTTAGAGGTCTTGATTAGTGAATCAAACTCCAACAACTTGCCATGCCAAAAAGAAGATGAGAAATGATCTTGTATTGATTTAGGTTCTTTGCATGATTTAGGAAGCAACCTATCCTTAATGCAAAGCCATTCACTTGATCCATGATCAAGATGAATTAGATTTGAACCAAGGAAGATTAAACCTCCATGTATCAATGCTAACCACCAATCTTTAACTCATTGATAAAAAAGAAAAAGGAAGAAGAAGAAGAAGAGGAAGAATTAAAGTGCATTAATAGAAATGGAATGAGATAATCAACAAGCATTGACCAAAGATAGAGAAGATCAAGGTCAAACAATAGAAAATAGAAGCAAAATGAAGATTAGAAGACAAGAAACAATTAAAATATTTTTGGCATTTGTTAATATTAAAATAAAATTTGAATTAAAATAATTAAGAAAGGTCAAACTTCAAACTCACTTCAAATCAACTTTGAAAATTCCAAGTGAATTATCCCAAGTTCAACAAGGTCAAACAAAGTTTGACAAAAAATTTCAGCATTTTTAAAAGTCAGAAACTATTTTAAATCAATTAAAAATGCATAAAAATAACCTAATTGAACTAAAATCTCAAATAAATCTCAAATCAATTAATAAATTGATGAGAATATTTTTCATAGATCTATCATCATTCAAAGAGGTGGGAAAAATATTTTTGTATTTTTTGGATATCAAGAACTATTTTAAATGAATTAAAAATAACCAGAAAAGAGAAAATTACTAAAAAATATCAGATGACAAAATAAAAATATTAAAAATCAATTTTAGAAAGTAGAAATTAAAAGGAGAAGAGTGAAATTGGTCCCATAATTTTTGGACCAATAATGAGAGAGATATGAATTTTCAAAATGAAATGGAATTAAAATAATAAAATGAAAATAAAAATCAGAAAATAGAAAAAGAGAAAAAGCGTGAGCCATTGGATGAAGATTCATTAATTGACGTGGATCATCACACGGTCTAGAAGCACGCATAAACCATACACCTTGGTCAACTGAAACACACTAAGCCTTTAAATAAGTCATAACAATGGACGTGTGTGATTGAATCTGAAAAAAAGCAATGGACGGATCTGATTGAATCTGGAGACAACACGGTGGCCAGCGCCACCATCTTCTCCGGCCAACTTCCGGCCATGTCCAAAGTTGCAGAAATAAAAATGGTAACCAAATGGCACGATCCGGGCATCAATCGAGAGTTGGGGTGATGTACATCACCCCTGTACCACTCAATTCCTTTCAAGATCTCTATATTGAGAGAAACTAGAAGTGGAAATTCTGTGGTGTTCATATGAACTTCATGATTTTGAAAAATTGAAAGCATAGCAATGTTTCCTCTATGCATAGGACTTCAGATCACACAACAATAATGAAAATAGAGCATTATACAAGCTGATTCGAAGCAATTAACGGTTGAAGTAAACCTTTGAATTGCAAGGCTTTGAGTCACAATCTTTTGATGCTTTTGCTTATAGTAGGCACTATGGATCAAGGAGAGAAGGTTTAGGAACTTTGAGATCTGAAGATTGATCAATGAAATCAAAATTCAGATCTGAAAAATTTGAAGAAAAATGGATTAGTTCCTTTAGTGATTGCTAGGATTTCAGTTGAGCAGCAATTGGGGCGCCATAAGGTTGAAGAAATGAAGAGCATGAGCAATGTATTTATAGCTGAGCAAGGCTGAGGTGCATGAACAAATCATGTGCATGGATGGAAAGGGCCTCCATGCATGGGCCTGTACAGACGCATGGAGGGCCCAATTCCATTTGGAATTGAAAGTTGATGCATGCCACAAGCAAAATGGACGTGCAGATTGGACTGTATTAGCTCATGCATGGCAAATGAAATGATTTTCAAAAAATGCAATATAACATTCAAGTCTTCGAAAATGCCATGTTAAAAATAGGAACACCACCTCATGAAAAATGGTTGGAAAGATTATTGCATAAGGATCATTTGTTTTGTTGATCAAAATTCCATTTGGGCCTTGGAAATTAATGAAAATTGGAGTTGAAGTGTAGGGTTCAAAACATGCATGTGAGATTTCCAAAATTTGCCAAACTTCAAGCCCTTCTGTTTCAATGATGTAAGCTTCAAATGACAAAATCTTCAACATGAAAGTTGTATATCTTTTCAAGGCATTAAATTTGGACTTAAAGTTTGCATCATTTGTATTCTTAATGAAGAAGTTATGGGCACTTGAAGTTGGACTTTTCACATTTCAATGCATTTGGTCCAAAGTGACCTATAATGTTTTGCATTATCACATGTATTTCTTTTGAGATTTTGAATTTTTCATCAACATAACATTTGAATTAAACATATTAAGATTTCCAATGCATTTGGTTTCACTTAAAAATCATGAAAAATGAAGGAGTTATGTCCTTGGGAAGTTGACCTAAAATTAGGGTTTCAGTCAAAATGACCTATAATGTCTTGGAATTGATGATGACCTTCCAATCTTCAAATCAATTTTTGATGAACATGAAAGTTGTTCATATAGTTATTAAGAACATGTTTTCTCTTGGGGTCATCTCCATTTGACAAACACATAAAAGGTTAGGTCTCAGTGCATTTCAAAATAGTTAGATGAATTGACTGATCAACTTCTCAAGTCCAAACCTCATATCTTGATGAATTGATGATTGAAGAAACTCAAATAAGGTCAAATATGCATTAAATGATGAATTAAGGAACTTCCCTTGATTGCATTTGCCAATGGGTTGAGATTGCTTCATGAGCAAGGCACAGTTGATAGACAGATGAATTAGGGTTTCCTTGGGAAACAAACCTCAAACCCTTTGATTTGCTTTGATAAAAAATGATGAATTGAGATAATTGGGAGGAATATTTGATTGATGATAGCTTTGGTAACCATTGACATGCTTGCTTCCATCTTCTCTTGGCCATATCAATGCACATAGGATCTCCTAGAAGCTTTAGACCTTGTGACGGCTCAAGCTACAAACAAGAGATGTTAGTGACATATTTTTGTGCTTTTGGTTAGTAAATAAAATGAGAAAAGCAATAATATACAATTCAAGCATGCTTGGTGATCTCAAACCAACCCACAAGAGGTCCCACCCAAAGGTAAGGGAACCAAGATGCTTATGATCCTTGAGACAATGTAAAATGCAATGTTATGATGTCATGAGGGATCTTAGGGTCAAAATTGGGGTCTTACAAATGCCCCTATTTTAAGGTCATTCTAGTCGGAGAAGTGAAAGTTAAAATCTTCGTCTCGACGAGGTAGAATGGGCTTAAATAATAACAAATAGACGAATTTTGGTCCCTAAGAGACCTCATGATGCAAATGTATGTATGCAAAAGCTAGTACTCTATGGAGATGTATGTCCACAAAGAGAAAAGAAATCAGGAGAAACTGACAATCCATATGAGCAATACACTCAATGGGACAAAGACTCTAGGGACTACAATGGGGATAAGAAAGGGAATGAAATGCGTGAGCAGGTCACGACTTAAGAATTGGTGAGAGACACGAGAAGAATTACATGAAATAAAAATCAATGGAAAGACTTCGAACTGACGCAAAGATGCATGTATTGGGGAATACGCCAATACAACAAAAACTATCCACAAAGGATACTTTGGATGAAAATCTGGACCCAGATGGGGAAAATCCACTAAGGGACTTTGTCGGGGAGTGTCCAAATAGGACATATCTGAGGAAACAACAGGGTGAGGTATTACCGATTACTGGGTAATAAGCTCAAGGAGATATGTGATCGCAACCACGGTATAAGGGTGAGAAAACAACATGCTCAGGGAGAATGAATATCTAAGACCGGTATGACGGTGAGAGATATCAAACATCCAAAACATCTGAGGAAGACCTAAAAAGGTGTATTTTAACTCAGGGAAATCTGACTCCATAGGGGACGAAAGTCATAATAGGGAGCAGAACGGAGGGAACACCAGGGATACCAGTTACTAAGCATATAATAGGTGACCGACCAAGCGTGAATTGGGGAATATTTCCAAGACACTCATCATCTGAAAAGAGGGCTGAAAAAGCAAACTCGATTACAGGATGGGCATTCGACTCCGCAAAAAGGGAATACGAATCTTACTCGACTAGGGAAGAGCAAAAGACTTCGACCAAAGAGCGCATGAGATATATTATCTATTACCGTCAGAACGTAGATAACATACTCGCATGGAGGATTATCCACAACCGGTTACTGGGTTAATAAAGGATAAATTGTCCGAAAGAAAAGGGCATCGGGATACCAAATACTAGGTATAAAATGATGACCAATCAAAGGGAGAAACGATCACCGCCGACAAAAGGCGAATGAAAGATGACTCGCTGGGGATACATTGACAAAGGCAATGATCCGGGAGATATATCACCGGTTACTAGGAGACATACTCAAAAAGGTGAAGGAATATCGATACCGAATATTGGATAAAGATAACAGTCAAAGAGGGGATTACATCTACCGGATACTGGGTAGAAAACCACAGAAGAGTAACCGTCATCGATTAGGATGAACAAAAACCAGGTTAACTCTGCAAGGGGATAAAATGGGGTTTACAACTACCGGTATGAAGGTAGAAAACCACAGACTCCACCGGGGAAAAGATGGACAATTACTGGTTACTGGGCAATCATTCTCCTAAACTACGGGGAAGCGCAGGGAACATCTCAAGAAGCCAAATTCAGAAACAAATTAGAGAGGCGCGATGAAACAAGACTCATCCCTATGAGGATATATCTCAGGGGGAACTCCATCCCAATATATGTGTTAGGAGGAAACAGAAACAACAATCATCCATGAGGGCATAACTCAATGGGGAATATGGAAGAAAGGATAGACGCTTTCTGCTTACGGGGCTGACTCTTCATGGGGAGATCAGACACAAACATCTGCTTGGTGAAATATGTATCACCGAGTCGCAGGAAACAACAAGAAAAAGGTATTTATGGAAAATAATGCAACATGAATACTTAAATGTTAAAAATTATGCATATGTGTGTGGTTTATGTATGATGAATGCTGACAAAACAGACATATCTAACACAAACAGGTCCACAAATCAATGAACAAACATCCGGTACTACATCTCGAGAGAGAAAGCCAGACCGACTAGAGGACATCCAATCTGATGGGGCAAAAGATACCAGGAACCAAAGATCTTTGCAGGGGGATGAGCATCAGCCACCCTAGCTGGGGACAGGATCAACACACAGACAAAATCCGTTGTAGAATCAACTTTACTGGGGAAAATATCAGAGGGGAGGATGCAAACCTGTGGGGAACAACCACCAATCAGAAATTTCCAGGGTCACCATCACATATACTGCACTACCGAAGAGATCACATCTGCTGAGGAGGAAGGATCATCACTCCGCTGAAGGAAAGAAGGATGAATATCTTTACCAACCACTCTGCTCGGGAGGAAACCACAAACTGGCTCTAAAAGAAGAGGATACAAGCATGCTGGGAATATGAACAAATGTCTTACCCTGTTGAGAATCATACCATCTTTGGGAGAGCACTGAAGACGTTCCAAATATCCCTTTTGTCATTGTGAATGTTCACTTTGTTTGAAAACAATTTATGAAATTTTTTATTTATTTAAAACAATGATATTTCTCAATTAAAACATGCAAAACATTTGTTGAACAGAAACAACATAGAGTGCAAAGAATTGGATAAAGGCTCAAATTTATTTGATGGGATGGTAGTCTGCAAATTTATTTGAAATTGGTGATATATATTGGAAAAAGGGCTACATTGAACATAATGACCATTTCTCCACCAACTCTGAATCCAATGTATTTGAAGCTTCAGTTGATGATGACTGAGCGAGAATTTTTGACAGATGACAGTTTGTAGAACAAAGTCTTGTCAGGATGCAGTTACTTGCCAAATCCCTAATTTTTGCCTTGATTGTCGCAGGGTGAGGTAATCAATCTAGCAGGATATATATTCATTTTTTATGTCTCTAACTTTTGCCTGGATCGCCCTTTCGGGTTTTCAATCCACTGACACGCTCATTTTTGCCTAAGCCACCCTTTCGGGTTTTCAACTTAGCGAGCTATTCTGTTTTTATTTTAGGCGAAGTATTTCTTGACTGCATCTGAATTCACAAGAAGAGTGAAATCCTCCCCATCTATAGTTGTAAGTATTAAAGCACCGCCTGAAAAGGCTCTCTTAACAACATATGGACCTTCATAGTTTGGAGTCCAGTTGCCCCTGGAATCGGGCGCGAAAGACAAGACTTTCTTGAGCACGAGATCACCTTCTCGAAACACACGAGGCCTGACCTTCTTATCAAAGGCTTTCTTCATCCTTTGCTGATATAACTGACCATGGCACATGGCAGTCAATCTCTTCTCTTCTATCAAATTCAGTTGGTCATAACGACTCTGAACCCATTCAGCATCAGTCAACTTGGATTCCATCAAGACTCTCATTGATGAGATCTCCACCTCTACTGGGAGCACAACCTCCATGTCGTAAACAAGAGAAAAAGGGGTTTCCCCTGTTGAAGTGCGGACAGATGTACGATATCCATGCAAAGCAAATGGCAACATCTCATGCCAATCTTTGTACGTAACAACCATCTTCTGGACAATCTTCTTGATATTCTTATTAGCAGCTTCAACAACCCCATTCATCTTGGGTCTGTAAGGAGAAGAAAATATGATGTGCTATCTTGAACTCGCTTCACAGCTCTTTCATCATGTTGTTGTTTAAGTTAGATTCATTGTCAATAATGATCTTATCCGGCACACCATAACAGCATATGAGTTGATTCTTGATAAACTTCACAACTACCTGCCTGGTCACATTTGCATATGACGCCGCTTCAACCCACTTGGTGAAGTAATCAATAGCTACGAGAATAAATCTGTGGCCATTGGACGCCTTCGGCTCTATCATGCCAATCATGTCAATTCCCCACATGGAGAAAGGCCATGGTGATGAAATCACATTCAAAAGTGTTGGGGGAATATGAATCTTATCCGCATAAATCTGATACTTATGGCATTTCTTCACATACTTGCAGCAGTCGGACTCCATTGCCAGCCAATAGTAGCGTGCTCTCAACATTTTTCTAGCCATGGCATGTCCATTGGAATGAGTACCAAATGAACCCTCATGGACCTCAGTCATGAACAGGTCTGCTTCATGTCTATCCATGCATCTGAGCAGAACCATGTCAAAATTTCTCTTATAAAGCATATCGCCATTGAGGTAGAAACTGCCTGATAATCTCCTCAAAGGCTTTCTATCTTTCACAGATGCCCCAGGCGGGTAAATCTGGCTCTGAAGAAAACACTTGATATCATAATACCATGGCTTATCATCTTGTACCTCCTCTACTGCAAATACTTGAGCTGGTCTATCCAAGCGCATCACGGTGATATTGGGAACTTCATTCCAGAGTCTAACCACAATCATAGAAGCAAGTGTAGCAAGTGCATCTGCCATCCGATTCTCATCTCGAGGAATATGATGGAAGTCAACCTCAGTAAAGAATGTTGAAATCCTCCTTGCATAATCTCTATATGGAATCAGCCAGGCTGATTCATCTCCCATTCACCCTTAATTTGATTAACAACAAGGGTCGAATCACCATAAACATCAAGATGCTTGATCCTAAGATCAATACCTTCTTCCAATCCCATGATACAAGCCTCGTACTCAGCCATATTATTCGTGCATTTGAAAGTTAGCCTTTCTGTAAAAGGAAAATGTGTGCCCTGAGGAGTAATAACCACTGCCCCAATACCATTTCCATACTGATTCACAGCGCCATCAAACACCATGCTGTCGCAACTAGGCGAAAAAAACAATCGGCGAGGGAAAAAGAAACAGAAGAGTCGCCACCGTTCGTTATTTATCCCAAAGGAGGGAAAGGAAACGATCGAAGAAAACCTGAAGAAAAAGGAAAAGACAAGGTCTCGCAACCAAATCTTGGGTTCGGGAGTCGATTATGCGAAGGGAAGGTATTAGCAATCGTACGCATCCGTAGTACTCTACGGGATCCACTCTTGTTGTTCTAGTCTAAAGGGTGTAGGTAATATCTAATGTACTATCTGCTAAAAAGGTTAAAAGAAAATGACTCGCAAGGATGTCGCATCCGCTGCCTACGTATCTCACCTAAATATGAGAATCAGAGTCTTCGTAGCTCGACTACCTATGGGTTAAAGAGAAGTGTGCTCGCTAAGACATCGCGTCTTATGCCTACGTATCTCATCTGGAATGAGAATCAGAGCAAAACGTAGTTCAGCTAACTACGGGAACAAGGATCTCGATTGCGACTAGGGCAAGAGAAAGGGAAGGTCTCGATCGCAACGAGGGCGAGAGAAAAGAATCGCAGCAAGGGCGAAAGCAAGCAAGGATTAGTTGTTAGTCGTCAGTGAACTCGACAAGACATCACGTCTCATGCCTACGTATCTCATCTGAACATGAGAATCGAGTTTCCGTAGTTCAGCTAACTAGGGGTTAAGGATTTCCATCTGAACATGGACTTACAAAAGAGGACACCAACTGTGTCAAAGGAAAGTGGGCAATGTGTTCAACGTCCTAGCAGTAGGTGTCGTAGCTCGCTGAATCGAGTCTTAGGCAGTTACCTCTTTGCAATAGAACGGACTGGCATGCCACAAGATCGGAGACGCACAGAAGGTCTAAAAGTGGGGAAGCTTTGCCCTAGAGTTGTCATGTAATGTAGACCCATGTGTTAGGATTTACAGAAGGGAACATCTACCTAATTCTAGCATGCAAAGAATAAGGGAATTCTACCTATGTCATCATACAAAGGGTTCTACCTAATGGGTGCTACCTAAATGGAACAAGAGTCGACGCATGGAGCAAGGAGAGGAACCAAGGATAAGGGTAGATGGCGATGCTTGAGGCAATCGACTTACAGGTAGATGGCGATGCCTGAAGCATTCGACTTACAAGAGAAATGGCGATGGATGAAGCAATCAACTTACAAAAGGATGGATGAATGCGTGCTGGTTCTGTCATGTTTTAAAAATGGTTACTCGACGTTGGATCGAGCTTTTGTCTTGTTTTGAAGTGGTTATCGGATGTTCATTTTAATTTTTGTATTAACAGATGAATAAAGAATGAAAGAATAAATATTATGTACTTCATGGGAGAGGGGTACATTTGTTATGAATGGCGATTGTTCATGGAAACCAAACAATAAGAATATATGCCTCATACATCATACAAGTAGGCAACAGTTATCAAACAAATCAGATAAGTAAACAAGTGTATAATCAGGTCAAAGAATCAAAGAATGAAATAAAGGGAGCATCAAACAATGCATGGGAACTATAAACATGTTAAACAATCTAGCAATAATGAACATGGATGAGAGAAACAAGTATAAAAGATAACAGATGAACCAGACAGATGAAAAGAAAAGCACAAAAGGGTCCACTGAATAATTTAATCAGGAAATGAGGTAAGGACCAAAAAAAATCATGATAAAAGGTCTCTAATACATGGCATATGAGATGAACAAGGGAGGATCAAAAGATCTCTTCAATTCCCATAAGCGATCCCTCAGTCAAACATCGATCATAAAGAAGTCAACTGAAAATTCAAGTTAAATTAAAAAATATCAAATAAATAGCAAATTAATCAAGAAAATTATGAAAAATTGAACTAAGTAAGGTGGGGTTAGGATATCATCATCCCCCAAAAAGAATTTAAAAATAATGAAAATTGGTATGTGAATTAATTAAAATGAAACATAGGTCAAACCAAAAAGTCAACCAACCAAACTAGGTCAAAAATAAATCAAGAATAAATTGAAAATGGGAAATAAATATCCAAGAAAAGGTCAAGTTGACCATGGGACAGTGGTCAACCTTCATCCCAAAAATCAGAAACTAAAAAAAGTTTTATGTTATGAAAATAAAATCAAGAAAAAAATGTGTATTAAAATGGACCATTTGGAATAAATAATTAAAATAAAATATTAACATTAAATAAATACGAAAATAAAAATTAAATAAAATTGAATAAGACATTAAGAAATATGGAAAATATTTTTGAATATTTTTATGAATAAAGAAAATATTTTAAAATAATTAAAATCTAAACAGAAAATAAGTGGAAATTAAAATAAGAAAAATAAAAGTGGACATGAATTGGTATTGATGGGCCTGGAAAAGGGGGGTGTTGAAAGTGAATGGTGCAGGGCCCAAGATTCAAACCATTATTCAGGTGTGACACCACTAAATAACATTTTTATTTTAAAAAACATGTCAACATGGTATCAATAGGGCAAGGTCACTTAAGTGACTAAAAGACAAAAATAGGATGCACGGTCCAGATTAGAAGACAAGCAAAGGATCCAAGGGTTATCAAAGTGACATGCCATCGTCTTCCTCATGAAGACAAACCCTAACACCATGCATGCATGAAAATGAAGCTCATGAATGATTTTTTTCCAAACTTCCACTCAAGAACACAAGCGCTATAGTGCACCAAATGCCACGAAATAAAAACCAATGTTCAAGTACAAAATGTGTAGATCATCATGGTATCCTTGTTTGAGTAAAATGATGGCTTGATCATGGAGAAATATTGACAATAAGATGTCAATATGGGCACGAAATAGTGGAAAAACACAACACAAATCCATAACATCAAGAACACAGGCATAAGATTGGCATTATCAACAAACATAAAACAACATGAGCATTTAATTGGCATGGCAAACAATAATGATAATAGATTAACATGATGATGATAATGATGAGCATGGTAAGCAAGCATAAGAATAAATAAAACAAAGGCCATGGAAAAGGAGTAATAAAGATTACCTAGTGGAAGCTTGGTCCACTGCCTCTTGGGTTGTGTAGAGAATGGAAGGAGAATGGTGCTTCAAAAAATTCCAACTCAAAAGCTTGAAGAGAACTGATCTTGCTTCTTTCCCTTGCCTTCCACGAAATTCCACTGCCTCCTCTAGGTTTAGGGTTTACATCCTTTTAAATATGGTGGATTACATGTCCTCATGGGCTTTGAAATAAGTGATTTGTCCATAATCCAAAATAATGCCAAGTGAGGTGTATTAGGAATGGCATGTGAAATGTTATTATTTTGGGCCAAACTTAAGTGAATGAAAGTCCAATGAATGGCCAAATGAGGTAGCAAAAACGTGACTTGGGAAGTTGGCATTGCAAAAAGCAGGTATTTGTGGCTTTGTCAACTGCAGAGGCTGAATACGTTGCAGCCGGTAGTTCTTGCGCTCAGATTTTGTGGCTAAAGCAATAACTACAAGACTTTAACATTCAACTCAAACGTATTCCAATAAAATGTGACAACACTAGTGCCATAAACCTTACTAAAAACCCTGTTTTACACTCACGCACTAAACACATAGAGATTAGACATCACTTTCTTCGCGACCATGTTGAAAAAGAAGACGTTGTATTTGAGCATGTTGATTCCAAAAATCAGCTTGCTGATATATTCACTAAACCTTTGGCAACAGAACTGTTCTTCAACATTCGTCGTGAATTAGGGATCTTAGATCTTTCTCAATTGATGTCTTAAGCATATTGGTTCTTATTTATATTATGCCTCACCTTGGTTGATGAGATTTCTTTTAGATGTCATTTATACATCACAAGATTACGTCAGCAGAGGTAATATCACTCCTTTCTATAATTCTTTTACAACTATGTGATTGTGTATGTTAGAACAAAAGTTCTTACTCTCGTTGATGTAAATTTGTTTGCATATATTGTTTGAACATTAAAAATCTGATTTGTGATTCATACTTGGGTATAATTATCATGACATAATTCATAATGCATATACATACTGCATAAAAATTCATTAAAATCTGGTTTGGCATCAGCATGTATCGATCCAAACATGTATGCATCGATTCATATCTTATGCATTTCAAATTTGTCAAAACTAGTTCAGGATGTATCGATCTATCCGTCGTTTGTATCGATACATAGACCTTTTAAAAACAAAAATGCATGATATGGATCGATCCATGGCCATATGCATCGACACATACTGACTGCTATTTGGATTAAATGCATTTTTTTTCTCTCTCATGGATCGACACATCAGCCACTCTTATCACATCCTATCTCAAGACTTCATATCAGCAGTCCCCATACCTCCCAAAACCAGCGGCTAACCCTAATTTTCCTCATAATCACTCTATCTAAAACCTTAAATTCATTCCACTTTCCCTCAACCTTTCATCACCATGCCTCCACGAACCATTCCAGCTAGAGCAAAGGGAAAAGGAAAAGGAAAGGAACCGGTTGGTACTTCTCAGCAGCTACCAGACATTCCTCCAAATGCCTTAGACTTGCTTCATCCTGCAATTGCTACTGAGTTTGAGGATTCCTTCAAGACAAGGTTAGTTATGAAACCCCATATCTTTGACAAACATGATGTTATTCATCTGCATCTTAATGATGTGGTTGAACTCCTACATGCACAAAGACTTGGGTCATTTTTGTCTACAAAGGATGATTATCATGAGGATTTCATCCGTGCATTTTATGCTGGCCTACAATCTGGTGGAGGATATATGTTTAAGTGTTCTATCGGTGTCAGAACATATAATTTTGAAGCTGCTGATTCGGAAACAGTGTTTCAAATTCCGCTTTCGTCGCTTAATTTCAAGTCCTGACATGACCTGCATTTTGATACTGAATTTAACATGAAGGAGTTTACTCCATCTATCTTGAAACTGGGCAGACCGCTGAGTGAAGATGAACACGTCACGTCTGGCATGATTAAGAAAACTCTGCGTATTCTTCATTGGATTATCTCGCACATTCTGCGTCCAGCAAACAGTGGACATTCTCGGTTAGACAGGGCAAGCATACATCTCCTGTATATTCTGCAAAATAAGGTTCCCTTGAATTGGGCTAATTACTTTGTGAAGCGTCTATTTTTCGTGCGTAACAACTCCAAGAATGTCGCTCTTGGTTATGCTTCTCAAATAATGAAAATTCTTAAGTTTTGGAAAGTTGCAATCCCTCTAGTTCCTCTCATATCTCCATCTGCTGCTCAAGAGTTTGACTCTTCCACTTTATCTCATATGGGATATCGGTGGGACAAGGACCGTAAATGTTTCTACTTCTTTGAAAGGAAATCCAAAACAAGGATTTATAATTTTGATGTGCCTTCTGAACGAATCCATGTTGTTGAAGACCAACCTGATGAAGAAATGCATGATGCGCAAGAAGCAGATGTGCCTCCAGGTGAGGACAATGCTGGTTGGGGTGATTGGGTGATGTAACACCCTTCTAAAATACCCCAAATATTTAATAAAAATAACACATATCAATCAGAGTAAATATGCAATCAAGGGTGTCACACAACATTTCACACCATAATAACTGTCATGCTCTTTATTAAATCAAAACAACATTTTTGCATAATTCGCAGCGGATAGAATCAACCAACCATTCAAAACATATAACATGTTACAGGTAAAAAGGTTCAACAACCAACAATAAACTAATTAAAACATCCCGTCCCGATGTTACATCTATCAGAGCACGACCCACTAAGTAGACGACACTAGACTCCAGGCACTAGCTCCTACTCAATCACTGCTCGTTACCTGAAAATAGTTGTATGGGTGAGTTCCTCAATCGATATAATAAGCATTATAAATCATCATGTAATGCTAAGTAAATTCACACGTTAATCACCCTAATCATATCATGCATTCAGTAACGGCACATCAACTCAAATATCATACTCAATAACAACGTAAAATGCAACTCAATAACAACATAAAATGCAACTCAATAACAACATAAAATGCAACTCAATAACAACATAAAATGCAACTCAAATGAGACTCGACTCGTCATGCATGTGGTACCAATCGGAGTAAAACTCCCAACTTAAAATCATTGCCATTTTATTGGGCATCAAGGCATAAGCCTTCAACTTTCAACTTAAAATTTGCCAATCCAGGCCAACGTGGTGTGAGCAAAGCTCCGACTTAGTGCATATGAATGTACATGGCATACACGACTTTAAACTGTCAACAACATAATAATAATAGCAATACAACAATGTTTTCAACAAAATCAACTTATAATCAACTTTGGCTCACCAGGCCTACAACTCAGTATTTTCAACAACTTTAACACAACTTATCAACATATTTGTACCAACACTTCATAACATAAACTCAACAAAATTACTCATCAAAATTAACGATAATAGGTCAATCACCAATTATGTTCACAACATTAAAAATATCAATTTTTCCAATTTCCAACAGTGTTAACCGGTTAACGCCCTGGGTTAACCGGTTAACGCAGGACAAAACACACTTTCTGGCAAAACGCAACAGTGTTAACCGGTTAACGCCTTGGGTTAACCGGTTAACGCAGGCAAAACAGCACAATTCCACAAACTATAACAGTGTTAACCGGTTAACGCCCTGGGTTAACCGGTTAACGCAGACAAAACAGCAGTTCCTGCGCTAACACAAGGCAGAATGCAGAGTTCTCCGCATTTTCCGCCGTTGGAGGACTTCCGGACCTCCGATTCAATTTCCGTAAAAAGCTATACGTTCAGGGGAACACGACTCACACGACTACGGACTCAATTTCAGTTTTCAACACAACTTATCAACACAATTATTCAGCATTCAACAAATCCCAATTAGGGTCAATTCAACGGTTTATCACTACCCATGACATGTTAATCTATAATACCCATTAAACGACGATAAACCCCCCTTACCTGAGATAATCCGGCAATCTCTAAGCTTCAAGCTTTTCCGTTCTTCAACCTTTGCTCTCTAGCTCTTCCTCTTTGCCCTTTCTCCACTTTCCACTTTTCAGCCGCTTCTCTGTTTCACGTGAAAACTCTTTACCAAAAATTGAAAACCCTTTTCTCTTATTCCAACTTATATATTTTCCACTAATTATTATTCCAAATAATAATAATAATAATAATCCAATAATTCAATTTATTTAATTAAATTAATAAATATATTATTAACTTAAATAAAATAATTCTCTTATTTTATTCGGGGTGTTACAACTCTCCCCTACTAAAAGAGTTTTCGTCCTCGAAAACATACCTCAAGCAAATAACTCTGGATAAGACTCTTTCATCTGACTCTCCAGTTCCCAAGTCACATTGCCACCTGCTGGTCCTCCCCAAGCTACTTTCACTAAGGCAATCTCTTTACCCCGCAACTGCTTCAACTCTCGATCCTCAATCCTCATAGGCGATATTTCAACAGTCAGGTTATCTCTCACCTGTACATCATCTACTTGGATCACATGCGACGGATCATGAATGTACCTCCTCAACTGAGACACATGAAAAACCTCATGCAAATTCACAAGTGACGGCGGTAAAGCGATACGATAGGCTACCTCTCCTATCCTCTCCAAAATCTGATAAGGACCAATAAATCGAGGTGTCAACTTCTTTGACTTCAAAGCTCGACCAACCCCAGTTATCGGAGTAACACGAAGAAACACGTGATCTCCCTCTCGGAATTCAAGTGATTTCCTCCTCCTATCATGATAACTCTTCTGACGACTCTGAGCAATTCTCATCTTCTCCTGAATCATCTTAATCTTTTCTGTAGTCTGTTGAACAATCTCCGGTCCAACCACAGCACTCTTACCGGACTCATACCAACATAACGGTGTCCGACATCTCCTACCATACAAAGCTTCAAACGACGCCATACCAATGCTCGAATGAAAACTATTGTTGTAGGTAAACTCAATCAAAGGTAAATAACAATCCCAAGCACCTCCCTTTTCCAAAACGCAAGCTCTCAAAAGATCCTCTAATGACTGAATCGTCCTCTCAGTCTGACCATCAGTCTGCGGGTGATATGCAGAGCTCAATCTCAGTTTAGTTCCCAAAGCCTTCTGCAAACCTTCCCAGAATTTCGATGTAAATCTAGGATCTCTGTCCGAAACAATACTCGACGGAATACCATGCAAACTTACAATCTTCTCAATATACAACTCGGCTAATCTCTCTAACGGATAATCCATTCTGATCGGAATGAAATGAGCCGATTTTGTCAATCTGTCAACAATCACCCAAATAGCTTCAAAATTCTTAATTGTCCTCGGTAAACCAGAAACAAAATCCATACTGATACTATCCCACTTCCACTCTGGAATAGCCAACGGTTGCATTAGCCCAGACGGCTTCTGATGCTCAATCTTTGACTTCTGAGAAGTCAAACAGGAATAAACAAAACTCGCAATTTCTCTTTTCATTCCCGGTCACCAAAATAACTTTTTCAAATCATGATACATCTTCGTAGCTCCAGGATGAATACTCAACCCACTACAATGTCCTTCTTCAAAAATACTCTTCTTAAGTTCGGCAACATCCGGAATACACACCCGCTTACCAATTTCAGAATACCATTTTCATCAACTCTGAATTCACCACCTTGACCCTGATTCACCAGAGTCAACTTATCAACCAAAAGCACATCGGATTTCTGACCCTCTCTGATCTCATCCAGAATACCACTTGTTAACTTCAACATTCCCAATTTAGCACTATTGTGCGTACTCTCACACACCAAACTCAAGTCTCTAAACTGCTCAATTAAATCCAATTCCTTAACCATTAGCATAGACATATGTAATGATTTCCGACTCAATGCATCAGCCACTACGTTTGCTTTACCCGGATGGTAATTCAACCCAAAGTCATAATCCTTCAGAAACTCTAACCATCTTCTTTGTCTCATATTCAGCTCTTTCTGATCAAACAAATACTTTAAACTTTTATGGTCACTGAAAACCTCAAATCTCGACCCGTACAAGTAATGCCTACATAACTTCAGAACAAACACCACAGCCGCCAACTCTAAATCGTGCGTCGGATAGTTCCTCTCATGAACTCTCAGCTGTCTTGAAGCATAAGCTATAACCTGCTTATTCTGCATCAACACGCCACCCAAACCCAACAATGAAGCATCACAGTAAACTTCAAATGATTCCGACGAACTCGGTAATATCAGAATAGGAGCAGTAGTTAACCTTCTCTTTAACTCTTGGAAACCTCCTTCACATTTTGAGTCCCAAACAAACGCTTGCCCCTTCCTAGTCAACATCGTCAATGGTAACGCCAACTTAGAAAATCCCTCAATGAACTTCCTATAATAACCAGCCAAACCAAGGAAACTTCGAATCTCAGCAACAGACTTCGGAGCTTCCCACTTAGATACCGCTTCTATCTTAGAAGGATCAACAGCAACGCCACCTCTTGAAATCACATGACCAAGAAAACTCACCTCTCCTAACCAAAATTCACACTTGGACAATTAGCAAATAACTTCTTTTCTCGTAGAACTCCCAAAACCACTCTCAAATGTTCAGCATGCTCTTCTTCAGATTTCGAATACACCAAAATATCATCAATAAACACCACAACAAACTTGTCTAGATACGGATGGAAAATCCTATTCATATACTCCATAAATACTCCAGGCGCATTAGTCACACCAAAAGGCATTACAGAATACTCATAATGTCCATACCTTGTTCTGAAAGCAGTCTTCTGAATATCCTCGGTTTTCACACGGATCTGATGATACCCAGATCTCAAATCTATTTTGCTGAACACACTTGCACCAACCAACTGATCCATCAAATCATCAATCCTCGGCAAAGGATACTGATTCTTGATCGTCACTTTATTCAGTTGCCTGTAGTCCACACACAACCTCATAGTACCTTCTTTCTTCTTAACCAATAGCACTGGTGCACCCCACGGTGACACACTCGAACAATAAATTTCTTATCCAACAGATCTTCCAACTGACTCTTCAATTCAGTTAACTCAACGGCAGACATACGGTACGGAGCCATCGATATCGGCCTAGTACCAGGTACCAAATCAATCGAGAACTCCACTTCGCGTTCTGGCGGTAATTCATTCACCTCTTCCGGAAACACGTCCGGAAAATCACACACCACGGCTAGATCGCCAATCACCAGTTTATCTTTAGCCTCCAAAGTCGCTAACAGCATAAACAACTCTGCCCCATCAGCTACTTCCTCATTCACTTGCCTTGCTGATAGAAACAAACTCTTTCCCTCCTCGATCTCAGGAAAGACCACCGTCTTATCAAAACAGTTGATAGAAACTCGGTTAAACACCAACCAGTTCATACCCAGAATAACATCAATCTGCACTAGTGGAAGACACACTAGGTCCATCCCAAAGTCTCTACCAAAAATACTCAAAGGACAATTTAAACAAACCGAAGTAGTATCTTCTGATACCCAACAGCCTTCTTAATTTCAGAGCGCAGTCCATTTTCAAACTTGATGCACTTTGAAAATTCAGCACCAGCACCAGTGTAATGAGGATAAAATTTGGACAGCTCTACAAATTTCGCAGCATAATCAGTGACAGACATGTTTCCTTGCTTCAGCTCAAGGAACTCAATTTCCTTCTTACCACGGACATCTTCCGGATAATACTTTCTCATGAATTCCCTGCGGAATACATCCCAAGTAATGACTTCACCTGCCACGGTCAACCTCTCGTGAGTCTCTAGCCACCAGTCATCAGCTTCGACTGCTAGCATGTGAGTACCATACCGAACCTTCTGAGCTGGAGTGCAATCCATAACACGGAAGATTCTCTCAATCTCTTTCAACCATCCCAAAGCTGCATCTGGATCATGCTTCCCTTTAAACACCGGCGGATTCTCTCTCTGAAAAGTCACCAAGCTACGTGATCCAGCATCACCACCAGCATTTGGCAAGTTCTGCACAGCTTGTGCCATCGCTTGCATTGCGGCAGCCATTGCAGCGTCATTCCTTCCAGCCATTCCGACTTATCAATACAACACAACTTAAAGTTAGATTAGTAACAATTACACAATTGTTAGACAGTAACGACACGACAACTGGCCGGACAGACCGACCTGCTCTGATACCACTAATGTAACACCCTTCTAAAATACCCCAAATATTTAATAAAAATAACACATATCAATCAGAGTAAATATGCAATCAAGGGTGTCACACAACATTTCACACCATAATAACTGTCATGCTCTTTATTAAATCAAAACAACATTTTTGCATAATTCGCAGCGGATAGAATCAACCAACCATTCAAAACATATAACAAGTTACAGGTAAAAAGGTTCAACAACCAACAATAAACTAATTAAAACATCCCGTCCCGATGTTACATCTATCAGAGCACGACCCACTAAGTAGACGACACTAGACTCCAGGCACTAGCTCCTACTCAATCACTGCTCGTTACCTGAAAATAGTTGTAAGGGTGAGTTCCTCAATCGATATAATAAGCATTATAAATCATCATGTAATGCTAAGTAAATTCACACGTTAATCACCCTAATCATATCATGCATTCAGTAACGGCACATCAACTCAAATATCATACTCAATAACAACGTAAAATGCAACTCAATAACAACATAAAATGCAACTCAATAACAACATAAAATGCAACTCAATAACAACATAAAATGCAACTCAAATGAGACTCGACTCGTCATGCATGTGGTACCAATCAGAGTAAAACTCCCAACTTAAAATCATTGCCATTTTATTGGGCATCAAGGCATAAGCCTTCAACTTTCAACTTAAAATTTGCCAATCCAGGCCAACGTGGTGTGAGCAAAGCTCCGACTTAGTGCATATGAATGTACATGGCATACACGACTTTAAACTGTCAACAACATAATAATAATAGCAATATAACAATGTTTTCAACAAAATCAACTTATAATCAACTTTGGCTCACCAGGCCTACAACTCAGTATTTTCAACAACTTTAACACAACTTATCAACATATTTGTACCAACACTTCATAACATAAACTCAACAAAATTACTCATCAAAATTAACGATAATAGGTCAATCACCAATTATGTTCACAACATTAAAAATATCAATTTTTCCAATTTCCAACAGTGTTAACCGGTTAACGCCCTGGGTTAACCGGTTAACGCAGGACAAAACACACTTTCTGGCAAAACGCAACAGTGTTAACCGGTTAACGCCCTGGGTTAACCGGTTAACGCAGGCAAAACAGCACAATTCCACAAACTATAACAGTGTTAACCGGTTAACGCCCTGGGTTAACCGGTTAACGCAGACAAAACAGCAGTTCCTGCGCTAACACAAGGCAGAATGCAGAGTTCTCCGCATTTTCCGCCGTTGGAGGACTTCCGGACCTCCGATTCAATTTCCGTAAAAAGCTATACGTTCAGGGGAACACGACTCACACGACTACGGACTCAATTTCAGTTTTCAACACAACTTATCAACACAATTATTCAGCATTCAACAAATCCCAATTAGGGTCAATTCAACGGTTTATCACTACCCATGACATGTTAATCTATAATACCCATTAAACGACGATAAACCCCCCTTACCTGAGATAATCCGGCAATCTCTAAGCTTCAAGCTTTTCCGTTCTTCAACCATTGCTCTCTAGCTCTTCCTCTTTGCCCTTTCTCCACTTTCCACTTTTCAGCCGCTTCTCTGTTTCACGTGAAAACTCTTTACCAAAAATTGAAAACCCTTTTCTCTTATTCCAACTTATATATTTTCCACTAATTATTATTCCAAATAATAATAATAATAATAATCCAATAATTCAATTTATTTAATTAAATTAATAAATATATTATTAACTTAAATAAAATAATTCTCTTATTTTATTCGGGGTGTTACAGGTGCCACAAAGGTGGTCTCCAACCAACTATGTACCTGAACCTACGGTTCCTCCGTTCTCCGGCGGTGCTTCATCTTCAACATCTACTGCGCACCTCACTCAAATGCTTCAACAAATGGAGCTTGCCAACAAGGAACGTCATGACGAGGCACGGTCTTGGCATGTACAACAAAATGAGTGGCATAAGGAGCACCGTGAGTGGCATGATGAGCATACAAGGATGTACCATAACCAACACTCTTGGCACCAAGACTTGGTTAAGTGACACCAAGTCTTCTACAATGAAATGTCTGGCTTTATGGACGACTGCCGTGCCAGAATCTTCCTCTGCATCCTCTTCCACAATAACAACAGCTTCCTCATCTTGACCAGTGTGGATGAATCCTCCACTTTTGAACAACCCTTGCTTGTTGAAGACACCAGAAGAATACCCTATGCCAGCACGAGATTTGTCGTCTTCCAACTTAATCATTTGTCCTCAACCGGTAGTTGTACCATGCTCAATGGCCGACTTAGCATATTTATAGGACACAAATGAAGAAGTTCCTTTCATAGTAGGCTCACCAATAAATAAAGCTTGGACGACGTTCCAACTTCATCCTCATCATCTATGTAAGAAAAGGAAGACAAATGGCTAACCAGGAGAGCCTTTTCTCCCCCTACCACGACCAGCTTCTTGTTTTTAACAAATTTCAATTTTTGGTGTAGGGTGGATGTCACGGCGCCTGCCTCGTGAATCCATGGTCTGCCCAATAGACAACTATACGATGGGTGTATATCCATGACCTGGAAGGTGATCTAGAAATCACTTGGTCCGATCTTGACTAGGAGCTCCACCTCTCCAATCATAGTTTTACGGGACCCATCGAAAGCTTTCACTACCACTCCACTATGCCTCATGGGAGGCCCCTGATCTAGTGTCCATCAGCACATTGGACATAGCATCATCTTTGCAGCTCATAGATATGTGTAATGCCAAGTTGTGGTCTCTTCCCTCCTCGGGGAATTCAGCGTCACATAAACTCAAGTTGTTACAAGCGGTGATGTTTGCAACAATACTGTCAAATTGTTCTATTGTGACGTCATGATCTACATACGCCACATCCAACACCTTCTGCAGAGCTTCTCGGTGTGGTTTTGAATTCATCAACAAAGATAATACGGAGATCTTGGATGGCGTCTGTAGAAGCTGATCTACAACGTTGGACTCACTCCTTTTGATGAGTCTCAACATCTCATCACAGTCTTCTTTTGCATTGCCATTCTGGCCAACAAAGACATGAGTCCTCACAACAGAGGCAGGTTTACTGGCAACAAGTGCCGGATTCGGAGCATTCACAGCAGTCCCAACCGGGCGTTCATCATAATCAACAACATCAGCCCTTCGAACATCAACTTGGGGTTTTGGCAGAGCTGAGAAGACACGACTGCTACGGGTCAAGCCGTTGACATCGGTAATATTAACAACAGATGTAGAGGGCAGGGGCACCTCCTTCCCATCCTTCAATGCCATAACATTGTAGCGATAGGGAACCGCTTTCTCAAAAGAGTAGCGCACAGGGCCAACTGGTTTGATGATCAAAGAAGGAGAAGGCTTTTGCTTGCTACCATCGTACCTGATGACAACAGGCTCAGGGATCCAAAATACTGGTGATATTACATTAACTTCATCAGCATCTACATCAATATTTCGGTTCTGAAGTATCTCAATGACTCCTTTATCCAACATTTCTTGGATGTCTTTGCGGACTTGGCGACATCCTCTTTGATTGACAATGCAAACTCGGCATCTGTCGTGGTCATGCTCGTAATGACTGTACTCACACAGCAGTCTGTACATCTCGACCAGAGATTTTCGAATATGGCTGACATATTTGACTTTGTATTTACCAGGGAAGCCCTGGACCATGTTGACAGAGGACTTCCCATGCTCGGGCAATGGGTTCTTCTTCACATTAGGACCTACATCCTCGAAACACAGAATACCACATCTCACAAGGTCTTGAACCTTGGTCTTCAGTGGGTAACAGTTTTCCACGTCATGTCCGGGAGTGGCGGAATGATAAACACAGTGTAATTCGGGCTTATACCACCACTGTGGGTTGGTAGGTATAGTCGGTGGATCTCGTGGAGTAATCAGCTTCCTCTCTATCAAAGAGCGATAGAGCTCGGCATAGGTCATGGGAATAGGATCGAAAGTGACCCTCTTCCTCTCATAGCTTGTACTGGCTTGATTATTGTTTCGAGGCTGGTAGGCCTGCTGTTGAGGACGGTGTTGTTGTTGTTGATATTGCGAATGTTGTTGTTGCTGATTATTTTTTTGATGCTGATACTGCTGATTATCTCTGAAAACAGGTGCTATGTGAGCCACCTGATGCTGGTTACCGGTAGGCCGCACGGTCTTCCTCCTTAATGAGGGTCTTCTTGGTTTAGCATGGGAGGTCACAGCATGTGCCTCACCATCTTTCTTCTTTCCAAACGTCCCATACCGTTTGGAAGAAGAACCTTTTTCTCTGGTCAGGCGCCCTTCCCTGACTCCTTCTTCTAGACACATCCCCATGTTCACCATCTCGGTGAAATCAGAAAGAGTGCTGGGAATCATCCGCTCGTAGTAAAATGAGCTCAACGTCTTGAGAAAGATCTTGGTCATTTCTTTCTCCTCCAGCGGGGGCACAATCTGTGCTGCTAGCTCTCGCCACCTCTGGGCGTATTCTTTAAAATTTTCCCTGTCCTTCTGGGACATGGCTCTCAACTGATCCCTATCGGGAGCCATATCCACGTTATATTTGTATTGCTTAACGAAGGCCTCGCCAAGGCCATTGAAGTATCGGATGTTCGCGCTGTCCAAGCCCATATGCCATCTTAGGGTAGCACCAGACAAACTGTCCTAGAAGTAGTGAATAAGCAATTGATCGTTGTCGATCTGAGTCGACATCTTCCTGGCATACATGACCAGGTGGCTGACAGGGCAAGTATTTCCCTTGTATTTTTCAAAGTCAGGTACTTTGAATTTTACAAGGATTTTGACATTTGGGACCAAACAGAGTTCAGCAGCAGACTTTCCGAAAAGGTCTTTTCCCCAGAGAGTTTTCAATTCCTTACGGAGCTCAAGAAACTGATCATTCATAGCATCCATCTTTTCATAGACATCTGGGCCCTCAGATGGCTCAGAATGATAGATGGTGTCGTCTACTCTGGGCATAGTATGCACAACAGGAGGAGGAACGACAAGGACCGGGCTAGATGCCGGCAGAGAAGCAAAAATGGGTGCAGGACCCTCAGGAATGAAGTTGGGAGGCATCCCCCAAGGAAACCTGGCTGGCATAGCTGTTGGTGCAAAGTGGGCGCTGGCCGCAGGCACGGTTGATGTGGCAATCTCAGAGATGACTTCCTCTAGGGAGGAGTTGAAGGCGTCGGAGAATACTGGCTCTGGGCAGCCATGAATGACTCCATTAGGGCAGTCAATTTGGCTACTTCCTCCTTGAGTTCACGGTTCTCTTGCTCCAAATGATCCATTAGTCTTGATGCGTTGGCTCGGGTGTAGTATTGGTGAGTCAGCTTGTCTTCAAAATAAATGAAGAAGTCAGAGTTAGACCATAGAACAAGAAGCCTGGAGCAAAACTTGCTTATGCACATGATGCATGCAATGCTTGTGCATATGATTTAATTTTTGTATCAGAGGAACTTTAGAGCTCTATTTGCAAATATTTGGAAAGATTAATCATTTATCACATATGGAAATATCATATCAATAATATCTGGAAATATTTTTACACCAAAGGTGTAGGTCTTGGATATTCATAAGGCATGAGGTACTCGGAAGCTCTCCTCCTAACCCAAGAGGTGTAGGGTTCCATAGCAATACAGTTCTTCGAACCTAGCTCCTTCCTTCCCTTCTATGAATCTTATGCCAAGCGCGGACCATCCTGCCCTTCAAGCCTTGGGGATCTTAACCCTCCTGAAAGAATACACCTTCTAACAAAATGTTATTAGGTTTATCCTTTAGGGGGAACCCAAGCTGACGACGTGCCAAAATAAGGTTGTAGTTAATCCCACCACATGTACCAAGAAGAGGCACATTGGAGAATTCACCACAAGAGTCGATAATCTGCACACCATCATACACACGGTTGTACCAAAAGATATCATCATTAGTGAGAGACATAAGTCTCGTGGACCACCGTAGACATCCTTTGTTCTCCTTGAAGGCGACCATCTGCGGCAAGTCCGAAATAAACCACTTGTATAGCAGATGCAAACAACACACAATGGTACCACCATCCTTTGCATTCCTCATATGCAAAGAAAAGTAAGTATCACCCAACAGAGTCGGAACGGGATTAAGAGTAGAGAAAATCCTAATAGCGTTCACATCCAAAACTTGTCGATGTTGGGGAATAACACCAGCCCGTAGATAAGAAGTACAAATATGGCCTCAAAGGCGTCCTCACTCATGGCCTTCCCATACATAGTAGCTTGAGCAATGAGGAACTCAAAAGGGAGACCTTGAATTCCACCTTTCGTAGTCATATGAGCACCAATCAGAGATTCATCTATATGCAACATATCAGCTATCTCTTGATAAGTAAGAACACTCTCTAAGCCACTGAACGACAACTGGTCTAGAATAGGTATACCCATAAGGTAGGCAAGCGTCGGCAAAAGCTGGAAATCCGGAAATGTGAAGCAACGGTACAAGGGATCATAGAACTGCACCAATACATTCATCAATCCTTCGTCCACTTGAGTGGTCAGAATAGATAGAAGCTTCCCATAACGAGCCTTGAAACCCAAGGGATCTAATAAATAGGATGTCAAATTCCTTAGCTCTTTCAAGTCGGGTTGTCTAAAATTGTACTTCTTCGTATTCCTTTTTTGTCTTTCAATGTCTGAAAATTTGCAAATAGACCTCTTAAGTTCCTTGAAAATTTTCTTATATTATTGATGATATGGATGAAAATGGGTGCATGAATGCATGAATGCAACAATCACACTCAAGGATCAAACAAAGCACACCAAACAAAGGTCATGGGATGGATCATGTCATCCTTAATATCAATCATCCATTTTGGTGGATTATGGTTTACACCTTATCAACACCCAAGTTCCATTGATATTAAGGATACAAGAACGAATCAACCATGAATCAAGGGTTTGTTTCAAGACACGAGCACGGAGTCTCGGTTTAAGAACCACCCAAAAGTGAGTGTACTAGGGTTTAAACCTGCCAAACATGTTCTACAAGAGGTTCCCATAGTCATCATCCCATCTTTCGGATATTATCGGATAAACGACTACTCGTATTCCAAAAATATTCTCAAGAGAGACTCTTATGAGTGTAGTATCGCATAACAATCGTATCGAATCTTACACTTGAACGACTTTTGCACTACATCCTAAGAATAGGCCAAGATGGGCTTGGTAAACTAAGGTCATTGGCTTCTAAGGTCTATATTTGAAATTCTAGTTAACAAACTTTCGATGTCACACGGGATGTTATGACATCCAATTCTGCGCAGACAAGAATTATGCAGAACTTAAAAAGTAAGTGCAGTAAATAACACAAGGAATTGTTTACCCAGTTCGGTGTCACACACACCTACGTCTGGGGGCTGCCAAGTTAGGGAGGAAATCCACTATTAGTAGTATTAATTCAGACCTTAAACCAATTGTTTAATCCTATCACTTAATACCTACCCAATGCAATTTCAATCTTACACTAAGATCAGAGTTCCTACTCACCCCCCTCAATCACCTCAGTGATTACAACCTTTAATTAGATTAAAGTTAATGGTGAAGTCACACTTCAAACAACTCTTGATTGTGCTTAACAGCTTTAATCAAGATACACAACACTCACGCTTAAAAGCTTAGAGTGACACAACACTTACAACTCAATGAACACCCTAGTCCAATGCAATCATCTAGGTGATAATTGCTTGGCTCACAAGATACACCTATTACAAGACACACACAAAAATACAGCAGTGAAGTATGATAGACCAATAAAATCTTCACGCCTAAAACCCACGAGTTCTGAAAGAAGGATTGCCATCCTTTTATATTGCAGCACTTGGGCCTTGTACTTGTATTTCTTAAAATTAAGGTTAAGCAAGTTAACCTAATTTCCATATATTAGGGTACTAACAAATAGGCTATTTGTTAGGTTCATTAATTGTAGCTCAGTTGTTAGTTTCCTGGATTTTAGCTTAGTTGTTGGACTCTTGAAGAATAGCCTGAGAAAAATACTGAAACAGAAAAACTAACCATCCTACACTTTAGCATATGCTGTCAGGGATGAATGTCACAACATTCAGTTTGACGACCAGAACATATACCATATGCTAAGTCTGTTATTTTCCTGAAAACAGACTGTGCTAAATGCTATACTATAACAGACCAACCAGTTTATACTTCAATATCAGCTTACAGTAATAAGTGTCAAAACATCCAGTTTGACATTTACACAATGGCCTTATGCCAGGTCTGTTATTCCCTTGATAAACAGACTGAGATACATACTAAAATGAAGCAGAAAAACCAACATGCCTATTATTCAGTATATGCTGTCACTGGTGAATGTCATAACATCCAGTTTGACATTCAGACAGTAGGCCTTATGTCAGGTCTGTTATTCTCCTGAATAAACAGACTGAGATAAATACTGAGTTATAACAGACAACCAACTATTCTAAACCTCAGTATCTGCTGTCAGGGATGAATGTCATAACATCTAGTTTGACATTCAGTAAATCCTGTATTAGCTAAACCTGCAGCATACTACTCAAGTATGTCATGACATCAGTTAATACATAATAGTATAGTTAGATGTTTTAACACAAAATGCAGCCAATCAAACATCTACAAACTCCCCCTTTGGCAAATTTTTGGCTAAAACAACTTGGCATCCCAACAGAGTTCATAGCAGCGGAAAACACACATCTAGCAGGGGAATTTACCTAGCTAATACACTTAGAGCATCAACACACTCAACACACATAGAAGTTAAATAAAAACTTCTAACAGCAGCACACATACAGATAACACACTCACACTCATCACACATGGGAGTGGAACATCAGGTTGCAGCACAACCTCTGGATTAGAGGATCTTCAATATCTGTTTAATCACATAGCAAATAATCTGTTGGCTAAAACAACTTGGCATCCCAACAGAGTTCACAGCAGCGGAAAACACACATCTAGCAGGGGAATTTACCTGGCTAATACACTCAGAGCAGCAACACACTCAACACACATAGAAGTTAAATAAAAACTTCTAACAGCAGCACACATATAGATAACACACTGACACTCATCACACATAGGAGTGGAACATCAGGCTGCAGCACAACCTCTGGATTAGAGGATCTTCAATATCTGTTTAATCACATAGCAAATAATTTGTTGTCCTGGGGCATCACAGGTGTTACTCCCCCTTTTTGTCAAAAATGTTGCCAAACCAACACCATAAATTACAGTTCAAAATAACACAGAATTACACATACTTGTCAGAAACTTAATCTTGATTTTACTTCACAGTTTCAATCAAGAATACCCCCTCTTGATCTTGCTTTGCAGCTTTGATCAAGACACCACCCACTTGATCTTGCTTCACAGCTTTGATCAAGTAGTCACACACTCTTGCTTTACAGCAAGTACACCCATATCAGATGCCATGAATTTGAGTCTGACATCTTGAACCACTCCTGCTTGAACACTTTCTTGAAGTCCAGTAGGCACATAGGCTGTCTCATGTTAGGATATCCCCTTAACATCTTGTTACCACACTTGCAACAAGTAACATAGCTGTGATCTGTTGTCCAGTCATAGCACACTTTCAATTGTTTAATAGGTTGAGATATTAAACAATACATCCCAAACATCATTGGTTGCTATAAATCCTCAGAAAGGCATATTCCCAATTTGCCCCTTAAATTTTCAAACTGAGTAGCATCCAGAGCCTTTGTGAATATGTCAGCAAGTTGTAGTTCAGTGGCTACATGTTCCAAGGTAATCACTTTGTCTTCCACCAGATCTCTGATGAAGTGATGTCTAATGTCAATATGTTTGGTCCTGCTGTGTTGGATGGGATTCTTGGAAATATTGATGGCATTGAGATTGTCACAGAACAATGTCATGACATTTTGAGAGACATTGTACTCAGTAAGCATCTGTTTCATCCACACCAGTTGGGAACAACTGCTTCAAGCTGCTATGTACTCAGCCTCTGCATTGGGCAGTGATACACAATTTTGTTTCTTGCTGAACCATGATATGAGATTGTTTCCCAAGAAGAAACATCCTCCTGATGTGCTTTTTCTGTCATCAGCACTCCCAGCCCAATCAGCATCACAATACCCAGATAAGACAGGCTCAAAGCCATGGGAGTATAGCATACCATAGTCACAAGTCCCATTGACATACTTGAGAATCCTCTTGACTTGATTTAAGTGGCTCACTTTGGGTTTTGCTTGGTATCTAGCACACACTCCAACTGCATAGGAAATATTAGGTCTACTTGGAGTTAGATATAGTAGACTACCTATCATGCTTCTATACAAGCATTGATCAACACTGGGACCTCCTTTATCGTTTGGTTAATTTTAAATAAGTAGGTGCAAGAGTTCTTTTGTGTCTAGCATTATCCATACCAAGTATGTCATGACCTCATTTAATACATAATAGTACAGTTAGATGTTTTAACATAAAATGCAGCCAATCAAACATCTACAATATTGGAAAGAGTAATGTCTAACCACAACTACTTGTGTGACATTATTGATCGCAACATGACCTCCACCAAGTGAATGGGCTTGCAAGTCAACTTGCTAAGGAATAACTCCACACAAGTCAACAAGACTATGCCATTCTCCCATCCTAAGTGCACTCGAGTTCGGGTATAGAACTCATCTCACAAAGATCACCAAGCATACAAGGAATTAATATTCAAGAAATTCAATCATTACATACAATACAGTAATCCCAAATTGCACAAAAAATATGTCACAAAATAATATACAATACAATACAACAAATATGAAAAGTAGGCAAAACCCACTAGGCAAATATCCCCAGCAGAGTCGCCACTTTTCTGTAGCGGGGTATTCGTTACCATTAGAGCTATTGACTAAATCCAAGGTAAATCATACAAGTCGAGTCGCCAGCTCACTTCTATTTATCCAAAGGAATGGTTAGAAAGGGAACAAAAACCTAAAAGTTTTATCGAATGAAAAACTAGTAAAAATGTCAGAGGTCGGGGTAAGGGGGTTGGTTATGCAATGGGAAGTTTTAAGCACCCAAAACATCCTAGGTACTCCTAGGGAGCCCTTTTCACACTTGTTGTAAGGTTGGTATTTTGTGAAAATTTGTTTGTGCAAACATGATTGAAGAGATGAGAGGAGAATATACAAGTTATTTACATTTTGTGTTTGGATGGATAAACCCATTGCCTACGGACCATCTTAAAAAATATTAGGATCGAAACCTCGTAGTTCAGGGTAAAAATCTCAAAATGAGTTGGTGAATTGATCGGTCCAAAAACCTTAAGGTCTTTTGTTATCCAAGGGAGAAAACTCGACCTAAAACCACAAATCCACCATGTGAGGATAGCTTCAACATGCTAGTGAGGGGTTAACCCTATAATAAGCATGGAAGACTCATTGTCCATCACTAAGGATATATGTGAGTATTACATCTACCTCAAGGATAACTCAAATCTACTAGCTAAAGGTTATGAAAAAGTTTTGATTCAGGAAGTGGCCATTGAAACCACAAAAGTATTTGAATGAGTTATATTTACCAATGAAAAGTATTTACAAAATATGGTCAAAGTTGATTTAAAGGTTCAATTCAAAATAAGTGTTATGAAAAAGTTTGAAAATCCAAAGCATAAGGCTTAGGTTTCCAATGTTTAAAAAAGGTGTTAATTTTTGCATAAAAGTTTTGGCCTGGGTTAGAGTGGAGGGAAGAAGAAGAATGGCTAAAGTCCTAATCATACAAGAGATGAGGGATAAGAAAAAAGACCACAAATGGAGTTCCTCTCTTGAGATCATATTGATGATCCAAGTAGCTCCTATCCTTTGGAATATGCAAGCAAAATAAGTGTAAGCTTCAAGCAATCAACATAATTAAACAAGCTCTTAGAAGATCCCTAATGTCTCTTGTGTCCATTTGTGGTATTTTAGAGATTTGGACAAGACTGGAAAGTTCTATGAAGTAAATCAAGAATGGACAAGACTGGGTTTAGAGATTTGGTTCTTCTAATCCATCTTCAATATTAAGGTCCTTTTACTCCAATTTGCATAGGGAAAGTCCTAGAAACTAAGTCCATTTGTCCTTTTCTTTGCATTTGGTCCACAACAATCAAAACAAAACAGAAGCACAATGATATATACACAATTATGTGCTCAAGTGAGCAAAAGGCAAATTGCATTAACATAAACATGTTCTCAAATGAGCAAAGGAAAAAGAAAATGAATAATATGTACAAGAATTGTAAATTGCATAAATGTAAAGAGCAAAAATTAAATGTTAATGGTCAAGGGTTAGTGTTAATAGTTAGTGTGCCATAAGGCAAATTTAGCGCTATGTTAAGCAATCGTAATTGGACTTATGTAGAAGTCACAACTATCTGAGGCCGGTCAATAATAATCTAGGCAACAACACAAGTTAGAGGTCTTGATCAGTGAATCAAACTCCAACAACTTTCCATGCCAAAAAGAAGATGAGAAATGATCTTGTATTGATTTAGGTTCTTTAAATGATTTAGGAAGCAACCTATCCTTAATGAAAAGCCATTCACTTGATCCATGATCAAGATGAATTAGATTTGAACCAAGGAAGATTAAACCTCCATGTATCAATGCTAACCACCAATCTTTAACTCATTGATCAAAAAGAAAAAGGAAGAAGAAGAAGAAGAAGAAGAAGAATTAAAGTGCATTAATAGAAATGGAATGAGATAATCAACAAGCATTGACCAAAGATAAAGAAGATCAAGGTCAAACAATAGAAAACAGAAGCAAAATGAAGATTAGAAGGCAAGAAACAATTAAAATATTTTTGGCCTTTTTTAATATTAAAATAAAACTTGAAATAAAATAATAAAGAAAGGTCAAAATTCAAACTCACTTCAAATCAACTTTGAAAAGTCCAAGTGAATTATCCCAAGTTCAACAAGGTCAAACAAAGTTTGACAAACAATTTCAGCATTTTTAAAAGTCAGAAACTATTTTAAATCAATTAAAAATGCATAAAAATAACCTAATTGAGCTAAAATCTCAAATAAATCTCAAATCAATTAATAAATTGATGAGAATATTTTTCATAGATCTATCATCATTCAAAGAGGTTGGAAAAATATTTTTGTATTTTTTGGATATCAAGAACTATTTTAAATCAATTAAAAATAACCAGAAAAGAGAAAATTACTAAAAAATATCAGATGACAAAATAAAAAATATTAAAAATCAAATTTAGAAAGTAGAAATTAAAAGAAGAAGAATGAAATTGGTCCCATAATTTTTGGACCAATAATGAGAGAGATATGAATTTTCAAAATGAAATGGAATTAAAATAATAAAATGAAAATAAAAATCAGAAAATAGAAAAAGAGAAAAAGTGTGAGCCATTGGATGAAGAATCATTAATTGACGTGGATCATCGCACGGCCTAGAAGCGCGCGTTCACCATACACCTTGGTCAACTGAAACACACCAACCCTTTAAATAAGTCATAACAATGGACGTGTGTGATTGAATCTGGAAAAAGCAATGGACGGATCTTATTGAATCTGGAGACTAGACGGTGGCCAGCGTCACCGTCTTCTTCGGCCAACTTCCGGCCATGTCCAAAGTTGCAGAAATAAAAATGGTAACCAAATGGCACGATCCGGGCATCAATCGAGAGCTGGGGTGATGTACATCACCCCTATACCACTCAATTCCATTCTAGATCTCTATATTAAGAGAAATCAGAAGTGGAAATTCTGTGGTGTTCATATGAACTTCATGATTTTCAAAAATCGAAAGCATATCAATGTTGCCTCTATGCAGAGGACTTCAGATCACATAACAATAATGAAAATAGAGCATTATACAAGTTGATTCGAAGCAATTAATAGTTGAAGTAAACCTTTGAATTGCAAGGCTTTGAGTCACAATCTTTGGATGCTTTTGCTTACAGTAGGCACTATGGATCAAGGAGAGAAGGTTTAGGAACTTTGAGATCTGAAGATTGATCAATGAAATTAAAATTCAAATCTGAAAAATTTGAAGAAAAATGGAGTAGTTCCTTAAGTGATGGCTAGGATTTCAGTTAAGCAGCAATTGGGGCGCCATAAGGTTGAAGAAATGAAGAGCATGAGCAATGTATTTATAGTTGAGCAAGGCTGAGTTGCATGAACAAATCATATGCATGGATGGAAAGGGCCTCCATGCATGGGCCTATACAGGCGCATGGAGGGCCCAGTTGCATAAGGATCATTTGTTATGTTGATCAAAATTCCATTTGGGCCTTGGAAATTAATGAAAATTGGACTTGAAGTGTAGGGTGCAAAACATGCATACGTCAGATTTTCAAATTTTTCCAAAGTTCAAGCCCTTCTGTTTCAATGATGCAAGCTCCAAATGACAAAATCTTCAACATAAAAGTTGTGTATCTTTTCAAGGCATTCAATTTGGACTTAAATTTTTCATCATTTGTATTTTTAATGAAGAAGTTATGGGCACTTGAAGTTGGACTTTTTCACATTTCAATGCATTTGGTCCAAAGTGACCTATAATGTTTTGCATTATCACATGTATATATTTTGAAATTTTGAAATTTTTCTCAACATAAAATTTGAATTAAACATCTTAAGCTTTCCAGTCCATTTGGTTTCACTTCAAAATCATGAAAAATGAAGGAGTTATGTCCTTGGGAAGTTGACCCAAAATTAGGGTTTCAGTCAAAATGACCTATAATGTCTTGGAATGGATGATGACCTTCCAAGCTTCAAATCAATTTTTGATGAACATGAAAGTTGTTCATATAGTTGTTAAGAACATGTTTTCTCTTGGTGTAATCTCCATTTGACAAACACATAAAACGTTAGATCTCAGTGCATTTCAAAATAGTCAGATGATTTGACTGATCAACTTCTCAAGTCCAAACCTCATATCTTGATGAATTGATGATTGAAGACACTCAAATAAGTTCAAATATGCATTAAATAATGAATTAAGGAACTTCCCTTGATTGCATTTGACCATGGGTTGAGATTGCTTCATGAGCAAGGCACAGTTGATAGACAGATGAATTAGGGTTTCCTTGGGAAACAAACCTCAAACCTTTTGATTTGCTTTGATCAAAAATGATGAATTGAGATACTTGGGAGGAATATTTGATGGATGAGAGCTTTTGGAACCATTGCCATGCTTGCTTTCTGAAGGAGAATGGCGATCCAAAACGCAGCAGAATTTAAAATTTCTCCTTTAATGATCCTTACGAATGGGCATGATCAGTGATAGAATCGTTACCTCTTGCGGAGATCACGAACGTTGAACGATGACAATGCCTCTACTCAGTCCATACGAACGGATTCCTTCAATCTCAATGCTAGCTGCTACGAATGAAGGCTTTGAGTGAGAGAGAAAGAAAAACGAAATTGCAAGTGTGACAATGCTTCTACACAAGGGTTCTATTTATAGAACCACTTGTGTGGGCTGCAAGCTAAAAAGCCCACTCAAGTGTATATGGCCCACATCTTATAATATGCCAAAATCACTTAAGCTCGTGGTACCTTACCATATTTCGTATTCTACTTAAGTACACCGTACCTTACGATGTTCTATAATTCACTTAAGGGCACCGTACATTACGATATTCCTTAATTACTTTATCTCTCATCAATCCGTCCTTTGCGTGTGACCCTATAGGTTTTCGCGGCATTGGCAATTATATTAAATCACGTATTTAACATAATAAACAGTGAGTGGTATCTAGCAACACATCACTGCTACCCAAGACACGAAAATGTCATGTGATCTGACAAATCCCTCTATGATAATAATTATGTGTATAATTACCCTTTTGCCCTTATGTCTATATTGAACACAAGGCATAGACCGTGTCATCCTTGTCCAGTTCAATATTGGGCCCATAGACATTTATCCTGTTACGCAGGATGGGCAAATTCCAGCTAGGTTACTCATGTCCCTTAGCATGCTTCGTGGTGTACCCATCAACTGTCTTTATGGTCATCCAGTTACGGATAACGTTTGATCAGCAATAAGGCACTCGACTATACACCTCGGGTCCATAGTGGTTTCAAGTCGAAGGGTGGTATACACCATTATCACCATTAGAATAACTTATGACACTTTGCATAACATTCTATATAGTATTCTCATAGCGGGTCAATCCAGTATAAATATTACTCTTAATTTTTATACCTATGTTTAAGACTTGATAACTCTTTATCCATGATCCATGAGATGTGATCATCAGTCTCTAAACATAATAGTCTTCATGCTTTAATGTTATCCCACTTCACAATAAAGCTTGACTACGGATACTTTAAGAATAATGTCCTTATGTCTAATGTGATCTCATGATTAAGTCATACTTGATACATTAAACGGACTAGCTATTCTAGGGACTTTATTAAACAAACATAGTAAAGAAAAAGACTTTTATTATTAATAAATAACTCGATACAAGTACCAAAAGTATTGGCCTCTAGGGCTTACACCAACATAAAAAGTTAGGTCTTAGTGCATTTCAAAATAGTCAGATGAATTGGTTGATCAACTTCTCAAGTCCAAACCTCATATCTTGATGAATTGATGATTGAAGACACTCAAATAAGTTCAAATATGCATGAAATAATGAATTAAGGAACTTCCCTTGATTGCATTTGACCATGGGTGAGATTGCTTCATGAGCAAGGCACAGTTGATAGACAGATGAATTAGGGTTTCCTTGGGAAACAAACCTCAAACCCTTTGATTTGCTTTGATAAAAAATGATGAATTGAGATACTAGGGAGGCATATTTGATGGATGAGAGCTTTGGGAACCATTGCCATGCTTACTTTCATCTTCTCTTGGCCATACCAATGCACATAGGATCTCCTAGAAGCTTTAGACCTTGTGACTACTCAAGCTACAAACAAGAGATGTTAGTGACATATTTTTGTGCTTTTGGTTAGTAAATAAGATGAGAAAAGCAATAATATACAATTCAAGCATGCTTGGTGATCTCAAACCAACTCACAAGAGGTCCCACCCAAAGGTAAGGGAACCAAGATGCTTATGATCCTTGAGGCAATGTAAAATGCAATGTTATGATGTCATGAGGGATCTTAGGGTCAAAATTGGGGTCTTACACAGTCAACATCAAGTGCAACATTGTTTTCAGACAACGCTCAAAATACGAATCCCTCCTTACAAGGATTACCACAAGGGGGCAATGCTCAGAATAAGAATAATACTGAGAATAGAACCATGCCGCTGTCGAACACTTCAATAGCGGTGTTGAGGCAGCAAATGGATGATAGTAATCATGAGTTGGTTAATATGTTAACTAATCAAATGGGTACATTTTTTAATCCTGTGATACAGGAATCTGCTGAGACAAATAGGCAAGTGGCTAATTAATTGACACGCTTATGTAACTTCGTGGGGGCACCGACTCGATAGATGGCACAAGTGGTCAGGAAAACCATTCATGTTCAAATAGAGATAGGGGCAGCAGAAGATGAGACAGTCCATGAGGGACAAATCCTTAGACCCCAACAAAATCAAGGCGTTGTGTCAGGAGTAGCAGGACGTAACCAGATGGTGTTAGTTAACCGACATCAGGATGCTGATCAAATTATCGATCAACATCGGCAAGAAGACTTAGCAGTAGAAATTAATTTGACAACTATTGTCGAAAGGATTATGGCTAGGAATGGTATGAGTGCCACATTGCAAAGGCCAATATATGCTTTCCCATTGGCTGAATTTATTCTCCAAACCGAGGCACCTAGAGGAATGAAAGTGCCTAAATACACTAAGTTTGGGGGAGAATCTGGTGAGTCGACAATAGAACATATTGCCAGATATCCAGCAGAGTCAGGAGATTTGGCTCATAATGAGTGTTTGAGAGTAAAAAACTTTCCTTCCTCTTTGACTAAGGCTGCCTTTACATGGTTCACTTCTTTGGCCCCAAGTTCAATTGATTCGTAGGCCAAGTTAGAAAAGAAGTTCCATGAACAGTTTTACGAAGGACACTCCAAAATCAGTTTGGCAGAATTGTCTAGCATTAAGAGAAGGTTTGCTGAGAGTATTGACGATTATCTGAATAGATTTAGATCATTAAAAGGTAGGTGCTTTACGCAAGTACCAGAACACGAACTTGTTCAAATCGCTTCTGGGGGGTTAGATTATTCTATTAGGAAGAAAATAGACCCAACCTTTGTGAAGAGTATGTCACAATTGGGTGATAGAGTTCGACATCTTGAACGGCTAAGGTTAGAAAAGGTTAGACACAGTAAGGCTAAGAAGGAAAAAATAGCTTTCGTCGATTATGATGCGACATATCCAATCTATGAGGCTGATTATGCTTCATCGACCGAATTAGAAATTGGCGTGGCTGAGTTAAAGCCAGGATCTACTTATGAGTGTCGGTTATTACTTCCTGCACAAGGGAAAAATCCTGTCGAAAACAATCCAAAATTCCCTCCAAAAACTTATATATTTGATGTGACAAAGTGTGAGGAATTTTTTGATTTGTTAGTTAAAGATGGTCAAATGGTGGTTCCACCTGGTACTAAAATACCACCTTTAGAACAAAGACAGAAAAGAGGATTTTGTAAGTATCATAATTATCTTGGTCATAATACCTTTAATTGTTATCTTTTCAGGGATCTGGTTCAGAAAGCAATTCAAGAAGGCAGGCTGAAATTTGTTGGCCACAAAATGAAGATCGACGCTGACCCTCTCCACCAGGAGGAAGCTCTTTTCGTTGATCCAGTCGAGATCAACATGGTCGAGATCACTGAATATGATGAGACCGACATGCTAGAGGAAACTGGTGAAAGCCCAGATGTCGACATAGTTAAAGTCTATCCAAGGGCTGATGAAGATTTGGTAGATTTCCGGTATCACTGCAAGAATAAGGGTTCACAAGTCTGCTTATGCCCTAGATGTGGTGCTGTCACCGACAAAGTTGCTGCTGAAAATTTCCAGAACCTACAATTGGGCAAAAGCAAAAGAGGTGAGCTGAACAGAGCACGCCAGAATGAAAGAATCCCAAGGAAAGCTATGGAGAATGCTCAAGCAAGGCCTAAGAGCTTTGTACCATCAGCTAGTGCTCTTAGAGTCACCTGGATCCAGCCTCAGGGAAAACAAGAAACCCTACAAGATGTTGCTGCTGCCAGAGGAGGTTTACCAAACAACTACAGGCGTGAGTTCAAGTCTTAGAAAAGGACTCATGTTTCTGAAAATGATTTGGGGAAAAACCCCATGTCCAAAACTCAATGGAGACGTTTTCAGCGTCGCAAGCAGGATAAAAGAGAGGCTGCTAGGGGAATAGCTTGAAAAGACATGGCTAGGGGAACGGATTCTGGAAAAAGAGTTGTTGTGAAGGTCGACACGACAGCAAAAGAATGAATCAGGGAGTATGTCTGTCGACCAAGTGAAAAATGTTCTGAGGAGGTTACTGATGACTTCAACTCAAAATCGGAAGCAAGTTTGGACATCTTAGTCAACATGGTGTCAATTCTACCAGAAGAATATAATTGTGTTACTGAGGTGAAGGATTCGGTAGACGATGCCGACGCTGAAGAAATGGCGTTACATAAGCCAAGATGTTACTTTGTGCTGAATGATGGTTCTGTTGAGAGCCAAGAAACAATTTTTGAGAGGCCCACAATGACTATGAAGAGTCACTTGAAACCTCTGTTGATTAGGGCCAAAGTGGATGGTGTGACTATCAACAAATTGTTGGTAGGTTATGACGCTACTGTTAACATCATGCCACACCATATTTTGAAGAAAATTGGCAAGTATGATATTGATGTTAGATCCAACAACATGGTCTTATCTGACTACGGGGGCAAAACAAAAAGCACCATGGGTGTGATCATGGTGAACATCACTATTGGTTCAATAACTAGGCCGACACTGTTCATGGTAATATATGCCAAACCAAGTTACAATTTGCTAGTTCTCAGAGAATGGCTCCATGGTGTCGGAGCTGTACCATCTTCAACACATTAGAGATTGGTAATTTGGAGAGAAGATGGAGTGGTCGAAAACATTGAAGCTGATCAAGGCTAGTTCCTGGCTGACGTGAATAATGTCGGCAAGAAGGAGTTCGAGAGAAAGTTGGCTAACATTTCTCCTTGTTTACCAGTTGAGGATGTGTATGCTAATCTGAGTGAAGCTTTTGTTTCTCTAACTTTGCACGAAACTCATGGCTTCATTTGGGATGTGGAACATTTAGAGGATCCACCATATGCAGATATCCGACCGACAGGCTGGGGGATGTCACTGATGATGACTGAGCTAGAAGCTCTAAAGAGGATTTCGGCATACGTTGCCGAGAATAAAATAAAATCGGCCCTAGAGGCTGAAGAAGACATGGCTGTTGAAGCCTATGTTTTAAAGAAAGAAGATAGTTTGGCTATTGAGCCAGAGCCTCCAGATAAGCCAGTTGTGGCAAAAGGAAACGTCAACATGCAATGTTTGGACTGCATTTATGATGATGAACCTTTAGGATTTGAAAAAGATCAAAAGGCACCAGGAAAAATGAAACCACAAGACCCCTTAGAAGAAGTCGACCTTGGCGAAAATGGCAGCAAAAGGCCAACATACATCAGCGCTAACATCGACAAAGAGTTAAAATCTGAGGTAATATCTCTACTTAAAGAATTTAAGGATTGTTTTGCTTGGGATTATAACGAAATGCCTGGTTTAAGTAGGGATTTGGTAGAGCTAAAACTGCCAATAAAAGTTGGAACAAAGCCAGTAAAGCAGACGCCTAGGCGTTTCGCACCAGATATCATGGCAAAGATAAAAGCAGAGATAGAAAGGCTCCTCAAAAGCAAGTTTATACAAACTGCAAGGTATGTTGAATGGTTGGCCAATATTGTGCCGGTAATTAAGAATAATGGGTCTTTACGAGTATGCATTGACTTTAGAGATCTAAATGCTGCTACCCCCAAAGACGAGTATGTGATGCCCATAGCATAAATGCTGGTCGATTCTACCACTAGTTTTGAATATTTAAGTATGTTCGATGGTTATTCTGGATATAACCAAATTTTTATTGCAGAGGAAGATGTGCCGAAGACGGCGTTTCGATGCCCAGGAGCCTTAGGTACATATGAGTGGGTTGTCATGCCATTCGGCCTGAAAAATGCCGGAGCGACATATCAGAGGGTAATGAACTCAATGTTCCATGATTTTATTGAAGATTTCATGCAAGTATACATTGATGATATTGTGATAAAATCAAATGGTCGACTTACTCATGTCGAACATCTCCGAAAGGCCTTTTTAAGGATGAGAAAATATGGATTAAAAATGAATCCATTAAAGTGTGCTTTTTGTGTGCAGGGAGGTGATTTCCTTGGCTTCGTAGTGCATAAAAAAAGGTATTGAAGTAAACCAAAGCAAAACAAAAGCCAGTATGGACGTCAAGCCTCCGTCGACCAAAAAGGAACTGCAATCTTTGTTGGGCAAAATGAATTTTCTTAGAAGATTCATATCCAATCTAAGTGGTAAAACTAAAGCTTTTTCACCACTCGTGCGACTGAAGAATGAGGATTTTAAGTGGCAAGAAGAGCACCAAGAGGCTTTTGACAAAATTAAGGAGTATTTGACTAAGCCTCCAGTGTTGACCCCTCCTGTTAGGAATAGGCCAATGAGGTTGTATATTGCAGCTTCAGAATCGACTATAGGAAGTATGTTAGTCCAAGAGGATGGAAAAAGTGTCGAAAGACCTGTTTATTACCTTAGTCGAATGCTTAATGATCCTGAAACTAGGTATAGTGATATAGAAAAGATATGTCTATGCCTGTATTTTTCTTGTATGAAACTAAAACAATATATTAAGCATGTTGATGTGTATGTATCTTCTCACTTTGATATTATTAAACACATGTTGTCTAAACTAATTTTGCATAGTCGAATTGGTAAATGGGCTTTGGCATTAACTGAGTATTCTCTTGCATACGTGCCTTTAAAAGCGATGAAAGGGCAAGTGGTGGCAGATTTCCTTGTCGACCAGTCAATGGTCGAAATGGCTCAAAATTATGTAGACATAGTGCCATGGAGATTGTACTTCGACGGTTCAAGACATAAGAACGGATCTGGGATGGGGGAATCATAATTTCTCCAGATGGAATTCTAGCAGAGTTCAACTACAGAATTGAAGGAGTATGCACAAACAATGAAGCAGAATATGAATCGTTGATCACAGGACTTGAACTTCTGCTGGAATTAGGGGCAAGAAATGTCGAAATTATGGGAGACTCTGAGTTAGTAATTAAACAGGTATCAAAAGAATCCAGGTGTGTCAAAGAAAATTTAATCATGTATTTTGTGATTACCATCAGACTACTCAAGAGGTTTGAGCAAGTAAGCCTCCAGCATATACCACGGAAAAGAGAACAAGAGCGCAAGCGATTTGGCGCAGGAAGCTTCAGGGTATAAAGCATCGAAAGATCAGGATGAAGAGGAGGTTCAAGTAAGAGAGAAGGTACGAGCGACATTGTTATCACCATCACATTTGTCGATTATAAAGTTAGGAGCAGTAGATAGATATCATTTTGAAATTTTGACCGTCGACGATGAGGGAGAAAATGATTGGTGTAAACTGTTAGTCGATTATTTGCGTAATCCTATAGGGTCGACAGATCGAAAGGTAAAATATTGGGCCCTCACCTATGTCCTGGTGAATGATGAATTGTTCAAAACGATAACTGAAGGAGTTTTGCTAAAATGCCTGGGAGAAAGTGAGGCATTTGTGGTTGTGTCAAGTGTACACAGTGGAACATGTGGGGCGCATCAAGCGGAAATGAAGATGAAATGGATTTTGATGCGCTCAGGAGTTTATTGGCCTGCAATGTTGAAAGATTGCATTGAATTTGCTAAAATTTGTCAGGAATGCCAATTGCATGGGGGCATACAGCATGTGCCTTCAAGTGAGTTGCATACAATTGTGAAACCCTGGAATTTTTTAGGGTGGGCATTGGATGTGATTGGAAAAATAAAACCAGCTTCGTCGAAACAACAAAGATATGTGTTGGTCGGAATCGACTATTTCACAAAATAGGTCGAAGCCGTAGCATTGACAAATGTGGATCAAGAGGCTGTGATAGACTTTGTCCAAAGTCACATCATATGCAGATTTGGTATCCCAGAACTAATTACAACCGACCAAGGGTCAGTTTTTACTGGTCAAAAGATGCAAGATTTTACAAAAGAGATGGGAATCAAATTATTGTCTTCTACCCCTTATTACGCACAGGCAAATGGCCAAGTCGAAGCGGCCAATAAAGTGATCATTAGTATAATAAAGAAACATGTAGGAAAAAAGCCAAGAATTGGGATAAGACGTTAGATCAAGCTTTGTGGGCATGTCGAACATCGCCAAAAGAAGAAACTAGAACAACTCCATTTCAACTGGTATATGGGCACGATGTAGTGTTACCAGTAGAGATTCATGTTCGTGCAGTCAGAATCTAGAGGCAACATGAAATACCTTCTGAAGATTATTGGAGCATGATGGCAGACGAACTGGTCTAGTTAGATGAGGAAAGAATGTTAGCCTTGGATTCATTACAAAGGCAAAAAGAAAAAGTCTCTAGAGCCTACAATAAGAAGGTGAAGGGAAAAATGTTTGTTGTCGACGATTTAGTTTGGAGAGTGATCTTGCCTATGGATAAAAATGACAGAGTCTTGGGAAAATGGTCCCCAAATTGAGAAGGACCGTTTAAGGTTTTGCAGGTTTTCTCTAATAACGCCTACGAAGTCGAAGAGTTGGCACCAGATAGGCGAATCTTGAGGGTAAATGGAAAATACTTAAAAAAGTATAGGCCTCTACTTCAAGAGGTTAAGATTTCGACAGGCTAAATGGATGTCGAATAAACTAGGTTGGAGAAAACTACGTTTGAAACCAGCTATAAAAGCACAGAAAATTAAATATACACAATGCTGGAAAATAAAGTAATGGCATAAAATTTGGCAAAAAGCCATTGTTCAAATATTACATAAAAAATAAAATCGGTTAAAGTTGACTGAATCTAGACTGAAATGAGTGAAGCTCAAGGTTGTAGTGTAGAGACTTAGATTCAAAGTTGTCGGCCTGGACCTTAAGTTGTTCAAGCTTCTTTTAAACGTTGGAAAGTTCTTCAACTACAGTCAAGGCATCGTTGATGGTTTGGTCCACCGTATCTTGGGTCGGCTTTATAACCTTATCGACAATACGCGATTCCTCCTCAGTAATTGACTCCAATTCACTGTCCAAAGCAACAATTTGACGTCGAAGGTCATCAAATTGCTGGCATATCTCAGCAGCCCTTGTTTGTTTGGAGGCCAATTCTTTCTTCTTCTCCTCAATCGTTCCCAGCATTTTGGTAACCTCTTCGTCGGCTTTCATCACCAGCTCTCATTTCTCCTTCACAAAGGCCTGTGTAGTTACAATATGGTGTTCATTTTCCCTAACTTTGTCGAGATGACGCAACATGGGAACCATAAGTTTTTCTAAAGCGGTCATCGCAAACTTAGCATACTCAGAAAGGTGAGGCTCTTTGAGTTGGGCAAGCACATGCAAGAGTTCTGGGCCGATAGCAGGTTCACTCATAAGCATATTGGGTAGATCTGGATTCAAGGCGTGAAAACGAACCTTGTCCATCAGAGCTTTGACCTTTGTCGCCTCATAACCCATCTTATAAAAATGGAGTTGGTGAAGCTGCTCAGAATCTGGAGAAGTATCACGTGATCTTACTAGGCTACGAAGCCTAGCAATTGCTTCTAGAGCAGAAGGCTTTATTGCCATCCCCTAGGAAGATGTAGGGGAAGTAGTTGGTAGAGGAGCAGTTGGAGGAGGCTGGATTTTTGTGATGCCAACAACTCCTGGTCCCCTTGAATCCTACAAAGGCAAGGAAGCTGAAGAAAGACTAAAGTCAGAACTAGTCGAAATGGAATCTGTGTGCGTTGCAGGGCTAGTGACTGAACCAGAATCACTATCACTAATCTGGATAGGGAAGCCAATGAAATCACCAGCAGTGTCAACAGAAGGTGCTTGGTGAGATGGAGAAGAAGTCTGCGATGAGGGACTATAGTCTGCAACATGGAGGGGTTGCTCACCAGAAGCATCAGCCTGTATTAGAGCAAAAGGATGTTTGTAAGAAAAGTCCAGCAATTCAAGGAAAAAGATAGTAAAACAAGTGATTACCGGTGTCAGTGTAGGAAGAACGACATTCGGATTCCCTTTCTCTAAGACAGCAGCAACAGGGATGTCGGTCGACTTCGAAGTCCCCACAGCCGGATCAGGGACTTTATTAAGGATAGACGTGTCGACCACAATGGTGTCGAAGTCTAGAGAAGAAGGAGCCTATGGAGTGAGCACTTTGTGGTGTTTTTTCTTCTTTGCTTCACCACCCCTAAAGGGAGAATCATGCTTCTTCCTTTTATGGCCCTGGTGGCCTTTGGATTTGTGGGATTGTTGAGAAGATGGTTGAGTCGGCTGAGGAGTCGGTTGAAGACATGAAGATAGGTTATAAGCAGATATTCTAGTTAGAAGATCAGACAAGCCGACAAGAAATACCTCAGGTCCTGTGGCAGCAGAACGTTTATGTTTTTTGGATTTCATGGATTGAGGAGAAGGGACAGGTAGATATGTCGAACATGGTTGACCCTGCACATAAGTAAGAAGTTAGAGACCACATATTGTTTCCCTTAGAGAAATATCAGGGTTGAGTGAGATTGCTACATATAGGTGCATATCAAAGAACTGGGTTTTTTCAAAACTTGGGCAATGGGTCGCTCATCATCATCAGAGGACTTCTCAGGAGTAGCCTGCAAGAGTGGAAATGACAGTTAAGAATAAATACCAAAGTCAAAGAAAATGGCAAATCAGCCAGAGTTGAACCTGAGTCTCTTTTGTTGAAAGCATAGGTTCATTGGCAGAAACGTGATCCACCGGGTCTATGGGGATTGCTGTAAAGAAACATAGAAAATCAAGTAAGCGACGAAATCCAAATAAAAGGAGGTGTTAGCTTTCCAAAAAAGTGTTACCAATTTGTGTTGAATCGAGCACTCTAACATATTGAGGATCAATATGAAGTGGCCCTGAGTAGTATGGCAGATAATGCTTCGTCGATACCACTCTGTCGACCTTCTTCTTATAAGCATTTTGCACGTCTAGAAAGGGACAATAATACCAATATGGAATTGAATAGCCGAAGGCCAAAGCCAATGGGCTAGATGATAAAGGAGGGAATTTTATGTTTCCGAAATGAAGGGCGTAAAGATACTTGTCTTTTGCGTAACCAGGGATTTTAAGTTTTGGAAGCCTGTCGGTTACCTTCTCTTTTAATTCGGCAGCGGCCTCAGAAATGGTCCGAGGAAGATTATCAGGTCGATACACAACTCGGAAATAGTTCTGGAAAGCTTGAATTTGTTTGGCGTGGAGAGTCTTACACTTGGTCGATTTCTCCTGCAAATCGATAAGAGCCTGAGTTAGTTCAGATAATTTGGCCTCAGGAGCACCAACATAAGCAGCAAGATATGATTGCCACCAATCATCAAATTCCTTGGTGCAGAAGAAGGCTGGTTGAAATGGGATGGAATGGAGCCTTGGTCGGTTTTCCCAAAGGGCCTAAATATCTTCTTGGATCATACTCCAGGGTTGATCACAAAGGATGTTTTTGAGTATGTCGAGAGAAGAATACAGGGACTTAGGGACAAACTGACAAAGTCCAAATTGTCTGGCTACCAAGTTGGGTTGGTAAGCAACTAGGCCAGGGTTGATGCCGGATGTTACAGCCGACAGAAACTGGGGGACCAGAAAGCGTCTCCAGATAACAAAGGTTTCCTTTTTATGCTCATCTTCAGTCGAAGGAAAATCCCTGGTGAGCCATTCCGGACCATCAGTACGACTACTAAAAGGATCCATAGAAGGGTGAAAGTCGGCGCGAGTCAACATAATGGTAAACAAGAGGCGAAACACCTTGACGCCATGAAAGGTTTTGTCGATGGGCGTCAAAGGGATCAGTCGCTTCCAAAAAAGGTGTTGTTCTTCTGGGGGACACGCAACCCTTCTCATCCCATGGGACACTATATCTTTAGAAAAGGTGGCGTTGAGCCACAGTTGTAGGAACCAAAAGGGACCGTGGGCCAAAACATTCTTCTTTTTTGAGTTCTCAGGGTCAAAAAGTTTGATTTGGTAGTCAACTTCAAATAAAGACTCATAAAGAGAGGCCAATATTAATTGTCCAAGAGCGATGTCATGCTCTTGGTGCAGCTGAGTTGCCAAAAGAGCAAAGTGTTTGGCTATCTGCGTTGATCTAGAGCAGAACACAAAATGAGATAGCCAAAGAGTTAGAAAGGCAACATGTTTTTCAGTGGTCATAGGGCCTGAAGATGTAGCATGATGATCAATAAAGTTATTGTATGTCGGCTTGCGAGAATCACCAATGTCAAACCTTAGAGAGACTGGTGCTACAGCTTCATAGTCGAAGACTTCGCTGGTCGGTTTTAAGCCTGTAATGGCAGCAATATCTAAGAGTGTCAGCGTAATCATGCCATATTTTGTATGAAAGAAGTTGGTCGAACTGTCCCAAAATTGGAGGGCAGCCAGCAATATGCCACAAGATTGAGGGGGGCCACAACGGGCAATTTGCAGAAGGGTATAGATACCTATTCGTTTCCAGTGGTCGATTTTCTTTGTTTCTAAATGATCCATCCAAGCACAAAACTTAGGACAGTTCTTGGGAGGAGAAATCCTAAAATTCCTTTCGACATAACGGAGGGAGAGAGGTTTTTGAGAAGAAACTAGAGGTTCAGAAAGATGACTGGTGGGGAAAAAGGAATTTGTCTTAGTTATCTCAGGATGACGATTTTCTGGGAGTGGACCTAAGAATGCTAAAGGTTTGTCAGACAGGGAGAAAGGGATTAATACCTGGGAACACCAGATTTTGGCTTTTTCTTCAGCAAAGGGAGGTTTAGGAACATATTCCTTGCCATCAATGGTGAGTGGTTGCGTGAGCTTTGCAGCGGAGGGAAGTGTTTTGTTTTTGCTTGAGCTAGCCATGGAAGAAGTTGAAGGATTGAAGAAGAAAGATTGTTTCGTTTACTGAAGCAGAGGGCGAAAAAAGGAAAGAAGAAGAAGAAACAAGGGTTTTATAAGAGTTAAACCCTAGGAAAAGGATAAATGGACGTTTGATTTTCCTTTTCTGACAAATGTACCCATGTTCCCAGGTCTGCAGACACGTGGCGGCGAAGAGGCAATCATGGTTGGAAACACGTTTCCGTCATAAAGACATGAAGTGATGGAGACGTGATTTTGTGTGTCTCGAGGGAAAAAAGAGATGTTTGTCATGATTAGATGATGTACCACAAAGTAGAAGTGGAAGCGGTAAAGAACAAGTCGACATCTCAAAGATGCCATTATCTCACAAAAAGTCGACATTCGAAAATGGCATCTCTGGGGGCACTTTGTTACCACAAGAAATGGATAGGGCATGTTAAAGGCGTAATCAATGAAAGTGCCTTGTGGATTTAAGGATTATACCCCACCAAGGGGAGGTTTGAAAGAAAGTTGAGCCCAAGATAAGCAAGAGCTGGGAAAACCACAAGTTACCAGGAGATGAAACAGACAGAAAAATCATGTTTGGTCGAAATCCGTTCTGTCGACTGACTTGGAGATTGGGACTTAAGAAATTCTTGGTTGTATCAAACACATAGGAGATGGTGTCGACGTAAATACCTGAGCGGGATAAGTTTGAAATTCGAAATGACTAGAAGTTACAAGGAGAATAAGCGCCAAAATATGGAGCAGCTTTTAGATCGTGTGACACGAAGTTTGTTATTTTTGAGTAGTTTTGCTTGTAGACAGTTTATTTAGTTTATTATAAATAGGGGATCCCACAGAGGACTCGGGGTGTTCACTTTGTACCAAAATTACTTGTAAAAAACTTCACATTCCCAGCGCGAGGAAGCAAGAGTTTTTAAGAGTGCTATGTACGTGAATCACCACATTTACTTCAATGCAACTTCCTTATTTTTCAATTGTTCTCGTTGAACACTTTATTTTAATTTCATTTTATCATTTTACATTGTCGTCTACGTTGTCGACACTAATTCTATTACAATAATAGAATTCACCAAAAGCGTGTTCGTTGTGTATGTCTTTTGATTGTTAGAGTGTTGTCGGTCACGAGTCACCCATAGGCTATAGCATTATCATTTCGTGTGGAAAAAACCTGCACTTGTTCAATACTTTGTCAGAAGTCGTTTCTCACAAAGTTAATAGTCTATCGAATTGAATAAGTCACCCTGTTACACTAACACATGTCTTGGGATCAACTGGTCGATTCTGCAAGTAACCCTTAGTTTTAAGGCTTAGGGAGGACCAGCGGTTGTTTACCAATTTCCATAGTAAACACGCGTTCAATTAACCTAATGGTTCCCGTTGAGTACAACGGACGTGAGAGGTGCTAATACGTTCCCCTTGCGTAATTGACTCCCGAATCCTGATTTGGTTGCGACGACCATAATCATTGTCATTCTTTCTTGAGTTTTATCGATATTTCCCCTTTCCTTTTAGGAACAAATAAAGTTCAGTGGAGACTCTACTTAGTCCATCATACGAGCGTGCGCTTGTGCTTCGCTTAAGTCATGTTCTCATTTTTTTGAGGTGCGACAGATGGCGACTCTATTGTGGAAAAGATGTTTTGCTAAGTGAGTCAAGCCTAGTTAGGTCATTTGTGTGCCTTTGTTTGTTTACTTGTGTGGCTTTTCTTTATTTCTTTTTCTATCTCTATTGTCATATTGATATAATATGTTGTATCGGTTCCATTATGCTTTGATATTTGGATACTCTGATTGCAAACCTTGTGGGAAAGACTTTTTACCCGAGTCTCAAGTAAAAATGTAAGATAGGACGAGGTTGAGTAGTGCGGGTCCGTGAGATGAATTTCTCATTGGGGCAGTGCGAGAACCTTACTTAGAGTAGATCCTTTGGAGGATGTTGTCTCCCGGCAAGTAAGTTGTCGTAAGCTTCGATACTTTCATTAGGATCCATGACTCTAAGGATCTTTTGTAGAACCTTAATCCTTTAGCCAACTAGGAATGATGGTTGTGTAGTGTGGGTATGCGAGATGAATTTCTTGTTGGATCGATGCGAGAACCTCACTTATGTTAGACTATGGCACGGATCTAGAAGGGGGGGTTGAATAGATCCCAATTAAAAACTTGAGTCGGCGCTACCAATTTAAAAGAAAATTGGTTTTGAAAATTTGTTTTAAGTGCGGAAGCGGCCGAGGAAAATTTTAGTCTAAAACGAATCGTTATTGGAAAACCGGATATGCGTTAAGCTAATGGATTTGAGATAAAGTGAAATACAAATCACTACAATATTTGCACAATCAATGATATGTTTCACTTACTAGCAAGCCTAGTTCCAATGATCCAAAGTACCGAATTAAACTGGATGCAAACTTAAGACAACTTTGGCTTATGCAAATTAACAAACACTCCATGTGATATTTGAGTTGAGTAAGTAATTCAAATTGACCTAGTACAATATACTATTGTACTTTGTTATTCAAACAGGAGTTTTAATCTCTTACTCAACTTATATCAATGTTTGGTAAAATTGCTTAAACTAAAATCACTTAATTTTTAAGCTGAAAAACACTTATGCAGAAAATTAAAGAAGACAGAGATTTGATGAGGCAGTTCCCCCTCCGTCCTCGCTTCGGGGTACGTCTGCCCTCAATTCTAAAATTAGAATTGAGATGATTAATTAGATATCACCTGTGAAATTTAACCGTTTATACAAGGATTGCAAAGCAAGTAAACAACAGAACTTCCAATGTGTTGAATGATGCTTCCTATCCTTGCTCCTTGATTCAAGACGAATCAAGACCTTCGATCGTTGTAGCTAGACCTCCGATTCCAGCCCCTTTGTTGAAGAATCTTCCGTTCTTCAAACCCTCGGCCCGGCTGATCTCAAACACAACGAATCGAACCCGAATCCTTTAATTCAATATCACCGAATCCGCTACTAGACTAATGAAGACTTCCTCTTCTCAATCACCTTCGCTCGGCTGAATATTGATGAAGCGATTCGTCCAAAACCCCCAAACTCAAACCGATATTGGAGGACAAAACCCTAACGGTTTTATTCAAGAAAGAACCTGCCACAAGCTTCAACTCGAACCGGATTCTCCAATCGCAGCTTCGAACCTTATCACCTTTAATTGATCACGAACTACATCAAAAGTAATTGTGTGCAGTTGGTGTGTTGTGAAATGTTGAAGATGAAGATGGTGATTCTTGGACACCTTTTTCACTCTTTCTTGTTTCCTTGAACACTTGAATTCAAATTGACAAATGTTATTTAATAAAAGTGTTTTGACTTCTATTTATAGTAGCTAGCAAACCAACCAACAATAACAGCTTTTCAAACAGTGGAAAGTACTCAGAAAAATGAGTATACGCACGAGCGGTCGACCATAGGTCGGCGTGCGCTGACCCGTGGGAGATGCGCCGACCCCTATGGTCGACTCAAATATTTCAAGTCCTGACCCGTGGATAGCGTTACTATGCCATGCGCCGACCTGTGGTCGACTCAAGGGTTTTATGCACTGACCCATGAGCTATGCGCCGACCCTTATGGTCGACTCAAGCAAGTATGCGCTGACCAATCTCCAATTTGTCTGAGTTATGCCCTGACCCGTGAGCTATGCGCCGACCCTTATGTCGACTCAAAGTCTTCAAATCTGCAAAAATTTGTGTTTTGTGATTTTCATGCATTTCGTCATGATCACACTTTGTCCACATATGTTTTTAAGAATTATAACAGATTTAGATAAGCATAGGAAAGGATATGATAGGTAATGTGTTGCATTTGTTTGTAGACGTGCATGGTGGTCATTTGTCATCATCGAAATTTGCGATCGTATGTTGTCTGACTTTTTGCCTTTACATACTCCCCCTTTTTGATGATGACAACCTGTGCAAAAACCAACGAGATAAACAACATGCAGTATTGACACATTATGCACACTCCCCCTTTCTTTTGTAACCTAAGGCTATAACAAGAATGACTGTTAGTCTGTTAGTTGTGGTGAACGTTTTGGCTGCCTCCTTTTGTACACTTTCTCCCCCTTTGACAACATCAAAAGGAGACAAAGAAGTATTAGTCAATGTAACAAAAGATTCCACAGGAAAGAACACAAACAGATAATAATATCACACCAATATCATTTTTGTGCGATAATCATTAATTAAGGATGAAATACATTAAAAAATATTGTTGCACAAACAGGCAAAAAAATGAATACATTCAAAACAACACGCAACATGCAATGTGCATATGAAGGTCTATGTCCTAATAGCGGTATCCTGGATGGTAGCAAATGCCTGGGTTTCTGCTGGGGTCAGCCAGAGTTGATAGGTATTCAGCAACACCGCTCAGATGCTTGAGACTCCCGTCGATAGACCGATCCAAGTCTGCATACCGTTCATTTAAGCTTGTGGAGAGGTTGTCGAGCCGCTCATTTTGGGCTTGAATTTGACTGCTAATATGAGCATATCGGTCATCCTGGGTTTGCATGAAGGATTGTTTAGCTAGTTGCATGTTTCGCATCATATCCAACAACTCTGAAGAGTTTGCATGCTGTGGAGGAGACGGAGGAGATTCGACATCATCCTGGTGATACGGCTGGTAGAATTGACGTTGAGTTGACCAGCCCGTATGTTGCCATTCACCCCAGCCACCCCATACGGGAACATCTTCTTCGGTTGAATGTGACTGCTGAACCCAAGCGGGGTCGGAGTAGTCGTGACTGTCATCACGTGGAGGACTATTATCTCCACCTTGGTGAACAAACGTGTGTTCGGCTTCGTCTTCTGCATTTTCCTCTTCATCTTCTTCGTCTTCACTTTCATCACTGTCATCATCCGCTGCAGCAGTCGCAGGAACAATTCCTCTTCGAACAAACTTATACATTCTCCATTCATCACACCAAAAATATCCCATCATGGACAGAGTTTTTGGGCTGAACTCTTTGTCAGATGAGATGGAAGTGTACGGGAAAGACGGATGATTAACGTTGGCTGCAGTAAGGACCTCTTGAATGAAGGATCCGTAAGCGAGAGTCATTCCTCGTCCGGAATCACGTAGACTGACATCGTACTGGCAATGTAGTAGGGCCAGTTGATTTTCTTCTTATTCTTCAAAATGTAAATGAGATGAACCTCAGCCTGTTCAACTCTGGAGAGACCGCCCTTCTTTGATCGCAGAATGCGGGAGACAATCCACTGAAGAATCCTTTCTCCGGTTTTCAGCTTGCCGGCGGTGACAGTTCGTGGGAACGCGTCACTGTTCACAAACTGATCGGGATATGGTCGTTTCAGCATGTCATTCAATGCACTCTTAAACTCGTAGCCCTCTATTTGGTGAGAGTCAGTTACCTCAGCTAGAGGAGTTTCAGCATCATCCAGTGACAGATCAAAAAATTGGTTCCAGACATTTGACTTAAGAGATACCTTTGTCGTGCCGATTCTGGAGTGAAACTTGTGTCCGCGAAAGTTATCATGAAGTCCGGCGTAGAACACTCGGACCAAGACTTCACTGTATTTAGCGTTGCATTCCAAGAAGTTGACAATGCCTTGACGCTGCAGCAGAGCCATAATTTCTGTGAGATGCATGCGTTCAGCGGTAAGCTTGTAGAACGCATGTTGTCGAACAACTCCTCTTTTGCTGATATCTTTGTTGAAGGCTTCAACGCGAGCGGGTGGAACGAGCGATACAGTAGATATGGGTAGAGATGCGGCAGATGATTCTCGGGATCTCTTGCCGGAAGGTCTGCGTGATGTGGAAGCCATTTGAGCAGGTTTGAAACTAAGTGTTTGGGTATAGAGTGAAGGTTTGTGAAGGGTTTTGAGGGTGATTCTGCTAGAGAGAGGTTTTTCCCTATTTATAGAGGAAAGGTTAGGGTTTTGGAAAGATGGAAGATCAAGGAACAATAGCCACTAGGTAGATGCAGGTTACAAGGTAGTGGGTAGTTTGAAAGGTGATGGAATGTAAATGCACACTTAATGATGATTTTTGAATGGAGATGTATGAAACGATTCAAATTTTTCTGCAGAAAAACAAAATTTTCGAGCGATGCGTCGACCATACCTCTGTATGCGTCGACGCATACTGTTTGATTTTTGAGAAAATACCGAAATTATTAAGCGTGCGTCGACCATAGCCCTACTGCGGTCGACTCATACAGTCCAAATTTCAATGTTTCACTATTTTGCACATGCGTTGACAAGTTTGATGCATAAATAACAATACATACATCAATAAACATCCAAAGAGAGATATCATGTATATATAAACAACATCATTATGAGGTATAACTATTTTAATCATGAGACTTTGCAGAGAGAGAAAGAGAGGAACAGTATCACCTCGATGCCGGAGTGACTTGGTGAACGGTAAACTTGTGCTTGCAACAATATTGATTTGTTAGAAGTACAAGATTAAAGTCTTATATGGAATAAGGTAAAACAGCAGATTATAGTGCCCGTTCCGAAATATCGAGAATGCCAAGTTCTTGGCGGATATGAAAGAAAGGTTCAGTGGCTAGCGGCTTTGTGAAAATGTCCGCTAGTTGATTTTCAGTATTAACATGTTCAAAAACGATGTCACCTTTCTCTACATGATCCCGAAGAAAGTGGTATCGAATTTCGATATGTTTGGTGCGTGAATGCAGCACAGGGTTCTTGGTGAGGTTAATGGCACTTGTATTGTCACAAAAAATGGGAATACGTTCAAGTTTGAGGTTAAAATCCAATAGTTGTTGCTTAATCCATAGGATTTGAGCACAACAGCTACCGGCGACAACGTATTCCGCTTCGGCGGTTGACAAAGCAACTGAAACCTGTTTCTTGCTATGCCAACTGACCAAAGAGTTTGAAAATAAGTGACACGTGCCACTGGTGCTTTTTCTATCCGATTTGCAACCGGAAAAGTCGGAATCGGAGAAGCCTACCAATGAATAATCATTACCTTTGGAATACCATAGTCCATACTTCGGAGTACCAGATAGGTATCGAAGTATTCGTTTGACAGCTTTTAAATGGGATTCCTTGGGACATGATTGATATCTTGCGCACATGCATACGCTAAACATAATATCGGGACGAGAGGCAGTAAGATAAAGGAGTGATCCAATCATACCTCTATACCGTTTTACATCTACTTCCTTACCGTCTTCATCTTTGTCCAAGTTTGTACAAGTAGGCATGGGGGTGTCTATGGCTTTAGCTTTTGCCATGTCAAACCTCTTGATAAGGTCCAAACAGTACTTTGTCTGGCTCACGAAAGTTCCTTCTTTGAGCTGTTTAATTTGCAAACCGAGAAAGTATGTGAGCTCCCCCATCATACTCATCTCGAATTTGCCCTGCATAAGGTCTGAAAATTCTCTTACAAGATTCATGTTAGTAGACCCAAAAATCATATCATCTACATAAATTTGCACTAATATCAAGTGCTTTCCTTGACGTTAATGAAGAGGGTTGTGTCAACCTTTCCTCTTGAGTAACCTTGATCGAGTAAGAACTTGCTTAGTCTCTCATACCAAGCTCTAGGAGCTTGTTTGAGGCCATACAAAGCCCTTTTCAGTTTATAAACATGATCAGGATACTCATGGGATTCGAAACCCGGAGGTAGTGCGACGTAAACCTCTTCATTTATGTGACCCTTAAGGAATGCGCTCTTAACATCCATTTGGAATAGCTTAAAGTCCTTTGCACAAGCGAAGGCAAGGAGAAGGCGTATAACTTCGAGTCGGGCAACGGGTGCATAAGTTTCCTCATAGTCGATGCCTTCCTCTTGGTTATACCCTTGCGCGACTAAACGCGCCTTATTACGGGTTATTACCCCGTTTTCGTCCAGCTTGTTCCTAAACACCCATCGGGTGCCGATTACTCGATGATCTCGCGGAGGAGGGACAAGGTCCCAAACCTCATTTCTGGTGAACTGATTAAGTTCCTCCTGCATTGATAAGAACCAGTGTTCATCGAGTAGGGCTTCTTTAGGGTTTTTAGGTTCCATCTGCGAAACGAAAGCGAAGTGATAATAGAAATTACTTAGCTTAGATCGAGTTGTTACACCCTTTGAGATATCTCCGAGAATGTTGTCGATTGGATGGTCTTTGGAAGACTTCCAAGCTTGAGGGAGATCATCGTTTGAAGGCGGATGAGCTACCTCGGTTTCCTTATGGTGTACATCTTTGTCCTCCTCAATTTTGACTATGTCGGGTTGATCAATCCCCGGCTCGCCACCCTTGAGTATGTCTTCGGTAGATGTACCTGCACCATGAAAAACACTGCCCTTTCCGACGTTTCTCAGATTGGATTCATCAAAAGTAACATGTACAGACTCTTCTACAGCAAGTAATCGTTTGTTGTATATTCTATATGCTTTGCTAGATTGAGAGTATCCGAGGAAGATACCTTCGTCGGCCTTGGAATCGAATTTTCCCAAGTTTTCCTTTCCATTGTTCAATACAAAACATTTGCAACCAAAAACATGTAAGTGAGAAACATTTGGCTTTCGCCCTTTTAAAAGTTCATACGGTGTTTTGTTTAGAATGGGGCGATGAGCACCCTATTCAGAACATAACAAGCCGTACAAATGGCGTCAACCCAAAAATATTTCGGTAAGCCACTTTCGTTGATCATTGTTCTTCCCAATTCTTCTAAAATTCGATTTTTACGCTCCACAACCCCATTTTGTTGAGGAGTACGTGGAGCGAAGAAGTTATGATCAATACCATGGTTTCCGCAATATTCTTCAAATAAGTGATTTTCAAACTCACCCCCATGATCGCTTCTAATTGCAACAATGTTTGTATTTAGTTTATTTTGGGAAAGCTTAGCAAATCTTTCAAAGGCGGTGAACGTATCGCTCTTGCTTACTAAGAAAATAGTCCAACAAAATCGAGAAAAGTCGTCTACTATTACGAAACCGTAATAGTTTCCTCCTAGACTTTTAATCCTAGATGGCCCAAATAAATCCATATGAAGAAGCTCGAGAGGTCTCGTTGTTGAAACAATGTTTTTGGATTTAAATGAGATCCTCGTTTGCTTCCCTTTTTGACAAGCATTACAAAGATGATCCTTGGTGAATTTTATTTTGGGGAGACCTAGGACTAGATCTTTTGAGACTACTTTATTCAGTAAATCGAAATTAACATGTGCTAAACGCCTATGCCATAACCATGAATCTTCACTCATTGTTACAAGGCATTTGTCACTTGTTAACGATACTTCATTTAAGTCAAGCATATAGACATTGTTCACACGCAGGCCATTAAACATACTCTTCTAATCATCATTATGTACAATTTTGCAACAATCTTTTGAAAACGATACATTGTATCCTTTGTCACATAATTGACTGATGCTAAGTAGATTGTGTTTAAGACCTTCGACAAGCAATACATCAGAAATAGTAGTGGAAGAAGGGTTACCTACACTACCTTTACCAAGTATTGCTCCACGGTTGTTGTCACCATAAGTTACATATCCCTTCTTCTTAGCCACAAAGTCAATGAAGAGAGATATGTCACCTGACATGTGCCTTGAGCATCCACTGTCGAGAACCCATCTTCTCTCGGTAGTCTCGAGGCATTGTACCTGTGACAAGATAATTAACAATAGAAGGTACCCAATTGCTTATTGGGTCCTGAGTGGTGAGGAACGAAATGGTTGCATTTGGGCAGCCATTGATAAATGCCTTTAGGTACTAAAAATCTCCTAAACCTACATTTAGCAATGGAGTGACCTTTCTTGCAACAATAAAGACAAGAGAAATTTTCATTTTGATTGCTTTTGCTATCTTCATCCTTTACAACGTATTTATATTTTTGATATGGATTAACCATACTTTTTCGAAAATTTGATTTATCGATAGCAAAGGTAATCTTGGGCTCAAGACCCTTGTCAAGTTTGGCTTTTAGGTTTCTTACTTCACCTTGCCAAATGTAACAAGTATCACACCCAAAGTTCATCATTCTACTCCTAAGGTCCTCAAAACTTGTTTTTGTGCTTTCCACCATAGAGGCTTTAAGTGCCTCAAGTTTTCCTTTCGGATTCTTGAATTTTATGTTCCAAATGAGAAAAAAATTTCTTATTTGAGGCAAGCCTTTTAAAGGCCTCTTTCGCTTCATAGTGTAAAGTATCAAAAGCAGTTTGCAATTCATGATGAGACATACTAGAGGATTTTTCATATTTAGCATGTCGTACCTGTTTCTTCTTGTTCTTTTGATGAGCAGAGAGACATAGATTTGCATTTTCATCTTCATCACTAGAACTTTCATCATCGGAGGAGTCGCTATCGCTTTCCCAAGCTATGTATGCCCTCCTTGGCTTTGATGGTTTCTTGTGTGATTTGTATGATTCTTTTTCTTTTGTCTTCTTGTTCATCGGACAGTCCGGTTTGTAGTGACCCGGATTTCCACACTTATAGAACGACCCTCTAGTTATTTTTCCTTTTGAGTCATCATTTTTAGAGTACCTAGATTGCTTCCGGAAGTTTACCAAGTTCTTCTCGGAATGTTGGATGCCGTTCTTTCTCACGTAACGGTTGTAGCGTTTAACGAACAGCCCCATATCTTCACTCTTGTCCTCTTCTTCTTCGTCGCTCGATGAATAATCACTTTGCTCTTTTGCTTGAGACTTTGAGGAGGAAGTCTTTAGAGCTATTGATTTCTTTTCACTCACCTTTGCTTTGTCCTTCTTATCTTTCTTTTCGTGTTGTTCCAAGCTTAAGAGAACTTGTTCGTGCTCTTGTAGTTTACCAAACAATGTTGTCAAGTCCAATGTGGTAAGATCATTTGCCTCTTTGATGGCGGTCACTTTCGGCTGCCATTCCCTGTTAAGACATCTCAAGATCTTATTAGTAGCAATATCATTGGAAACAGGCCTACCAAGTGAATGTAATCGATTGATGAGATGAGTGAATCTCTTTTGCATGTCAGCAATGGTTTCCCCTTGCTCCATGAAAAAGAGATCAAACTCTTGTGTTAGTGTATTGATTCTAGCCAATTTAACATCATTCGTCCCCTCATGGGCAATTTGTAGTGAATCCCACATAGCCTTAGCAGTAGGACAATAGGATACACGATAGTATTCATCTACACCTAATGAGGAGATTAGGATATTTTTGGCTTTCCAATCATAATTGTATTTCTTTTCATCATCATCGGTCCATTGTGCTTCGGGCTTAGGCACCACTTCGTTGTTCTCATTGGTCATGGTTATTTGAATTGGACCATTGAGAATAACATTCCATATTTTTCTATCTATGGAATTTATGTGCACCCGCATACAGTCTTTCCAATAACTATAATTTTCACCATTGAAAACGGGAGCTCTATTATAAGCCCCTTTAGGTTCGTTAACCATTTTCTATCAAAGTTGTATTTTGAAGCACGGAGTGAACCGGAGCTCCTGATACCACTTGTTAGACTATGGCACGGATCTAGAAGGGGGGGTTGAATAGATCCCAATTAAAAACTTGAGTCGGCGCTACCAATTTAAAAGAAAATTGGTTTTGAAAATTTGTTTTAAGTGCGGAAGCGGTCGAGGAAAATTTTAGTCTAAAACGAACCGTTATTGGAAAACCGGATATGCGTTAAGCTAATGGATTTGAGATAAAGTGAAATACAAATCACTACAATATTTGCACAATCAATGATATGTTTCACTTACTAGCAAGCCTAGTTCCAATGATCCAAAGTACCGAATTAAACTGGATGCAAACTTAAGACAACTTTGGCTTATGCAAATTAACAAACACTTGGTGTGCATAAACACTCCAAGTGATATTTGAGTTGAGTAAGTAATTCAAATTGACCTAGTACAATATACTATTGTACTTTGTTATTCAAACAGGAGTTTTAATCTCTTACTCAACTTATATCAATGTTTGGTAAAATTGCTTAAACTAAAATCACTTAATTTTTAGGCTGAAAAACACTTATGCAGAAAATTAAAGAAGACAGAGATTTGATGAGGCAGTTCCCCCGCCGTCCTCGCTTCGGGGTACGTCTGCCCTCAATTCTAAAATTAGAATTGAGATGATTAATTAGATATCACCTGTGAAATTTAAACGTTTATACAAGGATTGCAAAGCAAGTAAACACAGAACTTCCAATGTGTTGAATGATGCTTCCTATCCTTGCTCCTTGATTCAAGACGAATCAAGACCTTCGATCGTTGTAGCTAGACCTCCGATTCCAGCCCCTTTGTTGAAGAATCTTCCGTTCTTCAAACCCTCGGCCTGGCTGATCTCAAACACAACGAATCGAACCCGAATCCTTTAATTCAATATCACCGAATCCGCTACTAGACTAATGAAGACTTCCTCTTCTCAATCACCTTCGCTCGGCTGAATATTGATGAAGCGATTCGTCCAAAACCCCCAAACTCAAACCGATATTGGAGGACAAAACCCTAACGGTTTTATTCAAGAAAGAACCTGCCACAAGCTTCAACTCGAACTGGATTCTCCAATCGCAGCTTCGAACCTTATCACCTTTAATTGATCACGAACCACATCAAAAGTAATTGTGTGCAGTTGGTGTGTTGTGAAATGTTGAAGATGAAGATGATGAATCTTGGACACCTTTTTCACTCTTTCTTGTTTCCTTGAACACTTGAATTCAAATTGACAAATGTTATTTAATAAAAGTGTTTTGACTTCTATTTATAGTAGCTAGCAAACCAACCAACAATAACAACTTTTCAAACAGTGGAAAGTACTCAGAAAACTGAGTATACGCACGAGCGGTCGACCATAGGTCGGCGTGCGCTGACCCGTGGGAGATGCGCCGACCCCTATGGTCGACTCAAAGATTTCATGTGCTGACCCGTCGATAGCATTACTATGCCATGCGCCGACCTATGGTCGACTCAAGGGTTTTATGCGCTGACCCGTGAGCTATGCGCCGACCCTTATGGTCGACTCAAGCAAGTATGCGCTGACCAATCTCCAATTTGTCTGAGTTATGCGCTGACCCGTGAGCTATGCGCCGACCCTTATGGTCGACTCAAAGTCTTCAAATCTGCAAAAAATTGTGTTTTGTGATTTTCATGCATTTCGTCATGATCACACTTTGTCCACATATGTTTTTAATAATTATAACAGATTTAGATAAGCATAAGAAAGGATATGATAGGTAATGTGTTGCATTTGTTTGTAGACGTGCATGGTGGTCATTTGTCATCATCGAAACTTGCGATCGTATGTTGTCTGACTTTTTGCCTTTACAACTTAGAGTAGATTTTTTTGACAATGTTGATGCCCGGCAAGTAAGTTGCCGCAGGCAACAAACATTCTATGGATCCATGACTCTAGGAACTTTTTTGAAACCCTAGACCATACCTGGTGAGAACCCGGTTCTATACGAAGCAATCAGACTTATCCATACCTCGAGCCTATTTAAATTATACAAAAAAATGCATCACATTCATCCATATACATTGCATCAACATCATAAAAAGAAAACTCTTAGTTGTCTCTTATTTGTTTTAGGAATTGAGAACTTAAAAATGACAACTCTAAGAAGAAACACTTTCTCACTTAAGTACAAGGAACCTAGGCTTGACAATCTAAAAGGATTGATCTCTGATTTGACTCTCAATAAGCGTGATGACTTCATAAAAGACTATGGGAAAATTTCGAGCCTTCTGACTAAGAAAGTTGATTATGGGATTATCAGCTCTTTGGCACAATATTATGATGCACCTCTACGCTATTTCACATTTGCTGATTTCAAACTAGCTCTTAATTTGGAAGAAGTTGAGAGAATTGTGGGTTTAAAGTTGAAAGATTTCAATCCAATTCGAAAGCTTGAAGAAGAAGTGGGCCCAAAGAAGATAGCTTTAGCCCTAAGTATCAATGTCCTAATTGTTTTAGCCAATTGGGTCGAGAAAGGGGGTTTCAAAGGTTTTTCCATGAGGTTCTTGGAAGAATTAGCTCCGAAGTTCAAAAAAGAAGGAGATTGGAACACATTCTATGTTATGTTGGCTCTATTGATCCATGTGATTATACTCTTCCCAGACATTGAAAAGTTTGTGGATCATGTGGTCACAGAAGTCTTTCTCTCTGGAAATCCTGTACCATTTCTCTTAGGTGACATTTACCATGCCCTTCACGCTCGATATGAAAAGAGGGGTGGAACTTTGTTATGTTGTGCTCCTTTTCTTTATACTTGGTTCATGCAACATATTCCAGAAAAAGGACCTTTTATGGCAAAATAACTTAATATCCTCAAAGACTAGATTCTCTCACTGCAAGTTCCATCAAATGGTATACTAGAGAATGGGAAACCCCAGACATCATTGTTAGTTGTGGGGAACTTCCTAATGTGCCATTGTTAGGTACTAAGGGTTGCATCAATTATAAGCCTATGTTATCTCGAATGCAACACGTCTACTCCATGGATGGTCCTCCTGAAGCAAAAGACTCACAGCCATTTGTGCTCTTTGAAATCCAAGCAAGTAATCCTGATGTAAGAGTAATCCGAAAAGCTTGGTTGAAGATTGTTAGGAAGGGTAAAGAGTTTGGAAAAAGGAACACTCTTGTCAAAGAACCTTACACTCGATGGGTGAAAGAAAAAGTTGAAGAAATCCATTTTCCATTTATCTTTAATGCTTCAGCTTTTCCTAAAATTCCTGAGTCAAAACCTATACTTCCTGAGGACATGTAGAAACTTACTACTAAGGTTAAAGAGCTTGAGTTGGAGAATACCGAATTACGGATTCAGATGAACCGAGCTATCTTCGAAAATAAAAATTTATGGATGAACATAAGGGGAAAGCCCAGGAGCTTGAAGATAGTAACAAGAGAGCGAGGTTATTGGAAGACCAGAAGGACGATCTTGATCATATCATTATAGGTTCCACATCAGTGATCCAGACAAGAAAGGAAGAGCTCAAGAAAGTTGAATGTAGAATTTGTGAGTTAGGAAGGATGTTGGATAGGTGTCTTATGGAAAAAAAGGAAATTAAGCTCGACTTTGAGGAAAAGATCCGTGAACTGAAGGACACTCTCAAAAAGTGAAAGGAAAAGTTATCCCGCAAGGTACTTCAAAAGGAAGAAGCTGAAAGAAACTGTCACCGCCTCAAGTACCATTTGGAAGAAGCTAATAGGAGGTTTTCAGTTTTGGAGAGCCAGGAAGGTGATGCAACCTACTTGCTCCTAAAGAATGACCGTGTGTATTGGAAAAGGCTGTATAGAGAGGCTAGATCAACCTTAGATGAAGATCAACAGGTCATCAAGAAACTCCAAGAGCTCTATGTTGAATGGAATGGAAAATTATGCAACTTAGCTAGATTTGTTAACCTCAACATGTTGGAACTCCCAGAAAAACTCCAAGACGCTAATTGGTGTATGTGTCTAGAAAACACAACTCCTCAAGTTTTTAATTTTGTCAAGTTTTGGAAGAAAATGGTGAAGGAGCTCACTGTAGGGGTAAATTCATGACCATTAAGTTATGGATAAACTTAACGTCAATAAAACCAGTGTCGCCACCACACTTTTATTGTTTCCAAAGGAAAAGGGAAAAGTATGAACAAAACCCAAAGAGAAGAAGTTTTCAAATCAAAACTAATAAAATGCCAGAGATTACATGTAAGGGGGTTGGTTACATAGAGGGAAGGTGTTAGCACCCAAAGTGTCCTAGGTACTCCTAGGGAGCCCTTTTTTATGTGTCTATGTGTTTTTGGTATGAAATGATGTTTGCAATAAATAGAGTGTGGGGATGAGAAAATAATTCATTAATTATATTTTTGTGTTTGACAAGACCTTCGGACTTGTGCCTACATACCAACATAAAAATAAGGGATCAAAACCTCGTAGTTCATGGTATCAATTTCAAAATAAGTTGATTGCTTTTAACAAAAATTTAAATTTTAAAAGAGCCACAAAGGGCCTAAAAGAGTTTGAATGAGTGCTAATTCTTTTTGTCTTTTGAAATTTTAAGTCAATATGGTTAAGCTCATTTATAAGTTTGATTAAAGAAAAGAGTTTAAAAATGCAATGGCATAAGACCAAAGTTTCTAATTTGCAATAAAGTCTAAGTTTAGAAATCACAAGAAAAGAAGGTTTTTGAAAAGAGGGAGAGATTTGAAATTTAAGAAATGGGAGGAGATGAGAGACTAATCCTAAACAAAAATTTAAAAGTTAAGAGTTGAAAAAATCTGACCAATGGGATGCAATCCAATAGACAAGAATGTCATATAGAAACCCATTTTTCCTTTGGAGTTTAAATCAAGAAATATCAATGAGCAAGTAGCAAAATGAACAGTAAGACATCAAATAAAGATAGCCACATCCAAGCAAACAACTTTATAGTCTTCTTCTTAATCTTCCCATGTATCAGATGACATACTCCTTGAATGGCTCATAATAAGGCATTAGACACAGGTTCAAAGTAACATTTGCATAAAGACCATGTAACAGATGAACTCTAGTGGACCCAATACTTGTATCAGATGAAAGCTCAAATCACAATCACTTGGTTTCAGAAATGTTGGCATTGGCCAAGTCCTTTTGCATAGGGAATGTTGCCTAATTCTAAGTCCAAAGCTCGGATCAAATCCAACAGTCGACACAAACATTTTTTTAAGGGTTTTTTGGTATTTTAAGGTCCTAAGACCACAAACACAAACAAGATACTCAAACAAATGTATAAAATCACAATATATGGCTCAAGTGAGCAAAGTGAAAATGGCATAAACATAAACAAGTTAAATGATATGTAAAATGGAAAATTAAATGGTAAATAACTTGAATTTAAATTGCATAAAGTAAATGACTTGAAATTAAAAGCAAGGATAATAAAAGTTAGTCAAGTGTAAGTTGATTAGATGTTAGTGATGTTTTTATTTTCAATTGATTAAGTCATTCTTTGGAGAACCCTCAACCCTCTATTCACAAGCATAAATCCTTGAACCAAGACATCTTCCAAAGGAAGGAAAAAAGGCCAAGTTTCCACACAATACTATGAAAGGGGGGAGACTTACAATCTCACTTACTAGAATGCTATGCCTTTAGTGTCAAAATTTAGCGCTATGTTAAGCAATCTTTATTGGACTTATGTAGAAGTCACGAATATCTGAGGCCGGGCAATAGAAATTTTGGTGTTAATGCATGTTAGAGATATGGTATAACGGAACATACTCCTAAAACATACCACACACAAAAAGAAAATGATCAAAGGATGGACCTAATCTTATCCATACTTGTATTGGTTCATCTAACATGAAGTTATTGATGAACTAATTAGCCTTAGCATATGGAGACTTCATTGGTCAATGAAAGGAATGGGATAAAATGAGATTGAAGATGAAGAGGGAGGGGATATGAGACAAACACAAATTTGTCATGGGAGGAATTTTATCAAATTAAAATCATTCATTCATTTTGGGAGATGAAATGCACATTTCATCAATCCCCTAAATCCAATGATTATAATCCAACAAAAGTCAAATCAACCTTGACCAAGTCCCAAACACATAGTCAAACTTCACAAGTCAAGAAAAATGGCTCAACATGATTTCTACACAATTAATCAATTAAAAATCAAATTAAAATGCATTTAAATTGAATTATGTTTGATCAAAAACCTAAAACCTCTTCAAAACACCCAATAAATGGCCAAGAGATTTATACTAGGTCAAACAAGGTCAAAGCACCTTAGACAAAAAAATTCATTATTTTTGAAAAGTCAGAAGTATTTTTTAACAACTAAGAATATCAAAATTAATCCAAAAAAATATTTTAATTCAGAAAATGAATGAGGAAAATATTTGAATTGTTTTGGTGAAAGTCCCATATTTTTTGGATTAAAAATGAAATTAATATGATATAAATAAAAATAAGCAATTAAATGAAATATTCAGAAATTCAAAAAAAGGAGAGCCATCTGATCTCCCTCATTAATTGAGGTGGCAGATCAGATGGATGGAAATGTGCGTTCCACATGCGCTTTAGTCAACTATCCCACACATGTGGTAATCAAAAGCAACGCATGAGATTAGAAAAAATCAGTTGGATGCTATGGTTGAGATGCAGGACAGCATATCACCGGAGCCAGGGCTCCGGTCTTCTTCTCCGGTAGACCTCACCGGACTAGTCCACCATCAACTATCACCAAAATGAAAAAGCAAGACATGGATTTAAAGAAAAAATGCTCAGGAGCTCGAATATGACCTCAATTTTGTCCAATTCCAAGTATATAAAAAGATACAGGGATTTGAATTTTGAGGATCATGAACTGAGTTGCTTCGATTTGACCTCAAAGCAACTCAATCTTCTTGCCTATATTGATAGGACTTCAAACAACCAAAAATCAATAAAAATGGTGGAGAATTGAGAGAGAATCTAAGAGATGAAGTTTATGAAAAATCACCTTCGAGTTAATCCAATTCCACTTGATCTTGATCTGGATTTGATTGCTTTCTCTTCCTCTTGCTTGCAGAAACCAATTGAGATGAAAAGAGAAGTGAATTTCTGGAGTTTGAACTTCCAAACAGAAGATGAAGTTCAAGCACGATTTCAAGAGAAAACTTCAGAAATTCTATGGCAGTGAGGGTTTGAATTGGTCTAGCAAAGCTTGGGCAAGGTGTTGATGAAGTTCTGATCATAATGCACTTCTATTTATAGGCTATGGAATTGATATTTGCACACTTCCAATTTTGGCAAAATTTGAATTTCTCTCTTGCATGGATGCATGGGTGTGCACTAGGCCCAGGAGATGATGTAATATGGTCCATAGTTTAATTTTCGTCATGCTGAAATCATGTTAGAAGTCCATGCAAATGGGTATGAAAAATGGAAGTTGAAATTATCCAAATGGTCCCTTAACTTACACCCATGCGCAAGTCCGTTATACTTTTTCCAAATGAGTTGATTTTGGACTTTTTAGAAAGGTGAGAAAAAGGGGAACAACTTTCATGTTTAACACTTTTTCATTTGAAGCTTGGATCATGATTAATTTTGAGGTGGAATTTTGGGAAATCAAACATATTTGAAAATTTTCTAAGTCCAAAGTCAAATGTTCACTTCTTCCACCTTGAATAACTTTATCTATGGACTTCAAATAAGAAACGTTCCTTCATAAAAGTTGTAGCTCTTTAAAAACTCTTAATGTTGGTCACAAATTTGACCTCATTTGGATGGCATGAAGGAGTTATGCATTTTAGAAGTTGAGGAAAATAACTTGTTCAATGACATTGACCCAAAATGACCTATAATGTTTCCCCTTGGCATATGCATTTGCAAGTTGAATTTGAAATTCCTCCTAACATTAAAGTTGAATTAGACATACTTAATTTGATCATTAAATATGAATGGCTTTCATATCACAAATATTGAGCAAGTTATGGTCTTGGGAATTTGACCTCCAAACTAAGGTTCGGACAAAATGACCTATAATCTTTCATCATAAAAATTGACTTTACAAGTAAAACTAGCTCTTGATTTCAACATGAAAGTTGTTTGTAATGTCATTTTGAGTAAAATTTCTCTTGGAATAATTTTCATATGACACAAATTGTAGAAGATAGGGTCTAGGGAACCCCAGTTTTCACTAGTTGACTTCCTATGGTCAACCTCCATGATCCAACTTGCTAGATTGACATTCTCTTGACTTTTGGGACTCATGGAGGATCATATATGAATAAGATTATGTAATGTGAAGTATCCCTTGAAATATTTGATCAATTGTTGAAGAAACGTGTTGAAGAAGTCAAACAAGATACCTAGATGAATTAGGGTTTCAAAGGCAAACAAACTCCAAACTCTTGATGATTTATTGATCAAAATAACATGTGAAGAACATGGGGATCCATATATGATTATTAGAGCCAATGTGAATCATTTCTTGATTGAGGTTCTTGCATTGAGGGTCTCAAACCCTAGGTATAAGCTTGATAGAGCATAGGTGAGCACACACACTACCTACAAAAACAACAAACTATTCATTGACATATTTTTTGGTGTTTTGGTTAGTAAATAATAAAAAATGAAGTATGATACAATAAAATGTGTTTGGTGATCGCTCCCAATGCAAACCCAATGAATGAAGGGTAAGGAGGATGCCAAGTTATGATCCCAATGCTAATGCATTTGATGAGATAGCATAAGGGATCTTAGGGTCAAAATTGGGGTCTTACAACTGCCCCTATTTAAGGATATTCTAGCTGAGGAGATGAAGGTTAAAATCTTTGTATCGACTCAGTAGAATGGACTTAAATAACAACACATAGAAATAAATTTTGGTCCCTAAGAGACCTCATGATGCATATGATATGAATGTAAAAATAATCTCTGTGGGGAAAGTGTTTCCACAAAGGAAAATAATCTAGAGAGGCTGAAAGTCCACAGGAGTATAATGCATTCCGTAAGGAAAACTTACTGGGGAGACAGAGACTCTGGGGGATAAAAAGTTGAGTGTAGGCCAGGCTACGACTTAAAACTGTTGGGGGACACGAGAGATTCCATGAAAATAAATCATTGGGAAGACTCAGTCGGGGATAAAAGGAAAAATCTACAGGGCAAACAAGTAAATTAGAACAAAGCTGGAATTCCTGAACCAAATAGGAAAAGGCGATTTCACAAAGGAAATACGCACTGAAACTTAACTGGGGAAGAAAAGAACTTCCACACAGGAGTAACAGAAGTATATTATCCATTACCGGCTATCGGGTAAGGAGATAACATAATCGGATAGAGAGGACATCCGTTACCGGTTAGGGTAAACATATCAAGGATGACTCGCTGAGGGTAATAGAAAGTGTATTCATTACCAGTTACTGGGTAAGAATAACCAGCTGGGGAGATGCCAAATAGGGTTTACAACTACCGGTTACTGGGCAGAAGACCTCAAAGAAAGAGAATATTCGTCACTGGTTAAAGTGAACATATCAAGGATAAACTCAGAGGGAAGAGTATCCGTCATCGGTTAGGATGAACATATCAAGGACAGACTACCGGGTAAAAGTAGGAATTACATCTATTAGTTACTGGGTAGAATACCTGAAAGAGAATATCCATCATCGGTTAAGATGAACATATAAAGGATAGACTCCGAGGGAAAAGCAGGATTCACGACTACCGGTTACTGGGCAGAAAACCGCAAAGAGGAGGAAACCCGTCATCGGTTAGGATGAACATATCAAGGATTAGCCCTCTCGGGAATGAAATAGGGATTATAACTACCTTTTTACTGGGCTGAAAACCAGAAAGAGAATATTCGTCACCAGTTAGGATGAACATATCAAGGATAAACTCAAAAGGAAGAATAACTGTCATCGGTTAAGATGCACATATCAAGGATAAACTACCTGGGGAAACGTAAAATGAATCCACTGGGGAAAAACAGGAGGAAGTAGATTATGTAAGAACAAAACTGGTTCTACAATAGATTTCTAAGATTTTGATGATAACGAAGGATGAAACCAAAAATGGCACTCTAACGAGATTTTATTCTAAGTATGCAGGACTCTGAACATTCATGCAGGACGCTGAACAGTTACGAAGGACTCTGATCATATATCAGGTACAAACGTATGTCAGATACAAAGTAGTAGAGGATCAGACGCCGCTAAGAAAGGAGTACGTCCAAGAAGCTCTGATTCTGATCAAAGAAAGATAGCGAAAAGAACCAGAAGCTCCAACAAACGACTGGTCTTAGACTCTGATACTTAAGAAGACTAGTACTCTGAGAAGCTCTGATGAAGTCAGACGTGATCATCCTCTGAAGAATAACTCTAGTATATCAAGACTCTGATAAAGATTCACAAGTCCAGAAAGCATAACGAAAATAATTCTCACTATGGAAAGGAAGTATTTTAAGAAAGAATTTAAAAGGGAGACAAAATGATTATAGAAAGAAACAACAGAAGTAATGACATTGAATACTCATCAAAGACCAAGATTATGTCATCACTCTAACGGTCCTTCTCAACTACTATATAAAGGACAGTTTACTTCTCTAGAGAGACACATCTGTGACGCACAAAAACTTCATTCATATTCTCTCTCTTTTTTTCACGAGTATCTGCTCTTACGTGAAAAACTCTTTATTTAATACTTTTCTGTAATACTCGCTTACTCTTAGAAGCGCTTTACATTACAACTCTATTTTGCTTAAATTATTTTTGTTCCTTAAGTGACTCCGCGCAGTCTGTATACTTGAGAGGGCTAAGAGATTATTCTCTTAGACGATTGGTTGTATAATCTTCCAAGATTAGTGGATTAAGTCCTTTTTGAAGGCGAAATCACCTTGGTCGGGTGGACTGGAGTAGCTTTGTTTTCTAAGCGAACCAGTATAAAATTCTGTGTGTTCTTCTTCTTTGAAAAAGCTTTTATTTCCAAAACAATTTAAACCCCCCTTTCTTGTTTTTCTCACCTTCAGTTGGTATCAGAGCTTCGGCTCTGTTATTGATTTTCTAATCAAACACTTAACAGTGTAGAGAGATCCAGAGTGAGAAAAACTATGGCCAACACAAATGAAAGAGATAGTTACAATGCTAAACCTCAAGTCTTTGATGGAGAGAAATTTGATTATTGGAAATACAAAATTGAATGTGTCTTTCTGGGCTACGACGCTGATCTCTGGGACATTGCCACAATTGGCTACATACCACCTGTGACAGATGCTGGAGTTGCCATTCCCAGAAGCAAAATGTCAGATGATGAGAAGCGTGAATCAAGAACCATCACAAAGCCAGAATGATACTTCTCAATGCCATTTCTTACAATGAGTATGAAAAAATCACCAACAGGGAAACAGCTAAAGAGATACTTGACTCCCTGAGGCTCTAATCCAGAAGTATGAAGCCTTCAAAATGGAGGACGACAAAGCTGTAGAGGTAATGTTTTCTAGATTCCAAACATTAATTACAGGACTCAAAGGATCTGAACAACATCATCCTTGAAGAACTCGTCAGTTCACTCAGAAGTCACGAGATAGAACTGGAGGAAGATGAGCCTCAGAAGAAGATCAAGTCTGTAGCACTAAAGTCCAAATCAGAAAGACGCAAGTCTGATAGAAACAAAGCCTTCCAGGCTGAAGAAGAAGACATTGATGACTCTGAAAAGGAAGACTCTGACGATGAGGAAGAATTATCCCTTTTAACCAGAAGAGTAAAACAACTATGGAGAAAAAGGAGTAATAACTTCAGAAGACCAAGATCCAAAGGAGATCGATCAGAACCAAATTCAAAAGGTAAATCTAACAAAGATATATCTTGTTATGAATGTAAGGGAACAGGTCATTACAAAAACGAATGTCCAGAAAAGAGAACTTCAAGAAAAGTTCCTTCAAAACCAAAAAGGGACTGATGGCTATTGTAAGACCCCAATTTTGTCCCTCAGATCCCTCATGGCATCATATCATAACATTGCATTGCCTCAAGGATCATTGGACACCTTGCTTCCTTCCCTGTGGGTGGGATCTTTCTTGAGAGTGGTTCTTGATCACCAAGCATTGCTTGCATTTGTATATCATTTCTTTTCTTTTAATCACTAACCAAATGTACAAAAATATGTCATTAACCTTTGTTACTTGCAGCTTAAGCAGTCAACAGGTCAAGGCAATTCAAGTGAATCCTTTGTGCAAGAAATGAAGTTTCCATTGAGATATGGATCATGTGACCATTACTTAGAGCTTATGTGAGCTATAGGTTCATTTTGGAGCAAAATCCCCAAGTGGTTGAGGCCCAAGTTCATCAAAACATTTTCGGGTCATCTAAGGACCAATGCCAGTCAACTGAAAGTCAACTGTGGGTTTTGAAGTGTGAAATTGAGTTTCTTCATCTCATTCATGTGGAAACAAGGCTTATTCATCATGTCAAACCTTTATCTTGAAGAATTTGAAGCCAGTCAAAAGTTTCCCAAAATGGAAAGTGACCTATAATTTCAAGTTACCAAAAATGGAAAATTTTTGGACCAACTTCAACTCAACTTTCCAATGTCAAGGATGCTTCAAATGATTTTTTGTCCAACATGAAAGTTGAATATCTCTCTCTCCCATTTCCAAAAAGTCTAAGATCATGAGCATCTGATGAATGGTTGAGGAGATATGATCAAATCATTGCCAAGTGTGCATGGAACTTCAAAAGGCCATAACTTTTGATTCATAACTCCAAATTGAGTGCTTCTTTTTGCATAATTCTTCTCATAACATGAACATTCCAAATCATTCATCACATTGCATGAAAATTCATCATATGATCATTTGTTCTTTCATGACTATTTTGGAGGGAAAATGATAAATTTAAAATTGGTGCATTGTATGGACAAAATACCATTGCCATTGTGTTCATTGGAAGATTTTAAGTGAATTCATCCATGCATATGGTACGGTTCACGTTTGCATTTGCCATGCACCACACAAATTGTCATTTTGCTCATGCACCCTATTTTTGCTAATTCCAAATTAACTAATGCTAATTAACATTTTCAGTAGGATTAACATGTCATATAAATACATAATCCTAACAGAATTGTAGAGGATTCACCATTTCTAGATCTAAATTCTTCTTCCCTCCAAATTTCTCTCTCCATTGAAATTCAAATTTCTTCCACATAGCATTGTGATTTTCTTCCATATTCTTGTTCTGTGATATTGATTTGGTGTAGATCAAGCCTTGGATCATTGAATTCGAGCAGAAATCAAGCATGGCAAGTTCATGAAGGTGAAGATGGAAGCTGATTGTTGAGCAAGATCTAAGTTGTTCCAAGCCTTAATTCATTCATCAAGCTTCATAACAAGTGATCAGGAGTGGATTTGCACGCGTGCCAAGCCTTGAATCACCAGATTTCATTGTTCTGCTCTTCAAGAGGTAAGAACTCGAGTCTCTCAATTCTTCAAATAATTGCCATAAAGTTGTAGATCTATTCTTGCTGATCAATCTGATATAAAATTCATGTGAAATGGATGAGAAATGGCTGAGATATGCTTGATTAAAGTTTTGAATGCCAAACTTATTTTGCTCGATTCTCAAGATTTATGAGGAATTAGCCTTAGATATTGCTCGATCTATAACCTACGTTGCATGAGCTTTCAAATGATATAAACTTTCCTTGTTTCTGGAAAAAATTTCATGAGCGTTGCTGTTCCTCCGCCGTCTTCGCGAGGAAGACGGTTGTTTCCTCCTTGCCGCCGCCGTCTGTAATTTAGTGAGTTGGCGCTAGGGTTTTGTGACTGTGTGTGCCACGCGAGCGCTTAAATAGCAAAACGATTGGATGTGTTTCGTTTGACCATTGCCACGCATGTTTGGACTGATGTGTTGGACGCCAACACATTAAATGATGCTGCGCGTTTTGGTTCAAACCTGGTTCGATTCCCAGTTCCATCATTTCTGATTTATTTGTGTTAAGCGCCTTATTTTGAATGGTTACACGCTTTGATTCCGCCTGGCAACATGTTTTTCAAATTAATTCTCATTTTAACCTTTCCCTCCATAATTACATGTACATGATCCATGTTGATTTCATATTTTTATCCAACATTCAAAAATTCATATAAAATAGTAAAATGATCCAATTAATTCCAGATTTTTTTCTACATGATCATATGATTGTCTTCTATTTTTTGATGTGGATTTCTGGAATTGTGCCTGGCTGGAATTTGAATTGTGCTAGACTAATTGAACATGTGTGCATTTGTGACATTGCTCCATTCTTTCTATCATGAAATGTTCAATCATGATTCTTAACATGTTGATGGATTTGTGTGTTTTTATTTGGCTTTTTTTGCTATTTCCTTCTCTGTTTGGGACACATGTACTTTAGGTGTGACAATTTGTGTCACACAATTGGATGACTAGCTTGTGCATTTTTGTATCCATGTCATTTGAACTCTGATGATTTTGATCTTTGGTATGATGATTGTCTTTGATGTGTTGAATGCTCATAAAAATTTCCATAATTGTTTGAGTGATTTCTGTTTTGATGTGGAATTCATTCTTGATGATCAATTGTATGCACCTCTTGCTTGCCTTGCCTTCTCATGCTCATGAAATGATGTTGCTTGATGATTTTGACTTGGTCCTTTTTAGGACATGTTCATGATTGAATAAACATGCTTTGTGTTGAATATCTGCTATTGTTTTGACTTTTAATTCACCTTTGACCCTAGGCTTTGCCCTAGGGGTTTGTGTAACACCCTTCTAAATACCCCAAATATTTAATTAAAACAACAACAAATAATTCATACATATCAGAGTAAATATTGCAACTCAAGGGTGTCACATAACAACTTCTTCACAAAATTTCAACATAAAAGCACTCATGCTCATTATTTAATTCAACATAAAACTCCTTGCAAAATACGCAGCGGATAAAATCATTCAACAACTGTAATATCTTAAAATTAACATTTATTCAACAGATAAAACATCCCGTCCCGATGTTACATCTATCAGAGCATGACCCACTAAAGCATACTAGACTCCGAGCACTAGCTTCTACTCACTCACTGCTCGTTACCTGAAAAATATTGCTGTAAGGGTGAGTTCCTCAATCGATATAACAAATATTATAATTTATCATGTTATGTTAAGTAATTCTACACGTTAAATCACCCTAATTATATCCTGCAGTCATTTACGGCATATCAACTAAAATATCGTGCTCAATCACAACGTCAATACAACTCCATAACAACATACAATGCAACTCAATAACAACATAAAATGCAACTCAATGAGACTCGACTCTTCATGCATGTGGTACCATTTGGAGTAAAACTCCCAACTTAAAATCATTGCCAGTTTAGTGGGCATCAAGGCATAAGCCTTCAACTTTCAACTTAAAATTTTGCCAATCCAGGCCAACGTGGTGTGAGCAAAAGCCCCATAATTTTTGCCAATCCAGGCCAACGTGGTGTGAGCAAAAGCCCCATAATTTTTGCCAATCCAGGCCAACGTGGTGTGAGCAAAAGCCCCGACTTAATGCATATGAATGTATATGTCATGTACGACTTGAAAGCTCAACAACATAATAACAACAGCCACATAACAGCTTTTCAACAGAACAACTCATAATCAACTTTGGCTCTTCAGCCTACAACTCAGTAATGCTCAACAAATCAACTTAGAATCAACGTTGGCTCATCGGCCTACAACTTAATAATTTCAACAAGGCAACTAAAAAAATCAACTTTTCAACATTATTGCATCAACATTTCACAACCATAAACCTAATAAATTCATTCCTCACAATTAACTATGATAGGCCAGCTACCACTTGCACTCACAACATAAAATCAACTATTTTCCATTCTGCAAAGACTCTGCTCAACTGGAGGGAGTCGGCGCAAAAGCCTTATGCGTCGACGCATACAGTCGACGCTTAGCTCACTGGTCGGCGCAAAACTACCATGCGTCGACGCATGCAGTCAGCGCAGGCCTCACGGGTCAGCGCACGCCGACCCTATGGTCGACCGCTCGCGCGCAGACTCAGATTTTTCTGAGTTTTCCAGGGTTCCGTTAGCTTACGTTTCACAGGTTTTCCGGCCGTTTCCTCAACTACAACCATCTCTAAACAGAACCATTCGTCCGGTAAATTGGTAGCGCCGATTCAAGTTTTTAATTGGGATTCGTACCCTGGTCTAACATTTTCGACTCACACAACTATCAATTCAATTTACAGTTTTTAACACGGTTTATTCAACGTCAATTTCAGCATATACAGTTCCAATTAGGGTTAAAATCAACGGCTTCTCACTACCCATGACATGTTATTCTATAATACCCATTAAACGACGATAAACCCCCCTTACCTGAGATAATCCGGCAATTCTCTAAGCTTTAGCTTTTCCGTTCTTCAACCGTGCTTTTCGGCTCTTTGCCCTTTTTCCTCTTCTCTGCAGCTTCTCTGAGTTTCACGTGAAATTTCTTTGTTAAGAATGAAACCCTTTTCTTTATTCCCACTTATATATATATTCCAATTATTATTATTCCAAAATAATAATAATTATAATAATAATAATAATAATAATCCAATAATCCAATTTATTTAATTAAATTAATAATTATATTATCAACTTAATTAAATAATTCTTTTTTTCTTTATTTGGGGTGTTACAACTCTCCCCCACTAAAAGAGTTTTCGTCCTCGAAAACATACCTCAAGCAAATAACTCTGGATAGGACTCTCTCATCTGACTCTCCAGCTCCCAAGTCACATTGCCACCTGCTGGTCCTCCCCAAGCTACCTTCACTAAGGCAATCTCTTTACCCCGCAACTGCTTCAACTCTCGATCCTCAATCCTCATAGGTGATATTTCAACAGTCAGGTTATCTCTCACCTGTACATCATCTACTTGGATCACATGCGACGGATCATGAATATACCTCCTCAACTGAGACACATGAAAAACCTCATGCAAATTCGCAAGTGACGGCGGTAAAGCGATACGATAGGCTACTTCTCCTATCCTCTCCAAAATCTGATAAGGACCAATAAATCGCGGTGTCAACTTCTTCGACTTCAAAGCTCGACCAACACCAGTTATCGGAGTGACACGAAGAAACACATGATCCCCCTCTTGGAACTCAAGTGACTTCCTCCTCTTATCATGATAACTCTTCTGACGACTCTGAGCAATTCTCATCTTCTCCTGAATCATCTTAATCTTTTCCATAGTTTGTTGAATAATCTCCGGTCCAATCACAGCACTCTCACCGGACTCATACCAACATAACGGTGTCCGACATCTCCTACCATACAAAGCTTCAAACGGTGCCATACCAATACTCGAATGAAAACTATTGTTGTAGGTAAACTCAATCAAAGGCAAATAACAATCCCAAGCACCTCCCTTTTCCAAAACACAAGCTCTCAAAAGGTCCTCTAATGACTGAATCGTCCTCTCAGTCTGACCATCAGTCTGCGGATGATATGCAGAACTCAATCTCAGCTTAGTTCCCAAAGCCTTCTGCAAACCTTCCCAGAACTTCGATGTAAATCTAGGATCTCTGTCCGAAACAATACTCGACGGAATACCATGCAAGCTTACAATCTTCTCAATATACAACTCAGCCAATTTTTCTAACGGATAATCCATTCTGATCGGAATGAAATGAGCCGACTTCGTCAATCTATCCACAATCACCCAAATAGCCTCAAAATTCTTACTTGTCCTCGGTAAACCAGAAACAAAATCCATACTGATACTATCCCATTTCCACTCTGGAATCGCCAACGGTTGCATTAGCCCAGACGGCTTCTGATGCTCAATCTTTGACTTCTGACACGTCAAACAAGAATAAACGAAACTCGCGATATCTCTTTTCATTCCCGGCCACCAAAATAACTTCTTCAAATCATGATACATCTTCGTAGCTCCAGGATGAATACTCAACCCACTACGATGTCCTTCTTCAAGAATACTCTTCTTAAGTTCTGTAACATCCGGAATACACACCCGACTACCAAATTTCAAAATACCAGTCTCATCAATTCTGAATTCGCCACCTTGACCTTGACTCACTAGAGTCAACTTATCAACCAAAAGCACATCAGATTTCTGACCCTCTCTGATCTCATCCAGAATACCACTTGTTAATTTCAACATTCCCAATTTAACACTATTGTGAGTACTCTCACACACCAAACTCAAATCTCTAAACTGTTCGATTAGATCCAACTCCTTAACCATTAGCATAGACATATGCAATGATTTCCGACTCAATGCATCAGCCACTACGTTTGCTTTACCCGGATGGTAATTCAAACCAAAGTCATAATCCTTCAGAAACTCTAACCATCTCCTCTGTCTCATATTCAGCTCTTTCTGATCAAACAAATACTTCAAACTTTTATGGTCACTGAAAACTTCAAATCTTGACCCATACAAGTAATGCCTCCACAACTTCAGAACAAACACTACAGCCGCCAACTCTAAATCGTGCGTCGGATAGTTCCTCTCATGAACCCTCAGCTGTCTTGAAGCATAAGCTATAACCTGCTTATTCTGCATCAACACGCCACCCAAACCCAACAATGAAGCATCGCAATAAACTTCAAATGATTCCGACGAACTCGGTAATATCAGAATAGGAGCAGTAGTCAACCTTCTCTTTAGCTCTTGGAAACCTTCTTCACATTTTGAGTCCCAAACAAACGCTTGCCCCTTTCTAGTCAACATCGTCAACGGTAACGCCAACTTAGAAAATCCCTCAATGAACTTCCTATAATAACCAGCCAAACCAAGAAAACTTCGAATCTCAGCAACAGACTTCGGGGCTTCCCACTTAGATACCGCTTCTATCTTAGAAGGATCAACAGCAACACCACCTCTTGAAATCACATGACCAAGAAAACTTACCTCTTCTAACCAAAACTCACACTTGGACAATTTAGCAAATAATTTCTTTTCTCGTAGAACTTCCAAAACCACTCTCAAATGCTCAGCATGCCTTTCTTCCGATTTCGAATACACCAAAATATCATCAATAAATACCACGACAAACTTGTCTAGGTATGGATGGAAAATCCTATTCATATACTCCATAAATACTCCAGGTGCATTAGTTACACCAAAAGGCATTACAGAATACTCATAATGTCCATACCTTGTCCTAAAAGCAGTCTTCTGAATATCCTCAGTCTTCACACGTATCTGATGATACCCAGACCTCAAATCTATCTTGCTGAACACACTTGCACCAACCAACTGATCCATCAAATCATCAATCCTCGGCAAAGGATACCGATTCTTGATCGTCACTTTATTCAGTTGCCTGTAGTCCACACACAACCTCATAGTACCTTCTTTCTTCTTAACCAATAGCACTGGTGCACCCCACGGTGACACACTCGGACGAATAAATTTCTTATCCAATAGATCTTCCAACTGACTCTTCAATTCAGTTAACTCAACAGCAGACATACGGTACGGAGCCATCGATATCGGCCTAGTACCAGGTACCAAATCAATCGAGAACTCCACTTCGCGTTCTGGTGGTAATTCGTTCACCTCTTCAGGAAACACATCAGGAAAATCACACACCACGGCTAGATCACAAATCACCATCTTATCCTTGGCCTCCAAAGTTGCTAACAACATGAACAACTCTGCCCCATCAGCTACTTCCTCATCCACTTGTCTCGCTGATAGAAACAAACTCTTTCCTTCCTCACTCTCAGGAAATATCACAGTCTTATCAAAACAATTGATAGAAACTCGGTTAAACACCAACCAGTTCATACCCAGAATAACATCAATCTGCACTAGTGGAAGGCACACTAGGTCCATCCCAAAGTCTCTACCAAAAATACTCAAAGGACAATTTAAACAAACCGAAGTAGTAGTCACTGAACCCTTCGCAGGAGTATCAATTACCATACTTCCAAACATCTCAGATACCTCTAACTTAAGTTTCACAGCACAATCCAAAGAGATAAAGGAATGAGTCGCACCTGTGTCAATAATAGCTACAAGAGGAAAGCCATTAATATAACACGTACCTCGGATCAAACGATCATCTGCAGAAGTCTCAGAACCCGATAAAGCAAAGACCTTGCCTCCTGACTGATTCCCTTTCTTCGGCTTCTGACACTGACTTCCAATATGCCCTTCTTCTCCGCAATTAAAACAAATCACTTCCTTGTGCTTGCAATCAGCTATTGCATGCCCAGTCTTACCACAGCGAAAACACCTCTTCACTTCAGCAGTACATACATTACTCTTATGACCAGCCTGACCACACTTGAAGCAAACTATACCAGTAGGAGCACCTCCCCTACTAGTCCTCTGAGCCGGAGCAGCTACTTGCTTCCCTTTTCCAGCTGGAACATCATACGGCTTGCCACGGTTTTGATGTTGCTTGCCTCTGCGATCACTGACAATCTTGTAATGAGCATTATTGTCCTCTTCAAATATCCTGCAGCTATCAACCAACTCAGTAAAAATGCGTATCTTCTGATACCCAACAGCCTTCTTAATTTCAGAGCGCAATCCATTTTCAAACTTGATGCACTTTGAAAATTCAGCACCAGCACCAGTGTAATGAGGATAAAATTTGGACAACTCCACAAATTTCGCAGCATAATCCGTGACAGACATGTTTCCTTGCTTCAGCTCAAGGAATTCAATCTCCTTCTTACCACGGACATCCTCTGGATAATACTTCCTCAGAAATTCCCTACGGAATACATCCCAAGTAACGACTTCACCTGCCGCGGTCAACCTCTCGTGAGTCTCTAGCCACCAGTCATCAGCTTCGACTGCTAGCATGTGAGTACCATACCGAACCTTCTGAGCTGGAGTACAATCCATAACACGGAATATTCTCTCAATCTCTTTCAACCATCCCAAGGCTGCATCTGGATCATGCTTTCCTTTAAACACCGGCGGATTCTCTCTCTGAAAGGTCGCCAAGCTACGTGATCCAGCATCTCCACCAGCATTTGGCAAGTTCTGCACAGCTTGTGCCATTGCTTGCATTGCGGCAGCCATTGCAGCGTCATTCCTTCCAGCCATTTCAACTTATCAATACAACACAACTTAAAGTTAGATTGGTAACAATACACAATTGTTAGACAAAACGACACGACAACTGGCCGGACGGACCGACCTGCTCTGATACCACTAATGTAACACCCTTCTAAATACCCCAAATATTTAATTAAAACAACAACAAATAATTCATACATATCAGAGTAAATATTGCAACTCAAGGGTGTCACATAACAACTTCTTCACAAAATTTCAACATAAAAGCAGTCATGCTCATTATTTAATTCAACATAAAACTCCTTGCAAAATACGCAGCGGATAAAATCATTCAACAACTGTAATATCTTAAAATTAACATTTATTCAACAGATAAAACATCCCGTCCCGATGTTACATCTATCAGAGCATGACCCACTAAAGCATACTAGACTCCGAGCACTAGCTTCTACTCACTCACTGCTCGTTACCTGAAAAATATTGCTGTAAGGGTGAGTTCCTCAATCGATATAACAAATATTATAATTTATCATGTTATGTTAAGTAATTCTACACGTTAAATCACCCTAATTATATCCTGCAGTCATTTACGGCATATCAACTAAAATATCGTGCTCAATCACAACGTCAATACAACTCCATAACAACATACAATGCAACTCAAAAACAACATAAAATGCAACTCAATGAGACTCGACTCTTCATGCATGTGGTACCATTTGGAGTAAAACTCCCAACTTAAAATCATTGCCAGTTTAGTGGGCATCAAGGCATAAGCCTTCAACTTTCAACTTAAAATTTTGCCAATCCAGGCCAACGTGGTGTGAGCAAAAGCCCCATAATTTTTGCCAATCCAGGCCAACGTGGTGTGAGCAAAAGCCCCATAATTTTTGCCAATCCAGGCCAACGTGGTGTGAGCAAAAGCCCCGACTTAATGCATATGAATGTATATGTCATGTACGACTTGAAAGCTCAACAACATAATAACAACAGCCACATAACAGCTTTTCAACAGAACAACTCATAATCAACTTTGGCTCTTCAGCCTACAACTCAGTAATGCTCAACAAATCAACTTAGAATCAACGTTGGCTCATCGGCCTACAACTTAATAATTTCAACAAGGCAACTAAAAAAATCAACTTTTCAACATTATTGCATCAACATTTCACAACCATAAACCTAATAAATTCATTCCTCACAATTAACTATGATAGGCCAGCTACCACTTGCACTCACAACATAAAATCAACTATTTTCCATTCTGCAAAGACTCTGCTCAACTGGAGGGAGTCGGCGCAAAAGCCTTATGCGTCGACGCATACAGTCGACGCTTAGCTCACTGGTCGGCGCAAAACTACCATGCGTCGACGCATGCAGTCAGCGCAGGCCTCACGGGTCAGCGCACGCCGACCCTATGGTCGACCGCTCGCGCGCAGACTCAGATTTTTCTGAGTTTTCCAGGGTTCCGTTAGCTTACGTTTCACAGGTTTTCCGGCCGTTTCCTCAACTACAACCATCTCTAAACAGAACCATTCGTCCGGTAAATTGGTAGCGCCGATTCAAGTTTTTAATTGGGATTCGTACCCTGGTCTAACATTTTCGACTCACACAACTATCAATTCAATTTACAGTTTTTAACACGGTTTATTCAACGTCAATTTCAGCATATACAGTTCCAATTAGGGTTAAAATCAACGGCTTCTCACTACCCATGACATGTTATTCTATAATACCCATTAAACGACGATAAACCCCCCTTACCTGAGATAATCCGGCAATTCTCTAAGCTTTAGCTTTTCCGTTCTTCAACCGTGCTTTTCGGCTCTTTGCCCTTTTTCCTCTTCTCTGCAGCTTCTCTGAGTTTCACGTGAAATTTCTTTGTTAAGAATGAAACCCTTTTCTTTATTCCCACTTATATATATATTCCAATTATTATTATTCCAAAATAATAATAATTATAATAATAATAATAATAATAATCCAATAATCCAATTTATTTAATTAAATTAATAATTATATTATCAACTTAATTAAATAATTCTTTTTTTCTTTATTTGGGGTGTTACAGTTTGAACTTACAATTTGAGCTTTGCATTTCAGGATCATACAATAAGTCCTAATGGATGATGTTGATCTCATGAATTGAGATACAATTTGCTTTGTTTAACTAATGTTGATTGTGTTGTAGGTCCTTGGATGGCTAACTCACTTGAGTTGTGGACCTACATTGTGTATATTGGTTGTTTGACTGTTGACTGTTTGTATAGTTTGTCTGAATGTGAATATTGACTTGTTTGATTTTCTTACAGGTACTTTAGTAGCTTTAACTCATTGTTTGAGTTGCTTTGCTTTGCTTGTGGTTGGCATATCACTTAGATAAATTCCTATTCTCCATGTAGTCTGGAAGACCTGTCATGTTATTTTGGCAGGCACCTGTCTGAAGCCCTCCTTAAGAGGCCAGGTATTTGCTTGTTTATATTTGTGACAAGCAGGTTAAGTCCTCTTAAGAGGCAATTGGCAGATAAAAGGGATGTGCAATCCATCCCCTGCTATTCAGTTGAGTCTTTCATATTGCTCGCACTACGTGCTGATGCATTTGAATAAACATCCAAAGATCTTGCATAGTCAGTCATTATGGAGTAGAGTTCCTCATTCTGGACTCCCACACCTTCTTTGTTTCAAGCTCTCCCAGGCCAGGGATAAGACCTATGAGGTCTAATCCTCATCTCCCATTTCATCTGCTACACCCTAACTCTCAATATTAGAGGTTAAGAGCCTGACCACCCATTCCAGTATTTGGCTTGTTTGTCAAGGTCGATATGACCCCTTGACTAAAGCCCAACCTTGCTTGAGCCCATTGGTTGTGTATAGTGTGTGATAATTGACTGCTTGTTTGCTTATTTTTCCATCTGTGCATAATTGTTTGTGTGTGCCTCTGTGCATTGTTTTCATCTTTGAGCATTAATTGTATATCATTTCATGATCATTGTTCATACTTTGTGACATTTTGTTTTGTCCATTGAGGAGTCAATTGTAAGTCCAGCTATTAGCATTTGTTTCCTGTGATCTGGTAGGAGTTGGAACTAAGACCATTAATTGGCACTCCATTTCCTTTTCTGTTTTCTTTTGTGGAGTCAGGTATAAGACCATTGATTGGCTATCTGTTTTCCTATTTTGTTTTGTTTTGTGGAGTCAGATGTAAGACCAGTGATTGGCTATCTTGTTACTTTGTGGAGTTGGACGTAAGACCAATTATTGGCACTCCGTTTCCCATTTGTTTTCGGAGTTGGACGTAAGACCATTTATTGGCAATCCATTTCCAGTTTTGTTCTCTTTGAACCTGCTTACTTGCTTATTGCTTTGTTGCCTATTCCAAAGGATGGTACTTACTTGGATCATCTACATATGATCTCAAGAGAGGAACTCCTATGAAGTTTTACTCTTCATCCCCACCTTTTGTCTCTTTACAACCTCCATTTGCATGTTAACCCAAACCAAAAAACTTTGTGCAAACATTTTCATCTGTTTTCAAACTAGAAACCTAGGCCTTAAGCCTCTGATTTTCAAACTTCATTTTCACAATACTTCATTTGAATTGAATCTAATGTCAACTTTGACCATTTTTGTGAATACTCTAATTGGTTAATTTCACTCACTCAATTGTTTTGTGGCTTTGTCCATTCTTTAATCAAGTTTTCATACATTAGCCATAGATCTTAGTTATCTTAGTGGTTGATGTGAATCTCACCTTTTGTCCTTAGTGATTGAATTGTAAGACTTCCTTGCTTATTATAGGGCATAATCCCTCACTAGCAAGTTGAAGCTGTTCTCACATGGTGGACTTGTGGTTGTATAGGTTGAGTTTTCTCCCATGGATAATGAAAGACCTTAGGGCTTTTGTTTAAAATCAATCCACTTCTCTTTGGAAATCTTTTAGCCGAACTACGAGGTTTTAATCCTGTAAGGGTACGTAGGCAATGGATTCATCCATCCAAACACAAAAATAATAAAAATTGTATATTCTTCTCTCATCCTCCCAATCAATGTTTGCACAATAAATATATTCATAAACAATCATCTGATACAACAAGTTGTGAAAAGGGTTCCCTAGGAGTACCTAGGATGCATTGGGTGCCTAACACCTTCCCTTTGCATAATTACCCCCTTACCCAGATCTCTGTACCCTTTTTATTAGTTTTCTTTGTAAAACTTCTTAGGCTTTTGTTCGCTTTCTAACCATTCCTTTGGATATATAGAAGTGCGGTGGCGACTCTATCTTTGTATGCTTTGCTTTTGATTTAGTCAATAAATCTAAAGGCGATGAATACACCGCTACAGAAAAGTGGCGACTCTGCTGGGGAGGCCAAAGTTTCCTAGTGGGTTTGCCTACTTTTCACACTTGTTGTGATATATTGTTTATGACATATTTTTGTGCAATTTGGGATTACTGTATTGTTTGTAATGATTGATTTGCTTGATATATCAATTGCTTGCTTGCTTGGTGATCTTTGTGAGATGAGTTCTATACTCGAACTCGAGTGCACCCTGTGATAGGAGAATGGCATAGTCTCGTCGACTTGTGTGGAGTTATTCCTTAGCAAGTTGACTTGCGAGTCCATTCACTTGGTGGAGGTCATGTTGGATTAATGATGTCACACAAGTTATTTGTGGTTAGGCATTATTCTTCCAATATGTGCCATAGAAGCCAAGGACCTTAGTTTACCAAGCCCATCTTGGCCTATTTTTAGGATGTAGTGTGGAGGTCGTTCAAATGTCAGATTTAATGCGATTGTTACGCGATACTAGACTCATAAGAGTCTCTCTTGAGATTATTTTTGGAATACGAGTATTCGTTCCTCCGATAATATTCGAAAGATGAGATGATGACTATGGGAACCTCTGGAAGAACATGTTCGGCAGGTTTAAACCATAGTACACTCCCTTTGGGTGGTTCTTAACCGAGACTCCATGCTCGTGACTCACAACAAACCCGTGATTCATGGTGGATCCGTTCAGGCATCCTTAATATCAATGGAACTTGGGTGTCGATAAGGTGCAAACCATAATCCACCAAAATGGATGATTGATATTAAGGATGGTTGAGTCGTTCGTATATCGTTAACATCAATGGAACTTGGGTGTCGATAAGGTGAAAAACCCTAATCCACCAAAATGGATGATTGATATTAAGGATAATACGGGTTATCCCATGACCTTTGTCTGGTGTGCTTTGCTTGATCCTTGAGTGTGATTGTTTCATTCATGCATTCATGCATTCATCTGCATCCATATCATCAGAAAAAAGAAAATTTTCAAGGAACTTAAGGGGTTATTTGCAAAATTTTCAGATATGGAAAGACCAAAAAGGCATACAAAGAAGTACAACTTCAGACAACCCGATTTGAAAGAGTTAAGGAATCTGAGATCCTATGTATTAGATCCCTTGGGTTTCAAAGCTCGTTATGGGAAGCTTTTGGCTCTTCTGACTACTCAGGTTGACGAAGGGTTGATGAATACTTTGGCGCAGTACTATGATCATCTGTATCACTGCTTCTCGTTTCCAGACTTTCAGCTATTGCCTACCCTTGAGGAGTATGCTCATCTTGTGGGTATTCCGATTTTGGATCAGGTGTCGTTCAGTGGCTTGGAGAGTATTCCTACATCTCGAGAGATAGCTGACATGTTGCATATAGATGAATCCTTGATTAAAGCTCATATGACTACCAAAGGTGGAATTCAAGGTCTTCCTTCTGATTTCCTCATCGCTCAAGCTACCGTTTATGGGAAGGCCATGAGTGAGGATGCCTTTGAAGCCATATTCGTGCTTCTCATATATGGATTGGTATTGTTCCCCAACATTGACAAATTTGTGGATGTGAACGCCATTAGGATCTTTTCTGCTCTTAATCTCGTTCCGACTCTGTTGGGTGATACCTATGTCTCTTTGCACCTGAGGAATGCAAAGGGTGGTAACGCTATTGTGTGTTGTTTGCTTCTGTTGTATAAGTGATTTATTTCTCAATTACCTCAGACGGTTGTTTTCAAAGAGAACAAGGGATGTCTACGGTGGTCTACGAGACTCATGTCTCTCACTAATGATGATATCTCTTAGTATGATCGTGCATATGATGGTGTCCAGATCATTGATTCTTGTGGTGAATTCTCCAATGTGCCTCTTCTTGGTACATGTGGTGGGATTAGCTACAACCCTATTTTAGCACGACGTCAACTTGGGTTCCCCCTAAAGGATAAACCTAATAACATTCTGTTAGAAGGTGTGTTCTTTCAGGAGGGTAAAGATTCCCAAGGACTGAAAGCCAGGATGGTCCGCGCTTGGCGCAAGATTCACAAGAAGGGCAGAAGTGAGTTGGGTTCGAAGAACTGCATTGCTTTGAAGCCGTATACTACTTGGGTGAGGAAGAGAGCATCCGAGTATCTCATGCCTTATGATTATCCGAGACCTACACCTTTGGTTGTGGCTAGGCCTTCAACCCTCCCTAACCAAGGCGTAGAGGAGTTGAGAGACTAAGACCATTCACGTGCCTGGATCCGTGAAAGAGTAGAGTTGCTTCAACAGCTTAAGGAGAAGGATGCTCTGATCGAGTTCCTCGAGCATCAGGTCATTGATGATCCTGATGATACATGGCCTTCTCTACTCCCTCAGTCTTCCAAGTTCTGGAAAAGGAGGTATGACAGACTCGCCAAAGAGAAGGCGGATATGGAGGCAGCATATGAGAGAGAGGTTAAGAGGCTTCGTGCAACTTATCTTCCGACATCCCAAGCTTCTAGGGATCCATAGGATGTTTATTTTCCTTTTCTCTTGTAATAATTGACAATGTTGTACTTCTCTTTTCTCAAATATATTTGATGAGATATTTTCCATATGCGATTTAAATGCTTAATACTCAAAATTTGCAAATAATACCCTAGAAGTTCCTTTAAAATAAAAACAAATCATGTGCACGAGCATTGCATGCATCATTCGCATAAGCAGGTGTTTGTTCCGGTCTTCTTGTCTGTGGCCTAACTCTGTGCTCTTCATTTATTTTGAAGACAAGCTGACTCATCGGTACTACACCAGAGCCAACTCTTCTAGATTGATGGATCATCTTGAGCAAGAGAATCGCGAGCTGAAAGAGGAAGTCGCCAGACTGAGCGCTCTGATGGAGCAATTCCTAGCTGCCCGGAATCAGCCGTCTCCAACACCTGCGACTCCTCCCCAGAGGACTATTATCTCTGAGGTTGTTTCTGCTACAGTGCCAGCTGCCAGTGCCCATTTTGTGCCAACCGCCATGCCAGCCGGGTTTCGGTGGGGTATGCCTCCTGGTTTCATGCCTGATATTCCTGCACCAACATTTGCTTCCATGCCGGCATCTAGCCCGGTCATTGTTGTGCCTCCTCCTATCGTGCATACCGTTCCAACGGTAGACGACACCATCTATCATTCTGAGCCGTCTGAGGGCCCAGATTTTCATGAGAAGATGGATGCAATGAATGACCAATTTCTTGAACTCCGCAAGGAATTGAAAACCCTTCGAGGAAAGGATTTGTTCGGCAAATCTGCAGCCGAACTCTGTTTAGTTCCCGGTGTGAAAATATCTGTGAAGTTCAAGGTCCCAGACTTTGAGAAGTATAAGGGGAACACCTGCCCTCTCAGCCACCTGGTTATGTATGCCAGGAAAATGTCTACTCAAACGGATAATGATCAGCTGCTCATTCATTATTTCCAGGACAGTTTGTCCGGTGCTGCACTACGATGGTATATGAGTTTAGACAGTGCAAACATCCGTTCCTTCAATGATCTTGGCGAAGCCTTCGTCAAGCAATACAAATACAATGTGGATATGGCTCCCGATCGGGATCAGCTCAGAGCCATGTCCCAGAAGGACAAAGAGACATTTAAAGAGTACGGCCAGAGGTGGCGAGGGCTGGCAGCTCAGATTACTCCTCCGCTGAAAGAGAAGGAAATGACCAAGATCTTTCTGAAGACCTTGAGTTCATTTTATTACGAGCGGATGATTGCTAGAGCTCCTTCTGATTTCACCGAGATGGTGAACATGGGGATGCATTTAGAGGAGGGAGCCCGTGAAGGACGGCTGACCAAAGATGAAGGCTCTTCTAGCAAGCGATATGGGGCATTTGCGAAGAAGAAAGATGGGGAGGCACATGCTGTGCAATCCCATGTCAAACCCAGAAGACCCTCCGTTAGGAGGAAGCCTGTGCGTTCAGCCAACAACCAGCACCAGGTGGCTCATATAACACCTGTTTTCAGAGACAATAATCAGCAATATCAGCATAATAATCAGCAACCATCTCAGCAGTATCAACAACAGCATCACCCTCAGCAACAGGCTTACCAGCCTCGCAACAACAGTAATCCAGCTAGTACGAGTTATGAGAGGAAGAAGATCACTTTCGATCCGATTCCGATGTCATACGCAGAGCTGTATCCCTATTTGATAGAGCGGAAATTGATTACTCCTAGGGACCCACCGGCTGTACCTGCTAACCCTCAGTGGTGGTACAAGCCCGATCAGCATTGTGTTTATCATTCGGGTGCTCCGGGCCATAATATGGACAACTGCTTTCCGTTGAAGACTAAGGTTCAATACCTTATGAGATGCGGAATTTTGTGCTTTGAGGACGTTGGTCCCAATGTTAAAAAGAACCCATTGCCCGAGCATGGGAAGTCTGTTAACATGGTCCAGGGTTGCCCTGGTAAATACAAGGTCAAACATGTAAGCCATATTCGACAGTCATTGGTTTAGTTGCATCGTCTACTGTGTGATTACAGTCATATGGAGCACGACCATGACAAATGCCGTATCTGCTCTGTCAACAGATTGGGATGTCGCCAAGTGCGTAGAGAGCTGCAAGAGTTGCTAGATGATGGGACCATCGAGATTCTTCAGAACAGAAATGTTGATGAAGATGAACCAGAGGTGAATGTGATTTCTCCGGTGTTCAGGATCCCCGAGCCTGTTGTCATCCGATATGATGGTAGCAAGCAGAAGGTTTCTCCTGCTCTGATTATCAAGCCTGCCGGCCCTGTGCCTTATTCTTCCGATAAAGCAATTCCGTTCCGCTATAATGTTGTTGCTGTTGAAGATGGGAAAGAAGTGCCCTTGCCTTCTCCCTCTATTGTGAATATAGCTGATGTGAGCGGATGGACCCGTAGTGGTCGCGTGTTTTCACCTCCGAAGCCTCAGGCTAGAGCTGATTGTATTGAGCGTCCAGTGGGGAATGCTGTTAATTCTCCGAATCCGGCACCTGTTGTTAAACCCTCCTCTGTACAAAAGACTCATACTTCTTCTGTTGGCTCTAGTGGCACTGTGAATGAAGACTGTGATGAGATGCTGAGGCTCATCAAGAAGAGTGAGTACAACGTTGTAGACCAACTTCTACAAACGCCGTCCAAAATCTCTGTGTTATCTTTGCTTCTGAATTCAGAACCCCATAGGGAGGCTCTGCAGAAAGTTTAGGATTTGGCTTATGTTGATCATGATGTCACTATTGAACAGTTTGACAGCATTGTTGCAAACATCACTACTTGCAACACTTTGAGTTTCTGTGACACTGATCTCCCTGAGGACGGAAGAGACCACAACATGGCTTTACATATATCCATGAATTGCAAGAGCGACGCCATGTCCAACGTGTTGGTGGACACTGGGTCATCTTTGAATGTATTGCCGAAATCCACTCTTTCTAGATTGTCATTTCAAGGGCCTCCCATGAGGCAGAGTGGAGCTGTTGTGAAAGCTTTTGATGGGTCACGTAAGACCGTGATTGGGGAAGTTGATCTCCCAATCAAGATTGGACTAAGTGATTTCCAGGTTACCTTTTAGGTTATGGATATCCACCCATCTTATAGCTGTCTCCTTGGTAGACCATGGATTCACGAGGCTGGCGCCTTGACATCCACCCTACACCAGAAGCTGAAATTCGTTAAGAACAAGAAACTAGTTGTGGTAGGGGGAGAAAAGGCTCTCCTGGTTAGCCACTTGTCTTCTTTCTCATACATTGATGTTGAGGATGAAGTTGGAACGCCTTTCCAAGATTTTTCTATTGCTGAGCCAATTGAGAAGAAAACTCCTTCATTTGCTTCCTATCGTGATGCGAAACTGGCCATCGAATGTGGTGCAGTTGCTGGTCTAGGAAAAATGATCGAGCTTGAAGACAATAAATCCCGGGCTGGCATTGGCTATTCTTCTGGGGTCTTCAACGACAAAGGTCTGTTCAAGAGTGGAGGTTTCATCCACGCCGATCAAGCTGAGGAAGTTGCTGATATCTTGGAAGAGGATGCAGAGGATACTGACAATTTTGTCATCCCTGGCGGGATCTGCCAGAATTGGGTCGCTGTGGATGTTCTTACGGTCATTCATAAGTCAGCGTAATATGTTTGCTTTGTTTAAAAAACCCTTCTCCCATGCCAAAAGGAGAAGTGATGACATTGTTGGCATCATATATACAATGATATTTCATTCAATAAATTCATGTTAAACATTTGTTTTTCCATTTGTTTTCACTTTTTGCTTTTTGCATGAAATTGGTGATCACAAAAAACCCTAAAAACAAGAATAAAAGCAATCTTTTCATCTGCATAATGATTTGTTTGTTTAAATTTTAAAGTTTTTTATTATCCAAAATCATTATGCAGGTTGATTCTAAAACCCATTGAACATAATGATCCAACGCCATCTCCCAATTTTGAATTCCCTGTATTTGAGGCAGAGGAAGATGATGTTGAAGGGATTCCTGACGAGATTACCCGTCTTCTTGAGCACAAAAAGAAGATCATTCAGCTGTATCTTGAGAATCGGCAGAACAGTCAAACTGGGGCAGTAAAAAAAAGAGGGTAAAAAAAAAACAAAATAAAAAAAATGAAAAATTAAAAAAAAAACAAATAAAAGAAAATGTATACCCTCAAACCCCTAGTTGACTGATGCTGAATGGATTCAGAGTCGTTACGACCAGTTGAATCTGATTGAAGAGAAGTGATTGACTGCCATGTGCCATGGTCAATTATATCAACAGAGAATGAAGAAAGCATTCGATAAGAAGGTCAAGCCTCGTGTGTCCCGAGAAGGTGACCTCGTGCTCAAGAAAGTCTTGTCTTTCGCGCCCGATTCCAGGGGCAAGTGGACTCCAAACTATGAAGGTCCATATGTTGTCAAGAGAGCCTTTTCAGGCGGTGCTTTGATGCTTACAACAATGGATGGGGAGGATTTCACTCGTCCTGTGAATTAAGATACAGTCAAGAAATACTTCGCCTAAAAAGAAAAACGGAATAGCTCGCTAAGTTGAAAACCCGAAAGGGCGGCTTAGGCAAAAATGAGCGTCTCGGTGGATAACCCGAAAGGGTGATCCAAGCAAAAATTAGAGACATGAAAAAATGATTTGCATGCCACTAGATTGAGTACCTCACCCTGGGGCAATCTAGGCAAAAATTAGGGATTTGGCAAGTAACTGCATCCTGACAAGACTTTCTGTTCCACAACTGTCTTTTCGTCAGAGATTCTCGCTCAGTCATCATCAACTGAAGCTTCAAATACATCGGATTCAAATTGGTAGAGAAATGGTCATTATGTTCAATGTAGCCCTCTTCCAATATATATCACCGATTTCAAACTTTGTACAGATCTATGGAGTCTTGCCATTTGCAGACTACCATTCCATCAAATGAATTTGAGCTTTTATCCAATTATTTGCACTCTTATTTGTTTCTATTCAACAAATGTTTTGCATGTTTTAATTGATAAAATGTCATTGTTTTAAACAAATAAATTTTTCAAATTTGTTTTTAAACAAAGTGAACATTCACAATGATGAGAGGATACTTAAGAATTTCTCAGTGCTCTCCCAAGGGTGGCATGTTTTCTAACAGGGTAAGACATTCGTTCATATTCCTGGCATGGCGGTATCCTCTTTCTCCAGATTGTTGTTGGGGTTTCTCCCCAAGCAGAGCTTCTGTTGAGATTTTATTCCCCGAGCAGAGTATTTGTTGGGGTTTCTCCCGAGTAGACTTTTGTTAAGCATAGCCTTTGTTAGGACTCTTCCCATCAGAATGCTTGTTGAGGTTTTCACCTCTCCTCCCTTCAGCAGAGCAGTGATTCTTTCCTCCTCAGCAGTTGTGGTTTCCTTTTGGAAGGTTCAGTATTCGGTGGTTGATCCCCAGTTCCCCTTCAGATAAATCCCCAGTAGATTTGTGGTGGTGGATTGTATCTGTAATGATCCCTCCCATACAGAGATTTGGTTGATCTCCTGATGTTTCTGATCCCCAATAGAGTTGCTTGTGTGGCAGAATCTACTTGCGTGATCTTTTTTCCCTCAGTGGATTCGTCCCCAATGGAGTTGTTGACAGTATCCCTAGTATAGTTGCTTGTGCGGCCAGATTCTACTTGTGTGGTCTGTTTTCGTAGAAACTCTTACCTGTGCAGTGAGCTCCTGTTTCCCAGCTGAGGCTGATGATCCATCCTTGCAGAGATCTTTTTGTTTCCTGATCCCAGCAGTTTGTTTGTTCTCCGGTGATCCTGGATTTCTCTCCTGTGGTGTAGTACCGGGCGTTTGATTCCTGGACCTGTTTGTGTTAGAAATGTCTGTTTTGTCAGCATTCATCAAACATAAATCACGCATATTCATGCATACTTTTAACATTCAGATATTCATGTTGCATTTCTTGCCATATATCTTTTGTTTGTTGTCTCCTGCTAATTGGTGATATAGATCTCCCCTATAGATCTCCACAAGCAGATGTCGGGTGTCTAATCTCTCAATATAGAGTAAGCCCTTTAAGTAGAAAGTGTTTGTCATTCCTTCTGCAGTTCCCCACTGAGATACATCCTCGTGGATGATGGTTGTTTCCGTTTCCTCCCAACATATATATTGGGATGGGTTTTCCCTTTTGAGTTCTTTCCTCATTAGGACGAGTCTTGATTCAGTTTGCCTTTTTGGTCTGACCCTGAATTGGCCTTTTTACGACTGTCTCTTGTGCTTCCCTGTGGTATAAATGAATAGTTGCTCAGTAACCGGCAATCATTCACTTTATCCTCCATGGGATTGTGGCTTCTACCCAGTAACCGGTAGTTGTAAGTCCTATCTTTGCGGTTTTCTACCCAGTAGCCGGTAGTTGTAAATCCTATATACCTTTTTCCCTCTTTGCGGAATCTGTGGTTGTTTACCCAGAGATTGGTATTTGTATACTTGTTGTTCCTCAGCAAGAGTTGATGGCTTCTGCCCAGTATTCGGTAGTTATAAGTCCTATCTTTGTGGTCTTCTACCCAGTAACAGGTAGTTATAAGTCCTACTTTTATCCCATAGCAGAGGTAACCTTTGTGGTTCATCCTGGTTGATGGCGGATTTTGTGGTTTTCTACCAAGTATTCGGTAGTTGTAAATCCTATGTTGTTGTTGTCTCCCTATCGGAGTCTGTGCTTCCTTGTGGAATAGTTGGATGTTTGCTCAGTAACCGGCAATCATTCCCTTTATCCTCAGCTGAGATTTTTTTTTGGTTTTCTACCCAGTATTCGGTAGTTGTGAATCCTATTTTCTTGCTCTTCAGCTGAGTCTTTGGTCTTCTACCCAGTATTCAGTAGTTGTAAATCCTGTTTTCTTGCTCTTCAGCAGAGTTTGTGGTTTTCTACCTAGTAACTGGTAGTTATAAACCCTATTTGTTCCCCGTGCGGAATTGTGATTCTTTCCCTCCCCACGCAGAGGTTTTGGTTTCTACCCGGTATTCGGTAGTGGTAAACCCTATATTTTATCCTCATCAGAGTTGATGGTCTTCTACCCAGTATTCGGTGGTTGTAAATCCTAATCTCTCCCCTTTGCAGAGTTAACCTTTTGTGGTTCATCCTAGTTGATGACAGTTACTCTTGGTGGTTATCAATATCCAGTATTCGATGTTGATATTTCTTCACCCTTTTCTGGGTAATTGCTCTGAGTAAGCAATTGTATTCCCAACAGGTCTTTTTGTGGATAATTGTCGTATGCTAGCAATTTTATCCTTAACGGGTCCTTTCATCGTTTTCCAGTGATATGTTCCCCGGGTCATTGATTTTTATCAAATGCATCCCCGGTGAGTTCTCTTTCATCTACCCTTTTGTTGGTAATGATTATTGCTCCCTTTGATCGGTCATCTTTTTTATACCTAGTTTTGGTATCCCGATGTCCTTTCTTTTCGGTCGATTTATCCTTTGTTAACCCAGTAACCGGTTATGGATAATCTTCCATGCGAGTGTATTATCCACGTTCTGACGGTAATGGATAATATATCTCATGCACTCTTCAGTCGAAGCCTGTTGTGTTTCCCCAGTTGAGTAAGATTCGTGTTCCCTTTGCGGAATCGAATATTCCTTTCTACCCCTTTTTGAGCGTATCTCCCAGTAACCGGTGATATGTCTCCTAGATAATTGTCGTATGCTTGCAATTTATCCCCAGGGAGTTATCTTTCGTCTACCCTGTTGTTGTTGGTAACGATTGTTTCTCTTTTCGGTCGGCCACCTATTATATACCCAGTAACCGGTATCCCTGGTGTTCCTTCCATGCGAGTATATTATCTACCTTCTGATGGTAATAGATAATATATCTCATGCACTCCTTGGTCAAAATATTTTGATTGTTTCTCCTGTGGAGTAAGATTCGTATTCTTTGTAGAATCGAATATCCATCCTTTAACAAGTTTGCGTTTTGTTCTCTTCAGGATGATGAGTGTTTTGGCAGTAAAAACCAATTCACGTTTTTGGTCGGTCACCTATTATATACCCAGTAACCGGTATCCCTTGTGTTCCTTCCATGCGAGTGTATTATCCACGTTCTGACGGTAATGGATAATATATCTCATGCGCTCTTGGGTTGAAGCATTTTGTCCTTCCCCATTTGAGTAAGATTCGTTTTCCCGTTGCGGAGTCGAATGTCCATCCTGTAAGTCGATTTGCTTTTTCAAGCCCTCCTTTCGGATGATGAGTGTTTTGGAAGTAAAAACCAATTCACGTCTTTGGTTGGTCACCTATTATATACCTAGTAACCGGTATCCCTGGTGTTCCTTCCTTTCTGCTCCCTATTATGACCTTGGTCCCCTGTGGAGTCAGATTTTCCTGAGTTTATATACCTTTTTCAGGTCTTCCTCAGATGTTTTTGGTTGATTGATATCTCTCACCCTTATACCGGTCACCTATTATATACCCAGTAACCGGTAACACCTCATCCTTTTGCTTCCTCTGGAAAGTCTTTGTTAGATATTCCCCAGCGAAGTTTCTGTTGTGATTTACCTTTTGCTGTATTGGCGTTTTCCCCAATACATGCATTTTCCCCAGCAGGGAGGTTCTGTGTGAATCTTTCCCCAGTCTGAGTCCAGATTTTTATCCGAAGTATCCTTTGTGGATAGTTTTGCTGTATTGGCGTTTTCCCCAATACACGCATCTCTGAGTCAGCTTGAGTCTTTCCATCGGATTTGTCTTCCTTTGGAACTCTTTTCCCTAGTTTGAGTCCTTTACTCCCCAGTAAGGTCTCCAGTCGAGTCGTGTCCTGCTCACGCAGTGTCAAGTTCTTTTTTCCCTAATTCAGAGTCATGTCCTGCTCACGCATTCTCATTCTTTTTTTTCTTATCCCCATAAGAGTCCTGTTAGAGTCTCTGTTCCTGGTGAGTGTATTACTCCGATGGATTGTCTTTTCTTTCTTGTGGACGTATTCCCCACAGAGTTTGTCTCTTTTGCATTCATACATTTGCATCATGAGGTCTCTTAGGGACCAAAATTTGTCTCATTATTGTTATTTAAGCCCATTCCACCACGTCGAGATGAAGATTTTAACCATCACTTCTCCGGCTAGAATGACCTTAAATAGGGGCATACGTAAGACCCCAATTTTGTCCCTAAGATCCCTCATGGCATCATATCATAACATTGCATTGCCTCAAGGATCATTGGACACCTTGCTTCCTTCCCTGTGGGTGGGATCTTTCTTGAGAGTGGTTCTTGATCACCAAGCATTGCTTGCATTTGTATATCATTGCTTTTCTTTTAATCACTAACCAAATGTACAAAAATATGTCATTAACAATTGTTACTTGCAGCTTAAGCAGTCAACAGGTCAAGGCAATTCAAGTGAATCCTTTGTGCAAGAAATGAAGTTTCCATTGAGATATGGATCATGTGACCATTATTTAGAGCTTATGTGAGCTATAGGTTCATTTTGGAGCAAAATCCCCAAGTGGTTGAGGCCCAAGTTCATCAAAACATTTTCAGGTCATCTAAGGACCAATGCCAGTCAACTGAAAGTCAACTGTGGGTTTTGAAGTGTGAAATTGAGTTTCTTCATCTCATTCATGTGGAAACAAGGCTTATTCATCATGTCAAACCTTTATCTTGAAGAATTTGAAGTCATTCAAAAGTTTCCCAAAATGGAAAGTGACCTATAATTTCAAGTTTCCAAAAATGGAATGTTTTTGGACTAACTTCAACTCAATTTTCCAACATCAAGGAAGCTACAAATCATTTTTTGTCCAACATGAAAGTTGAAGATCTCTCTCTCCCATTTCCATAAAGTCTAAGATCATGAGCATCTGATGAATGGATGAGGAGATATGATCAAAACATTGCCAAGTGTGCCTGGAACTTCAAAATGCCATAACTTTTGATTCATAACTCCAAATTGAGTGCTCCTTTTTGCATAATTCTTCTCATGACATGAACTTTCCAAATCATTCATCACATTGCATGAAAATTCATCATATGATCATTTGTTCTTTCATGACTATTTTGGAGGGAAAATGATAAATTTAAAATTGGTGCATTGTATGGACAAAATACCATTGCCATTGTGTTCATTGGAAGATTTTAAGTGAATTCATACATGCATATGGTACTGTTCACGTTTGCATTTTCCATGCACCACACAAATTGTCATTTTGCTCATGCACCCTATTTTTGCTAATTCCAAATTAACTAATGCTAATTAACATTTTCAGTAGGATTAACATGTCATATAAATACATAATCCTAACAGAATTGTAGAGGATTCACCATTTCTAGATCTAAATTCTTCTTCCCTCCAAATTTCTCTCTCCATTGAAATTCAAATTTCTTTCACATAGCATTGTGATTTTCTTCCATATTCTTGTTCTGTGATATTGATTTGGTGTAGATCAAGCCTTAGATCATTGAATTTGAGCAGAAATCAAGCATGGCAAGTTCATGAAGGTGAAGATGGAAGCTGATTGTTGAGCAAGATCTAAGCTGTTCCAAGCCTCAATTCATTCATCAAGCTTCATAACAAGTGATCAGGAGTGGATTTGCACGCGTGCCAAGCCTTGAATCACCAAATTTCATTGTTCTGCTCTTCAAGAGGTAAGAACTCGAGTTTCTCAATTCTTCAAATAATTGCCATAAAGTTGTAGATCTATTCTTGCTGATCAATTTGATATAAAATTCGTGTGAAATGGATGAGAAATGGCTGAGATATGCTTGATTAAAGTTTTGAATGCCAAACTTATTTGGCTCGATTCTTAAGATTTATGAGGAATTAGCCTTAGATATTGCTCGATCTGTAACCTACGTTGCATGACCTTTCAAATGATATAAAATTTCCTTGTTTCTGGAAAAAATTTCATGAGCGTTGCTCCGGCGTCTTCGCGAGGAAGACGGTTGTTTCCTCCTTGCCACCGCCGTCTTTAATTTAGTGAGTTGGCGCTAGGGTTTTGTGACTGTGTGTGCCACGCAAGCGCATACATAGCAAAATGATTGGATGTGTTTCGTTTGACCATTGCCACGTATGTTTGGACTGATGTGTTGGACGCCAGCACATTAAATGAAGTTGTGCGTTTTGATCCAAAATTGGTTCGATTCCCAGTTCCATCATTTCTGATTTATTTGTGTTAAGCGCCTTATTTTGAATGGTTACACGCTTCGATTCCGCCTGGCAGCATGCTTTTCAAATTAATTCTCATTTTAACCTTTCCCTCCATAATTACATGTACATGATCCATGTTGATTTCATATTTTTATCCAACATTCAAAAATTCATATAAAATAGTAAAATGATCCAATTAATTCCATATTTTTTCTACATGATCATATGATTGTCTTCTATTTTTTGATGTGGATTTCTGGAATTGTGCCTGGCTGGAATTTGAATTGTGCTAGACTAATTGAACATGTGTGCATTTGTGACATTGGTCCATTCTTTCTATCATGAAATGTTCAATCATGATCCAAATGCCATGAAATTTTGCATGATGATTCTTAACATGTTGATGGATTTGTGTGATTTTATTTGGCTTTTTTTGCTATTTCCTTCTCTGTTTGGGACACATGTACTTTAGGTGTGACAATTTGTGTCACACAATTGGATGACTAGCTTGTGCGTTTTTGTATCCATGTCATTTGAACTCTGATGATTTTGATTTTTGGTATGATGATTCTGTTTGATGTGTTGAATGCTCATAAAAATTTCCATAATTGTTTGAGTCATTTCTGTTTTGATGTGGAATTTACATTCTTGATGATCAATTGTATGCACCTCTTGCTTGCCTTGCCTTCTCATGCTCATTAAATTATGTTGCTTGATGATTTTGACTTGGTCCTTTTTAGGACATGTTCGTGGTTGAATAAACATGCTTTGTGTTGAATATTGGCTGCTGTTTTGACTTTTGATTCACCTTTCACCCTAGGCTTTGCCCTAGGGGTTTGAACTTACAATTTGAGCTTTGCATTTCAGGTTCATGCAATAAGTCCTAATGGATGATGTTGATCTCATGAATTGAGATACAATTTGCTTTGTTTAACTAATCTTGATTGTGTTGTAGGTCCTTGGATGGCTAACTCACTTGAGTTGTGGACTTACATTGTGTATATTGGTTGTCTGATTGTTGACTGTCTGTATAGTTTGTCTGAATGTGAATATTGACTTGTTTGATTTTCTTACAGGTACTTTAGTAGCTTTAACTCATTGTTTGAGTTGCTTTGCTTTGCTTGTGGTTGGCATACCACTTAGGTAAATTCCTATTCTCCATGTAGTCTGGAACACCTGTCATGTTATTTTGGCAGGCACCTGTCTGAAGCCCTCTTTAAGAGGCCATGTATTTGCTTGTTTATATTTGTGCCAAGCAGGTTAAGTCCTCTTAAGAGGCAATTGGCAGATAAAAGGGATGTGCAATCCATCCCCTGCTATTCAGTTGAGTCTTTCATATTGCTCGCACTACGTGCTGATGCATTTGAATAAACATCCCAAGATCTTGTATAGTCAGTCATTGTGGAGTATAGTTCCTCATTCTAGACTCCCACACCTTCTTTGTTTCAAGCTCTCCCAGGCCAGGGATAAGAGCTATGAGGTCTAACCCTCATCTCCCATTTCATCTGCTACACCTTAACTCTCAATGTTAGAGGTTAAGAGCCTGACCACCCATTCCAGTATTTGGCTTGTTTGTCAAGGTCGATATGACCCCTTGACTAAAGCCCAACCTTGCTTGAGCCCCATGGTTGTGTATAGTGTGTGATAATTGACTGCTTGTTTGCTTATTTGTCCATCTGTGCATAATTGTTTGTGTGTGCCTTTGTGCATTATTTTCATCTTTGAGCATTAATTGTATATCATTTCATGATCATTGTTCATACTTTGTGACATTTTGTTTTGTCCATTGAGGAGTCAATTGTAAGTCCAGCTATTGGCATTTGTTTCCTGTGATCTGGTAGGAGTTGGAACTAAGACCATTAATTGGCACTCCATTTCCTTTTCTGTTTTCTTTTGTGGAGTCAGGTATAAGACCATTGATTGGCTATCTGTTTTCCTATTTTGTTTTGTTTTGTGGAGTCAGATGTAAGACCAGTGATTGGCTATCTGTTTCCTATCTTGTTGCTTTGTGGAGTTGGACGTAAGACCATTTATTGGCACTCTGTTTCCCATTTGTTTTCGGAGTTGGACGTAAGACCATTTATTGGCAATCCATTTCCAGTTTTGTTCTCTTTGAACCTGCTTACTTGCTTATTGCTTTGTTGCCTATTCCAAAGGATGGTACTTACTTGGATCATCTACATATGATATCAAGAGAGGAACTCCTATGAAGTTTTACTCTTCATCCCCACCTTTTGTCTCTTTACAACCTCCATTTGCATGTTAACCCAAACCAAAAAACTTTGTGCAAACATTTTCATCTATTTTCAAACTAGAAACCTAGGCCTTAAGCCTCTGATTTTCAAACTTCATTTTCACAATACTTCTTTTGAATTGAATCTAATGTCAACTTTGACCATTTTTGTGAATACTCTAATTGGTTAATTTCACTCACTCAATTGTTTTGTGGCTTTGTCCATTCTTTAATCAAGTTTTCATACATTAGCCATAGATCTTAGTTATCTTAGTGGTTGATGTGAATCTCACCTTTTGTCCTTAGTGATTGAATTGTAAGACTTCCTTGCTTATTATAGGGCATAATCCCTCACTAGCAAGTTGAAGTTGTTCTCACATGGTGGACTTGTGGTTGTATAGGTTGAGTTTTCTCCCATGGATAATGAAAGACCTTAGGGCTTTTGTTTAAAATCAATCCACTTACTCTTTGGAAATCTTTTAGCCGAACTACGAGGTTTTGATCCTGTAAGGGTACGTAGGCAATGGATTCATCCATCCAAACACAAAAATAATAAAAATTGTATATTCTTCTCTCATCCTCCCAATCAATGTTTGCACATTAAATATTTTCATAAACAATCATCTGATACAACAAGTTGTGAAAAGGGTTCCCTAGGAGTACCTAGGATGCATTGGGTGCCTAACACCTTCCCTTTGCATAATTACCCCCTTACCCAGATCTCTGTACCCTTTTTATTAGTTTTCTTTGTAAAACTTCTTAGGCTTTGTTCGCTTTCTAGCCATTCATTGGATAAATAGAAGTGCGGTTGATCGCGACTTTATGAGTCGAATTTGGGGTACAAACTGCAAGTGAACAGTTCTATCGCGTAGTTTTAAAAGATATCGATCCCACAGGGACTTATGAATCGATATACCGTTATCTAAGGTTACTACGTAAAGCTAAGGCAGGTAATACTTTGATTGGTTGGGGGAAAAACTAAAACTAAAATAAGATCTAAAATAAATATCTAATAAGCGGATATCGGTATGCAGTTCGTCGTAATTAAGGAATCAATTCTTTGTTGGTTTCTTAGTTTTAAAATAAAACTTTTCAGTTGACACTATTGATTAAAAGTTTTATCTCAAACTCTCGCTCTATTGAATAAACTATGATTTTATATTAACGTAGCTGTCACTTATAGTTAAGTCAAAAACCAATTTTTGAAAACAATAGAATCCGTAGAAACTCTTTTTAAGAAAACACTAATCGTTTAAACACCCTTATCTCAAACTCTCGCTCTGTTGACTTAGGTTATATAATTAAATTCAAATGCTTAACTCTCGTCCTCACATTCAATCTTTAAAAATACTTTTCGAAAAAGGTTAGAATTTAATTAACTCTAAAAATTGCTCTCGCCCTGATCTAGAATTAATGTCCAATTCACACTGTCCAGTCAAAACCTCAAACTCTCGCTCTATTGATTTTAACTTCTTTATGTCTTTTACTTTCGTACAAAAACTTTGTTATTAAACCTGTAAATTGAGACCGTAAAAAGAGTGATTTTAATTTTAAACTTAATTAAACCAATTTGGTTTTGATTCCTTCATTCCGCTTACTCTACATACCGATACCTAAGTAAATCAGCCAGACATGCTAAACAGACTTAAATAAATATCATGCATAAACAGATTCATCTGAGGCAAATAATATAAATAAACAGTAAAACAGGGCATATATAAATTCAAACAATAATTAAAGAACCTGAGAAATTGAATAGCAGTCTTGAACACTCCACCACAGGTCGGTTGGATCTGTTCTTGAATTCTTCAATCAGGCAGAAAAATAAAAGCGAAGGAATAAAAAAACTAGATTCTAACGTAAGGTTAGATCCGGTAAAAGGTACACAATAGTTTCCGATGTAGAAACTATTGTGCGGAAAATTAATTAACTAAATGCTAAAAAGGAAAATAGAATTGCAAAAGAAACAATAAAAATTGTAAAAGTAATACTGTAAAGAATATGCTTAAGCTGCTGGAAAAAGAAAAAGAAAAATGCGGAAAAGCAAAAACGGCAAAGAAATCTGAAAAAGGCGTGGAAGCGTGGAGACCTCTGCAGGGTTTGCAAAGCTGATATTTATACTGGTACTTTCTGTAACGGTTTCCAAAAGTAGTCCGCGTCAAAAGTCTTCACGTAGCGAAGGGTTAGGCGTGCAAATAGGACTCAACGTCTCTGAAGGCAAAAATATAGGGGAATGGTGTGACGTCCGTCACACCATGTGTGACGCTCGTCACAGGAGTGTGCAAGGCGTGACGCTCGTCACAGCCTCTGTGACGCTCGTCACAGGCACAGCGCCTGTGCTTTTTGGGCTGGGCTTTGGCTTTTGATATTTGCTTCTTTTCATTCCTTTTTGCACCTCCTTTTCTTCCTTTTTTACTTGTGCTTCAAATAAACCACTTGAGATAAATAGAAAGAAAATACCGCGTAATATCTGATAAAATGAAATAAATTAAGGTAAATAATAATATAATTTAATTAAATTGAGTCCTAGAATGTGATACTATTTCATGTTATCAGCGGTGGCGACTCTATCTTTGTATGCTTTGCTTTTGATTTAGTCAATAAATCTAAAGGCGATGAATACACCGCTACAGAAAAGTGGCGACTCTGCTGGGGAGGACAAAGTTTCCTAGTGGGTTTGCCTACTTTTCACACTTGTTGTGATATATTGTTTATGACATATTTTTGTGCAATTTGGGATTACTGTATTGTTTGTAATGATTGATTTGCTTGATATATCAATTGCTTGCTTGCTTGGTGATCTCTGTGAGATGAGTTCTATACCCGAACTCGAGTGCACCCTGTGATAGGAGAATGGCATAGTCTCGTCGACTTGTGTGGAGTTATTCCTTAGAAAGTTGACTTGCGAGTCCATTCACTTGGTGGAGGTCGTGTTGGATTAATGATGTCACACAAGTTATTTGTGGTTAGGCATTATTCTTCCAATATGTGCCATAGAAGCCAAGGACCTTAGTTTACCAAGCCCATCTTGGCCTATTTTTAGGATGTAGTGCGGAGGTCGTTCAAATGTCAGATTTGATGCGATTGTTACGCGATACTACACTCATAAGAGTCTCTCTTGAGAATATTTTTGGAATACGAGTATTCGTTCCTCCGATAATATTCGAAAGATGGGATGATGACTATGGGAACCTCTGGTAGAACATGTTCGGCAGGTTTAAACCATAGTACACTCCCTTTGGGTGGTTCTTAACCGAGACTCCATGCTCGTGACTCACAACAAACCCGTGATTCATGGTGGATCCGTTCAGGCATCCTTAATATCAATGGAACTTGGGTGTCGATAAGGTGCAAACCATAATCCACCAAAATGGATGATTGATATTAAGGATGGTTGAGTCGTTCGTATATCGTTAACATCAATGGAACTTGGGTGTCGATAAGGTGAAAAACCCTAATCCACCAAAATGGATGATTGATATTAAGGATAATACGGGTTATCCCATGACCTTTGTCTGGTGTGCTTTGCTTGATCCTTGAGTGTGATTGTTGCATTCATGCATTCATGCATTCATCTGCATCCATATCATCAGAAAAAAGAAAATTTTCAAGGAACTTAAGGGGTTATTCGCAAAATTTTCAGATATGGAAAGACCAAAAAGGCATACAAAGAAGTACAACTTCAGACAACCCGATTTGAAAGAGTTAAGGAATCTGACATCCTATGTATTAGATCCCTTGGGTTTCAAAGCTCGTTATGGGAAGCTTTTGCCTCTTCTGACTACTCAGGTTGACGAAGGGTTGATGAATACTTTGGCGCAGTTCTATGATCCTCTGTATCACTGCTTCTCTTTTCCAGACTTTCAGCTATTGCCTACCCTTGAGGAGTATGCTCATCTTATGGGTATTCCGATTTTGGATCAGGTGCCGTTTAGTGGCTTGGAGAGTATTCCTACATCTCGAGAGATAGCTGACATGTTGCATATAGATGAATCCTTGGTTAAAGCTCATATGACTACCAAAGGTGGAATTCAAGGTCTTCCTTCTGATTTCCTCATCGCTCAAGCTACCGTTTATGGGAAGGCCATGAGTGAGGATGCCTTTGAAGCCATATTCGTGCTTCTCATCTATGGATTGGTATTGTTCCCCAACATTGACAAATTTGTGGATGTGAACGCCATTAGGATCTTTTCTGCTCTTAATCTCGTTCCGACTCTGTTGGGTGATACCTATGTCTCTTTGCACCTGAGGAATGCAAAGGGTGGTGGCGCTATTGTGTGTTGTTTGCCTCTGTTGTATAAGTGGTTTATTTCTCACTTACCTCAGACGATTGTTTTCAAGGAGAACAAGGGATGTCTACGGTTGTCTACGAGACTCATGTCTCTCACTAATGATGATATCTCTTGGTATGATCGTGCATATGATGGTGTCCAGATCATTGATTCTTGTGGTGAATTCTCCAATGTGCCTCTTCTTGGTACATGTGGTGGGATTAGCTACAACCCTATTTTAGCACGACGTCGGCTTGGGTTCCTCCTAAAGGATAAACCTAATAACATTCTGTTAGAAGGTATGTTCTTTCAGGAGGGTAAAGATTCCCAAGGACTGAAAGCCAGGATGGTCCGCGCTTGGCGCAAGATTCACAAGAAGGGCAAAAGTGAGTTGGGTTCGAAGAACTGCATTGCTTTGGAGCCGTATACTACTTGGGTGAGGAAGATAGCATCCGAGTATCTCATGCCTTATGATTATCTGAGACCTACACCTTTGGTTGTGGCTAGGCCTTCAACCCTCCCTAACCAAGGCGTAGAGGAGTTGAGAGACTAAGACCTTTCACGTGCCTGGATCCGTGAAAGAGTAGAGTTGCTTCAACAGCTTAAGGAGAAGGATGCCCTGATCGAGTTCCTCGAGCATCAGGTCATTGATGATCCTGATGATACATGGACTTCTCTACTCCCTTAGTCTTCCAAGTTCTGGAAAAGGAGGTATGACAGACTCGCCAAAGAGAAGGCGGATATGGAGGCAGCATATGAGAGAGAGGTTAAGAGGCTTCGTGCAGCTTATCTTCCGGAATCCCGAGCTTCTAGGGATCCATAGGATGTTTATTTTCCTTTTCTCTTGTAATAATTGACAATGTTGTACTTCTTTTTTATCAAATATATTTGATGAGATATTTTCCATATGCGATTTAAATGGTTAATACTCAAAATTTGCAAATAATACCCTAGAAGTTCCTTTAAAATAAAAACAAATCATGTGCACGAGCATTGCATGCATCATTCGCATAAGCAGGTGTTTGTTCCGGTCTTCTTGTCTGTGGCCTAACTCTGTGCTCTTCATTTATTTTGAAGACAAGCTGACTCATCGATACTACACCAGAGCCAACTCTTCTAGATTGATGGATCATCTTGAGCAAGAGAATCGCGAGCTGAAAGAGGAAGTCGCCAAACTGAGCACTCTGATGGAGCAATTCCTAGCTGCCCGGAATCAGCCATCTCCAACACCTGCGACTCCTCCCCAGAGGACTGTTATCTCTGAGGTTGTTTCTGCTACAGTGCCAGCTGCCAGTGCCCATTTTGTGCCAACCGCCATGCCAGCCGGGTTTCGGTGGGGTATGCCTCCTGGTTTCATGCCTGATATTCCTGCACCAACATTTGCTTCCATGCCGGCATCTAGCCCGGTCATTGTTGTGCCTCCTCTTGTCGTGCATACCGTTCCCAGGGTAGACGACACCATCTATCATTCTGAGCCGTCTGAGGGCCCAGATTTTCATGAGAAGTTGGATGCAATGAATGACCAATTTCTTGAACTCGGCAAGGAATTGAAGACCCTTCGAGGAAAGGATTTGTTCGGCAAATCTGCATCCTAACTCTGTTTAGTTCCCGGTGTGAAAATACCTGTGAAGTTCAAAGTCCCAGACTTTGAGAAGTATAAGGGGAACACCTGCCCTCTCAGCCACCTGGTTATGTATGCTAGGAAAATGTCTACTCAAACGGATAATGATCAGCTGCTCATTCATTATTTCCAGGACAGTCTGTCCGGTGCTGCACTATGATGGTATATGAGTTTAGACAGTGCAAACATCCGTTCCTTGAATGATCTTGGCGAAGCCTTCGTCAAGCAATACAAATACAATATGGATATGGCTCCCGATCGGGATCAGCTCAGAGCCATGTCCCAGAAGGACAAAGAGACATTTAAAGAGTACGGCCAGAGGTGGCGAGGGCTGGCAGCTCAGATTACTCCTCCGCTGGAAGAGAAGGAAATGACCAAGATCTTTCTGAAGACCTTGAGTTCATTTTATTACGAGCGGATGATTGCTAGAGCTCCTTCTGATTTCACCGAGATGGTGAACATGGGGATGCGTTTAGAGGAGGGAGCCCGTGAAGGACGGCTGACCAAAGATGAAGGCTCTTCTAGCAAGCGATATGGGGCATTTGCGAAGAAGAAAGATGGGGAGGCACATGCTGTGCAATCCCATGTCAAACCCAGAAGACCCTCCGTTAGGAGGAAGCCTGTGCGTTCAGCCAGCAACCAGCACCAGGTGGCTCATATAACACCTGTTTTCAGAGACAATAATCAGCAATATCAGCATAATAATCAGCAACCATCTCAGCAGTATCAACAACAACATCACCCTCAGCAACAGGCTTACCAGCCTCGCAACAACAGTAATCCAGCTAGTACGAGTTATGAGAGGAAGAAGATCACTTTCGATCCGATTCCGATGTCATACGCAGAGCTGTATCCCTATTTGATAGAGCGGAAATTGATTACTCCCAGGGACCCACCGGCTGTACCTGCTAACCCTCAGTGGTGGTACAAGCCCGATCAGCATTGTGTTTATCATTCGGGTGCTCCGGGCCATAATATGGACAACTGCTTTCCGTTGAAGACTAAGGTTCAAGACCTTATGAGATGCGGAATTTTGTGCTTTGAGGACGTTGGTCCCAATGTTAAAAAGAACCCATTGCCCGAGCATGGGAAGTCTGTTAACATGGTCCAGGGTTGCCCTGGTAAATACAAGGTCAAATATGTAAGCCATATTCGACAGTCATTGGTTGAGTTGCATCGTCTACTGTGTGATTACAGTCATATGGAGCACGACCATGACAAATGCCGTATCTGCTCTGTCAACAGATTAGGATGTCGCCAAGTGCGTAGAGAGCTGCAAGAGTTGCTGGATGATGGGACCATCGAGATTCTTCAGAACAGAAATGTTGATGAAGATGAACCAGAGGTGAATGTGATTTCTCCGGTGTTCAGGATCCCCGAGCCTGTTGTCATCCGATATGATGGTAGCAAGCAGAAGGTTTCTCCTGCTCTGATTATCAAGCCTGCCGGCCCTGTGCCTTATTCTTCCGATAAAGCAATTCCGTTCCGCTATAATGTTGATGCTGTTGAAGATGGGAAAGAAGTACCCTTGCCTTCTCCCTCTATTGTGAATATAGCTGATGTGAGCGGATTGACCCGTAGTGGTCGCGTGTTTTCACCTCCGAAGCCTCAGGCTAGAGCTGATTGTATTGAGCGTCCGGTGGGGAATGCTGTTAATTCTCCGAATCCGGCACCTATTGTTAAACCCTCCTCTGTACAAAAGACTCCTACTTCTTCTGTTGGCCCTAGTGGCACTGTGAATGAAGACTGTGATGAGATGCTGAGGCTCATCAAGAAGAGTGAGTACAACGTTGTAGACCAGCTTCTACAAACGCCGTCCAAAATCTCTGTGTTATCTTTGCTTCTGAATTCAGAACCCCATAGGGAGGCTCTGCAGAAAGTTTAGGATTTGGCTTATGTTGATCATGATGTCACTATTGAATAGTTTGACAGCATTGTTGCAAACATCACTACATGCAACACTTTGAGTTTCTGTGACGCTGATCTCCCTGAGGAGGGAAGAGACCACAACATGGCTTTACATATATCCATGAATTGCAAGAGCGACGCCATGTCCAACGTGTTGGTGGACACTGGGTCATCTTTGAATGTATTGCCAAAATCCACTCTTTCTAGATTATCATTTCAAGGGCCTCCCATGAGGCAGAGTGGAGTTGTTGTGAAAGCTTTTGATGGGTCACGTAAGACCGTGATTGGGGAAGTTGATCTCCCAATCAAGATTGGACTAAGTGATTTCCAGGTTACCTTTTAGGTTATGGATATCCACCCATCTTATAGCTGTCTCCTTGGTAGACCATGGATTCACGAGGTTGGCGCCGTGACATCCACCCTACACCAGAAGCTGAAATTCGTTAAGAACAAGAAACTGGATGTGGTAGGGGGAGAAAAGGCTCTCCTGGTTAGCCACTTGTCTTCTTTCTCATACATTGATGCTGAGGATGAAGTTGGAACGCCTTTCCAAGCTTTGTCTATTGTTGAGCCAATTGAGAAGAAAACTCCTTCATTTGCTTCCTATCGTGATGCGAAACTGGCCATCGAATGTGGTGCAGTTGCTGGTCTAGGAAAAATGATCGAGCTTGAAGACAATAAATCCCGGGCTAGCATTGGCTATTCTTCTGGGGTCTTCAACGACAAAGGTCTGTTCAAGAGTGGAGGTTTCATCCACGCCGATCAAGCTGAGGAAGCTGCTGCTATCTTGGAAGAGGATGCAGAGGATACTGACAATTTTGTCATCCCTGGCGGGATCTGCCACAATTGGGTCGCTGTGGATGTTCTTACGGTCATTCATAAGTCAGCGTAATATGTTTGCTTTGTTTAAAAAACCCTTCTCCCATGCCAAAAGGAGAAGTGATGACATTGTTGGCATCATATATACAATGATATTTCATTCAATAAATTCATGTTAAACATTTGTTTTTCCATTTGTTTTCACTTTTTGCTTTTTGCATGAAATTGGTGATCACAAAAAACCCTAAAAACAAGAATAAAAGCAATCTTTTAATCTGCATAATGATTTGTTTGTTTAAATTTTAAAGTTTTTTATTATCCAAAATCATTATGCAGGTTGATTCTAAAACTCATTGCACATAATGATCCAACGCCATCTCCCAATTTTGAATTCCCTGTATTTGAGGCAGAGGAAGATGATGTTGAAGGGATTCCTGACGAGATTACCCGTCTTCTTGAGCACAAAAAGAAGATCATTCAGCTGTATCTTGAGAATCGGCAGAACAGTCAAACTGGGGCAGTAAAAAATAAGAGAGGGTAAAAAAAAAAACAAAATCAAAAAAATCAAAAATTAAAAAAAAAAATAAAATAAAAAAACAAATAAAAGAAAACGTATACCCTCAAACCCCTAGTTGACTGATGCTGAATGGATTCAGAGTCGTTACGACCAGTTGAATCTGATTGAAGAGAAGCGATTGACTGCCATGTGCCATGGTCAATTATATCAACAGAGAATGAAGAAAGCATTCGATAAGAAGGTCAAGCCTCGTGTGTTCCGAGAAGGTGACCTCATGCTCAAGAAAGTCTTGTCTTTCGCGCCCGATTCCAGGGGCAAGTGGACTCCAAACTATGAAGGTCCATATGTTGTCAAGAGAGCCTTTTCAGGCGGTGCTTTGAGGCTTACAACAATGGATGGGGAGGATTTCACTCGTCCTGTGAATTAAGATCCAGTCAAGAAATACTTCGCCTAAAAAGAAAAACAGAATAGCTCGCTAAGTTGAAAACCCGAAAGGGCGGCTTAGGCAAAAATGAGCGTCTCGGTGGATAACCCGAAAGGGTGATCCAAGCAAAAATTAGAGACATGAAAAAATGATTTGCATCCCGCTAGATTGAGTACCTCACCCTGGGGAAATCTAGGCAAAAATTAGGGATTTGGCAAGTAACTGCATCCTGACAAGACTTTCTGTTCGACAACTGTCTTTTCGTCAGAGATTCTCGCTCAGTCATCATCAACTGAAGCTTCAAATACATCGGATTCAAATTGGTAGAGAAATGGTCATTATGTTCAATGTAGCCCTCTTCCAATATATATCACCGATTTCAAACTTTGTACAGATCTATGGAGTCTTGCCATTTGCAGACTACCATTCCATCAAATGAATTTGAGCTTTTATCCAATTATTTGCACTCTTATTTGTTTCTATTCAACAAATGTTTTGCATGTTTTAATTGATAAAATGTCATTGTTTTACACAAATAAATTTTTCAAATTTGTTTTTAAACAAAGTGAACATTCACAATGATGAGAGGATACTTAAGAATTTCTCAGTGCTCTCCCAAGGGTGGCATGTTTTCTAACAGGGTAAGACATTCGTTCATATTCCTGGCATGGCGGTATCCTCTTTCTCCAGATTGTTGTTGAGGTTTCTCCCCAAGCAGAGCTTCTGTTGAGATTTTATTCCCCGAGCAGAGTATTTGTTGGGGTTTCTCCCGAGTAGACTTTTGTTAAGCAGAGCCTTTGTTAGGACTCTTCCCATCAGAATGCTTGTTGAGGTTTTCACCTCTCCTCCCTTCAGCAGAGCAGTGATTCTTTCCTCCTCAGCAGTTGTGGTTTCCTTTTGGAAGGTTCAGTATTCGGTGGTTGATCCCAAGTTCCCCTTCAGATAAATCCCCAGTAGATTTGTGGTGGTGGATTGTATCTGTAATGATCCCTCCCATACAGAGATTTGGTTGATCTCCTGATGTTTCTGATCCCCAATAGAGTTGCTTGTGTGGCAGAATCTACTTGCGTGATCTTTTTTCCCTCAGCGGATTCGTCCCCAATGGAGTTGCTGACAGTATCCCTAGTATAGTTGCTTGTGCGGCCAGATTCTACTTGTGTGGTCTGTTTTCGTAGAAGTTCTTACCTGCGTAGTGAGCTCCTGTTTCCCAGCTGAGGCTGATGATCCATCCTTGCAGAGATCTTTTTGTTTCCTGATCCCAGCAGTTTGTTTGTTCTCCGGTGATCCTGGATTTCTCTCCTGTGGTGTAGTACCGGGCGTTTGATTCCTGGACCTGTTTGTGTTGGAAATGTCTGTTTTGTCAGCATTCATCAAACATAAATCACGCATATTCATGCATACTTTTAACATTCAGATATTCATGTTGCATTTCTTGCCATATATCTTTTGTTTGTTGTCTCCTGCTAATTGGTGATATAGATCTCCCCTATAGATCTCCACAAGCAGATGTCGGGTGTCTAATCTCTCAATATAGAGTCAGCCCTTTAAGTAGAAAGTGTTTGTCATTCCTTCTGCAGTTCCCCACTGAGATACATCCTCGTGGATGACGGTTGTTTCCGTTTCCTCCCAACATATATATTGGGATGGGTTTTCCCTTTTGAGTTCTTTCCTCATTAGGACGAGTCTTGATTCAGTTTCCCTTTTTGGTCTGACCCTGAATTGGCCTTTTTACGACTGTCTCTTGTGCTTCCTGTCGCAACCTGAAAAATACAGTGCACGAAAAAACAACCGGCGAAAGAAAATGACAGAAGAGTCGCCACCGTGCGTTATTCATCCCAAAGGAGGGAAAGGAAACGCTCGAAGTAAACCTGAAAAAGGAAAGGACAAGACGGGGTCTCGCAACCAAATCTTGGGTTCGGGAGTCGGTTATGCGAAGGGAAGGTATTATCACCCCTACGCATCCGTAGTACTCTACGGGATCCACTTTTGTAGTTCTTGTCTAAAGGGTGTGTGTTTATCTTGTGCTGTTTACCAAAAATAAAAAAAAAGGGTTAAATTAAAATGACTCGCGCGGATGTCGCATCCACTGCATACGTATCTCATCTGAATATGAGAATCAGAGTCTTCGTAGCTCGACTACCTATGGGTTGGGGGATGTGTGCTCGCTAAGACATCGCGTCTTATGCCTACGTATCTCATCTGGCCTGAGAATCAGAGCAAAACGTAGTTCGACTAACTACGGGGTTATGGATTGGGTTTTGGACGAACGACGTCACTACGCAATCTACCGGATGCTCGACCTTTGGAGACTTACTCGCCTGTAGTAGAAGGAGTTAACGTGTTGCTTTGGGTTTTAGGGTTTGGGATGCTCAAGGGAAAAAAGGCAGTCCTTGATGAAGGAACCGCACTACCTGCAGGGATACGAACACATACAAAACAAACATGTATAAAGTAAATGTGCCAACAAGGGGCTCAGAAGTAAATAAACAAAAGAAAACAAATGCCTCCTATCGAGGTCTTCCAGCTAAGAAAGCGATAAAATGCGGAAAAGAGGTAAAAGTACCACACGGATAAAGATCCGAAGTAATAGCAATTAAAGGAGTAAGAAACCCAGGGATCTCCCAAGCTAATGCCATCAAAGAAAAGTGAGTCAGTACAGGTAATCGGAATGAACCTCCAGGGGTTATCCCACAAATAAAGTGGGAAACCACGCAAGTTATCCCTGCAAAAGTCATGTGAGCCCTCACAAAAACTCAACAAAAGGGTTAGTGAAACACCATAAGCATTTTTTTTCATGGATAACAGTATGGTTTCAGAAACCTCAAACCCTGTGGCATACACTTCAGAAATCATGTGATTAAACATTCAAGGCATAGGTTTCACCCATTCATAATACATCACACATTTAGAACATTCAAATTGAAGGCGTAAAATAATGGGAATAGGGCAAACCTGATTGGAGAGCTTGATTGAAATTGAGTTGCACCCGTGAGGCCCTTCAGGGTTTGGAGGCTGCTCTGAGTTCTCTGTCAGGTTTCTCTTCAGGTTTTGTCCAGGGTTTTGCTTCAAGGAAACCTCAGAGTATTTTGCTTCTCTCCCTTTTTCTCAAGTGAAGCCTTGGTATTTATAGACTGAATTTCATGGTTTTGTGGGCTCAAATGAGAGAGACCCAAGTCCAAAATTTTTTATTATATTTTATTTATTTTTTTTATTATTATTTTTATTTATTAATTTTTTTTTGTAAAAAATTATTTTTTTTTTTTTCGTATTTTTTTTTTTTCGTTTTTTTTTTTCGGATCTAATTCTGATTGACATGATGAAATGCAATATGAAATGAATGCATGAATGAGGAGGGCAAATTTTGGGGTGTTACAGCTGCCCCTATTCAATCATCAGCTAAACCGAGTAGGATGAAAGCGAACAGCTTATCAGACAAACGGGGTGAGCTGTGATTGAATACCAAAGACAGACCGAAAATTTGCGCTCCGAGAACACCATAAAAACGCGGAAATACACCGTGCTGTTTATTTTTCTTCCGATCCTCTGGCTTAATCTGGAGTTTCGATCCTCTGGCTGAACCTATACTCAATTTAGTCCTCTGGTTGGATATTAATTTTGATCCTCGGGCTGGATACGATTTTGATCTTCTGGCTAGATCTTCTTCGATCTTCTGGCTAGATCTCCTTCGTTTCGATTCTCTGGCTGAATCTATTTCCTTTGATTCTCTGGCTGAATCTACTTCGATCTTCTGGCTAGATCTGAATTGTTGCGATTTTCGATCTTCTGGCTAGATCTTCTTTGTTTCGATTCTCTGGCTGAATATACTTTGATCTTCTGGCTAGATCTGGATTGTTTTGATGATAAATTCCCGTCATTAGGATCCCGCATCTGAGGCATGCGCTGGTTGACCCTCTTTTGAAATCTACACCCAACCTTCATATTAGATATGCAGCTTCGAGAATATTCCACTTTTGGGCTTCGTACATATTCTTCGGGCTAGAACATGTTGTAACGACTCCTCAATTAGACTTGGGCTTGCTGGGGAAATAAAGCTTGTAGGCGACTTCACTAGGGAATCTTCAAATTGAGCCTTAGGCTGGCTTACTGGAACACGATTCTCAGGCTGAATCTTCGAAATGACCCTCAGGCTGGATCACTAGAACACGATTCTCAGGCTGAATCTTTGAAATGACCCTCAGGCTGGATCACTGGAACACGATTCTCAGGCTGAATCTTCGAAATGGACCCTCAGGCTGGATCACTGGAACACGATTCTCAGGCTGAATCTTCAAAATGAACCTCAGGCCGGATCACTGGAACACGATTCTCAGGTTGAATCTTTGAAATGACCCTCTGGCTGGATCACTCACGCTTGATCCTCTGGCTGGATCTCATGACCTTGGTTGTAAAGTAATTCTTCAGTCTGCTTGGATGAACCTGTTTATCAGCTTATGTGTATGCTTGATATGATATGCATGCGAATGCAAATGTTATGCATGGTGTAAAAAGAAATCTGCTTGGGGAAGCAAACTCCGGTAGGGAACAGATCGCTGTATCAATCCTTGAATGCTCTGTGGGGAATGATCCGTCTGCCGGGACCGATGAGCCACCAAAAATAAATCGGCCTTTTGAAAAGTTGACCTTGCGGGGGGAGTATCAACTATGGAAATTTTGTTCGGCGAGGCTCTGTGAGGAGAGTCTGTGGGGAAAACACTTCTTAGGGAAATGTCGTAGGAAACGGCCTTTGCTGGGGATATGAACTTGCTAATCGCCCTCAAGCTGGGGATTAACGAATCTGTTAAAAATAATCTGCTGGGGATGAGATGAACACTGGGAACACCACCCTCTTGTCTGTTGGGTATGCAACCACTTCGCTGTTGCTGGGAAGATACAGTCTGGATACTGTCAACTCTGTTGGGGAACATGCTCTGCTGAGGAGAGACTTTGTCAACCGCTTGGGGATGAGGATTCATGACTTGGCATCCGGTTCCTGTGACCTGCAACCAAAAATACATGTATGCCTCGGGGGAATTACTCGGTTTGAATTCACCGTTCGGGATTAAGCACATTCAAAGCAATTTTAAATGTTTTATCAAAAATTCGGACATTTTTGCAAACAAACTGATAAATGAAAAATAAAGAGGCTCTTTAACTGAATTATACTACTCTTAATGGGGAGAAAATTTGTGCCAGGAATAGGCGAGGGTATCAGGAAGCTGATCCCTGAAAAGAGGTGATCGCTATAAAAAGAGAACTATCCTAATGGCAATGGGGATACGGGGTCCCACCGAGTTTCGACTCTGTTATGGCTCGTATGTCCTCAAGACGCTCTGCTCATCTTGCTTTCTGAAGTGGATGATTAGTCGATCTTTAACCTTCGAAGATTGCCGGATTGAATGAAACGGTGATATAACACGGATGAACTCAGATCACAGTCATTCGCTTATTCCCTAACTTTTGCCTGGATCGCCCCCTTTTTCGGGTTTTCAATCCATCGGGATACCCATTTTTGCCTGAGCCGCCCTTTTGGGTTTTCGACTCACCGGGTGTACTCTTTTTTTTATATCCCTAATTTTTGCCCGAACCTCTTTATTCTCTTTTTTTTTGTTCGTCGGGATGCCCTTTTTTTTGCCTGGACTATTCTTTTTATCGTCCAGCGGGTCTATTTTATGCGAAGTATATTTTTTTTTTCACTGCGTCTGAGTTGATAAGGGACGGGAATCCTTCGCCATCCATGGTTGTTAGCATCAAAGCTCCGCCATAGAAAATCTTTTTAACCACGTACGAACCCTCATAGTTCGGTGTCCATTTGCCCCTGTGATCTGTGTTAGGAGGAAGAAATATTTTGAGTACCAATTCACCGACTTGATACCCCCGAGGGCGCACTTTCTGACCAAATGCTTTCTTCATTCGTCTCTGACCGAGATACGTCAATTCTGGGTAAGTAGTTCCAGCATAGCACCATTTCCCGTTGGTTTGATTGATGACCAAAGCTGAATCCCCGTATACATCCAGGGTTTTAATCTGTATATTGACGGCTTCCTCAAGTCTTACGATACAAGCTTCATATTCGGCTTCATTGTTGGTGCAGGGAAAAGTTATTCTGGCACCAAATGGCATATGAACCCCCTTCCGGTGTGATCAACACTATACCAACTCCGCGACCATTGACGTGGACCGCCCCATCAAACATCATAACCCATTTGGATTCAGGGTCAGGCCCCTCCTCCGGGAGTGGTTCCTCTCAATCTTTCGATTTGAGAAACATGATGTCCTCATCAGGAAAGTCAAACCTCATAGGTTGGTAATCATCAATCGGTTGCTCTGCAAGATAGTCTGACAAGACACTTCCCTTTTTGTGAAGTGTATTGGATGTCATACTCTGTCAGTATCATTTGTCACCTAGTAACCTTTCCGGTAAGTGATGGCTTTTCAAAAATATACTTGACTGGATCCATTTTTTGATATCAATAGAGTCGTGTGAGTCAACATATACTGTCTTAGTCGGCGAGCAGCCCATGCCAAAGCGCGGCAAGTTTTCTCGAGCAATGAGTATCTTTGTTCTCAGTCGATAAACTTTTGCTAAGGTAGTATATTGCATGCTCTTTTCGACCTGACTCGTCATGCTGACCGAGCACACAGCCCATTGACCTTTCTAACACAGTCAAGTACATGATCAACGATCTTTCCTCTCGGCCTGTAGACTTGCCCCGATCTTGATCTCTTTCTTGTCGTCTGCGGTACCGATGTTGACGGTCTCAATCACCTCCTGATAAGGTGTAATAGCTCGGTCCTCCTGTTTCAACAATCTGGCTAACCCTTCAGGCAATTCACAATCTTCCTCAGCCCCTTCTTCGGCTTAATAGATAGGATTGTCGAAGTCATACTTGGCCATAGCAGTGTCGTTAGCAGTGAGATCCGAGTGATCAGCTCAGCATGATGGAGGATCTTGCTTTACCTTAGAATGAGAGATTTTTTTTTTGGAAAGAAAGAAAAAACGAAAAAAGAAACATTGCCATTTTTTTTGTAAAAGTAAAAAAACTAAAAGAAAGAGAACACAAAATTGTTTGCAAAAGCCGTCCTTTATTGATGATAAAAATAATTGCAAAATGTAACTAAATGGATGGCCCTACAAATGAGCCGTTACACCTTGGGCAAAGTGTAAGACTTTATTATGCATGTAATAAAGGAAAACAATAAAAATCACTCTTTCAGTAGAGTAACCCGAACGGTTTTTCAGACGACCAATTGTCGAGCTTTTCTCCCGGGACACACGGGCGAATCCAGCTATCTAAGTCACAGTCGCTGTCAGCCTTGTCTTCATCTGCAACATTGACGGTGTGGGGGGAAACCAAACCCCCGTTGGAGAGAGTACCGGTTTCATTCTTCTGAGATCCCGGAGCATACCCCAATCCAAACTTGTCTTCTTTGATGACTGGCTCCATAAATTTGCCCCAGCCTTGGGCATTACCAGCTTTAACCACTTCGACAGCTTGCTTGTATGAAGAGATAGAAGTCCCGACCTTCTCAAGCTCAGGTGAAAAGACAGCTTCGGGCGCGACCAAATTGATGTTTGTAGTTTCGAAGCCCTGACACAGCATATCATGCATCTCGCCATCCATCTCTACATACTTAAATGTAGACAGGTGGCTAACAAAAATATCCTCTTCACCACATACAGTGACGATCTGACCTTCTAGTTCATATTTGAGCTTCTGGTGGAGGGTAGAAGTAACAGCACCGGCAGCATGAATCCAAGGCCGACCTAGCAGACAACGGTAGGCAGGCTGGATATCCATCACATAAAAGGTGCTCTTGAACACCTGCGGTCCAATCTTAACTGGCGACTCAACTTCGCCAAAGATAGCTCTCTTAGAGCCATCAAAAGCCCTCACAACTAAGTTACTTGGCCTCAGGATGGTGTCATCGCAATCCAACTTCGTTAAGGCTTTCTTTGGAAGAACATTCAGAGAAGAGCCTGTATCAACCAAAACATGGGAAAGCACCACTCCTTTGCACTCCATTGTGATATGCAAGGCTTTGTTGTGATTCCTGCCCTCAGGTGTCAGGTCATTATCGGTGAAACCTAGCCCCCGGCTAGCGTTTACATTGGAAACTACCGACTTCAGCTAGTTAACAGTTATCTCCGGTGGAACATAGGCCATATTCAGTACTTTCAACAAGGCTGCTCTGTGCGCCTCAGAGCACAACAATAGTGAGAGAATGGAGATCTTTGAAGGTGTCTGATTTAGCTGGTCGACTACCTTGTAGTCACTTTTCTTGATAATCCTCATAAACTCTTCCACTTCCTTCTCGAATGCGGTCTTAGGAGGATCTTCCTCAGTGGTAACCTCTTCGGTGGATACCTGTTTCCCTTTAGCCTTGGCAGCTGCCTCGACTTCAGTATTCGCGCGTAATGTTGATGGTGCAAATAGGCGTCCACTGCGAGTGAAGCCACCAACCCCTCCAACATTGTCTACAGCGGAGCTACCAACGTCAATGTCTTCTTTGTTAACTTTCTGCCCCTGGCAGTAGATATCAGCCCCATAGTGCCACGGGATAGCACTGTCTTTCTCATACGGAACAGGTCCTGGTACCGTGATGGTGATTGGACCAACCAAAGTCAGTTGAGGGCTGTCAGGGTAAATTGCAACTGGTGCTGAACTTTCGATGTTCACCGCTGCTGGTTCTGTACTTTCTGGGAAATATATTATTGTCGGAGCGAGTCTCTCGGGAACATATATTTCTTCAGGAGTGAAATAAAACGTCACCGTCGATACATCATTCTTCACCGGACGGGCCTGATCGAACTGAAGACAACCTTCATCTATCAGCTGCTGAATACCCCTTCTCAAACTGTCACATCCGTTTTCGGCAGCTTGACAATTTCTGCATTCTTCCCCACAGCCCGGGAAAATCTGTCCTTTCAGAAGTCGGTCTTTAACCACCGATAGCGAAGTCTTCACCTTAGTCACATCAGAAACCAAATTCAATGTTTCCCCACTATCAACAGCATTAATCCTCTGCCCGCCGTGAGCCGGCATCGGGTTCTGGATAACATTAGGCACCGGAGCAAAATTGATAGCCTGGGCATCTCTCAAATCTTGTACCTTTAACTAGAGAGCCTTGCAATATTCTGTAGTATGGCCAGGTGCGTTGGAGTGAAAAGCACATCTGGCGTTGACATCATAACCTCTAGGCAAATTATTGGGATCGATTGGTGGGGCCAGAGTTCTCAACGTAACCAGATTCATGTCAATCAGCTTGGGAAGTAATATTGAATAAGGCATTGGGATTGGCTCGATGACCCGGTCCGTCTGCCTTGGACGTTGTTGATAGTGTCTCTGCTGACCTAGATTACCTCCATGTTGTTGATTGTTGTACCTGGGTTGTTGTTGCAGATGATATTGCGGTTGAGGAACAGGTGTTGGAATAGTGACTGCGGCCACTTGATCTTAATAATAATTAGGGCGTCCTCTGCCCCTGCCTCTGCCGGCATAAACAACGCTTGCCTCGCCTTCTTTTCTTCGCTGACCGTTACCAGCAAACGGTCTCTTGGGACCTGATGGGTTGGAAACACTATTTTCTTGAATTCGGCCCATCTTCAACAGACTCTCGATTCTTTCTCCAGCAATTACTATCTCTGCAAAGCTGATTGACGGGCAAGCAGCCAATCTCTCAATATAATTGCCTTGAAGAGTGTTCATGAACATGTCCGCCATCTCCCTTTCAGACATAGGGGGTTGGACGGACGCAGCAATCTGTCTCCAACGCTGAGCATATTCTCTAAAGGTCTCCTTGGCAGTCTGGGACATACCTTGCAACAAGGTCCGATTCGGAGCCATGTCCAAGTTGTATTGATATTGCTTGACAAAAGCCTCTGCCAAGTCTTTCCAGCTCTTGATGGTAGTACGAGACAAATGAGAATACCATTCACGAGAAGCTCCAGTTAGACTGTCTTCAAAATAGTACATCCACAACTTTTCATCTTCCGTGTGAGCTCCCAACCTTCCCAAATAAGATTGGAGATGAGTGCGTGGGCAAGAAGCCCCGTTGTATTTCTCAAAAGTAGGGGGTTTGAACTTGTGAGGAATCCTTACTCCCTGAACCAGACCAAGATTTGTGACATCAAAGCCTAAGGAATTTTGAGAATCCAAAGATTTGAGCTTCTCAGCAAGCTCATCCATACGGCGAGTGGTCTCGAGGGCCTCGTCGTGCAAAGAAAATTGATCATACTGATAATCTTCAGTAACGGGGTGCCCGTTAATCCGAATTCCTTGATTCACATTGTACCTTCCGCCAATACCATTTCCAACATTCCCTGTGTTGCCAACATTACCCGGGTTTCCATCAGCATTTGCGTTACCCGCGTTACCAGTGTTCACAGGGTTATCAGCGTTCCCAGGGTTACCTAGGTTTCCCTCAGCATTTGGTATCTCCACCTCCGGATCGGGTCTCGGTTGCTCAACCAATTCCCTCAGCTTCGCTTGGCCTTCTGCCATACCAGTCATCAATGTCATGAACTGATCCATCCTTTCACGCATATCAGCCAGCTCTTTCTGTACTTGGTCCATCGCTAGCTGTGGACGATTTTCCTTTGTCGGGTACCTGTGGACTCGCTTGGGACCAATAACTGCTTGATACAGGGAACAAACATTAGACACTGCGGTGACACCTACAAAACAGACAAGGGTTAATATGCATGGTACGCGATGCACTGCTTGTTCAGTTTTAAGGCATCTCCATTTTGAAAGGGAATACCCTGCAAATGAATAAGCATGAGATGTTGGATGCAAATATGCAGATGATGTTATGCAATGCAAAGGCATGTCAATCAGAATTGATGGATCCGCTTGAACATCTGTCAGGTTGCACTGCCTGGAGAGAAATTCACTGAGGAATATAATACAAGACCAAAACTCTGCTCCAGAAAACCGGGTTGGTTGGAGGTTAAGGTTTCCTGAATTTAGCCCACCCCTCACTGGTAGGTTCTAAGAATAGAAGTTCGTCAGCTTCAGCCCTTCAGTCGCGAATAATACGTTTACCACTGAAGGTTTGGCATTATTACGGGATAAAAGACCTCCACTGACTCCCCTCAACAGGACATCCTAAAGCAAGTTCCCAGTCTCGGGATCCTCGGATTGATCAGCGAGAATGCGCCCACCAGAGCTAACATAATCACGTCTCGGAGGAGAGGCCTCGACTGAGTTCTCGGGAAATGGTCACCAGAGTCGACGATTTCTAAAGGAATACCATGTCGTTACGGAACATCCGTAGGACATAATATATCCAAAAGAAACCTCGTCTGGGTGTGGTTCTTCACGAACGACTTAACGTAGCAACATGCCACGCAAGCCTCATGATCATCCACTCTATAACCTGTGTGTACACTCAAACCTGGGTAATGGGCTTATCTCTCATAGAACATCCCATCCCAACAAACAAACAAACATATCCAATAGATACAACAGATGCATGTAAGCAAATAAATGTACAAAAGCATGAACACCCAATAAACAAGAAATCACACAAGCTAGGAGGGCATCGCTTAGCGAAGATGGACCAGCAAGAGGTCAACTTCTTAGTCTCCCCAGTGAAGTCGCCAGCTGTCGCAACCTGAAAAATACAGTGCGCGAAAAAACAACCGGCGAAAGAAAATGACAGAAGAGTCGCCACCGTGCGTTATTCAACCCAAAGGAGGGAAAGGAAACGCTCGAAGTAAACCTGAAAAAGAAAAGGACAAGACGGGGTCTCGCAACCAAATCTTGGGTTCGGGAGTCGGTTATGCGAAGGGAAGGTATTAGCACCCCTACGCATCTGTAGTACTCTACGGGATCCACTTTTGTAGTTCTTGTCTAAAGGGTGTGTGTTTATCTTGTGCTGTTTACCAAAAAAAAAAAAAGGGTTAAATGAAAATGACTCGCGCGGATGTCGCATCCACTGCATACGTATCTCATCTGAATATGAGAATCAGAGTCTTCGTAGCTCGGCTACCTATGGGTTGGGGGATGTGTGCTCGCTAAGACATCGCGTCTTATGCCTACGTATCTCATCTGGCCTGAGAATCAGAGCAAAACGTAGTTCGACTAACTACGGGGTTATGGATTGGGTTTTGGACGAACGACGTCACTACGCAATCTACCGGATGCTCGACCATTGGAGACTTACTCGCCTGTAGTAGAAGGAGTTAACGTGTTGCTTTGGGTTTTAGGGTTTTGGATGCTCAAGGGCAAAAAGGCAGTCCTTGATGAAGGAACCGCGCTACCTGCAGGGATACGAACACATACAAAACAAACATGTATAAAGTAAATGTGCCAACAAGGGGCTCAGAAGTAAATAAACAAAAGAAAACAAATGCCTCCTATCGAGGTCTTCCAGCTAAGAAAGCGATAAAATGCGGAAAAGAGGTAAAAGTACCACACGGATAAAGATCCGAAGTAACAGCAATTAAAGGAGTAAGAAACCCAGGGATCTCCCAAGCTAATGCCATCAAAGAAAAGTGAGTCAGTACAGGTAATCGGAATGAACCTCCAGGGGTTATCCCACAAATAAAGTGGGAAACCACGCAAGTTATCCCTGCAAAAGTCATGTGAGCCCTCACAAAAACTCAACAAAAGGGTTAGTGAAACACCATAAGCATTTTTTTTCATGGATAATAGTATGGTTTCAGAAACCTCAAACCCTGTGGCATACACTTCAGAAATCATGTGATTAAACATTCAAGGCATAGGTTTCACCCATTCATAATACATCACACATTTAGAACATTCAAATTGAAGGCGTAAAATAATGGGAATAGGGCAAACCTGATTGGAGAGCTTGATTGAAATTGAGTTGCACCCGTGAGGCCCTTCAGGGTTTGGAGGCTGCTCTGAGTTCTCTGTCAGGTTTCTCTTCAGGTTTTGTCCAGGGTTTTGCTTCAAGGAAACCTCAGAGTATTTTGTTTCTCTCCCTCTTTCTCAAGTGAAGCCTTGGTATTTATAGACTGAATTTCATGGTTTTGTGGGCTCAAATGAGAGAGACCCAAGTCCAAAAACTTTTATTATATTTTATTTATTTATTTTATTATTATTTTTATTTATTTATTTATTTTTGTAAAAAATTATTTATTTTTTTTTTCGTTCCGTTTTTTTTTTTTTTCGGATCTAATTCTGATTGACATGATGAAATGCAATATGACATGAATGCATGAATGAGTAGGGGAAATTTTGGGGTGTTACACTTCCCTGTGGTATAAATGAATAGTTGCTCAGTAACCGGCAATCATTCACTTTATCCTCCATGGGATTGTGGCTTCTACCCAGTAACCGGTAGTTGTAAGTCCTATCCTTGCGGTTTTCTACCCAGTAGCCGGTAGTTGTAAATCCTATATACCTTTTTCCCTCTTTGCGGAATCTGTGGTTGTTTACCCAGAGATTGGTATTTGTATACTTGTTGTTCCTCAGCAAGAGTTGATGGCTTCTGCCCAGTATTCGGTAATTATAAGTCCTATCTTTGTGGTCTTCTACCCAGTAACAGGTAGTTATAAGTCCTACTTTTATCCCCTAGCAGAGGTAACCTTTGTGGTTCATCCTGGTTGATGGCGGATTTTGTGGTTTTCTACCCAGTATTCGGTAGTTGTAAATCCTATGTTGTTGTTGTCTCCCTATCGGAGTCTGTGCTTCCTTGTGGAATAGTTGGATGTTTGCTCAGTAACCGACAATCATTCCCTTTATCCTCAGCTGAGATTTTTTATTGGTTTTCTACCCAGTATTCGGTAGTTGTGAATCCTATTTTCTTGCTCTTCAGCTGAGTCTTTGGTCTTCTACCCAGTATTCGGTAGTTGTAAATCCTGTTTTCTTGCTCTTCAGCAGAGTTTGTGGTTTTCTACCCAGTAACTGGTAGTTATAAACCCTATTTGTTCCCCGTGCGGAATTGTGATTCTTTCCCTCCCCACGCAGAGGTTTTGGTTTCTACCCGGTATTCGGTAGTGGTAAACCCTATGTTTTATCCTCATCAGAGTTGATGGTCTTCTACCCAGTATTCGATGGTTGTAAATCCTAATCTCTCCCCTTTGCAGAGTTAACCTTTTGTGGTTCATCCTAGTTGATGACGGTTACTCTTGGTGGTTATCAATATCCAGTATTCGATGTTGATATTTCTTCACCCTTTTCTGGGTAATTGCTTTGAGTAAGCAATTGTATTCCCAGCAGGTCTTTTTGTGGATAATTGCCGTATGCTAGCAATTTTATCCTTAACGGGTCCTTTCATCGTTTACCAGTGATATGTTCCCCGGATCATTGATTTTTATCAAATGCATCCCCGGTGAGTTCTCTTTCATCTACCCTTTTGTTGGTAATGATTGTTGCTCCCTTTGATCGGTCATCTTTTTTATACCTAGTTTTGGTATCCCGATGTCCTTTCTTTTCGGTCGATTTATCCTTTGTTAACCCAGTAACCGGTTATGGATAATCTTCCATGCGAGTGTATTATCCACGTTCTGACGGTAATGGATAATATATCTCATGCACTCTTCAGTCGAAGCCTGTTGTGTTTCCCCAGTTGAGTAAGATTCGTGTTCCCTTTGCGGAATCGAATATTCCTTTCTACCCCTTTTTGAGCGTATCTCCCAGTAACCGGTGATATGTCTCCTAGATAATTGTCGTATGCTTGCAATTTATCCCCAGGGAGTTATCTTTCGTCTACCCTGTTGTTGTTGGTAACGATTGTTTCTCTTTTCGGTCGGCCACCTATTATATACCCAGTAACCGGTATCCCTGGTGTTCCTTCCATGCGAGTATATTATCTACCTTTTGACGGTAATAGATAATATATCTCATGCACTCCTTGGTCAAAATCTTTTGATTGTTTCTCCTGTGGAGTAAGATTCGTATTCTTTGTAGAATCGAATATCCATCCTTTAACAAGTTTGCGTTTTGTTCTCTTCAGGATGATGAGTGTTTTGGCAGTAAAAACCAATTCACGTTTTCGGTCGGTCACCTATTATATACCCAGTAACCGGTATCCCTGGTGTTCCTTCCATGCGAGTGTATTATCCACGTTCTGACGGTAATGGATAATATATCTCATGCGCTCTTGGGTTGAAGCCTTTTGTCCTTCCCCATTTGAGTAAGATTCGTTTTCCCGTTGCGGAGTCGACTGTCCATCCTGTAAGTCGATTTGCTTTTTCAAGCCCTCCTTTCGGATGATGAGTGTTTTGGAAGTAAAAACCAATTCACGTCTTTGGTTGGTCACCTATTATATACCCAGTAACCGGTATCCCTGGTGTTCCTTCCCTTCTTCTCCCTATTATGACCTTGGTCCCCTGTGGAGTCAGATTTTCCTGAGTCGATATACCTTTTTCAGGTCTTCCTCAGATGTTTTTGGTTGATTGATATCTCTCACCCTTATACCGGTCACCTATTATATACCCAGTAACCGGTAACACCTCATCCTTTTGCTTCCTCTGGAGAGTCTTTGTTAGATATTCCCCAGCGAAGTTTCTGTTGTGATTTACCTTTTGCTGTATTGGCGTTTTCCCCAATACATGCATTTTCCCCGGCAGGGAGGTTCTGTGTGAATCTTCCCCCAGTCTGAGTCCAGATTTTTATCCGAAGTATCCTTTGTGGATAGTTTTGTTGTTTGGCGTTTTCCCCAATACACGCATCTCTGAGTCAGCTTGAGTCTTTCCATCGGATTTGTCTTCCTTTGGAACTCTTTTCCCTAGTTTGAGTCCTTTACTCCCCAGTAAGGTCTCCAGTCGAGTCGTGTCCTGCTCACGCAGTGTCAAGTTCTTTTTTCCCTAATTCAGAGTCGTGTCCTGCTCACGCATTCTCATTCTTTTTGTTCTTATCCCCATAAGAGTCCTGTTAGAGTCTCTGTTCCTGGTGAGTGTATTACTCCGATGGATTGCCTTTTCTTTCTTGTGGACGTATTCCCCACAGAGTTTGTCTCTTTTGGATTCATACATTTGCATCATGAGGTCTCTTAGGGACCAAAATTTGTCTCATTATTGTTATTTAAGCCCATTCCACCGTGTCGAGATGAAGATTTTAACCTTCACTTCTCCGGCTAGAATGACCTTAAATAGGGGCATCTGTAAGACCCCAATTTTGTCCCTAAGATCCCTCATGGCATCATATCATAACATTGCATTGCCTCAAGGATCATTGGACACCTTGCTTCCTTCCCTGTGGGTGGGATCTTTCTTGAGAGTGGTTCTTGATCACCAAGCATTGCTTGCATTTGTATATCATTGCTTTTCTTTTAATCACTAACCAAATGTACAAAAATATGTCATTAACATTTGTTACTTGCAGCTTAAGCAGTCAACAGGTCAAGGCAATTCAAGTGAATCCTTTGTGCAAGAAATGAACTTTACATTGAGATATGGATCATGTGACCATTATTTAGAGTTATGTGAGCTATAGGTTCATTTTGGAGCAAAATCCCCAAGTGGTTGAGGCCCAAGTTCATCAAAACATTTTCAGGTCATCTAAGGACCAATGCCAGTCAACTGAAAGTCAACTGTGGGTTTTGAAGTGTGAAATTGAGTTTCTTCATCTCATTCATGTGGAAACAAGGCTTATTCATCATGTCAAACCTTTATCTTGAAGAATTTGAAGCCAGTCAAAAGTTTCCCAAAATGGAAAGTGACCTATAATTTCAAGTTTCCAAAAATGGAAAGTTTTTGGACCAACTTCAACTTAACTTTCCAACATCAAGGAAGCTACAAATCATTTTTTGTCCAACATGAAAGTTGAATATCTCCCTCTCCCATTTCCAAAAAGTCAAAACATTGCCAAGTGTGCCTGGAACTTCAAAATGCCATAACTTTTGATTCATAACTCCAAATTGAGTGCTCCTTTTTGCATAATGCTTCTCATGACATGGACTTTCCAAATCATTCATCACATTGCATGAAAATTCATCATATGATCATTTGTTCTTTCATGACTATTTTGGAGGTAAAATGATAAATTTAAAATTGGTGCATTGTATGGACAAAATACCATTGCCATTGTGTTCATTGGAAGATTTTAAGTGAATTCATCCATGCATATGGTACTGTTCACGTTTTCATTTTCCATGCACCACACAAATTTTCATTTTGCCCATGCACCCTATTTTTGCTAATTCCAAATTAACTAATGCTAATTAACATTTTCAGTAGGATTAACATGTCATATAAATACATAATCCAAACAGAATTGTAGAGGATTCACCATTTCTAGATCTAAATTCTTCTTCCCTCCAAATTTCTCTCTCCATTGAAATTCAAATTTCTTTCACATAGCATTGTGTTTTTCTTCCATATTCTTGTTCTGTGATATTGATTTGGTGTAGATCAAGCCTTAGATCATTAAATTCGAGCAGAAATCAAGCATGGCAAGTTCATGAAGGTGAAGATGGAAGTTGATTGTTGAGCAAGATCTAAGTTGTTCCAAGCCTCAATTCATTCATCAAGCTTCATAACAAGTGATCAGGAGTGTATTTGCACGCGTGCCAAGCCTTGAATCACCAAATTTCATTGTTCTGCTCTCCAAGAGGTAAGAACTCGAGTCTCTCAATTCTTCAAATAATTGCCATAAAGTTGTAGATCTATTTTTGCTAATCAATCTGATATAAAATTCGTGTGAAATGGATGAGAAATGGCTGAGATATGCTTGATTAAAGTTTTGAATGGCAAACTTATTTTGCTCGATTCTTAAGATTTATGAGGAATTAGCCTTAGATATTGCTCGATCTGTAACCTACGTTGCATGAGCTTTCAAATGATATAAAATTTCCTTGTTTCTGGAAAAAAATTCATGAGCGTTGCTCCGGCGTCTTCGCGAGGAAGACGGTTGTTTCCTCCTTGTCGCCGCCGTCTGTAATTTAGTGAGTTGGCGCTAGGGTTTTGTGACTGTGTGTGCCACGCAAGCGCATACATAGCAAAATGATTGGATGTGTTTCGTTTGACCATTGCCACGTATGTTTGGACTGATGTGTTGGACGCCAGCACATTAAATGAAGCTGTGCGTTTTGATCCAAACCTGGTTCGATTCCCAGTTCCAGCATTTCTGATTTATTTGTGTTAAGCGCCTTATTTTGAATGGTTACACGCTTCGATTCCGCCTGGCAGCATGTTTTTCAAATTAATTCTCATTTTAACCTTTCCCTCCATAATTACATGTACATGATCCATGTTGATTTCATATTTTTATCCAACATTCAAAAATTCATATAAAATAGTAAAATGATCCAATTAATTCCATATTTTTTTCTACATGATCATATGATTGTCTTCTATTTTTTGTTGTGGATTTCGGGAATTGTGCCTGGCTGGAATTTGAATTGTGCTAGACTAATTGAACATGTGTGCATTTGTGACATTGGTCCATTCTTTCTATCATGAAATGTTCAATCATGATCCAAATGCCATGAAATTTTGCATGATGATTCTTAACATGTTGATGGATTTGTGTGATTTTATTTGGCTTTTTTTGCTATTTCCTTCTCTGTTTGGGACACATGTACTTTAGGTGTGACAATTTGTGTCACACAATTGGATGACTAGCTTGTGCATTTTTGTATCCATGTCATTTGAACTCTGATGATTTTGATTTTTGGTATGATGATTCTGTTTGATGTGTTGAATGCTCATAAAAATTTCCATAATTGTTTGAGTCATTTCTGTTTTGATGTGGAATTTACATTCTTGATGATCAATTGTATGCACCTCTTCCTTGCCTTGCCTTCTCATGCTCATGAAATGATGTTGCTTGATGATTTTGACTTGGTCCTTTTTAGGACATGTTCATGATTGAATAAACATGCTTTGTGTTGAATATTGGCTACTGTTTTGACTTTTGATTCACCTTTCACCCTAGGCTTTGCCCTAGGGGTTTGAACTTACAATTTGAGCTTTGCATTTCAGGTTCATGCAATAAGTCCTAATGGATGATGTTGATCTCATGAATTGAGATACAATTTGCTTTGTTTAACTAATGTTGATTGTGTTGTAGGTCCTTGGATGGCTAACTCACTTGAGTTGTGGACTTACATTGTGTATATTGGTTGTCTGACTGTTGACTGTCTGTATTGTTTGTCTGAATGTGAATATTGACTTGTTTGATTTTCTTACAGGTACTTTAGTAGCTTTAACTCATTGTTTGAGTTGCTTTGCTTTGCTTGTGGTTGGCATACCACTTAGGTAAATTCCTATTCTCCATGTAGTCTGGAAGACCTGTCATGTTATTTTGGCAGACACCTGTCTGAAGCCCTCTTTAAGAGGCCATGTATTTGCTTGTTTATATTTGTGCCAAGCAGGTTAAGTCCTCTTAAGAGGCAATTGGCAGATAAAAGGGATGTGCAATCCATCCCCTGCTATTCAGTTGAGTCTTTCATATTGCTCGCACTACGTGCTGATGCATTTGAATAAACATCCCAAGATCTTGTATAGTCAGTCATTATGGAGTATAGTTCCTCATTCTGGACTCCCACACCATCCGTGTTTCAAGCTCTCACAGGCTAGGGATAAGAGCTATGAGGTCTAACCCTCATCTCCCATTTCATCTGCTACACCTTAACTCTCAATGTTAGAGGTTAAGAGCCTGACCACCCATTCCAGTATTTGGCTTGTTTGTCAAGGTCGATATGACCCCTTGACTAAAGCCCAACCTTGCTTGAGCTCCTTGGTTGTGTATAGTGTGTGATAATTGACTGCTTGTTTGCTTATTTGTCCATCTGTGCATAATTGTTTGTGTGTGCCTTTGTGCATTATTTTCATCTTTGAGCATTAATTGTATATCATTTCATGATCATTGTTCATACTTTGTGACATTTTGTTTTGTCCATTGAGGAGTCAATTATAAGTCCAGCTATTGGCATTTGTTTCCTGTGATCTGGTAGGAGTTGGAACTAAGACCATTAATTGGCACTCCATTTCCTTTTCTGTTTTCTTTTGTGGAGTCAGGTATAAGACCATTGATTGGCTATCTGTTTTCCTATTTTGTTTTGTTTTGTGGAGTCAGATGTAAGACCAGTGATTGGCTATCTGTTTCCTATCTTGTTGTTTTGTGGAGTTGGACGTAAGACCATTTATTGGCACTCTGTTTCCCATTTGTTCTCGGAGTTGGACGTAAGACCACTTATTGGCAATCCATTTCCAGTTTTGTTCTCTTTGAACCTGCTTACTTTCTTATTGCTTTGTTGCCTATTCCAAAGGATGGTACTTACTTGGATCATCTACATATGATATCAAGAGAGGAACTCCTATGAAGTTTTACTCTTCATCCCCACCTTTTGTCTCTTTACAACCTCCATTTGCATGTTAACCCAAACCAAAAAACTTTGTGGAAACATTTTCATCTATTTTCAAACTAGAAACCTAGGCCTTAAGCCTCTGATTTTCAAACTTCATTTTCACAATACTTCATTTGAATTGAATCTAATGTCAACTTTGACCATTTTTGTGAATACTCTAATTGGTTAATTTCACTCACTCAATTGTTTTGTGGCTTTGTCCATTCTTTAATCAAGTTTTCATACATTAGCCATAGATCTTAGTTATCTTAGTGGTTGATGTGAATCTCACCTTTTGTCCTTAGTGATTGAATTGTAAGACTTCCTTGCTTATTATAGGGCATAATCCCTCACTAGCAAGTTGAAGTTGTTCTCACATGGTGGACTTGTGGTTGTATAGGTTGAGTTTTCTCCCGTGGATAATGAAAGACCTTAGGGCTTTTGTTTAAAATCAATCCACTTACTCTTTGGAAATCTTTTAGCCGAACTACGAGGTTTTGATCCTGTAAGGGTACGTAGGCAATGGATTCATCCATCCAAACACAAAAATAATAAAAATTGTATATTCTTCTCTCATCCTCCCAATCAATGTTTGCACATTAAATATTTTCATAAACAATCATCTGATACAACAAGTTGTGAAAAGGGTTCCCTAGGAGTACCTAGGATGCATTGGGTGCCTAACACCTTCCCTTTGCATAATTACCCCCTTACCCAGATCTCTGTACCCTTTTTATTAGTTTTCTTTGTAAAACTTCTTAGGCTTTGTTCGCTTTCTAGCCATTCCTTTGGATAAATAGAAGTGCGGTGGCGACTCTATCTTTGTATGCTTTGCTTTTGATTTAGTCAATAAATCTAAAGGCGATGAATACACCGCTACAAAAAAGTGGCGACTCTGCTGGGGAGGACCAAGTTTCCTAGTGGGTTTGCCTACTTTTCACACTTGTTGTGATATATTGTTTATGACATATTTTTGTGCAATTTGGGATTACTGTATTATTTGTAATGATTGATTTGCTTGATATATCAATTGCTTGCTTGCTTGGTGATCTCTGTCAGATGAGTTCTATACCCGAACTCGAGTGCACCCTGTGATAGGAGAATGGCATAGTCCCGTCGACTTGTGTGGAGTTATTCCTTAGCAAGTTGACTTGCGAGTCCATTCACTTGGTGGAGGTCATGTTGGATTAATGATGTCACACAAGTTATTTGTGGTTAGGCATTATTCTTCCAATATGTGCCATAGAAGCCAAGGACCTTAGTTTACCAAGCCCATCTTGGCCTATTTTTAGGATGTAGTGCGGAGGTCGTTCAAATGTCAGATTTGATGCGATTGTTACGCGATACTACACTCATAAGAGTCTCTCTTGAGAATATTTTTGGAATACGAGTATTCGTTCCTCCGATAATATTCGAAAGATGGGATGATGACTATGGGAACCTCTGGTAGAACATGTTCGGCAGGTTTAAACCATAGTACACTCCCTTTGGGTGGTTCTTAACCGAGACTCCATGCTCGTGACTCACAACAAACCCGTGATTCATGGTGGATCCGTTCAGGCATCCTTAATATCAATGGAACTTGGGTGTCGATAAGGTGCAAACCATAATCCACCAAAATGGATGATTGATATTAAGGGGTTATTTGCAAAATTTTCAGATATGGAAAGACCAAAAAGGCATACAAAGAAGTACAACTTCAGACAACCCGATTTGAAAGAGTTAAGGAATCTGACATCCTATGTATTAGATCCCTTGGGTTTCAAAGCTCGTTATGGGAAGCTTTTGCCTCTTCTGACTACTCAGGTTGACGAAGGGTTGATGAATACTTTGGCGCAGTTCTATGATCCTCTGTATCACTGCTTCTCTTTTCCAGACTTTCAGCTATTGCCTACCCTTGAGGAGTATGCTCATCTTGTGGGTATTCCGATTCTGGATCAGGTGCCGTTCAGTGGCTTGGAGGGTATTCCTACATCTCGAGAGATAGTTGACATGTTGCATATAGATGAATCCTTGGTTAAAGCTCATATGACTACCAAAGGTGGAATTCAAGGTCTTCCTTCTGATTTCCTCATCGCTCAAGCTACCGTTTATGGGAAGGCCATGAGTGAGGATGCCTTTGAAGCCATATTCGTGCTTCTCATCTATGGATTGATATTGTTCCCCAATATTTATAAAATAAATCTTTTAGATTTAAAAGAACAAAATGTAAAATGTTTAATGTCTGTTCATGAAGAGCAATGGGTATGGCATAGACGCTTGGGCCACATTAGGATGAGAAAGCTATCTAATCTAAATAAACTCGAGTTAGTCAGAGGTCTACCCAAGCTGAAGTTTTCTTCAGATGCTCTATGTGAAGCCTGTCAGAAAGGAAAATTTTCAAAATCATCTTTCAAAAAGAAAAATATTGTTTCTACCTCTAAGCCTCTGGAACTTCTTCATATTGATTTGTTTGGTCCTGTTAAAACAACATTAGTCAATGGGAAGAAATATGGATTAGTTATTGTTGATGACTTTAGTCGCTGGACATGGGTAAAATTCTTAAAGCACAAGAGTGAGTCTCACTCTGTATTCACTAGCTTCTGTTCCAAAGTGCAAAACGAATTTGACTCTAAAATCATCAGAGTCAGAAGTGATCATGGTGGAGAATTTGAAAATAAATTTTTTGAAGAATTATTTGACTCTAATGGAATATCCCATGATGTCTCCTGTCCTAGAATTCCACAACAAAATGTTGTTGTAGAAAGGAAGAATAGGACACTCCAAGAGATGGCCAGAACCATGATCAATGAAACAAATATGGCTAAGCACTTTTAGGATGAAGCAGTAAATACAGCGTGTTATATTCATAATAGAATCTTCGTAAGACCTATTTAGGAGAAGACTCCCTATGAACTGTGTAAAGGAAGAAAACCCGACATTTCTTACTTTCATCCTTTTGGATGCTCTTGGTTTATTCTGAATACTAAAGAACATCTGAAAAAATTTGATTCAAAAGCACAAAAAGGTATTATGTTAGGATACTCAGAACGCTCTAAAGGCTACAGAGTATACAATACAGAAACCAAAATTGTGGAAGAATCAATTCACGTCAGATTTGATGATAAGCTTGACCGTGAAAAGTCAAAGCTAGTTGAGAAACTTGTAGATCTGGAGATTACTCTTGCAGGTTCTGACGAGAAAATCAAAGCACCAGAAGTATCTGATATACAAAGTTCAGAAGGAACTAAGGCCCCAGCAATCCAAAAGAAATCAAAAAGTCGCTTCAATATATCTGAAGAGTTGATTCTGGGAAACAAGGATGAACCTATCCGAACTAGGTTAACTTTCAAGGTTCCTGAAGAAATCCCTCTGGGACTAGTATCTCTGATCGAGCCTACTTCTTGTGATAAGGCACTTAAAGATGACGATTGGGTTCTATCCATGCAAGAAGAGCTAGATCTATTCTCAAAGAATGACGTCTGGGATCTTGTTCCCAAACCCAAAGGCACTCACATTATTGGAACCAGATGGGTGTTCAGAAACAAGCTAAATGAGAAAGGCGAAGTCGTCAGAAATAAAGCTCAACTTGTGGCACAAGGGTTCAGTCAACAAGAAGGCATTGACTACAATGAAACCTTTTCCCCAGTCACCAGGTTAGAATCTATTCGCTTACTTGTTTCATTCGCTGTAAATCATTCTATCAAACTATATCAAATGGATGTCAAGAGCACATTTCTTAATGGCTATATATCAGAAGAAGTGTATGTCAATCAACCTCCAGGTTTTGAAAATTCAAATTGTCCAGAACATGTTTTTAAACTTAAGAAATCTTTATACGGACTAAAACAAGCTCCTAGAGCTTGGTATGAAAGGCTATGTAATTTTCTTCTGGAACATGATTTTATCAGAGGTAAAGTTGACTCCACACTCTTCTATAAAAACATTAATAATGACCTCATGATATGCCAAATATATGTTGATGACATTATTTTTGGTTCAGCTAACCCCTTTGTATGTCAATAATTCTCTAAGCTAATGTAGGCAGAATTTGAAATGAGCTTAATGCAAGAACTAAAGTTCTTTCTAGGAATTCAAATAAATCAAGCTTCAGAAGCCACCTATGTTCATCAAAGTAAATACGTAAAAGACATTCTGAAGAAATTCGAAATGGCGGAATGCAAACCGGCTAAGACACCTATGCATCCAACTTGCATTCTGGAAAAAGAAGAAGTTTGTCAGAAGCTCTATCGTGGTATGATAGGCTCTCTTCTCTATCTGACTGTTACACGTCCTGATATTTCGTTTAGTGTTTGTCTTTGTGCCGGATTCCAATCAGATCCTAGAGAATCTCATTTAACAGCTGTTAAAAGAATACTCAGACATCTGAAAGGAACTCCTAAGATGGGCCTGATGTATGAGAAAACATCAGAGTATAGACTTTCGGGTTATTGTGATGCAAATTACGCAGGGGACAGAATGGAACGTATAAGTACATATGAAAATTGTCAGCTCCTGGGAAAGAATCTGATATCCTAGGCCAACAAAAGACAATCAACCATAGCCTTGTCCACTGCAGAAGCAGAATATATTTCAGCATCATTATGTACTACACAGATGCTCTGGATGAAGAATCAACTAGAGAATCTTCAAATCTTTGAGAGTAACATTCCTATCTTTTGTGACAATAGTGCTGCCATCTATTTAAGTAAGAATCCTATTTTGCACTCCAGAGCTAAGCACATAGAAATAAAATATCATTTCATTAGAGACTATGTTCAGAAAGGGGTAGTAACGTTAAAGTTTATTGATACAAAGCATCAATGGGCTGACATCTTTACCAAACCCCTTGCTGAAGATAGATTCTCTTTTACCTTAAAAAATCTAAACATTCAAAATTGTCCTGAATAAAATGTACCTCTGAATTAGCAAAATAAGACTTTGAACTAAACAGTTGGATTCTGTATCTGACTCTGATGCTACTACCAATTAGAAGTCATCTGAGTTAGAAATCTCCAGGAACCAACCCTTTGGTATTCCTGAAGATCATATAAAGTAACATGTGGAGCTCATGCGTCTGACCTTGGAACTTCTAGACAGTTGTCTAGCAGTAATCAAGAAACAGTCTCTTGAGATCTCCTCGAGCAGTGTGCTGATTTTGGGATTAGACATCATTTATGAGCTGTAATCATTCTCCCCTCTAACGTGCGTACTTGGTTTCTGTGCTAAACTCTTTTTTCTTTTCCGTTTTGCATGCGCCCTAATTTGGGTATTTAATCTTTTCTCATTTCAGAATTGCACACTTTTCACTCACAAACACACCTAACCCTCTCCTTCAGTTTTCCTCTCTCTCTCAAAGGTATTTCTGCAGTTTTACTCAAGATTCTTCAACCTTCATCACAAGTTCATCAACGCTCTTCATGGATTCTCAACAACAATCTGTGTACAACTTCTCTCAACAGATGAACTCAACTGAGCAAGCTCCAAGTTCAAGTCATCAAAACCCAGCAGTCACCGGCGTCGTTTCCACTCCCATTTACAAAGAACCTCACATTCTTGATCGTGAGCCCCATATTCATCTTGCAACTCCGTTTGAAAAGCTGGAAGTGTTGTGTGAAACCTTGGTGGATTTTGACAACATGAGAAGAAATGGTGTCGACCTCACTGATGAACTGAAGAAGCAAGGGTGGGAAAACTACATTCAACGTCTCTATGGCCCGGTCTACACAAATCTGGTAAAAGAATTCTGGAGGTTCGCTGACGCTGAAGATCACTACATTGTCTCCTACGTTATGGGAGTCAAGATAGTCATCACAGAGAAATCAATTGCTGCTCTTCTGAACATGGAAAAGACTGGAGGAAGACGCATATACAACAACAATCTTAGGGCAAAGTATTTGTCCCATGAGATAAACCCTACAATTTTTCAACAGAGTGATGAAGGCAAGCATTCCAAGAACAAGGAACTGCATGAGAACCTCTGGGTATGGCTGAAGATCATCTTAGGCACCATCCATCACCACCCAGCCTCTAACTCCTCAGATTACATCAACACAGACCAAAAATGCATTCTTTACTGCATACACAAGGGTCTGAAGCTCTGCCTTCCTACACTTCACTTCAAATATCTCAGAGACTCCGTGAAAGATACCAGAAACAACATGAAGACAAGAAATTACATTCCTTTGGGGAGACTTATATCTGATGTGCTGATTGAAAGTGGCCTCGTGGACCATCTGAGACAGCTCAGACTCATGGAAGACGTGATGATAGATACTGGAAGACCTCTGAACGCTCGCAATCTAAAGAGTATGAGAATTATTAATCAAGTAAGGGTCAAACCAAATTTGGACACATCCTGGGAAGCACTTAAAGATCAGAGGGAGATGCCAAATTGACTCTATCTGTTCTCAAAGATCGACCCTCCAGAGGTAGTCGCGTACTATTTAGAGGATTTGCGCAAACAAGGAGTAGACATCTCAGATTTCTCCTTAGATTGGCTGCCCGAATTTCCTCCAGATTTCATGAAGAGGACATGAGAACCTTCTGAGAAGACAAAGCAAGCAAAGAGAGCAAAGCTGGGAGAACCATCTGGATCAAGACCTCCAGTACCTCTGGTTGGATCACCTGGTAAGTCTGTACCTCTCCCTCCTTCTGTAAAAATTAAACCTGTTGTTTCCTTACTCCCTTAACCTTCGCCCATATACATAACCTCTGACACTCCTCCGTCAACCTCTAGACCCTTTAAGCAACCTTCTCAAAAATTCAATCTTGCCACCACAACTCTACCTGTTTCAGAAGCAGAAATGCTGAACGAAACCACTTCACCCTCTTCATCACCATATCCACAATCCCACCTTACTATACCCTCTCATATGACACGGAACCCTCTGATCCTCACTCTCCAACTTTGGCTCAGCTCCAAAACCGTGCTCTGGCCTCTCAACAGCCAACATACTCTAACCCCAAACCAGAATTTACCTCTCCACCCCCAGAAAACCCAAACACAACCACCTCTGACACTCCACCATCAGAACCAATCCAATCTGAATCACAACCATCCCAACCACAACACTCTGAAATACCCCAACCAACTACCTCCGCTGACCCACCAACTCCTACACTTCACTTAAGCCCTCCCATTTCTCCCTCCCAAACCTCTGAACCAGAAACCACCCTTCTGACCCTTGAGGAAGCAATTAAGGTGTTTGTAGAATCTTCAGTTGACAAGGTCAAGTCTCTGACCATCACCTCTGGCATCAGTGATGATCCATCCGTTGTAAGGACTCACTGGAACAGAGTGATAAACTGGATGACCTCTGAAGCCTTCAAGCTGAAAGGCCTCTCTGAACAAGTCCGCAATGACTTCATCAGAGACACTGAGATCAGACTCTAGGAGCGTCTAGCCAAAGAAGCTGAGGAGCGGGAAAGAAAGGAAGCTGAAGAGAAAGCAAGACAAGAAGAACTTCAGAGAATCAAAGAAGGTGAAGCCAAAGCTCTTGTTGATGCTGCTGCTGCTGCTAAAATTGAGGCAAAAGCCAAAGTTGCCGCTGAAGAAGCAACTCGTCTTGCTGAAGAGTCTGCTACCAGAGTCAGAAACGATGCACTGAACCAGAGGGAGTCCTCCGCCTTTCTCCCTCAGGGCCTGAAGACCCTTGAAGAGCTGCAAAAAGAACAACAGGTAGTTCGAGCCAGACTGGACCAACAGGATTCTGTAAATGTCAACATTCAGAACATTCTGTCCCAGCTTCTCCAGAGGATGTTGTAAGTTTAAGGAGTGCCTTAGAGGGGGGTGAATGAGGCACTTAGAGTATTTTCCGGATTTTTGACGGTTTATGACTTTTACTTTCTGAAACATTTAAGTGATGAAAAGCGGTAAAGTGCGGAAAGTAAATGACACAACGATTTATAGTGGTTCCCCTCACAGATTGAGAGTACTTCACTCCCCTTTCAACATGAAAGAGACTTTCACTATAATGTTAGATTCCTAGACAAGACAACTTAAGGTCTTTCTATCTATTCTAACACACCAAGAACAATCCTCTCGGATTTACAATGTTTAAAGTCCAATCGAGACTGAATTTCTCATAGATGGACCTCTTGTATCCACACACCGGATAACAAGGATAAACCTTACAAACTTATCCTTAACAATCCTAAGAATAAGTTGTAATCAAAGAATATAATTCTGAATAATCTGTATAAGATGAGATAGATGAAAATTGAAGTATATCAATTAAATAATTGATCTTCTCCTTTGTAACACTCAAATCTCACAGTAATTATACAAGTGTTCTTGAAATGGAATGAAACTATGATGCTGGAAATGAAGGTTTATGCAGAGTTTCACTCTTAAGAAAATGTGGATGAACACTTAGAAAGATTGAGAGAATGTGTGTAAATGATTTAAATTTTTTGCAAGGAGGTAATTTTGAAATATGAAAAATGATGTTTATATAATCTCTAAAACACCTCCTCAGATGAATGCAATAATCCAAAGGTTGTCATGTTTCATGATGAAGAGAACATAAGAGTTTTCATGAAAAGATGAAAATATTTTTCATTCTGGATCAGTGGTAATCGGTTACCTTAAATAGGGTAACCGGTTACATGCATTCAACGTTACAAAATAATTTGAAATTTGCTTGAGGTAACCGGTTACCTTAAATTGGATAACCGGTTACATGGTTCCAACATTAAAAAAAGTTTGAAAATTACACAGAGTAATCGGTTACTCTAAAACTGATAACCGGTTACTCTAACACAGTTTTCAAAACTATTTTCAAAGATTATGATATGGATGCAACATGTTATGAACACTTGTACAACTATCTAGAGTTCAAGTGTTACCTAATCCATGTGAAAGCCAATTCTTTATGTGATTCACCAAGACTTGATCATATGTTGGAAACTTCATATACGAGCTTGAACCTTGATCAATCTTTTTGTTAATCTGACTTTAGCTATGCGGCAATGTTTGTCGTCATCAAAATATCCGAGAAGTCATGTCTTCACAATCTCCCCCTTAAATTATGCTCCCCCTTAATTGATGAAATAAGGAGTCTTTGAGTACTGCATACTTGTTAGAGAAACATAACCAATATGGAAATAACATAGTAATAATTTCTTTTCTTCTCCCCCTTTGTCATTAACTAAAAGGGTGAAAAAGAGATAAATAACAAGCATGCAAAAAGAGTGGAAATGTGATTTTTAGACAAAAAACAACAGGGTAACCGATTATCCAAAAGTTAGTAACCGATTACACATAGTGAAATTTCGTGAATTTAGGCAAAACTGAACAGGGTAACCGGTTATCCAAAATGAAGTAACCGGTTACACAGTGGCAAAAAGCACATATACCAAAAAAAAATTTAGAAGAAAAAAATTTCACAAGAATTAAGAAGGATTGAGATCTTGTGTACCTTGGCCTTATGTATAGTGAATAATAGTGAGATAGTTATATGTCACCTTCATCCAGAATGCCAAGTTCTCTTCGAATCTTATAGAATGGCTCTTTTGCGAGCGGCTTTGTGAAGATATCCTCCAGTTGTTTATGAGTATCGACAAAGGTAACTTCAACATCGCCTTTAAGCACATGATCACGAAGGAAATGGTGTCGAATGTCTATGTGTTTGGTCCTTGAGTGCATGACCGGATTCTTTGTGATATTTGTAGCGGGGTATTCATTACCATTATAGATATTGACTAAATCCAAGGTAAATCACACAAGTCGAGTCGCCACCGCACTTCTATTTATCCAAAGGAATGGTTATAAAGCGAACAAAAACCTAATAGTTTTATCGAATCAAAAACTAGTAAAAGAGAGTCAGAGATCTGGGTAAGGGGGTTGGTTATGCAATGGGAAGGTGTTAGGCACCCAAAACATCCTAGGTAATCCTAGGGAGCCCTTTTCATACTTGTGGTAAGGTTGTTGTTTTGTGAGAATTTTTGTTTGTACATTTTGTGTTTGGATGGATAAACCCATTGCATATGTACCATCTTTAAAAGATTAGGATCAAAACCTCGTAGTTCGGGGTAAAAGTCTCAAAATGAGTTGGTGAATTGATTGGTCCAAAAGCCTTAAGGTCGTTTGTTATCCAAGGGAGAAAACTCAACCAACAACCACAAATCCACCATGTGAGGATAGCTTCAACATGCTAGTGAGGGGTTAACCCTATAATAAGCATGGAAGACTCATTGTCCATCACTAAGGATATAGGTGAGTATTACATCTACCACCAAGATAACTCAAAACTAATAGCTAAAGGTCATGAAAAATGGATTAAGAAAGTGGCCATTGAAACCACAAAAGCATTTGAATGGGTTATATTTACCAATGAAAATTATGTACAAAACTTAGTCAAAGTTGACTTAGAAGTTCAATTCAAAATAAGTGTTATGAAAAGAACGTTTGAAAATCAAAAGCATAAGGCTTAAGTTTCTAGTGTTTGAAAACAATGGTTAAATGTTTGCACAAAAAGTTTTGGCTTGGGTTAGAGTGGAGAGAAGAAGAAGAAAGGCTAAAGTCCTAAGCATGCAAGAGGTAAGGAATAAGAAATAAAACCACAAAAAGAGTTCCTCTCTTGAGATCATATGGATGATCCAAGTAGCTCCCATCCTTTGGAATAAGAAAGCAAAATAATAGTAAGCTCAAGCAATCATCACACAAGTCTCTTAAGAGATCCTCAATGCATCTTGTCTCTTCCGCTTTGGATGAACATGGCAATGGTTCCTCAAATTTGAATCAAGGTGGAATCCCTAGCACAAGAACACACACATCAAAGAGTTTTATGAAACAAATCAAGAATGGACAAGAGTAAGTTTAGAGGTTTTGGTCATTCATGATCATCTTCAAATTAAGGTCCTTTTACTCCAATTTTTGTATAGGGAATGTCCTAGAAACTAAGTCCATTTGTCCATTTTTGCATTTGGTCCACAACAATCAAAACAAAACACAAGCACAATGATATATATACAATTATGTGCTCAAGTGAGCAAAAGGCAAATTGCATTAACATAAGCATGTGCTCAAGTGACCAAAGGAAAAAAGCAAATGGATAATATGTGCAAGAATAATAAATTGCATAAAAGTAAAGAGCAAAAAGTAAATGTTAATTGTTAGTGATTAGTGTTAGTAGTTAGTGTGCCATAAGGAAAATTTAGCGCTATGTTAAGCAATCGTAATTGGACTTATGTAGAAGTCACAACTATCTAAGGCCGGTCAATAATAATGTAGGCAACAACACAAGTTAGAAGTCTTGATTAGTGAACCAAGTTCCAACAACTTGCCATGCCAAAAAGAAAAAGAGGATTGATCTTGTATTTGTTTAAGCCTTTTGCATGATTTAGGAAACAACCTATCCTTAATGCAAAGCCATTCACTTGATCAATTGATCAAGATGAATTAGATTTGAATCAAAGAAGATTAAGTCTCCCTAATCAATGCTAACTAATCAACCTTCAACTCATTGATAAAAAAAAAGAAGAAGAAGAAGAAGAAGAAGAAGAAGGAGATGAAGAATGGATAAGGAAATGGAAAGATTAAAATGCATAAGGTGAAATAAAAATGTACCAATCCATGTGTATTGACCAAATGACATTGAAAGTCAAAGTCAAACAATGAGAAATCAGAAATGAGATGAAGATTGGAGGTTAAACAATAAAAAAAATATTTTGGGCATTTTTAATATTAAAATAAACTTGAATTAAAAATAAAAGAAATGTCAAACTTCAAAATCACTTCAAATCAACCTTGAAAGGTCCAAGTGATTTATCCCAATTTCAACAAGGTCAAACAAAGTTTGACAAAAAATTTCAGCATTTTTAAAAGTCAGAAACTATTTTTAATCAATTAAAAATGAATAAAAATAACCTAATTCGACTAAAATCTCAAATAAATCTCAAATCAATTAAAAAATTGATGAGAATATTTTTCATAGATTCATCATCATTCAAATAGGTTAGGAAAATATTTTTGTATTTTTTGAATACCAAAAACTATTTAAAATGAATAAAAAATAACCAGAAAAGAGAAAATTCACAAAAAATATCAAATGACAAAATAAAAAATATTAAAAATCAAAAATAGAAACTAGAAATTATTTGGAGAAGAATGCAATTGGTCCCATATTTTTTGGAATTAAAATGAAGAAGATATGGATTTTTGAAAATAAAGGAAATAACAGAAATTAAAACAGAAATTAGAAAATAAGAAAAATCAGGAGGCGTTGGATCACATTCATTAATTGACGTGGCCAATCTGATGGTCATGAAGCGCGCGCGTACCATAGGCTTGAGTCAAACGCGTCACATGCTGAATTAAAAAAAAGTCATAACATGCAATGGCCAAGATTAGATCTGGGAAGTTTGATCCAAAGGCTGAAACACATACACGTGGGGACGGTGGTGGAAACCACCGTCTTCTCCGGTGAACATCATAGTTTTCGGCCAGAATTGCAGGTTTCAAAATCTTAACCAAAATACACGATTCATACATCATTGGAAAGCTGGGATGATGTACATCATCCCTGTACCACTCAATTCCACTCTAGATCTCTATATTGAGAGAAATGAAAGATGAAAATTTTGTGGTGTTCAAGTGAACTTCATGGATTCCAATAATTGAGCATTCAAAACAATTGCCTCTATGAAGAGGACTTCAGCCAACACAAAATCCAAGCAAATAGATCAATAAATGGTGAGATTCGAAGAAAAAACCAGTTGAAGAACAACCTTGGATTCTGGAGATTTGAGCTTGCTTCCTTGCTTCGTTTGGCCAAACAGAAGATCAATGGACTAAAGGATGAAGGTCTAGGAGCTTTAGATCCAAAGATTCAACCAGATGTAGTTGAATTTTAGATCTGGAAAAAAATGAAGAAAAGTGAAATAGCTCCTTTGGTGAGAGGTTAGGTTTTCAGTTCAGCAGCATTTCAGGTTGATTCGTGGATGAAATTTGAATGGAGTAAGGCTTCTATTTATAGAGGGAAAGGCAAGGCAAGTGTGATCAAAGTCGTGTGCATGAAATTGGATATTCATTGCATGGGTTTGCATGATCATGCAAAAGGCCCAAATTCAATGCCAAATGCAATCTGAAATGAGTGTGAGATGATTTAGACGTGTAGCTTGGAATGAATTGGCTTGTGCATGGAGTTTTGATATGTTATGCATAATTGAACCAAACACTTCCCCTCTTTGAAAATTCCATTTGCCAAATCCAAACATGAGCATGTGAGTAATGGTTGGAAAGGTTTTGGTGTAAGGAACAATTGTTATGTTGGGCAAAAATCCATTTGAAGTTTGGAAATTGGTGAAATTTAAGTTTAAAGTGCAAGGTGCAAAACTTGTAAAGGCAAAGTTTCTAAATTTGGCCAATGTTCAAGCCCTTCTGTTTTGATGATGCAAGCCCCAAATGAAAAACCTCCAACATCAAAGTTGTAGATATTTTCAAGACAGTCAAAATGGACTTAAATTTTGCATCATTTGGATTTTTGATGAAAGAGTTATGGGCACTTGAAGTTGGACTTTTTTGCCTTTCAATGCATTTGGCCCAAAGTGACCTATAATGTTTTGCATTATCACATGTATTTCCTTTGATATTTTGAAACTTTGTTCAACATAACATTTGAAGTAGACATCGTAATAGTTCTAATGCATTTGATCCCACCTCAAAATCATAAAAAATGAATGAGTTATGTCCTTGGGAAGCTGACCCAAAATTAGGGTTTCAGTCAAAATGACCTATAATGTCTTGGAATGGGAGATGACCTTCCAACCTTCAAATCATTTTTTGATGAACCTGAAAGTCGTTCATATTGTTCTTAAGAACATTTTTGCTTTTGCGATCATCTCCATTTGACCAACACATAAAAAGTTAGGTCTCAGTGCATTTCAAAATAGTCAGATGAATTGACTGATTAACTTCTTAAGTCCACACCTCACATCTTGATGAATTGATTATTGAGGACACTCAAATAAGTTCAAATATGCATGAAATGATGAGTTAAAGAACTTCCCTTGATTGTATTTGATCATGGGTTGAGGTTGCTTCATGAGCAAGGCATTGTGGTGCACAGATGAATTAGGGTTTCTTTGGGGAATAAACCTCAAACCCTTTGATTTTATTTGATCAAAATGATGGATTGAGATGCTAGGGAGGCATATTTGATGGATGAGAGCTTTGGGAACCACTACCATGCTTGCTATCATCTTCACCTGGCCATATCTCTGCACAAAGGATCTCCTTGAAGCTCTTGACCTTGGGATTGCTCAAGCTACAAACAAAAGATGTTAGTGACATATTTTTGTGCTTTTGGTTAGTAAACAAAATAAGAAAAGCAATGATACACAATCCAAGCATGCCTGGTGATCTCAAACCACTCAAGAAGTCCCACCCAAAAGCAAAGGGAACCAAGATGCCTATGATCCTTGAGGCTTTGCAAATGCAATGTTATGATGCCACGAGTGATCTTAGGGACAAAATTGGGGTCTTACAATATTAATCGCACTTGTGTTGTCGCATCGGAGTGTTATGCATCCAAGATCGATTCCATAGTCACTTAATTGTTGCTTCAGCCAAAGATTCTGTGCATAGTAACTGCATGATGCTATGTATTCTGCTTCCGCCGTACTGAGAGCAACACACGCTTGTTTCTTACAGGACCATGAGACTAGAGCATTACCAAGGATGTGATATGTTCCACTAGTGCTTTTTCTATTTGTTTTACAGCCTGCATAATCCGCGTCAGAATAACCAATTAACTTACAAACACTACCTTTAGGATACCATAATCCAACGTTGGTTGTTCCCTTGAGGTACTTCATGATTCTTTTAACCGCCGTGAGATGTGACTCCTTTGGATTTGCTTGGAAGCGACCACATAAACACACGCTAAACATTATGTCAGGACGGCTTACCATCAAATATAATAAAGAACCAATCATACCTCGATACTTCGTGATATCAATTGACACACCTGATTGGTCTTGATCAACATAAGTTCCGGAGCCCATTGGTGTTGACATTTCTTTACAACCATCCATTTCAAATCTCTTTAGAAGCTCTTTGTAGTATTTTGATTGGTTGATAAAGATTCCGTCTTCTAGTTGCTTGATTTGCAATCCAAGGAAGTAGTTCATCTTTCCCATCATGGACATTTCAAATTCACCTTGCAATATCAACCCAAATTCTTCACATAGATCTTTGTTGGATGAGCCGAACATTGTGTCGTCTACGTAGACTTGCACAAGTAAGGTATTCCCTTTTATCTTCTTGATAAATAAAGTCTTGTCTACTTTGCCTTTTTCAAAACCTTTTTCACATAGAAAATTGCTTAGACGATCATACCACACTCTTGGTGCTTGCTTTAATCCATAAAGCGCTTTCTTCAATTTGTATACATGTAAAGGATGCTTGAAGTCTTAAAAGCCCGGGGGTTGTTTGACATAGACTTCTCCGTTGATGTAGCCATTCAAGAAGGCACTTTTGACGTCCATTTGAAAAAGCTGAAAATTCATTGAACATGCATAAGCAAGTAATAAACGAATAACTTCTAAACTTGCAACCGGAGCGAAAGTTTCTTCAAAGTCGATTCCTTCTTCTTGATTGTACCCTTGAGCGGCCAATCTTGCTTTCTTTCAAACAATTATACCACTCTCATCAAGCTTGTTTTTAAACACCCATCTTGTTCGAATGATGTGCTTTCCACTTGGTCTAGGAACAAGTTCCCAAACTTGATTTCTCTCGAATTGGTTTAATTCTTCTTGCATAACAACAATCCATTGATCATATTCTAGAGCTTCATCAATTTTGGAAGGTTCTATTTGCGAAACGAAGACCATGTTTAAGCATGCATCCTTGAGATTCAATCTTGTAGAAACACCTTGACTAATGTCACCAATTACTTTGTCAATGGGACGATCTCTATGAGTCCTCCATTCCTTAGGTAGATAATTTTCATTTGACTCTTGTTGAATTGGTGCTTCTTGATCCTTGTTTGAAGTTCTACAAAATCATCATCATCATCACAAACAACAATTTCCTCTTTCGAGGGGTTAGATTCGTCAAACTTAACATGCATGGATTCTTCTATATTTAAAATTCTTTTATTATAAATTATGTATTCCTTACTTGTAAGAGAATAACCAAGAAAAATACCTTCATCCGATTTTTCGTCGAACTTACCAAGGTTGTCTTTGTCATTGTTTAGGACAAAGCACTTGCATCCAAAGATGTGAAAGAAAAAGATGTTGGGTTTCCTTCCTTTGAAGAGTTCATATGGAGTCTTCTTTAGGATAGGTCTTATGTTAACTCTATTGCTTACAAAACATGCCGTGCTAACCGCATCTGCCCAAAAATATTTAGGAAGATTTGAGTCGCTAAGCATTGTTCTTGCAAGTTCCACCAATGACCTATTCTTTATTTCAACTACTCCATTTTGTTCTGGAGTCCTTGGAGACGAGAAATTGTGAAATATTCTTTGATCTTCGCAAAAATCTTCAAAGGAGGTATTATTGAATTCTCCACCATGATCGCTTCTTATGGAGGCAATTGTTAATGATTTCTCATTTTGAATCTGTTTTGCATACTTCTTGAATGCTTTGAATGCATCACTTTTCTGCACTATAAAGAAGGTCCAAGTTTATCTAGAATAATCATCAACAATAACTAAAGCATATAAGTTACCTCCGAAGCTTCTTGTTCTTGATGGACCAAATAAGTCCATGTGTAACAGTTGTAGTGGCCTAGTAGTGGACACCACATTTTTGGATGTGAAAGTTGACTTGGTTTGCTTCCCCTTTTGACATGCATCGCAAAGTCTATCTTTGATGAATTTTATCTTTGGAAATCCAATGACAAGGTCATGTTTTACTAACTTATTCAAGTGCTCCATGTGAATGTGAGCAAATCTCTTATGACATAACCATGAGTCGTTGTTATTTGCCACAAGACACTTAACCTTCAAAGAAACATCGTCAAGGGAAATCATGAAAATATTATTAATTCGCTTACCTATAAGCATTACCTCTTGTGTGACTTCGTCTTCGATTAAGCATTCATCTTTTGTGAACCTTATTTTGAATCCTTTGTCACAAAGTTGGCTGATGCATAAGAGATTGTGCTTTAGTCCTTCGACATATAACCCATCTTCGATGGATATCAAATTTGGTACACCTACTTTGCCTATGCCAAGAATTCTCCCTTTGCTGTTATCTCCATATGTAACATAACCCTTGGCTTTAAGCTTTAGATCTGAAAATTTGTGCACATCACCGGTCATATGCTTGGAGCACCCACTATCCAAATACCAAAGATTTGTTGTGGCCTTCAAGCAAACCTACAAAACAAAGTTAAGTTTTGTTAGGTACCCAAATTGCTTTGGGTACTTTATAATTAGTACCTTTCTCAACCCAAACATAATGCCCTTTTGCTACACTAAAATTTCTAATGTAGCAAGCATTAGGTGTATGGCCAATAATACCACAATAAAAACAGGTTGGTTCAAAATTGCTTTTATATCTAGGAACAAAAGGCTTTTTCTTTGTAAACTTTTTCTTTTCAGTATGTTGATGCACAATCTTTGGTGTGTTGACTCTTTCTTTTAGAGGTTGATCCTTAGGCCTTACAAAGATAGTTTTGCTTGTACTTGGTTTAGAAAATTTGGAGTAACCAAGTCCACTTTTATCATTTGAGTACCTTTGTTGGCTAAGAACCCCTTCCAAACCAATTTGCCCTTTTTCGTACCACTCAAGGACTCTTTTAAGTTGGACAATTTGGAACGAGAGAGATTCACACTCTAGACATACAAAATTCTTCTTTTCACTAACCATCTTTTGTTTCTCATTTTCAAAACTTTCAATCTTTTCTTTTAAGGAAGAAATTTGTTTCTTTTGAGATGATATAGTTTTATAAAGAATTTTGCATTCATTTAACAATTCATTAATTGCATCTTGTGTATCATCATCAAAAAGAGAAAAATTATTACTAACCTCTTCTTCATCATCGAAATGATGTGAAGCCATTAGCGCCAAGTTTGCACATTCCTCGCTATCCGATCCGGATGAAGAACTAATTTCATTGTCCTCCCATTCAAAATATGCCTTTTTATTCTTGAAGTCCTTCTTGTTCTTGAATTCTCCTTTCTTTGAGAGTTTAGGACATTCCGGCTTTATGTGGCCTTGCTTTCCACATTCGTAGCATGTTACATCCGGTGTAGATGTGGTGGCCTCCTTCTTCCTGAAATGTCTATTCTTTTTAGCGTTAAAGGATTTATCATTTTTGTTAAAGAACTTACCGAAACTTTTAATAAGAAGCATGAAATTTTCATCTTCGTCCAATGCGTCATCATCTTTATCTTCTTTTGAGTCTACCTTCAAGGCAATCCCTTTAGATTTCTTTTCTTGGCTTTCATGTTTCTCAAGCCTACCAAGTTCTAACTCATGTTCTTGAAATTTGCCAAAGAGAGATGTGAACGTCATTGTTGAGAGACTTTTCTTTTCGGAGATAGTCGTCACCTTCAGTTGCCATTCTCGAGTCAATGATCTTAGTACTTTAAGATTGAGATCGTCATTTGTAAATGTTTTTCCGAGAGCAATCAAGTGGTTTGTCAAGTTAACAAATCTATTTTGTAGCCCCCAGATGGATTCTCCGGGAAGCATTCTAAACATCTCATATTCTTGACTTAATGTATTCAACCTTGATCTCTTTTGTAGTGCCTTCATGTGTCTCCACTAAGGTGTCCCATATTTCTTTTGCCGACTTGCATTGAGATATGCGGAAGAACTCATCCATCCTTAAAGCACTTTGAAGAATGTTTATTTCTTTCTTTTAATTTAAGATTTTTTTCTTACCATCTTCATCGTACGAACTCTTTATCTTTGGAGTACCAACGCCATTGATCACACTCGTAGGATCATGTGGGCCATTTTCAACGGCTTCCCATATGCCTTCTCCTTGGGCTTCTAGATGTTCCTTCATACGGATCTTCCAAAAATCAAAATATTCTCCATAGAATAGTGGTGGTTTGTCACTACTTCCACCGTCTTTAAAAACCGGATTTGTGCTTGCGGAAGCCATGCGGATCTTTTAGGAACAGGTTACCTATAACCAGCTCTGATGCCAATTGTAAGTCTAAGGAGTGCCTTAGAGGGGGGTGAATGAGGCACTTAGAGTATTTTCCGGATTTTTGATGGTTTATGACTTTTACTTTCTGAAACGTTGAAGTGATGAAAAGCGGTAAAGTGCGGAAAGTAAATGACACAACGATTTATAGTGGTTCCCCTCATAGATTGAGAGCACTCCACTCCCCTTTCAACACGAAAGAGACTTTCACTATAATGTTAGATTCCTAGACAAGACACCTTAAGGTCTTTCTATCTATTCTAACACACCAAGAACAATCCTCTTGGATTTACAATGTTTAAAGTCCAATCGAGACTGAATTTCTCACAGATGGACCTCTTGTATCCACACACCGGATACCAAGGATAAACCTTACAAACTTATCCTTAACAATCCTAAGAATAAGTTGTAATCAAAGAATATAATTCTAAATAATTTGTATAAGATGAGATAGATGAAAATTGAAGTATATCAATTAAATAATTGATCTTCTCCTTTGTAACACTCAAATCTCACAGTAATTATACAAGTGTTCTTGAAATGGAATGAAACTATGATGCTGGAAATGAAGGTTTATGCAAAGTTTCACTCTTAAGAAAATGTGGATGAACACTTAGAAAGATTGAGAGAATGTGTGGAAATGATTTAAAAATTTTGCAAGGAGGTAATTTTGAAATCTGAAAAATGATGTTTATATAATGTCTAAAACACCTCCTCAGATGAATGCAATAATCCAAAGGTTGCCATGTTTCATGATGAAGAGAACATAAGAGTTTTCATGAAAAGATGCAAATATTTTTCATTCTGGATCAGTGGTAATCGGTTACCTTAAATAGGGTAACCGGTTACATGCATTCAACGTTACAAAATAATTTGAAATTTGCTTGAGGTAATCGGTTACCTTAAATTGGATAACCGGTTACATGGTTCCAACGTTAAAAAAATGTTTGAAAATTACACAGAGTAATCGGTTACTCTAAAAGTGATAACCGGTTACTCTAACATAGTTTTGAAAAATAACTTATAAAATGAAGTGTGGTGGTTTATTTGATGCATAAAACTATTTTCAATGATTATGATATGGATGCAACATGTTATGAACACTTGTATAACTATTAAGAGTTCAAGTGTTACCTAATCCATGTGAAAGCCAAATCTTCATGTGATTCACCAAGACTTGATCATATGTTGGAAACTTCATATACGAGCTTGAACCTTGATCAATCTTTTTGTTAATCTGACTTTAGCTATGCAGCAAGGTTTGTCGTCATCAAAATATCTGAGAATTCATGTCTTCACAAATGCCTCCACCTCCAAACCCTTAGGCACCTAGGATTTTCTTTGTTCTTTCTGATGTGCTTGTTGCTTTATCTAATTTGCTTGTTGCCTTTTGTTCCCATGTCTGTCTTTTGCGTTTCTGGCCTCTGCAAATATTATTTGTCAATATCAATCTTTTGCTAATATCTTTTTGCTATGTCTTTTTGATTCTGACAAAAAGGGGGAGAACTAAAATCAGATTTGATGAAAACATATCTAATTCCTTTCAAACTCTGCAAACATTATGACTTAAAGATATGCAGGAAAGTAGCTAGAAACACCTGAAGGTGAGGAAAACAAGAAAGGGGGGTTTGAATTGTTTTGAAAATAAAAGCTTTTTCAAAGAATAAGAACACATAGAATTTTATATTTGTTCCCTTAGAAAACAAAGCTATTCCAGTCCACCCGGCCAAGGTGATTTCACCTTCAAAAAGGACTTAATCCACTAATCTTGAGAGATTACACAACCAATCGTCTAAGAGAATAATCTCTCAGCCCTCTCAAGTATACAGACTACGCAGAGTCACTTGAGGAACAAAAATAATTTAAGCAAGATAGAGTTGTAATGTAAAGCGCTTCTAAGAGTAAGCAAGTATTACAGAAAAGTATTAGAACAAAAGTTTTTCACGTAAGAGCAGCAGCTCGTGAAAAATGAGAGAATATAAATGAAGTTTCTGTGCGTCGCAGATGTGTCTCTCTAGTGAGGTAAATTGTTCTTTATATAGTAGTTGAGAAGGACCGTTGGAGTGATGACATAATCTTGGTGTTTGATGAGTATTCAGTGTTATTACTTATGTGTTTCTTGCTATAACCATTTTGTCTGCCGTTTAAATTCTTTCTAAAAATACTTTCTTTCTAAAAATCCGTTACGCTTTCTGGACTTGTGAATTTTTATCAGAGTCTTGATGTACCAGAGTTATTCTTCAGAGGATGATCACGTCTGACTTTATCAGAGCTTTCCATAGTACTAGTCTTCTTAAGTATCAGAGTCTATGACCAGTAGTTTGTTGGAGCTTCTGGTTCTTTTTGCTGTCTTTCTTTGATCAGAATCAGAACTTCTTGGACGTACTCCTTCCTTAGCGGCGTGTGATCCTCTAGCACTTTGTATCTGACAAATGTTTGTATCTTATAAATGATCAGAATCCTTTGTAACTGTTCAGAGTCCTGTATGAATGTTCATAGTCCTGCATACTTAGAAAAAATCTCATTAGAGTGCCATTTTTGGTTTCATCCTTTGTTATCATCAAAATCTTAGAAATCTATTGTAGAACCAGTTTTGTTCTTACAATTTTCTGTTTTAATGTCTCTAACTTTTGCCTGGATCGCCCTTGCGGGTTTTCAATCCACCGAGAGGCTCATTTTTTCCTAAGCCGCCCTTTTAGGTTTTCAACTTAGCGAGCTATTTGTTTAGGCAAAGTATTTCTTGACTGCATCGGCGTTCACAGGACGAGTGAACTCTTCACCATCCATAGTTGTAAGAATCAAAGCACCGCCTAAAAAGGCACTCTTGACAACATATGGGCCTTCATAATTAGGAGTCCATTTGCCCCTAGAATCTGGTTTAAAAGATAAGATCTTCTTGAGCACAAGGTCACCTTCTTTAAACACACGAGGCCTTACCTTTTTATCAAAAGCTTTCTTCATTCTTTACTGGTACAACTGACCATGACACATGGCAGTCAACCTCTTCTCTTCAATCAAATTCAACTGATCATACCTGGTTTGACACCATTCAGCCTCAATCAACTTGGCTTCCATCAAGACACGCAACGATAGGATCTCAACCTCCACTAGGAGCACAACTTCCATACCATAAACAATTGAGAAAGGGGTTTCCCCTGTTGAAGTGAGAATGGATGTACGATATCCGTGCAAAGCGAATGGGAGTATCTCATACCAAATCTTGTATGTCACAACCATTCTCTGAATGATCTTCTTGATGTTCTTGTTTGCAGCTTCAACAACCCCATTCATCTTAGGTCTGTAGGGAGAAGAATTATGATGTGCAATCTTGAAGTATTTGCAAAGAGCTTCCACCATATTATTATTCAAGTTCGACCCATTATCAGTAATGATCTTACTTGGCACACCATAACGACATATAATCTGGTTCTTGATAAACCTTACAATAACTTGCTTGGTTACATTCGTATATGATGCCACTTCAACCACTTTGTGAAGTAGTCAATAGCCACCATAATGAAACGATGTCTGTTCGAAGCTTTGGGCTCAATGATGCCAATCATATCAATTCCCCACATGGAGAAGGGCCACGGAGAGGAAATGACATTCAATAGTGTCGGAGGAACACGAATCTTATCTGTGTATATTTGAGACTGGTGGCATTTCTTCACAAATTCGCAACAGTCAGATTCCATTTTCAGCCAATAGTAACCTGCCCTTAACATCTTCTTAGGCATAACATGTCCATCCATATTATTTGTACACTTGAAAGTTAATCTGACTGTAAATGGAAAATGAGTGCTTTGAGGAATAATAATCACTACCCCAATGCCATTACCATACTGATTAACAGCTCCATCAAATACCATGCCCCAACGGGAACCAGGTTCTGGCCCTTCTTCAAGCAATGGTTGATCACAATCTTTTATTTTCAGGTACAAGATCTCTTCGTCAGGAAAATCATATTGCACTTACTGATAATCTTCAATCGGTTGGTGAGCCAAATGGTCATCCAAGACACTCGTTTTGATGGCTTTCTGGGATCGGTATTCAATATCATATTCAGATAACAACATTTGCCAACGGGAAATGCTCCCAGTTAAAGCAGGCTTCTCGAAAATATACTTGATTAGATTCGTCTTGGATATCAACCATGTGGTATGATTCAACATATACTGACGCAGACGCTTAGCTTCCCAAGCCAATGCACAACAAGTCTTTTCAAGCATATAATACCGAGTCTCACAGTCGATGAATTTCTTAATGAGGTAGTAAATTGCATATTCTTTCTCTCCAGTTTCATTTTGCTGACCAAGAACAACCCATACTCTCATCAAGCACAGTCAAATACATGATCAAAGGTCTTCCTTCAACAGGCGAAGACAAAATTAGAGGCTCAAGCAGATACTCTTTGATACTGTCAAAAGCTTTCTGGAAATCTTCGGTCCAATCACAAGACTGATCTTTCTAAAGAAGCTTGAATATAGGCGCGCACATGGCATTCATATGCGATATGAATCTTGAGATATAATTCAAGCGGCCAAGAAAACCTCGAACTTACTTCTCAGTTTTCGGTGCAGGAATCTCTTGTATTGCTTTGTCCTTGGCAGGATCAACTTCAATACCCTTCTCGTTGACAATAAATCCCAACAACTTACCAGAACGAACACCAAAAGTACATTTATTGGGATTCAAGAAAGAGTTTGTACTTCCTCAAATGCTGAATAACTTCAACAAATGCTCGACATGTTCTTCTTCATCACTGGACTTAGCAATCATATCATTAACATAGCCTTCAATCTCTTTATGCATCATATCATGAAAAAGAATAGTCATAAGTCTCTGGTATGTTGTACCAGCATTCTTTAAACCGAAAGGCATCACTCTATAACAGAATGTTCCGCAAGGTGTAATGAATGTGGTTTTCTCCATATCTTTCGGTGCCATTTTAATCTGATTATAACCGGAAAATCCGTACATAAATGAAAAGAATTTGAATTTAGTTCTATTGTATACCAACATATCAATGTGTGGTAGAGGGAAATCATCTTTCGAGCTAGCTTTGTTCAAATCACTATAATCAATGCACATGCAGACTTTTCCATGCTTCTTAGGAATAAGTATAATATTGGCCACCCATTGCGGATATTCTGAAGTAACAAGGAAACCGACATCAATCTGCTTTTGCACTTCTCCTTTGATCTTCACTTCTATATCAGGATGAGTCCTTCTCAATTTCTGCTTGAATGGCGGGCATTCTGGCTTCAACGGCAACCTATGCTCCACAATCTCAGAATCCAAACCAGGCATGTCTTGATAGGAACAAGCAAACACATCTGAATACTCTCGAAGAAGATCAATCAACCCCTTCTTAACCTCTGGACACAGTTGAGACCCAATCTTGACTTCCTTCACATCATCTTCGGAACCCAAGTTGACTAACTCATTATGCTCTCCGAATGGCTGAATGGCTTTTTCCTCGTGCTCAAGTAGACGGGATAATTCATCAGACACTTCTTCATCACTTTGTTCCTCAACCTCAAACACAGGGAATTCAAAGTTTGGAGAAGGAGTATGATCATTGTATTCAATGGGTTTAGAAACCAACCTACATAATGATTTGATATTTTGATTTTAGAGAAGTGAATTGTGACCAAATATTATGCAAATGGACAATTTATTATTTTTATTTTGTTGTGATTACCATTTTCAGAAAAGCAAAAAGTAAAAATAAAATATCATAGATGTGGTTGAAATAGAATTGCATTTTATTGATGATAAAAATTAAAAAAATGCCCAACAATGTTCACTTCTCCCTTAGGCATAGGAGAGGGATATTCTCAAAATAATGAAAAGACAGATTATTGCAAGCCTTTCCATGCGTCACAAAATTGGCGCAGTCTTCATCTTCATCGCCCTCGATCACAGCAGCTGAGTGTTATTCATTACCATGGATGAACCCTCTGCTACAGAAACTCGGTTGCATATCTTCAGCTTTAACAATAGACAGTCCTCGTTGGAATCCCAAACCGGCTCTATTCTTGTTCTCGGCGACCTCTACCATACGACCCCACTGATCAATATTGCCCTCTTCAATAATTTTCTGTGCATCTTTGAAAGAGGACATGAGTGCCCCATCTTTCTTCACTTCAGCAATAAATAGAGCTTGGAACGGAGTTCCAACCTCTTGTTCAGCTTCAACATATGAAAAAGACGACATATGGGTTACCAACAATGCTTTCTCTCCACCCACAATGACAAACTTACCATTCTTCACAAATTTCAACTTTTGGTGCAGAGTAGACATCACAACTGCAACCTCATGGATCCATGACCTTCCCAACAAGCAGCTATAGGTCGGGTGGATATCCATGACTTTAAAAGTAGTATGAAAATCATTCGGTCCTATCTTCACTGGAAGTTCCACTTCTCCTATGACGGTCTTGTGAGAACCATTAAACACCTTGACAATCACGCCCTTATACCTCATCGGGGCGCCTTGATAGGATAATTTCGACATAGTTGATTTGGGGAGTACATTCAAAGAAGAACCAGTATCAACCAACACATTTGACAATGCATCTTCCTTACAGTTCATCGATATATGCAGTGCTAGATTGTGATTTCTGCCTTCCTCAGGAAGTTTATCATCACAAAAGCTCAAGTTGTTGCAGGAAGTAATGTTAGCCACAATATAGTCAAATTGATCCACAGTCACATCATGCTCTACGTAAGCTTGCTCCAACACTCTTTGCAATGCTTCTCTGTGCACTTTAGAAATCATGATCAGAGACAACACTGAAATTTTTGAAGGAGTTTGGAGCAGCTGCTCCACCATATTAAATTCATTTTTCTTAATCAATTTAAACACTTCATCATCATCATTAGGCTTCAATTTGCTGGATTCACCAAACTGACACATTGGAGCACTAATTGGGTTCACTGCGGGAACATCAACCTTCTTACTGACTACAACCTCTTCTACATCCTTTGGAAAGACTTGACTAAACATACGACCGCTACGGGTCACCTTTGCAATATCGGCAATGTTTACAACATAATTGGTCGTAGGGAACGAAACCTTTTGACCATTCTCTATCATGGTAGCATTATACTTGTAAGGAACAACTCTATTGGATGCATACGGGATGGGGCCCGCTAACCGTATCACTAACGGAGACACCAATCTGTTGATGTTGTTACTGTTGCTGCTGTCAAACTGAATTACTACCCGCTCAGGGGTCTTGAACATTGGCACAATTACATTGACATCATCCATATCCCTCGACTGTTGAATCTGTATTACATTCTCATCCATTAACTTTTGGATATCCCTCTTGACAATCAAACACCCACGGGGGTTCACGCTACAAATTGCACAACTATCATGATCGTGCTCACAATCATTGATGGTACACAATGTCCTATGCATCTCCATCAAGGATCTACGAATACGTCGCACATCGAACAGTTGGAAACTTCATGGACAACCGTCTACCATATTAACAGAGGAATTACCATGAGCGGGCAATGGGTTAGCTTTTACGTTCGGCGCACAGTCCTCAAAGGACACCATCCCACTTTTCACTAGCTTTTGGACCTCATACTTCAAAGGGTAACATTTTTCAGTATCATGACCGGGAGCTCCTTGATGAAAGGCACAACGGAGTTCGGGCTTATACCATCATGGAAGTGGGTATGGAATTTGCGGCGAATTTCTTGGTTGGAGTAGGTTCTTGAGAACCAAAGATGGATATAGTTCGGGGTATGTCATAGGAATAGGGTCGAAAGAGACCTTCTTCCTCTCGAAATTCTGTTGTTGTTGTAGTTGTTGGTTCTTTGTTGTGGCTGTGGTTGGCGTTGTTATTGAACTGGCATTGATTGACTATTAGAGAATACTGGAATAACTGATGAAACCTGGTGATGATGTTAACGTGATTGAGGATTTCTTTTGATATGTGGCCTCCTCTGCCTCCTTACTGACACTGCATTAGTTTCACGTTCCTTCTTTCTGGCAAAACTGCTTCCATATTTCTTGCTTGATGACACCTCTTCTTTAGACAAACGTCCCTCTCGGACTCCTCCCTCTAACCTCATCCCCATGTTTACCATCTCGATAAAGTCACTAGGGGCACTAGCAATCACTCGTTCGTAATAAAACGAACTCAGGGTCTTAAGGAAAATCTTGGTCATCTCCTTTTCTTCTAACGGAGGATTAATTTGAGCAGCAAGCTCTCTCGATCTCTGGGCATACTCTTTAAATATCTCTTTATCTTTCCGAGACATAGACCTTAACTAGTCTCTATCAGGTGCCATGTCCACATTGTACTTATACTGCTTCACAAAAGCTTCTCCCAAATTACTAAATATGCGAACACTTGCACTATTTAGCCCCATGTACCACCTCAAAGTGGCACCACTCAGACTGTCATTGATGTAGTGAATTAATAACTAATCATTATCAGTTTGCGTTGAAATTTTCCTGGCATACATTATAAGATGGCTAAGCGGACAAGTATTTCCCTTATACTTTTCAAAGTTAGGGACTTTGAACTTCATCAAGATCTTGACATTCGGCACTAAGCAAAGTTCAACAACACTCTTACCAAACAAGTCCTTTCCTCTCAATGTTTTCAATTCCTTTCGCAGCTCAAGGAACTGATCCTTCATGTCATCCATCTTCTCATAAACATTGGTGCACTCAAACGACTCAGAATGATCGATGGTGTCCTCAACACAATGTAAAGTGTGAACAACTGGAGGCAGAACAGACATCACCGGGCTAGATGCCGGCACAAAAGTAAATGTGGGTGCAAACCCCTCGGGCTTAAAATTTGGTGGCATCCCCCACGGGAATCCAGTAGGCATAGATGAACCAGATTGAGTAGCAGTAATAGGCACAGTTGAGCTAGCAACCTCTGAGATGACAGTCCTCTGAGGAGGAGGAGTTGCAGGAGTTGGAGAAGACGTATTCTGAGTAGTTAGAACAGACTCCATCATAGCAGTTATACGAGAAATCTCATCCTTCAATTATGGGTTCTCTTTCTCCAAATGTTCCATGATTCTCGGTTGATTGGCGCGAGTGTTGTATCGATGAGTCAGCTTGGCTGAAGCACATAAGAAAAACCGATAAGACATCTGGCAGAAGAAAACCTGTTATGAAAATGATGCATGAAGTTCAATGCTTTTGTTTGTTTTTATTTTCAAGGAACATACTATTTTATCTGCAAGTATATAATAATAACGACTTGATTGACCATAAAATCTCTTTTATTCGTATAATTTGGAAGGATTACACTGAGTACAATTTCAGAAACCAAAATACAAATACAAGAGCAAAGGAGACTAGTCATCCTAAGGACCCCCTAACAACAGTGTCAGATGATCTGGCAGCAGACGTGTACTTCCTTCGGATGCGTCGGATCTCAGACTCGAAAGAAGTCTTCATCTGAGCCTTCTCGAGGACAAGCTGATCAACGATCTTCTTCCAAGCACTGAAAGGCTTAGGCATACTAGAGGAAGATGGACCTTCTATCTCTCTTTGTCTCTTCACTTCTCAGTCTTCAAGAAGTTCGATAAGTAAATCTTTGTACTTAGATTCTAGCTGCGATTCCTCACGCTTTTGGCTCAAAGCATGGAACTGCTCTTCCCACATATCTTTCTCTTGCTTCATCTTGGCGAGTGCGTTGTCCAACTCCTCTTCATCTTGTTTAGGGAGAGTTAATGGCTCAGCCACAACCATAGACATATGAATCTCACAAGCATAAGGCATCTTCAACTCCAAATCTCTCTTCTTCACCCATGTAGTGTAAGCTTCCAAAGCTACACAGTTGCACAGACCAAGCTCGGATCTTCCTTTCCTATGCACATTATTCCAAGCATTTATCATCTTCTGCTTCAAATGTTGGGGATCTTTACCCTATTGATAGAAAATCCCTTCTAGCTGAGTGTTATTGAGTGTGTCTCTCAAGGGGAACCCAAGTTGACGACGAGCCAAAGTAGGGTTGTAGTTAATTCCTCCTTGTGTACCAATGAGAGGTACATTAGAGAATTCACCATAACTATCAATAATATCCACACTACTCAAAGTAGAATCATAACAAACAATATCATCATTAGTGAGGGACATAAGTCTCTGAGACCACCATAGACATTGCTTGTTCTCCACAAAAAAAGGCGTCTGAGGCAAGTGCGAAATAAACCACTTGTACAAAAGAGGGACCCAACACACAATAGTCCCACCACCTTTAGAATTCCTCAAATGCAAAGAGAAGTACATATCACCCAACAGAGTAGGCACAAGGTTCTCAATCAAGAGGATTCTAATGGCGTTAACATCAACAAAACCGTCGACGTTAGGGAACAAAGCAAAACCATATATGAGCAACACAAATATGGCTTCAAAAGCATCAACACTACCGGCTTGAGTAAAGGAAGTAGATTTTCCAATGAGAAACTCAGAAGTCAACCCAAACAATCCTCATTTCTTTACCCAAGCAGCCTCAATCTCAGACTTCTTTAGATGAAAAGCTTAAGCTATAATATGAGATCTGAGAATCTCCTCCAATCCACTAAAAGGAACCTTGTTAGAAACAAGTATTCCCAAGAGATGTCCATACTCCTCTAACATTGGCATAAGCTGATAATCAGGAAAAGTGAAGCAACGGTAGAGAGGGTCATAAAACTGAACCAACACGCTCAAGAGTCCTTCAACCACATTAGTAGATACGCAGATTAAACCTTCCCATGATGTTACTTGAAATCCTATGGATCTAATACAAAAGATGATAGCTTCCTTAGCTCTTTTAAATCAGGACATCTGAAACTGTACTTCTTAGTGATCCTTCGTCTACAATCCATGGTATAAAAATATTTGCAAATAAAACCTCAGTTCCTTGAAGTTACTTTTCGTGTGATGAATGTTATGATGCGCATGAATGCATGAATGTAACAATCACAAACAAGGCATCACTCACAAGGAAAACAAACAAAGGTCAAGGGATTAATTAAGTCAGTGTCAAGATCAATCATCCATTTTGGTGGATTATGGTTTTGACCTTATTAACACCCAAGTTCCATTGATATTGACAAGACTTGATTGGATCAACCAAGAATCAAGGGTTTGTTGTGAGTCACGAGCATGGAGTCCGGTTAAGAACCATCCCAAGGGAGTGTACTAAGGATAAAACCTGTAGATCGTGTTATAAAAAGTTCCTAGAGTCTCAATTCCATCTATCGGATATTATAGGTTTGGATGACTGACTCATCAACCCATAATATTCTCAAGAGAAACTCGTCTGAGTGTAGTATCAAGTAATAACTATTATCAAGTCTACACCTGAACAACCTCCACACTACGTCCTAGATAGGCCAAGTTGGGTTAAATGTTCTACGGTCCTTAATTTCTCGAACCCCAAATCAGAGAAATTAATGCCTAACCACAAAAAACTTGTGTGACATCAATAGCTCCAAAAGGGTCTCCACTGACTAGATGGATCTCAAGCCAACTTGTTTAGGACTACTCCATACAAGTCGAACATGACTATACCATCCTCTTATCTTAATTGCACTCAAGTTCGGGTTAGAACTTATCTCACCTCTCAGAGATCACCAAGCACAACAAGCAAATTATATCACACAAACAAATATACAATTAATTTTTGTAGCGGTAAATTCATGACCATTAAGCTATGGATATACTTAACGTCAATAAAACCAGAGTCACCATCACGCTTTTATTGTTTCCAAAGGAAAAAGGAAAAGTACAAACAAAACCCAAAGATAAGAAGTTTTCAAATCAAAACTATTAAAATGCTAGAGATTACAGGTAAGGGGGTTGGGTACACAGAGGGAAGGTATTAGCACCCAAAGTGTCCTAGGTACTCCTAGGGAGCCCTTTTTTACGTGTGTATGTGTTTTTGGTATGAGATGATGTTTGAAATAAATAGAGTGTGGGAATGAGAAAAGAATTAATTAATTATATTTTTGTGTTTGACAAGACCTTCAGACTTGTGCCTACGTACCACCCTAAAAATGAGGGATCAAAACCTCGTAGTTTGTGGTATCAATTTCAAAATGAGTTGATTTCTTTCAACAAAAATTTAAATTTTAAAAGAGGCCCAAATAGCCTAAAAGAGTTTGAATGAGTGTTAGTTCTTTTTGTCTTTTGAAATTTAAAGTCAATATAGTTAAGTTCATTTAAAAGTTTGATTTAAGAAAAGAGTTTAAAAATGCAATGACATAAGACCAAAGTTTCTAATTTGCAATAAAGTATAAGTTTAGAAGTCACAAGCAAAGAAGGTTTTTGAAAAGGGGGGAGCTTTGAAATTTAAGAAATGGGAGGAGATGAAGAGACTAATCCTAAGCAAAAATTTAAAAGTTAAGAGTTGAAAATATCTAACCAATGGGATGCAATCCAATAAACAAGAATGTCATATAGAAACACACTTTTCCTATGGACTTTAAATCACGCAATATCAATGAGAAAGTAGAAAAATGAAGAGTAAGGCATCAAATAAATGTAGCCACATCCAAGCTAGCAACTTCATAGTCTTCTTAATCTTCTCATGTATCAAATGACACACTCCTTGAATGGCTCAGAATAAGGCATTAACATAGGTTCAAAGTAACATTTGCATCAAGACCATGCAACAGATGAACTCAAGTGGATCCTAATACTTGTATCAGATGAAAGCTCAAATCATAATCACTTGGTTTTAGAAATGTTGGCATTGGCCAAGCCCTTTTGCATAGGGAATGTTGCCTAATTCTAAGTCCAAAGCTCAGATCAAATCCAACAGTCCACACAAACTTTTTTTTAGGGTTTTTTGTTGTTTGTTAGGTATTTTAAGGTCCTAAGACCCAAAACACAAACAAGATACTCAAACAAATGTATACAATCACAATATATGGCTCAAGTGAGCAAAGTGAAAATGGCATAAACATAAACAAGTTAAATGATATGTAAAATGACAAATGAAATGGTAAATGAATTGAATTTAAATTGCATAAATAAATGACTTGAAATTAAAAGAAAGGATAATAAAAGTTAGTCAAGTGTTAGTTGATTAGATATTAATGATGTTTTCCTTTTTAATTGATTAAGACATTAATTGATTAAGCCTCAACCCTCTATTCACAAGCATAGATCCTTGGACTAATACATCTTCCAAACGAAGGAAAAATGGCCAAGTTTCCACATAATACCATGAAAGGTGGGAGACTTACAATCTCACTTACTAGAATGTTATGCCTTTAGTGTCAAAATTTAGCGCTATATTAAGCAATCATAATTGGACTTATGTAGAAGTCACAACTATCTGAGGCAAAATTTCTATAAATTTTGGTGTTAATGCATGTTAGAGATATAGAATAATGAACCATACTCCTAAAACATATCACACATAAATAGAAAATTATCAAAGGATGGACCTAATCTCATCCATACTTGTATTGGTTCATCTAACATGAAGTTATTGATGAACCAATTAGCCTGAGGATATTGAGACTTCATTGGTCAATGAAAGGGATGGGATAGAATGGGATTGAAGATGAAGATGGAGGGGATATAACACAAACACAAATTGGTCATGGGAGGTATTTTATCAAATTAAAATCATTCATTCATTTTGGGAGATGAAATGTGTATTTCATCAATCCCCTATATCCAATGATTTTAATCCAACAAAAGTCAAATCAACCTTGACCAAGGCCCAAACACATAGTCAAACTTCACAAGTCAATAAAAATGGCTCAACATAATTTCTACACAATTAAACAATTAAAAATCAAATTAAAATGCATTTAAATTAAATTATGTTTGATCAAAAACCTAAAACCTCTTCAACACACTAAATAAATGGCCAAGATATTTATCCTTGGTCAAACAAGGTCAAAGGACCTTTGATAAAAAAAATTATTATTTTTGAACAACTAAAAATATGCACACAAAAAATTAATTCATGAAAAATATCAAAATTAATGCAAAAAATAATTTTAATTCAGAAAATGAAAGAGAAAAATATTTGAAATTTTTTGGGGAAACTCCCATATTTTTTGGATTAAAAATGAAATTAATATGAATTAATTAAAAATAAGCAATTCAACAAAATATTCAGAAATTCAAAAAAAGGAGAGTCATCTGATCTCCCTCGTTAATTGAGGTGGCAGAACAGATGGATTGAAATGCACGTTCCACATCCGCTTCAGTCAACTATCCCACACATGTGGTAATCAAAAGCAACACACGAGACTAGAACAAATCAGTTGGATCCTATGGTTGAGATGCAGGACAACACATCGTTGGAGCCAGGGCTCCAGTCTTCTTCTGTGGTTGACCTCACCGGACTGCTCCACCATCAACGATCACCAAAATGAAAAATCAAGACATAGATTTAAAGAAAAAATGCTCAGGAGCTTGAATCTGGCCTTAATTTTGTCCAATTCCAAGTATATAAAAAGATACAGGGACTTGAATTTTGAGGATCATGAACTGAGTTACTTCATCAATAACAATGGTGGAGAATTAAGAGAGAATCGAAGAGATGGAGTTACTGAAATATCACCTTCGAGTTGATCCAATTCCACTTGATCTTGATCTGGATTTGATTGTTTTCTCTTCCTCTTACTTGCAGAAGCCAATTGAGATGAAAGTGGAAGTAAATTTCTGGAGTTTGAACTTCCAAACAGAAGATGAAGTTCAAGCTCGATTTCAAGAGAAATATTCAGAAATTATATGACAATAAGGGCTTAAATCGGTCTAGCAAAGCTTGGGCAAGGTGTTGATGAAGTTCTGATCATAATGCACTTCTATTTATAGGCTATGAGATTGATATTTGCACACTTCCAATTTTGGCAAAATTTGAATTTATCTCTTGCATGGATCTATGGGTGTGCATTAGGCCCATAAGATGATGTAATCTGATCCATAGTTCAATGTTCATCATGCTGAAATCATGTTAGAAGTCCATGCAAATGGGTATGAAAAATGGAAGTTGAAATTATCCAAATGGTCGCTTAACTTACACCCATGCCCAAGTCCCTCATACTTTGGCCAAATGAGATCATTTTGGACTTTTTGGAAGGATAGATAAAGGGGAACAACTTTCATGTTGAATAACATTTCATTTGTAGCTTGGATCATGATGAATTTTGAGGTGGAAGTTTGAGAAATCAAACATATTTGAAAATTTTCTAAGTCCCAAGTCAAATGTTCACTTCTTCAACCTTGAATAACATTATCTATGGACTTCAAATGAGAAACGTTCCTTCATAAAAGTTGTAGCTCTTTCAAACCTCTTAAATTTGGTCAAAAATTTGACCTCATTTGGATTTGGCATGAACAAGTTATGCATTTTAGAAGTTGAGGAAAATCACTTGTTCAATGGCATTGACCCAAAATGACCTATAATGTTTCCCCTTGTCATATGCATTTTCAAGTTGAATTTTAACTTCCTCCAAACATAAACATTTAAGTAGACATCTTGAATTTGATCATGAAATTTGAATGGCTTTCATCTCATACAAATTGAGCAAGTTATGGTCTTGGGAAGTTTACCTATAAACTAAGGTTGAGACAAAATGACCTATAAGCTTTCATCATAAAAAATGACTTTCCAAGAAAAATTAGCTCTTGATTTCAACATGAAAGTTGTCTGGAATGTCATTTTGAGTAACCTTTCTCTTGGAATCATTTTCATATGACAGAAATTATAAGAGATAGGGTCTAGGGAACCCTAGTTTTCATATGACCAGTTGCTAGCTTGACATTATATTGACTTTTGGGACTCATGGAGGATCATATATGCATAAGATTATGTAATGTGAAGTATCCCTTGAAATACATGATCAATTGTTGAAGAAACTTGTTGAAGAATTCACACAAGATACCCAGATGAATTAGGGTTTCCAAGGCAAACAAACTTCAAACTCTTGAGATTTCTTGATCAAAATAACATGTGAAGAACATGGCGATCCATATATGATACTTAGAGCCAATGTGAACCATTTATTGATTGAGCTCCTTGCATTGAGGGTCTCAAACCCTAAATATAAGCTTGATAGAGCATAGGTGAGCACACACACTACCTACAAAAACAACAAACTATACATTGACATATTTTTGGTATTTTGGTTAGTAAATAATAAAATATGAAGTATGATACAATCAAATGTGCTTGGCGATCTCTCCCAATGCAAACCCAATGAATGATGGGTAAGGAGGATGCCTTGTTGTGATCCCAATGCTAATGCATATGATGAGATAGCATGAGGGATCTTAGGGTCAAAATTGGGGTCTTAGACTCACCACAGATCTTGTTACGATCAAAAGAGCCGAGATGGAGCTTAAGTTTACTTGTAGTTGAATTTGAATTGCCTGTGTTTGAATATTTTGTATTTGAATTTGAATCATTTGCACTTGAAGTTAAATCATTTTGTATTCGAATTTGATTTTTAAATTAATGGAAGTTGTCATTTTGGGTCTCAATTATTATGATTTTATTCTTATTCAATATGTTCTAACATTGCTGGAATAAATAATAAAGATAACTAAGAGCTTTGCACAAAATGTACCCATACATGCATTCATGTCATTCCTCAAACAAAAACTCATTGTTGTGTCTTCTTCCAATTCCACACTGAGTCCTCAACACCACTACAACACCAGAGCCAACGCTCATCGAAGAATGGTAAATCAAGAACAAGAATTGGAGAGAGTAAGCTCAGAACTTGAGGACCTACGAGGAAACATGGGACAGGTCATGGAGATACTACAAGTCATTAAGGCAAAGTTGGACACCCAAACGATGGTCGTTTCAGAAAGCACCAGTCCTATGATTGAACCCCAACCTGCGAGGACAGTGCCAACTACTTGGCCAGTCTACGATTTACCTCCCGGCTTCACACCTCCAGTTGAAGGTGCCCCTGGTTTTGTACAATCCACTCAGCAGACGGTTCCTATACCAACTGTCAATGAAACTCATCCTGTGGTCCACACCTTTGCACGACCCATCGTCCATACACACATGCAACCCAATTTTGAAGATCAACAACATGCTCCTAATTTTTATGATGAAGATGATGAAAGGCATGAAGACATAAGAGGAATGAAATACAATATTCAGATTCTTGAATAAAGGTTAAGTGCTATGGAAGGTGACCAAGTTTTTCGTACTGCTGCTAGGGAGATGTGCTGAGTGTCAGGTCTTGTGATTCCCGCAAAATTCAAGACCTCGGATTTCGATAAGTATGAGGGCCACCCGTGCCCTAAAAGTCACATCATTATGTACTATCGGAAAATGGCTGTGCACGTAGAGGACGATAAACTTATGATACATTACTTCCAAGACAGCTTGAGGGGTGCTCCCTCTAAGTGGTACTTAAGCCTTAATCAAAGTAAAATTCGCTATTTCCAAGACTTATCTGATGCTTTCATCCAGCACTACAAGTATAACATGGACGTGGCCCCGGATAAGAGGCAATTGCTCAGCATGTCCTAGAAAGATAACTGGTCTTTTAAGGAATATGCACAATGATGGAGGGAAGTCGCTTCGCAAGTCGAAACACCCCTTATTGAGAAAGAGTTAGCAGATTGGTTCATGGATACAGTAAAACCCATGTTCTATGAAAGGATGATGAGTAGTGTATTCGTAAGTTTGTCTGACTTGGTTGTGGTGGGCATAAAAGTCGAGCTCGGATTGAAGAATGGAAAAATAATAACAACCATTGAAACATCCGGTAACAATGTCAAAAAGTTTTCCAGAGGTTTTCAAAGAAAGAAAGAGGGGGAAACAAACATAGTGTCAACCAGTCAAAGAAGGAGTCACCTGTGGAAGAAGCAGCAACAATAATTTGCTCAGCAACAACCAACTTATTCGGTGCAGTATATTTAAAAATCGTATGTGGAAGCAGTTACACCGGCTTTCAACCAATCACAAGCTCTTGTCTATCAACTTGTTCAACAAGCACCAGTATACCAGCAAGCACCTACGACACCCGTTTATCAACAGCCAAGGGCACCAAATCCACGTCCCCAAAATCTTCCAAATTAAAATAGGATACAAAGAGGTAGACCTCCTTTCGCTTCAATCCTTATGACCAACACTGAGTTATACCCATCGCTGCTGCAAAAAGGGTTGGTAACTCCCACACCTTTGGGTCCTCCACCAAATCCTTTACCTCCATGGTACAATCTAGATTCCTATTGTCCTTTCCATGAGTGTGCCCATGGGCATGATTTAGAGGGATGTTATGCTTTGAAGCATATTGTGCGGGAGTTGGTTGAGAAGAAGATCCTTTCATTCTGAGATGTGGGACCCAACGTAAAAAGTAAACCTCTGCTGGCGCATGGCAATCTTAATGCCATTGAGGATGTTTCTGATGTTTATATAATAAAAAATGTTGAAGATGTTAAAACTCTGTTGCTAGCACTCCATGCAAGATTGGTGGGAGATAGTTTGATTGATACATGTCACGACAACTGTGAAGAATGTGCCGTTTATCCAAGAGGGTGTAAATTGGTATGAACTGATATTCAAAACTTGATGGATCAAGGTGTTTTACAAGTCTGTGGTCCTGCAACAAACGAGGAAATTTTAGCAATTGAACCCTTTTTCAATCTACCAGAACCTGTTGAGATAACTTATCAAAGAAAAGATGTTGTCCATCCATCATCCGTGGTAGTTTGTATGCCTACCCCCTTCCCCTTCGAAAGCACCAAGGCGGTCCCTTAGAAATATGACATAACTATGGTAGATGGAGTGGTAGATGAAGAACCCAAATATGTTAAAAGTGAGAAAAGCATGGAGAATGTTGACACCAATATCACGAACATCATAGGGACGAGCAGAATAACCCGTAATGGTCAGATCTATACTCTCGGTTTCAATATAATCCCTCAAGAACTGACAAAGGAAGCTACAACTGCAGTTCCTACCCCATAGTATGGAAGGGTATAATTAGCGGGGCAATCAGGTGAAGCGATTGAATTTTTAAAAATGATAAAGAAAAGCGACTACAAGATAGTCGATCAGCTACATCAAACGCTGTCAAAAATATCTATCTTGTCCTTTTTTCTGAATTCCTAAGCTCATATGGAGGCTCTACTGAAAGTTCTTGCCAAGCTCATGTTACCCAGGATATAACAGTTGACAAATTCGATGGAGTGGTCGTCAATATCACCACTTGTGACACTCTAAGTTTCAGCATTGAAGAGTTACCCAAGGAAGGGCAGAATCACAATCGTGCCTTACATGTATCCATAAAGTGCCAAGAAGATACTCTGGACAGGGTCTTAGTTGACACTGGATCATCCCTCAATGTTCTACCAAAAAGGGCGCTTGCTAAATTATCTTACCAAGGGTCGGAGATGAAACCCAGTGCGCTTGTGGTAAAAGAATTTGACGGTTTTTGGAGGACAGTAGTTGGGGAGGTAGAGCTACCAATCTAAATCTGACTGCATGTATTCCCCATCAATTTCCAAGTCATGGACATCAATCCCGCTTATAGCTACCTTTTGGGACGTCCGTGGATACATGTTGCTGGGGCAGTGACGTCTACTTTGCACCAGAAAATGAAGTTTGTCGTCAACAATAGGCTCGTCATTGTCTCCGGTGAAGAAGATTTCATCATTAGTCAACTATCATCTTTCCGTTATATTGAGGATGATGAGGATGCCTTGGAGACTTCTTTCCAAGCACTTGAAATATCCAATGCCACACTTGTGGAAGTAAAGGATCCTGTTGAGAAAGCCAGTTTGTCATTCGCCTCTTTGAAGAGCGCGGAGTCAGCAGTTGAAAATGAAGGCCCTACAGGTTGAGGGAAAGTCATTCATATTAGTGACAAAAATGATCATTTCGATTTGAGGTACAAGCCTTCTGCTATGGAAGAAGCCCTGGTCCCTGCAAAGGACCGCATACGGAGCATACAAGAAGTTTTCCTAAGCACAGGTTTTATCCATGGGGATCAAGTTGGTGCAGTTGAAGATGACACTAAAGCTGGAGAAGCATCACATCTAATATACCGTTATGAAGCAGCCTTAACAAATTGGGAGGCATTTGAGATTCCAAAAGTTTTCCTGTGTCAAAGTAATTGTGTTTTCTTTTTGTTTTCCAAAATCCTTAGCTTTGCCCAAGACTAACCGATCATTTGTAGGGCCACTTTAAATTTCAAAATCATTATGACAAATAAAGAGCATTTTGTTCAAATTCTTATTGTTCATTTATTTGTTTTTCTTTCCTTAAAATGGAAATCCTTTCAAAAACTACAAAAATATTTTTCTTTCTTTTGCATTTTTTTCCACTTTTCTAAAAAAAACCATCATTTAAAAAACATGTAGAATAATCAATAAACTAGTTGAATTTGATGATCCTACTACTTTCTATAACTTTGAATTCCCCATCTACCAAGCGGAAGAGGACAGTGAGGAAGATTGTGACTTCCCCGAAGAAATGGCAAGGTTGCTCGAGCATGAGTCTAAGGCCCTTTAGCCGCATCAAGAACTGGTAGAGACAATCAACCTTGGCACCGAGGAAGAAAAGAAAGAGGTTAAAGTTGGGACTACACTTGGGGCAAGCATCAAAGAAAGATTGATCAAGTTTCTACAAGAATATGTAGATGTATTTGCATGGTCGTATCAGGATATGCCAGGTTTAGATACTGATATTATTGTCCACAAGCTGCCATTATAGTCAGATTTCCCGTTGGTGAAGCAGAAGCTCCGAAGAGCAAGACCCGACGTGGCTCTAAAGATTTGTGCGATGTGAAACGCCAATTTGATGCCGGTTTTCTAGTATTTGCGAAGTACCCTAAATGGGTAGCTAATATCGTGCCAGTACCCAAAAAGGATGGCAACGTCAGGATGTGTGTTGATTACAGGGATCTAAACAAACCTAGTCCAAAGGACGATTTCCCCCTGCCACATATTGACACTCCGGTAGACATCACTGATAAGTTCATAGTCTTCTCCTTCATGGATGGATTCTCGGGTTATAATCAAATTAAGATGACTCCAGAAGATATGGAAAATACCATGTTCATCACACCTTGGGGGATGTTTTGCTACAAGGTAATGCCATTCAGTCTCAAAAATGTCGGGGTAACTTACCAAAGAGCAATGGTCACTCTTTTCCATGATATGATGCCCAAGGAAATTGAGGTTTACGTTGATGATATGATCGCAAAATCCCAAAGTGAAGAGGATCATATAGATCACTTTCAGAGGCTATTTGAGCGTCTCCGAAAATTTCGACTACAACTGAATCCTGCTAAATCACCTTCGGTGTCCGATCTGGAAAGTTGCTTAGTTTCATTTTTAGTCAACGAGGAATTGAGGTAGATCCAGATAAGGTTAGAGAAATACAGGAAATGCTAGCTCCCCGTACTGAGAAAGAAGTTAGAGGATTCCTTGGACGATTTTACAATATCTCTAGGTTTATATCTCATATGACTGGTACGTGTGAGCCCATATTCAAGTTGCTTCGAAAAGATCAAGCAATTGAATGGACCTATGACTGTCAAAGAGCTTTCTAGAAGATTGGAAAATACCTGCAAGAGCCCCCTATTTTAATACCACCTATCCAGGGAAAGTCACTCTATATGTACTTGATTGTGCTTGAAAAGTCAATGGGATGCGTTCTGGGGCAACGTGATGAAAGCGGCTGAACAGAACATGCCATCTACTATCTGAGCAAGAAGTTTACCAATTGTGAAACTTGATATTCACTCTCGGAGAAAACTTGTTACGCTTTAGCATGGGCCGCTCTCCGTTTAAGGCAGTACATGATTTGTCACACTACTTTGTTGATCTAAAAAATGGATCCAATAAAGTATATCTTTGAAAAGCCTTCTTTAACTGGAAGACTCGCCCGTTGGCAGATGTTGTTTTCTGAGTATGACATCCAGTATGTGTCCCAGAAATCCATTAAAGGAAGCGTGTTGTCTGACAACCTGGAACACCACCCTGTTGAAGACTCCCAGTCGTTGAAATTCGACTTTCCTGATGAAGACATTATGGTAGTAAAAGATTGTGAAATCCCAGGACTTGATGAAGGACTTGAACCCGGATCTCGGTGGAAGCTCATGTTTGATGGTTCCTCCAATTACATGGGGCATGACGTATGAACTGTTCTATTGAATCTGAATGATGGATACACTCCTTTCACAATAAGGTTGTGTTTTTATTGCACAAACAATATAGCAGAATATGAGGCGTGCATCCTAGGCATGGAAGCAAAAATTGACCTCCGAATCAAAATCCGCGAAGTATGTGGAGACTCAACCTTGGTGATATACCAAGTCAAAGGTGAATGGGAAACCCGTGATACTAAGTTGATCACATATCGTGCCTATGTCATAGAACTAATAAAATGCTTTGACGAAATCACTTTTCGTCATATCCCATGAACTGAGAATCAAATAGCTTATGCTTTGGCTATGTTGGCTTCAATGTACCAAGTTAGATTGCATAATGAAGTGCCTCTCATTCAGATAAAGCGGAAAGTTGAGCCTGCCTATAGTCAGTTGGTTGAAGAGGAAGTCGAGGGTAAACCTTGGTTTCACAACATCAAATGCTTTTTACAAAACCAAGAATATCCAACAGATGCAACAACCCTTGACAGGAAAATGTTAATGAAATTGGCATCTAGATTCTTATTAAGCAATGGTATGTTATACAAGAGAACCACGACATGATTTTACTCAGATGTGTGGAAGGACACGAAGCGGATCTACTGATCAAAGAGATTCATGAAGGATCCTTTGGAACTCATGCCAATGGGCATACCATGACCAAGAAGATTTTGAGAGCAGGTTATTACTGGTTGACCATGGAATTCGACTGCTTCAATTATGCTAGAAAATGACATAAATGCCAAATCTATGCTGACAAGGTACACGTGCCTCCGACCATACTAAATGTTTTAACATCACCTTGGCCGTTCTCAATGTGAGGCATCGACATGATTGGCGTCATCGAGCATAAAGCTTCTAACAGTCACCGCTTCATCCTGGATGCCATTGATTACTTTACCAAATGGGTAGAAGCTGCCTCTTATGCTAATATGACAAAATAAGTGGTCGTACGCTTTCTCAAGAAAGAGATTATTTTCCAATATGGAATTCCAAGCCGGATCACTATATAAAATGGGACGAATCTGAACAATAAGACCATGAAAGAATTATGTGAAAGCTTCAATATTGAGCACCATAACTATTCATCATATCGTCCAAAGATGAATGGCGCTGTTGAATCCGCTAATAAAAACATCAAGAAGATCCTGCAGAAACTGGTGAAAACCTATAAGGATTGGCACGAAATGCTACCCTTTGCACTGCATTGATATCGAACTTCCCTCTGCACTTTAACAGGGGAAATCCCATTCTCCTTGGTATATGGGATGGAAGCAGTTATCCCAATTGAAGTAGAGATACCTTCAATGAGGATCTTGATGGAGACCAAGTTAAAAGAGGCTGAATGGATCCAAAACAAATTTGACCAGTTAAACCTCATAGATGAGAAGTGGATGGCCTCTTTGTGACATGGATAGTAGTACCATAAACGACTCAAGAGGGCTTTTGACAAGAAAGTACGTGTTCGGAAATTCAGAGAAGGAGACTTCGTACTTTAGAAGATTATTCCAGTACATAAGGACTCGCGTGGGAAGAGGACTCCCAATTATGAAGGCCCATATGTTGTGAATAAATCCTTCTCTGGAGGTGCCTTGATTCTTATAACTATGGATGATGAAGAGCTCTCACACCCCGTGAACTCTGATGTAGTTAAAAAATATCATGCCTAATAAAAAACCGCCAAGTCAAAAACCTGAGAGGGTGACTTAGGCAAAGAAGAGCGTCCTGGTGGATTGAAAACCTGAAAGGGAGATCCAGGAAAAAAATAGGGACAAAAGGCATAAACTGCATCATATGTTACTGATCAATACAGAAAAATCAGAGATGGAAGATCGATCTAGTTACTCCCTTTAAAAGTAAGGTTTTGGGGAATCCTGTTTGTTAAAGTGTGGTAGTGGTCACTGAATTCAATGTAAACCTTTCCTCGTAGCCATTTTGAAAATTGAAATGTTCCATGGAGCTACACCATTTGCATGCTACCGTTCTTAATAAATTACATGTTTTGCCTATCAATCATTGTTAATTGTGTTCTTAAATGTTTTTCTTTGTTATGCAAAGTGTCATTTATTTGTTAATAATGAAATTTTGAAATTTGAAAAGAATTAAAAACATATTGAAAAGAAATAAAATTGCTTTGATATATGTGAAAATCAAGCGAAAATCATTTATTTTCCTGAAAGTCTTAAGGTTGTAGAAGCACTCCTAGATCACCAACAAGAATCTCCATGGAGAACAACCTATTAACCCTCTGAAAGGATCCCAATGGCTAGATGTATTTGTCTCTTGATAGAATCTCCTTTGAATTCTCCTATTACGTGTGTTTGGTTTAGTTATTTGTGTTGAGGAATCAGGACCTTTGTAAACAGTCCCTACAAACTCCCAGTCTGTCTAGCATCAACACTGCATATTATGGTCATTCATATATCATACATAAAACCAAAATCAAATCATGCATTGTTCAAAATGTACTTTGTACTCATTTGCGTCACCCTTTGATCTCGTCGTTGATTGTTATCCATTGACCCAAAGACCAGGTACCACTGGCACCCCGTCCAAAATTCAATCATAATGGGAATCCTGAAGAATTCAGTTGTCACTAGTGTTATCCCCAATCCGATTGTCATTGATATGTCAAGTCCAGTTGTCACTAGTGTTATCCCCAATCCGATTATCATTGGTATGTCAAGTCCAATTGTCACTAATATCTTATCAGAAATCTAATTGTTATTTGGTACCTTTAAAATCTAGTTGTCACTAGTATCATCTCAAAAGCTCAATTGTCATTGGCATCTCCAAAATTTAGTTTTTACTGGCATTATCATCAAAAATCCAGTGGTTACTAGTATCTTTTCAAAATCCCGTTGTCGTCGGTATCTATTTAAACTCCAATAATAACTAGCACTCTGATCTTAAAATCCAATTGTTGTTGGCTTTCTCTAAAAGTCCAGTTATAATTGGCACTCCGTTTGAAAATCCAATCGTAATTGGTACCTGAAATTTGGTTGTCGCCAATATCATTGAAAACTCCAATTGTCACCGACACTCCATCTAAAATCCAATTATTGTTGGCATATGCAGAAAGTTTAATTACCCTGTCTTTCCTGATGGTTCCTATAAAGTGATGTATGACTCGACATCTTAAGGAATTCCCAGAAGCTTGGATGTTATTCTAGTTGGAGATAACTCCAATGATGTATGGTTTTGATTGATTTCATTGTAAAGAATCATCGTACCCTTTTGCATGGATAATCCTCTCATAAGAAGACTCCTAATCTAGTTTGTGTGGATGATTTTCTAGTAAGAAAACTCCAATATATTGTATGGACAATCTTCTCGTAAGAAGACTCCCATCTATTCTTGTTTCAGATAAATTTTATGTTAGAAATCTCCAAAGTCTTTGATTGTATATATTTCTTATATGAGATCCCCAGAATTATCATATGTATTTAAGGTGTCAGGTCATGTTTGAACTTGTTTGATAAAACATACTTTGAATGTTTCTTATGTGAAATCTCCAGAACTGTCGGATACATTCTAAAGTGTCAGGTCATGTCTCAACCTATTGATAAATTGAACTTTGAATGTTCCCCCAGTGTCTTTCCCAACAACTTTTCATCCTCATTGAGTCTTCACTCATTGCCTTTGACACTTCCTATGAATCACCGCTACCATATTTCTATCATTCCTCATAGGTCTTCTATTCATCCATCATAAAAAAACATGCTAGGGTTCATTTCATCTCACATCATATTCCCAACAATCTAAAAACGAAAGAGGGGGCCCTCTAGCTCATAGCATACCAAGCCATTGCATTTAGGGGCAAAATTCAGGTCTTCTGTATTTAAATACCTTTCACCTTGAATACCATGAGGATTATCATGACTCATGCCATCTGATAAAGATATTTAAATAGGGGCAACTGTCACACCTTAAATTTTGCCTCACCTAAGATCATTCATATGTCTTTTAATTATTTGCATTTATTCGATTGCACCCATTCATATACATAAATTTATCGGTATGATTCACTAGCATCTCATTTGTATCATGCGTCATGAGCATTCATAAGATCTCATTTCCATGCACATGTCAAAATTCATTAATCAAGGATTAGTTAATTTTGATTGTGTTGTTTTGTTAAGACCAGTGCATACATTCTTATTATGCATACATCTTTCATTCGCACAATTTAGAATAATTTGTGAGTATCATGCCATTTGAATTTACCATCCATGATCTTTTGTTATCACAATTCCTTTTAACAAGTAAAGTCTTAATGTTTGACTTTTGTTTAGAATGTGGATTTGAATAAATAAATGTAGATTTTTTAGTTTGATTCATGTTGTTATTTTTGAAAAAAATCATAAAAAAGTTTGCAAGTTTATATTTTTACTTTCACTTTGATTTTTAATGCATCTTTATGTTGACATATTTTCTTCTCACTCATATGATTCAAATTAATTTCTAAGGGCACACATTCTTTTTCACTTTTCCCATCCACTTAGGCTCACATTCATTCATGTTGCTATAATACTTAATTGATGGTATTTATAATATGTACATTAGTTCACTTGATTTTGAATCATTGCATTTCCTTGTATTCAAGAAATTTTTGTCTAAACTTTAATTTGAAATCCAAGTATAACACATTTTTTCCTTTACATTCATTTTGCATTGTCTAGGATTTGAAGAAAATTATATTATTCTTTAAATTGATGTACATTTGAATTTACGCATTAAAAACCTAAAAAAAACATTTAAGTCATCAAAGTTTTCCATCAAACTTCAATTCAATTCTTGCCCAAAACCACCACCATTCTTCTAGTCTTGTGTCTTCATCTTCAAGCCATTTCCACCATAATGAATCTACAAAAACAAAACAATTCAGTTGCAATTAATGCCTAAAACAATAAGAAAAATAAAATAGAATCAAAAAGAGAGAAAGTAGGACAAACTTGTCGCAAATAAAGCATAACCAAGGAATTTACAAAGAAAAGGGATGGGAAAGTACTGCTGCAGTAAAGTACTAGAAAAAGCAGCAAACTTTGGTCACAACAAGACAAGTACATAAAAATATAGCATTGCACATTCACTAAAGTGAGAAAACATGAACCAAACTCCATTGATTCCTCAGCACTTTTCCACTTTCATCAACAACATCAGTTCAAAAAACCTAATTCTCCCCATATAAAATGATCAGTAAGCAAGAACAAGGGGGAGCAACATTAAAAATCAGACACAAAAACCATATCCACTAAACATAAAACACAGTAAAAAAAAACAATAATCATCAACACACATCAAGAACACAAATTTAAGTGCAAGAAATAAAAAGGTGAAGGAACAAAACCTTAAATCATTGCTACCACCCTTGAAGATTCTCACCACTGTGCCAAATTTTCATTTCCCATTCTCGTATATCTCTTCACTATCTTTATGATTTTATTTCGAACACCTTATATTTTATTATATTAGATTTTGAGAGAGAGGTATCGGAGTCGCCGATTCTTGAACAGACGGAGTCGCGGTTGTCGGAAACAGACGGAGTCGCGGTTGTAGGAAATAGACGGAGTCGCGGTTGAGGGAAACGGACAGAGTCGTGGTTGGAGGAAACAGTCGTCGTCGTGAGGTTCTTGAGGCACCAGATCACGTTCATTTGAGTGAGGTGCCGGAATCGCTTCTGGTGGAAGCGACCGCCATCGTGAGGTTCTTGAAACCGCCTTCGTGTTTGAGAGAAACTGTCGTCGCTGTAGCGGGAAATTCATGATCATCAAGCTATTGACAAGCTAGAGATCAATTAACAAGAGTCGCCACTGCGCTTTCATTATTTCCAAGGGAAAAGGGAAAAAGTACGAACAAAACCCAAATAGTAAGAAGTTTTCAAATAAAAACTAATAAAAATCAAAGATCATAGGTAAGGGGGTTGGTTACACAGAGGGAAGGTGTTAGCACCCAAAGTATCCTAGGTACTCCTAGGGAGCCCTTTTTGTGTGCATATGTATTTTGTACAAAGTGATGTTTACAAACAAATGGAATGGGGGGATGAGAAAAGAATTCATTAATTATATTTTTGTGTTTGTCAAACCTTCGGTCTTTTGCCTACGTACCAACATATAAATGAGGAATTAAAATCTCGTAGTTCGTGCTATAAATTTCAAAATGAGTTTGTTGGTTTTAACAAAATTTAAGTTTGAAAGGCACAAAGGCCTGGAATAGTTTGAATGAGTTAGTTCTTTTTGGCTTTTTGAAAGTTTAAGTCAAGTATGTATAGGTTTATTCACAAGTTTGATTTAAGAAAATAAGTTTGAAAATGCAATGGCATAAGGCCAAAGTTTCTATCTTTTGAAAGTGGTCAAAGTTTAGAACAAAAGATAATTAACACAAAGAAGATTTTGAAAATGGAGGGAGAGATTTTGAAAATTAAAGAAATGGGGAGAAGATGAAGAGACTATCCTATGTACAAAAATTAAAAGTTTAAAGTTGAAAATATCTGACCAAGTGAGTAGCAATCCAATAGACAAGTATGTCAATAGAAACCCAGAATTCCCTTGGACTTTTTAGAATCGAGCAACACAAAAATGCACAATTATATCAATATTGAAGAGCAAAGGCATCAAATAAAGATGGCCTCATCCAAGCTTATCCACTTCACGATCTTCTTAAAAATAGCCTATGTAGCAGATGAGTTCCACAAGTTACAGGTTCAACATGACAACTTAACAATGATCAATGTTGCAGATGAATCTGGAGGGTTCTAAAATGATGTATCAGATGAATTGACATTGTAAGCACTTGATTTTTCACAAATTGGAATTGGCCAAGTCCATTAGCAAAGGAATGTTGCCTAAATTCTAAGTCCAATTGGGCAAGATCAAACCAACAGTCCACTCAAAAAGGGTTTTTGTAGTTATTATGTACATTAGTGGTCAAAGACCACACAAACAAGCAAAATAGCACAAAACAAAGTATATCACACAATACGGTCTAAATGGACAAAGTGGAAATTTCATTAGCATAAACAATTAGAATGATATGTATAATGGCAAAAATGAAATAAAGTGCTAAAAGTAAATTGCATCAAAGTAAAGACTTGTAGTTAAAAGTTAATAGTTAGTAAGTTAGTAATTAGTTTTGTTTTGCTTTTGATTTCAAGACATTCTTTGGAAAACACTCAACCCACTTTCCACAAGCATGGATCCTTGAACCAAAACATCTTCCAAAGGAAGGAAAGAAGGCCAAGTTTCCACACAATACCATGGAAGAGGGGAGACATACAATCTCACTAACTAGAATGCTTATGCCTTTTATGTCACAAATTTAGCGCTATGTTAAGCAAGCGTAATTGGACTTATGTAGAAGTCACAACTATTTGAGACCGGGCAATAAACTTTTGGTGTTAATGCATGTTGGAGACATACTATTAAGAACCATGCTCATTAAACATACCACACACAAAAATATGCAAAAGGTGTGACCCAATCTTATCCATACTCATGTTAATCTTTCAATCAACTAGCATTAGGACTTTAAGATGTCATTGGCCAAATGGAAATGAATGGATGAAGAAGGGGAATTAGATGAAGAAGGAAGGGGATGAATGAGATCACAAATTGGTCAAAGGAGGACTTTTACCAAATTAATATTATTCATTCATTTTGGGAGATGGAATGTACATTCCATCAATCCCCTAAATCCAATAATATTAACTTGACAAAGTCAAATCAACCTTGACCAAGGCCCAACAATAAATAAGAAACTCAATTAAGTCAATACAAATGATCCACACGATTAAATGTTATTTATTCAATTAAAAATAGTAAAATAATGCATTAAATTTAAATATGTTTTGTCCAATTCCTAAACTCTTATCAAAACACCAAATAAATGGCCTTGAGATTTATCATATGTCAAACAAGGTCAAAGGACCTTGGAGAAAAAATTTCATAATTTTTGGACACTTAAAAATATTTTTAAACAATTAAAAATAAATCCAAAATCAATTAATTCATGAAAAATATTAATAATGATCCAAAAAATAATTTTAATTCAGAATATGAAAGAGAAAAATATTTGAAATTTTTTGGTGAAAGTCCCATGGATCAATATTGAATTTAATATGAATTATTGAAGAAAATGGAATTAAAATGAAATTTAGAAAATCCAAAAATACGTGGACCATCAGATCTCCCTCATTAATTGAGGTGGCAGATCTGATGATCCAGAACGCGTGTTCCATATATTTCCAAATCAACAACGTTGTACACATGGTATTCACAAGGAACGGTTAAGATTAAAACGTGGAAGATGGATCACATGGTTCAGACTCAAGACACATCATCACCGGAGGCAGAGCTTCGGTTGCCTTCTCCGGTGAGCTCCACCGGACTGGTCAACATGAACCATCACCAAAATAATAAACAGGGACATGATCTTAAAGAAAAAACATCACTGAGCACAAATCTCACCTCCAATTCATCCAATTCCAAATATATTAAGAGATATATGGAATTGAAAAATGAGGTTCATGATCTAAGTTGCTTCGATTTGGCCTCAAAGCAACTCAATCTTCTTGCCTGCATTGGTAGGACTTCAGACAACTCAAGAATCAATGGAACTGAGCAACAATTTAAGAGAATCGAAGAGTTTAAAATTTCTGCAAATTACCTTCAATGGAGGTCTGAACTTGCTAGATCTTGATCTGAATTGTGCTTGGCTTCACTTCAATTACTTGCAGGAGAGGAATGGAAAGGTTTAGAAGTAATGGACTCCTGGAGGATTGAATTCCAAAATAGTGGAGATTCAAGCTCAAATTCAAATGAAGTTATCAAGGTTATCCTATGAGAGTGAAGGGTTTTCAATGGAGATTCAAAGCTGGCGCAATGTGTGTGTTTTCTGAGCAAATGCAGCTGTATATATAGCCAAGTCCATGTGACATTTGCACACTTGTTTCAACCTTCCAAATTTGGAAAATGATGAAAACATGGTGCATGGGCGCGCATACGCCCATGAAATGATAGCTTGAGGTCCAAAGTGAATGGTCAGATGTGTTGAAGCAAGCTTGGAATGCAACGCAAAGTAACATTGTTGTTTGAAGTTGGATCCATGCCAAATGATGTCATCCTGTTTAAGCCATGCGCAACCTATGCATTTCTTATCCAAAATAAATGAATTTGAGCTCTTTGAAAAGGTGAGATCAAGAGGAACAAGTTTTATGTTGAACACTTTTTCATTTGGAGCTTGGAACTTGGAGATATTTGAAGTGGAAGTTTGGAAAAATTTGACATATCAAAATTCTTCTAAGTCTCAAGCCATATGTCTCAATATTCCACCTTGCTTAACTTTTTATAGGAGCTTCAAATAAGAAAAGTGTCTTCATAAAAGTTGTATCTCTATCAAATACCTTCAAAATGGTCACCAATTGAATGTCATTTGGATTTTAAATGATAGAGTTATGCATTTTTGAAGTTTGGAAAAATCACTTGATTAATGGTATAGGTCAAAAGTGACATATAATGTAGCCTCATATCACATGTTCAAAGAAGTTGAATTAGCTCCCACTCTAAACATAAACATTGACGTATACACATTGAATTTTATTGTGAAACTTGGAAATATTTCATCTCATAAAAAATGAGAAAGTTATGGCCTTGGGAATTTGACTTTCAAATTAGGATTTAGACAAAATGACCTATAATGTTTCAACATAGAAAATGATTTTCCATATAAAACTAGCTCTAGGTCTCAACATGAAAGTTGTTTATAATGCCATTTAGAGCAAGTTTTCTCTTGGAATCATTTTCATATGGTGAAAATTGTAGGAGATAGGATCTAGGGAGACCAAATTTTGATTAGATGAATCCATCTGGCCAACCACCATCAACCAACTTTCTAACTTCCAATTATCTTGAATTTCTTGGCTCATGGTAGATCATATATGCATAAGATGATGAAATTTAAAGTGTCCCTTGAAAAATTTGATCAAATGGTGAGATAGCTTGTTGGAGAAGTTACTAAAGATACCCAGTCAAACTAGGGTTTCCAAGGCAAATCACCCTCAAACTCTTGAAGAAAACTTGATCAATATGACATGTAGAGAACATTGGGACTCATATATGATGCTCATAACCATTCTTGAATCAATTCTTGGTTGTGCTCTTTGTTCATGAGGGTCTCAAACCCTAGATGTGATCAATGAATTCAATGAGATAATGCCCTACCTGCAACAAGAGTTAGGCAAATACAAAGATATATTTTGGTATTTTGGTTAGTGAAATGAGAATATACAAGTATGATATAATCACAAAATGCTTGGTGATCTCTCCCAAACACAAACCCAGTAAAAAGGGGTAAGGAGGATGCCAAGGCATGATCTCAATGTTAATGCTTATGATGAAATTGCATGAGGGATATTAGGGTCAAAATTGGGGTCTTACAGCTGCCCCTATTTAAGGACATTCTAACTGAGGAGGGGAAGGTTAAAATCTTCGGCTCGACTCAATAGAATGGGCTTAAATAACAACATATAGAAACAAATTTTGGTCCCTAAGAGACCTCATGATGCATATGATATGAATGTAAAAGTAAAAGTCTTTGTGGGGAAATATTGCCATAAAGGAAAAGAAATCAGAGAGACCGAAAGTCCGCAGGAGTATAATGTATTCCATAAGGAAAAACTCGCTGGGGAGACAGAGGCTCTGGGGGGATAAAAGGAACTTATGCGTAGGCCAGGCTACGACTTAAAACTGCTGGGAGACTAGAGGAATTCCATAAAAAATGGAAAGACTCAACCGGGGAAACAAACACATCTGCAAAGGACACGAATAAGTCAGGATATAACTGAAGTACTCGACTCGTGCAGGGGAAAGCGATTTCACTAGGGAAATGCGCACTCAACTCAACTGGGAAGAAATAAAAATTCCAACACAAGAGGAGCAGAAATCTATTATCTATTACCTAATACGGGGTAAGGAGATAATAAAGATCTGACAGAGAGACCATATGTCATCGGTTAGGACGAACATATCAAGGATGACTCGCTGGGAATCGCCAGGAGGAAGTATTCATTACCGGTTACTGGGTAAGAATAGCCTTACTGGGGAAAACTGCAGAAAGTAGGGTTTACAACTACCAGTTACTTGGCAGAAGACCAAAGAGTGAGAGTATCTGTCATCGGTTAGGATGAACATATAAAGCCTAAACTCTACAGGGAAGAAAATATATCACCGGTTAAAGTGAACAAATCAAGGATAGACTTTCCTGGGAAGCCAATGAGGATACCCGTCATCGATTAAGATGAACATATCAAGGATATACCAACAAAGGAGGAATTACATCTATCAAAACTGGATAGAAAACTGTTGGAGAGAGAATCTGTCACTAGTTAGGATGAACATATCAAGGATAAACTCTGCGAGGGGACAAAAATAGGATTTACAACTACCGGTTACTGGGTAGAAGACCGATCAAAGAGAAAATCCGTCATCGGTTAAAATGAACATATCAAGGATAGACTCTGAAAAGGGAGAAAATATAGGGATTACATCTATCAGTTACTGGATAGAATACCAAAAGAGAGAAAATCCGTCACTAGTTAAAGTGAAGATATCAAGGATAGACTTAGCACAGGAGAAAAAGTAGGATTTACAACTACCGGCTACTGGGTAGAAGACCAATCAAAGAGAAAATCTGTCACCGAACATATCAAGGATTAACTCTTTGAGGAACAAAAATAGGGATTACAACTACCTTTTTACTCGGTAGAGTGCCAAGGATGAGAATATCCGTCACTAGTTAAAGTGAACATATCAAGGATAGACTCCTGCGGGGAATAGATCCATTAGGGATACTGCTGAGGAGAAGAAAAGTACTTTTGCCGGGTATTGGGAAAAAAGTAACACACTGCAAGCTAAGAAGAATATTACCAGTTACTAGGTAATAGACTCTTAGGGGACTAAAATATCTGTCTAGGTAAGAGCTAGAAAGAAAATGGTCAATCAAGACTCCACCCAATGAGGACATAACTCAAGGGGAGTAATTCCATCCATAAAATTTGCTGGAGAGGAAACAAAAATAACAATCATCCACGAGGAAACAAACTCAGTGGGGAAACAGAGAAAGGTTAAAGTCTTTCTGCTTAATGGGCTGACACTCTACAATTGGAGGACGACAGACACCCGATTTGGTATGGGGATAGAGTACCACCATAAAAGAGAATGAGAATCTCAAACAAATCCAATATGAAGATGCGAGATGTGAAAATTATGAAATTATATGAATGTCTATGTATATGTATATATGATGATTATGCTGACAAAACGATCACAAAGGATACATAGGTGTCGCCAAGAAATTGAACCACCGGAACAACCCTCGGTTAATCCACAAAATATGGAGACAAACAGCTGGAGAACAGAGAGATCAACATCTCACGGGCTCCACCTTGGCTGAGGAAAGAGGAGATCTGCTGAGAATGGAACAACATCAACTCTGTGGGGAATCTTAGGTCAACATCATAAAAATGGGAGACAACCCTACTAGGGAAGAATCAAACATCTTTGATGAAGATCCACCTGCTGAGGAAACACGGACTCTGCTGGGCAAGGCCGAAACTCTGATGGGGATGGAGAAAGAAACTCCATCCTGGCGACTTCACTAGGGAAAACAATATGCCATAGACTATCTGAATCAATCAACTCAAATAGGGAAGAAGAAAGAAGCCCCATCGGGGATCAAACACTCTAACGGGGAACTGAATCCGTTAGCTGAGGAACAACAGCATTCCATTGAGGAAATGAATCAACACTGAATGTCTAGGGATACCTGAAGAGTTACTGCTTGAGGAACCACAGATGCTTCGCATTTAAAGACTTGCTATCCTTTGAAATGTTGTTGATATTATTGTTACTTGCTTTGGAAAATTTCTTGTTTTTATATTTTAAAGAAAACTTGATATTATGGTATTTTACATGGAAAAGGTTACATTGAATACAAATGATCCTTAATCCTTCTATCCAATCTTGATATCCACTGCGTTCTTGACCGTTGCTGGAGATGAACCGATGTCAACCCTTGTGCTCACACAAGCCTTCAAAACATTGAAGGTCAACAAAATGCAGTTACTTGCCATAATCCCTAATTTTTGCATAAGTTGCCCCAGGATGGGTACTCACCTTATCGGGAAATTCTTTCTGTTTTTTATGTCTCTAATTTTTGCCTGGATCGCCCTTTCGGGTTTTCAATCCACTGAGACGCTCATTTTTGCCTAAGTCGCCCTTTCGGGTTTTCAACTTAGCGAGCTGTTCTTTTCTTTTTTAGGCGAAGTATTTCTTGACTGCATCTGCGTTCACAGGACGAGTAAACTCTTCACCATCCATAGTTGTAAGAATCAGGGCACCTCCTGAAAAAGCTCTCTTAACAACATATGGGCCTTCATAATTGGTAGTCCATTTTCCTCTGGAATCTGGTTTGAACGACAAAATCTTCTTGAGCACAAGGTCACCTTCTCTTAACACCCGAGGTTTGACCTTCTTATCAAAAGCTTTCTTCATCCTCTGCTGATATAACTGATCGTGACACATGGCAGTTAATCTCTTCTTTTCAATTACATTCAATTGGTCAAACCTGGTCTGACACCATTCAGCTTCAATCAACTTGGCTTCCATGAGCACACGCAATGAAGGAATCTCAACCTCTACGGGGAGCACTGCTTCCATACCGTACACAAGAGAGAAAGGGGTTGCCCATGTTAAAGTGCGGACGGATGTACGATACCCATGCAAAGCCAATGGGAGCATCTCATGCCAATCCTCATATGTTACAACCATCTTCTGAATGATTTTCTTGTTGTTCTTATCCGAAGCTTCAACAACCCCATTCATCTTAGGTATGTTGGGAAAAGAATTATGATGTGCAATCTTAAAGACTTTGCAAAGAGCTTCCACCATATTGTCATTCAAGTTCAATCCATTATCAGTAATGATCTTACTTGGCACATCATAACGACATATAATTTGATTCTTGATAAACCTTACGACAAGTTGCTTGGTCACATTTGCATACAATTCCGCTTCAACCCATTTTGTGAAGTAGTCAATTGCCACCAAAATGAAACGATGTCCATTTGAAGCTTTGGGCTCGATCATCCCAATCATATCAATTCCCCACATGGGGAAGGGCCATGGGGAAGAGATAACATTCAATAGTGTCGGAGGAACAAGAATCTTATCAGCATAGATTTGACACTCGTGGCACTTCTTCACAAATTTGACACTCGGAGGAACATGAATCTTATCAGCATAGATTCCATTGTCAGCCAATAGTAACCTGCTCGCAACAACTTCTTTGCCATTGCATGTCCATTGGAATGAGTACCAAAGGAACCTTCATGCACTTCAGTCATCAACAAGTCTGCTTCGTGTCTATCCATGCATCTGAGCAAAACCATGTTGAAGTTTCTCTTGTATACTACATCACCATTCAAATAGAAATTACCGGCTAGTCTTCTCAAAGTCTTCTTATCTTTCAAAGATGGCCTAGGAGGGTAAATCTGGCTTTGGAGGAAACATTTGATGTCGTAGTACCATGGCTTCTCGTCTTTGATATCTTCAACAACAAACACATGAGCTGGCCTATCAAGACGCATCACAGATAAATTGGGAACTTCATTCCAATACTTTACCATAATCATTGATGCCAATATTGCAAGAGCATCTGCTATTCGGTTCTCATCTCGAGGAATATGATGAAATTCAACCTTTGTAAAGAAAGTTGAAATCCTCCACGCATAATCTCTATATGGTACTAAACTGGGTTGATTCGTCTCCCATTCTTCTTTGATTTGATTCAGAACCAAAGCTGAATCACCGAAGACATCCAAATATTTGATTCTGAGATTCATGGCCTCTTCAAGCCCCATAATGCAAGCTTCATATTCTGCCATGTTGTTTGTACACTTGAAAGTCAATCTAGTTGTAAATGGTAGTTGTGTACCTTGAGGAGTAATAATCGCTGCCCCAATGCCATTTCGATATTGATTAACAGCTCCATCAAATACCATGCCCGAATGGGAACCAGGTTCTGGCCCTTCTTCAAGCAATGGTTCATCATAATCTTTCATTTTTAAGTACAAAATCTCTTCATCAGGAAAGTCATACTGCACTGACTGGTAATCTTCAATTGGTTGGTGAGCCAAATGCTCAGCCAAGATACTACCTTTGATTGCTTTCTGAGATCGGTATTCAATATGATACTCTGATAACAACATCTGCCAACGGGCAATTCTCCCAGTTAAAGCAGGCTTCTCAAATATATACTTGATTGGATCCATTTTTGATATCAACCAAGTGGTATGATTCAACCTATATTGGCGCACACGCTTAGCAGCCAAAGCCAATGCGCTACAAGTCTTCTCAAGCATAGAATACCGAGTCTCACAGTCGGTGAACTTTTTACTGAGGTAGTAAATTGCAAATTCTTTCTTTCCAGTCTCATCTTGCTGACCAAGAACACAACCCATACTATCTTCTAGCACAATCAGGTACATGATCAACAGTCTTCCTTCAACAGGTGGAGATAAAATAGGAGGTTCAAGCAAATATTCCTTTATACTATCAAATGCTTTCTGGCAGTCTTCAGTCCAATCACAAGACTGATTTTTCCGAAGAAGCTTGAATATAGGCCCACATGAGGCAGTCATGTGGGAAATGAATCTGGAAATATAATTCAAGCAGCCGAGAAAACCTTTGACTTGCTTCTCAGTTTTGGGCGCAGGCATCTCTTGTATTGCTTTGACCTTGGCAGGATCAACTTCAATACCCTTCTCACTGATAATAAAGCCCAACAACTTACCAGAACGAACACCAAAAGTACACTTATTGGGATTCAAGCGGAGTTTATACTTCCTCAAACGCTGGAATCGCTTCAACAAATGCTCAACATGTTCCTCTTCGTCAATCGATTTAGCAATCATGTCATCGACATAAGCTTCAATCTCTTTATGCATCATATCATGAAAAAGAGTGGTCATTGCTCTCTGGTAAGTTGCACCAGCCTTCTTTAAACCAAAAGGCATCACTCTATAACAGAATGTTCCCCAGGGTGTAATGAATGTGGTCTTCTCCATATCCTCGGGTGCCATCTTGATCTGATTATATCTAGAAAATCCATCCATAAACGAAAAGACTTTGAATTTAGCAGTATTATCTACCAACATATCAATGTGTGGCAGAGGGAAATCATCTTTCGGACTGGCTTTATTCAAATCTCTATAATCAACACATCAATTTTCTTCCTAACTTCCTCTTTGATCTTCACAGCCATATCTGGATGCGTTCTTCTCAACTTCTGTTTGACTGGCGGGAATTCTGGCTTCAATGGCAATTGATGCTTCGCAATATCAGAATCCAACCCAGGCATATCAAGATAGGACCATGAAAACCCATCTGAATACTCTCGAAGAAGATCAATCAACCCCTTCTTAGCATCTGGATACAGTCGAGACCCAATCTTGACTTCCTTCACATCATCTTCGGAACCCAAGTTGACTAGCTCAATCTTCTCTTCAAATGGTTGAATAATCTTCTCATCTTGCTCAAGAAGACGAGATAATTCATCACTCACTTCTACATCACTTTCCTCCTCGACCTCAAACACGGGGAATTCAAAATTTGGAAAAGGAGAAGGATCATTGTATTCAATGGGGTTAGGAACCAACCTGCATAATGATTTGATATTTTGATTTTAGAGAAGTGAATTTGTGACCAAATATTATGCAGATAGACAATTATATTGTTTATTTATGTTTTTTTTGTGATTACCGTTTTTAGAATAAAGCAAAAAGTAAAAATAAACATCAAATATGTGGATGAATAAAATAAATTTTATTAATGATCAATTTAAAATGCCCAAAAATGTTCACTTCTCCCTTAGGCATTGGAGAAGGATTTTAATATATAAAAACAATTATTTAGATCGATGCAAAACAACAGGAATATCAACGGCAGTCTAATTGTTGCATGTCTTTCCATGCGTCACAAAGTTGGTGCAGTCTTCCTCTTCATTGTCCTCTAGCACAACAGCTAAGTGTTGTTCATTCCCATGAATGAGCCCTTCTGGAACCCCAAACCAGTTCTTCCTTTATTGTCGGAGACCTCTACCACGTGCCCTCACTAATCAACAGGACCTTCTTCAACAATTCTCTGCGCATCTTTTAGAGAGGACATAGGTTCCCCAACTCTCTTCTCAGCAGTAATAGATAAGGCTTGGAACGAAGTCCCAACCTCATCCTCAGCTTCCACATAGGAGAAAGATGACAAATGGCTAACCAACAACGCTTTCTCCCCTCCAACAATTACCAGCTTGCCATTCTTGACAAATTTGAGCTTCTGGTGCAGAGTGGAAGTAACGGCCCTTGCCTCATGAATCCATGGCCTTCCCAATAAACAGTTGTAGGTCGGGTGAATATCAATTACCTGGAAAGTAATCTAAAAATCACTTGGACCTATCTTGACTGGAAAGTCCACTTCTCCAATAACTGTCTTGCGCGAGCCATCAAAGGCTTTGACAATTACCCCACTATACCTCATGGGTGCTCCTTGGTAAGATAGCTTCGACAAAGTTGACTTCGGAAGCACATTCAGTGACAAACCGGTGTCAACGAGCATGTTTTACAAAGCATCTTATTTGAAATTCATCGAAATATCCAAAGCTAGATTGTGATTTCTTCCCTCCTCAGAGAGTTCTTCGTCGCAAAAGCTCAGATTATTGCATGAAGTGATGTTAGCTACAATGTGATCAAACTGATCCACAGTAACATCTTGCTCCACGTATGCCTGTTCAAGAACTCTCTGGAGTGCTTCTCTGTGCGCTTTGGAAAATCTTTGAGGGAGTCTGGAGCAACTCCTTAACCACATTAAATTCACTCCTCTTGATCAGTCGGAGTACCTCATCATTATCGTTAGCTTTTAAGTTGCTGGATTCACCAGACTTATATTTTGAACAACCAATAGGATCACACTAGGCACCTCCTCCTTCTTACCAACAATCAACTCTTCTTTGTTTTCCGGGAACACCGGTCCAAAAACTCGACCACTACGGGTCGCCTTCGTAACATCTGCAATGCTCAGCACTAAATTGGTCGTAGGTAATGGTACCTCTTGACCTTTCTCTATCATCGTAGCATTGTTTTGATACGGTACAACTTTTTCAGATGCATACGGGACTGGGCCCGCTTACCGTATTACCAACAACGAAAATGATCTACTGTTGACGTTGTTGTTATTGCTGCTATCATACTGAATCACTAACAGCTCGAGCTGCTTGAAAATGGGCGCTATGACATTGACATCGTCATCTACATGACGGGAATGAACAATCTGGATCATGCCTTCATCCATCAATTGTTGGATGTCCCTTTTCACCACAACAAAACCCCTTGGGTTCACACTACAAATATCACAACCATCGTGATCATGTTCACAGTCACTCCCCAAACAGATATCTTTGTGCATTTGCACCAAAGATCTTCGGATAAACCGGACATCAAAAACCTTGAATTCACCAAGACATCCATCCACCATGTTCACTGAAGAATTCCCATGAGCGGGAAAAGGATTAGCTTTCACATTAGGCGCACGATCTTCAAAAGACACCATGCCAGTCTTCATAAGCTTTTGCACCTCATATTTCAGCGGATAACAATTCTCAATATCGTGCCCAGGTGCACCCTGGTGAAAAGCACAGCGAAGTTCGAGTTTATACCACCAAGGAAGTGGTTCTGGGATCTGCTGTGGGTTCCTCGGTTGAATCAAATTTTTGAGGACTAATGATGGGTACAGTTATGCATATGACATAGGAATCGGGTTGAAAGAGACCTTTTTCCTCTCAAAATTCTGTTGTTGGTGATGATTGTTGTTGGAATTGTTGTTGTTGTAGGTGTTCGCTCTTTGTTGCGGTTGTTGTTGTTGACATTGATTTTGATATTGATGTTGTTGATGTTGCTAAATTGGTGTTGTTTGTTGATCAGAGAATACTGGAATAACGGATGATACCTGGTGATGATAATGTTGATAGGGTGGTGGCTTTCTTCTTGCTTGAGGCCTCCTCTGCCTCCCAGTAGAAATTGCATTTGTTTCATTATCCTTCCTCTTGCTGAAACTACTGTCATACTTCTTGCTTGTCGACGCCTCATATTTTGACAATCGTCCTTCACGGACCCCCTCTTCAAGTCTCATCCCCATGTTTACCATTACTGTAAAATCATTGGGGGCACTGGCGATCATGCGTTCATAGTAAAATGAACTCAGGGTTTTCAGAAAGATTTTTGTCATCTCCCTCTCCTCCAAAGGAGGAGTGATCTGGGAAGCCAACTCCCTCCAACGCTGGGCGTATTCTTTGAATGTCTCCTTATCTTTCTGAGACATGGACCTCAACTGGTCCCTATCCGGCGCCATATCCAAGTTGTACTTGTACTATTTCCCAAAAGCCTCGCCTAGGTCATTGAAAGTGCAGATGCTTACACTATCTAGCCCCATATACCAACAGAGTGCATCACCTATCAGGCTATCCTGGAAATAATGAATCAGCAACTCATCATTATCTGTCTGGGTTGACATCTTGCGGGCATACATCACAAGATGACTGAGTGGACATGAGTTCCCCTTGTATTTCTCAAAGTCAGGCACTTTGAATTTCACTGGGATTTTTACATTGGGTACCAAGCACAATTCAACAGCACTCTTCCCAAACATATCTTTGCCTCTCAATGTTTTTAGTTCCTTACACAGCTCAAGGAATTGGTCTTTCATTTCGTCCATCTTCTCATAGACGTCCGGGCCCTCAAATGGCTCGGAATGATAGATGGTGTCATCTATGCGAGGCAAAGTGTGCACAACTAGAGGTGCCACGTATATGACCGGGCTAGATGCCGACATAGAAGCAAAAGTAAGAGCGAAACCTTCTGGCACAAAATTCGGAGGTATTCCGCACAGGAATCTAGCAGGCAAGTTTAGAGCGAAGTGGGCGGTGGCAGCAGACACAGTAGAGGTAACCACTTCAGAAATGATAGTCCTCGCGGGAGGAGTTGCAGGTGTTGGAGAAGCTTGACTTTGGGCAGCAAGAACTGACTCCATCATGGCAATCAGCCGGGCAATCTCCTCTTTCAAATCTCGGTTCTCTTGCTTAAGGTGCTCCATGATTCTTAGACGATTAGCTCTGGTGTTGTACCGGTGAGTCAGCTTGGCCAAAGCACAGAAGAACACCAATCAGACACCTGGCAAAAACCTGCTTATGCAAATGATACATGAAATGCAATGCTTAATTATTTTTATTTTCAAAGAACTTACTATATAATTTGCAAATATATATTAAATGGCGATTGCAACAATTTTAGTATGACCAAAAAATATTTTTTTATTTATATAAATTGGAAGGATTACACTGAGTACAACTTCAGAAACCAAAATAAAAAGATACAAGAGAAAAGGAGACTAGTCATCCTAAGGATCCCTAATAACATTGTCAGAAGATTTGGCTGAAGGTGGGTACTTCCTTCGAATGCAACGAATCTCAGTCTCAAAAGAAGCCTTCATCTGAGTCTTCTCGAGGACAAGCTGGTCAACAATCTTCTTCCAAGCAACGGAAGGCTGAGGCATGCTAGAAGATGAAACCTCTGGCTCTCTCTGTCTCTTCGTTACTCGGTCTTCAAGTATCACAATCAATGCATCTTTGTCCTTAGACTCCAACAACAACTCTTCATGCTTCTTGCTCAAAGCATGGAAACGCTCTTCCCACATATCTTTCTCTTGTTTCATCTTGATAAGCGCGTCTTCCAACTCATCTACATATTGGTTAGGGAGAGTTAATGGCTTAACCACAACAATAGACATAGGTCTTTCACAAGGATAAGGCATCTTCAACCCCAAATCTCTCTTCCTCACCCAAAGAGTGTAAGCTTCCAAAGCTACATAATTGAATAGAACAAGCTCAGATATTCCCTTCCTATGCACATTATGCCAAGCATGCACAATCTTCTGCTACAAACGCTGGGGATCTTTACCCTCTTGATAGAAAATACCTTCTAACAAAGTGTTATTAGGTTTGTCTCTCAAGGGGAACCCAAGGTGACGACGAGCCAAAGCATGGTTGTCGTTGATTCCTCCTTGTGTACCAATGAGAGGCACATTAGAGAATTCACCACAACTATCAATAATGTACGAACTGCCCAAAGAAGGATCATACCAAACTATATCATCATTAGTGAGAGACATAAGTCTCTAAGACCATCGTCGACATTGTTTGTTCTCCACAAAAGCAGGCGTCTGAGGCAAGTGTGAAATAAACCACTTGTACAAAAGAGGAATACAACAGACATCATTCCACCACCCTTAGAATTCCTTAGACGCAAAGAGAAATACATATCACCCTACAAAGAAGGCACAAGATTCCTAATCAAGAAAAGTCTAATGGCATTAACATCAACAAAACCATCAATGTTCGGGAACAAAGCTAATCCATAAATGAGCAACACAAAGATAGGTTCAAAAGCATTCATACTGTTGGCTTGAGCAAAAGTGGTAACTTCCTTGATGAGGAAAACAGATGGCAATCCAAACAATCCTCCTTTCTTCACCCAATGAGCCTCTATCTCAGATCAATTAACAAGAGCCACCACCGCGCTTTTATTATTCCAAGGGAAAAGGGAAAAAGTATGAACAAAACCCAAATAGTAAGAAGTTTTCAAATAAAAACTAATAAAAATCAAAGATCACAGGTAAGGGGGGTTGGTTACACAGAGGGAAGGTGTTAGCACCCAAAGTGTCTTAGGTACTCCTAGGGAGCCCTTTTTGTGTCCATATGTATGTTGTACAAAGTGATGTTTACAAACAAATGGAATGGGTGGATGAGAAAGGATTTCATTAGTTATATTTTTGTGTTTGACAAGACCTTTGGTCTTGTACCTACGTACCAACATATAAATGAGGGATCAAAACCCCGTAGTTTGTGCTATAAATTTCAAAATGAGTGTGTTAGTTTTAACAAAATTTAAGTTTGAAAGGCACAAAGGCCTGAAATGGTTTGAATGAGTTAGTTCTTTTTGGCTTTTTGAAAGTTTAAGTCAAGTATGGTTAGGTTTATTCACAAGTTTGATTTAAGAAAATAAGTTTGAAAATGCAATGGCATAAGGCCAAAGTTTCTATCTTTTGAAAGTGGTCAAAGTTTAGAACAAAAGATAATTCACACAAAGAAGATTTAGAAAATGGAGGGAGAGATTTTGAAAATTAAAGAAATGGGGAGAAGATGAAGAGACTTTCCTATGTACAAAAATTAAAAGTTTAAAGTTGAAAAGATCTGACCAAGTGGGTAGCAATCCAATAGACAAGTATGTCAATAGAAACCCAGATTTCCCTTGGACTTTTTAGAATCGAGCAACACAAAAATGCACAAAATAGCCTATGTAGCAGATTGTAACACCTCAAAATTTGCCCTCCTCTTTTTGAGACTAGTTTAACATATTGCATTTCATTTTTTAGAGCATTGGGTATTGGATTTTGCATCTCATATGAAAATAAGAAGGTCATCCTCCAAATTCTTTTCAGAAGATGGAGAAGTTTCATGATTCAAGCCTGAGGGTCTTTATGAATTCATGATCAACCATCTGAGGGCATGGGCTTCAGTTAGGGTTTCTTGATTCTTTAAAGGTCTTGAGCATTATCTTGTTTGAAAGGATATATTACCATTATCTTTAAAGGCAGAGTTTTATCCTCAAGTTCCTCTGAATTAGGGTTGTGACCTCTGGTCAACCTTAATCAATGCCTTTCTTCCAACTAGGGTTTCTCAAAGAGAGGAGGTATTTTCTTGGGATGAGGATCACATGATTGTTATGAGGAGCTTAAATGAGCTAGGGTTTCATTTTTGAACAATTTCCCCAAGTGGTAGAGGCTCAACCTGATCAGGGCATTTCAAGGTCATCTAAGGACCAAAAAGTCAACTGTGCAGTCAACTGAGGGCTATGAGGTGGGGAAATGAGTTGAGACACCTCAATCATGTTCAAAAGAGGTCCATTTGTCATTCTAAGCATCTATCTTGAAGATTTTGAAGTCATGGCAAAAGTTTCCAAAAATGGAAAATGACTTGTAATTTCAAGTTTCCAAAAATGGCAAGTTTCTGGTCCACATTCAACGTGTCTTATCAACATCAAAGAAGTTTCAAATGGATTTTTGGTGAACATGAAAGTTGTAGATCTTTGTCTCCCCTTTTCAAGACGCCCTAATTCATGTCCATATGATGAATGGTTAAGGAGTTATGGTTATTTGATCACAAAGTGTGCATGGAAATTCAAAATGGCATAACTTTTGATACAAAACTCCATATTGGTCCATTCTTTTTGCAAAATACTCCTCATGACCAATACTTCTCAAAACAAGCCTTGCCATGCATGGAAAAAGTGTGTATGGTCATCATTCCTCAAGTGATCATTTTGGAGGGAAATTCCATAATTCAAAATTGGCTTATGATACAAGCAAAATACCATTCAAATCTTGATTATTGGTTGATTTTCAGTGAATTCAAGCCTTGCATGAGTATTGTTCACGTGTAGCATGGCCATGCTAGCTCACTTTTGCATTTTTGCAAATTGATCCAATATTCCCTAATCATGTTTAACCAATGCCTAATTTGGATTTCAACATCATTAGTGAACCATATAAATACCAAACCCTAATCTCAATTGCTCAGTACAGAATTTTCAGATCTAGAATTTCAAGTTTCCCTCCATTTTTCTCTCTCTTTGAAATTCAAATTTCTCCACACAAACACCAAATCTCTTTGCATATTCTTGCTCCTGGTGTAATTCTGAGCAAGAATCATCATCTGGATTGGACAATTGAGCTGGATTTCGAGCAGATCAAGTGCATGAACATGGAAATGGAAACTTGAAATTGGAGCAGATCTAGGTGTTTTCATCCAATTCTTTTTGCACAAAGCTTCAAGAGGAGTAAAGTAGAGTAGATCTGGAGCTTTTGAGCAGTTGATAGCACGTGTACAGAAACTTCAAGTTCAAGGTGACTTCAAATTGATCCTCTCCTTTTGTTGTTTTCTTGTCATAATTGTGTAGATCACACTTAGTTGAGCTTGTACATGTGTTTAGATCTTGATTTGGTTGAGTATTGTGCATGCTATGTTGAATATAAATTTTGATTGTGAAAATGTTTTTGTTCGATCTGGAGAATTCATGAGGATTTAGATGAATTGGATATGATATTTGAGATGTATGTTGCAAGAGCTTTCGAACGGTATAAGGTTCATGCAATTCTGGAAAATTTTGGTTGAGCTCCGCCGTGGATTTGGCCAGAGAAGACGATCGGAGAATAGCTCCGCCGTCTGCAACTTTTTAGGGTTTATGTCCATGTGGCTTCCACGTTAGCGCTTGCCTATGCATTTGATTGGCTACGATTACATTGATTGATTCCACGAGTGCTTAACTCACTGAGTGTGCTGCCAACACATTAATGAAACGCATCGTTTCATTGTGCGTGATGTGGCTGATGATTGTTCTGCTTGCGTGTGCGCTCTATTGGTTCTCATTTGTTTGACCATGCTTGCGTGTGTTTGACCTGCTGAGTGGCACGCTGATGTGTATAGATGAAACGGTGTGCTTTGGTATTCAAATTTGGACCGCTTGATCTGATCTGCGCGCGTGATCTGATGGATGAGAATATTTTGAGTTTATTCAAACATTTTATTTCCCTCCATTTTATTTGTTTATTTCATTTGTTTTGCTCATCTTAGAAAAATCATAAAAAATTGAAAAATGATCCAAATTAACTCCAATTTTTTTTCATAGTTCTGTTTTGATGTCTAGTTTTTTTTGGTATTAATTCCATGATTTGTTTGTATCTGGATTTTTATTTTGGAATTTTTTATTGAACCTTGTGCTATTTTGATATGTTGCATTCAATGCTTTGTGGAATCTTCATCTTTGATCCAATTGATCTGATTTTTTGTATGCTTGATCTTCACTCATGATATGATTTTTGAGCATTGGTTTGGAATTTTTCGCATATGCTATCACTGTCTTTTGACACATGAAGTTGTATGTGACAATTTGTGTCACATTTTTGGCATTCAATTTGTGCATTTTTGTTCACCTATCATTTGAACCTTTCTGGATTTGATCTTATATAAATTGTTTGTTCATAACATGAGAAACTTGCATAAAAAATATCTAGGTCATTGCATGCATTTCTGTTTTGATTTGGATTTTCTAAGTTGGAAGTTCACTTTGTGCACATTTGCTTGCCTTTGCTTTACATTGATAATTTGAGACATTTGCTTTGTGAATTGATGCTGGTCCTTTTGAGGACATTTTGTTGATTGTTTGAATGTGCATTATGTAAAAGATTGGGTTCTGTTTTGATCATTTGGTTTGGTTTTGAACTTAGTCTTTGTACTAGTGTTTTGTGCATAAACTAACATTGCTTGTTGTTTCAGGTGTGGATATTCTTCATGGATGGTTGGTTTTGTTCTCACTTGTGAGATGCAAAATGCATTCAGTACTAACCTAATTTTGTTTTGTAGGATTCTAAGTGATGAGCTTGAGCTCATGAGTTCATTTGAGTGCTTGAGCATTGTTCATTGAGTTTCGTAACTGTTGAATGGTATCACTGTTTGTGTGTTGGTTTTTGACTGAAGTATTAACTGTTTAGCCTTTGTACAGGTACCTTAGTTGCTTGCTAGCTTTGCTTTTGCTTGAGCTTTGGATTGTGGTTGATACACCACTTAGGTAGTTAGCCCTTTTACTCCATGTAGTTTGGAAGTCCTGTCACCTTTTTGGCAGGCATTTTGCTGGAAGTCCTCCTTAAGAGGCTCTGTTTGTGTTTGTTTACAATTGTGCCAAAGACCTCCAAGATGAGGCATGTGACACTTGATAAGACCTCCAAGAGCAGAGGCAATTGACGGATAAAAACGATCGTCGGGGCAAGTGGACACCCAATTATGAAGGTCCATTCGTGGTCAAGAAGGTTTTCTCTGACGGAGCCTTGTTGTTGACAACCATGGATGGCGAGGATTTTCCATCCCTGGTGAATGCGGACGCAGTTAGAAAATACTTCGTATGAGAGACCCGTTGGACGAAAAGAATAAAATAGTCCGGGAAAATATGGCATCCCGGCGAACCAAATGAAAATGAAAAGGTTCGGGCAAAAATTAGGGGCAAAAAGAAAAAACTGTACACCCGGCAAGTCGAAAACCCCACAAGGGCGGCTTGGGCAAAAAAGGGTATCCCGGTGGACTAAAAACCCGAAAGGGCGGTCCAGGAAAAAGAGGGAGTGAAACGAACAACTGCGTCTAGCATGATCGTTTGTACTTTGGATATGACACATGGATAATCCCCGACAGAGATCGGTCGGAAGCGTCTTGTTCGGAAGGCAGAAAGCGCGAAGAGTCTTGAGGACATATGGGTTGTAAACGGGTTGGAACTTGATGAGATCACGGTTTCACATTGCCATTAGGATAGATCTTCCTTTTGTGCGCAATTACCTTTTTTCAAGGATTGCTTCCTGTGTATTGCTCAGTTACGAGCCACCTTTTTCAATCAATAAAATGCATATTCAGTCAAATAATTTTGTTTTTGTTTTTCATTACCGCTTTGATTGCAAAAACATCCGTTTATTTTGATAAAGAATCTTTGCACTTTGAGACACAGGGGCCCCTTCCAATGCATGTTTATAGGATTAAAAACTTGAAATCTTATTCGGAAGGTAGAGTGACCTGGGTGTCGAGATTTTGGCATGCTTGGGGCACGTTTTGTCTAACGATCTCTTTTGCAGGTGCTGTTAAAAATTTTCACTCACTTGCAGGTTGTGGTGTGAAGCGTTTCTTTTTGACTTTGAAGTCCAATCAGAGACGAGGAGTTGAAGAATGGTGTAGAGACGGCGAGAGAAGTGGAACGATCCTAGAAGATTAATCAAGAAGACTCTTCAAAGTCTAAAGAAATGGAAAATTGACACTATGGTTAGATGGTGAATTCCAGCGTTCGACGAGTCGACAGGTGTTTCGTGTCAAATATTCCGTATCTCCCCAGCGGATTCGAGGTCGGTGTTTTCTCAACAGCCAGGCCTAAAGTTTGCTGTTTCCCCTAGCAGGGTTGAGATTGTTATTTCCCTAGCAGGTCTGAAGGTTGTTGTTCCCCGACAGGGGTGTGCGTTGGTAGTTTTCCCCAGTGAAGTCCCCAAGCGGATCGAGTTCAGTGGAGGTCATCCCCAGTGAGGATTGTCCTTTCCCCAACAGCAGTGTTATCCCGAGCAGGGTTGGAGATTGGAGTGCTATCGAGTTCCTCAACAGAGTTGCTCGTGTTGTCCCCTGAGGGGGATATTTTTTATGCATTCATCATTTAGAGAATCATATTGCATTGCATCCTCCCAAATTGCGTAGCATTTCCATGGTTATGGAGCATTACGCCATTGAAAAATTCAAACATACGCATATAAAGCATAAACTAGTCTCAAGCTGTGGTTACCATTTGAGAATTGGTTTAGCTGGTTGGTGAAGATGTTACTCTGAGGAGTTTAGCATCGGGACGCTGGATCAACAATATTCCCCAGTAGCGTGATATTGGAGGAAGAGATTCCGTCAGGCGGAGATGGAAATGAAGATCGGAGAATGTTACGCGATCAGCGCGAAAATTGGGTTCAAGTGGAGAAAAGGAAGTGCTGGGCATTTTCTGGAGAACGGGGTTCAACTGGAGATTGGCTTTGAAGATTGTATCCGGGATGAGGTCCTCAGGATTGTCTTCTGATCATGTGTCACCTTAGACTTTGGCGAGGCCAAGAGAAGTCGTTATGGGTGTCTTCAAGGGAAGAAATGCACATGTTACCTTCCTGTTGTGAAGGTGTACCCTCTGATATGTCGCCATCAGAGTGGTGGTTGGTGTTATTTCCGGCGTTGCCAATGGAATTAGCATGGGCAAATGGAGAACGGGGTTCAAATGGAGAAAAAGAGACACTGGGTGTTTTCTGGAGAATGGGGTTCACAATGATGATCGAGAGCTATCATCAGGCGACTGGGGTTCAAATGGAGAACGGGGTTCATTGTTTGGCAGCAAGAGTGACATGGAATTGTCGGGGTTCAAATGCGGTGATCAGGGATCATTCGCGCAAAAAAAAAGTCAAAGAAGTCTTGGGGGTTCAAGAAAAAAAAAGGAGAAAAATAATAATATTAATAATAACAAAGAGAAAATCCCCAGCAGAAGTGGCATTCAGGCGAATTTTCCGATGTTCAGATCGAAGAAGTTTCCGACATTCAGGTCGATGCAACTTATGGCATTCAGGCCAATTTCCGGTATTCAGACCGAAGTGGCATTCAGGCCAATTTTCTGATGTTCAGATCAAAGAAGTTTCCGACATTCAGGTCGATGCAACTTATGGCATTCAGGCCAATTTTCTGGTATTCAAACCGAAGTGGCATTCAGGTCAATTTTCCGATGTTTAGATCGAAGAAGTTTCCGACATTCAGGTCGATGCAACTTATGGCATTCAGGCCAATTTTCCGACGTTCAGATCGAAGAGGTTTTCCGACATTCAGGTCGATGCAACTTGTGGCATTCAGGCCAAGTTTCTGGTATTCAAACCGATATTAATAATCTCATATCTTCTGATGCTCAGATCGAGGTCATTTCCAGTATTCAGATTGATGAGCAGCATTCAGGCCATGGTTATTTCTGTGTACGATTTATTTTGGGTATCCGGATTAACATTCTTTTTGGTATTCAGGCCGACTCTCACCGTACCAGACGGATTCTTCTTTCAAGACCACATCTTTGCCGTGGATTGTTCGTCTGTTCTTTGTATTCAACCACTCTTCACTCTGATCATCTGAAGGCCGAGGCTATTCATATCGACAGGTTCACAGTGGATTGAATAGGGGCAACTGTAACACCTCAAAATTTACCCTCCTCTTCTAGGGACTAGTTTGACACATTGCATTTCATGTTTTAGGGCATTAGACATTGCATCTTGCATATCATATGGAAATAAGAATGTCATCCTCCAAGGTCTTTTCAAAAGATGGAAAAGTTACATGATTCAAGCCTAAGGGTTTCTATGAATTGATGATCAACCATCTGAGGGCATGGGCTTCAGTTAGGGTTTCTTGATTCTTCAAAGGTCCTGAGCATCATTGTGTTTGCAAGGATATATTACCATCATCATGGTTCTATCATCATCAAGGGTTTCATTGTTCATTCTCAAGTTCCTTTGGATTAGGGTTGTGACCTCTGGTCCACCTTAATCAATGCCACTCTTCCAACTAGGGTTTCTCAAAGAGATGAGATATTTTCTTGGGATAAAGATCACATGATTGTTATGAGGATCTTACATGAGCTAGGGTTTCATTTTTGAGCAATTTCCCCAAGTGGTGGAGACTCAAGCTGATCAGGGCATTTCAAGGTCATCTGAGGACAAAAAGTCAACTGTGCAGTCAACTGAGGGCTATGAGATGGGAAAATAAGTTGATACACCTCAATCATGTTCAAACAAAGTCCATTCATCATTCTAAACATCTATCTTTAAGATTTTGAAGTCATGGCAAAAGTTACCAAAAATGGAAAATGACCTGTAATTTCAAGTTTCCTAATTTGGCAAGTTTTTGGTCCACATTCAACGGGACTTTTCAAGATCAAAGAAGTTTCAAATGGATTTTTGGTGAACATGAAAGTTGTAGATCTTTGTCTCCCCTTTCTAAAAAGCCCTAATTCATGTCCATATGATGAATGGTTGAGAAGTTATGGCGAAATGATCACAAGGTGTGCATGGAAGTTCAAAGTGACATAACTTTTGATACAAAACTCCAATTTGGTCCATTCTTTTTGCAAAATACTCCTCATGACCAATACTTCTCAAAACAAGCCTTGCCATGCATGGAAAAAGTGTGTATGATCATCATTCCTCAAGTGATCATTTTGGAGGGAAATTCCATAATTCAAAATTGGCTTATGATACAAGCAAAATACCATTCAAATCTTGATTATTGGTTGATTTTAAGTGAATTCAAGCGTAGCATGAGTACTGGTGACGTGTAGCATGTCCATGCTAGCTCACTTTTGCATTTTTTCAAATTGATCCAATATTCCCTAATCATGATTAAACAAAGCCTAATTGGGATTTCAGCATCATTAGCAAGTGGTATAAAAGCCAAACCCTAATCCATAACCACCATAACAGAATTTCAGATCTAGAATTTTCATTTTCCCTCCATTTTTCTCTCTCTTCGAAATTCAATTTTCTTTACACAAACACCAAATCTCTTTGCATATTCTTGCTCCTGGTGTAATTTTGATCAAGAATCAACCTCTGTTTCGGACAATTGAGTTGGATTTCGAGCAGATCAAGTGCAATCTCATGGAAATGGAATTTGGAAATTGAGCTAGATCCAGGTGGTTTCAAGTGGTGATTCTTGCACAAAGCTTCAAGGCAAGGTTAAAGAAGAAGATCTGGAGATTTTGGACACTTGAGAGGTTGATTTCAGAGAACTGCAATTTCGAGTAGGTTGAAATCGATCCATTCCTTTTGCTGTTTTCTTGTTATAGTTGTGTAGATCTCACTTAGCTGAGCTTGTACATGTGTTTAGATCTTGATTTGATTGAGTATTGTGCATGCTATGTTGAATATAAGTTTTGATGTCAGAAATGTTTTGCTTCGATCCAGAAATTATAGGATGAATTAGATGAAATGAACATGATATTTGGAATGCATGTGGAAGGACGGTTCGAACGGTGTATCATTTATTGAATTCTGGAAAATTTTGTTGGAGCTCCGCTGTGGAATTGGTCGGAGAAGACGATCGGAGAATAGCTCCGTCGTCTGGTTCGTTCGCTAGGGTTTTGTCTATGTGGCTGCTGACTGTATGCTTGCATGTCTGTTCCATTGGCCATGATTCGTTTGACTGTGCTAAGTGTGCATTTGACTGATGACGTTGCGTGCCAAATCATTTAATGAAACGATGCGTTTCATTGATGCTTGCGTGTTGTTGATTGTGTTGCTTGCGTGTGTTATTGATTGGTCTGATTCGTTTGACCTCGCTTGCATGTGCTTTGACTTGCTGACTATGCTTGCCATGTAATAAATGAAGTTGTGCGTTTTGACTTTCAAATTTGGTCCGTTGATGTGGATTTCGCACTAGATCATGTGGTTCTGATTTATTCTGGACTTAATTCAAATATTTGTTTTCCCTCCATATTTCTTTTTCATTTCCATTTATTTCATTCATCTTTGAAAAATCATTAAAAATTGAAAAATGCTCCAAATTAACTCCATTTTTTTTCATAGATTTGTTTTAATGTCTAGTTTTTTATAGTATTATTTTCTTGATTTGTTTGTTTCTGGATTTTTATTTTGTGATTTTTGATTGAACCTTGTGTTAAATTGATATGTTATGATCATTGCTTTGTGAAATTTCCATTGTTAATCCAATTGATCTGATTTTTTGTATGCTTAATGTTAACTCATGGAGATTAATGTGACAATTTGTGTCACATTTTTGGCATTCAATTTGTGCATTTTTGTTCATCTATCATTTGAACTCTTCTAGATTTGATTTTTTGCACATTGCTTATTCATGACATGAGAAACTTGCATAAAAAATTTCAAAGCCATTGCATGCTTTTCTGTTTTGATTTGGATTTTCTAATTTGGATGTCCATTTTGGGCTCATTTGCTAGCCATTGCATTACATGGATCATTTGATGCCTTTTCTTTTTGAATTGATGTTGGTCCTTTTGAGGACATTTTGTGATATGTTTGAACTTGCTTTATGCAAAAGATTGACTTCTGTTTTGATCATTTGGTTTGGTTTTGGACCTAGTCTTTGTACTAGTGTTTTGTACATGAACTAACCTTGACTTGTGTTTCAGGTTTGGACACTTAGCATTAATGGTTGAGTTGCTCACTTTTTGAGATGCAAATTGGATTGTGTTCTGACTTCTTTGTGTTTTGTAGGGTTCTAATTGATAGGCTTGAGCTCTTTTGAGTGCTTGAACATTGTTCATTGAGTTGTGTACAGTTGGATGGTTTCACTGTTTGTTTTTTGATTTTATGTCTGAAGTACTAACTGGTTAGCCTTTGTACAGGTACCTTAGTTGCTTGCTTTTAGCTCTTGCTTGAGCTTTGGATTATGGTTGATACACCACTTAGGTAGTTAGCCTCTTACTCCATGTAGTCTGGAAGTCCTGTCACCTTTTTGGCAGGCATTTTGCTGGAAGTCCTCCTTAAGAGGCTCTGTTTGTGTTTGTTTATAATTGTGCCAAAGACCTCCAAGATGAGGCATGTTACTTAATAAGACCTCCATGAAGAGGAAATTGACGGATAAAAGGGATTAGTAGCCAATCCCCCGTTATTCAGTGAGTCGTTCTTTATGCTCGCAGTACGTGCTGACGCTTTTGAACATCTACCCAAGATCTTTGTCCAATGTCTGTCAAGTGGAATAGGATCCCTCTTTCTGGATCCCCACGCTTTCTTTGTCATGAGCTCACCCTGGCCAGGGTTAAGAGCTATGAGGTCTCATCCTCATTACCATTTTGATCTGCTCACCCTAACATTCAATGTTAGTGGTTAAGAGCCCAGTTGATCACCATTACAGTTTGGCTTGTTTGTCTAGGTTGATATGACCCCTCTTGACTAAAGCCTACCCATTGTTTGGGCCTCTTGTATGGATATAGTGTGTGATGCTTGTTCACTTGTGTTGGTGTGTTTATCTGCTTTCCTCTTCTCATCTCCATTTCTGTAGGAGTTGTATGATTGATTTCTGAGGAAGCTGAATGTATGATTAGAGACCTCAATTTAGGGATATTGATGGCATGACAACTATTAGGCTCGAGTCTTAGTCTCCCTATTACTTTGCTGTTTCCCTGGTCTCTGATTAGGAGAGAGTTTTACCCCTGTTAAGGGGAACTACGTCGCCCTGATTCTCATACCAGATGAGATACGTAGGCAGGAGGTTGCGAGCAATCTCTCCGGACAACCTTTTCTTTTTTGTTGTTTTGTGTGTGTGTACCCTTTATTTGTTTCTTTGGTGTGAGTACCCGTTTGCTCAGCGTGTGTGTGTGTGGTATGCTCATACCTTAGGGGAGGTTTCTCCTGTTATTTGGGGTTCACCTATATTGATTCGGGGTTCATTTGTGACGGTTGTCACGCATTTGGGGTTCATCTTCGGGGTTCATTTGTGATGATGGTTATCATCTTTGGGGTTCATTTGTGATGATGGTTATCATCTCGGGGTTCATTGTGACGGTTGTCACTCATTTGGGGTTTATCTTCGGGGTTCATTTGTGGTGATGGTTATCATCTCGGGGTTCATTTGTGACGGTTGTCACTCATTTGGGGTTCACCTATATTCACTTTGGGGTTCATATTGGGGATCATTTGTGGGGTTTGTTACTCATTTAGGGTTCCTCTGTGACGATTGTTGTTACTTGGGGTTCATATTGGGGATCATTTGTGGTGATTGTTATTCATTTTGGGGTTCATCTCGGGGTTCATCTGTTTTGATTGTTATTGTCAGGAGTCGGGTGTAAGTCCATGTATTGGCATTCTATTTCCTTTTGTTTTTGTTGTTAGGAGTCGGATATAAGTCCATGTATTGACATTCTGTTTCCATGTTGGTGTTAGGAGTTGGATATAAGTCCATGTATTGGCATTCTATTTCCTGTTGAGTGTTTCTTTTAACGTCTCAACATCTCTCTTTTGGTGTCTTGTTTCGGCATGCGTTAGCCGTGCTACGAGTGCTCTGATTCTTCTCTGGATAGAGAAGATACGTAGGCATAGGACGTGATGTCTTAGCGAGCATGTATCCCTTTTCCCCGAACTACGTTGACTCTGATGTTTGTTTCTGACAAACTACGTAGGCCCAGGATGTGACATCCTGCCGAGTCCACTTCCTCCATCTTCTTTCACCTGTTTTATCATTCCAGTTTGTGCAATTTCTTTGAGCAGTTTATCAGCAACCCTTTTCCTATTCTTTGAGCTATCTTTTGAGCGTGGATCCTGTCGAGTACGGCGGACGTGAAGGGTGCTAATACCTTCCTCTTGCGTAACCGACTCCCGTACCTTGCAATCTCTGGTCGTAAGACCGTTCCTTTACCTTTCTTAGGTTAGTCCTACGCTCCCTTTCCGTCATAGGATGAATAGAGTCGGTGGCGGCTCCGTAAACTGTATTTTCCGGTCGGTTGTTTTTCGCGTTGCGACAGCTGACGACTCTGCTGGGGACAGGACTTGACCTCTTGTTGGTCCATCTTCCCTAAGGGAGTCAATCCTAGCGCTCTCTAGCATAGTTCTTAGGGTAGTTTGGGTTGCTTTTACTGCTTATTTATTGCGTTTGTGATTATTATACTATGATTGTATATATTTGCATATATGTTTGCATGCATCATATTATCACTGTGCTGGATTCTGGACAGGTCTGGTTTCTATGATTTGGGGTGGGTGTTCTGAGTGGGGCTAAAACCCAGGCCCGAGTATACACGTAGGATTAGTGTGGTATCACGTTCCTCACATGTTGGTTTGGCATGTTGTTGCGACGTGATATACCCCAAGCCGGACGAGGTTCTTTTGAGGGAGCTTTTCCATTGTGGAGTTTCCACTATGGTTGGCTTACCTCTTTTGAGCTGTTGACTTCGGCGACCGTTCTTTCCCGGATCTTTAGTTTAGATGATCTTATGAGAGCTGCACGGCACACCCGAAAGGGCAAACCCGTTGAGTATCTTGTCCGATTGTCGAGAACATTATCCGCCTTAGGATGACCTTATTAGAATTCACCTGTGAGGGGAGGGTTTGATTCTTAAAGATACAGGTTCTGCTGGTGACTCTTTGATGGTGACTTTGGTTCGGTTTGTGATCTGAGTTCTATTTATAAGTCGGATTTATGGATATTGATTTCTGACACGCCGGAGTTCTGTCCGTGGTATTTATCAGCGGGTTCCGTTTTTTTCGGATCCCCGGGTTGAATTTGAGGGTTACTTGTTCAGATGGTTTTGTGGTTATCCGTTCTGTGGATTTCCTGTGATGATGGTGATGTATCCTCTAGTTCCATTTATTTCGGAACCCCCCGAGTTGGATTTGTGGTTACTTAGTCCCTTGGGTGGTTGTGATCAGTTCTAAGACCGGAATCCAGCACAGTTGATGTTCAGATGACTTGGAGGATGGCACCATGCATTGCATTCATGCATCTGCATCATTCCCATTTTGCATTCATCCACATCTAACTCATGTTTATCCATATGCAGGGTACATTCTTGATTGAGATCCTGGTTGAGAGACATCCTTGTTCCAAGCATGAGGGTCGGCCTAAAAGATGATGTTGTCTATAGTTTCTTTGATCCAGAGATTAGCGTGCTGAAGGGTATGATAGCATTGATTACGCCTGACCATGTGGGGATGTTCCGTGAGGTTTATGGTGGTATTCTGAAGATGGTTTTCAGGCTCACAGATGGGGATAGGAGTGCCATCCATACTCTTCTCCAGTTTTATGATCCGGGTTTGAGATGTTTTGTCTTCCCGGATTACTTGTTGGGACCTTTGATGGAGGACTATGCCAGTATCCTGGGTATTCAGGTCAGAAACCAGATTCCTCTCTATGTCATTAAGGAAGAACCTGATGTTGGTGGGATCTCTCGTGCTCTTTATTTGAGCCCAGAAGTGACCAAGAAAGGTTTGAAGGAGAAAGGAAAGTTACCCGGTTTTCATCTGAGTTTCTTGGAGGCTAAAGCCAAGGAGCATGCTGTTTTGGGTGATTGGAAAACTGTTTGTGGTTTACTTGCTGTAAGCATTTATGGAATTATCCTGTTCCCTAATCAGAAGAATTTTGTGGATCTTAATGCCATCCGGGTGTTTGCTCAGAGGAATCCCATTCCTACCTTAATCGGAACGAGAAGCGGCGTGGAGGATTGGTTAGATGTTGTGCTCAATTGTTATATAAGTGGTTTATGGGATATTTGCCTTCCAGGGGTGCCTTTGTTCTTCTTGACCATCATGTAAGTTGGGCAACCAAGTTGATGGGTTTGCAAGCCAAGGACATAGCTTGGACTCACATTGATGGGGCTGGACGAGATTTCATTTGCAGTTGTGGGAGTTTTCCCAATGTGCCTCTTATAGGAGTTCAAGATTGTATTAATTATAACCCGACGCTTCTTAAGAGACAAATGGGATTCACTATGGAGGTTCCCCCTCTCGAGTGTGAGATTCAAGAGTCTTTCTACTTCCCGGTTGAGGGTAATCAGGCATTGTTGAGACAAGTGTCTGATGCGTGGCGCCGCATTCAAAGGAAAGGCAAGATTTCTTGTGGTAGAGCTAATAACAGGTCTTTTCCTCCATTTGATGATTGGCTCAGAAAGAGGGTTGACCTCACTCGTCTACCATTTCCTGTGGATGATCTTTGGTACCCGTTGATTGAGGAGACACGTTATGCTGTCAGTATGGAAGAATTTCTTGAGATGAAGAGGGAGAGAGATCAACTGCAAGCAGAGAAGACTGAGATAGAAATGAGTGTTGCTAGAATTCAAATGGCTAATCAGGAAATCAAGGGGAAAGCAGAAGACCAGGCTAAGAGACATACTCTGGAGGTGAAGCGTTTTGAGAAAGATACCGTCTATTATTGTAAGATCAGCCAAGCTTTGGAGTCATCTACGAAGGAGCACGACCTTACCAAGGAGAAGTTGGCTAGAGCTTTGAAGGTCATTGAAGATGAAAAGAGGAGACAAGTCCTTGTGAAGACACAGAGGGAAGCTAGAGCCAAAGCCCTTACCGCAGAATGGGAAGCGAAGCTGAGGGTTAAGGAAGAGGAGAAAGCGAAGATTATGACCGAGAGAGATCACTATCTTACTGAGAGGGACCATTATTTCCGACTGATGAAGACTCATCAGAAAGAGGTGGGAAGACTTCAGCAGGAGAACACTGAGCTCAGGTTCGCTATGAAGTTTACCAGGATGGTTGATGGTGCAAAGTCTTCTGTGAGACCTTCTTCAGATTAGCCTTTATTGGAGTTGTTATCATGTGTTGGATTATCGTCAGGCTTGTTGACGGAATTCACTTGTTTGTATTTCTTTCCGATTCTGGAGGATTGTAAATTCGATTTGTATCAAACATGATGTATGACTCTCGCACGTATTGCACACTTTTGATATACAGTGGTTATTATCATTCAGTGATTGATCTCAAAGCTTTATTTGATTTTCTGTGTACACTCACATAACACGCACATGGTCGGGTGATATCTTTGCTAAATCATAACTCTCTGTTCTGTCCGTCAAAACCAGATGATTGATGTCAGAATGTTGCTGTCAGATTATTGCCCGTCTCAATGAAGCCAGGATCGAAGGACAGAATGTTCCTCATATGGATAGACATTGCATTCATGCATGAATCATAATAACTTGTCTTCTATTTTGCAGGTGTCGGTTTCTAACGTGTTTGATTATTTTAGGAATCAATGCTCACGCATGCAGAACATTCCTCTGCACGTAGCTCGTCCACACAGATACTTTACCAGATGCAACAAACCCAAACTAATGGATCCACCCAACGCTGACATTCTCGAGCTGAAAGAGAAGATGAGTGAGTTGATCAATGCCATGCAAGGGTTCGCCTTGGGGAAAAAAGCAATCGTCGAAAAGGTGGAGAGGATTGAAAGCTGGCTTAGAATGGGGAAAATACAGGAAATTGCTTCGTCGTCTGGATCGAATAAGCCATTTGGGAACGGTCAGCGTAATAAGGAGGGTGACACGAGTGTTGTGTATGCCCAGAGAGGGCATGGTAGGGATCGTAACTACCAGCATACTGCTGTAGTAACAATTCCTGCTGATAATCAACCCGCACAACAACAACAGCAACGACAGCCATTTCAGCAGAGAACACAACGGGCCGGGTGTAGCACCTCAAATTTTGCACCTCCCATTTGTACATTCATTTCATTTTTAGGTCATTAACATTGCATTCACATTGCATAGTCCATTGCATATCATCAGTCAAGCTGATCAGAAGAATCCATTTGTGCAAGAGAGCAAGGGTTTTTCCATGAGATAAAGGCCCTATGGTTGTTCTAGAGAGCTTATACAACCCAAGGATCATTTTGATGCAACTTGGCCAAAGTTTGAGGCTCAAAAGTTATCCGTGCATGTGCAAGTCATCTGAGGCCCATAAAAGTCAACTGCAAGTCAACTGAGGGCTAGGAGATGGAGAAATGGTTTGAAACACTTCATTCATGTCCCAAAGAAGGTTATTCAACATGTCCAACATCTACCTTGAAGATTTTGAAGCCAGATCAAAAGTTTCCAAAAATGGAAAGTGACCTGTAATTTGAAAGTTTCCAAAAATGGCAAGTTTTGGACCAACTTCAACTCAACTTTCCAACATAAAAGAAGCTTCAAATGAAATTTTGTCCAACATGAACGTTGAATATCTTTCTCTCCCATTTCCAAAAAGTCCAACATCATGAATTTCTAATGAATGGTTAAGGAGTTATGATCAAATCATTGCCAAGTGTGCATGGAACTTCCAAAGGCCATATCTTTTGAACCAAAACTCCAAATTTGGTGGCTCTTTTTGCATAATTCTTCTCATGACATGAACTTTCCAAATCATTCATCACATTGCATGGAAATTCATCATATGATCATATGCATATTCAAGTACATTTTGGAGGGAAAATCATGAATTCAAAATTGGTGCATCATATGGACTTTTTAACCATTCCAACATGTTCATAACATGGTTTTAAGTGAAAATGCATGGCCATTATTACTGTTCACGTAGGCTTGCATGCATGGGGTGAACAAACCAAATTTTGCATAACACCTCATTTGTGAATTAAAATTTCATTAGCCAAGTTAAGTGTGATTAGGAAATAGATTAAGCCAGCATATAAATAGATAATTGCAACAGAATTTTCACAATTACACAATTCTAGATCTAGATCCAAAATCTCCCTCCAAATTTTCTCTCCACCATAATTCAAAAATTCTTCAAAGAACACTTGATTTTTATTGCATATTCTGTTTTCTTGATCGTGTTTTGGTAGAATTCAAGCTTTTGATTGCTGAATTTGGTGAAGAATCAAGCATCTCCATACATGAGCATGAACATGGAGCTTTGAGTTTAAGCTAGATTCACTTCGTTTCAAGCTTCCAGTTCAACTTCATAGGTGTTAACAAGGTAGATAGAAGAGGTTTGGATGCTTTTGGACACTTGAATCCACCACTGCCATTGTTGAAGCTTCAAGAAGGTCAGAATTTCGCGCGTCTTAATTCTTGTTTTTATTGCCCTAGTCTTGTAGTGCTTGTTCTCCTGATCACACTGATATAAAGAACTTGAAAAACGGTAAAGAAATGGCTAAGTTATGAGAAATCAAAGTTTGGATGTTAGATCTTTCTTGCTTCGATTTGCATTCGTTATTAGGAACTAGGTTTAATGGAGGTTAGATCCGTGATCCTCTCAACGAGAGCTTTCCAACCATATATGGCATGTAAATTTCTGCAAAAAAAAAGTGGAGAATGCGTATGAAGCTTCGCCGGCGTTCATGGGGAAGACAGTGTTTTCCACCGTCTCCCACCGTGTATGTACAGTGCAGGCGCCTTATGGATTTGAATGCTAGAGCTTGCGTGTCACAGCCACACAAGTGCCATGCTAGCGAAGTAATTGGCCAGAGCTGGTCCATGCGGAGGATGACCTGATGACGAGGCGTCATCGTGCTTTAGTAAAACGCTCCGTTTTGAGGTGCCATGGTTCGAATCCTGGCAGCAGCAATTCCAATTTAATTCGCTTCATTTCTTTTTAGGTTTTCATTTTTTTTATTTCATTTTATTCCTATTACTTTAAAAAAAAACCATAACTAATTGTAGAATGATCCAAAAAATACCTGGTTTTTTTCTACTTGATCCTTGAGATGTCTAGTTTTTATTGATGATGAATTTGCAAGTTGTGCCTGGCTGGAATTTTATTTGCTCTAGGTTGATTGATCATGTGTGCATGTATGACCTTGCCTTACTCTTTCTATCATGAAATGCTTGATTTTAATCCAATTGCCATGAAATTTTACATGTTGATTCTAGACACATTGATGGACATTTTGGTTTTGGTTTGGCATTTTTTCCATTTACCATTTCTGTTTTATGCTTGTGTTAACATGGTGTGACAATTTGTGTCACACCTTTGGTTGATTAAATTGTGCAATTTGATTTCCATACCAAATGATCTCTAATGCTTCTGATTTTTTGTATGATGGATGTTTTGGATGTGTGGAATGCTCATGAATTTTTCCAGAATTATTTGAATCATTTCTGTTTTGATTCGGAATTTTCATTCTTAATGTTCAAATGTGTGCCTTGAATCGGTCATTGACTTCTCTTGCTTATTACATGAACTTGCATGATGATTTTGGTTTGGTCCTTTTTAGGACTTGTTCTTGATTGGTTAAATATGATTCATGTTGAATATCAAGTTCTGTTTTGGATTTTTGATTAACTTTTGACCCTAGGCTTTGACCTAGTGGTTTGTTACTTACATTTGAGTTGTGATTTCAGGTTCAAGTGTACATCTCCTTGATTGATGTTGCTCCTTCATTTGAGCTTGAATATTGGTTGTTGTTAGCTAACACTTGCTATTTTGTAGGCTTTGAAAACAATTCACTTGTGCTTATGGTTCATGTGTTGTATATTGGGTTGTCTGTTTGATATTGACTATTGATTGTTTGTCTGGATTTTGTACTGATTGGTTTAGATGTTTCCACAGGTACCTAAGTTGCTTTAAGTTCCTTTGAACTTTGCTTTGCTAGCTTGTGGTTTGCATACCACTGAGGTATAATTCCTTGATCTTCATGTAGTCTGGAAGACCTGTCATGTTATGTTGGCAGGCACCTGTCTGAAGCCCTCCTTAAGAGGCAATGTTTGTGGATGTTTAATTTTGTGCCAAGCAGGTAAAGACCTCTTAAGAGGAAATTGGCAGATAAAAGGGATGTGCAATCCATCCCCTGCTATTCAGTTGTGTCATTCACTTTGCTCACACCATGTGTTGATGCATTGTGAATAAGAACCCAAGATCTTGTTGTATCAGTCATCTGTGGAGAAGAGTTCCTACATTCTGGACTCCCACACTTTCTATTTGATTCATGATCTCCCAGGCCAGGGATAAGAGCTGTGAGGTCTTACCCTCACCTCCTATTTCATTTGCTTTACCCTAACTCTCAATGTTAGGGTTAAGAGCTAAAAACACCCCATTCCAGTTGGCTTGTTTCTACAGCCTAGCATTGTGTGAGCCAATTGTTTGCATATAGTGTGTGTGCTTGATTTATTGTGCTTGTACTTGCTTGATTGTGCTGTTTAGGATAGCTTGCTTCCTGTGCAAGTTAGGATAGAAACCTCAACATAGGGATCGTATGCATGTCAACTTCTAGGCTCGAGTCGTAGTCTCCCTAGTAGCTTGTTATCCCCTTTGTCTCTGGTTAGGTTAGAAATTCTTTCCCTGTTTAGGGGAACTACGTCGCCCTGATCCTCATACCAGATGAGGTACGTAGGCAGGAGATGAGCTGATCTCTCCGGGCGCCCTTTTTCTTTTTCAACCCCTTTGTGTGTGTTTGGAGTCCGACGTAAGTCCAGCGATTGGCAGTTGGTTTCCTGTGTTTTGTTTGCTTGTTGAAGCCTAACGTAAGTCCAGCGATTGGCAGTCGGTTTCCTGTGTGTGTGTTTGTTGGTTCGGATCCTGACGTAATTCCAGCGATTGGCAGTCGGTTTCCTATGTTTGTGTTGTCTGGCGTGCGTTAGCCGAGCTACGAGTGCTCTGATTCTTCTCCGGTCAGAGAAGATACGTATGCATAGGATGCGACATCCTAGCGAGCATGTTTCCCCTGTCCCGAACTACGTCGACTCTGATGTCTGTGTCTGACAGACTACGTAGGCCCAGGATGCGATATCCTACTGAGTCCCGTTTCTTCCGTTTTTCTGTGTTTCCTTCCAGCCTTGTGCAGTGTTTGAGCAGTCTTTAGCAACCTTTCTTCTATTCTTTCTGAGCGTGGATCCCGTCGAGTACGACGGATGCATAGGGGTGCTAATACCTTCCCTTCGCATAACCGACTTCCGATCCCATCAATCTCTGGTCGCGGGACCATGTCCTTTCCAGGTTTACTTCGAGCGTTTCCTTTCCCTCTTTTGGGATAAATAACGCACGATGGCGGCTCTGTTGTTTTCTTTTTCCCGCCGGTTTTTCGCGTAATGCGACACCGGGTATCAAGTGAGAGGAAGGATGACTGATCGTCCGTTTGATAGGCCACCCGTGACGTATGCATTTCTGTTAAAGAAGTTGAAGGATCTCGGGTATGTTCAGCTAAGGACGTTGGCTCCGGTAAGACCAGATCAGAGGCCTGCAAGCTATGATGAGAACGCCAAGTGTGAGTTCCATTCTGGTGCACCCGGACACAATATTGAGGGTTGTAAAGCCTTTAAGCATGTTGTCCAAGACTTGGTGGATTCCAAGGCCATCAATTTCGCACCATCGCCGAACGTTAATGCTAATCCCATGCCGACGCATGGACCGATGGGGGTGAATGTAATTGGTGAGGATCCGGGCCGTATCTGTGCGGTGGGTGAAGAGATTGATAGTGACTGCGAGCTCGACTCGTGGATAAAACCGTGCGTACCAGGGATGGAGATCCAGAACTGGAAGGCCGAAAAGATCATCACTGTTACTCTGCGTGAAGAGTAATATTTCTGTTTTTCAATTCTATTTGCATGAAAGCCATACGTTTTGCCCGAAACGTAATGGTTCATTATAAGGGCCACCTCATGTGTTTCATCTTGCATTGTTTGCATCATTAATAAAAGGATGTTTTTCGCATTAAAAGTGGTGTTCCCTATTTTTCATTTATTTTTGCAGTTTAATAAAAAATAAACAATAAAAATGGCAATGGTTTGTTTTCATTTTCCATCCTTTTAATTTGTCTTGTTCCAACTTTAAAAGCAACGCATGAATCAACATTCATGCAGATGCGATCATTCTCCGGATCTCATTGATAACAATCCTGTTACACCTTTATATGACTTCGACAATCCGATCTATCATGCCGAAGAAGAAGGCGAAGAAGATTGTGAACTGTCGGAGGAGTTAGCCAGGTTGTTGAAGCAAGAGGAGAAGGTGATTCAACCGCACGAGGAGCAAGTTGAGGTTGTTAATCTAGGCACCAAGGAGGTCAGAAAGGAAGTAAAAATTGGGGCCTCTTTGGAGGTAAACGTCAAAAGCAGGATGGTAGCGCTGTTGAAAGAGTATGTTGATATCTTCGCTTGGTCTTATCAGGAAATGCCAGGGTTGGATACCGATATCGTTGTGCACAAGTTGCCATTGAGAGAAGAGTGTCCTCCAGTGAAGTAGAAGTTGCGTAGAACTCGACCCGAGATGGCCATGAAAATCAAAGAGGAAATGCAAAAGCAATTGGATGCTGGTTTCTTAGCTGTCACTAATTATCCGCCTTGGGTCACGAACATTGTGCCAGTGCCGAAGAAGGATGGAAAGGTAAGGATGTGTGTGGACTACCGGGATTTGAACAGAGCTAGCCCGAAAGATGATTTCCCATTACCTCACATCAATGTGTTGGTAGATAATACAGCTCAATTCTCGGTGTTTTCCTTCATGGATGGCTTTTCTGGCTATAATCAAATTAAAATGTCGTCAGATGATATGGAGAAAACAACGTTCATCACACCATGGGGCACTTTTTGTTATAAGGTAATGCCATTCGGTCTCACGAACGCCGGTGCCACCTATCAAAGAGCTATGGTGACTTTGTTTCATGATATGATTCATCATGAGATCGAATGCAATGTTTATGACATGATAGCAAAGTCCCAAACAGAAGAGGGGCATCTGGTAGACTTGGCCAAGTTGTTTGACCGGTTGAGACAATTCAGATTGAGGTTGAATCCGAATAAGTGCACTTTTGGAGTGCGGTCCGGTAAGTTGCTGGGGTTTATTGTAAGCGAAAGAGGAATCGAGGTTGATCCTGCTAAAGTAAAAGCGATACAAGAAATGCCTGAACCGAGAACAGAAAAGGAGGTTTGTGGTTTCTTAGGTAGATTGAACTACATTTCACGGTTCATATCTCATCTAACAGCCACGTGTGAACCTATATTCAAGTTGTGGAGAAAAGATCAAACGGTCAGGTGGAATAATGATTGCCAAGGGGCATTTGAAAAAATAAAAGAATATTTGCTGAAGCCTCCGATTCTGATGCCTCCTGTGGAGGGACGACCGTTAATCCTGTACATGACAGTCCTCGAGGGGTCTATGGGGTGTGTACTGGGGCAGCATGACGAGTCTGGTCGAAAAGAGCATGCAATTTACTACCTTAGCAAAAAGTTTACCGACTGTGAAACAAGATATTCACTGCTCGAGAAAACTTGTTGTGCTTTGGCATGGGCAGCTCGCCGACTGAGACAGTATATGCTGGTTCATACCACTTTGTTGATTTCCAAGATGGATCCGATCAAGTATATATTTGAGAAGCCAACATTGACCGAACGGGTTGCGAGATGGAAAATGATTTTGACTGAATACGATATCCAGTACACTTCTCAGAAAGCAATAAAGGGGAGTGTATTATCTGATTACCTCGCCCAACATCCCTTTGAGGATTATCAATCGATGAAGTTTGAGTTCCCTGATGAGGACATCATGTTTCTCAAATCGAAAGATTATGAGGAACTGATCCCGGAGGAGGGGCCTGACCCTGAATCCGAATGGGTTCTGATGTTTGATGGGGCCGTTAACGTGAATGATAGCGGAGTTGGTGCTATTTTGGTTACGCCGAAGGGATCCCACGTTCCTTTTGCTTCCCGGCTAACATTTGAATGCACCAACAATGTAGCTGAATACGAAGGTCGTATCCTGGGTATCGAACCTCAGTGCGTACGTCTACTGGGGCAACGCCTTTCTCGCTTGTGTATGGGATGGAAGTTGTGTTACCGGTTGAGGTCAAGATTCCATCATTGAGAGTCCTGATGGATGTGAAATTGGAAGAGGCTGAGTGGGTAAGGACTCGGTATGAAGAGTTGAGCCTGATTGAGGAAAAAAGGCTGGCGGCCATTTGTCATGGGCAGTTGTACCAGCAGCGAATGAAGCGTGCTTTTGACAGAAAGGTGCGACCTCGTGTGTATCATATGGGAGATATGGTGTTGAAAAGGATCCTTCCTCCTCAGAACGATCGTCGGGGCAAGTGGACACCCAATTATGAGGTCCATTCGTGGTCAAGAAGGTTTTCTCTGGCGGAGCCTTGTTGTTGACGACCATGGATGGCGAGGATTTTCCATCCGCTGTGAATGTGGACGCAGTTAAAAAATACTTCGTATAAGAGACCCGCTGGACGAAAAGAATAAAATAGTCCAGGCAAAAATGGGCATCCCGGCGAACCAAAAAAAATGAAAGAGGTTCGGGCAAAAATTAGGGATAAAAAGAAAAAAAACTGTACACCCGGCAAGTTGAAAACCCCACAAGGGCGGCTTGGGCAAAAAAGGGTATCCCGGTGGACTGAAAACCCGAAAGGGTGGCCCAAGAAAAAGAGGGAATGAAACGAACAACTGCGTCTAGCATGATCGTTTGTACTTTGGATATGACACATGGATAATCCCCGATAGAGATCGGTCGGAAGCGTTTTGTTTCGGAAGGCAGAAAGCGCGGAGAGTCTTGAGGACATATGGGTTGTAACTGGGTTGGAAATCGATGAGATCACAGTTTCACATTGCTATTAGGATAGATTTTCCTTTTGTGCGCAATTACCTCTTTTCAGGGATTGCTTCTTGTGTACTACTCAGTTACGAGCCACCTTTTTCAATCAATAAAATTCATATTCAGTCAAATAATTTTGTTTTTGGTTTCATTACCGCTTTGATTGCAAAAACATCCGTTTATTTTGATAAGAATATTTGCATTTTGAGATGTAGGGGTCCCTTCCAATGCATGTTTATAGGATTGAAAACCTGAAATCTTATTCGGAAGGTTGAGTGACCTAGGTGTTGAAATGTTGGCACGCCTGGGGCACGTTTTATCTGACGATCTCTTTTGCAGGTGCTGTTGGTTATTTTCACTCACTTGCAGGTTGTGACGCGAAGCATTTTTGACGAAAGGGTTCCTTTGAGGTCTAATCAGGGACAAGAAATTGAAGAATGATGTAGAGACGGTGAGAGGATTGCGACGATCCTAGAGTGTCAATCAAGAAGACTCTTCAAAGTCTGAGGAAGTGGAAAGTCGATACTATGGTTAGATGGTGAACGCCAGTGTTCGACGAGTCGACAGGTGTTCCGTGGCAAATATTCCGTATCTCCCCAGCGGATTCGAGGTCGGTGTTTCCTTGGCAGCCAGGCCTGAAGTTTGTTGTTTCCCCTAGTAGGGTCGAGAGTGTTATTTCCCCATCAAGTCTGAAGATTGTTGTTTCCCCGGCAGGGGTGTGCGTTGGAAGTCTTCCCCAGTAAAGTCCCCAAGCGGATCGAGTTCAGTGGAGGTCATCCCCAGTAAAGATTGCCCTTTCCCCAACAGCAGTGTTATCCCAAGCAGGGTTGGAGATTGGAGTGATATCGAGTTCCTCAGTAGAGTTGCTCGTGCCGTCCCCTGAGGGGGATATTTTTTATGCATTCATCATTTAGAGAAGTATAGCATATTGCATAATGAATTGCGTAGCATTTCCATGGTTATGGAGCATTACGCTGTAAACTCATGCATCAACATTGCAAGCATAAGCTAGTCTCGAGTCGTGGTTACCGTTTGAGAATTGGTTTAGCTGGTTGGTGAAGATGTTACTCTGAGGAGTTTAGCATCGTGATTTTAAATTAACAATATTCCGCAGTAGCGCGATATTGGAGGAAAATTTCCGTCGGGCGGAGATGGAAATGAAGAACGGAGAACGTTACGCGATCAGCGCGAAAGTTGGGGTTCAAATGGAGAAAAGGAAGTGCTGAGCATTTTCTGGAGAATGGGGTTCAACTGGAGATGGGAGTTGAAGATTGTATCCGGGATGAGGTCCTCAGGATTGTCTTCTGATCATGTGTCACCTTAGACTTTGGCGAGGCCAAGAGAAGTCGTTATGGGTGTCTTCTGAGGAAGAAACGCACATGTTACCTTCCTTTTGAGAAGGTGTACCCTCTGATATGTCGCCATCAGAGTGGTGGTTGGTGTCATTTCCGGAGTTGCCAACGAAATTAGCATGGGAAAATGGAGAACGGGGTTCAAATGGAGAAAAGGAGACACGGGGTGTTTTCTGGAGAATGGGGTTCACAATGATGATCGAGAGCTATCATCAGGCGACTGGGGTTCAAATGGAGAATGGGGTTCATTGTTTGGCAGCAAGAGTGACATGAAGTTGTCGGGGTTCAAATGCGGTGATCAGGGATCATCCGCGCGGAAGAAAAATATTAGTTTTGGGGTTCAAGAAAAGCAAAAAAAAAATCAAAGAAGTTTTGGGGTTCAAGAAAAGCAAAAAAAAATCAAAGAAGTTTTGGGGTTCAAGAAAAGAAAAAAAAAATCAAAGAAGTTTTGGGGTTCAAGAAAAGCAAAAAAAAAATCAAAGAAGTTTTGGGGTTCAAGAAAAGCAAAAAAAATTAAAGAAGTTTTGGGAAAAGCAAAAAAAAAAAAAAAAAAATCCCAGCGGAGCGCAAATTGTTCGTTTGTTCTTTGTATTCAATCACTCTTCACCCTGATCATCTGAAAGCCGAGGCTGTTCATATCGACAGGTTCACAGTGGATTGAATAGGGGCAGCTGTAACACCTCAAAATTTGCCCTCCTCTTTTTGAGACTAGTTTAACATATTGCATTTCATTTTTTAGAGCATTAGGTATTGCATTTTGCATCTCATATGAAAATAAGAAGGTCATCCTCCAAAGTCTTTTCAGAAGATGGAGAAGTTACATGATTCAAGCCTGGGGGTCTCTATGAATTGATGATCAATCATCTGAGGGCATGGGCTTCAGTTAGGGTTTCTTGATTCTTCAAAGCTCTTGAGCATTATCTTGTTTGCAAGGATATATTACCATCATCATGGTTCTATCATCATCAAGAGTGGCAGAGTTTTATCCTCAAGTTCCTCTGAGTTAGGGTTGTGACCTCTAGTCAACCCTAATCAATGCCTTTCTTCCAACTAGGGTTTCTCAAAGAGAGGAGGTATTTTCTTGGGATGAGGATCACATGATTGTTATGAGGAGCTTACATGAGCTAGGGTTTCATTTTTGAGAAATTTCCCCAAGTGGTAGAGGCTCAAGTTGATCAGGGCATTTCAAGGTCATCTGAGGACCAAAAAGTCAACTGTGCAGTCAACTGAGGGCTATGAGGTGGGGAAATGAGTTGAGACACCTCAATCATGTTCAAAAGTTTTTGAAGTCATGGCAAAAGTTTCCAAAAATGAAAATGACCTGTAATTTCAAGTTTCCAAAAATGGCAAGTTTCTAGTCCACATTCAACGTGACTTATCAACATCAAAGAAGTTTCAAATGGATTTTCGGTGAACATGAAAGTTGTAGATCTTTGTCTCCCCTTTTCAAAACGCCCTAATTCATGTCCATATGATGAATGGTTAAGGAGTTATGGTTATTTGATCACAAGGTGTGCATGGAAATTCAAAATGGCATAACTTTTGATACAAAACTCCAAATTGGTCCATTCTTTTTGCAAAATACTCCTCATGACCAATACTTCTCAAAACAAGCCTTGCCATACATGGAGAAAGTGTGTATGATCATCATTCCTCAAGTGATCATTTTGGAGGGAAATTCCATAATTCAAAATTGGCTTATGATACAAGCAAAATACCATTCAAATCTTGATTATTGGTTGATTTTAAGTGAATTCAAGCCTTGCATGAGTACTGTTCACGTGTAGCATGGCCATGCTAGCTCACTTTTTCATTTTTGCAAATTGATCCAATATTCCCTAATCATGTTTAACCAATGCCTAATTTGGATTTCAGCATCATTAGTGAACCATATAAATACCAAACCCTAATCTCAATTGCTCAGAACAGAATTTTCAGATCTAGAATTTCAGGTTTCCCTCGATTTTTCTCTCTCTTTGAAATTCAAATTTCTCCACACAAACACCAAATCTCTTTGCATATTCTTGCTCCTGGTGTAATTCTGAGCAAGAATCATCATCTGGATTGGACAATTGAGCTGGATTTCGAGCAAATCAAGTGCATGAACATGGAAATGGAAGCTTGAAATGGGAGCATATCTAGGTGTTTTCATCCAATTCTTTTTGCACAAAGCTTTAAGAGGAGTAAAGTAGAGTAAATCTGGAGCTTTTGAGCAGTTGATAGCACGTGTACAGAAACTTCAAGTTCAAGGTGACTTCAAATCGATCCTCTCCTTTTGTTGTTTTCTTGTCATAATTGTGTAGATCGCACTTAGCTGAGCTTGTACATGTGTTTAGATCTTGATTTGGTTGAGTATTGTGCATGCTATGCTGAATATAAGTTTTGATTGTGAAAATGTTTTTGTTCGATCTGGAGAATTCATGAGGATTTAGATGAATTGGATATGATATTTGAGATGTATGTTGCAAGAGCTTTCGAACGGTATAAGGTTCATGCAATTCTGGAAAATTTTGGTTGAGCTCCGCCGTGGATGTGGCCGGAGAAGACGATCGGAGAATAGCTCCGCCGTCTGCAACTTTTTAGGGTTTATGTTCATGTGGCTTCCACGTTAGCGCTTGCTTGTGCATTTGATTGGCTACGATTGCATTGATTGATTCCACGCGTGCTTAACTCGCTTAGTGTGCTGACAATACATTAATGAAACGCATCGTTTCATTGTGCGTGATGTGGCTGATGATTGTGCTGCTTGCGTGTGCATTCTATTGGTTCTCATTTGTTTGACCATGCTTGCGTGTGTTTGACCTGCTGAGTGGCACGCTGATGTGTAAAGATGAAACGGTGTGCTTTGGTATTCAAATTTGGACCGCTTGATCTGATCTGCGCGCGTGATCTGATGGATGAGAATATTTTGAGTTTATTCAAACATTTTATTTCCCTCCATTTTATTTGTTTATTTCATTTGTTTTGCTCATCTTAGAAAAATCATAAAAAATTCAAAAATGATCCAAATATACTCCAATTTTTTTTCATAGTTCTGTTTTGATGTCTAGTTTTTTATGATATTAAATCCATGATTTGTTTGTATCTGGATTTTTATTTTGGAATTTTTTATTGAACCTTGTGCTATTTTGATATGTTGCATTCAATGCTTTGTGGAATTTCATCTTTGATCCAATTGATCTGATTTTTTGTATGCTTGATCTTCACTCATGATATGATTTTTGAACCTTGGTTTGGAATTTTTATCATATGCTATCACTGTTTTTTGACACATGAAGATGTATGTGACAATTTGTGTCATATTTTTGGCATTCAATTTGTGCATTTTTGTTCACCTATGATTTTAACCTTTCTGGATTTGATCTTTTACACATTGTTTGTTCATAACATGAGAAACTTGCATAAAAAATATCTAGGTCATTGCATGCATTTCTGTTTTGATTTGGATTTTCTAAGTTGGAAGTTCACTTTGTGCACATTTGCTTGCCTTTGCTTTACATTGATCATTTGAGACATTTTCTTTGTGAATTGATGCTGGTCCTTTTGAGGACATTTTGTTGATTGTTTGAATGTGCATTATGCAAAAGATTGGGTTCTGTTTTGATCAATTGGTTTGGTTTTGAACTTAGTCTTTGTACTAGTGTTTTGTGCATAAACTAACATTGCTTGTTATTTCAGGTGTGGATATTCTTCATGGATGGTTGGTTTTGTTCTCACTTGTGAGATGCAAAATGCATTCAATACTAACCTTATTTTGTTTTTTAGGATTCTAAGTGATGAGCTTGAGCTCATGAGTTCATTTGAGTGCTTGAGCATTGTTCATTGAGTTGTGTAACTGTTGAATGGTATCACTGTTTGTTTGTTGGTTTTTGACTGAAGTATTAACTGTTTAGCTTTTGTACAGGTACCTTAGTTGCTTGCTAGCTTTGCTTTTGATTAAGCTTTGGAGTGTGGTTGATACACCACTTAGGTAGTTAGCCTCTTACTCCATGTAGTCTGGAAGTCCTGTCACCTTTTTGGTAGGCATTTTGCTGGAAGTCCTCCTTTAGAGGCTCTATTTGTGTTTGTTTACCATTGTGCCAAAGACCTCCAAGATGAGGCATGTGACACTTCATAAGACCTCCAAGAGCAGAGGCAATTGGCGGATAAAAGGGATTAGTAGCCAATCCCCCATTATTCAGTGAGTCGTTCTTTATGCTCGCACTACGTGCTGATGCTTCTGATCATGTACCCAAGATCTTTGTCTAGAGTCTGTCAAGTGGAATAGGGTCCCTCTTTCTGGATCCCCACGCTTTCTTTGTCATGAGCTCACCCTGGCCAGGGTTAAGAGCTATGAGGTCTCATCCTCATTACCATTTTGATCTGCTCACCCTGACATTCAATGTCAGTGGTTAAGAGCCCAGTTGATCACCCTTACAGTTTGGCTTGTTTGTCGAGGTTGATATAACCCCTCTTGACTAAAGCCTACCCATTGTTTGGGCCTCTTGTATGGATATAGTGTGTGATGCTTGTTCACTTGTGTTGGTGTGGTTATTTGCTTTCCTTTGAATTGACTTGCTTCCTGTGTGAGTTAGGATTCTGAGTAGAGACCTCAACATAGGGATGTTTGATTGCAAGACAACTATTAGGCTCGAGTCTTAGTCTCCCTATTAGTTTGTTGTTTCCCTGGTCTCTGGTTAGGAGAGTGTTTCTCCCCTGTTAAGGGGAACTATGTCGCCCTGATTCTATACCAGATGAGATACATAGGCAGGAGGTTGCGAGCAGTCTCTCCGGACTCCCTTGGGGTTCATTTATGATGATTGATATCCAGTTGAGGGTTCATCTTTGGATATTTGATTACTTTGTTGGGGTAATCTGACAACCTTTTTCTTTGGTGTTCGCTGGTTAGCGTTTGTTTGTTTGGAGTCGGATGTAACTCCATGTATTGGCACTCTGTTTCCTTTTGTTTGGTTATTGTTGGGAGTCGGATGTAAGTCCATGTATTGGCATTATGTTTCCTTTTGTTTGGTTATTGTCAGGAGTCGGGTGTAAGTCCATATATTGGCATTCTATTTCCTTTTTGAGTGTTTCTTTTGACGTCTCAGCGTCTCTTTTTGGTGTTTTGTTTCGCCGTGCGTTAGCCGAGCTACGAGTGCTCTGATTCTCCTCTGGATAGAGAAGATACGTAGGCATAGGATGCGATATCCTAGCGAGCATGCCTCCCTTTCCCCGAACTTCATTGACTCTGATGTTTGTTTCTGACAAACTACGTAGGCCCAGGATGCGACATCCTGCCGAGTCCACTTCCTCTGTTTTCTTTCTTCATCGACCTGTTTATTGTTCCAGTTTGTGCAATTTCTTTGAGCAGTTCTATTAGCAACCTTTTCCTATTCTTTGAGCTATCTTTTGAGCGTCGATCCCGTCGAGTAAGACAGACGTGAGGGGTGCTAATACCTTCCCCTTGCGTAACCGACTCCCGTACCTTGTAATCTCTGGTTGTAAGACCGTTCCTTTCCCTTTCTTAGGTTAGTCCTGCGCTCCCTTTCCGTCATAGGATGAATAACGTCGGTGGCGGCTCTGTATTTTCCCGCCGGTTGTTTTTCGCTTTGCGACACAGATGAATTCCACAAGTTACAGGTTCAACATGACAGCTTAACAATGATCAATGTTGTAGATGAATCTAGAGGGTTCTAAAATGATGTATCAGATGAATTGAAATTTTAAGCACTTGATTCTTCATAGATTGGCATTGGCAAGTCCATTAGCAAAGGAATGTTGCCTAAATTCTAAGTCCAATTGGGCAAGATCAAACCAACAGTCCACTCAAAAATATTTTAGGGTTTTTGTAGTTATTATGTACATTAGTGGTCAAAGACCACACAAACAAGCAAAATAGCACAAAATAAAGTATATCACACAATATGGTCCAAATGGACAAAGTGAAAATTACATTAACATAAACAATTATAATGATATGTATAATGGCAAAAATGAAATAAAGTGCTAAAATAAATTGCATCAAAGTAAAGACTTGGAGTTAAAAGTTAATAGTTAGTAAGTTAGTAATTAGTTTTGTTTTGCTTTTGATTTCAAGACATTCTTTGGAGAATACTCAACCCACTTGCCACAATCATGGATCCTTAAACCAAAACATCTTCCAAAGGAAGGAAAGAAGGCCAAGTTTCCACACAATACCATGGAAGAGGGGAGACAAACAATCTCACTAACTAGAATGCTAATGCCTTTTATGTCACAAATTTAGCGCTATGTTAAGCAATCGTAATTGGACTTATGTAGAAGTCACAACTATTTGAGGTTGGGCAATGAACTTTTGGTATTAATGCATGTTGGAGACATAGTATTAAGAACTATGCTCATTAAACATACCACACACAAAAATATGCAAAAGGTGTGACCCAATCTCATCCATACTCATGTTAATCTTTCAATCAACTAGCATTAGGACTTTAAGATGTCATCGGCCAAATGGAAATCAATGGATGAAGAAGGGGAATTAGATGAAGAAGAAAGGGGATGAATGAGATCACAAATTGGTCAAAGGAGGACTTTTACCAAATTAATATTATTCATTCATTTTGGAAAATGGAATGTACATTCCATCAATCCCCTAAATCCAATAATATTAACTTGAAAAAGTCAAATCAACCTTGACCAAGGCCCAACAACAAATAAGAAACTCAATTAAGTCAATACAAATGGTCAACACAATTAAAATGACATTTATTCAATTAAAAATAGTAAAATAATGCATTAAATTTAAATATGTTTTGTCCAATTCCTAAAATCTCATCAAAACACCAAATAAATGGCCATGCGATTTATCATAGGTCAAACAAGTTCAAAGGACCTTTGAGAACAAATTTCATAATTTTTGGACACTTAAAAATATTTTTAAATAATTAAAAACAAATGCAAAATCAATTAATTCATGAAAAATATTAATAATGATCCTAAAAATAATTTTTATTCAGAATATGAAAGAGAAAAATATTTGAAATTTTTTGGTTAAAGTCCCATATTTTTTGGATCAATATTGAATATAATGTGAATTATTGAAGAAAATGGAATTAAAATGAAATTCAAAAAATCCAAAAATACGTGGACCATCAGATCTCCCTCATTAATTGAGGTGGCAGATTTGATGATCCAGAACGCGCGTTCCACATATGTCCAAGTCAACAGCGTTGTACACATGGTATTCACAAGGAATGGTTAAGATTAAAACGTGGAAGATGGATCCCATGGTTCAGACTCAAGACACATCATCACCGGAGGCAGAGCTCCGGTTGTCTTCTCTGGTGAGCTCCACCGGACTGGTCAACATGAAACATCACCAAAATAATAAACAGGGACATGATCTTAAAGAAAAAAAATTACTGAGCACGAATATCACCTTCTATTCATCTAATTCCAAATATTTTAAGAGATATGTGGAATTGAAAAATGAGGTTCATGATTTGAGTTGCTTTGATTTGGCCATAAAGCAACTCAATCTTCTTGCCTATATTTGTAGGACTTCAGACAACTCAAGAATCAATGGAATTGAGCCACAACTTAAGAGAATCGAAGAGTTTAAAATTTCTGCAAATTACCTTCAATAGAGGTCTGAACTTGCTAGATCTTGATCTGAATTGTGCTTGGCTTCACTTCAATTGCTTGCAGGAGAGGAATGGAAAGGTTTAGAAGTAATGGACTCCTGGAGAATTGAATTCCAAAATAGTGGAGATTCAAGCTCAAATTCAAATGAATTTATCAGGGTTATCCTATGAGAGTGAAGAGTTTTCAATGGAGATTCAAAGCTGGTGCAATGTGTGTGTGTTTTCTGAGCAAATGCAGCTGTATATATAGCCAAATCCATGTGATATTTGCACACTCTTTTCAACCTTCCAAATTTGGAAAATGATGAAAGCATGGTTCATGGGCGCGCATAGGCCAATGAAATTATAGCTTGAGGTCCAAAATTAATGATAAGATGTGTTGAAGCAAGCTTGGAATGCAAGGCAATTGAACATTTTTGTTTGAAGTTGGATCCATGCCAAATGATGTCAGCCTGTTTAAGCCATGCGCAACCTATGCATTTCTTATCCAAAATGAATGAATTTGAGCTCTTTGGAAATGTGAGATCAAGAGGAACAAGTTTTATGTTGAACACGTTTTCATTTGGAGCTTGTAACTTGGAGATATTTGAGGTGGATGTTTGGAAAAATTTGACATATCAAAATTTTTCTAAGTGTCAAGCCATATGTCTAAATATTCCACCTTGCTTAACTTTTTATAGGAGCATCAAATGAGAAAAGTGTCTTCATCAAAGTTGTAGCTCTCTCAACGACCTCAAAATGTTCACCAATTGCATGTCATTTGGGTTTGAAATGATAGAGTTATGCATTTTTAAAGTTTGGAAAAATCACTTGATCAATGGTATAGGTCAAAAGTGACCTATAATGTAGCCTCATATCACATGTTCAAAGGAGTTGAATTATCTCCCACCCCAAACATCAAAGCTGAATTATACACATTGAATTTTATTGTGCAACTTGGAAATCTTTCATCTAATAAAAAATGATAAAGTTATGGCCTTGGGAAGTTGACTTTCAAATTACGGTTTAGACAAAATGACCTATAATGTTTCAACATAGAAAATGATTTTCCAAGAAAACATTGCTCTAGGTCTCAACAAGAAAGTTGTTTATAATGTCATTTAGAGAATGTTTGCTATTGGAATCATTTTTATATGGTGAAAATTGTAGGAGATAGGATCTAGGGAGACTCAGTTTTGATCAGATGAATCCATCTAGCTAACCACCATCAGCCAACTTGCTAACTTCCAATTCTCTTGACTTTCTTGGTTCATGGTAGATCATATATGCATAAGATGATGAAATTTGAAGTGTCCCTTGAGAAATTTGATCAAATGGTGATATAGCTTGTTGGAGAAGTTACTCAAGATACCTAGTCAAACTAGGGTTTCCAAGGCAAATCACCCTCAACCTCTTGAAGAAAACTTGATCAATATGACATGTAGAGAACATTGGGACCCATATATTATGCTCATAACCATTTATGAATCAATTCTTGGTTGTGCTCTTTGTTCATGAGGGTCTCAAACCCTAGATGTGATCAATGAATTCAATGAGATCATGCCCTACCTACAACAAGAGTTAGGCAAATACAAAGACATATTTTTGGTATTTTTGTTAGTGAAATGAGAATATACAAGTATGATATAATCAAAAAGTGCTTGGTGATCTCTCCCAAACACAAACCCAATAAAAAGGGGTAAGGAGGATGCCAAGGCATGATCCCAATGCTAATGCTTATGATGAAATTGCATGTGGGATCTTAGGGTGAAAATTGGGGTCTTACAGTCGCGTTTGAAAGAAACCGCCATTGTCCCAAGTTCGTGAACCACCGGATTCACGTTTGGACGAGTCGCCCGGATAAGGTTCTTGAGCGACCACCGTCGCATGTTCATTAGGCTAGAAGCATGAGTGAAATCGGCCGGAATCAGGGAAGAAGTCCGAAATTAAGATGAGAAGGAAGGAGTTTTTTTTTCGTTTGGTTACATGATTTTTCTTGACCCTGCAAGCGGCCGTGATTTTAGTTCTAGGGTTTCATTTGTGTGTTTGCTGTTAGTAATAAATAATCCGGGTCGGATCCGACCCGGTCGCCCTGGACCTACCCCCGTTTTTTTAAAGGCCCGTTATTTTTTATATTTTAAAACTCCGTTTCAGTTGAGGTCTTATATTGCTGGACAAAATTAGTTTCCAACTAAGCACTTCAGGCCTGGTGGTTGAGACTTCTTTTGTCTCCCAACAGGTCCTAAGTTTGATCCTTGGCTTTGGTGTTTTTTTTTGTGGTTTCATTAATTTTATTTGCTTAAGATAGTCATTCTTTATTTTATTTAGATTAATCTTTTTCCTCGTATCCACTATTTAATTCAAAAAAACATTGTTGTTTTATTCTATTTTTGTTTAGTTTTATTTTTTTAAATGCATCAAAAAGAAACTTATTTATATAATCATTTATTTATTTATAATAAAATTATTTTGGGGTTCTTGTATATCAAGTCTTTGTGAGGGTATCCATTCAACTTCCTGTGATTTCAAACTTCCATAATTCAATCATTTTAATCTCAAACCCTTACATTAACCTTTTCTTTTTAATCTTTTCTCATTAAAATCTGAAGAAAAAGATTACCTGGATGAAATATCTGGTCGTAATCCTGAATATTAGGTCCAAGTTGTAAGAGCTTGTAAGACTTATGTATTCGTCTTCTCTTCAAATCACTTATAACTATTCAAACTTCTTTTCTCAATAAAATTGAAAGAAAAATATTACCTGGGTGAAAGGTCTAGACGTAGTCCCGAGTATTAGACCCAAGTTGTAAGAGCTTGCAAATCATAAATACTCGTCTTTCAAGCCCAAAAATACATCTAACCTCAAAATCTTTTTCGCTTTCGCGCGATTGATCCGAAAAACATCTTGTCTTAAGATGATGTAAATCAGTGCTTCATCCACAATTGTTAAGTTATGATAAGTGAAGTTTTTCCGAATGTTGATTTGTAAATCCATTCAATGTGTGGTATACGTTCGTTCCTCATCTGTTTTGGGTAAAACAATGTTTTCGTCGATCAATACAATATAGCTTTCGCTAAAATCGACCAACAAACAAATATTTTCTACCCAGAACTACGTAAGCCTTGAGTTCTCTATTGCGATACGTAGGAGCAAGATTATGAAATCTTGTCAGGCCCATTAATAAAAAACTTAGGTTTGGTCCCCTTCGTTGTAAATAATCCAAAAACACCTTCTCTTTTTCTTTTGATCCTATTATTCTTTCCCTCATAATAACTTGAGACGCCTAACATTTTGAGCTAACACCAACACGCACAATTAACCTAATGGTTCCCGTTGAGTACAACGAACGTGAGGGGTGCTAATACCTTCCCCTTATGTAATCGACTCCCGAACCTTGATTTGGTTGCGACGACCATAATCAATGTCATTCTTTCTTAGGTTTTATCGATATTTACCCTTTCCTTTTAGGAACAAATAAAGTTCAGTGGCGACTCTGTTTAGTCCATCATACGAGCGTGCGATTGCCCTTCACCTAAGTCGTTTTCTCATTTTTTTGAGGTGCAACATTGGGGATCTAAAAACCAAATAAAGGTTTCACAAGGATCCAAGGTCCATTCCCAAAAACAAATGCAAACGAAGATCATAAATCTTCAGTCGGGGACATATGATGAACTAGATCAACACATCAACTCTATTGGAGATAAATGATGAACTGCTTAAGGAGCAACCCAATTAATGCTATCGGGGATGATAAACTGCTTGGGGAGGAACTCGTCAACCAAATTTCTGGGACGAACAACGAACTTTTTGGGAGGTAAAATCACCGACCAACTGCATGGGGAAGATAACAATGCTTCAGACATCAAGACTTTACCGTTCTATGATTGTTGTTGACATTCCTTTTTGAAATCGATGTTCTTAAAGTAAATATCTTATTATTTCAGAAAAACGTTTATTCATTGATTTATTTATTTCAAAATTATCATAATAAAATTCAATTTCATTAAACAGAAACAAATGAGAATAGAAATAATTGGATAAAAGCTCAACATTATTTAATAGAATGGTATCCGCAAATGGAAGGACTCCGTGTATCTTTACAAAGTTTGGAAATGATAATTTACATGGAAAAGGGCTATATTGAATACAATGAGCACTACTCCCCCTACCAACTTTGAAATCCATTGTGCTCTTGTCTTCGATCGAGAATGATGAATCGGAACCAAATGATTATTCAAAACTGTTTCAACGATCAGGACCAGTCAGGTGCATTTTGTAAGACCCCAATTTTGACCCTAAGATCCCTCATGCAAGTTGGTTGATGGTGGTTGGCCAGATGAATTCATTTGATCAAAACTAGGTCTACCTAGACCCTATCTCCTACAATTTTCACCATATGGAAATGATTCCAAGATCAAAGTAACACTAAATAACATTAGAAACAACTTTTATTTTTATGTCTAGATCTAATTTTTCATAGAAAGTCATTTCATATGTTGAAACATTATAGGTCATTTTGTCTAAACCCTAATTTGAAAGTCAACTTCCCAAGGCCATAACTTGCTCTATTTTTATTGGATGAAAGATTTCCAAGTTTCACAATCAAATTCAATATGTCTACTTCAACTTTTATGTTTGGAGTGAGAGCTAATTCAACTTTTATGAGCATGTGATATGAGGTTACATTATAGGTCACTTTTTACCTATACCATTGAACAAGTAATTTTTCCAAACTTCAAAAATGCATAACTCTATCATTCTAAATCCAAATTACATGAAATTGGTGACGATTTTGAAGCTCTTTTAAAGGGATACATCTTTTATGAAGACACTTTTCTCATTTGAAGCTCACATAAAAAGTTATGTAAGGTGGAATATTGAGTTATATGGCTTGACACTTTGAAAATATTTCAACATGTTGAAATTTCCAAACTTCCCCCCAAATTTTGAGGTATATGGCTTAACTAATAATCAATTGCACAAATTTCAGTTCACAATGCCTTGCCATCCAAGCTTCATGCAGACCTCAATTGGAATCATTTTGGACCTTAATGCATTGCATCATGGGCCTGTACATGCCCATGCACTCGTGCCACCCACATTGCAAATTTTGGACAGATTTTGAAGTGTGAAAATATCATTCCCTTTGACTATAAATAGAAGGCCTCTGAGCTCATTTGAACAACACTTTACGCGCCAGCTTTTCCCCCCCATAGAAACCCTCTCATTCTAAAGGAAAACCTAGGAAATTTCAATTTGAAATTTGAGTTTGAATCTCAATTGTTGGAGATTCAAGAACTACAGGATCCAAAGCCTTGCAACCTCTTTAATCACTTCCTGCTAGCTTCTCAAGTGTGATCAGATCGTGTTTGGAGCAAGCAACATCAAGAACTGCATAACATTAAAGGTAATTTTCAGAAAATTTTATCTCTTCGATTCTCACTCAATTCTACTCAATTCTCTTGGATCTTTGGTTGTTTGAAGTTCTACCAATATAGGAAAGATTGAGTTACTTAGAGGTCAAATCGAAGCAACTCAGTTGACACACCTCAAAATTCAACTCCTCATATCTTTTTATATATTTGGAGTTACTTGAAATTGAGGTCAGATTCGTGCTCTACACCATTTTTTCTTTCAGATCATGTCCTCCTTTTTTATTTTGGTGATGGTTGAAGGTGGACCAGTCCGGTGAGGTCCACCGGAGAAGAAGACCGGAGTTACAGCTCCGGTCGTGTGTTGGCACATCTCCAACCATAGGATCCTTTTCAAATGTTTTAATCTCACGCGTTGGTCCTAATTACCATACCTGTGGCGCATTGACTTAAGTCCACGATGGAAAGCGCGCTGATGACCACTTGATCTGCCACCTCAATTAATGAGGGAGATCAAGTGGTCCACGTTTTTTGGTATTTTCTGATTTTCATTTTAATCCTTTTATTTACATTACTTCATATTAATTTTAATATTGATCCAAAAAATATGAGAGTTTCACCAAAAAGATTCAAATAATTTCTTTTTTCATATTTTGAATTAAAAATATTTTTTGGATCATTATTAAAATTTTTCATGATTTAATTGATTTTGTGATTATTTTTAATCGTTTAAAAATACTTTTAAGTCTTTAAAAATTCTGAAATTTTTTCTCCAAGGTCCTTTGACCTTGTTTGACCTATGATAAATCTCATGGCCATTTCGTTGGTGTTTTGATGAGGTTTTAGGAATTTGACAAACCATATTTAATTTAAATGTATTATTTTAGTCTTTTTTTATTTTAATAAATGCCAATTAATTGTGTTGACCAATTGTGATGACTTGTTTGAGTTTGACTCTTGTTGTTGGGCCTTGGTCAAGGTTGATTTGACTTTGTCAAGTTAATATCATTGGATTTAGGGGATTGATGGAATGTACATTCCATCTCCCAAAATTAATGGATGATATTAATTTGGTAAAAGTCCTCCTTTGACCAATTTTAGATTTGATCCATTCCCCTCCCTCCTCATCTCATTCCCATTCTTTATGCATTCATATCATTTGGCCTATGATATCTCAAAGTCCTAAGGCTAGTTGATTGAAAAATCAACATGAGTATTGTAACACCACTTTTTCTAACCCAAATTATTTAACATATAATCAGAGTAAATAAGCACGCATATAAAGAAAAGGGCGTCACATCGACGTTTTCGAAACTTAAAACTTTAAAAAACCAACAATACACCTGGTCATTCAAAATAACACATTTCACTCATCATGAATATTCAAGCAATATGCGTTCGCAGCGAAAAATAAAGAATACTCATGTATTTCATAATATGATCCATTTCCCATACCATGATCATCTCTCAATAATCACTTCAAATAAAATAAAACAATTAATGACATAAAGCATATCAAAATAAGATATGAGTTCAATACCACTAATCTACCCAGTGTTACATGACCAGAGCATTGACTCATCACCTAATCTCAAACTAAATACGGAAACTCTCCAGCTATTCTTGAGCGAGCTACCGTCCACCTACTCCAGCGATACTACTCTGTAGTATCTGCACGATACCCATGTAAAGGTAACATTCAAATAAAAAGGGTGAGAATTCAAATCATTATGAAATAGCATAATAAGGCACAATGAATTAAAACACAATTTAAGAATTCATCACACTTGGTATAATCACGTCAATAATATTAACCAACAATCATCTCACATATTTCATACGTACATCGCATCCACATCAATACATGCATTCAATGATCACATAACTATATACGACTCAATGCAAGACAATGTGACTCCATGCATGTGGTACCTCAATGTGAACTCAAAGTTTCACCGCTTTCCAATTCAATATCTAGAATCCAAGCCACGCTTCCGATCCGGACAAGACCAAAGCCCTACGTCTGTTTCCAATGAAGGATCACCGCTTAATACTACGCCTAATCCCAATTAAGGATTAACGTCTACTACATCTGTTTCTAATGAAGGATCTCCGCTTAATACTACGCCTGATTCCAATTGAGAATCAACATCTGCTCATGTGAACCCACAGTTTCACCACTTCCACAATGAAGTCAACCATGCTATGAATGAATGCACACATACCAACACATTTGCAATTAAGACCATCTACATACCGTCTTAACATCCCACATATCACCATGACTCACAATTGGTACATATACACATCCATAACAACACATCAATTACGATTACATATACACATCCATAACCATAAATCATTCGCAATTCAATAATGGTATACATACACATTCATATAATATATTATTCACCAATATAGGCCAATCATCAATTATTTAATTATTTCTCATATCCACTAGATAAGGAATTAATACACCAATTAATTAATTAACACTCCACATAATTAAATTAAAATTATAATAATAATAGTATAATAATTCAATACTAAAAAAATGGGTTGTTACAACTCTCCCCCACTTAAAAGATTTTCGTCCTCGAAAATTTACCTCAAACGAACAACTCCAGATATGATTCCCTCATTTTATCCTCGAGTTCCCACGTAATATTTCCATTGGCGACTCCGCCCCATATCACTTTTACCAAAGCAATCTCCTTACCACGAAGCTTCTTCACTTCTCGATCTTCAATCCGCACAGGTGATGTATCAACCGTCAAATTATCCCGTACTTGCACATCATCTAATGGAACAACATGCGATGGATCCGCAATGTACTTCCTCAATTGAGACACATGGAATACATCATGAAGATTAGAAAGTGATGGTGGTAATGAAATCCGATATGCCACTTCACCTATCCTCTCGGAAATCTGATAAGGACCAATGAAACGCGGCGTCAACTTATGCGACTTCAAAGCTCTACCAACACCCGTTATTGGCGTAACTCGAAGAAACACATGCTCGTCTTTCTCAAACTCAAGAGCTTTCCTCCTCTTATCATGATAACTCTTTTGACGACTCTGAGAAGCCTTCATCTTCCCTTGAATCATCTTAATCTTATCTGTAGTCTCTTGAATCAACTCGGGTCCAACCACAACACTCTCTCCCAATTCGTACCAACATAAAGGAGTTCTACACCTTCTGCCATAAAGGGTCTCAAACGGTGCCATTCCAATACTCGAATGGAAACTGTTATTATATGTAAACTCGATTAAAGGCAAGAAACTATCCCAATTTCCTCCTTGTTCCAAAACACAAGACCTCAAAAGATCTTCAAGTGACTGAATAGTCCTTTTCGTTTGACCATCAGTTTGCAGATGATATGCTGAACTCAAACGCAACTTCGTACCCAAAGCACTTTGCAAACCTTCCCAAAATCTCGAAGTGAACCTCGGATCTCTATCTGAAACAATACTCGATGGTATACCATGCAAACACACAATTCTCTCGACGTACAACTTAGCAAGTCTCTCCATCGAATAATCCATTCTCACCGGAATAAAATGAGCACACTTCGTCAGTCTGTCCACAACGACCCAAATCGCCTCACAATTACTCGATGTTCTTGGTAAGCCCGAAACAAAATCCGTAGAGATACTATCCCACTTCCACTCGGGGATAGATAATGATTGCATCAAACCAGACGGCTTTTGATGTTCAATCTTTGACTTTTGACAAGTCAAACATGAATACACAAATTCCGCTGCATCCTTCTTCATACCTTGCCACCAAAACATCTTCCTCAAGTCTTGATACATCTTAGTAGCACCAGGATGAATACTCAGACCACTTCTATGCCCTTCCTCAAGAATCCTCTTTCTCAAATCCATACCATCCGGAACACACACTCGATCACGACACCTCATGATACCATTCTCATCAATCCGAAAGTCACCACCTTTACCTTGGTTAATCAATGTCATAACATCGACTAATTTCAAATTTGACCTCTGACCTTCTCTAATCTCGTCAAGAATGTCACACGTAAGCTTCAACATCCCAAGCTTAACACCCGAAGACGTCGCTTCACAAACCAAACTCAAATCCCTAAATTGCTCCAACAATTCAAACTCTCACATCATCAACATAGACATATGCAATAACTTCCTACTCAATGCATCTGCTACAACATTCGCCTTCCCAGGATGATAATTCAAACCAAAATCATAATCCTTCAAGAATTCCAACCATCTGCTTTGCCTCATATTCAATTCTTTCTGATCGAACAAGTACTTCAAACTCTTGTGATCACTAAACACATCAAACCTCGATCCAAACAAGTAATGTCTCCAAAGCTTCAACACAAACACAACGGCGACCAACTCTAAATCATGCATCGAATAATTCTTCTCATGAACCTTGAGTTGCCTTGAAGCATAAGCTACCACTTGCCCCTTTTGCATCAATACACCTCCCAAACCCAACAAAGAAGCATCGAAATACACAACGAAGGTTTCTAACGGATCCGGTAAAATCAAAATAGGAGCCGTAGTCAATCTTCTCTTAAGCTCTTGAAAATTCGCTTCACACTGCGAAGTCCAAATGAAAGCTTGACCCTTCCTAGTCAACTGTGTCAACGGTAACGACAACTTAGAAAATCCCTCAATGAACTTCCTATAATAACCAGCCAAACCAATGAAACTTCGAATCTCAGCAACAGACTTAGGAGCTTCCCACTGAGATACAGCCTCAATCTTTGTAGGATCCACAAAAATCCCACCGCTCGAAATCACATGTCCAAGAAAACTTACTTCACTCAACCAAAATTCACATTTAGAGAGTTTAGCAAACAACTTCCTCTCTTTCAACACCGATAACACAACCTTCAAATGCTCTGCATGATCCTCTTCGCCCTTGGAATAAATCAATATATCATCGATGAACACAACTACAAACTTATCCAGATAATCATGAAAGATTCTATTCATATACTCCATAAATACACCAGGTGCATTCGTCACCCCAAAAGGCATCACGGAGTACTCGTAGTGATCGTACCTTGTCCTAAAAGCAGTCTTCTAAATATCCTCAGCCTTTACACGAATCTGATGATACCCAGACCTCAAATCAATTTTGCTAAACACACTAGCTCCAACCAGCTGATCCATCAGATCCTCAATCCTCGGAAGTGGATACTTGTTCTTAATCGTCACTTTATTCAGTTGTCTATAATCAACACATAATCTCATAGAACCTTCTTTCTTCTTGACCAATAGCACAGGTGCACCCCACGGCCACACACTAGGACGAATAAACTTCTTCTCGAGTAAGTCTTCAAGTTGACTCTTCAAATCTTTCAACTCAGAAGCAGACATTCGATAGGGAGCCATCGATACAGGACTAGTTCCAGGAACTAAATCAATCGAAAACTCGACCTCTCGTTCCGGCGGTAAATCACTTATATCTTCCGGAAATACCTCCGCAAATTCACAAACTATTGGCGGTCCTTCGATCGTCCTCTTCTCCCGAATATCCAAAGTTGCCAACAACATAAACAACTCGGAACCATCTTGCACCGATTCTTCAATTTGCTTAGCAGACACCCACCAATCTTCCTTAGCATCAACCTCAGGAAAAATAACCGTTTTCTCGAAACAGTTGATATACACCCGATTAACTTTTAACCAATTCATACCCAAAATCACGTCGAGTTGCTCTAACGGAAGACAAACTAAATCAATTCCAAAATCCCTACCAAATATACTCAACGGTCAATTCAAACACACAGAGGAAGTAGAAACAGAACCCATAGCAGGTGTATCAATAATCATACTTCTATGCATATCAGATAATATGAGATTCAGCCTCTTAGCACAATCTAAAGAAATGAAAGAATATGTTGCACCGGTATCAATAATGGCAATCAAAGGTGTACCATTAATAAAGCACGTACCTTGGATTAGTCTATCATCGGTAGTGGTCTCCGCACCAGACAATGCAAACACCTTTCCCTTCACTTGCTCCTTCTTCGGCTTATCACATTGCGAACTAATGTGACCTTTCTCACCACAGTTGAAACAAGTTACGTTCGAACCAACTCTACACTGGTTTGCTCTATGACCCATCCTGCCACAATTGAAACACTTCCCAGAATCTCTACTACATTCCGTAGAACGATGGCCTTCCACACCACATTTGAAGCACTTAAGTGGGATGGAAGATACTCCCCCACTTGGCTTCTTGCCAACACTAGATTGTCTCCTCTTTTCATCATATGGTTTCCCCTGATCTTGGTTTTTCCCCTTCAGACTCTTGTAGATAGAAGCACTCTCCCTACTATCCTCGTCATAAATCCGGCTCTTGTTAACCAATTCTGTAAAACGAGTAATCTGTTGGTAACCAATGGCCTTCTTGATATCATGTCTCAAGCCATTCACAAACTTCAAACATTTAGATCTCTCAGCATTAGCAGCATTGTAATGAGGACAATACTTGATAAGCTCCTGAAATCTAGCAGCATAATCAGCAATGGTACCATTTCCTTGCTTCAATTCAAGGAACTCCACCTCTTTCTTCCCACGACAATCTTCTGGGAAATAGTTCTCCAAGAAGGTATCACGGAAAAGAGTCCAAATAACTTCAATGTTGTCTTCTTCGAACCTCTGAAGAGTGTTATTCCACCAATCTTCAGCTTCCTTCTCAAGCATATGGGTACCAAACTTCACTTTCTGAGCATCAGTACAGTTCATGACTCTGAAGATCTTCTCAATTGGTTTCAGCCAAGCTTGAGCTTTCTCAGGTGCATGCTCACCCTCAAAGATAGGAGGATTGTTCCGCTGGAATTTCCCTAAAGCACGGAACTCAACATCATCTCCCTTTTGGTTACCGGCATTCGCATTCGCTTGATGGGCATTCGCTTGATGGATCTGACCCATGGATTCAGCCAGCATCCTCAGCGCCTCAGCAATGGCATCATCATTCCTGCCTGCAACCATTGCCCTAACAACCCGAAACATCAAACAAACAGTATCGATCATGTCAGATACACAAATCAAATACCACGGAAAACCTACTACTATTGACCAACTGGTCAACCAGGCTCTGATACCACTAATGTAACACCCCTTTTTCTACCCCAAATTATTTAACATATAATCAGAGTAAATAAGCACGCATATAAAGAAAAGGGCGTCACATCGACATTTTCGAAACTTAAAACTTTCAAAAACCAACAATACACCTGGTCATTCAAAATAACACATTTCACTCATCATGAATATTCAAGCAATATGCGTTCGCAGTGGAAAATAAAGAATACTCATGTATTTCATAATATGATCCATTTCCCATACCATGATCATCTCTCAATAATCACTTCAAATAAAATAAAACAATTAATGACATAAAGCATATCAAAATAAGATATGAGTTCAATACCACTAATCTACCCAGTGTTACATGACTAGAGCATTGACTCATCACCTAATTTTAAACTAAATACGGAAACTCTCCAGCTATTCTTGAGCGAGCTACCGTCCACCTACTCCAACGATACTACTATGTAGTATCTGCACGATACCCATGTAAAGGTAACATTCAAACAGAAAGGGTGAGAATTCAAATCATTATGAAATAGCATAATAAGGCACAATGAATTAAAACACAATTTAAGAATTCATCACACTTGGTATAATCACGTCAATAATATTAACCAACAATCATCTCACATATTTCATACGTACATCGCATCCACATCAATACATGCATTCAATGATCACATAACTATAGACGACCCGATGCAAGACAATGTGACTCCATGCATGTGGTACCTCAATGTGAACTCAAAGTTTCACCGCTTTCCGATTCAATATCTAGAATCCAAGCCACGCTTCCGATCCGGACAAGACCAAAGCCCTATGTCTGTTTCCAATGAAGGATCACCGCTTAATATTACGCCTAATCCCAATTAAGGATTAACGTCTACTACGTCTGTTTCCAATGAAGGATCACCGCTTAATACTACGCCTGATTCCAATTGAGAATCAACGTCTGCTCATGTGAACCCACAGTTTCACCACTTCCACAATGAAGTCAACCATGCTATGAATGAATGCACACATACCAACACATATGCAATTAAGACCATCTATATACCGTCTTAACATCCCACATATCACCATGACTTACAATTGGTACATATACACATCCATAACAACACATCAATTACGATTACATATACACATCCATAACCATAAATCATTCGCAATTCAATAATGGTATACATACACATTCATATAATATATTATTCACCAATATAGGCCAATCATCAAATATGTACACATAGATTTCATTCCAAAACACACACAACATTTAAATATCAATTTTCCAATTTTCAAACAGTGTTAACCGGTTAACGCCCTGGGTTAATCGGTTAACGCAAAACAGAATGCGCTTCTTGGCAATTTTTAATAGTGTTAACCGGTTAACGCCCTGGGTTAACCGGTTAACGCAAGACAGAATGTAATTTTTTCAATATTATAACAGTGTTAGCTGGTTAACGCCCTGGGTTAACCGGTTAACGCAAGACAGAATGTTGTTCCTGCGCTGACACGAAACAGAATGCAGATTTCCCCGCATTTTTCATCGTTGGAGGACTTCCGGACCTCCGATTTCGATTCCGTAAAAAGCTACACGTTCAGAAAATTATGACTCATCCAATTATATATTCATTCACAGTTTTAGCATAATTTAATCATCACAATTCAAGAGTATTTATCAACACCTAATAATTCCAAACCATGCCAATTAAGGATTTCAACCTAAAACATGTTCCTACCCATTGACCCAATCATACTAACCCATAATGATAAGGATTTCCCCCCTTACGTTGTCAATTTGATGGAAACCTTGACTCCTTTCGCTTTTCCTCTCCTCTATCTCTATTGCTTCCAGTGCTCAAGTGAATTCTAATTCTCACTTCCTTCACTCTTACTATTTATAATAGTATTCTAGTTGGGCTTAAATCATCAAATTTAATCACTAGGCCCAATAATACCTAATATTTAAATACCTCTATTTAAATTTAAATAATTAACCGCTCACTATGCAACCAAGTTAATTAATTAATTCAATTATTTAATTATTTCTCATATCCACTAGATAAGGAATTAATACACCAATTAATTAATTAACACTCCACATAATTAAATTAAAATTATAATAATAATAGTATAATAATTCAATACTAAAAAAATGGGTTGTTACAAGTATGGATGAGATTAGGCCACCTCTTTTGCATATTCTTTTTGTGTGTGGTATGTTTCATGAGCATAGTCCATTATACTATGTCTCTAACATGCATTAACACCAAAATTCGATTGCCCGGCCTTAAATAGTTGTGACTTCTACATAAGTCCAATTACGATTGCTTAACATAGCGCTAAATTTGTGACACAAGAGGCATAACATTCTAGTTAGTGAGATTGTAAGTCTCCCCTCTTTCATTGTATTGTATGGAAACTTGGCCTTTTTTCCTTCCTTGGGAAGATGTCTTGACTCAAGGATCCATGCTTGTGATAAGTGGGTTGAGTGTTCTCCAAAGAATGACTTAAAAATTAAAGCAAAAGCAAAACAATGCTAACTTCTAACTCATTAACAACTAACTTTTAATTTCAAGTCATTTACTTTAATGTCATTTAATTTTAGCCTTTATTCATTTGCCATTATTCATACCATTCTAATTGTTTATGTTAATGCAATTTTCACTTTGTCCATTTGGACCATATTGTGTGATATATCTTGTTTGTGTATACTTTGCTTGTTTGTGTGGCCTTTGACCATTAATGTACATAATAACAACAAAAAACCCTAAAAAAACATTTGTGTGGACTGTTGGCTTGATCTTTGACAAATGGACTTAAAATTTAGGAAATATTCCTATCCTAAAGGACTTGGCCAATGCCAACTTTTTGTGAAACCAAGTGCTTACAATTTGGAACTTTATCTGATACATCATTCAAGATCCCTTTGAGTTCATCTGCAACATGATCATTGTGAAGCTGTTATTTTGAACCTGTGACTTGTGGAATTCATCTGTTACATGGGCTAATTTGAAGAAGATCATGGAGTGGCTAAAGCTTGGATGTGGCTAGCTTTATTTGATGCCTTTTCTCTTCAAGATTGATATAATTGTGCATTTGTGTGTTGCTTAATTCTAAATGTCCAAGGTAATTTGGGGTTTCTATATGGAATTCTTGCATATTGGATTGCTACCCATCAGTTAGATCTTTTCAACTCTTAACTTTCAATTTTGTGCATAGGATTAGTCTCTTCATCTTCTCCCCATTACTTTAATTTCAAAAATCTCTCCCTCCATTTAAAATTTTCTTTGTTTGTACTTATCTTGTTCTAAACTTTGACCATTTTGCAAAAAGATAGAAATTTTGGCCTTATACCATTGCATTTTCAGACTTCTTTTCTTAAATCAAACTTCTAAATAAACTTAACAATACTTGACTTAAACTTTCAAAAGCCAAAAAGAACTAACTCATTCAAACCATTTTAAGGCCTTTGAGCCTTTCAAACTTAATTTTTGATAAAAGCAATGCATCCACTTTGAAATTTGTATCACGAACTACGAGGTTTTGATTCGTCATTTCTATATTGGTACGTAGGTACAAGTCCAAAGCTCTTGTCAAACACAAAAATATAATTAATGAATTCTTTTCTCATCCCCCCATTCTATTTGTTTGTAAACATCATTTTTGTACCAAATACATATGCACACAAAAAGGGCTCCCTAGGAGTACCTAGGACACTTTGGGTGCTAACACCTTCCCTTTATGTAACCAACCCCCTTACCTGTAATCTCTGACATTTTATTAGTTTTGATTTGACAACTTCTTACTTTTGGGTTTTGAAATTCTGGTGTAGTCAGAGTTCATATGTTCTACTCCAAGTCATGACATCTGATCCAACATTGTTACTAATGCAGCAAGACAGTTATACAAATTAAAACCCAGTACTAATATGCACACATTCACCGATGTCACGACATATACTACTATATCACCATAGAATGGAAGAACACCCAGTTCTGTCCATCTGGTACAAAGACACAATAGAGATCAAACATAGCACTTACTTCTGTTGAGCCTGCACAGTTCTCAGCATGATGTCTCAACATTGATTTGAACATCACCTGTTACAGCATTACAGTTTACTATACTGTAAAAGACCAACCAGTCTATACTTCAGTATCAGCTGACAGAGATAAATGTCATAACATCCAGTTAGACAGTTAAAGAATGGGCCTTATACCTGGTTTGTTATTCCCTTGATAAACGGACTGAAATACATACTGAACTTTTATATTGCAGCACTTGGGCCTTGTACTTGTATTTCCTAAAATTAAGGTTAAGCAACTTAACCTAATTTCCACATATTAGGGTGCTAACAAATAGGCTATTTGTTAGGTTCATTAATTGTAGCTCAGTTGTTAGTTTCCTGGATTTTAGCTCAGCTGTTAGATTCCTGAAGAATAGCCTGACAAAAATACTGAAACAGAAAAACTAACCATCCTACACTTTAGCATATGCTGTCAGGAATGGATGTCACAACATTCAGTTTGACGTCCAGATCATAGACCATATGCTAGGTCTGTTATTCTCCTAAAAACAGATTGAATTACATACTGAGTTATAACAGACAGGATTATAACGTGCAGAAGGTAAAAACACAAGTAATTGTTAACCCAGTTCGGTACAACATCACCTACTCTGGGGGCATACCAAGCCAGGAAGAAGATCCACTATCTGCAGTATTAATTTAGAGTTAAACTCCCCCATTTACAACTCTTCACTTAATCCCTACCTAATGCAATCTATACCTAGGAACTCCTAGATAGAAACCTCCAGTTTCCATTCCTATCACTACAAGTACAATGTAATGCTAAACAACTTGAACTTGCTTCACATCTTCGTTCAAGACCATAACAACTCTTACCTACAGGCTTTGAGTTACAAATAATCTCATGCTTTCGAGCACTGAGAAACACATGGTAACCTTCCCACAGGTTAGGAGGTTTACCGCACACACACCCCTAATATTTACATTATTTGAGGCTTGTAAAACCAAGGTTACAATCTGCTATTTATAACCTAAACACCCAACTGGATTTGGGCCTTCAGAAATCGCAGCAAACTTCTCCTTTGTTGTTACAAAGCAAGCAGAAAACTTCTGCTATAATCAAGGTCTTCATATCTTTTAGTTCCTAACATATCTCCATATTTAGAAACTGTATATTCACCAAATATTCTGATTGAGTCTTCAAGACCTCCACAAATAACGCCACATAGGATTCTAACTAATCCCAGAATATTGAATCAGTTAACACATAACAGAATTAACTAATTCAGTTTTATACACAGGCGCGATGTCACAGTCATGATGTTGTGACATTCTACATGACATGTTGGTCTAGATGTTGAACTTTTTCAACCTAACATATTAAAACAACAGAGGTGATTACCTTATTTGTTTTACAAAATTAATGTCAATCCTAAGGTACTAACAATCTCCCCCTTTGGCAAATTTTAGCTAAAACAAATAAACATTACACTAGACACCACATCCCAATATGGGTCTGCACTTCCTCTTTGTCATTGTCAGCACCATCACCAACACCAACTTTGGTGTACATGAAGAAGAAGCTGTACAAGAATCAGCTACATCACAACCCTTCCCCTCAACCCTAGAGCTTCCTGAAGAATATGTAATGCTGAGTACATAGATAATGTAACTCAGATCATAAGACACAACTGTCCTCTTAACTCAGATCACAAGACACAAGTGATATACCCAGTTAGTGACTTTTGTGCCTGAAACCAACTTCTGCTTGCTACCACATTTTGCTTGCTTCTGGTACATCCTCAGGACAATGTTTCTCTCCCCCTTTTTAGCTAAACATTTATAAATGAAACCTTCACAAAACCAGATCCAGGCGCAGTATGCCCAAATCTTAACAAACCCCATGGTTTAGAGGGAATGGAATGTCGCTCTTGTGAGAAGAGGAGTGTTGATACATCCTTTAAATAGGCCAGACCGTGCTAAGGAATTAACGGTAGGAATAAATACTTGGTCAAGATCCATAAATATTTGTTGAGAATCAGTCAGAGAATCACCAACAATATCTCAGACTATCTTTGAATACCTTTTATAGCTCTTGACTGTTTCTTTTCAGAAACATTAGTTCCAATGCATGTAGACTATTCCATATATGTTGTCAGACACGTTGCAATCGATGTCTTAACATTCAACACGGCATTTGCCTACATTCTTCATGTATTCTCCCTATCACCATTTCCTAAAACCACTTTCGTACCTCTAGTGGTAGCTTGACATCTAGCACCACTACAACCAAAATCACAAACAACAGTAGATGGTTACTCCCCCTGTACCACACAACTGTAACACACAGGCTTATTCTAATATATCATAATGAGACACACCACATCCATATTTCCTTATGACTGTAAGTTTCAGAAGGGAATAACAATATTGTCCAAGGCAATGTCATGACATCCGGTCAGATATTCTTCTGCTCACTCAGCCTTGACACACACCACATCATCCCAATAACTAACAAGGTGCCATAGCTTGTTATCTGAGAACACATAGACCACAAGCTTGATGACTACATGCAGCGCAAAGACAGAACTCCCCCTGTCATGAACAACCAACTCTCCTCTCGAAACTTGGAGATCACACATGAACATATCCAACACCCCAAAGTTGGACCTTCACATACTTCCTGATTCAAAGAGAACCCAGACCACTTGATGAAAGGAAAACATAAGAAGCATCTTCATGTCTTCAAGAGCACACCCTCTGTCAACCCTCTTGGCTGAACACTCCCACGCTCTGTGTCAAGCTCTCTTCTAACCAAAACAGAAAGCCACTTCACAAAATGTTCTAACATAAGTTAGGACATCCTTCAAAACATAACAAAGAACACCATCTGATAATCTTCAGATATCACTGAGTCACCAGCTTGATCCAAAAGGAACCAGACACAAATAGGGACATATACATTCTCATCCCATTACAAGAGATAATCTTCCATAGATAGCTCAGAACTCCTACCACAAGCTCCAAGAGATGAATAGAAAACACCTCCTTTTGTCTTCAACTTACTACTTTTCTGCTCAAAAGTAATTTGTCTCATACTTTCCTCAAGAATAATCAGCTGCCATATGTTGATTATCTTGATTCTTTGAACTCACTTATGAGATAGACCAAATGCCACTGGTTGATTACCTCCTTCATGAATCCTCATATGAAAAAGTCAAATGCCACTTTTTGACCTCTCCACGTTTATCAGACTTCTCCCAAAGATATTCTGACGTTCCAAGTGAGACTTGAACTTCAAGCTACATGTTAAACCAAACTTAGATTCTCTAAGACATGAACATGTAACATCCTCTCCATCCAGCAACTCCAAAGAACTGCAATGAGAACGATCTTTTTGAAGTACCCAATCTACAACTCTGTAGACCCTTCTATCTTAAGTTAATGTGCCACTTTACCAACTAAGATTCTGATGTTGAACCAAATGTCACAACATTGTGTTTTAACATCTAGCTGTTGAATTCAACTCCTTCTTCTGCCACTTGAAAGAACTTCCTCCCTTCACAGTACAAGAGTTCAACGTTCTCATAGACTTGATTGTGGAACCAAGTTTGAGTAAACAACCTCCATCCTGCAGGTTTGCAGTTAAGTCATCCAAGCTCACACCTTGATGAATCCCTGCTTCTTCTCCAAAGACATCAGACACTCTGATGCATGAGTCTTCAGAAAGACCAGTTAGAAACTAAACCTTCAGCTATACCAAGGATTCCACTTCCTAAAGCAAGGTTGTTTCCATGATGTCAAGAATGCTGCCACTTGTTCTTAACTCCACAATGTGCATTAGCCAATGCACTTCCTTACCTAGATCAGAAGTAAACTGATCCAAGTAACCACCATCAAGACTATGATGTCTTCTTCTTCTTGTACACACCAAGGCTGAACATGTTTCTTGCCACGAAACCTTTTCAAAGATCATATGCTTTTGCAGCCACCAAAGTGATAGATCATAAACCAATGTACTATCCTTCTTGTGATTCTGCACAGGGTCTTGAAGAAGAGATGTTCCAACATCTTTAAGAACATCAGTTATCTTGAGCTCCAAGGATAATCGATTAAATACTTGTACTTGGCACAAGTAGACATTGATCTTAAATCCTTTCCCAAATATCCTTTCAGATACTTCCACCATAAGAATACTTTGAAAATACTCTTCTTGTGTCAACATCTTCTGCTTGCAAGCACCTCAACCGTTTTGAGAATCTTTCCAGATTAGGTTCACCCTTAGGAATGAGAGAGATGAATCCTTCCTTGCAAATGTGTCACACAACAACCAAAACCCATGTGACACAGGTCAACAGCCAACCAGACCCTAGGCTGTCCAAAAGTGAGGAGGTTAACCAAACCCCCCCCCCCCCCCAAATTAACAATCATGGAAACTCCACACCAATATCCAGGCATTGTACACAAATGTCCCAACATGACATACACCATCCCTACCAGTGGCAACTAACTCTATGAGTTATACCTATACATACTCCAATCACACCAATCAGACTCCAGCTGACCATAAGTACTAGCGAAAAAACAACACTAGTCAATAGTAGATATGCATTGCCAGAGCATACTACCTCAACCAACCTCTGAATCTTCATATTCTCACTCCTTGAAGGAACTGTCACTTCTGAGCGTGGTGTTTGAATAAAATGATTCATGGTCCCAATCCTCTTAAATGAAATAGAAATCAGGTTACCCCATTATTGACTTCTAACATCCAGGGGACTTGCTTCCAACACAACATAGTACTTCAGGGAACAACTATCCAACCCTGATCACTCTACAGGAATAAGACAAACAACAGGTAATAGCACAATGTCACATCTCAACCAGCTCCACTTCTAGAAATCAGACATCTAAAAGTGACCTTCTTGAGCACACACACAATTGACACTACCCTTGTCAACTTAGCACACACAGATGTCTCCTTTTCCAGGTCAGGAGTAGGTTCCAAACAGAAGTATCCCTTTGTTTGACACCTAAAAACATTTGCTCTTCAACCAGTAGCTGCATACTTGTTGAACAACATGTTCTAACATCACATAGAACATTAGTTCCGCCTCCTTGGAACAAACCCTCCTTGAAAGTCTTCAAGGTCTTCATATACACGACCCAAGAGAGTAAAAGAATCAGTGATCAGGTGATTCTTACCATCCTGAAGTGAGAACGTCATGATGAGTGGACTTGAGGAGACTCAAGTATCTTTGACATCTTCAGTAGATTATGATGAAATCTTAAATACAGCATCCTTTCATCCACATGAGGGGAAACTACATCAGAGTTTGAGTTTTGCCACGTATTATGCAGCGGAAATCATAATACAACTCAACCTATGAACACACACTTCACCAGATCAGCCTCCAAGAACATACCATGTTTGAATATGATTCAATACTAGCACAGCTGTCCCACACAAAGGCCAATTGCCAACCTCTAGAGACAGGTACACACAGTTCCTGCCATGAATAGTCCATCCACCTATTTCAAGGGATCATTCAGGGAAATCACAGAACCTTCCACAGGTTCCAACATTAGTACTAACATAACTCCTTGCAAGATACCAGAAAGTATCACATATGGATCTCATCCAGAAACAGAACAGTATGCCTGCTCTGATACCAATTGAAATTCTGGTTTAGTCAGAGTTCAGATGTTCTACTCCAAGTCATGACATCTGAATCCAACATTGTTACTAATACAGTAAGACAGTTATACAAATTAAAACCCAGTACTAATATGCACACATTCACCGATGTCACGACATCTGCTACTATATCACCATAGAGTGGAAGAACACCCAGTTCTGTCCATTTGGTACAAAGACACAACAGAGATCAAACATAGCACTTACTTTTGTTGAGCCTGCACAGTTCTCAGCATGATGTCTCGACATTGATTTGAACATCACCTGTTACAGCATTACAGTTTGATGTACTGTAAAAGACCACCCAGTCTATACTTCAGTATAACGTGCAGAAGGTAAAAACACAAGTAATTGTTAACCCAGTTCGGTACAACATCACCTACTCTGGGGGCATACCAAGCCAGGAAGAAGATCCACTATCAGCAGTATTAATTCAGAGTTAAACTCCCCCATTTACAACTCTTCACTTAATCCCTACCCAATGCAATCTATACCTAGGAAGTCCTAGATAGAAACCTCCAGTTTCCATTCCTATCACTACAAGTACAATGTAATGCTAAACAACTTGAACTTGCTTCACAGCTTTGTTCAAGACCATAACAACTCTTACCTACAGGCTTTGAGTTACAAATAATCTCATGCTTTTGAGCACAGAGAAACACATGGTAACCTTCCCACAGGTTAGGAGGTTTACCGTTCACACACCCCTAATTTTTATATTATTTGAGGCTTGTAAAACCAAGGTTACAATATGCTATTTATAACCTAAACACCCAACTGGATTTGGGCCTTCAGAAATCGCAGCAAACTTCTCCTTTGCTGTTACAAAGCCAGCAGAAAACTTCTGCTACAATCAAGGTCTTCATATTTTTTAGTTCCTAACATATCTCCATATTTAGAAATTGTATATTCACCAAATATTCTGATTGAGTCTTCAAGACCTCCAAAAATAACGCCACATAGGATTCTAACTAATCACAGAATATTGAATCAGTTAACACATAACAGAATTAACTAATTCAGTTTTACACACAGGCGCGATGTCACAGTCATGATGTTGTGACATTCTACATGACTTATTGGTGCAGATCTTGAACTTCTTCAACCCAACATATTAAAACAACAGAGGTGATTACCTTATTTGTTTTACAAAATTAATGCCAATCCTAAGGTATTAACAGGTTATGTTTGTACTTTTCCCCTTTTCCCTTGGAAACAATAACCGCGCGGTGGCGACTCTTGTTATTTGATGTCTAGCTTATCCATAGCTTCATGATCATGAATTGACCGCTACAGAAATTAAGTGGCGACTCTGCTGGGGTGTAGTCTCCAGTGGGTTTAGCCTACTTTTTATGTGTATATATTTGTATATATGTGATGTTTGTATATATGTATATGTGATATAATCTGCTTGTTGTGCTTGGTGATCTCTGAGTGGTGAGATAAGTTCTAACCTGAACTTGAGTGCAATTAAGATAGGATGATGGTATAGTCATGTTAGACTTGTGTGGAGTAGTCCTTAACAAGTTGGCTTGAGATCCATCTACTCAGTGGAGACTCTTTTGGATTTGGAAATGTCACACAAGTATTTATGGTTAGGCATTACTATCTCTGATTTGGGTCCGAGAATCTGAGGACCTTAGAACATTTAACCCCTCTTGGCCTATTTAGGACGTAGTGCGGAGACTGTTCAAGTGTAGACTTGATAACAGTTTTTACGTGATACTACACTCGGACGAGTTTCTCTTGAGAATATTATGGTTCGATGAGTCAGTCATCTGAACCTGTAATATTTGATAGATGGAATTAAGACTCTGGGAACTTTTTAGAACATGACCTATAGGTTTTTATCCTTAGTTCACTCCTTTGGGATGGTTCTTACCCAGACTCCATGCTCGTGACTCACAACAAACCCTTGATTCTTGGTTGATCCAATCAAGTCTTGTCAATATCAATGGAACTTGGGTGTTGATAAGGTGTAAACCATAATCCACCAAAATGGATGATTGATCTTGACAATGACTCGATTCATCCCTTGACCTTTGTTTGCTTTCCTTGTGTGTGATCCCTTATTTTTTATTGTTGCATTCATGCGCCTCATAACATTCATCACACGAAAAATTTCAAGGAACTGAGTTGTTATTTGCAAATATTTTTCAGACCATGGATTATGGACGAAGGAACACTAAGAAGTACAGTTTCAGATGTCCCGAATTGAAAGAGTTAACTGTAAGACCCCAATTTTGGGCCCTAAGATCCCTCATGGCCCATATCATCTCATATCATGGCCTCAAGGATCATTGCATGCCCTGGTTTCCCTCCTAGTGGGTAGATTGCCTTGTGGGTTGTTTCTTGATCACCAAGCATACTTTGCATTTGTATATCTTTGCTTTCATATGTTTATCATTCAAAAAGTACAAAAATATTGTCAGTCTAACCTTGTTGCTTGCAGTTGAAGCAACTATCAGCAATTAGGTCAAAATCAGTCATCAGTCAGTCAAAGCAATGGATGGTGGCCATTCTTGCAGAATTTGGGCACCATGATCAATAATCAAGAGCTCATATATCTTGGGACATCATTTAAAGTCAAGTTCTCAAGGAATTAGGGTTTGGAAATCATCAGAAGAAGTTCAGTCATTCAAAACCCTAGAAAAGTCAAACTTGGTCAACTGTTGATTTAATCAAGAATTTGATGGATAGAATTGATCTGAAGGAGTTCATTCATGCTTGTATAAGCCTCATCTATCATGTCAAACCTCATCATGGAAGAAAATCAAGCCAATCAGAAAATTTTCCAGAAATAGAAAGTGGACCTGTAATTTCAACTGCCAAAAATGGAAACTTCTTGATCTTAAACTTACATCATGATACAAGCTTCAAATGAATTTTTGCCCAACATGAAAGTTGAAGATCTTGTCTTCCCATTTTCAAAAAGTCCAAGAACTCTCAAATCCCATGTGTGGTTGTCAAGATATGATCAAATCATTTTCACCAATTTTTGAACTTCAACAAGCCATATCTCTCAAACCATAAGGCCAAATTTGGTGGGGTTTTTTCCTACAAACCACATTTTTCATCCTCTTTCCAAAAATATAAATTTCATGACCTAAAACCTTGCCATTCAAAATGGCATTTTTTGACCTTTTTCATTAAAAATCAAAGTTTGACTCAAAGTTGACTTTTTGATTTATGGACTTTTTCATCATTTTGCCAATTGGGAAATGTTCCATACAATATTTGTGATTTGTTCCAAGCCATAAACCATCATCATACCACCATTACACCATCATTTTTAACCAAAATGCAAAATGGACAAAATTGGCAATTGGCTTCATTTGAACAAATCAAGTACAGCAGCTCTGCAGCACACATAAGACAGCAATTAGCAAGGCCACTAGCAGCCTGCTCAGGCCCAAATTTGTGCAGACAAACACACCTCCTTTTCACTTGTTCCTCAATTAGCAAAATGTGCATTTGGTTGTTTTAACATAAGTAGGATTAAGCATCCCTTAAACCAACTCTAAACAGCCACATATAAGGGCATTTTCCTGACAGTTCAACCCTAGTTTTGGAGCAGCCACACACAGAAAACTTCCATCCACTCTTTCTTGCAATTCTGCAGATTGAGATTTTCAGAGCAAAAACACCAAAGACCCTTGAACAAACCTTGATTGTTCTTCATTTAAACATATTTCTGAGATCATTGCCACCCTCAAACACTAGCTGGAATCGTTTCTCATGTCCTGTTCTTCAAAGCACACAATGATGGCAGTTGGAGCTACTGAGTGTTCCAAGCATTTTTGAACCTACCTTCTTCAAGTATTCAGCATTGCAAAGCACAAGGGTCATCTTTTCAAGTGTAGCAACCTCAAAATACCACTGTTTCATCCATTTCTTCATAACCAAGTAAAATCTCGATTTCTTCCTTCTTTATGCCATGATATGCTTTAGATAGTTCATTTGCTGCTGATTCTAATGGATGTTAGTTTGCTTGAAATGGTGGACTATATCGTGTCAAATCTGAACTTTCATTTTCATGTGTAAATGCATTTTTCTTCGATTTGGCTTGGACATGATGAGTTAATGAAATATGATACCACATTCTTGTTGTTTGATGTTTAATGAAGCTATTGGCATGCTTGGTTTCATTTTCTGGGCATGTTGACTCATGATGATGTTGCATGAACTTGGTGAATACTGTTGCATTAAAGCCCTAATTCTGTCCAGATTTCCACAGGGTTAAAATGTGTGTTTGCTGTTGATTGAAGCTGCTAAATGATGATATGTCATGGCCATGATTTTTGTTAAAATGCTGTTGTTTCTAAAATACTTGTCCTGTCCAGAATTTTTGCCTGAATATTGTTGTTTGGTTGCTTGTTGGTTGGAACTTCATTTGAGGATGATTTTGATAAACACATTATGCTGTTTTGAACCTTATAAACACTGCCTAAAATCCATTTGATTGCTGTATGCTGTCAACTTGCTTACTGCATAAACCTCACCCATACCATGCTGTTGGTTATTGTTTGTTTGGTTGATGATTGATGTTGCTTGATGGTCACTATGCCATGACATTGTGTGTTTGTGTTGATGAACCATGAACATGAAAATGATGTTGATAATACCATGCTGATTGTTTACAGCTGCCATATTAATTATGCTATGCTTGGTCTGGTTTTGGTTCATTGAATGATGAATGCTTTATGCTGCTGTTATTGGTATATGCTGCTGTTCATGAAACCTAACATATTTTCCCAAAAAATCCATATGGTTTGTGCTGATTGGATGTTACATGATGCTGTTAATGCCCTACTGTTGTGTATGAATCATAAACCTGCCAGAATTCTGCTTGAATTGATGATGTTGGTTTGTTATGTTATGGTTGTATGAAGGATTTTGTTAACATGCTGCTATTTGTTTGCTTGGTCGATTGGTTGATGTTGCTTGATGTTGCCATACCATTACCATGCTGCTGTCTGTTCTGTTTGGATGTTAATGCACACATGACACTACCACTGAATGTTCAAATCCTGCTGCTGTTTTGAGGTCCCACGAGCATTGTCTTGTTTCCATGAGCTGAACATGTTAGTCATGATTTTGTTTGTTTGCTGGTTGTTTGGAAATTCAATTGATGATTGATTTTGATGAACACGTATGCTGCCATGCTGATTAAACATTGCTGCTATTTTAATCCCTTGACCTGCCCAAATCCACATTGAATTGTGCTTGTTGTGTTTGGTTTATTGGCTTTTTGGACATTGCATGAGCATACTGTTACTGCACCATGCTGTTTGCTTGTTGTTGCTTATGAGGATTACATACCCTGCTGTTTGAAAAAACCTTTAAGCTTGCTTGTAAAGTCCACATGAGTGATGTTTGGTTGTGTTGGTTGTGGATGCTGTTTGTTCATATTTTGTGGTTGATGCACGATGATGAATGTTGCTGTGAACCTACTGTGCTATACCATGCTGCTAACCATGCTGATAAACCCTGTTACTTTCTCATTGAAATCCATCTTATGTCAGTTGTTTGCTGTTGTTTGTTTTGGTGTGGATGATGATAACGAATGTATACATCCTGCTGCTGTTAAACATAACCACGCCCATAATTCTTTCATGAATATGCTTATGCTGTGTTGGTTGATAATGCATGAGGTTGGTATGTCATGGTCCTGCTCGATTAGTGCTGTTGTTGTTTTGATAGTTTGATGATGATGAACTTTGAATGGTGAATGAATACTGCTGCTGTTTTGAACTTGTATGAAATGCCTTTGCCATGCTGTTGTTCATTTGGTTTGGTTGATAAATAATGATGAATGTGTGATTGGTGATGAACCATGTTGCTGTTGTTGCCATTGCCATGTTAGTCGTTGGTTTGTTCGAATTTCAATTGATATTGAGCTTGGGGATGATGTTTGAGCTGCCATGCTATTAAACCTCAAACCGTCCAATAATTTTTTCATGCTGTGGCCTGTTATTGTTGTTTATGCTGTTGGTCATTGCTGTTGTGATAAAGTGATGAATGCTGTTGTTTCTCAAATCATAGAACCATGCTGTTTAGATCCTGTTATGTGATTTGCTTGTTTCGATTGTTTGCTCAATGATTAAGATCATGAGAAGATGATGCTGTCGTGTGGTGTGTTTGCTTTGTTTCATGATGATGATAACATTGAGATTGCCTTGGCCTTGCTGTGTTAGAAACCCCTAGGGTTTTAGAAAATTCAAAATTTCAAGTTTGGTTGACTCATTACTGTTTTATTGGCTGAGAGCCAATCAAAACATTTCGTTTTGTAAGGCCAAAACGCAGCACTTCAATAAGTGACTGCAGAATTACACAATTGCCATTCTGTTGACTTGTGTTGACCACTTTGCCTTGCCTTTTGTTCATGTTTCATCCAAATATTTACCAATCTTCCATAATTCATATTTCACTCAAATCAAATCCAAAAATCATGAAACTTTTTCCATCATTTTCACAAGAGTGTCTAGTATTTGATTTTGATTTTTAATAAATTTTTCATTGGCTGGATTTTTATTGATATTTATTTTCTTCACATGTGTGCATAAATGATACATTGTGCCATTTCAAATGTGAAATACTCATGTTATATCCAATGAGCTTGAAATTTTTTGTGGTGAAACTAGACACATTGATCTTCATTTCCATATAAAGTTTGTGCATTTATCATTTGTGGATTGGGAGTTATGATTTTTTGAAGTCATGTGTTGCATTTGGTGCTATACCATGATCATGCATTTTCACAATTTTTGTTCACACACTTCCCCACATCCAAATGACTCCAAATTTTGCATGAATGATCCCTTGTATGTCTAGTTCATGTATGAATTTTCTTGGAATTGATCTTGCTGTTTTCCATTTGATTGAGAATTTTCATCCATATGTGGTCATTTATTGACTTTTTGTGCTATGCCTTGCCAAATCCTTTGTGAAATTCTCAAATCATATTGTATGTCCATGAAATTTCATATGTCATAACTAGACTCTTCAAGCTTTGCAATGGTGTTAATCTCATTCATTTCTCTTCTGTTTTCAAATTGATATGATTTTTTGAAGTTGACCCATGCTTGTTGACTTTCACCATGCTTACTTGAATTTGGTTTGACTTCATGATTTTATTTGACTGCCTTCCTCTCATCTAAATGCCATGAAATTTTACATGCTTGCTATGCTAGATGTTAGGATTGAGTGTGATTTATTTCATGATTTTTGAAAATGTTTGAGTTGACTTTTGAATGAAGTCTTTGCTGTTGACTTTTGCATGCTTCCTTTGCTATGCTTTGCATTCTTTTGCACATGAAATGACCTTGATGCATGATATAAGTTTGAATCCAATTGTGTTTACTTTCCTACATGATTGAATTTGACTTTGATTGAACATTGCTTGCTGCCTTGACTTTTTCTTTCATCTTTGACCCTAGGCTAGTCCTAGTGGTCTTCTGAGCTTACAATTGAGCTGTTGTTTCAGGTTGAGCACCCATGCTTTAAGGATCACTCAAATGTGATTGAATTTGATTGGTTGCCACATGCTAACCCTTGTTTTGTAGGTGACTCATACTTGAGTCTTTGCGCCTTGCACAATTGGTCCCTCTGTGTGACCATTGGTTCATTTTCTTTTGCTTTTGACTGTTGACTTGTTTACTAATAAGTTTGACTTTTTCAGGTACTTTAGTTGCCTAAGTTCTTTGAACTTGCTTGCTTGCTTTGCTTTTAGCATTTGCTTTGAGGTATAAACCTTTCTTCTTCATGTAGTCTGGAGACCCGGTCTGTTATTTGACCGGGCAAACTGTCTGAAGTCCTCCTTAAGAGGCAATGCCTGTGTTTGTTTATATTTGTCCCAAGCAGGAAAAGTCCTTCAAGTAAGGCAATTGGTGGAAGGTAGGGATAAGCAATCTATCCCCCACTATTCAGTGTGTCCTCTCTTTGCTCCCAGTACCTGGTTGAAGCAATGAGATAAATACCCAAGATCTAATCGAGTCAATAATGTGGAGAGAGTTCCTACTTTCTGAACTCCCACGCTTTCTTTGATGCTCTCTCTGATCTGAGATAGAAGCAATGAGGCACACCCCTCATCTCCTATTCATCTGCTTCACCTGAGCCCCTCAATGGCCAGGTTAAGAGCGACCTTTACCCATTACAGTGGACTTTTAAAGTCAAACCCTCTTGTGTGAGCCCCCCATTGTTTGGCTATAGAGTGTGCTGTTTGATATTCATTGATTGTTTGATTTGCTTCATATGCACTTGCTTGCTTGTATGCTATGCATTTATCATCATCATCAATTGCCATTAATGCATGATCATCTCATTTGCTTTTGTGATGCTATCATTGTTGTTTGCCCATTGAGGACAATTGTAAGACCATTGCTTTGGCATTTGCTCCTGTGATATGGAAGGATAGAGTGTAAGACCTCATTGGTCACTCATATCTTCTGTTTATCTGTGTGTATGTGAGGATACAGTTATAAGTCCCTGTAAGTTGGCATCTGTTATCCTATGATCATAATTTGATCTGTTTGGTTTTGTATGTGAGGGTGCAGTTATAAGTCCCTGTAAGTTGGCATCTGTTATCCTGTGATCATAATTTGATCTGTTTGATTGGTATGTGAGGTTGCAGTTATAAGTCCCTGTAAGTTGGCATCTGCTTTCCTGTGATCATAGTTTGTTCATCTGTTTGTGTGAGAGGTTGCAATTATAAGTCCCTGTAAGTTGGCATTTGCATTCCTGTGATCATATTGTTGCTTTTGTTCTTGTATGTGAGGATCCATTGTAAGTCCCTGTGATGTGGCATTGGATTTCCTGTGAGCATACTGTGGAGTTAACCTAAGTCCAGATAGATTGGCAGTTGACTTCCATAGTTCATCTTTGTTTTTCTTTTGAGGAGATTGGTGTAAGTCCATTGAGTGGCATCTGATATCCTGTTTTGTTTTAGGAGACTGGTGTAAATCCATCTATTGGTATCCGGTATCCGCTTTTTATTTCTTTGCCTGTGGAGATTAGTGTAAGTCCATTGAGTGGCTTCTGATATCCCGTTTGTTTTAGGAGATTGGTATAAGACCATTGATTGGCATCCGATATCCGCCTTTGCTTTGTTTGTTTATTATTATCCATTGCTATTCCAAAGGACACACTTGAATCATCTCCCATATGATCTCAAGAAGTGAACCTTCTAAGAAGTTTTATTATCCATCCTCATCCATTCATCATTCATTATGTCCTAAACCTTTTCACACTTTATCTTTTAAATTTGACATAAGTGTTGTGCAAACATCTTCATGTTTTTAATTAAAAACCTGGACTCAAGTCCTTGACTTATTTTCAAAACTCCATTTCATAATACTTATTTGAATTGATCTTAATCATACTTTGACTTCCATTTTCATAATCATAATCAGTAACTCCACTCATTCACTTGTTTTGGCTTTGTCCATTAATGCTTTCATACATGAGCTATAGGTTTGATTTATCTTAGTGGTTGATGTTAATCTCACCTTCTGTCTTTAGTGATTGAATTGTAAGTCTTCCTCGCCTATTATAGGGTTAACCCCTCCCTGGCCAGTTGAAGCTGTTCTCACATGGTGGACGTTGTTGTTTGTATAAGGTTGAGTTTTCTCCCGTGGATAACGTAAGACCTAGGGTTTGTGTTTAAAATTGAACCCAACCCACTTTTGGAAATCTTTTAGCCGAACTACGGCGTTCTGATCCTTACCTTTGATGGAAGGTACGTAGGCAACGGGTTCATCCGTTCGAACCCAATAATAATAAAAATGTGTATTCTTTTCTCATCATCCCAATCATGTTTGCACAATATTTTTGTCATAACAAATAACAATCTTTTACAACAAGTGTGAAAAGGGCTCCCTAGGAGTACCTAGGACGTAGTGGGTGCCTAACACCTTCCCATTGCGTAATTTACCCCTTACCCAGAATCTCTGATCTTTTTATTAGTTTTCTACGTGTAAAACTTCTTAGGCTTTTGTTCGCTTTTTAGCCAGTCCTTTGGATCAATAAAAGTGCGGTGGCGACTCGAAATTTTTCATGTATCTCTTAGCTTATGATTTAATCGATAGATCATATAGCGACGAATACACCGCTACAGAAAAGTGGCGACTCCGCTGGGGATCGAACCCAGAGTCTCTGGTTGTATTGCCTACTTTTCACCCTTGTTGTGATATATGTTATTGTTTATCTGACATATTTTTGTACAATTTGGGATGAATGTATTGATTGTAATGTGTGAATTGCTTGATATACATTTGCTGGTTGCTTTGGTGATCTGTGAGATGAGTTCTATACCCGAACTCGAGTGCTCTCTAGGATAGGAGAATGGCATAGTCTTGTTGACTGGTGTGGAGTAGTCCTTAGCCAGTTGACTTGCGAGTCCATTCACTTGGTGGAGGTCATGTTGAACTAATAATGTCACACAAGTTATTTGTGGATAGGCATTATTCTTTCAATCATGTTCCGCAGAAGCCAAGGACCTTAGTTTACCAAACCCATCTTGGCCTATTTTTAGGACCGTAGTGCGGAGGTCGTTCAGATGTCAGTTCTGATACGATTGTTACGCGATACTACACTCATAAGAGTTTCTCTTGAGAATATTCTTGGAATACGAGTATTCGTTCCTCCGATAATATTCGAAAGATGGAACGATGATTATGGGAACCTCTGATAGAACATGTCTGGCAGGTTTAAACCCTAGTACACTCCCTTTGGGTGGTTCTTAACCGAGACTCCATGCTCGTGACTCTCAACAAACCCGTGATTCGTGGTTGAGTCGTTCAAACATTGTTAATATCAATGGATCCCGGATCAGGTGTAAAACCTAAAATCCATCAAAGCGGCTGGTTGATATTAGGAATGTCTGAACCGGTTCATGTACCGTTAATATCAATGGAACTTGGGTGTCGATAAGGTGAAAACCTAAATCCACCAAAATGGATGATTGATATTAGGGATACATAGAGCTTTCCCACGACCTTTGTTTGGTGTGCTTTGTTTGATCCTTGAGTGTGTTTGTTGCATTCATGCATTCACGCATTCATCCGCATTCATGTCATCAAAAGAGAAAATTTTCAAGGAACTTAAAGGGTTATTTGCAAAATTTTCAGACATGGAAAGGCCGAAAAGGCATACAAAGAAGTACAGCTTTAAGCAGCCTGATGTAAAAGAGCTAAGGAATCTGACATCATATGTATTAGATCCCTTGGGTTTCAAAGCTCGATATGGGAAGCTTCTGCCGTTGCTGACTACTCAGGTGGATGAGGGATTGATGAGCACTCTTGCTCAGTTCTATGATCCGGTCTATCATTGCTTCTTATTTCCGGACTTCCAGTTGTTGCCGACTTTGGAAGAATACTCTCACCTTATTGGGATTCCTATTCTGGATCAAGTGCCGTTCAGTGGCTTAGAGAGTATTCCATCTGCTCGAGAGATTTCCAGTCTGTTGCACATAGATGAAGATCTGATTAGAGCTAATCTGACTACCAAAGGCGGAATTCAGGGTTTTCCTTCCGAGTTCCTCATTGCCCAAGCTACCTTTTATGGGAAGGCCATGAGTGAGGATGCCTTTGAGGCTCTATTCGTATTGCTTATCTATGGATTGGTGCTGTTTCCCAACTTTGACAAGTTCGTCGATATGAATGCCATTAGGATCTTTTCAGTCCTTAATCCAGTTCCGACCTTGTTGGGTGACGCATATGTCTCCATGCATCTGAGGAATATGAAGAATGGAGGAGTCATTGTCTGCTGTTTACCCCTGCTGTACAAGTGGTTTATTTCGCACTTGCCGCAGACAGTTGCTTTCAAGGAGAACAAGGGATGTCTACGGTGGTCTCAGAGACTCATGTCTCTCACCAATGATGATATCACCTGGTATGATCGCGTGTATGATACCGTCCAGATCATCAATTCTTGTGGTGAATTCCCCAATGTGCCTCTTCTTGGTACATGTGGTGGGATTACCTACAACCCTACGCTCGCACGTCGTCAGCTTGGGTTCCCCCTAAAGGATAAACCCCATAACATTCTGTTAGAAGGTGTATTCTTTCAGGAGGGTAAAGATCCCCAAGGCCTGAAAGCCAGATTCGTCCGCGCTTGGCGCAATATTCGCATAAAGAGTAGGAATGAATTGGGTCCAAAGAACTGCATTGCTTTGGAGCCATACACCTCTTGGGTCAGACAGAGGGCTGCTACCTACCTGATGCCGTATGATCATCCGAGACCTACACTGTTGGATGTGGCTGGGCCTTCAACCCTCCCTACCCAACGTGTAGAGGAGTTGAGAGAAGAAGACCTTTCGCGTGCCTGGATCCGCGAGAGAGAGGAATTGCTGCAGCAGCTCAAGGAGAAAGATGATATGATTGAATTTCTCGAGCACCGAGTGATCGACGATCCGAACGACACTTGGACTTCTCTGCTTCCTCAGTCTTCCAAGTTCTGGAAAAGGAAGTATGATCAACTTGCAAAGGAGAAAGCTGATATGGAGGCTGCCTATGAGAGAGAGATCAAGAAGTTGTACACTTCTCGTCTTCCAGCATCCCGAGCCAATAGGGATCCATAGGATGTCATTTACCTTTTCTCTTTGTAATATTTAAAAGAATGCTGTACTTCTTTGTCTTGATGTTTTGAATGAAAATATTTTCCATGAGCAATCAAAATGTTTAAATATTCGAAATATTGCAAATGAATACCCTGAGGGTTCCTTGAAAATCAAAGCATTTGCACAAGCATTTCATGCATCATTCTTGCATAAACAGGTACTCCTTTGTTTCTGGTCTTCTGGTTCTAACCATCTGCTCTTCATTTATTTTGAAGACAAGCTGACTCACCGGTATTATACGAGAGTCAACTCTGCAAGGATTATGGAGCAATTGGAACAAGAGAACCAGACTCTGAGAGATGAAGTTGCCAGACTTGGCGCTCTGATGGAACAACTTCTGGCCGCCCAGAATCAGCCTGCTCCTCAACAGCCAGCAACTCCGGTTCAGCGGACAGTTATATCAGAGGTAGCTACTACATCGGTGCCTGTCAGTGCCCAGCAGCCAAATGCCATGCCTCCCGGTTTTCCTTGGGGGATGCCTCCTGGCTTTATGCCTGATCTGCCAGCTCCTACCTTTGCTCAAATGCCGGCATCTAGCCCGGTCCCTATTCCTGTTCCTCCTGTCGTGCATACCATGCCTAGGGTAGACGACACCATTTATCACTCTGAAGCTTCTGAGGGCTCAGATGTTCACGAGAAAATGGACGCAATGAACGACCAATTCCTTGAGCTGAGAAAGGAATTGAGAACTCTTAGAGGCAAAGATCTCTTCGGCAAGTCAGCAGCCGAACTTTGTCTAGTTCCCGGTGTGAAAATACCAGTTAAATTCAAGGTCCCAGACTTTGAGAAGTATAAAGGGAACACTTGTCCTTTGACACACTTGGTCATGTATGCCAGGAAGATGTCCACGCAGACAGACAACGATCAACTCTTGATCCACTATTTCCAAGACAGTTTGTCTGGTGCTGCTCTACGTTGGTATATGAGCCTAGACAGCGTCAACATCCGCTCTTTCAATGATCTTGGCGAAGCTTTCGTCAAGCAATACAAATACAATGTTGACATGGCGCCTGACAGAGATCAACTCAGGTCTATGTCACAAAAGGACAAAGAGACGTTCAAGGAGTACGCCCAGAGATGGCGTGAGCTGGCAGCTCAAATCACTCCACCATTAGAAGAGAAAGAGATGACCAAGATCTTTCTGAAGACTCTTGGGTCATTTTATTATGAGAGAATGGTGGCCAGCGCTCCCTCTGATTTCACCGAGATGGTGAACATGGGGATGCGTCTTGAAGAAGGTGTCCGTGAAGGACGATTAGCTAAAGATGATGGTTCTTCCTCTAAGCGGTATGGAGCGTTTAAGAGGAAAGAAGGAGAAGCTCATGCTGTGCAGTCTCAGCCGAAACATCGAAGACCCTCTGTTCAGAGGAAGCCTGCACATCGTGCCGGACATCAGCATCAGGTGGCTCATGTAGCACCCGTATTCAAGGATAATGCTCAACAGTATCAGCATCAGCAGCAATATCCACAGCCGCAATATCAACAGCAACAGCAGCGTCCACAGCAACAGGCTTACCAGCCTCGTGGAAGTACAACCAATCAAGCCAACATGAATTATGATAGGAAGAAGGTCAGTTTCGACCCTATTCCGATGACATATACAGAGCTTTATCCCTCCTTGTTGGAGAGGAAATTGGTTTCACCCAGGGATCCTCCTGCTATTCCTGCCAATCCGCAATGGTGGTACAAACCAGACCAGCATTGTGTCTACCATTCCGGTGCTCCGGGCCACAACGTTGAGAACTGTTTCCCGCTGAAGAATAAGGTTCAAGACCTTATGAGAAGCGGAATCCTGAGTTTTGAAGACTCTAACCCTAACGTCACCAGGAACCCATTGCCTTCGCATGGGAAGTCTGTGAATATGATTCAGGAAGACCTTGGGAAGTACAAGGTGAAGTACATCAGCCATATCCGGCAGTCATTGGTTGGATTACATAAGATGCTGTGTCAGCACAGTTATTTGGAGCATGACCACGATAAGTGCCGTGTCTGTTCTGTTAACCGCTTGGGTTGTGATCAGGTTCGCTGTGAACTTCAGAAATTGTTGAATGAAGGTACCATTGAGATTCTCCAGAATCGCAATGTGGATGTTGTTGAGCCCGAAGTGAGTGTCATCTCCCCGGTGTTCAAATTGCCAGAGCCCGTTGTTATTCGTTATAATAGCAATAAGCCCAAGGCTTCCCCTGCTTTGATTATCAAGCCAGCCGGCCCTGTGCCGTATTCATCTGATAAAGCCGTACCTTTCCGGTACAATCCTGTTGCTGTCCAGGATGGGGTTGAAGTACCTCTGCCGTCTACTGCCGTGACCACTATCGCTGATGTTAGTGGGTTGACCCGCAGTGGTCGTGTCTTTTCTGCGCCTGCTAAGGCTGTTGCTTCTGAATCTATTGAGCATCCTGTGGGGACTGCTGTGAATGTTCAGAACCCGACACTTGATGTTGCCAAACCCTCCTCGTCTGTACAAAAGACTCCTGTTTCTTCAGATGGCCCGAGTGGCATTGTTGATGAAGAATCTGATGAGATGCTGAGGCTCATCAGAAAGAGCGAGTATAATATTGTAGACCAACTTCTACACACGCCCTCCAAGATCTCCATTCTTTCTCTATTGCTGAATTCAGAGCCTCATAGGGAGTCTCTGCAGAAAGTCTTGGACCTGGCATATGTCGATCACGACGTCACCTTGGAACAATTTGATAGCATTGTTGCAAACATTACCGCTTGCAACACTCTGAGCTTTTGTGACGCTGATCTCCCTGAGGAGGGAAGAGACCACAACATGGCTTTACACATCTCAATGAATTGCAAATCTGATGCAATGTCCAATGTACTGGTGGACACTGGATCGTCCCTTAATGTATTGCCAAAATCCACACTCTCACGTTTGTCATATCAAGGTCCTCCTATGAGGCAGAGTGGGGTTGTTGTTAAAGCTTTTGATGGGTCGCGCAAGACCGTGATTGGGGAAGTGGATCTCCCAATCAAAATTGGACCAAGTGATTTCCAGATCACTTTTCAAGTAATGGATATTCACCCATCATATAGCTGTCTCTTGGGCAGACCATGGATTCACGAGGCTGGCGCCGTGACATCCACCCTACACCAAAAGTTGAAGTTTGTGAAAAACAAGAAATTGGTTGTAGTAGGGGGAGAAAAGGCTCTCCTGGTCAGTAACTTATCTTCTTTCTCGTACATTGATGCAGAGGATGAAGTTGGAACTCAGTTCCAAGCTTTATCTATTGATAAACCAATCGAGAAGAAGTCTCCTTCATTCACTTCCTACCGTGATGCAAAGCTGGCCATTGAATGTGGTGCAGTTGCTGGTTTAGGGAAAGTGCTTGAACTTGAAGATAACCGATCCCGGGCTGGCATTGGCTATGGTTCTGGGGCATGCAACGAGCAAGGTCTGTTCACCAGTGGAGGATTCATCCATGCTGATCAACCTGCAGAAGAGGAAGCTGCTGCTATCATTGAAGAAGAAGATGCAGAAGATTTGAACAATTTTGTTATTCCTGGTGGTGTCTGCCACAATTGGGTCGCTGTGGATGTTCCTACAGTTATCCATAGATCAGAGTAATTGTTCATTTTGTTTAAAACCCTTCTCCCATGCCAAAAGGAGAAGTGATGACATTGTTGGCAAAGCATATATACAATGATATTTTCATTCAATTTTTGCATTGTCAAAACATTTGTTTTTCCTTTGTTTTCACTTTTTGCTTTTCTTTATGAAATCAGTGATCACAAAAAACCATAAAAACAAAAATAAAAGCTGTAAAAGCAACATTTTTTTCATCTGCATAATGATTTGCTTGTTTAAATTCTGAAGTTTTTCTTAACCAAAATCATTATGCAGGTTGATCCTAAAACCCATTGAACATAATGATCCAACGCCATCTCCCAATTTTGAATTCCCTGTATTTGAGGCAGAAGAAGATGACGTTGAGGAGATCCCTGATGAGATCACCCGTCTCCTTGAGCACGAAGAGAAGATCATTCAGCCGCATCTCGAAGACTTGGAAACAGTCAACTTGGGGTCTGAAGATTGTGAGCGCCTGGTGAAGATTGGGGCACTTCTTGAGGAGTCTGTTAAGGAAGATTTGATCAGCTTGCTACGAGAATATTCAGATATCTTTGCTTGGTCCTATGAAGACATGCCGGGTTTAGATACAGATATTGTGCAACATTTCCTGCCTTTGAAGCCTGAGTGCGTGCCTGTGAAGCAGAAGCTCAGAAGAACTCATCCAGATATGGCAGTGAAGATCAAAGAGGAAGTTCAGAAGCAAATTGATGCGGGGTTTCTGGTGACTTCGACATATCCTCAATGGGTGGCCAATATTGTGCCTGTTCCTAAGAAGGACGGAAAAGTCCGTATGTGCGTTGACTACAGAGATTTGAATAAAGCTAGTCCAAAAGATGATTTTCCTCTACCACACATTGACATGTTGGTAGACAATACAGCTAAATTCAAAGTCTTTTCCTTTATGGACGGATTTTCCGGATATAATCAAATCAAGATGGCACCAGAGGATATGGAGAAGACAACATTCATCACACCTTGGGGAACATTCTGTTATCGAGTGATGCCCTTCGGTTTGAAGAACGCCGGAGCCACGTATCAACGAGCTATGACTACCTTGTTTCATGATATGATGCACAAGGAGATAGAAGTCTATGTTGATGATATGATTGCTAAGTCCCGAACGGAAGTTGAGCATATTGAGCATTTGTTGAAGCTTTTTCAGCGTTTGAGGAAATTCCAGCTTCGTCTGAATCCGAACAAATGTACTTTTGGAGTCCGTTCCGGCAAGTTGTTGGGTTTTGTGGTAAGTGAAAGAGGTATTGAGGTTGATCCTGCAAAGGTCAAAGCAATACAAGAGATGCCCGCACCCAAAACTGAGAAGCAAGTCCGAGGTTTTCTTGGCCGCTTGAACTACATTTCCAGATTTATATCCCACATGACTGCCACATGTGCGCCGATATTCAAGCTCCTCCGGAAAGATCAGTCTCATGATTGGACCGAGGATTGCCAGAAAGCTTTCGACAGTATCAAAGATTATCTGTCTGAACCTCCGATTTTGTCTCCGCCAGTAGAAGGAAGACCTCTGATTATGTACTTAACAGTTCTTGAAGACTCGATGGGTTGTGTACTCGGTCAACAAGATGAATCAGGGAAGAAGGAGTTTGCTATCTACTACCTCAGTAAGAAGTTTACTGATTGTGAGTCTCGGTACTCTATGCTTGAGAAGACGTGCTGTGCTTTAGCTTGGGCAGCTAAGCGTTTGCGCCAGTACATGATTAATCATACAACTTGGTTGATATCCAGAATGGATCCAATTAAGTATATCTTCGAGAAGCCTGCTTTAACTGGGAGGATTGCCCGTTGGCAGATGCTGTTGTCTGAGTATGATATTGAGTATCGAGCTCAGAAAGCTATCAAAGGTAGTATCTTGGCTGACCACTTAGCGCACCAGCCAATTGAAGATCATCAGTCTGTTCAGTATGACTTCCCTGACGAGGAAATTCTGTATTTGAAGATGAAAGATTGCGATGAGCCTACACTTGATGAAGGTCCAGAACCTGGTTCCAGATGGACGATGGTGTTTGATGGCGCTGTTAATCAATATGGAAATGGAATTGGGGCAGTAATTGTTAATCCCCAGGGATCGCACATTCCATTTACAGCAAGGCTAACCTTCAAATGCACGAATAACATGGCGGAGTATGAAGCCTGTATTATGGGACTTGAAGAATGCATTGATTTGAGAATCAAGTATCTTGATGTCTATGGTGATTCAGCTTTGGTTGTCAATCAGATCAAAGGTGAATGGGAGACAAATCAACCAGGTCTCATTCCATACAGAGATTATGCAAGGGATTTCAACTTTCTTCACAGAAGTTGAATTTTATCATATTCCTCGAGAGGATAATCGGATGGCAGATGCCCTTGCAACGCTTGCTTCCATGATAGTTGTCAGATGGTGGAATGATGTCCCCAATATTACTGTGATGCGCTTGGACAGACCCGCTCACATATTTGCAATTGAAGAAGTGAAAGATGACAAGCCTTGGTATTTTGATATCAAGAATTTCCTCCAGAACCAGGTCTACCCGCCTGGGGCATCTGTGAAAGATAGGAAAACTTTGAGAAGGTTGTCAGGCAGTTTCTACCTCAGTGGTGAAGTGCTGTACAAGAGAAATTTTGATATGGTTTTGCTCAGATGCGTGGATAGACACGAAGCAAACCTATTGATGACTGAGGTCCATGAGGGTTCATTTGGTACTCATTCCAATGGACATGCCATGGCTAAGAAAATGTTGAGAGCAGGCTACTATTGGCTGACAATGGAGTCTGACTGTTGCAAGTATGTGAAGAAATGTCACAAGTGTCAAATTTATGCGGATAAGATTCATATTCCTCCGACACTCCTGAATGTGATTTCATCACCATGGCCTTTCTCTATGTGGGGAATCGACATGATCGGTATGATTGAGCCGAAAGCGTCCAACGGACATCGGTTTATTCTCGTAGCAATTGATTACTTCACCAAATGGGTTGAAGCCGCTTCGTACGCGAATGTAACCAGGCAGGTGGTTGTGAAGTTTATCAAGAACCAGTTGATTTGCCGTTATGGTGTGCCAGAGAGGATCATTACTGATAATGGATCCAATCTGAATAACAAGATGATGGATGAGTTGTGCGCTGAATTCAAGATTGCACACCATAATTCCTCTCCTTACAGACCTAAGATGAATGGGGCTGTTGAAGCTGCTAACAAGAATATCAAGAGAATTATCCAGAAGATGACTGTCACGTACAAAGATTGGCATGAGATGCTGCCATTTGCTTTGCATGGATATCGTACGTCTGTACGCACTTCAACAGGGGCAACCCCTTTCTCTCTTGTTTATGGCATGGAAGCCGTTCTCCCAGTAGAGGTGGAGATCCCATCAATGCGAGTCTTGATGGAAGCCAAGTTGACTGATGCTGAATGGATTCAGAGTCGTTATGACCAGTTGAATTTGATTGAAGAGAAGCGATTAACTGCCATGTGCCATGGTCAGTTATATCAGCAGAGAATGAAGAAAGCATTCGACAAGAAGGTCAAGCCTCGTGTGTTCCGAGAAGGTGACCTTGTGCTCAAGAAAGTTTTGTCTTTCGCGCCCGATTCCAGGGGCAAGTGGACTCCAAACTACGAAGGTCCATATGTTGTTAAGAGAGCCTTTTCAGGCGGAGCTTTGATGCTTACAACAATGGATGGGGAGGATTTCACTCGTCCTGTGAATTCAGATGCAGTTAAGAGATACTTTGCCTAAAAAAAAAAAGAAAAAAAGTATATGCAAATGAAAAAAAAAAAGAAAAAAACAGAATAGCTAGCTAAGTTGAAAACCCGAAAGGGCGGCTTAGGCAAAAATGAGCGTCTCGGTGGAGAACCCGCAAGGGTAATTCAGGCAAAAATTAGAGACTTGAAAAAGTGACATATTTGCATACCCGCTAGATTGAGTACCTCACTCTGGGGCAATCTAGGCAAAAATTAGGGATTTGGCAAGTAACTGCATCCTGACAAGACTTTCTGGTTCATCAGTCGTCATTTCGTCAGAAGATTCTCGATTCGTCGTCAACCGAAGCTTCGGATACATCGAGATTCAAATTGGTAGAGAAAGGATCATTATGTTCAATGTAGCCCTCTTCCAATATATATCACTGATTTCAAATTTGTACAGATCTATGGAGTCTTGCCATTTGCAGGCTACCATTCTATCAAATCAATTTGAGCTTTTTATCCAATTTATTTGCACTCTTATTTGTTTCAATTCAACAAATGTTTTGCATGTTTTAAATTGATAAAATGTCATTGTTTTAAATAAATCAAATTTTTCAAAATTGTTGTTTTAAACAAAGTGAACATTCACAAGATTGAAAGGATAATCAAGAATATCTCAGTGCTCTCCCGAGGGTGGCATGATTCCCAACAGGTAAGACATTGGTTCATATTCCTGGTTTGTTGGTATCTTCTTTCTTCAGACCTTTGTTGAGGTTGTTCCTCAGACAGAGTTGTTGTTGGGGCTGTTCCCCAGTACAGTCGCAGAGTGTTGTTGAAGACTTGGTTTTCTCCAGCAGCAGTTTTCCCAGCATGGGTGTTTCCTTATAGAAGTTTCGGCGGTTGATGGTTTGTCATCCTGGTGCCCCGTCACTTTCTCCAGTGGGTCGTATGCCCCAGACTTTATTTGTCTCCTCAGCGCAGTCATGAGTATAACTGATTGATTGGTACTCCCCTCGGAGTCGCGAGTAGAGCTGTTATTAATATCCCCACCAGGGTTGCAAGAGGAGTTTGTTACCTCTTTTCCCCATGCAGTGTGCTAGCAGGATTGGTCTGTTCCCTCAGCATGATTGCTTTCTTTTTTTGAAGATTCGGTAAGTCAGTGGTTTGATACCCGGTACTTTACCCTTTCCCCGGCGAAGTCGTCTGTGGAATTATTGCTATATCTCCATCAGAGTTATTCTCTCCAGCAGAGCAGGATTTATTTTCCTACTCCGTGGTTGATTGGGTTGACATCCCAGTATTGCAACCATCTTTTCCTCAGCTTAGTCTGCAGAATACTTGTTGTGGCAGTTTCGCCTGTTGAATACTTCATTCAATCCCCAGTACGGTCGGATGATGGCTCTAGCCTCCAGTGAACGGATTTAATTTCCTGACTGCTTGTGATCCCCAGTAGAGTGGCTTATATTGCAGAATCTACTTGTTGTGATCAATTTGCTGTATATTCTCCCCAAGTGGAGCGGTTCGTCGCAGAATCTGCTTGTTTGATCTGTCCTCCCTCAGTGGTTTGTTCCCCAAGAGAGTAGCCGACAGTTTTCCCCAGTAGAGTTGCTTATGCAGTTAGATTCTATCTGGATGATATCATTCTCCCTCAGTAGGTCGTTCCCCCAGTGGAGCTTGGTGATTTTGCTTCTACAGCAGTTCGTGCTTATGCACCTTTTTGTTTCTCAGTTGACACTGGGATCCCCTGCAGATACTTTGGGACTTCTCTTGTTCCCCTACAGATTCGTCCTGGTGGCTGTTTTGCCCGTTGTGACTTTCTGTACCTTGATTGGGTTGCTTCCTGATATCTCTGATCCTCTGCTTCTTCAGCAGTACTTGCAGATCTTTGCTTTTCAGCATATAGATCTCCGCAGATTGGCTTTCCAGCTGGTTTTTCCCTGGAAGTATAATACCGGACGTTTGGTTCCTGAATCTGTTTGTGTTAGAATTGTCTGTTTTGTTAGCATTCATCAAACATAAATCACGCATATTCATGCATATTCATAAACATTCAGATATTCATGTTGCATTTCTTTCCATATATCTTTTGTTTGTCGTGTCTCCTGCTATGGTGATATAGATCTCTTTATAGATCTCCCCAAGCAGATGTCGGGTGTTTAAAATCTCTCCATATAGAGTCAACCCCATAAGCAGAAAATGTTGTCTTTCCTTCTGCAGTTCCCCACTGAGATTTATCCTCGTGGATGACGGTTTCTTCCGTATCCTCCCAACACATATATTGGGATGGATTTTCCTATTTGAGCTACATCCTCATTAGGACGTATCTTGATTCAGTCTGTCTTTCCGGATCATTCCCGAATCGACTATTTGTCAGATATCTTGTGCTTCCCAGTGGGTTGTTCCCCAGCGGAATGTTTTTGGGCCTCTACTCTCATAACCGGTAGTTGTAAGTCCTATCTTTCCTGGCTTCTTTAACAGAATTTGTGGTTATACACCTTTTATTCTCCAGCCAGAGTCTTTGGTTTTCTACCTCTACCCGGTAGTTGTAAATCCTATTTTCCTGCTCTTCAGCAGTTTGTGGTTTGTTATAAACCCTATTTTGGTTTCCCGTGCGGATTTGTGATTTGTTCTATCCCCACGTGGAGTTGTTGGTCTTCTACCCCGTATTCGGTAGATGTAAACCCTAATTTTGTGGTTATCTTCATCTAGTTCTTGATGTTGATTTTCCTTTGCTTGTATAAGTTGCTCAGATTAGCACTTATATCCTCAGCAAGTCTTTTGTGGATAATTGCCGTATGCTAGCAATTTTATCCCCAGTGGGTCTCTTCACCGTATGCTAGTGATTTGTTCCCCGGATCATTGGTTGTATACCAATGCATCCCCAGCTAGTCCCTGTCGATAATTGCCGGATGCTTGTCAATTATCCTCAGCAGATCGCCTTTCATTTACCCTTTTGTTGGTAATGTCTGTTGTTCCTTTTGATTGGTCATCATTATATACCAAGTTTGGTATCCCGATGCCTTTCTGTTCGGTTGATTTATCCTTTATTAACCCAGTAACCGGTTGTGGATAATCTTCCATGCGAGTATATTATTCACGGTCTGCCGGTAATGAATAATATATCTCATGCACTCTTCAGTCGAAACCTTTTGTGTTTCCCCAGTCGAGTAAGATTCGTTATTTCCCTTTGCGGAGTCGAATATTTCTTTGTTGTCGGATAAATTGCCGGATGCTTGCAATTTATCCCTTTGAGTTGTCTTTCGTTTACCCGTATGCTTGGTATCGATTGTCTCTCTTTTTGGTTAGTCACCTATTATATACCCAGTAACCGGTATCTCTGGTGTCTTTTCCTTTCGAGTGTATTATTCACGGTCTGCCGGTAATGAATAATATATCTCATGCGCTCTTTAGTTGGAATCCTTTGTTGATTTTCCCCAACTGAGCAAGATGCGTATTCTTTGTAGAATCGAATAGCCATCCTTTAACCAGTTTGTGTTTTGGATGATGAGTGTTTTGGAAGTGAAATCCAATTCACGTTTTCGGTAGATCACCTATTATATACCCAGTAACCGGTATCTCTGGTGCTTCTTACCATGCGAGTTTATTATCTACGTTCTGACGGTAATAGATAATATATCTCATGCGAGTATCTTATCCACGGTCTGCCGGTAATGGATATTATATCTCATGCACTCTTTGGGTTTGTGTCCCCAGTTGAGTAAGATTCGTTTTCCCGTTGTGGATTCGAATGCCCATCCTGTAAGTCGATTTGCTTTTTCAAGCCCTCCTTTCGGATGATGAGTGTTTTGGAAGTGAAAACCAATTCACGTTTTCGGATTTTATCCTTAAACAACCCAGTAACCGGTTCAGGATAATTTTCCTTTCGAGTATATTATTCACGGTCTGCCGGTAATGAATAATATGCCTCATCTGAGTATTCTATCCACGTTCTGACGGTAATGGATATTATATCTCGTTCACTCTTGAGTCAATCTTTTGATTGTTTTCCCCTCAGAGTAAGATTCATTTTCCTTGTGGAATTGAATGTCTATCCTATAAACAAGTTTGCTTTTCTAGCTTTCTTCAGGATGATGAGTGTTTTGGAAGTGAAATCCAATTCACGCTTTGGTCGGTCACCTATTATATACCCAGTAACCGGTATCCTTGGTGTTCCCTCCTTTCTGCTCCCTATTATGACCTCGGTCCACCTGTGAAGTCAGATTTCCCTGAGTTTGTTACCCGTATGCCCGGTAACATCTCATTTCTTTGTTACTTCCCCAGTGGAGTTTTCTTTTGCTTCTCCTCAGGAGTCAGCTTGTGTCTCTCCAATGGATTTATTTTCCATTTGGAATTCTTTTCCCCAGTGTGAGTTCTTCACTCCCCAGTGGGTTCTCCAGTCTGTTTTCTGTTTTCTAATCAGAGTTGTGTTTTGTTCACGCTATGTCAGTTTTGTTTCTTCCCCAGTTTGGAGTCGTGTATTGTCCACACATTTCTTTTTCTTTTATTATCCCCATAAAGTCTTGTTAGAGTCTCTGTTCCTGGTGAGTGTACTCCTCCGATGGATCGTCTTTTCTTCTGTGTGAATCATATTCCCCACAGAGTTTGTGTCTTTTGCAAGCATACATTTGCATCATGAGGTCTCTTAGGGACCAAAATTTGTCTCATTACTGTTATTTAAGTCCATTCTACCGCGTCGAGATGAAGATTTCTAAACTTCACTTCTCCGGCTAGAATGACCTTAAATAGGGGCATCTGTAAGACCCCAATTTTGGGCCCTAAGATCCCTCATGGCCCATATCATCTCATATCATGGCCTCAAGGATCATTGCATGCCCTGGTTTCCCTCCTAGTGGGTAGATTGCCTTGTGGGTTGTTTCTTGATCACCAAGCATACTTTGCATTTGTATATCTTTGCTTTCATATGTTTATCATTCAAAAAGTACAAAAATATTGTCAGTCTAACCTTGTTGCTTGCAGTTGAAGCAACTATCAGCAATTAGGTCAAAATCAGTCATCAGTCAGTCAAAGCAATGGATGGTGGCCATTCTTGCAGAATTTGGGCACCATGATCAATAATCAAGAGCTCATATATCTTGGGACATCATTTAAAGTCAAGTTCTCAAGGAATTAGGGTTTGGAAATCATCAGAAGAAGTTCAGTCATTCAAAACCCTAGAAAAGTCAAACTTGGTCAACTGTTGATTTAATCAAGAATTTGATGGATAGAATTGATCTGAAGGAGTTCATTCATGCTTGTATAAGCCTCATCTATCATGTCAAACCTCATCATGGAAGAAAATCAAGCCAATCAGAAAATTTTCCAGAAATAGAAAGTGGACCTGTAATTTCAACTGCCAAAAATGGAAACTTCTTGATCTTAAACTTACATCATGATACAAGCTTCAAATGAATTTTTGCCCAACATGAAAGTTGAAGATCTTGTCTTCCCATTTTCAAAAAGTCCAAGAACTCTCAAATCCCATGTGTGGTTGTCAAGATATGATCAAATCATTTTCACCAATTTTTGAACTTCAACAAGCCATATCTCTCAAACCATAAGGCCAAATTTGGTGGGGTTTTTTCCTACAAACCACATTTTTCATCCTCTTTCCAAAAATATAAATTTCATGACCTAAAACCTTGCCATTCAAAATGGCATTTTTTGACCTTTTCATTAAAAATCAAAGTTTGACTCAAAGTTGACTTTTTGATTTATGGACTTTTTCATCATTTTGCCAATTGGGAAATGTTCCATACAATATTTGTGATTTGTTCCAAGCCATAAACCATCATCATACCACCATTACACCATCATTTTTAACCAAAATGCAAAATGGACAAAATTGGCAATTGGCTTCATTTGAACAAATCAAGTACAGCAGCTCTGCAGCACACATAAGACAGCAATTAGCAAGGCCACTAGCAGCCTGCTCAGGCCCAAATTTGTGCAGACAAACACACCTCCTTTTCACTTGTTCCTCAATTAGCAAAATGTGCATTTGGTTGTTTTAACATAAGTAGGATTAAGCATCCCTTAAACCAACTCTAAACAGCCACATATAAGGGCATTTTCCTGACAGTTCAACCTTAGTTTTGGAGCAGCCACACACAGAAAACTTCCATCCACTCTTTCTTGCAATTCTGCAGATTGAGATTTTCAGAGCAAAAACACCAAAGACCCTTGAACAAACCTTGATTGTTCTTCATTTAAACATATTTCTGAGATCATTGCCACCCTCAAACACTAGCTGGAATCGTTTCTCATGTCCTGTTCTTCAAAGCACACAATGATGGCAGTTGGAGCTACTGAGTGTTCCAAGCATTTTTGAACCTACCTTCTTCAAGTATTCAGCATTGCAAAGCACAAGGGTCATCTTTTCAAGTGTAGCAACCTCAAAATACCACTGTTTCATCCATTTCTTCATAACCAAGTAAAATCTCGATTTCTTCCTTCTTTATGCCATGATATGCTTTAGATAGTTCATTTGCTGCTGATTCTAATGGATGTTAGTTTGCTTGAAATGGTGGACTATATCGTGTCAAATCTGAACTTTCATTTTCATGTGTAAATGCATTTTTCTTCGATTTGGCTTGGACATGATGAGTTAATGAAATATGATACCACATTCTTGTTGTTTGATGTTTAATGAAGCTATTGGCATGCTTGGTTTCATTTTCTGGGCATGTTGACTCATGATGATGTTGCATGAACTTGGTGAATACTGTTGCATTAAAGCCCTAATTCTGTCCAGATTTCCACAGGGTTAAAATGTGTGTTTGCTGTTGATTGAAGCTGCTAAATGATGATATGTCATGGCCATGATTTTTGTTAAAATGCTGTTGTTTCTAAAATACTTGTCCTGTCCAGAATTTTTGCCTGAATATTGTTGTTTGGTTGCTTGTTGGTTGGAACTTCATTTTGAGGATGATTTTGATAAACACATTATGCTGTTTTGAACCTTATAAACACTGCCTAAAATCCATTTGATTGCTGTATGCTGTCAACCTGCTTACTGCATAAACCTCACCCATACCATGCTGTTGGTTATTGTTTGTTTGGTTGATGATTGATGTTGCTTGATGGTCACTATGCCATGACATTGTGTGTTTGTGTTGATGAACCATGAACATGAAAATGATGTTGATAATACCATGCTGATTGTTTACAGCTGCCATATTAATTATGCTATGCTTGGTCTGGTTTTGGTTCATTGAATGATGAATGCTTTATGCTGCTGTTATTGGTATATGCTGCTGTTCATGAAACCTAACATATTTTCCCAAAAAATCCATATGGTTTGTGCTGATTGGATGTTACATGATGCTGTTAATGCCCTACTGTTGTGTATGAATCATAAACCTGCCAGAATTCTGCTTGAATTGATGATGTTGGTTTGTTATGTTATGGTTGTATGAAGGATTTTGTTAACATGCTGCTATTTGTTTGCTTGGTCGATTGGTTGATGTTGCTTGATGTTGCCATACCATTACCATGCTGCTGTCTGTTCTGTTTGGATGTTAATGCACACATGACACTACCACTGAATGTTCAAATCCTGCTGCTGTTTTGAGGTCCCACGAGCATTGTCTTGTTTCCATGAGCTGAACATGTTAGTCATGATTTTGTTTGTTTGCTGGTTGTTTGGAAATTCAATTGATGATTGATTTTGATGAACACGTATGCTGCCATGCTGATTAAACATTGCTGCTATTTTAATCCCTTGACCTGCCCAAATCCACATTGAATTGTGCTTGTTGTGTTTGGTTTATTGGCTTTTTGGACATTGCATGAGCATACTGTTACTGCACCATGCTGTTTGCTTGTTGTTGCTTATGAGGATTACATACCCTGCTGTTTGAAAAAACCTTTAAGCTTGCTTGTAAAGTCCACATGAGTGATGTTTGGTTGTGTTGGTTGTGGATGCTGTTTGTTCATATTTTGTGGTTGATGCACGATGATGAATGTTGCTGTGAACCTACTGTGCTATACCATGCTGCTAACCATGCTGATAAACCCTGTTACTTTCTCATTGAAATCCATCTTATGTCAGTTGTTTGCTGTTGTTTGTTTTGGTGTGGATGATGATAACGAATGTATACATCCTGCTGCTGTTAAACATAACCACGCCCATAATTCTTTCATGAATATGCTTATGCTGTGTTGGTTGATAATGCATGAGGTTGGTATGTCATGGTCCTGCTCGATTAGTGCTGTTGTTGTTTTGATAGTTTGATGATGATGAACTTTGAATGGTGAATGAATACTGCTGCTGTTTTGAACTTGTATGAAATGCCTTTGCCATGCTGTTGTTCATTTGGTTTGGTTGATAAATAATGATGAATGTGTGATTGGTGATGAACCATGTTGCTGTTGTTGCCATTGCCATGTTAGTCGTTGGTTTGTTCGAATTTCAATTGATATTGAGCTTGGGGATGATGTTTGAGCTGCCATGCTATTAAACCTCAAACCGTCCAATAATTTTTTCATGCTGTGGCCTGTTATTGTTGTTTATGCTGTTGGTCATTGCTGTTGTGATAAAGTGATGAATGCTGTTGTTTCTCAAATCATAGAACCATGCTGTTTAGATCCTGTTATGTGATTTGCTTGTTTCGATTGTTTGCTCAATGATTAAGATCATGAGAAGATGATGCTGTCGTGTGGTGTGTTTGCTTTGTTTCATGATGATGATAACATTGAGATTGCCTTGGCCTTGCTGTGTTAGAAACCCCTAGGGTTTTAGAAAATTCAAAATTTCAAGTTTGGTTGACTCATTACTGTTTTATTGGCTGAGAGCCAATCAAAACATTTCGTTTTGTAAGGCCAAAACGCAGCACTTCAATAAGTGACTGCAGAATTACACAATTGCCATTCTGTTGACTTGTGTTGACCACTTTGCCTTGCCTTTTGTTCATGTTTCATCCAAATATTTACCAATCTTCCATAATTCATATTTCACTCAAATCAAATCCAAAAATCATGAAACTTTTTCCATCATTTTCACAAGAGTGTCTAGTATTTGATTTTGATTTTTAATAAATTTTTCATTGGCTGGATTTTTATTGATATTTATTTTCTTCACATGTGTGCATAAATGATACATTGTGCCATTTCAAATGTGAAATACTCATGTTATATCCAATGAGCTTGAAATTTTTTGTGGTGAAACTAGACACATTGATCTTCATTTCCATATAAAGTTTGTGCATTTATCATTTGTGGATTGGGAGTTATGATTTTTTGAAGTCATGTGTTGCATTTGGTGCTATACCATGATCATGCATTTTCACAATTTTTGTTCACACACTTCCCCACATCCAAATGACTCCAAATTTTGCATGAATGATCCCTTGTATGTCTAGTTCATGTATGAATTTTCTTGGAATTGATCTTGCTGTTTTCCATTTGATTGAGAATTTTCATCCATATGTGGTCATTTATTGACTTTTTGTGCTATGCCTTGCCAAATCCTTTGTGAAATTCTCAAATCATATTGTATGTCCATGAAATTTCATATGTGATAACTAGACTCTTCAAGCTTTGCAATGGTGTTAATCTCATTCATTTCTCTTCTGTTTTCAAATTGATATGATTTTTTGAAGTTGACCCATGCTTGTTGACTTTCACCATGCTTACTTGAATTTGGTTTGACTTCATGATTTTATTTGACTGCCTTCCTCTCATCTAAATTCCATGAAATTTTACATGCTTGCTATGCTAGATGTTAGGATTGAGTGTGATTTATTTCATGATTTTTGAAAATGTTTGAGTTGACTTTTGAATGAAGTCTTTGCTGTTGACTTTTGCATGCTTCCTTTGCTATGCTTTGCATTCTTTTGCACATGAAATGACCTTGATGCATGATATAAGTTTGAATCCAATTGTGTTTACTTTCCTACATGATTGAATTTGACTTTGATTGAACATTGCTTGCTGCCTTGACTTTTTCTTTCATCTTTGACCCTAGGCTAGTCCTAGTGGTCTTCTGAGCTTACAATTGAGCTGTTGTTTCAGGTTGAGCACCCATGCTTTAAGGATCACTCAAATGTGATTGAATTTGATTGGTTGCCACATGCTAACCCTTGTTTTGTAGGTGACTCATACTTGAGTCTTTGCGCCTTGCACAATTGGTCCCTCTGTGTGACCATTGGTTCATTTTCTTTTGCTTTTGACTGTTGACTTGTTTACTAATAAGTTTGACTTTTTCAGGTACTTTAGTTGCCTAAGTTCTTTGAACTTGCTTGCTTGCTTTGCTTTTAGCATTTGCTTTGAGGTATAAACCTTTCTTCTTCATGTAGTCTGGAGACCCGGTCTGTTATTTGACCGGGCAAACTGTCTGAAGTCCTCCTTAAGAGGCAATGCCTGTGTTTGTTTATATTTGTCCCAAGCAGGAAAAGTCCTTCAAGTAAGGCAATTGGTGGAAGGTAGGGATAAGCAATCTATCCCCCACTATTCAGTGTGTCCTCTCTTTGCTCCCAGTACCTGGTTGAAGCAATGAGATAAATACCCAAGATCTAATCGAGTCAATAATGTGGAGAGAGTTCCTACTTTCTGAACTCCCACGCTTTCTTTGATGCTCTCTCTGATCTGAGATAGAAGCAATGAGGCACACCCCTCATCTCCTATTCATCTGCTTCACCTGAGCCCCTCAATGGCCAGGTTAAGAGCGACCTTTACCCATTACAGTGGACTTTTAAAGTCAAACCCTCTTGTGTGAGCCCCCCATTGTTTGGCTATAGAGTGTGCTGTTTGATATTCATTGATTGTTTGATTTGCTTCATATGCACTTGCTTGCTTGTATGCTATGCATTTATCATCATCATCAATTGCCATTAATGCATGATCATCTCATTTGCTTTTGTGATGCTATCATTGTTGTTTGCCCATTGAGGACAATTGTAAGACCATTGCTTTGGCATTTGCTCCTGTGATATGGAAGGATAGAGTGTAAGACCTCATTGGTCACTCATATCTTCTGTTTATCTGTGTGTATGTGAGGATACAGTTATAAGTCCCTGTAAGTTGGCATCTGTTATCCTATGATCATAATTTGATCTGTTTGGTTTTGTATGTGAAGGTGCAGTTATAAGTCCCTGTAAGTTGGCATCTGTTATCCTGTGATCATAATTTGATCTGTTTGATTGGTATGTGAGGTTGCAGTTATAAGTCCCTGTAAGTTGGCATCTGCTTTCCTGTGATCATAGTTTGTTCATCTGTTTGTGTGAGAGGTTGCAATTATAAGTCCCTGTAAGTTGGCATTTGCATTCCTGTGATCATATTGTTGCTTTTGTTCTTGTATGTGAGGATCCATTGTAAGTCCCTGTGATGTGGCATTGGATTTCCTGTGAGCATACTGTGGAGTTAACCTAAGTCCAGATAGATTGGCAGTTGACTTCCATAGTTCATCTTTGTTTTTCTTTTGAGGAGATTGGTGTAAGTCCATTGAGTGGCATCTGATATCCTGTTTTGTTTTAGGAGACTGGTGTAAATCCATCTATTGGTATCCGGTATCCGCTTTTTATTTCTTTGCCTGTGGAGATTAGTGTAAGTCCATTGAGTGGCTTCTGATATCCCGTTTGTTTTAGGAGATTGGTATAAGACCATTGATTGGCATCCGATATCCGCCTTTGCTTTGTTTGTTTATTATTATCCATTGCTATTCCAAAGGACACACTTGAATCATCTCCCATATGATCTCAAGAAGTGAACCTTCTAAGAAGTTTTATTATCCATCCTCATCCATTCATCATTCATTATGTCCTAAACCTTTTCACACTTTATCTTTTAAATTTGACATAAGTGTTGTGCAAACATCTTCATGTTTTTAATTAAAAACCTGGACTCAAGTCCTTGACTTATTTTCAAAACTCCATTTCATAATACTTATTTGAATTGATCTTAATCATACTTTGACTTCCATTTTCATAATCATAATCAGTAACTCCACTCATTCACTTGTTTTGGCTTTGTCCATTAATGCTTTCATACATGAGCTATAGGTTTGATTTATCTTAGTGGTTGATGTTAATCTCACCTTCTGTCTTTAGTGATTGAATTGTAAGTCTTCCTCGCCTATTATAGGGTTAACCCCTCCCTGGCCAGTTGAAGCTGTTCTCACATGGTGGACGTTGTTGTTTGTATAAGGTTGAGTTTTCTCCCGTGGATAACGTAAGACCTAGGGTTTGTGTTTAAAATTGAACCCAACCCACTTTTGGAAATCTTTTAGCCGAACTACGGCGTTCTGATCCTTACCTTTGATGGAAGGTACGTAGGCAACGGGTTCATCCGTTCGAACCCAATAATAATAAAAATGTGTATTCTTTTCTCATCATCCCAATCATGTTTGCACAATATTTTTGTCATAACAAATAACAATCTTTTACAACAAGTGTGAAAAGGGCTCCCTAGGAGTACCTAGGACGTAGTGGGTGCCTAACACCTTCCCATTGCGTAATTTACCCCTTACCCAGAATCTCTGATCTTTTTATTAGTTTTCTACGTGTAAAACTTCTTAGGCTTTTGTTCGCTTTTTAGCCAGTCCTTTGGATCAATAAAAGTGCGGTGGCGACTCGAAATTTTTCATGTATCTCTTAGCTTATGATTTAATCGATAGATCATATAGCGACGAATACACCGCTACATTAAAGAAGCTAGCATCTTTCGTATTATATCCCTTGAACTTCAAACAACATCATATGAAGCTTTTGTTTATCTTGTCTGCTGATGTGGTTGAAGGACTTTTGAGTGTGCTATTGTAGTTCTACGATCCTCTCTACCGTTGTTTCACTTTCCCAGATTTTCAGCTTGTGCCTACCTTGGAGGAATATTCTCATCTTTTAGGGATACCTGTTTCTAGTAGAGTACCTTTTAGTGGATTGGAGGAGATTCACCGATCTAATCTTATTTCTGAAGCTCTTCACTTGAAGAAGTCTGAGATAGAGGCTCATTGGGTGAAGAAAGGAGGATTGTTTGGGTTGCCATCTGATTTCTTCATCAAGGAAGCTGCTACTTTTGCCCAAGCCGGTAGTATGAATGCTTTTGAAGCTATCTTTGTGTTGCTCATTTATGGATTAGCTTTGTTCCCTAACATTGATGGTTTTGTTGATGTTAACGCCATTAGACTTTTCTTGATTAGGAATCCTGTGCCTACTTTGTTAGGTGATATGTATTTATATTTGCATCTAAGGAATTCTAAGGGTGGTGGAACGATCGTCTGTTGTATTCCTCCTCTGTACAAGTGGTTTATTTCACACTTGCCTCAGACGCCTGCTTTTGTGGAGAACAAACAATGTCTACGGTAGTCTCAGAGACTTATGTCCCTCACTACTGATGATATAGTTTGGTATGATCCTTCTTTGGGCAGTTTGGACATTATTGATAGTTATGGTGAATTCTCTAATGTGCCTCTCATTGGTACACAAGGAGGAATTAACTACAACCCTGCTTTGGCTCGTCGTCAACTTGGGTTCCCCTTGAGAGACAAACCTAATAACACTTTGTTAGAAGGTCTTTTCTATCAAGAGGTTAAAGATCCCCAACGTTTGAAGTAGAAGATTGTGCATACTTGGCATAATGTGCATAGGAAGGGAAGATCCGAGCTTGGTCTACGCAATTATGTAGCTTTGGAAGCTTACACTCTTTGGGTGAGGAAGAGAGTTTTGGAGTTGAATATGCCTTATCCTTGTGAAAGACCTATGTCTATTGTTGTGGTTGAGCCATTAACTCTCCCTAACCAAGATGTAGAGGAGTTGGAAGACACGCTCGTCAAGATGAAGGAAGAGAAGGATATGTGGGAAGAGGGTTTCCATGCTTTGAGTAAGAAGCATGAAGAGTTGCAATTGGAGTCTAAGGACAAAGATGCACTTATTGAGCTACTTGAAGACCGAGTGACAAAGAGACCTAGAGAGCCAGAAGCTTCATCTTATAGCATGCCTCAACCTTCCGTTGCTTGGAAGAAGATTGTTGATCAGCTTGTCCTCGAGAAGACTCAGATGAAAGCTTCTTTTGAGACTGAGATCCGTCGAATTCGAAGGAAGTACGCGCCTTAGGCTAGGGCTTCTGACATTGTTGTTAGGGATCCTAAGGATGTCTAGTCTCCTTTTCTCTTGTATTTTTCATTTGGTTTCTGAAATTGTACTCAGTGTAATCCTTCCAATTATAAATAAAAAGAGATTTTTTGGTCATAAAAAAATTATTGCAATTGTTGATATATATATATATATATATATATATATATATATATATATATATATATATATATATATATATATATATATATATATATATATATATATATATATATATATATATATATATATGTATATATTTGCAAATGATATAATAACTTCCTTGAAAACAAAAATACATAAACAAGCATTGCATTTCATGCATCATTTGCATATGCAGGTTTCTCTTTCGCCAGATGTCTCATTGGTGTTTCTTTTGTGATTTAGCCAAGATGGCTCATCGGTACAACACCCGCGCCAATCATCTTAGAATTATGGAGAATCTAGAGCAAGAGAACAAAGAGTTGAAGGACGAGATCGCCCGCCTGACTACCATGATGGAGTTAGTTCTTGCCGCTCAGAGCCAAGCTTCTCCAGCGCCCGCAACTCTTCCTCCTCAGAGGACAGTTATTTCAGAGGTGGCTACCTTTACCATGCCTGCTGCTACCGCCCATTTTGCACCCACTATGCCTGCCGGATTCCCGTGGGGAATGTCGTCCAACTTTATGCCTGAAGGCTTTGCACCTACTTTTGCTTCCATGCCGACATCTAGCCCGATCATATCTGTGCCACCTCCCGTTGTGCACACCTTACCTCATGTAGAGGACACCATTTATCATTCTTATCCGTATGAGGGTCTGGATGTTTAAGAGAAAATGGATGAAATGAAAGATCAGTTTCTTAAGCTGCGCAAGGAATTGAAGACGTTAAGATGTAAGAACTTGTTTGGGAAGAGTGCTGCTGAGTTATGCTTAGTGCCCAACGTCAAAATCCCGGTGAAGTTCAAAGTGCCTGACTTTGAAAAGTATGAAGGGAACACTTGTCCACTCAGTCACCTAGTGATGTATGCTTGTAAGATGTCTACTCAGACTCACAATGATCAACTGTTGATTCACTACTTCCAAGATAGTTTAATCGGTGCTGCGCTTCGTTGGTATATGGGATTAGACAGTGTAAGCGTTCGTACTTTCAATGACTTGGGATAGGCTTTTGTCAATCAATATAAGTACAACGTAGATATGGCGCCTGATAGAGACCAGTTGAGGTCTATGTCTCAGAAGGATAAGGATCCATTTTGAAGAGTATGCGCAGAGATGGAGGGAATTGGCTGCCCAGATCACTCCTTCTTTGGAGGAAAAAGAGATGACAAAGATCTTTCTGAAAACTCTGAGTTCATTCTATTATGAACGTATGATTGCTAGTGCCCCCAATGACTTTACCGAGATGGTAAAGATGGGGATGAGGCTTGAGGAAGGAGTCCAAGAGGGACGTTTGTCGAAATATGAAACATCATCAAGTAAGAGATATGGCAGCAATTTTGGGAAGAAAAAGGACAATGAAGCAAATGCAATAAGCAGTGGGAGGCAGAGAAGGCCTCAGATAAGAAGGAATCCACCATTCCATCAACATCATCATCAATTATCTTCAGTTATCCCTGTGTTTTCTAATCAACAATCAACACCAGTTCAACAACAACAAACACAACAACGAACAAACACCTACAACAACAACAACACCAACAATCATCATCAACAAAACTTTGAGAGGAAGAAGGTCTCTTTCAACCTAATTCCTATGTCTTATGCAGAATTGTATCCCTCTTTAGTTCTCAAGAACCTAATCCAAGCAAGAAACCCGCCGCAAATTCCAGAACCACTTCCATGGTGGTACAAGCCTGAGCTCCGTTGTGCTTTTCATCAAGGAGCACCCGAACATGATATAGAGAGTTTCTATCCACTCAAGTATGAGGTTCAAAAGCTAATAAAGAGTGGAATGGTGTCCTTCGGGGACTGTGCGCCGAATGTGAAAGCAAATCGGTTACCCGCCCATGGGAACTCTTCTGTGAATATGGTGGATGGTTGTCCTGGCGAGTTTAAGGTTTTTGATGTGCGTTTTATCTGGAGATCCTTGGTGCAGATGCATAAGGATGTTTGTTTGGTAAGTGATTATGAACATGACCATGACAATTGTGTTATCTGTAGTGTTAACCCGAGGGGTTGTGAAGTTGTGAAAAGGGATATCCAATGACTGATGGATGAAGGCATGATTCAAATTGTTCAAACTTGTCATGTTGATGACAATGTAGATGTCATAGTGCCCATTTTAAAGCAGCCAGAGAGATTGGTAATCCAGTACGACAGCAACAGTAGTAACAATTTCAGTAATAGATCAGTACCGCTGTTGGTTATACGGTTAGCGGGCTCAGACCCGTATTCATATTATAATGTTGTACCGTATCAGTATAATGCTACAATGATAAAAGGTGGTCAAAAGGTCCCATTACCTATGACTAGTTCTGTGGTGAGCATTGTTGATGTTACCAAGGTGACCCGCAATGGTCGTGTGTTTGGGCCGGTGTTCCCAAAGGATAAGGAAGAATCAATTGTTGGAAAGAAGGTAGAAGTGCCTGTTGTAGATCTAGTTGGTGCTTCAAAGGGTATGTCTGGTGAGTCCAGCGATTTGAAGGCTAACGATGATGATGAGGTACTTCGGTTAATCAAAAGGAGTGAGTTTAATATGGTGGAGCAGCAGCTCCATACTCCCTCGAAAATCTTAGTGTTGTCTCTGCTCATGAATTCCAAAGCACACAAAGAAGCACTGGAGAGAGTTCTGGAACAAGCTTTTGTAGAACATGATATTACAGTGGATCAATTCGATCATATCGTGGCTAACATCACTTCTTGCAATAATCTTAGTTTCTGTGATGAAGAACTCCCTGAGGAGGGAAGAAATCATAATCTGGCTTTGCACATCTCCATGAATTGCAAAGAAGATGCTTTGTTAAACGTGCTTGTTGACACCGGGTCGTCATTGAATGTACTGCCGAAGTCAACTCTGTCAAAGTTGTCATACCAAGGAGTGCATATGAGGTATAGCCGTGTAACCGTCAAAGCTTTTGACGGTTCAGGAAAAACGGTTATTGGTGAAGTGGACCTTCCAGTTAAGATAGGTCCAAGTGATTTTCAAATGACTTTTCAAGCAATGGATATCCACCCGGCCTACAGTTGCTTGTTGGGAAGGCCATGGATTCATGAGGCAGGAGCTGTTACCTCCACATTACACCAAAAGCTCAAATTGTGAAGAATGGCAAGCTTGTGATTGTTGGCGGGGAGAAGGCGCTGTTAGTTAGCTACCTGTCATCTTTCTTTTATGTTGAAGCTAAGGATGAGGTTGGAACTCCGTACCAAGCCTTATCTATTGTTGTTGAAAAGAGAGTTGGGGCACCTATGTCCTCATTGAAAGATGCCAAGAAGATTGTGGAAGAAGGCAATGTTGATCAGTGGGGAAGCGTGGTAAAGGTCTCCGACAACAAAGGCAGAACTGGTTTGGGGTTCTAGAGAGATTCATCAACTGTAAGGCTTGAAGATATGCAACTTAGCTTCCGTAGTGGAGGGTTCATTCATGGCAATGAACAACACTTAGTTGTTGTGCTAGAAGGTGACGAAGAGGAAGACTGCACCAATTTTGTAACGCATGGAAAGGCTTGCAACAATTGGACTGTTGTTGATATTCCTGTTATTTTGCAACGATCTAAGTAATTGATTTTATATGTTTTTAAAATCCTTCTCCTATGCCTAAGTGAAAAGTGAACATTGTGTGGGCATTTTCAAATTGATCATTAATATAATTAATTCTATTCATCCACATCTATGATGTCTTGTTTTTAGTTTTTGCTTTATTCTGAAAATGGTAATCACAAAAAACATAAATAAACAATATAATTGTCCATCTGCATAATATTTGGTCACAAATTCACTTCTCTAAAATTAAAATATCAAATCATTATGCAGGTTGGTTCCTAACCCCATTGAATACAATGATCCTTCTCCTTCTCCAAATTTTAAATTCCCTGTGTTTGATGCCGAGGAGGAAAGTGATGTAGAAGTGAGTGATGAATTATCTCGTCTTCTTGAGCAAGATGAAAAGATCATTCAGCCGTTCGAAGAGCAGATTGAGTTAGTCAACTTAGGTTCCGAGGATGATGTGAAGGAAGTCAAGATTGGGTCTCGATTGTGTCCAGATGTCAAGAAGGGGTTGATTGATCTTCTTCGAGAGTATTCAGATGTGTTTGCTTGGTCCTATCAAGACATGCCTGGTTTGGATTCTGAGATTGTGGAGCATAGATTGCCGTAGAAGCCAAAATGCCCGCTAGTCAAACAAAAGTTGAGAAGAACGCATCCTGATATGGCTGTAAAGATCAAAGAGTTAGTGCAGAAGCAGATTGATGCCGGTTTCCTTGTAACCGCTGAGTATCCGCAATGGGTGGCCAATATTATGCTTGTGCCGAAGAAAGATGGAAAAGACCGCATGTGTGTCGATTATAGAGATTTGTATAAAGCCAGGCCGAAAGATGATTTCCCTCTGTCACACATTAATATGTTGGTAGATAATATTGCTAAGTTCAAAGTCTTTTCGTTTATGGATGGATTTTCCGGATATAATCAGATCAAGATGGCACCCGAAGATATGGAGAAGACCACATTCATTACATTTAGGGAACATTCTGTTATAGAGTGATGCCTTTCGGCTTAACGAATGCTGGTGCAATATACTAGAGAGCAATGACCACTCTTTTTCATGATATGATGCATAAAGAGATTGAGGTTTATGTTGATGACATGATTGCTAAATCGATTGATAAAGAGGAATATGTTGAGCATTTGTTGAAGCTATTCCAGCGATTGAGGAAGTATAAACTCCGCTTGAATCCCAATAAGTGTACTTTTGGTGTTCGTTCTGGTAAGCTGTTGGGCTTTATTGTCAGCGAGAAAGGTATTGAAGTTGATCCTGCCAAGGTCAAAGCAATACAAGAGATGCCTGCGCCCAAAACTGAGAAGCAAGTCAGAGGTTTTCTCGAACGCTTGAATTATATTTCCAGATTCATTTCCCACATGACTGCCACATGTGCACCTATATTCAAGCTTCTTCGAAAAGATCAGTCTTGTGATTGGACTGAAGACTGCCAGAAAGCTTTTGACAGTATCAAGCAATATTTGCTTGAACCTCCGATTTTGTCTCCACAAGTTGAAGGAAGATCGTTGATCATGTATTTGATTGTGCTTGAAGATAGTATGGGTTGTGTTCTTGGCAGCAAGATGAGACTGGAAAGAAAGAATTTGCAATTTACTACCTCTGTAAGAAGTTCACCAATTGTGAGACTCGGTATTCTGTGCTTGAGAAAACTTGTTGCGCATTGGCTTGGGCTACTAAGCGTCTGCATCAATATATGTTAAATCATACCACCCATAATGGATCCAATTAAGTATATATTTGAGAAACCTGCGCTACCTGGGAGGATTGCCCGTTGGCAGATGTTGTTTTCAGAGTATGATATTGAATACCGATCTCAAAAAGCGATCAAAAGTAGTATGTTGGTTGACCATTTGGCTCACCAACCAATTGAAGATTACCAGTCATTGCAGTATGATTTTCCTGATGAAGAGATCTTGTACTTGAAAATGAAAGATTGTGATGAACCATTGCTTGAAGAAGGGCCAGAACCTGGTTCCCGTTGGGGCATGGTATTTGATGGAGTTGTTAATCAATATGGAAATGGCATTGGGGAAGTGATCATTACTCCTCAAGGCACACATCTACCATTTATAGCTAGATTGACTTTCAAGTATACAAACAACATGGCAGAATATGAAGCTTGCATTATGGGGCTCGAAGAGGCCATGAATCTCAGAATCAAGTATTTGGATGTCTTTGGAGACTCAACTTTGGTTGTGAATCAGATCAAATGTGAATGGGAGACAAATCAACCCGGTTTAATACCATATAGAGATTATGAGAGGAGGATTTCAACTTTCTTTACAAAGGTTGAGCTTCATCATATCCCTCGAGATGAAAACCCGATGGCATATGCTCTTGCAACATTGGCGTCAATAATTGTGGTGAAATATTGGAATGAAGTTCCCAACTTGTCTGTGATGCCTCTTGATAGGCCAACTCAAGTGTTTGCTGTTGAAGAGATCAAAGACGAGAAACCGTGGTATTACGACATCAAATGTTTCCTCCAAAGTCAGATTTACCCGCCTAGGGCATCTTTGAAGGATAAGAAGACTTTGAGAAGATTAACCGATAATTTCTACTTGAATGGTGATATACTGTACAAGAGAAACTTCAACATGGTTTTGCTTAGATGCGTGGATAGACACGAAGCAGACTTGTTCATGACTGAAGTGCATGAAGGTTCCTTTGGTACTCATTCCAATGGACATGCAATGGCAAAGAAGATGTTGCGAGCAGGTTACTATTGGCTGACAATGGAATCTGACTGTTGCAAGTTTGTGAAGAAGCGCCACAAGTGTCAAATTTATGATGATAAGATTCATGTTCCTCTGACACTATTGAATGTTATTTCTTCCCCATGGCCCTTCTCTATGTGGGGAATTGATATGATTGGGATGATTGAGCCCAAAGCTTCTAATGGACATCGTTTCATTCTGGCGGCAATTGTCTACTTCACCAAATGGGTTGAAGCGACATAGTATGCAAATGTAACCAAGTAAGTTGTTGTAAGGTTTATCAAGAATCAGATCATATGTCGTTATGGTGTGCCAAACAAGATCATTACTTATAATGGATCGAACTTGAATAACAATATGGTGGAAGCCCTTTGCAAAGATTTCAAGATTGCACATCATAATTCTTCTCCCTACTGACCTAAGATGAATGGGGCTGTTGAAGCTCCAAATAAGAATATTAAGAAGATTATTCAGAAGAGGGTTGTCACATATAAGGATTGGCATGACATGCTCCCATTTGCTTTGCATGGGTATCAAACATCCATCTGCACTTCAACAAGGGCAACCCCTTTCTCCCTTGTATATGGTATGGAAGCAGTGCTCCTCGTAGAGGTTGAGATTCCTTCATTGTGTGTGCTCATGGAAGCTAAGTTGACTGAGGCTGAATGGTGTCAGACTAGGTTTGACCAGTTGAATTTGATCGAAGAGAAGAGATTGTCTGCCATGTGTTATGGTCATTTATATCAGCAAAGAATGAAGAAAGCTTTTGATAAGAAGGTCAGACCACGTGAGTTCAGAAAAGGTGACCTTGTGCTCAAGAAGATCTTGTCGTTCAAACCAGATTCTAGAGGAAAATGCACTCCTAATTATGGGGGGCCATATGTTATTAACAGTGCCTTTTCAGGCGGTGCTTTGATTCTTACAATTATGGATGGTGAAGAGTTCACTCGCCCTGTGAATGCAGATGCAGTCAAGAAATACTTCGCCTAAAAAAGAAAAGAACAGCTCGCTAAGTTGAGATCCCGAAAGGGCGACATTGGCAAAAATGAGCGTCTCGGTGGATTGAAAACCTGAAAGGGCGATCCAGGCAAAAATTAGAGACATAAAAATAGAAAAAAAAATCCCGATAAGTTGAGTACCCCACCTTGGGGAAAGTTATGCAAAAATTCGGGATTATGGCAAGTAACTGTAGTCTGCTGATCGACCAGTATCAGAATGACCTTAGTTAAGCGCAATGGTTGACATCGATTCATCATCCCAGTAGCGGTCAAAAGCATAGTGGATATCAAGAGTTGGTAGAAGGATTAAGGATCATTTGTATTCAATGTAACCCTTTTCCATGTAAATTACCATTTTCAACTTTGTAAAAATCTATGGAGTCTTGTCATTTACAGACTACCATCCCATTAAATAATGTTGAGCTTTTGTCCAATTGTTTCTACTCTTATTTACTTCAGCCAATAGTTTAAATTTATTTATGACCATTTTGGAAATTTAAATTTGTTAATCAAAATCATTTTTTTTCTTAAAACATATAAAAACAAGAAATTTTTAAAGCAATTAAAAAGAAGTATCAATAGCACTTCAAAGAGCAGCAAGTCCTTAAGTGCTAAGCATTAGAGGTTCCCTAAGTAGTTAACCCATCGGGTATCCCTAGTTGTTTGTGTTGATCCAGTTCCCCTGCGAAGTGTTTGTTCCCTAGCAGAGTTCCGATTCTTTTCCCCAGCAAAGTTGGTTGATTCAGTACTTTGCGGTGTGTTATGTCCCGACAGTGTTTCTGTGTTACCCAACGGAGATCACATTTCTTCAGCAGGGATGATCTTCAGCAGAGTAAGATGTTTTCCCCAGTATATCGCATTAGTTTCCCCACCAGTCGCCATTCGACTCGCTCCCAGTCAGACTTTCCTCCTGGTTTCTGAGCAACTGTTTTGTGTTTATCTTCTGTATGGTTGTCTCCCATTTGATATTGCGATGACCTAAAATTCCCTACAAGACTCGATAACTTCTCCTCTCCTCATCAGATCTCCTCCCTCTGATAGATTTGAGCCTTTGGTTTGTTGATTTCTCTGTTCTCCAGCAGTTGTCTCCCTCTTTTTGTGGATTGACCGAGGCTTGTACCGATGATTCAAATTCTTTGCGAAACTTTTGTATCCTTCGTGATCGTGTTCTCAGGATAATCATCATATATATACATATACATGTAAATTCATATAATTTTATAATTTGCATATTGGCACCATCATATTTGATTGATTTGTTAATTTGAGATTCTCATTCTCTGTATGGTGGTACTTTATCGCCATACAGGTTCGATGTCTGTCCTCCCTCAATTGTAGAGTGTCAGCCCTTTATGCAGAAAGACTTTAACCTTTCTCCTCTTCTCCACTGAGTTGTTCCTCGTGGATGGTTATTACTTCAGTTTCCTTTCTAGTTGATTATCTAGATGGAATCACTCTCCTTGAGTTATGTCCTCAATGGGTTGAGTCTTGATTGACTGTTTATTTCTATCTCTTACGTAGATAAATGCTTTGAGTCTCCTAAGAGCTTATTACCCAGTAACTGGTAATATTCTTGTTAGTTTGCAGTTTGTTACTTCTTGCCCAATAACCGACAAAAGTACTCCTGCTTTCCCATCAGTGGAGTTCCTAGTGAATTCATTTGTTTCTGATTCCCCGGGAAGTATATCCTTGATATGTTCACCCAAATCGGTGACATATATCTTTCTCTCCCCTGCTTGAGTGTATCCTTGATATGTTCATCCTAACCGATGACGGATATTCTCATCCTTGGTAATCTACCCAGTCAAAAGGTAGTTTTAATCCCTATTGTGTTCCCTAGAGAGTTAATCCTTGATATGTTCATCCTAACCGATGACGGGTTTCCTTCTCTTTGTAGTATTCTACCCAGTAACCGGTAGTTGTAAACCCTAATTCTCCCCTCACAGAGTCTATCCTTGATATGTTCATCCTAACCGGTGACGGATTTTCTCTTTGATGGTCTTCTATCCAGCATTCGATATATGTAATTCCTACTTTTTTTTCAGTTGGTTTATCCCTTGATATGTTCATCTTAACCGATGACGGGTATCCTCCTTGATAATCCCAGGAAAGTTTATCCTTGATATGTTCATCTTAACCGATGACGGGTATCCTCCTTGATAATCCCAGGAAAGTTTATCCTTGATATGTTCATCTTAACCGATGACGGATTTTCTTCCGTGTTGAGTCTATCCTTGATATGATCATCCTAACCGATGACGGATATTCTCACCTTTGGTCTTCTACCTAGTAACTGGTAGTTGTAAATCCTATTTTCTGCGGTTTTCCCCAGCAAGGTTATTCTTACCCAGTAACCGATAATGAATACTCCCTCCTGGTTTTCTCAGCGAGTCATCCTTGATATGTTCATCCTAATTGATGATGGATGTACTCTCTGTCAGATATTTATTATCTCCTCACCCAGTAACAAGTAGTAGATAATAAATTTCTGCTCCTCCTGTGTTGAATTTTATTTCTTCCCCAGTTGAGTTAAGTGCGCATTTCCTTAGTGAAATCGCTTCCCCTGCATGATTCAAGTATTTCAGTTTTATCCTGACTTGCTCGTATCCCCTGCAGATGTTGTTGTTTCTGCGGCTGAGTCTTTCTATTTTGTATGGAATTCCTCTAGTCCCCCAGTAGTTTTAAGTCGTAGACTGGCCTACGCATAACCCCTTTATCCCCCAGAGTCTATGTCTCTTTAGTAAGTTTTCCTTACGGAATGCATTATACTCCTGTGAACTTTCGGTCTCTCTGATTTCTTTTTCTTTGTGGCAATATTTCTCCATAATGAATTTACTTTTACATTCATATCATATGCATCATTAGGTCTCTTAGGGACCAAAATTTGTTTCTTTATGTTGTTATTTAAGCCCATTCTACTGAGTCGACATGAAGATTTTAACCTTCGCCTCCTCAGTTAGAATGTCCTAAAATTGGGGCAGCTGTAAGACCCCAATTTTGACCCTAAGATCCCTCATGCAATTTCATCATAAGCATTTGCATTGGGATCATACCTTGGCTTCCTCCTTACCCATCTTTCATTAGGTTTGTTTTGGGAGAGATCACCGAGCACTATGTGATTGTATCATACTTGTATATCATCATTTTACTAATCAAAATACAAAAATATGTCTTTTCATTTGCATAACTTCTTTGTAGGTAGGGCGTGTGTAGCGCGGTTTTCATTACCTTTAGGTTTATTGACTAAACCAAAAGTTAACATACAATTCGAGTCGCCACCGCACTTTTATTTATCCAAAGGAAAGGCTAAAAAGCGAACAAAAGCCACGTAAGAAGTTTTTCAAATCAAAAACTAATAAAAATGTCAGAGATCTAGGTAAGGGGGTTGGTTATGAAATGGGAAGGTTTTACGCACCCAAAACATCCTTAATACTCTAAGGGAACCCTTTTTGCAAATATGTGTTGTAGGTTGGTATTTGTTAAAATATTTGTGCAAAAGATTGGAGGGATGAGAAGAGAATAGATTATATTTACAAATTTTGTTGTTTGAATGGATGAACCCATTGCCTACATGCCATCACAAAGGGGGATCAAAACCTCGTAGTTCGTGGTAAGAATCTCAAAGATTGGTGAATTGATTTTAATCAAAAGCCTTAAGGTCTTTTGTTATCAAAGGGAGAAAACTCAACCTAAACCAACAATCCACCATGTGAGGAAGGCTTCAACATGCTAGTGAGGGGTTAACCCTATAATAAGCACGGAAGGCTTATAATCCAACACTAAGGACGAGGTGAGATTTACATCAACCACTATGATAACTCAAACCTATGACTAATGTTTTTGAAAAGGTTTAACAAGTGGCCATTGGAACCACAAAACAACTTGAAATGGGTTATATTTACAAGTTAAATTTATCTACAAAATGAGGTCAAAGTTGAATTAAAGTTTATTTACAATGAGTATTTATGAAAATGGTTTTGAAAAGTCAAAGGCTTAAGGCCTAGGTTTCTAATTTGAATAAAAGTCAAAGTTTTGAAAATGATTTTTGGCTTGGTTAGAAGGGGGGAAGAAGAGAGAAGGGCTATTCCTAAAGCATGTAAAGATAAAAGAGGAGAGATAACCCTTGGAGTTCCTTTTCTTGGAGTCATACAGATGACTCAAGATGCTCATTTCCTTTGGATTTAGCACACAAAACAATCAATCAATAATTTGAATTCAAGCTCCTAGGATCTCCATTTGACTTGGTTCTTAACTTGGCTACTCATGACAATGGTCCACTTTTCACAATCTTAAGATGAGGTTCCTATCACACAAAAGCACACATCAAAAATCTCATAACATAATAAAGGGAATGGACAAAGAATAAGTTTGAGGAGAAGTCCTTTGAGGTCAACTTTGAATTTAGCATTCTAAAGGCATGAGGCCTAGTTGCTCTTCAACACATTTTGCATTCTAAAGGCATGAGGCCTAGTTGCCCTTGAACTCCTTTAAGCATGGGTGAATCCTAATTCTAAGTCCTTTCTCCTTTTGCATTTTTGGTTCACATCAAAACAACATAAAACAACACAAAATATCAATATATTTATATACAATAATGGGCTCAAATGAGCAAAAGAAAATTGACATAAACATAAAATATGTGCTCAACTGACCAAAATGAAAATCAAGATGAATAATGAGCAAGAAATAAATGACATTAAAAGTAAATGACAAGAATTTAAAAGCTCAAATTAAAGTTAGTAGTTAGTAGAGTTATGTTAGCTTGTCATGAGACAATGTAGCGCTATGTTAAGCAATCATAAGTGGACTAATATAGTAGTCACACCTATCTGAGGTCGGTCAATAAGAATATAGGCAAATAACACAAGTTAGAGGTCATGACTAGTAAGCCAAGCTCCATAAACTTGACATGCCAAACAAAAGGGGAAGGGCCTTGTATTGACTTTTGGTTATTTGCTTGACCAAGAAGTAACCTATCTTTGACACAAAATAACTCACTTGATCATGGATCAAATTGATTTTGGTTTGGATCAAATAAGATTAAACTCCTATTTTTCGAGACCAACCTCAAGACTTTAACTCATTGGCCATTGAGGGAAAGAAAGGGATGAAGATGAAACCGAGGGGGTAAGAAGACAACAACCAATTCCAATTGATCAAAGTTGAATCAAACCAAGCTTGATCAACACCAAACAGAAGAGGAATGAATATAACAAGTCAAGAAGTCAATAATATTTTTTTGGTATTTTTTGAATTACAAGAAAATACAAATAAAAAATAAACAAACAAAGTTGAACCTCAAATTTAATTCAAAGCAACTTCAAAAAGTCCAATTAAATTTTTATAGGTTCAACATAGTCAAACAAACTTTGACTAATTTTCTCACAAAATTTTAAAGTCAGAAAGTAATTAAAATCAATTAAAAACAACCAAAAATAGCGTAATATGAATTAAAATCTCAAATAATCTCAAAACAAACAAGAAATTGTTGTGACCATTTTTCATTGACTTATCATGATCCATAGATGCTATGAAAATATTTTTGTATTTTTTAAAAGTCAGAAAGCATTTTAAAATGAATTAAAATCATTAAAAATCAAATAATTCATGAAAAATATCAAATGAAGTCACAAAAATAATTAAAAATCGTAATATGAAACTAGATTTTTCAAGAAAATTTTCAAAGTTAGTCTCTTATTTTTCTAACTTCATATGAATTTTTAATGAATTTTTGAAAATGGAATGAATTAAAAGAAAATAAAAGGAAAATGGATTAAAGCAAGTAATTGAAACGGACGCATGAGATTAGATCATGAAAGGGAGATCCAAGGGCCAGGGATCAGAACACGTGGTGGTGGTGGTGGGAACCACCATCTTCTCCGATCAACCACACAAACTCCGGCCAGAATTACAGGAAAAATGGATCTTATCAAAAACGAAAAACAAGGACATGGAAATGAAGCTCATGTGATGTAGATCATCACTGTACCATTGGATTTCTTTCATTTTTCCTATATTGAGAGAAAGATGAAGGAGAAAATCATGGTGTCCGCACTGATTGTTCATGAAATGGCAAATTGAATGCACCAAAAGCTTGCCTCAAGTATGAGGACTTCAGAGAACCACCAAAACACAAGAAAACTACATTGAATTTGGAGTTCAGATCCAAAGATTTTGAGTTTATATCTTGAAAATGGTGAGCTTTTGGCCATGAATTCTTCAAGCTCTTTGCTCCTCTTTGATCTCTGAATGTAGGGAATATGATTGGCAAAGGAATCTAGCTTTGAAATTCAACTAATGTTGCTGAATTTCAAGCTCGAAAATAGTGAAGAAAGTGAGTGATTCCTATGGTGTGGGTTATGGTTTCAGTTCTGTAGCATAACGGATCTGCAAAAGGTTGTGAAATGAAGCTCATGAGGCCTTTATTTATAGCTGAATGTATCTGAATTCACACTTGGCTCATGTGCATGGGATTTGAAATTTTGAGTGCATGGGCCTTTGTGGACGTGTGAGAGGCCCATGAATGGTTGAAGAAGCTTGCTGATATCATGAGGAGAGCATGTGGTCGTGCACGTGGAATGGAAACAGCTCGCATTTCAAGTTTCAACATAAAATATCAAGAATGCACATAAATGAAAAGGAATTTGAATCTCCCAAATGGTAAATCCAAAAGACTAATGAGAGTAATGGTTAGAAAGCTCTTGAAATGAGAAACAAAAGTCATGTTGGGCACAAAACCATTTGACATGTGCAAATTGATCAAAACTGGCTTGGAAAGTTCAAGTATAAAACATGTTCAAATCATTTTGGAAAAAAAAAACATCACCCAAAAGTAAGCTTGATCAAACCCCTATGTCCTCATGATACAAGCTTAAAATGAAAAACTCTCCAGCATAAAAGTTGTAGATCTTTTCAATATATTCAATTTAGACTCACAGTTTGCATCATTTGGACTTTCTATGACAATGTTATGGGCATTTGAAGTTCGGTAATTTTTCAAATTCAATGAATTAGGTCAAAGATGACCTATAATGTTTTGCAATATCACATGTATTTCCTTTAGGATTATGAAGTTTTGTCCAACATAACATTTTAAGTAGACATCTCAATATTTCCAATGCCTTTAGTATCACCTCAAAATCATAAACATTAAAAAAGTTGTGCCCTTGGCAAGTTGACCCAAAATTAGGGTTTTAGTCAAAATGACCTATAATGTTTTGAAATGAATGATGATCTTCCTAGCTTAAAATGGATTTTTGATGAACATGAAAGTTGTTCATATGGGCATTAGGAACGTTTTTGATTTTGGGGTCATCTTCATTTGACAAACACATCAAAACATTATAGCTCATTGAACCTCAGCTTAGTCAGATGACTTAACTGACCAACTTTTCAAAGTCAAACTACCAATCTTGATGAATAAATGACTGAGGGGCCTCAAATAGGCTCATATATGCATAAACTTATAAATGAAAGAACTTACCTTAATTAAATTTGATCATAGGTTGAGATTGCTTCATGGGCAAGGCACATTTAAAGCACAGTGAAATTAGGGTTTCCTTGGGAAACAATCTTCAAGCCCTTCGGGTTACCTTGATCAAATCGGCAAATTGAGATACTTGGGAGACATATATGATGATTAAGAACTTTGTGGAACATTGTCATGCTTTTTCTCTTCTTCATGTAGCCATTGCATTGGGCTTAGGAGCCTCCTAGGAGCATTGTGGAGCACATGATCACTTGAGCTTCAAAACAAAAAGAGTTAGTGACATATTTTTGTGCTTTTGGTTAGTAATCAAATAAGAAAAGCAATAATATACAATACAAGCATGCTTGGTGATCTAAAAACACTCAAACAAGTCCCAACCCTAGGGTTAAGGAGCCAAACATGTTATGATCCTTGAGGCAATGCACTTGTGCAATGACATGATACCTTGAGGGATCTTAGGGTCAAAATTAGGGTCTTACAACATGATCTCCATTGATCTATCAAGTTCATATCTAGGGTTTGAGACCCTCATGACAAAGAGGACAACCATGAATTGATCCAACAATGGTTATGAGCATCCTATATGAGTTCCATTGATTCCTACATGTTATATTGATCAAGTTTTCTTCAAGAGTTTGAGGGTGATTTGCCTTGGAAACCCTAGTTTGACTGGGTATCTTGAGTAACTTCTCCAACAATCTATCTCACCAATTGATCAAATTTCTCAAGGGACCCTTAAAAATTCATCATCTTATTCATATATGATCTACCATGAGCCAAGAAAGTCAAAAGAAGAGAAGGTTAGTAGGTTGGTTGATGGTGGTTGGCCAAATGAATTCATCCGATCAAAACTGGGTCTCCCTAGACCCTATCTCCTACAATTTTCACCATATGAAAATTATTCCAAGATAAAATTTACTCCAAGTGACATTACAAACAACTTTCATGTTGAAGTCTAGAGCTAATTTTTCTTAGAAAGTCATTTCATATGTTGAAACATTATAGGTCATTTTGTCTAAAACCTAATTTGAAAGTCAACTTCCCAAGGCCATAACTTGCTCAATTTTACAATATGAAAGATTTCCAAGTTGCAAAATCAAATTCGATATGTCTACTTCAACTTTGATGTTTAGAGTGAGAGCTAATTCAACTTCTATGGGCATGTGATATGAGGTTACATTATAGGTCATTTTTGACCTATACCATTGAACAAGTGATTTTTACAAACTTCAAAAATACATAACTCTATCATTCTAAATCCAAATACCATTAAATTGGTGACCATTTTGAATGTCTTTGAAAGGGATACAACTTTTATGGAGACACTTTTCTCATTTGAAGCTCACATAAAAAGTTAAGTAAGGTGGAATATTGAGGTATATAGCTTGACACTTAGAAAAAATTTCAACATGTTGAAATTTCCAAATTTCCGCCTAAAAATTCTCCATGTTCCAAGCTCCAAACGAAAAAGTGTTGAACATCAAACTTGTTCCCCTTGATCCAAGCTTTCCAAAAAACCCAAGTTCATGCATTTTGTATGAGGTTTGCTAGGTCTGCGCATGGTTTTAACAGGGCTGCATCATTGGAAAGAATCAATTGCACAAATTTCAGTTCATAATGCCTTGCCTTCCAAGCTTCATTCAGACCTCAATTGGAATCATTTTGGACCTTAATGCATTGCATCATGGGCCTTTACATGCCCATGCACTCGTGCCATCCACATTGCCAAATTTGGATAGATTTTGAAGTGTGCAAATATCATTCCCTTTGGCTATAAATAGAAGGCCTCTGAGCTCATTTGAACAACATTTTGCATGCCAGCTTTGCCTCCCATTGAAACCCTCTCATTCTAAAGGAAAACCTGAGAAATTTCAATTTGAATTTTGAGTTTGAATCTCAACTGTTGGAGATTCAAGAACTCCATGATCCAAAGCCTTGCAACCTCAAGTGTGATCAGATCGTGTTTGGAGCAAGCAACTTCAAGAACTGCATAGCATTGAAGGTAATTTTCAGAAAATTTCATCTCTTCGATTCTCACTCAATTCTACTCAATTCTCTTGGATCTTTTGTTGTCTAAAGTCCTACCAATGTAGGCAAGAAGATTGAGTTGCTTAGAGGTCAAATCGAAGCAACTCAGTTTACACACCTCAAAATTCAACTCCTCATATCTTTTTATATATTTGGATTTAGTTGAAATTGAGGTCAGATTCGTGCTCTACACCATTTTTTCTTTCAGATCATGTCCTCCTTTTTAATTTTGGTGATGGTTGAAGGTGGACCAGTCCGGTGAGGTCCACAGGAGAAGAAGACCGGAGATACAGCTCCGGCCGTGTGTTGGCACGTCTTCAACCATAGGATCCTTTTCAAATGTCTTAATCTCACGCGTTGGTTCTGATTACCATCCATGTGGCATATTGACTTAAGTCCACGGTGCAAAGCGCGCTGGAATCACTTGATCTGCCACCTCCATTAATGAGGGAGATCAAGTGGTCCATGTTTTTTGCTATTTTCTGATTTTCATTTTAATCCTTTTATTTTCATTAATTCATATTAATTTTAATATTGATCCAAAAAATATGAGAGTTTCACCAAATAATTTCAAATAATTTCTTGTTTCATATTTTGAATGAAAATTATTTTTTGGATCATTATTAATATTTTTCATGATTTAATTGATTTTTTGATTATTTTTAATTGTTTGAAAATACTTTTAAGTCTTTAAAAATTCTGAATTTTTTTCTCCAAGGTCCTTTTACCTTGCTTGACCTATGATAAGTCTAATGGCCATTTCGTTGGTGTTTTGATAAGGTTTTAGGAATTTGACAAACCATATTTAATTTAAATGTATTATTTTAGTCTTTTTAATTTGGATAAATTCCAATTAATTGTGTTCACCAATTATGATGACTTGTTTGAGTTTGACTCTTGTTGTCGGGCCTTGGTCAAGGTTGATTTGACTTTATCAAGTTAATATCATTGGATTTAGGGGATTGATGGGATGTACATTCCATCTCCCAAAATGAATGGATGATATTAATTTGGTAAAAGTCCTCCTTTGACCAATTTGGGTTTTGATCCATTCCCCTCCCTCTTAATCTCATTCCCATTATTTATGCATTCATATCATTTGGTCTATGATATCTCAAAGTCCTAAGGCTAGTTGACATGAAAATGAACATGAGTATGGATGAGATTAGGCCACCTCTTTTGCATATTCTTTTTGTGTGTGGTATGTTTCATGAGCATAGTCCATTATACTATGTCTCTAACATGCATTAACACCAAAATTCTATTGCCCGACCTCAAATAGTTGTGACTTTTACATAAGTCCAATTATGAGTGCGTCACATAGCGCTAAATTTGTGACACAAAAGGCATAACATTCTAGTTAGTGAGATTGCAAGTCTCTCCTCTTTCATGGTATTGTGTGGAAACTTGGCCTTTTTTCCTTCCTTTGGAAGATGTCTTGGCTCAAGGATCCATGCTTGTGATAAGTGGGTTGAGTGTTCTCCAAGGAATGACTTAATAATGAACGAAAAAGAAAAACAATGCTAACTTTTAACTTATTAACAACTAACGTTTAATTTCAAGCCATTCACTTTAATGTCATTTAATTTTAGCCTTTATTCATTTGCCATTATTCATACCATTCTAATTGTTTATGTTAATGCAATTTTCACTTTGTCCATTTGGACTATATTGTGTGATATATCTTGTTTGTGTATACTTTGCTTGCTTGTGTGGCCTTTGACCATTAATGTACATAATAACAACAAAAAACCCTAAAAAAACTTTTGTGTGGACTGTTGGCTTGATCTTTGACAAATGGAATTAGAATTTAGGCAATATTCCTATCCTAAAGGACTTGGCCAATGCCAACTTTTTGTGAAACCAAGTGCTTACAATTTGGAACTTTATCTGATACATCATTCAAGTTCCCTTTGAGTTCATCTGCAACATGATCATTGTGAAGCTGTTATTTTGAACCTGTGACTTGTGGAATTCATCTGTTACATGGGCTAATTTGAAGAAGATCATGGAGTGGCTAAAGCTTGGATCTGCCTATCTTTATTTGATGCCTTTGCCCTTCAAGATTGATATAATTTTGCATTTGTGTGTTGCTTAATTCTAAATATCCAAGGGAATTTGGGGTTCTATATGGCACTCTTGCCTATTGGATTGCTACCCATCGGTCAGATCTTTTCAACTCTTAACTTTTAATTTTGTGCATAGGATTAGTCTCTTCGTCTTCTCTCCATTTCTTTAATTTCAAAATCTCTCCCTCCTTTTAAAATTTTCTTTGTTTGAATTTATTTTGTTCAAAGCTTGCCATAATCCCAAAATTTTGCCTAGATTTCCCCAAGGTAGGGTACTCAATCTACTTGGATAATCCTCTGTTTTATGTCTCTAACTTTTGCCTGGTTCTCCCTTTCGGGTTTTCAATCTGTCGAGACGCTCATATTTTCCTAAGCCGCCCTTTAGGGTTTTCGACTTAGCGAGTTGTTCTTTTTTTTAGGCAAATTCTTTTTTGACTGCATCGACACTCACAGGATGCATGAGCTCTTCACCATCTATAGTTGTAAGAATCAATGCAACATCTGAGAAGGCTATCTTAACAACATATGGGCCTTCATAATTAGGAGTTCATTTTTCCCTAGCCTCAGGTTTGAAATATAGAATCTTCTTTAGCACGAGGTCACCTTCTCTGAACACACGAGGCTTGACCTTCTTATCAAAAGATTTCTTCATTCTTTGTTGATATAACTGTCCATGGAACATAGCAGTCAATCTCTTCTCTTCAATCAAATTGAGTTGGTCGAACCTGGTGTGACACCATTCAGCTTCAGTCAACTTGGCTTCCATCAAACCATGCAATGATGGGATCTCAACCTCCACAGGGAGCATAACTTCCATGCCATCAACCAAAGAGAAAGGGGTTTCTCCTGTTGAAGTTTGGATGGATGTACGGTACCCATGCAAAGTGTAAGACCCCAACTTTGACCCTAAGATCCCTCATGACTATCTCATCATATGAATTCATGTTCCTCTGAAACTGTTGAATTTCATTTCCTCTCCATGGCCCTCTCCATATGGGTAATTGATATGATTGGTATGATTGAGCCTGAAGCTTCGAACGAATATCATTTCATTCTAGTGGCTATTAATTAATTAACAAAGTGGGTTGAAGCGACATCGTATGAAAATGTAACCAAGCAAGTGGTTGTGAGGTTTATCAAGAATCAGATTATATATCGGTATGGTGTGCCAAGTAAAATCATTACTGATAATGGATCTAACTTGAACAATAATATGGTGGAAGATCTTTGCAAAAACTTCAAGATTGCACATCATAATTCTTCTCCCTACAAACGTAAGATGAATGGGGTTGTTGAAGCTGCAAACAAGAACATCAAGAAGATCATTCAAAATATGGTGGTGACATACAAAGATTGGCATGAGATGCTCCCATTTTCTTTGCATGGGTACCGTACATCCATCCGCACTTCAACCGGGGAATCCCCTTTTTCACTTGTTTATGGAATGGAAGTTGTGCCTCCAGTGTAGGTTGAGATCCCATCATTACGTGTCTTGATGGAAGCCAAGTTGATTGAAGCTGAATGGTGCCAAACCACATATGATCAGGTGAATTTGATTGAAGGGAAGAGGTTGATTGCCATGTGTCATGGTCAGTTGTACCAGCAGAGAATGAAGAAAGCTTTTGATAAGAAAGTCAGACCTCGTGTGTTCACGGAAGGTCACCTTGTGCTCAAGAAGATTTTATCTTTCTAGCCATATTTTAGGGGCAAATGGACTCCTAACTATGAAGGTCCATATGTTGTTAAGAGAGCCTTTCCAAGCGTTGCTTTGATCCTTACAACTATGAAAGGTGAAGATTTCATACGTCCTGTAACGTTGATGCAGTCAAGAAATACTTCACCTAAAAAGAAAAGAACAACTCACTGAGTTGAAAATCCGAAAGGGAGGCTTAAGCAAAAATGAGTGTCTCGGTGGATTGAAAACCCGGAGGGGCGGTCCAGATAAGAGTTAGAGACATAAAACAAAAATTCATCCACATTGGGGAAATTTCTGCAAAAATTAGAGATTGTGGCAAGTAACTAGATTCAGCTGATCTTCAGTCTTGAAGAAATTCTTGAGCACGCCATCTGGTTCTGATTCTTCACTCTCAACCAATGCCAAGAGCAAAGTAGATATGGAAGTTTGTAGAAGGATTAGTGATCATTGTATTCAATGTAGCCCTTTTCCATGTAAATTACCGTTTTTCAACGTTTGTAAAGATCTATGGAGTCTGGTCATTTACAGACTACCATTCTATTAAATAGAGTTGAGCTTTTTATCCAATTGTTTCTACTCTTATTTATCTTTCATCCAAATAGAATTAAATTTTATGATGATAATTTGTTAAATTGAATATAAAATTAAAATCATTTTTTTCTTAAAATAATAAAAACGATTACTGTTAATCAATCGATTTCAATAAGAAATATCAACAGCAATCTAAGAATAGGTGAGTCCCAAAATGCGAAGCATTGTTGGTCTTCCCCAAGCAGTCGGGTCAGCAAGCTTGTTTCTCCAGCTGATTTTGAGATTGTTTCCTTAGCTGATTTTGTAAGCACATATTCTCAGTAGTTTGCAAGTTCCAGCACAAGATTTCATCTCCCCTCAGTTCGCTAGTAGATTTCACTCCTGATCCCCCTTCAACACTGATTCTTGAGCAGTTTTGGTAGTATCCCCTACAAGGTTGTCTCCCATTTGATAGGGTGTTGGCCTAAAAATCCCTGCAGAGATAATGGTTCAAATCCTCAGCGGATCTGTTCCCTTTCCCAGCCAGGGTTAGACCTTTAAGATAGATGGCTTACATCCATCCCCAACTCTTTTCTCTAGTTGATGCCTCCATCCTGTCGAGATTAGCCGAGTGTTGTAACGATGATTCAGACCATTGACATTTGTGTCCTTGTGATTGTTTTGTCAACATAATCATCATATATACATATACATATACATTCATAGATTTCATTATTGCATTATTATTGCACTTTGTGATTCATTATTTTTCCAATCCAATGTTATGGTGGTATCCTTTCCCCCCACGCAAATTTGGCGTGTCTGTCCTCCTTCAATTGTAGAGTGTCAACCCCTTAAGCAGAAAGAATTTAACCTTTCTCATTCCCCACTGAGTTATTTCCTCGTGAATGATTATTATTTCAGCTTCCTCCCTAGTTGGTTATCTGGATGGAACTACTCCCCTTGAGTTATATCCTTATAGGGTTGAGTCTTTGATTAGCCAATTCTTTCTAGCTCTTACCTAGATAGATGCTTTTGGTCCCCTAAGAGTCTATTACCCAGTAACTGGTAATATCCCTTTCAGTTTGCAAGTACTTTACTCTTACCCAATACCCGGTAACAATGATCTACTTCCTCTTGTTTTTCGCAGCGGATTTAGTTTGCGTTTCCCCAGGTAGTCTATCCTTGATATGTTCATCTTAACTAATGACGGATACTCTTCCTTTTGAGTTTATCCTTGATATGTTCATCCTAACCGATGACGAATATTCTCTTCGTGGTTTTCTACCTAGTAAAAAGGTAGTTGTAATCCCTATTTCGTCCCCCAGAGGGTTAATCCTTGATATGTTCGTCCTAACCGATGACGGGTTTCCTCCTCTTTACGGTCTTTTGCCCAGTAACCGGTAGTTGTAAATCCTGCTCCCCCTGCAAACTCTATCCTTGATATGTTCATCTTAACCAGTGACGGATATTCTCTCTTTTGGTTTTCTATCTAGTAACTGATAGATATAATTCCTATTTCTCCCCCCGGAGTCCATCCTTGATATTTTCATCTTAACTAGTGATGAATATTCTCTTTTTGGTATTCTATCCAGTAACTGATAGATGTAATTCCTACTTTTTCCTGGCATACTATCCTTGACATGTTCATCTTGATTTATGACGAATATTCTCCCCTCTAAGTCTATCGTTGATATGTTCACTTTAACCAGTGACAAATATTCTCTTTCTTTGCGGCCTTCTGCCCAGTAACCGGTAGTTGTAAATTCTATTTGGCTTTTCCCCAGCTGGTTATTCTTACCCAGTAACTGGTAATGAGTACGCCTCCTGTGTTCCTTAGCGAGTAACCGGTAACGGATGTCCTCTCTGTCAGATTATGTTATCTCCTTACCTAGTAACCGGTAGTGGATAATATATTTCTGTTAATCCTGCGTTGAAGTTCATTTCTTCCCCAGTTGAGTTTGAGTGCGTATTTCCTCAGTGAAATCTTCGTCCCCTATTTGGATAGAGTATTTCAGTTTTGTCCTGATTTACCCGTTTCCCCTGCAGATGTTCCACTTTATCCCTGGCTGAGTCTTTCCATTGATTTATTTTTGTGGAATCCCTCGTATCCCCCAACAGTTTTAAGTCGTAGCCTGGCCTATGCACAACTCTTTATTCCCTAGAATCTCTGTCTCCCCAATGAGTTTTCCTTATGGAATGCATTATGCTCCTGGGGACTTTCAGTAACTCCAGATTCTCTTCCTTTGTGGAAACATTTTCCCCACAGAGATTGTTTTAACATTTCATATCATATGCATCATGAGGTCTCTTGGGGACCAAAATTCGTTTCTATTGTTGTTATTTAAGTCTGTTTTACTGAGTCGATACGAAGATTTTATCTTTCATCTCCTCAGCTAGAACGTCCTTAAATAGGGGCAGTTGTAAGACCCCAATTTTGACCCAAAGGTCCCTCATGACTATCTCATCATATGCATTGACATTGGGATCACACCTTGGCATCCTCCTTACCCCTTATCCATTGGGTTTGCATTGGGAGAGATCACTAAGCACATTTGATTGTATCATACTTCATTTTTCTTTGTCTACTAACCAAAATACCAAAAATATGTCAATGTGAACTTTGCTACTTTTGTAGGTAGTGTGTGTGCTCACCTATGCTCTATTTAGCTCGTATATAGGGTTTGAGACCCTCAATGCAAGGAGTGCAATCAAGAATTGGTTCATATTGACTCTAAGCATCATATATGGATCCCCATGATCTGCACATGTTATTTTGATCAAGAAATCATCAAGAGTTTGGAGTTTGTTTGCAGTGGAAACCCTAATTCATCTAGGTATCTTGTGTGACTTCTTCAACACGTTTCTTCAACAATTGATCAAATATTTCAAGGGATGCTTAATGTTACATCATATTATGCATATATTATCCTTCATGAGTCCCAAAAATCAGGAGAATGTCAAGCTAGCAAGATGGTTCATGTTCGTTGACTAGAGGAAGTCAACTAGTCAAAACTGGGGTTCCCTAGACCCTATCTCCTACAATGTTTGTCATATAAAAATGATTCCAAAAGAAAAGTTACTCAAAATGATATTACAAATAACTTTCATGTTTAAGTCTAGAGTTGGTTTTGCTTGGAAAGTCATTGTTTATGGTGAAAGATTATAGGTCATTTTGTTTGGACCCTAGTTTAGAGGTCAATTTCCCAAGACCATAACTTGCTCATCTTTTATGAGATTAAATCCATTAAAATGGTATGATTAAATTCAATATGTCTACTTTAACTTGGATGTTTGGAGGGAGTGAAAATTCAACTTGCAATTGCATGTGCCAAGAGGAAACATTATAGGTCATTTTGGGCCAATACCATTGAACAAGTGATTTTCGTCAACTTCTAAAATGCATAACTCCTTCATGAAAAATCCAAATGAGGTCAAATTTATGACCATGTTGAAGAGGTTTGAAAGTGTTACATCTTTTATGAAGAAATGTTTCTCATTTTAAATCCATAGAAAAAGTTATTCAAGGTGGAAGAAGTGAACATTTGACTTGGGACTTAGAAAATTTCCAAATATGTTTGATTTCCCAAACTTCCACCTCAAAATTCATCATGATATAATCTTTAAACGAAAAAGTGTTCAATACGAAATTTGTTCCCCTTGGTCTTACCTTTCTAAAAAGTCCAAGATCATCTCATTTGGCTAAAGTATGAAGGACTTGCACATGGGTGTAAGTTAAAGGACCATTTGGATAATTTGAACTTCCATTTTTCATACACATTTGCATGGCCTTCCAACATGGTTTCAGCAAGACTAACATTCAATTATGGATCAGATCACATCATGTCATGGGCCTAGCACACACCCATGCAACCATGAAAAGGAGAATTTCAAAATTAGCCAAATTTGGAAGTGTGCAAAAATCAATCTCATTGCTCAGAATTAAGGACCTCATGCCCAAGCTTTGAACCTGCAACTTCAAACCCTCACCATTGAAGGATAAACTTGAACATTTTCTTTGAAAATCGAGTTTCAATTCTCCATTTGTTTTGAGATTGAGACTCCAAGAGTCCATCCATTTCCTCGATCTATTTCACTTCCAACAAGCATCTGAAGCAAGGCCAAGCATAATTGAAAGCAAGATCGTGTCAATCTGAAGCTCCATTGAAGGTGATTTTTCAGAATTTTCATCTCTTCGATTCTCCCTCAATTCTTCACCATTCTTGTTGATTTTTGGTTGTCTGAAGTCCTATCAAAGTAGGAAAGAAGATTAGTTGCTTTAAGGTCAAATCGAAGCAACTCAATTCATGATCCTCAAAATTCAAATCCCTGTATCTTTTTATATACTTGGAATTTTACAAAACTGAGGTCAGATTCGTGCTCCTGAGCATTTTTCCTTCGAATTAGCGTATTCATTTTTCATTTTTCATAAGGTTTGAGTTGGACCAGTCTGGTGGTCCTCACCGGAGAAAATGACCGGAGTTAGGGCTCCGGTGGTGCGCTGGATCAATCCAGGCCATCCGATCCATTTGAATTGTTTTAATCTCATGTGTTGCTTCTGATTACAATGTGTGTACACGCAATGACTATGGAACATGATGGAGCGTGCGTTTTGACCATCTGATCTGCCACCTCAATTAATTAGGGAGATCAGATGGCTCTAGTTTTTTTGAATTTCTGATTATTTCATTTAATCCCTTATATTTAATTAATTCATATCAATTTCATTTTTAATCCAAAAAACATGGGACTTTCACTAAAAAAAATTCAAATATTTACCTCTTTCATTTTCTAAATTAAATTATTTTTTTTGGATTCATTTTGATATTTTTCATGATTTATTTGTTTTTTGTGCATATTTTTGATTGTTTAAAAATACTTCTAACTTTTCAAAAATTATGAAGTTCTTTGTTCAAGGTCCTTTGACCTTGTTTGACCTATGATAAATCTCTTGGCCATTTATTTGGTGTTTTGAAGAGGTTTTAGGTTTTTGATCAAACATAATTTATTTTAAATGCATTTTAATTTGATTTTTAATTTATTAATTGTGTAGAATTTGTGTTGAGCCATTTTTATCGACTTGTGAAGTTTGACTATGTGTTTGGGCATTGGTCAAGGTTGATTTAACTTTTGTTGAATTAAAATCATTGGATTTCGGGGATTAACAAAATGTATGTTTCATCTCGCAAAATGAATGAATGATTTTAATTTGATAAAATTCCTCCCATGACCAATTTGTGTTTGTCTCATCTCCCCTCCCTCTTCATCTTCAATCCCATTCTATCCCATCCCTTTCATTGACCAATGAAGTCTCAATATCCTAAGGCTAATTGGTTCATCAATAACTTCATGTTAGATGAAGCAATACAAGTATGGATGAGATTAGGTCCATCCTTTGATCATTTTCTTTTTGTGTGTGGTATGTTTTAGGAGTATGGTTCATTATACCATATCTCTAACATGCATTAACACCAAGATTTCTATTGCCCACCCTTAGATAGTATCGACTTCTATATAAGTCCAATTATGATTACTTAACATAGCGCTAAATTGTGACCCAAAGACATAGCATTCTAGTAAGTGAGATTGTAAGTCTCCCCCCTTTCATGATATTATATGGAAACTTGGCCTTTTTTCCTTCCTTTGAAAGATGTCTTGGTTCAAGGACCCATGCTTGTGAATAGAGGGTTGAGTGTTCTCCAAAGAATGACTTAATCAATGGAAAAGCAAAACACCACTAACATCTAATCAACTAACATTTGACTAACTTTTATTAATCTTGCTTTTTATTTTCAAGTCATTTACTTTATGCAATTTAAATTCAAGTCATTTACCATTTCATTTTCCATTTACATATCATTTAACTTGTTTATGTTTATGTCATTTTCACTTTGCTCACTCGAGCCATATATTATGGTTGTATATATTTGTTTGTGTATCTTGTTTGTGTTTGTGGTCTTAGGACCTTAAAATACTTAATAAACAGTAAAAACCCTAAAAAATGCTCGTGTGGACTGTTGGATTTGATCTGAGCCTTGGAATTAGAATTAGGCAACATTCCCTATGCAAAAGGACTTGGCTAATGCCAACTTTTCTAAGACCCAGTTATTTTGATTTGATCCTCCATATGATGCAAGTATTGGGATCCACATGAATTCATCTGCTACATGGTCTTAATGCAAATGTTACTTTGAACCTGTGTCTGATGTCTTATTCTGAGCCAATTAAGAAGTAGTTCATCTAATACATGGGAAGATTAAGAAGAAGACTATGAAGTTGCTTGCTTGGATGTGGCTACCTTTATTTAATGCCTTTCTCTTCATCTTGCTACTTGCTTATTGATATTGCTTGATTTGAAGTCCAAAGGAAAAATGGTTTCTATATGACATTCTTGTCTATTGGATTGCATCCCATTGGTCAGATCTTTTCAACTCTTAACTTTTAAATTTTTTCTTAGGATTAGTCTCTTCATCTCCTCCCATTTCTTAAATTTCAAATCTCTCCCCCTTTTCAAAATCTTCTTTGCTTGTGATTTCTAAACATAAACTTTATTGCAAAATTAGAAACTTTGACCTTATGCCATTTCATTTTTACACTCTTTTCTTAATCAAACATGTAAATGAACTTAACCATATTGACTTAAAATTTCAAAATACAAAAAGAACTAACACTCATTTAAACTCTTTTAGGGCCTTTATGCCTCCTTTTAAATTTAAATTTTGTTAAAAGCAATTCACTCACTTTGAAATTGATACCACGAACTACGAGGTTTTGATCCCTCATTTTTATGTTGGTACGTAGGCATAAGTCCAAAGGTCTTGTCAAACACAAAATATAATCAATGAATTCTTTTCTCATCCCCACACTCTATTTATTCAAAAATATTTTATACCAAAACACATACACACATAAAAAAGGCTCCCTATAAGTACCTAGGACACTTTGGGTGCTAACACCTTCCCTCTGTGTAACCAACCCCCTTACTTGTAATCTCTGGAATTTTACTAGTTTTGATTTTAAAACTTCTTATCTTTGGGTTTTGTTCGTACTTTTCCCTTTTCCTTTGGAAACAATAAAAGTGCGGTGGCGACTCTGGTTTTATTGAAGTTAAGTTTATCCATAGATTAATGGTCATGAATTTACCGATACAGAAATTAAGTGGCAACTCTGCTGGGGAGTAGTCCTCAATGGGTTTAGCCTACTTTTTTATGTGTATATAATTGTATATATGATGTTTGTATATTTATTTATATGATATAATCTGCCTATTGTGCTTGGTGATGTCTGAGTGGTGAGATAAGTTCTAACCCGAACTTGAGGGCAATTAAGATAGGAAGATGGTATAGTCATGTTCAACTTGTGTGGAGTAGTCCTAACCAAGTTGGCTTGAGACCCATATACTCAATGGAGACCCTTTTGGAGCTATTGATGTCACATAAGTTATTTGTGGTTACGCATTACTTTCTCTGATTTGGGGATCGAGAAGCTGAGGATCGTAGAACATTTAACCTAACTTAGCCAATTTAGGACGTAGTGCGGAGAATGTTCAAGTGTAGACTTGATAATAGTTGTTACGCGATACAACACTCAGACAAGTTTCTCTTGAGAATATTATGGATTGATGAGTCAGTCATCCTACCTATAATTCGATAGATGGAATTAAGACTCTGGGAACTTTTTAGAACATGATCTACTGGTTTTTATCCTTAGTACCCTCCTTTGGGATGGTTTCTTAACCTGACTCCATGCTCATGACTCGCAACAACCGTTTGATTCTTGGTTGATCCAATCAAGTCTTGTCAATATCAATGGAACTGGGTGTTGATAAGGTGAAACCATAATCCACCAAAATAGATGATTGATCTTGACAATGACTTGTTTCACCCCTTGACCTTTGTTTGTTTGCCTTGTTTGTGATCCCTTATT